>NW_026575126.1:22270000-24760833 GCF_905146905.1 Nyctereutes procyonoides
ACAAAAAATGCAAGCCGAACGGAGGCTCAGCAGTTTGGTTTCTGTCCCATCCCCCTCTCTCTGGTTTTATTGTTCCAAACATAACTCCTGAAAGCCCTTTGTGTTACCCTTAGCATTTTTCACAATCCTCTGCTTGCTCTGTGCTCTGTTTCTTTTGTAGCCCAGAGCCACCCTCTGGTATGGTCCTTGGCTGCATGGGTCGCATGGCTCAACCTTTTCCTGGGCCTGCGTCCAAGGCCAGGATGACACAGAGGACTCGGTGGCACACAGAACAGGCAGGCCCCAAGGGAAGGGTTATCTAGAAAGCACAACCTTCGATCATCCAGTCAAGGATGTGCATACTGGAAACATGATACGTGGAAATATGTTAAGGTCAAAGGTCAAGAGAAGAACTGTTTCTAGAACTAGGGAGTGATGTGAAGGGCAATCCCATGGATGTGAAGTTTAGATCGGGGACAAAGAAGATGGAAAGAACAGATGCTGGCGAGGTTGGATGGTTCAAAAGGGGCACCCCTTTTTCCTAGGGCTATGAACTCCTCACACAAACACACAGCCCCTGGCCTGCCTCTAAAGCTCTACCCCTCCAGCACAAAGCCAGGGACATGGTCTATGTTCAACATACCCATGGATGAACTCATCAGAATGGCCCTGGCTCATCACACCGCGTTAGGGGGATCCTGGAAACCAGTCAGTCCAGTTGCAGACAGTCCTGCAGATGCAGTGTTAAACCAAGAACTACCTGGGCAGTCACATACCTCTTCCTCCTTTGAACTGTGTTCAGCACGCTATTTATGGCTGTCCTCAACCGTGATTCCCCTTCAGAGCCTCGGACAGTGCGATCAGCTTTATCATTTCCTTCAACTTTGGGAATCTTTCTTCTTAATGCCCAGGGTACACTGTAGATAAGGACCCATTTCCCTCCCTGGCTATCAGAGATTCTAAGGCCTGGGTACTACGCCTGCTTCTCTCACCTCGGCAGCCAATTCCTGCTTCTATGAGTCCATTTCTATCTCATTTGAAAATACAGCAATGCCTGCTAAGTGTGCTCATGACATATATTAACAGAATGGCAATTAAACCATCTCCTTAGGCAGATTCCCTAATCATGTGTAAACAGCATCATTTAAATATCCCACATGTTACACTCTGGTGAGTCTAGACAGGAATCCGAGACTAATACAAAGCAGTACTGGTTGATAAAAATTTGACACGGTCATAGGTTAACCTGTGCTCAGCAGAATTCTAGTGACAGCATTAAGCCAAGAGCTATAGCTCATATCTTAACTTGGCAGGAGTCAGTCAAACTGAATAGAGTAAGAATAAGAAAAACTGTATCAAGGCCAGTATGTCTCTTGGCAGGCAGAGAGGGTCTGGCATCAGTGACTCATCAGGCTTCGGGCTGTCTGAGCCCAAACACAGCACTTTTGATAAAAGCAGATGCTTTGTTTGGCTGGTGTCTCTTTGCCCTTCTTCCCTCTCCCAGTCCCATCCACCCCACCCCCAGCCGCGCTTCATCCCCTCTAGAACAGTGTGTCTATAAAGGTCTCTTCTCAACTGATTCAAAGGCAGAATAAAAGCCATGTGGTTTTGAGATAACGTCCTCAAGACCTCTAAAAGGAAAGATTTTACCGAGCCAAACAGACAGAACATATGCCCTCAACCTGCCTTCCAGGTGGCTGCCCACCCGAACCTTGGAAAAGCAGCCATCACCCCTCAGGCAAAAAGCCTGCATGTCAACCACAGTCGTCCATTTACCTCCTCTGTCCAGAGTCACCAGGGAATGTGTGGGACCCAGCAGGGAAGAAAGCGCAGGAGCATAATCACCATGCTGCTGACACAAGCCCACAGGGAGGGTGGCCCTGGGGACATGTCTGCTTTAATTAAATCAAAAACGTTTTCTAAAAAGACTCAAGTAATGAAAAAATGTGTTTTGTTTTATTACATGCTTAGAAGATTAGATCTTTTCCTATTGAGTTGTGTCTCTCATCTTAAGAAGAAAAACTTTCCTTTGAACAGTACCTCTATGCAATTCCTGCCTCCCTTCTCTTTCCCTTCCAAACCCAAGGCTCAGGCCGCACCACTGACTCCTTGGAACAGATGTGGTGAGGTTCCTCAGGGCTGGGTCCTAGGGTCCCTTCCCTTTATGTCTTACATAGCTCTCTCCCTTGGTGAGGACCTCTGCTTCCATGGCTTTAATTTCACTTCTATGCAACTCCTAACTTTGTAGCCTTGAGCACAGCTCTCCAGAGCTCCAGGCTCATAACGCCGACTGGTTAACACCTCCACTTGGCATGCCTGCCTCTTGAACTTAGCACATCCTAAAGACAAGTCTCAGTTCTCTGCCATCTACCAAACAAAAAGTAGCTGAACAAATGAAGCCCTGTTTCCCTCCTGGTCTTTCCCGGCTCAGTAAGTGGCCCCGCCTCATACACCCAGCTGCCTGATCCTCCCAACCTTCAGGAAGTTCCCTAGACTCTACCTACCAAACCGATCTTGAATCTACCGCCGTTTACCTTCTCCACCACTACCCTGGCACAGACCTCCACCTGCTCCCTCTACCTCTGTGCCCACCTCCTGCTCTCCAGGCCCTCTCCCCTACCAATCTCCTCTCCAAGGAGACCAAGTGATAGTCTAAAAACTGAATCAGGGCAGCCTGGGGGGCTCAGCGGTTTAGCACCGCCTTCGCCCCAGGGCCTATCCTGGGGTCCCAGGATCGAGTCCCACATCAGGCTCCCTGCATGGGTCCTTCTTCTCCCTCTGCCGTGTCTCTGCCTCTCTCTCTCTCTCTCTCTCTCTCTCTCTCTCTCTCTGTGTCTCTCATGAATAAATAAAATCTTAAAAAATAAATAAATAAAAATAAATTAAAAATTAAAAAAAAAATTAAAACTGAATCAGATCACATTTTTCCCTTACTTAAAACCCTTGAAAGACTTCCCTTTGCCCTCAGGAGAAAACCTAAACTCCTCACACCAAGATGAAGACCGGTACCATCCAATAGAAATACTATATGAAAAACATATTACTTTTTTTTATAACACCTGGTATTCATCACAACTGTCCTCCTTAATACCCATCACCTACTTCACCCAACCCCCCCAAACCTCCCCTTGGGTAATCATCAGTTTGTTCTCTATAGTTAAGAGGATGTTTCTTGTTTTTTTCTCTTTCTCTTTTTTCCCCCTTCACTCACATGTTTTGTTTCTTAAATTGCACATGACTGAAATCATATGGTATTTGTCTTTTGTCTTTCTCTGACTTATTTTGCTTAGGATAACATTCCAGTTTCATCCATATTGTTGCAAATGACAAGATTTCATTCTTTTTGATGACTAATATTCCAACGTGTATATCCATTCATACGAAAACATGTAATTTTAAGTTTTCTAGTAGCCAATTGAAAAGAAATAGGTAAAATTAATTTCAATCTTATTTAACATATTTTAAAAACAATACCATTTTAATCCATAGTAACATAATAAATATTAATGAAATATTTTACATTCTCTTTTTATATTAATCTCCAAATGTTCCCTCCCCCAGAGAGGCCTTCCCTCCACCCAATCCAAGGAACTCTTGCATCTCCTCATCTTGTGGTTATGTATTTATTGACACATTTGTCTACATGCCCCATAAACTAGGCACAGCCTAAGGACAGGGCCACACCTATTCCAATCTCCGTGGGTACTTGGTATCCAGCATCACGCCTGGCACAAAATAAGCTCAATAAATATTTACCAAAGAATAAATAGCAAAGATGCTAATATTAAGTACAAGGGCAAGCAGGAAAGGGCTGGGCGAACCCGCTGAAGACAGGCTCTGTTTTGTGTCTTAGCATGACGGTGTACTGATCTTTTATTTAGTGCAATATGAGGCTATTATACCTGTAAGCACAAATGGTGGCCAAGACACACTGCTGTAGGGCAGCTCAGGGCAGACCCAGAGAGAGGGATTCCAGCCAGACTTCGTCAACATGTGAGAAACTTTCTCCCACAGAAGCTGCAGGCATGAACATGACCTCAGGTTACACACAAAGATTAGGAGCCTCCAGAAGGAAGGATGGAAACTTATATCTGAGTCCCTCCTCCAAGCCAGGTTCTGCACTAAGCATCCTCACGTAGGACTCTAAATAGAGACCTTGTAGCTACCCTTTGAGGACGAGAAGAATCAGAAAGGTAACGTAACTTACACAAGGTCACAAAGCTACTGGGTCTAGTTGCTTGAATCAATGTCAAGGTCACCAACAGCATTCTTTGCTTTTCATGGCTAGGTCAATACCCCAGCAAAGGCATCAGTGGCCTTCAAGGTCAGGTGTCACACAGCAGAGTTGGGGCAGAAGAATAAAGTACTGGCAAGCAGGTGAGAGCTGACTGCAAGGATGTAACCTGCTCCACCCAGACTCCCAGAAGGGGGTGCCAGGCCCAAGAAGAAGCCAAAGCTCTGCCATTCAGGGCAGCCTTCATATTTAGTGACTAGTGATCCTTCACAGCACTCCTCAGAGGGAGGTATTTTTACCCTCATCTTACAATTTAGAACTTCCCCAGTTCACATACTTAGTAAGTGGAAAAACAGGGATCTGAACTGAAATCTCTGGGTTAGGAGCCTGGTGTGTTCTCCGCACAGCAGGAGTTATTTTAGCTTCAGTTACTATGGTTGCAGGTGCATCTGGAATCACAGATAGTCCAGGAGGCACAAAGGCTGGGTCCATTATGGAAGGTTTCTCCAACTTCTATAATTTTTAAGTAACATCAGAATCCTTAAAAGGAGAAGATCACCCAACCTGCAGCTAGTCTCCTGGGGCCAGACTGCATGGTGGCAGCATCACAAAGCTGTGAGCCTGGGGGTGGCCATAGCCTGCCAGATTATCAGTCCTGGGACTCGAGTACAGGCCCCATGCGGGAGTCTCCTTCCATCAACAACAGCAATGACAACTTCTCCAGCCTGGCTCCTCTGGCCACGCTGTGAAGGCTCCCAAATCCAACATGCAAATAACCTGTGACAGCACAGCATCTTCCGTTTACAATAGGTTTCTACATAGACCGAAAGGTGTGAAAAGCTCTCCTAGTTTCTGACCCTCCAAAGACAAAAGCCTGACCTTTCCCAAACAGCATGCATGGTTTCTTAAACCATGATTTCTATGTCCTGGGGGTGGGGGCAGAGAAGATGTTAAGCAGCATCACCCAACAAGGACTGCTTTGTGTAATCCTCCGATGATTTTCTTGGTTGCGGTTTGTACTCACTGAAAAACAAAAAATCTTTCAGTTTTCCCCAGAACAGCTGAGAATGCACAGATCCCAGCCTTTAGGTTCAAATCATCCCTGTCAGTAGAGGGTTGAGGGCCACTGTAAGGCAGCTGGTGGGCCTGTAGGCATTTCCCAGTCCCTAGGTTCCCTCAAACCACTTCCCCCACCCCGCCCACCGCTGTGGGGGAGGGGGAGGGGTGCACGATGCCCAGCAGGGGCTGAGTTCACCTCTGACCCAGCTGCTCCTGGCTCAGCACACCAGAGGCCACCAGGACCTGAACACGTACCATTCCTCAGAATGCACCACCCCATCCACAACAGCTGCACTCACACACCAAGAGGCATTTCAAAATGTTAGTAAAACACAAACTTGAAATTTTAAAAATAAAAATTCAACATATGGACTATTAACCTGCCTGGAGACATTCTTGGCTATTAGGCAACTGTTACTCTGCTAACTCAATAAATGCACCTTCTATTAAGTGGAATCTGTTAATCTAGTACATAGACTTTTTCAACTCTACACCCAACGTTTTCTCTGTGCACAAAAAGCTTCCAATCTGCAGAGAGCAGAGATGCCCAGATATAACTAAAATGCAGATATTTGATGTGGACCTTCACACTGAAGGTCCCTCTGATTAACTGCAAGCTAAAGGCTGATTCATTTGCATGTCTGGGGAAACATCTTGCTTTGTTAAGGAGAAAGCAGTAGTTGCAGAACTTGGTGGCTCTCAAGAGGAACAAATGAAATAGTTTTTCAGGTGAGGGCACTGACGCAGCCCAGAGTTAGATATTTAAAAATCAGTGTTTTGAGAAGAGTCTGCACAGATCCTATGTCTTCCACTTTGCTTCCACTTGAAAGAGCAGACGCTGCGACACCGTAGGTTACTTACCGCCTGGGAAAGTACGCTGGATTTTAATTTGGGATAATTCTGCAGACTTTCTGGCCCCCATCAGTTAAAACACTTGTGACTAGTCAGTCAGCTCCACTCATGCAAGCTAATGAAACATCACATTGTCCCGCCACATGCTCCCACAGCACAGGGGCCGAAAGAATTAGGCACTCGGCAGCTGTTCCCAGGAATGCATGCCTCCACGTACCCACAGGCAGGAAGAGGACCCGCAATGGTCTCCCAGAGCTGATCCTGCAGCTATCCCGACAACACAGACATCTCAACAACAGGAACCAGTCCCCTCTCAGCCCAAGGAAGGTCCCAGATTCAAATAAAAATTCACCCTTGAAGATAAGTGAATCAAAGGGACATCAGTCAAACAAATGCTGACATCGAGAGGAAATCCTGTCTGCAGACCTCTCGGGGAAGCCTTGCTCTGCCTGCAGAACAAAGGCTTCTTCTGTGACATCAAGCAGCAGGTTTAAGAGCACCCTGGCGTCTCGCTTTGGCCACCTTTCAAAACCACAAGTACATCCAAGGGCAGCCAAGATAACAACAAAGCCAAGAGATACACTCTCCAAATGAGGAAAGACCAACTCTCCCTTCCAGGCCTGCTTTCTGCCTGGCTCTTGGTGGCCAAGACCCCATTTCCTCAAGTTGGGTGTCCAAGGTGCTGGGTTCAGACTCTGGGGACTGTAGCTTTCCATACAATAGGACAGCTCAGAAGACGCCCACAGTGGAGGCCAACCTTCTTGGGAAGCTGTGGAGCACCGTGTCTAGGGAAGGCCCTATAGTACTTCCTGGGTTCTAATCCTAATCCTATCTTAGTCACCCACTTGATTCTGGTCTTAGGTGCCTCAACATCTCTGAACCACTTTCTCGACTGTCAATAACAATAATGCTGCTGCTGCCGCCACTGCCAAAATAAGATCTGCTGTATCTTTCACACACAGGTATGAACATATCCTTGAAGATGTTTTAAAACTATAAAATGTGGGATCCCTGGGTGGCTCAGTGGTTGAACGTCTGTCTGCCTTTGGCTCAGGGCGTGATCCTGGGGTCCCGGGATCGAGTCCCACATCGGGCTCCCTGCATGGAGCCTGCTTCTCCCTCTACCTGTGTCTTTGCCTCTCTCTCTCTGTCTCTCGTGAATAAATAAATAAAATATTTTAAAATAAATAAATAAAACTATAAAATGTGAGAGAAAGAATAATTTATGTGGCCACAGAGTGGATATTCAATTCATATGCAATTATAATAAAGGTGACTTTTTAATGATTAATGAGCTAAATATATTTGTTAGAAAAACAGCAAACTTGCAATTTATCAGAGTATTTTACAAGACAAAACGGCGTCTGATGGGTTTCCCTCTAAGTATAGGTGGAGTATCCATGAAAAGTGGGTCTGGGATTTCCCAGATGGCCCCATCATCATCATGCCAACACCAAAAAGGACAAAATGGAAGGTTTTCAGACTTGACATCTGGGCAAGTCACCTTCAGCTGGAATTAACCTTTGAATTCACCATGAAAAGTAACAAGGCCAAAAAGTTTACCTGAAATAAGCCACACACACACAAAAATCAATGATCTTGTTAAAAGTAGATCTAACTAGTCTTACTCCCTGGTGTCACAGATCCAAAACTCTTAACTTTAAAAGCTGCCAGCATGGGGCACCTGGGTTTCTCAGTAGGTTAAGCGTCTGGCTTCAGCTCAGGTCATGATCCCAGGGGCCCCCTGGGGCAGGAGTCTGCCTCTCCCTCTGCCCTTCCTCTTCCTCTCTCAAAAAAACAAAATCTCTAAATAAAAATAAAAGCTTCCAGCTTCCAGCTTCCAGCTTCCAGCAGTGTGAGTGAGAGAGCAAGGGTGGGGAGTGGTTGGTGTTTTCATAGCAACTGAGCTGTAAGGGCCGAATTAGGAACAGAAATGCTATTTCTCCCTCATGCCTCATGGCAGCTCCGCTGAGGCACCTCAGGCAGCCCTCCCTCTCTGGAGGCCCCAGGTTCTCACTCATACCTTTTGTCCCTTGCTTTTCACACACACAAAGCTTTATTTGTTGATCCTGTGTCTTGTTCCTAGAAGGAACTGAGGCAGCTAATAATCTTATTAGGAATATTTAAAAGGATGAAAATAATAATGCAAGGTACTTTGAACTCCTCAAAATTGGGAACACCCCAAGATAGTTTTTAAAGTGCGTTACGTGAACAAAATACAGTCGCGTCTGGCTGGCTCAGTCGGTAGAGCATGTGACTCTTGATCTTCGGGTCATGAGTTAGAGCCCCATGTTGGGGGCAGAGTTCACTCAAAAGAGCAAATACATAAATAAATAAAGTTTAAAAATAACAAAATCTATTAATAAGACCAAGGAGCAGGAGACTAGGATTTTATGATCCTTTGACGTGACCTTCCCACTCAGCATAATCCTGAAGGCCATGCGTTTGTTACTTCCTGTATTAGCCTTTAACAATGAGATATTTTAAGTTATGGGAAAAAGTTGTGATTTTAGGTGAATGTAGTTCTGAATGATAAACAAACCTAAGCCAGCAGTGTAGGTCATGTCTTCCACAGGCTGGACTTCAAACTCAGGACTTGCGGCCACCACCTGATAAGATCTTTTTCAGAGAGCTGACCTCTGTCCAAGTCATTTTCAAATCAAAAGCTTTGAACTCCTGGCAGGTTGATGGCTTGGACCTTGGGTGTTTATCAAGGACTTCCTCAAGATAGAAAGGGTGACTCCATCGCCACCTCTGGCTCCCCGGAGCTCCCCCCTTTCAAGAGCTGGCACCCAGCATATTTAACTTGCGAAATAATAAGTGGCTACAGTAAGTCGGGGAAAAGCTGGTTCTGACTTCACTTTGTGCAGCCTGGTATTAGGGCTTATTTGCGGCTGGCCAGAAGTTCTTTTTCTTTGCTGTCCCTTAACCTTCATAAGAGGGAGCAATGACTGTGCCCCTTTAGCAGGGGACACCACTGCTAAATGCCAATGATTCAATATTAACAATACTGTGCACAGGTGTGTACCTTCACGCCGACTTGTGCCATCAGCAGGCTGTCTGCTAGCTCTCCGAGTGGGGACGTCACCCACCTACATTTTACAGAGCAGGTGCAGGGCTTTCTAACGTCCAGGACATTCTGGGGAGCCTTCTGAGCTGATGTCAGAAACCTTTCAGGGCTCTCCAATGCTTTCTACAGAGAATATGTGGGCCTTCACTTATGTTCCTCTTACACTACTACAATTACACACCTAAAACAAATTCTAACCTCCTACCTGCCTAGCTCTCTCCCAACATCTGTACTGTCCACCTCTCAGCTTGCTACACTCTAGCCACAGGCCACCCAGCTTGTTTTGGGATTTTTTTCAAACATGCCAGACTTGTCCCCACGCCCAGTTCTTTGCACTGCTCTCCCTATGCCTGAAACAATCTTCCTCTAGTTCTTTCCATGGCTGCCTTCTCATTATGCAGGTCTTAGCTCAAATGTCATGTCCTCGGAGACCTGTCCACATTATAAAAAAAGATACAAGCCCAATAAATCTTCAGTCTATCACGATTTCCTCTATAGCACTTAATATAATCTGCAATTAACTTGTTTATTACCTGGGTCCTTCCCTAGAATATCAGCTCTGGGAAGATACCACTTCAGATGCCCCATTGCTAACCTGTTAGCTCACACACTTCCTCACCCTGTGAAAGGGCAAGGGCAGATTGCTGGAACGATTTGGTTGCCAGAACACCTTCAAGGTTGGACCAGCCCTTCAGTTAAGATACTAAGAGGGGCTGGGCAGAGCTCTGGTGAAGGACCAGTGCTTACAAAATCAATGTGCTCTCATTAACATAGGCAATATACTCAATATACAGATATTGAGCAAACAAATGAGCTAGGATCAAAGTGGCTTTCTTTGCTACAGAGTTAGACAGAAAGAGATACCAGGAGATACAACAAAAGGAACCAGGCCCTTCTCTGCCCGATAACATCACAGGTTGCTGATCTTCCCCAACAGGAAAAGGAAAGCAGTTCCTAAACCAGCTCCAACAAGCAGAAACTAATCACAGCCAGGCCCATACAAACCCAGACAAGAAGCTTTGATAACCATAAGGCTTATCTACCCAGATCCCTCGTGGACAGGAGCAATCAATCCTTGTTCTAAAGTATTCTGAAGCTGACCTGATGATGTATCCATAACAAATTTTACTTCCACTTGTAGGAGGTGCAGGTCCTAATTTATACCCGTCTTGGCATCCCTACAGAATTGGATGGACATAGTTCAGAATCTAATGTTATAATAAAAAATATATATTTTGTGCTTCATTTTGAGGGACTTGGTGATAAATAGGAAGCTGGCTGTAAAAATACTCTCAAATATTAGATACTAGGAAATGGTTAATTTTTTTAGGTGTTCTAGTTTTTTATGTTATATATTTTTTTAAAAATAGGAGTACTGGGCAGTTCGGGTGGCTCAGTGGTTTAGTGCCGCCTTCAGCCCAGGGCCTTATCCTGGAGACCCAGGATCGAGTCCCACGTCAGGCTCCCTGCATGGAGCCTGCTTCTCCCTCTGCCTGTGTCTCTGCCTCTCTCTCTCTCTCTGTGTGTGTCTCTGTGTGTGTCTCTTATGAATAAATAAATAAAATCTTTAAAAAAATAAAAAAAAAATAAAAATAAGAGTACTTATCTTTGAAAGACACATACCAAAATATTTACAGATAAAACCGGGGCTGAAATTTACTTCAAAACCATTACAGAGGAAGGAAAGTGGGCGGGAATACAGACAAAGCGGGACTAGCCCAGAACCCATAGCAGCTGAAGTGGGGTGGTGGGTCCTTGGGAGTTAAACTATTTGCTCTACTCTGTACAGCTGACATATTCCCTAACAGAAAGCCTTTTTAAAAAGTCCTTTAAGCCAAGTCATTGTCACTTATGGAAATAAAGAAATTAACTAAAGGAGTGCCCAGGTGGCTCAGTGAGTTAAGAGTCTGACTCTTAACTTTGGCTCAGGTCACAAGCGTAGGCTTGTAAGATAGAGTCCTGCACTGGACTCCGTGCTGGGTGTGAAGCCTGCTTAAGATTCTCGCTCCCTCTGCATCCCCCATCCTTTCCCCCCAGGCGCTCTCTAAAATGATGATAATAATAATAATTAATAAATAAAGAAGTCACCTGAAGGTGAAGGTTTCACCTTTCCAGTCTTGCAGGGGGTGCTCCTGGATGATGGCTGAGGTCAGAGGGGAGCTCTGCCTTGGGGACTTGGAATGGGGCAGGGTCCCCATGTGACTGAAGTTATCACAGGACCTGATGGGAGGAGGGCCTTTTTTCTTCCGTGGAAGGGTACCGTGTATAGACACGTCCTGATAGGCATCTGTGTGATGCTCAGCCGGAGGGGACTTGCTGCTCAGAAGGTCCATGGATGAGGCCAGAGGGAATTGGTGATTCACCGGCATGTTTCTTGGAAGGTTCACAAATTTTCCCGCAGCCATGATTCTCAACTGCTCTAAGGGGAAAAGAAAAGAGTGAAGGTGTGAATCTAAGTTAATCACAAGAACTGACTTCCTACTCACAAAAGGAAATGGAAATGTACCGTATAACAAAAGAACAGGTTTGTGGAGCGTTAAATGGTGAAAGGCATCACTAGGGAAATGTAATACAAGCAGGAAGTATATTGAGTCCCTTTTCTGATGAGAGAGAGAGAGAGGAATTCTCCTGGTTGGCAGCAGATTCACCAATGGAAAAGGGGAAACGTTATTTCAGAGACTCTAGAGGCACGTGGGCCATTTTATTATTTCAGATGACTGAAGCTGATGGAACAACAGGACTAACAAAAAAAGACTACTGAGGAAGCGCTCAAGGTTTCGCTATAAGTGCACTAGAGAACACATTATAAATGTTCGATAATTAGCTCACATCTTTCCACCACCCCGTAAATGATAAGAACAGGTGGAGATGACTGGAATTCCTCAGCTGCTAGAAGGCTGTCATGCCAGACCAGCCCCTCAGTTGTGCTACCCAGGGCAACGGGGCAGAATTTTTCTGGCAAAGATCTAGTGCTTACAAATAAATCAAAATACTCTAATTAACAAGACGGGCCAGGGTCAGGGGTCAAGAGGTGGGTCACTCCTCCATACATCAGTGGGCTCAGCTGCAGAGGAAAGCCACTGGGGTTGGGGCAATTCATGTACATTGTTCCCCAGAGGGTTCAGGAACCTGCCTGCCACCAGCAGGGTTAAGCAACATACATGTTGTCTGCATAGTCAGGGGAGAGTGGAGAGGAAGAGAAATAAGAGCAACAGGGGGCAGAGGGGGGAGAACACGGAAAGAAAAGGAAAATGTGTGCTAGGTTGTATGCAAAAGTAGACCCAGCAGTTATGCTCAGCTGTGATCACTCGGAGACATGTCCACTCTGAGCAAGAGACAGCACCCGCTCACCTCCCCCGGAAAAACAAACTATGGTTTTGACCTAAGTCAAATTGTACAAGACACCTCTAAGGCCAACATATAGAGGAAAAAAACCCACAGGCTTGAATAACAATTAGAACTAGTCCCTGGAGACATGAAGGATCCAGAACCTGTCCCGCCTGCCACGGTACCAGACTGGTCCAGACAATAGCGCAGCTACGTCATGCTAAGCCTGATGCATGACTAGGGGCAGAACGTTCCTTTGCTCTGCAGTCTGTTCCAAAGCCCCGCAGCCCCCAATCCTCACAGGCCACCTTCTCCACTGCAAAGAGGCCAGCTGGGAGTGAAAATCATTGCTTAATAGTACCACACTGCGGAGTCAGTTCCACAAAGGAGTTGAGGACTTGAGACTTGGCTTGAGGACCAGCAAGAAACACACTGCTCTCCAGCAGCTCACAGTGTAGCGGGAAGAACCAGGATAAAGGTAGTGCAAGGGAGACAACAGACAACAACAACATCCACAGTCCGTTGCTTCACGTACAACAGAGAGAAACACACAGTGCCAGGGGCTGGACGGAAGAAAACCCTTCCCTCAAGGTATACAGTCCTAACTCTGTCCTCAGTCCTTTCCCAAACCTGGTCATTCTGGGGCCTGCCTGCGACCACACAGAGGGCCTGGCTCACAGCGGGCGCAGAACAATAGGGCTGTGAGTCCCCGTGGGGGCCTCTCCCGGGTCTGGCCAGTACCTGGCACACTGTCAGAACTTACTCAATGTTAGTCATCATTATTTAAAAAGAAACCCAAGCTCCCTGGTCCTCCCTGCCTGACCACCAGTGATGTAAGCCGACTAGGATTCCCTCACCCTACACACACGCACACCCTGCTCCCCACAGTTGTGAATGTTTCCCTGTCCAAGCTGTCAGCACCTTCTTCAGAGGGAGGCCCAGATCATTCCAAAGAACCTGCTGGGGAGGCCCAGAACACCCCACAGAACCTCCTTCTGTGCAAAGGGCCACAGTGTTGATCAACTACTTCCAGGTTATTATGACAGGTAAGTGTTGCCCCGGCTCCAGTGTTTCTGGCAGCTGGTTTCCTCTCTGCTTATTCAAGATCTAGATTTCAAGACTGGGCCAAAGGGCTCTAGAATGCTCCTCAGCAAGTTTCCCCTACTTCAGTTTATTCTCTGAATCGAGGGTTAACACCTGCCCTTCCTACTTATGATTCAACAAGCATTTAAGTGCCTCCTCCATAGAAGATACTCAGAGCAGCAATGATGCAAAAGCCGCAATCCCCTGACTAGGAGCTCTAAGAGAGAATCCTATAACTCATCAATAGGGCCCCACAACATGCTGGAGGGAAGAACAACTAATTTGAACAACGTGACTTGAGGAGATCTCAGAGGGCAATGCTGGAGATGAAGCACTTTGGAGGGATTTTGAAAGCCTGCCAAGAGGATGCTAGAATGGCAGATGCATAGAGGCAAAGAAGTACATCCACAGGCTCAGAGACTACAAGCTGAGCTGTGTGGCTCATATGGGGACATCAAAGAGTATTTCCTAGAAGCCCAGCTTAGGACAAGATCATGAAGTCTTAAGGGCTGTGTCGAGGGATCTGGACTGCAGGTGCTAAAGATCTGGAAGGAAGGGACAGAAGCCAGTCTGTGCCCAGAGAGGTAAGTCTGGAAATTCTGGAAAGGAAAGAAGGGAGGCAGGCAGACCAGTCAAGCTGATGGCCGCAAGCCACCGAGGAAGGATGAAGAACCCTGATCTAGGGCGGTGGTCAAAGAGACGGAGGGAAGAATGAGGAGCTTGAGGCCTCTGGCTGGGAGAATGAGGACAGAGGCCACAGGCATGGGAGGACGGTGCAGTGCTGTAACACGCTGAGTGGTACAAGGAGGACTCCTGTGGGAGGGAGGCTAACAAGCTCGCCACCGAGCTGGTCAGTGTGAGGAACCAATGGCACAGTTTAGTGTAGGAGGTAAGACACTGGTGTGTACACTTGGGAGCCAGGACAGGATGTAGATTTTTAAGAATCATCAACATAAAGGGAATATTTAAACCAGAGAATAGATCCCTTAGCTTGTTATTATCAGCTGTGATAACAGATGTGAAAGTACCTCTTAAACTGTCAGGAAACATACAATATCCATGAATTATATCCCTGCTCTCTCCACCGTGGCTGCTTCAAGCCTGGAGCACCCAAAGGACTGAGTTCTGAAAACCTGAAGCGGTGGTCCGGAAGCTGGCTGCATGAAAGAATTTTCTAGGAAGGAAGCTTTTAAAATTCTGAAACCTGGGACACCTGGTCTTAAGGTGAAGACACCTGACTTAAGGGTTTAAGTCAGTTGGTTAAGCATTTGACTCTTGATTTTAGCTCAGGTTGTGATCTCAAGGTCGGGGGAATCGAGCCCCGTGTGTGGCTCAGTGCTCTGCGTGGAGTCTGCTTGTCTCTCTCCCTCTGCTCCCCCTCCCCCACCCGCCACTCATGCTCTTGAGCTCTCTAGCGTGTGAGTTCTCTAAAATAAATAAAATCTTTAAAAATAATAATACATAAGATAAAATCCTGACACCCAAGCTGTAACCCAGACCAATGAAATCAGAACCTCGGTTGGGTAGGAACCTGGCATCATTCTTTTTGAAGCCACCAGTACTGTCCAATGTGGAGCCAAGGTTGAGGTCCACTCTATAAGCAAGTCTCTTTCATACAGAGCAACTTACACTTAGATTTGGTTACCTGAGGAACAGAACAGAATGACAGTGAGGAGGGGTCAATCAATAGAAGCATCAATTCATTCTTCTATTCAACACCCAAGTATGGAGGGCCTCCTATGTGGTAGGCACTGAGACTGGTATTAGGGAAAATGTCAAACAGCTATACTCATGAGGTTACTACTCTGTGGTGGAGGCAGACAGCAAGTACTAGCCACATGTGCTGGTGATTTCTAGTGCTATGGGAGCACAAGGAGTGGGGACCAGGATCTAGACTCATCTATGGCCAGAAAAGGCTTTCCTGAGGATGGGATGCTGACCTGAATGATGTGAAGCAGAGTTTAGTAACTGAAGGGAAAAGATTATCCAAGTTGAAACCTCCAGAGAATTCTCAACTGCAGACAAATTGGAAATATCCAAGCCAGGCTCCCCTCTACAACCCACTGCCTCTACCTTGGGCCTCTTCCCCATTAAAATACAGGCTTGTCCTTTGTGTAGTTCCTTGGAAAGACTGGTTCAACCCTGGGGCCTACGTCAAGCCTGAATCACCCAAAAGTGGCAGTGTGGGCCCCGACCAGAGACAGAACTTCTAAAAAATATAACTAAAAGTGGGGCAGAGGGTAGAAAGGGGAACTATAGGTAGAAGGAACTCAATTACAACCTTCTGGGTCCCCGTAGTTCCTACTTGAGTTTTATTTGCTTTTATTTTTTCCAGACTCAAGAAACCTATGGCAAATCCAACAGATGGAAGTACATGATGTGTAGCTGGAATCTAGGTTCAAGGTAAGCACTTTTTTTTTTTAAGATTTATTTATTTATTTGAGAGAGAGAGAGAGAGAGCGAGCATGAGCAGGGGATGGGAGCTGGAAGAAGCACAGTGAGGAGAAGCAGACTCCCTACAGAGGAGGGAGCCTGACTTGAGGCTGGATCCCAGGACCTGGGGATCACAACATGAGCCAAAGGCAGATGCTAAATCGACTGAGCCACCCAGGCGCCCAAGTACCTTTAATTTTTTTTTTTTAAGTACCTTTCATTTTGAGAGCAAAGCCAGTTACCACATTTGACTCCGTTAGGCAAATCTCAGAGTATTATATATAGGTAGGATCTCAGAGAATGGAGCCCCTTCCTTTTTCCAGATAAGGGAAGTAAATGTTCATTCATTCAATATATATTGTCTCGGGGCTTACAATGCACCAGGAATGAGGACATAATGAACCAGACAAGGTCCTGCTCTCAGGGAGCCTCCATTGTGATGGGGTAGGCTGGGGCGGGGGAGGTATCCTTGTCAACACAGACAAGAAAACAAACTAGGTAATGTCTCAGCATCAGTGTCCTAGGGATGAAATGATAGACACTGGCTGGGACGGAGAGGTATTTTAGATGAGGGTGGTATGGGAGGGCTTCTCTGAAGAGATTCCTGAGAAAAGAGAACCAGTAGAGAGAAGATAGAAAGGAAGTTCCAGGCAGGGGACGGGGCAAATCAAAGGCCCTGAGGTGGGACTACATGGTTAGAAAAGCATGGTGAAGACTAACCCCAAATCCCCACTTCCTGGCCCCCAGTTTTCCTCTGCTTGGAGATGCTTCTGTCTCAATGTTCCTAGCCATTATGTACTTATGTACTATGAGGTTGTTGTTTTTTAAATCAAACATGGCATGACTCAGAAGCTAAGCTTTAAAGTAAGATAGTCAAACCCCCCACTCTGCCATTTCCTTACTAGCTGTATGGCCTGAAACAAGTTACTCAGCCTCTCTGACAGTTTCTCATTTGTAAAAAATGGGTTAAAAATACCTCTTTCGGGGGCACCTGGATGGCTCAGTGGTTGATCATCTGCCTTTGGCTCCAGTCATGATCCCTAGGTCCTGGGATCGAGTCCCACATCAGGCTCCTTGAAGGGAGCCTACTTCTCCCTCTGCCTATCTCTGTGTCTCTCATGAATAAATTTTTTAAATCTTGAAAAAAAAAATCTTTCGTGGGGGTGACCTGAAAAGTAAATCCAACTGTATATGGGAAGCCCTTGTCACGTGGCAAGCACTCAATAAATAGCAGGTCTCCTCCAAGCAGGTCAGGGACCAGATCTGTCTTGCTTGTCCTTGTATCCCTATTACAAAGAGAGCTCACAAAAGGAGTCACTGCTTCTGGGAAAGACCACAGCCAGGAAGGATGAAGAGGTAAATGTTTTAATTCAGAACAATAGACAAACACACCAAACCAGGTAGGGCACGCACACACACAGACACAGGCACACCGACAGGGCCTATACGCAGTCTTTAAAAGAAAAGCCCAGGTGAGACTTTGGCCATCTGACGTCACCTGTCTCTACTATGCAGGTAAACAGACACCGTACCCTGACTCGGTCTAATTCCAGACCTTGAAATATATACAAAGGTCAAAGATTCTATATCTTGATGTGAAAATATGAGACCTTTGTGAATGTTCCTAGAACTGAAATCTCAATAAGGATAACAGTCAAACTTCCAACCTCTGTGCTACCTTCCTGATTCTCCTCAGTGGCTGTGCTTTGAAGGGCTCATGAAGAGCAGCCCAATTTGCTTGCTTGGCAAAGATGTCCGGGAGAAACGGACGATCATGCAAGCCAAGGCAGGGAAAGGCACACCCCTTGTCTGGATCTTTCCAGTTTATTTCTAAAATGGGCTATTTCCAAGTTAAACTTATAGTCACCTGATGTAGGCATGAAAAACTTTCTATCAGGGGCACCTGAGTGGCTCAGTGGTTGAGCGTCTGCCTTGGGCTCAGGGCGTGATCCTGGGGTCCTAGGATTGAGTCCCACATCAGGCTCCCTGCAGGAAGTCTGCTTCTCCCTCTGCCTGTCTCTCTGCATCTCTCTCTGTGTCTCTCATGAAATATCAGTAAAATCTTTTAAAAAAACCACTTTCTATCATATTTTAAATTCTGGAAATGTAACTGCCTCAGCTGCCCAGTAAGGGCCACAACAGAGAATTTTTCATTTGGATATGTAGTTTTATAACCTCTCTGCAGAGTCAGACAGGAAGATAGAACTGCCTCGCATTAAAAAAGAAAAAAAATGGTTTTGCACTTAGGATGAAGTTTTTTTCTCCAGTTTAGAAATTAAGAGTACCCCTATTTTCAAAGTAAATTTATGAAATCTAGCCAAGTGACTGAAGTATGAATAAGTCTTCCATGGATTGTGTTTCAAGCAACCCGACAAAGAATTTACATGATAAAGTTCCTAAGCTTAGCATTCATTTGACAAGTAGTCCTTTCTACAAGAATAGGAGATTGAGATCTCGGTTAGTCATCCTGGAAATGCCAGGCTTCTCAGCAGGTTTAGAGAAAGCTGGAGTCAGGAGGTGAGGGAGCTCCTGGCGGGGCAAGCCTTTTACACTGTATGGGGTACAGTGTCCAGGGGGGACACTGCCGGGCAACCCCTCGGCCTGTGGCTTCTGCACTCTTGACCGGGCAGTGCCTGTCCGGAGGCTCTACTGAGCCCCCTCTGCCAGCAACCAGGCCTCCCCTTCCTCCCGCCTCCGTCCTTGGCAGCATGCGGGAGATTATCCGCCCCGACTGACCTTCCCTCCGCCAATATATTTTCCTTGGACAGATCTGCGTAGCCTTGGGAGATAAGAGTCAAGGTTTAAAAGAATCTCAAACGCTTGGCTCCACTTTCTACCCCAGCTAATGGCTTGAGGCGAAAGCACACGCGAGGTTAGGCAAACGCTCTTGCCCCTTTGCACTTTTCTTCGAGCAAGTTAACACCCAAATCAGGATTTTTCCACCCCAGCCACGACCCACCGTGCTGCCCACGGAACACTTGGCCTTGCCAGTTGCCTCGGAGCCCACTCCACCGCCCAGACGAGTGTCTGCACCTGATCAAACTTTTAAAGTGGCGGCACCCGCTGCCCCGGAGGGGGTAGGGGGAGGGGTGGGGGAGGGCTGGGATGGGGGTGGGGGGAGGGCTGGGATGGAGCCTCTTCCCCGCGCGTCCACCGTCCCTCCCTTCCCCTCCCCGACGCCGAGGGAGCAACACAACCAAACTATTCATTCTTTCTCAACAAAGGGAGAGCGAGGGAGGGGGATGTTGTCAACAGTTACTGGGCAAGCTCCTTCTCTTTCTTTGCGAACTTTCCAGGAGATTAGTGGAGAGGCTCGCCGCTCGCCTCCTCCAAGCCCAGGGCTTCCAGCGGAGCCCCAGGGCCCGCACCCCCGGCCCCCCGCACAGAGGGCCCGGCCCCGGCCGGGATGGGGCCGGGATGGGGCCGGGATGCGGCCGGGGCGCGCGGGGGACACCAGCGCCCGGGAAGGTGCGGCTCGAGGGCCACGGGCAGAGATGCTCGCCGAACGCCGCCTCCGGGGAGTCCCGGCGGGTCCCCACTTGCGCCACTCGCGCCCCCAACGCCAGCTCTGCCGGGGGCAGGGGCAGAGAGTCCTAACTTTCCCCAGCAAACCTCCCCCGAGCCGGTCTTGCCGGAGGAGGGCAAGGCCGGGGCGCCCGCGGGAGAGGCACCGTGCGGGATGCGGGGGCGCGGGATGCGGGGCGGGGGCCGGGGCGGGGGCGGGGCGGGCACTCACCTCCCCGCGCGGCGCGGCGCGCCCGGGCTCCCGGCTGCAGGCGCTGCTCCCCGGGCCGCGGCCGCTCATGGTCGGGGCGCGGCTCGGCGGCTCCGGCAGGTCCCGCCCGCGCGACTGCAGGCGCGGCTCTGCGCTCCGGCCCCCAGCTGGCGACTCGCGGCGTCGCGGCCCCACCCCGGCTGCCGGTTCGCGCCGCCTCGCCGAACCCCCCCCCACACACACACACATTTACATGCCGCGACCTCGCCCGGCCCCCTCCGCCCGGGATTCGGGGCCCGGGGCTCCTCGCCGCTCCCCGGGAAGCCGACCTGGCAGTGCGGGGTGGCCGCTGCCCCGCCGCCGCGCCCCTCTCCAGGGCAGCCCTGCCCGGCCGCTCCCCCCTTCCCCGCGAGGCTTAGTCCGCTTCACTGTCCGCCGACCACCGAGCTGGCCCGCAGTTTAAAGGGCTTCGGGGAGGGAGACAAAGCTCCAGGTAACCACAGGTGCCCGAGCCGTGGAGCAGGCCAATCCATCACACCCACCTGGACAAGTTGGAAGCCAAGTAGCGAGTGGAATGGGCATTTCACTACCAGGTGGCTTAGCGGGGAGGGAGAGGGAGCCAACTGGAGAGGTCCTACACGCTCAGCTATCAAGGCCTATTACAAAGCTACAGACATAGTAATTGGCAACAAGGATAGACAAACTGACCAAAAGAATGGAGAGGCCAGAAGCTGAACCACATTAAATGGTCACAGTTCGTGTCAAAGATGCCACCGTGATACATTGAGAAAAGACTGTTACGTCTTTTCAGTAAATGATGCTGGATCAAACCCTCAAACCCACAAACCCACATGCAGAAAAAGGAAGAATCTTGACCCCTACCTCAAACCATGTCAACAGAGCAAATTCCAGATGGATTTTAAATCGAAATGTGAAAGATAAAAACAATAAAACTATCCAAAGTAAAAATAAAAAAAAAATACATCTTCATGCCCTTGAGGTGGGCAAAGACTCCTTAAACGCATCGGGTGCTAACTATTAAAGGGAAAAACTGATCATTGGACAACATTAAAAGTAAGAACTCCTGGTCCTCTGAAGACACCATTAGTGAAAAGTCAGGCCACAAAGGAAGAAAAGATCATTGCAACACATGTATCCAATAAGGAACTTGTATACAGACTCTATAAAGAATGCTTACAGACCAATAAGAAAAGGGCAGAATGTCTGACTGAAAATAAGTAGAATATTTATTTGAACAACATTTCTCAGAAGGGGATTAACCAGGCATTTCTTAAGACCAAACAATAAACATATGAGAAGTTTCTCAATTACTAATCATCCCAGAAATGAAAACTGAAGTGTTTCACTTCACACCCACCAGAATGGCCAAAATTAGAGAACTTCCAACTACACTTTACAGATCTGTTGGGCATTGTCTACCAAAGCTAAATTAACATGTAGCCTGTGACCTGGCCAATTCCATCCTTGGGTATCTTGTCTACTCCACAGAGATGTACACACATATTCACCAAAGAGATGTTCAAAAAATAAAAATAAAAAATAAAAAATAAATTGGGATCCCTGGGTGGCGCAGCGGTTTGGCGCCTGCCTTTGGCCCAGGGCGCGATCCTGGAGACCCGGGATCGAATCCCACATCGGGCTCCCAGTGCATGGAGCCTGCTTCTCCCTCTGCCTGTGTCTCTGCCTCTCTCTCTCTCTCTCTCTGTGTGTGTGACTATCATAAATAAAAAAAATAAAAAAAAGACATGTTCAACAATCTTTATAGCATCTCTCTCTATAACAGCCCCCAAGAAACCACTGAAGTGTCCAACAGTGGGAGAGATATAAACTCTGGGTAATACTATACAATAATAACTTCTTCTATATTCAACAAGATGCAGGACTCTCACAAATATGATGTTGAGTGAAAGAAGCTGAACAGAAATGGATACATACTATATACTTTCATGTACGTGAATTCCAAAAACAGTCAAAACATATCTATGATTTTAAAGGTAAAGATAGTGTTATCTTGAGGATTGGGTAGTGAGGGAAAGGGAGCCCAGAGGGGGCTCCAGATGCTAGTAATAGTCTATTTCTTGATCCAGGTGCTGGTTATATAGATGTCTTTTTTTTAAAGATTTTATTTATTGGGGATCCCTGTGTGGCTCAACGGTTTAGCGCCTCGCTTCCGCTCAGGGTGTGATCCTGGAGACCTGCGATCGAGTCCCACGTCGGGCTCCCTGCATGGAGCCTGCTTCTCCCTCTGCCTGTGTCTCTCATGAATAAATAAAATCTTTTTTTAAAAAAAGATTTTATTTATTTATTCATAGAGACACAGAGAGAGAGGGGGGCAGAGGAACAGGCAGAGGGAGAAGTAGGCTCCATGCAGGGAGCCCGATGTGGGACTCTATCCAGGGTCCCCAGGATCACACCCCAGGCTGCAGGCGGCGCTAAACCACTGCACCACCAGGGCTGCCCTAGATGTGTCTATTTTATAAAAATTAACTGTCCTTCATTTTATAAAAACTAATTGGTTTGTTCACTGCTCTCCTTGTATGTTCCACTCCAATAAAAATGTTTTAGGGGCACCTGGGTGGCATAGTGATTGAGTGTCTGCCTTTGGCTCAGGTCTTGATCCCGGGGTCATGGGCATCGACCTCCCTGCAGGGAGCCTGCTTCTCCCTCTGCCTATGTCTCTGCATCTCTCTCTCTCTCTGTGTGTGTCCCTCATGAATAAATAAATAAATAAATTTTTAAAAAGTTCTAAAAATTGAGCCATGTTGGATATCTTTTTTACAGGGGGGAGGGACAGAGGGAGGAGAGAGAATCTTGAGCAGGCTCCACGCTCAGCATGAGCAGGCTGAATCTCATGACCCTGAGATCATGGCCCGGGCCTAAATAAAGAATAAGAAGCCTAACCGACTGAGCTACTCAGACACTTATGTTGGGTATATTTTATGTCATTTCCAGCCCTTTAAGAAAGAACTATTGGCAAGTCTGTAAGATTCTAAGTGCAGCATCCTTAAGAATGAGTTTCAGGATCCCTGGGTGGCGCAGTGGTTTGGCGCCTGCCTTTGGCCCAGGGCGCGATCCTGAAGACCCGGAATCGAATCCCACGTCGGGCTCCCAGTGCATGCAGCCTGCTTCTCCCTCTGCCTATGTCTCTGCCTCTCTCTCTCTTTCTCTCTCTCTCTCTCTCTGTGTGACTATCATAAATAATAAAAAAAAAAAGAATGAGTTTCTATATGTTTTTGCGGGTTGGTTTTGATCTTCCCTGCCTTGTGACATACAGAGAGGCCTTGGGCAAGTCACTGTTCCTCTCAGTCCCTCCATTTCCTCATGAGTGAGTGAATGAACGCATGTGAGGAGTCAAGGAAATAATAAAATAATAAATGTGAAACTGCCTGGCTTATAGCAGTTATCATTAACTATACTCTAATTCATGACACATTCTATGTCTTCACAACACCCCTGTGAGATAGGAAGCATCTTTTTTTTTTAAGATTTTATTTATTTATTCATGAGAGAGACAGAGAGAGAGAGAGAGAGAGAGAGAGAGGCAGAGACACAGGCAGAGGGAGAAGCAGACTCCATGCAGGGAGCCTGACGTGGGACTCGATCCTGGGTCTCTAGGATCATGCCCTGGGTTGAATGAAGGTGGCACTAAACCACTGAGCTACTCGGGCTGCCCATCTTTAGGCCCATTTATATGGGAGAAAACAGATTTCAGAAAGTTTAAGTAATTTCAACCGTAAATTCATTCAACAAATATTTGTGCATGCCTAATGTGTGCCAAGATCCATAGCTAGTGAGCCTCAGAGTCAGAACTTGAATCAGGTGTTTTAACTTCAAGTTTAGTGGTCTTTCCATTACACAACTACTTTAATACTCGTATCTTCAGTGCCTGGCCATTGCAGGTGCTCAATTCATTAATGGATGGATTATACTATTCTTAATATACAGTTGACCCTCGAGCAACATGGGTTTGAACTGCACAGGTCCACTTTATATGAGAATATATAAATATATATATGTAGGAGCGAACTATATTTTCTCTTTCTCCAGATTTTCTCAATACTATTTTCTTTTCTCTGGCTTACTTTATTGTAACAATACAGTATATAATACATGTAACATACAAAATATGTGTTAACTGACTGTCTTTGTAAAGTAAGGCTTCCGGTCAACCATAGGTTATTAGTAGCTAAGTATTTGGAGAGTCAAAAATTATATGCACATTTTCTTTTTTTTTCTTTTTTTTTTATATGCACATTTCCAACAGCACTGGGGTCAGAATTGCATTGTTCAAGGGTCAATCTTAATTTTCTGATTAGGTAATATTGAGAAATACATATAATGATATAGAGTGAAAATTCCTCCTCTCCGCTCTCTCATCTGCCCAGTCCCCCTCCCATCATAGGCAAAACTGCTATTAATATCACATATGCCTAGCAGAGTTTCTCTCTAAGTGTGTGTATGTTATCCCCAACCCCTGCACAGAAAGTAACATACTATACCCACACTTCGCTTTTTTTTTTTTTCCACTTAACAGTATATCTTGGAGATTTTCCCATAATAGGGCATGGTATTCTTTTGAAGAGATGTGCCATAATTTACTCAATCCATGCCCTGTTCATGACATTTAAGTTGTTTCCAATCCTTTCCTATTACAAACAATACTGCAATGAATAATGTTGCATATACACCATTGATATGGGCAAATATATCTATAAGATAAATTTCCGGGGTGCCTGGGTGGCTCAGCGGTTTGGTGCCTGCCTTTGGCCTAGGGCATGATCCTGGGGTCCCGGGATCGAGTCCTGCATCGGGCTCCCTGTGTGGAGCCTGCTTCTCCTCTGTTTATGTCTTTGCCTCTCTCTCTCTTTCTCTCTCTTTCTCTCTTTCTCTCCGTGTGTCTCTCATGAATAAACAAATGAAATCTTTAAAAAAAAAAAAAAGTAAAATTTCCAGAGGTAAAATTGCTTAATCAAAGGGTATATGCTTTTGCAATTTTGCAATGCCAAATTGCCTTCCATTGGGACTGTCCCAATTTATACCTCCCAGCAATATAAGAAAATGTCTATTTTCCTCATTTGCTGGGAAGAAGGCCTTATTATTAAACTTTTGAATTTTTGTCAACCTGACAAGTAAAATGTGAATTTTAGTGCAATTTTAATTTGCATTTCTTTTACAATAAGTAAGGCTGCTCATCTTTTCATTTTTAGTGGCCATTTATTTTTCCCTTTTAGAATTTGTGCTTCCACTTTTCTATCCATCTGTAGATCTTTTTATGATCAATGTTCTAGGATCCCATTCCATGTTAGGAAGCTGAATTCTTTGTAGTATAAGCTGTAAATTTTTTTTCAATGACAATATTAAAGAAAAGAAGTGATATATACAAATCACTGTTATCTTAGGAAACTCATTCTGGAAACCATGCATAATGAACCAGAGGAGTGACAGCAGGATATTGATGAGAAGGCTATGGCAATTGTCACATGACAAGGGCCTTGACCAGGCTGGTGACAGGGGCAATGGAAGGACCAAAAAAACCAAAGCTACTACCAAGAAATAATTGTCAAGAATTAATAATCACCAATGATGACAATGACAATAACAGTAGCTACAATTGGGTTAGGTGTAACAAGCCAAGTACTATGCTAAGTGCTTTACAAGCCTTAAGCCACAAGCTAGTACTATTATTGCCCCATTTCACAAATAAGAAAAGTGTATTTTAGGGATACGTGGGTGGCGCAGCGGTTTAGCGCCTGCCTTTGGCCCAGGGCGCGATCCTGGAGACCCGGGATCGAATCCCACGTCGGGCTCCCGGTGCATGGAGCCTGCTTCTCCCTCTGCCTCTCTCTCTCTCTCCTCTCTCTCTCTCTCTCTCTCTCTCTCTCTGTGACTATCATAAATAAATAAAAATTTAAAAAATATATAAAAAAAGAAAAGTGTATTTTAGTAGCTAAGTAACTTACCCAAATTCACACTGGATGTAGGTAGCAGAACCAAGGCTAACTCCAGGTCTATCTGACCCCAGCTGCCTAGCAGGTGAAGGAAAATGATCAAAGGTCTGCAATCCAGGAGCCTGAGTAATGTCTGACTTGATGACAGATGTAGAAGAGGCTAGAGAGCAACATGACCACTTTCAGGTTCACTGAGCATTTTTCAAAACGTTTCATGTACATGATCACTCTTCCCTCAAAGTCTGTGAGTCAAAAAGGGTAGTAGTATACCTATTTTACTGATAGGAAGACTGAGGCACCCTGACATTAAATCACCAACCCCAGTTAAGATGTTCTAAATGCAGAACAGGTCTTCCATCAATATGTGCCTTGTAGCCCCCTCTCCTTCTTGGCATTCGTCACAGTTCATAGTTACACATTTATTTTTGTTATTTCTGTTTAATGTCTGCTGCTTTCTAGACTCTAAGATCCATGTCTGGCTTTACTTTTGTTTTGTCCCCAGTTTGGGACATGGAGCATCACCGGTAATCGGTACATATTTATTGAATGAATGAATGAACTCCAGACCCCTAGACCCTTTGTCCTTTCATCTTTGAACTAATGGTAAAATTCCCTTATAAGCAAAATAAATGTAATGCCATGGACATGGGCTGTGCCATAAATAATTTAGGATTCAAATTTCTTCAAGGGTACATCTAGCTTCCACATTAATGTTTAAACAGTAAAACCCAGGGCCAAAGAGACATGAAGGGACAACACTACCAGTGATATGGAAGTGATGTCTTCTGGACAGTGCAAGAGGCTTTGTTGGGGAGCACTCAACCTAAAGTTGATCCCTTCCTGCCACAAAGTAGTTTGTTGAACTCTCTCCACTCCAGGACATCACTAGTTACAAGGCAGCGGGGGCAGGCATTGGACAAAATGTACTTTAAGGAAAAAGAACTCCTAAAATTTCAGCTTTGCCCAGCCCTAAGTGGTAACAATAAGGAACAACAGATGTTTAAGCTATAACTGAAGGCCAAAGAGAAAATCTGAACTTGAACAACTGCAGACAGACAAAATCCCCTGAAGTTCTATATAATAAGCCACTGACACAAAGAGGTGGCATCTCTGACATGCACCAGAGCAACAAGCGTTGCGGTATTTTCAGAAACCATACGGTCGAGGTTCCTGCTCTGTGAAGAGTTAGCCATGGACTTGGTGTCACGGAAATCCCCAGTCTACTGAGCAGGGAAGTCAACCCAGCTTCCAAAAGGTCTGTGTGATGGCTGCCAACTCAGTTATATTGGCTAGAGAAGTACTGGAGGAGGATCATGCCTGGAAAGACTCTCAAATACTTACTGAATGAGTGAGTGAGTGAAAAAGAGATGCAGTTATTGACAACAGAGGCTCATTTTCTATACAAGGGATACCTCAACCTGATGGTCTACATTTGAACTACCTGTTTCAGGACTTGCCTCATCACCAGACTTTGGACATTTGTTCCCAGTTACTTTCTTTATTTGATGACCAGCTTTGCACGAATAAGCTTCTCAATGTATTTAACAATCAAAAGAGAATATACCAGAATATCTCTGGATAATTATGGAATTCCAGATGATTTGAATGTCCTCATTTACAAAGCTCTCCTTTTCAAGTTGTTCTTTTCCAGTAAACACGTATTATTTTTATTATTAAAAATGTCACTTAGAAGGGCACTTGGGTGGCTGAGTTGCTCAAGCATCTGCCTTTGGCTCAGGTCATGATCCTGGGGTCTTGGGATCAAACCCTGCATCCGGCTCCCTGCTCAGTGAGGAGTCTACTTGTCCCTCTCTCTTGGCCCCTCTCCCCTGCTCATGCTATCTCATGCTCTCTCTCAAACAAATAAATAAAATCTTTTTTAAAATGTCACTAGAATTCATTAGGCCCTACATTATGGAAAGCATCACTAGCCTGGGGAGACAGGAAGCGGAGTATGTCATCAGATAGCAAAGCACAGACACAGAGTGAGAGAAGCACTGGCTCAGCAGAGGCCCCCTGTGCTATGGAACAGAGAAGGGAGAGTTGAGAAGACTATTGATGCTGGTGAAATAAAGGAGGAGGAGGAGTTTGGGAAAAGAAATGCTTCATATGGAAATGAAGAAAGAGGAAACACATGCATGTAAAACCCAGTACAATGGCCATTTGGCTGCCATCTTGAATTATGCTGGGAAGGGGCTCAGTTTAGATGCTGCAAGTTGCCCCAGCATGGGGGTGGGGATGGGGGTGGGGTGGAGCCCTGCCAGCATTGTCTACTGCAGCAGAAGGAACCTAGAAAGTCGAAGGAATGAAGGGAACATGAAGCCTGCCAGTTCCCCTAAACGGGAGGAGTCAGACTGAAAGAAAAACCTGACTTGTCTAGATGGACTAATTCAATCTTTGATAACTGGCTTCTTATCTGGCTTCCCAGATAAATGGATTTCAGCCTAATAGAATGGTTTGTGGGATGTTGGTTAGGACTCACTAACCATCTTAAAAAAAAAAAAAAATCTTCCTAACAATGTTATCACTTCAAACTCCATGATTTGCTGCTCATTTCTATGTGTTAGGGACCAACTTCTCTCTACAGTCTTCTGTTCGGTAAAACAATGTTAATCCTTAATGGATGACGTAATGGAACATTGGCTTCGAATGTGTCCTTTGCCCCCACAACTCTACCTCTAGGAACCTGTCCTGCAGAATACTCACCTGTACACACTAAGATATTCATGGCAGCACTGTTCACAGTTTAACAAGTGCTTATCTGCAGAAAGATGACTAAATTACAGCGCATCTAGTCTATGGCACACACTGTGCAACTGATAAGAATGATGTAATTTTATAGGAACTGATACAGAAAGGTATCTGAAATATCACTAACTGAAAAAAACAAATTGCTCCATAAATGTAGGAATAACAAGCTTATATATTTGTGTGGGATTATGTGTCTACATGTACAAAATGTGTAAAAGAATTTTTTTTTTAAGATTTATTTCTTGAGCAGGGAGGGGCAGAGGGAAAGGGAGAGAAAGTCTTAAGCAGACTCTGCACTGAACATGGAGCCAGAGGCAAGGCTCGATCTCAGGACCCTGAGATCACAACCTGAACTGAATTGAAGAGCCGGACACTTAACTGATTGTGTCACTCAGGCGCCACTGAAAGAATTTTCTCGCAGCAAATTGAGAAGTGAAATTGACAGGTGAGCAGGGGGCGACTTTGCTTTTTCCTTTACGTTATTCTAAACTGTTCGAATTTTTTCCTGACTGCTTCCATAATTAATGATAATTTACACACCGCTTACTATGCGCCAGGTACCATTCTAAGAGCTTTGTGTGTATTAACTCATTTAATTTCAGCAATAATCATATGAGGCGGCACTGTTCTTATCCCTTTGTATGGATAAGGACATGATCTCCAGATCACACAGCAATATGAAAAGGCACTGAGCTTTGAACCCGGGCCATCTGGCTCAGGCTTGTGCTCTGAATCACAAGATTATAGTATCATAGAAAAAAAAAAACAAACAAATCGCACAGCTTTTAGAGTCAGACATATCTGCAATTGAATCTCAATTTTTGCTGATCAGCTACATGATTCATAGCAAATGTCTTACTTCTATGTCAGTTTCCCCATCTGTAAAATGGGGATGATAGTCTCATAGCTCATGAGACTGCGAGAACCGCACGAAACCCAGCACTTAGTGAGCACTTGTTAAATATAGATTATGTCCTGTACTGAGATTAAATTACCAGTCCTTTAGTGAATATTAACTTAATTGGCTGTTTTCTTGATTGGCTGTCTGTCTGGAAGCATCTGGTGCTTCCGGGATAAGCAGAGAAGGGGGACTTGAGAATAAGGGGGAATTGGCTCAGATGCAGACGTGGGAAGTGCTAAATTAACCCTCCACCTTTTGCACGGTTTTGCCTGAAGCCAGGGCGGTTAAGAAAATAAAATTAATAATACTCACATGGGTTTTTAAATCATTCTGGGGTAAAATATCATCCTCCTCATTTGTTTGAAAGAGGGTAGTGAGGTTTAGGGGTTTGCCCAAGGGCAAATTAAATCACAGAACAATGGAACTGAACCCATTAAACAACAGAGCTAGAACTGAAATGTAGATTTGCTCATTCCACATTGACTCCTCTTTCCTCGCACCTCCGCCCCTCCGTTGCCTGAGTCAGTGTCCGGGTGTCGTGGCTGAGAAACGATGACCACAGCCTCTCAGAGGGACACCACTGCAGCAACAATGACCGTATGATCTTGCCTCTGGGGGAAATGATCCATCAGTGGGAACAATGGTCTCCTCCACACATGAGAGCTATGGATTCCCTGACAAGGGGGACCGACCCCTCCCTCTGGGATCCACACAGCCCTGGGTTAGATTACACCATCCCTTTCTCTTTGCTGCTTATGGTACTTATCTTTACAGCAATCATCTTTCCACAAAACAGGACACACACGATCCTGGAGGACACCTGTGACCTCAGCAGGCAGGTAGCTGCTGGCTGGCGGTGGAGGAGCCTACAGAGTAGAGCCTTGCCCGTTGCTCCCAGCTTAGCAACCTCTTGGCTCCACCCCATATTTCCTCATTTTCCACTCCAGAGTGTGCAGGGTCAGGAGGGAGCCAAGGAAGGCGGTTCTGTTTGTGAGGCTCCAACCACACCGCCAGTTTTTTGGGCTCCATCCCTGCCAGGTGGGGGTTATTACCATTCCCTGGCGGGGGGGGGGTGGCTCTCAGCCTTTTTTCCAACAAGACATGAATATTGTATAACTCACTCCTAGGTGAGTGCCAGGGGTGTGCAATCCTGGGGCATGATCGCACAACTTTCTCGCAAGACACCATTTGTTGGCCAAAACGTGGACTATTAAAGCTGGGATTTGTTACACTATTTTCTTTACTTTTGTGTATGCTTGAAAAATGCCCCGTTGGGGGTGTCCACTTTTGATGTCGACTCAGGTCATGATCTCAACATCCTGGGATCGAGTCCCATGCAGGCATCATGCTTAGCAGAGTCTGGCTCTCTTCCTCGCCCTCTGCTTCTCCCCCCACTCTCTGTCTCTCTCTCTCTCTCAAATAAATAAATAAAATCTTAAAAAAGAAAAATGCCATGATGAACAGTTAAAATTTAAAAAGCCCTTTGGTTTTTTTTGTTTTTTGTTTTTTTGTTTTTGTTTTTTTTAAAGATTTTATTTATTCATGAGAGACACAGAGAGAAAGAGAGGCAGAGACACAGGCAGAGGGAGAAGCAGGCTCCATGCAGGGAGCCTGATGTGATCCCGGAACGCCTTGGGCCGAAGGCAGGTGCTAAACCGCTGAGCCACCCAGAGATCCCTAAAATGCCCTTTGGAATGCAAGGGCATGAAAGTGATGTTGTGATAGAGCAATCTTGTGTCTGCCCCTGATTTTTTAAAAATACATTATTTACTGTGTGCCGTATCTGCAGTACTACATCATCTGCCATGAAATACTTGCCACACACCTCAATACCCCAGTGAAAGGGCAGCTGGGATAGCAAGGTGGAGGGTTGGGGGAGGCCATCAGCTTGGTCCTTTCCTCTCTGTTTCCTTCCTCACATGAACCCCTCCCTCCACGAGTTGGTATGGGGCACTCCTCTTGGGTGATGACTATTTGGAACTCTTTTGAATGGCCCTCTTGAGAGTACCAAGATTACCAAAAGGTAAGGACACCGTCAAGTGCCCCTAGAATTAGTATAGGTACCTGCAGTGAGGGGCAGAGCCAGAGGTTCCAAGGGAGGAAACACAGCTTGAATTCCAATCTGTAGCTATGTTTTCACCAGCACTAGACTAAGCTTTACACACATCATCTTGGTTAATCCCTTCGGCAACCCAGACAAGTGAAGATCAAGCCCTTTCATAGATGAGAAAACAGAGGCCGAGTAACCAGCCAAATTCACATAGCTAAGGTGTGGAGGCCTCTCAACTGGACTTCCTGACTCCACTGCCTACATCACTTCCCAGTGTGAGCTCCTGCTTCTCAGAGTGAGCAAAAGAGCTTGGGTTGAGTTGCTCGAAAATGGCATGAAAGCAAGCAAGTCAGCTGGGTTAACTCAGTTCCTGGCATTTGGTGGGCATTTGGTAGATATTTGTGAACTGGACTTTTGAACAGACTTTCAGACACAAGGTGGGTGGTGGTGGGAGTTTCCAGTAGGTCGGGGATCACAGTCTGGGCCTCCACATGCACTTGAATTTCCTCCCATGGCAGGAAACCACATAGACTGGTCACAGGTGTAAACTGCGAAGTCCCAGGAGTCAGCCCCCAACACCCCTTCCATCCTCAGAGCTCTTCCTACTCGACCAGGAGCCTGGGAACAGTAGCCTCACCATCCCTGGGGGGGACTTGTCAGAAATGCTGAATCTCTGCTCAGTGTCAAATTTCTGTTCCACCCCAAACCAACTGACTCAACACCCACATTTTACTAGCTTCCCAGGTGATTGTGCATAAGGCCCTGCCCTGGCTCAGCAGCCTTCCTGTAGGGGAATGTGCCAGTCATCATCCTAGTCATTCCCAGACAGCCTGAGGGAAATCTCTTTTTCCTATTGTAGATTTAGAGGGGCTGAGCTGCTGCCCTAACCCCCTCCTGCCTGAAGGACCTGTCTGAATGAGAGTGGGAGGCAAACTTCTTGGTTGTCAGAGTTTCCAGGAAGTTCAAACCCCTGTGTGCTCCCCATGTGACATCGTCTGTCTCTGTCCTGGGGCTCATGAACTTGGAAGGCATAAGAAGAGCTCTTCCTCACAGCGTGATCAGGTGGTGACAAATGTGCCACATGGAAGGAAATTAGTGAATAACCCTTGCATATTCTGAAGTGAGTCACATCGACCTTTCTTAGACACTGTATCCCAGATGACTAGGCTTGTGGCTTCTATTTCTTAATTCAGAGTATACTGTTAATGAACACCTAGAGAGTGTTCCCCAAAGTACAAGGTGCTGGGGACAGCAGGTCAGGTAGTCCCTGACCTTGAGGCACTTTATACAGAAATACTACTATACTGTTACCACCTTTGGTAGCAAAGCTAAATGAAGGACAGGTAAGACACCTCTGTGAACACGGACTGCAATGATTTGGCTAACTATTGGGGACAAACTGTCAACAGCAGCTCTAGTGACCCTTATCCCCTGCCCTCTCCCCCCACCTCAGGTCTCTTGCTCTGGGCTCTCACTGCAGAATGTAGCCAATAGTGTCCGTAGCGACAGGCCCGGCTCATTGCTCAAGCACCTACTATCAGCACTCTGTGCTTTGCCTGTTTAATCCTCACCGTAGCACCTAGAGGTAGATATTATGCTCATTTTGCAGAAGAGAACATTGAGGATCAGGAAAGTTGCCAAGGTCACGTGTTTAGAAAGTATCAGAGGACTAGACTATAGATCTAACAGAGATTCTAAAGCCCAGGTCTCTCCCTCCACACCTGGCTGCTTCAACCTCACCCGCCTCCTCGTGGAATTTCAGGTGAGGGATGTATACCAAGCCGGGCGGAGGTGGTTATCTTACTGGTGGCTGCTGACCCCACTTTATGTATCTATGTGGTACCAGCTTCAGGATCCAGAGGTGCCCTGCTTGAATCAACAAGGGCTGAGAAGAGGAACCGTTCCAGTCCTGGGAGGGTTATCTAAGCCATGTTATTTTGGAGATGGTATAAACTCCTTCTTAGAATGGCATTTAGCTTTTTTTTTTTTTTTTCTGGCTCTATTTGGAAACAGAGATGAGGTAACTTAATAGAGCCTTTCTGTATTTTGAAACCCAATGACAAGTTGTGGCCATTTGCTCTTGGGACATGCCAGGACAAGAGCCAGACAAGGAAGAGGTAAAGAGGCAGAGGAGTTGCTCCAATGTTCAACCACCCTCCTATTACAGATGAGACAATTCAGAGGAGAGATGATCCCAACCCACATCCACAAATGATTCAGCTTCTAGTGTTCCAGGGCACACTCTTCAGTCTTCCCTACCAGGGCCAGAAGTTGAATCTGGTCCAATTCGGTCACATAAGAAAGAGAGGGGAATCCTCACTCACCATCGAGAATAAGCACTCGGGGCTCAGATCTTTCTCCATCTCTCTTACCTGGCCCATCTCTCACTGCTTCCTCCACAGGGTGTCTTGCAAACTTTTCCTCTACCCAGTATTCTCTAAATACCCCTTCTCCGCCCTGACACCAATGTTCTCCAGCTTGACCCATCCTAAGAATCTCCTGGGCAACTTGGACATGCAGATTCCCAGGCTTGTCTCCTAGAGGTCTGGATTGGAGAGATCCAGACAGAGCCTGGGAGATTCTGTGTGTCCTTATGGTAACAGATGTTTGGGAAACCCTGGACTGTACTCCCCTTGTTATCAGACACTCCTTTGAACCCAGCCTGGAGCTGGCTAGTCCTCAAAGCCCCCTACTCCTGTCCCATGACCATACCTCTGGTACTCCAGTTTCCAAGCACACTGACCTCTAGACATGGTTCTCCATAGTTTTACTGCAACCTGCCTCTTGAGCTTCAGTTCCACGTCCAAGCGGTCTGTTAAATGTTGATGGTGGCACAGACAGCTCAAAATTAGCACATCCCAAACCTAACTCACCCCAAAGCCAGTCTTCCTTCTCTTGTACTTCTGTATGTCAGGCTGGCTGCCTGAGCTGGAACCCTGGGAGCCATCCTGCGCCCCAGTCTCTCTTCATCACCACCCCTACACAGCCAACTACTCACCAACTCCTCAATAGCCCTCAAATCCATGCCCTCCTCTCCAGTAGAGCTCCTCCTCCTCTGTCACCTGGACTCTCCTTAGCATCCAGGCTGGTCTCCCACCCTTCGATCCTGCCTTTCTGCCATTGGTCTTGCACCCGGCCACCTGAGCACTATTTCTAGATTGGGAGCCCGAGGCCATCTCTCCACCACTTAAAGCCCCTCAAGAACTTCTTGCCACCCACAAGTTAAAGTCTAAACTGCTTAGGATGGCTCCCCTCAACTGCTCACTGAGCCCACACCTCACGTCACTGCTCAGCTTTCCCCCTCCTTCATCCCACCACCGCCCACCCTGCCTCCACCCCCAGCCCGGGCATCACATTCCTCACAACTTCTTTGCTGGCTCTACACAGCTGGGTTAGTGCCCGCAAACATGTTCCTATAACAGCCTGCATTTACCACATTACATGGGCAAATTCAGCTATTAACTAGGGAGAAAGTTTGAGGATTCCTTTCAGGTTTACAGCCTCTCTCCACCCCTAGTTGTTCCCGCAGTGACCAAGAGCTGGCTCTTCCTCGTACCTATGCATATGTCTGAAGCCAACTCGCCCCTTCTTCGGCCTTTCAGAGTGCAGCACGAGGACCACCCAGGGATCAGCCCACCTCTATCTCTTCCTCAAAGGGAGTGGCCTCTCCTGGCTATTGGCAAAGCTACCAGAAACTTGGCTTTGAACCATTCGTGTCTAACAGGTGGTCCGGATATACTGGCACAGACTGTGGGTTTAAAGAGAGGGAGAGACAGAGTCATAAAATGCCCTGTTTTCAGACCACCCTGAGCCCTAAAGGCCAGTCACTGGTGAGGGAATATTGTGCTTGTGGAGTCCAGGTGGGAGAGAGGATGCTGACCCACATACCTGCCCCCTCAAGAAGCTGGAGATGTCAGAGCAGGTTATCAGGAGAGCTATTTCCAAGCCAACCTGCCAGCCCTCTGGGAGGGATGGTCAGGAGCTGAGACTGATGCTAGAGCCCCCAGGACTCCAGGGTACCCTACCAGCGGTGAGGGAAACACTGCCCTCAGCCTCTGTAGGAGCTCCTTGGATGGACAAAGTGTTCACGCTACTATAGGAGATGGCGTAAATCTCCACCTGGGCCTAGACTGCTGAATAATATCAGAAAGAGTATTGTGGGGGCGCCTGGGTGGCTCAGTCGGTTAAATTTCTGACTTTTAATTTTGATTCTGGTCATGATTGCAGGGTCGGTCGTGAGATTGAGTCCCTGCTCAGTTGGGCTCCACACAGGGTGTGGAGCCTGCTTAAGAGTCAATGTCCCTCTGCTCCCTCCCCATACCGTGCACTCTCTCTCATTCAAATTAAAAAAAAAAAAAAGAATATTGTTGAACTGGATTTTGTAGAGCCCTCTGACCCAGCCCTAGTACTAATGGGTCACAAACTCCTCCAAAGAAGGGCTGGAAATGCCGATAGTGTCAAGCTATCTTTTTGTAACCCATCAAAAGCTGGCCATGCTATGGGAAGGGAAGTGGAGGTAGGAGCATTACATTCAGGGGAGGCAGCAGAAGCAGCATGGCCAATCCAGATCATTAAAGCAGAGAATGGAAAATAGGGCTGCCAGGTGCAGTTGTGCAGGTTGTTCACTGTAAAGGTCACCCCACTGAAGGAGGAAATGGAGGCTGAAATCCAGCCTGTGCACCCATTTATTTCCCAAGCTGCTTGTCCTGGTGCAGAAGTGCATTTGCTGGGAAGAAGAGGGCCTGTTCTAAATTACAAAAAGGCACCATTTGGGAATGCTGTGACCTTGAGGGAGAAGACATTGGCAGCAGCAGTGAGAAAAGCTTAGATGAATGCAAGAGAAACCCAGGATCTGGCAAAAGATGACAAGGGCTTTGAGAGCCCCAGGGACACTACTGGGTGGGAGCTCAGAGTCTCAGCCTATTGATATGCTTCCCAGGCCCATGATTATGCCCTACACCACCCCGTTACCTCCTTTACCCCCATCCCACTCTCTCCTAGGCCACCCCCGGCCTTCCAAGGCCTCCGTGGCCAGAGGAGGGGAGGCCAGTATACGTGGCTCCGGTTACCCAAACCCTAATGACTCATTCCTGAATGGGGTAAAGGACACCCCGTAAAGAGAAGCAGTGTCCCCAAGCCCGCCTGTGAGACCTCAGCGGGAGAGCTAGGCCACCAGCCTGTGGCTGAATGCCAAGTTAGAAGAGGCTGTTGAGTTTCTCCCCTTTATTCCTGTCCTATTTATAGCTTCACCTTAACAGCATCCACTCCTGGTGACAGCTCACAGGTTCTAACCTGCCAGGGGCACTTCTAGAAAGATTATAGCCTTGTTCAGAAAGCTAACAGCACACAACATAAAGGAACCTGAGGATTGCCTCCTGCCTTTTCCTCTTGGGACAGAAGATGGCTGGGCAGGTGGAGGACCCTCAGGCACAGATGGAGAGGGGAGGCTGGGGGAGGTGGAACTAGCTTTTCTGAGCCCCTGTTCTGTGCTGTAAGTACCGGATTGTATTGAACTCTCCAACAACCCCGTGAGGCAAGTATCATTCTCTCCATTTTACAGATGAAGAAACACCCCTGGCCAGCTGGTAAGATCTAGGGCTCTGATTTGAATTTCCTGGTCTTTCTGGGTCAGACACATGGGGGGTTTTAACCCAAACGATGTCACCTGCAAAGTATCTCCCTTGGGGAGAGCGAAACTCAAAATAGTGAAAAGGAACAGAAAAAGCTTGCAGAGTTTGGCTTCAGCAACTGAAGCCAATCTCCCTACAACCTTCTCCGTTCATGCTCATCCTTCCAGGGCATCCTCAGGGGACAATTATGTTCCTTGCTTCCCCAGCCCCCCCACCCCACCCCACCCCACCCAAGGATTTTTATTCAGGTGAAATGACCGTATTAAACCTGCACCTTGGGCAGCCCTGGTGGCTCAGCAGTCTAGCGCCGCCTTCAGCCCAGGGCCTAATCCTGGAGACCTGGGATCGAGTCTCCCTGCATGGAGCCTGCTTCTCCCTCTGCCTGTGTCTCTGCCTCTCTCTCTGTGTGTGTCTCATGAATAAAAAAATAAATAAAATCTTAAAAAAAAAAGAAAAAGAAAGAAAGAAAGAAAGCTGCACCTTGAGAGGGGCAGGAGAGATGGGTAGAGGAACTCATGAGCTGATGGAATATGAGCCAGCAAGGGAGAGCCTTCTTTCCATCCAGCCAGCTCCTCAACCTACCACTCAACCAAAGCATCAGCTCTTAGGGAATAACTGCCAAGACCCACAGTTTAATTGATAAAATGTGAGCAGGAAGGGGCTGCTAACAATAATAGCGATGTTTACTGAATGCTTTTTATATAAGAGCCAAGGACCTTTCCAGGGATATTACACAGAGACCCATTTAACACACACACACACACACACACACACGCACACAAGCACACAGTATGAATGGGGAAACTGAGACGCAGACAGGTGACAGAAGTTGCCCAGAGTCTCGCAGCTCTTAGGAAGGAGACTTGCAATCAAACTCACAAAGCCTGGCTCCTAGATGCAGCCCTGCCTCTCAAAGGTCATCTCTCCTCACTGCCCCTCCTGTCACCTCCAAGGGCAGAGCCAGGTTGGATCTCCTGTCTGGGACCCAGGGCTCATGTCACACCCTGGGGGTTTGGCACACTCGAGACTCCAGGAGTGCGCTAATTGCACTTCACTCAGATCAGATTTCAGATCCCACCTGATGCTCCCAACTAGAGAATTCTTAAGTACCTATTTATTTGTCTGACATCTGTACTGTACTTGAGCACCCCTGCTGGGCTCATAGAAAGCTAAACAGGACTTCCATTAGGTTCTTCCCATTTCCCCTCAGCAGACAGATACAAACAGAAGCAAGAGGAACAGTAGCACCTCCCATGTCACACACCCAGCAGTGCTTGGCAACAACTCTAAGCACACCCAGCAAGGCCAGCAAATATTTTGATAATCTGTCCCCTACAGAATTCTCCTGTGGAGAACACATGGACACAGCCAGGAGTCATCTTTCTTTCAGCAGATTCACTACAGGAAGAAACACTACATCAGTGGAGGGGATTTTGACTCTTAAGGCTTTAATATAAAGGGAAAGGAAGCAGGGTTGGAGGCAGGGGCTGCCCAGACATCTGGGGTCCCTCAGCCCCCAGCGTGGAGCAGGGAGGGGGGAGCTGCAGTGGACGTTTGTCAAGCAGGAGGCAGATGCAGTGGGGGTTAAAAGCTCAGAACTTCAGAGTCAAACCTGGGCTTGAGGCTGGGTGACTTCCCGCAAACTGCTCCAAACTCTTTGGTCCTCAGGTCCCACTGTCAAATGGGGATAATAGGAGTTCCCACCTCTTTGGTCCTTGAGAATTAGAAACAATAACTTTAGCAAAGCACTGAGCACAGGGCCTGGCACATGCATGCCCTGAGTCACCACCAGACACACGACTGTCATTGTGAGATCCTTCACTTGGCTTGAAATGAGCTCATGGGGCGTGTACTCCACTGTCACTGGTCCCCTTTTTGAGCCTTCTTTAGAGGATCTGAGGCCCCACATCTGACCCAAAATGTGCCTGTGGGGGGAGAGGGAGAACCCTGAAAGCTGGGCAGCCACATGGCCACGAGTTCAGGGCCCGTCCTGGCAAACAACCATCTCCCCCACAGGTGTCAGGTCAGCTGGGCAATGAGGAAAGCCCTACAGATTCCTAGCATGGGACATTTCTTCACAAAGGCATATAATTTTCATTAACAACATTAACGAACATTTATCAAAAGCAGAATAACATAAAGCCACTGAGACAAAAATGACTTGGTCTCCGGGTAGAGAGCAGGTTGGGCAGGACCTCAGGGGCTTGTTTGACCTGGTGCCTCCTTCCCAACCTTCATGCACACTTTTTAGCCTCACCCCCAGGGCCTCTTTCCCAAGACGAATTTACCTCTACCTTTGGTGTAATCCCAAAGGATACAGAGCATTGCCCTGGGGCCCAACATTCTCCTAGTGACTCACCCACCATTTAGGCAATGAGTATCTGAGGAAGAAGAGCCACTGCCTGGGACCCTGAGCCAGGGTCACCAGGGTCACCTGGGTCCCTGGTGCCCAATAGCCACCTTCTCCTCTGAGGGTACCCAAGACCGCCCCAGGGGCAGGGTGGGATCTGGCCCTGAGAAGGGGCTGGGTGAATGTAGCAAAGAGCTCAGGCCACACAGACTGGTGGTTCGGGATGGGGTAGCTTGGACACACCGCTTTTCCACAGAAGAAACCTAACCCTCCTGTAAAGGTATTGACCCATCCTACCTGAAACTTTAGGAGAGACATTCTTGTATTGGAAGGTCTTGGGGCTAACACACGAGCCCTTGTAGACATCCCACCACCACTCCCACTCCCTGTGCATATCCACATCTCTGTGACAGTCCCCCCCCCTGAAGCCACGTGCCCACTATATTTCCTTCAAACAGCCCACGAATCCTGTTGAGTGTTATGGGGAGAAAATGTGTGTTCAGGTGGCGGGGGGTGTGGGCGGTTGGGGGGCGTGGGTATTCACATAGGGAGGGAGAAGGTTGACAAGAAATCCAAGCATATGGGCCAGAAAGGTCTCAAAAGCAACTGCAGCCTGGCTGTCTCCTCTCTTACCCCAACTTATCAGCTAGAGCCAGGGGCAGGGGAGGTCCGTGGCCAGCTTTGCTTGGCATCTGCCCTACTTGCCACACCTGGCACCTGGCTTTGAGCAATGGAAGTGGCTACCGTGGCAACCAGGTCCTGCAGGAAGTCCAGGGAGCCCTGGGTTCCGGTTCAGGCCCTGTATAGTGAGGACAGCAAGGTGCCCGGTCCCTTGGCTGCAGGCGCCGGGGCAGCCCCAGAGCACTTCATCAAGACTGGAGGAGGGGGGGTCCCTGGGTGGCTCAGCAGTTCAGCGCCGCCTCCAGCCCAGGGTGTGATCCGGGGGTCCTGGGATCAAGTCCCACGTCGGGCTCCCTGCATGGAGCCTGCTTCTCCCTCTGCCTGTGTCTCTGCCTCTCTCTCTCTCTCTCTAGGTTTATCATAAATAAATAAATAAATAAATAAATAAATAAATAAATAAATAAATAAATAAATAAATAAATAAATAAATAAAGACTGGAGGTGGGGGCAGCCCGGCCCTCCAGACCGCGCACACAGGCCAGTGCCCAGGGCCCCTGGGGCCCGGCCCTCCCCGGAGCTCCGGGCAACGGCTTTGGGCACACTTCTGCTTCAGCTACTCCCACAGGAAGGAGACGCCTTGCTCCCACCTCGTTTTTCATTTCAGGAACACGGCCATCACCCGTGCTCGTGTTTTCACTATAGTCAGGGTGGCGGCTACCCACGCCCGCACTTCAGAGGCTCCAGACCGGATCCCAGTCGAGCCCCGAGCTGTGGCTCTGGAAGCAACCAGGCCCGGGAGACGTGCCAGGGGCTCCCACTGACTGTGGTAATGGATGAGAACACGGAGGCAGATGGGCGATCCCCTTCACCAAAGTCACAGCGAGGCAGGGCCCGGATTTCACCTGCGCACCGCGGCCCTCGCACCCTTTGCCACCAGGCACTGCCTCTGCAAAGGGACAGGGGCTATGGCCTGGGTGTCCCAGGGCCCCATCTGGATGTGACAGGAAGTCACTGTGAGTTTTTAGGCAGGAGAGTCCCCTGATCTGTTGCACTTGTAAATGACCCATCTGCTCCCAGTGGGGAGAAAAGATGGTAGAAAGCATGACTGATGTGACCCCAACCAGCACAGCAGCAACTCTTATCTTTTAATGCCCATCAGGGGACACCCGGGTGGCTCAGGGGTTTAGCGCCGCCTTCAGGCCAGGGCGTGATCCTGGAGTCCTGGGATCGAGTCCAACGTCGGGCTCCCTGCATGGAGCCTGCTTCTCCCTCTGCCTGTGTCTCTGCCTCTCTCTTTCTGTGTGTCTCTCATGAATAAATAAGTAAAATTAAGAAAAATTCTAAAGCTCTAGAGTGCAATCAGATGTTGCACTTTTATTTTTCGTGGTTTATCTTCAAAGACTTTGGCAGCCAAAACAATACAGCTTTTCTTTTTTTTTTTTTTTTCATTTTTATTTTATTTATTTATTTTTTTTTATAAATTAATTTTTATTGGTGTTCAATTTACCAACATACAGAATAACACCCAGTGCTCATCCCGTCAAGTGTCCCCTTCCGTGCCCATCACCCATTCACCCCCACCCCCCGCCCTCCTCCCCTTCCACCACCCCTAGTTCATTTCCCAGAGTTAGAAGTCTTTATGTTCTGTGTCCCTTTCTGATATCTCCCCAGCTTTTCTTTTCTTAAAAAAACCTCCAAAACTAAGAACAAACAAAAACAAAAACAAAAACAAAAAAACCTCCAAAACTCAAGACACTCCCCCCAAATCACTGAGGACAGGAAAGCCAGTTTTTGCCAATCTTACCTAACTCCATGATAAAGCACCTTTTCTATATAGCTTTTAAATTGTCATCAGATTAAGCCAATGATCTTCCTGAGCTGGGAAGTTGGTTCTGGCTCCAGCCTGGATTGTTTCCACAGCTAGGAGAAGGGGGCAGAATCTTGACTCCAGTGGGAACTCAGGGTATGGGATGTATGTGTGGAGGAGAAGCTCACAGACTATATAGAATTTAAGCACCTGATCTTTTAATGATATTTTCAGTATTTAGAGGGGCAGGTATTAGGACTGCAGTGATAATCATGGCTCCCCAGGCCTATTCACCCTGTGACACTGACTTTGGATGTGGTGTCTGTGTGTTCCAGGTTCTACTGTAAAAGAGGAAATAAAGGCAAACTGACAGACCTCCCAGGGAAAGATGCATGGATGTTATTTCATATAAACCTCCAAGCTCCTATAAACAATTGCCTAAGGTGCCTATATAAAATGCAACCTTTTTTTTTTAAGATTTTATTTATTTGGGAGAGAGGGGTAGATGGGGAGGGGCAGACAGTAAGGGAGAGGGACAAGCAGACTCCTCGCTGAGCACATAGGCTAACTCGGGGCTCAGTCTCATGACCCTGAGATCACAACCTGAGACGAAGCCAAGAGTTGGATGCTCAACCCACGGAACCACCCAGGCTCCCTTAAAATGCAACTAGTAACCACCTCAAGCCTTTACATTCGCCCTTACCAAATCCCCATTGTTTCCTCAGATCTTTTCTTCTCAGAGGTGATGGGACTAAGGAAAGCAAAGAGGCACACCTAGTGTGTCCCTTTATAGCCACAGCCACCTTCTGAGGCCCAGAGAGTGGTGGCCTGTTCTGGGGGGCAGGTTCAAGTCAGGGTTCCCTTATGTCAGGTGATCTAACTTCTGTGTGGCTTCCTGGCTCCATCCTTAAAAATGAGGATAATTATTCTTGGCTGTTGGGCTACCCCAAAGTGCTACCAGGAGAACTAAATAAGTAAAACAGAACGATCAGCATCACTAGCTATGACATCATGTTATCATTACCAGAACAGAAAGGACAAGAAAGGAAGTGGCCACATCCAAAGCACAGACTCAAGGATATGATGAATAAGGACCCAGAATTACCTAGGAAATGACCCCCTGGAGCCTCTGGGGGTTAGTCAAAGGACTCTCCTAAAGCTCCAGGCACTGCCCCAGAAGCCACTTGGTGGCCTGGATCAACACCATTCCACAGCCCCGGTCACTTCCGCTGGCTCAGCACTGCCCTGAGCTCCAGGGCTGAGAGCAGCCAGCTGGCCACTTCCTACCTCGAGCAGATGTCGCTGCTCCTGTGGGTGAATGCACAGCAAGGGCCTTCTGGGTTCGGTGTGAGGAAGTTACCGGAGCTCAGACAAGGCTGGTTCTGCCGCAGGTTGAGCTACGTGGGTCTCAGGCTGGTTGCACCTGGGTCTGTGGCCTCTCCCGGGCTTGCCTTCCGGGCTACAGAGCTAACGCTGCCCATTCCACTCAGATGCTTCTTTGTCTGTTGTCTGAACAGCTGACAACTTAATTCTCAATAATAGTGACTCACAGGATAGTGGTTCCCTTTTTTATAAAGCTGTCTTCTGTAAATCAAACCTTCCTTCTAGGTGGAGAAAGGTCTTTGCTTTTCAGTAGACAGAGAGAGAGAGGCAAGCAAAGTATGGTGATTAGAGGCACAGATGTGGTGCTAAATTGTGTTTCAATCTGGTGCCACCACTTACAAAGTGGTGCGACCTTGGACAAATTAATTTAACCTCTCTGCGCCTCAGGTTCCTCATCTAAAATGGGGATGATAGTAACAATTCATAGGGTCATCGTGAGGGTTAAATGAGTTTAGAGCTATGCTGGTTCATAGTAAGTGCTTCTAACAGTGTCTGATAAATGTCCAATAGTGGGCACCTGGTTATATAAAATTCATATAATGGAATACTGCACAGCCACTAAAATCTCAATTATAGAAGAGTAACGATATGGAAATACATTCGTGATCTATTCCTCGGTGAAACAATAAGCTCCAAAGCAAACTACAGTATAACAAAATAAAAAATAAATCTATGTACACTGAAAAATGTATTCAATATACACTGAAAGAATTTTTCCAGTCCTCCAAAATTTCTGTGTTCTGTGTGTTACTTTGGTAATAAAAAACCATAAGAAAACAATACAAATTACTCAATAATGAAGTACAGTAACAATTATTTAAATGTAGATATGCATAATCCAGATTAAATGATCATTCTTTGAAATAACAACGATGATGATGATATTATTTCTAACAGTCTTGAGCCTAAATCATTCAGATCTGACGCTGAGAGATGACCACTACCACATACTTTAATGGTTAGTCAAATGTTATCATCAAAAAGAAAAAATAATATTATACACATATGTGGCTATGACATGCTGTTTTGCTTCTGGAAATAGTCAAAAACTAATCATACCAACACAGCCAGATTTAAATCTTACCGAGGCCACAGGTGACCTACATATGTAAAAAAACAAAAAGCAAATGACCATGTGTAAAAGCAGTGACCTGAGAGTGCTTTGCAAGGTGATGAGCGAGAGGGCGTCACGCCAGTTGCATGCATGGACAGGATGGGGCAGGGTGAGCGTTCCTCCCACCATTGAGTCAGAGGTTTCAAGAAGGAAATGGAACTTCAGGCTGCTAAAATAAAGGAAGGAGATAAGCATCTCCTTTTACTGCTCAGTTGTGTAGGACTCAAATGGAGAAAAGACTGAGTCAAGAACCACCCCCTGAACCATGACCTTCGGTAATGAGCAGGCTTTCTACTCTGTCACAAACCACTTCTCACTCTGCTCCAGGATCTTACAAAACAATAAACCTCCAGACATATCTGATGGACGAAGCGGACATGAAATCGAACCCTCAGTGTGTCAGAGAGCAAGCACTAGGATGAGCCCCCAAACTACTTTAACCTCACTTGCAAGGTGCCTCATCTGGTTTGGCCTGGTGTTTTGTTAACGCTAATAGTTTCATATGCCCTCTTCCCAAATCCAACCGCAGCTCCTTTGCAAGTTGTTAGGATCTTATTCATCTCCATGTTTTTAGACCATAAATTCTCTCCTTGGCATCCTGCTACCCGTAAAAGATGCAAAGAGCTTTGAAAGGAGTACAACATACTAGTTGCAAATTCTGAAATCAGCTGGCTGAATGAAACGTTGGACTTACAGATACTGGTTTCAGTTCTCCCTTCTGGCTTTCCAAATGTTACCACCAGTAAGGTCTCATATTCCTCACCTACAGACAAATCACTCCGCATGGGAAGGATCATCCCAATAATCCTTTGTTCCCAAAGAACCAATGGGGTCCTGGGGTTGCTGTGGCCCCTCCCAGCGCAGGGCTCAGTGCATGGGCAGACCGAGGTCGAGGTCCGCAGGCCGTTTTACCAGCAAGAACCAAGAGTGATTAGAATACCCAGGTGCTCTCTGTTGATGTTTTGAGGATCGACTTCTAAGCTTCAGGCTTATAACAACAGGGGTCACAGATTTTGTATCAGGAGGAGAATTGATTGCACATTTGAAGAAGGCAATGCAAAGAATCACTAGTCATGCCACAATAACCTGAAAAAAGTCCTAATTGTGTTTCAAGAAGGGAGGGCTGGGGGACCCAGCTGAAGTCAGAGTTTTTTCCCTTCTGAGAGCATTTGGTTCAAAGCCACAGAGAAGAAAGGAACATGGGGGTGTCCATGGGCAACTGCTCGGCCCATGTGATAACAGCAGGCCTTCCTGGGGACGGGGGTGTCTCTCTCGTCCCTTCACTTGCTCTCTGAGCCCAAGAGTTGGAGAGGCTACACTGATTTACAGCCTCATTTCTTTCCCCTTCTTTCCCATCCTCCCAGTCTGCAGTCCATTCAACGCACACTCAAGGGAAAGAGAAGCCAATGAATCTGTCCGAGAAGTGGTTCTGAGCAAGCACTGACATTCTGACACACACTTTGTTTTCAGATAGGTCCTGTGCGCTTCAGTGGAGCGGGGCTGGGCTGTGTGCAGGTGTTTGAAGGGTCCCTGGAACACAGAGCCCTCTCTAGCCTAGGCCACCCTGACAAGGATGTCTTCAATTACTGGCGTCAGATTAGCATCGACAGCGCTGAGTGCTCAAAGGCAGCCCTCCTCTCAATTCTCCCTTAGAACTGCAAGAAGCGGGGCGCCTGGGTGGCTCAGTCGGTTGAGCAGCTGATTCCTGATTTCGGCTCGGGTCATGATCCTGGGATCCTGGAATCGAGTCCTGCGTCGAGCCCCATGTCCAGCTCCATGCCCAGTAGGGAGTCTGCTTAAGATTCTCTCTCCCTCTCCCTTTGCCCCTTCCTCTACTCACCGTCTCGCTCTCTGAAATCAATCAATCTTAAAAAAAAAAAAGGGAACGGCAAGAAGGAGGGAGGGGAATATATCCCACACTAGATACAGAAAGAGAAAAAAGAAATCAGTTTATTTTTTTTAAAGATTTTATTTATTTATTCACAAGACACACACAGAGAGAGAAGCAGAGACATAGGCAGAGGGAGAAGGAGATTCTCTGTGGGGAGCCCGATGCGGGACTCGAGCCCAGGACCCTGGGATCACACCATGAGTTGAAGGCAGACACTCAATTACTGAGCCACCCAGGAGTCCCAAGAAGTCAGTTTAGATACAAAAGCTGTTGTGTTTTTCAATTCTATTTCTCATTTGTGGAGTTTCGACTGGAGGAAAAAAATTCTTTATCTGATCAAGGCAACCCTCCTCTGTAAGGACCAGAGTTTTGCTCCTATCACATAATCTCTGTGGAATCTGCTACCCTGATGGAACATCACATAATTCTCTCACATCTCTATGTCAAATATATATATTTTTTAAAATAAGAAAAATGTTAACTTTCTATAATCAATGCACAAAATGAATAGATCTACTCAATGCTCTGTTGTCTGCTTTCCCTTTGCAAAGGTGTTTTGGGGAACACATACTTTTAGACCACTTTTCACTACTCAAAAAAGTTTAGGCTTGCCTGACCAAATACACAAGGGAATGAAATAAAAATCTAGGTGCCCCAGTACTTTCAAAGCAGTATAAATCCATTCCTGGTGGGACAGGGGGTAAGAGGGTGGATGTTGAGACCCAAGAGGTGGCCTACCTCCTGCACATGAGCCCTTGTTTCTGTCTTTGCCCCTGCTGGAGGGGTCAGTGTGGGAAACCAGGCAAGTGTAGCTATGCTGCGCCTGCATAGCTGGGGCAGGAGAAGCCTTCTCCCTGCTGGTGCAGGTATCTGTCACGTCTTGGCCTCTCCAGAGGTACTTTTGAGTACGGAGAACCAAAACCCAAAGTCACTAATTCTGAGAGAACGTACCCTAGCAGGGCTAATCAGAGAACTGCAGAGACTGAAGGGCCCACTCAGCTCTGCTGGTGTGTGTGTGTGTGTGTGTGTGTGTGTGTGTGTGTGTGTGCCTGCGTGTGTGCAATCACATCTCCAGCACTCAGACTTTGAATCTCCGCACTCTTGCCTAAAGGATGGCTGTTAGGGTCCTTTCCGCAGGTCACATGGGGAGTTCAAATCCCTGAGCGGAGGCTGCTCTCCACAGCAGCACTAGCTGTCCCCGAGTCCTATTCCTGTCCTACTTCCACCTCTCTGTTTCATCCAAGTGTCTGTTTCTGTCCTTGGACACTACTCACAGATTCCCGAGTTTTTCAGGTTTTCCGGACAGCAGTGTCTCTTAAGAGCCTCCTACTCGCTGGTTAGGTCTCCCCCTGGCTAAGTACCATCCTGTAGACTTCCTAGGCTCCTCTGTGGCCCCCCACCTCCCACTCCCTCTTCCTCCTCCCACCAGTGACACTGCACTTCTCTCTCTTTAGCACCTCCCCTCTTCCTTCGCCGGCTCCTCACCCTCCCTGTCCCTGCCACTGTTCTCTTTCACACCCTTTTCCCCGCTCTCTCCCCACTCTGCTGCCCGCATCATCTCCAGCCATCGCTGGCCTCCAGGGGCCCCGGGCAGGTGTCACAGCGAGATGAGGAGCTGCCCCCACTGAGGACAAGCTCCAAAGGGATTTTCCAATTCTAATAGCTACAATTTGTGGCGAAGGCCACAGCAGGACAATATTCCTTAGGACTGGGTTGCTACCTCTTCCCACTAATCTAAGAACCTGGACTTCCTTGGAGTCTCCAGGGCTGGTCCTTTAATCATTTGATTTCTTAGTAAGACCCACAATGCCACGCTTGCTCTCTGAACCCTTGCAACACTGGTCTTTCTTCAGTTTCTCAAATGTGCTATGTTTCCTCCTACCGTAGGAACTTAGGTCATGCTGGTCCCTCTATCTGGAACATTCCACCTCTTTCCCCTCCTTTATCTATTAACTCCTTTTGTTACTTAACTGTTGCTATGTAACAAATTATTCCCAAACCTGCCAGATTAAAATAACACAAACTTGCTATCTCATAGTTTCTTTGGGTCAGGAATCTGGGAGCAGCTTAGCAGGATGGTTCCGGGTCAGGGTCTCTCAAGAGGTTACATTCGAGCTGTTAGCCTGGGTTTCTGTCTCCTGGAGCCAGAGGATCCTCTTCCCAGCTCACTTACTTGGTGGTCTGTAGGCCTCAGTATCTCCTGGACTATTGGTGGAAACCTGAGTTCCTTGTCACATGGCCTTCACATGGGCTGCCTCATTATCCTTAGGGCCTGCAAGCTGGCCCAGAATTAATTATCAGAAAGAGAGGGAAGGAGCCCCAAACATAAGCTGCAGTCTTTTGTAACCTGATCTCAGAAAGGATCCATCATCCCTTCTGGCGTACCTCACCGGTCAAGCAGGCAAACCTGGCGCAGTGTGAGAAAACACCGGACGTGGTGTGAATATCAGTGTGTGGGGGGCTTGGGGGCTACTGGGGAGGCTGACTTCATTATCACTTCCTTTCCCTTAATATATTTTTGTAGGATTTTTTGATTAAAGTTTGTCTCCCCCCTTTGACCATAAGCATCTTGAGAACTTTTGCTCATACATCAGTTAGCTTTTGCCATGAAACAAACTGATGAAGTACTCGGTGGCTTAAAAAAGCAGCCAATGTATTAGTTCTCAGGTGTCCGGCATCAGGTATTGGGTTAGCCAGGGCTGATGGGCCTAGGATGGCCTCATTCATCCGCCTGGCAGGTGGCTGGCCATTGGCTGGAACCATGAAAATGAATGGGCCCTGTGTCTCTCATTATTCAGCAGGCTAGGCAGGGCATCTTTGCATGGCAGGGGTAGGAATTCAAGAGTAGGAATGAGGGGTGCAAGTCTTTGATTTGGTAAAGGTAGACAGGACTTCTACCCCTTCCTATTGGCCAAGACAAGTCACAAGGCCAGCCCACATTCAAAAGGTGGAGAAACAGACACAAACTCTTAGGGGGAGGAGCTGCAAAGTCACACCACAAAGGGCCATGAAGAATGGAAAGGAGGAAATATAGCCATTTTTATAAATAGTTTATGACAGCACACCACAGTATCCCCAGAGCCTAGTGCAGTGCCTGGCACATTGAAGGTACTTGATAAAAACCGTATTTCTTAAATGAATGAGTTTGGATGTTTTATCTTTAGTTGTCTTTATTTTGCCTTTGGCTTGTCTCCCTCACCATTGTGCAGCACCGTGAAGACAGGGCACCTATCTCATTCATGTTTGTGACCCTACAACACTGATGGGGCATTGGGCTTCAGTAGTGATGAATAAATGTAGTGCCAACTCCTTTCAAACTCTCCCTTGCAGGGGGATTCCTGGGTGGCTCAGCGGTTTAGCGCCTGCCTTTGGCCTAGGGTGCAATCCTGGAATCCTGGAATCCTGAAATCCTGGGATTGAGCCCTGTGTCGGGCTCCCGGCATGAGCCTGCTTCTCCCTCCTCTCTCTCTCTATGTCTATCATGAATAAATGGGTAAATAAATCTTTAAAAAAAAACAAACTCTCCCTGCACATCACCATCATTTTGCCTTCCCCAGAGCCTAAAGGTTTCCACAGGAGGTCTGTGCAGGCTTGGGTCCTGAATCTGTCATTTAGCAGCTGTGTGACCTTGGCAAATCCTTCACCCTGCCTCAGTTTCTTCTTCCACAAAATGCGGATGCTTCCTCAGAACCACTGCATGGTTTCAGTGCAATTGGAGGTGTGGGTGCTCAACACAGAGGCAGGCACTGCATAAATGTCACCCCCTTCCCTTTACCCTGATGCCCCACATCACCTCAACCCCAGGCCCCTCTGCCCTGACCCTGTCTCTCTAGCCTGGCCCAGCAAGGCCACATCTGTTGCACACGCCCAGGTCCCTTGAGCACAATCACTGGCATCCATATATTAGCAACTCCTTGACCAGCAGTGCAATCCCCGCACCACAGATGGGCAGGACAACCGTCTATCACAGCTGATTTTTGCCACCACCAGGCCAAGCTGCTCTCATCCTGGAGCCAGAGGGTCTTCATCTTGTGCCCCTCAGGGGTCTGGAGCCCCAGTTGCCTTCTGTTGCCCTGTCCTTCTGTTTGCCCTCCAGTCACCATAAAAGTGCTCACTGCTTAGGTTTGTTTAAAAATCCTCTACATAGGGACACCTGGGTGGCTCAGCAGTTGAGCATCTGCCTTCGGCTCAGGACATCATCCTGAAGTTCCAGGATCAAGTCCCATATCTGGCTCCCTGCATGGGGCCTGCTTCTCTCTCTCTCTCTCTCTCTCTCTCTCTCTCTGTGTGTCTCTCATGAATAAATAAATAAAATCTTTAAAAAATAATCCTCTACGTATTTCTTCTTCCCAGGTTGGCTGTCTTATCTCATGTTCTCCCCTTTCTTTCTTTGCATCTTTTTCTCCCTTCTTACCCCCACCCTTTACATTTTTTACCTTTTTTCCATATGTCAGACAGCATGCTTAGCACTTGACACTGTCTCGTTAATTCTTACATCAGACCTAATGGCATAAGAACTATTATGACACCACCATTTCCCGGACGAGGAGAGTGAGACTCAGAGAATTCACCTAACTCGCTCACAGCCACACACTTGGTAGGTAGTGGGGCCAGGATTAAAGCTGGGTTCTTGCCTCAAAGCTTATACCCCTGCCCTCACTTTATACTCTTATCGCCAGGCTGAGCATCCAAAGGCAACTTCCTGCTAGAACGTTCCTTCTCTCTGTATGGCTGGTCTAGAAGTTCTCCAAAGTGACTTCCTTCCCCCTCAGCAGCTCACTTTCCTTTTTCCTTAGGGCAAGCACGTTCAATAGAACTTTCTGTAATGATGGAAATGTCCTCTGCACTGTCCATCATGGTAGGTACTAGACACATGTGGCTTTCTGAGTACTTTTGATATGTGGTCAGGATGACTGACAAATTGCATTTTAAATTTCATCGAATCTTAATTAATTTAAATAGCTACACATGGCTATTGGGCAACACAACTCCATGGTCTCATCTTTGTGCAGTTTCTACTGGAGGGAGGATGGGAAGTGGAGGTGGGGAAGGGTACATGGGGAGAAAAGCAACTTGAGGAAGCTGCAGAGCTATTTTCTCATGAATATTGACCTAACACTAAGCTTCTCATAAGGAAAAATCATTTAATAATGTCCAGATTCCTGGTCCAAGATTCTTTCCTGGACCTTGGCCTCCTAATCACCAATTCCTGGTGAGGTCATCAAGAATGCCAGGCTTTGGAATTATGTTGAGGTTTTCCAGGGGGACAGCCTTCCTGAGCAACATGCAGACTAAAATGTACTCATTCCAGTGAGAAATCACTGAAGTAAGATTTCTTTCTTCAATGTATTGCTGCTAAAATCAGTATGACCTTTGGCTTACAATTTACAATCCCATAGAGCTTTCCACTCCATAGAATTTCTGGAAATGCAGATTTAAAAACTCATAAGCAATGGTCTCAGAAACCCAAAACGCCACTTTTTGTATTGAATCAAAACAGCTTCCAGGACTTGTACACACAGAGACCTCAGAAATGGTTGCTTGATGAATTTGATGATCATGAGGCTTCAATGATGAACCAATTTCTATTGGGAGAATCTGCCCAGCTTCTAGAAGCAAAAAATTCATTCTTTTATTCATTTATTCATCTAACTATCCTTCTATCCACCCACAAACATTTTCTGACTTACAGAAAGTTCTAAAATGCAGGTGGGGGTGGCACCTGGGTGGGTCAGTTGGTTGCGCATCTGGGTGTCTGATTCTTGGTCTCGGCTTGGGTCATGATCTCAAGGTTGTGGGATCAAACCTCGGGTTGTGCTCAGTGCAGAGTCGGCTATAGGGATTCTCTCTCTCTCCTCTTCCTCTACCCCCCTGCCCACCCACTCATGTGCACGTGCATACATGCATTCTCTCTCTCTCAAATAAGTGAAAATCTAAAAAGAAAAATAAAGTACAGGTGGGGAAGGGGGATAAAAAAAGAGAAAGACAAATAACTTACAGATTCAAATTATTTTTAGTTTCAAAAATAAGTAGGTTTTATGCCAGTAACCCAAAGGACATATAGCATTGTGTTCCTGCTCTTAGTATCTCCTACCAGGTATCTTTTATCTATCATCTATCTATCTATCTATCTATCTATCAATCAAATACTGTCAAGTCCCTTTAATGAACAGATTGTCTATTTATTATCACAGAATTTTGAGGTTATAAAGCATTTTATTTTATTAACGATTTATTTATTTTTATTTATTTATGATAGACATAGAGAGAGAGAGGCAGAGACACAGGAGGAGGGAGAAGCAGGCTCCATGCCGGGAGCCTGACGCGGGACTCGATCCCGGGACTCCAAGATCGCACCCTGGGCCAAAGGCAGGCGCCAAACCGCTGAGCCAACCAGAGATCCCCTATAAAGCATTTTAATTGTAGTTTTATTATGAGACTTACCTCAATAAACTGCAATTTATCTTTTCACATACCTGCTTTTCCCTCTAGAGTGGAGACCTTGGAGGGCAAGGACATATTGACTGCAATATCCTCACTCCCTAGAGCACTGCCTGGCACATAGTGGGTGCTATTAAATGTTCCCTGAAGGAATATATAACCACAGAAATGTGATACTTGGTTAGATTCATCATCTGTCTGTCTCCAACATGGGAGTCAAAAATCCTGAAGGAATCTGAAGCAACTGGTGCTGAGGTCAATCTCCCATGAATTCATTGACTCCCTCCCTATTTGATTATATGTTCAGTTTCTAGTGTCTTAAGAAATAAAAAATTCTCTAAGTGTACTAGTCACAAATAGGACCTTGTTTTTTCTTTTCTTTCTTTTTGTGCGTGTATCCTAAAACCTCATCTACTTCTAATAACACAATATTTGGTGAAGATTTCAAGATTATAATAGTCACCTCCATGACTTTCATAGTTTTATGAACTTGTTTTTTTTTTCAGCTCAGGTCATGATCCCAGGGTCCTGGGATGGAGCCCTACATTGGGATCCCTGCCCAGAGGGGTGTCTGCTTCTCCCTGTTCTTACCCCTGCTCATGCTTGCTCTCTCTCTCTAATAAATAAATAAAATCTTAAAAGAAAAAGGCCCTGTCTCCAAATATAGTCACATTCTGAGGTCCTGAGAATTAGAACATTGATACCTGAATTTGAGGGGAACACAGATCAGCTTATAACAGCAAACGTAATGTTTGCTCTAGAAGTTGAGCAGGAGAGAACATCAGGAAGGGAAGAACAAGAAGCCATTTCTGGTTTGTAGTTATATTCAGTCTTAACCCAATACAGAATTGCAGTGGCTGGCACATAGTAGGCATGCAATTAGTATTTGTTGAATGAGTGGATAAATAAATAAATAAATAAATAAATAAATAAATAAATAAATAAATGAATAGGGGTGCCTGGGTGGCTCAGTCCATTAAGCAGCTGCCTTCGGCTCAGGTAATAATCCCAGGGTTCTGGGATCAGCCCGGGGTCAGGCTTCCTGCTCAGTGGAGAGCCTGCTTTTCCCTCTCCCTCTGCCCCTGCTCCCTGCTAGTGCTCTCTCTAGCTTGCTCTCTTTCTCTCAAGTAAATATATAAAATCTTAAAAAAAAAAAGGAATATATATTCTATACAGTTTTTGTCACCGGACCTTATAAAAGGCACCCTGAGTCGATTATATAGAGTTGATAAAAAGGCAGAATGGGTGGCTTTCGTATTTAAAAAAAGGCTTTTTTCAAGAACACATTATGGTCTGTAAAGGCAAAAGTCAAAATTAGATGTGATAGAAGTTCATAAAAGTATGATGGGTACCTGGGTGACTCAGTCAGTTAAGCATCTGCCTTTGGCTCAGGTCATGGTCTCAGGGTCCTGGGATTAAGCCCCATGGCAGGCTCTGCACTCAGTGGGTAGTCTACATCTCCCTCTACTTCTGTGATCTCTCTTCTGTCTCTTAAATAAATAAATAAAATCTTTAAAAAAAAAAAAAAAAAGACCGCAGGGTCCTGAGATCAAATTCTGCATTAGGCTCCATGCTCAGTGGGGAGTCTGCTTGATATTCTCCTTCCTCCCCCCCTGCTCTGCCCCTTCACATGCTCTATCTCTCTAAAATACATTTTAAAATCTTTTTTTAAAAAGATCTTGTTTATTTATTAGATGGAGAGTGAGCACAAGCAGGGGTAAGGACAGAGGGAGAAGCAGACTCCCCACTGGGCAGGGAGCCCGATGCGGGGCTCTATCCCAGGACCCTGGGATCATGACCTGAGCCAAAGGCAGATGCTTAACTGACGGAGCCACCCAGGCGCCCCATGGAGATAAGGCCTTTAAAGATGTAATTAAGGTAAAATGAAGTCATAAAAGTGAGCCTTCACCCAGTATGACTGGTGTCCTTGTAAGTGGGAAAAATGAAGATACAGACACAGGGAGAAGACAGCCACGTACAAACCAAGAAGAGAGACCTCAGATGAAACCAACCCTGCTGATGCTCTACTCTTGGATTCCCAGTCTCCAGAACCGTGAGAAAAGTTCATTTCCATTGTTGAAGCCGCCCAGTCTGAGGTACACTGTCAAGGCCGCCCTTGCAGACTAATACCTTTGTCAATTCATCACCCCTGTGTGTATCTCTCTTGACTTCTTTTCCTTCATTTTCTTTTCTCTTTGTTTTATTTTGAACTGTTGATGATCTTTCGGAGATAGCTTATCCTTTCACCTGTGTCTTCTTTTCTTGGCTAGGTTCTAAGTTCCTCAAGGAAAAAGGGAAGGAAACAAAGCACTATCTTTGGGATTTCCACGCACCCGGGTGCAACAGGGGGGATCATTTTAAAGGTGAGGAAATGGAGGCTCTGGAGAGAAGCCAAGTTGCCCAAGATCTCCTCAGCTGGTGGGGGCTGGGGCCTGCTGTGTTCTCCAAACACCTGCTTGGTTGCAGAGCCAGCAGACCTGCCGCCTCACCAGTCCTCCCTGAGGGCCTGAGCTGGCTCACTGTGACTTAAATACCTCAGAGGGCTGAGGCCAGAGCTGGCCCACAGCAGACACTCAAAAACTATTACCCGGCTTGATTGATTTAAATAAATGCGATGGTTTGGTGGAACCAGGGCAATTAACTGGATTGTACTTCTCCACATTGTGGACAGATGGAAGCTCTTTGGGAGACATTGAAAGACCTGGGGTGTCAGGAATCACTATCTCTTCCCCTCCCCAGCTAGCAGATAAAAGCTGCAGGCTCCGCCTTAGTGGTGCACTTTTAAAATTTCTGTCAGAACAAGCAGCAAACATGAATGCATTTGGGTAGAGCTCGGTCAACTGACAATGATCTGTCCTGAGGAAGGAAAGATGGCATCCGCCAAGGATGTTGACGTCTGCCAACACTGCCCCATTTCCTTTGGGCCCAGAATGTCAGCATCCTTCTGCAGCAGGACAACTGCTCTACTTTAAGCAGAAGTCTGCAGGCAGGGGGATGTAGAAAGAGCCCCCCCCCCACTTCAGGCTGCTGGAGGGGGAAGGGCCAGGAGTCAGACCCTACCCTGGCTTAAAACACTCTGGAAACAATGGCTATTTACATGCTCCTTTGGTAATGAAAATGGCTATAAAAATAGATTTGACCTTTTGTGTTTTTCTAATTTTGAACGTGTGTATATTACTTACTCAAAGATAAATGAGGAAAGGTTTTTTTAAAGTTCTACATAGTTTTACACCCAGAGCTTGAAACAATGTGGAACTAACTTAAGAGCACTGGTGTGGGGGGGAAGGTAGTCAGTGAAATGGTATTAGTTCACAGAGTAAGTTCGAATTTGTTAGGGTAGCCTGTGACACCAGGGGTGATCTAACTCCTGCCTACCCATCTTAGAGTAGGATCCCCCAGAGGCAGGCCCTTCCATAAGGGTGTGGGTACAAGTATGCGATTGCTACAGGGAAGCCATCCCCAAAGCCTGGGAAGGCGGTGGGGCCATGAGAGACAAGGAAGGAAGGGGTGCTGATAAGGGGAGCATGAGGAGATGTTGACTGCTTGGGATACTATGGGTTCAATCCCCCAGGGTCCCTCTGAGAGACTGGGTAGACACACCTTAGAATTCTATGACCAGGGCAAGGATCCTGGGAGATTTGTTCACCAGCTTCCTTTCTCACGGTTGTGGGTTTACCTGAGAGCGTTGCCTCTGTGGCCCTTCTCATCAGCCTCATGCAAGGGCTGAATACACTCTCAAGACCAAAGAACACCCAGGCAGGGAGGTGCAAGTGCTTGAGGTAGAAACTACAGAGGGTCTGGACAGATCATAAAAACGTCTGCCGTGCCTTGCAGCTCTTTCCATCAAGAGGTGGATTCTACTTCTCTACTCGAATTTAGACTTGCCTTTTGGCAAATAGCATACAAAGCTTGCAGAGTCGTGAGAACTCTTGGCCTAGGTCCCCAAAGACCTTACAGCATCTGCTCTACATGATTCAAACCGTGCTGCCACCATGTGAATGAGACCACACTAGGTTGCTAAAGGCTGAGAGACCACAGGGAGCAGAGATGAATCACCTAGCTCAGCACTTTCGGGTCAACCAACCCCCAGTCAACTTGCCAGCTCACTACGGACACATGCCCTATTGAGCCCAGCCCAGCCTAGCCCAGAAGGACCACTCACCCTAAGTTGCTGAGCTCACAATCATAAACTAAAGAGCTGTTGTTACTTTATACTGCTAAATTGGGGACGGTCTGCTATGTAGCAACAGCTAATCAATACAGCATTTAAGGGAGCTAACCAAAGCTGAGGGTACTCTGCAGATAGGCCAAGGGGCACCAGTAGCTTCCACCACACTGCCTGTATTAATTCTCTATTACTGTGCAACAAGTCACAATAAAACATAGCAGCTTAAAACAAACTTTTATTATTTTGTATGGTTTCTGAAGGTCACAGCTGGGAAGGGGCTCAGCTGGGTGGTTCTGGCTCAAGGTCTCCCATAAGGTTGGGGTCAAGATGTTGGCAGGGGCTGCAGACATGGGAAGGTTTGACTGGGGTGGGAAGGCTTGCTTCCAAGCTCACTCATGTGGCAGCTGGTAAATCTTTGGTTCTTTAATGGCTCTTGGCTGGAGGCTTCAGCTCTTCACCCCGTGAGCCTCCATAGGCCCACTTGCGGCAAGGCTGTATTCTATTGGTCCACACAGATCAACTGTGGAACAACAGAGGAGAGGGCTACCCAAGGGGAACACCAGGGGTGGGATCACTGAAGGCTGCCTCCCTCATTATCTTTTCTCTCTCATCTACCCACACCCTCTGCCATTCACTCCACCCTTCAAATGACTCATTCATTCCCCAAATACTAAATAATGATAACAGCTCTTCTTGTTTTGGTAAGCCCACTAAGTACCAGGCACTGTGATAGTCAGCTCATGTATAAAAGCCACATCTTGGGGTACGTGGGTGGCTGTGTTTGAGCATCTGCCTGAGCATCTGCCTTTGGCTCAGGTTGCGATCCCGGGGTCTCAAGATTGAGTCCCACACTGGGCTCCTGCTTCTCCCTCTGCCTATGTCTCTGCCTCTCTCTCTCTCTCTCTCTCTCATGAATGAATAAATAAAATCTTTAAAAAAAAAAGCTACATCTCTTCTTTATCTGTGAGCCCTTGTCCCCCTGGAAAGATCTCCTGTGATACTGTGTTATAATAAGAAATATATACTTGGCCTTCATCCTTCATCCTGGCACAAAGCTCTTCGAACCTTTGGGATTTCTGAGTGGTGGGGTAAAAGGAGTGTCTTCTGTTATTCATAATGAATCCCCTTCAACCATGCCTGCCTTCCCTGGAGGAAGTGCCTTTAGGCCCCCGGTCCCCTCCTTCGGCCACAGTGCCTGATAGAGAACCAAAGTCACTGCAAGAGTCGCTCCTGCCACTCATAGGCAAAGATCATAAAACTTCTACCTGCCTTTGGTTGTTTCTGCTTTTGTTTTCCAATCAAAGGAACTCAGAGTCACTTCTATTAAAAGAAATGAATGACAGCAAGACAAGGTAGAAAGAGAACATTCTGAGGAACAAAAGAAACACACCCCTACTCGATGCCACATCACTGGTCCTGGGAGCCTTTTCTCACTTAGGAGAAGAAAAAAAATGAACCCAAGTGCTCTGTACCTGCCCCTGGACTCTCAGGGTGCCTGCCCGCCCTCCCACATGCCTGCATCAGGGTGCTGAGCAGCTGCGAAGAGCCTGAGCCAACTCCATGGGCGCTGCTGGCGGAGGCCATGCTAAGCCGTGGTTAGCGTACACAGATAGCAGCCCCTGGCAGTAGCTGGACTGGCAGCTTGGGAAGCCTTAGAAGTTCAAGGATGCCTCAGGCTGGAAAAATTTCATAGGCATGTAGGTGGGGCAGGAAGGAAGGGTAGAGGAGGCTCCTCTGAAGTCAGCACAGTGGGGGCCAGTGGTGAGGGGAAGGGGGGTGGTTACTCAGTTCCGGCCATGCCCTTCAGACTGGAGCCCAGGGCCTTTGGCTCAGAATCCTAAAAGTCGCCTCCCCCGAGGAGCCCTCCTTGACTACACACAGGAAGCATTCCTCTATAAGGGCACACATGGCCTCCTATTGTGATTCTCCTTTTAACAGCACTGAGATTTGGGTAGAAATCTACAGCCCAGTGGGTCAGAGACCTTCAGAACAAAGTGGTCCCTCAGTAAGTGTTGATCTGAGGGTGATGGAGAATACCTAAGGCGAGGCTTCCCTATGTGCTCTGAGAAGGAGAAACCCCACTCACTGGGCCCTTTCTTCTGGTAGCCTCCACCGAGGAACTGAATGCATCTCTCCCCCGACAGCAGCTGTTCTTTCCGAACTTTTGAGTCCATTGATCACTCAGCTTCTGAGAATGGAGCGTGGTAAACAGGGAGGGGGCCGTCCTTGGAACAAGGATTCCTTGGGTACCAGCACCGCCTCTACCACCTACCAGCTGTGTGGCTCTGAGCGTGTTAGAAGATAGCAAAAGGACCAACCACGAGGATTTATGGGGACAGAAGGAGTTCCTGCACAGGGGAGCACTTAGACCTGAGTCTGCCGGGTAACGAGCGCTCCGGATGTCAGCTCTTAGTATTTGTCCTGTCTTCCTTGGATCGCAGAAGCAGAACTCTAAGCCCTTTCTGGGACTACCCCAAATGTGTGCGGGAACAGAGAATGCGCTGGGGACTGGCTGTGACTGCTGTTTCCGTGAGGGAGAGGACAGCCCTAGGCCAGTGTTGAAGGAAAAGCTCTCTAGTGGATGGGGGTACGGGGTGACCTTGGCTCCAAGGGCCTGATCCCATGGACTCATGAGCCACCCTAGTTTGGAACCCCAAATGAGGGCCAGCTTAGATCTCAGGCCTGCCTTTCTTTTTTCTGGCCTCCTGGCCTTTGCTGCTGTCCTCGGGGACAAGCTATTTTAGGTAGCAGTCAAAATAAAACTGAGATTAACCCAGAATTCTTGGCAGCCAAACAATACCATAATTATGTGCTTTTTAACTTCAGAAATCAGGCAGCTGAAGCCGACTCGCCGGGGTGTGTGGGGTGCTTTGAGGATAGGAAGCCTCCATCCTTTGCTGGGTTACCTTCACGCAGCCTCTGCCACGGGTGGCCACCGGAGAACCATTTGGCTCTTAGGGGGACACTATTTCTTTTCCAGGGAGTCATATTGTCTGAACAACAATACAACTTGCTTTCACACTAGACACTGGCAGGTTGGAAGGGTGACTTATTTCTTTCTATATCATAAATCCTACCACCACCACCCCCTCCCCAAGTCCGGGTCCCAGTGCCTGGTGGCCAGGAGGGAACAGAGGAGGCCTGTGTTCCAGGGTTGGATTTTCAGGGCAGGAAATCACCCAGCGGAATGTGTCTGTGCTTTGATTGCCGACAAGGGGTGCAGACCCCCTAGTCGGGCAAATAGGCCCCTTCGTCTTTGCCAGGAGCCGAGGGGGAGGGGGGGAATTAGTCACACACGAGAGAGCTACAGGATTAGGCCCCTGAGAGTAAAATCCTTCACTCCAACCAGAAAGAGGGAAAGAATGGGGGATTCAAGAGGCTGGGGGGCGGGGTTTGAGATTATGTCAATAAAGGTCACTGCCCAAGGAACAAAGAGGCAGCCGCCTTGGAGGCTCTGGGCACATCTTTAAGCTCCCAGGCAAGATCGCAGGAGGCAGGGAAGAGAGAAAGAAACCAGCAGACCCCAGGGCCAGGGGCAGCCCCGACGTGTGACTGGAAAAACACAGTTTCCCACCGAACACTCACTTGGCCCTGGGAACAAGGGGCTTCTGGAAACATGATGCTTTCAGCAGAGTGCTAGATATTTGCCCGGAAAGTTGACCTTGCAGGGAGAATGGAAATAGAAAAACATAGCCCAGCTGCCCCATCAAGAAGGAGGCGAAGGGACACCTCAGGTGGTGACAGACCTTCTCCATTCCCGTAGGGGAAGGCCACTGGGCCCAGGCCCTCGGCATGGCCAGGAAGTGACGTGTGGGGTGGCCCCTGGTCCCTGCCCTGGGATCAGGAATGCATATGGCTCCACTGTTGTAGCTGAGACCTTTGTCCCTTTCAGGCCTTCGCGGGCCTTTCGTTGACCTCCTGCCCAGGGTCCCAGGGAGGAGCGCCTATCTTTAACGAAGGATGTGGATTTCCTGCTTGGTTTTAGTTTGTTTGAATTTTATTTTTGTCTCAAAAGCCTGAGACATCTTTCTCTGCCACACAAACCAAAAGAAAACAAGCCTTGGGAGGTGGACTGTGGGGACTGGACATGCCCAGAGAAACAACCTGTCCCAGAGATAGAATCTCAATTTTGGACCAGAGGTAGATAAAGGAAAATGAGGCCTACATGATAGCCAGTGAAGGAGGCTGGGAGTTTTAAATAGGTGGGCCTGGAAGGCAGGCCCCCCCACTGCTCTTCCTGGTAAAGGGTGGTGGGTTTTCATGCTGGAAAGGCTGCCTTGCTCACATTTTTCATCCTGTGTGGTCTCTAATTGGAAAGGGAAGTTGCATTCCAGTGTGAAAAAGAAGCCACTTGGCTACCTCTCTCTGGGGACTTCACGGCAGGGCCTCTGTCCCTGCAGACCTAGAAAAAAGGGCCGGCTCTCTGTCCAGGGCAAAAGGGGCTTTGGGCAAACCAACTGGGTGGCAATAAAATGATTAACAAGGGCCAGAGATTGATCCCATTGGGGCTCGGACAGTGCTTGGGGATATCAGGCAAAGTGAGACATAAGAGAAGCCCTAGAAAGGAGAGTAGGGGGCCCCTTGAGTTAATATGCCAGCTGCTGAGGGCTGGGGGTCTACAGGAAAGAATTGTCATCCCAATGGTCTCATCATAAGTGGTCTTCTGAGGTTTGTGTCCATTACTGGCCAATAGCACCTTCTAGGCTGCTCCCACTTGGCCAACACTAACCATAGATCAATATACCCGCGGGAGACCTTGTTTGTTGGATTGTTTAGAAACTCCCGGGAGATAGACCCCCATCCAACTTGTACCTGTAAGCAGAGACTGCAGAATTCAGAGAGCTGCCTTCAATTCTTCCTTGTCCAAGGAAGTGCATCAAGCCATCACATTTCATGCTTCCTGCTGGCATGGTGAGGCTGCATCTACATAATTGGTTATCCAGTATGAGCAACCCCAAAGCCCCTCCTGCCCCCCAGCTCCAGTGGCAGAGGACGGACACTCTCCTCTGAAAAATTTTTTCTAATGGAGTTTTTGAGAGGTGGCCCCTATTCTGGGATGAGCTGTAGGAGAGGATGGCAGAAAAGAGATAGAAGGTCCCCTCTGCCTCACATATTCCCCTGGAGTGTCTCTCCTACCCCTGACCTGCCTTCTGTACTGGAGGGTACCTCCTGCTGGGGCTGGAGGTGTTCTCAAGAATGTTTCCCCACATCCCACCCACAAATATCTCTGAGAGGAGGAAGCCAATACCCCAGAAAGCAACATCCTGAAGGGCTCAAGGGAACTGTCGAGCAAGGGAGACACTATGAGACCTACCTTGTTTAAATACCAGCCCCCAGCTTTCTATCCTACCACCCTCTTCTCCCCCCATATGACTCTTCCTCTCTATCCCATGACACTCATTGCCTCCTAGCAACACTATGACATATGCTTCATGCTTGCTATCTACGTCCCACCTGATGTAAGCTCCATGAGCGCAGAGACTTTAACCACACTTGTTTACCAATATTGGTGAATATTGTTCACCAATAAGTTCCAAGTGCACAAAACATTTCCTGGCACCTGGTAGGTACTCAAAAAATACATATTGAGTAAATGGGCTGAATGTGGGATATGGTTGCATTATGGTATGTGAAATATTAGATGAAGCCTCCAAAAATAAGCATAAGTAGGGCCTGTGGTGGTCTTAAAATGGCCCGGCCTGCCCTGTATTTCCTTCGCTGATGAAGCTGAGAATCTTCCCATGTGTTTACCAAACATTTGTGTGGGTTTTTTTTTTCTGTGTGTGTGAAATGCCTGTTTTGTCTCTTGCTCATTTAACCCCTTGGATTGTTTGTCTTTTTCTTTTAGATTTATAGGAATCCTTTATATATTCTGGAAACCAATCCTTTGTTGATTATATGCATTTCTCCCAGTTTGGAGTTTGTCTTTTAATTTTCTTTATGATGTAATAACTTTAATTTTTTAAATATTTTATTTATTTATTCATGAGACACAGAGAGAGAAAGAGGCAGAGACACAGACAGAGGGAGAAGCAGACTTCCTCTGGGGAGCCTGATGTGGGACTCAATCCCAGAACCCCAGGATCACCCCTGGAGCCAAAGGCAGACTCTCAACCACTGAGCCACCCAGGTGTCCCTATGGTATAATGATTTTAATGTAGTTTCATTCATTAATCTTTTCTTTTAGGATTAGTACTATGTCTTATTTAAGGATGCTTCCCCCCACCCCCAGAACTCATAAATAGATTCTCCAGTATTTTTTCTAAAAGTTTTAAAGTTTTGCTTTTACATTTAATTCTTCAATCTGTTAATTTATTTTGGGGGATGAGGCAAGTAGATAATTTGCATTTGTTTCTGTCTAGATTCAGAGTGAGGCTATTAATCTGGGACCATTTAAGCCCCTTAAGAGTTTCTTGGATTCAATATGGATGCCTTACCTTGCTACTGGACCAAGGCTCCCATGCCCAGACAGACTGGCTCCCATATTGACACTTATTCGCAGGTTGACTTTTACTCCTGGATGCAATTTTGGATTCATCTTCCATATTCTGGGGAGAAAAGGTTGGAAGAGAACTTAGTCGCCATACTTCCTATAAGCCTAGCAATGTCTTCAAAATTATACTTCATTTAAGAATTCAGGATCTAGGGGCACCTGAGTGGCATGGTCGGCCAGGCATCCGACTCACAATTTTGTTTGGTTTTTTTTTTTTTTTAAGATTTTTATTTATTCATTTGAGAGAAAGAGAGAGAGAGAGAGCACACGAGTGGGGCCAGGAGGCAGAGGGAGAAGGAGAAGCAGACTCCCCGCTGAGCTGGGAGCCCCACGTGGGGCTCGATCCCAGGACCCGGAGACCACAACCTGAGCCAAAGGCAGATATTCAACCATCTGAGCCACCCAGGTGCCCCTGACTCATGATTTTGACTCAAGTTATGATCTTAAGGGATGTGAGATCAAGCCTTGCATTGGGCTCTGTGCTCAGTGGGGAGGCAGCTAGAGATTCTCTCCCTCTGCTCTTTCTCCTTGCTCATGTGCTCTCTCTCTCTCTCTCTCTCTCACTCTCTCTCCCTCAAATAAATAAATCTTAAAAAAAAAATTCAGGGTCTAAGAGTTTTATAATGGGACAGTATTTCAGCATATCTGTGGTCACCAACTCTTACCCTCTATTCAGAGAGCAGATACATTTTAATTCAGACTGTACACTCTAGGTCAAACTACCAACTTAAGAAATAATTACTCTTGCAAAAGTAATACACATTCACTGTACAAAATTTGAAATAAAAAAGTACAAAGAAGAAAATTTAAATCATCTATAGATAAGTTCCCATCCTAGGGTATAACATTTTTAATATTTGAGTGTGTGTAGTGGTTTGAGTGTGGTCTCCCAAAAGTTGTGCCCACCCAGAACTGTCTACCACTGAGGCCAGGGAGCCAGACCCCAGCACCTGTATTAACCAGTCATGGATGTGGGGGGCCCCGTGGGAAGGTAGTTCTCTTCAGAGGCAAGCAATGTCTGGGAGAAGCCACCACTCCTAGGATCTGGGGAAATGAGACCCTTGGTCCTAAAATAGGGAAATAGGGGTGCATGAGCTTGCATGGAAATAGCCTTTCAGTCTAATACACATTTTTGGGCTTAGCATTTAATTTTTGAAACACTTGAGATTTAGGTGTGTTTTACATAAATTTAGCAGAATATCTGAGCTGTAAATTTATTATTAAAATATCACTGAACTTTATGTGTTAAAGTCTATAGAACAAGCTCATTTTAAGGAAGTAGAACTATTCCACATGACTAAATTATCATGTGATTTTTTCCAGGAAACAAACTTTTCTTTATATATATATACCACTCAGTTCCAGACATCCTGGCCTTCTTTCAGTTCTTCCAGATGTCTCTCTTGACACTGGTTTGTTTTTGACGTGCATACTGTTCTGCCTGGTGAGCTTTTCTCCAGGAAATCTTCCACCTCCCAGCCTCCCTGCCTCCCATACACGTGGTTCCCTCCAGCTCATCCCTCCCATCTCAGCTGAAACACATCCTCACAGAGAGGCCTTCATTGATGCCCTCTAAGTGAACTCCCCCCGACAACACTTCAAACTTTCCTTCTCATTCTCATCACACTTGTGATCGCTGCTTCATTGATTCCTAGCACTGAGCAGACAGTGGGAGCGCAAAGATATCATTGAATTGCATGTAATCCTCATCTGCAATGCCTGGGGTCTAGATTCAGTCTTAATTACTGCAACAGGCCTTCAGCACCCGGCAGGGGGAGAGATGAACTGAGACACGGTTGTCACAGAGGCCTCAGCCTATCCAGGAGCCCTGACGCTGGCACAGCCTTTCAGAACTGTCTACCACTGAGGCCAGGGAGCCAGACCCCAGCACCTGTATTAACCAGTCATGGATGTGGGGGGCCCCGTGGGAAGGTAGTTCTCTTCAGAGGCAAGCAATGTCTGGGAGAAGCCACCACTCCTAGGATCTGGGGAAATGAGACCCTTGGTCCTAAAATAGGGAAATAGGGGTGCATGAGCTTGCATGGAAATAGCCTTTCAGTCTAATACACATTTTTGGACTTATGAACAGTTGCTAAACAGTCTCTGTGACACCAGCCCTGCAATCCAAACACTCTCTCTGTGTTTCTAATGAATAAATTAAAATCTTAAAAAAAAAAAATCAAAAACATCTCTGGGATCTCTCCAAATAATTTAAGTGATCTCCTTCCTTCACAGGTGGAACTTAGCTTTTTCCTCCACCTCCCCTGAGAGTGGGCTTATTTTCCAGAGTGCAGTATGGAAAGAGGGGACAGTGATATGACAGTTCACATCAGTGATGAGTTATGTCGGTGATGTGTACTCTTGACATATCATGATGAGAATGGTACTTCACTTCTGTGGTCTTCCTTCCTCAAACTTATAACCTTAGTCCAACCATGGCAAAAGCATCAGGCAAATGCAGATTGGGGGACATTCCAAAAAATACCTGAGCAGTATTTCTCAAAAGTGCCCAAGTTTTTTAAACAAGGGAAGTCAGAAACTTTCACAGGCCAGAGGAGACTAAGGACAAGTAAATACAATGTGGTACCCTCAGGGGGGTGGGGGTGGAGTTCTAGAACAGAAAGGGCTTTGTAGTTGGAAAACTAGTGAAATCTGCATAAAAGGTGGAATTTACTTAATAATAATGTACCAGTTTGGTTTCTTGGCGTGACAGATGTCCCCTAGTGATGTCAGATGTTAACAGAGGAAACCAGGTGAGGGGTATATGGGAATTCCATTCTATCTTTGTAACTTTTCCATAAATCTAAATCTATTCTGTTTTCTTCAAAATCTGGAGAGGTACAATATCACTTCCATGCCTCGGAAAACCCTCTGGGCCTGCTGGTCCTCTGATGGGCCTCTTTTATTGCAGAGAGGGCGGGGGTGGTGGGGAGGTGAGAAAGTAAGGAGGTGTGAGGTCAGGCACTCTGCTATAAAAACATGTTCAAAACGAGATGACAACAGTGGGAAGCCGGTGTCTTACATAAATAAAGAGCAGATATTAAAACATCGCTACTTGAATCCAAGCAATTTTCTCTCCCTTTGACACAGCGAATGACCCAACGCTTCCCCAAGAAGTTCCAAAACCCACACTCTACTCCTCAGGTCAAGTGTAGGAGGTATTAACTTCCAGGTCTCTTCACAAACAGCTCTCTCGGGGGTAACACCCTGGGCCCCAGGGGAGCAGGGGGTGGGGGCCCATGCTCCAAGGCTGCTGCTTCAGGAGGCCAGGAGGCAGGCCCCCACCCACCCCACCTCTTCTGGCCAGGTAGGCATGGAGGACTGTGACACCAGAGACCCAGGGGTGGGCCTGCAGGCACACCTGTCAAGCCCACGAAACACCTGGCAGGTAGCTTCTTCCTAATGTCAGCAGGTCCCGAGGTAGCTACCCTCCAGGAAGTGGGAGAAAGAGACAAGGGAAGAAAACCAATTAGCATATTTCTGGAAAAGAAAGAAGGTCACAGAACCAGCTTCACAGTAGGAAGCCAAAATTAGTTGGGGGGTGGGGGTGGGGATGGCCTGGGGAAGGGCCCTGGGGGTAGGACCTGTTCCTAAACTATGAGCCTGGTGCCAGGGGTGCTTGCCCGTGAAGCCCTGGGGACAGAAGAATCCGTGCTGAGAGGTGCGAGTGGGCAGCGGAGGAGGACCGGAAAGGAAGACCTGATGGGAAAGACCTGCGCTGAACAGTGACTTGGGCAGTGGCCGTGGAGCTAGAAGAGTGTCTCCTGAGCCAGGGCCCTTGTGATGGCCAGGCTGCCCCTGTCCCCCTCCGGACCTCCTCTTGCTCCCTCCACCCCCAGGAGCCTCCACTGTCCTTTAGCCACATCATCTGCTGCAGGACCTTGCTCCCCAGCAAATGTCCACGAGGAAATAAAGAGGCCTCCCTTCCCCTCCTGTCTGACTGCTCCTTGGGCAACAGCTCCAGAATCTCTGGATACAGACTGGCGCTGCCCGGCCGGGGCCCCCCTCTGTCTGACCCCCAGCAACAAGACCCCCTCGAGACAAACATGCGCTATACACCCAAGCAGTAGCTGCAGAGGGAGAAGTGCTTGCGCTGCACCCCAAACCTTCTGTCCCTGGGGTAAGGACGCGAGGCCCCTGAAAAGCAGCACATAAATGACGAAACTGAGACCACTGCAGCATTTTACCAGGTATTCGTGGGAAAGGAGTTTGGGAATATGATCTTGACTAGACTCTAGGTTCTAGGCTGGTTTTAAAAAAGTCTCCAAGGATCCAGGCACCAAATGAGATACTCCCTCTACCTGCAATGGCCCTGCAGGGTCCCCACCAGCCCAGTTAGCCAGACTCACCCAACTTCCCATTTGGAGGAGGGTTTTGGGTGAGATGAAAACCCTAGATTCCCGCTGTGTTTATTTTATTTTTTTCCCCCGCTGTGTTTATAAAGGGGATTTCTACCAGAGAGACAAGGAGACTCAAGTTCATCAGAGGTGGATTCTCTCCTATGAAGCATCTCGGAAGAACTGAAGGCTAAAGACCACCACTATGTGATGGTCTTTAAAAAAAAAAAAACAGAAAAGCAATTTATGGTTCTAAGGAATCTAAAATGGAGATATTCAAATTTCCTTTTTTTAAAAAGATTTTATTTATTTATTCATGAGAGACACAGAGAGAGGCAGAGACACAGGCAGAGGGAGAAGCAGGCTCCCTGTGGGGAGCCCAATGTGGGACTCGATCCCAGGACCTGAGCCAAAGGCAGTTAGTTGCTCAACCACTGAGCCACCCAGGTGTCCCAACAATGTTGTGCCTTTCATCGCAACTAAGTGCCAACATTACTCAGATAATGTTTTTTTTTCTTTCAAGCATTAGGCCACACAGACAAGTTAACAGAAAAGCAGAGCTTAAAACCAAAATCCCATCTTGGGTGCCTGCCTTTGGCTCAGGTCATGATCCCAGGATCTGGGATCGAGTCCCACATCGGGCTCCCTGTGAGGAGCCTGCTTCTCCCTCTGCCTGTGTTTCTGCCTCTCTCTCTGTGTCTCTCATGAATAAATAAATAAATCTTAAAAAAAAAAAATCCCATCTGGGAGGAGTAGAACCGGTGGGTTTTCTCCTGAAAATTTCTACAGGAGGGATCCCTGGGTGGCGCAGCGGTTTGGCGCCTGCCTTTGGCCCAGGGCGCGATCCTGGAGACCCGGAATCGAATCCCATGTCGGGCTTCCAGTGCGTGGAGCCTGCTTCTCCCTCTGCCTATGTCTCTGCCTCTCTCTCTTTCTCTCTCTGTGACTATCATAAATAAATAAAAATTTAAAAAAAAATTAAAAAAAAAATTTCTACAGGAAGTGGAGCTGGGTCTCTATTAGAGGGGAAAGCTGGAGATTACTGAGGTGAACAGGGTGGCTGCCTCTGTCAGCTGGCAGACAGGACAAAGACAAATAATAATAACACATTAGTAATTACCTGGTATCTTCAGGTGGAATTGAAAGTGTTTTATAGGGAGAGGACAGCCTTCCCCTAGTAAGGGCAGAGGAGAAGATGACTTCCTGGAGGCCTATGAGCTCTCAGGTCCCACCTGGCAGCTCACTCATGCACCAGTGACAGGCCCAGGGCCCTGGCTCAGTCCTGTGCCACCACCTAGGTGACAAGCCATCCTTGTCATCCAACCCTCCCCCCCAGTGTGCAGGTGTGTCTTCCCGGCTCTGCACTCCACCCTCCTGGCCTGTGTGAGCTCCTCCTGCTACTTCTGTAACATGTCTGTCCCTTCCCTTAAAAAGCAAGTGTTTTATGGACATCATATAATTGATAGAGTATTTGGGAGGTGTGTAAGATGTGGGCAGTGTAAACCCATTTCTGAGATGGGAAAACTTGAGGCCCAGAAAGGTGTGGTGTTTTCTATACCCTGAGGCTATATGTTTCAAAGTGGGGTCTAAAACCCCTCTGAATAATTTTCTGTAAGAATTATTTTTTATTCATTTTGATGATAACTTAAAAAAATAAACGTTTTGTAACATGTGATTGACCACCTGACAACTAAATGCCAACATGGATTCAGGTACACATTTGTGTTTGTATATGTAATCATGTCATCTAGGGGTGCCTGCATGTATCTTCCAGCGTAGTGTTCTTCAAACTGGGGTGCATGGATATATCTTTAGGGTTCATTGGATGCTCTAGTTTGGGAAACAATGCTCTATGACACACAGGATTCCTGGAGGATCTGCCTCACGTATGGTTGAACCTTAGGAATGAGCCAGAGGGAAGTGGTGGGAATGCAAAAGGGTGGCTCCTGCAGAGAGGCCAAAGAGGAGGTACACAAGGTTGTGATCTGGCCTGGGCTGACCTCTGAGGAGGTCAGATGGGGTAGGCAGGGGCATGGTGTTCTGGGGCAGGGGTGATGCTTGTAAACATGTGGTGGTAGCCTAACAGCTTTATATGAGCCACCCAGGAGCCAACCATCATGCACAGAGGCTGGGATACCAAGCAGGGGAGGGCCCCAGTGAAACAGGCAGAGCCAGCTGTGTGTGATTCCAGCAGAACTGAGGGCAAATCAGGAAGCCAATGCAGGGGTTCAGAGTTATGACTGGGCCAATCTGGAGGGGCTTCAGAAGAGTGGGCACACACAGGATGCCCAAGTACCAGGTTTAGGGCAGCACAGGGGCGGTATGGAAGGCTTTCCACCCAGCTCAGGGCAAATCAGGAAGCCAATGCAGGGGTTCAGAGTTATGACTGGGCCAATCTGGAGGGGCTTCAGAAGAGTGGGCACACACAGGCACCCCAGTACCAGGTTTAGGGCAGCACAGGGGCGGTATGGAAGGCTTTCCACCCAGCTCACTCCTCCTCAGCCACCAGTTATCATGACTTAAATGCCAATTCTTCTGGAAAGTCCCCGACCCTCAGATAAGCCATTCTGCCAAACACCCATAGCTCCCTCCCTGTGACCTTCCTTCCTGTGGCAGTTAGCTGCTCAAGGTCTGTTTTAAAAAATATTTTATTAAATTCAATTTGCGAATATATAGTATAACACCCAGTCCCATTCCATCAAGTGGCCTCCTTAATGCCTGTCACCCAGTCACCCCATCCCCCCACCCTTTGTTTCCCAGAGTCAGGAGTCTCTCATGGTTTGTCTTCCTCTCTAATTTTTTCCCACTCAGTTTCCCTTCCTTCCCTTATAGTCCCTTTCACTGTTTCTTATATTCCACATAGGAGTGAAACCATATGATAATTGTCTTTCTCTGACTGACTTATTTCACTCAGCATAATACCCTCCAGTTCCATCCATGTCGAAGCAAATGGTGGGTATTCATCCTTTCTGAAGGTCTGGTTTTTTTTTTTTTAACATTTTTTAACTGCTGAATACCAACTAGACAGAAGTATTAGTAGGCATCTCAGAAGTAGTTGTTTTTTCGTTTTTTTTTTTTTAAGATTTTATTTATTCATTCATAGACACAGAGAGAGAGGCAGAGACACAGGCAGAGGGAGAAGCAGGCTCCATGCAGGGAGCCCGATGTGGGATTCGATTCCGGGTCTCCAGGATCACACCCCAGGCTTCAGGCGGCGCCAAACCGCTGCACCACCGGGGCTGCCCTGAAGGTCTGTTTTTAAAGATTTTTTTTTTTTTTAATTCATGAGAGACAAAGAGAGAAAGAGAGGCAGAGACACAGGCAGAGGGAGAAGCAGGCTCCATGCAGGGAGCCTGAGGTGGGACTCGATCCCGAGTCTGCAGGATCAGGCCCTGGGCCGAACACAGCGCTAAACCTCTGAGCCACCTGGGCTGCCCTGAAGGTCTGTTTTTATAACCAGACTATAGCTTCCTGAGGGCAGGCACTGTACCTGTCCCATTCACAGGGACAGGGCTCCACAAGTATTTGTTGATGAAATAAAAACATGGGAATTCCAGGTTTGGTGGTCTGAGCTTCTAGAACACTCTCTGGCTTGGTCGGAAGTGATCTGGACCTGGACACCCTTGCCTGAGGCCACAGCGTCCAATGCCAAAACATTCTACAGAAATGTTCTGTTGTGCAGGAAGCCTGCCCTGCAGGATAATTTTGCTGCCATCCCGTATGATATCCTAATCTGTCCAGATAAGGGCCCTCTTCTCTTTCTCCTCAAGTCCATGCCTCTTATATGCTGCTTTATACTTTGCAGAAACCCTTTTATACATATTATTTTTTAAAGATTTTATTTACTTATTCATAAGAGATACAAAGAGAGAGGCAAAGACACAGGCAGAGGGAGAAGCAGGCTCCATGCAGGGAGCCCGGCGCAGGACTCGATCCCAGGTTTCTAGGCTCAGGCCCTGGGCTGAAGGCGACGCTAAACCGCTGAGCCACCCGGGCTGCCCCAAGTCCATGCCTCTTAAAGCCAGGAGCGCTGACCTAGCAGGCAGCACGAGGTCATTTTGAGTCTCTCCTAAGCCTCAGGCACTTTTACTTCTGGAGATCACATTCCATATCAAAAATTACTACAATGTTCTCTCATCTCACATGAAACATATTTAACCAGGTAAGAGGTGGGTTCAGATGCAGTTGACTAGCTGGAGTCATGCTACATTTCATAGGTGTTTACTTAAACATTTATCAATTTTGATTTCACAAGCTTCATTTTCTTATTTTGAAAAGTTTGTATAATTTTTCAAGTCTTAAAAATTTTTATAGGGATCCCTGGGTGGCGCAGCGGTTTGGCGCCTGCCTTTGGCCCAGGGCACAATCCTGGAGACCCGGGATCGAATCCCACGTTGGGCTTCCGGTGCGTGGAGCCTGCTTCTCCCTCTGCCTGTGTCTCTGCCTCTCTCTCTCTCTGTGACTATCATAAATAAATAAAAATTAAAAAAAATTTTTATAGGCCTGTAGGAGGCTCATTTATCCATTTATTGGATAAAGTGGTCCTGAGTCCAAGGTAGCTATATGTTCCTTGGCCGGGAATTACCAGACAAGCTCCTAGCATCTGCTGATAGGAGCCAAACTCCTTTACAGGACTTGGACTCATCTACTCAAAGCACAGCACTTGGCAGCCTTCCTATGGATTCTGTAGGCAGAGCAGAGGAAGAACATTCCTCCCACCAGAATTAAGGGCCATGTCTATGAGTGGGTGGTGAGCATTAATTCCCAAATAAGGCATTCGGAATGCAAAACAATCCATCCAAGCTAGTCATCGCACACTGACCGCAGTGATGAAACTTTGAAGAATCTAGGAGAGAGAAAACAGGGAGAGTAGTAGGAAGGGGTGGGAAGAAGAACTAATTAATAGTACAATTATTAAATTAAGAAAAAAATCAGGGGCACCTTAGGTGGCTTATTCAGTTAAGCCTCTGCCTTCAACCCGGGTCATGATCCCAGAGTTCTGGGATCGAGCCCTATGTGAGGTTCCCTGCTCAGTGAGGAGTCTGCTTTTTCTCTCTCCCTCTGCCCCTCCCCACTTGCACTCTCTTGCTCTTTCTTTCTCAAATAAATAAAATCTTTTAAAAAAAGGGGGAAAGAAATCAATTCTAAACGAATAGATTGAACATTCAATTTTATGGAATGGGGAATAGTAATGAGGAATTTAACTATAAAACATGCCAGGCATTATATATACATATTTTAAAAGATTTTGTTTGTTTGTTTGTTTGAGAGATTGAGAGTGCAAATGGGAGGAGGGAGAGGGACAAGCAGACTCTGCGCAGAGCATGGAGGCCAATGCAGTACTTGATCCCACGAGATCACGACTGAGCCAAAATCAAGATTTGGATGCTCAACCAACTGAGCCACCCAGGCGCCCCATACCAGGCATTAAGTTCTCCAAAAAGGTAGGTGCCCTTAGGCAGGTCACGTATGTAGATAGAATATGTGTGATTCCCTAGTATAATATGATAGTGTGAATAAAGAACATAAAGCAATAATTATGGGGGAATGGATGAGGAGACAGTAATTAATGGGGCCTGAGGAAGCCCAGGAAGATCTCACAGAGACTACAGCTTCTTAACTGGATCTTAAAGGATGAAAGGATTTTTTCCAGATGATAATAGGAGGGAACAAAATCCCAGGAAGAGGAGGCAAAACGAGCAAAGCTATATAAATAAAAAATAATAAGGGTTAACTTTCATTGAGTGCTTCTATGTGCCCTGTGTTCTGCTCTAAGCACTTCACAGAACCGTGGTAAGAATGTTATTCCACTTTATGGCTGAGGAACTGGAGGCACAGGGAGGCTAAGCAAATTGGCAGTCAGGTTCTAGAGCCCTGGTCTCTGCCTCCTTAGCCACACTGGCTCTGAGGTTAACCTGTATAGACCTGCAGGGTCATAACTAAGGTTGCTAGATTGACCAAATAAAAATACAAGATATTGGTTAAATTTGAGTTTCAGATAAATGCCAAATAATGTTTTAGCGTGAGGATTACATGAGATATTTTATCTGGCAACTCTAGCCCTAACCCTGGACCCCCTGGCCTGACCTAGGACAGCTTCTGTATGGCTACAAATAAATGCTCCCACAGCTGACGCTTTCCCTACCAGCATCTTCCATCTGGCTTTCCTGGGCTTGGCCGCCGGTCTGCCCTGGCCTGCCCAGCCCTCTGGTGATGGACCTCACAGGCATGCTGTCAGAGAAGCCCTCAGCGGCCATGGAAGGTGCTGGTGCCAGGCAGAGACTCATCTCTGACCTGCGGCCAGGTCTGCTCAGCCTCAGCACATTCCTTCCCAGCTCAGCTCATCCTTGGCGTTGAGACCAGCAGCAGAGGGAGGGCTAAGTACAGCTCCATCACCCACCAGCCGAGGGGGCACTGGGTGGGTTCAAGTCTACACAGGTTAACCTTGGAGCCAGTGCCAGATAATAGGACCCATAGGAGAATGGGGCAGGGGGTGGAGAGGGATGGGGGAGGTGGGCTTTGGCTCATTGCTCTGAGGGTGACATGGCTCCCTGACCTCCATTCAGGAGACGGGTGGGTCTAGATGTGCCACTGTCTCTAACCTGCAATCCCAACCTTGACCTGCCTGTCAAACACCGGACTTCTTTCTTCCTCATCATACGTGGTAAGCTCCCAGATCTAGTTCCTGGGTTTCCAGCTCTACAACTGCTGAACTTTCCTTCTCCTGGGAACTGGTTCCTTCTGATCAGCATGGCTATGTGACAGCTGGCACATCCTTAGGTGATGCCCGCTCCAGTTGGGACAGGTGCTTTCAGAGCCACAGAGGAGCCTGTGAGAGGCTGGGGGAAAATTAGGTCTATGATATGCAGCCATCAAAGACAGTTATGTGTTACCAAGCGACACACCTGGATGTGTATCTAGGTACAGGTTTGGTGTCCTGTATATATTTATACATCCAGTAATGACTAAAATGTTTACAGTTGGATCTTTTAATACAGTGTTATGGTCTTCTAAAAATTAAGAAAAAATGACTAAACATGTATACTGTGTAACCTTCGACTCAGTTAACCTTGCCAATAGAAATTTAGCCTCTTAGGCCCAGGCACGGCCAGCTTCACGGATGTGATGGTACCAGGCTCGGAGCTCAGGGGGACCCCAGGCTTCGTCTAATGCTCTGCTGTCACCATTTGACGATTCTTAGTGACTTCTGAACCAGGGGCCCATATTTTCATTTTGCACTGAGCCTCACGTATTATGTACTCCGCCCTGCATGTCCTGAAATGGAGTTTAGCACACGCAGGATGAAAAGAGCTTCTGAAACAACAGCCTTGAGAGCCCTAGACTTGTGAGGTGGTGGCGCAAATTCATAAATAGGAAGGCATTGTCATTTGGGGAGGAAAGTCAAGTCAAATCATATCAGGCAGGTATCCTGGCACCTGGAAGGCAGCTTATTGTTACAGGAAATAGTGACAACAGCTGCCAGGTGTCGCATGTCAGTAAAGTCAGCAAATTCACAGAGATGCTGTTTCCCACAGACACGGGCATAACCAGCACAAAGCCAAGAGTGCGCTGCAGGGAGGGGGTCTGGCAATGAGCTATGCCCCGGGCCTGTGATGCGTCCTGGGCCTATGCTATGTCCCTGGCCTGTGCTACATCCCCGGCCTGTGCTACATCCCCAGCCTGTGCTATGTACCCGGCCTGTGTTATGCCCCCGGCTTGTGCTACGTCCCCAGCCTGTGCTATGTCTCCGGCCTGTGCTACATCCCCAGACTGTGCTATGTCCCCGGCCTGTGCTACGTCCCTGGCCTGTGCTATGCCCCTGGGCCTGTGCTATGCCCCCGGCCTGTGCTACGTCCCCGGCCTGTGCTACGTCCCCAGCCTGTGCTATGTACCCGGCCTGTGTTATGCCCCCGGCTTGTGCTACGTCCCCAGACTGTGCTATGTCCCCGGCCTGTGCTATGTCCCCAGCCTGTGCTATGTCCCCAGCCTGTGCTACACCCCTGGGCCTGTGCTATGCCCCCGGCCTGTGCTATTCCCCCGGCCTGTGCTACACCCCTGGGCCTGTGCTATACTCCCAGCCTGTGCTACGTCCCTGGCCTGTGCTATGCCCCTGGGCCTGTGCTGTACCTGGGCCTGGGCCATGCCCTGGGCCAGCCATTTCAGTACTGCAGAGCACAGTGTCTACATCCCCAGCCAGAATGTCGCCCTCCCTCCCACCCACCGCCCACAGGGCTGGCACTGGCCCTCCCCCAGAGGACTCAGCGGGGGGGCTTGGGTCTGCGAGCAATGTGCCGGGCACCAGGAACCCAGAGGGGTACCTGGGCTTGTCCTGCTGCTCACTCAGCACTCCTTTCCTTCCTCTGTCTTTCTGCTCAGTCCTCTCCTCTCCCAACACCCCTCCCCATCCCAAGCCGGGTCCCCTTCCAGGCTGGAAAACCCTGATGCATCTGGATTCCCACAGGATCAGTTGCTCAGTGGAGCAGAGGTCAGGGAGGGGATGGCCTTTCCCAGCATTTCTGTTCTAGTCCAGCGGCTGTCTTTGCTATCTTAGGTGATAGGCATTAGGGACCGGCTGCCAGGTCGTGAAGCTGAGTGGGAAATTCAGTAGAGCGGGCTTTTTGTTTATTTCTAATAGGAAGTTAGGAATTACCCGAGAGCAAGGGCTGTGTTTCCAGCTGACAGCCTGTGTTCAGCCTGGGATAAAAGTGCTCCTGCTGACTTCCACATCCTCTGCCACCAGCCTGATTGATAACAGCTGCCCATGACCCTGGGTAGAGCTTGGCTTTCGGCCCGCTCGTGTCTGCTCAAGAGTCCTTGCTTGGCTGACATCAAGTGACCAGTGCTCAAATCTGCCAGATGGCTCCAGACAATCTGCTCATCAGGGTCAGATGTAACTCAAGATGCTAGTACTTGGAGGAAGTTCTCAGACTGTCACTTCGTGGTGGGCTTGGTGACTGAGCCTCTGACCCCGCCAATATCCCAGTGGCATCAGTGGCAGTGGGGCCCAGGCTAAGACAGCAGCTTGCAAGTTTGGAAGGACATGGCGATTAATAATAGCTGATATTATTAATAATGCCTGATGTCTCCATGGAGACGTTGCAGCATGGCACTGAGATCGTCAGTGCGTTCAGGCTGCCCAGGTGTGAAGCCTCACTCTGGCATTTGTTAACTCTATGACCGTGGGGAAGTCACTTAGCCTCTCTGTGTCTCAGCTTCCTCATCAGTAACATGGGGCTAATGAGAGTGCCTTTTATATAAGGTTTCTGTGAGGTTTAAAACATGTAAATATTCGTAAAACACTTGGAACAATGCCTGGTGCATAGGGAGTGTTTACTGTCAACTATTATTATTTTTTTATCCTCACAATGACATTAGAAGGAATGCATGTTGAAAGATTAAAAACTAGCTTCAAAGAGGTTAAGTAACTTGTCCAGGTGACACACATAGTAAATGACAGAGTCCTGACTTCAATCAGAGCCTGGGTACCAGCCTCCACCCCAGGGTGCCTCAGTGTGGAGAGGTGAATGGAGAGGTGTCCAGCTCTGGCATCTGAAACCAGCATTCCCAACCACAAAGACGTCCTTTTGAGTTTACTCAGGGCACCGGAGAAGGGGAGATAAGTGGGTACAGGGTATCAGAATGAAGATCTCTCTTTAGAACAATCTGCCAACCATAAGATTATAGGAGTGGAGGAGTTAAGGTGAGGACCCTAGATTGTCCCATTTGCTCTTCCTGCTATAATCCAAGGAGCTCCTAGCTAGTGAAATCCTAGCAAGCAGAGTTGCTCCAAGTAACTGGTCTTTTGTAGTTTTAGGGAGAACTTAGAAGGCTATGGTTTAAAGCAAAAAGCACTCTTGATTGCTGTGGTTGACAAGGTGCTAATGGTTTCTCATAATCTCCAAATCTCCGTTAAGTGTTCTTCACACTGGGCTGTGATTAAAACTCCTGCTCCTGGGGGACCGACCGTGGTGTGTCTCTCCATCTGCCAGGTTCCATTTTCTCTAATTGGCTTGGGCACCTGTGTCTGCTTAAATAGAATTTACACCTATTAGAAGCAGTTTTCCATATACACAGATCCCATCCTTGCCATCTACTTTTGGTGACACAAACTCTTCCCCAAACTGAATTAGACTGAGAATGGAATCTGAGAAACTAAAACTCTCTGGTGTTTAAAAACACTGACAAAGCCATCCTAGGTTTCTGCTGAAGTACACTATTTTACAAATTGGAATGGGGAGCTTTTTTGGTAAACCTACTATTTAGAAAATAAACAAACAATGAAACACACATACAACTATTTCAGAAATGCTACCACACAGAAAAGAAATCCTCTTGCCAGAATGCCACCATATAAAGAAAGCAATTGAAGAAAAGAGTACTTGTTGAAATGCCACTGACATTATATCAAGGGGAACTGGAAAGAAAATTAATATCCTGCTTAACTCCACAAACCTTTTTCCAAATCACTTATTTTTAAAAATACAGCCTGTTTTATTAAATAATATTTATTGAACAATAGACTGTCAAATTTCTTTATATAAAAATAATTTAAAAATCATCAGCTTTTGGTATCAGAAAAAAATTGGGGCGCTAAATTGAAAATAGTCTGGAGATGATGAGATTGGGTAACAGAGGACTGGTATTCTTAACATAGGTGTTAGGTTCATCATTTATTGCTAACCCCAAAACTTAGTGTCTTAAAACAATACCAATCACTTATTGTTTCCCACAGTTTCCATGAGTCAAGAATTTCATTCTGGCTCAGAGTTTCTCATGGGATTGTAGTCGGTGTCCACCAGGGCCGCATGATCTGAAGGTTGCCTGCGACTGAAGGAGCTGCTCCCAGGGTGGCTCACTCACTTGGCTGGCAAGTGGGTGTTGGCTGTGTGCAGGGGTTTCAGCTCTTCTCCATGGGCCTCTCCATGGGCCTCTCCATGGACTGCTTGAGTGTCCTCAGGGCTTGGGGTTGCCTTCCCCCGGAGTGAGTCAAGAGACTGAGGTGAGACCCACAATGCTGTTTGTGACCTCCACCACGCCCTCTACCAGACTCCATGCAGGCAGAGGCTACATGAGTGCTTGAAGACCAGGGGGCAAGAATCACTGGGGACCATCTGGGAGGCTGGCCACCATAGGTAGCTCTAATACTAACCAGTTTCAAAATGCCTTCTGTGATCTTCCAATTTATGCCAAATCTTTTTCTTTCTTTCTTTCTTTCTTTCTTTCTTTCTTTCTTTCTTTCTTTCTTTCTTTCTTTCTTTCTTCTTTCTTTCTTTCTTTCTTTTTTTCTTTCTTTCTTCTTTCTTTCTTTCTTTTTCTTTCTTTCTCTTTCTTTCTTCTTTCTTTCTTTCTCTTTCTTTCTTCTTTCTTTTCTTTCTTTCTTTCTTTCTTTCTTTCTTTTCTTTCTTTTTTTCTTTCTTTTTTAATATTTTATTTATTCATTCATGAGAGACACACAAAGAGCGAGGCAGAGACACAGGCAGAGGGAGAAGCAGGCTCCATGCAGGGAGCCCAATGTGGGAGTCGATTTCACGTCTCCAGGATCACACCCTAGGTTGAAGGCAGCACTAAACCGCTGAGCCACCCGGGCTGCTGCCAAATACTCCTTTCTTATATTTTCATAAACCTGAACTGCATTCATCACCTGACTACAGGCTTCTGCTTTGTCACAGATGCATGGAAATTTAGAGCTGAATAGTACTGAATAGCACTGCAGCAATCATCTACCTCAATTCCAAATGCCTCTTGAGATCATGTATTAACAGGATATCTTTATGTGTTCCTCTCCTCTCCAGACTATAAGCTTCTTGAGGACAGGGACCAGGTCTTATTTTCATGCATTCCCAGCACCTAGTACAAAGCCTATAATGTAGAGATGCCCCCTGAAGGTTGGTTGAAGTATTTTACTCACCTTGGTTGAATCACTTCATTCTCTGGAACTATTCCCATTTGTACTGGACTGGGTGACTTTTAAGCCACTTGTCACTTTATCGTGTGAAGAGCCTTTTTTCCTAGAGGAACATGGTCATGTGACCTGATAGCTTTTCATCATTGCCTCATTTCCTTTTGATTTGGGATAGAGATAGTCCACTAACTAGTGAACTATAGAAGCAGACCAGCTTATAGCAGACCCTCAAAAGACAATGTTAGAATAAATTGTTATCCTGGGTCCAGTCTTTGAGCCAAGACGAGTTCAAGGACACTTCCCAACTGTGTTGTGAGAAGGGAAAAGAGGGGTGACAACTGAAGACAGAGACTCCCTTAATCTGTGAATGAATCTACCATTACTCCCTTGCTCAAAAGCCCCTTTCGTCCCCTGTCACCAACAGAGCAAAACTCAAATTCCTTGGTTTGCATCCAGGGCACCTTCCCCCTCATGGGCTCCTTGCTCCATGCTGGCTGTACCCTGTCTGGAGCTGTTTTCTTTACCCATCATAATCCTTTATTCCATGTGACCTATTCCCAGCAAATTCTAAGTCAGCACCCTCCAAAGACCTCTCACACTGAATATAAGTTGTTTTGGAAGTTGTATTCCAGAGAAACACTTGAAATTAAAACTATGCTGAGACGCATTTTTAAAAATTATGCTGTGTAATTTTTCTTGAAACATTTCATATACTGAGGAATGGGCAATAGATTATAAATGAATTAATTGTGCCTTCTTGGGGTTTTTACTTGACGTCCAAATCATACTAGAGAGAAAATTGAGCCCACGAGAAAGAGCGACTGGAGGTGACCCTTCCGTACCAGGGGCTAGTACTCCATGCAGAGGTTAAAAGTCCAGTAAACCATCCCAATTACTCCATAAATCTCGCATATCACTGTTTCTACTGCTCTGGAGCAGATTCTGCTTTGAGAGCTTCATAAAAATTCACTCCTATTTAGCCAATCAGCCCCTTTTACTGTTAAAAGATGGGCCATAAAGGGAAGTGCTGATACTACTTTTCCTTGAGGCACCTGTCTGATGCAGTTCCAAGCAGGTGGTGTTTTCCCAAGTTGACTCCTTTGTTTGGAAAACGTTTGGAGACTTTGCTGAGAGCAGTCAATCACCCAGGAAGTACAGACAAGCCCATTCTTACCATTCTTCCTAAGTACACTGACCTCATTATTTGCCCATAAATGTGAATTGATATTTATTTAATGTGTCTGTTTGTAGAGAGATTGTCAATTGGTCTGTGTGCCTGTCATCTCTCTGTCTACATTATTATTGTCTGCTTCTTAAAAAGGAGGGATAAGGATTAATGGTACAATATCACATAACAGGCTGCTGGGGAAGGGCGCTGGGATACAGAGTGGGAAGTGGAAGAAAGTACAGGGAAAACCCATGGATCTAACCTAGCCAGGCCTGATTAATAGGATCCCAAGAGGCAGCAGGCTGGATGCACCAGAACCTGCGTGGCCCAGAACTTTCATGTCCATGATGTTGCTTCAGCCATGCGATGGCCCTGTTAAGTAGGCAGCATCATCCCCACTTTCCAGAGTACGAGAACCCAGGCTTAGAGTGGGAGGAGGGTCTTCGTCACATCACAACTTGTTGGCGATATCATTTATTCTGAATGGTGCTCGACTGCAGGGCCTGCTCTAGGTACAGTCTGACGCTGGTGGAGCTGTGTGGTTAGTTCTGGCCTCCTTGTCAGGACACGTACCAACAGGGGTAAGTACCATACCGCTCGCTGGCCTCCAAGGTAGGTGTATGGAAAAGAACTCTGCTTCTCCAGCAGTGGCACTCTACACGAGCAACTGGTAAATAGAGGAGACAACGTGGGACTCTCCCTTGGCTCTCCCCCATCACATCACACAGGCCACCCCCCTGCTGGGTATGCTACAGAGACTGAGCCTTCTGCACATTAGGGACCAGATTTGAAAAGAGCCCCCCTGGAGAAATCAAGAAGCACACTGGGGCTTCCCTCCAGGCTCTCTTGGGCACCTCCCTTGCAACCTTCCTTCTCCCCATGCCGCTATATTGTTGATTATAAAGGAGGCCAAAGGGACGCCTGGGTGGCTCAGTGGTTAAGCATCTGCCTTTGGCTCAGGGTGTGATCCTGGAGTCCCAGCATTGAGTCCCACATCAGGCTCCCTGCATGGAGCCTGCTTCTCCCTCTGCCTATGTCTGCCTCTCTCTTTCTCTCTCATAAATAAATAAAATCTTAAAAAATAAAAATAAAAATAAATAAATAAAGGAGGCCAAGGCTGAGGCAAGTGCCCGCCCTCCCGTTCCTACAGAAACCCCTATCCTACCTTCCCTGGCTCACCTCTCCCAGACCTCCCTCACTGACATAATTTATTGCTTTCATTAAACAGGACACTCAGCCAAATGCAGTGAGTTTCATGTCTTCTCTGCGAGGAAACCCCCTGAGGAAGCAAATTGACAGGCGTCTGAAAGAAGAAAGAAACTATGAATGAAAGCAATTCGCCCAAACTGTACAGTCTGTCTTTCCCTTCCCAGGTTTCTCCAACTTGACTGAGCTGGACCGAGACCCAAAGGCATTTCTTTTTAACTTAATTATCTCCAGGGAACCATAGCTGGAAGTCAGGCACACACATGTCTACCCCACACAGCGGGTACACTTGTTGGATGGCTGGGGCCTCAGGGGGTCAGAGGTCTCATGGGTGACAGCAACTCTTCTCTCTACAAACAGACCCTCTGACACAGCCAGTGATAAAAGGTCTCCCAAGTGGAGCCCCCCACGGGGGCAGAAACACATCACCTGCTGGTTCAATCAGGAGACTGGACGTGGGGCGGAAGACGGATGCTGCTGGCCTGGCCATGCCACCTGGGGTTGGCAGCTGGATTCAGCCTCTGCCTGCCTCCAAGGGGATTTAGGCACTTTGATGACAGATTATTTTACCCTGTGGCAAAAGAACAGAGCCTTTGTCAACAGCGTCAGTGCGGGGAGCCGGGTGGCCTACTGCTCAATTGCTTCCAGAACTGCTTCGTCATAGGCTTTTCTGGTTATTCACAAATTGCTAAAAACATTGTCTTCTTGGGCTGAAGTCTTTTATATGAAATAAAGATGCGTGATAAAGATGCATTTGTCTCCCACCCACCATCTTCTCTGCCCCCGTCCTAGCACAGTCAAATAAACACTCCACAGTCTGTTACTCCTTGATAGAAAAAGGGTCTTGGGTTCTGGTCTCTTGCAGAAGTTTATAACTATGTGTGTAGTGGGGGCGAGGGGGCATCTCTTCTTGCCTTCCTCACTTGTTTGTTGGTTTCCCACCTAAAAAAATGAGGCCATTCACCAATTTTATGCCTGGGCATATTTCTGAGGGCATGTGATCATATAAGTGAAAGTATCTGGAACCCCTCCAAAGGTAGAAGCTTTTATTCACTCTTCTATAACTGGGTGAACCTAGAGGTTGATGGGAGGTATTTGGGGTGACGGAGGCTACAACCCTAATGATAATTCAACAAAGTTCTGATGCTCTCCTCGGGTTCTATGGATTAGCTCTCAGATCTGAAAGCATGTGGGGTAGGACGTTGACAGCATCCGACTTGCTGAGTCTCCCAGGGCAGTCACAGAAGGCTCAGCCACCACCTCAAAGGAGCCTACGTGGGGTGTCATTCCTGGCCCAGAGCTGGAAGGGGAGGCTCCTGGCTGAGATGTTACCAGTTCAGGCTCCGTCCCAGTCTCCCCCTCCCAACATACAGACCCCCTCACACTTTTTCAAGATGCCTTTTGCGGTGAACACGTACAAACACTAGATGTAAAGTTTGAGACTTTCCATGTTCTTAATCCCTAAAGAAGGAGAACTTCATGGGTAGTTGACAATCCTAAAAGAACACTAATACCTTTTGCTGAACACAGCAACTTTCTCAGAGCAACAGAAAGGGAGAGGCCATTACTAAATTGGTTCTCCCCACAACCCGCGGGCACCCTCAGGGAACACAGGGCTGGCCTAGCACGTACACCTACAAATATACTTGAGGCACTCCACGCTCAAAAACCCAAATCCACACCCTCCCACTCTGCCACTCCTTAGTTTCGACTTTTCTTTTTCTTTGTTCTTCCCCTCCCCGCCAAACTTCTCCAAAGGGCAGTCTGGACAGTCTTCACTAACACGACACACATTCCCACTTGCCCTTGAAAGTGCCCTCCCCTAGGCCACTGGCTGCCTCTCAATTGTCCAACCCAATGGCTGTTCAGTCCAGCTCACGGCCGTCTCTTCTTGGGGCTTCTGCAACACCGCACCCTCCTACTTTTCTCCATCTCCATTAGCATCTGATTCTCCTTTCTTGATTTCCTTCACTGACCCTTTACCTCTTCTTCCTTAAATAATGGCTTCCCCCAGGGTTCTGGTCTTAGACTTCTTTCTCATCCTTTTATAGACACTAGTCTTTCTTTATGACCCAGCAGCCCCTCTGAACAGACTTCTTCTGTCCGAGAATGCACCATCTTAACAGTGTAGTGGGAAGCAAAGATGGCATAGGAACTCTGTTTCCCAGCTTCCCTTGAAGCTGCTGTGCAAGCCTGCAACCTGGGCCCCGGCCAACAGATGTATCCTGGAACCCACCTTTGAGAGGGAAGCCAGGCTCAGAAAGGCATGCACTGGTGGGGCCCATGCTGGTGAGGATAGACACTGCCATGCCCAGTTCTAGAAGTCATGCCCAGTGTCCCGTAGTACAAGCTGTGGTCCCCTTGCCCAGTGTTGAATGGCCAGTGTGTGTGGGGGGGCACCCTCTGCTTTCCACAAGGACCCTTCTCTTGAGTAACAGCATTACATCATCACATGTGCAGGCCTTGCTGTCATCGTCACTGTGTCTTGACTGAACCTCCAAAATACCCCTAGAGTTTTTCTCCTGATGTGTCCCAAAACCACCACATGAGCATAGGATCTCATTAGCTCTCACCTGCACCATGGAAACAGCCTCCAGATGAGTTTCCCTGCCTCTCACTTCATCCCTTCCAATTGAATTTGCACTGCTGCTGGATTGGTCTTTCCCAAATATAAACCTGACTCTGTTGTTCCCATGTTTAAAACCTTCTAGTAGCTTCCCACTGCTTTCAGGATAAAATCCAAACCCTTTCATATAACATTCAGGTTCCATGACCCACTGCCGCCCCATGGACCCCTTGTTCCAGCCATGCCCAGCTGCTGTGTCTCTTGCACCTGCCACACTGATTTATACCTCGAGGCCTCTGCTCACTGTGATCCTGGAAGCTCCTGTCTATTCCAGCCTCGAGCCCACCCATCACCCAGTGATGACTCGTCAAATGCCTGTGTACCTGACTGAGAGCCAAGCCTGGTAGTTCACTGTAAGGTCCTCACCTAAAGAGAATGCAAATGCCTGCTTCTCTGAGTCCTTTGTCCAGTGTTCCTGGAACAAAAGGAATTTGAGAACCTTCTTTTCTGCCTCCCTTCCTAACTTATTCATTTTCTCAGCACATTATTTATTGAATGACCACTCAATGTTAAGTACTAAGCTAGGTGCCAGGGTGAAGCAGTAGAGCAACCTCACGGAACACAGGGCCGACTGAACTCCCACTGTCTCAGCTAGCTTGCTTGCCCAGGCTTCAGCACCATCTCCTGAATTCCCTTCCTGTTCCCCTCCCCACTCTCAAATGGCCAGCTCTCACCTCTGTCTTTCTTCTCGCTCACAGAGGGTGACATCCTAACTCCTGCATCCTTTCTTCCACTTGGCTTGATCTTCTTCATCTCTAACTCCTGTCATCGACCCATCCCTGAGAACTGCCTCTAACTAGAGCCCTTGGCTCTGGGCCCAATTCCATTCCTTGGACCAAATGCCTTGACTATTAATGCCACTACAGGCTGAATTGGAGTTGGCCATACTCAATGACCTTGTGGCTTTAATTTTTGACTCTTCTGTATCAGTAAGTAGCTCCTTTGATCACCACCACTCTCAACCTCCCATCCATACTCCACTGCTGTTCACTTCTGTCCTCATTGGTCACTGCAAGTCTTGCTATTTGTAATTCCCCCTCCTTCATGGCTTCCATGTCTGGCAAATTGTACTCTTCTTTCAGACTGTGTAAAGGTCATCTCCTCTGAGAAGTCCCCAACTCACCCCTACTTTTCCTGCACATTGTCTTTGGGGTATGCTCATATCTCTATGAGCACATACCCCATCCTACCGTAGTTCTGATTTTCCCACTCAATTGCAAACTCCATAAGGCTGCGCCTATTTCTTAAAGCATTACTGTACCCCTGTACATGTGACACAGAGTAGAATAGAATATAAATATAAATGTAGTAAATATAAGGAGAAAATCCAAATCCCACACTGAATTCATATCTCTAAATTAGATCTCTTTTCCCACACTCCTATTTCTATTTATGGCACATAAATATTTATCCAAAGAGTGGGGAGAGCAAACAACACTGCTAGCCTTCTTGGTCCTAGAGTCTAAACCTGACCCACCTTCCATTTCTCCTTTTCCCTCCACTCCATAGCAAATATTTAAATAACTGGGAGAAAAGCCTTGTTTTGTTGTGTTTGCCATTCTCCATGGTATAAATACTACTACCCTCACTGACTTGAAGCGACCAATATGAGGGTGCTAAATGTGGAGCTAGGAAAAAGATGTGCACACTGACTTGTGTGAGGCAATACTAGGAACCAGCTCCAGCACACCACAGCCTTCCCTCTTCACACTGAATCAGTTCCAAGTCCAGCTAACCCTCCCTTATTCTCTGATATCCAACTCTTCTTCATCACTTTGTGCCTTCTTCCCATACTACACCTTTTCCCCAGGGGAATCTGTCTTCCCAGAGCATACTTTTTCTTTGCATTAGCTTTCCTGTGGCTGCTATAATTAACTGCCACAGACTTGGTGGCTTAAAACAACACAAATTTCTCATGTTCTGGAGGCCAGAAGTCAGAAATTGGTTTCAGTGGGCTGAAATCAAGGTGTTGGGAGGGCCATGCTCTTTCTGGAGGCTCCAAGGGAGAATCTGTTCCTTGTCTCTTCCAGCTTCAGGTGATTGCCAGCATTCCTTGATTTGTGGCTGCACCACTTCAATCACTGTAGCCCTGTGGTCAAACCATCTTCTCCTTTCTGTCTGTGTCAAAAATCCCCCTGCATTTAGGGCCCTCTCAGATAATCCAGGATAATGTCCCCATTTCATGAACCTTAATCACATCTACAAAGACCCTTTTCCCTACAAGGCAACATAACAGGTTCCAAAGATCTTTGGGAGCCATTATTCAACATATTGCACTGATTATTTTTAAGATGGCTGGGTCTTAAAAGTATGCAGTGGGAAAAAGACAGTCTCTTCAACAAATGATGTTGGTAAAACTGAACAGCAACACACAGGAGAATGAAACTGGACCACTCTCTTACACCATTCACAAAAATAAGCTCAAAATGGATAAGAGACCTAAATGTGAGACCTAAAATCATAAAAATACTTGAAGAGAACACAGGTAGTAATATCTGTCATTAATCATAGCAATATCCTTCTAGATATGTCTCCTGAGGCAAGAGAAACAAAAGCAAAAATAAGCTATTGGAAATACATAAAAATTAAAACTTCTGCACATCAAAGGAAATGACCAACAAAACTAAAAGACAACCTACTGAATGTGAAATGATATTGCAAATGACATATACTATAAAGGGTTAGTATCCAAAATATATAAAGAACTTATACAACTTCACACCAAAATAATCCCAAATAACCCAATTTAAAAATGGGCAGAAGACATGAACAGACATTTCTCCAAAGAAGACATCCAGATGGCCAACAGACACATGAAAAGATGTTCAACATCACTCATCCTTGGGGGAAATGCAAATCAAAACCACAATGAGCTATTACCTCACACCTGTCAGAATGGCTAACATCAACACAAGAAACAACAGCTGTTGGAGAGAACGTGGAGAAAAAGGAACATTTGTGCACTGTTGGTGAGAATGCAAACTAGTGCAGGCAGTCTGGAAAACAGTATGGAGGTTCCTCAACAAATTAAAAATAGAAACACCATAATATTCTGTATTTACCCAAAGAATATAAAAACACTAATTGGAAGGGAGATATGAACCCCTATGTTTATGGTAGCATTATTTACAATAACCAAATTACGGAAGCAACCCATGTGTCATCAACAGCTGAATGCATACAGAAGATGTGGTGTATATATACAAATGGAATATTACTTAGCCATAAAAAGAATGAGATCTTGACATTTGCAACAACAAGGATGGATCTAGAGGGCATACAGCTAAGTGAAATAAATCAAAGGCAAATATCATATGATTTCACTCATATGTTGAATTTAAGAAACAAATGAACAAAGGGGAAAAAAAGAGAGAGACAAACCAAAAAAGTAGACTCGTAACTATAGAGAACTAATAGTTACCAGAGGGGAGGTGGCGGGTAGAGATGGGGGAAACACAGGTTGGGGATTAAGAGTACATTTAACTTAATGAGCACTGAGTAATATGTGGAACTGTTAATCACTGTATTGTATACTTGGAACTCATAAACACTGTATATTTACTACACTGGAATTAAAATTAAAATAAAAAAGTCGGGGATGCCTGAGTGGCTCAGTCAGTTGAATGTCTGCCTTAGTCTTTTTTTTTTTAAAGATTTATTTATTTATTCATGACAGACTTAGAGAGAGAGAGGCAGAGACACAGGCAGAGAGAGAAGCAGGCTCCATGTCGGGAGCCCGACGCGGGACTCGATCCTGGGACTCCAGGATCACGCCCTGGGCCAAAGGCAGGCGCTAAACCGCTGAGCCACCCGGGGAACCCTGTCTGCCTTAGTCTTGCGTCATGATCTCAGGGTCCTGGGATCGAAGCCTGAGTAGGCTCCTGCTCAGTGGGGAGTCTGGTTCTCTGTCTCCCTCTGTCCCTCACTCTACCTCAAATAAATAAGTAAAATGTTAAAAGATCATTAAACAAATGCACAGGCCTCCACCTGTCGGTGTTGCCCATAGAGCTGACTGAGCTTTGGCTCACCCCACTGTGCCTGCCACAGTCTCCCGTGCTTTCTTCCACTCGCCTGGCCTTTTCCAGCCTGTTTAGTGTTCACCTCTGATTACCTCTCAGCCATTCATAATCTTAATTTCCTGATGACAGTCTTCTGACTCACAGTAAATAGCAAGTTAACTTTCCAAAGAAAAACAAACATGGAGTTATTTTAATGGTTAGATAACCCATTGAATATTAGCTTGTGAGTGTGCTGTGTTTACACTGCTGTGTATGTGTGTGTGTGTGTGTGTGTGTGTGTGTGTGGCCTGACCATGTCCTTCATCAGAATAGTTCTCTAGGATGTGGAGAAGATAAAGACATGGCCCAATCAATACCAAGAAAAAGTTGGTTAATGGCAATAATGTCAGGAACATATCTCTTTGGAGACTAGATATAATGATCTCATAGGATGCTCATTCATAAATGTTCATGTCTCTAGAAGCACAATCCCACCCCTAAATGTGAAATTTTGGAACTCTGAGAAGAACCTAAAGTAGCCTAAGGTAACATCGTATAACTACTATTGGCATGTTTAGTGCTGTTAAAGCTTTGATGATCATGTGCAAATTGTTTTTCCATAGTCAAAATCATTTCTTTATACTATGATCTCCCATGATGACCGAATTCAACTGAATATTGTTAAAACTTTTTCATATCACTTCTGGGCTTCAGTGGCTCTGTACAATTTTTATCCTAGAGATCCAGACCTCTTATAATCAGCTCACCTCCAGCTGTTCAGCCTTCCTCTACTTCTTTATTCTCCCATAAGAACCATCCACTATATAGTCAGGCTGGTCTACTGCCTTCCACCTGCTGCATGCCTATCCTTTGGCTCTGGGGTAGCTTCATGAGTTCCTCCAGTGCCCACTCTTCTCAGACTGCCCATTTCTTGCCCCTCCTTCAAGGACCACTCAGGCCCCCTCTTGGAAAATCTTCCCTAAAAAGCTGCCACATTAGGGATCAGTATTACGTAGAAAAAGAATATCTGATTTGAAGTTAGAGTCTCTGGGTTCATGTCTGTGAGATGCCTGAGATCAAAGTCACTTATCTTTCTGGGGCCTCAGTTTCCTCATCTATAAAACAGGAGCTGTGATCCTGGCTCAGGCTAACTCCAAGACTGTTGTCAGAAACAAAATAATGAATATGAAAGTGTTTTAAAAGTTTCATAAGTGCAGGGCATTAATGTTATTTCTTCCTTCACTAATTCTCTTCTTGTCCTTATTGTCTATGCTACATATTTAATAGTACTTGATATACAGATCTATGTATCCTTCAGTGGCATCATCTACCTGGAACTATATTCTTGCTTAACATAATGTTGTACAGGAAAATGGCTTACCTACTATGGCCGTGTGGGTCTCAGCCCTCCTGCAAGATTGGGACATACAGGGGTAGGAATGGCATGAATGGTATCATATGCTTCTTCTGTTCCCCATGATACCCAGCACAATGCTGGACACAATGATGGTGCTGAATAACCAATTAACTAGGTGCTCAGCTAGCCTCACTACCCTATTTTTCCAGCTTAAGTTAACGTCTTAAAAAGTTTGAATCGTCATCAAGCTGAGAATTACAAGATGATCTGCGTTAGCTATAGGGCATGGTATACATCTCAAAGATATGTTACTGTGTCCTTCAGCAGAAAATTGGTGGATATGATGGTGGTAATTTTGTGCTCATCTCTCACTACGGCTTCCAAAGTCACTGGAGAAGAACAGGCTAAAATCAGATTCTTTAACAGTGACTAGGAAGCTATGTGATATAGGTTGACCACACTTTATGAAAATCCAATTTCTAGAAACCCAAATTTATAAAACTGAAATTTTTATTTCATTTTCACAGGAGTCTTTTACTAGGAAATTCTTCATCCTTATAAAACTCGAGAGTCAATTAAAACAGACAATGCAAAAATGTTTAATTTTCACTCACCAAGTCAGAACCATAACTATTGAGTAAATTGCACCTGCACATGTGGAATAATTTTACACTCATAAAAATTTTCATTCAAAAAAATTTTTCATTCTTGGTATTTACTTGCTCATTGAGTCATTTGCTTAAAGGTGATCTTGGGGGGATCCCTGGGTGGCGCAGCGGTTTGGGGCCTGCCTTTGGCCCAGGGCGCGATCCTGGAGACCCGGGATGGAGTTCCACGTCGGGCTCCCGGTGCATGGAGCCTGCTTCTCCCTCTGCCTGTGTCTCTGCCTCTCTCTCTCTCTCTCTGTGACTATCATAAATAAATAAATAAAAATTTTTAAAAAAAAAGGTGATCTTGGTTTTTGCTTCTCCTGCTTTGGTCGAAATGTTTCAGCTTAAAGATATGTGATAAATGGGAGTTTGCTTATCTTAAGATGAGGCAGCAGAATTGGTCTCAACTGAAAGACTCTGTACTCCAATTGAACAAAGATTGTTCTTTCAACTCTCCTTTGATGCTTGGCACTGAAACAAGGAATCTAAAATTAGCTGCTTTCAGAATCCAGGTGTGGGCTAAGTGGAAGCAATTCAGTTCACCCCAGGAAGTCACAGAAATTGTTGGAATAGCACATAGAGGTCTGGTCGAACTGCTTCCTTCCCGAAAGCCAACTTTTCAGGACTGCCTTCCTCTGCAGGGAACAGAAAACCACCATATAGTAGAGCTGAAAGGGACTAGAGGGAGCATCTCATATAATACCTTTCGTTCCACAGCTCATGGGAATAAGTGACTGGCCTCTATGAGCCTGTACTCATATCTGCAAAATGGGGTCATAGTGCTTGCTAGCCCACTTCTCAAAGGTACTGGAAGGATTAAGTGAGTGGGTTTTGTTTTTTTATTTTTTAAAGATCTATTTATTTATTTTTAGAGAGAGAGTGTGTGTGCAAGTGCAGGGAGGGGCAGAGGAAGAGAATCTTCAAGCAGACTCCCCCCTGAGCATGAAGTCCGACATGAGCCTCAGTCCCATGACCCAGGAGATAATAACCTGAGCCAAAACCAAGTGTCAGATGTTTAACTGACTGAGCCACCTAAGTACCCCTAAGTGAGATGGTGTTTGGTACTTTTAATGCATGCTTTATTATTTTTTTTCTACAGTCATTTTGGTGGTTTTAAATTATGTCTACACATTCTTCATTCTTCAACACTCCTCCCACCCACAAATCCCCCCCTTCTGAATATAGGCAGGCAACCTAGAGACTTGTTTGTAACCAATAGAATGTAGTCTGTTCTGAGGCCAGGTCAGAAAAGGCAACTCAGCTTCCACTTGGTTCTTCTGGGACACTCGCCCTGGGAGAAGCTGGGTACCATATTACAAGTCCAGCTACCCTGAGACCACCATACTGGAGGGAAGCCACATACTGGCAGTTCTAATCTTCAAGTCCCTTCTAGGCCAGACACCAGGCATATGAGGGAGTGATCCTTCAGAGGATTCTAGCCTTTAGCCATTGAGACACCCAGATTTTAAGCTTTCCCAGTTGTCATCCCAGACATCATGGAATAGGGATAAGCCATCCTTGTTGTGCCCTTTCTGAATTCTTGACCCAGAGAATCCATGAGCATAATAAAATGGTTGTTTTTGTTTTGCAACTAAATCTGTGCTGTTACACAGTAGTGATAAAACGAACAGCCATACCAAGTAATGATGATCACAGCAACCACAGGAACACCACCAAACATCATACAGGCTCTGTGCCAGCTACAATGGCAAGCATGGTTTCCCTTACTTCATCCTGACCAGAACTCAGTGAGGAAGTCATGATTTTTCCATCTCATGACAAAGAAACTCATGATCGGAGGGGCTAATGGTTTAGCTAAGTTCCACAGGAGCTAATGGTCTGGTCACAGACATATAGGTCTGGCCTGACTGCAAAGCCCACCTCTGAGCTATAGCTGAGTCCTTCCCATATGGTGGGTGACAGCCAGACTGTCAAGGCAAACCTTTGGACCTCCACTACAAGGGCCATCCCCTCATGCCCAGTCTGTTTCATTCCTCCAATTCCTCTCTTTTCCCATTTGCCACTTACAATCCTCTTCTTTCAAGAGATGGGATAAAATTTCTTCAGTTTCCTGACTTGGCCAACTTTCAAACTGGTCTGTTATCACAAGGGAGGTTTCTAGCATTCTGCTGGCAGCCATTAGGTCTGTCCCTAATGCCAAAACAGCCACATAGCATTATCTCAGATGCTCTGCTCTGCCTCACAGGCCAAGCCCATCAGATTTATTTTTTTCTGAGCTGCTGAGAGAAAACAATTTACAGAGCAACGTGTTCACACATACTAATCTCAAAAACATGCTGTGTGATCCATTTGCTCCTGGCCCCCAGAGCCATTAACACACTTGTGACAAATTATCTAGAGGGTTCTTCACACATTGGTGCCAGCTCTACTAGGCTGTCAGCCTCCAGACTGCTCCTACACAAGGGTGTGTGGCTCAGGCTGCTGCCATGGCAGGCCTTCCCCATCGGAAAGGGAAAATCCATGCCAGCTTTGGCCCCGATACCCACAGATTCCTTGAATCTGCAGATCCACCCAAAGGCCCCAGGTAAAAACATTTCTTTGAATATCTTTAGGAACGGCACCCAGAATGCACCTCTTTGCCATGCATTTAAAGGTCTACTTTGGCTTTTCGTGTTTATTCTCTGAATGGTACCACCTACACACCCAATTGGTCCAGCCCTCCTCAAGCACAAACCTTGGGCACCTTTTGCTGGCAAGAGGCCACCCTCTTCAAAGGCAGGCATGAAAGAAGGTAGGCACTAATTTTTCTACTTAAAAGGTCAGTCCCACCTGACCTGAGTGTGAAGGGAGTGGGCTCATTTGTCCTAGCAGTGAAATTCCCGATAGGGTCCATGCCTCATGCTCTACCACGTGACTGCCGTGCTCCTAAAAAGGCTGTGACCAACCAGCTAGCGCCTCTGAATGTGGAATGGCCCCAGAGTTCATGTGTGGAGGGCCGGGAAGGAGGTTTCTCCTCCGCAGGCTCCAGCCCACAATTTAAGTCAGCATTGAGCTTCTACAGTGTGTTGGGCATTGGAAAGTCTAAGTAAGATTTATACGACAAATTCCTGCCCCTGGTCACAGGTGAAGACATCGGTTCTCAGTCTCTAGGTAGACCAACAGCCATCAATCAGTTGGGAAATGTGTCACATTTATCGTGGATTAAGAAGTACCAAAGATTTAAATGAAGAGTGGCCTTGTGATTATATGAGCAATATGGTTGCTTTCACTTGTTCTGACAGGAAAAAAGCACTAGAAAGGGAGAATGTGGTAGATGTCACACTTGTGACTGTCATCTGTTTTATGTCTCAAGGGGAGAGGCTGAGAAGTGCCCCGAGACCCATGAGGGCAGAGTGTGGGCCTGTTACACACACAGTCACTCTCTGCAGAATTAACGAAGGAGCCTCTTCTACCCTTTCTCATAGAGAAGAGACTGCTACCCGTAAATCCAGAAGCTGACCAAGCAAAAGGGGTGGCTGCCTTTAGACCCCAGCAAGATTTTGTTCATTTGTGGTTTAGGGAAAGAGGAGTGTACCAGTTATAGCCGTGGCAATTTGCTCATTATTATGATCATCACCTCTCTATTGATATCTCACAGGTGACCCATGATCAACCATGTGGCAAACTGTGCTAAGTTCATCTCTTCAGTAATAATAATACTATTTATTTCTATAGTGCTTTACAGAACATTTTCTGTTCTGTAAAGCACTATAATGTTCTGTAAAACTTACAGAACATCTTCACATTCTTTGGTTCTGGTGGGTTCGACTTGAAGATGTTCTGAAATACGTCTTATCCCCATCTACACGTCAAGAAATAATTTTGGAGATGTTTTGCTCCAAGTGCATGGCAGGTGAGTGACAGCTGAGATTTGAATCTAGATCTCCTGTTTCCAAGCTGTGTCTCATGTATTTACCCAGGTTGTGCTGCACCCAGCCCCGTGTGGGTGAAGAACAAAGGTGCAGCTACATCTTTGGTGAAACATCTAAAGCGAAAGCCAGGTGGTTTCATATCGATGGATGGATGCTTCATCAGCCCATGGAGGCCTGTTTTTCCATAGCGGTGACACCTCAGCCTCTCTCTACTTGGCCTGTCTTCTTGGCTTTATCTTATGAAGCAGTCCTCCTGCAGAATGTCCTCTGCTTTAGGTACACACCTCCCCTAAACACACCCACATACTCACGACTATTTCAGACTTGGCAGAGGGGAGGAGGGAGTACTTCCACTTAAAGCTTTAATAAGCAGTTCAGACTGCAGGTCTGAGTCCCCAAGAGCCTACAAATCTTACTTCCTGCTATTGGAAGACCAGATACCTAACAGCTGACATGGTCACGTACTACCAGGGGTGGAGGGGGAGGCTTGGGCTCTTCTGAATGTGGACTTAAGGTTACTTTACTATGACTTAAGTCGCAGGAGATTTTGCAGAGAAGGAATAAAAAATGCTCCCATGGCTTTGCCCCTTCCTCTCAACACACACATGCATGCACACGCACACACACGCACATGGATGCATGCACATACACATTCCTACCCTCCATCAGGCATTGGCTCTGTGACCAAGATATTCCACCCAGGGAGTCACCTTTGGCAGGGGAGAATGTGTGACATGGGCACTGCTCATCATGTGCCATTTAAAGCCAAGGACTTTTCACCTCTTAGTAAAAGTGTTTCTCAATCAAAGTGCTTATTGAACTTCAAACTGAATGGCCATTTAAAGGCTGATTGCAGCACTCCCACAGTCAAAGAAATGAAACTTTTGGCTTTGTTAATGCTGAGTCTTGGCTCAAGGTTTGAAGGCTGGATGGAATTTTGCCCTGTACTTGCAAACATTTGGAGAACTGCTCAGTCAGCCTTCCGGGAAAAACACGCCCGCGTCCTACTGTATGCCTTCAGCTTGGGTCTTGTCAACACAGGGATCATTGAGAGCCTAGTGCTAAAGCTCAGCCCTTCTTTGTTCTCTGAACACGAAGGGCAAGATGCAGAGTAATCAGAACACAAATGATGGAATTATGGTGCTTGGTGGGGATGCCTTCCCTTTTTACAGCACTTCATCTCTCTGGAGGGCTTGCAGGGTATCACTGGACCCATACAGCACATCTCAGAGGCAAAGCTGAACCAGACTTTTATCACCATTTCATGGATGAAGAGTGAGAAATTTATAAATATATAAGAGATACAGAGTGAGAGAGCATGCGTATGTGTGAACGTGCACACACACATGCTCGTAAAGGAGGAAATATTTAATCATTTACAATTATCCAAGATGACATCCGATGATAGGGACTTTTGTATCATTTTAATTTTTTGTTTCATATTCCATATCAGGGTTATCTGGAGTCACACTGACTCCAGGGCTTAGAGCAAACAGAGTGGGAATCCCCACAAGCAGGAGCCAGCCTGCAGCTGTAGTTCACTGCTCTTGACATACAAGAGAGGGGAAAATATGTTCCTTGCCACGTGGGCCGTGTGGCCCTCCTATCTAGAGCCTCTGACAATTTGAGTGGATGGTGGAGAACCATCAACGGTACAGACAAATGCATAGAATTAATGATCAGAATTTTGCAGCTCTGTGTAACATTAAAGAACCAAATGAAGGTGCTTTTTAACTACATGCAGTGTTCCAGAATTGGGTTTCTTTCCCACCCTGTGTGTTAGTGTCCTTAGTAGCATGAGTTTCCCCTCTTCTAGAAAACAATGTCTTAGCCTAGGTCATCCAAGGGCAATTCTTGGATTCCTCACTCTTAACCTTCTCCCATCTTCTCTATCTCTGCACCAACCCTCCAACTAGTACAGAGCCCTCTGTACTGACATGCTAGAAACCAGCCCACCAGCCAGCCTGGAGAGCTCATCATCTACTTTGTATTATCAGGTTATGGTAAACTTTGCGTTTCACTTTTTTCCTACCGCCTGGGAGCTCTTGGGTTTGGTAAAAAAAAAAAAAAAAAAAAAAAAAAAAAAAAAAAAAAAAAGCTGATGAAGCAGATTTCTTACGCTTATTTCCCAAATTCAACTGAAATTTTTATATATGTACATTTTATTTTTAAACAAAAACATTAACAGAAAACAAAGGGGCCTCGGTTGGTTCCTAAGAGGTAATACATCATTTGGACAGAAGTGTGTCTATGCCCATTGTCCCTTCTTCATAAAGCATAAACCCCAGGGAAGGCCCAGGTACAGCCTCTGGAAAGGATTAGAATGACCTGTGGCACCAACAGCCCTCAGAGAGTCTCATGGCTTTTACAACTATTCCCCTGCATTCCCATGGCTGCTAAGCTATTCACCACATAAAAGTTAGCCTCAAATGTCAGGGTGCCTGGACTTAGAAAATTTGTACTCTAGGCCTCTAGGGTTGTCTGGAATGGAAAAGGAAGAGATGCTGAGCTGTACAGGCCTCTCTGGGGGGTCAGGGAAGGATGGGAGGAAGTGAGGCAGATGTGGTAACAGGCTCCGGTTTCAGCTCAGCTTCCAGGTAAGAAAGGCATTGTGGTCGGGCAGGGTCTGTTCTGGATCTGATGGGCAGGTGTGTGCTTCAGGGTTCTGGGAAAGCAGTGCCTTTGGGTTCCTTATGGAGGTGCAAAGAGGAAGACCCTCACTCCTGCTTCCCACCATAGTCAGGGAGTTGTGTTCAGACCAAGAAAATCCAGGTGTCTTCTAAAAGGAGCTCACAGTCATGGGGCCTAGAGGATGAGACCAGGACAAAGAAGTGGAGCCAGGCCAGACAGACAGCCTCCCCTCTGCTCCCCTCTTCTCCCTGTTTCTCTTACTCACACATCTGCATTTGCACCATACCCCACTGAGACCACTGGTGTTAAGTCTAAGTGCCTTGTTTCCCAGCTGCCTTTGAAAGGAAAGGAGATGCTTTCTGCATTGTGTTTAGTCAACTGTTAGATGAGGAACCAACCCTCTCTAGAGAGTGTCATGACCGCTCTGTGCTTCTCTTCCTCTCCTTTTCCTTCCAGAGGGAGGAGACAATCCTCCATGGCCTGCAGAGGACCAGGCAGGTGTCCTTCAGAATTAATTCCTCCCCTGAATCATTTCTTCATCAACCTCCCCACCTGGATGTAGGCTTCCCTGCTGTGCTTTGCCCCCAACCCAGCCTCACCAGGGGTATAGAGTGCAGCCTGCACACTGCCCATGCCTGGACCTCAGCTTGTCATCCTCCTGTCCAAGGTCTCCAGGTGTCATGGGTCAGGTTCCCTGGGAACAGACTTGAAAGGAGATTTACATGGAAATGGTTTGCTGAGGAGTGCTCTTGGGATCAACACCTGTAAGGGAGTGAGGGAAGAAGGCTCAGCATCTAGTTGTAACAGAGGTCTCAGTTGATTCTGTAGGGAGCTCTGAAGTTGGATTGGCCCTTCAGAGAGGTCCTCCATGGAGGCAAAAGACCTAGATCCTGGAGCCTCTGCATCACTCAGTCACTGGATACAGTTATCCCTGGGCTGGGGGTATAACCTCGGGCAAAGCAGGGCCCTTTGGTTAAAGGGCAATATCTAGGGAGGGACCCAGCTGCACCCCTCTCCATGAACAGCACTCCTGGTAGTCAGGAGAATGAGCACCTCTGTTCTGCAGAGAAATCTGGGCAGCACATTCCTACCAGGGACCAGAGAAAGAGGAAGATGAAGCTGTGGCCTCTAGTTCCCACTGTTTCAGATCAACAGACCTGTCAGTAGATGAGGCTAGGGGAGGAGTGAAGGAGAGTTTCCAGGCAGCCCTGCCAGGGCCTGGAAAAGAATAAGCACCGGCTGGTTGCTGCTGGGCAGACCTGGCCTGCAGAAGATAAACTGGCTGTCATCTTAGGGAGGGAGCCCAAATGACCTGCCACAGCTCGAGTGGAGAGTCCAACACAGCCAAATAATTCATCTGAGAAAAGTCCCTAATTGGGAGCTGGTTCTAGGATGGTCTAAATCTATACCACTTTACTAGCCTCCCAAAGGTTATCGTACACAATTCTGCTTTACGCTTCCTGGTGTATGTCACTTAAGGCATGGCAGAGAAAAGGAAGAGATGCTGAGCTGTACAGGCCTCTCTGGGGGGTCAGGGAAGGAAAGTATCTGAGGAAATATTTCGAGAAATAATGACCAAAGCTAGAAGCAATGTCTGCCTATCTTTTTTTTTTTTTTAACATTTATTTATTTGAGAGAGAGTGAGCAAGCAGTATGGGGGGAGGGCCACATGGAGAGAGAGAGAGAGAGAATCTCAAGCAGACTTCCCGCTGAGTTTAGAGCCTGATACGGGGCTCAATCTCATGATCCTGAGATCATAACCTCAACCAACTGAGCTACCCAGATGCCCCTCTGCCTGTTTATCTTTCTTATATGTATTTATCTTCTTCCTCCTAATATGCTGAATTCACCAAGTCACTTAATCTGGTCTGGTTTGGCTCCCTACTATCTGTTCACCTACTTGGCATCATGGTCACATCTTTATTTTTCCATCTCATTTGGCAGGAGGGACAGTGGATGGTAGCCAAGGAGAGACCGTGTGAGAATAGAACAGGAGAGAAGTCCTGCACTTTGCCACTGCCAATCCTTCTCCAGGCCAGTAGGAGAGTGGCTGGTTGGGGCAGGTGAACTGTGGAAGGTTCCAGGCCTGAATGTCCCAGCCAAGAGCACACCCATTATCTCTCCTCACACTACTATGCAGCAATGGCTATAACACAGTTTGTATTATCCCCCAAACTAATCTCCCAGAGGACAGGCTGATGCAATATGAAGCCTGTGACACAGTTAGCTAGCCCCTGGCAATAGCGTTCAAAGCGTGGCAAGGGTGAAATATTGCCCCACTGGCTGAAAGAGCCTTTGCCACCAACAAAGAGCCTTTGTGACAACAGGAAGGCTCCAAAAGCTGGGTGCAGTGTAGACAGGAAAGAGCTTTCTCCCCCTCATGCAAGACCAAGAGGCTTAGCCCCTCTAGTGTTTGGCTACTTTCCTAAGGCCCACTCCCACGCGGGCACCCAGGAGGGGCAAGCGGCTCTGGGCTGGAAGCCTGCCTACTGGGCAAGTCAGGGATGACGCCTGGGCCAGTCACCAAGTTGCTGGAGGTACAGAGTGCAGACAGGAAGCTTATGGGTAATTTTTTTTTAAGCCTACTGTTTTTTATTTATTTTTCATTCCAGCTGTATCAATTAAACATTAAAAAAAATCAAATGACAACTGATTATTGAAAACCCACAAATGCCAACACTCTCTGAAAAACCCTGTTCTCTTCTTACACCACTTCTACCCACCAGGTCCTCCTCCCTCTTCTCTGCTGAGATCCCTCTTCAAGACCCAGCCCTACAACATCCACTCCTTCCTCCAACACTTTCCTGATCACCCCCTGCCCACTGCAACTTCCCTTCCTCGCTCTTCACCTCCTGCCCTCTCCCTCCCACCCAGGTGGCTCCAAGCCTCTTCTCTTCCCTTCTTCACCTTTCTAGGTTCCCACCACCCCTGGTCTATTGACTGCTCCTTGCCTGCTCTTCCTGCCTTCTGTCTTGCGCCTTTCAATCTGTTCTCCACGCTGAAGTATTTGTTCTGAAAGACAAAGATGATCACATCATCCAGTGGTCTGAATGTTTCTATAACAGCTAACACTGAGTGCTCACTGCATGCCAGGCTGTGTTCTAAGTGCTCCACCTGGAAAACTCATAGTAATCCTATGAAGTAGGCATTATTTCTCCCATTTCACAGATAAGGAAACCACCCCAGAGAGGTTAAGTAACCTGCCTAAAATCACATCTCTAGCAAGTGGCAGAGCCAGTATTTGATCTCAGGGAAATGGTTAAAAACACTGCCGTCTCAAGCAATGCACTGTAATTATACTGTTTCTCAATGGCTCTCCACAGCTTTCCAGATAAAGTCCAAACTCCTTAGCACTCCAGGCCCCTCATTTTAAACTCATCCCTTTCCACTTGCCAACAGGCCCTATCCCCCAGGGGTGTGCTGCTAAAGGTTTCACAACCAGTTCTGGGCAGAATAAAACCCTGATTTCTAACATCTGCCAGTCTCATAGTGTCAATCTCCTCACCGCGGTCAATTTCAGGATGTGACCATGGCATCCCTGAATGCGGAACCGGGGAGAGATGGTCACAACCAGCCGGCAGGAGTAGTCCTGGATTCAGGCACAGGACTCCACCACACACTCCACCCATCTCTATCACCCACTGTGACTCCCCTCATCAAGGATGGTCCCTGGGATCACACCCACCCATCCCCCAGATCGCTGAGCCATGGTCCACATGAAGATCTGGAAAGCTCCACTAAAAGTCCATGTTCATTTCCTCCTGCTGCCACCCACTGCTGGCAGTCTGAGGGCAGGGCTGAGAACATGGACTAGGCCATGAAGGCTGCTGACCATGCTTCAGACAGGCACCGGTCCCCTGTGCTCCACCCAGGACACCCCACCCACAGCGGTTACATCCTCACCCCTGAGATGCAGGCCCAAGCCCCAGGGCATCACTACTGCCCTAGCTGTGCCCTGCCCACAGAAGTCCTGGCCTCTAACTTATGGACAGCTGTCTGGGGCTCATCCTTAGCCTCTCCTCTTCTCAATCCACCCACACCTCCAGGCTCCCATGTCTTCTAGATTCATGGTGTGATGATTCCCTAATATGGATGTCGCTGGTGCTCCATTCAGACATGGGCCAGGCGCCCCCCCCCACTCAGCACCTCTCGGGACTTCCCCATCCTCTTTATCCACAGACCCAGGTTTGCCTCTACAGCCCCAGTCTCTGTGACTCTACCCCATAGTTCTCGGGGAAGAGTCCTTCCAGCTTTCCAGCTGTGGCACTGTGTGTTTGCATCTCCTGTCTAAGAGGGACTCGCCCGCGAGCCAGGCAGCTCCAGGTTCCTGGTCAGAGGCTGGACAAATCTCCCTAACATCAGGCTTGAGCTAGAACGAATACCCCAGGAGCTAGTCCTCGGGGAAGGGGTCACTGCTGTCTCCTCCCAGCTCCTAATTAGAGACCAGGTAATTTATTCAAGGCAAGTCCTTGATTCCCCTTCATGTGTCCCTGGTGCAAAGTGTCAATGTTCCAGTTCCACCGGGTGTGGCATTTTCTTGTTAATTAAATATTTAATAAGATATTACTACAGGGGATCCCTGGGTGGCTTAGTGGTTTAGCGCCTGCCTTTGGCCCAGGGTGCTATCCTGGAGTCCCGGGATCGAGTCCCACGTCAGGCTCCCGGCATGGAGCCTGCTTCTCCCTCTACCTGTGTCTCTGCCTCTCTCTCTCTCTATGTCTATATCATAAATAAATAAAATCTTTTAAAAAAAAGATATTACTACATAAATCACACACGCCATATAAAAACGCCAGTTTTTACGGGTTCGTGAATGAAAGTTAATGCTCCATGGGACCACAGCAGTGGCCTCTTTGGTCATTCTGAATCTTGTGATACCTGGGGCCACGTCTGTGATCACCAGGCGGCATCTTTAACCGCAGCACCGGGCCAGAGATCTGGAGGGCAGCAGGGCAAACCCAGAGAAAGTTTGCGCAGGGGGCACTCCAGCTGCACAGCTGAGCCATCGTGCACGGTGACCCCTCCTACCCAATGCAGAACTGTGTGGGGCAGTGACTTAAAAGCACTTCCGAGTAGTGAAAAGCTGGGACATATGTATTAGGTCGCACTGACAGTGTGTGTGTGTGTGTGTGTGTGTGTGTGTGTGTGTGTGCCCGGAGGTGGGCGGCCCGATGTCTCTAGAGGTCTCTCTGCCCAGACTAACTGGGACTAGGGATGCTGGCGTCCTGCTGCCTGGGCCACCGACCTTGGGCTGTGGTGCACACCCGGCCGGAGGCTGAGCCCGGCTGCCTGCCTTCTCACGCGTCCCCCAGGCCCTCCAGAGCCCCCTGCAGGTTCTTTGGGTGACCACAGGGTCTCCTCCATTCGGATGGTGTCTGCCCGGCATCCTGTCATGATAAACCAATTGTGCTGAATCTTTCATGTCTACCTGTTGGAGGTTTCCAGGGAATTTTTCTAGCACTTATCTGATTAACTGGGGGCCAAGTCACTAAGCTTACAAGTAATGGAATCTGCTTTAAGCTTTGAGACACTGAAACAAAGATGCTTAGACAAAGATGGAGTAGATAAAAATTCATAGTCCTACAAAGGCCATGTTGTAGAGATAGAGAAAGACCTGCGGACAGAATGGGTACAGCCCGGGGTAGGGGAGGGGCGGGCAGCTCAATCCTAAATGGCAAATGGGTGACACAGTGAAAGAGGCCTCCTTTTCTATTTAACTAGCCAGTGTGTCATTGTTTTTTAAGTGGTTGAATGATTCTGAATCCGGTACAAGATTATCAAGATCCATCAAGAGCTGAGATCTACAGGAAACAGAGCACATGGGGTGGAAACTGGACAGGAGGAAGACAAGGTTGGGAGAAAGTTTTGTGCATAAGAGATGATACTGAGGTGCCTGGGTGGCTCAGTGGTTGAGCATCTGCCTTTGGCTCAGAGCGTGATCCCGGGGTCCTGGGATCGAGTCCCGCATTGGGCTACCCTCAGGGAGCCTGCTTCTCCCTCTGCCTATGTCTCTGCCTCTTTCTGTGGGTCTCTCATGAATAAAGAAAGAAAATCTTTAAAAAAAAAAAAAAGCTGATACATTGGGGGATTTGAACCATGTGAATGTATCATTCCTTTAAAAAAAATTCAATAAAAGAAACCTATAGAGAGTTGGATTTACTCTGCTATTCTGAAAAAATAAGTAACATCCAACTCAACATGTCAATTAGGCAGCTCTTCTGAAATTAGAGGTTATGAAAGTACACATTTCTAGGTGTGGAAAACACCATCTGTCAAGGAGTCCTGAGCCGTTTGGCGTTCTGAGGCAGGGACATTGCGGGGCTCAGGCCTTGCAGGCTTTGCTGAGACGTATCCAGTGACCATCACCACACCGGGTAAGTGAGTGGCTTCCTGCAAGGCCATAATATCAGAGTCTGTGGCCAGGGAAGTGATTAATGACCTTATTTGCAGAGAGAAACCCTCAGGGAGAAGCCAAGTGCCAAGGAGAGAGGCTGGCGAGGCCCTCCCCAACAGACTGAGAAGGGCAAGAGGGATGTGGACAGCCACCAAGAAAGCAGGTATGCAGATAGGAGGCAACAGTAGTGGAATCCATGCCAAGGGATGAGATAAGCGAAGAAAGAAAATTGCACCCTAGTGGCTTTAGGCTGAGAAGTGTGGTGTAGAAAGCTAACACAGCCCACAGGGGCAAATCAGACAGGCGCTGGCCACTTAGAGCAGAGCTGGACAAGTATCTATGGGAGATTGCCAGGAAAAACACCATCACCCACCCCCTCCCTTATTTACAGAGGGATGTGTACTGGACTTTGGTAAAGTGGAGAAGTTAAAACTAGAGCCAAAAGTGTGATCTGGTCACCTCCAGGAAGGATGCATAAACAAAATCAGAGGGGATTGTACAGAGAAGAAAAGTTTAATTAAAAAGTCAGCGGCTATGAGAGATTTGCTTTCAGCCATTCCCCATCCTGGGCCCCCGCAGGGAGGTACAGATAGGGCAGCCTCAGAGGCCGGAAGGCCGGAAGGGCTCTTTGGGGCTTCTCCTTTCATGCGGATAAGGTGTCTGGCAGCCTCCAGAATGGGGTCCTTTATGGAAGAGATGCAGGTTCTCCTCGAGCCATAAATTCTCTCCTCTGGCTCCCCATGGGCCACAGTAGGTCACCCAATGAGACTGGATAGCCACCGATGAAAACCGACCCTTTTAGCTCAAAGGCCTCTCCTGCCCTGCTCATGGCCAGCAGGCTGCAAGATGTGAGACCTGAGAGTTACCACAGGTCCCCAGGGGCTTTGAGGCCTGGCTCAGAAAGGCCCTGGAGCTCATGGGCTCTGTGGGGGTAAGGTCAGCGCGCACACTTCCAAGACAAGCAAAGAGAGCTGGTTCTATAATTTCCTAACACCAAGGGAGGAGACAGAGGAGTGCAGACCATATAACTTCCCGAAAAGCACAGCTGGCAAGCTCACCCACACTGTGAGGTTACAACTCCCTGAAGTAATTAAAAGGCAGAGCATGAGAATGTCTGGATCGCTGCATAAGCATCTCTTGGGGGAAAATATGTCTATGGTATTGCGTACCCAGGGCTCCAGGAGCCAAGTTGGACACAGGTGATTATGGCTTCAAACTAAATATGTGCACAGGGATGTGGAAGTGTGAATGTGTGTATGTGAGAGAGAGGGAGGGAGGAAGGGAGAGAGGGAGGGGGAGAGAGGGAGATGGGGTAGATAAGAACTCTGGCAGAGTTCTTGTGATGGGCAGCAGCCAAGGCAGGCTACCATCTTCCCTCTGATTCTCTTCAAGGATACAACAGGCAAAGGGCTCAAATTGCACCACAAAGGAACTGGTGTGGCCGTTAGAAAAAAAAAAAAAAAAACCAACCAACCAACACACACACAACAAAAACCAGAAAAAAAATTTAAAACCAAAAAACCCTACAACCTATAAACCTTTAGCATTTGAGTCTCTAGGAGGTGGTTTTCTTTCTTTCTTTCTTCTTTCTTTCTTTCTTTCTTTCTTTCTTTCTTTCTTTCTTTCTTCTCTTCTTTCTTCCTTTCTTTCTTTCTTTCTTCTCTTCTTTCTTTCTTTCTTTCTTTCTTTCTTTCTTTCTTTCTTTCTTTTCTTCTCTTCTTTCTTTCTAAATATAAACAATTATTGTTGGAGTTTAACACTGCTTGGAGCTAGAATGGGCCAAATCAACATGGTTTCTCCTGCTTTGTGAATTAGGAAAGGAAAATTCTAGGGGCACCTGGGTGGCTCAGTGGTTGAGCATCTGCCTTTGACTCAGGTCCTGATCCCAGGTCCTGGGATCAAGTCCTGCATCAGGCTCCCCGTGGGGAGCCTGCTTCTCCCTCCACCTGTGTCTCTCATGAATAAATAAATAAAATATTTTTTTTAAAAAAAGGAAAGGAAAGTTCTAATTTTCTTGTAATAAAACTCTCTTGGGTTTGGAGAAATCCCTTGGTGTAGGAAAGCTGAAGCACTTCCACATCCGTGGGTAGAAGGTTGCTGTCAGCAGTCTCCTTCAGGAGCCCTGCCCACCTCAAGGACCACCAGGAGAGTTATTTGAAGGAGTGTTGGGAATGCAGCTGAGCTGCAGGATGCCAGATAAAACTCCAACACCAAGAAAGAGGGCAGATGCAGTGTGCCTCCCATCCTTTCCCTGGGGAGAGCCCTGGTGGAGGCTGAACCTCATCCTGAGACAGTGATGAATTACACTCTCCAGGCTTATGAGAAAGGAACTACAAAAGCTTTTGAGCAAGATACTGGGGGTGGGGGTGGGGGTGGGGGTGGGGGTGTTAACTGTCCGTTGGCTTCGGCTCCACTGGGAATCGATCCAAGTCCTTGACAAAGAAGATTCTGAATTGAAATAGCAACAGCCCCTCGAGGTACTAACAGAAAAGCTGTGACCTTGGTCACAGGTGGGAACTACTAGAAAGGAGGTGTGGCTGCAGCCATGGAGCCAGTGGTGGCTGACGCAGGCCACCAGGAGGTAGACTGGAGTGGGACTGACTCCAGCCTCTGGAAAACTCCAACAGTTGCTAAAACTTGCGTCAGGCTCCTGGAGTCTGTCAGGCAAAAGCTGGGCTGTGTCTTCCATGGTCTTGGAATTCTGGTGACTTCCTGAGGAGGAAGATCAGAGTCAAATGTATTTCTGTTGCCACTGTGTCGCCCTTCTCTGACTGTGTCTGTGTCCATGATGGGCATGGGTGGGTGGAGGTTCATACGGATGATGGCCTGTGACCTTGCAACATCCCTGTAAGCACGTCGGAGGGCAGGAATTCGAGAACAAGAAACCTGTCTTCAGAAAAAGAAGCCTGTCTTCAGAGGAAAAGAAACCGCTTTTCAAAAGCTTATCATCAATGTATCCAACTTCCACTTGGTGGGAAGACCATCCATAAGTGGGGAATTAGTGGGGACGGAGGGAGGGAGGGGATGAGGCTGTGGGGGCAACCCCACTCCGCCCCACCCTGCCCTCAGCTTTCTAGAGAGTTAACGGATCATTGTTTCAGGACCACTGAGGGCAGGATGTTGGTACCCTCTGGGTGCACACACCCCCATTTGGTTCTTCTGCGTCAGTGGTTGTCCTCTCCTGCCCCTTACCCCCAGGCCTGGCTCTCGGTGGAAGCTCAGGAACTTCTGAGGCTGTCTGGAGAACAGCTGGAGGCGCCACATACCCCTTTAGCCCTGGACTCTGTGTTCCCAAGGCCTGCCCTCACCCAGTATGAACAACACCAGGCAGTGTTTATTGAGCACTTCATATATCTCTGTACTATTTCCATCTTATCCTTACAAAGTTAATTCTGCTATTATGTCCATTTTATACATGAAGAAACTGAGTTAGTCACAGAAAGAGGAAGTGACTTGTCTGAGGTCACGCAATCTAGTCCCAGGGTCATCCCCACGGCCACTGCATGGTTATGTTCTTGCACTTTAGATGTGGACTAGAGGCAAAATGGTAAGAAACATGAAACATCACCAGGCCCCTGGGAAAGTTACCTGCTTTAATGGCTGGAACCCGAGTTCAGTTTCCTTAGGATCCTGCTTCTGACTATTACCTGCAAAAACTGGGACAAGTTATGACTTCCCCGGCTGCCTATTTCTTTTCCCGAGGGAACAGCTGAGTGGACCAGGCATTGTGGGTGGATTTGGAATACGCAGACTGCTCTGAAGGTGCTAAGGAAGAGAAATTAGAATCAGAAATTACAATGTCTGCTCAGTTTTATAAATTGTGTGGTGCTGTGGCCTTGATGAGACTATCATAGGCTTTTCAGAACCATCGGGACCTGCTGATCTTCGTATCCATGGTCTGAAGGACCTTCCATATTATCCGGATGAATGCCTCACCTAATACAAGGATCCTTCTAGCCATACTTCTGAGATGGTGCTGGGGCCCTTCTGCTCTCTAGATCACCAGGGATCTCTCCCTTCTCTGCAAGGCATCCAAACGTAGCCTGCCATAGCGTTCTCAAAGCTGCACCGTGTCGGTGTCCCTCTCGCCAGATCTAATTCTCCTCTCTGAACAGACTAGGGTAAACTATGTCCCACTAGCCCATGAGAGCCCTTGACAGAAAGGTGAGTTATCATGCCACCCCTGATGCTCTCTTCTCCAGCCAGTCAACCTTCCACTGATCACTGAATGCCTACTAGAAAGATAGTCCATGTTGAGTGTGCACAAGCCAAGTGTAATACCTGCCTCCAGTGGCTGTCTTGGAATGGGAGGGTGCAGTATCCTCAAGTGGTTGCAATATGGTGTGGGAAGTGCTTTGGTAGGATCAGCACAGGTGGGGAGGGCTCTGAAAACAAAGAGGTTGGAGAAGCTGACAGGTGGCAGGACACACATTTGTGTGCATGTATGCACATGCCTATGTGTGTGCATGTCCCTGATTGTGTGTGTGTGTGTTAGAAACTGCATTTTAGGGATGCCTGGGTGGCTCAGTGGTTGATCATCTGCCTCTGTTCAGGGCATGATCCCAAAGTTCTGGGATCGAGTCCCACATTGGGTTCCCCAAGAGGAGGCTGCTTCTCCCTCTGCCTACGTCTCTGCCTCTCTCTGTGTGTCTCTCATGAATAAATAAATAAAATCTTAAAAGAAAGAAAGAAAGAAAGAAACAAACAAACAAACAAACAAACTGCATTTTAGAAGGAAGAGAGAGAAAGACCAGGTTTGAGAACAGCCTGTGGTTTGGAACTACTAGAGTCAGGGGTGCGGAGGACCAGAGGTAGGTTCGAGAGGTCACCGGGGGCCAGATCATGAAGGATGATACAGGAGACCATTCTGACGCCATTAGGGAGCTACTGAGGGCTAGTAAGCAGAGACCGACACAACCAAATTTAGATTTTTAAGAATAATCACTCTGATTGCAAGTTGAAGAGAGGACTGGAGGCAGACATGACAGGAGGCAGGAGATGCCATAGCCATCTCGAGGAGAGCACAGCAGGACTCTAATCTCCCTTAGACTGAAAGCTGAGCTTCTATCAATGGGCCTGTGGTTATGAGCTAACCAGAGTCCCCTGCTCACTCTTGTTTCATATCCATGGGCAACGGAACTCTTTTTTATAGGAACGGCAATGCCAGCTCTTTCCCAGCATTTATCTCTATGGCCAATTGTTTCAAATTTAACCTTGGCAATTTTGGTTTCTTCTTTCAGGCTACTAAAATCTGTGTGCACCTTGTTTCAACCCCTGTATCTTTACTGAAGGGGAGTTACTGAAGCATTTGACAAAGGACACGCGGTGGAAGCAGTGCCAGAAGCCTGAACGCAGGTTTTCGGACTCCTACCCCAGGCAGCCTGTTTACTCTGCCTCTCCAGGAAATCAGTGTGTTTAGAAGAACTGGCATCAAGATGGACTAGAAGCAGCTTAGTTGGGAGAACAGGTCTCAGCTTACAGACCCCCAAAGGCAGGAAGGGAGGACCCCATATCCCTTTCTCGTATTTCCTCCTGTTGACTGAAAAGATCCTGGAGTTTGAATCTAGGATCAACGGGGATGGCATTACATGTCCTCAGGCAGCCGAAGGTCACAGTTGTTCAAAGCCAATCACTGAGGCCCCTGACAATGTCAGAAGGCTGAGCGAATCTCATAGGGGGAAAAAAATCTTACAAGCAAACAAATGCTTAACAAAAGCTCCTCTATGGAGCTGAACTAGTTCAGGACTTAAAAGCTGTTCAGGGAGACCGGACAGGTGATGGGAAATGGGACACCGCTGGGGGTGGGAGCCGAGGACAGAAAAGGGAAGCGAGCCTGCAAACAGAAAGCTTCTCTGGACGAATGCCCAGAGAATCAGGGTCCTTCGCAGTTGGGATCTAATCCACTTCTGTCTCCAGACAGAATTTCTTTGGTGACTGGTTTCCCCTGGGCCCTGCTCACTAGTCTCTGACCCTCAGGGCCAAGAATGAGCCAGGGACTACATGCAGAGCGTTGTGCCCAGACTGACCAATGCACCTTAAGTCAGGCCTCTCCTGACCATGCACACCACACCTTCACTAGCTCCTGTCTTGCCTTCTCTCTCTTTTTAAAACACAACAGACTTCTGCTTCCAACTGCATCTCCTCTGGTGAACTCATAGGAATCCCACCCCCTCCCAAGACCCAACCCTTTCCCCATAAGCTTTCCCCTTGTTCCCCACTTAAATCCTGACCTCAAATTCCACAAGTGCAATGCTTTTGCTGGTCATAAGCCAAATGTCATTACGGAAACGTCAAACTGTCAGATGAGCAAGAATTTTATTGATCCCTTCCAAAAAAAAGCATATGCTTGTTCTAATGATACCTGTTGACTGGCCCAATTTCATAAAGGGAGCCGAAAGCAATGAGGAGCAAATCCAAAATATACTCTTCAGGCGAAGACTATGCAAATAAACCTTTACCTACTTTTTAAATATCAGGCACCCAAAGCATTTTTAGGAGAAGCAAATCAAGTCATGTGCATTTTGCTCTGAGCCCCCAAGTTGGAAAAGAAGCCCCACATGGCCTGGACCGGCTCCTTGGCCTCTCTCAGATCCTTTCCTTGTGGTCCAACAGAACTCTCCTGGGTGAAGTGGTGGCCCGAACTTTCCCAGTTCAGGAGATGGGGTGGCAAGAGCTTCACTAACACATCAACTGGAGAATACCTTTTGCAAAGGCATTTTCTATAGCTTTCATCTGGTTTCTCACACACCTTCAGTGACACCTGAAAAATTTTGTTGAAGTTAGATGTATTTGTCTGTGTGTGGGTTACTCAAATTGCCTCTCTTACTTGCCAGGAAATTCTGATTTCTGGCAAGAGATGCCCACATAAAGTCCCAGACGGCAGAAAAGAAAAGCCTCACTGACACAGAGACTTCCAGAGGATTAAACATAAACCACTTAAAAAAAAAAAAAAAGGTGGGTGGGAGGCACTGGGGTGGCTCAGTGGTTGAGCGTCTGCCTTTGACTCAGAGCATGATCCTGGGGTCCTGGGATCAAGTCCTGCAACGGGCCCCCAGCAGGGAGCCTGCTTCTCCCTCTGCCTGTGTCTCTACCTCTCTCTCTCTATTCCTCTCATGAATAAATAAATAAATCTTAAAAAAAAGGAACAAATGAACAAAAATAAAAGCTTACTCTGCTTACCTACTGAGCCTGCCACTTTTCAGAGAGATGCTTGGCACTGAGCTGCTCTTGGCCATCAGCCACTGGTCCACGTTACCATTTTGATGCCTTAACTTGCCACATATCACATACTGAACCACTGCTACATCCAGGTGGCTCTGAGTCTAACATCCGTCAGCGCCAGCTCCTTTAAAGCCATGGGAACTTAGCCAATAACTGATGCTGATGCTTTACCTGTCCCAGGCTGGGGCATCATATGCGAGGGGACTCAGGGGTGCCTCCACCACGCTCAGCTGGCCAGCTGTCCACTTTCGGCTGCAGAGCCACCTCCAGAGCCATGTGTGCTCCCTGCTGCCCAGCCTCTAGCTGTCCGGCAGCGGGAGCAGCACAGGTGGGGTGGTCAGCTACAGGACGTTTGCCATGTGATTGCTTTATGCCACAGGCCGCTTCCTGTCCTGAGCTGGAAAAATGAAGGAGGGGTTTTTTTTGGTTTTTTGTTTTTAGGAAATACAGATTTTCAACAAAATTCCTTTACTATGTGTGTACAAGAAGGTGCATTGCACTGTTACTGTAAGAGGAAATGACTGAGAAAATATGCTTTTCAAATGGGGACTGAAATAAATTATGGTACAGTAGTTCCCCCCACCCCTCCCCGCCCAGCACATGTTCCAAGGTCCCCAGTAGATGCCTGAAACTGCATTTACTATGTGTTTTCCTATACGTATATACATACCTACGATAGAGTCTATTTTATAAATTAGGCCCAGTAAGAGATTAATAATAATAATAAAATAGAACAATTATAATAATATACTCTAAGTAGAGCTTACTTAAAAAACGTTATGTGAATGTGGTTTCTCTCAAAATACCTTATTGTACTGTACTTACGGTTCTTCTAATGATGACATGAGATGATAAAATGCCTACGTAATAAGATGAAGCAAGGTGACTGATGTAGGCATTGTGATGTGGTGTTACACTACCATTGACCCTCTGATCATACATCAGAAGGATCATCTGCTTCCAGATGGCAGTTGATCTCTGGGAACTAAAAGCATGCAAAGTGAGACCTCAGATAAGAGGATCTCCTGTATTTTCATATGGTGGAATGAAAAAGAAAAGGATCTATGAAAAAAAAAGGACTTATGTTTGCTGCTGTGAAAAGGTCTAAGAGATACTACTGGTAGGGGGAAAAAAGCAAGTTGCAGATAGTACTTGCAATAAGATCCAAACTGTGTTTATTTTTGTATACACCGAGAAAAATCTCTAAAGTGATTCACAAGAAATTTGGAACAATGGAGGCTCTAGGGAAAGGAACGGAGATGGAGGAGTAATCCTTTTATTTTTTTATTTTTTGGCACTTTATGGATTTTTTCTTTAAAATTTTTTTTAAAAGATTTTATTTATTTATTTATTTATTTATTTATTTATTTATTTATTTATTTATTTATTTATCTATTTGAGAGAGAGAGAGAGGCAGAGACATAGGCAGAGGGAGGAGAAGCAGGCTCCTTGCTGGGAGCCTGATGTGGAACTCCATCCCAGGACCCAGGATCATGCCCTGAGCCAAAGGCAGATGCTCAACCGCTGAGCCACCCAGGTGTCCCACTTTTTAAAAAATTTTTGAGAGGGGTGGGGGGCAGTGGGGCAGAGGGAGAGAGAGGGACTCAGAGCTTGATCTCAGGGCCCTGAGATCACAAACTGAGCCGAAATCAAGAGTCCAATGCTTTACTGACTGAGCCACCTGGGTGCCCCTGATTTTTTTTTAACTCTTTATGTACATAGTACTTTTGTGATAAAGAAAAATTTTAAAAATTCCTTTCTTGACTAATGAAAAATATTTTTGTCAGCTAGACAAGAGATTCCAACAAACAAAATTTGTCCATTAGCGATCACACTATAGTGGGTGATTTTTTAAAAGAGAAACTCAATATCCCATAAAAGTATATTGAACAGTAGAGGTCAGGGAGTCTGGGGGAGGAAGATGTCTTCAGGACATAGATGCTGATACTGCCCCAAGTTGAGAAACACTGACTGAACATACTGAATTTTTATTTTTATAATTTTATATGCAGATGGAGAAAATGAACCCTCATGTACCAAACACCAAGCTTCATTAAATAAGATGGTTAATCCCATTTCACACCTAAACAATTCCCCACTTTCTGTCCAGCTTCCAGACATCATGTCATCTCATCCAAGGGTATGTATTCTGGGAAGTTAAGAACTCTCTTTTTTATTTTTTATTTTTTATTTTTTAAAAAGGTTTTATTTATTTATTCATGAGAGATCCAGAGAGAGAGAGAGGCAGAAACACAGGCAGAGGGAGAAGCAGGCTCCATGCTGGGAGCCCGACGTGGAACTCGATCCTGGGACTCCAGGATCACGCCCTGGGCTGAAGGCAGGCGCCAAACCGCTGAGCCACTCAAGGATCCCCATCAAACTTAAGATTATAAAATGTTTACTAAATTTTTTAAATATGTATTTTTAATTGAAGTGTAATGAACATGGAGTTATATTAGCTTCAGGTATACAATATAGTGTATACCAATATAGTGATTCAGCAATTTTATACATTACTCAGTGCTCATCACAATAAATGTACTGTTAAATACCTTTATCTGTCTCACCTATTCCCCTACCCATCTCCCCTCTGGTAACTACCAGTTTGTTCTCTGTATTTAAGAGTCTGGTTTTTTTGGTTGCTTATCTCTTTTTCCTTTGTTTCATTTCTTAAATTCCACATATGGCTGAAATCATGTGGTATCTGTCTTTCTCTGTTCGACTTACTTTACTTAGCATTATACTCTTTAGGTCCATCCATGCTGTTGCAAATGACAAGATCTCATTCTTTTCCTATGGCTGAGTAATATTCTATTGTATACACACCACATTTTCTTTATCATTTATTTACAGGTGGACACTTGGGTTGCTTCCATATCTTGGCTATTGTAAATAATGCTTCTATAAACATGGGGGCACATATATCTTTTTGAATTAATGTTTTTCTTTGGGTAAATACCCAGCAGTGGCATTACTGGATATTATGGTATTTCTTTTTTAAAAAGATTTTATTTACTTATTCATAAAAGAGAGAGAGAGGCAGAGACATAGGCAGAGGGAAAAGCAGGCTCCCTGTGGGGATTCAGATATGGGACTTGATCCCAGGACCCCGGGATCACAACCTGAGCCAAAAGCAGATGCTCAACCACTGAGCCACCCAGGTGCCCTGGTATTTCCATTCTTAATTTTTTAAAGAACCTCCATGCTATTTTCCACAGTAGCTGCACCAATTTGCATTCCCACCAATAGGGCACAGAGGGTTCTTTCTTTGCTATATCCTTGCCAACATTTGTTTCTTGTCATTTTGATTCTACCCACTCTGACAGGTGTGAGATGTCTCGTTGTGGTTTTGATTTGCATTTCCCTAATGATTAGTGATGTTGAGCATGTTTTCATGTGTCTGTTGGCCATTTGTATGTCTTCTTTGAAAAATGTCTATTCAGGTCCTCTGCCCATTTTTAATCAGATTATTTATTTATTTTTTTTGGTGTGGAGCTGTGTAAGTTCTTTATATATTTTGGACATTAACCCCTTAATAATTAATCTATCATTTGTGATATCTTCTCCCATTCACTAGGCTACTTTGTCATTTTGTTGGTGTTTCCTTCACTGTACAGAAACTTTTTAAAAATATATTTTATTTATTTATTCATGAGAGAGAGAGAGGCAGAGACACAGGCAGTGAAGAGCAGGGAGCCTGACATGGGACTCGATTCCAGTTCTCCAGGATCACATCCTGGGCCGAAGGCAGCGATAAACCGCTGAGCCACCCAGGCTGCTCTGTACAGAAGCTTTTTAATTTGTAATCCCAACAGTTTTTGTTTTTGTTTCCTTTGCCTCAGGAGACTTATTTAGAAAAATGTTGCTACAGCCAGCGTCAAAGAAATTACTGCCCGTGTTTCCTTCTAGGAGTTTTATATGTCAGATCTCATGTTTAGGTCTTTAACCGATTTTGATTTTATTTTTGTGTATGGTATAAGAAAGTGGTCCAGTGTCATTCTTTTCCATGTAGCTGTCCAGTTTTCCCAACACCACTTGTTGAAGAGACTGTCTTTTTTTTTTTAATATTTTTGAGAGAGGGTAGTTTTTTTCTTAAGATTGATTTATTTATTTATGACAGAGAGAGAGAGAGGCAGAGACATAGGCAGAAGGAGAAGTAGGCTCCATGCTGGGAGCCCAATGTGGGACTCGATCCCGGGACTCCAGGATGGCGCCCAAGGCCAAAGGCAGGTGCTAAACCACTGAGCCATCCAGGGATCCCTCTTTAGAGTTTTCTATATATAATGTCTTGCCATCTGCAAGTAGTGAAGGTTTTACTTCTTCCTTACCAATTTGGATGCCTTTTATTCCTTTTTCTTATGTGACTACCACAGGTAGACTTCCAGTACTATGTTGAATAAAAGTAACAGGAGAGGACAATCTTGTCTTATTTCTGATCTTAGGGGAAAAGCTCTCAGTTTTTCACCATTGCATACAATAGATTCTTCATATACGGAGTTTATTATGTTGAGGTATGTTCCCTCTAAATCTACTTTGATGAAAGCTTTTATCATGAATGGATGTTGTACTTTAAAAAAAAAGATTTATAAAGATTTTACTTATTCATGAGAGACACAGAGAGAGAGGCAGAGACACAACAGGCAAAAGGAGAAGATGTACAACAACTTACTCTTAAGTCTCTTGAAATAATTCCTGTGTGTGTGGTTGGCCACCAACTCAAGATACAGTTATACCTCATTTTATTGCACTTTGCTTTATTGTGCTTCCCAGATAGTGGGAGTTCTTTTGTTTTTTACAAATTGAAAGTCTGTATTTAGCTAGTCAATTGGCAGAATTTTTTCAATAGCATTTGCTCACTTCATATCTCTGTGTCAAATACTGTGAGAAAGACTAAAATGTGAGGAAGATATTTTAGTCTTTCTCACAGTATTTCAAATTTTTTCATGACTATTATATTTCAATGCTGCAGTCTCATGGTAAAACTTTCACAGATGAGAAGTTGCTTCTGATGGTGAGCTTTTAAAAAAGTGGTACTCAAGACGGAACCTGCTCCTGGTGAAGATGCTGTGAAGATGGTTGTAATGACAACAAAGGATTTAGAATATTACATATACTTAGTTGATAAAGCAGTAGCAGGGCTTGAGAGGATTGACTCAAATTTTGAAAGAGGTTCTACTGTGGGTAAAATGCTATCAAACAGCCGCACACGCTATAGAGAAATTGTTTATGAAAGGAAAAGCCAATCAATGTGACAAACTTCACTGTTGTCTTATTTTAAGAAACTGCCCCAGTCACCCAACCTCCAGCAGCCACACTCTGCTCAGTCCGCAGCCATCGGCATTGAGGCAAGATCTCCCACCAGTAAAAAGATTCCAACTCACCAAAAATTTGAATGATGCTTAGTGGTGGGTTTTTTTTAACCAATACTAAATAACGGTTTTACCCAAAATGCTGTCATGTTGCTGAAAAATGCAGGACATTACAATCAAGCTTTTCATCTTGGTTGACTGGATACTACTCAGAAAGGATTCTGTGTCCAGCACGGGAACCAAGTTTCCCCTGAGCACCTTGTGGACGGAGCCATAAAGCTGTTGAAGTTTTAAACACAAACACCCTCTGGCCCAGCAAATTCACCTATATGAGTTTACCCTATCACAAAAAAATACACCATGAATATGTTCAAGGATGTTTATTGCAACATAATTTATGATACAAAGAAGAAAACCTAGCAATAACCCAAATGTCCATCAATAGAAGATGGGCCAAATTGGAGGACACCTGGATAATGGGAAACTGTACAGATGTTTAGAATAAACACAATCTGGGACATCCTTTAAAATAAAGTAAAAAAAAAAAAAGCAAGGTGAAAAATAATGGTTATAATATAACCACATGGGAATAAGTCTGAAAAATAGCTAGAAGATGGAAAAACAGATCTAGGGACACCTGGGTGGCTCAATGGTTGAGCGTCTGACTTCAGCTCAGGGCATGATCCCAGAGTACCGGGATTGAGTCCCATATTGGGCTCCCTGCATAGAGATTGCTTCTCTCTTTGCCTATGTCTCTGCCTCTCTCTGTGTGTTTCTCATGAATAAACAAAATCTAAAAAAAGAAAGAAGAAAGAAGAAAGAAAGAAAGAAAGAAAGAAAGAAAGAAAGAAAGAAAGAAAGAAAGAAAGAAAAGAAAGAAAAACAGATCTATATGCATATAGGCAGGTAAAGACACCTTAGTTTTCTAGAGGCATACACTTTAACTGAAACCACTGTGCACTTTCAGGGTGAAGGCCTGCCGGGGAGTAGAAAATGGAGAATTTTACTGGATATTTTATATCTTTCTAAAGTATTAAAATTGTTTTGCTATGCACATATCACTACTATTTTTAATAAAACAAATCATTCTTTAAAAAATAATGGTTGGCTGCAATCTACCTAGGAGAATGCAGTTAGGTCTTAAATGTGGGATATCATAGGAGAGAAAAAAAATCAATGTCATGAAAAGCAAAGAAAGGTAAAGAACTAGATTATGTTAAACTGGACTCAAGAGACATAACAGCCCAATATAATGTATGTATCTTAATTATATCTTAGGAGAAAAAAATAGCTATAAAAGACATTTGGGGGCAAGTACAAAATTTAAATATGAACTGAGTATTAGATGATGCCATTGGATTCTTGATTTCCCTAGGTGGTGGAGTGTCTTCATTCTCAGGTAATATGTGCTGAAGATTTTAGGGCAAGTCAACATATCTGCCACTTGCTGTCAACAAAAGAAATTACCCAACCAGGGACACCTGCGTGGCTCAGCGGTTGAGCACCTGTCCCTGGCTCAGGGCATGATCCACGGTCTCAGGATGGAGTCCCACATCGGGCTCTATGCCTGGAGCCTGCTTCTCCTCTGCCTACGTCTCTGCCTTTCTCTCTCTGTGTCTTTCATTAATAAATAAATAAAATCCTTAAAAAAAAAAAAGAAATTACCCAACCAAAAGAATCAGAGAGCCTGTGCACAAATGTGGCAAAATATTAACACTTCATGAATGTAGGTGAAGGCTTACACGTATTTGCTGTATTATGAACCTACAGAAAACCGGAAGGCTTTCTGTAAATTGAATTTTTGTCTTAGGAAATGTTCAGGGGAAAAGGAAACATTGCTGTTGCCAGTGATCCATAAATGACTCGTGATTATGAGTTTATTGATCTTAGCCTGGATTAAACCATGAGAAAAAAACATGGAGCCACCAGAACTCTGGAGAGGCTGGATTCACTTGAGTTCTGGGACAGTTCTCGCCTCCAGAAGCGAGGCCCCCTGGTGTCCCTCACTGCACCCAGATCTGGGCTCAAGCTGATGGGGTTTGGTCAAAGATGATTCAGTCTTCCAGGTTCACAGCTACTTCAAGAGCCTTCCCTGCTTACCTCAAACAGCAGGCCAGCTGGCCAGTGTGAAGCAGCCTCTAAGCAAGGGGAGTAGGTTTCTTGGTGGTGAAGAGCTGGCTGACTGGGGACAGAGCCCCGAGGGGCTGCAGTTCATTCACGCATCCGCTGAACACCCGCCGTGTGCTGGGCACTGCGCTGCTATTAGTTAGGACAAGACTGAACATGCAGTGAGTGGTTGCTGTGGGGTAGGCACTTTGCTAAGCATTTTAGCTATGTGGCCTCAACCGAAAACCACCCTAATACTACTACTGTCTTTCCCAAAAGGAAATGGATCCTCAGATGGGCTAGTTAGCTTGCCCAGGGTCACAACAGCTAATAGTGTTGGAGCTGGGATTCCAACTTGCTTGCCTGTGGTCACAGCTCCAGCTCTACACACTTCTCCCCACTCTTGTCCAGTTTCCAGCACTTCTGGTTCCTCCAGCGAGCCCCACTCCTGGAGTCTCAGGAAAGCCCTTGATATATTCTTTTTCCCAACTCTTCTTCATCCAGCTAAATCCTACTCATCCCTCAGCTTACACTCAGATATCATACCTCAAGGGAAGCTTTACTGAAGGTGGCTCTTCCTCTATTGTCCATATCATGCTATCACATAATCACATAATCACATTAATGATTAATCCTTCCACAGACTCTTTGCGACCCTCTTTGCTATGAAAAACTTCCAGATTTGGTATGGAGTCATGGTAGGGTCCCAATTTTCTTTCTTTTTTTAAAGGTTTTATTTACTTATTCATGAGAGACACACAGAGAGAGGCAGAGACATAGGCAGAGGGAGAAGCAGGCTCCTTGCGGGTAGCCCGATGTGGGACTCGATCCCAGGACCCTGGGATCACAATCTGAGCTGAAGGCAGACGCTTAACCGCAGAGCCACCCACCCAGGGTCCCAATTTTCTGACTCTGATCTTAGGTTCTGATATCTTGGCCAACAGGAGTAAAGGCAGGTTAGGAAGAAGGGCAAGATGGGGGGAGGGAGTGGTCAAAGCAAGCAGTAGAGTTTCCAGCAATCAAATTTAGTTGTATAAAATTTTGAAAGAGACTCTGTAGGCACTGGATTTTAAGTAATTCACCTTTTTTTTTTTTTTGGAAGCATGGTGAAGAGAGATTACCCAATGGTTAACAGAAGCACTGTAGCAACTTCTGAGAGATGAAATCCCCGAGTACCATGTGTGCGCCTGGAGGAAGTGTGCTGTGCTCACCCCCTTCATCCATCCAGCCATTCATGCATTTGTTCACAAATATTTACTGCACGTTGCTTGTGGCAGGCACTATGCTAGGCTCAGGGGAATAGGGCAGAGAACAAAAGGAAGCCCCAGACCTCCTGGAGCTTACATTCTAGCAGGGATGATAGTTAACTAGGAAACAAATACAGAATGTGTCAGGGGGACATAAGTGGGATGAAGACAAATGGGGGAAGACCACAGCAAGTGATAAGTAGAGCTGTTTGGGTACAAGGCTCAGAGAAGACCCCTCCCTGAGAGGAAGCTAGGTGAGGAAGAGGAGAGCCACACGGTTACCTATGGGGTTTTCCTGGGGTTGCTCTTAGTTATGCCCATGGAATGGCATTCGAAACCTGAGCCTCTTCCTTCAGCACTGTTAAGTAACTGCTTAGTATTTAATTCATCTGAGGAAATGAGGACAAACACCCCTAGTGGCCTGTACACGTGCTCTGCTGAAACTTTTAACACCAGGCAATGGCGTGTAGCAGCTGCACGATCCACACAGGCATCCCCGCCCATGGTGTCACCGGGCTTCTCACGCAGATCCCTCTCCCTCCACCCCTGGCCCCAGGACAGGAACCACCTTACCCCAGCATCTCATTCAGGATTTGGTGCCAACTCATCCTGGGGTGAGGGTGACTCCAGTTCCTGTTGCCCTTGGCCTCCACCCAAAAGGTAAACCCCTCAGGGCAATGACTCCTCTGCTCTCAACTCCACTTTGTTTTTCCCATCTTTCCACTAACCTGCTGTCCCCACTGCTCTTGCACTCCCTCCATCCCTTCCCCCACTGGGGCTCACACCCTGGACCTCCACCCACCCCCAGTGCTCCTCCCTTTTTTCTGTGAGGGCCCCTTCCAGCCTTCCTTTACCACCTTCTCCAGGGAAGGCTGCTCCTTCCCCAACACCTGAGGGACCCCAAAGGGGGAAGTTGTTCTAGCTCTCCCAGTGCTTTGCCTGTCCCCTCCTCCGTAAAAATACCTACTGATTCTCATGCCTCTTCTCCCCTCTGCTTTTCCTCATCAGTGCCCCTATCAAATTCTGGATCTCCCATAACAGTTATTAAAGAATTGGCTCATAATGTTCCCACCATGCCAGCACTTCCAACTGCCCCAGGGAATGTGAAAATCTGGCTGATGAGTCTCTTAAAATTCCCTGGCTTCCCCAGATGCAATGACCTTTATCTGTTCTCTACTCAGCCACCCACAGCAATCAAGTGGTCCAAAGCACAGAGACTGGAAAAGAAAATAAAGATGGGCCAACAGGAAGCAAAGAGGAGGCAAAAACAAAATGGTGGAAAAGCGAGGATTTTCTCTAGAAATGGCTGGGAGCTCAGAGCTCCCTTTGGAGGGTGGGTTTGACATGCTTTATGGGTGATTTCATGTGGTTTAAAAATCTACTTCATCTGGTCAGAAATGAGAGCATTCTAGTTAATAAAACATTTTTATAAAAGAAAATGAATCATTCATACATTATAAACATACAAAGATGAATTATATTGAAATCTCAATGAATACCACTTAACTCTTATATGCTGATTAATAACATCCCTCACATTTACAGAGTCCTTTTGCACATTTTATTTCATTTGATCTAAAAACAGCCACGTCCTGCCTCCCCCATAGCATCCTGCAATGACTCAGGCTTATTGCTCAGGACTCTAGGCATCAGTGCGTTGTGTCAACCGAGGCTGGCTTGACCGAAACGTCATACAGTTCTAAAAATGAAGGAACTTCTCCCAACGCCAAATAAAGTTGTAGAACAATAGATTTGGTATGACTGTTTCTATAAAGTTTTAAACACGTGAAGTTAAATAGTATATTATCTAGGGACCCCTAATAGATGGTGTGGTAAACTACACTCCCCTAACACGGCTGCAGCAAGAGCTCTGGTTCCATCTGTTCTTCCAGAACTTTGCCACTCCTCCCTCAGGAGGTAAAGTCAGCGTCCCTCCCCTTGAACTCAGGTGGGACTCTGTGACTGCTTGCTTCAACTAATAGACACTATGTGCCTTCTGAGACTAGGTCACAAAAGAGGATACAGCTTCTGCTTGGTTTTCTCTCCTGGGATTCTCACCCTTGGAACTCAGCCACCATGTTGCGAGGAAGCCTGGGCCACATGGAGGGGACCACGTGGAGAGAACTAAGACCCTGGCCTCAGCCCAGCTGGTGGGTGGCTCTAGAAGTAGATCTAAGAGCCCTCAGTGGAGCAGCCCCAGCTGATTCTGTGTGAAGCAGAGATGAGTTTTCCCTATAGCATCCTGCCCAAGTTACAGATTTGTAAGAAAAAAGAAAAGATTGTTCCCATTTTATATAAGCCACTAAGCTTTGGGGTGAGCTGCAACAGATATCTGGAATAGATGGTAAAAACTCTAACGAACAACAAGGAATGATAACATAAAATTTATGATCACAGTTACTAATGAGAGAGGATGGGGGAAGTGATTGAGCAGGGGCATGTGGGCAACTGCCTGCCATAGAATGTTCTAGCCTGGTGGCTGAGCCTAACCTCATAGATGAGTGTGACCACAGAATCTCCTACTCCTGAGCACCTACTGTGTGGACAATGAGCAGTGCTGTGCAGCATGAAAGAGCTAAAGGAAAATCTGAGCCCCCAAGGGGAACAAACAAAGTGCTTCGATTACACAGAGTGGGCCCAGCCAGGCCCCACCTGCCTGCTGCCCTCTCTACGCAGGCCTGAGCTGCTCCTAGGGGCCAGCCAGAGACTGCAGTGAAGAATCTCCTTAGGCAATGCTCTTCTGGCTGCTTAATCAACACTTAAGGTTATCTGTTGACATTCTGGAAACAAAACCAAGAACCCTTGAAAGGACAAAGTGAACACTGTGCCTCTGAGCCATGAGGAATATTCAGAACTGGTCCCAAACAGTGGGGTGAACACTGGACACTTATCTCCCAGAGAGAAGGTCTTTGTGCACAGACTTGGCTCTCCACAAGATTGTGGTGGTGGAAAGCTGATGTTAATGCTCCCTGTATGAGCCTCCCTTACTCCTGTTGAGAATTCCATGTGATGTGGGTCCAGTATTTATGAGGCAGTGAAGATAGCAAACCCAAGGTCTCAAAAGGAAGTCTGCTCAATCTTGGGAATTCCCAGAAGGGCCAGTCTTTGAGGAGTGAGGCTGGAACTCAGCAATAGGACCATTCTGGAAACTGGGGCATATCATCCATTCCTGTTTTTCAAATGAGCTGAGAGCTGATAATGCCCTTCAAACAGGCAACAGTGACCTAATGGTCGCCATGAAAGAGAGAGCAGATTTTAAAAGAAAGAAACCTGGGCAGCCCGGGTGGCTCAGAGGTTTAGCGCTGCCTTCAGCCCAGGGCCTGATCCTGGAGACTTGGGATCAAGTCTCATGTCGGGCTCCCTGCATGGAGCCTGCTTCTCCCTCTGCCTGTCTCTGCCTCTCTCTCTCTCTCTCTCTCTCTCTCTCTCTCATGAATAAATAAATAAAAAATCTTTAAAAAAATAAAAGAAAGAAACCTTTGACAAAAGGTAGCTTTCTATAAGAAAGTGCTTTGAAAATTCAAAAAGAAAGATATCACTCTTGTTATTTTTCTATAGTAGAATCTGGATCTTTTTTAAAGATTGTATTTATTTTATAATTTTTAAAAATATTTTATTTATTTATTCATGAGAGATACAGAGAGAGGGGCAGAGACATAAGCAGAGGGAGAAGCAGGCTCCTTGCAGGGAGTCTGATGGACTCAATCCCTGGACCCAGGATCATGCCCTGAGCTGAAGGTAGATGCTCAACCACTGAGCTATCCAGGCATCCCAAGACTGTATTTATTTGAGAGAGAAAGTACTGCACAAGCAGAGGGTAAGGACAGGGGAGAGGGGGAGAGGCAGAGGGAGAGCGATATAATTATATTAAATAATTATAATTATATAATTATATATAATCTCTCAAGCAGACTCCACACTGAGCCTGGAGCCCTACCATAGAGCCCAACTTGGGACTCAATCCCATGATCTTGAGATCATGACTTGAGCTGAAATCAAGAGTCAGATTCTTAATTGACTGAGTCACTCAGGCACACATAGGGCCTTTTTTTTTTTTTTTTTTTTTTTTGTAGCAGAAAGCCTCAAAGTCAAATGCTTGTGAGACATAAAGATGTAATGAGTGAAGGGTGATAGGGAGTGGTAGGGACTGTAGCAAATAGACTGAGGACAAGTCTTTACTAAAGAGGCCATCACTACTCCACTTCAGCCTATTACTGAGATCTTGCCCTAGATATACTCCATCTGGTTGTAAAGAGAAGAAGCCAGAAATTCAGAGACACGTGAAAATTCACAATTTCCAAAATAATACACCAGCTAAACCAAACATGTACATGAGTAGCATTTGGATGTGTGAAAAGGTATATAACTACCTCACAGGTTTGTGAAGAGGACAAAATGAGATAGAATCGAACCAATAATAATTACTAAATATGCACCAGAAAAATCTATCAACTAAAATAGGTCAGAGTCTGTATTTTCCAAAGATCCTCAACAGTATCTCCCATCCCACACGCTATTTTTATTATGCAATCTTGACACTCCTTCAAGTGGTGGGGCTGCTTTCCCTCTCCTGAACCTGAGAAGGACTTTCTGACTTCCTGCAGCAATAGTATGGCCTAAGTGATACTACGGGACTCTGAAGCGAAGTCATACAAATGCCACACATTTCTGCCTTGCTTCCCTGGAGATGCTTGCTCTGTCACCCTTGCCTCCATGAGAGGAGGGAGCCCAAGAAGTCTGTAGAAGCCCATGATGAAAGGAACCAGAGCACCTAGGCCACACACTCAGCTGGGCTCCTCACCAAAGCCCGCTCCATCTCACATTTGAGCAAGCCATTTCAAAAGTGGGTCCTCCAGCTGTAATTTGAGCAGCTCCAGCTGAAACTATGTAGAGCAGAGACACACCAACTCTGCTCAGACATGCCCAAATTGCAGATTCATAAGCAAAATAAACTAATGTTGTTGTTTTAAGTCATTAAGATTTGGGTGTTTTTTTTTTACAGTAATAGATAACTGGATCAGGTTAAAAAAAAAAAACTATTAGCAGAGACACTCCTAGAAGAGTAAAGAAAAAGATCCAAGGTAATTTCAGAGCCTCCTACTGCACAGAAGCAAAGCTGTAGAAGTCAAAAGGAAAAGGTGTTTTCTTCCAGATTTCCAAGGCTGAGACGGAATCTACTGAGACAATAGTAGAGGGGAATGGACACTCCGAGCCCTAACTGTGCCCCACAATCCGACCTTCCATATCATAGTACCAGACCAAATCCTTTTCAAGTTTAAAGAGTATTTTTATTTATTATCCAGGTAAGTGTGTTCCTGGGAATAGATTCTCATACAACCCTCTATGTCCAGGAGCTCTTAAAAGGAGCTCTGGGAAGCTGCATTTTTCAACTATTCTCCAGGGGATTATTTTTACCAATTTATATCCACCCATCTCTCAAGTAACCCTTTCAGATATTTTCTTGGGCTTTCTTAGAAAAATGCTCACCGGGATCCCTGGGTGGCGCAGCGGTTTAGCGCCTGCCTTTGGCCCAGGGCGCGATCCTGGAGACCCAGGATTGAATCCCACGTCGGGCTCCCGGTGCATGGAGCCTGCTTCTCCCTCTGCCTATGTCTCTACCTCTCTCTTTCTCTCTCTCCCTCTCTCTGTGTGACTATCATAAATAAATAAAAATTTAAAAAGAAAAGAAAAATGCTCACCACTTAACATTTAAGCAGCCCATGGCTCTGCAGTCACACCTGCTTCTTCCCTTGACAAATTATGGGGCTGCTTAAATGCTAAACTGTGAGCATTTTTCTAAGAAATAAAGCTCAAGAAAATGTATACATTATAAATAGTATTCTACTGTAGAAATACATAGTAATTTGTCTACCCATTCATCAGTTGATGGGCATTTGTGTTGTTTCTAGTTCTGAGCCCTTTCGGCCAGCATCAAGTTGTTATGAACATTTGTGTGCAAGTCTTAGTGTGGGAATATGTTCTTGAGCAAATGCCTCAGTGTGGTATTACTAGACTCTAAGGTAAAGTATATTTAACTTTAAAATATATATATAGATACGTGTTTTGATGCAGCAATTCTTCTCATGACTTATTCTAAATAAATCATCATGGATGTCCATAAAGACTTAGCTACCTGGATCTATATTACAACACTGTTTATACATTTGCTACAATCTAAGGTATAGACGTGTTACAGAGTACCACATGGCAACAGAAGGGATATTTCAGCCTTCCAATTCAGGTTAAAGACCTAGCATACACCTCTACCTCCTGAGACTCCATCATTAAGATAACAATATGCAGGTGAAAGTGGCATCGACCCACAATAAAGAAGACAGAGCAGGGGCCATTAACCGGCAGAGATTTCAACACATTTCCCAGAAATAGAAAGGGTTGGTGAATATTGACCCAAAGCCGGGTGACTGGGCTGCACCCAAAAAAAAGCTCAGTCTGTCCATAGACACAGAGATGCCTCAGCCTGCAAATGAAAAAGATTCCAGAAAGCAGACATGGGGGCCCCTAGATGCTCAGTGGTTTAGTGGCTGCCTTTGGCTCAAGTCATGATCCTGGGAGTTCTGGGCTCGAGTCCCACATTAGGTTCCCCACAGGGAGCCTGCTTCTCTCTCTGCCTACGTCTCTGCCTTTCTCTCTGTGTTTCTCATCAATAAATAAATACAATCTAAAGAAGAAGAAGAAGACGACGACGACGACGACAGCAGCAGACATGGAAGATGAGGATGAAAACCACTGAAGTCCCTGATACAGCAGCCAACACCTCCACTGCCCAGATTAGACAGGGGCCAGTCACCATCTCTAAGTCAAACACATAAGGGTTCATTTCTTTTTCTTTTTTTTTGGTAGTTTTATGGTTTTATTAACACAAATATGAGATGCACATAAGCTGTCTATTCATTTTCTTCGCTGGGCGAAGAAATGCAGCCTGGCATTGGGATTGGTAACTGATGGCCAGCTGGGCTGCTCTTTCCACAATGGCTTTGAGGTTCTTGAAGGATACATTGTGAGCAATCTCTGCACCATAAGATTTGTTGCACATCAGCAACACTTCAAGCTCCTTGACTTCATGGACTAGGAACTTCTGGAAGCCACTGGGCAGCATGTGCTTTGTTTTCTTGTTGCTCCCATAACCGGTGTTGGCCATAAGACCTGGCCCTTGAATCTTCTGCGTACCCTATAGTCAATTCCTCTGGGTTTCCGCCAGTTGCACTTAATTTTGACATATTGGTCTGACTGGTGCTGGATGAACTTCTTGGTCCTCTTTTTAATGATCTTGGGCTTCACCAGAGGTCTGAGGGCAGCCATGATGCCCAGCAATAGACGGCTGTCACCTCTGCAGGCAGCGCCAGTGAAGAGAGGGGAAGCCGGAAGGGCTTGTTTCTGAACAAGTTGTACAGGCTACCTGGGGAGAAGTAGGGCAGCCAGTGGGGAGTTTGCAAGTCCAGAGTGGAATCTTCTGCATTCCTGCCTTCAGGATCCCCTAAACCAAGAACAGCAACAACAAAAACCTGTCTTCCTGCCAATGATCTCTAGAGAGAAGCCTGGGAGTGGACCAATTCTTGGCTCTCCAAACGTCCCATCAGTCTCCTTATTGCCTCAGTCTCATATAGGAATGAAAACCCAAGAGTAAACAGACATGGGAGAAAAGTTGGCAATAAAAAAAATTAAGAGAAACCAGCACACCAACATGATTCTAGAGGAAATAGAGATAATTCATGGAACAGAAGAGGCTTAAACAAAAACTTCAGAAAACATCAGAGACAGCTGAGAAAATATCACAGTGGTAAAACAAGAAAAGGTACTATGAAAAAGAAAGGATCAGAGAACAAAGAGTTCTTTAAAATTCAAAATATGTTTGGGGCACCTAGGGGGCTCAGTCAGTTAAGCATCCAACTTCTGGTCTCAGCTTGGGTCTTGAGCTCAGAGTAATGAGCTCAAGCCCTGTGTTGGGCTCCACCCTGGGCATGGAGCCTACTTAAAAATAATTAAAAATACGGTTGACAAAAATGCCACTATTAATAATAATAGGGCCAGATGATGAAGTTGGAGAAATCTTCCATGTACTGATTTTAAGATTTTTTTTTTTAATTTTTTTTTTTAATTTATTTATGATAGTCACAGAGAGAGAAAGAGAGAGAGGCAGAGATATAGGCAGAGGGAGAAGCAGGCTCCATGCACTGGGAGCCCGATGTGGGATTTGATCCCGGGTCTCCAGGATCACGCCCTGGGCCAAAGGCAGGCGCCAAACCGCTGCGCCACCCAGGGATCCCTGATTTTAAGATTTTAAACCAAATGCAAAATGTGGCAGAAAAGACAGAAGACAGAAGGGGGTGATCTAGCAGTTTGAGATCTAAAGAACAGGAATTCCATACACACAAAAATATATATGTGTATACACACACGTGTGCGCACACACACACACACATATATAAAACAATAGCAAATAATTTTCTAAAATAATGAAGGGCATGTCTTTGGTTTTGTCTGGGCCCAGTAAATGCCTGGCACAGAGAAATGGAAAACCATCCGCACGTAGTCATAATCACCAGAAACTGTCAGAACACCAGGAATAAGGAGCAGATGCTAGTACATTCCAGAGAGAAAAAACCCAAGTCTACTTTGCGGGATTTGATGCTGAACTCAGAATTGTCTGCATAGCCAATTCATGAAGCAAGGGAAAAGCAGAGTAAGGGCATTTGCAATATGAAAGTATTTTAAATTATACCTCGGGCAGTTTACCCCAGGGAGTCACTTGTGGACACACTCCAGCAAAGTAAGAAAGAAAATGAAGAACAGGGAGGTTCTGGGGGTCCCAAGAAGAGGGACTCTACTCACCGGAAGCCTCAAAGGAAACCACCTGCAGACCAAGAGAAGCAAGAGCAGAAAGACCCACAACTGAGGGAAGAAGGTTCCGGCTTTGGTTTCTGTTTTGCTGTTTTTGCAGAGGTGGAAGGGGGGAGAGATAGAATCAATAGAAAAATAGCATGACTGGGCAGCCTGGGTGGCTTGGCGGTTTAGTGCCACCTTTGGCCTACGATGTGATCCTGGAGTCCCAGGATCAAGTCCCACGTCAGGCTCCCTGCATGGAGCCTGCTTTTCCCTCTACCTTTGTCTCTGCCTCTCTCTCTCTCTGTGTGTGTCTCTCATGAATAAATAAATAAAATCTTAAAAAAAATAGAAAAATAGTATGATTGAAAGCCTGGAAAACATGATGTGAGGATTGGATGAAGAAAATTGGCAGAATGTAAAAAAAATAAATAAATTTGTTCCAGAAACATTCTCTTTTGAGGACAGAACATTGGCCCCATCAAGAAAGAAATGTAAACCTAATTACATCTTTGATCTGCTATGAACTGTATTTACACAGTCATCATGGAATAAACATCATTTTCTGGTCTTCAGCTCTTCCAATCAACCTTAGACAAATGTAAACGGCAATAATAATTCTAGAATAAAGTGTAAAAGTAGAGAACAGGCTGACCGAGGTTGGGAGGTGTAAGGAAAGGTAGGAGGGAGAGCTGGGTCCTTACCTTACAAAGCGAATAGTAAAGAGATACTATCTATAGTTGACTGAACAGGAAATGGGAGGTTAATTGTTTTCTTTGAAGTTGCAGGGGCCAGGGAAGCTCTGGGAATGGGGATTTAGCTATAGTTAGAAGAGTGGGGGGAGGAAGGTAGGAGTGGGATAGCAATGAGCTGATCCTCATCTAGGACAGTAGGAAGTCAATAGAAAGCACTGAAATTGCTAAATAATAAAGAGAATCTTATTTAGAAATGTGGAGATAACCCCCAAATGAATTCTAAACAGGAGTGTTTAAAATTTGTCCCACGGGAGCAAGACTATAGGTGAGGAGGGGTGGGGCAGGGAACTCTCATTTTCCACTGTAAGGTCTTTGGTATTGTTTGATCTTAAACCATTTGCATACATTACTAATTAAAGTCTTTAATGAGGAATTTCTCAGATAAGCAGTTTATAAGACTGTGGAACATAATGGCATGCAAAGTTAGAAGATATAAGGCAAACTGGTGCTGAAGTCATCGCTGGGTCTTTGGATAACAAATTGTTTCATTTTCTCCATTTTTAAGAGTTTATTTACTTATTTAGAGAGAAAGCATGCACAAGCAGGGGGAGGGGCAGAAGGAGAGGGAGAGAGAATCTCAAGCAGACTCCCAGCTGAGTGCAGAGCCCAATGCCAGACTAGATCCCAGGACCCTAAGTTAATGACCGGAGCTGAAATCAAGAGTCGGCCGCTTTTTTTTTTTTAAGATTTTATTTATTTATTCATGATAGACATAGAGAGAGAGAGGCAGAGACACAGGTAGAGGGAGAAGCAGGCTCCATCCCGGGAGCCTGACGTGGGACCTGATCCCGGAACTCCAGGATCACACCCTGGGCCAAAGGCAGGCGCTAAATCGCTGAGCCACCCAGGGATCCCCAAGAGTCGGCCGCTTAACTGACTGAGCCACTCAGGTGCCCCATTTCCTTCTTTATAACTTCTACTAAAGTTATATATCATCCATAACAATTAGTTTTAAATGCTTATAATAAAAAATTAACTTTTAAAGATGAATCCCATAAGTTTCTCCTGGTTGCACAGGCAATTATCTTGGGGAGTGGAATACTCAGGGAGGAGGTGCCCATCTCTCTCCAGTCTCTCCCCGTCTCAGGTGCAGGCGACTGGCCCAGTTCAGCCCAATCTGATGTCAGGGTCAGGAACCCTAGGATTCCTGCACGACTTCAAATATATTTACAAAGATCTTGTCTACCTACAGCATCGGCCTTCTCCATGTCAGTGCCAGCAGCCCTCCAGCATCCTCCACAGGTTCTGGGACCTACAACCACCTGGGCTGAGCTCACTGGGCTCTCACCCATGTCTTGGGCCCAGTTAGAATTGATCAGGGAGTTATTTGGCTCAGTCCAGATATGAAGGCATCTGGGCTTCAAAAACAGATTCATTTGTGGCTAATGAAACAGGGTAGGCATTTTACTGTAACATATTCCATATTAGGATAAAGATACATAGCATAGAGCTGTACAGCAGAGCTGGAATTCACTTACATTCATCTGTCCATTTTATAGACAAGAAATCAAGACGCAGAGAGGTTCTGTCACTTGCCCAAGTCAAAACCTAGATCTGATTCCCAGTCTTTTGTCTATAGAATTTTAAAAGGAAGATAATTAAGGTGTCCCAGGTTCTTTGGGTTATGGTAACATCATCTCAATTTTAAACCAAAGGAAAAAAAACATCAGAAAAATACTAGAATCCGAGGGCATGAAGGATCATGAGGCTCATGAGGAATCAAAGCAAGGTGGACAACACCTACAGGCAGCTTCTCTCCCTCTCCCTCTGCCTGCCTTCTCTCTCTCTCTATGTCTCTCCGTTTCTCTCTCTCTCTGGTTGACTGGCAAACATGACTCCCAGGATCCATCCTTGCATGCCTGGGATACTCCTCAGATAGAGGATGGATCATGCTGGGCAGACACAGGGTCTGAGCAAGCATAAACCCAAGAAGGGAAGGCGAGATATTTGAAATATCTTTGTGGGGAGGGGTTTGTGAAGTTCTGACAAGTGTTGATGCTACTGGGCTATGCATCCCACTGGGAACATTGTTAGTACAGGCAATGTCCTCATTTTAAGGGCAAGGGACGGAGACCAGGGCAGATAAACATATGGTTACTAAGTAGAAAGACTGTAACTAAGTCTCCTGCCCCTTTGCATAAGACACTTTCCTTTGTGCTCCCCCTCTCTTATGTGAAATGATCCTGTTGGCACGGGGAACCCTAAACCAAATGCCACCTCTCCTATTTACCATTCTTTGGGAAGACCTGTGGTTATGTGATGCTCAGTGCTTGCCTCTCAGAGCCACCAGGCCTGTGGACTTCTCTGGGTCCTCGGAACAACACTGAGAAGTGACTTTACCCACTTGTTGCCTTAGTGGCTCCATCCATTTCCTGGCATTTCCTCTCCACTCAGGAGTGTGCTAGGGCGAGTTCCTCCTGGCTACCAAGAGCCAGTTGCTCTATTTTTTGGAATTTCATAAGCTAGCTGACATCATGTTGGTTGCTTGAAATTAGCCATTGTGGGAGGATTTTACAGCATGGAAACTGACAAATGCTACCAATCAGGGTTCTCCCGCACTCCCTGTCAGTTGTTAAATATTTACTAGCACATCACTGCCTCCATCTGCCCACTTCCTGCCTCCAAGACTACTGAAGATTTTCATGTGAAAACTCACACTTAATTTTCAGTTCTCAGCATCCTTTAAATATATTTAATGGATTTTTAAAAATATCTCTGCAAACAAGAATGCTTCCTATCAATTTCGGTGGTCACTCCAGGCCAAATGCCCAAGAGAACAAATGGATCCTTTGTCTAACTCAGCATCCCCCCACCCCCTTTCGCTATAATGCTTAAATACACTTGTTCTCCACACTCACTGCCAGGTCTCTACCTCAGGTCCTTATCTCCTGTGGAGCCGACTGCTGGGACTCCTATCTGGTTTCCCCACCTCCAGCCTCCTCTTCTCTGGGTCACTGCCCATATCTCTGCTGGTCAATCTTCTGAAAGCCCTGCCTCTGTCACGTCTCCCATCAGAGACTCCAACTGGCTCCCAATAGTTCAAACTCTTGGCCTGGTGCTCAGACCCCTCACCTGTGTTTGACCCATTACTTCCCACGAATTCCAAATCATGAACTTGGACTGAACTGGTCTCGACTCATGTGCATTCCCTTTCCCTAGAAGGCCCTCCTTCACTCCATCTTCTCTGAAACCGAGTTTAAGTGTCCTTTCATCCATGATACTGTGTGTCCTTAATCCCCATGGTCCAGCCACAGGTGACCCCAGTTGCCCCTGGACCTGTTAGAACACTGCGGCTGCGGCTCTCACACGTCCCTCACAGGTGGCCGCTCTAAGGTGGCTGGATACAATCACTGGCTACATCATTGCAGCTCAGCATGTGGTTCAGACTAGCAGCACCTGACACTCTATTAGAAGTGTAAATTCTCAAGCCCCATCCCAGGCCTAAGCGAATCAGAATTCTGGGGTGGGTGGGTAAGGGACCCCTCCAGGTGATTCTAGTATACGTTGGTCTCTACCCTTCCCAGGGTTTTTTTCTACTCAACATCCTTTTTTATGGCTGCTCCTTGTAATATCTGTTTACCTTTAATGTTTTCCCTGCTCATTCAGATTCTAGAAGGATTGCCTAACAAGGTGGTAATTCCACCTGCCCCTAACCACATGCCTCTTCTGTGTTTCACAGGCCGGGGAATGCTCCCTGTGTCCCCAGCCCCTACTGACATGTGGAGCTTTGATCTCCAATCTGCTTTCAGCTAGGTACCCTGTTCCTCCTCCACACAGAGGCATGGATTACATTAACTCTTCTCAGACATGTGCAGCAAAGGCCATCTTTTACCTCAGGCAATTCTGCTATCAGGTCAGCCTTGTGTACAGCCACTGTGGTCAGCCCAGAGCAAAAGACAGGGGTTCCAAGGAGGCCAAAACCACCTTCCGTGAGGAGAGACTCTTTCTGCCTGGAATCAGGCATGGCTACCACATGGTGCAACCTCTGAAATAGAACCATTCCTCTCCCCTTTTGTGGTAACTTTTTATTTTGGTATAATTTTTCTCTCTTTTAAATATTTACTTATTTGACACAGAGTGAGAGAGAGCACGAACAGCCAGAGGGGGCAGAGGGAGAAGCAGGCTCTCCACTGAGCAGGAAGTCCAACTCAGGGCTCCTCTAGGACCCTGACATCATGACCTGAGCCCAAGGCAGATGCTTAACCAACTGGGCCACTCAGGCACCCCTTTATTTGGATATAATTTCAAAGTTGCAGAAAAATTGCAAATATGGTGGAAGGAAATACCTACGGTGTACCCTTTACTCAGATTTACTCATTTACATTTTGCTCTTTCAGTGTTACTGTTTTTTTTTTTCTTTTTTTAAGATTTTACTTATTTGAAAGAGCATGAGTGTGTGAGCATGCACAAACCGGGGAGAGAGGCAGAGAGGAGGGGAGAGAGGCAGAGGGGAAGGAGGGGCCATGCAAGCAGACTCCATGCCCAGCACTGAGCCCAATGGGGGGCCCAGTCTCACCATCCTGAGATCACGACCTGAGGCAAAACCAAGAGTCTGTCCCTCAACCAACTGAGCCACCTGGGCACCCCTCTGTTTTTTCTTAACTGCTTAAAAGCAAGTTAGAGACTGTGCCTCTTCACCCCTCAATATTTCCCAGAATGAGAACATTCTCTCATATAAATAGTACAACTGTCAACTTTAGGAGCTTCGGCATTGATAGAACACTATTTAAAACACAGTCCAGGGATCCCTGGGTGGCTCAGCGGTTTGGCGCCAGCCTTTGGCCCAGGGCGAGATCCTGGAGTCCCGGGATCAAGTCCTGCATCGGGCTCCAGGCATGGAGCCTGCTTCTCCCTCTGTCTGTGTCTCTGCCTCCCCCGCCCCCTCTCTCTCTATCATAAATAAATCTTTAAAAATAAAACACAGTCCAAATTCAAATTTCATCAGTTGTCCCCAAAAATGTCCTTTACATCTATTACTTTTTTTTCCCCAGCCCAGAAACCCATCAGAGATCAGTCACATGTTACATTTAGTTGTCATGTCCATTTAGTCTTTTTTAATTTGGAACTGTTCCTCAGCCATTCTCTGAGTTTTTTGACCTTGACATTTTAATTTTTTTAAGTAGGCTCCACTGCCAGCGTGGAGCCAACACAGGGCTTGAGCTCACAACCCTGAGATCAAGACCTGGGCTGAGACAAAGACCCAGACGGTAACCCACTGAGCCACCCAGGTGTCCCTGGACCTGGACATTTTTTAAGGCATTAGCTACTAAATAGCCATTTAGTAAAACTGTTCCTGAGTTTAGGTGTATCTGGTATCTCAGGATTAGATTAGGTAGGTTCTTTTTTTTTTTTTTTGGCAGGAAAATCACGGGAGCTGTTCTACCCTTCTCTGGGTGGCCTAGCAGGGGATCCACCAGGCAGTCTGTCCCAGGAGCAGCTAGGTGAGCTTTGAGCTCTGGAAGGGCAAGACTCGGTCCTTCGTGGAGGCCGCCCTCTGCCGGCCATTCCCAAAGGCGTGGCTGCTGTGCCTCCAGAGAAGGGACTGACAAGAAGCGGGAAGTCCTGAAGTACAGACCCTGACACTTTTATGGGTTGTGAGACCTTGGAAAACTTACTCAGCCTTCTTGAACCTCATTTGCCTCATCTGTAAAAAGAGGGTGACAGGGATCCCTGGGTGGCTCAGCGGTTTAGCGCCTGCCTTTGGCCCAGGACGCGATCCTGGAGACCTGGGATCGAATCCCACGTCGGGCTCCTGGTGCATGGAGCCTGACCTGCTTCTCCCTCTGCCTGTGTCTCTGCCTCTCTCTCTCTCACTGTGTGCCTATCATAAATAAATAAAAATTAAAAAAAAAGAGGGTGACAGCCCCTGCCCTGCTTCGCTTACAGGGGGGTTGAGTGTGAAAGGATCCTTAAATGTGGTCATGTGCTCCTGTCTGTCCTGGCTGCCAGGACTCCGCAGACCCAGCCTCGAGGTCCCTGAGCACCAAAGCTGCTCTCCCAGACTCACGCCCACGACCGGCAAAGCCCCAGTGAGGCTCATCCGTGGCTGCCAGGGCAGAGCTGCCTCCACACCTGAGGCTTCTGTGAACAACAGGTTCCCCGTGAATGGTGCTGTGAAGGAACTCAGGGAGGCCTGGGCTCCATCTGGGGAGAGGGTGTCCTTGCGGGTCCACGCACCCATCCTTACACCAACATCCGCTGGCTGCAGCCACACTGCTGCTCCCAGCCGGGTGGAGCTGCACACTCCCCTGTGGTGGTGGCCCAGCGGGTGCCCTCCCACCCCCCCAAACCCACCAAATCTGTGCTCTCAGCACCTGAGACTCCAGGCTCTCACCTGCACTAACCCTGGGGAATTGTACAAACTCTGTTCTTACTCAGACCATAGGTCTCTCTCCATATTTTCTTTGGGTCCTTCTGACAAGCCTAGGTAACCCCATACATATTTTGTCCTGACTGCCTGCCTTCTTTCCTACTTTTCAATAAATAATGATTGAGCACCAACTATATGCCAGGCTTTGCCCTGGGACTCCCTGGGGGGCAGGATGCACACTTGCCCCACAGAGCTGATAGTTTATGGGGTGATGGAGACAAGCAGAGCAGCAACTATATCACAAATGAGATATCCCTGTGTTTTCTGAGGCAGGCCTCCCATGTCCCACGTGAAGCAGAGCCACACTTAGTGCCTCCCACGTGGCCCAGAGCCTCCTTGTTAGGGCTTCTTTTTTTTTTATTTTTATGATAGTCACAGAGAGAGAGAGAGAGAGAGAGAGAGAGAGAGAGAGAGGCAGAGACACAGGCAGAGGGAGAAGCAGGCTCCATGCACCGGGAGCCCGACATGGGATTCGATCCCAGGTCTCCAGGATCGCACCCTGGGCCAAAGGCAGGCGCTAAACCACTGCGCCACCCAGGGATCCCAGGGCTTCATTTTTATTGAGTGTTCTCCCAGGACACCAGAGAGATTCATTTTGTAGGCCCCACGGAGAAGCTCAGAGAAGGAGAATTATGAGAAATAAGTAGATCAAGAAAGAGAGGAGAGAAATATTTCTCAGCATAGAATCGATTAGTTGTTTCTTTTCTTAAATTTACTCTTCAAAAAAAAATTACTCTTCAGAGCAGAGGCATCTGTAGTAGTAAATTTGAGCTATTCTCTGGAACATCCATGGGCTCATGAGGTTTGGGGATCTTCGGATTCTTAAGAACTGGTCAGTGAAAGGAGTTCTGTGCCTGCTCAGAGGAATGAGTGTCACACAGACAAGCGTAGGTTGACTTACAAGTGGACTTCACTTGGTAAAGCTGGTGCTCAGGCTAGGCTGTGGGAGGTGAGGCCGGAAGGTGCTGGCAGGTGGGCAAGCAGCCCCAGCAGGAGCGAAGGTGAGCCTGCCCAGCTTCCCCTCATCCAGGGAACAGAGGAAAATCACTTCTCAGGCACAGGTGAGGTACCATTGGCTGACCCTTCTGCCTCACAGGCTGCTTCTCAGGAAAAACGAACTCGAACACGGAAAGGGCCATGTACCATTTGTGTAAAGATACCCTATATGCAAACAGATGCATATGGAACATGTTTGGGCCAGAAACATGAATAAGGAGTCACTTTACAATGTAATTTTGCAGCGGTTGATTAGGGAGCCAACGTGCTTGTCACCAATTGGAGGAGGCGAGTTAGGACAGAGTGCAGATTAAGCACCCATGGTCAGGGCCTGTGTTGGATTTATACTGGTCTGTTCACACCTGCCCTGCTTCCTCACTCGTGCGTATGCTCCATACGCAAAGGATGCTGGGGAAGAATGTGAATGGAGCTGTCACAAATGCATCATTACTTCTCAGAGAACAAGTGGGTGAATAATTAGGTCATCATGCTCTGCAAAGGGATGAATGCTATTTGGGAAAGTACACTAGGAAATCCCATGAGGGTAAGGACTATGCTTCCTTGTTCACCACTTTATACCTAGAGCTTAGGACCACACCTGGCCCATTCTAACCACGTTAAAAAAAAAAATTGCTGCTGTGGAGGCCCGTCATGATCTACTTGATTCTATTATCATAGTGTAACTTCTTCTCAGGAATTAACAGGAGGATAGAGTTCATGTTTTCTCGTGACCATATGCCCCGAGCAGTACTTTGAAATGAAGCTGCAATTTCCAGTTTTGTTTTAATGGGTAATTCACAAAATCCTTTAGAAACTCAAACTGTTTAAACAAGTGATTGATGGTAATACTGACAGCATTTAAGCTGTTGCCAGCTGAGTTCTTGACTGACAGTGTCAAAACCACCACCATAGCCAGCGCCGAAATAGTCAGGAATGCAACAAAAATGAAGACAGAACAAAATAAAATCCCCTAAACCATCTTAGCTATAATTATACAAACAGGTAGTAGCTTGAATTTTGCTTAAGTCCTGAAACCACCTTGAGGGGCAGGTGAGCAAACAGTACATTAAGAAACCAAAAAGAAGTTATAATAATAAAACTAGTTTGTCCTAAGCCTCGGAGGGCAATCTTTCCAGACTGTTCCACATCTGTTTTCCTGGTCCCTTCACATCCTGTTAAACCAACACTATCCTGACAATAGGAATCCCTGCTGTGACTTTATGGTAACTCAGGAGGTCTTGACTAGGCTGGCTGTGTACCTAGGCTGACAGTCCACTGCTGGAGTTATATGGCTCCAGAGCCATATCGCCTGGGTTTGTATCCCAATCTGCCACTTCCTAGCTAGGATCTGAGCAAGCTGCTTACCTGGGCCCCTGTGTCCTCATCTGTAAAAGAGGGATAACAGTGTTATCAATCATCCACCAACTATTTATTGAGGACCTATGATGTGCCAGGCATTGTTCTAGGGGCTGGGCATAAAGCAAATGATCACCATCAGGAGGCTTACATTCTAGTGGAAAGACACAGACAGGTAATGAAGTAAATATGGCATGTCAGAGTGATGAGTGTTATGGATGGGAACAAGACGGGAGGTTGAGGAACGGTGGTATTTTCTTAGAGCACTAACATGCGTGTATGGGGTGGGGGAGGAGAAGAGGGAGACGGAGAGAGAAAACCTCAAGCAGACTCCGCGCCCAGCACAGAGCCTGCATGGAGCTCAGTCTCATGAGCTTGAGATCATGACGTGAGCCAAAATCAAGAGCTGGACACTTAACTGACTGAGCCCCCCCAGGTGTCCTGGAACTGTGGTTTTTAAACCACATGGTAAGATGACCTTGGAACATAGACCCAGAAGATGCTGTGATGATTAAATGACCGGACAAATTTAAGCACTTAGAACAATGCTTGGTACATAGTAAATGCTAAGTAGTTGTTAGATGTCAGGTATTTATCAATGTGTGGATTTTTTTGTTTTTTGTACATGTCCATGTTGGATGACCGTTAACCAGTTCATACCACCTGCTGTAACTAAACCCCTTGCAAAGGAGCAGCTTCTAACTCAACCTGGGGGCAGGAGCTAAGCAAGACTTTTGGGAATACGTGTGCTTGACCAGGGTGGTAATGGAAAAAGAGTGGCTGGAAGAAGAATGGGGGGAAGGGCCAGGGACAGGATGGGCAAAGGCACCAGAGAACAAAGAGGGTTCAGATCATCTCAAAGCTTTGATATAGCTCGAGAAAGGCATCTGGGTGTTGTTGACAAAGATAAGGCCCAAGGAGCAGGCCAGGACCAGCTCATGAAGTGCCTTTGAGGTCCTGCTACAGAGTTTGAGTTTTCTCCTGCAAGCAGGAGGGAGTCATCTGTAATGGACACCCATAGTTACCTACCCATCAACCAGTCTCCACTCGCACTTTTCTCCTTGACTAACAGAACCCCTTTCTTTGGTCAGAATACTGACTCCCCACATGGTCCTGGGCTTCTCAGAGACAACCATGGAACTAGCATTCCCTCAGCAGTGACTTAGGAGGAGACCCACGAGTCCAGAGGGCAAATTCTCTGGGGGCCCTGGGAAGGCTTTCCTCCTTGTCAGATACACAGCTGCTGGGAGTTGAGGGGCCTGCATGCAGCAGCTTTTGGTACCCCAAAGGGAGCTGGCCTGGGAACAGCAGAGCAGAAGGAAGGGAAGCGCTGGGGCTCCCAGGCCTGCAAATGCTGACTTTGCCTCCTGGGGACCACCTTCCCCATCTTTCTCATTGGGTGAGGTGGTTGGCATCTTTTTGGCCACGCCAGCTGAGTCAGGGCTTTCAATTTCTTAGGAGTCACGTGACATTAATATGTTATAAGGCTTCCTCTAGGAGTACAGGAAGGTGAGTGAGGGGAAGACACCAGCAGAAGGAACACCAGTTAGGAGGCAGCTATGTCTCCTTCTAGAGGCATCCGCTCTCAGAAGCCTTCCTTTCTCTTTCACCGCTGAAAGGTGAGACTATCTTGAAAAGTAGCGAAAAGAAAAAATACAGAAAGTGTTTACAAAACGGAGTTAGTAGTGACCCACAAAAGGACTGACTGGGTTTCTGCTCTGTACTTACTGTTGCCACCAGAGTGGAGAACACCTGGTTCTAGGCAGCCTCCATCCGGCTGGGAAGTGACGACAACAGAAAGAACTGAGGAGTCTCCTGCACGTACCTACAGAGCCGTCTCATTGTTCACTTGCCTATCACTTCTGACTAGAATGCAATCTCGAATCTAAACTAGAATGCAAGAGATCGAGACACTTTGTCTTGTTTGCTCTGGTCTTAGTAGACGTTCAACAAATGTTTGTGGAATGAACAAATGACCCTGGGGCCATCACCCCAGGCCCGGCCCACGTGGCCTGGCCACCTGCACCCGTGCCCTCATATGTGTTCCCTGCCCAAAGTGCCCTCGCACCAGCCCTGTGAACCATCCCTGCCAGGGCGTTTAGGACTCCTGAAGAATAAAATACTATGGACAGAAATAACTCCTTTCCACATTTCCCCTCAGAATTCCCAGTGCTGCTGCACCTGTCTCCGTGAAGGGATGTTTGGCAGCTGTCCTTCTGGCTGGGGCCAGGAGCAGGGGCTCACCTGTGGCTAGCAAGGGGGGGGCTGACCCCTTCAGCTACGGGGGCCTGTCCTTTCTTCTGTGCAGGGCATTCGGTCTGAGAGGGCCGGGCTGGGCTGGACCCCTCCAGGGAGGCTGAGTGCCAGGCCTCTGATAACAACCCTCTGCGTGGAGAGGAGCACAGCCCTGGAACCAGCTGCTCTTCTTTCCCACGATGGCCTCCCTTGCTCTCACTCCTGTGTTCCTGTGTCTCCTCCTGGCGAGGGTCCTCTTCCTCTCTTGGTGGCCCTCTTCCCCTCCTGCTCAGCCTCCTGGCTTTATTCCTCCTCCCAGCCTTCCTGTCACACTAACCTCTTTGTCTCTGCTCCTCATTCCTCTCAAATGACATTTTCCGTGTGTGTGTGCGCGCTCACACGCGTGCGTGTACGTAGTGCGCCCTCTGTAAACCTGAGGCTGCCCACCGGGGCCTTTCCACCTCCTCATTTCCTCTGTCTTAACAAAAAAGGCACCTAATCCAGATTTAAAGTTTCCTTTGGGGCAGATGGTTCCGTGTGCCCAGGTGGCCCGAGGCCCAACCCCTTCCGTGGGAGATCTCTGTCACCCTGAGGCCCACTCCGTGACAGAGGTGCTATCAGGCTGGGCCGTGAGCCACACGCCTGCCGTCTGCGTGGAGCCCTCCCCCCTCCTGCGGTCCATCCCAACTCCCAACTACTGCCTGAGACCTCTCAGTGGCATCCGTCAGCTCTGGGACGGATTCCCTGGGTGATGGATAAGTAGACGACATTATTTCAACACCCAAGGTCAGGGAGGATACACAAAACCCCACGCAATGATACAAGGGACTGGCTAATACAAGATAAAACATTTGAGTGCTAAATGCATGTCCCCGAATTCACGTCAGGGCTGCAGTCTCCTTTCCAGGGCTGTGACTGCAGGTCCTCCACCTTAGCTGGCAGCCCACCCCCCTTAGCATGCCAGCATCCCAACACACACACACACACACACACACACACACACACACACACTCACCACAGGCAGCCTGGCCTTCAGAACTAGGCCCGCCCACTCCGCTCTGCTTGCAGCCTCCCTTGGCTGATTCTCCTTCCTACATGAAGGGAGGTAAGGCACTCTGCAGGTTTAAGCTCCTCCCAGGTAGAGCAAAGCAACCAAGGTGTTTAAAAGTCAAGGCCTCTTCGGAGAGAGAGCCAGAGGTCCTGAGAGAGTACTATTTCTTCTGTGGAAAGCCAACAAGGCCCTGCTCCCTGGCTTCCTGCGTTCTCTCCCTGCCCCTTCCCAGGGGATTGAGGATGGCCCTTTTCTCTGTCCTTTGGCGTCAGCAGCCACCGTCTGGATGCTTCCACCAGGAACGGAGGAGGGCACGCAGCAGCAGGGGCGGGGGGTGGCTGGTTTGCCTCTCTTTGCCCCATTGCCGTTCTGGGCAACTCAGCTAACCTGGCGCCTCCTGATGTGTGCCTACTTTGGGATCCAGCCAGAAGCCTGTTTCTACCCTGTTTGCCCACGTGCCAGCCTTTCTTAGCGTCCCTGACCACAGCTCCAGACCAGTGGATCCATCGCTGGGTTTGGGCTGGATTCATTTTCCAAACCTTTACAGAGAAATAAAATTCTCTCTTAACACATAGAAGGAGCCCAGTAAACATGAATTTGGTGACAGGAGGGAGAGAGGGAGGGAGGGGGAAGTCTGCTGTCCACTGCCCAGCCACCTGAAGGAGCCCAGAGCCAGAGATTCTGAAGGCTCTTAAGCCAGGGCTCTGGGGTGGGTGGAGGCGGGGAGAGGGCAGAGCAGAAGGGAAAAGCTGCCGTACTCCCACAGGAAGGCAACCCAGGGGCTGGTCACTCGGTGTCTGCTCCACAGCTCCCCTGCCCAGGTCCTGGGGACACTAGGGCACTCCTCTTGTCCTCACTCCTGTTGTTTCTTCCTGGGCTGCTCCTCCCTCTCCTCCTCACACTTCCCATTCCTCGTCCTTCAAGACCAGCTACAAATGTCCTGTGAGACTGTCCCTCCCCACCATCCCTGCCCAGTCCCTGTAGCTGGGCTCTTCCTATCGGGCTGCCCCTTAGCCTTGCTCACAGTCTCGGAGTAGTGCTTGGCTGAATGTATCTGTCTCCATGTCTCTCTGCGTCACGGCCTTGCTCATCCATGTACACATTCATGCCTCGTTCATCCTGCAATCAACCCAGCAGTGACAGACAGACCAGACTCCCCAGGGCTGCCAGGGAGCTCACAAGCCAGTGAGGGAAGAGTAGGCTTAAAGAGGAGTTATAAGATGGTGACTGTTTTGAAAAGGAGGGTTGGGGAGCCTGGGTCACTCAGTTGGTTAAGGGATCCAACTGAGGATCAAGGATCCAAGGCATCTACCTTTGGCTCAGGTCATGATCTCAGGGTCCTGGGTTCGAGCCTCAAATTGAGCCTCGCATCAGGCTCCACGGTCAGCAGGAGCCTGCTTCTCCCTCTCCTTCTGCCCCTCTGTCAAGTATATAAATAAAATCTTTAATTAAAAAAAAAAAAGAAGGTCAAGGTGCTGTGGGAGTATTTCAGAGGGGAGTGTGTTTATTCTGAGGTTCGGGTGGGACAGTTAGGGGCCGTCTCCTTAAAGATGGAACATTTAAGCTGAAATCTAGAGAAGTAGGAAGTCCAGAGTGAGAGGTAGAGGCGTGTGTGTGTGTGTGTGTGTGTGTGTGTGTGTGTGTGTGAGAGAGAGAGAGAGAGAGAGAGAGAGAGTAGGGTCCCAGTTCACACTGAGCACGGGCACGAGCAAAAACTCCACATGGAAAGAGACAGTGTGCCAGGCGGGAGGAACCATGGCAGAGCCACGAAGCCAGGAGGGAAACAGGCTGCAGAGTCAGGTAGGAAGAGATCAGGGAATGCCAGGAAAGGCCATGTTCAGTGCCAGCTCCGGAACGGGAGGGTCTCACTTGTTTTTGTATTCCTAAGGCCCCACAGAGCAACAGGTGCTCAAGAAGTGTTTATTGAATAAATAAAGAAGTGAAAACACTTTAGCTAGAGAAACAGAATTTAAACAGGCCATGGACTTATGGCAAGTGAAACAACACCACCTCTCAAGGCCAGCTGTGCCACCATGAGAGCCATTTTGACCTTTTTGCTGGGAACCCAGGAAGCACCACATCCATCTGATTGACCCAAGAACAGGTTTGTAACGAGCGCCCATGGCATGCTTCGATTTGGTCAGATTCAGCAAGACAAGTGTGCCAGTTACCCAAAGCAGGCCCCTCTGGAGCCAGTGGGGGGAGTCTAAGTGACATCTGCCAGGCTGGGACTTGACGCGGCAGGGAAGGAAGTCTGGGGGACAGAGACCCAGTCAGGGGCTGTCTCGATGCTACTCATCAGAGAGGGGCTTTCTCTGCTACTCCCTGCACTCTTGTGGACTTTGGAGAATTTCAGAGCCAGGGAGGACTCTAGTTTTACAGATGAGGACATTGAAGCCAGAGAGGTTAAGGGACTGACCTCCAGGCTGGCCCTCAAGCCTCCTGGTTCTAGATCCAACCTCGTATAAGCACATCTAGAGGGAAGAAAGGAGGGAGAGAGGAGATCAGGAGAGGAGGATGGGAGGGTGAGCCAGGGAAACTAGGGAACACTGCCTTGTAACACACTCCTATCCCGAACGCAGGTGACGTGTTGAAAGGCAGTCAGAGAGAACCCAGTGTTCGTCTTTCAGTGGAAGGCTCACCTCTGGGAGGACAGTGTCCACCTCGTAGATCCAGGATGCCACTGGCAGCACTTGGGACCACACCTCCTCCTATTTAAAGCTGTTCCATCCTTAGCCAGTAGATAGGAGCTGGGATCTGGGACTAAATAGCCAAAGTCTGTCTGAGTCCTCACATTTGTATTACTTCCCAAATCATGTCTCCTTCCTTCTAGTAGTGGCACTCCCGAGTTGTAGCTGGCACATGACTGCCTGGAATAAAGACCACATTTCCCAGCTCCTCGTAGCTGGGTTGCCTCTGTGACTGAGTTCTGATCAATGACATGGAAGCAGAGGGATCAGATGCATCCTTGGAAAATCAACAGAGAGGAGTGGTTCTCTAACTGGAGAGACTGTGCCCCTGGGAGACATTTGGCAATGTCTGGTGACATTTGTGTTTGTCACACTTGAGAAGGAGGAAGCTAAGACTGGCATCTAGTGGGTAGAGGTCAAGGAAGCTGCTAAACATCCAACAATGCACAATACCCCCTACAGTAATGAAGTATCTAACCTAAGATGCCAGTAGTACCAAGACTGAGAAACCCTAACTCAGAAAGGGAGAGGGCATGCTCACCTCACTCCCTCCCTGACTGGAGTGTAGATGTGAAGGCCGGAGTCTGAACTGCCATCTTTGACCATGAGGTAGAAGCTCCATGTTGAGGATGATGAAGCAACAAGAGAAAAGGTGTCTGGATCCCTGATGATTCCCCACCTGCCAAAGAGAGCTATGGACAGTTCTCTTCCAGACTTCGTTGTCTACAACTGAATAGAGTTCTGGTGTATTTAAGCCTCTGTTGATTTGGGTTTCTGTCACAGCTGAACTTAATTAATATACCTTTCCCTCTTGCTCCTTTTTCCATTCCTGTCAACTTACAGTGAGCCCCTGCTCACCTAGCCCTTGTTCCTCATCTCTCCTCCATTCATACTCCTCTGTTGCTCCACAGATTACGTGGCAACTATATTCATTCATTCATTCTCAGTTTGATCTACTTTGAATTCTGACACCTGCTCCAAGATCCATCTTACTGCAACTCTGAGACTATCAGATCCTGCTTCTTCCAGATTCCCAACCAATCAGGTTCTAAACAGTCCTATGAGTTGGCCATATCATTTGGGTTCTAAACATTTCTTTGTAACCCAGTTTGCAACACGGAGTCACATTCTCCCCCAGACCAGCACTATCTGTAATGACCGGTGTAGTGTGAGTGCCAGCCCAGCTGAATGAAGGCTTGACCAGTGGGAATGGACCCTGGCCCTTACTCCCTTTCCAGCCCTGGTCATATTGTACCTGAAGAATTAATCCATCCATGCATCCATTTGTTCAACACCTACATAAGTTATGTTCAAGGCTCTAGCATGGAATCTGCTATGATAATACACTGGAGGTCTGTTTATCGTTATTGTTTATCACAGGCTTAAAAATGGCAAACCCTTGGCAACCAAGTAGGATTACCCAGAAAAACAGGGGAAGAGCTGCTCTGCTCTTTATATTTCTTTGTGCCTCCTCTTTGCTTGTGTTGAAGAACTTGATATTTATTAGCTCTTTCCTTTCTGGGAACTTAAAGTCTATTACTGGAGAGCTGAGAAAAAAATCATGGTGACCCCACCACTATACAAATGAATTCACAGTTTTGCAATCACAACGTCAAGGATCCAAGAATAAATCATTTGTATTCAAGAGCAAATATTCCAGAACAAGGAGGGGAATTCAGCCAGTATATTTGCTACTGCTTGCGATTGCCTGCTTGACATCTTGAGAATATAATAAAATGCATAGAATGAATCATTTCAAGGGGAAAGTGGGCAAGGACCAAAGGATAGTAAAACAAAGAACATCCCAGTAGACCTCCACAACCTTCAAATGAACTGGAATATATTATGAATCTAGTCCCAAATTTCTGAATCATGACTGTAAATTTGATGTGGGGTGAAAGCTTCTAGCTCACTCAAAGTAATTTAGTGGGAGAACAAAGATGAATCATTTCAACTGTCTTCCTTTTCAGAGTCTTTGTGGATTGAAGTAGAGGAGTGAGACTACAGCTGTCATATTAAAAGGGGGCAGGAATTAATGTTATAGATGCTGCGGAAGCCACCTTCCAAGACAGACCCCAATATTTCTACCTCCTGGTATTTACATCACTGTGTAGTCCCCTCCCACACTCTACTGGAGTTGGTCTGTGGGACCAATAGAATACAATAGAAGTGATGGTATGTGACTTCTGAGGCTAGGTCATAAAAGACCTGTGTTTTTTGCCTTGCACATGTTCTCTCTCTCTCTCTCTCTCTCTCTCTCTCTCTCCCTCTCTTAGATTGCTCACTCTGGGGGATGCAGCTCTGTAGAGAGGTCAAGTATCTGAGGCCTCTGGCCATGAGCCATGGGAGTGGGTCATCTTGGAAGCAGGTCTCCTAGCCCCAGTCAAACCTTCAGATAATTACAAACCCAAACAATCTCACAAGAGCCCCTACATATGAACCACTCAGCATATGCTTCCTGACCCACAGAAACCATGAGATAATAAAGTCTTATTGTTTTAAGGTGTTAAGGTCTGGGGTATTATGTTCATGCAGCAATACATACCCAAGCGCATATCCCTTACTGTCATGTCAGTGTATGATAGAAGCTCAGCCAATTCCCACAACAATCTTGTGAAACAGAAATTATTTTCTCCATCTTCAAGGCATGAAAATTCAGAGAGGTAATTTCCCAGGGTCATAAACTGCCTCAAAGCTCACTAACCACGCTGCCTCACTCAGCCATGCTTCTCACACTTTCTACCCCCTCCTCCCACTGACCTCCAGGGATGAGCCAGCCTGTCCAGCAACAGGGCTCTCAGGTTCAATGATGAGATGATACCATCACAAGGTGGGCATGCTTGAGGATTCGAAAACTACCCCTGCCTACAAAATTTTTATTCTTACACACCCTGTGAAGCAGTTTTGAGAACTTGGTGGAGACAAAGTAAAGTAAATGGCATTCTAAAGCAATGACAAATAAGGGCACCTGGGTGGCTCAATCAGTTAAGTGACTCTTGGTTTTGGCTCAGGTCATGATCTCAGGGTTGTGAGATCGAGCCCCATATCAGTTCCATGCTCAGTGGGGAGTCTGCTTGAGATTCTCTCTCCCTCTGCCCTCTCCACCTCCCCACTTCACCATGTGTATTCTCTAACAAATAAATAAATAAATATTTAAAGCAATGACAAATCAACAAAATAACTAAAAAATGAACAATGTTTCTTATTAGAGTCAGAAATCTGATGACAAATAATAAGACCTCCATTAAGGCAAAGAGTTGTTGGTGTCATCTGTGGGTCCATGGCATACATGCCATGGGGAAACAGCTGAGGCCCTAAAAGCTTAAACATCTCTGGCTGGAGGGATTTCCTTCTCAACCCATCTGGAGGGCCCAGCTGACATCCTGATGTAACTGAGGTCATAAGGCCTGTCCCTTAGTCTAATTCACAAGAAAGGCAGCCTGGAGGGATGGTTCGACCCGTTCTAGAATGGACTCAACCTAGGTTCTGTTGGATATCATTAGCAATATACCTTTTCTTCCCCAATTCCCCACACAGTGGGAAATAAAAGGGCATAACTGCCTTTGAGCTAATGTTTTGGGCCAATAAATGAGATTGACTCTGAGCTTTTTTTTTTTTTTTAAGATTTTATTTTTAAGTAATCTCTATACCCAACATGGGGCCCAAACTCACAACCCCAAGATCAAGTCATGCTCCACCGCTCTACGCTCCACGCTCCACACTCCATGCACTGAGCCAGCCAGACGCCCTTGATTCTGAGCTTTTTGATGTAGTTTTGAGATCTGCTCAAGGATTTAAATTAATGCTGATCACAGAAACCCAAGGGACTAATGAGAGTCTGAATACCTAAATCCCAAACCAGGGCTTCTCAAACTTTAATGCAAACGAATCACGTGGCAGATCTTATTAAAATGCAGATTGTTCAGCCCACTCCAATGCATCCTCTCCTTGTCCCCAAAACTCCCCCCATACATACCCCAAGCCGCATATTGCACCCTGTGAGCCTAATCCATCTCCCTGGAAAAATCCCACACTCCACCCTCCCTGAAGGAAAAAAGAAAAGGAAAGAAAAGAAAAATCCTGGATTTGGCAGGTCTGGGCTGGGGGAAGTCTGAGAACCTGCATTTCTATCCAGCTCACGGGCTATGCTGATGCCCCTGGGCCATGTCACCACTGTAGTAGGAACAGGCCGGAAAGCATTTGTTCTTAAACTTGGCTGCCTAGGAGAATCAACTGGGGAGTTAACAAAATAATGCTGATGCCAAGGCCACACCCCAGACTCTGCTTTACTTGGTCTTGGGAGCATTCTGGGTATCAGATTCTGGCTCGCAGCTGAGTTTGAGAATCTCTGGTCTAACAAGCCAGTCCCTGGTCCCTGGTCCCAGGTTGCTACTCCTCCCTGATTTCTTTCCATGGAGAAGTGGTTGACGGGGCCTGGGCCAATCCTGCTGCCCTCTCTGTGTTTGCCTTCCCATCAAAAGCAGGGCAATGCCTCTTGGAGGCTTGTCAGGATGAAGCCCATTCGCATACACATGGAGAACTCAGAATGGGGCCTGGCACGATGATGTGTTAGTACTTCATTCTTACTCTCAACTGCTAAAGGATTAACATTGGTTAAATTTTAGCAGATGGTTTTTTTGGGCCCAGGAGTGAGGAAGTGCCTTTGTTTATTGAGAACTTGTAAGGAAGAGATGGGGGGGGGGGCAGTTCAAAACCTGCTGCCCCAGGGACCCCTGGGTGGCTCAGTGGTTGAGCATCTGCCTTCAGCTCAGGGCATGATCCTGAGGTCCCAGGATCGAGTCCTGCATTGGACATCCCTGCATGGAGCCTGCTTCTCCTTCTGCCTATGTCTCTGTCTCTCTGTCTCTCCCTCCCCCCCCCACCGTGTCTCTAGTGAATAAATAAAACCTTAAAAAAAAAAAAAAAAAAGACCTGCTCGCCCAAACTGGGTCACTGAAAGCAGAATTAGGACACTGCAGGTCAACTCCTACTTGCACACGGTGGTTCAGGCAGCATTTATGGAGTGCCCACTGTGTACAGGGCTGGTGCTAAGTCTCGGGCAGAACTGCCTAGAGCAAGAAAGAGCCAGGGCATCCAGCGTTCAAGAGCTTCTAGTCTACCACAGAAGACAGGCAAGGCACATGGTCACAGAGCATGCCTGTAGGACTCATCCATTCACTTGGCCAGTGCCAAAAGGAGCCTACTGTGAACTAGCCACAAGAAGGCATGGTTCGTTCCCTGCAAGATGCCTATAGTCAGGGAAAGGAGACAGAAAACCAAATAGAAAATTATACAGCTTCCCAGGTGCTTTGCAAAGCCAAAAGTGGACCCATCCCCCGATAGAAGGATGTATGGGAATGTTCTTGGAGGAGGTGACATGGGCTGATGGATTCAAGCCCTACAGCCTCCCATTCTTGGCCCCACAGGCTCTCTCAAGGAAGTCTCTGCTGACAGGTCAAGGCCGTCTCCTGTTTGACTTTGCTCAGGATTGCAAGGTACATGGGAGCAAGGGCAGCATTTGTCTCCTTCACCAGTGTCTCTAGAGACTAGTGCAGAACCCAGCTCAATGGGTAAATTAATAAATGAGCTATTTGCAGGCTCAAAGCCTGATCAAACTCAAAGACAGGTCAGGCTTGGCCTCTGTCCAGCCATCTCGCCAGCAGATGGTGACTGCCACCTACAGGATGGTCCTACATCCTTCCCGAGCGCTGCTTGGAAGCCTGCTCAGCAGCCCTGTCAACCCAGTCACAAGGTCCAGAACTGGTGTTCCTCCCCCCCCCCCGCACCCCCCTCCCTGACACGATCCACCTGCTTCCACCTCAGTTTCCCTTCTGACTAGACCACTCCTCTGAATACCAGCCTATGAGCCTGAGACTTTCAACGTGCTCTTCCCCAACCCTTCCCTTTGGGGCCTGGATCATGTTCCATTTATCCTCAGCTGTGATTCTTGTCCTCTTGAGAATGGGGTGATGGCATACAACCACAGAACTGACTCTGGCACTCAGTACCTTGAACCCCAGTAATCTCCACTAGCACCTGCTACAACCAAGGCCAAGTTAGCTGGACCCTTTTCCACACCATGTCCTGGACTGCTCAGCCTCTACCATTTGGCTAGCCTGTCCTGTCTTTTTCCTCACATTCCCCAGGCTGTATGCTAACCTTTTACACACTCTGGCCCTAGGTTAGAGTCTTTTCACATGTAGCCTTGCTCCCTGAGTCCCCCTCCTCAGATGTAATCTCTCTTTCCCCTGGGGTCCCATACCACCTGTACCTCACTTGGAGACCTCTTGCCCTTGCATCTCAGTTCTTAGTGTACCTGGGGTCATTTCTATTAGGCTGTAAACTAGGCATGTGTCTATTTTCTTTGTATCTCAGGTAGACATTTAATCCCTGTTTGCTAAAGAGATGAAAAAGCATAGAAAACACCAAGCACAAATTAAATGACATTTAAGGGTCTCCCGGACCTTTGGGCTCCACCTCACTCAGCCAGCACACCACCCCTAAGTTCATCATTCTAAAGCTCAGTCATTCTAAAGCACATGACAAAAGTAACTTGTAGCTCCCCATTGCCTGTAGCATTAAATCCATACTCCCCATCCTGAGTCAAGCCTGCCCCAGCTGCTTCACCACATCTGGCTTCAATCGTAACTGTCCAACTCCGTCTCCTAATGCGTTCAACTCCGCACTCCCAACTGTACCTCTATAAGGGCCTGTTTGCCCCTCTTTTCTATCTAAATGTCTAGATTTCTTCATCCTGGAAAATGCTACTTTCCTTTCCTTATTCCCGTCTTGCCACCTATGTAGTTTGATAATTGGTCTGGCTAATAACTCGGTGCTAAGATTTTTTTTAGGATGAAAATGGCCATCATTTATTTTTTTTAAAGATTTTATTTATTTATTCATGAGAAAGAGAGAGAGAGAGAGAGAGAGAGAGAGAGAGAGAGAGAGAGATATGCAGAGACACAGGCAGAAGGAGAAGCAGGCTCCATGCAGGGAGCCCAACGTGGGACTCCATCCCAGGTCTCCAGGATCAGGCCCTGCGCTGAAGGCGACGCTTAACTGCTGAGCCACCCGGGCTACCTGAGAGATTTTCTTTAATAAAAAAGCCCTTATTTTGAAAAGCCCTGTGGTTGCACAAGTGAAAATAAGAATCCACCAAAGGTTCTTGGGACAGGACTATGAGGAAATCATGAAACTAAAGGTAAACGCTTGCCATTTTCAGACTGAGAAACTGGGTGTTCCCTTTAGTACCAGATATGATATATCCCGCCCAGCAGGAGCTGGGTGGGGAGATGGATAATGTTTCTCGGGTTGCAACAAATGTAGCTGATTCTGTACCTGAACTTTGGTTTGTTCCTGCAGGGTATGGGATTTCTTCATTGAGAGTTGCTTGCTAATAATAATAGCAAACAGTTGGTACACACTTACTATGTGCCAGGCCTGAGATAAACCCTCTCAAGGATCAACCCCTGTAATCCTCACAACTTTGGTGTTTCTCAGATGAGGAAAAGAAGGTTCTGAGAAGTTGAGAAGCATGCCTTACAAGTAAGAAGCAAAGCCAGGATGTGAACACCAGAGTCTGACTCCATAGTCTTGTCTTCCAACTCTCAGTACCTTTGTTTTGTTTTTTAAATCTCATCCTTTTAAAACTTGTTTTTGGGGTATGCTTTATAATGAATATAGTAGTACATATTTATTACTTGGTAGTACCAACTCAAAAACCTTTTACTGGTAGGGGTGCCATCACACTTTGCCATTTGTTTTCATATGCTGTATTGCATTATTTGCATATTGTTTCATTTTCATTGGTCATATTTCTCTCAAGGAACTTGAAGTCTCCTTGGAGTGGGTCTTAAACTTCCACTCTGTCTCCCACAGTAGGCCCAAGTATATCCTCCCTAAATACTCCCTGAATTGAATTAAACCGATACTCCAATGACCTTCTTCTTCTGAAGCAAAGTAAAGCTAGTGAAAATATATAACGGTATAGATTTCTAAACCTTCTGAGGCAGGCTGAGGATGCTAACAAGCACTGCAAATAGAACAACGTGGTAACTTAAAAATAATTCTGCAATACAATCATGAAAAGTGTTACTGCAGATTCCCCAAGGTATATAACAGATTTGAACTTTAAAACACCAAAATGAAATTGTATTTAATTTAGGGCTTTGGTGTTCAGGAAACTCAAACTGCCTCGGGTGATCAGCTTGCTTGGAGGTGGTTATAGTGTGTGCTTTGGCTCCCTCTGCGGGCAGGAAGGAGGAGGATTTTTTTTTTTTTTTTTTTTAATTTGGAGAAATTCTTAGTTCAGGTTGTATAATGGCTGCTATCTACTGCATGTACTGCCTGAGAAAATTCATTTCAGGGTTAGGGAAGGTTTAGAAAACCTACGGAATCTTTCTCCTCTGATGGCAACTAAATACACATTTCCATTCCTTTTATATGCCAACGTCGCGAAAGGTTTTGGTCTCAACTAGTGAAAGGAATCAAATGCCTAAAAGCTTTAATTCAAGTGGAATTAGGGACACACACATCTTTCCCCAGCACGTGGTCTCTTTCCCAATGCCCTCTTCCCAAAATTTTATATTACAAGTCTAAATTGTTACTTAGGGGAAATCTCTGGGTGGCTCAGTGGTTTAGCGCCTGCCTTTGGCCCAGGGCGCAATCCTGGGGTCCCGGGATCGAGTCCCACGTTGGGCTCCCTGCATGGAGCCTGCTTCTCCCTCTACTTGTGTCTCTGCCTCCCTCCTCTGTGTCTTTCATGAATAAATAAAATCTTAAAAAAAAAAAATTGTTACTTAGGTCAATGAGTGATCGTGTGGGAGCTGGCTCCAGCACTCCCAGAGAAGATTCCTGCATATGGTGTTCCCACAGCCACACAGCAGCACTGAGCCATCCCTTCCCCTGTTCCTCCATGTTCAACTCCACGGACCAGTGAAGACTCTGAGATGCCACCAGTGCCTGGTACATTGCAGCGTTCGATAAAGACTGGTTTACATCAATATGATTTACAGTCATATGCTATTTTACGGGCTAATTCTGCATATGTGAGAACTCCTTGATGTATGCAAATCATGTTTTATTTCATTAATCTTTTCAAAGGGGACATAACAATGCTCTACACGAAATGTTTATTGTCAAAAAAAAGAAAGAAAGAAAGAAAGAAAGAAAGAAAGAAAGAAAGAAAGAAAGAAAGAAAGAAAGAAAGAAAGAAATGTTTGTTGTCCAGGAATGTTACTTATATTATGGTGGAATGAACCAGGCCTGGTAGCAGTCAGGGTTTTGCCGCTCACGTTTGGAGAGGCAACCCACCCACAGACGGGCCCTTACCGTCTGTGCACACTCTTGCCAGCGACTCTAAGAATGTAGGACCCTGCTCACTTGGGCCACTTCTCAGGCGACTGCAGTGAGCAAACTGAGGGACGAGGGTGTCTCCCCATGGGGCAAAGAGAAGGCTTGCTTGCTGCTTGCCTATCGTGGCGCGCCCCCAAGTGCAGCATCCCTTTCCTGCAATGCGACCCCCTTTGTGTGCAAGCGTCCATCTGGGCCCCTCCGCTTCATTCCTGTGAGAACCGGGGTGCAGACGACCGCCACCACCGTGTGGGCACCCGGCTCCTGCTTTCGCTGTAACAGGTCCTCCTTTCGGACTCTCGAGGGCGCCGTGGGCATCCACGCACCTGACAAGCTCACCTGTTGGCCTGCAAGGGGAGATTCTTCACAGTTCTCGATACTTCCTAGCGGGGAGTCCCTGCACAAGTAACTTAGCGTCTCTCCGCTGCGGGGTCCCTTCTTTACAAGGGCGACGACGGTGCCCACCTCACAGCGCTGTGGTCGGAGAAATTAGCTTAGAGCAGGGGAGACGCCTACCACACTCGGGTCTGCCCGGGAGCTCCCCTTCCCTCGTCGGGGCGGCGGACACTACTCTGTTATAATTTAACAGAGCTGCGGCGGGTCGTTCGGGCTCGCGCGGCCGGCGGGCCGACCTCGAGGGCGCGCGCGGCGCCGGGGCCGCAGCTGCCGGGGGCGGGGCCTGCGCAGCCGCGGGCTGAGGGGAGCGCGCGGCCCGGCGGGCCGTCGGCAGCGGTTGCCTAGCAACCACGCAGCGTTTACTTGGAGCGTCCACTTCCAGGGGCCTGGGGGCCGCGCCGATGGGGATTCCCGCGCCCCGAGCCCCCCCCCCCCGCGCGACGCCCTCACCCGCCTGCCTAGAGGCGACCCCGCCGCCGCCCGGGGAGGCCCCGCGGCCGCGCGCAGCCGCACTCGCATGCTCCCGGCGCTCCCACGCGCGCGGCCACCCTCGCGGCTGCCGCCCACGCCGAGCGCCCGGCGCGCGGGCTGGGGGCGGCTGGCGGCCCCGGGGCGAGCCCTCGGAGGCCGCTGCGGCGCGGGGCGCGTCGCCCCCCGCAGGCCCCCAGGGCCCGGAGGCCTCCGAAATTCGGCTCCGGGTGTGTGGGGGGCGAAATGCAACCCCCACCCCGTTTTACCGAACCCTGCGCAAATAAAACACGCACAAGCACGCACACAGACGGCGCCGCGGCCCGGCCGGGGAAGAGCCGCGACCCGCCAGCGGCCGCCGCTCGAGATCGGCCGCTGAGAGGTGCGACGTAAGTGCCCGGCGCCTCGGCCCGGCGCCTCGGCCCGCTGGTTCCGCCTCGCGGCGGCCGGGCCCGGATCCGAGTCCGGGTCCAGGTCCGGGTCCGGGCGGGGCGCGGCCGGCCGCCGGGGAGAGCCGGTAGGCGGGGGCGCTCGGGGCAGGAAGGGGCCGGGGCCGGAGAGCGCGGGCGTGGTTTGTCCCGGGCAGGCCGGGGGCCGGGCCGTGGCCGCCCTCAGATCGGCGGGGGCCGGGGCCGGCGGCGAGGGACGGCCCCTGCGGCTCGCACTGGGTGGCGGCGGCCCGGGCTGCGGCGCCCTGGCCTCGGCTGCGCGGACGGGCGGCCCGGGGAACGGCCGAGGGGGCGGTGGGAAGGGCGCGGGGCCGTCGCCTCTGGCTTAACACAGCAGATGCGCCGAGACTCCAACAGGTGGCTCCGTGGCGCAATGGATAGCGCATTGGACTTCTAGAGGCTGAGGACATTCAAAGGTTCCGGGTTCGAGTCCCGGCGGAGTCGCAGTTTTTTCCCTCCCCCAAAATTTATTTTCTGACGCCATCATTTCCCTACTCCCTCTTTTTTTTCCCCCAGACGGTTGAGCTGGCCTCTCCTCCTGCCCGCGGCGTCGGCGGCCGCTGCCCAGCCGGCCGGCTCCCAGCCCCGCTCCCTCGGCTCCGTGGCTCGGGGTCCGGGCCCGGCCAGGCCTCGCGGTTCGGGCCCAGCGGCGGCCCCCGCGCTCCCGGCTAACGCCTCGTGGCCCGGAGCGCGACCGTGACTCCGGGGAGGCCGCGGGAAGGGTGAGGGGCCTTGGCTGCGCCTGGCCCTGCGCCGCGCTCCGCGGACCGACCCTGCAGCCCTGCGGGCTTCAGAGTCCTCACTACCGGGGTCCTGCCCCCCGAGTGGGGTCCTGCACTCGAATTCAGTCCTAAGGGGAGGGAGCCCAGGAATCTGCATTTTTTAAAAATTAAAATGCACGCTGTTCTCGCGCAGGATTGCAGTGCGTTGAGGTCCGAGGTCCACCTGCCCGTCAGCTCTTCCAGGCAAGCACCGTCATCTGACGACTCCCAGGTTTGCGCGGGATTAGGGTCCCACCTCTCTAAATGCGAATCAGTGAAGGCACGAGTGAATGGGATTTTCAGGATTCAGTGTAACGCCCTCTCTGCCAAAGAATGCAGAATCCAGAATTGGCAAAAAAAAAAAAAAAAAAAAAAAGGTACAGAGAAAAGTAAACATCGCTGTTGTCCCTGTATCTGACTTAGCCTTGCAATTCTCTCTTAAAAGCTATTCGTGAAGATGGTTGCTTGGAAATATTTTCAGATTTATTTTAGGCACATGTCACTTTTTTTTTTTTACATGTCACTTTTGCATAATATTGTCTCCATGTTGGTGGAGGTTGGTAGAGGTGACACACGATTGGTCGTAGGCTATGCTTTTTGACCTCCTAACACAGGTGGAGCTGCCTTGTTCCATTGTGAATCTGCACATTAATGATTCAGCAGCCCCCAGTAGTTGGCTCATTGAGGCATAAACTATTTTCCTGTTACGATGCTTCGGTGATCATGTTTGTTCTTACACTGTTGTACACAAGTGCGAGTGTACCCGTGGGATGGATTCTAGGAAGTTGGATTGCTGGGTCAAAGGGTAGTTTGTGCGTTTTTTATAGATCTTGCCACACTGCTCTCACAGAGATTACACCTGATTGACCAGAGCTGTGCAAGAGTGCCCATGTCCTCAGGGCGCGTGACTTACCAAATAGGTGAAAAATGGTGGCTGCAGTGTCAATTCATGCCTTTTATTATGAAAGAAAGCTGAGCATTTTTTTTATATGAGGACTAATCTGTATTTCTTTTTTATGACATATCTATTCTTCGGTTTTCAGTTTTCTATTGCATAATTGGTCATTTTCTTACTGGTTTGTTGGAGTTTTGTTGTTTTTTTTTTTTACGTATTATGGAAACCAATGCTTTATGATATGTGTTAGAATTGTTCTTCCTCAGTGTATTTGCCTTTTGATTTCGTATGTGATATTTTATTTTATTGCCTTACAGAAATTCATATATTTGGATTTATCAAACTTTTTATGGCTTCTAGGTTTGGGGTTATTAGCACTCATTATTAAATAATTTCATCATGTTTTATTTTAGTGTTTTATATGGTTTTATTTTTGTACTTAAATCTTCATTTCATCCAGAATATACTTTTGTATAAGGGGTGAAGTGGGAATTTGGTCCCAGAATTACTCGTAATGAACACATTTCTTCTCTGTACTCATTTATTTGAAATGCCACTTTTACCATTTTCTAAATTTCCATTTGCATTTGGGTTTCTGGAGCATTTCTATTCTGTTCCGTTGATCTGTCTGAATTCTGATTCACCAGAACAGTGTGTCTATATCTAGGGGCGCCAGTCCTTTCTCATAACTTTCTTTGAAGATTTTTTTCCTCTCATCTATTCTTGAATTGTTTTTTTCCCACATAACAACTAGCATTAATTTAGCATTTGTTATATACCAGGTAACGTTCTAAGTGCTTTATATATTTTTAAGGCATTTAATCCTCCTGACAACCCTACCAGGTAGGTATTATCCTATCCCCCTTTACGAAAGGAGCATCTGAGACAAAGAGGTTAGGTAACTTGTACAGGAAGATGCAGCTAATAAGGAGCATGCCAGATTGGCTGGGTCTTTGGGTAAAACTATAATTCTCCATTGTTTTTTCACACGGGCCTTAGTTACAGCTAGTCAAGTTCTAATCTTAGGAGATGTTTATGTTGGATTCATGTTTTTTATAGGTTAATATAGAGAGAATTGAACTATGTTGCATCTTTCTATTAAGAGCAGCAGGGGCGGGCAGATAACACACATGCTTTCCCATTTATTCAGTCCTTCTATGCCCTTAAAAAGTATGTTAAATACACACACAGACACATATATCTTATTAGTTAACTTTAGATAGTTTATCTTTTTTGATAGTTTATCTTTTTTGTTGGGATTTTTTTCTTCCATTATATTTTATAAATGATTATGGTTTGTATATAAGAAGGCTTTTGATATATATAATAAATTTATATCCAGCCATCTTAATTTAATTATTTTACTATTTAAAATGATTTTGCAGCTCCAAACAGTGGGATACCACTTCACATCCACAAAGATGGCTGGAATAAAGATAGACAATAACAAGTGTTGGCAAGGATGTGGAGAAGTTAGAACCCTCATAGTTGCCAGTGGGGATGTAAAATGGTACAGTCTCTTTGGAAAACAGTTTAGCAATTAGTCAAAAATTTATACAGAGTTACTATATAACCCAGCAATTTCACTCCTAGGTATGGTATATACCCAAGAGAAGTGAAAACATATGTTAAGACAAAAAATTGTACATTGTTGTTCATAGTAGCATTATTCTTAATAAACAAGAAGTAGTAGCATTCTTTTTTTTTAGTAGCATTATTCTTAATAAACAACCCATATGTCCATCAGCTGATGAGTGGATAAACAAAATGTGGTGTATCTATCCAATGGAATATTATTATTCAGCAATAAAAATGAATGAAATACTGATTCAGGTTGCAACATGGATAAACCTTGGAAACATCATGTCAAGTAAAAGAAGCCAGTCATAAAAGACCACATACTGTATGATTCCATTTATATAAAATATCCTAAATAGGCAAATCTATTGAGACATAAAGTAAATTAGTTGTTGCCACATGCTGGGGCTAAGGGGAATGTGAAATGACTGCTAATGGGTATATGATGAGATTTTTGGGGAGTGATGGAAATGTTCTGGAATGAGTAGTGGTAACTGCACAACTCTGCATATCCAAAAACCCAGTATACTGCACACTTTTAAAGAGATAAATTTTCTGGTATGTGAATTTTATCTCAATTTTTAAAAGGAAAAGTAGTTTTTTCAGTTAACTATGTTGTATTTTCTGGAAACATATCACCTACCCACAAGTAATTATATTATTATCTTTTTTTCTAATTCTTAGGCCTCATTATTATATCTCTTGTAATAGCATTTGATAGTATCTCCAGAAAATGTTAATTTTTGGATAATGGTGTCAGTGGACTGAATTGTGCTGCTTCTGACCATTATAGGAATGCTTCTCCATTAAGCATGATGCTAGCTTTTGGGATTGGTGCACATGCATTCATTCATACACCCACACACACTTTATCACATTAAGAAACTATCCCTACTTGTCAGTAACCTATGGAGGTTTCATAGGTTTCACAATATTAACAGATATTGTGCAGTGTATTAACAGATTTTCTAATAATCAACCCTTCTTGAATTCCTGAAATGAATCTACTTGGTTGTGATGTATATTTATTTTAGTATTCTAATATTTTGCATATTTTGTGTATTTAGAAAAATTGACATTTATCTACCATAAATGCAGCATTATTTAAAATGGCCCCAAACTAGAACAGATGGTAACTTATGGTGAATATTGTGTAATGTATAGAATTGTCAATCACTGTGTTGTACACTTGAAAATAATATATACCAACTATACTCAATTAAAAAAATAATGAATGTTTGAAGAAAGTATAATAGAGCCTTATAATTGAATACAATGCAGACCTTTAAAAAATGAGGACTCTCATGAATAAATACATCTTTAAAAAAATGAAGATGTATATATACTGCTATGGAAAAATATCCAAGACTATATGAAAAAAGCTAATATGAGAATGAGCATGTTTAACATGATTCTACTTGTGTTAAATAATGCTAATAATGATACTAATAACGTGTGTATTACTATGATCGCACGTGCATAGAAACTTTCTGTAAGCATATATAGTTAACAGTGCTGGAGCAGGAGGAGCAGTGATGGAAGGTCTTCTTTTTAAACTTATATCTCATTATAATGTTTGAATTTTTTCAAAATAAGCCAGTCTTATCCTTGTAATAAAAAAGTCAAGTTAAAAAAATAAAACGGAAAACAAAACCTAATACTAATGATGAAAGAAAAAAAATTTTTGTCTATTCCTAGATCACTTTCAAATGGGCAGCTCTGATACTGCTTATCCATTGAAGATTTTCTGAATTGCATTCAACATTTATTGACTCCTTACATTTTACAGTATGCTGGCTCTCAGCCATAAGTGTACCTTTTAGGAGCTCCCCCTGTTAGGAGTGGAAACACTAAAACAAAATGTCTCTCTGTAGTGATTCCAGCAGGTATGGTGTCCTGAAAGCCTTGTACATGTCTCTAGGGTTTTACCCTAATGGCAGTGGGAAACCACTGAATCAGTTTTAGGTGGGAAGCAGTGTGATTAGATGTGTGGTTTCTATCTCCACTCTGTAGTGTGGATGCCTGGCTGGAAGAGTGCAGGATAGGAAGCTGGAAAGACCAGGGCACTTGGAGTTGTCTGGGTAAGAAAATGAGGCTGGAACTAGGAAGGTGGTATGGGGAGAAACCCAAGGCACAGACATTTGAAGGATAGGCAAAGAAGGAGTTTTTCAAAGAGTCCAAGAAAGGGCAGCTGGAGAGGTGGGAAGAAAACTAGGAGAAAGTATTCTCTCCAAGAACTGATGGAACAGGTTGCCTCTAGAGAAGGGAGTTGAGAGGAAAAGGAAAAGATCTCATATTTTTCTAGATGCCAGCAAGTTTATGTAGCTCTTGTCATTTAATTATTCTCCAGATCCTAATTAGTAATAATTATCTCCATTTCACAGATGAGAAAATTAAGATGCAAAGATGGTATGGGAGTAAAGTGAAAAGACTAGCCTAGGAATGATGAGCAAATGTCTGCTCTTCTGAGGCAGGTAGGAAGAGAACAGGGATAAAAGCATGAAAGTGAAGGGAAAATTAAAGGTGTTTATTTTGAAAACCTATTTTCTTTGTGCTCTTTTACAGCTCTGCCTCACATACCCAGGATTCCAGGCGGGTATTGACCTTGGGAGTTTCCCCAAGGAGTGGAGACACTCCTATCTTATCACTGCCTGTGGTCCATACAGACTCTAAAGACCAGAGGCCTGGAAGTGGTTTCATTCCAGCTTCCTCCTGATCTGGGGTCTTCTACATCCATCAGCGCTTAAAAAATATTTTATAAGCTCATTCATCTTCAATTTGACATGTATTTTTGAGTACGAGCTTTATTCAAAGAACCACATTGGAAACAAATACAAAGGTGAGTGAGATAGAGTGCATTTTCTTAGAGTTCACTCTAGTGTGGGGCAGGGAGCCAGGGATGGATAATCCCATTAATTAGGATGGGCTTTGGCGTGAGTGGCAGGAGACTCAAAGTAACAATGGGTTTGGAGAGATGGAGGTTTCTTCCTCACGTGAAAAGTTCAAGCACTGGCAACTACTTGATCATGAGAGATCCAGGCTCCTTCTCATTCTTTCACCTTAAAATGTAGCTTTTTCCTGATGTTCCAAGAAGATTGCTCCTTCCTTGCCATCAGATCAATATTACTAGTTAGTGGGGAGAAGATAAAGGGACAGAGCCTCACTTCAAGGTCACTCTTCTCTGAAGGAGAAGACTGCTTCCCAGAAGTTGCGCCTACTGCTTTTACTTATGTCCCATGAAGAGGTGAAAAATCATAGCTTTTTATTCCCCTCCCAGATAGCCACAATCTCAGGTAAAAAATCACGTGTTCTGTAACTGGTGAAGAAAGGAAAAAAGTTCAGTTTTTGTTGGTGATGTGGAAACAGGTATACAGATAGCTATAGTGCAGGTTAAAGTAAGTGTGACAGAGTTATACTTACGAGCTCTGACCTTAGGCAGATTACTTAACCTCTCTGTGCCTCCGTTTCTTCAGTTATAAAATGAGGGTAATAGTAGCACCTATTTCATAGGTTTACTTAAGGTTACCTAAATTGTTATATATGTATATAATGTTTCATATGTACATACCTACATAAATGGTTACATAAAAACCAGCTGTATTTGTAAGTCCTTAGAACAGTGCCTGGCAGTTAGTGTTTGTTAAATACAAATATTTTTTTAAAGCAGTCAAATGGGAATTTCAAGAATATACACGTCAGTAGAGAAAATCTGATAAAACATTGTATGAACTGTAGACTGTTCTGTGATGCCTAGAGATGACCTCATTCCTTCCCTGGGCACACACCCTCCACAGAGTAGATGCTCAAGATGCTGGCTTCTTACAAGTTTGAAAGGTAGCAGTGTTTTGTTAGGTGGAAGAGAAGCAAGGACAATTTTAGGTGCAGTTAATCGTATGAACAAAGACATAAAAGGTGAAAACTCACCGTATCTGGCAGTCGCTGGAATACCTAGTATTCAATATATGTTCACTGGCTGAACAATCTGTTATCAATAGTTTTGTTTGGCTGAAATGTAGCGTTGGGTCCAGGCAAAAACATGCATCACTCTAAAGAATTTAATATAGGGAGCTGTTACGCAGGTGATGGACGTTTTAAGTGTAGGCAGCCCAGAGACTGGAAAAGTAGGAAACCTCTCACCCCTAGCGCCAAAGGGACATTAGGAGATGGTGTTACCAGAACTCGGAAGCCTGGGCCATCCAGTGGTGGAGGGCTACGTGGTAGGGACTGGGAAATGGCGGAACCATTGGATTTCCCAACCCAGTCTAAAGCAGAGGGAAATACCCTCTCTCTCCTCCTCTGGCCCTCCTGTCCTAGGTCAGTGCCTTACTGGGAAGCCAGTTGAATCTGGGAAGTGTAGTTTTTTTGCAATCCAGAGTAGAGAAACAGGCAAATGACCAGCACAAGTGAAGTAGGGGTACGAACAATAGGGAATATAAACCTGTGGTGGCATTATTTCCTATCTTAGAGGGTCCTGAATGCCAAATTTTGAATGTAGGCATTTCTGCATGTTTTGTCAGGCAGAAGTGGGTAACAGGTTTTTTAAAAAAACAAAAAACAGGAAGTCTCCATTAAAAACTGTTTTAGGAAGCCTTCCCTAATGGGGAGGATGGAGAACAGGGAAAGAGTAGCTTCCCTCTGAGTACCTGTCATGTGCCAGCACGGTGCTAGTTAGGTAGTCATCTCAGATTCTGGGTATGAGGTTGAGATGACTTTGTGATACCTGGAAGGGCATATTAATTATTTGGAAACTTGCATCTGGAGCAGGGGGTGTAGAGATGTAAGGAGGGAAACTCTGGAGTCCACTGTAGAGAGGTAAAGCAGAAGCTGAAGGAGACAGAGGCCAAGATAGCAAGTTCTACAGTATAGAGAAAGGTAAGAGAGCAGGCAATGTGGGAATCCAGGTGGTAGGCAGATAAAGAAAATCTGTGAAGGAAAAATAGCAGCAAGATAGAAGCAGACAAGCTTATATTCTTACAGATTGAGAAGCTGAAGTTTCATGGTCAGAGACCTGTGTCAGATGACATTTCTTGGCCAAAAGGTTGGGGTGGGGGGGGGACACTGAACACTTGGGATACATGTAGGAAGTTTCTGTAGACAGGTGGGGTCATGAGGAGTTAGATGGCCTTAGATGTTCTAGGCTGGGTAAGCAAAGTTGGAGACAAGATGTCTGCTGGGGGGGGGGGCGGGGAGTGGGAGTTGGGGGCCTCTGGGAGAGTAGAAATATGCTGGGTCTCCTATAAGCTCTTTGGGTTTGGAGGCTGTTTTCTTCACTGGTGTACCCTGGTGGTTAAATAATCTATAGAACTCAATTTTGTGGTGACTGGCTGACTTGCAGACTGAATGAATTTGGTGGGAAGTAGTCATAATTAAATAAAGGAACTGGGGGATCCCTGGGTGGCGCAGCGGTTTGGCGCCTGCCTTTGGCCCAGGGCGCGATCCTGGAGACCCGGGATCGAATCCCACATCGGGCTCCCGGTGCATGGAGCCTGCTTCTCCCTCTGCCTGTGTCTCTGCCTCTCTCTCTTTCTCTCTGTGACTATCATAAATAAATAAATAAATAAATAATAAAAAAAATAAATAAAGGAACTGTAGAGGAGCAGTGAAAGCCCAGCCAAGAGTCTGTAGCTTATGGTAGTTTTCCAAATCTCAGTAATCTAGACAGATAACAGTGGATATTTCCCTGGCTGGGCCTGGCAGGTGACAGTAACAGAAAAAAATTGAGGATAGACATGGGACACACAAAGAATTTTTAAATGTCTGACCATTGTTCCAGGTTAGGGAGAAAAATGTATCCTGATGGGGTAGAGGATTGGGAGTATAAGAATGGCTGAAATGCTTGAGATCCAGAGTTCACCATCTTTGGGGGTGGGGCCCAGGTGTCCATATTATTGAAGCCACCTCAGGTAATTCCAAAGTGCAGCCAAAGTTGGATTAGAAGGCTAACAGATTGGGATACTTAGTTCAGAATCTTGACCTTTGAACAAGCCTAAAGCCATTATAGTGATTGGCTGAAGTGGAGTGGAAAGGAGGGTAACTGGAATGGACACTGAAATTTGAGACTTGATATTGGAACTAAATCTAACCAGTCTTCATATCCATGTTTCATTTTTTTCTCCCCTTAATGAACAAGACCTCAGAATTTCAGTATGTTACATGAGGTGTGAGGTCAGGATTTGGTGCTCAACTTACCAGTCCGTCCTTTGCAGCTCTGGTTGTAACCAAAGAGCCAGAGGAAGGAAAGCACCGCTCAGTATATAGCTGGCAGAGACCCCGACTGTAGGGCTTTTCAGATAAGCTGCGAAGGAACCTTTGTTCCCATCATCCTACCTTTAGTAGAGAAAGGTTGGCTTAGGAAAGCCCCAAGTCGTTTCCCACCTTCTTTGGCAGAGCACATGACAGGCCCACCCTAACAGAAGACTGACTGCGGCTGATTTCTGACCTATTACAGCATCTCTCTTCGCTTGTAACAATACAGCCCGGTATCCTGGGCTCACTTCAATCTAGTTAGTGACTCCTTTTACCTCAGGACAAGCAAGGAGGCAGGTAGAGTACAATTTTCTAAGTAGCTCTGCATTCAGCCCATTTAACCAGGCTAGATAGAGCCTTCAGTGCCACACAAAGTGTCTGGGTTATCTTTTGGTTTTATAGCAATTCTGTGCTATCCTGAAGAAAAATTTCACATGTCCCCATATTTTTAGAAGAGAACAATACAAAGGTGCTAATAAGCATGTTGGGGAAGGGTCTTAAACCTTCCAAATCTACTCAGCTACTAGGTGAGTCAGTGACCTCATTTGATTCATGTAGAGCACATTACTCAGCCAAGCCCTGACCCACCAAATGAGGATATATTATAACTCGGTGGTGGTTCTGAGTCAGAGTTTTGGGGGATAATCGGTTATGCACTGTTACATGGAACATACACTATCCACCACCCATTGCCTTCCTAATGTTAAGTATTTGCTGAGAACTTTTTCCATTTCAGGACCTCTTTCCAACTGTTCTCTAACTTCGTATTTACTCAAGTTCATTTTGAGGTTTCACTTCTTTGATAAAAGTGATCAGCTATGACATTTAATTATAGGTCATGCTATTTAACCCTGCTTCTTGGAAGCTGTTTGTAATTCACTTCTTCTTTTAACTTGTGTAAGAGAAGACTTGCATTTTACATTTTAATTAGATGCTTGGGGAACAGAAAGCATTCTTTTATTTTAACCCTTACTGAAAACTTTCAATAAAATGTTCTAGGTTATCACTCTGAACAACAGTTGTCAGTGATGGAGAGACTGAACTGAAAACATACCTGGACATACCTCAGAAATGATATTAACATTTTTGTCATCTGATGTTTTCTTGTAACTTACTGTTTCTAAGAGTGGGAGCCCATCAATTTATCCCAGTTACTCAAGGTTGTACCGAACCCTCCCTTTTCTTTAAAACCCTCTCATTTTGATATTCTTTCATAACAGGTCCTTTTTTTACCCAGTGGAAGGCAAAACTTAATATTCTTGGAATAAAAGTTTTTCTGTAAAAGAATAGTTACTGATACTTGCCTGACTCCACCTACAAATGTCATTGTTACTATTACCATGTTGGTTATGATCCCAAGCAATAAATAGAAAATAGGAGATTTTATATTTACTGAAATCCCAAGGAAGCAGTTTGCTGGGAAAACAGAAGTTCCATAAATAATGACATTTAAGGAAGAACCCTTTAAGAAGCATTATGAGAAATGGCCAACACTCTTTGGGTGCCACAAGCAGGTTAGCCAGGATGAGTACTTCTGCCACTGGAGATGAAATAAACTGAATCACTTTAAAATTATTCCTGGCCGAGTTAAAATTATGCTGATTTAACCTAATTCACCTGGAATACAACACAATTGGGATATAATTAATCTTTCCTCCTGTTTTAATTGCTAAGGAGAGAAAACAGTTCTGCTTTGTGTACCTTTACCCCAAACTTTCTTGGAAGTCTTAACTTTTTAAGTCTTTCTTTATAATTTCAATCAAGTTATAACTTTCATAACTTTAGTTCTTCCATTATATACCAATATATATTTGCTCCAAGAATACTTTGGTTTCAACCATGACTTTTATACTTGTATCAAGCAGATCTCTATATCCCATCTTCACCAATTTTCTGGACCTGAACTTAGAAAAGGGCATTTCTGGTCTACCATCTCCCTGCACACACAGGTGAGTTACAGTATTATTCAGCTTTGATTATGTAATTTTCAAGTTTTCTGTATACGTTAACAAACTTTATATTTTCTAAATGTTTTTAAACTCAATTTTCTTTAAATAACCAAGTGTTGAAAACTTTACAAAAATGTTAATCATCTTAAAATGGTCAAAGTTTTCTTTTTCTTCCTCAAAGGGTCTAATAGGCATGTGTGGGTCTTCTGTAGACACACCTGTTTTTATCTCGAGGGATATGTGACTAATTCTCCCTCTAGTCAACTTTTTTCAAACAGGGCCAGTCCAGTCTATATTAGTGTGATGATGTTAATTTACAAAACATCTTGAGTAAATAAAGGGAGATGTAAAATATTTAGTATGGCTTGCTCGGTGAATCTTAATTGCGAAATTTTTTCTTCTTTCGAAACTTCTTTCCTGCTGCATTTGCTGCTTTTTCAGCCATGATCTCCGCATACTTCCTTCGGTTGTACCTAAAAAGAAAAACAAACCTTTAAGTTCTAAAGTATGACCTTAGAAGTTATGTAATGGGTGTTGTGGTGGGGTGGTGTAACTTCTAAATCTCAAAAACTTTTTTGCATTTTCACTATTTTATCATATTTGTACTAAGTTCCACCATGTGGAACCATACTTGGAGCTGAGGGACTGAGCAGTGAACAAGACAAAACCATAGTCCCTATCTTCATAAAGCCTGCATAAAGCCTTCATAAAGTCTAATGAGAAAAAAGTGACAACCATAAGGGAGGGCTTTTGAAAACTTTCAGCCACTGGAAGTCCATGAACCATTTCCAGTTAACAGATGATGTTAAATGCTTTCAACATTTTTGTAGAATGAAAATGTAAAAACAGCAGACTGATGTAGAAATAGGTATGAGGCTCCAACTATCTGGATATTAAAGAGACCTGCACCAAATCATTTTTGTTTTGGTCATCAAAATATATGTCAGTGTGATATGTGATATGATTTTATTTTAAAAGGAATATTTTTAAAGTTTCTTAATTTTAATTTCCATTAGGGTAAATATTGACAAATGTAGTCCACAGAAGCTCAAAAGAAGGGCTTATCAGTACAACTGATTAGGAAAAATTAAAATTCTTTAACCATATAAAACTGTTCTAGACCACTTTCATGGTGTTACCTAAATCTGTTATTACTAAAGCCGAGGGATTAGCTAATATTCTCTTTAAAACAGAAGCTGGGATCCCTGGGTGGCGCAGCGGTTTGGCACCTGCCTTTGTCCCAGGGCACGATCCTGGAGACCCGGGATCGAATCCCACGTCGGGCTCCCGGTGCATGGAGCCTGCTTCTCCCTCTGCCTGTGTCTCTGCCTCTCTCTCTGTGTGTGACTATCATAAATAAATTAAAAAATTAAAAAAAAAAATAAAACAGAAGCTACTTGGGACACCTGGGTGGCTCAGCAGTTGAGCGTCTGCCTTTGGCTCAGGGCGTGTTCCCCGAGTCCTGGGATGGAGTCCTATATTGGGCTCTATGCATGGAGCCTGCTTCTCCCCCTCTGCCCATGTCTCTGCCCCTCTCTCTCTCATGAATAAATAAAATTTAAAAAATAAATAAAACAGAAGCTTCTTAAGCCTTTTACAACTCTACAGCCTACTGAATCCCACAAGAAGTCAGTAGCACAATTTACACACATTCTAACAAACCTAAGATTACATTAAAAATGAAACAAAACCAAGTCAAATGTGTTCAAACTTAAGTGACATCAAATTAACAGACTGCTGTACACATGAGATGTTACATATGAATCCAATACTGACCACCAATCAAAAAAACATAACAGATACACAAAATAGAGAGGAATCTAAAGATAATACTAAAGAAAGCCATCAAACCACAAGGGTAGAGAACTGAGAAAACTATAAAAACAACCAGAAGACAATTAAAATGGCAATAACTACATACCTATCCGCAATTACTTTAAAAGTATTTATTTTGCATATTACAAAAATCATAAGCCAACAAACCCATTTATAGTAGGCAATATAAAGTTTCCTTTTAAAGTAGGCAGCACGGAAATAATACAAACATTGTGAAAATGGTACTCAGTGACCGAAGTATGGGAACAATGAGCTAATAACACTACCTCTAACCTGCAATTTCATTTGGTAGAGTTTCATTCTACCAAATTTCTAATTTACTCCCCCAACTTCCTCAGGCTATTATTTTTTAGTGAAAGCCCCATCAACACTGCTGTGACTTCTAAGATTGCTATCATTAAGATTACAAAATACAGGTCAATTTTTAACCAAAATATACAGTTAATAAACAAAGAGTCAGCTTGTACCATGCCTGTGTGGGGATGGAAAAACAACAGGCTTGAGAGATAGGAAGATGAGAGAGACTGACAGTATGAATGTGTGACTGAAGGAGGAGGTGTCAAGGACTTGCTAATGGGTGGATAGTGATAGTGTTCAGTCATGAGAAAAAGGACACTGCGAGAGGATTAGATTGTACTGGAAGACTGGGGTCAGAAAAGACCAAGTGAGCTGTTAGAGGTGCTTGTGAGAAAACCTGGGACAGCAGCTGGATATTTGGGTCTGGACTCAGGAAAGATCTGGACTAGACACACTACATTTGGAAGCCAACAGTATACAGGTTATAATTAAAGCTTGTGGGGGATGAGATTTCCAAGTAATGCATAATTCCAAGTAACAAGTAATAAACTTCCAAGAGAGTAATAAGCAAGCAAAGAACACTGCTTATTTCTAAAATGTTTACCATTACCCAGACGAACTAGGTAACTTACGTAACACTTGTGTTAAATTTGTTTTCCATGCTGACAAAGTTTTTAAAACCCTTGATTTTTACTTTGGCTATTAAACCATCTGAAGATCAACAAGGGTTTCTAATATGAGGTATGCTTTTAAATCTCCTATAATATATACATAGCTGTTTAAATGCCCCCATCTTAAAAAAAATCCTTCTCTTCCATACTACTAGCCTTGCCTCTCCCCCCGCCCCCCCTTTCCAAACTTCAAAGAATTGTCTCCAATTGTTCATTTTCAACTCACTCTCCAATCCTCTCCAGTCTGGTTTCCTCCCCAACACTCCTCTAAAACTGCTGGCAAGAATGCTATGATCTCCATGTAAATCCAAATAAGTTTTTAGGTTTTTATAAAAATTTAATTTTATTGGGATGCCTGAGCGGCTTAGCGGTTGGGCGCCTGCCTTCGGCTCAGGTCATGATCCTGGGATCTGAGATCGAGTCCCACATCGGACTCCCCATAGGGAGCCTGCTTCTCCCTCTGCCTGTGTCTGTCATGAATAAATAAATAAATCTTTTAAAAATTTTTAGTTTTATTTAATTTCAATTAACATACAGTGTATTATTAGTTTCAGAGATTATTAGTTTCAGAGGCCAGTGATTCATCAGTTGTATGTAACACCCAGTGCTCATTACATCATGTGCCCTCCTTAATGCCCATCACCCAGTTTGATCTCTCAACAGCATTCAATCCTATTAACCACCACCTCCAGTTTCTATCTGCTCGTTATATTCTCCTTCCTTGGTTTCTGTGACACCCTGGTTTTCTTAATGGCCCCTTGGCTATTCTTTCCTAGTCTCCTTTGCAGGCTCACCTTCCTCTAGCAGTCAAGTATTTTCAAGCTTCCATCTAAAGCAGTGGTTCTAAACTGGGAATGCTTATGCCCCACAGAGGACATCTGGAAATGTTGGTAGTGATTTCTGTCACAAATTGGGGATGGGGTGCTACTAGCATAGAGTGGGTAGAGGTCAGAGATGCTGTTAAACATTCTACATTACACAGGACAGTTCCCCCTAATAAAGAATTATCCCATCCAAATGTAAATAGTCCTGTTGAGACACTGCTAAAGCATTTAAAAGTTACCTGAAATTTTAAAGTTTATGTATATTCTAAAGGAAAGCATGCAATAATATGAAGTGAAACATGAATTTCTTTACCTTCTGAACTCAGAATCAGCCAGCAGTTCTTCCACAATAGTTCTCTTCCTTTGTTTTTTGGGAATTCGCGAATGATAGAAGTCAGCTGGATTGTCAACAATGGTTCCAATCTACAAGCAATTGATTGAAATAAGTCATGCAATACTTGAATGCTAAGTTGCTTTCATATTTCAGGGAAGTTCTAACAAAGTATATTTATAGAAAGGAATGGAAACCCTAACTTAAATGATACCAATATTAAAGTTAGTTTTGGCACTTTTTTAAAAGCAAAAATAAGTCACCTATTCAACTGGCACTGGGTACTACTAATGACATTTCCTTAGAATTTATAGGAAAGCCAAAAATCCTTTTATATTACATATAACTTAGTGCTAGGCAGGACAGTAAATTCTTGATGAACAGTGTAACTAGAAAAGTGGGACAGAGAATATAAAATTCTTTAGTCTCCCAATTTAATAAACTTGACACATAATTTCTATTACACACCTATTTGATCTCCTAGGTTATCATGAATGCTACCAGCATAGAACCTTCTTAGGAACTACTCTGCATTTGTTCATACATTCAACCAAGTAAAATTTACAGTGTCCACTATGTGCCAGGTACTGTGTTAAGTGGGAAATAAAGAATATCCGAGTCCCTGCCAGCAGGGAGCCCATAGTCTTAAGGAAAATCCACAGACAAGAAACTAAAAGACTAAAGCATAACATATTATGCTGAACAAAACACTACAGATGCTCTGAAAAAATAAGTGACCAATTCTACCTAAGGGAGGTCAAGGTGCCTCCAAGTATGTTGTAGCTTAAGAGGGCTATGTGATAAAAGAGCTAGTAAGTTGGTCAGAGTGCAGGCTGTAGAGACTCTACCCTACAGGTCATAAAGAATCATTGAATATATTACTGAACAGGAGTGTATCATGAACAGACTGCTTAAAAAAAAAAAAGAACAGATGACTTGGCTACAATGTGGAGGATGGACTAGAAGGGAGATCAGACCTGGAGGTGAAGGACTATTAGACTAATTCAGATAAGTGACAAGAAAGAAGAACAAAATGAAGCTGACAGCTACTAGAGGGTGAATCAACTGGATTTTCATCTGAAAACACTTTGAAAACCAACTTTTAACTTATTTTCAGCATTTGCATGGGGATTCCCCTCTATCTGGAGAAGAGTTTGGGACAAATGATTCCCTATTTCCTCCTCCATTATGTACTGGTTCTTGCTGTTAGGCTAATACTATTCATATGTGATATACCCAACTTAGAGATCCCATTACTTTAGAGGTATGACCTGGAAACTTAGTTACCACCATTATAAGCTGGTGGCCAAAAGGCTGTCTGATTTGGGTTCTGCCCATTATTATACAGCCTCAGCATATGTGCACTGTAAATATTCACCTATGTTAAGGGTCAACAGAAAGAAAACTAGTGTTTTCCAAACTAAAATCCATCGAACATCACTGCCATTATTATTTTTTTCATACCTGGAAGTACTTGGGGAAGCCATCCCTATCATTTTTCTTGTAAAACCTTTTTGGGTCCATGCTAGCTCTCATCTTCAGTGCTTTGAGATCATTTTTTAGTTCATTTGTCAATTCTGGAGCTTTCATACCAAACCAGCCATCACCTGCTGTTTTCTGTCGTTCTTTCTGAAATTCAGATTTCAAAAACAATTAAACAGAACATTCTAACTTTAATAAGCATTGTATAAGCTATACCTCATTCCCTCCAAAATATACAGAAAACTTTATGAATAAAAAATAAATGAAAGGGCAGCCCCGGTGGCGCAGCGGTTTAGCACCGCCTGAAGCCCAGGGCGTGATCCTGGAGACCCTGGATAGAGTCCCACGTCAGGCTCTCTGTATGATGCCTGCTTCTCCTCCCTCTGCCTCTCTCTCTTTCTTTCTGTCTCTATGAATAAATAAAATCTTAAAAAAAAAAAAAAGTTACTATACATAACAAGTTAATCCCCAGATTCACTTTTCATAAAAGAAATTAAATCATGGTATTTTCTTTGGTAAATTAGGCATAGTACCATCAGTTTCATAAATGAGGTCTCCTTAAAATTTATTTTATTTTTTTAAAGATTTTATTTATTTATTCATGAGAGAGACAGAGAGAGAGAGAGAGAGGCAGAGACACAGGCAGAGGGAGAAGCAGGCTCCAGGGAGCCCAATGCGGGACCTGATCCTGGGACTCCAGGATCACACCCTGGGCCAAAGGCAGGTGCTAAACCACTGAGCCACTCGGGAATTCCCCCTATAATTTATTTATTTATTTTTATCTTAGTAAGAACTGCTGACTTGCTGGGAGAACAACACACAACATCAATTTTTATTGTGCAATATAGCCTACACAAGAGAGAATGTATAAAAACATTTTCACATCTGGAGCTTCTATGTAAATATTAACATTTTTATTCAGTCACCGGGTGACTCAGTCATTTACCCCAACCAGTTCAGAAATTTCTATCATTTCAAAAATTTAAAAAAAAAAAAAAAAGTCTATTCTTTGGGAAACTCTTAGCAAGTTATTCAGTTTTATTTTTATTTCATTCATACATTATGGAGTGTCTACCATGTACCAGCATGCTCCTCCATATTAGTGATGAGACATTACTGGAGCACCATCCTCAAATTTTCTTCAAGCTCTCTTGATAACTTTTTTACATTTATTGAAATGGCAGATGAAAACAATCCTCTATTTTCACAAAGGAAAATAGTTTCCTACCTTCTCATTGGGAGACTACAGAGACCTGGGTTTTTAGGAGGAGATTTGCCTCCTAAAGGATTTTTTTTTAAGATTTTATTTATTCATGAGAGACACAGAAAGAGAGGCAGAGACACAGGCAGAAGGAGAAGCAGGCTCCATGCAGGGAGCCCGACGCAGGACTTGATCCCGGGACTCCAGGATCACGCCCTGGACCGAAGGCAGGTGCTAAACCGCTGAGCCACCCAGGGATCCCCTGCCAATATATATTTTTAAGATTTTATTTTCTTAACTAATCTCTACACCCAATGTGGGGCTAGAACTCATAACCCTGAGATCAAGAGTCACATGTTTTACCGAATGAACCAGCCAGGTGCCCTGAAAGTACATATTTTTATATTATACAACTATGTTGTGTAAGCTGAATGTATATAGTCAAACACACCTTAACAACCTAAATAATAAGTCGCTCTACTTACTCTGCGTTTTTTCTGAAGTTGATGCTTTGATTCGCTATACGGTGGGACACAGTAGTTTTTTTCAAAATCAGGAGTAATGACGGCTTTCTGCAAAAGCTTAAAATATTAAACTAGTTTTAAAATAGTATCAGAATATCATAAAATTTTTTCCAACATCTTTTTCCTTATAAGAGAAACATCTCTCACAATGAAGACTACTCCAAATACATTAATCCACTTTATACACAATCATGCTACTACAAAGTTGTTTCAGTCCTTAAGTTTGTAAATTATAGCACAATAAAAATGTTTTAGAAGGCAAATTGAAGGATTATTTTACGAAACTTCATTCATCTTAAATTTCTTTTTCTAAACTGAATCAGCACACATCAGATTTATATTAATGTGTCTAATTTGTATTTATTGGTTTACAACCAGCCACTTGCATCAAACAACTGAAAAATAGTCAACAAGAACAAATGCTATAATAGCTCTTGAAATTTCTGAAAACGAACAAAAACTCTAGGTCTTTAATAAATCCTTTTGATGTTGGTTAAACAGCTTCCTCGGATCTAAGAAGACTGTATTATTTTAACAATGATACAGATTTGATTAAATAACATACTTTCTGTCCTATCAATGAAATAATTCTATCTAGACAGATATCTTTTTGTAATTCAACAATATCTTAGATGTTCTTTCAGTATCAATTCACACATAGATCAACTTCATTCTAATAGCTGTTATGCTCTACAATTTTTCTTCTGACATTCAGTTTAAGTCTCTATTAAACCATTAAACCTTTTTCCATTAAACACTGCAAACATCATCTCTGCATATTTGATTATAAGATTCCAAAATGCATCAACTTAAATTTTGACAGGTAGGGATCCCTGGGTGGCGCAGCGGTTTAGCGCCTGCCTTTGGCCCAGGGCACGATCCTGGAGACCCGGATCGAATCCCACGTCAGGCTCCCGGTGCATGGAGCCTGCTTCTCCCTCTGCCTATGTCTCTGCCTCTCTCTCTCATTCTGTGTGACTATCATAAATAAAAATAAAAAAAATTTTTTTGACAGGTACTACTAAATTACCTTGTATTCAAGTAATATTAAGTCCTACCAACAGTTAATCAGTGCCTTTTTCTTTACATTGCCACCAACACTGGGTTTACCTTTTTGTGTGTTGTCACTGATGCCTCATGGCTATTTTCGTTTGCTGTTGATCACCTTTTTTGTGTATTTATTAGCTATATATTAAGTCTTCTACAGGAGATGCCTGTATTTTCTGGAGTTCTTTTTCATTTACATATGTCATTTTTATTAATTTGTAGAACTGTATTTTGTATCTTAGTGGAATTAACCTATGGTCTTTAACTTGTCTTTGTTAAGGTATTAACTGTGTAAGTTTTAAAACTTTGTGTGGTCAAACCTGTTAATCTTTTTCTAAATAACTTCTCATTTTTTGTATAGGATGAACCAATATTGTCATAATACTGTTTATGTGACTAAAAAGTGCCTAACGGTAACTAGTCATCTCCCATAGAGTATGAACTAAAGATTGTTCCATAGCCCTCAACACAGTTCACAGAAATACTAATTTGGCCTGTAACAATTGAAATTATCAATTCAGAAATCCCCAAATCCCCTAGAAGTTTCTGGGTAGTAGAGCAGCAGTCTAGATTTTCCTTTGACTCAGAAATAAGAACAAGGTATTTATTTAGCAGATTAAGAGCATGTTGCATGTCAAGTACTATAGTGTGCTTTAGGACAGTGGTTCTCAACTGGGAGCAAATGGCAATGTTTGAAGACGTTTTTGGGGTACGTGTGGATGTATGTTTATGTGCAGAGCACTTGGGGTGGGGGGTGGATGCTACTGACATCTAGTAGGTAGAGACAAGGGATGCCACTACATACCCTACAATGAACAAGACATCCTCCTCACAACAAAGAATTATCCAGCCCAAAATACCAGTATTGCTGAGGCTGAGAAATCCTGTTTTAGGAATATAAAGCTAAAAAACAGTAAAATTATAATTCTAATATGATCAATAATGAATCAGATTGATACTGGGTGTTGCAGAAGCACAGAGGAGGTGGTGCAGAGGACTAGAGTCAGAGAACATTTCCCATAGGCAGTGATGTATGATCTCTGCACTGGCTTGGGAAAGAGCAGGGTATGTTGGGACGCCTGGGTGGCCCTGTGGTTGAACATCTGCCTTCAGCTCAGGGTGTGATCCCAGGGTCCAGGGATTGAGTCCCATATCAGGGTCCTGCAGGGAGCCTGCTTCTCCCTCTGCCTCTCTTTCATGAATAAATAAAATCTTTTTTAATTTTTATTTATTTACGATAGTCACACACACACAGAGAGAGAGAGAGAGAGAGAGAGAGAGGCAGAGACATAGGCAGAGGGAGAAGCAGGCTCCATGCACTGGGAGCCCGACGTGGGATTCGATCCCGGGTCTCCAGGATCGCGCCCTGGGCCAAAGGCAGGCGCTAAACCACTGCGTCACCCAGGGATCCCAAATAAAATCTTTAAAAAAAGAAAAAGAGCAGGGTATGTTCAGGGAGCTACAGTGGTCTTCAGTGGCAAGAACACGGCAGGTGGACAGAGATGAAGGTACAGAGGCACTCTGAATGTTCTGAGGGACTTAAATAGAGTATCATGGTCAGGTTTGTGTTTTGTTGTTCTGAAGTGGTATCTACCCCCAACATGGGCTTGAACTCATGACCTGGAAATCAAGAGTCACATGCTCTTTCAACTGAGCCAGCCAGGCACCCTTTTTGGTGTTTTTAAAAAGAGAAATCTATCAAAAGTATAGAGAGTGGCTTGGAGAAAATAAGGAGGCTACTCCAATAGTCTAGATGAAAAATAAATGTCTATACTATACTAGCCAGTGACAGTGGGGTGAAAAGGAGAGAACGGAGTAGAGAGTATGTAAGCAGCCACATCCTCTAGGTTCAGTGATTGACTGCAAAAGGAAAAGAGAGTTTGGCATCATTAACCAGGCCAGAGAATAACTAAAGTTGCTGGTTCAGGTAGGGAAGTGAAGGAGGGCAATTAGAAAGGTCAAGTGCCTGAGCACATCTGAATAAACAGTTAACAGACACAACAGAATTTAAAGACCTGAAGGGGCAGCAAGGCTAGAGAATACAGATTTGGGGGAAGCCATGCCATGTGATTAAAGGTGAAGCTTTGGATGAGGTTATCTACCCTGTAATTCCCTTCTGAAATTTTATGTGTGTGCACATGTATAGTTTTCCTAGTGGGGGGCGGGGGGAAGTGGGCACTCACAATTTTCAGATTCTCAACAGCATCCAGAATAGTTATGAACTAAAAATATAGCAAAAGGAAAAAAAAAAAAAAACAGCCCTTAGAATAACTAGTGGGTACAAGAAGAATGCTGGCCTTGTATTAATTTATTTTTCCAAGTGTCATCTTTTATAGCTAGGACTTTAAGGGGAAATTAGAAGTAGGCTTTTTGGTTTCACTGTAGGCTAATGTGTTTCAGTGCAGGAAAATTAAGTCTCTTAACAAGGACTAATTATGTCTAGAAGTGATTGGTTAGTTGTATAAAAACCAACAGGACACTCCATGTAACTTACCTCATTTTTCTTTTTCTCCTTGATCTGTGTTAGGGTTCTCTTGTTCGACTGTAGTTTGTTTGCATTGAAATTAATATACAAACCACCCAACTGCTTGATACTCATACCAGGGTCTATGCTGCTGCTTGTCAACTTCAGACTGAAAAAGAAAGGATCACTTAAAGATCAAATAATCAAACCAAAATGTAAACAACTGAGATTATATTTTTAAGATCACTTTTTTCTTCTCTCCCCTTTTAGTGCCAATGACAAGAAAAAAAAAAAAGAGGGGATCCCTGTGTGGCTCAACGGTTTGGCCTCTGCCTTTGGCCCAGGGTGTGATCTTAGAGTCCCGGGATCAAGTCCCACATCGGGCTCCCTGCATGGAGCCTGCTTCTCCCTCTGCCTGTGTCTCTGCCTCTTTCTGTGTCTCTCATAAATGAATGAATGAATAAAAATAAAATCTTAAAAAAAAAAAAGAGGATTAAGACCATACAATATGCCAGTAGACTTCATAGAGGGATTTTAGAAAGAAAAAAATTGCAGAGAAGAGGAGATACATCTGGCAATTCAGCTCAACTTCATATACAGGTAGTGAGTTAATAAATGTACTACCTCCATCTCTAAAATCACTAAAAGACTTGCAGGTTATCCAAACTTAGAATGTTTTTCTGGGTGACTAAGGGCATTTGGTAATGTCTCTAAATCAGTGACTTTTAAACAATGTGAACAGGTGAACAACTGTACTTCCCACTGGAGGTTTCCAAAAATACACAAGTCATACCTCATATCTACCAAATCAGTTGGTTCTGGGCTCCTGCTATAAGGAATTTCTACTTTTACATTACTGAAAGGTTCTTTTTATAAGCAAATACATTTCGACTTCCAGTTATTTTCTTCCCTATTTATTCATATAAACTGAGTAGTTAAAAGCTTTTGATCAATCTCCAGAACTCATTCTACTGCAGTGGTTTGGCAGTGATTCTCAAACCTAAAGGTACATTAGAATAATCCTGGGAAGGAGTGTGGCTTTTAAAAAATAAGTATGCTTTAAAAAAAAAAATAAGTATGCTTGAGGCTAGCCTCAGAGATTTGTATCACTGGCTCAGAGATCTGTATCATTGGCTTAGAGTGAAAACCGAGCATCTGTTAATGTATAGACCCTCTCCAAGGACGTCTGTATTTCCAGCGGATGCACTGCCACCACGGCCCTATGCCTAAGAAAAACAAAAACAGAAAAAAAACAAAAAACAAAAGAAACCACCCCAAATTTATCACTTTTCAATGGGTGATAGATGGGATTATAGGTGATTACTTTTCTCTATTTTTCAACATCTCTACAATTAGCATCAAGATAAAAATTTCTTTCCATTTTATGTTGCTCTTAACAATCATGCAGGAAAACCTTAACAGATGATTTCCAATAGATCACTGGTGGAGAAATATGACTAACCAATGCACCCAAAGACTAGGGAAATGCTGGATAAAAGCGCTCATGACTAACCAATGCACCCAAAGACTAGGGAAATGCTGGATAAAAGCGCTCTTTTTTTTTTTTAATTTTTTTATTTATTTATGATAGTCACACAGAATGAGAGAGAGGCAGACACACAGGCAGAGGGAGAAGCAGGCTCCATGCACTGGGAGCCTGACGTGGGATTCGATCCTGGGTCTCCAGGATCGTGCCCTGGGCCAAAGGCAGGCGCCAAACCGCTGCGCCACCCAGGGATCCCCTAAAAGCGCTCTTCCATAAAGAACCTGACAGTAATTTTCTCAATTCCTGTGTATATTTTTATGGTAAATCAGCCATTTGAAATATGTATCAAAAATTTACTTTTAGGGGATCCCTGGGTGGCTCAGCAGTTTAGCACTTGCCTTTGGCCCAGGGTGTGATCCTGGAGTCCCAGAATCGAGTCCTGCATAGGGCTCCCTGCATGGAGCCTGCTTCTCCCTCTGCCTGTGTCTCTGCCTCTCTCTCTGTCTCTCATGAACAAATACAATCTTTTTAAAAAAATTTACTTTTAAAAATAAAGGTAAAACTTACAGCTTAGACTTTGTGCTATTTAGTAAGTCGTCTTCATCACTAAACTCATTTCTTTCATGGTCTGATGGTTCTTCACTTTCTTCATCCTCTTCCTCCTCTTTTTCTTCCTCAGTGGCAACCTCACTTGCCTTGTCTCTCTCATCGAGGTAAAAATGTTTATCAGTACTCAATCCAGGAGTTGTGTCAATTACAAACAATGCATTGTCACATGACATATTTTCTGATTCTCCATTTAATGACTCCTTTTGACCATTATTTTCAACATAACACACAGTGTCCTCTTCATTCTCACTGTTTTCAGACTGTTGGCTTTCATCACTGCTGAGAACTAAGAAAACAGAATCACCTTTGTCCAGGGATGCGTGGAACTCAGACTTGAATAGTTTGGCTTCACGCTCAAAATCTACATCCTTTCCTTCATTCCCGTCTTTGCTGATACTGGTAACCGTGCACTCTTCTTCATCTCTACCACCATTACCAAATTCTGTGAAGTCACCTGTTTTTATGGTGCTCTCTTTCTCTTCATTCCATCTGTCCACTTCCACCACTGCAAATGTTTGAGCTAATGATTTCATTATAGACTCACAGTACAGATTTGAGAGTTCTGATGTGGTTTTGTTACTTTGGGGGGTTGAATGCCTTTGAGAAACTAACCCCTGAATGCCAGTGTCCTGAGGTTCAGAAAGGCTCTCCAACTGATAATTATTCTTATTTATTTCTTTTTCCTCATCTAGTATTCCTTTGGCTTCTTCATTTAAATTCTTACAATTCTGTTTTGTTATTTCTTTCAGAGGTCCAACACTGGGCTGTTTTTCCTCTTTTATATTAAAACGGCGTTTTTGCACCGTTTGTTTTTTGTTTGAATTTATGTGGTAGGAATCATCATCAAAGTCATTATAAATTTCATTATTATAGAAATCTGGCTCATTTATCTGAGAAACAGATCTTGCTAGTAAACAGGTTGCTTGTCTGGTATCTGAATCCTCTGAATTTATAGGTGTTTTTATGATATGCTTTTCATTTTCTGGTACAACATCATTATCTTTTTCCTCAGTTTGTGCCTGTAGTTTCTTCTGCATACTTCTCGTTCTCATAGTTGCAACTCCAGAAAATGAAGAAATGTTTGAGTTTGATGATTCAGCATCAGAAATAGCTTCTGTATGTAAATCTTGGCTTGGATCTGTTACGGATTTAGCCTTACTTCTTCTGGTCCTTGTAGATTTTAATGTAGGCACCACAATTCTAGAAATACCCGAGACATGTGATTCAGCTTCAGAGTCATCGTTTTCTTCAGTAGGAGACTGATGTGCTGGTGTTATTTTCGGCGTTTTCTTAACACTGGGCACTGGGGTGCATGCAACTAAGATCTGCCGTCTCCTAGTTACTCTTAAAATGAGATCCTGCAGCTCAGACACAGAAGAACAATTTGACTCTGCTTCAGAGATCTCTCCATCAGTACATGGTTTGTTTATTTCAGGTAATGAGACTGTAGTTCCACTCTTCCTCTTTCTGGTTTTAGGAGTTCTAGAAGCTGGACTTTGTTTCCTAGTGGTTTGTGATTCAGCAGTAGTTGGGTCGACAGGTAGACATTCCTTCCTGCCTTTTGGATGTGTGTGAATTCTTTTAGCAGCAGAAGTCTGTAAGCCAGAACAAATACACTGTAATTTAGATAGGGCTGGAACTAGGGTAAAGTGAACGAGGCACTCCTCTCAGGAGCAAATTTTAAGACGGTACTAAAAACCTCAGTAAACAAGATTAATACAAGAACCACCACCATCACCATCACCATCAACTTAAAAAGACAAACAACTAAATACTAAACACTGGATCCAACATTGCATTTGCAAGGCCTTGCCTCACAACAACCAGTATCCATGATCTTTAGTAATAAAAATTAAAAACATATACTGGATCTGACTCCGCCTCACTCGCCTCACCCAAGACCTAGATCTAACCGCAGAATCCGAGCCGGCGGACGCCCGGAGCCCCTGGTCGCCGCCAGGGGGCGTCACTGCAGCCATCCCCACTCCAGAAAAAAGCGCTGTGGGCCACGACCAGCTTCCCACGTGACCACGGGAACCTTCTCTTCAATACCCTCACACTTGGTAGCCGGGGTGAAGCCTCCTTCGTACGGTTTTAACAGGTTAAAGGGCCTCAGCATCACGAACGTGAACTATTCAGCAAGTGACCTGGCCTCTCCGTTCCAGGCCTGGGACCGTCTTAAAAAACCGCAGCGAGGACCGAAGAGGAAGCTACGGGCTTGGCCCTGGGCCTGGAGGCGGCAGCGCGCGCACGCTCGGGCTCCCTCCGCCGCTCCGCCTCGCCCCGCTCCGCCTCGCCCCGCTCCGCCGGGCCCTCCCACCCAGGCGCCGCTCCGGGAGGCCGCGGGCAGACGCGAGGGCGCTCTGCGGTCTCCTACCTTCTGTGGGGAGTCTTCGGCCAACGTGGCCTTCCTCGCGGACGGACGCCGCCCCGACCGGGTCACCACCATCCTGCCAGCTCGCAGCCACCTCGGTCTGCCTCCGTTCCGGCGCGCCGGAAGTGCGTCAAAGAGGCGCCTCGCCCTCATCTACCGCGAGGATCCCGGGAATAACGAGAATCTCGTCCCGGCCTCCGGCCCGCGGGCCTAGGTCGGGGGCTCGAGCTCGAGCCGAAGCCGCGGTTCCGGGCGCTCGGGGCGGCGTCTGCAGCGCGGTGGGAGGCGGGCCGGCCGCCGGAGCCCGCGGTGACGGAGGGCCCGCGTCCCAGCTTCCACAGACGAATTGGAAGGTCGCATCTTCTTTCCAAGACCAACCATCCTCTCCTGCGTTTGGTCCTAGAGTAGTCGTGGGTGTGACCAAAGGATGGGTTTGCATTATGTAGAATACCTTTTTTTTTTTTTTTTTTTGCAACGGCGTAATCTTGTCTTATTCATGGAATTAAATATTAAGTTTGTATTAATAAATAAAATCGGACGACTCGGTTGGGGGTAAAGATGTATTTGTTAAATGTTCCAGAAACAGAGACTCGGAAGCTATGTAACATAAAGGTGAGATGGTGACTAGGGATCGGGAAATAAGAAATGTTAAATTTTAAAGGAGAGCGATTGTCCCCCCCCCCCCCCCAGTAAATGACCAGAATAAAGAGAAAGTGTTTGCTTTCTTTTAGGATGAAGTATGGAGAGCTAGAATGTACCTGAGGAAGGAAGTATGGAGAGCTAGAATGTACCGTAGGCAGACGGCTGTTGTTGGAGGTGAGGAAGGATGAGCGCTGCACCAAATCTGCTCTTTGTAACAGAAAGTCCTTTTTTTCCCCTTATTATCACAAAACACAGATTTATCATTGTGCGCTTTGCCACCCAGCTTAATAGGTCCTTTCATAAGGACCTGCAGCCAAATACCACTGGCTAAATTTTGGCCAATTAGTATGAATTTTTTTTAAGATTTTATTCATTTATTCACGAGACACACACACACACACACACACACACACACACAGGCAGAGGGAGAAGCAGGCTTCTTGCAAGGAGCCCGACGTGGGACTCCATCCCAGGACCCCGGGGTCATGCCCTGAGCCAAAGACAGACGCTCAACCACTGAGCCACCCAGGTCATCCCACAACACCTGTCTTTTTAGAGTCCTGTTATTTGGGGGAGATTTTGTTATTGCAGCTGAGCCAAATCCAACTGAAGAAAGGAATTAAAAAAAAAAAGAGAGAGAGAGAGAGATGGACTTAGCCATAGAAGAATGCTCCTTCCTTTGAGGCAGGTGGGAAGAGTTTTTGAAGTAGAGAGAGAATGTGAATGCAGGGAAGTTAAACTGCAGGGAAGGAAAGAAGAGGAGCTTTTCGATGGATAACCTCAATCTTCTCTGTAAGTTGAAGATTCATCTGTTTAGAGGGATGGAAAAGGTTTAGATTGACCCTTGGGAATGTGGTAAGGAACAAAAAGAATTGTAGTTTGGCTGAGTAGCAAAGAGATCATGTAAGAGGAACAACATTAAAACAGGCTAGATTTCGAGAGAAGCAGAATGGTGTAGAGGAAGGAAAGTGAACCAATCCGGGGTAGGTAGTGGAGATCAAAGTGGCAGGGGACAACAGCATCAATTACAGTAATAATGGCACAGTTCACATTTGCTGGGTACTAAGTGCTTCACATGCATCAACTTTTTGGCTCTACAACAACTAGATGAAAATGAATTTAAGATCACAGGAGTGGATATAGAAATTGGGGATTATGTAGAAAATCAATGTGTAATATTCACTTGCAAGCACGGCCTTCTTAAAACTAAAACTTCCAAACGTTACAATCTAACAAGATTTAGAAACAAAATACAGAACTAAAATGTCAGTACATATTCATAATCAGAGAAGACTGATTGGCTGATAATAGGCAAAACTACAAAGTGTGCTGTTTTGGTTTTATGTGCGCTTACCAGGTCTGCCCTGTTTCTACCTTTATTGCCTACTCTCTTTATCCATTGTGGATTTGGGGCAAATACAGGATACCCAATTTTAGATATAGTATGAAAATACAGTAGTTATCACTCAGGCCCAAAGGGAAGCTGCCTCTTGATAGTTAATATTTTACTAATTAAACCCTTAAGCTGGGTTGAGTCTCTCCCTGGAATTTCAGGCATTAACCAAAAGATGAAAGCCTTTTTTTTTAGTTTATGAGCCTTCTAAAAATAAACACTATTTGTAGTTATTCTGCATTATTACATGTAAAATGTTACACTGAAGTTTGGCTTGTAAGATGGTCCCCGGTGATCCCATCTCCCAGTTTCAAACCCTTGATTGGGGTCTGGACCTGGTGACTTATAGTGAAAGGAATGAGAAAAGTGATGAATATCTCTTTCATGATTAGGTTAGCCAAAAAGCTGGCTTGCATCTTGCACTCTCTCACGTGTTCATTCTGTGGGAAGCTAGTGGCGTGGTATGAGCTGTCCTGTGCAGAGGGCCACGTGGCAAGGAAGTGAGGGAGGCCTCTTGGCCTGCAGCCAACAAAGAACTCAGGTCTAGCCAACAACCATATGTGCGAGCCTGGAAGTAGACCAACCTCAATCTTGCATGTAGGGGAGACTGTAATCCTAGCTGACACTTTGTGACCTTTGAGACACCCTGAGGTACCCAGACACAGCAATACATGTCGTTATTGAATAATTGTCTGCTCTAAAATTTCATGTACGTGCTCTTTCATGTCTAGCTTCTTTCACTCAGCATGTGTCTGAGATTTGTTACTGTTTATGATTTTTATTGCTGAGTTAGTATTCCACTGTATGATTAAAATACATTTATTCATTCAACTGTTGATAGCATTTGGGTGGTTTTTAGTTTTCAGCTATTATGAGTAAAGTGCTACAAACACATATATATGTCCTTTTTGGACATTTTTTTTTTTTGGACATCTGTTTTTATTTCTCCTGCGTAAATACCTCGGAGAATAACTGCTGGGCCTTATGGTAAGTGTACATTGAATTTTGTAAGAAATGTCAAAGTATTATCTATAATAGTCATACCATTTTACATTCCCTCCAGCAACAGGAGAGTTCTGCTTGCTGCACATCCTTGTCAACACTCGGTACTGTCAGCCTTTTAAAATTGTATATATTTTGCATTTTAGTGATATTTCCTTGTGGTTTTAAATTGCATTTCCCTGATAACGATGCTAAGCATCTTTTAATATTTTATTGGCTATTCATGTTATCTTTGGTGAAAAATCTGTTCTATTTTTTATTGGGTTGTCTTATGAGATTTTAAGAGTTCTTTATACAATCTGGATATCAAGACCATTATAGACACAATTTATAAAGATTTTCTCTCATTCTATGGGGTGTCTTTTCACTTTGACAGTGTCCTCTGAAGTGCATATTATTAAGATCATTTATTCATGAGACACACACAGAGAGAGAGGCAGAGACATGGGCAGAGGGAGAAGCAGGCTCCATGCAGGGAGCCAGATGTGGGACTCAATCCCAGGACCCCAGATCACGCCCTGAGCCAAAGGCAGATGCTCAACTGTGAAGCCACCCAGGCATCCCTGAAGTGCAATTTAAAAATAATTTGATTCCTTATTTTTCATCAGAAATATGTAATGGAAATATTTTCCCCCATGTGACTTGTATTTTCACTTCCTTAACAGTGTCTTTTGAGGGACAGAAGATTTAAATTTTGATTAAATCCAATTATCAGTGTTTTTTAATGGTTTTTTTTTTTGTTATTGTTACCAAAAAGCTTTGCAGCCAGTTTTAATTTTCCTGCTTTGTTCTAATTCGATATACACCAATGTAAGCTGAAATTTTAAACTAAAAATAATAAAAAAAAAAACTTGACAAAACGATACTAGTTCTGGGGAAGAAAATCCAGATTTTCATCAGGAAGCGTATATATGCTGGAAGTCAATGGAATATTATCTTCAAATTGCTCAGGGAAAGTATTTGGAAACTTAGAATTCTATAATGTCAAATGATTATTTAGGATTGAGAACATAGTGAAGAAGACATTTCAGACAAGCAGGACCTTCTAGGTTTACTGCCCAAAAACCTTCAGTGAAAGAATTACTAATAACATCCTTAAGAAAAAAGCAAATTTAAATGGAATAGAATGCAAGAATCAATGAGGAAAACTGAGGAAAGAAGGAAAACAGCTGAGTCAAAGTAATGCATATTGCAAAACAGGAACCTTTCTAAAATAATGGACCAACACACACAAAAATCTTGTATGACATTTTATACGTTTATTCATTGCCAAGAGATACATACTAAAGTTTTGTTTGGCTTTTCTGGTAGTGAAACTACATAACAGCCATATTCTGATATATTTGGGAGATTTGGTCAAATTTTAGCCTCTTTTTTATATGATATTACTTTTCCCACCTCACTCTTGTCTCAACAGAAGCCATTCCCTTCTAACTGTTAAGGGCAAGCTCTTTAAGAAACTTTTCACTGAATTTCTAAAGTTTACATATAGTTGTTCATCATTCAATAAAAGCCTGTTTACAAACAAGGCAAACAAAGGCCTCTGCCGGAATTCCCACTCCTCCTTTCATTCTATTCTAGGCTAATTTCTTCAGGGGAGCCTCCAAGCAGTACATACTCCCTGGCCCCACTTCCATCACCAACAGATGCAGACTTTATTGCTCTTGTTCATGTACAGATCTCTCTTCCCCCCACAACTACTATATGCTCCTTGAAGACAGAGGTTTTTTATTTGTCTATCTGCCAGTATTTTACTGGCTGGCATATAGTAGGCATTTAATGAATCTCTGAATGAATACATGAATAGCTTTATGGTTTGGATCTGTAAAAATTATTCATATTTTCAAATCATACTGAATTTGAGTTCAAATAGGTCAAAATCAATACTCTAGGATGCTTTCAGCTATTCAAACAACGCAATGAAAAAATATACACTTTATTTTAATTAGATAATTCATAATACTCATGGGTGAAATTAAAGACATAAATATTAATGCTTTATGCTTTATATTTTGCCTGTATTTTATAATACATCACTAAAGACACATAAAAGTAGAATTATTTAACAAAAACATTTTCCCTAAGTGTATTTCTAATTCTGAAAACTATAAAAAATATTAATGAAAGTTATGTTACATAGTTTTCAAAAATAAAGCTGACATATCCCATCATCTTTATGGGAAAATGACAGGTACAAGGTCTGGTACATTATGAAGTTAACTTTCAAAAATATGTTCAGAATCAGAAGTTGGTATATTTGATTATGAAAACAATGGTTTAAATTCCCATTAAAACAACTTCAAATTTCTGTAAATGTACAACTGGCAAAGAGATGAATTGTCAATCACTTACATTCCCCAGTATTGAAAATGCTAGGTTGAAAAGTTGCAAAGAAAATCTGTTAAAAAATGAGATGTACTTAAATGAGCCTTAGACCTTTATCATTGAAAATTGAGATCCTATTTCAGTTACTACTCGGCTCTGGTAGGGAAAAGTCTGACCATCCACTCAAAATAGAGTAACTTTATTTTCCATTCCACACATAGCTGTTTAAGTGATCTTTGAGAACAGAAAAATTATTAGCTTTTTGTTATTCAATCTAGCACAGGCCATTCCTAAATGGATACTCTACGAGTGTACTGGCACAATGTGGCCTTCAGAATTTACATCATATGAACATAATTTATAAGACACCTTGGTCCTTCTGGTGACTACAGTTTCTTGGATGGGAATTCAAGACAGACTCATCACAGAACAAATTCTAAGTTATAGTATATTGTGTTAATGTAAGGCTCCAGTGTCCTTTGGAAATATAATAAACTTGTAGTTTCTTTTCATGTTTACTGAAAAAAAAATTCTTTCTGCCTTGAGTCACTGAATACACCTCACCTCAGAAAACATACCTGTTATATACACTGTTGATAACTTAGCTTTCAGCTTTAAACAATTATTTGGTAGTATACTGTTTGTTATTTTATGGCTTTTTAAACATTAAGTCCTTAAATATCTGAAAAGCATTCACTATATTCTGATAGTTCACAAAAAAAGAGATGTGAACATCAGCTTGGAAAATTGTAAAGCCTTAAAAAAATCAGTTTCTAAAAAAGGTTATTCAATAACAGAAATTAAAGGTACAGAAATGAAACAAAAAACTCATTTTGAAGTCCCATACATACATGATCCCCTTCACAAAATGAATCTATAGTCTTCTTTGTCAGGAGGTGGGGAGAAAGAACACAAAAAAAGCTCTTCTAAAGTTTAGATCAATTAGCAACATAAGTTTATTTTACCACTTTCAAAAGAACCCTTCAAACAATCAAATTTTTAAGTGTAGGGTTTTAAGAAGCAACAAATGTGATATTAAAGTTCCCTCTTAAAATAGTTTGACCAATTCACTGTTCAGGCTTAAATTAAAATAAGCATTTGTTTAAAGACTTATGTTGTATGAAAACATGTTGCACATTTCAAAATAAAAAAGTTAACTATATACATTCAATAATATTGTATACAATTAATATAAAGGCTAAATAAGGCTTTAGGAAGTTCTAGGTCTAGTTTTAGCAAGTCAGTCAGCTGATTTGTTACAATTCTAATGATCAAATTATCTGACCAGTAAACTACAAAAGCTTATTTAGGGAAGGAAGTGTCTGGTATATATATATATATATATATATATATATATATATATATATATATATTTTAATATTTATTTAAGAGAGAGAGAGTGCACAGACATGTGAGTGGCAGCAGGGGTGGGGTTGTGGTAGAGAGGGAGAAAGAGAATCCCAAGCCGACTCTGGCACCAAGAGTCAGAGTCCTACACAGGGCTTGATCTCATGACCTGAGCCAAAACCAAGAGTCGGATAACTTAACCGACTGCACCACTGAGGTGGCTCTAGTGTATTTATTTGAATATGGAACTTATTTTCTCTAAGTTGAAAAAACTTGGGCAAAATAGTTTTATATATTAAGTTTATTTTTTATAAACCATGTATTAAGACACATGGTTTAAAAGTACTGATTGACATACAAGACATATTTAAAACCTTTTCAAACCATTTGGGTTACAGATACAAATTTATAGAACTAAGGAGACCTGCAGTATATATCAAAGGCCATGGCTTATTTATTTTATCTTTTCTGGTTCTTAAACTAATGAGGAATTATAAGAAGTAATCCATAACCTTTTCCAGCTCTAAAGTTTTGAATTATATCATTTTGCTTTCAAACAGTTAAGACCGTATCTCAAGTTGTCTAGACAGTGTTGGCCCTGAATTAAAGATTTTTTTTGCTCGTTTTCTATTTGTCCCTCCAAGTCAGTTATTAGTGAGGAGCAAATATTACATATTTTACTCAATTGATTCTGAATCTCTGCGCCCCTCTTCCCCCCAGAGCCACAGTGCTCAGCACATGGTAAACACTCAATACTTACTGAATATTCTTGAATGAATAGCAAAATATTAAGAATGGATCAAGTATTAAAAAGAATCTGGAGATGATAATAGTTGCTTTTATAAAACCCCCAAACAATAATTTCAAAGCTTCTAGTCTCCTTTTTCAGATTTACTTTGGTTTGTCTTGGAAATAATAGCAAGGAAAGTATGGCACAAGAATACAGGATTAAATCATTATAGGTAAACTACAAGCAAGGACAGCTAAGTTTAAGTTTTCATTCATGTATTGAAGAAATTAATTTTACTTAGACTACTAATAGATCCCAGCTACTCCAGTTACTGTGGGATATAATCATCTTATCAATAACAGAAAAAATATCTTCCAGTATTGCAGTTTTAACAATTGTAATTAAATTGCTTATACTATAGAATAAGAAGCCATTCATTTTTAGAAATAAAAAATATGTATATACATTACCCTGATGCCTAGGCCCAAAATATATCTAACAAATTTTCTTGATTTCTATTAGTCATAAAAATAAAGGAAAAATATATTGCAAGTACTTTCTTTATAGACCATTTCAATTAGAAAACAATAGTTAATGAAAACAATACAGTGGTTCATGTGAGTGAACTGATATGGAGGCAAGAAAAGTATTCAAAATTGGTAGATAACATTGTCAAATATAACTGAAGAATATCTGCCTCCATGACACCATTTACAGCCAGTAACTAATTTTTACACATCTCAATTTTATCTTATATTCAAGGAAAATACAAGTCAGTAGGTTATGATCCTAAGTCGTAGTTAGGAACCCCTTCTTTTAGCTTGCAAAATGTAGCCTTTTGATTTGATAATTCCTCTACTTTTAACAATGACCGAATATCTCAGTAGCCACAGGGGCACCCACTCGTGTGCTTGAATGTCAGGGATGCTTTCCTGAAGGGCTTCTTGGAAACTGGCTTCAGAAAGCAGTTCTTAAAACAAACACACACACACACACACACACAAACAAACATCCAGTGTTAAATTAGAAAATAACAGCACTTTACCATGTAGATAAACATTTAAAAGCAACAACACTTCAAAATTGATTATAAAATATGCTTTCCCTTGATGTGTGCTATGAATCTGAACCAGAATATCAGAAAGATCCAGGCAGTTCTTTAGAAAGTATCCCTGTACCCCAGCCTATTTAATTCATAACCTCTGGTGAGTGGAACCTGCATATTTGTTTCTTGTTCTTTTTGGGAAGATTTCCAGGCAATTCTAATGTAGAGCCAGTAAAAATACAGAAAAGTTACATACAAAGAAGAAAAATGTACCCATAATCCTATCAAGCAGAGATGGATCATTTCCATTGCCATGTATTTCCTTCCAACTTTTTTCTGTATCTATCTTTCCATATATCAAAAACTAAAAATCACGCTGTAGTTACAGCCTAATTTACTTATTTCTTCAACTTATATTATGAATCTTCCCATGTAATTAAATATTCTGTGAAAGTATCATTTTAAATAATTATCCAGATACTATATTATATAGATACCATCATTTATACATTTCCTCATTGTTGACCAAAAAAATTTAGGTATTTCCTAATAAAAATAATACTGCGCTGAACATCTTTAAAATGCATGCCTGGCTACGGAATGACAAAGTCAAAGTATAAGTACATTTTAAAGATCTGATAGACAGTATATTGCCAATTACTTTCCTTAACAGCTGTATTTTATATTTCTACTAGCAGTTGATAATAGAGTGTCAATCCTACCATATCCTCACAAGTACCAGCAATCATTTAAAAACTCTCTGGCAATGGTTATCTTTTTGTTTTGTTTTGTTTTTTAAAAGATTTCAGGGTAGCCCGGGTGGCTCAGCGGTTTAGCGCCCCTTCAGCCTAGGGTGTTATTCTGGAGATGCGGGATTGAGTTCCACATCGGGCTCCCTGCATGGAGCCAGCTTGTCCCTTTGTGTCTCTGCCTCTCTCATGAATACATAAATAAAATCTTTAAAAATAAATAAATAAAAAGATTTTATTTATTTATTCATGAGACATACACACACACACACACACACAGAGGGAGAGACACAGGCAGAGGGAGAAGCAGGCTCCATGTAGCGAGCCTGATGTGGGACTCGATCCCAGGACCCCGGGATCACACCCTGGGCTGAAGGCAGACGCTCAATCACTGAGCCACCCAGGTGTCCCTATCTTTTTATTTGTGTCTTTTTGATGAAATAATTTTCTAATTCCATACTCATGTCCAAGCCCTCTACTCCTGCTCTGATGTACTATTCCCCTCCTCACTGCCTCTCCTCCAGCCACAATGGCCTCATACCTGTATCCTGAAATCCTCAAGCACACACACACTTTTTGAGGCCTTTGAATCAGTTGCTCCCTCTTCCTTGAACACTCTTCTTCCAGATTCTCACAGGGCTCTCACCCTTCTTGTAGGTCTCTGATTAATGTCACGTTAGCAGAGAGGCCTCCCTACTCGTATAAAACAACCCCTAACCTGGGCACTCTTTTCTCCCTCAGTCAACTTTTCTCCATAGCATATACCACCATTTATTACATTTAACATTTACCTTACTGTCTATCTCTTCCCAACAAAACATAAATTCCTTGAGGGTTAGAATTTCTCTGACTCCCTATAAGGGACTGAACAATGCCTGACATATAGTAGGTACTCAAATATCTGTTGAATCACTAATCAATCTGTAAACATTCTATCAGGGTCAGAAGCAATCAAATAGGGACTAAGTGATCAATACAGTATGATATGGGAACACGAAAGGACCCACCTAACCCAAAAGAACTACTGTGATATTTGAGTAACATCAATAGGTAAACTCTCAGTAAATGTTAGCTATTATCATGTGCCAGGCACTTTTCTGAGTACTTAACTTGTATTAACTCCTTTAATCCACATGTTAACCCTATAAGACAGATAATACTCTCTCCTTTTCCAGGGGGCAAATGAAGCAGAGAGGTAGATCACTTGCCCAAATTCATGCAGACATTAAGTTGTAGGTTTCATAAATGGAAGGCAAATGTCTCCTTGGGAAAGTAACATGAACATGGATTTATCAGACTTACAGAGAACAGGACCTAGAGGGAATGAGGCATTAGGCAGATCAGATTTAATGGGAGTGAGGGGAGGGTAAAATAAACAAAAAGGGGAAGGCTCTGAGTCAGGATCTCCTACTTCACAATTTCACCCTGGTTGTAGTTAAACTGTTACCACAAATCCTAGGACAAAGAATAATGGAAAATAAACACTTTCTGAAGAATAGGGTAATTTTAGAACAGGGGACTTTAGAACAGGGGACTTAAAAACAAAGCTACTTTGGATGACAAGTAGATTTAATGTTTTACAACTTGATTGCTTAAAAAATAAAATGTGACACAGAGAGCTATGCTATTCATCAACTTAACTACATACTTTTAAATTAACTATGCGAGCTCTTTAGAATCAGTAAACATGATAAATCTTGTAAGAAAAGAATTGCTTCATTATAGATCAAAGTGAAGAATCACTAATGCAGGATCAACCTATACATTCTAATTAAAGGGTTTAGTATTAAAATTAGACATCTAAATGTCAAGTCATGTCAGTAAAACAAAAAATACCAAAAAAGGATTAACTCTCTCTTCTCATATGTATATGCAATTTATTTTGCCATAACAACAATGCATTAGCACATATCCACATGCCAACATTTAGGTATCATGGAAATAAAATACCAGACACCTTAGTCTTATCCTATTTCCTTTCCTACTGGAAAAAGGAGTTTTTTTTAAGTGGGGCCAGAATGGGGTGTAGGCTCATCCATCAGCTGTTGATGATAATTACTGTTGGAAGAGCTGCACATCCTCCCCCTGCCCTGAAACAGATAAATGTTATAGTATCTTGCCAACATATGGAAAGTTAGAATTTAAATGGTTTATGTTTCCGAATAAATCAGCACAGAAATTCTTTGTTAGATTTTCACTAAAATGACTTTTTTTTTTTTAATGAATCTAATCACTTGTGAAAGTACTTACTGTAGGGAGAAGCAAAAGTCATTATCTCCTACTCTGGTATCATTTAAATGGAAACTGACAAGAAATAAGGTTCTCAGACTGAAATACTACAACGTTTACATCTCAAATCAAAACGATAGTACAGTATTGGGGAGAAAGGCTCCCAATTTAACCAGAACCAAGTCTAAGTTTAAATTTTGCCCTTTGCCAGCTGAGTGACCTTGGCTAGTTTCTTAAATTTTGTAAGGCTCTATTTTCTCATCAATAAAATGCCTAGTTTCAGCTGTTGTGAGGATTACAGATCATCTTTCTAAGGCATTTAGCATGATGCCTAGCATTTGAGGAGCAATAACTATTAAAACAACTCCTTTTCCTACAAAACAGTGAAAAAATGAGAATGGGGCAGATTGCTAATAAGTAATGTAACAGCTTAAGGGGTTATCCATAAGCGCACTAAAAATAAACTGTGTCAAACCACCAACATAATGCCATCTTTATAGACATGGAAGTAAAAGCTGCATGTTTTTTACTTACCTCCTCTAGTATTTATTAAACTAGAACTTCTATAAAAATGTTACAGAGATTTAAAACTTTCACAAGACATTTCACACTTATAACTACTAAAAATACCATTTCATTTTTTCACTGAAAAAATGAGAATGGGAGAGACTGCAATAAAGTATAAAACATTCTCTTCTCAGCTTTCCTACTTATCCCACAAAATGTTCATAAAACATCATTCTACAGAAGGTGGACAAGCCATTCTCATTAATCAAATAATGTTTCTAATTGATGACATAGATCTTGATAGTAATGATTAATAAAATACCTAATCAATTACCTATCCTAAGATGCTCAAATTTCAAAATAAATTTTACCTGCCTCTCTTTCCAGATATTTACCCTCTTTAAATAAGTGGCTGTTTGGTACAGTTTTTGCTGTACTATACAAGGTTTTATATGATACTACTTAGAATATCTCAAAAGATCTTTTTTGTGTAGTTTAATATTTATAAACTTCAACAGGCTGTTCAGGAAATGATCCCTTCAATTTTTTTCTCACTGATAGACAAAATAAAGTTTTGTGAAACTAAAGTCATATACATTTCAAACTATTATGAAAAGTTCCAGGTAACATTTATCACTGTATAAAATTAAAAATTAAATTTTAACAAGTAGTTTCTTATAAGATAAAAGTTCATGATCAATCAATCAAACGAAAATATAAGTCTTACCTTTTGGATCATTATGAGTCAATAGCTGTATGTCAAATTGTTTAGCAAATGCAGTCAAGTCTGGAGGCATCACACAGCAGGAGGCCAAGTTAACTTGGTTACTATTTGGTTTTACCTAGAAGTGAAAAAAATCAGGACACTGCCACTAAGTACTATGAAAAGTAGAAAGCAGTAAAAGAACACAATTTTAGAAAATATGAAAGACTGCATTTCATAGTGCTTAAAGTTCATAAAACATTTTTGTATGAACATATTTGTTGATGTATGCTTTTTCTTTTTTTTTTTTTTTTAATTTTTTTAATTTTTATTTATTTATGATAGGCACACAGTGAGAGAGAGAGAGAGAGGCAGAGACACAGGCAGAGGGAGAAGCAGGCTCCATGCACCGGGAGCCCTACGTGGGATTCAATCCCGGGTCTCCAGGATCGTGCCCTGGACCAAAGACAGGCGCCAAACCATTGCGCCACCCAGGGATCCCGATGTATGCTTTTTCTAACTCATGTCAGTGGTAACGGGGAAAGGAAAGCTCTAGGAAAGGGGAAAAAAGCCAATATAGTGCTACAATCCTTAGAAATTGTCCTGCCACAACTTGCAATCTAATACACTTGCCTCAGAAACACAGTTCTAAGTGCAATGGTTCCAGCTCTTAAAGAGGGAATAGGTCCTCAAGGTAAAGGATCAAAGAAACATAAGAACAGTTAAAGTATAAAATATGGTTATAAATCAGACACATTTTGAAAATGAATTAGATAATTTCTAAAAGTTTCTCTGGTTATTTTACAGATACATTCCAGATCACCCAAGTCTCTCCAGCAGAATCTTAGCTGCATTCTGGCTATCACCAAATCAAAGGGAGAAGGGACAATACTTTCTCTAAAGTCTTTCTGTCCATAAGAAACTGAAAGCTCTGTAAAGGGGAAGGCTGGGGATCAAGTAAAAAGAATAAACAAAAATACAGGAAGTAAAGGTAAAATACTAGTAAGCAAGTTTCCTAATGATATTGTATACTATTAGGCCAGAGAGTGGTGTTGATTAATTTGATACCTATTCCTTATCAAATTCTATGAACCAAAAGTCTTTTATATCTTTAAATAACAGCAAAATATTTGTTACATATGATATTTCCTTAAGAAATCAGAACCATGACCTAATCATAGAGAAAAATATAGTATTTTTATCACAAAAGTAAAACCTGAGGAAATAGCCTAAATTCACTTTACTGTAATGCTTCAGTACACATTTTAGTGTTTTTGTCACTCCTTTTAAATGAGATTGATATTAAGTTCAATTAGGTATATATTTGAGACAAAAAAGTCCAATGCTTTAGATAAAGCTTGCCTCAAAACTCCCATATTTGGAATAGCCACCCCATAAGTGTCCACTATTGCATATGATGCTAAATGATATGTAGCAAAGACTCTAAAAGATAGGCTCCTCCCAGAGTGCTTGTGATTGAGCTGTGCTTTACCTGCGCCCACTGATACAGCTGTTCCAACTGTGTTTTGTCTAGATCAGAGGTACCTATCGCAACAATCTTTTTGCTCTGAACTAAGTTTTCTAATTCCTCCCAGTAAGGCTGCAAATGCTCCAAGGAGAGATTAACTCCATCTTCAATAGGAGGTGAAGCAATGATCACAGAATCCAGCTGTGCAACTCCAAGGACTGAACAGGCTGATGTGAAGGAAAACAAAATATGGTAAGTATTTGTTACATATTAAAAATGAAGATTTCCAACGTCAAGTATCCCACTAAGTTCTGTCCATACAGTTCACTAGTTTTCTAATATAGGTTATTTCATTCAGTTTCATAATTTACCTATCATTTAGAACATTTCCATCTCTTAAAAAGTCTAAGTCCCTGTTCATCTACTTGGTCTGTGTGGCGGACAAGTCAGTTTGTTTGACCTGCCTCTTTCCTAGGGACTCAAGCTATGATAGTCCTTCTGGGGAAAAAGGCCTCCTTATTTCCTAGGCCCTAGGAATTTTTTGGTAGCTTCCTTATCTTCATAAAATTCTCTTCTCCAGTTCTACCAGTATCTTGTATGGATGATCACAAGAATTCTGACCTCATGCTTTGCAATTGGTAGTCATGGCAAAGAATAGTCTTGAGACTCTGAAAAACTAAAATTATAGTCCTAATTTATATTATAGAGGTAGATAATTTCTGTAAAAATAATTGAAAGAGTTTAAGTGATCATTGTTCATTCCACAGTTATATTAATGAGCTAATTATTTAAGTGTTCAACGTCTATAATATTGGAAGAATGTCTTAAAAGAAAAAATATTGGGACACCTGGGTGGCTCAGTGGTTGAAGAGCCTGCCTTTGGCTCAGGGCATGATCCTCAGTCCAGGGATTGAGTTTCCCATTAAGCTCTCTACAGGGAGCCTGCTTCTCCCCCTGCTTATGTCACTGCCTCTGTGTCTCTCATGAATAAGACAAATAAAATATTTTAAAAAAGAAAGAAAAAATGTTGAATAAACTAAAATCAATAAAAGGCTAGGTTAAACTTGCTTATAATGGGGGAAAAAAATGAAAAAAAAAAAAACTCCATGATCCCATTTTTCTAATACAATCATTTTAAGTTTTAGACATTAGCTTCCAGCTTTTTTTTTTAATTTTTTTTTAATTTATTTATTTATGATAGTCACAGAGAAAGAGAGAGAGGCAGAGACACAGGCAGAAGTTGAAGCAGGCTCCATGTGCCGGGAGCCCGATGTGGGATTCGATCCTGGGTCTCCAGGATCGCGCCCTGGGCCAAAGGCAGGCGCCAAACCGCTGCGCCACCCAGGGATCCAGCTTCCAGCTTTTGATCATATGAAGATAGATAACATTTTTCCACTTCTATTTAGTTTGCCTTTATGTAATATATTTTTTTACATCTTTATGAAGTAATTCTCTTAAAATTTTATCATAATAAATACATTCACTCTAAAAATGAGAAAAAACAAGGGAAGGGGTGGGGGATGGGGTAACTGGTTATGGACATTAAGGAGGGACATGATGTAACAAGCAAAATAAAGTTCATTATGAACATAGAAAGTTAAATTTTTGCTTACCCATATCAACTGCATTTCTTGTTGATGATGAAGAGTTTGATCCTACAATGAACAGTTTTGCTGGGTAACAAAAGAAAACAAATTGATTACTACATTTGGGTAAACATTCTACTACACAGTATTAACACTGTCAACAATACAAAGATGACAGAGAATCCTGAATTATTTTTCTATTCCTAATCACATAATTTTATATTTGAGACAAAAAAGTCCAATGCTTTAGATAAAGCTTGCCTCAAAACTCCCATATTTGGAGTAATAAATATCCACTTGTCGAAGAAACAAATATTAATTTTCCATTGTTAGAAGGCAGGTCACATACATATACAAACTTAAATTGCTTGTAATTCATTTTTATGAATTAAATATTAATGGAACATATTATATACATTCTCCAATAAACTAAAATCAATAAAAGGCTAGGTTAAACTTGCTTATAATGGGGGAAAAAATGAAAAAAACTCCATGATCCATTTTTCTAATACAATCATTTTAAGTTTTAGACATTAGCTTCCAGCTTTTGATCATATGAAGATAGATAACATTTATTCCACTTCTATTTAGTTTGCCTTTATGTAATATATTTTTTACATCTTTATGAAGTAATTCTCTTAAAATTTTATCATAATAAATACATTCACTCTAAAAATGAGAAAAAACAAGGGAAGGGTGGGGGGTGGGGTAACTGGTTATGGACATTAAGGAGGGACATGATGTAACAAGCACTGGGTATTAAATAAGACTGATGAATCAATTAACTCTACCTCTGAAACTAATACTACATTATATATTGATTAGTTGAATTTAAATTTAAAACATGGGAAAAAAATAGAAATGAGAAAAACCCAAGAGCAGAAAGACTAAAAAAAAAATTGCCAATAGTCTCATCACTGAAAGCATTCACTCTTTAGATTTTTGTATATTCTATTTTCTTAAAAAAGATTTTATTTATTGGGGATCCCTGGATGGCTCAGCAGTTTAGCACCTGCCTTTGGCCCAGGGCGCAATCCTCGAATCCCGGGATCTAGTCCCACATCAGGCTCCCGGCATGGAGCCTGCTTCTCCCTCCTCCTGTGTCTCTGCCTCTCTGTCTATAATTAATTAATTAACTAATTAATTAATAAATAAATCTTTAAAATAAAAAAAGATTTATTTAATCATGAAAGACAGAGAGACAGAGAGAGAGAGAGAGAGAGAGAGAGAGAGGGAGGGAGGCAGAGGCACAGGAAGAAGCAGGCTCCATGCAGGGAGCCCAAGGTGGGACTCGATTCCGGGTATCCAGGATCACACCCTGGGCTGAAGGTGGCGCTAAACCGCTGAGCCACCGGGGCTGCTCTGTATACTCTATTTTATTTATTTTATTTTATTTTATTTTATTTTATTTTATTTTATTTTATTTTATTTTATTTTATTTTATTTTATTTTATTTTTTTGTACACTCTATTTTAATGAATACTTTTAGATATTCATTTTTAATGGCTGAACATTATTCTATAATTTTGATAGGTTATAACTCAAATGATTTCCTACTTTTTGAACATTTACATTAGTTCCAGTTTTTTGTTATCACATACAATGCTAAAATAAACATCTTGGTAACTTTGCTCAACTTTCTGCTGAAGCATTTCCTAAGGACAAATTGTTAAAAATGTGTATATGAGTCAAAGAGTATGATCTTTTTTGTGAATTTTGTTCTTTTTTAAGATTTTATTTGAGAGAGAGCGCAAGAGTGGGAGGAGAGGCAGAGGAAGATGGAGAGGCAGACTCCTCCCTGAGCACGGCCAGAAATGGGGCTTGATCCCAGGACCCTGAGATCATGACCTGAGCTGAAATCAGACGCTTAACTGACTGAGCCACCCAGGCACCCTGAATCTTGTTCTTATTTACTTCCTACTTCTATATAAAAGATTTGTACCAGTTTCCCAGCCAACTAAAAATTAAGAATTGCTCTAACAATATAGGACACTATCAAAAACTATATGTTTTTGCTAATTTAGTAGATGTAATATACACTTGTCCAGGAGTACATTAATTGGCATTTCTTTGGTTACCAGGTAAACTGAGTAGTTTTCCATAAGATTGAGGCTTTGACTTGATCCAAACTCAAATTTATTTGTAAAGATTCACTTCATGTAAATTCATTGTTCAAAATCTAAATTTATTCAATAGAGTAGTAGGAGAGAAAATCAGAAAAGGGAATGGAGAGAAAAGAGGGCTAATGAAATCACTCTATGTGAATTTCCCGGTATTCAACAAATACAACAAATTTACCTTGTATATTTATTTGTTCTTTCCTTTTTACTGTTAGATAATCTTCCTAAAGCATTGATTTCCTTATGCTACTTCCCTATTTAAAAGTCATCGCCACTCCCCTGCCAGGTGAGAGTTAATCTTCACTACTTTAATCCACCCATAGCTCCCGTAATTATACTCCATGAAAACTCCTCCTATCATTATCCCTCTGGCCATGAATTTGTGCCATTTAAAATGGTCTCCTTTCTCTGAAAGAGGAGGCATTTTTAGATAGGTAGAGAAAGGAAAGCTCTTCATATGGGGAGAATTTTGATACCTATAAAAAATCTCAAGCCCTGGGGCACCTGGGTGGCTCAGTGGTTGAGCATCTGCCTTTGGCTCAGGTTGGGATACAGGGGTCCTGGGATGGGAGTCCTGCATTGGGCTCCCTGCAGGGAGCCTGTTTCTTCCTCTGCCTATGTCTCTGTCTCTCTCATGAATAAATAAATAAAATCTTTTTTTTTAAATAAAATCTTAAAAAAAAAAAATCTCAAGCCCTCTAGGAACTGAGGAGAACCTGTAAAAGCTCCAAGATAGGTCTAAACCATGAAAAATTACAATCAACCACGGAGAAGAGATTGCTTTTACTTCCTTTCCAACACAAATAGCAATGTGAAATTAATAGAAAGAAATGGGTTTTGGAGTCAGGCATACCTGGATAGATTCCTGGTTTAACCACATGCTAGTTATATGACAACTTTCAAGTTGTTTAACGTCACTTGTGCAATGGGAATAGGTATACCTACCTTATAGAATTGTTTTGACAATCATGCAATATAACCAAAATGTGCTAAGTACAGTGCCTGGTATAAAACAAGGCTCAATAAATGGTAGTTACTGAGTCAAAAAACAATGCCCTATCTCATCTTACATGTCCACCCTAATAAAAAATAATCACAACCACAAATGGTAATAAATAATAGCTACTTAGCCCTTCATTTTTTATATTTTAATAAGATTTTATTTATTTATTCAAGAGGGACACACACAGAGAGGCAGAGACATAGGCAGAGAGACAAGCAGGCTCTTCGCAAGGAGCCCTACCCAGAACTCAATCCTGGATCCCGGGATCACACCCTGAGCCGAAGGCAGACGCGTAACTGTGTAACCACTGAGCCACCCAGGCGTCCCAGCACTTCACTTTTTGCCAAGCACTGTTATGTGCTTTTTTGGTTATTTCATCTAATTTACAAAGAAGCCCATTAAACAGATGCATCCCTATTTTATAGATGATAAAATAGGGCTCAGAGAGATTAAATAACTTGTTAGCCCAAGATTATACCAGTCAGTAATCTGCATACCAAGCAATTTTGATCTAGCTAAATTCAAGCGTTTAATGACTGTGCTATGCTGACTGTAAGCTGAGGGCAAGAACTGTCCATCTTTTCTTTTTTTTTTTTTTCATTCCTTGAACTTAGCATGGTCTCTGGAAAATATGCACTCAATACATTTGTTGAATGGGTGCAACATGTATTTTAATTCCTTTTCATGCAACTTGTTGCCCAGGCTTCTTTCTGTCTACACTTCCTGGTGATTTCAGCCATTGCTCAACAGTGTTCCACCAGGAAGAGAGAGCCTATGCTCACTTTGGATAGACATGACTCTTAAGCCTTCCCTTTATTCTTTCCATTTTCTCCAACTTAATATTCTTGAAGTCCAACATATAAGTTAATGAGACCTTCCTGAAGAATGGCAAGGCGAAGTCCTTTTCTGACTCCACTTAAGTGCCAAAACTGACCCCCTATAACGTCCTCTTGGAGTTTACATTATGCTTAAAAAAGAATCTATTGCTCACACTTAGTGACTGAGTCACTTATTACCAGAAGCAAAGAAAGGCTTATTCCCATGCCTGACAAAACCTATCACTTCCACTGTATAACAAAATAAATTATAAAGGCTGGACTTTACCAGAAACTTTCATCTCTTCTCTTTCATCAGGGTTGATCTTTTCTACTGCATGAGATACAGTACATTCCAAGACATCTGGAAATTCCTACAAAAACACATGATGTTTACAATAAATATAAAATTAATGTTTTTAAAAAAATTAATGTTTTTGATAAGCTATATATTTTCTACTGTCCATAATGCCCTTTAGAAAGAGAACCAAAAAAAAAAAAAGAAAAAAAAGAAACAGAGAACCATAACAGAACAGATACCTAACATCTGGATGGGCTGCATAAGGTTTATAAAGTCCTGAAAGAAAGATAAAATGCTGTGTATGTGTATCCATTTTCTGGGAAAAAGTATCTCATTCTGATTAGGTACTCGAGGAATGCGTGATCAAAAAACCCTAAACAAATGGTAGTGGTGGGAGTAGCCACGAGGAGTTCAAACCACCAACACGGTACAAATTTTGGTTAAAAATGAAACCAATGAAAAACAGCAAATATTTACTCATTCTGCATAATGACATCCTAAAAACTTATTAATCACAAACATTTTAAACCAAGAGCTTTTTTTCTGAGTGCAATAAAAAGGTAAAGGCAATTCTAACATATTATAATAATTTATAAGAAAAATGGTAAAATGTTAGTACATGTAAATCAGAAATATATTAACTCACAAGATTAAAACAAAGTAAACAATGAGGCATTTCCCACAATTCTTGAGCATATTACAATGCCTGGCACATAACAAGGGCTTAGTAAGTGTTTATCAGTCATGCATAGAGGCAAATGTCATTTCAGAGAAACAGAGACTGAAAGAAGACATTAATCAACATCTGCCTAACAGCTATAGAGTTTAAACTTGCAGAATGCCCACAGCAACAACTGTTTCTGGCACATGTCCTCTTCCATAGTTTTAAAGTAGTCTATATAATTTTTATGAGCTTTTGGCTGAGTTGGATTCCAAAGAATGGTTTGCAGACAGGTGGTCTGTATATTAATATTTATAATAGTCCTTTATTCACATTTAATGAAATACCCAGTGTTCCATTTGAAACTGACATTAAAAAATTTTTAGTGACCATATTTACCTAACAACAAAAACTGTTCAATAATTATTCCTTTACTAGACTAAATATAAACTGGAACAAAATATGCTGTGAAGAAACTGTGGTGGGAATTTAACAGAGAGAATCCTGGTATCTAGTCTAGTTGAAGAGTGGGTAACACATCCTGGATTTTCTGTTTTATGCTTAAGCATACTGGATCAGTCAACCATCTCAGTAAATCAGCCACAAGGAGTTTTATGCTAATTGCCTATTTGACTTCCCTGTCAAAACTGGGGAAATTAATTTTCTGCTTACTGCACTTTGCTTTTGACCTGCATGATTTCTTCATTCACATTTTACTCACCCTGACCAAATCAGGGCTGATTTGGGAACTCCACTCATTCAAGGTCTTTTGGATGCAATCTCGAAGCTGTAAAAGGAATGCATTTCGAAACTGTTAATCAAGCTCTATACACTTTTCTGTACTTCTACAATAAGAATATATTAGTTTGGTAGGTTGGAAAAAGAGGTCAATAGGAAAAGCCATAAAAAAACAAAATCTTAGTTCTACAGGGCTTTTTCTTCAACAAAGACATGTTTAGATCTGTTTTTATCTTAATATGTTAATGTAAAACTGTAATCTATTTTTAAAGTGTTTTTGTAAACAATGAAAGTTTAGTAAGCCGGGATCCCTGGGTGGCGCAGCGGTTTGTCGCCTGCCTCTGGCCCAGGGCGCGATCCTGGAGACCCGGGATCGAGTCCCACGTCGGGCTCCCGGTGCATGGAGCCTGCTTCTTCCTCTGCCTGTGTCTCTGCCTCTCTCTCTATATATAACTATCGTAAATAAAAAAAAAAAAAAAAAAAAATTAAAAAAAAAAAAGAAAGAAAGTTTAGTAAGCCTTTGAGACATAAAAGCATTCACAAAGAAACAAAAAGAAAATTTTCAAGAATAAGTTTATAAATAGAGGAACAGGAGTTCAAGTCCAGGGAGTCTGACTAAAATTAGTATTAACCACTATGAGAAAATCCTCAAAGATGAACAAATGATTCTCCAAGCGTAGCCAGAGAAACTCCATCATTCACTTGTCCTGTTCATTAAAAATTCCAGTTCCTGAGCCCCATTCTAGACCTGCTCATTCACTCTCAGGGCAGCAGAAGTTGCATTTAACAAGCATTTCAAGGAATCAACATGTAAGGTTTGAAAACTACCATAGTCATACAAGTCAGCTTGCATAATGCCAGCCTATATGACATTTCTTACCACTTAGGTATACCTCCAATCGGTCTTCAATGCTTTCTTATATAAACAAAATTTATTTACATCAACATTATAGTGTGTTGTAAATCTATTAAAGTGTTAATGGATTTTGATCCCTCATGTTGGCGTATTTCAAACTTGTCTAATATGCTCCAAAGTTAAGACATACATACATTCACAAAGTAAGGACTTAAATACATTTAACAGAACAAAAAACTTATAAAACAATATGTTCACTACATGCTAGGTACTCTGATGGCTTCTATTAATTAGACAAAAACATGCTGTCCTATGGCTCACCAAACTGATTTACGATCACTAATGGGCAACACTAGCAATTTAAGATCACCATCTTATAAAAATCCAAGGACACAGTGCTTTGCATTCTGTGGGAAATCAATGAAAAAATAAATGAGTAACTGAAGTCCCTAAACTGCAATAACAGAGGCTAAACTTCTGAACTTAGTGATCTATGATTGTTTATGATAAAAACTGACACAAGTATTTTATTGCTTTTATCTTGGTACACATAACAAGGGACAACTGCTTTCTCAATTTAAGAGCTCAGAGTATCTATGTTAAGCTTCACAATCCACAACAAAAATTTATGTGCTATCCTCAATAGTCCGCATGAACTCAATTTACAAGGTCTATATCTTCATGGAAAATATATTTACAACTAAATTTAAGATATTAAATAAAAATTAGTTGATAATTATTCCGGACAGAATTTCAAGTCAATATTCTTTTCAAAATTAGTAAAAGTTGGGGCAGCAGGAACGATTAGAAGTTAACAATTCTATCAGGAGTACTTTCTTTGGTTCAAATCATGGGAGAATTTTTAAGATATTTTCCTCTGAAAGGATGGCTCATGTGCATACTTAAGGCTTTCCTGATAAAAAGCCCAATTCAGGAAGGTAAGTATATTTTCAGAGTATGCACTTCCTTCTTGAAACCATTTCTTTAATTAATCTTGGATTCTGCAAAATGTCAGGACAAATCACAGGACAATGAGAAATTCATGAACTATTATCACAATGTTACAATGAGAAATTCATGGACTATTATCACAAACCTAATGATTTCTAATCTTTTTACATGTTATCTATATTGATTGAACATTAAACTTGTATTTTTTTGGTTCTCTGCTCTCTTCATTCTTATCATATATGCATAGGATCACTGAAGATAAGTATCATCATAATGTAGTGCATCATTAGATCTGGAATTGTATGAGAGTTTTAAATATACTACATGATTCATCTGGCCAAATAAGCTTACAACAAAGAACTGAGCAAAACAGTCCTATAATGGCTCACTTAAAAAGATTTGATTTCATAAAATTCCAGTGAAAAGATTTTTTAAAGATAATAGAATTTAAAAAACAAACACATTAGAACTAGAAGAGACCTTTTAGGAAACTTAATCTAACTCTCTACTCAATGTGCAAATTTTCTTTTTTAAAGATTTTTTTATTCATGAGAGACAGAGAGAGGCAGAGACACAGGCAGAGTTGGAAAAGCAGGCTCTTCTCAGGGAGCCCGATGCAGGACTTGATCCCGGACCCCAGGATCATGCCTTGAGCCAAAGGCATATGCTCAACTGCTGAGCCACTCAGGCATCCCTAAATTTTCTTAATAATGAGTGATTTATTTAGTTTCTTTATGAGGTTAACTGTTTCAAATAGCATATTCCAATTTGGAGCTCTATTTGTTACAAAGTTGTTTCTTTTTTTCTTTTTTTTCAACACAGAATTAAAACCTGTCTCTCCTAAACTGTCCTAATTTCCTATGATTTGCTGCCGTATCTTCAAGTTTTCCTTAAATGTTTTCTAGCTTATTTTGTCCCTCTTATGCAGCACCCCCCACCAAAAAAAAAAAAAAAACCTAGAATTAGTCCTTTGAACAATGTTTTTCAAACTGTGGAGTGTGACTCATTATATTAAGAAATAGTTTTTAAAAATTAAAATAGGATAGAAACAGAATACACAGTATACACTAAAGATTGGTATCTTTATAAAATCTTTGAGAGATAAATTAACAGCTTTAGTAAAGTACAGACACAAAATTCACTCATTTTATGTGCACAATTCAATGATTTTTGGAGAGTGTGTGCAGTTTTACAGAGTTGTGCAGCCATCACCACAATCCAACTTTAGAACATCACCATGTGCCCACTAGCAGTCACTACCTATTCTTATCCCCAGCCAAAGGCAATCACTCATCCTACTTTCCGTCCTTATGGACTATGAACTAGATTGCAAAAGGTAAAATTGCTTACTGGGTTTGCAGTCAAGAAACTTTGAAGGTCATTACTTTAGAGTGTGTTGTAGTGAAACAAGACGGCAAAACTTTCACCAAATATTGTCAATATACATGGAAAATGGTGTACTGAACCAGCAGCTCTGGGAGGAAACTGAAGGAATTGAGAAAATATAATATAAATATTTATAATATAAATATAATATATATATAAATTGAGAAATATTTATTTGGGGGAAAAATAGTCCAAGTGGGGTGATTTAAACAAAAAAAGGTAGACATACTGAGATGGATGGAGCCTGGTCACAGAATGTGATGCAGATTTCGGCTCCTATTAAAGTCACAACCAAAGAGTTCTCATCTGGTGGGTGCTCACTCCCACAGGCCCAGAGCATACTCAGAGGGGATGCCAGTGCTGCTGCAAAGCCCATCACCAACATCTTACATGAAAGAGCAAAAACTGGGCAGCCTGGGTGGCCCAGTGGTTCAGCTCCGCCTTCAGCCCAGGGCCTGATCCTGGAGACCTGGGATCGAGTTCCATGTCGGGTTCCCTGCATGGAGCCTGCTTCTCCCTCTGCCTGTGTGTGTGTGTGTGTATGTGTGTCTCTCTCTCTTGAATAAATAAAATCTTAAAAAAAAAAAAAAAGGAAGAAAAGAAAGAAAGCAAGCAAGCAAGCAAAAACTGCCTAGGTACGGCTGATATCGTAATATGGCACAGGATATTTTTTTTCTTTCAATCAAGATTTCTTTAAAATCCTGATATAAAGGGAGATATATGCCTGCAAGGTGAGCGTTCTCCTGTTTTATCTCTGATTCCTCCCAGTGAGTTGATGAGGAGCTTATCACCACCCAGCTTCGAAGTTGCCGGAACAAGACTCAGAGAAGGGAACTTTCCCAAACTCACGCAGCTCCTCGACGAAAGGTGAGTTTCCATTTACTGTTATTTTTCAACACCGAAAGCATCCCATGCCGCCTGAGGCCTCCGCAACTAACTGGGCACACTGTCCACTGAGGGATGACCAGCTATGGACCGAATATGTATCATTCCAGATTCATCACTGCCACTCCAAGCTAGTGATTAGTCTCCAGATAAACCGAGGCAGGTTAATCTTCAGCCAGAAAAATACATACCTTACTCCGAAGGCGAATTTGAGCCTTGAGTCATGTGCCTCACAGCCACAGAGAAACTACTGTTAACAGCCTCAGAGCTAAGTGGATTATTGCTACTACCTTCACCTGCACCCTGGAAAAGCGAATCTAAACTGTGTTCACTTGGCCGCGGTGGGGGGGGGGGGTGGAAGGGGGCGAGAGCTGGGGCGGAGGGGTGGGAGCGAGGGGCTGGTCGTCCCTGCACCCCCCTCCGCTGCCCCGGCCCCAAGAGGGGTCCAGCGAGTTGGGCTGCCGGCCGGGAGCACTGGCCGAGGCATCCCTCGGGGTGAAGTTGCACCTGCCGACTGTTTTAGGACGCGCGCCCCCCGCGTTGCCCAGGGGCGCGCCTCCCCGGGCGCCCTCCCCGCGCCGCGGCCTGCCCCGGGGGCCCCGCGCCTCACCTCCTCGCTGTGTGTGGACGGGCACTTCTTCCGCAGGCGACCCCAGTTCAGCAGGTTGCCCGTCTGCAGGTGCAGGGTGCGGGCCCGCGCCAGCAGCGCCCCGGCCGCGCGGGGGTCGGTGCCCATGGCAGCGGCCGACGGAGGGCGGCCGGGCGGCGCCGGGGCCGCGGGCAAGGAGGAGGCCGGAGAGCCGGGCGCGAGGCCGCCCGCCCCACGCGGCGGGACCTCAGCCCGCGCTCGGGGCCGAGGAGGCCGGACGGCGGCGCAGCGGCGGCCCGGGAAGGACGCGCTGGCGGCGGCGGCGGCGGCGGCGGCTGCTGCTGCTCCTGCGGCCGCCGCCGGAGAGTTGACTCCGAACTGGAGGGACCGTTTCCTGGAAGACAATGACTAAGCAGAAATCGCGGCTGAGAAAGTGCTTGGTAACCGTTACCCGTCCCGCGGCGGGGCCGGGCGGGGCCGGGCGGGGCGGGGCGGCGAGAGGGCTGCGGGACGCCCGCCCGCGAGTGACTGGCCCTCGGCCTGCGGCGGGCGTGGCGCCGGGCGGCGGAGAGGGCGCGGGGGCGGGGCCGGGGCTGATCGGGGGCGGGGCTCCTGCCGGGGCTGATCGGGGGCGGGGCTCCTGCCGGGGCTGATCGGGGGCGGGGCTCCTGCCGGGGCTGATCGGGGGCGGGGCTCCTGCCTGCGCCCGCGCCGCCGGGTCGCCCGCCGCGCTCGCGCTCTCGCCTCCCAGCCAATGGGCGGCCGCGCTGCTGCGCTCCTGCCGCACCTCTTTAAAAAGACAGCGAGAGCCGCTGCCGAGGCTTTGAAATACCAGCGGGTTTGAGTTCTCCCAAGCGGGAGCGAAGGCGAAGTGCCCCCTCATCGCTTTTCTACCGCCCTAGTTCCTCTTTCTCAGGGTCCCCGCCCGCCCCGAGCTGCGCGCTTTTCTCCCTGCCCACGGGGTCTGGTGAGTCGCACCGCTCGCTGCACAGGGAGGCCCTCGAGTGAGACTCGGCCTTGGCCTCCGACAGGCTAAAACTCGAGGACCCAAGGCGACGCCTGAGCGTGCGAGAGAGCGTGTTAGGGCAGTTTGCACATGAGTTCAGGTTAGAGAGCCCTTCATCCGGTGGAGCCGCGGGAGATGTTCATCAGCCCCTCCCTTAGAGACCCTTGTCGTTCTTTACTCCTGTTCTGTTTTTTCTTTTCTTTTTATTGGAGTTCAATTTGCCAGCATATAGCATAACACCCAGCGCTCGTCCCATCAAGTGCCCCCCTCAGTGCCCGTCACCCAGTCACCCCCACCCCCCTGCACACTTCCCCTTCCACCACCCCTTGTTCGTGTCCCAGAGTTAGGTGTCTCTCATGTTCTGTCTCCCTCTCTGATGTTTCCCACTCATTTTTTCTCCTTTCCCCTTTAGTCCCTTTCACTATTATTCATATTCCCCAAATGAATGAGAACATACACTGTCCTTCTCCGATTGACTTACTTCACTCAGCATAATACCCTCCAGTTCCATCCACGTTGAAGCAAATGGTGGGTATTTGTCGTTTCTAATGGCTGAGGAATATTCCATTGTATACATAAACCACATCTTCTTTATCCATTCATCTTTCGATGGACACCGAGGCTCCTTCCACAGTTTGGCTATTGTGGACATGGCTGCTAGAAACATCGGGTGCAGGTGTCCCGGCGTTTCATTGCATCTGTATCTTTGGGGTAAATCCCTAACAGTGCAATTGCTGGGTCGTAGGGCAGGTCTATTTTTAACTCTTTGAGGAACCTCCACACAGTTTTCCAGAGTGGCTGCACCAGTTCACATTCCCACCAACAGTACAAGAAGGTTCCTCTTTCTCCACATCCTCTCCAACATTTGTGGTTTCCTGCTTTGTTAATTTTCCCCATTCTCACTGGTGTGAGGTGGGATCTCATTGTGGTTTTGATTTCTATTTCCCTGATGGCAAGTGATGAGAAGCATTTTCTCATGTGCATGTTGGCCATGTCTATGTCTTCCTCTGTGAGATTTCTCTTCATGTCTTTTGCCCATTTCCTGATTGGATTGTTTGTTTCTTTGCTGTTGAGTTTAATAAGTTCTTCATAGATCTTGGATACTAGCCCTTTGTCTGATACATCATTTGCAAATATCTTCTCCCATTCTGTACATTGTCTTTTAGTTTTGTTGACTGTTTCTTGCTTCTTATCTTGATGAGGTCCCAGTAGTTCATTTTTGCTGGTTTCATATGTGGTTGACTTGGTGTGAATCTCAGGTTGGACATTTATGGGGCTTTTCTCAAGAAACTTTTGCCTTTGTGAAAAGTAATCAGAAAGAGTAAAAGGCAAAATGCTGTCTTAGAGGATAAACTCCAGTCGGTAAGAATTGAGGGTGAGATGGAAAAGTAGCTCCTTGGAGCAGGGAGTTAGAGATGGCGCCTGATCTTAACCAAGTATTTGTTGGCTGGATGAAGGTAAGAATTCCTTGAAGAGAAGGGTGGTGCCAGAATCAGGAAGAAGCATTTCTTAACAAGCATTAAGGATAAACTGTTTACATAATTAAAATTTTAATTAATTAAAATTAAAATCACCAGTGGGTATTTTAATTAATGTAAACAGTTTATCCTTATACTGAATTTTTTGTGGTATCATTTCTTAACTTTTTGTATATTCTCTAATACCATGCAAATAATTCTTTTTTTAAAAAAATATTTTATTTATTCATGAGAGACACAGAGAGGGAGGCAGAGACACAGGCAGAGGGAAAAGCAGGCTCCTTGTAGGGAGCCCGGCACGGGACTCAATCCTGGGACCCTGGGGTCATGCCCTGGGCTGAAGACAGACTCTCAACCCCTGAGCCACGCAGGTGGCCTCACGCGAATAATTCTTGATTAAAACTTAGAGGTTTGGGGAAGCCTGGGTGGCTCAGAGGTCTAGCACCTGCCTTCGGCCCAGGGTGTGATCCTGGAGACCCAGGATCGAGTCCCAGGTCGGGCTCCCTGCATGGAGTCTGCTTCTCCCTCTGCCTCTCTCTGTCTCTCTGTCTCTCTCTCTGTCTTTCAATTAATGAATAAATGAAATCTTAAAAAAAAAAACCAACTTAGAGGTTTTACATCCTCAACTATTAGACCTGCTTTCTTGCTGGGAATTTATGTAGCATATTGGTCATGGACCAAACCTGACCTTACCAGATACTGGTTATTTTAACTGAGGTCACTTAGTCTCTCTGTTTCACTTTCTCCAATCTGGGCAGATAATAGTTTAAACTATACAAAATTGCTCGTAATTGACCATTTTTGACCTACAGAAATGGCTAGGTGTCATGGTTCCTCCTGATATAGTATCTTCCACCTTAAGTAGGAGCGAGGAATTAGAGAGCTTACCGAAAGCTCTTAGTAGTATTCGGCTCATGGTAAAGGTTTAGTAAGTGAGAGCTCCTATTACTAATGCCTCTGTCCTTTCCCCCTTATAATCCAGTTCTCACAACATTGGCCAAATCCGTGGCATGAAATCAGAGCAGCATTCTGTTATGCTTTTAAAATGTACATTGTGTAAGCTCATTTACTCTTCATAGCAACTCAGATAAGTAACTTATTGAAAATCTCACTATTAGTAAGTGTTGGGGCCCCAATCAAAACCGAGATTCCTTATCTTTAAACTCCTTGCTCTTCCATGCTTCAACTTACTTTTGACGCAAAAAGTATGTTCATTGAGGTGATTTTAATTCTTGGATGTGTGTGTGTGTATGATTTAGATGCTTTTTATGCCTGTACAGCTCTTTAAGAGACTATGTATGTTACTTACTGGTATCCTTGCCACAACACCATAGTTTTGAGAAAGGGAAGCTTAATCATCTAAATTTATTTGGTGACAAAAACAAAAAGTGAAAAAATTGGAAGAATTTTATTATATACAGTTATTTTGAAGAAATCTTTTCTGTAGAAGAGGAGTAATATTGCTGACATTGCCACCTTTGGGAATGTGTAATTTTGGTCTTATGTGCTTTAAAATTCTTCTGCAAATGTCTGTAGATACAAAAGTCACTAATATCTGCTGCTCTTTTTCTTCATTCTCCTTGACCTTTTCAGGATCTGATACTACCTACCATCCATGCTTCCCTTTGAGAACGATTCTCCTCAACTGGCTTATAATACACTACACTTGAGTTTCCTCAACATATTTGATCACAAAACAATTTTAAAAAATCCTAGGGCAGCCCTGGTGGCGCAGCGGTTTAGTGCGTCTTGCATCCTGCAGCCTGGGGTGTGATCCTGGAGACCCGGGATTGAGTCCCACATCGGGCTTCCAGCATGGGGCCTGCTTCTCCCTCTGCCTCTCTCTCGCTCTCTCTGGATGAATAAATAAATAAATCTTTAAAAAAAATAAAATAAAAATAAAAAAATGAAAAAATCATAATGAAATGTTGGAAGCCCAACAGGAGCTCATGAGCTCTAAGTGTTTACATTTAAAGCAAACAGCAAAAATGATCTCGTGGATGAATTGATTTTTGAAGGAAGTGATCACATTTTTATTCATACTGTGTTCTTACGTTATACAAGAGTAAACAGAATGTGAGAATTAAAATTCATTTTACCTTTTTAAGGGATTACCATTTTATTCTTAATGAGGTAAAATGTATTGAAATTATCAAATTTTGGTTAATATTTTATGCAATTGATATTAAATCTAATACTATTATTCTCCATAACAGAAAATATAGTACGTAGATACTCATCCATATTAAAAACAACTTAATATTCCATTATACAAATATACTGTAGTTTATTTATTCTCTGTATTTGATGGCCTGGTAAGTTGCTTTCAGGCTTTTGCTAGAATAAACATTATGGCCATAAACATTCTTAGTACTTGCCTATTTGTACATGGGGAAGCATTTTTCTCTGATAACTAAATGTTCTATTACTATCTTGAAGGGTGTGCACATTTCCTACTTTATTTTTTTTAAGATTTTATTTATTTATTCATGAGAGACAGAAAGAGAGAGAGAGAGGTAGAGACATAGGCAGAGGGAGAAGCAGGCTCCATGCAGGGAGGCCAGTGTGGGACTCGATCCTGGGACCGTAGGATCATGCCCTGGGCCAAAGGCAGGCGCTCAACAGCTTAGCCACCAGGTGTACCCATTTCCTACTCCAATAGCTACTGCTGAACCAATTACACTCAAATCTAAATTGGACAAGACTGGGCAGCCCCTGTGGCCCAGTGGTTTAGTGCCGCCTTCAGCCCGGGGTGTGATCCTGGAGTCCCAGGATTGAGTCCCATGTCAGGCTCCCGGCATGGAGCCTGCTTCTCCCTCTGCCTATGTCTCTCTCTCTCTCTCTCTCTCTCTCTCTCTCTCTCTCTCTCTCTCTCTGTGTGTGTCTCATGAATAAATAAATCTTTGAAAAAAATAATAAATTGCACAAGACTACCTATTTCCTCCCATAATCACTAACACTAGATATTTTCTGTCTTTTCAATTTTTGCCAGCCTGATGGGTAAATGTATCTTATTATTCTTTCATTACCCATAAGATTTCATTGTTTTATGATACAGTGATCATGCTCTATGTGATTTTGCATGCCTTTAAAATTAATATTGTATCAAGCATTTTTGTTGTGTTATTATATTAAATTATCTAGTCTCTGTTGACACACAGACAAGAACATTGCTAATTCCTGTCTTTTTTGTTGTTGTTGCCCTCTAAAACGTGTTTAATCAAGGCGGCTAACACATGTTTATTGCCAATATGTAACTCCCAGAGATGAACAAGCTTTTAGCAAGAGGTAATTTAGACATGTTTTTAAAAATTCACAAGCCAACTTTCTTTTTTTAAAATTTTTTTAAATTTTTATTTATTTATGATAGTCACAGAGAGAGAGAGAGGCAGAGACACAGGCAGAGGGAGAAGCAGGCTCCATGCACCGGGAGCCCGACGTGGGATTCGATCCGGGGTCTCCAGGATCGCGCCCTGGGCCAAAGGCAGGCGCCAAACCGCTGCACCACCCAGGGATCCCACAAGCCAACTTTCTTCTCTCTGTTCCTGTTTCTGTAGCAGTTCCAATGGAGTGTGTTAGACAACATTCCATGAAGGGCTGGAGACTGCTGCTCAGTTACTGAAGTGGGGGTTTGCCCATGGAACACAGACTGGTCTGCCTCATTGCTGTAGAACTCCATGCTACAGTATTTGATAATGCGCTCTGTGGTAGAAATCTTTGGTTGGCACTCAATCCCCAAATTCCTTCTAGGGTGCCTTTCTGTATGGCAGAGGCTGGAAGCTAAACACTGTAATTCTCAGCATCCCTTACAGCTCTCCTTCTAGGTAAAAATTAGATGATGTGAATTCCATGTGCTAGTTTTAGCTTTCAAAGCTAGAGTGTGTTGGAGGGCATCTTCCTGCATCTTTAGCTGTTGAGTTTTGCTCAACATCAGCCATGGTCTGATGTTCTATCCCCAGCTTCACAGGTGTCAGGAGCAGTTTTGGCCACTTACTAATCCCTGGATCAAAACGAGAGTAATATTGTCTCAAACTCAGCAGATTCAGGGCAACCTCCTGATTGCTCACCCTTCTTATTGTAACACAGGATGAGTTCTCCTGGAAGGACACTTAGTTTATTTGTATATTTAGTTTATTTATATATTTATTTTTAAAGATTTTGTTTATTTATTCATGAGAGGCACAGAAAGAGAGAGGCAGATATTGAGGGAGAAGTAGGCTCCTTGCAGGAAGCCCAATGTGGGACTCGATCCTGGGACCTGGGATCATGCCCTAAGCTGAGGGCAGACGCTCAACCACTGAGCCATATATATGTATATGTATATATATATATATGTTTTTAAGATTTTATTTACTTATTCATGAGAGAGAGAGGCAGAGACACAGGCAGAGGGAGAAGCAGGAGCCATGCAGGGAGCCTGATGTGGGACTCAATCCCGGGTCTCCAGGATCAGGCCTTGGACTGAAGGCTGCGCTAAACCACTGAGCCACCCGGGCTGCCCTAAATATATTTTTTATATAAAAATATAATAGCAAAGTTCTAGGAAGATTAAAAATAGGGAAAAGCTCATGATTTTGATGTGCATTATGAAGATTATATTCATAGATGAATGATAGATAATGGCTAGCCAGAGAATCATTCTAGTAGAATTGGTAAGAGAGCAAGAATATTGGATCAGAATATTGCAATACTCACAACCGTAGTTCAAACCCTAGCTCCAACACCAGGCAGCAGAATAGGTTTGGGTAAATTTTTTATTCTCTCTAAGCCTCAGTTTTCTCATCCAGAAAATTGGGCTAACACTAGTGCTCAATTCATACAGTTATTACGTAAATGAGATAATCTATGTAAGATTCTTAGCATAATGTATACAATATATAGCTTAATAAATGGCAACTATCATAGGAACAGACATATTTTTTTTGCATAATTTACTGAGAAAATACCAGACTATTGGGCAAGGATTCTAAAAATATACTTACTGGTTTCTAGTATTAGTTATTTCTATATAATATTTCATATGATCCGTATGATCATACAGATCAGTCTGTTGGCTGCCTTCCTCAAAGTTTCATCCAAAATCCCTGGGGAAATACTAGATGATGAAAGAAATTACCTTCAAATGTACTCAAACTTACTAATACTTGTGAACTCTGGATAAGCTGTATTTAAAATCTGACTAGTAGCATTGAGATGCCTTTGGGCTTTCATTAAATTGCCAGATATAAAGAAGTCTGGGGGCCTGTGAACCTTAGGGTCTGGTCTAAGCTGCCAGCGCACAGCCCAGTGTGGTAGCCCAGATCTTCACCATCCCTGGCGATGACCCCATCCCAGGTGAACACAGACCGAAGGCAGAATAAGTAAAGAATTATCATTGAAGAACTGAAAGCGTTGGAGAACCCCGGGAGCTGCTGGGGAATCTGGAGCCTGGGGAGCAAAAGCAGGGGCAGGGGCTCGGCAGTAAGCAGCAGGGGGAGCTCAGGCAGGTGCTGTCAGGATATCATGTGGGAAGTAGAGGAACTGGATGGGATGATGCTCTTTTCCACGGGCTAGCCTATTTCCCAACAAGAACTCTTCTGAGTTACTGGCTACTGAGAAAGCAAAAGGTTATTATCATAAGAGCTGAAATTCAGAGATAAAAGAAAAGGAACAGTATTATGGTATTTAGAGACATAATGAGAAATTGGTCCTTATTAGAAGATACTGGGTTGAGCTATTCATATTCACCTTACACTATTTTGGATTGTCAGAATCTTCCAGGTGTCTCCTAGGGTCCCTGCAATCTGAGAACCATTGGTCTTCTATAATGTATTTTGACAACTGACCACGGGGACAATTCAATTTGTTAAGGAATCCTAATTATTTTGCCAGTGTTGTTCTTTAAAATTTCTTTTTAATTATAAAAAGAATGTAATTTCATTGCAGAACATTTGGGCTATGCAGAAAAGTAGAAAGAAGAAAAATTATAGTACTGAAAGGTACCTACTTTGTTTTTTCAAATACATGTTTTTACATCACTACCATTCATGCTGTCAGCAACCATCTTCCTTTATTTTAGAAAACTTAATATCATAGAAGACATTATTATGTTATTAAAACTACTTTTAAGCAGGGGCACCTGGATGGTACAGTCAGTTAGGCGTCTCTTAGTTTTGACTCTGGAACTGATCTCAGGGTTGTGAGATTGAGCCCCCTGTTGAGCCCTAGGGCCTGTTTCTGGCTTCATGCTTAGCTGAGAGTCTGCTTGGGACTCTTTCTCCCTCTGCCCCTCCTCCCATTTGGCACACAGGCTCTTTGTCTCTCTTTCTAAAATAAATAAGTAAACCTTAAAAATAAACCCTACTTTAACATTTCTAAACCAGCATTTTTCTTATGACAAAATTAATGCTTATTTATTATAGAAAATTTAAAATAAATGAGAATAAAGTCCATATCCTACCATCTGGAAATCACCATTGTACTAGATATGTCTCTGTCTAGACTTTTTTTGCACATATATAATATATATACATATTTATGTTTGTACATATTTATTCTTTTTAAAGATTTATTTATTTATCTATTTATTTATTTATTTATTTATGATAGACATAGAGAGAGAGAGAGAGAGAGAGAGGGAGGGAGAGGGAGAGACACAGGAGGAGGGAGAAGCAGGCTCCATGCCAGGAGCCCGACGTGGGACTCGATCCCAGGACTCCAGGATTGCACCCTGGGCCAAAGGCAGGCGCTAAACCACCGAGCCACCCAGGGATCCCCATATTTATTTATTTATTTATTTATTTATTTATTTATTTATTTATTTTTATTTTTTTCCCCATATTTATTTTTAAAACAAAACATGATCATACTTTTGAACTGTTTCATAATCTATTTGTATTTACTATGTTGCAAATATTTTTATGGTAATAAATATTCATCTGCATACTTTTATTTTTTAATTTTTAAAAAAGATTTATTTATTTATTAATGTGAGTCCCACGTCCGGCTCCCTGCATGGAGCCTGCTTCTCCCTCTGCCTGTGTTTCTGCCTCTCTCTCTCTCTGTGTCTCTATGAATAAATAAATAAAATGTTTGAAAAAAATATCAGCTGTCTTAGGTCATTCAGGCTGGTATAACAAGTTACCATAGATTGAGGGACTTATAAACAACAGAAATTTATTTCTCACAGTTCTGGAGGCTGTAAGTCCAAGAACAGGGCACTAGCATTTCAGTGTCTGGTGAGGATCTGTTTCCTGGTTCATAGATGCCCTCTTTTCATGTCCTCACAAAGCAAAAGCATTGAGGGAGTTCTCTAGGATCTCTTTTATAAGGGCACTAGTGCATCTCATTCATGAGGATGCCCCCGTCATGACCTAGTCCCCTTCCAAAGGTCTTGCCTCCTCTTCCCATCACATTGGGTGTTAGGATACATATGATTGTGGGGGGGAGGGGTGGGGGGCACAGCATTCAGTCTATGGCACCTGGCATGGTTTGGATTACTCATCAGATATTGATTACTCTCCCTCCCCTTAGCAGTGGAATCTGTTTACACACCGCAGTAAGGTTGGAGTTTGCCATGTGACTTGCTCATGCAATGTTAGTGGAAGATAGGAGGCTAAAGGTCTAAAATGTGCTTGGGTGGTGGCCAGCGCTCTGTTCGTCTTCTGCCCTTACTGTGAGGAGAACATGCCCTGGCCAGCCTCCTGGCCAAAAGGATGAGACCTGGACCCAACCTGCATCTTGTGACAAGCCCAGCTGAATCCAATGCCCAAACTTTAGTGATCTGCACAACATAAGTGAGAATGAATGTTTTTGACAGTGAATTTTGGGGCTGTTTATTATTGATTTTTGGTGGCAATAGCTAACTGACACAGTGCCCTAGCCACTTTTCTACTGTAATGTTTTATTTTCTTACTGATTTGTAAGAACTAAGGACATGATTGCTTTGTTAGTCTTATGTCATATATAATTCCCATTTTGCATTTTCTTTCTAATTTTGGTTACTGTGTTTATTGATTTATGGAAGCTTTTAATTTTTTTATAAACAAATCTTACATTTTTTTCCTTTACGGCCTCAGCCTTTGGTATTATGCTTAGAAAGGCCTATCACAAGGTAACATAAATATCTCCTGTTTTCTGCTAGTATTTTCATTGCTTCAGTTTCTACAGTAAATCTTTATTCATTTGGATTTTTTTTGGATACAGGACATGAAATAGATATCATCTAATTCATATACATATTTGGGTTTGTTTCTAGGCATTCAATTCTATTTATCTGTCTTCCACCCAGTGGCACACAATCATGTTATTTTATTTCACTTCATTTATTTTAATCTTCTAGTATGAGTTCATTTATATTGATAAAACTATGCCATACCATTTGAGGATACATACACAGGTATTAAAAGTAGAAAATAAAGGAAAGAAGCAGTAGTCACAAAATTCAGGGTGCTCACTTCTTAGAGTGAGGGCAGGGTTGGGAATTGAGAAGTGCATACAGCTGGCTTCTCCAGCCGTCTCCCACGCCCTTCTCCACACCCCCTGGCCTCTGTTCTGCACCACTCTGCCCATGCTCCCACTCTTTTCTTCCCTGTGGGTAGGACTGGTTAGCAGCCCCCTCCGATGCTCCGTGCCCTTTTCTGCTCAGAGCCCCTTCTGGGATTGCCACGACCGCTGTATTTATGTCCAACAAGACTGAAAGCCCTCAGAGGCCCTCCAGTCCTGTCCCAGGTCACTCCCACATGGGAACCCTCTGCTCCTTCCTGCAACACCCAGTCCTCCTCTGCTCCTTCCTGCAACACCCAGTCCTCCTCTCCTCCTCCCTAGCTGCCTCCCCCTTGATTGGCCACTTGAACCCACCTCCTCCTTTCACACTAAGCTTCCATGGCACCTCTTCTCCATGGTATGTTTCCTCACTACTCTGGCTACACTTTCTATTTCTGGGAGTGCCTGGCTGGCTGAGTCCATGGAGCATGTGACTCTTGATTTCGGGGTTGTAACCCCCACATTGGGTGTAAAGATTACTTAAAAATAAGATCTCGGGATCCCTGGGTGGCTCGGCGGTTGAGCACCTGCCTTCAGCCCACAGCACGTGGTCCTGGAGTCCCAGGGTCAAGTCCCACGTCAGGCTCCCTGCATGGAGCCTGCTTCTCTCTCTGCCTGTGTCTCTGCGTCTCTCTCTCTGTGTCTCTCATGAATAAATAAATAAAATATTAAAAAAAATAAGGTCTCAACCACCCCCCAAACTTCCTATTTCCTACCTCTGAACTTTTATGACATTTAATTTCTATTAACCTTTGTCACATATGTCTTAAATTCTCATTTTTGTATTTGCCAATCAGTTATTAGCTCCTGGAGCTGAGATGCTCTATCCCAATATCTCCCATCCTCTGGAGTTTCAGACCATCTGAATGCAGTAGGCTACTTGGCGAAGACAGGACCGGATGACTAATGGTGTTACTCAATTCTATTCAGAGTAATTGCAGGATTTAGGCAACTGTATATTTACTTTCATTATATCTTACTTTTCTTGCTCACGACAGAAGGTGATAATTTTATTCCATAAAAGAATGGGACAAAACAAAATTGGACAGATGCTCTACACTTTTCAGTGTCCTGTGTCTTTATTATTGCTTCAAATAAATGTGCTTGCTAATTCAGATATAACAGAAGAAGCAATTTCTCTGGGGTGTGGCTGCATTCTCCAGCTAACTTGTGGTAGAAGTTGATAGGGTTTGGATTCTGCTAGATAGCTTAGGGAAAAAGAAAACATCTAACACACAATTTCAGTAAATTCTAGTTATTGAAAGCTCTTGGAGAGGGGGCTAAAACAAGTTCTGTACACACAGAGGAAACAGGCAAGCAGTCCATCCTTTAGAAGTTAGAGCCCTGTGCTATGTGCACCGTCCTACGACTCCTACACCCACCTCCTTGCTGGACACCTTCACTCACTTGGAGAGCCCAATGGCACCTCCAGCTCTTGGCAGCTAAACCTGGCTCCCTGTTTTCCCTCCTAAACTATTCTGTATCTCACTTGGTATACCACCTTCTACAAGTTTCTCCAGGGGCCATGGGAGCCAGGGGAGCCCTCCAGGCCTCCTTTATGGCTCCCCTGCACCCATGCTGATTTTCTTTGTGAAAACCACCAATTTTCCATTCCTGCTTTTGGTCCCCTCTGTTCAACCCGTGCAGAAGCCTCTTTGTGCTGTGGATTTCTTTATTTTTTTTTAAATATTTTATTTATTTATTCATGACAGAGAGAGAGGCAGAGACACAGGCAGAGGGAGAAGCAGGCTCTGTGCAGGGAGCCCGATGTGGGACTCATCCAAGGTCTCCAGGATCACGCCCTGGGCCGAAGGCGGTGCTGAACTGCTGGGCCACCGGGGCTGCCCCTGTGCTGTGGATTTCCACAATGCCACCTTGGTGATCTTTCTAAACTGCAAATGGGTATCTTTTGTCTCGGTTTAAGACCTGTTTCTGTACTCTCTGAATGAGACACCCATCCTCTCCTGTCTGCCTGGTGACAAACTCACCCTTGGAAACACTGCACGGGTGTCTTTCCTTCTAGGCCATCTTTGCTTCTCCCAGTGAACTCCTCTGTTCACCCCTCCCTCTACCTGTGTAGCTATCCTGCAGGTCTGCGAATGCAGTCTCACACTCTAATTGGGGTTTCCAGTCTGTTTCCTGTACTAGACCTGGAGCACTGGGATGGTGGCTGGCTTACTTGCTTTTGTACTGCCCTATCCAGCACACTGCCCTAATAGATGCGTGGCTAATGTCTGTTGAGCTGAACATGGCAACTAAGTCATCCCAGGCTGGTGGTCCAGCAGAAAGATGGGCTTTGCTACCTTCTCATTTAAGTGCGTATCTTGGGGCCCCCAAATAGCTAGTAGCCACTGCATGCATTTGCCTGTCCCTCTCTGCATTTGGCAGGGCAGTTCTTCTCCTGCTCTACTTCCCATCAGTCCCCTCTCCATGTGAGTAAGCCTATTTCCCCCCCTTTCTGCGTGGTGTCTTGGAAGGGCCACTGAATTTGGAGCAGTAGACCTAGGAACTCATCTTGGCTCTGCTAGCCACTAGCTGTGTGACCTAGGACAAGTCAAATGTTTTCTTCTTAGCCTCAGGCTTTTTTTTCTGTAAAATGACAGGGGCAGTGGGTTAGACTACAATGAGTGGTTTTAGAAGTGCTCAGGGGTAGGGGGTGGCAGCTAGAACTGGGGCCTGGATCCTGCCTTTCACCAGAGCAGCTTTGTCTTGGTGTGTTTTGTTTGTTTACCCATCTTGGTAATATCTAGTTTGAACAAAGGTTCCCCTTAGGCAAAACCTGTTTGAAAATCCATGGCTTAGATGAATTTTAAAATCCGTTTCCTTTGTTTATTATTTCAGGAATTACAAATCCTTACTTGTTATTAAGAAAAAGGCTTTGGGGCAGCCTGGGTGGCTCAGCGGTTTAGTGCTGCCTTCAGCCCAGGGCATGATCCTGGAGACCCGGGATCGAGTCCCACATCGGGCTCCCTGCATGGAGCCTGCTTCTCCCTTTGCCTGTGCCTCTGCCTCTCTCTCTCTCATGAATAAATAAATAAAATCTTAAAAAAATAAAAAAAATAAAAAAATGAAAAAGGCTTTGCTGGAGGCGCCTGGCTCTTGATTTCAGCTCAGATCATGATCTCAGGGTCCTGGGATCAAGCCCCACTCCAGGCTCTGTGCTCAATGGTGGAGTCTGCCTCAGGATTCTCTTTCCTCCTCCCTTTGCCCTTCCACCCCTCAAATAGATAAATAAGTCTTAAAAAAAAAATAAGGGGTGCCTGGGTAGCTCAGTTAGTTAAGCATCTTACTTTTGATTTCAGCTCAGGTCATGATCTCAGGGTCATGAGATTGAATCCCAAGAAGGGCTCCTTGCTCAGCTCAATGTCTGAGATTCTCTCTCCTTCCGCCCCTCCCCCTGCACACAGTCTCTCAATTAATTAATTAATTATTTTAAAAATCTTTTTAAAAAGATCAAAAGGCTTTGCTGGCCTTCTGAGAAGGATTCTTACTTGCTGGGAAGATTTCTTCTGCCACAGTTTTCTTAAAATTAAAATCTAATCATAGGTCCAGCTGGTTCTCCAAACTGACTTGACTTGTACAATCATGGCTTGTTTGTATTTTTATTGTCTTTCTAACCTTCGCTCTCGGTTCATGCTGAGATTTGTTAGCTGATTATAAAATACAGCTCTGCAGTGAGGTCATCTTGGAGATTAGCCTGCTGCTCTAAGAGATCAGAGGCAGGCCCAAACTTGACTTGTGTGATTTGCAAGGAAGAGAAGCATTGGGCATTGGTAAAATTCATTGTAACATTCACCGTCTAAAAACCATTTGTTTAAAAAAAATACAATTAGGATACAAATGAAAATTTAAGTGCATTTGAGTGTAAAAGAAAAAAAAGGCATTTGTTACATAACTACCACATGCAAGATGCTGTGCTGGTGACAAAGGTGGGAAGTAAAAACCAAGACTCTGCTATGTCTTCTCTTGCAGATCAGAAATCTGCCAAGAAATGATCCAATTAACCCAAAATTGTGAGGTCCATAAATGTCTGTTTCCTATTGAAAATAAAGAGAACCTCATGAGCCGTACTGACTTCATCGGTATCAGCTTCAAAGATAAATTCAGTTCTGACTTGCTCTTTGTCATCTGAATCTGAATTGTTTGCTGTTTGTACATTAATGGTAAAGGCACACTACAAATTGTGTAATAACCGTCATTTGGCAACTGACTTATGGTTTATTTCTTTAAATGAAGCAAACTTGCAAAAGAAAACATGGACCGCCTACACGCCTTTGCCTATGCTGTTCCTTCATTCTGGAACACTCTTCTCCCTGTCCTCACATCCCCTCCCTGTGTTTATCTGACTGTTTCAGTCTCTGCTTAAAGTGTGACACCTTTTGGGGAGCCCTCCTTTCTGGGTTATGCATCCCTCCTGTGTCCTCCTGAAACAGCTGTACTGACCCTTGCTGTAGGGAGCACCTACGTCTTATTGTATCCGTTTGTTTCATCGTCACTACAGTCTGTAGTACTAACATATGCAAAGGACTCCCTGGCTAATCAGAAACACAGTGAATTCACTTAAACATGAATCCACACAAACATGCATTCCCTTAATCCTCTCGGGGGGTACTGTAGGCATCACCACTGTATACGTGAGGAAACTAAGAGACTTAGGGGTTAAGTGACTTTCCCAGGGTCACATTGTTAGCATGTGGGAGAGCCAGGATTCTGATCCAGACAGTCCAGCTCCCAAGGTCTGCGGTGAGAACAGAATGTCAGCAGGGGTTGATTGAGGAGAACTACTTGGGAAGAGACATGCTTCTTGCACACGTAGGGCTCCTTCCCAGCACACAGGATCCTGCTTCTTCCCCTTACCCTGGGGCCCTCCAAATCCTTCCCCTTTTCCACGCCTTCCCAAACAACTCCATTGCTCACTAATTTCCTACTCTTTGGAAATACTCCATCACTTGTGATTTGCTGTAAAATGGTAAAAGCAGTATTATATGATACTCTCCCATATTAGGTTGTGCAGTTTAAGATTATTTCTGCCAGTTTCTTGAACATGCCGCTTAACCACTCTGAGCTTTCCTACCAAGAAGAGTTCCATGGTATGGGGTTATGAGGATTCGCTGAAAAGATATATGGAAAGTGGTTGGCATACTGCCGGGTGTACGCCCTGCCCTCATGGGCCAGTTTTGTTCAGCAGGACCCTAGAATCTTCTCTTGGCCTCTGGATCCTTTCTGGTCCTGGAGGTGGCCCAGAAGTGACTTTGGGGTTGGAGGTGGTCTTGTCGCCTACCACATGCTGCAGACACAGGGAAGTGGATAGGGACCGAAGCTACTAATCTAGTGTCTATGTCCCTTTGTAATGAGGAGGATCCCTCCGAGCTACAGATTAGAATGTGCTAGAACAGCTTCATTACTGGCTTATTTATTAACCAAGCCACGGAAAGTTTGGCTGAGGACCCTCACTGACGTGTGGGGTGTTAGTCTTTATTTGCTCTATTGCCTGCCCTCATCTTGATCCTTCGGTTTTATTTAAATATAAGAAACTAAGACCAATCCAAACAAAACAAAAAGGTTTATTGGCCCCGAGCTGCAGAGGCGCCCGGAAGACTCACCTCTCTGTCCAAGGGCCATTCATTATCACGGACTCCAGGGTGTTCCTAACTTCCTGGTCCTCAGCCTCCCACAAAGCGACTGCAGGGACTTTTCATGAGATTAAAAAGTAACTATTCTGAAGGTTCTGCAGTGAGTAAGCAAAAGCTCCCTGGGGCACAGGCACCACAGGCTCCAAGTTAGTCACTTGTAATTGGGCAGCCTGACCTCAGGGCCCTGCCGCCTGGGCTGATGTGAGCTGGGGGGGACTCCGGGGTTCACGGCTGGGGCCTGCCCCCGGGCCCAGCAGCAGGCTGCTCTCTGCAGGGGGGTTTTCACCGTCGCAAACCTGAGCTCCCAGCTGTGTCACCACAAGCAGCTGCCACTAGGGGGCAGTGAGGCAGCCCGACAGGACAGGACCCGAATTCTGGGCTGGGGTTCAGGATTTGGGCCTGACCATGATACATGGGGAAGTTCTTTTTCTTTTCTTTCTTTTTAAAGATTTTATTTATTTATTCATGAGATACACAGAGAGAGGCAGAGACACAGGCAGAGGGAGAAGCAGGCTCCATGCATGTGGATGTGGGATGTGGATCGATATGGGACTCGATCCCGGGTCTCCAGGATCAGGCTCTGGGCTGAAGGCGGTGCTCAACTGCTGAGCCACCCAGGGATCACCCATGGGGAAGCTCTTTTAGAAACTCAAGCCCCCTTGCTCCATGCCGGGCATCTCCAGGCTGCCAGCAGTTGCTAAGCACTGCGTGTGTGCTCGGCAGGCCCCGTGCTGGAGGTTTGACAGGCTTTCATCCAGTGCTCCCAACAGCCCTTCTAGGTAGGCCGTCAGGGCGGGCATTACCTCCCTGCTCTACAGATGTGAACCAGATGCACAGAGGCGGATATCTGGTCCAAAGTTAAATAAGTCGAGAGCAGCAGAATTGGGACTTGAACTCCCATGTGAGCAATGCCATGCTCACGTGCATTGTAGGGGAGAGCACCTCAGCGCATGCTCTCCTCCCCGCCCCCAGCTCGCTGAAATTGGTGGGAATAGATGGGCCCCCCTCCTTATAACCGGGTCAGCAGCCTTGCCACCCCAGTGCCCTGGAAGGGGGCTGTCGATTTGCCTCCAGAGTTGTCTCAGGGAGGGAGGCTCAGGCTGGTGACACAGCCTAGCACCCTGGGCTGGGTGATTGCCTGGTTTTGGTTGAAGTAAGGTCCAAGCACAGCTGGCACTGTGGGGAAAGGGGTTCAAGGAGGCACGTGTCCCTCCCCTTCAAGGACAGGTGCCAATCCAGTCTCACTTTGCTTGTTTGTGAGAAGCACCAATCGCAAAGGCCTTGGGGGGATTTTTGCCCCGTGGCCCAGACTGTGAGTGTCCAGTGGAGGGGTGTTGGATTTAGGGAGGAGGATTGGAGTCGGGCTGTACCTGGGGCTGAGGTCAAGGTTGAGTGGAGCCCAACTGAGGTGCTTTTCAGGTGGGTGGGCTCCTCTCCTCCCTCCCCGCCCAGGACTGTGGCCAGCACTGGGCCCAGCCCTTGGCTTCACGGGCCTGGGTGGATGGGTCAGAGAGGTGAAGGGATTTGCCCAAAGTTACAGAGCTGGGGGTGGGGTCAGAATCAGAGCTCTGGGCCCCTGGTTCGCTCCCTCTTCTCTGCCCTGCTGGGCCCTGTAGCTCCTCTTTACTCCCGGTAAATCCACACCTGAGAACTGTGTGGCAGGTCCGCAGTGCCATCATCTCTGTTGGCATGTTGGGTGTTGAGGTCTCTCTTCCAGGGTGAGATGCTTCAGCAGGGGCAGATACTGCCACCATCTTCCCCCGGGGACCTCTGAGGAGCTTGCAGGAGCGTCGTGAGAGCACAGAGGCGCTGATCTGAGCTTGTGTGAAGGGTCGGGCCAGGCCCAGCGCAGGAGGCTACTGCCTGATGCAGACTATCGCCCTCACAGGGTCGGCCGGCAGCTGGGGGGGCCATGGGCAAGCACGCAGGCGACCTTCTACCCGGTGGGAATGTGTCAGGGGAGGACTCAGGGTGTTCCAGGAGCACCGCTGATGGTATCTCACTCTGGGGGGCCCCGGGAGGACTCTGCGAGGGGGGAATAATGCAGCTGGGAATGGAGGAGGGAGTGAAGGGGCAAGGGAGGGAGAGGCTACAGGCTCAAGAGGTGACAGTTTGGGGACAGCACTTAGTTTATTGCCTGGAACAAGAGCTAGAAGAGGGGAGAGGTAGGCTGGAGAGGAAGTCAGAGGCCGCACCTTGTGAATCTTGATGAAGACATCGGACATTCTCATGAAGCAGCAGGATGAGAGACCCGGATTCCATCTCTTGCTTACAGCCTCAATGTGTGTAAAAGAGAAACCCTTTGAACCCTGTGGGGACTGCCTACAAAAGAAGGGGTGTGTGTGTGGTGCGGGGGGGGGGGTATGTGTTTAAACTCTGGAGGCAGAACAAGTCCGGCCTCTATGCCAGGGATAATAACTAACCCTGGCACTCCATGCTGGCCACCAAACCAGCTTTTGCCTTCGGACATGGTTCAGTTCCAGACACTGGGGCTACAGAAGCCCCATTGCATTCCGCTGCTCTGTGCTTCATTGCCTGCCACAGGCTACAGCACACTCTCGATGGTGTGATCATGAGCTCTGCTGTCTGTCACCGGCACACTTTCAATCTCTGAAAGCCAAATGCTAAATCTGGTGTTTTTTGTGTGTGCTTGTTTTTCTAAATGGGACTGTCTTCTCATTTGTTACTATTATGAAAGTAATATATGTTCCTTACAAAAATTTAAACATCCCAGAAGTGTATATAATAGAAGGTGGAATTTCCTGCCTCCTCTTATAATCCCACTTCCCTAAGAAAACCATAATCCTTCCAGACTTTAAAAGGAATGCATATATATGTACGCCCAGACATTTTCTATTGCAGGATCCCATGCAAAAACAGGCTCTCTGGCCCCTTAAAATGTCCTCCAGTTCTTTCTGGAAGTCCCCAAGAGGATGCCTCACCCATGTCCGTAAACCTGTCAGTTGTCCCTTCACATAGTAACTTCTCTGTCCCCACCCCAGTGTTTCTTGTATATCTGCTGTTCATAGAAACTTGAAGAAGTTCACAGAAGCCAAACACCAAAGTCCATGCGTTGGGTGGCATGTCTCCAAAGTTTCCAATCCTTGGTTGGCAGAGGTGGGACACTGAGTTTCAAGCAGATATGGGGAAAAGGCCATCTACTCACCATGTGCCAACCATCCTTTGTCACTGGGCCCCCAAGGCTACACTGCTGAGATCCTGAGTCTTGACATCTCTTCTGAATTGTCCTGTCAATTTCTGCTGCCAATGCCTGCAGTAGGGGCACCAATTTCAGTCTGGGAGTCAAGTGGAAGGGGGAGATGCTCTTTTTTTTTTTTTAACCTGTTCCTCCCCCCCAGCCTTTTTTTTGCCCCTGCCACCCTCACAAAGAAAAGTCTTGTCTTTCTTGTCCTTTGCGTTCAAAGGGTTTATATGAATTTGCAGAAGCTCTTTATATATTACAAGTATTGTATTTTATTAACCTTTACATATTATTATTGCTAACCTACATTGAAAATATTTATATCAGTTTATCTTTAACATGGTTAGATTACAATAATATTCTAGGAATGTAGGAGTTGTATATTTAAGTTAAGAACCTTCCCCTATCTGGAATTTGTTCTTGTGAATGTTGTGTGTTAAGTGTTATGCTATATGTTGGCAAATTGAACTCCAATAAAAAAAATAAAATCAGATCCAAAAGCTAAAAAAAAAGTGGAATTTCTTTAAAATTCCTCAGGGTGCCTAGGTAGCTCAGTTAGTTAAGCATCTGACTCCTGGTCTCAGCTCAGGTCATGATCTCAAGGTTGTGAGATTGAGTCCTGCATTGGACTCCATGCTCCACAAGGAGTCTGTTTCAGATTTTCTCTCCCCCTCCCTCCCTCTTCTTCTCCCCCAGCTTGTGCTTGTTCTATCTCGTAAATAAATAAGTAAGTAAGTAAGTAAGTAAGTAAAATCTTTAAAATTCCCCAAAGAGTTGGGTGTGGAAGCTTAAAGCTAAGAGAAGAGATAGACCAAGAGACCCATCTCTCTTGGATGCGTGAGTGGGAGAAGCTTGTTTGCTGAAAACTTAAAGGATTGTGCCCTTTGCCAGCTTATAATTCCATCTGCTTCCTGCTGAGAATGACTATCAAACTCTGTGTCTTTAGAGCCAGTCCTTCCTGTGTGATGTTAGTCCAGGCTTCAGAAGTTTGGATATGTTCATTTTGTTGCATGTGGGGGCAAGCTGAAGAATCACTGTAGACCATGAGGACTGTATTTCAGAGGCGGCCAGGACTCTCCTGTCCCCAATGTCCAGCCCTGCCCTGGCAGGGTGGGTAAGTAACTATGAGTTCTGAGCTGCTCTGAGATCCTAAGATCCTTGATAACTCTTGGCTAACTTCATCAGTGATGGTACCTTTCTGTACCTGGCACTTGTTGGGTCCTCAAAAATATTCATGTGTCAGATTGTCCGGGAGCCATTAGGAAGGAAGTACAGATGCCCAAGAAGATGATACCAAAAGAGGAGAACTTTAATGGCAGTTCTTTGTGGGGGAGATGGCATCCCTCCATTCATCTATTCAGCAAATATTTGTTGAGTGCCTACTATGCTCCAGGCATGTTTCTACAGCCATAGTATGTCATTTTCTATCAACAACCAATTCTCCAATACCAAGTGGGTGTCCAACAATTCAACTCAATTTTGACACTAACTGTTGGAAGTCAGTGCAACCCCCACAGTAACATTAGGTGCTCAATCCCACAAGATTGCCCCACTTTAGATGTCAACTACAAATGGAGTCCCCAGGCTACTGGTATTTCTGTCCAGGTGACTACAAAACTGGGGATTTCCATGGTCCTCCCACTCTCTCAGGTTTGATAATTTGCTAGAACAACACACAGAACTCAGGAACTTACACTTATGATCACAGTTTATTGTGAAGAATATAACTGGACCAGATGAAGAGGTACATAGGGTGAGGTCCAGAAAGGTCTCCACTGTAGGAGTTTTTGTCCTGGTGGAGTAGGGGCACACCATGCTCCCAGCATGTGATTATGTTTAACAATTGGAAGCTCCCCAAACTCTGTTTTTAAAGTTTTTATATGGAGTTCCACTTATAGGCACAGTTGATGAAATCATTGGCAAATGGTGATTGGACTCAATTTTCAGCCCTTTCCCCCTCCCCAGATCTAATCACATGGTTACTTCCTCTGGTGACCAGCCCTCATCCTAAAGCTAGGTAGGGCCCCACCACTAGTTACCTCACCAGCATAAATTTAGCTATGGTCAGAAAGAAGTATGTTATGAATAAAAATACCTTAATCATAATGTGAGGAAGAGTAAATTATATTAAATGAAATGTAACTACAAAACCATTAAAGAGACAATCATTAAATGAAATAGAATGAAGTAGGGGCATATGGGTGGTTCAGTTGGTTAAGCATCCAATTCTTCATTTCAGCTCAGGTTGTGATTTGAGGGTCATAAGCTTGAGCCCCATCTTGGGCTCCACACTGGATGTGGACCCTGCTTAAGATTCTCCCTCTCCCTCTCCCTCTGCCCTCCCCCCCCCTCCATTGTCTTTCTCTCTTAAAAAAAAAAGAGAAATAGAATAAGGTGCCCTCATTAATAAGGTTAGCCAGGAGGCATCAAGGATCTTAGGGTCTCAGAGCAGCTCAGAAATCATGCCCACCTCAGCACGATAGGGCCAGACATTGTGAGCAGGAGAGTCCTGGCCCCCTCTGAAACACAGTTCTCATGGTCTACAGTGATTCTTCAGCTTGCCCCTCTTTGCAACAAAACACAGCCCTGAACACATCCCTGTTAAGAGAAGTAGGCTTAGGTTCAAATCTTAGCTCTGCCTCTCATTAGCTGTATGAGCTTGGTAGATAATTCAGTGGGGGTGGGGGTTGGGGGCTCATCTGAAAACCAAGGTATGAATAACTACTTCACAGGATTATTTTGAAAGCTTCTGGCTCATTATGGAAACTTGACAATGTTAGTGTTCCTGTCATTCCTATTATGTCTCTTTGGCCTTCTCTGTCTGCCATGGGTGGGGCAGGGGGTGGGGTTGAGGAGTCACATAATTGCCATACAATTATTTCTGTTTGGGGCAATTGAAGTTTATAAGCAGAGAGGACAATTTGAAATGGGAAGGACTCAGCCCAACCTGATATACAGTCTCTAAGAGGAAGCAGCCAGGTGCACATAAAGCCTTTCATATGGCTCAGCTGAAGGGAGCACAGCTGTTTGTGTGCAAAGTAAATATTGATCTCCTGAAACTCACTTTTGTCATCGAGTATCAGAAAGCTTGTCCCAAGCTTCTGAGTAGTGTCCCCGAGCTGAGGGCACTTGGGAAGGGTAGACGAGTGGCAGGGGGGGCCCCTGACCTTTGGTTCTGCCCTGATTAGCATTGGTATAAATATGCTAGGGACATCCTAGATCAGTAGGACATATGACCAATATATGTGGAGGTTTTTTAAAAAAGATTTCATTTAGTTTTTCATGTGAGACACAGAAGGAGAGAGAGACAGAGATACAGGCAGAGGGAGAAGCAGGCTCCATGTAGGAGCCTGACGTGGGCCTTGATCCCAGGTCTCCAGGATCACGTCCTGGGCTGAAGGCGGCGCTAAACCACTGAGCCACGGGGGCTGCCCTATATGTAGAGTTTTTTATTGTAACTTTTGCTTATATCAGTGGAGACTCTTGACGATAAGATCCACAAACAACTGCATCTTCTGGATAAAGGAGCAAGCCTAGGTATCATAGATGTGGTGTGATAGAAAGTGTAGCAGAAACAATATGGAAAATGGGGCAGACAAATCTGGGTGAATCCCAACTCTGTAATTTACCAGTTAGATGATCTTGAGCTCTCTGATAATCAATCCTCTTAATTAAAGTTGAAATAAGAGTATCTAGAATTAAATGACATGGAATGAATTTTGTGTATGTGAAAGTATCGCCATATATGTCCTTACTTTTGACTATAAAATGACACAAATATATCATTTTGAAGACTACCTAAAATAAAGGTTTATTTTAATTAAAATGAACTAATTCTTGAATCCTAAATCTTAAGGTTGTCTGGAGATTTCAAGTGTCTCTATTCCAGATCACAATGAGTGGTGACAGTGCCTACCAGTTGGGTGAGCTACAAACTCCTGTCCCCAGGCATCACAGGCAGCAGAGAGACGATTGTCAGTGGATTGTCCTGACCTCTTGGCCTCTTGTACCAAGACCTAGGGAACTTGACTGGGTCTCACGAAGACCAACCACTCAACTCCTCACGTTAATGAACTGTGATGACGTTGTTCCTTTATTTCTTTGGAATAGTATCTTTGATAACCATCTCTTCAAGCTTTAATGGTGGTATTGAAAGTTAATTACAAACGCTTAGCTCTCTACAGACTCATTGTTAATGATAAATATTTTTTATACCTAAATAGAACCTTACTTTTTGATTGATGATGTCAGGGTGATGTTTCTTAGATTTTTTTAGGTATTGACTGCACCTCACACATGTCATTAGATCACACGCAAATGATGCTTAAATGTTTATGGCCTAGAAGCTGACAGACAAGTTGACACAGGAAGCCAAAATATTTGAGTTAGATACCTTGTAGCTGCTTTAAATGGAATTATCTTCTACTGCCTGTTTAAAGCAACTGAACATGATTATTTTTCCGTTTTCTTCTCTAGATCCTCAATGGTGTTCCACAAGACTGTCAATGAGGCTTAGTTTCAGGAAATGCCAGTCACGATTCAGCCAGTGATGGGGGCAATCCTGTTAAGCATAAACCAAAAAAAAAAAAAAAAAAAAAAAAAAAATCTAGGGAGTGTTCAGGAAATAGATATTTTGGTCTAGAGGCTGGCGACTTGGTGGCTACAGAGCTGAGCTGTTAGGATGTCGGCTCAGGGACCGAACACGGCCCAGAGGCCTTGTTCAGAGCTGCTCACCTGAGTGGTTGCTCATTGGTACAGGGAGTCAGAAACAAGAAACCTAAGACCTATATAGTTCTTGCCCTCTGAGGTGGTAGTGTGAAAGGAAATGTTACTGACTACAGCACTGTACAACTCTGGGGGAGATGCATCTTTGCTGTCAGAGAGGCATGGAAGATGGTGTTGATGCTGGCCTCCAAAGGCTCACCTGGCGTGCATGTGGGTGGTGAGCACCAAGGTAACGTGAACATTACCTAGTCCTCCATGCTGTTGGCCAGCATCAGTTGGCTTGGGTTTCTTACCAGGCTCAGAATCACTGGATAATGAGAAGGCAATTTCTGCAGAAATCCCGCTCAATTGATTAGGCAGCTCCAAGGAGCAAGGGGGCAGGCTCTTGGTTGGAATGTCATTGTCGTCACCACCACAAAATATTTATCAATGTGTTCATCACCACTGGCTGCAGGAAACTAGGCTACATTAATTAGGGTGGGTTCATTCTCTGAAATGATATAATTGCCATTTTAGGTAAATAGCTGATGTGGCCTGCACCCAAATCCCCCCTGGGCCTTTGTTAACCATATGAGCACAGGTTCTATCCTGTCCAGAACTCCTATGGCCTTGAGTAAACTAGACCTGGACCTAGGCCAGGCCCCAGCCCCCAGCAGAGCCTGTATTCTCTAGAACCCAGAAGTCTGTCAGTGGATCTGGGGCCCCAAGGCTTTCATGTTTCCATAGCCAGCATTCCTTGTTGCCTGGGTTTTGGGATCCAAGGAAAACAGTCCAAGAGTACTCAGGCATGAGCCTTCCAGTGGCCTCTCTTGTCAGGAGTCTGTCTCTTTCAGAGCCAAATCTGAGCTCTCCAGCCCGTGGGCAGCAGAAGGTTACTGGGGGATTATCAAAGGATTAGGAGGAGGCTTTGCTGAGTGAGCATGAATGGGGTACTTTCTGCCAGAGTGACTTTTCTGAAACAGATCTGATCACGCCACCCCTCTATGGCTCTATGGCTCCTACAGCTGTATTTAGAAAAGTGTTGCCCAATCATCCTCTTCAACAAAATCACCCAGCACAGGGAGTGATTATTAAAATGCAGATTCCAGGGTTCACTCCCTGACCTGCTGAATCTGAATTTCTGTGTGCAGCATTTGGGAACCACAGTTAAAACAACCCCTGCCCCCCACAGATTGTTTTCTTCTTCTTCTTTTTATTTTTTTGGAAAATTTTTAAAATTTGAGAGAAAGAACATTGGAGAGAGAATATGAGCAGGTATGTGGCGAGGAGCAGAGGGAGATGGAAAAACAGACCTCACTGAGCAGAGGGAGATGGAAAAACAGACCTCACTGAGCTTTCACTGCTTAGAAGATGCTCTCTCCCTTCCTCTGCCTTTTGTTATTTTTTTAAAGATTTTATTTATTTATTCATGAGAGACACACACACAGAGAGAGAGAGAGAGAGAGAGAGGCAGAGACACAGGCAGAGAGAGAAGCAGGCTCCATGCAGGGGCCCAATGTGGGGCAGTGGGAGCAACATGGGGGTAAGAGACCCTAATTCTCAACAGTGCATCAGTTTGGCTAGAAGCAGAGTGCAGGATGGGCAGGTGCTTCCAGGGGGATGAGAAGATAGAGACTCAGCAGCCAACTCCACACTAACCATTTGGAACTCTTTCTCTAGGAGACACAGTAAGCAAGATTACTGGACCCGAAAACCGGCGGGGCTGTGTAGATGCACCAGGGAGAGAGACTGTTTATCAAGCAGGATAGAGACTCTGTAGAAGTATCTTATTCCCAAAAAGGCTACAAACAGCTCCCAAGGCATGTGAGCCCCAAATCCAACCAGCTACTCACCAGATAACATCCAGAGATCAAGGATCAGTTGTTACATAACACACACACACACACACACACACACACACACACACACATCCACACATCGACCAGGGGACTCCAGGATCATGCCCTGGGCTGAAGGCAGCGCTAAACTGCTGAGCCACCCAGGCTGCCCTGCCTTTTGTTATTCTTTCATTTCTTTTAACAATGTGTCCTCAGTTCTATCTCCTTTGGGTTAGGCTTGCCTCCTCTATTTACCTTGAGTGGTGCTAACACTGACTCGTGTCCATTTGGGTACTCGTCTGTCTCCCCCTTGGACTACGAGTCACATGATAATGGGGGCCTTGTCTTGTCCCTGGGTCCCCAGTGTGTTCTATGCTCCCTGGCCCTTAGTAGCGGCCCATAAACAGTTGCAAATGAATCAAGTTCTCAAGGTAGAAGCACCAGCGACTTGGGTCTACTGTGTTGAGTACATCCTAACAGAATGCAACTAGGAGCAGTGGTATTTCAATTCTCTTAAGGGGGGAATCCCTGGGTGGCTCAGCGGTTTAGCGCCTGCCTTTGGCTCAGGGCATGATCCTGGAGTCCCGGGATCAGGTCCCGCATCAGGATCCCTGCATGGAGTCTGCTTCTCCCTCTGCCTGTGTCTCTGCACCTCTCTCTCTATCATGAATGAATAAATAAAATCTTAAAAATAAATAAATTCTCTTAAGGACAATAAAGGGGTTAATGCAGAAGAAACCAAGGGAATCAGATTAACGTGCCCTTTGGTAAGGATTATTAGGCATAATGTATGCAACAAGTTACAAATGGAGGTACAATCACAGGTCCCACTGTGGTCTTGTCCTAACTATGCAGAACCATGCTCACAGGTCTGGGGTTGGATTGGCAGGGTACTGGGGTGGTGGGCAGGGGGAGGTTGGCTATAGCTGGGAGTCAGGAGACCCAGAGGCTGAAAGTAAGTAAGATAGAGGTCCTACCCAGGACTATAAAGGAGAAAGAAATCAGAGGTCTAGGTCAGCATATGCCTGCCATACCAAGGGCTGGCACTCCTAAGAAAAAGTAATGTCATGAAGTCCTAAAGGAGACCACTGTGGAAGTGGCCATGAACACCACCATCGTCAAGAGTCAGGAACCAAAGACTAGGCCACGAACTGTGAAGAGTCTGGAAAAGGTAGGGCTAGCAGGACCCTCCAAGAGCTCTGGAGACAGCATGGCAAGCTTCTGCAATGAGATTTTACAATAAAAGTCTTGTTTTGGGCAGTCAACTGAAGACTAGCTGTGGGCCGTGTGTGTGTGTGTGTGTGTGTGTGTGTGTGTGTGTTCATGGGAACATGGCCTCCAGGGATGGGTGGGCACCTGGGCCTGGTATCAAGAAACCCCTTGACAACATTCTTAACCTCTTCTCCCTTTTAAATAAACAACAGGAATGTATTGCTCATGGTTCCGGAGGCTGGAAGTTTCAGATCAGGGTGCCAGCAGGGGGGATTTCTGGTGAGGACCCCCTTTTGGGTTGCAGACTGCTGACTTCTCTTGCATCCTCACATGGAAGAAGCAGAGAGAGGAAGCAAGTTTTCTTGTTCCAACCTCCCTCCTTGGACTCTGCTACTGACCACAGCTTTTGTGGTTTCAAAAGAGGCCACTATCGTTCTTTCTGCTCTGGCCAACCGTCTATCTCCTTTCTCTCGTATCCCCCACCAAGTCAGATCATGGCAGGTACACCTATGTGTTTGCCTGTTTGAAACTTTCTCGACACTCTTAAAGCTGCGAGCCTTTTTCCTTTTGCAGGTGTCTCTGATACGAAATGCAGGTTCCTAAACACCCTCCACCTGCTTTACCTCTGGTGGCCTTTTTCAACCGCAGCCTCCCTGTGTAGATGGAATCTGTTCCCAGAGCCTCAGGGCATGTCAGTCCCAGGGTGTTTATTCCAAGCATCTCACCATTATGCTCCTTTAGCTTTCTTAGATCCTTTTGTATCTTCATTTCTAGTTTGGCCAGTATCTGCCATTCTTTTCACCTCCTCACAGAGTTGAATGAAACAAATGTTTGCGTTCATCAGATTTCCCACGGAACCATGCTGCTGGGAGTGTCGTGAAGCACTACTGTCCCTGCGTGCCCCAGCTTCCGTCTTGGGCCTCATGCTCTGTGCGGGATGCTCTGGGCAGGACAACCACCTGCTCTCTCTGCTCACAGTTACTGTTTCAAGTCCCGTCTCTGCCTATTCTACTGTCTAATCCCAGACTCTGCTTCTCATTAGTGTTTTAAGCCCTGCCACATATCCCCTTCCTTTCTTCTCTCTTTCCTTCCCTCCAGCACTTTGGGGGTAATTATAGAAATACTGTGATTTTTGAGGAGAGGGTCTGACAAGCATAGACATGCAGTTTTGGCCTTTGCTTGATACCCATCTGTTTCTCTGCTCTTCTTTTTAATTAAAAGGGTGGAAGGTGTGAGCGTGGGCTGGAGATGGGATGGGGGCTGTCAAGACTTGAGCCTGATTCGGGCTCTGACATTGAGTCTTCCTCTGGCCTTGGGCAAGTTCCTTAAATCTTCTCTTTTTTTACTGAATAAAGAGTCCAGACTGTTTCTTAGGGACAGGCTGAAAACTGTTGAAAATGCTAATCATTAAAAATATCTTCACAGCTGCATCTTTGGACAAATTCCACATTCCTTTCTGCAAGGTCCCGGGTCAGATACCCTGGTTTCCCTCTGCCTGAGCACCTTCAGATAGCTGGCCTATTTTTTTTATAGAACATCAAAAATAGACATTCATTATTTGTAATTATTAAAAATAAAAAACACTCCCAAGCAAATTCAAGCAGAATGTGGTTATAAAAGCCAAGATCTTTTGCCAAAGAAAAATGTGTGTGTGTGTGTGTGTGTTATGTAACAACTGATCCTTGATCCCTGGATGTTATCTGGTGAGTAGCTGGTTGGATTTGGGGCTCACATGCCTTGGGAGCTGTTTGTAGCCTTTTTGGGAATAAGATACTTCTACAGAGTCTCTATCCTGCTTGATAAACAGTCTCTCTCCCTGGTGCATCTACACAGCCCCGCCGGTTTTCGGGTCCAGTGATCTTGCTTACTGTGTCTCCTAGAGAAAGAGTTCCAAATGGTTAGTGTGGAGTTGGCTGCTGAGTTCCTGGCAGCCCACCCCAGGCTTGCAGGAAGGATTCTGGGTTCTCCTGAGGACATGTGTGCTTCTAAGCAAGGGTTTCCAGGCTTGTTCTATTGAGAGCACACTTAAGCAGCTAGCTGCTTGAGTTTCTTTGGAGGGAGAGTGTGCGCTTCTCCACCTGAGCCGAAGAGCACAGTTTACTTCACCTCTAAGGCCAGCTCCTTTGCGGTTGATCCAGGACCAGTTGCTGCCAGTGTACAGGGACTGGGGGCCTGTTACAGCATTGATTTCTTGGCTTAAGTCTAGAAGGGCTCATTTTTGGCTGTTTGGTGAGTCAAAAATTATATTTCTATCACATCACTTAAGCCAACCAAGCTAGGTTGCTATAACCAAGATGCAAACTAATTTGGGCCACCTTGTAGGCTGGGAGGAGTGTGTGCTGCATTGCTGGGCAGCTCTGCACCCCCCCCACTGCCCCCCCTCCCCACTCAGGAGCCCAGAGTTTTTCTATCTTGTAGCTCTACCATCCCAAGTCTTTGAGGTTGTTTCTATGGTTGAAGCTGGGTCACCACAAAACCAAGTCCAGACAGTAGATTGGAGCAGAGAGCATGGAGGGGCACTCCTGTTCCAGTGGTGCATATTATTACTTCCACTTTGTTCTGCCAGAGCCAGCTTAGCGACAAGACTGTCCCTTACTGCAAGTCTTGAGGATGCAGTCCCTAACTGGACAACACACCACACCATTACTCTGTCATTATGGAAGAAGAGAATGGAAACTGTATTGTCATAATAAATCTTAGCTATGATCACAACTATATGCTGAAACCTGTAAGTGCTCCTAGCCAGTCTCTGAACACAGGGGTGGCCTCGGGGACCACCACCACATAGGCCCACCAGTAGTGAGAGTTCTCATAGCCCCATCACTTCACTGGATTTGATACTTTTTATGGACCAAATATTTGTCTTCCCCTAAAATTTATATATTGAAATCTAATCTCCAATGCAATCGTATTAGAAGGTGGGGGTCTTTAGGAGGTAATTAGGTCATGAGGGTGGAGCCCTTATGAATGGGAGGAGTGCCTTTATAAGGAGAGGCTAGAAAGCTAGACCACTCTCTTTCTGCCTATGAGGATACAACAGAGTCAGCCATCTGCAAGCCAGAAGAAGACTTTCACCAGAGCCTGGCCATGTTGACACCCTGACTTCTAGCCTTCTAGAACTGTGAGAAGTACATTTCTGTTGGCGTAAGCCACCCAGTCTGTGGTACTTTATTATAGCAGCCCACGCTTATAGGTGGGCTTACTGTGGGCTTACTGACGTAAGACAGTATTATTTGACTTTCTAATCTTTGTCAACCTGATAGGTGTGAAGCAGTATCCTGTTAATTTGAATTTCTATTTCCTTGATTACTAGTGAGATTAAACATCTTTTTATGTTTAGTGACAATTTGGGTTTCTTCTTCTGTGAAGTGCCTATTCGGATTCCTTGTTCATTTTTCTTCTGGGCTGTTTGTCTTATTGAATCATAGGAGTTCCTTATATATGGATACTAGGCGGGAAGAGATGATTAAACACGGAGATAGGAAAATGAAGGCCTTTTAGGGATTTGGTTTGGCTGAATTATACATATATAATGGGGACTGACAAGGAATAAAGCTGAAAGGGTAAACTGGGGAACAAATGAAATGCTAACGTGAGGATTTTGAATCTTATTCTGAGGATTATGAGAATCACTAAAAGCTTGAGTAAGTGAATGATCCTTTTGGGAAGACTCTCCTATTCCTTGCCCCTTTCTGCTTGTCAGGATTGCATGGGCTGCTGCTGCTGGCCTCCTATAAGTCGTTCATTCATATTCTCTCTCTCTCTCCTTCTCTTTCCCTCTCAGTCCATTCAGACTGCTACAATGGAATAGCCAAGAGTGGGTAGCTTATAAAGAGCAGAAATTTATTTCTCACAGTGTTGGAGGCTAGAAGTCCAAGATCAAGGTGCTGGCAGATTCGGTATCTGGGGAAGACCCACTACCTGTCACAGGTTGCTGTCTTTTCCCTGTAACCGTACATGGCAGGAGGCACAGGTGGTCTCTCTAGGGTCTCTTTTATAAGGGCACTCATCCCATTCATGAGGGTGCTACCTTCATGACCTAATCACCTCCCAAAGGCTCCACCACCAGCTCCAAATACTGTCACATTGGGGGTTGGATTTCATCATGTGAAGTTTGAGTCTCTCCCAACTGCACTGATCTGATCTGTTTCTGGGACAGCTTCCCAACCAGAGTGGAACTGGAGCTTTGTTCTCATCTCCCAGTAATTAGCACAGTGCCTATTTCAAAATAGCTGCTCTGCAACGATTACTGAACAGAATTCAAGAGCTTAATTTTAGGAAGTATAGTATCCTTGGATGGGAGAGAAGATGTTAGAAGCTGCAACATCATTGGCCAGACAAAAAGTAGTAAAGGTAGTGGAGATAGGACAGTGATAAAATCAAAATAAGAGGGACAGCTGGGAACAACCTAGTGATGCTAGAAGCTGCATCTTGGCACCTGGCCAAATGCAGAGCATGACAGGAAGAGAGGGGAGGAGGAGAGGGAGGAGGAGAAGGATGGGGACTCAGATTTTGGGCCTTTGGATGGGGAGAAAAGTCATTCCTATAAGAGAAGAAAACGGTCAGGTCAGAATCTGAGAGAGTGATGATAATTAAAATTTTTTAAAAAGTATAAAGTTGCCTTATATAATTGCTTAGCATTCTGTAGTTCTCAAGGCTTATGTCTTTTTAGTGGTAAATACCACTAGGTACTCCAAAAAGGGGAAACTTTCTTCAAAGAGGAAACTAAAAATGAATGCAGATTTCCTGGTTCTTCCCTGACATTTTTGCCTGAGATTTAAAATTAATCTTAATTTAAAAATTAATCAATCTACTGACCATGCTATTTTGTTTCTTTAGAGCTTCTTCATCAGCTGAGGCAATGGACATGGATATTTGGGGCCGGGCCCTTAGATACTGCTTTAGGCAGGAATTGATGCTATGCCCATAAGATATCTTGTTGCATGAGATGCAACAGATGTGAAGCAAGTAAAAAGCCAAGCTCAGTGACACTTTCCTGTAGGCTGGCTGCTGTTGGTTGTTATCCATTAGGATCTTTTTGTATTTTGGAGCTTCAACCAACACTGGATATCTAAAATGATAGTTTCTGAGCTTGAAAATCATTCCCATTCTCCATCCTGAGAATTATATTTGCTCAATTGGAGTTAAAGTCCCTACTGTATAACAGGGAAAAGATAGCAAGGGGTTTGGGGGTCCCTAAAAGGCATTCAGAGCTGCTTTTGCTATCCTTCTAATACTAACTCTGCTTACTCACTGGAACGGGTGGGACAATATGGCCTGTGGGCCAAATCCAGCCTCACCCATTCCATTGGGTAATGTCTACAGCTTCTGTGCCACAGCAGCCAAGCTGAGTGTTTCAACCAGAGACTATATGACCTGCAAAGTTGAAAATATTTACTATCTTTACAGAAAGTGTGTTGACCCCTGCATAAGAATGTTAACACCATGAAAACAGAGGCTGTGTTTTCTCTGCTGCTTCATTCCCAGAAAATGAAACACTGAATTCTTTTTCTGTTCCTCTTCTGCTCTCAGTTTCCTCTTTCTCTTCTTTCTTACTCCTTTGCTTCTCTGGCAGCAGTATCATTCAAGACCAAACAGACTTCCAGGCTCTGGTGGAAAACAAACATAGCATTACTGCTAAACTGTGTGCCAGGAATGCTGTCTGACCAGGTGGTATCTGTGCTGTGCTTTGTGGATGGAATGTGCTTCCTGAAACTGACCATGACACAAGACTATGGGATTTGGTAATAGCAAGCTGTGGTTCCTTATGAACATTACAAGTGTTCAAGAACAAGAGGATGACTAGTTTAGGCAAAGTCTCACAAGACATATACATCTGAATCTTAATATCAGGCACCTGCCCAGCAAGCTGAGTATGTGTCACGGTGAGCTTTGGGAAAGGCTCTGAGGAGAGTACCTTTTGGGAGTCCTCATGCCATATATGTTTCAGTTCTTTAGGTATATCAGTGAAGCTAACAAACTACTCAATAATGACCATGATGATATAGGTTCAAATTCTGACTTCTTGGTTTCCATGGAGCTCCACATTGGGCTATGTTGGTATAGAGCCAGCTGCCTCATGGCTTCCCTCCCTTTCCTGCTTTCCCAGTGGGTCTTATGTGCCACAGATAGACATGGCCTACCCAGGCCCTACAAGCAGACTTCAGGACATTTGAGATGGGAATTCCAGAGTTCTGGGTCTGATGGGCCTGTCTCAATGGACATGGGAATGAACTAACTGGAGAAAGACCAGAGTGGGGCATGCAGGGAAGGCTGCATGGCCAGCCAAGGAATTTGATCTTTGGGGGGACTTGGTTTCCTTTTCCAATAAGACAGTGAAAAACAAATAATTATATAAGGGCTTAGTATTTGAGCACTGAGTTATTTTGCAGTTCCACAAACCTGTGGTTCTATGCATCTGAAACTTCTAGTACCTAAGCTTTCCCCAACTTGACAACCACCTTGGACATATTGTAGCCATTCTGCCCTATATATATCAGGAATCACAAACTATTAGTCTCAGGATCTGCTGAGGCACTGAATCACCATGTTGAGGAAACCAAGTCCCACATAGCTTGGGCCCAGCGGTCTAAGTCTTTCTGGTGCCTGAAACAGCTGTCCCATCAAGGTGACATTGCCATATTTCTAGGGGACACCTTCTTCCCTTCCATAAGCTTTGCAGGCCTACTGGTACAGAACTCTTATTGGCCCCAGGGCAAGAAACCTGGGAATCTTTCTTTCAGGCCCAAAGCTTGTTGCCTGCTCCACTTTTCCCTTACTGTCTAGTAAGGGAAGGAGCGCCATAAGAGCAGGCACAAATGAAGCATTCTATGAGTTTTTTACTCAGAGTAAAAGGGATTCTCTTTTGATTTCCACTATTCCAAAATCTCGAGCTCCCCAAAGAATTGGAACTCGAGAAGATCTGGCAACAAGTCATATTCCTGGAATATCTCCTGAGTGGTCTTGTTTTCTGAATTGACTCATCACTTTGTCTTCCTCTTCTTTGTAAATCTCCCTTATTAAACCAGATTGGGAGACCTTTCAATAAAGTAACATGTTCTCAGATGTGAGCCACACTTCCAATGTGAATTATCCTTAAACCAAAAGAAGTATGGACGTGCCTCCTCCTCCGTGATTTTTTTTTTTTTATACCATAGCATCGCTGTTGATCTACCTGCCCTTTGCTGCTGTCTTTAGATTCTTGGATCTTCTTCTTTTCCATATTCTTTTCTTTGCTGGGTTTTTAGAGTGTTCAATTCAGCAAGTCATTGTTGAGTGTTTTTTTGTGTGTCAGGAGCTAAGGAAAATGAGAAAAAAAGACACAGACATTGCCAGTGGAGACCTCAGGTGTAGTAGAGACAGCTACACTGAGCTTCCCTCTCCCAGGCAGGGTGGGATTTTCCCCATATCTTCCCTGGATGCCTTCCTAAAGCCACCACAAATGAGTGCTTATAGCCTCCAACCACCACCACCATAGTCTCCTCCCCTGTGATCTGGTAGTTGCTGGTTTAAATAACAAAACTAACCAGAATGCAAGGGCCTGTGGTAAGAGTCAACAGCACACTGGGTTTCCTCAAACTATTTTAATTCTAGTTAAAAAGGTTTTATGGCTTGGGTCATCGGTAGAATAGAAAAAAGTTAAAACCAGATTAAGCTATGAGGCTACCAAAGTGGTTTTGTAAACTCTATAGTTACCTCTTAAGCATCTATTATGTGCAAAGCAGCAAGCCAATACCTGTGCAGGATTTAAAGTTGTGAAGCCCTCTGCCTCTGGGGAGGCACTGAAGCCTCCTTGAGGAGGGAAAGTGGTCACCACCTCATGTTTGCTTTCTTTCACTTGCCCTTCTCAGGAACAGTTACTGGGTCTCAGCATTTCTCTTTACTGCTGTCCTACCTCCCCCCAGGACTCTGGATTATATCCTGGTGTGATATGCCACTGCTGTAGAAAGTGCTTGAACTATATGGACCCTATAGATAAGGCCACCTTGGCAAGGTGCTGTTTGGTCTCCTTGTCCACAAGTCTTTTGAAATAGTTTAAAACAATTATGTTCTGATTCTTCATGAGTTTTTCTGCAAATAATTAGATGTCCTGTGAAACACTACTCCCTAACCTCCCTGGAGAAGATACACACATCAGCACTGTGGAAATGGCATGGTACTATATGACACCTCTAACCAGTTCCAAAGACATGCTGGATCTCATGACCAACCAAGCATCCACTCTCACTTACCCTTGCCTCCTTGTCTCCTGTCCCAATTATACCTATGAGGTAGGCACTCAAATAAGCTGGGCAAATAGATTCAGGCAATACCCACCTGACAATGGATAATATATATGTGCATTACCAGTTGGGTGTTTTCTTCAAACCCTACAAACAGACTTGACATGGACCATCAAGACCAGTCCATTCACTTCCACCCCACCGTTGCAGAATCTTGCCATGACTAGTACTTCTGTGGCAATAACTCTTCTAGAAGCTTACTCAGTGACAGGAAGCTACATAGGCACAAAGGATGTCTAAATACCAGATGGTGCACCCCAGGGTGGATGAGTGAATTCAAATGGTCTGTGATAAGTACATTTGTACTTTATTTTCTCCTTAAAAATAACACACACACACACACACACACAGAAGAAAGTAGATCCACTGAAAATGAGAGTGATAGTCAGTGCTACTAGGTCAGGCTGGGGTTTCTCCTTCTGTGGTCTGCATAAGAACGGTTTGCATTTGTTTGGCTGGGTCAGTTTCCCCATCAGGTGTTCCAGGAGAGCAAGTCAAGTTTGGTTTCTTTCTGAAAGAGCCCCCTTTGGAGTTTGCTGAGGGCCTGCATGTGTTTGTTTCTGCTGCTGAGGTGGTCCAATCAGATGACCATATGGCAAAGGCTCCTGCCTTTTGGGCTGCCCAGAGTTTCTTCTCAGCTCTAGTGAATGAGTATTTTGGAGATCAGACCTGTGGAAGGAGATCAGATGGACTCTTGTCATCATAGTCATTTTTTGAAAAGATGATACATCAGCTTTTATTCTATTTTTTATTTTATTTTTTTAAAGACTTATTTATTCATGAGAGACACAGAGAGAAGGCAGAGACATAGGTAGAGGGAGAAGTAGGTCCCCTAATGTGGGTACCCTAATGCGGGACTTGATCCCAGATCCCAGGATCATGACCTGAGCCAAAGGCAGATGCTCAACCACTGGGTGGCTCAACCACTGAGCCACCCAGGTGTCCTGGTACATCAACTTTTCAATTTTAAAAGTTAAATACTTGTTGATTAATTGCTGAAGGAAGCTCAGTGGAGGATCTTGTGATTTTGTCAGATCTCCAAGGTTATGGGCTATGCTTGTTTCCTTTTCTGTGAAAAAGTTGGACCAGATGACCCCTCAGGGCCTTCTAGCTCTATGGTGTAGATGTTATAAGGACTCATGCCATATGTGTGCACATGCTTGCCTCACAGAGGGTGCAGTTTCCACAGATTGTCATAGTATCTTTTGGTTTGTTTTTAGCCTAAAATGTTATCATGCTCTTTCTGTCTTAAAAGTCATGTTAGGTCATTCATGAGGTACAAAATTCCTTTTGTGCAGTTCCTACAGAGGTGGCTCCTGGGAGGCATGAAAATCTGACAGGAGAATGAAAGGATAGGAGAAATTGGAGCAAGGGTTTAGGATAGCAGGCTCCAGATCAAAGCTCAGGCATTATGCCCAGCCCCTGGAAAAGTGGACACCTTTCTAACTGGAGAGACATGGTCTCTAAGTAGAACGTACAGGCTGAATTCCTACACTAGTTGTGGGAGGTAGGAGGAGTGTCAGCAAGGAGGGGGTTAGATGTAGGCCTGCCCAAATTTAGACAAAACGTGGTTTATCAATTATCTGTCTTAAAAATCACACATGCTCTTGAGAAGATGATTAATCTAACATTAAGGGCTAAGAACATTCTTTGAGGTGGGGCAAAGATCCCAGGCAAGGCTGCAGGTACTTCAGAAAATAATTGATAAAGATATGTCATACATAGAAACTCTTTAAAAATAAATAAGGATCAGACTCAACCCCACCCAAATCCAATTAAAAATGGGCAGAGGGGGGCACATAGGTGCCTTAATTGGTTGAATGTCCAACTCTTGGTCTTGGCTCAAGTCATGATCTCAGGGTCACGAGTTCAAGCCCTGTGTTGAGGCAAATAAATAAATAAATAAATAAATAAATAAATAAAAAAAAATACATAATGCAGAGTACATGAATAGACATTTTTCCAAAGAAGACATACAAATGGCCAGCAGACACATGAAAAGATGTTCAACATCACTAATCATGAGCGAAATGCAAGTCAAACCCACAATGAGCTATCACTTCACACTAGTCAAATGGCTAGTATCAAAAAGACAAGAAATAATAAGTATTTGTGAAGATGTGGAGAAAAGGGAACCCTAGTGCACTGTTGGTGGGAACATAAATTGGTGCAGCCACCGTGGAAACAGAAATAGCATATGATCCAGTAATTCTACTTTTGGTTATTTACCCAGAGTAAACAAAACACTAATCCAAAGGGATACATGCAGCCCTATGTTTATTGCAGCATTATTTACAATAGTCAAGATATAGAAGCAACCCAAGTGTCCCCTGGTAAATGAATGGGTAAAGATGCGTATATTGCGGTGAGCATAGCATAAGGTAGAGACAAGCCGAATCATTATACTGTACACCTGAAACTAATGTATCAGTGTGTGCCACTACACTCAAAAAAAGAGAGATGTGACACATATACAGTGCAATATTATTCAGCTAAAAGAATGAAATTCTGCCATTTGTGATAACATGGATGGACCTGGAGGATATTACGTTAAAGGAAAGACAGAAAGGCAAATACCATGTGATTTTACTTAAACATGGAATCTAAAATTCAAAACAAATAAGCTAGAAACAGGTTCATAAATAGAGAATAAACTGATGGTTGCTGAGGGAAGGGGTTGGGGGGTGGGTGATATAGGTAAAGGAGATAAAGAGATACAAACTCTTAGTTGTAAAATACGAAAGTCATGGAGATGAAAAGTATAGCATAGAGAATATGGTCAATAATATTGTAACAGTGTTGTATTGTGACTGTGTTGAGCATTTGGTAATGTATATAATTGCCAAATCGTTAAATCTTCACAACAATTTATGTTGTACTCCAGAAACTAATATAATATTGTATGTCAACTACACTTCAATTTTAAAAAATGCAGATAAAAAAAAGATTAAGGGTGAGAAACTGAGCTGAGTTGTTCCTGCTTCTGGAAAATACATGTGATGGACACTCAATTGTAAACACCTTTAGGATGTTTCTAAGTTGACTGATCATCTATCACCTAGTTATCTACGAAAACCTTGACCCTCACTTGTTTCCATAAAACAGATTGTGACATTCCACAAACATCATCCCAAAAGATATTGTCCAGTACTGAGTCTTTTAAGAATTCAAAACATTCTTGATAACCAGATACACTGCTCTCTAGATAATGAAGTGTCGGTGTGGTTCTCACTCATAGTTTGGGGCTGGGAAGCCACCAGCTGGCTGAACTTCCTCAAGCGGTGCTCTCATGTGAGTTTCGAGGCAAGTTTGAATGTTTTCTAGAATTTATTGAGAGAAACAACCTTTTTCTTTTTTGTAAGAGACATTAGGGAAATTAAAGTGGTATAATGTAAACAAGATTGTAATTACAATTTGTTTCATGACATTCATTTGCATACAATGTTATAGTAAAGGATTTTTGCAAACCTTGGTAAAGGTAATATGTCAGTAAGCAGGGTTAGGGTTTGAATCACAAATTTATTTATTTAATAAGAGTTTCCCTTTTATTTTTTAAAATGATTTTATTTATTTGACACACAAACACACACAGAGAGAAAGAGAACAAACTGGGGGAGCAGCAGGAGAGAGAGAAGAAGCAGGGTCCTTGCTGAGCAGGGAGCCAGATGCTATGGGGGCTCGATCCCTGGACCCTGGGATCATGACCTTAGCCGAATTAAATGCTGTAGGTCACGGACCATCAGCACCCCTTACCTTAGCCCAGAGATGATCTGGTTTATCCCTCTGAGAAAGAATATACCAGGCTGAGGTAGGGAGACCATTGGTAGTTCTAGGAAATACTTTTGCTACCCAATGAGTTATAAAAGGGGTTCATAACTGCAAGTGGTTTTCAAAGAATAATTTTCTACAGGCGTAAACAGCAAATACAAGATTTATAAAATGAGGAAGAGCGACTAGAAAATCTTAGTAGAACTAACATTCCCTGGACAGGTGCCTCTACTTATGCATTTCTGGGTCCTCTGGAGATGGAGGTCAAGGTTAATCTGGCCCAGTAGCTGTTAGGTCTCTACTAGTCAAGAGGAAGGGGAAAAATTCATTGCAAGCACAGCTTTGAAAAGGAGTATTTCAATCAGTGGCAAGATTCGTGGGTTTTTTGCAATTAAGAAACTGGTGGGAAGAACAAGAATTTTACAGGAAATAAGGGTTTGCACATCTTTGTTTATTGGAGAAATGTTTGATTTTATTCTCCAGGTAAGTTGGGACAGAATGGCTGAATTAATTTGTCCCTTTAAAGTCCCAGGCTTGGGGCACCTGGCTGGTTCAGTCAATAGAGCACATGACTTTCAATCTCAGGGTCATGAATTCAAACCCTACGTTGGACATGGAACTTACTTAAAAAAATTTCTTTTATGGCAGCCCGGGTGGCTCAGCGGTTTAGCGCTGCCTTCAGCCCAGGGCCTGATCCTGGAGACCCGGGATTGAGTCCCATGTCGGGCTCCCTGCATGGAGCCTGCTTCTCCCTCTGCCTGTGTCTCTGCGTCTCTCTCTCTCTCTCTCTCTCTCTCTCTCTCTCTCTGTGTCTCTCATGAATAAATAAAATCTTAAAAAAAAAATTCTTTTAAAGTTCCCAGGCTTAAGCCAAGGCACCTGGATACTGGCTCCTCTTCCAGTACTTTCTCTAGTGCTCTCTCTCTCTCTTTCTGGGGAATGGGGATGGGGTAGACATGCTCCTTACATGGAGCACCATGCCAGGGCAGGATCCTATAGATACCTAACCCAAGATTCATCACAGGCCAGGATATATACCTTCTATTATTTCTTCCTTCATCATCTTGATATATTTTTAAATTAATTTTTAAAGTAATCTCTATATCCAATGTGGGGCTTGAACTCACAACCCTAAGATCAAGAGTAACATGCTGCACCAACTGAGCCAGCCAGGTACCCCTTAATATTTTTATACAGAACAAAGAGCTGTCTTCCTAAACCAGACAGTAATCTTTGCTCTAACTGAATATGTCCACTATTGAAATGGAGTGCTGGTTAATTTACTTCCTTTGAAACACAAACACATGAACAAAAACATAAATGTCAAGTGTCCAACAACCCAAACATTAAAAAATTCTCTCTATTTTCCCTGCTTCATATTTCTAAAACCCAAGTCTTTTCACCATAAGCAAAAACATGTGGGAAGGCTCTTTTCAAAAATGCTCTCCCACGCCACCCAGATGGCTTCTCGATTATAAAAGGAACCTACACAACCCCTGACAGGACAGCTCCTCAGTACAGAACTGCTGGAGAGTGGCAGAGATGTGGTGGGGATCTAGTATGGGTGGGACTCTCCGTGGGCAGTATATCTGGGCCTTGGGGCCCCTCAGGCCCAACTGACCAGTCCCTGAGCTGAGGATCTGCCTCAAACAGTAGACTATGGAAGAGTGGCAGGAATACCTTTGCTTGTCGGCTGGCTCCAGCGGCTCGAGGGTGCAGAGGGAGGTCATGAGTTTCAGTCTGCTGTTTAGCAAAATTCACAAATACCTGGGGAGGAGAGTAGGAGAGCAAGGATAGGTAGATGTTTCTAGAATAATGGTATCCTCCACCCACCCACTTTCTTTCTTTCTTCCACAGTTAATGTACAACCCTGCTAGAGCAGCTGTGTCCTGCAGGAGGGGAGGGGGGCCCACTCACAAAGCCTAGCCACCAGTGCCCACAACAGGGCTCCTTTCTTAGAATTCTGTCCTAAGTCAAAGGAATTCCCATGAGAGGATTCAAAGGACTCGGGGTAGATTCTCAGCTAGCAGCATCCTCCTAAACCTCTAAAGAAACTGACAACAACAACAACAAAACAAAAACAGAAGCAGAAGTCCGATCTCCTCTCTTTTCTGCTCTGTATTCAGTGTGCAGTATGACTGTGACTCCTGCTCCTGCCTTCATCTGCTGGCAGGAAGGTGCTGGTGAGCCAGTTCCTCAAAGGGTGTATATGGAGACTTGCCTATTTCCACTGCTTTATTAGACTGTATTAGGATGTTTATTTAAAACAAACAAATGGCAACAGCAAAACCCCCAGAAATAACTCAAATGTCCAAGTGGATGAACGGATAATGCATTTAATGGATGCATTTAATGGACTACGACTCAGCCTTTAAAAGAAGGATATTCTGACACATGCTACAACATGGATGAACTGGGGGACATTATGTTAAGTGAAATAAGCTCAACACAAAATGGCAGATACTATATGAGTCCACTTATATAAGGTATGTGGAGTAGTCAACAGAAAGTTGAACAGTAGTTACCAGTGGCTGGGGGAAGTGGTTAATGGGGAATTCTTGTCTACTGTATATACAGTTTCAGTTTAGGAAGATGAAAAATCTCTGGAAATGGATGGTGGTGATCCATTTCACAATAATGTGACTGTACTTAATGATACTGTACACTTAAGAATGGTTAATTATGTTATATTCACTTTGCCATTATATTAAAAAACCAAGTGATCATATTAAAAACCCTGATTCATGGCACAACGGCTTATAAAAAAAATCAACGAATTGAACGCTCTGAATGGGTCCATTTGATTGTATGTAAATTAAGCACCAATAACATTGATGTGAAGAGAAAAAAAAAAGTCAGCACCACAACCCAGGAAGGATGAACTAAAGTCATAGTGTGGTGGGGAAGAATGATGTAAATTCAATGAAATTTGCTGATGACTAAAATATTGTGGAAAACAATTTCTGACCTACTAAGCTTTACCTTAATGGACAGAGGAACCAGAGGATTGAAAATCAGGTGTGCCGGCCCAGCCTGTGCACAGCCCCACTCTGCACGTGGTGTCCCTCGGGCAACTTGCCTGGTCCAGTGTGGTCTGCGTGACCGAGTACTCCTCAATGAGCAGGCTGTCCTTGTGGGAGATGAGCAGTCGGAAGATCCGGGCTAGGGAAGAGGAGGAGACCTGGAACTGGAGCATGTTGTAGTGTCTCTCCCTCTGTACGCTGCCCGGGAAGTTTCCCTGGAAGAACTGCTCCACCGGATTCAAGTCAGGAAGCAAGTCTTCCTTTGGGGATTTGATTTTCATTGTGACAATGTAGCCATCTCCAAACCTAGGGGACATGCATGGTGGCATGGCACAGGCTTATTAGTGGCTGAAGCAATTCCAAAGTAAGGAATAGACTCACCAAAAATATTGGGGGTTAAAGGCCTGTACTACAAACCTTGTGTGCATGTTTAAAACTAGTAGGAAAAAGCCTGTGACAGTTCCTGAAAAATAGTTTGATACTAGTTTTTAGAGGTCTAAATGTGTGGTGAAGTGAGTCGCCAGACCTGTGACAGCTTCCTGTGTCCAACTCCTGGAGACATGGATGTTCTCTGCTCCTTTCCCTCCCACATACTGCTGAAGTCAAAGGTGGTTTTTTAGCCCCTTAAGGAGATCACAACCCCCTGAAGGCCTATAGGACTAGCATTAGTAATGGAAATTGCTAATTACTTTCCATCAGTAATGGAAAGGCTTTCTCCTTCTTCAAAGAGATCCCCAGGAGGAACAAAGACTTGGGGAGGCAGTACTTCCAGGTAGAAACTTCCAGAAAAATGGGAGCTGCTAGGGCAGGACCATCAGTGCTTCCCTCTTCCCCTCACCAGGTGAGCTGGTCACCCACATGTGGATACAGAATGGTCCACCAGGGAGTGTGTGCACAGCCAGCTAGAGTCCTTACGTGCTTATGTCAGGGTATACTGTGTAAGTTATAATTTATTTCAATGTTCCCTCCATGACCAAGGGTTGTTCTCTATAATAAAATACAGCTTTCCTTTCAGCTCTGGAAAACTGACTGTCCCTCCAGATAGGAGACATTCCCTTCTCACCTGTCCTACCATGAGGATATTGATGAGTGAGAGGGAAACCAGTAGGGAATCCTTCCATATCTCCTGCAGTTGGACCCAGGAAGCTATGACATGGGACTGGTGACCACATATGCTGACGTCTCCCTAGATATTTGTGTGGTCTCCAAGCTGTAGTTGCTCAAGAAATCATGGGTCAAATACCCAAATGCAGCTTAATCTACTAGACCTTCCTCTCAATCGCTTATCTGCCCTGATGCATATGAAGGATGATGTGTCCTGTGCCACAGTCCCATGGGTACAAGACTAAGCATCTTGGCTTAGATAAGCTGGGTTATGTACTGTTCCTACAACCAACTAGCACAGTGACTTTTATATTCTGGGCTCTTAAAAAGTGTTTGTTAAATAAGTGAATGATAACTACAAATCTACCCTTCCTAGCTGATAAAGCATATCAGAATGCAAGGAGCATGGCATTATCACCCTAATCTTATTTTAACTGTTGGCTTTGGCATTCAAACTATTATTAATAATGCATTATTTACAGTAGTTTACAATTTATGGGGACAGGATAATCCTACGGAAGGTTACTGGCATGGTCACTTCTCAAATTCAGAAGCATAAACATGTCTGGAAGGAAAACTGATTCTCCGGTTATTTGGTCTCCTAACCATCCCTATGTTGGTTATGGACTCTTATTAAATAGGTCATCAGTGCTGGATCTGTAGGATAATGAGGCAGTGGTAGTGACCCTCCCTCATCCCTGCCAGGGTCTGCATATGCCCTAATCAGAACCCCATCTGGAGACTCAGGGAGTCCTCAACCACAGGCAATTAGCCCAACATAGGGAAGTTTCTTTCAGCACAGCAGCTTTTTCTGTCTGCTGCTGTGGAACAAGGTCCAGACCACATGCCTTTCTACCCTTGGGATAAGGGCAGTAGGACCCTCCCAAGTGTCAGTAGACAGCACAGGGCCTGGCTGACCCCCCTCTACCCCCAACGAAGGTAACAAAGGCGAGCCCCCAGCATATCCTTACTTGTACTTGAGGTGCTGAATGGTGCCCAGACACTGAAAGGTGCCCTTTACCATGATGGCCAGCCGGGTACACAGAGCCTCACACTCTTCCATGCTGTGGGGCAGGAGAGAGGAGGTAAGGAGTAGAGAGGACTCCTGTGCCCACCTGTTCCACCCCAGCCCCTGGGAATCTCTTGCCTGTGGGATGTGAGGACCACAGCTCTCCCTTCTCTGATGATGCTCACAATGGTGTTCCACAACATGCGGCGTGCCTGGGGGTCCATCCCTGTGGTGGGCTCATCCTGTGGGGAGGCAGAGGGTAGGGAGTTGGGCTTGGAGCCAGCCTCTCCTGGTTATTGCACCCTCCTTGGCTGACTCCCTCTGAGCAGTTCTGCTCTCTGGCAGACAATGTACAAAGTGCCTCCCCAAGTGGTTAAGACTTGGGGAACCCAGTCTTCAGGTAGGGAAGGCAGGAGGTGATCCAGGAGAGTAAGAAGACATTATGCATACCCACTGACCCATTTCAGCCTATGAATGGGTTAAGGTTGATTAAGGCAACAGCAGAATTATCTTAAAAAAAAAAAAAAAACAAACCCCAACAACCTTACACATATATTTGCAAGGAGGCAGAGAGATAGCCTGGGAGACTTTTATGAGTCACTCCCAACCCTGTGACCCATGCCCTCATATACCCCCAGACTGCATGGGCACAAGGGCCTTGGGTCTGGTGCAGCTCCAGTGAGAATCACATGAGCCCTTGATCTAGGCCAGTGTTCCTGCCCCTCTTCCATCCCAGGCTGACTTCTTCTAGCAGTGAAGAAGTCACTTCTTCTACTATCTGACCAGAGGGACTGACCTTCCCCGCTGTGAGCCTATGGGTCCACAAGGGACTTCCTAGGGGCTCAGAGTAAGTATATGTTATGACTCTAGTTTCCCCCAAAGAGTTGTGAACTAGACACTGGGTTGATTTGCTCAAAACATGCAGGACAAGAAATAGTCTAGACGAAAACAGATCGCTGCGTGTTCTAAATCTGTTGGCCCACCCACAGAGATGCAGCACTTGGTTTGCCCCTGAGCCCATCTATCCCCACAGGTCCTGGTGGCTCTCACCAGCAGCACCAGAGGCGGGCAGCCCATCAATGCAATGGCGGTAGAGAGTTTCCGCTTGTTGCCTCCACTGTAGGTGCCGACCAGGCGATCTGCATAGAGAGACAGGCCCAGGCTCTGAATACTCCAGTTTGCCACCTAGGGAAGAGGAAGAAATCCTACTGTGGAAAGACAAACAAGCAAACCTCCACAATTCAGTCTTGGACTCCCAGATCTCACACCTGCAGGATGACAGACACAGCTAGGCTGAAAGGAGGCTACTTACTGGCTCATGGGGTGGTTATTGGACTGGGGGGCCAGATGTCTCCTTTCAATACTGTGCCTTACATAGCAGTGTGGCTTGCTGCTGCCCCAGAGAAATGACCTTCAGCCTTATGAAGACCAAGACAGTGCTTCTCACCCAGTGTCCCAGACTATGGATAAGGGTGGAAGAGTCCCAGGGTCTGATGGTGGGTCTTAGGCCTGATGCTTCCACCCTTTGACAGGGTCACACTTGAAGTCTCACACATCTCATACACACTTATCGAGCAACTGCTATGAGTCAGGCACTGTACTGGGCACTGGAGAATAATGGTGAACACAGCCATTGCTGTCGTACCCACAGATGGAGTGGGGGAAGACACACAATCAAAATAAACAGAATGACAGACTGTAATAGTGCTTTGAGGAAAATCAACAGGAAATCATGATAAAGAATACCAAGTGTGTGTGAGTATAAATGTGCACAGGAAGAAGACTAGAGAAGTCTTTGGAGACAAGCCCACCCTGCTTCTGCCTTCTGTACTTTTGTGCCTCTGCCTGGATTGTTCTTCCCCTAGATAACCACATGGCACACTGTGGAAGCTCCTTTAGGTCTTCAGGGATCACTTCCTCTGTGATGCTGGCTGGCCCTGTGCCCTCCCTACCAGAAGAACAGTCCCTCCCCCAACAATTCATCCCTACTTTATTTTCCTTTACTGACTTTTCACTCGTAAATGTACAGTATGTTTTACTTATTTATTATGTGTCCTTCCCACTAGAATGTAAGCTTCACTTTTAACTTCTTATTTGGAATAGTTTCCAACTTACAGAAATGTTTAAAAATAAGAATAATACAAAAACATTCATAAACATTTCACTCTTTTTCTCTCCCTCTCTTACGTGCACGCATGTGCACATGTGCAAGGATACACACACACACACACACACACACACATGATTTTTTCAGAGCCTTTTCCGCTAAGTTATATACTGTGGCCCTCTCTCCTAAACAGTTTAGTGTGTACTTCCTAAGGAGAGGAATACTCTTACATAACCACAGGACAGCTATCAACGTCAGTAAATTTAACATTGTTCTGATACTTTCATCTCATCTACCCTTCACAGTTTGCCAACTCACCCAGTAATGTCTTTCGTGGCATTATTTACTATCCAGCACAGAATGCAGTCTAGTGTCCATTACTGTTATTGTGTCTACTTAGTTCTTCTGCTCAGGAACATTTCCATAGCCTTTCTTTGTCTTTTGTGACCTTGATACTTTTGAAAAGTACAGTCCCTATATTTTTTTTTAATAGAATGTTCCTTTGGAATTTATTTGATGTTTTCTCAAGATAAGATCCAGGTTACACATTCCCAATCAGAATATTATGCAGGAAAAGTTGTGTCCTCAGGTATCATCTCTAGGGGCAGGACATGTCCAGATACCCCTCATAGGGGATGTTAATTTTGATCACCCAATTAAAGGTATTGTCTAATTTCTTCATTGTGAAAGTATTATGCTTTCCCCTCACAACCAACAAGCATTCTGTGGGAGATACTTAGCTATACAAATATCTTGCTTTTCATAAAAAATTTTCCCTTGATTCTTGTGCAATCCAATCTTTACTATGATCACTGAAAAATGATTTTCCAACTCTGTAGTTTCTTCCATGCTAATCTGTTGGCTCTCAGCATTTGAGTATAGGCAAGAACTATCTTTGCTCTTATTTATCGATTTAACACCGTGAAGTTAGGAATTCCTATGTTTCCCCCAATGTTTTTTTAATTTACCATGGTATTTATTATTTTGCTGTTCAAATTGTCCCATGTTTGGTTATTAGGACACCCTTTAAGATGGCTCCTGTGTAGGTGTGACATGCCTCTTTTTTTTTTTTTAAGCACTTTACTTTCTGGCTTAATAAGATGTTCCAGGCTCATTTGATACCTATTCTGTCCCAGCCCTGAAATTTGTCATTGCAACAGTGTTATAATAGCATTATATATATATGTGTGTGTATATATATATATATACACACATATATATATAAAATATTATATAATAGCATTATATATATTGTATAACATTATATATATTATATAATAGCATTATATATATATAATATTATATAATAGCAATATATATATATAATATTATAGATGGTAGCTACCTTTCTGGTGGGTAGTGCTTAAAGTACGGAGTTATCAAAGCACTGTTGTACACCTGAAACTAATGTAACATTGTATGTCAACTATATACTTAAATAGAAAATAGTGGAGGAGAAAAGTAGAATTCTACATGTGCTCTTTTGCCCTTTGCTTTTTTTACTTAACAATATCTCTTGGAAGTAACTCCGGATCAGTTCAGAGAGATTTTCTGTGTATGTGTGTATGTGTTTAACAGCTGCATTTATTATGTGTCTATACCATAAATTGTTCAACCAATGTTCTATGCCTGAATATTTAGGTAGTGTCCAGTGTTTTGTGACTACTAATGCAATGAATAACCTTGTGCATATGCATTTTGCACTGTGGGAGGTATATCTTTGGGGTAAATTCCCAGAAGTAGGATTGCTGAATCAAAGGGTAAATGCATATATTATATTATTTAATATGGAGCCAGGGATTTTCTTGTTTTGTTTGCTGCTAAGCCTCCATCTTCTACAACAATATTTGGCATATAGTAGACACACAGAAAGCATTTGTTGAGTGGACAGCATGCTCCAACTTTCCCATCTCTAAATAAATCCACTCTCATGAAAGAGGCTTAGGGTTTACCAAACTCCTGAGTGGCAACAAGAAACCATTTTTTACCCTTTCAATTTCATCTGCTGGTACACCTCGGAGCCGGGCATAAAGATAAAGATGTTCTCGCCCCGTGAGCAGGTCATCAACTGCATCAAACTGAGGACAGTAGCCCATACTTTGGTGGACGTCAGATATATTAGTTAAAATACTGCAAGAAGAAAAAGCAATTAGCAAGTTTCCTTCAAAGGGGGATGGGGACAAGAGAGCAAGGGCTGGAAAACTGCCAATGGGATAAGCAAGCTATCTCTTCTCTTCTGCTTTGCTTCAGAAATGTGCACAACATTTCTGAATCAAAGCAGGGACCCTTTGTTTAGATAATGATGAACTGAAATTCTGAGCTTTGAATCCAATAGATCTTTCCAAGTTTCTCTGTCTATAAACTGAATACCTATTATTCAAAGTCAGCTTTAGTTTTGGAATGGATCAACTCATATGTGGGTTTATTTTATTTTATTTATTTATTTTTGAAGATTTTATTTATTTGTGAGAGACACACACAGAGAGAGAGAGAGAGAGAGAGAGAGACAGAGACACAGGCAGAGGGAAAAGCAGGCCCATGCAGGGAGCCTGACGTGGGACTCGATCTCAGGTCTCCAGGATCACACCCCGGCTGAAGGCAGCGCTAAACCTCTAAGCCACCCAGGCTGCCCAATATACGTGGGTTTAAAAACAAAGGGAAGATCAGGCTTTAAAAAATGACTGGTGAGGGGCTCCTGGATGGTTCAGTCTGTTATGTGTCTGACTTGTGATTTCAGTTCAGGTCATGATCTCATGGGTCTTGGGAATCAAGCCTTGCATTGGGCTCCTCACTCAGTGAGGAGTCTGCTTGTGATTCTCTCTCTCCCTCACCCTCTGCCCCTCCCCCCATTCAGTACACACTCCCTCTCTTTCTCTAAAATAAATAGATCTTTAACAGAAAAAAGAAAAAGAAAATGACCAGTGATTTCTCATCCCTTTCAGACATTGGGGAAGTAACTAGAGAAGATGCAGCATCCTAAAGAAAGTAAACTTCTCCTTTTGGGTTTATTGGCAGAGATACAGTAAATGAAAGAGGAACCAGTCAGATCAGTACCCAGAGCAAGAGACTGGCAGGGAGCAGAGAAGAAGTGAATTGAGTTCTATCAACTCCCTTTGACTCCCACTAGAAAATACAACTCCTTTTCTCTCCCACAAGAAGACACATTGCCTTGATGAAAAAAATAAATTATCTAATCTGGTCTAATCACTCCCTGCTCTCCCTGCTTCACTTGTAGCTTAGGATCTATGAATAAAAGATGGATGCAATAGGATGGGACAGAGAGGTGCTATGCAGTCTCCCACTATAACAAAAAGTATTTCAGTATGACTGAGCCAATTAAAACTACCCAGGGAAGCAAGGAGAATACTTTGCCAAATTCATGGGAGTTGTACTACTAGAGAAACCCAATCCTGTATCTTAAACCTACAGCTGTGTTCTAGTTTCCACCTCATCTAGCTTCCATCTTCTAGGCATCAGGGACATCAGGCTGTGTCTTGCTTGGACTTGTGTCACTTGATGTCTTATGGTAAATCCTATTATATCCTCCTGCCTGCCGTTCTTTGGTCCCTCAAGATGCCTTTTGCTACCACTGTCAAATTATTTTCTTGGTTGTAGGCTAAGCTGGATCTGCAGATGAGACAGATTCGTCCACGGCCTGACTTCACTGCTGCTTGTTCCTTTGCAAGCAGACCCAACAGGGATGGATGGGGAAGATCAGAGAACCAAATTCATCCTGTCTGAGCCATGTCCAGTGAACCTGCAGGCATATTGCTGAGGATGGCTCCCAGGTGAGGGAAGGAGGCCTCAGTCAGGCAGATGCTGAGCAAAAGTCAGCACTGCCTAACTCTACTTATAAACCAGGGCAGAGGGTTCCTCCAGGCACTTCTAATGCCTATGGGCTCTGCTGTTCAGGGAGCAGCCTGGAAAGTGGCAAGCAGCATAGGCTCACATTCCTGACCCTGTGCCACAGAGGACCAGTCTGTTTACTCACGCCTTATTACAGAGAGCAGCAGGCACTTTCCAAAATCCAAGGACACATGCCAGTTTTTCCTTTATAAAGGCTCCTTAGCCTGGCAAAGCCAAGCGTCAGCACAGAAATAGCCAAATCAGACTAAAGTCCCTGAAGGCTCTTGAACCAGCCCCCATCTAGAAACTCAAACCAGAGAAAGGATGCTTCATCACAGAGGTTCTTAACCTGGGACCCAGGGATCCTGCAGGATCATAAATGTACTTCAGGCCTCAGTAAATTCCTTTAAACTCTTTGCAAAAATGTATGGAGGGAGATAATGGGGGATGATGGTGTGTGTGCATGTGTGTGTGCGTGTGTGCGTGTGTGTGTATGTGTGTGTATTTTTAAGATTTTATTTTTTCAAGCAATCTCTACACCCAGTGTGGGGCTCAAACTTACAACCCCCACGATCAAGAGTCACATGCTTTACCAAATGAGCTAGGCAGGTGCCCCAATAATGGTCTATTTTTATAGGAAGAAAAAAAAAAGGAAGAAAGTACAAGTGTTCATCAGATGCTCAAAGGAGTCTATAACCCCAAAAAGACTAAGAACCACTGACTTAGTGCTTTCCAGAAGTTTCCAAGAACCCATGCTTACAGGGGCATGTCTTAACAGTCATAATTCAATTCAATTTTCCAGACAGTCTACGTCTTGTGCTTTCTGGACCGTGCTCTCTTAGAGGCCTACTCTTCTGCACAGATCTTCCATGCACTCAGAGTCATCCTCAGTGCAGGGTCTCACGTTCATTCTCCTTATGCTGCGATGGGAACATGGCCCTGGGCCTGGGAGAGACACCCTGAGATGGGATGAGCAGGACACTCACCTCTTGCCTGCTATAGTGGCATCACCTGAGGTCACTGTGGTGTCCCCAGTAAGCATCTTGAATGTAGTTGTTTTGCCAGCTCCATTCACTCCCAGAAGACCAAAGCACTGAGGGAGAAGACACAGAAATGGCCTCATCCTAGAGCCCAAGAAGCCCAAAGAGTGTAGACTGTCAGGTATGGGTAGGTGGGAAACATTTTTGACTTGTGCTGCCATTACCGAGGCCACTAGACATGTATGGAATAGGCTATGCTACTTTGGTGTAAGGATGACTTTGAGCTGAAGGGAATTAAGAAGTAGCAGATACAAGAAAAGATCTCTTCCCTTCCCTGTTTGGCTAAAAGTGGGGCATAAATTTATAAGGTGTCCCCTCTTGCCCTCTGTACCAGGAAGAGCAAAAGTTAACTGCCAGTAGCAACTTTAGAGTCTGGAGACAGTGCCAGAGGTATCTACATAGCAGACTTTACTAACTAGTCTTTATTTAGCATTAGTTTACCCCATATTTGCCTTTCTATAATTTGCCACCCCTACTGACTTATGGTCCTTTTCCTTTGTCATGTCACTTCTCTAAAAATGTATCATTCCTTTGTCAAGAAGCTACATAAGCCCAAGTTCTAACCACTGCTTGTGTCATTTATTTCTGATCATTCCTTTGTGCATGTGCCATGCACATGTTAATAAATGTCTGTTTGCTTTTCTCTTCTTAATCTGTCTTCCATCAGTCCAATTTACAAAGCCCTACCAAGAGAACCCAGAAGGGTAGATTTTCCTCCCTTACAATGACCACTGAGCACTTGATATGCATCTAGTCTGAACTGACATGTGCTGTATGTGTAAAACCACCCTGGATTTTGAAAACTTAAAAAAAAGAATGCAAAATATTCTATCAATAATGTTTTATATAAATTACATGTTGATGTGACAATATTTCTGATATATTGGGTAAAAGATCAAGATTAATTTCATCTGTTTTCTTTTTTTTACTTTTTTCATGGGGCTGCTAGGAAATTTAAAGTGACCTATGTGGTTACATTTGATTTCTTTGAGATAGCTCTGCTTTAGCGGGGAGAAGAGGCATGCACAGGATTTTGCAGGGTACCCACCTCTCCAGGGCGGACTCCGACACATAGCCTGTCCACTGCTGGGCTGGAGGTGCCTGAATAGATCTGCAGGATGCAGAGAAACTGGACTGAGAACTGAGAGAGGGTTAGAGAGGGAAGAGAGGAGAGAGCAGGAGCACAGGACAGTTGAGGTGAGAACTACCGACACGACGAGGTTACTATATACTGGCGAGTGTTCACTGAGGTGTTGTGAGCCCCAGGACACTGCACGGTTGTGCAGAGATGGAGGGGAGAAGGATTAGTGAGGCTCAGTCATAAGGGCTCATACTGGGCCCTGTGCTGGTGCCCTAGATAAACGCTACAGAGAATGCACTGGAATTAGGAGTTCTTAGGAGGCAAATTACAACACAGTGATGACAATCTTAGATAAAATTAGGAAAATGAATTGCTTGCATAGGTAATATTGCTTATTCTACAAAAGGAAAATTACAATGTTGTGCCATCTCTGGACTCAACTGGCCCTGCCAACCTCAGTCATCTATACCTAGTTCCTTACCTTGGTTAGTTCATTTAGCCGTAAGATATCAGTTTTATTTCCCCCACTAATAATTCTTTGTCTTTCTTCAGCCACATCATCATCTTCATCTATGATGGGCTCCTTAGCAGGCTCAGAAACCCTAGAGGAAGAAAAGGAGACAGGACTGTGTTGGTGCGCAGTGTCCCTGGTTTCCAGTCCTGGCCTCTCTGTGTGTGACCTTGGGCATGTCACTGAACCTCTAAACCTCCTTCAACTTCCTTCAACCATTCGGTAGGGAGGGGCATGACCTTGGGCATGTCACTGAACCTCTAAACCTCACCTCCTTCAGCCATTCGGTAGGGAGGGGATAACAGTGTCTACCTCACAGGACTGTGGAGAAGATGAACTTGGCACAGCCTCTGACACAGAGTCAGAACTCAAATCCTGGCAGCTGTTATCATAACTAAAACACTTCATCTATGGTAAGCACTCAGTAAACGTCACCCGTCTCCCACTTATCTCTTGAACTAACTCCTCTCCCAACCATTTGATCAAGCTTGGTCCCCAGCCCCTGCTAATCTTCCCTGATTCCCAGCCTCTGCAGGCATTTCCAGTGCTGCAGCCTTCTCTTCCTCCTGCCCTGACAGACAGAAGCCTCCTCATCCTTAAAGACACAGCCTCTTTCTGAAACCCTTCCCGACCACCTTGGCCTATCGTCTTTCCTTCCTCTCTTGTTGGCCTCATCTGATTCATCTCTAAATCTTGTCCTACCATTTATCCAATTGACCTATGTTTTCTCTATCTCCCCTCACCCCTACTCCTACCCAAGCTACCGCTGACTCTTGCTTGGGTGCCAACACGGCTTCCTGCCTGGTCTCTCTGCTTCTAGTCCTGGCAGATCATTTACCTGCCTGAGTAAAACACCCCAACAGCTCCCTGCTGCCCTCAGGCTTAAACTTGAAGTCCTCACCAAGGTGAGGGCACTTCAGGACTTGGCTCTGCTTACCTCTCCAGGCTCCTCTCTCACTCATCCCTCTCACTTTCCCCCTTCACAGCCATCCTGAACTCCTCCCATTAGCATGTCCTCTACCAAAATTACCCTTTCTTCTGCCCTTCCCTTCTTCTCTTTACCTGGTTGCCTCTCAGCATGGCTGTGGGCTTCCTGTAGCCAGAGATCATCGAATGATCCTCCGGTGCTGTTTCAGGCTCAAGTGGCCAGACTTGCTCAATTGTTTGACATCAGAATTTGAAGCTAATGAGTTTTGGTAAATAAGTCTGCCTCTTCCCTCCTACCGCAAGGTTTCTTCAAGATGTGGCCAAAGGCACAGAGGGGGGCCTGTGAGGGCTGAGTGTCCCATGGACATCAATTCCTCACACTGTCCCCCATAACTAGCACCACTTCACGGTCACATCATTTTATTCCAAGTGTGTTGATGCCTATTATCTCGTTAAATCCTCACAACCTTGTGAGTAGGGAGGTAGATTCGTTTCTAGTAACTTGATTCCCTATGGATCAAAACCTAAAACAGGTCCTCTGAATCTTTATTTGCATATAGCCAGACTCAGCCTGAGAGGACGAAAAGATAAGGAACAAAACACCGTCCAGGAAAGCGTGTTCTAAGGACCCAGTGATTTGCAGTTCAGAGCCCTGTGCAGAGCCCTAGTGAAGCTCAGCCTGGATGGCAGAGGGACAGCCTTCTGGAAACCTGGGGTCTTGTGTCAGAATGAGGCAAAGCCTGGGTCAAGAAGCCAGGGAAGAATGGCACTGCTGGGCTGGGTTACAGTTGGCAGTCACTGCCCACCTCTGCCTCCCGCCTCAGGGGGGCACAATCACTGCCCCTCACCCTTCACAACTGCCCCTGGCTTTAGCCGCCTTGGATATAACCCCAAGGGATGATATTACTCCCTGTCTCCACTCTCAAATCTCTAATTAGCAAAGGGGCCCACTTTGTCTATTTTCTTGTGAATGCATGAATTTCCCAGTACTTTGGATCTCCCTTAACCATTATCATTTGCAAGGCTATTATCCAACTTAAAATGAGTATCTGTTAATGAAGTGAGAGGGATTAAATATTAGTGACTAAAATAAAAAAAACCTGTATTTTAAATACTTTAAAGTTTAAATTCTTCATAATTTCTAAATTTCATAATTTGGAATTGGAATTCCAATAAGTTGGAATTCATAAATTCCAATGAGTCTATTTTACTCTCTCTCCTTGTGTAATTCAGAACAAACCAAGCTTTAAGGGTGTAAAAACCCATATGGAGTGGGGCTAGTGGGAGAAGAGATGACTACATGGATGTGAAGCCAAGTCCCTGGACAGATGCAATGAGCTCCTGTTGGCATCCTTAGGGCAGTGGCCTGAACGTACCATCGGGTGAGGAAGAAGTGGTGCTGGATGAAGAGAGTCAGAAGCAAGTACACCACCCCTTCTGCTGCCATGGCAACCAGGTTCTTTCCAATCAGATCCCACTGGAATGGATTTGTAGAGTGCTCCTCACCTGGGGACAGGAATTAAGTCCACTCAGCTGCCCCAGCTTTCCCTAAAGACCTAGTTACAACATTTGGCCCAGCTGGACCAGGCCTATGCAAAGGAGTAAGCGACAGCTGAGAACCCCTCTTCATCCTGGTGTCTCTAATCAGAGTAGGGATGAGTAGGAGCCTGCTCGTGACACCTCCTGGGGCTCCTCAGACAAAGAGGCAGAGGCAGCTGATCCCTTCTGGGCAGGACACTCTCAGACCAACCAGGTGTCCCCCGGCCCCAGCACAGGCTGCAAGCCCTCCCACACGCAGAGGATGTAGGGCCATGTTCCACAGGCCTCGAATGCCACCCACCAAACCGGGCGTAGACATCTGTCACAGCCTGGCTCAGTGCCAGGTCAATGAGGCCCCGGCCCAGGCAGAAGTGTGGAAAGATAATGAGCAGCTTCCTTAGCATGGCGTTGAATCTGAGCAGTGTCTGAAACAAAGAAAAGCAGGGCAGTCAGTAATGGGGACCGAGACCACCTGCCCCCTCCTGAGCAGGGTGGGGCCTGGGTGCCCTCACAGGGCAGGACCAGGGGAAGACTTGCAGACAGAGGGAGGCCCGGCAGCCAGGCTGGCCACAGGACACATCTGTGATGCAGATACAGAGGTTTTGGAATACACACCGGGGAACCCTGGGTGGAGCAGTGGTTTAGCGCCTGCCTTTGGCCCAGGGCGCGATCCTGGAGACCGGGGATCGAATCCCACGTCGGGCTCCCGGTGCATGGAGCCTGCTTCTCCCTCTGCCTGTGTCTCTGCCTCTCTCTCTCTCTCTCTCTCTCTGTGTGTGTGACTATCATAAATAAATAAAAATTTAAAAAAAATGGAATACACACGGGAGGTGCCACCAGCCATCCAGGCACACAGGAGGTGCCACTAGCCTGTCTGGGGAAGCTGTCACTGTGGACTCACTTGGAAACTACACAGGAGCCTTCCCAGGAGATGCAGCAGCTGCTGGGAGTGCGGCCCAGGTTCTCTCTCCTTTGGTACAGCTGTGAGCTGTCACTAGGTCCTAGGTCTTTCATCTGCTCTTAGCTCAGCTCGTGCCAAAGGGAAGGCCTATCGGCCTCTGCATCCCCCAGTTCCTATTAACCGTTGCTGCTAGGAAAGAATGCTCTCCCCACTTTTCTTCTCTGGCAGATTCCTGTCCTTCTTTAGAAAGTTAGCTGGAGGGGTCCCTGGGTGGCTTGGTCTGTTAAGCACCGGAATCTCTGTTTTGGCTCAGGTCATGATCTCAGTGCTGTGAGATTGAGCCCTGCATCAGGCTCTGTGCTCAGTGTGGAGTCTGCTTGAGATTCTCTCTCCCTCTCCCACATAAATAAATAAATAGCTAGATAGTGAGATAGATAAATATATGAATAAATAAATCTTAAAGAAAAAACTAGCACCATAACCCCTTCTCTGAAAAGTCTTTTCAAGCTCCCATGTAAAATACCTACTTTTCTCCCCTAGTATTTACAATATTGTCAGCCAGGGTTAATTATTTTTTACTTGCCTGCTATTCCCACTAGTCAGTGGTCCCCAGACAATAGAGACTGGGTCCTAATTATTTTGATACTTTCTAACTACCTTACTCAATGATTAGCTCATAGTAGGCACCTCATTATTAGTTACATGGGCTAATAAAATCCTACTTATTCCAAGCTAGGCCCAGTTGAATTTCCTCTACCTAGCTTCTCTGAGCCCTATAGCCCAGCTCTTTGGTCCCACTCTGGTCTGCAGTGTCTTATCTGTCTCCTTCTTTTGCTGCCCTATCACACACTTTTTTATGGAATGTCAGGTACTGTGGTTCATATTGGTTCCTGGCTTGACACACAGGTCATTTCTTGGGTGGAACAGGAGTTCTTGCAGGGTGGGATGAGCAGGTCACACGTGTTTACATCAGCACATCCATTACATGGTGTTTGATACGTCTTGACTCAGTAGGGGCAGTGGCTAGTGGGACCTGGGAGTCTCTTGAGGGATCCTGGGAATCTCTGCAGCATCTGCCTATCTGATCACGTGCATGAAAGCAACCAGCTTTTATGAGGGGGTGTGCTCAGTAAATGTTTGGCTAAATGAGTGCAGGCCTCAGGAGGGAGAGTATTTTGAGTTGCTTTGAGCTTACTCTTTATTCTGAAGTAACACAATCTCTCAAAACTTAGTGGGCTGTGAACCCGTGACAAACAGTTCTGAAGAGGAACTCTTTCAGTCTGCCAGGAGGCTCTGCCGTCAGCAGTCTGTGTTCTTTCTCATCCATCTCTCTTCTGGGGTCTGACTGTGACATGGTCCATTTTTGACCAGTCATGGGACAAATGGGGTTTTGTTTCTTGCTTAGTGGTTGCAGAAAGTCTGACAAGGTCTGGGAAAGAATCACTCATGAGGCCATAGGACTGGGGGTTAGTGCAGATTTGTCTTAGGTTCTCCCGGCAGGGCCCGGAGGTAAGAGTGAGGACAGGGACCACAGGACAGCAATGCTGATGTGCTGGCTGGTGCCCACTCTGAACTTGAAGACCTAGTGAGGGAGGAACGGGCTAGAGAGGCCAATGGGGACATAGGCACTTGGCCAGCCTGCCAGTGCTTGAGAGTGCTCCAGGCCAGCCACAGCCAAGGCTCAGAAGCTGCCGGCTGGGAGTGGGAATGTGGAGCAGAGACAGCCCTGGAGCCATTGCCATTGTTTTGGGGGTTAGCCTGGCTAGCTCTTTCTGGGCAAGGAGAAGTCTGAGGAGTGTGGACAGGACAACTATACTTCATAGCTCATAGGAGAAAAAATGAGTGGGAAATATCAGAAAGGGAGACAAAGCATGAGAGACTCCTAACTCTGGGAAACGAACTAGGGGTGGTAGAAAGGGAGGTGGGTGGGGGGTGGGGTGACTGGGTGACAGGTACTGAGGGGGGCATTTGATGGGATGAGCACTGAGTGTTATTCTATATGTTGGCAAATTGAACACCAATAAAAAATAAATTAAAAAAAAGAAAAAGGATTTTGAAAAACTAAAAAAAAAATGAGTCATTTAGCACCATAGATTTATAACTCTGTCCTTTGAATTAAGTTTCATGTAGAATAACAAATGTTACTTGTTACAATTTGTGTAAGAAACTGTGAGAAAGAAAATTTATGCATTTGCTTATTTGCTGCCAGAACATCCAAGAAACTGAAATGAAAGGCTGTCTCTGGGGAAGCAAAGTAGGTGATTGGGAAACAGGGGTAGGAAAAACTTTCTTTGTATGCCTTTTTGGTCCCTTTTAATTTTGAAATCACATGAATGCATTACTTACATGTGTGGATGTGTGTGTGTAGAAAAACTAACACCCAAAGTCACCAAGGAAACTCTAAAGGAGTAAGACAATCAATCTAAAAGCTTAGGATCACAAAAGGTCATTTATAGCTTGCAGAATGAGCTCAGAAAACCATGACACCCAGAGCACACAAATAAACTTAGAATTAAGCGAGCTTAAAGAAAAAAGGAAGGAAAGATGGGAAGGAGGGAGGGAGGGAAGAGGAGGGGGGAAGGTGAAGGGAAGGAGGGAGAGAGGGAGAACAGGAGGAAGCCACATTCGCATTCACATACATACTGAGATTATCCAGCCACAATACTTGCCTGTGGCTCTGCTTGATCATCAAATACTTTAATATTTTAGTAATCAAACAAGGAAGCCACGCAAGTCATGCTCACCCAGTTATTCTCAAATAATTCCAAGATGAAGGTGATGGCACTGCTGTTGATCCCGATGAACAGATTAGCACATGACAAGGCCACATAGGCTGTGCTGGGGACATCAAACAGGAAGGATGCTGGGTACATCATGGGAATGACTGCCCATCTGTATGGAATGACACAATGCCGTGAGACAGAGTACCAATCTTCTATTCCATTTGCTGTACCACTAGATACAATGCATTCCCCTCACACAGAGTGACATGTGGGAACTGGCGAGAGTCCCAGGAAGACCAGAAAGCTGCTCTACCCCTTGGTCTTCATTCCGCATCTTTGAAGGGAGATAATGATGCCTTCCCTGACTACCTCACGGGGGTTTTGTGAGGAGCAAGTGACATGGTGGCTGTGAATGTGCCTTTAACAAGGCAGAAGGGCAGTTTCTACACTGCAATGCTTCCCACTCTACACCTGGATCAGCAAAGCTACACTGAGATCCTAGGAGGCTCATCTTTACATTTGACTTGAGTTGGTATGTCACAGTTACACTGGCCTCTGAATTCTTTATTTCCAAGAAAGATGAATAGAGACCACTGCTCCTGGCAAGACTTCCCTGACCTCCACGGGAAGGACCAGGTGTCATTATCTCCATTATCTCCATTACAGATGAGGAAACTGAGGCCCCGATGGGGTAATTACTTGTCCAAGGGTATGTACACAGTACATCAAAGGCCTGGATATAAAGTTGCAAGCCTTGCTCTACGATTCTACAGGACCTAATCCCTGTGTCAACCTCTGGCCCTGGCCCAGGGGCAGCCTTTCAGCTGCAGTCTTCTGTGTGCAAATAACTCTTGGCCAGTACAGTTGGAGACACTGAAATGGACAGGCTGGCTATGGATGAATCAGAATCAGAACCATGTGAGGGGCAGGGGAGTGACGGACTCCCAGACCCTGGGCAGGCCCCAGTGTGAGTGGAAGAAGATTCACTTGAGCCTCAGAAATACCTGGAGTCTGAAACAGAAGCCAGCCTGATTCCTGCTCATCCTGCCGGGGGCTGGAAGCTAATCTGGCTGCCAGAAACCCTGGTTTTCTGTCAGAAGAGCATGACCCGTCCCTGGCCTCCCTTTTGGTGGCATTAGCTAATGGCCCAAACAACTCACCCGTACAGCATGAGCAGTGCAATGAGGGCAGGAAGATTTTCTGGAGAAGTGTAGGCTTTCTTCTGAAACCCAATAAAGATCCCCACCACCAGTGCAGCGCTCACAGCATAATTCATCTTGAAGAGAGAAGAGAATAAGAAATTTAACCTTTTGGGACCTCTGTTTTCTGTTCTGTAGAACAAGGGTTGGGCCAGGCTCCTCCGGCACTTATAATGGTCTGGGATTCTGATGCTATTTGTCTAAACCGTTCTCCATTAGTGAACGTACATTAGGTTGTCCCTAGTCCTCCTACCCCTCCCCACTTCCACTTCCCAGTGCAGGAAACCTTAGCCTCTATCTTTTGAGAGAATGAATTAGAATTTTCCACCTGATCTCTCATTTTCTCTAATTGGTCACAAAGTCCTATTGATTCTACTTTCTAAGCATGTCTCCTGAATTTAGAAAAATCTAAAATATTTAGTCCTCGGCCTCATGAAGTTTAAATAGATGATAACCTTTTACCACTTTATCCCTTTCCTTCACCTTCCTACACAATTCAGTCCTAAAGCCATTAGGACAGATAGGGAGAGGTGGGCAGCCACAGTGGGGTTACAGGTGTCACAGTGGTCCCAAGCAGGATGAGAACTGAGAAGGGTGAGGAGGACATCCCGCAGAAGGTAGGCTGGTGTGGGGTGTATGAAGGTGTAGGGGGCTTATAGGGGGCTGATCTGATTGGGGCTATCAGAGCCAGAGAAGAATGAGGAGGACCTCCAAATGGGGGGCAGCTAGAGCAGGGAGGGGTGGGTGTCTCCACATGAGGGAGAGGATGGTGGCAGAGATGGGACACTTATTACATACAGGTGTACTGCTTGGGTAGGTACATGAATCAGGGGTAATAGAAGCCAGTTTCTCACTCGTGGAGAAGAGTCACAAATATGGATGGATAGACAGCCTGTAGTGTTGGGTTAAAATTAGGGGTTTTAGTGAACTCATATATTGTTTGGTGTGTAGACAGAGAAATACAGATGTAAATGTGTGCCTGTCTATGTACATACACACGTGTCTCTAGTTCTCTCCCCTGAGAAGGCCTGAAACCACTGATACCTCAGTGGCAGTGACCATATCTAGCACCGAGATCTTGGTTTCTGAGGAACCTTTTCCACTGAAAGGAACCAGGGCTCCTCGTGGAGATGGCTGATTCCAGGACAGCACTGGGGGAAATGCAGGATGAGCCTGGAACATCTCACTGTGCCAGAGAGCAGGCAGGTGCTCAAGTAAGATGGAGACACAAGAGGAAACAAAAGCCAGCCTGAAGGGGCTCCCACTGGATAAGCAGGATAATTTCAGCATCAGAATAACTAAGAATGGGGGGCAGCCCAGGTGGCTCAGCAGTTTAGTGCCTGCCTTCAGCCCAGGGTGTGATCCTGGAGACCCAGGATCGAGTCCCATGTCGGGCTCCCTGCATGGAGCCTGCTTCTCCCTCTGCCTCTGTCTCTGTCTGTCTCTCATGAATAAATAAATAAAATCTTAAAAAAAAAAGAATAAGTAAGAATAGTATCAGATTGTAACTTATTAACATAGGAACCATGACTCCATGCAGGCACACACAAATAAATGAATAAATGGAGTTTGATAACATAGGATATTTACATAGCTTCAAAGTACCACTCCCCCAATTCTTATTAATTATAAAGGGGAAAATAGTGACCTTACAGTAGAGGAGCTCGGCAGACACCATCTAAATCAAGCGACCACAGTGACCATCATCAGTAATAGAACAAACTGAAATCCGAAGCTACCTGGTCAGATGCAGTGAGAAGGAGAGCATGCTCTCATGATACCACTGCCATAAACTGGATCCAATCTTGAGAAAACATCAGGCAAGCTCAAATTAAATGACATTTTGCAAAATAACTGGCCTGAGATTTTCAAAAGTGTCAAGGCTGTGCATGTCAAGAAAAGACTAGGAACCATTCCAGGCTGAAGGGGACTGAACAGGACAACTAAATGCAATGACTCTGAGCTAGATCCTTTCCTATAAAAGACATTATTGGGGCAATTAGTGAAATTTGAGTGGGGTCTGAGGAAAAGATGGAGGTGACACATCATGCTAGTGTCCTGGTGTTGACAGTTATGTTGTGATTGTATGGGGTGTGTCTTCATTAATAGGAGGTAGACACCAGAGGTGCTAGGGTGTGTGTGTGTGTGTGTGTGTGTGTGTGTGTGTGTACGCACGCAAAGGTCATCTTTTGGGAAGGTACCCTCAAGTGGCCCAGAAAAATAGTTTTGAACTATATTTATGACAATTTTGTGATTGTTTCAAAATTTAAAAGAAAATAGATGATGTATAAAAAATAAGTATTTAAAACATTTTATCTGAGATGAGTGAATTATATAAACAATACGTGTTTGTTCATTCACTTAACATTGACCCTCAGGCATATATGATATCTTTTTGCTGCTGGCTAATGAGGATGCTAAGCTCCAACACTATAGATCCTAGAATTCAGATTTTAGGCCAGCCTTAAAATTCTAGAGCCTCAGAAGCCTGCTAGTGTCATATTCATCATCTTCTAACTCTTTATTGTCCAGCCAAGTGTCTATTTGCTAGACAATTTCAGACACTCTATCCTGCTATCCACATATATCTCCTTAGGCTCACAGATCTCTGTAGCTAGGCACATGCATGGGTCAGCTTGAAGTATAAATTTTATAATCCTTGTCTTTAAAAAAAAAAAGTAAAATGCAAATCCCAGCATTTTAATAGCTTTTCAGTGCAGGTGAGCCTAGCTCCTTTCATGCTTAAAGCACAGGGGAGTGTAGGTAGCTACAAGTGATGTTTTTGTCCAAAGTGAAAACATGCATTTGAACATGTTTTCTCAGGTAGATAGGGCAGACCAGAAAGAATTTAGTTGCTACTGATGATTTCTGGTTTTGTATTGTTCAGTGATGGCTGCATTTAGGAAGCAAAAAAGATAAAAGAAACCATGTCTTTATAACCCTAATATTTGTCATAATGATCCCTGCTACATTATAACTAGGGCTTTGCTGCCAGTTTATTTCTGACTCCTTCCTGCCCCCAACAATCCTGGTTCTAAGAGAGGCAGCAGTTTGCTGTTGACTTGGTAAATAATTTTCTCTTTATATTACCTAAAGTGGTGCTAATCTCATTTAGTGGAGGTCTGGTTACTTTGGGAAAGCAAAGTAACACCACTGGGTAGGGTTGTCAGATTTAGCCAATAAAAATATTGGATGTTCATTTAAATTTGAGTTTCAGATAAACAACAAATAATTTTTTTAGTATAAGTAAGTCCCATGCAATATTTAGGGGGGTGGGATATGCTTATACTAAAATCATTAATTGTTTTATCTGAAATTTAAATTTAATCAATGTTCTATATTTATTTGGTGACTCTACCACAGGAGAAGTTCCATCCTTCCCCCTTTGGAAAGGGTGTAAGAAGAGAATGTAGGATGAAGGGCCTCTTGGTATTACCTCTTCAGCTCCAGATTATTCACAGGAAAGCCAGCATCATGCCTGTGGTGCAGTGATTATTCAGTGGGTTAGAAGGCCCCTTGGTGGAGGGCACGTAGAGCCCCAACTCAGCAGTTGTTAAGCTGAGCCTTCCCCAGCTTGGAGCTCCTAATTCTGTGCCTTTCCAAGAGCCAGCAAACACAGAAAGCCCTTAGCACAGCACCTGCTAACAGCCCTGGCAGTACAAGAGCCCCAGCCTGCCATATCCCCTTGGAGCAGACAAATACCTGCCCATGTTGGGCCCATGAAGGCAAGGGAGGTGCCATGACCTGACACTTACAATGTCCCAGAGGAAGCTGGTCAGCCAATAGGTAGTGGGACTCACTCCGCTGACAAACTGGAGGTGCTTGGCTTTGTTTACCCTCTCCTGGATCAAATAAAGGACAAAGCTGGCTGGGACAAAGGACATGGCGAAAATCACACAGATGGCAACCACAGCATCCACTGAAGCGGTCAGCCTGCAGCAGGATGAGACACCATGAGAGGGAGGTGAAGAAGGAGGAGCAGAAGCAGAAGGATGAAGTTAGGCTCTGGAAAGGCCTCACCCAACTGGAGGTGGGAGGTAATGGCCTCCAGAATCCCTTGGAAGCTGCTCGTTTCACTCAGTTGTGCTAATCAAACTGGGTCAAGGTTAAATGGATATTTGTGGGTTTCCTGTTCCATGTTACTACTGACTACTAACATTAATGTTAATATCAAATATTTTCCCATGTTAATAAAATAAACAAATTTTATTACATTTTCTAATTATTTGTTGATGGTGCATAGAAATGGATTCTTAGAGTAATTTCATACACTATAATGCTCTTATTAGATACCATAATTTGTCTATAGATAACTCTTGAATTTTCTATGTAAATAGCGATATGGTCTGCGAAATCTTGTTCACTCATGTATCACAACATGGGCATATATTCATAATGCAAATTTAAGTGAAAAGAGAACATGTCAGTTCTACAGAAGCTTGGCTTCATTCACCGTTTCCTGGATCACTGAGAAAGCATGTGGCTAAGGGGTAGGCGTGGGCTGAAGTCCCACCTGAGCTTCACACACCAGCCACAGCTCTGGCGTGGGACAGTGCCTACACAGAGAAAGAGCACTTTTTGCTAATTTCCACAAGGCACCACATATGCTAGTCCCTGTGCTGATGAAACTACAAAGAACATGATCCACACATGCAGGAAGAAGAGAATAAACTGGAAGGAAACATACATAAATGTTTAGAGGTAAGATCCAAAACTGGGTAGAGTTGTAGAAAATAAGTTTTAAAAACTCTGTTTTATAAACTTTATTTAATGAACACACATTATTTTATAATATACTACCTTTATAACCACAGAAGACTCCTATTTTTTATTTCAGATTCAAGAGGCTTGCCAGGAGATGCAGAAACCTGGGCCGAGTGAGAGCCGGCATAGAACAGACTATATTTCCTCAGTTGAGGGCCTCAGAGGGTGTCCAAAGGAATGCTCAGTGACTAGTGCCCAAGTTTTAGCCAATGACACTTGGCATGTTCAGGGCAAGTTCAGGGCACTGAATACACTAGGATAGGAACAGGAGGACCCTCATAGCTTGCCAGAAGAAGTTCACACTAACAAAGCCATTCCTGCCAAAGTCAGGTCTCAAATAGAGCACACATACACTACGAATTGCACAAGATTGATGCCTTTTACTGCCTGAAGCTATGCAGTAAGAGCCTAAGCTTGAGGAAGGCTAGGATCTGTTGACATCTTGAAAGCCTGGCCATCTGAGGGAAATTACGAGAATCTAAGACGATTATTCCCAGGGAGATGAAAGATTGGCTCAACTTTCCTAGTTCCCGGCAGCCACTTTGCAAACTGGTAAGGAGAATATTTGTGTAAGCTCCAGGAGCAACTTGCTATCAAGAGCCAAAAGGGAAGAGAACCAAATATATGCTTACTTTCTAAATAAATACGAAGAGAAAGAATGGCCAAGCAGTTTGATACACGAGGCCTTTGAAAGTCTCATGTTCATGTGTGCCTGACTTAACAACCTTGACATCCAGCCCAGCAGCTCATGTTAGTGAGAATCCTCTTGGAGTGTCCACAGAATAGAGAGGGTGACCAGTGGGCTGTGAGGCTGGGGGCCACGGTGGCTTACACTGTGATCTCTGAGAGCTGCTCCTTGGTCAGGTTCAGGGGCTGGCTTATGACAGTGATGCCATACTCCTCAGGATTCTTGTCCTTGTGCAGGCTGGTCCGTAAGATGGCGTTGTGTGCCACGTTGAGAAAGCTCACCAGGGCATGCCACCCTTTGTTGTTAAACCACACCTACAGGGCAGAGAGGGGGCTTTGTTAGACTGTGCTCCAGCTGTTCAAAGAAAAAAATGAGCTTCAGGAAAAAGAATGTGAGGAGGAGGAAGGGTTTGGCAGCTGGAAGACATTCCAGGCTAGATTTCAGCAGCAGAAGGGAGGGAATGTAATTAAGTTGGGACAATAAAATCACTAGCTTGCGTGAATTTTTAGCTCTGGGGCAGATTACGTAGAACCAATACCTTAATGTTGTCTTCAGTTTCTAGATGTTTAAGGAAAGCAGGCATTTCTTTAGAGGCCTCTCTGGTGATAGGGCCCTAGAAAACCATAAGGAACAAGCACAAGGTTTCCCCTCCCCCCACTTAGCACTCATGATTATTTCCGTTTCATGATCACAAGCACATCCAAAGTTCTGCCCAAATCTCCAGGTTGTTTACATACCGCGCTCACATTCATTATCTGGCCAAGGTGGCTTAAAAATTCAACAAGTGCTTCCCCGGTGATGGGGAGGATTGGGAGCTTTCCTCCAATGGAAATTCCTCCATACCTGACAAGGGAACAAGAAGCCCTCAAGTCAGTGCCAAGAACCAAGCCTGTGGTGCTTCATACCTGTCAATAGCTCTCTCAGTTTCGGCAGGGAACTGTGTACTTGGAGGGGAACCATCTGGACTAGTCAGCAACACAGCTCCACTTCACAAACCAACTATTAACACTTCGCTGTCGCCCCCAGGATAAGTCCTGATCTCTACTGGGTTTGGTTTCTCCCCACTTCTCCGACTTCGCCCCTCCTTATGCCTTCCCACGAGTGGCAAATTCCAGCCATGTCAGATCACTTCCAGAGCCCCCCTTGGTCCAGGCTGCCTTGGTGTCTCTGCCTATATGGGGCTGCGAGCTTCCCAGGAATATCTTTCCTCGTTTTGAGCATCTGTTCAACTTGGAAGCATCTGTCTTACATCATCTTCTCTTTAAGGTCTTCTCTGACTCACCCTACACCCCAACCAATGACTTATTTTTGGTGCCACTTCTGTGCTTTGCAGATCCCCTGCCCTAACTCTGTGTTTAGCACTTTAATTGGGGTCCTGGCACTGGATCTCTCCTGCTCTTACCCATCTTCCACACTGTTTGGAGGTGTAAAGTGATCATGCACCAACACCAATCTGGACCTGTTGTGCTATCATTTAAAGCCCTTCAGTAGCAGGATAAAAGCCAAACTCCTTGACTGAACAAATTAATCTGCTGCTTAGGCAAGACAGAAGAGGGGAACTTTATTTTTCAGGACTCAGTTGGTCCTACTCCCCAGTTCTGCTTCAACTGAGGCCCCACAAGTCCCTCTTGGGAGCAATTCTAAAAGCAGGATTTCCCTTTCACGATTTAGAATCCACTCAGAAAAATTAAGTTAATACCAACTCTGCATTCATTCTAGAGGCCCTATTCCTGAGGGACCTTGGGAGGTCAGCTCACTCTCAGAATATTCCTGGATGATCCTCCAAACCTCTGAAACCACTTGAGCCTCCAGAATGCCACAGGAACGGGGTGAGTCTGGGACTGGGCCAGGCTCCCTAAGGCTCAAAAGGGATGGGCCAAAGAGTAACAGGGCTTAGGTTAAACATTCTCTCACTACAGCCCTCTAAATTGTTATCCTTCTGAGGTTTTAGGACCCCCTCTGAGTGAGAATGCTCTGGAATGCCTCTTCAGGGAACACTGCCTCCCATATATACCCTCCAAGGAGATCTACTGCTGAGAACCTTCTGGGTCTCACATAATCTTCAGGACATGACTTGTGAATTCCTGAGTATACACAGAACAGCCCACATGGCTCCAGGTGTGCCTTTTTAAAAAATGTGCAATTATTTTAAATAGATCAATCTGAGATTTTTATTTCTTCTTAAAAATATTTTATTTAAAAAATATTTTATTTATTTATTTGACAGAGAGAGCACAAGTAGGAGTAGCTGCAAAAGGAGAGGGAGAAGCAGGCTCCCTTGCTCAGCAGGGAACCGGATGCGGGCCTCAATCCCAGGACCCTCGGATTATGACCTGAGCCCATGGCAGATGCTTAACTAAATGAGCCACCCAGGTGCCCCTGAGATTTTAATTTCTTACAAAAGTAGTTTCTTACCTCTGTTCATTGACCCAGAATTTGCTCTTTAAGCTGAAAGCCAAAACAAATCATACAATGAATACCCTAAGAAAGGTAGTAGTGTTAACTTTCCTTCCCACTTATTGGGGCCACTCAGTCTTCCAGGGCAGTTTTGTATTTCCTGATATTCAAACAAAGTGGAAGCCTCCCAGCCCAGAGCCTGAGCCCAAATACACATGCAGAGGAAGGACTGTTCCACCACTGGCTCTCCAAGTCACAACCTGTATTCTGGGCTTTCTGGGTGGTCCCGTGGTCAGGTCATTTGTCAGACCATCTGAACCAGAAAATATGGCAACCACTACAGCAGTGTAGAGTGAAGGCTGCAGCCCTCCTATCTTCCACTCTGCATAAACAATACCCTAATATTAATCACCTGCACACTTGGGAGAAGTTCTGATTTAGTACAAGCCCAAAGTTAAGAGACTGATTTCCATCCAATCAGGGGTAAAATTATAAGACAAGTAATGAGCAGATGCCAATTCTAGACCTCATAGTTCAGGCCCACAAACTATCACTGTCATCAAGCACAAAACCCCAAAATCCATATTGCAAATTTGCTGCTGAGAACAAAGTTTGGGATGGTTGTTGTTTTATTGCATTATTGAATAAACATTATGCACTCTTGCTCTCATTTTTGTGCTTGAAAGGTGTTTTTCATTTTGCTAATGCTGGCTTGGCACTGCCTTCTCAGCAGCGGCTCTCACCACTGGCAGCATGTTCTAGTTAACCAAGGCCATCCATCCTTTGTTCAGGGTCTGGCAGAGGAAGCAACCGAAAGGACTATGAAAATTAGACAGTATGTTTTATTTTAAGGCCCCAGCGCACTTGGGGGCTGGATCAGGGTTCCCTATGAGCCCCTTTTCACAGCATGCTCTTGTCAAACTCTGATGGGGACTGTTAAAGCCGCTCTTCCCCCTGGTGGGCCTGGGAAGAGCAGCTGCAGAGCTGAGAGGGGGCACTCACAGAAGAGCTCATTGGCACACTGAAGGGCAAGGATCGAGATGATAATTTACAGTGAGAGCGTGATAAGGAGCAGTTAACCCTGGCCAACCTGTGGGCTCCCTCCCATGCTGCCATCCCACTGCTTTTTTCCTATTTGGTCTGATTTGTTCCATTCTCCTTTTTGCTTCTTCCTTTCTCTCTTGCTTCTCTCCTTTCCCCTTTTTCTCCTTTACTCTCCCTCCAAACATTGTCTTTCTTAGCTGAAACATGAGGCTGCATTATTGGATACATTCTATGCTTTCTTATTTTATTTTTAATGGTGCATGGGTTAAACGTGAAGACTGGCCTAAATAAAACAAAAAACAAAAACAGAATTAATCTTAAGTTACATTTTACTTGTATTTGTCTCAATTGCTTTTTTGGGTAAATCAGGGGGGAAATTTTTTCCACTGCCCTGATTTTTTTTTTCCACTGCCCTGATTGTTGGTAAGTTGTGCAAATAAATTTTTGGTCTCTAGTTAATATTTTCTACAGGGAGCCAGGATGTAAAGTATGAAAGAATCTCTTCTTACCTGCTTCGTATAAGAGCAGGATATGTTTTTACCAAGAAGTCGGAGATGTTCCTGTTGGTAAGGTCTTGCAGAATTTCAGTGCTGTGCTGTATTCTCTGAGGCAAGGAGATATCCATGTTAGTCACCCTGGAATCTGAGGCTTGTTCTTCTCCAAATAGTATTTATGAACTCGGCTGCTGAGAATATGCTGAATAAAGCACTGACATATCCCTAGTTCCCACATTAAAGATGTGGGAGCCATCTTTGATCCCCTTTTCTCCAGGCCATTGACAGGATAGTTACAACTCCAAAAGAAATCTCCACTCTGTCCCCATTGCTCCAATTCCAGACTACCACCCTAGTCCAAGCTTCCACTCAGGCCTCAACTGGACCTCAACAGAAACTTCTAGACTGGTCTCCTTCATTCCACGCTGGCCCACCCAAATCCATTCTCCACACAGCAGCCAGACTCAGCTTTATAAATATAAATCAGAATACCCCAGTCCTTGCTTTCTCCATTCCAATAAACCTTCGTATTCTCTGAGGATCATCACCAGGGTCAACATGGCCACACGATCTGGCCCTGCTCTGCTTTCTGAGGGGGCCAGTAGCCACTCTCCTTACTCTTTACACTCCCCACCTGTGCCCCGTGCTTCTCCCATGCACACCCCTCATTCCTGATGTGCCTTTGCACTTGGCCGTGCCCTCTGCCTGTATTGCTCTGCCTGGACAACCTCACCAGCCTACATTTTATTCCACAGAGAAGTATTTTCTGTTTGTAGTCACTCTCTATCATAACCTACTGCTGCATGATCTTTTCATCTGGATCTCTATCTCAAATTTTCTTTCCAATTCATCTGCTAACTTGTTTTTGTCTGTTACTTCCCTGTGTGATATAAATTCTGGGAGAGCAGGGACTTTCTCTGTGGTGTCCCCAGCCTTAAGAATAGCACCTGGAATGCAGGCAAACAATATACTTGTGACATGGGTGAAAGAATTCAAACAGTCCCTTACAATTTACAGATTGCTTTCAAAATATATCTAGAACTGGAAGCTTGTTTCACCTTTGGAAGACTTACAAAGTGCATGCATTTGGCCACCAGGTGGCAGTATTACTTTAAATTTGGGTCTACATAGTCTGGGTTCAGTTCTGGTCAATGAAGAACCTGAGGTGTCAAGGGCACAACCCAGATGTAGCTGAGGGTATCTTTGGTGCACTAGAAACACATCACATATCATTCTTTTCATTTTTTTACACTTTCTCTCTCCCCTCCCCCTTTCCATTTTACTCCCTTCAATTCACTTTCTTCACATGGTTCCTCCAAAGCTAGGAGGACAGGCACCTACTGAATGCTTACTGTGTGCCAGACTCTGTTAAATGCTCTAGAAACATTGTCTCCCTTATCCGTACACTCTTATGAAAGAGAAATTGTTGCTTTAATTTACAGCCAGAGAATTGGAGGTCCAGAAATCTCAGCTAATGTGCACCAAGTCACAGAAGTTATAGGGGGTTGATCTAGGATTTGAATCTACATCTGTTTGTCTCCATAGCCCTGCTCTTTCCACCACTCTATCACCCTGATTCTCAAGCTGAAAAGGGCACCCAGGGGACCTGCCAAGCTACCCTGGGAGAATCTAGGCTCGAACAATTGCTGGTGTCTGGTAATTTGTGATGAATTATTTTCTAAAAATTCTAGCAAATAAAAATAGTCCTACAATTTGATCTCTGTGCATTCTAGAAGTCAGGGATGGAACACTTTCACTTCAACCTACCACCACTACCAACACTTTCACCTACCACCACTCAAAGAATGCTAGGACAGGAAGGGACCTTAAAGAAGGCTGTATAACCACCCCCATTTACCTGATGTGTACAAGGTACTGCTTCTGATGAGTGAAGCCCAAACCCTCTGGCCTTATTCCAGGCTGAATAGGAGAATATGTTTGACTGAGTGGAGTGAGTGGGTCTAAATGTGAATGTATGTGTCTGTTTGTCTTTTACACACAGACCACACATACAGACACACACACACACACACATCCCCTCCTGTATTGATGCCTGAGATTCAATTTTGCTCCCAAAGGAAGCATAAATGATAGTGAGGAAATGCAAGAGTGATAAAAAAAAATCACAGGAACTGGCTTGCCTTTTTCCAGGACTCTGGCTATGGGGGTCTGTTAAAATTTCCCACCAGGGACCAAAGACTAATAATTGAAAAAAAGTTCCTAAAATAGGAAGGCAGCCTCTGAGGTAGGATTCACTGAGGAAATGAATCTCCACATATCTATGCTTACCCTTCCTTCCCTGTCTTCCCAGCAAAGGACCCCATGTGCAGTGTCATAACCTCAGTGTCCCACTGCTGATGTATCTAAGTAGAAGCAGCCACAGGGCCCCTCAGTCATCCTGACAAAAGCAAAGCTTCCTCTTGGAATACAGAGAACTGGAACAAGTTCCCTGATTCCCTCTTCTAGGATCTCTATGGCGCCGCAGTGGCCGAGTTGTGGTTCAAAGGAAAAACACATGACTTGAGAAATATAAAGGTATATGCTTTTAGCAAGTAAAAGGAGAGAGAAAAAGATAGGAGAATGCTCACAAACACAGAATCACTTATAGACCAGCAACTGTGATTGATGATGCAATGGCAAGATTTAGTTGTCCCCCATGATGTGCTCTGCACTTCTGCTGTTTGCCATAGTAATACACTTTTTTGTTGGGTTCAAGGCCTCCCAGAATAAAGATTATATAGTTCCCAATCTTTCCCTGATGTCTGTTCTGGATAATTGTGTATAAGAGAAAGTGCAGTGCAGTGGCTTCTGGAAGTCTTCCTTAAAAGATAGTGCATTTGCACTTTTCCCACTCTTCTTCCTCTACTCTGCTACTAGGAAAGTAGGTTCTATCATCTTGGCCAATGAGGCTAAGGCATGTTGCTCCTCCTCAGCAACAAAACACAATGTCATGGACGGTCTGCATAGACTTTCACATGAGAGGGGAACAAATTGTGTCTTATTTTATCCACTGTCAGTTTGAGGTTGTCATCAGTTGAGTTGAATCTGATTCTAAATAATATAGTTTCTTTACTCACATTATTTCACTGAGTTCTCATAATAATGCTGTGAAATAAGTAGTTATCTTTAATTTATAAATGGGGAAATTAAAGCTCACACAGTCCAAGTAGTCAGCCCGGGGCTCTCTGATGCCAGTGCTCCTCCCACTATGACACACTGCTTCTTGGGGAATCGTTTGTTCACTGGTAAATCATTAGAGAGGGCCACACAAGGCCCAGTTCCATGGAAGTCAGCTGGGAGGCCTCTTAGTAATTGAAGGCAGAGTGAGACTTCTCTGGTCCCTTTCACTGTCTCTGACACCTCTGGGAAAGGCTCACTGGGGTGATACATTAAGGAGTTCAGACCTCCCAAAAGAGGATGCTGCTCAGAGAAAAATGTAGCTGGCTGATTCTGTGTGTGTGCTCACGTGTATGCATGTTACACAGCACATGGCAAACATCTTAATTAGGCTGTTAAACAGTGTGCAAATACACATGCATTTAAATGGACACTACGGTGTTTACGATGGAAAAAACTGAAAACACACATCTTCAATGAGAGATTAGCTAAACAAATTAAATGGAAACAGTAGGATAATATGCAGGCATTAAAAATGATGATGTATAAAAAAATAAAAAAAAATTTAAAAATTTAAAAAATGATGATGTAAATGTATGTTTACTGACATGAACATATGTTCATGATATGTTTTTAAGTAAAAATAGGTTTCAAGATAGCATTTTGAATAGACTCCTGCTTGAATGGATAAAAAGCAAATGCTATCAGTTACCTCCAATTATAGGCTTTTTTTTCTTCTGACTTAACTGTATCTTTTAATTTTCTGTGATGAGCATACATGACTTGTATATTTTACTGTTTAAAATTTTTAAAAAAATATTTTAGTTATTTATTTATGAGAGACACACAGAGAGAGGTAGAGACATAGGCAGAGGGAGAAGCAGGCTCCAGGATCCCTGGGTGGCGCAGCGGTTTAGCGCCTGCCTTTGGCCCAGGGCGCGATCCTGGAGACCCTGGATCGAATCCCACGTCAGGCTCCCGGTGCACGGAGCCTGCTTCTCCCTCTGCCTGTGTCTCTGCCTCTCTCTCTCTCTCTGTGACTATCATAAATAAATAAAATAAAAAAAAGAGAAGCAGGCTCCATGAAGGGAGTCCCATGTGGGACTCGATCCTGGGACTCGGGGATCATGCCCTGAGCCAAAGGCAGGTGCTCAACTGCTGAGCCACCCAGGCATCCCTAAAATTTCTTTAACTAGATTGAAGAGGGAGGGCTTGAGGGAAAATGAAGCTACTGGCTGTGACAGGGCCCTTTAGCATGCCCCTCCAAGAGGACCCAAGGACATGCAGGGCCCCTTCACTCAACGGTCAGGTTGAAATGTTAGTTGGCCAGAAAGTTAGGAGGCACAGTGTATCTCCCCAATCTGTGCTGTCACAGGTAGATTTGGGGCCCCTAGTTTCTCAGAGAGGGTCAAGGTACCTGAGGGGGTGGGAGCCCCCCTGCGCCCTCGGGGCACTCTGGGAGCATGGTGAGCTTCTCTCTGGTGCTGCACCTGCAGGAAGGCGAGGGCTTCTCTGGTGTCCACTGCTGCTTCTGGAACAGGTGGGTGATGTTCGGGGACACAGAAGGAGTCTTCCAGGGGGTTGAATTGCCACAGGGGTACTCCCTCATGGAAGGCAAGAAAAGATTTCACAAGAAGCTCCAGTTGATAAAAATCCCCCCAAATGAGAAATAGCGCCCAGCCCTCTCCTTAGCTTTTCTTCTATCTCCCCAGACCCATGAGTTTTCTTCTTCTATTCTTGGAGGTTAGTTTCTCCTTTAAAAAGTCAAGGCTAGCATTTTGTTGATTGCCTAGGTATGGGGCTGGGCAGTAATCATCTGCTTTCTGGACTGTCCTATCTCCCTTCTTCCTCCTGGCACCTCTAGCTGTTGAGACAGAGCAAATAAAAGCAGAATTTGAACTTAGTCTGTTTTGGTCTATACTGGTAGCTCTGAAAAACACTGAATGAGAGAAGCAGTTAAAATTATATTGAAATTTTATGATTCTTGGTGGATTTCAACTGCCCTCTGTAACTCTCTTCTCTATATTTACAGCAATAATTGAAAATAGGCCACACATGTAATTAATGTCATTCTAGGTCCAATTACACAATAGCACATCCTTCATCTCCCTTCTTTCCTGTTTCAGATTCCTTTCAAATAAGTTGTGGGAAGCATATGTTAACTCAGTATGGAACTTTCTATATCAAGAATTCTAGAAATACAGAGCATCCCAGTGACTGAAGGGGATTCTCGTAAGAGGTGGTGATACCCTTGCACATGGGCGCTGAAGGAGAGGCTGGGTGGCAGTCAGGGATATGAAAGCCCCTGTGTTATTACAGGATTGAGATGGGGCCTCTCCCAACCTGCCATCCCAGGACCCCACCATCAGGGCTCCCCAGGGACAGCTATTGATGGTAGGACAAGGGTGTGCAGGGACTTACGGAAGCCATTCTTCCTTCAGGCAGCGGTTGCCAAAGCCTGGCTTATTCAGGAGGACGTCTGCAAGTGCTGCAAGCTGCTCACTGCCCGGCTGGTCCAAACTAGACAGAATGAGAAGGCCTTACTTGACAGATAGATGACTGGGACAAAGGGACAAAAGAGTCAACATGCAACTTGACAGGCATTTACCGAATGACTGCTACATACGAGGCATGTACACAAGCCATAGAATGCTGTCTAGGGGTGGTTATAGGTTTCCTGAGAAGGGAGTGTGCTACTCACACATACCCAGTGATCTGATGGCATATCACGTATATACTTCAACCTACTTGCCCATCCTTTACTTTATCTTTTCTCACTCCTGGCAGTCCTGGTTGTCCACTTTGGATCACCTTTCCCAAGTGGCAGCTACATTAACCTCCCTTTGAAGGGCAGTGCAAGGACCCCTACCACATGGGTCACTAGGGAGTAGAAAGGTGAAGGTCCCACCAAGCAGTCTGACCTGGGAGCCCCACAACACATGGGGGTGAATGATGACCTCTAGGGATAAGTCTACACACCTGAAGAAAGTGTACTGCTGCCCATACATCCAGGGGTGAAGGATCAAAGCAGGATATTCACCAAAGGGGGGGACAATGATGGAAAGCATCAGAGCCAAAAACACAAAAGTGGCTGGGAGCACAATCTGTTGGAAAATAAACATGGCAAAGTGGGTGTTGGTAGGTGGTATGTAAAAGACACACACACACACACACACACACATTCGTTCTTTTAAACATTTATCCTATAGCCTCATAACTGGGTTCTGGTGAAGAAGATAAGGCTTCTGGGGAACATTAAAAGGGGAGACGTGAAAAGGCAAGATGTGTAGAAGAAAACAATGTTCTGGTGGCCGTTGAAGAATGGCTAAAGTAGGCTAACACTGAGCACTGAAGTAGCCAAAGTTCAGCCAGAGGTGAACTAGAGTTTCTATATCTGAATAAAAAGTATAAAAAGAAAATAAGAGTACCCAAAACAATCTATAGATTGAATGCAATTCCTATCAAAATACCAATAACATTTTTCACATTTTAGGATTCTAAAATTTGTTCGGAACAAAAGACCCTGAATAGCCAAAAGAAATTTTGAAAAAGAACAAAAGAGGAAGTATCACAATTCCAGACTTTGAGTTATATTACAAAGCTGTAGTAATCAAAATAGTATGGTACTGGCACAAAAAGAGACAAATAGATCAATGGAACACAAAAGAAAACCCAGAAATAAGCACTTAATTAATCTTTGACAAAGGTAGAAAGAATAAGCAATGGGAAAAAGTCTCCTCAACAAATGATGTTGGGAAAACTGTAACAACATGCAAAAGAATGAAACTGGACCACTTTCTTAAATCACACACAAAAATAAACTCAAAATGGATAAAAGACCTAAATGTGAGACCAGAAACCATGAAAATCTTAGAAAAGAACATAGGAAATAATTTCTCTGACATCAGCCACAGCAACGTTTTTCTAGATATGTCTTCTGAGGCAAGGGAGATAAAAGCAAAAATCAGTGACTGAAACTGCATCATAATAAAAAGCTTCTGCACAGCAAAAAAAAAAAAATCAACAAAACTAAAAGGCAACCTACAGAATGGGAGAAGATATTTGCAAATGACATATCTGATAGAGGGTTAGTATCCAAAATATATAAAGAACTGATACAACTCAACACCCCAAAAACAAATAATCCAGTTTAAAAATGGACAGAAGACATGAACAGACATTTCTCCAAAGAAGATGGCCAATAGACACATGAAAAGATGCTCAAAATCGCTCATCCTCAGGGAAATGCAAATCAAAACCACAATGAGGTATCACCTCACACCTGTTAGATGGCTTCAATCAAAAACATAAGTAACAAGTGTTGGCAAGGATGTGGCGAAAAAGGAACCCTTGGTGGGAATGCAAAGTGGTGCAGCCACTGTGGAAAATAGTATGGAGGTTCCTTAAAAAGTTAAAACAAAACTACCCTATGAACCAGTAATTTGCACTACTGGGTATTTACCCCAAAATACAAAAACACCAATTCAAAGGGATATATATGCACCCCTATGTTTATTGCAGCATTATTCACAATAGCCAAACTATGGAAGCAGCCCATGTCCATTGATAGATGAATAAAGAAGACATGAGATATATATAATGGAATATTATTCAGTCATAAAAAAGAATGGAATCTTGTCATTTGGAATGACATGGATGGAGCTAGAGAGTATAATGCTAAGCAAAATAAGTCAGAGAAAGACAAGTACCATATGATTTAATTCATATGTGGAGTTTAAGAAATAAAACAAATGAACAAAGGGAAGAAAAAGTGACAAACCAAGAAACATACTCTTAACTATAGAGGATAAATTGATGGTTACTAAAGGAGAGAGGGTGAAATAGGTGATGGGGATTGAGGAACGCACTTGTCATGATGAGCACTAAGTAACAAAGAATTGCTAAATCACTATATTGTACACCTGAAACTAATATAACACTGTAGGTTAATAATACTGGAATTAAAATTAAAAAGTTAATTAGGGATGCCTGGGTGGCTCAGTGGTTGAATCTCAGGGCATGATCCCAGGGTCCTGGGATCGAGTCTCACACTGGGCTCCCTAGAGGGAGCCTGCTTCTCCCTCTGCCTATGTCTCTGCCTCTCTATCTCTCATGAAAAAAATAAAACAAAATCTTAAAAAAAAGTTAATTAAAAAAAAGAAAAGAAAAAAGAGGCCAATAACCTTAATACGTAGGGTCATTGCAAAAATGAATGAAAATATGCGGGAGCCTGGGTGGCTCAGCGGTTTAGGGCCACCTTCAGTGCAGGGTATGATCCTGGAGAACCGGGATCGAGTTCCATGTCGGGCTCCCTGCATGGAACCTGCTTCTCCCTCTGCCTGTGTCTCTCTGTGTCTCTCATGAGTGAATAAATAAAATCTTAAAAAAAAATGAAAATATGACTTTACCCCTCACTGTAAGAATAAAAACAATCAATATAATTGTTATTATTTTATTTTCTCTGCTTGGTGAAGTCAAAAAACTTAGGAAGAATCTTTATGTTACTAAGAATTAAAATAAAAGTTGGCAAGGAGCAAACAAAGCCAATAGAACCTAAAGAGGGTGCTCATTTCTGTGTTTGAAGCAGGGGCAGGAGAAAGCCGAGGAGAAGATGGTAAGGCCAGGAGAGGGCAGGCAGGCGGTGGCCACCAGCAGCCAAGCACAGGCAGGGACCAATAGTAATACCTGGGCCAGGAAGTCCTTGTGGCTGCGAGTAGTGTGGTGGAATCGCTTGACCAGCAATGCCTGCACATGTTGGATGATGAGCTGCGCTCCTGTGTTGAGCCGGCTGCGTGCCTCTGGCTCTGAGGACGGCTGGCCCTCTGGGTGAGGAGCTGGCTCTGCAGAGCAGCCATTGGAGCCCTGGGGAATCTGTCTGGCTTTCTCTCTAGGGCTCAACCAGGGGTGTCGGAGGTTTTCTCTTTTCTGTTGAGTGCCACCTGTTTTGGAAGATTGGATTAATAAATTTAGAAAAATACTCACAAGGTGGGACTCTCATATACCATTATTTCTTACTCCACTGGTTTTTCCCTTCATTTAAATCAGTGACAAAATATCAGGCCAGGTAGGTTAATAAACTTTAAAAATTCTATTTGGGGGGCCCCTAGCTGGCTCCATCAGCAGAGCACATGACTCTTAAACTCAAGGGTCGTGAGTTTAAGGCCCACATTGGGTGTGGAACTGACTAAAAATAAAATCAATAAATAAAATAAAAGTTTTATTTTTTAGTGTAAATCATCTATAGACGGAATCACCCAAAATCCTTTAAAAAGTCTCTACAGGAGCCAAAGAAAAGAGGGTATAAATGCATTGACAGAGAGGTCTAATACATATAACTAAGTAAAAAAAAATTGAAGTTACAGAGCAGCATGTATAATAAGATCATACTTATGTTAGCACATATATACAACAAATTATATTTTATACATACATACATATATATGTGTATATATATGTATATATATATAGTTACTACATATAACTATAACTATAGTTATATATATATATATATATATGTAACTACAAAGCTCTGACAAAATATCCACCAAATGCTTAAAGGACTTAGTACTTCAGGGATGGAGCTGGATAAGGGGCAGGATGAAGGATGAAGGGATGAAGGGAAAGGGTGATTTTAGCCTTTTTTGTATTATCTGAATTTATACATAGCAAAATGTATTAATCTGTAACCTGTGAACTGACGTAAAAGTCAGAGTTGACTTGGTTTTTTCTAAATTCTTAGAAGCCCTTGAGAAGTGGTGGAAAGACTAATGAACTAGGAGTTTGGAGACCTGAGTTTGAATCCTGACTCTTACTTGATGCATAAATTGGGCTAAGTGACTGACTCAGTCTAAATCTGAGTTTTTTCATCTGTAAAATGAAAATGAAAATATCTCACAGGGTGTTCTGAAGATTATATGAGCTAACATGTAAATGTGCTCTAAGAACTACTCGCTGCAAGTCATTAGTTATGCTGAAGCTATAGCTTATCATCACCAATTAATGTTCATGTGTAGAACATGTTATTGGACATAAAGAGAGAGCCTAGAGGACTGTTGGTTGGTCCCCAGCTGCTTTCTTGACTCTCCTAGAGTCCCCTAGCACAAGTGCAGCTGCAAAGGGAGTTGGGTCAGCCCAGTCATCCTTTCACCCAACACTCATGGGCACCTGCAATGCAGCATTCTGGCTTTGTAGGCTCACTGATGACCTAGTGTCAGAGTCCCAGTTCTCCTGCCTCTTCTCCCTCATCTGGGCTCAGATTTTTTTTTTTAAGATTTTAACATTTATTTTAGAGAGACAGTGAGAGAGTCCAAGCAGCGGGAGGGGCAGGAGATAGAAGAAGCAGACTCCCTCTAAGTGGGCAGCCCAACATGGGGCTCTAGATCCCACAAGACCCTGAGATCATGACACCAGCTGAAACCAAGAGTCAGACGCTTAACTGAGCCACCATGGTGCCCCGAGGGTGCAGATTTGGTGTGTGTGTGGCTCGCCCTCCCTCTGGGGAGATCCCTGCTGCCTTTCCCCATGTCTATCCCATAAGCTTTGCTCTCTTTCTGATGCCCCATCCAGACCGCAGCCCACTGCCCAGGGAAGAGCTGAGGGCAAGAACTGTTTGTTCCTGGCTTTCTGCTGCCCTCTAGTGGTCACTGACTGTGAGCCACACCCTCAGAAGCGGCAATGACCCTTCTGGTACCTTGAAACTTGCGCCCCCAGTGGATAGCAAGTTCCTCCAGACTTTGGAGATAAGATCAGAAACTGTCATCTCTAAAACTGAGCCAATTAAAAAACGCATTAGCCATCTGAAAAATGGGAGCAGTGAGAGTATGGACTCGGTCCTATATTTGAGAGCTAAAACCAGGGAGTAAAACTCAGAAGCCTGTGTGACTTTAAGGCAAGTCATCCAATCTGTGTAAACTCAGTTTTTCCCAGAAGGGGCTAATCTGTGCCTTAGCAGCTCCATGAGATTATAGTGACAAAACAATGGATGTTAAGTGCTCCATGAAGTATAAAGGGTTAAACAAGTTTGAGGTAAAAGATGATTTGTAAATGTTGACATTAGGATTTTGCTAAATCTCAATCAGAAATCACAGGCTGTGTTAACACTCGGCATGTATTAACTCATTTAAATCTCTTAACAATCCTAAAAGGTGGGTACTATTATTTACCCCATTTTGGAGATGAGGAATTCGAGGTAAAAAAAGGACTCAGTATTTTCCCAAAGCTACTCAGCAAATTGTGAGGCAAATTATGGGGATCCACCTTATTCTAGCAGCTACACTCTTAGCTTCTACCCCTGCATGTCTCTTTGGAACTTCCTATTCTGTGCCAGGACTGATCAGTCTTCTGACGTGTTACTTATTTTCCTGATAAGACCTAATTATTAAGGAGTATTCTGTGCAGATAAAAGCCCCAACTCTTGAAACCATCATATAGCATCCGATATAAATTTGCATATTTTCATTGTGGCCTTGGTTACTGTAAGTCTTTGTCTTTGGGTGACCTGGGACAATTCAGTTGCTGTGTCTGCAAAGCTGGAAAGAACAGCTGCGCCCTTTGGTGAGCTGCTCCCACCCTCTCCGGCAGACTGCCCCTCCCTCTCACTCTGCCAGGATGCCCAACTCTTCTGGCCACTGCATGACCACCTGGACCATGCAGCGCATTTGGGCTGGTATATCTGACCACTGGTAGTTCTAGGCATAAGCTGGTAAGCAGACTTCCGGGACCACTTATGAAGCAAGATGAAAACCATACTATCTTAAGAGTTGGCATCAGAAACTTCACGGGAAGGAAACAGTCTTTGCTGTGCTCTACTGTACTGGGCAGAAAGAGGTAACCAATAGGCGGAGCCCAAGGCATCAAAGGAGAATGTCCATGCAGCTCTGCCCATGAACAGGACAGAGGAAAACACAATGGAGACGGGGAAGCCAGATAGAGGATTTTAGTGTGGCTGGATGCCTATTATTCAATCAGAAGTGGCTTGTGTCATGGCAGGTAATCCTGCCTACATGTCCATCTCCCTATCCCCTAGCCTCCATAGTAGCTTCTCTCATGAACACTTTGTGTGGCTCTGGGGTTTTAGTAGAGATCACAGAAGGGGCAAGTTGGTGCCCAGGCTCACACATATAGAAGAGAGGTCCCCAAATCCACAGAAATTATGGATTTGCAAATTTCCATCAGGCACTAAATGAAGGCTCAGAATAATTTTATCTCTGTCTCAAAGAGGCCAGAAGATCTCAGTTGGCATCTGGGTTGCATTCACAGTCGCTATTATCTCTAGGGACTCTGGGCTGTCATTCATGCAGACAGGAGTGGATCAGAAGCCTGGTGGAGATAAGAGGAGCAGATAAGGATGGTGACAGGGCAAGTATAGGAGACCCAAAAGTGGGAGAAGAAGCTTAGGGGTGGCAAAGTTCCCAGCCTGAACTCCTTAAGAATCCTCATTCATCTAGAGTCTTTTCATGCAGACCTAATTCCAATTTGTCATTCTTTTGTCATTTAAAGGAACCAAGAATGCAAAATGTGTGTTACTCAGGGGTTTGGTAAATACTATGAAGGAGTATTTGCCTGCTTTGTTGTTTCATGAAATTTTCCTTAGATTTTCAATACAGAGCTTGGGGAGTGTGATGAGGGAACGCACTCTGGAACCATACCAGCAAACAGAGGTCCTGAATCAGAATCCTCCGTGACCTTCAGAAAAATCTGTCAAGAAGGGAAAAAGAGAAAATTTGGTTTAGACATTCCATTCTCAGAAAAAAAACTAACCCAACTTCAATTTTGTTGGGTACTGCTTCATAATGGAAGGAAAATACATTGCGATTTATCTAAGAACATAGTCTTCTATAAATATAAAAGTATATGCACACGGTGACCACAACTATATAAAATTTGTTTCTGTATGAGGAAATGAACCAAAAATGAAGACGGTTGCTATGCTTGGGTGGGGAATTATGGCTTTTTGCCTTTATAAAACGTCCTCCTAGTATTAGACTTCTGCAAAGAACCCCCTTTTCTGCTACCTGATGGAAACCAGCTGGAATCTCAGCCTTACCTCTTCCAGGGGAGTGTCAGAAATTCCAAAACTGCTGAGCCCCAGGTCAGCTAGTGTGTCTTCTAGCTCTCTAAAAAGGCTGGCATATGCTCTCTGCTTGAAATTCTTATTTGGAAGGAGGAAGATAAGTTCTTGACCAATGCATTCCACCAGCTTTGCCTCTGGAACATGGTGTTGTACCATATCCATCAGCTCATTCACATCCCCTAGGGCAAAGAAAGAGACTGACATCAACTCTTTTTTCCAGAACTTGGGAGACTGTGAACTTGCTCACATCCCCTACTTTCTTCTGCTTAAGGGACATTTAAATTTTATTTATTTATTTGACTGAGAGAGAGAGAGAGAGAGAGAGAGAGAGAGAGAGAGAATATGAGCACAAACAGGGGGAGCTGCAGAGGGAGAGGGAGAAACAGATTCCCTGCTGGGCAGGGAACCTGATCCCAGGATCCTGGGATCATGACCTGAGCTGAAGGCAGATGCTTCACCAACTGAGCCACCCAGACACCGTAGTAAGGGACATTTCATTCCACAATAGTGACTCCTGCAGAGGACTGATGGTGCATCTGGTCTGTTTGAGCCTAGTACGCCCTGTGAACAGTACTGAGAGGGAGAGGGATCAGATGGCTTGTCCCTTACAAGCTATGTCATATCAGGTAGGTCATACCCTAGTTTTTTCATCTGTTCAAAGGGGGAAATAATGGCACCCACCCATTTTACTGGAGGACTGGATGAATTAATATACTCAAGCCCCTTAGAATGATGTATCTGGTGCCTAGGTAAATATTAGCTGATTCATCTCTAGTAAGAAAGCTCTTATCATCACCGTTACTCCTTCTTATTCACAAGCCTGAAGGTTAAGTGAAAGTTGCTTTCCTTTTCCTTGTCTGGCCCAAGCTATGGGTGATTTGCCCAAGATGCATACCTGGGCGGCGGGGGGCGAGGGGGCACTGGTGACCAAGCTGGATGAGAACTCCCCTTCCTAAATCATACATGAAAGCCTGATCTCACTCTTTAAAGGAATGTGCCATTTCCCTTGGGACTGCACTTATCTCCTCCAATGAACAAACCAATCAACCTTAATACCCTGATCTTAGGAAATGCAAAAGCTGTAGAGTCAGCTGTGGGGGGGCATGGAGTATGGGGTGTACAACATGGGCTGTGAGGAAGTGTCCAGTAACAAGTATTTACTTGACACTCTCATATATTTGGAATTGAATTTCATGCATAATAAGCATGTATTATTTAAAATTAAAATCTGGGGATGATTGGGTGGCTCAGTGATTGAGCGTTTGCCTTTGACGCAGGTCATGATCCTGGGGTCCCGGGATCAAGTCCCACATCGGGCTTCCCACAAGGAGCCTGCTTTTTCCTCTGCCTATGTCTCGGCCTCTCTTTCTGTCTCTCTCGTGAATAAATAAATAAAATCTTTAAAAAAATAAAATTAAAAATCGAATTTAAAAATTTTAAAGCATGTATGTGAAGAGAGAGTTCCGTATTATCTTGAGAAGCAGGTCAAAGGGAGAGGAATTCTAGGGACTCAGAACCCAGCTCTCATGCATTTCTGCAAGCACTCCTCTCAGTGAGGGTCACCCGGTGTATTCTTCACTGTGTCTTAAAAAAGTGACCCATGTGGAGGGATTTCATGGCTTTTAATCCATGTCCTTCTGTTTAGCTGGACTGGAAGCCTTGTTTTATGTCAGATTCACAAAGTGGACTCAATTGTCTTTAGCTCTGGGATGACTTCACACAGGGGCTGGAGGGTTCCTTGCGTGAGGAAGCAGCTTTGCCCTAACAGCTCTCTAGGGGTCATGTGCATTGTTCTCTGAGGAAGGAAATTGAGCCCAAAGCTACTGGATTCCCAGGAATTGTGTCTTAGTCATGTGTGTCAGCCTTCCAAGGGGAGCCCTGGAGTGTAGAAGCTCTTGCAGTGTCTGGCAGAGAGGGGTGTGTGTGTATGTGTATGGGTGGTACATGGTTGTGTGTGAGGGGAAAGCTTTCCAGGGAACTAACTGGGGAGCAGAATGATCTACATCCTCTTATCTGGGGCATAACAACTTACTGTGCTTCCTACAGTTCACACTACACCCCTTGTAGTCAAAGAAAATAAACATGTATATAGAAACAAAGGAATATTAAAAAAATGACTCCAGCCAACAGGCCCTGTTTCCAACTAGATTTTGGTGCATCCCTGTATTGGTTTTTAAAAACTATCAATGTATTGACCAAGATTCCTCCTGGGAAGGAACTCTAGCAAGCTGGGAGAGACTCATGTCAAGGCAGGCTAGGGAGAAGACACAGCAGTCATCCCGACAAGACATGTTCACGGGCACCACAGCTTTTATCTATGCAAAGAGTGGGTGACAGAGTAAACATGATGCAAACCTGGGCATTTTCCCTCAAGTTTCAAGCACAGTATATAAATAGTGTCTAGTTTTCCCCTTTCACCAGATTTTAGTCAGTAAATTCTTCAGATTTAGAAAAAAGAATTGTCTAAATAGAAAATTTTGTTTCTTCTTTGATAAGCAGATAGTTTCCCTCCTCATCCCCCTCCATCATCCACATGGATCAGTAGACAGGTTTAATTTTGCTCCCTTTTAAGGATATGGGGTGTGTGGTATTCCATTTGCAAAGACACCTCAGAGGTTGGATGAAGTGGGCCTTAATGGAGTACAAGAGTGTTGGCAAGCACTTTGGGTCCCTAAGGTCAGGTCCTGTGGGATAAATGCTTACAGTGAGAACTTCTCTTCTGCACCTCCCTGGAGGTGGGGGTGCCCCTGATGAGATTTAATGCGCCCTAACTCAAGGGGAATTGCTAGGAAGTTGGGACTCTGAGGGAAAAGTCAAGAGTGTCATAAAGATGTGTGACTTGGCATCCACTCCATGCAGTCTGACTCTCTGGAAAAGTTCACTAGGAGCTGTATGTCACCATGGTTTCACCTGAGGGCCCCACCCGAGGGCCCCACCCGAGGGCCCCACCTGAGCACCTACAGTACCCCTTCTTCACTTAAGTAATGCTGCCTGGAGCCAGGGCAGAATGATCCAGGTAGGGAAGCTTAACATGGGCCAGGACAAGGAGTGGACAGACTGGATTCCTTAATTAAGGGAGGAGGTCCTTAGGCCCGGGGCTTCTAAAATCCCTCCAGGGATGGAGGAGAAAGAAGGCCAAACAGAAAGATGAGCAACTGCATGTCCATGGGCTTGAGAAGTATAGTTTTTCTCTTTACTCCCATTACAACATATGACAACAGGACACACCTACCATATGGAGAGATGATTACTAGACAAGAACCAAGAAATAGCCTGCCCCGGTGCTTACCATCCAAGACTTGTTCTGGAGTTATCTCATCTATGTGGGCTGGACACCTGGTAGAAAAACCCTCAGATGCACAGCTGCAGGTCCCCTACAACAGACAGGCGTCAGTCACTTGAATGACAGCATCTCCCTGAGGCCAACTGCCATCCCCACTGTGCTTCATTTGTCGTCGCCCAAAGTAGTCAACAGATTCCCCCCTTCCCCCGCCCATTTTAATATATTACCTCACATGAGCATTCTGAGGGTGTGGTTATTTGATTTTATCATGGAGAATGTGTGAGTCAGGCACAGAGAGTAGTAGCAGCTCCTCAAAGGACACCTTTGGCTTGTCATTATCACATGACAGCTGTAGGCTGGCGTGTGCAAGACATTCTGCTCCTCCATCCTCATGGATGCATGCTGGCCTGTGAAGTCTACCCAGTACTGGAAAACCTGGAGGCAGCCTGACCCTTACACTACGGGGGTGGCCAGAGGCCTAGGTATGCTACAAAGTAACTAGCCTGACAACTCCAACAGGAGCAGTGCCTAGTCCCAAGGAGGCCAGAACACCTCATAATGCTTTCTCTCACTTATCACCATATCCCTGACAAGCAGAAGCAGAGTGGATCAGTTTTGTTTTCTGCACGTAAAGAAACCAACGCTGATGAGCAATTAAGGAATCTGCCTGGGATGACAGTTTTCCACTCAGCCACCCAGACCTGAACCTGGTCTCCTGACATGCTGAGGGGGTCTCTGCTAATGGGTATTGTCTGGCTTCATCATTTTCAGGTTATAGTTCCCAAGAAAGCCTTTACTTGGCTTTCATTTACCAGTGGACTTTGGGTTTAGTTAGGAGCCATAAATGTTGGAATGGAACATAGGAGGCCTCAATAGCTACTCTCCTTCCAAGCGTGCTGCCTTGCAGACAGAGACACTTCTATGTGGTAGCACATCACATGCTTATTTAGGGTTCTGGAATCTCAGCTTGCTGAAAACTCATTTCATTTGGGGTGAAGCATCTCTGTAGGAGGGTTCAGAATGTCACGTATCAAAATCTGCCAATAGTTTCAGAAACAAAGAGGTTGATTCTGACAGCTAGTGCCTGATTGGGGTAGAGATGTCTGGCATGGTAGCACCACACTGTGCATTTCTGCTTACCACAAACAGACTCTTTTCCCAGGCAGACACATACCTCACAGCCTGTTCTTTGGCTCTGGATGTTTTTCATCTTGCGCACCAAAGTTAAGTAGAAGCCCGTGCCAAAGCAGTTCTTTAGGAAGAGTGGGGTGCCTGAGCAATAAAGCCTTCCCTGGGAAATGATGGCGATGCGGTCCCCAAGGAGGTCAGCTTCGTCCATGTGGTGAGTGGACATGATGATGGTTCTGCCTGCAAGGGTCAGGGGGATATCACCAGGCAGACCTGGGTGGGGCTGGATGGGAGAGGATGCAGAGCAACCTCCCTGACATGGGCATACAACCTGGAAGTTGATAAATAAAAAACAAGTATTCTGCGGCAAAGTCCAGAATACTCGGATAATAATGACAACAGCTAACATTTTATAGCATCTTGCATGTTGTAAAGCACTGTCGCATATGGTATCTTTTCATCTGGCATTGGACCTGCTCCAAATAAATCACGGCGTATGGGACATATTTGTTACAGTTAGTCAGCGTCTATTGATTTCCATGTGTATATTCCTTGAATCGTTACCACTGCGCTTATAATCTTTGCAAAGAAAACACACATACTCTGAAACCAATGGGAGATGTCATTAAAAGATAATGATAATGAGGATTCCAGGATGGCAAAGCGACCCTGGGATTGAGCCACGCTCTCACATTCATTAATAGGCACTCTGAGCTCTGCCTGCTATCTTTCTGGATCTGATCCCTCTGGTTAGAAGGTACTGGGATTGAGGAAAGAATGTCCCATTTTGAGACACTGCTATCTGCAGTTCCTTTGGAGCACTGGACACATGTATGTCACCCTCACACCTGGCCCTGAGTGGTCATCTGACAGCTATGGAGTTTCCTGGGATGTCTGCCTGCGACTCTGGTCTTCTTAGTCAAGAAGAATTTCACTTACAGCTGCATGGATTGTTCCAGAGAGAAGGACTACAGGTTGAGAAAACCTTTTAGAATATTTTGGGAAGTAGTCTGCTCCATCAATGACTTCCTGTCTATATTGGTGTAAAAATTTCAGGAAGCTTCCACTGGAATTTGAATTCACTCAAGTCACTGCTCACACTCTACTGGAGTGTAGTTATGGCTGTTGAGTATGCTCAGTTCCAAAGCACCATGTGTGAGAGCGGGAATCACAGATAAAGCCTCAGTGGGAGCACAGGCCACCAAGCAGTGGCTGTTACCTGAGCGGTACTTCAGGAGCAGGTCCCAAATTGAGCGTCTCGAGTAGGGGTCCACCCCAGAGGTGGGCTCATCCAAAATAACAACTTTGGCACCTCCCACGAAAGCAATGGCAACAGACAGCTTCCTCTGCATGCCACCTAGAGGTAGATCCAGGGCAACAGAGTCACAAGGGCTGTGGAGGATGGGAGGAGAAAGGCCCAGGGCTGGTGGCATCAGGGTCGGGGGTGGGGTGGGGGAGGAACCCTTAAGTCCATTAGCAGCTTGAAGCTGCCTCCTTAGATGTTGATACAATGTTTGAACCCTAGTGGTATACAGGCCTCTTTAAATGCAGAAAAGACAAGAAATGCAGAAATGCAGAAACATAAAACCATTTGAAGGCTGTTCTTACATTTTAGTTCAAACACATGAACATCAGAACAAATAAAGCTCAGGATGGTACAAGATAGGGTTCTCTGTGGGAAATGATCCAGAGGTGAATTGCTCTTTGGTGCACAGAATAACTTTACAGAAGTGCTCCACGTCTTAGGAGGTTTCTTATAAGCCTCCCGTTCTGCCAGGGTACTGGAAGACAATGGATTTGCCATCTGTAGCCTTGACTTTTTCCAATACTAAGCACCTGATAGATCCTGAGCTTCTTCGTTCCTCTTGTGGTGGAGGCCGGTGTCCTCCAACATGGCTTCCATCTCCAGCTGGGCCTCTTCCCAGGACTTCCCTTTCAGCTGGGCATAGAACAGGATGTGTTCAGCCACTGTGAGGCTAGGGGACAGGGCAATGAGAGAGGCAATGCGCTCAGCAACTCCACCTCTAATGATTTACCTTATAGGAATAATTAAGGATGAGCACAAAGTTTTAGCAATTAAGATGTTCATTGTGATGCTGTTTATGAGACAAAAAACAAAACCCAGATCCTATTAAATATCTAATAAGAGGGACCGCAGATTTATACAATGGTATAGAATATAAACATAAAAATTATTTTTTGAAGTTATCTCTGGATGGTGAAATTACAGGTGATTTCTATTTTTTTCTTTTAATCTATATTTCCTCCCTTCCTTTCCTTAATTACTGTATATCACTCTCTAAATAATAAATAAAAGTTTGAGGAAAAAAGCAATTGAAAAGCCTCCTGAAAAGTCAGTTTTTAGTGCCTGGCTTAAGAAAGAAAAAGGAACAATGGTTTCCTCTCTTGGTCTCTGAGAGGGAGTATTTCAGGGCTGAGTGCAGGGGCTCAGGATGGGCCAGTAGATCAGAAAGCATTACTCTTCTGAGAGGGTAGAGCTCAGCGCCCAGTGCCAGAGATATAGTCTTTCTGAAGGATACATGTCATAGCAAGCAAGACAAAAGACCTTGAGCATGAGGAAACCAAACAGAAATACTGCCTCCTGCCCCTAGAACTGGCATCCTTGAGCTCAGCTCTAGAGAACACGTGTGTTGTGAGGGCAGGGTAAGAATAAGGCATGGAGAGGGTCTCAACTGCTGTTCTTCTTACTAGTGGAAGAGGATGTTGTACTGTGGACACATGCCAAGACTCTGCCGGACTGCATCCAGGCTGGTTTCGATGTCCTTTCCTCCAATGAGCACTGTCCCTGATGTTGGTGGCAACAGACCCGTCAGGATGGACCTGCCAAATGTAGGAGTCAGTGGCAGAAAAGATGACCTTTAGTAGCCCCACTCCAGGGTTGGTGAGGACTTTCACAGGGATTCCTGCCTTGGCTCTCAACTGAACCCAAACCATTATTAGTTATGGGGACTAAAAGTTTCCCATACAGGCTTTAGAGTCAGTGTGCACATCCAGCCCCTAACTGCCAATGACCACATCTGCCTTCTCTGCTTCTATTTATTTCCTACTGCCCCAGGCAGGCCCTTATGGGTCCTCAGGATTCCCAGCTGCAGAACATTCACTTACAGCCAAAGGTCCCTATCCGGCACAGCCATCACTGGTCTGGTGCTGCGGGGGCTCAATTAAAGGCATGTGGTGCACAGGTCAATACTGTGCCGATGTCATTATTATGAAGCATAGGGGAGGATCTTAATGAGAGCCCAGGCATTCAATCTGTCTTTGTTGATTAAATAACTGAAGGCAGGCAGGGGAATTACCATCAATGATATCATTTTTGGATTCAAAACAAGAAGTTCAATAGGAATGTTGGCTTTTTTTTTTTTTTTGGTAAAATGAGAAAATGATGTCTACCTCCTGGGCTTGTTTTGAGGATTAAATGAGTTTATACTTGTAAAGCACTTAGAACTGTGCCAGCATAAAGTAAAACTCAAAATTATTATTACTATTTTTTTATTAAACAGTGTGTTTCAACCCCCAGGGGAAATTGCATTTCAGCAGTTGATGAAGTAATGTGTTTGCCTTGAGAAGCCCTGAGGTCGTGGATAGTGCTCTGGACTCTCTGACCATATTAGTTAACAAGGTGAGCAATCAGTTGGATTTAGTACTGTCTGGGCCAGCCAACTCTGTCCCTGAGTTCAGATATAATCTCAGGTTATCTGAATTTGTACATAGAAGCTGAAATCTCTGTTGATCAACCACTAGAGGGAAACAGAACCAAATATAATGGCACTAGCCCCACATTCCATTCACACTGAACCGCCCTCAGAGAACATTCCAACGTAGGGTGTATACTGCTGTTCCTTCCTGGGGCTCTGTAAGAGGTCATAGGACTTGAAGACCGGGTATCACATGGCTTCCCTGCCCCTTGAGAGGCCTGCCCTCTGACGCTCCTTGGGAAACTTTAGCTAGCCCCTTTCTCCTTCTCAGCAGGTGGCGCTCTGCTCCCTTAGAAAAGCGAGGGGAGCTTCCTGACCTTTCTATGCAGAACTTGCACCTTCCCTGAACTTTACCTTCAATCACCAAGTGGTTACCCCAAAGGTCCCGCTACGGACCATACCCTTTTTACTTTCTACAAAACAGATAGGAAAAGGAATCCCCTTTGAAAATAAGTAGTATTCTATGGACCAAGGTCATGTGATGATGATAGCCATGACTTTAGCACCATTATTGATGGTAGTAATACTGGAGAGCTTGAGGATGGGAAAACAGGCTCACAGTGTCAGAGACCAGTCAAGTGAAAAGATCTGGCTCTTGTCCTCACTGGACCATTACAAGTTGGTGACCCCAGAAAGTCACTTCGACTCTCTAGATGTACACTTCCCCAGCACAGAAAGGGGACCATAAACTTATTTCACCGCCCTCTTCTACTTCTTGTGAGGATCAAATAAAATAATGAATATGAATGAGCTTTGAATACGGCAGTGTGCTTTACACATCCTCAGGACACAAATACATGGTACACTGTTGTCACTAATACTCAATGGGAAAGAAAAGACTACAGCTAATGGGACAGAAGAGAGCCAGAAAATGAGTGGTTAGAAGAGCAATACAGGCTGTTGCCTGAAAACTCACAAAGTAGTGGTTTTCCCTGCTCCGTTGTGACCAAGGAATGCAGTAATCTGGTTCTCATAGAAGGTAATGTTAAGACGGTCCACAGCTGGTCTGCTGTAGGGCTCAAAAATCTTCACCAGATTTTTCACACATACCCCAGGAACCAAGCCTGGAAGTTCACGTTCAAAGAAGGAGTCTTGGAGGAAAAAAAAAATGAACATGATGTATGTTTAATGCTCTATTGAACACATTCCTCAAGGCTCACTCCTCAGACTATGTCTTTTGCCCCCATGGCATTAGCTGTGACCTTTGTAAGGATGACTACAAAATAATAATCGTAATAATAGTACCTAATATTTATTGAGTAGTTACTATGTGCCAGGCATTGTTTAAGTGCTGTATATGGATTACCTCATTTTACCTTTATAACAGCTCCATGGAGATAGATGTTGTTATGCCCATTTTTATAGATGGGGAAACCCAAGGCACAGAGACAGCAAATATCCAATCAAGGTCACACAGCTCATGAATGACAGAGCTGGAATTTGAACCCAGAGTGCACTCACTATATACAGGGAGAGTTAGCCCGAAGTTCAATCTTCAGTCCAGGCTGTCATTTCCAACAGGCCATGGAGCATTTCCTCATGGGCTTCATAGTGACTCAGGCTTCTTATCTTCCTCCCAAAACATAACTTTCCCTCAGACTCTCCCATGTCCACTCCTGTAACTGCCCTTCTTCTGGTCACCTTGGCTCGAGCTTTTGTGTTAATCTTGCCTAAAACAGACTTCTTACTCCTTAGAACTTCAGAGTTTGTCAGTTACTGGGTAGGATGGTCCACTCTTCCTCATCACTGCCCCTCAAACTCCACCCCTCCACTCATCCACTTCCACACCCTTCCAGTGCAGACCCTCCTTACCATGTTGTCCACTTCTCTCTACCTCCAGTCCCTCTATGCTTTAGTTCACCCTGTACAGCACCACTTAATTTATTAACATTGGAGTTCTGGGCATTGACTGCCATGCAAAGCAACATCTTGATACTTCTCCTATGGATGATACTTCCAGTATCTCCTATAACTAAGATGAGAGCCGGCCCCAGCCCCCTGATTTGGCCTTGCCAGCAATTCCACTCTGGGAGGTGGGCCTTCCCAGAAGCACTGTTTAACTGCACATCAGCTCTCTGAGGAGCCAGAGATCACTGACCTCAGCTTTGTGAAATGGCAACCTGGGCTGGGCCAGAGGCCTGGAGACTGGACCCTCTTATGTGGTGGTGGGCAAAGTCCAGAGGCCATGTTCCTTCTCTGACCCAAGGTGAGGATAGCAAGAGCATTTTAGCATTCACAGAGAAGTACATATACCTAGGGGATGAGACCATGGGGAGAAGTACAGAACTGGTCTAATGAAGGCAAGGAAAGCAAAGACAGGGAATACTTGCAACCCTAATCCATTTATTCAGGAATTATTAGGTAACTTCCATGGTCAGGAAAGGCTTTTGATGGTTTGAATGAATGGGCTTGTAGATTTGTAAACCACGAATGAAGTGTAGTCAGTTCCACTAGACTCCTTCCTCCTGTGCACAGAAGCATTTATTTTTGTCTTTCCTTATAGCTCATATCCGCTTTAAGTCCCAGTGACCCAAGTTATTGTTCTTGCTAAATCCTCGGAAGTCAGCACATTTGTGCAACTCACTCGGGACTTGCCTAACAAGGGCACAAACACACCACATACTTGGGATTTGCTTTCTCCAGGAAATATGCGTTAATGTCTGGCTGGACCATTCATGCCACACACGTGCAGCTCAGCCCTTGAGAAGCTATCAGGCTTAACCCCTGTCAACAGAGTTGGTTTTCTGGGGTCCGTCCACGGAACCGCTGTCATGAAGTATATTGCTCCATCCTTTTATGGTACCCTGCACCTTCTCCTTGCCTCTGCTCTGCATTCTTTTTTGTGTTTTTTACCATTTATTCCTTCTGGGTGTTCTGGATCCTCCATTTCCTCTGTTATGGGTTCCGTCTTTTCCAGGGCTCTTTCTTCTCTGGTCGAACACCCTACATCAACCAGAAGCCATGGTTACTCCTGGTGAGAGCTAACAATCAGTAAAGGGAGGAAAAGGAGGGGAGAAGGACAGGCTGCCAGAATTTCCTACCACAGCTGGAAAACCCAGTTCCCTCAGAAGACCAAGTCAGCATTCCCGGGGACCAGCCCTGAGCGTGGCTCTGCTGGCCACTGACCTGTGGGCCTGTAAAGTTCTGAAAATGACCACCAGTGCCTCTTGGCTGGCTGGCTTATTAACCCATGCTGAGCCCAGATGGAGTTTTATAACAGGTGTTTCACATCATCCTCTTAACCTGCCAGCAAGCACCCACAATGTCAGAAATTAAGATTTTAAAAAATATTCACAAAACCAGGACTCAACTTGCAATGAGTTCGTTTTCTCTACCTCACCAATAGTACTTCTCACTCTAATCAAACACATTCAAAGCCATAGCAAACCTTGAAAAAAGCTTGTTCAAGGTGATATGATGGATAGCCAGCTTAAATTACAGATGGAGAAATAATTTACCTGAGCATTTTTATGGGTATTCAAGTCTTTTGGGACCAACACCGGAGTTGAGCCTGGTTGAGGCTTATATAAATTGTGAGGTGTGGCATAAACACATACATTCTCACACTGATGCATATACACATACTCTCTTACACATCTGCACACACGCACACACACACAGAAGCTTGTGTGTGTGTGTGTGTGTGTGTGTGTGTGTGTGCAAACTTGGCATTTGGTTTAAAAGGATATCCTGGAAGGGGAAGAGAAGCAGAAGAGCAAGCCAGCCAGAGAGGAAAGCAGGGGGAGGAGGAAACTGTCATCAAACATCTAAAGGCTCTGGCTCAAGAGCACAGATGTGGGCAGGAGGAGTTTTTTAATGCAGCAACCAACCAGAGCCTCCAACACTCCTGGCTGCCCTCCGTAGATCTACAGACTGTAGGTGGAGCAGTAAGTAATGGGCCTCGTGGTCAGGGACCTGCCACCTTTAGCACTTCTGTTTCTGCTTCCTGAAGGATTTTCAACTCTACTGCCCACAATTCCTTTGATCACTTTACTAGCTCTCCTACTGCACTAACATGTAACAAAATAGCAGGGGGAAATATTCTTCTATATAGTTTAGTCATTGAGTGAGTTCCTTGCCAGGAAATGTGTTTCCCAGTTTCAGACTTTGTCCCAAGTGACCAGCAGGAACATGGGCAAGACACTGATCCTCTTGGGCTCCATTTCTTCGTTTGTGGGGGGGGGGGTAGGTGAGGAAACTCAACTCTTTCGATTTTATTTATTTTTGAGAGAAAGAGTGTGTGCGAGTGAGCATGTGCGAACAAGGGGCTCCATCCCATGACCCTGAGACCAAGACTTGAGCCAAAACCAAGAGCTGGATGCTTAACGGACTGAGCCACCCAGGCACCCCTCTTTTCTGATTTTAGAGATTTAGGAATCTATTTCAGTCTAGACTGTGAGGCAGGTGAAAAATATTTGGCTTCTGTTAGCAAAAATATAGGTGATTCATTTTTGAAGGAGCATTTGTTTTAAGAATTTCTTTTTTGAGAGGCAGATTATCTGCTGAAACTGTCAAGGGGAAAAAATGCCCACAAGTCCTGATATTCATTGAAATTAGAAATAGTCCAACAACACATTCTTGTGATGAAAATCCTCATTTATAATGGATTATAACCTTATTATAGTTGAAATGTAAAAGTCCATAGACAAGACAGACAGACCAACATAATGGAAAAATACTGAGCTGTCGAATTCCTGTTTGTTTGAACCATAAAAACAAAACAAAACAAACAACTGCCCAAGCCTTTTAAAGGCCCTAGGCTAATGCCCTAGAGAAAACAAATATCTATCTGAGTGCTTAAATGATAACTCCTGGCCCAGGCCCCAAAATACAAAGGAATGTGCAGGTAGGTGAGTAACAAACAGATTGGAAAGTATTTCCTTTGCTTCCAGAAACTCCCAGCTCCAAGGACGTCCCCAGCTCTCAGGTCAGGAATTTCTTGCCTTCCCATACCTCTCAAAAGAGCCTATGGAACTTCTAGAACTCTCCCTGGGCCTCCTGTCTTGTCTAGTAGGAAAGGTAAATTTTATCTAAGATGCATTCTGGGCAAATGCCTCTTAGCTCTCTTCTTCAATCATAAGTGAGATGAATTTTAGAAGAGTCTAGGAGTGTTTGCCTTGAAGATCATAGCTCTGCCGCAGCCTCAGGATGGGCCTTTCCCTTAGGAGAGAGAATTGATCTGTATTTTGGAAAGAAGTAAAAAAGCAGGAGAGGGGGCAAAAGACCAGTGCATAGTTTCCTTCATTATTCTGTGAATCTCTTTGCTTTAAATTGAGGAGTTGCAAAAAGTCATTTGCACCCTAAAGTGGTTTTGCCTTTTTCTACTAGGGCAATTTAATCCCCTGGGCGAGAGTTATATAGGACACAAGGCTTTATTAATGCTCAGCCCATTCACCCTGGCCCAGCTACCGCAGAAGGTGGTTTCCCGGAAGCTATGAGGCTGCACCAGTGGCAGAGCCCCAAGTGGCAGCTGACTAATCAGGAACCACACACTTAATATAAGGAGCCCACACAAGTCCAGGATGTAGCCAAAGAAGCTAGTTTCAAATGCTAAGGGTTTTTTTGGAGGGAGAGGAAGTGCAAAGAGAGGAGTTATTTTTAATTAAAAAATTTTAAATAACTCACCTTCACCACCAAGCCAGTAGGACTCTTGTAGAAGGAAGTACCAAGGAAGAGGGGTTCCATAGTTCCCTAGAAATGACAGGTAAATAAGAGAAAAAGCCTTAGTAGTCCTACCTTACCACAGCTCTGTAAAATCGAGAATTTATCTATCTGAACCTCAAAGTATAGCTCTAGATATTCAAAGTTCATAAGCATTACACAGCTATCCACAGGCTACCACAAAGACTACTCCTTCCAAATTGTTTTAATTCAAAAGGTCACTTTTTTGGGCTAGAACCAGCAACACTAAGACTGATGATCTTGGTTGAAAATGGTTTTCCAAGAAAACATTTTATTAAAGAACTTAATCATGCCCTTTCTTAAAAATTACCAGACAATAATAAAAATAATGATGATAGTCACTAACATTTGTCAGATGTTCTTTCTACATTGGGCATTATTGTAAGCACTTTCCATGTGTTAAAAATTTAGTCCTCTCTCTTGAGAGAGGACTCAACAGAGAGGACTAAAGGGATAGGTTCTGGTGTCCTCAAGAGATAGGTTCTGGTATTCTTGTGGATAAGGAAACAGAGGCACGTTGAGTTTGAATCATCTGTCCAAAGTCACAGCTAATTAAACAGAGGTGTGGGAATTCCAGTATGGGCAATCTGGTTCTAAACCACTGATCTTAACCATTCTACTGGATTCCAAGGAAAAAACTCCCAAATTTCTAGTCAGCTCTCTTAGGAGACTTTGCTCCCTATAAAATGTTAATTTTTTGAGAACATTACCTTTGCTTATTTAATATTATCCCATGTTCTATGGCTGCTAGACTGTCAGCCCTTTAAGGGCAGGTTTGGGTCTGTCTTTTCCATCTCTTTTCTCCCCAAAACTCGTGCTGACCCTAACATATAGGTGCTGCTCAGGATATAGTTATTGGACAAAATAAAGCTTTAGCTTGGCTAAAATAAAGCTCTTGAGTTATGGACAAATTTCATTTTCAATCCAACTAATTTTCACTTATTAGATCTCCTTCTAGTGGCACAGTAAGTAGAAAAGTTAAGGCAGAGCAAGGTCAAATGTATTGCTCAAAGTCACTGTTATGGGTTGAATTGAGCACTTCCACCCTCTCAAAAAGATGTGTTGAGGTCCACGGTAGAATACAAAATAATACTTGGTCTTGTCCCCAGTTCCCAGCACAGAGCTTGTAAAACCCCTGGAATTTCCTGAGCAACAGGAATGTCTTTTTTTTTTTTTTTTTTTATAAATTAATTTTTATTGGTGTTCAATTTACCAACATACAGAATAACACCCAGTGCTCATCCCGTCAAGTGTCCCCCTCCGTGCCCGTCACCCATTCACCCCCACCCCCCGCCCTCCTCCCCTTCCACCACCCCTAGTTCATTTCCCAGAGTTAGAAGTCTTTATGTTCTGTGTCCCTTTCTGATATCTCCCACACATTTCTTCTCCCTTCAGGAATGTCTTTTGTTGTTCATAATGAGTGGAGCCCCTTTCTCAACCACACCTGAGTTTATGCTAATAAGGCGACTCAGGGTAGGGCCCCTAGATAGCTTCAGAATGGGGGTGGTCACCAGGAGGCCCTGGCCTGGGAAAAGACGATGGAAACTTTCAGCCCAACTCTCTATCTTGAGGGAGGGGAAGGGGGCTGGAGACTGAGTTATAAAAACTCTTCAAGGAGATTCAGAGAGTTTCCATGTTGCTGAGCACATCCAGGTGCTGGGAGGGTAGTGCACATGGAGAGAGTATGGAAGCTCCATGCACTACCCCTCCTGACCCTCCCCTTATGAATCTCTTCCATTTGGCTGCTCCTGAGCTATATTCTTTATTAAAAACTGTAATTGTAAGTAGACTACTTCCCTGAGATCTGTAAGTCATTCTAGTGAATTAATTGAGACTGGAGGGTGGGGATAGTTGTGAGAACTCCTGAATTTGTAGTCAGGTGGACAAAAGTGGGTAGCCTGGGCATTGCATTTGTGGCTGCATCTGAAGTGGGAACAGTCTTGTAGGACTGAATCTGTTTGTGGGGTCTGTGCTAATTCTGGGTAGTTACTGTCAGAACTGACTTGATTGTTTGACACCTGGCTAGTATTAGAGAAATATTCGATTTTGGGAAAAAACAACACATTTGATATCAGGAAAAAACAGAGGCCTATGACTTGGCTTTGTTTGGAAATAGTTACTGGTAATGTGCTTAGTTCAGATTAAGTCACAAAGGACTAGATGGGAGCCTAATCCAATATATCTGGTGTCCTTAGAAGACGGCTGGGTAAAGACAGACACGCACACAGGGAGAACACTGTGTGAAGACAGAGATTGTTGTTGAAAAACCATCAGAAGCTGGAAGAGGCAGGGAAGGCTCCTTCCCCTGCAGATTTCAGAGGAGCATGGCCCTGCCAACACCTTGATTTTCTATTTCTAGCCTCCAGAACTGTGAGACAAAAAAAATTTGTTGTTTTAAGCTACCCAGTTTGTAGTGCTTTGTTATGGCAGCCCTAGGAAACTAATATAATCACACAGCTAGGATCCAAACCCAGGCCTCCTGGCTCAGCTTTATAATCTTTCTCCTATTCCAGGACTGCTGCCTACGTATTTCTCCTAACACAGGCTGCCCCAAGATGATGTGAATTCCTCCGGCCCCAGGGATGGGCCCAGCCTCACTCTCCCCTGTCTACTTCTGGCCACAGCACTGAAAGCCTGGCACAAGGTAACTGTTGGTTGACCTGGAGCCCACTCGAATGGAAGTGGAACTTCTCTAGCTACGAAAAAATACTAATTTGAGGGAAAATCTGATTTCTACAAAGCAAATATGAAACTGTGCAAACAACCAATTTTGATTCAGAAGTTGCTTTTCCATGCTGCAGGTTAATCAGGTATTTATTCAATGTCCTCAAAAAATCAGGCACTATGTATGGTATTGAGCCTGTAACATTGAACAAAACAGACTGTGGGCCTGCTCTCACGGACCCATATTCTACTAAGGGTAGAGAGTCAATAAACAAACATGTGAAGATACATCATGTCAGATAGTGATGTCTCAAAAATAAAGTTGGATAAAGGGGACAGAAGCACTGAAGGAATGTGATTTATATAGGGATAGATATTTAGATATTTTCAATCTGGAAAGATCCCAGTGATGAAGTGACATCTGAACAAAAGTGAGGAAGTAAGCCTGCAGACATGGTGGGGAAGGGGGTGTAGAAACCTGCTCCAGGCAGTGAGAATAGCAGGTTCAAAAGTCCTGAGAAGGAAATGTACTTAGTGTATTAAAGAACAGTCAGTCAGTAAGGAGGCAGATGTGGCTGGAACGGAGAACATGAGGGAGAAGGCAAGGACAGGAAACAAGGAAGATAGTTGGGTATTAATAATGAAGCATCACATTGGCCAGGACTGGGACACTGGATTTTACTCTGAACAGGAGGAAAAGCCACTGGAGAGATGTGAACAGAAGGTTGACATCCTCTGATGCAGATTCTGAAAGGATCTCTGAATACAGTGGGGAGAACGGACTGGTAGACAATGATTATGGAATGAGGCTTAGACTGGGAAGGAAGGGGTAGAGGTGGTGACAAGGGATCAGAATTCTAGATCTGTTTCTAAAGTAGAGCCAACAGTATTCACTGATGGATTTTTGACTTCAGTTTAAGTTTCAAATGCTGGCTCTAAGGGCCCTAATTGAAAGAACTTAGGATAAGATTTAAACTAGATGAAGGGTGGGTGAGGGCGGGGGATCTGAAAAACCCAATATCGATATCTTTACCTTATAGAAGTTGACCCTTACCTGGAAACACCTGGTCAAGGTACCAGGCAAGCAGGCCATACAGAGCAGCATCAAGGAGCATCATCTTCATGGACATCAGGAAACTGAATTCGTCCCCTTCCATGGGACTCTTTCCGATATTGCTCCACTGCAGTCCCAGACCTTGCTCCTCAAAGCGAGCCAGGTACTCAGTGCCAAACCCAAATGCCACAGGGGACAACAGGCTCTGCAGTGAGGCAAAAGGGGCACACGAGATGAACAGAGGTCTTTTACCCCATCCAACAGCACCCAGATGCCCACAAGGGCCAAAAGGGTGGTCCAGCTTGTGTCCAGGTATAAGGATAACCCAGGGAGAGGTAAGACAGTTTTCCTACAGAAAGGGAATGTGGAAATGCCTCAGGGACCTGACATTACACTCACTGAGCCACATGTCACCTGTTCAGTAGAATATAGTTGTGTAATAGAAAGACAAACAGCACAAAGCACAACACACCAAAGAACCACAGGTCTTCAGGTTCACCTTCCTACTTCTCTCCCTTCTTCCTACCTCTTTATTGAGATCACACGGTTCTTGCTAGAACAAAGATAACTTGGGCTGCTTTGTGTGAATCCCATTAAGAAGTTCCACAAAGTCATCAGTGTCCTAGAACAGTCTTGGGGGCCAGGCAAGGGATGGTTCTTGAGGTCTGTCAGTGAGGCCAGAAGAACCTCAGATTCCACTGCTATCACCTTTTCTCCTCTCCAGAACAGGACAATCATTTCCTTGGGTTCTCTGTAGAGAGAACAAGTCAACTAAATAGGTGGTGTGCAAACGGAAGTCAAAGAGGAAAGTCCCCAGCCAAGACCCCACAGGTGGTCGCTGGCATGGCAGAAACCACAGAGCACTACAGAGGGATGGGCTGGTCTCATTTCCTCCGCTCAGAGGCCTCTCTGGAGTTTGTAGGACCCAAGGTGGGGTTCAAACTGTCTCCTTCTAGAAGGAAGAGATTCTCCAGCTGTATGTTCACAAAAACCATTTTAAAAATCTCAACTCAGCCTTGTCCATGCACTGCCAGACCTATAGCTTCTTGGTGGATCCACACACCCATGAAGTTAGCTGCGGTCTCAAAGTACTGATGTCTACCTAGTATACCAAGACAGCCCAGCTCTACTAGACCATGAGGATATTTTGATACTAGCCCATTGTGATCAATTTAGAAAACTAGGTGCTATAAATAGCAGCAATTAATTTCTTGTTTAACATGAGACATAAAAGGAAGATACCCTGGCAGTTCTGTAGCCAAATAAGTGTGAGTTATCAGAACAACTTAGATCTTTCCCCAGTAAGAGGCAGGTAGTGGTCCTTTCTTGACTCCATTGCATAGAAAACTATGGAGGGAAGTTCTGGAGGCCAAGTAAAGCTGCACTCTAGAGAACCTGGAAGCCTGGTTAATGAGAGGGTGGAAATGGCCCATTTGAAATTGGTTAAAAAAGTGCTGTTAGTTTGGGGATTGTGAACTAAGAGATCTGTTTCTTAAGCAATCAAAGCCCATTTCTAGAGTCCTCTCCTGACAAGAGGGCTTGGCTCTTAACTGGTTCATTTCTGCATGCAGTAATTGAACATGATAAAAGCCCTTGTATAAGCTACTCAAATTCAAGTTTTTTATGGAGAGAAACAAATGCTTTTCATGAATGGAAACATCTTTCTGGGCAGAACAGTTAGGGAGTAAACTCTCTCCTGAATCTTCTCACATGTTGCAAAAAGAAAAGTGAGTGAAATGAGCTGGGCTCTTCTCCTCTTGTGGAAATACAAGGACCTGTGAGTTGAACTGGTTTTTGGTTGCATCCCAGGACAGACTTATCAGGCAGGTTTGATAAGGAGGGACTGCTGCTGCATAGCTCAAGATGAAGACTGACCCAACTTTTGCCCTGTGCCTTTACAACTTATGTCCCTTTGACCCAAAAGGCAAAGTGGATCCCCACAAAGGGCAGTCCAGTTTTCCAGGACTACTACAGATGCGTTGGCCAAAATGTTTTGTATATTAGGGGTGAGCCCAAGATCCCTCACCACAGCCATCTTGAGATCAGCCGTCATCCGGTCCTGCCAGGCAAAGCAGAGAATGTGTGGCAGGTAGAGGGTGAAGTAAATGACACCACTGCAGGCTGCTGCCAGGCTGGCTCTGGAGAAGAAGGTGCTGAGCAGGAAGCACTGCATGATCGTAGCCGTGGAGAAAGCCAACAGGAACAGGAAGAGGATGAATGGGTTGCTGTAATGCAGGATCCTTCCATGCTGAAACCAAAGAGGCCATCTGAGTCAATACTTTCTACCCCTGTCCAGGGAACCATCTCTCTTTGGGGGTGATCTCTGTGCTGTGATTCTGGGCCTTCAGAAGCCCTTTACTCCACAGTGATTTCTCTTACCATCTCTCATTCGTACCCCAAATCTTCATTTGAGACTCAATGCCATTGAATTCTTCTAATCCATGGAGTGCCATTCTCCCTGGGAGGGCAACACATTAGGCTGCCTATCAGTACAAGAAATCATTATGTATTAAGTAAGCAAATCCTTGGCTGGAAGGGAGAAATAAGCCTAGAGCAAGGGAGGAAGATCTTAGAGCATACAGCTCCAAGATACACTGAGTAGATGAGGGACAAAAAAAGGAGGCAGGAGACTCCCCAACAAACTGTAATATTTTGCTTGGGGCCTGGCCTGCTGACTCAATCATGTGTACTTGTATTCTGAGATTTACCACTCACACTGGTGAACATATCAGTAATTAATTCACATCACTTGGAAGTGGATTAATCCTCCCTCTTCATCAGTATCGTACAAATGCATAGAACCCAGGGAAATACTCAGTATTTCTACACAGCCAAAGTGGATCAATCAGTTTGGCTATGTAGAAAATAGGCCCAAATTAGCAATTTTCATTAAGTGAGCTGCTGCCCACTTCCATTATAGGATAAACTGAGATGTTCAAATTTATTAGGCCTTCTTGCTTCTCCTTTACTACAGACCTCCTATGAGGAATTTCATCCTTTGCACAGAACTCCAAATACATATAGAGCATCTTGCTCTTCTCTTGAGAACATAAAGGTACACATAGGTTCATCTCTTGAATGGGTTCTGATCAATTGTTCGTGGTGCCCTGAAGGATTGGTTTCTTAATAGAAATGAGAGAAATGAGTGATATCTATCATGGGTGTGCAAGAACTGAGAGGAATGAATGTGCCACTTGTCTGCTATTGCTACCATTTCTCCCTCATTCACACTCTTGTGCTTGCCAGGCACCAACAGAACATATTGAAAAATAGGATAAAACAAATGGCAAAGGAAGGTGGAAGAGGGCTAGGTTTAATTACAACCAAACTCCAAGGAACTCTAAATGAAGATCAAAATTGGGATTCAGAGCTCCTGTGTGTCAAAAAGCTCTCCACATCACTATGGAAGGCTCACTCCTTTTCCTTAATCACACAGCTCAGTAAAAGCAACTCCATGGCTGAACATATGGTTATGGCTAAAAGAACTTTAAGATAAATAAATTTATTTTCCCAGCTCAAAGCAAAGTCTGACAAGCTTCTAGGCCCATACAGTCTTTCATCGACTCAAGCAGAGATGAAAGTTACTGGGCTGACCCAAGAGCCTCACAGACCTTGGCTTCCTCTAATGACCACTTTTCTTTTCTGTTCCTAATAGTTTGAATAACTGGAACCTTCCCATTGTCCCAGCTTCCAGCTTCTTTCCTGCATAGTTGAGGTGGGAAGGAAGGACAAGGCAAAGATGGGAGTGTCATTCTAAGGAATCTTATTTTGGTGTGCAAAATTCTGTTTCCGTCATCACTGGAACAATGATCTGGTTCCCACAAGGAGAAACTCCTTTGTGCAAGAAAGTGAACATTTTTTTATCTCACGTCCTAGAAGCTTTGAAGTATTAATGCCCATTCTTAGGAAGGCAGATCTCAATGTCACTTACCAGACATTGCAAGATATCATATATGTCAGACATGTATGACAAGTCAGACACTTATGCATTTTGACTCCTTTAATTCGGAGGACATAAAACGTCTTGGAAATGGGAAAAGGGGCAGACTGAAGGTTGAGAAGGAAAAAGGGACCACTAGAAGAAGACAAGGATCATCTTTGTTGAGCTCAAGTTTCCTGCAAATTAATCAATTAATTAATTAATTAATTTTTAGATTTTATTTATTTATTCATGAGAGAGAGAGGCAGAGACACAGGCAGAGGGATAGGCAGGCTCCATGCAGGGAGCCTGATGCGGGACTTGATCCCAGGTCTCCAAGATCAGGCCCTGGGCCAAAGGTGGTGCCAAACTGCTGAGCCACCCGGGCTGCCCGGATCCTGCAAATTTAAAGCCACAAATTTAAAGCTAGGTCGCTTGAACAGGATGACCTCTACATCAGCACTGGTTTTGATAGGGCTGTAGCACAGGGTTTGAGTAAGGCTGAAAACAAAACCCTTCAGAATCATACATTTTATTGCAAAAAGAAGGGGTAGGATTTGGTTTAACTGAGTATTTGCTGGGTGGACAGAATATGTGATGGAACATTCTTGAATCAGGTTGACATCAGTATGGTCCAGCATGGGATAGGACACACTTAGCCAGAGTTTATGGTTCAGCACACACATTGCTTAGTATAGAGGGGCACTTAATATGACCGGTAGAAAGACAAAACAAGCTTGATAGCATCATAACAGGAGCCTGCAAGGTCTAAAGTCTGAAGTTTATATGAAATCCTGCCAGATAAATATTAAAAAACTACCCAAATTTATGAAACTTATCATCTAACAAGTACAAAAGAGAATCTGTGGAGGAACTAAAAATGGAGGAAAAGAATATATTATGAAATGATGTTTTATTTCCAAGTCTAGCTTGTGAGGGAGCTGCAAGTTTGCAGAGGATGGACCTATGCATGTTGCTGGCAGCTGTAAAAACTCTATTGCTGAGAAAGGACAGACTCTAAGTCCCATCCTTCAAAATGTCTTGGAGACTTTTTGGGCTGCAGAATATCCTACAGTCAAGCCATGAATGGTGTGACCCTGATGGTAATTAATAAACAGTCTAGGTCTGTTCTCCTAATACAATGCAAAGGCTCCTCACATTCTAACCCCAGCTTCTGGTTGAGACAGTAATCCCAGGAAAACACTCTTTGTACTCATTTCTTCCGTGTCTGAAAGAGAGAACCCTTTGCACATATAGTCATTCTGTTTTGGGCTCTCCTAACAGTAGCTTCTCCATATAGTCCATGGAATGGGGCTAGATAATCTATGTAGACTGTAGGTCCCTGAAGTGGGAATGGGGAACACACTATGATACTGGGGCTCCTTGGGGAGACACTAGTCTTTTCCATCTTGGCTGAAATGCCTGGGCAGCTGCATATGACCATTTCAGCTGAAATGACTGGGTAGTTACATATCAGGCTATCCTTGGTGACCAGATGACTGCAGGCATGAGTTCATTAGTAGGAGGAGGGCTGGGAGGTACAAAACTATTCAAGATTTTCTGGGCTTTCTCCATCTGACTTACCATGATAAATATGGTCAGAAGGAAGATGCTCATTGACATGATAGAGAAGCTGTCCAGGAACCAGGTACACCAAATCACTGCATTGGAGACACCCTGATTTTTCAAGGTTTCCTTCAGTCTCAACTCCTTCTCCAAGACGATGCTCTTTACAGTCATGGAGACAGAGTAGATCCAGGCCAGCACCATGAAGATAGGGAAACAGCGGTTCAGGATGATCATAAAACTGAAGCAAGAGGAGAGAAGCAGAAAAGTAGAATGCCCTGTATCTGGTGGAGGTAGAGTAAATGTTTGTTGATTGGATGTGATGAGAACAAAGCCCAGATGGAGGGGAAGGCAGAAAAATCCCCCCTGGGCATTAACGGGCTTGAATCTTTTAATACATTGCACTTTCCTGAAGGATTACATTTTCCTTAGAGCAAGATGGTAGCTTTTTGGTTAGCTCAGATGAATGCTCTACAAGTTATATGTGTAAAATAAAATTGTACTATGTATGCTATACAGTGTGGACCTTTTTGTAAGATCTCATGGGAAAGAACTACAAACTTGATGATGTGGTTGTGACTGGAATAGATACATGCTAACTGACAGTGAAGTCCAAGAAAGTAAACTACCAATAAAAAGAACTGATACTGGTGGTAAGACCAATAACTGGGCTCCCCAAGGGCGTCAGCCACCTTAGCACTATCTGTCCCAGGGGATCAAACTGTAGTTATGCAGGAAGAGGTACAGAATAATTATTCAATGTGGCACTTTCAGAAGGCAATTGACCCAACAATCAATCAGTGATCCAGTAGCAACTACTCTACCTGCCATGTACCCGTAGAGTAATTCCATGGATATTCATTCTAGCAAGCAAGATAGATTTGATATTCTGGAATTCCTTTATTGCAAACTTTACACATATTTTCCCTGTGCTTGATGTGCTAGTAAATCCCTTGGGATTATGATGTAGTGAAAATTGCTGGTTGTCACAGGAAGGGCCAATTCCAATGTGGTAGGGTTCTCAAGATGGTCCTAAAGAAAGAACTAGAAATTCCTAAAGCCTGCACTCTGGGATCTGCCACCAGAGAGCTCTCCCACTCTAAATGGCCAGACTCGTCACAGACTCCTTATTGTGTACCCCACTACCCTGCCAAATGTGGAACTGGATTTTTGCCCTTGACTCTATGTCCCATTGACATCTATTGTCTAAAACAAAACCGACTGCAGAATAGCCACTGTTACCTCTTTAGTCCCTGTAGAGCTGAGGAAGGAGATCCCATTGGACTAATGTGTTGAGAGAGGGTTTCCTGTGCCCACATTGGACTTTATCTTACTGTTTGTCAGGTGGCAATTTGACTTTTCTTTTCTTCAGGCTGTGAGTGTTTCTCTCCTTCCTGGACCCCACTGACACAATGTGTTTTTTTCTAGAAGCTGAATCCTAAGCCAGTCTGGGTCTCTGCTGCTGTCCTGGGAGTGTTCCTGCCCACATCCACCATGGTAAATGAGCCCACTCCGTCCTCTCCTCCTCTCTGTCCCTCTCTCTATCACCCCCCAAATTTACGTTCAGAAAACAATAGGCTACTTGCTTAGCTTGCTATTGGCCAACAGATGCACAGGCCTGGGGGTGGGCAGGAAGGGAGGGTTCCAGCTCATCCAACACATTCCTCTACCTTCTCATTAAGCATGCACCATGGGAATGTTAATTAGGGAAGGAGCTGCATTATTCTGAGGCTCCTAGGAACCAGACCTACTTGCAATGCAGAGTCCTAATTTGCTGATTTGGCAATCATTGGGCAAACACTCTGACCAGAACTCTTCCACATACCAAACATACTACGTAGTGGAAACTTAAAAAGCCTTTGTCCCCTTTCCCAACCTCACTTCCCTTGCTTTTATTTTCATCTTCCCTTTTCTACCCACAACACCAACTCTTTTCTCCCTGCCACTTCACTTGCCCGTCGGGCCCTGCCTGGAGTCTGGGAGAGGCTGGCTCCTCATTCAGAGCTCCATGCTCTTCAAGCTGGTCCCACTCCTGGGGTTTCTCTCCAAAGAGACTGAAGCCTGGGGATTACTCCCTCTCACCCCATCAACCTGATTAATATGTCTGGGAGGGAGACTGAAAGCCTCTGACTCACGAGTCATCCACGAAGCAGGGGTAAGGCATCTGCTGGAGATAGATTCCAACTGGAACCTCAACCTGGGCCTGACTCCTTGTGATCCCCTGTTCAATCATGTCCTGTAGATAGGCAAACCCTCCCCAGATGTATCGGAAGTCTTCCACAGGATCAGCTCTGGGACCAGAATCCCAGTACCTACAAAGAAACCAGAGGGAGGGACAATGGATGGGAATGGGAATGGACAGTTTATTGGCACTTCACAAGCACAAGGGGACTCAGAACTCACTCTCTTTAAACCTTACCCCTAAAATGTTCCAAACTGATTCTATTTTCTAGTTTGTAGTTCAAATCTCACTTACCAATATTAGCCACAGTGACTTGTAATTGCTTTAATTCAAGGATTCTACCTTGAGCATTATAAAATATCTTATCTCCCCTTAATTAAATTTCACTGATTTTTAAGCTGAGGCCAGTCTCAATCTCTGACTCTGTACCAATAGTAATTTTTCAGTGGCTTTGGAGAAACCTCATTTGTAGAACCTCTATATGAAGATAATTCAATACCTAGAGGTCTCCATCTCTAAACTTGCCCAAATGCCAGCCAGGGACAGTGCTAAATTGTGGGAGTGATGACAGAGTAACTGAGCTCTTCTGGTTCCACACAGCTAACAGAGCCAACTGTTTAGTTAGCTTAGTTCTCTGATACCAAAGTGTTTCTGTGCCTTTCCAAGTAACCCTACTGTCCCTAGGTGATGGGCCTCCTGTTCCTGTTACATTCCTGGGGATGCACAGGGACTTCAAGATTGCCTGAAACATCACCTGTCTTTGATCTTATTGGTCTTCTCCACCACATCTATGTCCATCCGGATCTTGTACTTCACGTGGGTTGGTAGGGCACTGGTCCAGGGATACATGTCAGGGAACACTACACCAGCCCAGAACCTGTTTTCCTCCAGCAGAGACAGGGCTCGTTGAGTGAGCTGAATTTCATCATCATAGCTTTCAAACTTATCCAGGATCAAGCACTGCAGATAATCACAAAGGTTGAGAGCATCTGAAGAACACCAACAGCAAAGACTCAATTGCAAAAAAAAAAAAAAAAAAAGGCAGAGGATAGGGCTGCTGCCCTAGGGGATGGGTCACATGCAAGGAGATCTATAAACTTACTATTTGCTTAACTGTGAGGTCTGGGGTCAAATTTCCACTGTGTCTAGATTTGGGGGTAAAGGGGCCTTACAAATGCTTACTTGCTCTCATCCCTGCAGATTTAATGAGGGCCATACCACCCGGCTGTCCAAGGCTGTCCAAATATGCAAGTTTTCAAAATGACAAAAATATTCAGAGCTCTCACTCCCCAGCATGGGGAGGCAAGGGAGTGGGGTCACACTGGATACAGGCTGCTTTGAAGATCAGAAAGCAAGCTGATAAAAGAGTTTTAAAAAGAGAGAGAAAAGCAGTCGTAGCAGTGAACCTTCCTGCCTCTCTGCAAACACACAATGGTGGCCAGCTGAGGGAAGAACAGGGAAGGAGAACACAAACAACAGAGAACCAAAACCATTTAGTCCAAGAAATAATTTCCAGTTATGATTCTGACAGGTAATGCAGGCGGGGGAGGAGTTTCCTAATAGATCTTCTTTCTTCCCACTGGAAGAGGGGGAAAAAAAATCATCCCTCCCCACCTTCCAAAGGCCCTACAGAAAAGCAAAGCTAAGAATTTCTTTTAAATTTGAACATTAAATAAATAAATAAATAAATAAATAAATAAATAAATAAATTTGAATGTTGCGGGTTGTCCAATAAATGTAGAGGTTTGTTAAACTCTTAGACTATCCTGGGATCTGGTTTTTTCCTTAACCTCTTGTTCCTATAATACACTAGAGTTATTGTGTCAACGTTTCTTTCTTAGAATGTAACTCACAAGAGGTCAGATAGCCTTGTCTTGATTAATTTGTTCACCCAATACTTACTGAGAGCCTGTAATGTGCCAGAGCCTGCTTGGCTCCAGGGGTACAAGGAGGAAAGATAAAAATCTCTTCCTGAGAGAAACTCTAGACCTAATGAGGGTAAGGTGTGGAGTAAATCAACAATCACAATACAACATGACTGGGCTCTGATGAAAGCAAGTCCAGAGTAGTCTGGGAACCCATCATGGCTAAGTCTACCTGGAGGGGAACAGGAGGGCTGCCTGAAGGAAGGGAGTTCTGAGTAAGAGGAGGATGAGAAGGAATGAGCCAGAGGAAGAAAGTGGGGGGAAGGTCAGCTCCAGCACAGAGAACACATAGGGTGTCCGGAGACCTGTAAGAATAGAGCAATGGTTCTCATCCTTGGCTGTGCTTACAACCACTGAGGAGCTTTAAAAAGACACCTACTCTCAGGTCTCACTCCAAACAATGAAATCAGACTCTCAAAAGGCAGGGCCAAGGCATCAGCATTGTGTTGAGTGCTCCTTAGGTCTTTCCAAAGTGCAGAGAAGTAGAAGGAACCAGAGGGAGGGTGAGCAGTAGGAAGGTGGGTGAGGGCCACATCAGTTGCCCTGCGGGACTTGCAGTGTGACCAACCAATGAAGAGCTTTCTAGGACAGGAGGATTTCCATGCTAAAACCGGGAGCCCTCCAGGCAAATTCTAAAAGGCCATAAGAAACCAGTGGAGGGTTTTAAGCAAGGGTAGGACATGTGGGATCCAATTGTGTTTCTGAACAATTACTGGTGGGGCAAGGGGGGGAAGCAGGAAGCTTGGTTAGAAGACTGTTGTGACACAGGCTTAAAGGAACACATGAACTCACACAGCCTGTGAGTTACCTGGAATCCTCAGTTTACTGAAGAGGAAACTGAACTCCAGAAGACCTGCTAGAGGTCACACAGCTAGCAAGTGGCTGGCGCTGGATTCCCTCCCCACCTTTCAGAGGCCCAGACTTCTCCCTCCATCTCAGGAGCCGTGGCACAGCCTGATTCACTGCCCTCCACATGCTCCCAACTGTCCTGTAAAGTAGGAGAGCACAATTCTTATTTATCCTCCCTTTGCAGCCCGGGGAACTCAGGCGCCAAGAGGCTGAGTCACTTCCCCAAAGTGGTGGAATAGGGGTCAAACTCTAGTTCATTTGATCCCATAACTAATACCAGGAGAAGTAGAGAAGTGAGGAAGGTGGACAGGTCATAAAGAGCTGGTCAGTGACCCGAGCTCCTGCTGACCGGGTAAGAAGCAGGCAAGCCCAATTCCTTTACCCCTCAGGCAACCCCAGAAGGTGAACCAGCAGCGTCACTGTACTGAGGAACTGAATCTGAACTACAAAATACTGCAAACCCACTCTCTTTGGGGCTTCTGAACTAAACTGTCCCACCTCAAGCTCCATATCCTGGGAGCAGGTCCCGTGTAGTGTTCTCTGTCTTCTAGATAAAAAGAAAGAAAACCCAAGATACCGTTAGCTTTCCAGCTGATATAGGAAGAGGAACACGGGTAATAAGAAAATACAGAGGGCCAAGGCTTAAGTGACACCATATTAAAAAGATAATTACCTCAAATGGAAGTGGAATTTCTTTAAAAAATACCAGTAAATGTGGTTACACATCATAAAGAAAAATAGGAAGTTTTCTTTACTTAGCTAATCTTTTACAAACAGGCATCACCCAGCCTATTGCTGGTTAGTCCTTTAATGAGATAAAGGACTTAAGTACCTCGTGACACCGAGAGTCCTTAATACATGGTTATTTTTTCTGGAAATAACATAAGGTTTGCTATTTTATGTTTTGGGGGCATTCTTGTTTGCTTGTTGGTTTTTTTGTTTTGGTGTGGAATATAGACTTTCACCATAGTCGAAGACCAAAGGCCCAGCTCCCAACATGTCAGAACTTAACAGCACTCTATGCGGACAGAGAATTGGCAACCTCCTTGGACAAGGAAGATCAAAACTAAACTGCTAGAGTACATTAAAAAAAAACAAAGAAAGAAAAAGAAGCACATTTAAGTTAAGTTTCCTCTGGGGAGATCTTGTTCTACAAAAATGAGTAATAAAAGAATCTCATTAAAAAAAAATCAGTTTAGGGGCGCTTGACTGGCTCGGTCAGTGAGACATGAGACTCTTGATCTTGCGGTTGTGAGTTCAAGCTTCATGCTGGATGTGGAGATTACTCAAAGATAAAATCTTAAAAAAATGAAAATAAATAAATACATCAGTTTAGTAAGTTTAGGTCTGCATATACAGAATTCTAGTATGGATGATTCAAGTGAATTTAAAATTAAATTTCCAAAACGAAAAAATTATTTGGAGAGATGGAAGTTCTTCTTTGTGGTTTCTTTTAGCTGTAGGACATTACAACCCACACACGGCGTGTTCTACCAATTTACTCGGCATCACAGGGCCCTGGACAGGGGTCCCTGCTTTATTAGGGAGGAAGCAAGCATGCGAGGGACCAAGGGCCTTGCCTGAGGTCAATACGGGTCAGGAGCAGAATCTGCATCCATGTCTTCAGAGATCAAGTTGAAGGGTGGTGCTATTTCCACATTACTGTAAGAGTAAGTCCCATTCCAACCACGAGGTCATGGTGATAAAATTCTTCAACAGGAAGACCACCTGCCCCTGCCCAGTAGAGCTGCATGGCCCAGCAGAACCTTCTACGTGGAGGAAATGTTCTGTATCTTCCTATCCAGTACGGTGGCTAGTAACCAAAAAAAGCTATAGAGCACTTGAAATGTGTCTAAGGCATCTGAGGCACTAAATTTTTCTAATCAGAATTTAAATAGCCACATGTGGCCACTGGTTACTGTGCTCATCACCAGAGCTCTACAAACAAAGTTCCTGGAGGTCAGGCGCCATTCTCACTCATTGTGGTCTCTGGAAGAATATTTTCTCAAGAAAAGGACTCAATAAGTGTCTGTTGAATTGAATTCATTTAAATTTAGAAGTCTTGATTGCTGTAAGAAATACAGCTTTACTACCATATGTTGAACATAATCCTGTGCACCCTGGATTCAGAGGATAAACTAGGAGTAATTAGTAACAAGTGAGTTTTGGAGATAATGCTAATGAGAGTATAATTCTCACTAAAGCAAAAAAGCTAATAAAAACAAATATATTTTAATAATGTGGCTTTCTGAGCCATCTAGCTCATTCTCTTTGAACTTTCCTTTCATGTCTTAAAGGGATATCCATACTGCAATAAGCGGTTGGTGTTTTCAATGACTTTGTTGAATCCCACAATGACGTGGGCTCCATCCTGGCTGTTTTATCAGGCAACTGATTCACAGTCACGTTTCCTGTTGTGTCCCCCTAGATTGGCACCCTGATACTCTGTGGAAAAACAAAACGTAAAAGGTTCTCAAAGTCTCATTTCTATCCTGAAGCATCTGATCCATTTTCAAAGTCGGGTTATTTTCCCCACCTTGGAAAGTGGTATGGTGTAGTGTTTAAGAGACAGACAGCCCTGATTGCCAACCCCACTCTGCTGTCTTCTAACTGTATGGTCTGTTTCTCTATTTGCAAAACTGAGATACACCCTACCTCATAGGTATGTTTTAAGGATCACATGACAGTGTTTGGGAAGGGTGAGTTAATGCCTCCTGGTAAGAATAAAAGCTAGTGCTTACCAAAGGCTCGCTATGCACCCAAACTGGCCCAAGGGCTCTGCTCATATGAACCCCTGAGACTGCACCACCACTTTATGAGGCCAGTTACAGTGATCACTCCAAGCTCACTGAGGAGGCATGACAAGGCAACCGTCCTCTGGAGGATACTAAACTGTCTCACAAATAATGAGAACTTGATAAGTACCATTTTTATTACTGTTTTTGCAAACTATCTTAAAAGTCAACACAGGCTAATGGCTTTTAAGCCCCTGCCAGGTTACTTTTCATTTGTGACAGCTGTTTGTCTGGGGAGGAAGGCAGTTATTTTCTTTAAATAATAATGATTTGGAACACAACACATTCCAAGCTGATCTACAGCATCTCATCTGGTTAGAACAATGCTACAGACTGAAGCCAAAGTCCCATGTCCCACCCGGACAACAGGGGTAGGGATGGGGATGAGTTCTAAACCACTGGTGTTCACTAGCTCCTCTTTGGCCATTAAGTGAAAGTCAGACAACTCTACTTATGAAGAGGGCTTATGAAGATCATCCAGAATGCCATCTTCACCAAATTTCCCTTAAGTAAAGGCACAGCAATTATGGAAGCTGCTTTGGACATAATGCAGAAGTTCCTGGGTCATCTTCTGAGGTATGGCTCACGATGTACCCTTACGTTCTCCTGGGGAGGTCACTTGCCTCAGAGAAAGTAGCCTCATTCTCTGTTGCTACTTGTTCTGGTCCCTGAAGTTAAAATCTTGGCTAACAGTCCAATAATAAATACATACAAAAATAAATACAATATTTATTTATATGAGTATGTGTATGAGTGTGTTTGGGAGACAAAGATAAATGACTAAACCCATAGCCAGGGTCATGGATTTTGACGTATTTGGTCTGGTCTGATTAGCTCACAAATGAAAACACAGTAGGTTCTAACAAGGCTGATGCCATGGAGTCTATAAAGGCTGTTTGGTTCTACAGAGAGAGGAACTAGATGATCATGTACATGGTCATGGATATTAGGGAAGAATAATGTAGGTACATAATAAGAATTGGCTAGTTTAAAGGGTTCAACATAAAGATAGCACTGGTAATGGAAAACATTCAAAGGGCATCTTCAGTGAATAAAAAGACAGTGTCTTATGGTCTAAGAGGCAAATTCTGGGCAAGTTTTGCACCAGAGTTTAGAATCTGAAAGAGTACCATTAAAGTGCCTTGTGACAACAAAGGACAGAAAGGCAAGAGAAGGGAGTTCCTTGTTCCCTTCATTTCCCAACTGCTATAGTCGAACCCTGGTGACAGGGCTACTACTATTTGAAGTCCACACAAGTCCTACATTTCCTCCTTGGTTGTTTTGCTGATACTCCCCCCAGGAAGCAGAGTTCACCCTAGCGGAAGAGGTTCGAGCTCTCTCCAGGGCAGGCAGCTGTGCTGGAGACCTCTTGAGAATGCAGTCATTTGTTTACACTGCTAAATCAAACACCACCTTGGGAGGAGAAGCTGCAGTAGCAGCAGGCTTCCTTCTTCAACTCTGACCTGCCAGACCCTAAATTCAAACACATTAAATAATAGATGAATTAAATTATATTTTAAGTAGGAAACACTGCCCAGCGGAGGCAAAGAAAGAATCTCTCTTTTTGTTTGAACTTGATAATCAAAGGGGAATGGCACCCTGTAATGACATATTCTGACTAATACACCCAGGATGTGTCAGGAGTGAGTCTGGGGATAAGGGAGGGCTGTATTCTTAGATATGCTGGCTCTACAATCTTGCCTCTTACATCTTTAACTTCCATACTTAGTCTGAGAACAAAGCAGCTGATAAATGCCAATGGAGGCCCGAAGTGGTCCTGCTGGTGTTAATGTAGACACCTGGGGTTCCTTTGAAAAATGCCAATGGATGTGGGCAAACATCCCAGAACGAATTTCCTGGCAGATCTAGACTCTAACACTCAAGATTCATTTCCCACCACATGGAAAAAGTCACTAAATAAAATGTTTGAGTTGGTTGGGATGGTGAGACAGAGGCCAAGCGTACTACCATAAATTTTTTCTAACACACAGGACACTGTGAACAGACATCTGAAACCTTGTACCACAAAGAGTGAGGAAATGCACTGCGACTAGAAGACAAAGGGACAGGAAATGCACAGCTGTTAAAATATGTCTGTTTCTAAAATAAATAAATAATGAAACAAAAAGTCAAGTTGCAGCACCAAGATACACACTGGGCAAAGAAGTCGCCAGGTAATACTTCTTACTAATTGGGCCAAAGGAAGACACGATAACCTGGCTAGTAACTGCAGAAGACTCTAGCTCTTAATGCTTTCTAGTTTAATCATTCCACCAACTCTGGGAGGTCAGTGTTACTATATTTAAGATATTTCATAATCAACAGAGTCAGGCACTGACCAATTGGAGCACATTCTGGTTGCAAAGAGCTAATCTGGCTACAGTGGTGAACACTCCCCAAATTGCAATACACATTGTTGTCCTCACTTTTCAGGCAGTTGAACAGCATTGTTGCCCTAAATCACAGAGCCCATAAGTAAGTGCTGAAAATGGCATCCCATAGCCTGCTGCGTAAAGCTGGCCTTTCTAGTCTCATCTCCAGACCCTACTGTTCCTCCCCACTGCCACCTACCACCTACTCCCCTGATGCTACAGCCACACCTCTGTGCCTGTGCTTATGCTCTTTCTTCTGCCTGAAGCTGTCTTTCTGCCTTGCTTAGCCAGCAAGTTCAGCCTTTAAGACCCAGCATAAATGTGTTTTCAGTTTTAATTTGGCCTGCATGGGTGTCTACTTTATGTCACCGTAGCTCCACTAACATAAAATGGGAAATCAGAAGATAAATAAGACAGTTTCAGCCCTTAAGTGGCTCACGTCTATGGGGATAGGGAACCGTATGAACAAATAATTACAAAGGCTACAATAGAGGAATATGGTGTGTGGAGGAAGGCCTGTAACACCGGAGTTGAGTCCTGACGGGCAGCCAGGGGGTACAGGAGGCAAAGAGTCTGCCTGTATAGGTGGGAGGCCTGAGGCTTATGGCATGCCATCCTTACAATGTGGAAGACCCATGAAAGGGTTAGACTGGGAGTGACTTCACCTTTATGGCAACTAGGTGTCACTGAGGAGCTTTGAGCAGAACCATCATGGCAAGATGGGTTTTAGAAAGATCCCACTGGAGGCAACGTGGGAGATGAGTAGAAGTAGCAGAGAATGGATGTACAGTGACCAGCTAGGAGAGATAGTACAAACTCTGTAAACAGAGGCCATACATGGAGAGTGAGAGGAAGTAGGGATTTCAGAGACAGTTTGGAGGAAGACTTGATGATTCTTGTCGGATGTGTGACATTTAAATTTGGATTTGTGCAGTTTGTTTCTGTTCCATCAGACAGAATTATTGTTCTAGTAGTCCTTTGAGAGACCATTAATGTAGCATTATTTGATAACATGCTTCTCTCTCTCAATAAAATTTGATCTTCTAGAGACCAGAGATTATTTGTATTTATTCAGATAGTTCAATGCATGTGAATATATGAATGACCAAATCAGCTAAAATCTTTTTGGTTTCCTACTCTAAGCCTAGTTATTTTCATGCAGAAAAGACCCAATCAGAATAGTATCTGTTATTCAGAGGTATTACAAAATAATTGCTGTCTTCATCCAACTCATTATATAATTTATCAAAACAATACATACTGAGCCTCCACTAATGTCCCCTCATATTACAGGAGAAAGAACTACCTCATTAGAGGCAGACAGGTCTGGATTCCAATTCTGGGTCACCACTTATCTGCTGTGCTATGTTAGGCAAGTTAGTCAACTTCTTTGAGGCTCCATTTTTAATTCTATAAAATGGAAACAATTATGCCTCCAGGGAGGCAGTTAGGAGGGTTGCACAAGAGGGCATGTAAAAGTGCTCAACATAGTGGCTGGTTGGCAGCAGCCTCAGACACAAATCCCTTCCCCACGACCTCAGCCCACCCCTCACCTGCATTCTCCTGCCTCTGAGTCCCATTCTATGCTTCTGTGAGCCTGGAGACACACAAAATAAAGTTACTGCTTATGATTCAATTCATGGCCCTTGAAATAACACAGCTTTTGCAATGTAGACTTCTGCCCTCTATCTACCTCTCCCTTGATTTCTCTCTAATTTCCCAATGCATATCTGGAGCCAATGAATCTTCAGAAGAAATAAGTAGGACAGATATTCCACAAATATCTATATATATGACTCTAAACATATTACATGATCAATGGCTTTATCTTCCTAATCCTTTTTTTTTCCTTAGGCTAGCCTGATAACTATACTCCTTGAGCACACTTTGATTGGGTGGTTGATGGCATGTCACCAGAAGCATGCAAGGAACTGAGGAAAATGAATTAAAAAAAAATCCCACTTCTGCTAATTCATCAACAAGATAATCACCATAAAGAAAATGAATATTAGCTATGCACATACATAGATTATGAGGACAGCAGAGGTGAAAGCAGTTAATGAATACACTTTAAGACTTAGAGAAAGGTAGTTGTAACTGGTTAAAGTACAATTTTATGCCCTGATCAGAGATATTTTCATATTGAAATTTGGCTGAATTCAGCTTCCTGATGTGAAATTCAAGACCTGAAATTCAAATACACTATGTAATTTAAATACATTGTGAACTCTAAATAGTATTCCATCTGTGCCAGGCCTAACCCTTCATGAAATAAAGAAATCAAAGGAAGGGGTGTGTATGTTTGTTTTAACTAAAGGGTAATTAGAGGAATAATTTGTTAATTTTCTATTTTTTTCTCAAGAAGAAAAATATATGTGAATATGACACATATAAATTATGACTATAAAAGCATACATATAGCAGTTTAAGAGATTAATCTATATGAAGACTTGTTTGCCTTCAGTCTCCTTAAATTTGGGGAAGAGGATGATTTGAACACCTGCAGAAATGAATCTCTCCACATGTTAGAGATGTGATGCTCCCCAAACACCACCATCACCCCTTTACCTAGCCTACTGTCTACCTTCTTACTTGGAGAGATGCCTTTTGTTCATTTCTTTTTCCCTGCTAAGGGCAGGGGATCAGAGGAAAGACAGAATGTGATAATGGAATGAATGAGATTATAGAATCCCTTTGTTGAGGTGGTGCTCTGAGGACAGAAAAAGTTCTAGAGCCACTAGACCATTGTCCACAGAAGTTACAAAATGGTGCCCAGGGCATTTATCAACAATTCATGGCCATCTGAAAAGGAGGGCATTAATACACCCACCTAACAGCCAAGGAACCCATAGCCTAACTATCAATGGCACGAACTATACGCTCTGCACACTTCTCTCATTTTGTCCTTACAACTCTATGAGGTCTGTTATCTGGATTTTACAGATAAGAAAATTGAACCTTAGCAGATAAAGTGAATTTCTTAGAGTAACACAACTCAATAAGAAGCAGAGATTCAGGCCCATTTGTCCTCACTGGACAGGTGAGAAAGTTCTACACTCAGTGGCCTAACAAGGCATATAAGTGACCCAGCAAGGGGGTTCCAGGAGAATAGGAACTCTCTAGGCTACTTAACGGAATGTCTAGTAACTCATTCCAAATAGAAAGGAAGGAGATTTAGTTCTTTTATTATCTGAAGAGGAAACCTATTGAATCATTCCCTTTTCCTATAAAGACAAAAGTCTCTTAGTTCTCAGAGCTTCTATTACTGATCAATATCACATCTGAGTGTCACATTGACCTAGATCAACATAATTTTCATTTAAAGAACTGTTTTTGCTTGAATTGTCCCAAAATGATTTTTTTTCTTTCTTGGAATATGCAGGGAAGTAAGCAACAAGGCTGGCCTAGTCCAAGGCATATTGAAAAGGAGTGCTTCCAACGGGTCTTAAACAAGTCTGTGAAAGAACATACTTGCTGCCTTGTCCTGGAGAGACCCTTAGAGTCATGGGGAAAGAGTTTTCATCCCACTCTGCTATTGAGCAGTTGTCAGGATGGGAGCTGGAGGGTTTCTTGAGGCTCTACCAGACTTCACAAAGCATAAGAACAGAAGCAGAATATTTCAGGATCAATTGCAGTGATTGGTTTCTTCCTCACTGCACATTTCTCCCTCCTGCATTTTCCTTTCAGTTCAGCATCCCCTTGCTTTCTTCCTCCCTCTGACCACTGCAAAAGCAGGAAGACCAGAAACCTCATCATAATCACCTGCAGGGCTTCTGCCTCCATCAAAACCCCTCTTAGGAACCCCTGAGGGAGGCCACTGACCTGTGGCCACCACAGCCTTTGCTTAGGAGCATTTAGCTCAGTTAATGGGATTGCAAGGCCCTCGGAAGTCTTGGTGGCTGAGGCAGGATGTAATTAGCTGCTCATAATCCCTAGAAGGGCACCAAGAACAGCTCAGTGGCTAAGTCTGATTTCACTAACACTTCACTGTTCTCGTCCTGAGCAGTTATTTTTGGTTGGTTTGTATTTTGTTAAAAAGTTAGTATTAAAGCACTTACTATATTCCAGGCATTGTTCCAAGTACTTTGCGTGAATTAATTCAGTTAATTCTCCTATCAGGTCATTAGGTAAGCACTATTAATATCTACATTTTATAGATTCAGAAACTGAGGCACAGTAGCAGAGGTTTGAACCCAGGCTATTTGGTTCTAGAAACTGAATTCTTATCCATCTAAGCAACTGGTGTATCTTAGGTACCTGTTTGCTACATTAAGCACACACTACACAGTAAAAATAATCCTTCAAGAAAATGAGACCTTTATATCACCAAGCAAATGTAAAATCAAACAAAAGACAAGAGGTATTCTGTACTCCTGAGGTAACTAACAAAACACTGTGAGAACCATGGCACTCCATTCTGCAAGAATAAAGGAATAGAGCTCTTCTCTCCCATCCATACTCTCTCCCAGAGCCCTGCCTGTGTTATAACCACAGCAGGTAGATGGTGGTGACGTGGCCAGGGATGGGGACATATGTGGTACAGAAAGCTCAGAGGTGTGAATGGCTAAACTTATGTTGAAGCAGAAGTGACATTTGAGAGCCGAATCTCAAAGAAAGAATGAATGGAAGTTCAACAGATGGGGAAGGAGAAGTCATTTCAGGCTTTTTTGCCTTCTGTTTCTTCTTTTGGGGGAAACAGCCTCCTCTACTTCCCAGTAATCCTGCTCAGTCCCTGAGATTCAGATTAAACTAATTTAGCTTTTCTTACCTCATGGTGGGTATATGACCCATACCTCCCTATCATGGACACCATCCCCCCAGAGACTCAGAGATTTGAAGAGCCAGGCCAATCAGAAAACTGTCCAGGAGTACTGTTTATGCTCTGGGAAAACCATTCCCTCTTTCTGCAGAATGTCTGGGGTAAACATGACCACTGAGGGCTGTACGTAGCTGATGCCCCACCAAATGGAGAGGGCCTCACTGAGATCGAAGCCAGGCAGAGGCAAGCACAAACATGAGGTGGAAGGGCACAAGGGTCTCATGGTGGCATTCAATCCCTAGATCCCCTGAATTTCCAGGTTAGGTCAACCAGTCAATTCTCTTTTTTGTTTAGGAAAAAGAACTCTATCAATGGCAACATGTGCAAAGGGTAGAAGTATGAGCATTTGGGGTATGCCTGAGGATGGCAAAACGGCCAGTGGAGCAGACCAACAGATCTGTGAATGAGCCCTGGCTGCAAAGGTGGGCTGTGGCAGTTGTAGAAGGCATGTGTGTTCCCTGGGTACTGAATCCCTGAAAGTCTGAGAGTAATGACAGCAGATGTGTGTTTGAAATGGAGATCTGATGGCAGTGTGGAGCAATGCCTGAGCCAACAGAGACGGCCTGGAGCCTAGGGAGGAAGCCATTGAAACAGGCTGGTAGAGGCATGACAATGCTTCCAGAACTCAGAGAGCCTTAAAAGCAAGAGGTGGAGTTGAGAAATGTTCAGGAGATAGACAAAGTTCAGTGTGATACTATGATTTATAATAAGATATATGTATTTGGTCTTTGTCTGTTTCTAGTACAGAGCTCCTAAAACCTTTAGAAATACCATTAAAATGTGTTTTGTGGGATCCCTGGGTGGCACAGCGGCTTAGTACCTGCCTTTGGCCCAGGGCGTGATCCTGGAGACCCGGGATCAAATCCCACGTCGGGCTCCCAGTGCATGGAGCCTGCTTCTCCCTCTGCCTATGTCTCTGCCTCTCTCTCTCTCTCTCTCTCTCTCTCTCTCTATCATAAATAAATAAAAATAAAAAAATAAAATAAAAAAATAATAAATTGTGTTTTGTTATGTTCATAAGGTGACTTGTGGACTTCACCTAAGGATGAGGACTGGTTGCCAGAGGAGCCAACCATGTGATTATAGGGTTGGAAGGGAGGGGTAGGGAGTGGGCTGGAAGCTAAGTTCCATCACTAATGGCCATGGTTTAATCAACCATGCCTAAGTAATGAAGCCTCCATGAAAACTCAAAAGGATGGGGTTTGCAGAGTTTCAGGATTGGTGAACATGTGGAGATTTGGGGAAAGTGGTATGTGTCCAGAAAGGATATAAAAGCTCCACACCCTTTTCTTATACCTTGCCCTATGTATCTCTTCCATTTGGCTGCTCCTGAGTTATATACTTTTATAATAAACCAGTGATCTAATGAGTAAAATTTGAGTTTTGTGAGTCACTCTAGCAAATTAATTGAATCCAAGAAGGGGTCATAGGAACCTGCTGTCTGAACCTGTGGGCAGAAATAGGAGGGGGATATCTGAAGTGGAGGTGGGCACCAGTATCAAGGGACTGAGTCCTTATTAACCCAGGGATCTGACGCTATCTCCAGGTAGTGCCAGAATGGAGTTGAACCACATGATACCCAGCTGGTGTTGGAGTTTCTTAGTGGTGGGGGAAAAACCATCATGTGTTGGATTTGGGCGTATAATTATCCTCAGTGACCAGACATGAAAGAGGCAGTAGAGGGATCAGAAAGGCAAGCTCTGATTCACCCAGATGTGGATGTGATCTGCTACACATAACAGCTACAGAATGGGATTTAACCTCTTTAAGCCTCAGTTTCTGTATCTGTAAAATAAGAACGGTAACAGCACATACGTCACAGAGCTCTTGTGAGGATGAAATGAGTTACCATGTGTGAAAGCACTGAACACAGGGCTTGGCACAAAGAAACACTCAATGAATAATAGCTGTTGTACAGAAGGTAAGGAAGAAAGGTAATTGAGGATGACCTTAAAATCTCTGGCTTGATAATTTGGAATAATGCTGAGGACCAGGGTCAGGGTAGGAAATGCCACAGGAGGACAGGTTTTGTGGAGAGGAGAAAACAAATCTGTTTTGAGATACACTGAATGTGATGTGCCTGTAGAACCTGGAAGTGAGAGTTTCCAGCAAGCAGTGGGACCTCAGAAGTTGACGTTTCTGGTCTATGATGACTGAATCTATGGCAGGCAAGAGAGGGTAGAGGACAGACACAACTACTTCACCAGCTACAAGGGGGGAAGGAGCAGCCCAGGAAGAGTCAGGGAGCTATCAGGGAGCCAACACATCAAGAGGTGTAAAAGGGAACTTTTTAAAGTGTGGATATGCTATTAGAGAACAGAATCCACCCTGTATGGGAGCTGTGAGAATTCCTGGTTCATCAGTGGGGAAAAGGAGATGCCTTACCTCCAGGTATTTGCTAGCCAGGCGCAGGGTGCGATCTGTGATGTTAAATACATCCCTCCAGTCAAAGTTGGCCATGTCATCAGCCTGGCTTTCTCGAGGACCCTTATGTAGGAAGTTCAGCATGGCTTCTGCAGTAATACCTTCCTCACCAAGCTGACTATTCAAAAAGCCTTTCACTGTTGGGTTCTCCAGGGTGTCCTTAGGATGAAGCAAAACAGTCACAGTATTTAGAAATTCCACAGGATCTCTGGTCTTGTTTTCCAATTTTTAATGAATAAGGATAGATGTTTAGCTTCCCTTAAAAAGCTAGTGGGTTTTACTCCATGATAAGGCATGCCTATCTATATTCCATTTCCCCTGAATACACAGGTCTCTATAGAAGGAAAACGTGTATGTTGGGGGTTGGGGAAGAAGGATAGGGAAAATGGTATATAGGAAACTTTTTTTTTTCCTGAAACTTTCTTTTTTTAATGTTTTTTTTTGTTGTTCTCTTTTAATGATCCCTGCTATATAAGATTCTGACCTCCTGGCTTTGCAAATCTGGAAATGACAGCAGACAGACATACTTGGTTGAGTCTGCAGTTATAGAGCTGGCCCCCTGGGGAGGTAGCCATTTGAATCTGAGGCCCTCAAGTAAATTTATGAAAGCAAGGAACTTCAGGAATCCACTGACCAGTTTTTATATTCCCCCCAGAATTCAAGAAACATTTCCCACCCAAAGTTGGTGACTCCACTTGGTGACAGCTTCCAGAACTAGTGCCTTTATCCCTTGCTTACTATCTTTTGATCCAACTCCAGCAGATCAACCCTTTACTGAGAAAAGGAAATTTATGGAACTTTCTTGGTCCTTCTCTTCCCCTCCCCCTGCCATCCGTACTCTGATCATGGTCATCTGTGTGCTCCTGTCAAAGAAGTACCAGATCTGGGGGCCTACTTCCTCCCAGGCTTTGACCAACTTCCTAAGGCGTTCCAGTTCTTCAAAAGTTGAGTTGGCCTAAAACCAGAAAGAGATAGAGACAAGAACAGGGAAGAAAAACATGAGAGAGAACTTTTGATTGGAGCTTCCCTGCTCCTGTCACAAACCCTGAGTTTAGGAGAGGCTTTTCAAGGAAGTGTCTTTACTTCCTCAGTCTACTGATACTTCCCGGAACAATCTGCTATTTCCTGGCCTCCACACTGCCAGAATCTAGCTTCTTAAGATCTCAGAGATACTTGTAATAGTGACAATGTCATTGTCCTGGAGCCTCATTAAAGCTAGATTTGGACTCCCTGTGAGGAAATGCTCTTCCTCACTTCCTGCCTTTGTCTCTTCTAGGGAGCCAGGATTCAGAGAACTGTGAGCTCTTCCATTAGGAATAAAATTTAGGCACTGGGGAAGAAAACCTCCTTGTAAGTTTTGTAGAAAAGGGAGGGCCCAGGCAGGGACTCCGGCACAAAGCATTCCGATGATGACTGTAGATGGGGGAGGATCCCAAGACTCCACTAAGCAAAAAACAAACATAAGTCTTGCTACCAGGAGACTGAGTGCTTGAGCAGGCACGTGCATGCATGCGTGTGTTCTCTCCCTCATTCTTCTGGGAGGTCCAAGGTAGAAAGGACAAGACCAGCCAGGATCTTACATTCTGCAGTATTCTGCGTACTGCTGGAGAATCTGGAGTAAAGAGGATTTTTCCCATCACCAAAGGCTTTGCTGCTCTCCAGGCTATTTTGGTGAGAGGGTTTGACTCCAGGCTCTGGATCAGTGCATTACAAAAGGTCGCTGCCAGGAGAGAAGGGACAGATTTTATAGAAATTCCCTGTTGCTCAATGCTAAACATAGTCATTAGTGTGTTCAAATCACATGTCTCATTCAACTTTATGCTGGAGGATTTGACAAATAACGTAAATTAATAGGCTGTACCCCACCAATAACAAGCTCATCATTAGTAAGTTACAAAACGCCACAGTGCATCTCAATAAGGGCCTCATCAGAGAAACAAAGAATGGGACTTGCCCTGTGGTTTATTCTGCTTTAGAAAGGAGGTTAAGAAGCCTGCCTGGGATTACTACAAGGAACTGGATGCCATTCTCACATGAAAGGGACATGGGCCAAATAAGGCCTCCCCTTGGAATCTCAGCTTTAGCCTCAATAATTTCCTTTTACAGAGCCGCTTAATTTCTTTGTCATGTGGGCTAACTTAGGGCCCAACTACTTTTGGTACATGCCTTGCTGCCTCTTTGCGATTTTAACTCAAAGGTCATGTCACCCAGTTGCATTTCTTCCCCACCCCACCTTCCTTTACCCCATAGAAGCCTCCTCCTAAAATAATAAAAGGTGGGAAAGATGGCTTGCCAGAGACTTGCCATTCAGAATGTAACTCAGTACTGCACAAACAGATTTCACTGTACCATGTTTGTAAAAACATCTCGCAGCCATGTTTATTTGTCAGGGCCCTTCTGACCTGAGCTTTGGTTGCAACTCTGGGCTGTCTCCTCATTTATCTTCTCTTCTCTAGAACTTAACCCTAGTTTAATCAGATCAGTGGGAAATGTCCCTTCTGTTCTCTTTCCAAGTGCGTCTCACTTCTTTCCATGGTTCATATCCAGAATTCTTTATGAAAATCTCCCCTTTCTTACAAGGGAAAATGGACTTTCTGGGAGCAGAAGCCTCTCTGCCCAAGTTCCCTCAGCAAGACTGACTTAACCCCAGGACTGGGTTTCCCTGGAAGTGTTAAACCATCAGCTTTACCAACATCAGATGCCATTTTTATATACATGACTCAGAAAACTTACTTGTTCTTTTGTCATAAGAATAGATAGGATCCTTCCTTGTGGAGTCAATCCCTAAGAAGGCCTTATAGTTATTGTCTTCATACCAGTTGAAGGAGAACACTCGAGAACCTCCTCCCTCTGGGTAGCCACACAAGAGGTCAGACAGAATGCTCATCAGCTGTGCAAAGGTTTCTGGACCGCCAATCTGCATGAGAGGCCTGGTCACCCATAGCAAGTCTTCAACACTCGGTCGATGGATGAACTAGGGCAAGGCAAAGGCGTCAGGTTATTTTAAGGCAGCTAGAATCATAATAACTCTGATGCCAGAGCTCCAAAGTATGGGGAAACCTCTACATATGCATTTGACTTCCTTCTTTCTTTCTTTCTTTCTTTCTTTCTTTCTTTCTTTCTTTCTTTCTTTCTTTAAAAGAAAACATGCATGTTCTCAGCAATTCTTAATCCAGCTGTGAAGTAAAAATCTACTGCCATCTATTCAGGGCCTAAAAGGAAACTAGAATGAGTCTTAAAATAAAAAAGTTAATCCCAATATATTTTAATATCACTTCTCTCTTTTAATCCCCTTTATCTGACTTCCTTGGGAATGGGTCCTTGGTGAAATGTAGTGAGCATTTTTTTTGTAAGCCAGTTCTTGGGTTCTGTTACCCCATCAAGATGGGAATACTGGAGGAAAAAATGGAAATAAAATGATGGAGGAATGGCTCTGTCCTAGAAAAGCAAGATCACAGCAAATTTCTTTGGCCAAGTAGTTTAGAATTTAGTTTCTTATATTTGGAAAATTATCTTATTAGCTTAATTTTACCAAATGTGAGTTCTCCCATTTCCCTGAAATATGTGGTTTGTGGTTTATGTGTGTATGTACGTGTGTGTGTGTGGGTATGTGTATGTGTGTTATTATGCAAGCAAATATAGAACAGATGAAGTCTCCATTCTTGGAAGAACATTTTGAATTGTGCACCAAACTAAGGAGAGGCTCCTCTTCTCCTCTCTGTATGAATACCCATGGCCCTTGCTAGACTCATCCTTTGAAGGCAGATCTGTAATGCTGAGAACTAAGTTGAGGGTTCCAGAGTTGCCAGGGTCTCAGCACCCATATGCCATCTGGCTTTGCTTTAGGAGAATATGTAAAACAAAAACAATGCTGCTTTTATTCCTCAAACACACTTATTACTACTTTTCAAAGGCAGTTGGGAATTAAAAAAAAATTAGGATTCAGTCAGGTGAGACTGGAACAGTTTCCCTACTTCAATAAGTGATGTTTACCTGTCATCCCTGTCTTTGTCCACATGCCAACACTTGCCCTCTGAAACTGTTGAGCACTGTGTAGGATCTACACTGTGAGTCATGCCTATAATCATCACAATCACAGTCTAGGCTTCAATAATAAACTTGGAATCTCAAATTGCTTCGAAAACAGTAAGTCTTATGACAGTCTTGTAAGGGGTTATTATCATTATTATGTTGCTCATTTAATCAAAGCACTTGGAGATGAAGGGGCTGTTCTAGGGTCAAACGGTCTAGTATCAGTTAATATAAATGGAGCCATCTGCTAAACTGAGTTCACAAATGCTTACACTTGCTATCTAGACAGGCAAAAAAACTTTTGGGACTCCCACGCAGACTGAGGAGTGTTGATGGGCTTTGGAGACTTTTTTCACATTCCCTATCATTTTCAACTCTATTATACTGATAAGAATTTTTTAAACGCTCACAAAGAAAAGAATGTTAAACAGAGACTCCCACTAGAGCAGGTGGCCATCAGTACAATGAGCCTTTCTCTGACCCTTCCTGTACAGCAGGGCTCACACTCTGCCCAGGCCAAACTTAGTTTTATCGACACAGATTCCACAATGCAATTTTCCAGGTTGACTAAGCCCATGTCAGCTGTGAATATTGAAGGGAAAAATTTGGGGGGAAAATTATGCTTCACCTTTTGCCTGACTTTCATAAGACACATTGCACTTGACGGTAATTGTTTATTTCACATTGCTCTTCCCCATTAGATTGTATGTTTCACCAGGGTAGTGACCATACCTGTCTCTTCATCATCACACTCCCAGCACCTCTCACCTATTTAGTAGAGAATCAATTTCTATACAGGAAAAGGCTTGTGCAACCAGATGTTAATTGAAGCATGTACATCTTTCACAAAATAGCATAAAAATGTCATTTTTTTTCTTTGTGATGGAATGAGTCAACGTATTTAAGACATTTTAAAATAATGCCTATAAGCACTATGTGTATGCTATTGCTATTAGCAGTATAGCTATAGGTGAATTGTAAAAGCATAACAGGATGGACCACATCAATACGGAAGGACTCAGATTCAATGTTACTCCACTGATAATATGCCACACAAGACATGGTGGCGTTTTTTCCTAGGTGTGAAATTAGGATGGTACCCTTCTTTTTTGCCTCCAACCTAGGAGCACAGGTAATTTAGGATAAGAACAAGTGCTCTGAAATTGCTAGGTAGAAATTTCAAATGTATTTCTCCTTGAACAGGTCTGAGGTACAATTAAATTGTTTGATACAATAAGTATAGTAAAATGGTGGAAAGATATAATAACATTATCATTAGTATCATCAGGCCGCTTACCTCTCGAATCCTTGATGATATGTCAGAAAATACTCTTCCCCAGGATCTCAGATTGATACCTTGAGAACTGCTGTCTAGGAGTGTGGGAAGCTGTAATTGATAGGAAAAAATATATGTGTGTATATACATACATATATATATAAGGTACACATATACACATGGGTGCTATCTGATCTCCTTATGCTTGAAAACATTTCCTCCCTTTTTCCTAATCACAAGACCTCTTCTGCTAGATTCCTTTCAAAAACAAACTTATTTTATCTAATTGAGAAAATCAAAGGTTTTTATTCCAGGTCTGATTCCAGGCTCAGCTCCCAGCTGAGCTAGTCAATCACAAATAATTTCACAGTGACATTAAATATGCCAAAGTGATTCTGATTGCTGGTTTAGCAACACCAGACAAGCCTCCTGGAGGAAGGGAAACAGTGCAGCTGCTGATCTGTAAAGGAAGGCTGAGTGCAGAAGTGCCCATCTGTGCACCTGGGCTCTGCAGACACACTTGGACTTCCTTCTTGTTCACATCTTTGCTTCCCTTTGAGGCTTCTTCAGGTAGGTTGTGGCTCTTCCTCTGCTTAACACTACTTTCTTATATGGAAGATTTGGCTAGTTATATCATCTTTCTTTTAAAGCTGCTGCTGGCAGCTTTGAAGAGAAGTTTCCTTGCAAATTATCCAGTTGGCAGTAGTATTCTGGTGACCCCAGGCCCAGGCGCCAACACAAAACTATTGACGCACTTTCCACCTACGTGGGGAATGTGGAAGCCCACAAGTTTGCTGGCTCCAAACCTGAGCCCAACGTGAACAACTTGTTTTCCGGAAACCAAATTCAAGTCCTGAATGAATGACTACATTCTCTATAATCTCAAAACTGATTGACTCACTGATCATGTGTCTTTTAGGACTGAATTCTATGTTTTAAGATGGCAGTTTTCTTTTTTTTTTTAAAAAAAAAGATTTTATTTATTTATTCATGAGAGATGGGGGCGGGGCAGAAATACAGGCAGAGGGAGAAGCAGGCTCCATGCAGGGAGCCTAATGTGGGACTTGATCCCGGGACTCCAGGATCATGCCCTGGAGCAGCCAAAGGCAGGCACTAAACCGCTGAGCCACCCAGGGATCCCCAAGACGGTGGTTTTCAAACTCAAGTGTGCATCCTGACTATGTCTGCAGGGGCTCTGCATTTTTAACAAGATTGGTGTATAATTCTGACTCAAATATCTATAGACCACAAGCCACAAGTCACAGGGTGGTTCTCCTAAATAATAGGTTGGCTGATCCAGCTGCAGCCCAGCTGAGAAGCAGGTGAAATGAAGTTTCGGGCAGCCCAGTCTCCTTCCAACTTCTAGACACGGGCCTGCCTTGCCTTCTCTCTGCCATGGGCGCAGGGGCCCTCACAGGCTCTCAGACCCTGATACTGAAGAATAAATACAGCCACACTCCTGGAACATTGGCATTCCTCGTTCATTTCCTAACAGTAAAATGAAAAGCTTTGTTGTGAGGGCTACGAAGCAGACAGGAGGACAATTTATCAGAGGAAGTAGCAGCAAAAACACTGTTGAACTACACCACTGAGAAGCATCTTTTCTCCTTAGCCTTCCCACTGGGCCTAGACATTGGTCTTGCCAGGACTTCTTTTCAAACTCCTTGAAAATAGTTTCAGCGTACTCTGGGCAAAGCACTTTAATTCCTGCTATGGTTGCAAGGGAGGGTGGGGCTGAGAAGAGCAGGTAGGGAGGAAGCCAGCAGGTAAAAATGTGTGCCAGTGGCAAGTTATCACCAACTCCTGTGATTCACCTCCTGACTACTCCAATAAGTTCTAGTAGAGATGAAAGGAGATCTAAGAGATACAGCAATAAAATGCCATGTGTGGACTTTATTTTGATTTTGATCTGAACAAACCAGCTGCAACAATCAGAGGGAAAGTGAACATGATTAGGTATTAGATAATATTAGGGAATTGTTGTTAATTTTTTTGGTGTGATCATAGAATCGTGGTTTTGTTAGAACAAGTAAGTTTCCATGTGTTAGAGATACATAGCGAAGTATATATGGGTGAAAGAATATATTGCCTGTGCTTTGCTTTAAAAGATTTCAGGGGGAAAAAGTAAGAAACTGATTAAACAATAATGGCCAAATGTTGAAAACAGCTGATGAAGCTGTGTGACGGATCCATGGGAGTTCACTACATCATTCTCTCTATTTTTATGCTTATTTCTGTAAGAGAATGATTTAAAAATAAAAAAGAGGCTTTTTGCATGCGAGAATAAATAGCTAAATGAATGAATACTAAATAAATATTCTCTCCTCTCTTTTTTCTCTTCCTTACTAGGACTACTTTTGCTCATGCTCTCCTTGCCTCTCTCCCAGAACATTTTCATCAGAATAGCCTTTCTTGCTGGCCTCTTGTCTCTAGATTCCTCTCTTCTAATGTATTCCCCACACTGTAGCCTGAGTTACCTAACAAGTCAATCTAACCATGTCACCTCTCCCGCTTAAAGATCTTACATGGCTCCCTACTACCTCCAGGAGAGAAGGTCAATATCAGTGCTAGTCACACATGGCTTCCTCTCTAACCTTCTCTCTTGCTTCTCTTCCATCGAACTGGACTTCTTTCTACATTTTCTAATATGTATGTCTACCTGATTTTGTAAATGGTGATAATGACTGGCTAAAAAACTACATTTCCCAGCCCCCACTGTACATGGGGTGGTCATGTGACAAAATCCTCACCAATAAGATATCAGGAAAAGTCACAGAGTGGGACTTTTGGAGAAAGCCTATTAAAAGAGGGTCCTCTGCCTGCCTGGAACGTTGATGTGCTGGGGGAGGTACAGCAGATATCTCAAGATCACCAGATGATCAAGCACATGCTAAGGATGAGTGATGGAAACAAAGAAGAGCTTAGGTTCTTGAGAAAATTGTGGAGCTTCCATACCACTCCTGAATAACCCACCACAGGACTCTGCTTTGCGAGGAATATGAAAGCCATTGGTTTTCAGCATTCTGTTACAGCCAGTAGTAGTTTCTGAATGACATAATTACACATTTGAGAAATATGTATAGACTGTCTGCTATGTGCCAAGTGCTGGGGGGTATAGCAATGATCAATACAAAGTCCTCCCTTTATGGAGTTTACCTTCTAGAATCTCACTGATGTATCTTCAGCTTTCTCTTCACTACCATCACATTATATGTACTCAAGATCCTCCCATGTGAAAGAAAGAACTACTTCTGATGCTTTATTCCCCTGTAGCTACAGTCTAACTGCCTTCCTCCACCCTTTATTCCCACACTTCTTGGAAGAGTAGTCTATGTTCAGTTCCGTACTTCAGTTCCTCACCGATACTCCTGTCTTTCACCCTCACCATCCAACTAAGACACCTGAACATTCTAGTTAAATCTCTAGTTTCCTCCTCCTAGTTTTTAAGTCTAATGGATACTTTTGGTTCTTGCCTTTTCAGATCTCTCTGCTTCTCTCAACACTTTTGATCATGTCCTTTTCATCCCCTGATGTCTGTGACACTGCTCTTGTCTGGTTTGCTCTAACCCTCCTCTGCTTTTCTCATGAGCTCCTCTGCCTCCACTGTCTCCTTCACTACTGGGGCTCCTGAGGGGTTCCATGGCCTTGCTCCTCTCACACTGCCTACTCTCCCCAGATCGTCGCATTCCCTTTATCATTTAATCTTCTACCTTTTTGTTGGAGACTTCTAAATCTGTGCCTCTAACCCCCAGCCATCTGCTGGACCTTTGTCCAGATCCAACTCATCCTAAAGTGATCACATCACCTTCCCCAAACCAGTTTCTGCTCCTGTACACACTTCATCAGCTGGTGGCACCACCTTCTGCCCTGTCACCAAAGCTAAAAGCCTGATAGTCATCACTGATTCTTCCCCACTCCACCTCATTGTCAAAATCCTCAGCCTGGAGACGTAGGAACTGGTACTGGAGCTGAGTGTGGGGAAGGGTGAGCTCTCTCTTTGCCAAGAGGGTAGCCAAGGGGTATCTGAAAAACTGATTTAGGAGGAAGCTAGAATCAAGGACTGGAGTCCTAAGAAGCTGTGGAGAGAAAAGATAACCAGGTCCTACATAATGGGAAGGGATCTAAGGGGGCTAGAAACCCAGAACACAGAAAATAAAGAACTGTTACATTTATGTGTCCAAAGAGATTGGACATCAGTTAGTCACCAGCTCCAATTGCTTTTAATTACTTCCCCTTCTTTATGAGTTTGGTGTCTGTTTTCCTTTCTTGGCTGTGGGCTGGAGATGATCTGTGGCTGTGTTCTGCCCAAGTGGGCATCTTCTCTCCATCCCCCTTCCTTTACCTCTGTAGGTTCTAGGCACATTCTGGCCTTAAAACTCTGTCCTGCATCAAATTCAACACACTGAAAAGCACCCGTGTCTCTGTCATATCTATAGGTATCTATATCCACATATCAATATAGCTAGATTTCTATATATTTTTAAGGGCTCTTAATTTTGCTTCCGAAATTATTTGGCTTTCAGTAATTCATTTAATGAATGATCTGATATGATTTCTCAGCAATCATTGAAAATACTTAGGAATGTTTGTAAAGTGGGAAAACCTGAACTATAAACTAGATTTTTGAATTTCAAATATTATGAACACTAAATTTAACAATAAAGTTGAATAATATTACCTTCCTCAAACGTTCAATGTAATGCTTATTGATTTCAGTTTTAAAGCTTTTCTTTGTATTTCAGAGTCATATTTTTTATTTTCAAGTCTCATTCTTGTAGGCCTCTGTAAAGGCCTATACCCATTACTATACCCATTACTATACCCATTACTTTAGAACTGAATAAATAAAATAGCCAACCCACCCCATTTCACTGCATCTTTATCACCTCCCCTAGTAGGCAGAGTCAACTCCTCTGAAACCACCTCAACTTCTCCAGAAAGCCTTCCTTCCCTCACTACATGCTCTCTCTGTCTTCCTTCGCCATGACGTAGGTGCTCCTCCTAGCCACGACTAGATTCTCAGCGTGTTCATTTATCACTTTTATATTGGTTTGTTATTATTTTTAATATATATGTCTCTCCACTATACTGTAAACTTTATTTTCTTTTATATCTTCAGGGCATGGTACATAATAGATGCTCAATAAATATTTTGTATTAATTAATGAGTAAATCAACTAAAATCTAATGGGAAAGAAAACAGAGTCTACCGAGGTTTTAGGTTCCATGAGGTATGTCTCTAGAGATATGATGTGACTTACAGGAAAGGAGTGGTCAGTCCCATCTACAGATGAGGAAGGTAACACTTGAGCTGATGTTTGAAAGAAGACAAGGTGATGATCCTGAGGGTGAAGAGAGTGTTGTGGATGGAAGGGGAGGGCCAGGAATTCCAGGTGGAGACAGAATGTGAAGAGAGAGTGACCAGAGAGACAGCCAGATAAGAACAAAACCAGGAATTTGAGGGAGAGGGAACAGGAGAAACAATAGCTTGAGATGCATTTTGGGATCTAGTTAACATTTTCTTTTTTTATCTTGTTAATAATTTAATAACATTAGCTATTCAAATGTTTACTGAGCTCCAGCTATGTGCTTGGTACCATAGTTACAAGTTTTTTCCTAGCTCTTTCCAGTAGAGATGGTAAATGATGAGGGTCTTGGATTCACATCTCTAGTACCACTTACATCTCACAACAGTGCCTGGCCCCGCTAGGGAGCCCTCCATACATATCTGGCCACCAACTGTCTGACTGATGTTGCCATATATTACAAAATAACTTTCCCAGGGCTCTTCTCTTCCTTTGGTTCCCTCCCCCATTATCAATTCAAATTCATGTGGATTGTTACTGCCAAAAGAATTGGAAGAGACTGAAAGTTTATTTGAATGGAAATGTAAAAACATTTCTGGAAAAAAGGTCATAGACCAAAATGGCAAGCATCATCTCTCTCTCCCTCTCTCCCACCCTCTTTCTCTCCCTCACACAGAGAGACCACTGCTTCCTATGCCAACAAATTCTCTTAATTTCCCAAATAACAAGTAACCCTTCCATGTCACAACTGGGTTCAGCACTGTCAACACAATTTCAATGCCTGATTAGGCCTCCTAAGAAAGTCTGGATATATAAATAGGGCTGTGGAAAGGGTATGTCTCTATCATTTCCCATCAGCTATGGTTGGTCTTTGGGGGATCCCTGGGCCTTGATTTGTACTCCAAAGAAATGAATAGAAGGCCTTAGCTGGCAATCAAGAAAACTCTGACTATACTAGGTCTCTGTTTGTGTTCTCATGGGACAAGAGATATGCCTGTCCTTTGGAACTATGTAATATTTTTCTTAAGGCAAAATAAAGTGTATTAGCTACTAAAAAAAAATCCCAAAACATTTGTTTAAGCAATATTTGCTGATCCTTTAGACCTAATAGATTAATCAAACATATGCCACTCTGCCAGCACACAAAAGAACATTTTGTGAGTTGCAATTTTTGTTCATTTTACTTTCTCTGATTCAAGAAGACCATCTAGAAAACAGTATTATTTCTAAGCTGAGGATCTACCCAACACAAGGGTAAATATGTAGCCTTCAGTTAAAAAAGGGTGTTTACAGGGATGACATGGCCTTTTGGAGCTGGTGGAAGGATGAACTGCTGTCTTGAAAACACCCAGACAGAGGTGAGAAGCAGATGAAGCACTGGACAGACAGTGCAGGCTTGCTGTGTTCAGTCCTGGGCAGCTGATACAGGAAATCCAGATTTATCCAGGAGGGAAATTGTTGCTAGGCAACTGGGAGAATGTGGATTTGAAGTATGTTTGTTGCAACCTGACAGTTGTTAAGCATCAGATGAAAAGAGAGGAAGCCGGTTTCAGTGGTGAGGGGGCGACCAGGAGGGGACACCCTGAGTACCAGGAAATGCGTCATGAGTGGAGAATTCAGACTAAATCACTCAGGGTTGGGGAAAATGCCAAGCTGTCTCTACCAGGAGAGGTCACAGAGACAGGCTGTCTCCCAGGACTGAAGGGGACGGAGCATCTGAATGAGAGGGTGGGCTCTGGGGTATGTGAACAGACAAGCGATGGAACTTTCTTTGGCTCAAAAGAAACTAGGTCTCTTTTTTTTCTCTGCTGTGTGACTTCAGTCCTGATATTTGTGGTTGATGAAAGCAGAACTGAGTTTGGAATCTAGGGGCAGTCAAAAGGTCAATGCATGAGACAGATCTCTTGCTAGTCTGAGGGGTCTGAGAAAGAAGAATGTCCCACGTAAGTGTTTAAGAAGAACATTTCCAGGAGTGTAGCAATGACAAGGGAACAATGGGGCTTCTGGAAAGCGGCTGCATTCTTGCTTTGGTAAGAGCAAAAATGCTTTTTGTTTCTGAGTGCTTTTCCATCTCTTCCCTTATGTGAATTTCTGCTATCATTTTCTGAGACAAGTAGCACAGATCTTGTTAACTTGATTTTACAGATGGGGAGTATAGCACACTAGGGGCCAACCCCGAGCCAGAACCAGTGTCCCGACCACCAGATCTCTGTGTGCTCCAGAGGGGGGTCCCCACCTCTGGTCCTCTCACCACTGGGTCCTATGCTCAGGGGAGAAGCTGATTACTTCATGAGTAGAGTGAAGGAAGAATCTGTGGCTGTATTGAGACACTTTAGGAAAGGGCATATACTAATGGTAGGTGGGAAAGAAATTTTAATGCAAAAGTTCTTAACAGGGGCCTGGCTTCAGAGGTGCCATGAGTGCCAACCCCTTATGTGTTTGTGTGAACTTACATTTCTCTAGAGAAAAGGGCTAGAGCTGTTATCAGATTCTCAAAAGTAGTCCTAATTCATAAAAAGGTTAAGAACTACTGTTCTGGGGAGAGACAAACTATCAAGACCAAAATCCTTCTCAAAACCAGTATACCCTGGAGAGAACCTGATCCCTAGTACATTGGTTCTTAATCTGTAGCAGCTTCATAAAGGCCAGGACCCAGGACCCATTATTGAAACAGCAACCTTCACAGGGCTCTTCTTGAGTCTGAAGTGATTTTAATTTTGACTTCTCATTTTTTTCTTTTTAAATCCATAAAAACATCTAATCCATCATGAAAATAAACTGTGGCCCCCCTCCTGTATGTCTGAAGTCCACATGAAATCAAAGCAGGCCAATGACAACCATGTCCACAGGCCGAAGGCACATTTGATGTACATTAATGTTTCTCTTTCCTATTTCCTTTGTATTTCTTCTTTACTGAAATTCATTCACCCAGGGGAGACTGTGATTATACGAGACACATAGTTTTATAGATGCAGACAGAGCAAATACTAATGCTGTAAGTCAAATATACTTGCTGTGGGCTTCATAACTTCCAAAAAATAAAAAACCTATATTCTAACTTCATTTTATTTTCACCCAACAGCCCTGCTGCCCCCGAACCCCCACCCCGTCCTGCTGGCCCTGGATATCACTCCTTTCTCTCCTTCCCTCTCAAAGCCCTCCCACAGAAGCCGGAGAAAGTTGACAATCCAAAGATTCAGAATCCAAAGGGAGAGGAAATGATGAGGTGAGGTCATTAATGGAACCTCATTATAAATTCCTGGAGATGTGGGGCTTTTCTAGAGGATTGTGACACCGGCAGTGTCATCCGAATCGAAATGCTCAGGTTGAGTTAACAGACTGCGATGAGAGATCCCAGAGGACAGAACCCAGGGCCAACTCACACCGGGCAGCAAGCCGTCCACCCACATTGATTCCCAACGACTCAGCAATCCAGGGAGCAGAGCCAAAACCAAAGCAGGTCATTGAAAGGCACATATAGTCAGGGTCCCCGAGACTGGGTCCTTCCACCCCTCCCCAATCAGTGTTCAGCCACCGCAGTCAAAGAGACACGGGTGAAATGAAGTCAGAAGAGTCCAAACTGCGACAGAACAGTGGCTGGGGGCAAGTAAAGAAAACGGAATCATGCGCCACCGGAGGCGATGGCAAAGGGGAAAGCCAGAGGCCAAATGCCAGGGAGGCCAAATTTCCTCTATCGACATCCACTGAGAAGGGGGAAGGGAGGGAAATTCAGATTTCCCAGCAGCGTGGCAGGTCTTGGCACAGCCTCGGTTCCCCTGCCGAACTTCCACAAATAAACATTCAGAGCAGAAGGGACAGATTTGCTTCTCAGCAAGATTTCAAAGCTGCGCACCAGAGTCAGAGAGAAAACAGGAAGGACTGCAGAGGGAGGAGGGAGAGGAGGGGAAGGAGGAGGAGGAGGGGGGAGGGGGGAGGGGGAGGAGGAGGGGGAGACGGGGGAGGGGAAGGAGGGTGAGGGGGAGGTGGGGAAGGAGGGAGAGACGGGCAGGAGAAGAGGAGGGAGGGGAGGAGGGCAGATAAGGAGGGGGAGGGGGGAGGGGGGAGGGGGAGGAGGGAGACAGAGGGGGGAGGAGGAGGGGCGGGAGGAGGGAGAGGAGGGGCACGCACGCCTCAGGCGGGATCAGACGGGAATGGTCCCAACCCCTCGCCCGAACTGACTGGCTGACGGGGTTCCACCCCGAGGTGGAGGTGCGCACGTTTCAGGTGGCGCCCGCCCGCCCGCACGACGCGCGACACCCCTACTGTGGTCTCTGGGCGGAGCTGCTGGTTTCCAGCTGGCGGCGTCCACACTCCCCCACACTCGGCCTGAAGCCCCCCCCCCCCGGCCCCCAGGAGGCCCGGCCGCCCCCCTCCCCCCGCCCCCCGCTCCCCGGGCCTCGCGCAGCCAGGGCGCGTGCGCATGCGCGTGGGGGCCGGTGCGCGGCTCCGCGGGCACGTGCGCTGGGGCGCGAGCGTGTGCGGGCTGCGGGGCTGCGGGGCTGCGGGGCTGCGGGGCTGCGGGGCGGGGGCAGCGGGCCGTGTTGGGATTGTCTGGGGGTGAGAACCGGGCCGGCCGTCTCCAGGGGGCCGAGGGACAACACCGCCGCCGTGTGCCCCGGGGCGGCTCCTGGAGGTTGCGCGCCCGCCCACCTGCCCACCTGCCCACCCGCCCGCTCCTTCCCGGGGCGCGGCCGCCCGGGCTCTCTGACCTCGCGCCCCCATGTTCGTGAGTGAGCGCTGCCCTGGCAGGTGATGAGCCCCCGTCCGCGCGCTGGTGAACATGCGGATGGGAAACAGCCCGGGAGAGCTAGCACGGCGTCCCGGTGCTGGAGCTGAGGTGGCTGCCCGCCAAGCAGCTGCAACAACAGCCTAGTTCCAGAGGGGCCCCCACCCCTGGCCCTGGAGCAGCCCTTGCTCCCCCAGCGCCCCTCTCGGGCCGAGGGTCTTCCCCGAGCCTTTCTGTGCTGCCTCAGGGTTGTTGTGCTGAAAATATGGATAAGATGGGTCTAAGGAGCAATAAAAGCAAAAGTCCTGTCCTCACACCTGCAGTTTCTCTTGGGTTTTCTTTTTAGTAATTTTTTTTTTTTAATGTTTAGCCCCTCTGTCCATTTGTCAAATGAAGAAGCACATTTCAAGGGCACCACGCAGTGTGTTTGTCTTCTTTGCTTGCACCCCTTGTGTCCTGTCTGGGTCTTGTTTTTCCCCACAAAAATGAGGGTAGTTATGGGTAGTCCTGGGGACCCACCTCCTGTTGGATTTTTTTCCTCTAGGCCCTCTCTGGAGTTAAACACTGTCTTTGTCAAGAGAATGGCAGGGAGGATGGGTCCACAGCATCCTGGTCTTATGGGTGATCAAGTGAAAGTGCTTTGATACCTTAATGGCATTTGGAGGTGCTATCATTATGCTTGGTCTGCAGAAACAGAGACAGTAAATGAAACCCCTGTGTTCTAGGTCAGTGATTCTCAACTCGGAATCAAACTCCTATGTTCCAGGTCAGTGATTCCAACCCAGCTGGACATTGGAATGATCTGGGAGTACCGGCCAGGCATTGGTAGCTCTTAAAACCTCCCTGGGTGGTTCACTGTGCAGCCAGGATAAGAACCACAGCACCAGCACCCAAATGCTGTCGCTGTTGGGTGTTTCTAAATGCCAGTTGCTGTGACGTGGCCTTTTTGCTTTTCTTAGGCTAAGAGTTCAGTGAGGATGGTAGGGTCTTGGTTGGAGCCTTGGCCTCAGCACAGTGCCTGGCCCCTAGAAGGCACCCAAGTCAGATTTGAGCGCATGAACACGGGTACAGAGGTAGTGAGCAAGCACACAGGGTAAGTCTCAGATCAGTAAGGGCAACCAGCCAAAGTTCTCCTCTAGTTTCTGAACTCCAGCACTTGCAGAAGTAAAGATTTTGTGGCCTTTCTCGTGTGATAAACATTCTGAAGCCAGTGACCTGAGCTTGGTTCCAGTGCCTAATGGAAAGTTTTGCCCAGGTCTCCCTTTATCCTGCTACATCCAGAACTGTCTTCCTAGGATTGCTGGTCATGCTCCAGGGGACATTTACCTCTACCAGCAGCCAAGGTACTTCAAAAAGAGATGCATGACCCTACGTTTTTTTCTATTGCCCGGAGGATTGCATGATACTGGGTGCCCAGGGACATTAACGCCTCTGCAAAAACAGATGCTGGTCCCTAGCTGTGTTGGTGTTCAACCACCCAGCACAGGGATCTTTATCACCTTACTCTCTCTTATGGTTCTGAAAACAAACCAATGAGTGCATCTAAAATTGACTTCCTTTTGGAATTTTGGACAGAGAGGTTTGAACCACATGCTTTTTTATTCTCCCCACAGCATGGGGCACCGAGCGGTCTTTGCTGGGGTCCTGGGCTCTCAGTGGGGATGGCTTCAGAAGTGCCAACCCCTCTTACCACTCTGGAGGCCTACCCTGATGAGCTGGGAACACTGTGGAGTAAGGTTCCAAGGGAAAGTCTCGTTTTAAAAGGAATGAAGTGTGAACTCTGCCAAAAACTGAAGGGTCTTGTTTTATTTTGTTGTTGTTGTTTTTAAAGCCTTCAACTTGCTTTTTAAGACAAGCTGAGAGTGGGTTTTCTGGGACTTGAGAGAGCAATCAGAAAAAGGCAAAATACAAATTCCTGAACCAAGTTCTCATGATTGACATATCCTACAACACGGTTTCAGAAATTAAAATGCAGGCACAAGAAAAAACACAATTGGATCCTAGAAACATTATATGATTATAGAAATTATTATATATATATATTTATATTTATATATGTCACCTTCTCTGAAGGATTCTAATTTTGAGTGTTTCTTAAAGCATGGCCTACAATGACCTCCATTGGAATCGCCTAAGATAACAGGGCAGATGCTGGGCCCAGCCTAGATCTTCTGCATCAGGCTCTAGAGATGGCAATTTGGAATTTGCATCTTTTACCAGCTTCCCTCACGATGTTCATACATTTGGAAGGGTGAGAACTGCTGTTCTTCACCTCCCTTTTTATAAATCCCTCTCATTCTTCTAGGAAAAGAGGAGGTATTATCAGTTCCCAAGAAGTGTGTCTGGGATGCAGTTCTGGAATACAGGCTTGAGCAAGAGTAAAGCTCTCCAAATTGTTGAGATTGTGAAGTTTTCTGTTATTCTTTTCTACTCAGAAATAGCAACCTTTGTGGTCAAAAGCAGACCCAGAATGTGAAGCTCTGATTTATTGAAATGTATTAAATTGTTTGCATCTATTCTTTCATGTATCTTTTCCTGCCACTCTATAAAGTATTATATTTGTTTCATACATGAGCGATGGGGCCAGCCAAGGTCAACGACCTTAAGAAATAATAGGGCAGGGAGTCAAACCAGGTGTCCTCCTTTCCACACTGCTAGAGGTGGTGGAAAGGATTTATTCCACATTTGGAGTGGACTCAGAACGGCCACAACCACGTAGCTATTGGTGAACCGAACAGTGACTCCTGGGTGCCCGGGCCACTGCTCTAAAAACATTAGCCGTCAAGAGTCCTTGGGTCTTTGGAGCCTGGAGCTTCCTCAAGGATTGTCTTGAACACCAAGCTCATGCCCTCTTGACTGTCAATTTTTCAGTCCCTGATGACTTGCCACCAGCCTCCGCTGCACCCAGGAATCACCTTCTAAGGGGTAAGAAGCTAAATACTTCCCTTACCACGCGGAAGAGCTTGAAGAAGTCCACATTGGCATACAGAGTGTCTTCCACCCACTGTAGGGTGCCCTGAGAGAGGGAGCACATGGCATCACGCACTGTCTGTGCCCCGCGGCGCTGGCTAAAGATTATGAAGCGCTCCAGGAGAGTCTCGCTGCAGGCAATGTCCTTCAGCATCAGGTCTGGGACTCCATGAGCAAACTGCAGGGAATAGAAGCAAATTGGAAACCTCCCTGTGGTAGGAGAATACCCACCACCCAAAAGATGTCCGTGTCCTAACCCACAGACCCTCTGAATACATTATATTGTAGGGCACGGGGGATTTGGATTGCAGATGAAATTAAGATTGAAAATCAGCTGATTTTAAGATAAAGAGTTTATTTTGGGTTATCTAGGTGGGCCCAATGTAATCACAAGGGTTTTTAAAAAGCCTGGTAGAAAAGGGAGGTAGAAGAAACAATGTCAAAGTAATGTGATGTGAGAAAGACTTGACTGGCCACTCCTGGCTTTGAAGATGAAAGGAAGCCACCAGCCAGGGAATGACAGTGTCTGGAAACTGGACATGGATTTCCCTCTAGATCCCCCAGTAAGAAATCAAACCCTGCCAACACTTTGACTTTCAAACTTCTGGCCTCTAGAACCATAAGATAATATATTTGTGTTATTTTAAGCCACTAAGTTTGTGGTGGTTTGTTACAGCAGTCACGGGAAACTAGTATACTCCCGTGCCTAATTTTACCAGAAAGACCCTTAAACTGTGAGAGATCCATTCTGAGCATGATGCTAAGGTATCATCAGCCCTAGTCCCTTGAAGCTGAGGACAGGGAGTGGCTAGAATGCGTTAAAAATGATGGCAAATGTCCAGCCCCCTCTCTCCTTTCTCAATAGATTTAGCAAATAAAAATGCTGGATGTCCAGTTAAATTTAAATTTCAGGTAAACAATGAACAGTTTTTAAAACAAGTATGTCCCAAATAGAGTCCAAATTAGACGTACTTATCCTTTTTTTCTTTTTTTTAGAGATTTTATTTATTTATTCATGAGAGACACAGAGAGAGGCAGAGACATAGGCAGAGGGAAAAGAGGCTCCGCACAGGGAGCCCCATGCGGGACTCGATCCCTGGACCCAGGATCACACCCTGAGCCGAAGGCAGCCACTCAACCACTGAGCCACCCAGCATCTCTAGATGTACTTATCCTAAAAAATTATTCATTTATCTGAAATTCAAACTAACCTGGATATCCTGTATTTTATCTGGTGACCTCAACTGCTGGACAGCCCACGTCCTATAGCTCCTGTGGAGCTCATGGACAATGACTTTGGACAGTGAATCACAATCCCCATGATGGCCTCAAAGACTAAGGAAACCTCAACCCTGGCCAAGGACCCTTGGCCACCTAGGACAGTAACTGGCCTCCTGGATTCTTGGACTTCCAACACCCAAGTACCATGAGCAGGTTCATGAGCTTCCCCGGCCTCTGCAGTCTCCCCAGAGCTTCCAATTACACAGTTCTCAGGGCAGGAGAGCAGGGCAGGCTCACGCTTTATTTACACCCCACCCCACCCCTGCCTCCCACTAAATGAGGTCACTGGCTGACACTGGGTTGGTGTGGACTCCATCAATCTCGGGGACTGTAACTAGGTGCATGTTCCAACAGAACCTTCCTGTTTTGCCCACACTTTGCTTCTTATCCCCAGGCAAAATCCTACCCCCAACCCTAATCCCAGTGTCTAAAACCCTCTGAGGTGGAGGGAATCAATGAGCTCACTTGTCCAAACCTCTAATATTCTAGGGGAGAAAAGCGATGGAGGAGAAATCACACAACAGGCTAGTGGGAAAGCTGGAACACCACGAAGGTCCCAGCTCCTTCTTTCACACAGTGACTCATTCATTCAATACCCATTCACTGAGTCCCATTCTGCAGAGACTAGAACAGTTACTGGGGATACAGAGAATAAGGTGAGTTTTCTGCTCTCCAAGGAGCTTACCGGCTAGCTGGAGACGCAGGCATTTAAAGAGCAGGAAGTGCTAAATTGAACGTGGTCAAACCAGAGCACAGAAGAGGGAGTGTTAAGAACAGCCAGCGTTTATTGAATAGTCAATGTGTGCCAGGCACTGTTCTTAGTGCTTTACATATATTAATTTTTTGACCCCCCATAACAATCATAGGCACTTTTACTGTTTCCGTTTTTTAAATGAGGACACGGAGGCACAGAGTGGTTATTTAACTCGATTGAGGTCACACAGTTAACTGTGTGGCCTTGCTGAGACTTGAACCCAGAGCTTGTGCTTCATCACTACCTGTTAGCTCTTTGTTGAGTAGAGAAGTTGGAGAGGACAGAACAGAGAAAGGAGGGTTTATGAATGATTTCACCGGGGAGGCAACACTTGAGCTGGGCCTTGAAGCAAGTCCAGGAGTTTACAAGGCTCGGGGTGGGGGTGGGGTGAGGGATGAGCCAAGCAACTATTCCTCTCTCATTGTCTAACAATTTCCTAGACGGGGAGGGAGGTACTTGGATACCAGGCAGAGAGGACCCAGGAGGGGCATGCAGTCCTGAAGAGCAAAATCCCATGTTTGCTGAGATTGACCGATCAGAAATTCAAACTAACCTGGATAAGCCACATGTAGCTATTTAAATGTAAATGAATCAACATTAAATAATATTTAAAACTCAGTTCCTCAGCTGCATTAGCCCCCTCTCAGTGCCTACCGGCCGGCTGTAGCCAGTGGCTACCAGCTAGGACAGCGCAGAGAGGGAACAGTGCCATCGTGGGGGAAAGTTGTGGTGCTGGGTGCTGGTAAGGAGTGGCGAAGCTGGATGGAGCTCGGAGACAGACACTGGGAGGCAGGTGCAGTGGGCAACCGTGCCGAGAGGCAGGGAGGGCACCGGGCCCAGAGGGAGCTGGGACAACAGGGGCAGGAGCTCTGGGCTTCCTCTTAAGCTCTGACGTTTGCTAATCAGGGAAACACCAGCTAATCAAAGCAAGTGACACTACACAATAGCACAGCCCAGTGACGCTGGCCCCTTCTCCCCACATGAAAGGCTCAGCACAGCAACTGGAGATCCAAACGTCATGTCAGCGAGGAACTGGAAAGAAATTTCCCCTAAATTCCTGCCCTTATCTCCATCTCCCTTTTATTACCAACTGGAAGTCATCACAGGCATTTCCAGGACTTGAGTTTTATGAGCTAAGAGAAAGCAAACAGGGGAAGGAGCCATGGATGCTGCCAATGCCACCCCCTCAGGTTGGGGGTGGGAGGGAGAGGGGAGCAGGGCATCAGCCAGGCCTGAGTTCAAGGGCCCGGGCACTGCAGGCAAGGGTCCTGACACACCGCCTTATGCTGACCCTTAGGTCCCTTCCTGTAGCTTCAGGGAAAACCTCAGGCTCTGAAAAGCCAGAAAAGCAAGTGTGGGCTTCTTCACCACTGTGCAGAGGACCAGCCCGAAAACCCCTTTGACAGAGTCAGCCAGGCCCAGGCCTGTGGGGTCTCCCTCCCTCCTCTCGGCTCAGACCTTTATCTCAGGGCTGACACAGGCCCTGAAATTCTCTGTTTATGTCTCAGTCTCCCCTGCAGTCTGGAGGAGGTGCAGACCTGGTCAGGAGAGGCGGGAGGGGTGTCTGCACCGTGGGGCCACTGCTTATCTAGCATTCTCACTGTGTGCATCACACCAGGAACCCGCACGCCCAGGATGCTGGGCACAAGCCGGGGAGGCCCAGACTTTCACAGACGCGGAAAGTCGTGTGTGAGCGGTAAAAAACGTTCTGAATCCATGTAGGAGATTATGATATGAGTAAGATAGATTTTGGCGGGGGGGGGGGGGCATGGGTCAGAGTGTGCACAGGGGATAGAAGAAGGAGCACTGAGAAGAAAACGTGCAGGAAATCAGAGGTCTGCAACCTGGGCAGGTCAGCTCAGCGCACTCAGACATTGCGCATACACAGCCTGCTTCTCACACCTGACCTGTCCTTTTCCAGCTCTTTCCACGGCTGTGTATTCCGTGGGTCGGCTCCATCACCACCTTGGCAGGAAGGCCTTCCCTGACCATGTCATTTTAGTCTGCCCCCATCCCATGCCTCCCAGCCCCTCCCCAACTCCTACCCCTGCTGGATTTTCCTCTCAGCCCTTGTGTTGACCTGGAAATGCTCCCTATCTTTGCTCATTTGATTATGGCCTGTTGTCCAAACTGGAATGTGAGCTCCCAGAGTCAGGGGTTTGCCTGTATTGTTCACGCTGTGTTCTGGTCCCTAAAATGTCCCTAAGTATTTGATGAGTACATGAATCAACCTCAGTTTCCTCAGCTGTAAGAGGATTCTGAGCCATGTGATCTCTAAGGTTCTTTCCAGTTATACAAATCCAAGCTCTCTGAAGTGCTGCCAGGATTCAGGCTGCTTCAGAATCCTATGCTGGGAAGGCTCATTATTTCAAGTGCCCCCAGGTATTTTTCTGAATATTTAGAACAAATCATGGATTCTGAATGTGAAAGGAAGAAGGAAAAATAATTCAAGGTCTCCTCTGTTTTTCTCAGGCTCAGGGCTCACCTCTCCCCTCCAGGGACCAGTGATATCCACCCACCTGTTCAGGACGAACTTGGGAGTTGAGCAGAAGGTAGACAACTGAGTCAGACAGGCCAATGTTTTTCATGAGAAACAGTGTGAGTGTTTCTTCATCTTTTAGGACATCCCGAATTCGTATCCCTCTTCCTGTACATGAATGAAAGGACAGGGTGTTGAATGGGGAGTAAGTCAAAAAAAGGGAAAACATGTAGAACTGATTGGAAACATTTCTAATTGGGTCTCAGCAGAAGACTCCGTTCTTGGGTTCCCTGGATGCTTGGAGGTCAGGGCTCCTGCCCGTGGGCTGTCACCAACACAGTCACAGCATTTACTGCTGACAAAGCCAGGCAAAATGTAGTGAGAAGGCACAGAAGGTGGAAAAAGTTAGCTCAGGGCAGGGGAGGAGTCTTCAGATGCATTGTGGAATTGGTCTAGAATAGTGACTCTCAACCAGATGGGGGTGAGGAACTAAAGCTGGGGCAGTTTTGTCTCCCCTGGGAATATCTGGCAAAGTCTGCAGGCATTTTTGGGTGTTGCAGCTGGGGAGGTGCTATTGGGTAGAGGCCAGGGTTGCTGGTAACATTCCACAGTGGACAGGATAACCTTCCTCCCTACTACGAAACAAAGAACCATCTGGTCCAAAATGTCAAGGTTGAAAAAGCCTTGTCTAGAGTGAGAGGACATACATGTTGTGTCCACACTGTGTTGTCATGCTCTTCCTGGCATTTCTGTCATCTCAGCTAAGGCTGTAAGCTCGGGGTGCTGACATGGACTAGGAGTCATGGGGCTGTTTGGGGCTAGAAGAGCTTTGAGTGGGAAACGGGGGATGGTCTGTTGCCTGGACTTATAATTTCATGCCCTGCTCAGTCCCAATCACATTCTCTCTGGTTTCACTCAAAACATACTAAAAGCAAAAGTGTTTTTATAAGGGGACATAAAAGACTCCTAACAGTTAAGGTGACCCTGCGGCATGTGACTGAACCCTTTGTGTCTGTGCTTTCTACACCTCACAGGCTTATTGTGAGGGTGACTCGGGGTAAGGACTGTGAAGTGGCGAATTCCCAGGCCTGAAAACAGTGAGCCTTCCAAAAATGCTTGTTCTGATTCCACTAATATTTTGATGCCCCCCTGGGGCTTCACACCCAGGGTACATCTCTACTGCCTGCTTCCAGGGTCAACACTCAGCCTCAAGTAGGCCACTGCCACAGTTCAGGATGCACAGGCCAGCAGAGAAGGTGACAGCCCCAGATACTTATCAAATCATTTCAATGTTACGGGAAAGCATCTGTGTTACATGATGTGCCTAAGTCTACATCCCAACTCCCCCGGGGAGCCCAGTTGACTACTTATCTCTTAGTTCTTTAATTAACTCTACTTATCAAATGTCCCTTCTCCTTCCTGATCCTAACACCCCAGCAAACCCATCCTCTCCCCCACAAATTCTCCCCTCACCAGGTGACCAAGAGGCCTAACTCCCTGAGTGCTTGACAGCCTTCCCTTCTGTTTTCAGGTTGTGCCTTTTTCTGAAGAGCCTTGTCCAGATGGAGGTTGCTGCTCATTTCCTCTTCAAAGGGGATGGGTCAACTCCACGGGCCTGCAGTGCAGCTGGGGCAGGGGCAACCAGTCCTGAGATTCCACTCCACACCAGCCTCTTGGGAGTTGTGCCATCAGCCCAGGCTCACCGCCTTCCCTATAGGGAAAGCCCAAAGGCTTCAGGGGAACCCAAATACAGGAGGGAGCCGAGAGAGCAGGAGGGGTCTGAAAGGGACTGCTCTGTTGTATTCATGCCTTCCTCTTTTTCCTGATAACATAAGTCGCGTCATCTTCCTTCCATCACCCAGTTTCCTTTCTTCCTTCTCCTGGGCCCCAGTTCAGTTGATCTTCCATCTCCCAATCACCTCTTCGTAGTCAGCATTACGTTATGTACTGGCCTCAGAGACCCCCCTGCCCACACACACACAAGTACACACACACACAGAGTCTCTGGAGAGTAGGGGGCTATGGACCCTGTTTTCATTATACCTTCATCAGACCATCATCATATCTAGCAATGCTGGGTACACAGATGTAAGCCCTTGAGGTCACCTCTCTCTGACACCCAGCATGAGAGCCTGACATGGAATCAGGGCCTCGATAAATGTCTGTGGGATGACAGGAGGCACCCAATAAATACCTGTTGTCGTGACCTGAGAGTTGGGACCCCATTTGACTGTTTATCAATTTGTTATTCTTTAACTCACTCACTTGACCTTACCTACAAATATCTTGCTGGGGAGGGTGACCATTCTCCCCACCCCGCGCCCGGGTGACTGGGCTGCTGTAGCCTGAGGGGGAAGGGGCGGGAGCGCTGGTCCCACACACCTGCAGAGGGGAGGGGGCCACCCTGTAGGGAGCGTGGGGCCCAACATGTAAGAGGTGGCTGATACCAGACAGAAGCTCTACTAGACTCCCGAGGGAGAAATGTGAACTGGGGGCTCGAGGAAAGAAAAATAAATTTTGTTTAAAATGTGGTTCTTCTTGTTCGCTTCCCTGGGAAGAGGGTGGGGGAGGGGGCAGCTGAGGCCTGTGGAGCCAAGGGGAGCTGAGGGTTGGTGGGGGGGCAGCCAGGAGAATGTGTGGGGCTCATGGGAAGAAGGTGTTTGAAGATGATTGAGAGACCACAGTGCTTGCTTGGGGGCGAGAGGGGAGGGGGCTTCATGTCTGGTGTTTTACCATTAATCCTCCCCTGCTGAGAATGCTGTAGGACAGGTTTGTGAGCAAAAGAAAAGGCCGCCTGGGTCAACCATGGGCATACTTTCCCAGGTGACTGGGAACTGACAGGCAAAAGCACATACCAGTGACAGCCGCCCACCTCACTTTCAAAGGCTCTACGCTCCACTGGGGCTTTGGGCCTAGGATTCAACGTTCGCAGTGAGCAAGGGCCCCAGGAGACCCTGGGATGGATCCCGAAAGTCTGCCAAGTTGCTGGTGGACCTCAGTCCCTGGCTGGGAATTCCTTCTGGGACTTTGGGAATGGTACCCTGTGCCTTTGGTCTCTCTGGTGGGTGAGGCAAGGGAGAGGCAAGAGGGGGCTGAGAACACGCAAGCCCAGCATACCCGTGACTCTGTTGGGGTGAGTCCGGGCAGGTGTCCATGATGAGACAAGGTTTGAAGCTCTTTCCAAAAGTAGCCAAGGTGCTTCAGAATTTTTGTTCCTAGCTCCTAAATTCCTCTTAGGGAGCCTTGGCTGACCTTTTCTGACCCTGTCTCCCCAGACCTCTGAAGCTGTTCTTATTTAGAGACTTTCCCCCACAGCCTGAAGACCTGCAGAAGGCACCAACTGTATGCCAACTCAAAGCTAGTCCCGTGCTGAGGTTAGGAGGAAGCGACTTTGGTTCTCATACACACACTGTAAAGACCACAGAGAAATTGTGGTTTGAAATCACTTCCTTTACATTTCCTCCCAGCTGGACTCCATCTGACAACCAGACAACAGAATGAAATGTCTGCCTCATTCCTGCTCCCACTGGGTGAAGAGGGTAGACGACCACTCTAGGGGTTAGACGGTCCACGTTCTCAACTGCTTCTTTCATCCTGGGAAACGGTGCTTTCTGGTTGCTGCCTCTCCCCTGTTTTTCAGAAAATGCTATTTGTGCTCACACTTTAGAAGGTCCTTCAAGCTTGAGCTAAGTAAACTCTTCTATCCAGGGCAGCAAAGAAGGTAGTGTCTGCGATCCGGTTTGTAGAAAATTACTACATAAAGTGCATGCATGACTATTTTTGAGAGAATTAAAATGTAATGAAGTAATCTCAGCATGCCGTCTGAACATACTCCTGTCCTCATTCCCCCCACAGGGAGAGAAGGGAGAAGGTGACCAGGTGGGAAGACGGTAATATTCTCCTAAGGATAATTGTCCCTCCTGACTGCTCTGTGTTCTTGAAGCCCCCCTGCTTCCCTCCGCCCTCCCCCAGGTGTGGTCACCATCCTTTCAGTCCTCCCACTTCTGCTGCGGGAGCCCTCGATGTGGGCACCTGCTCTGACCCGCTGTTGAGCTGCATGGGCGAGGACCCCCGGAGGGCCCCCACTTCTCTTGTTTGGAACCCTGAGTGGGAGCCCTTATTCCAGTCCCTCCTGTCCTCTTCATAGCCCCCTTCCTCATCCCTGTCATCCTCAAGGCCACCCTGAGAGTCTCCGCCACCCGTCCCTATCCTAGGAAAGCAGGATGCGTGCAGCACCTCCAAACCCCTTCCTTCACAGCCTCTGAGCCACATGCCTTCACAGTCTTGCCCCACTGGCAGTCTTTTCTCCCCCTGCTGGACTGCAGAGACCCCTAGATTTCTAGCAAGGCTTGCTCCCTCCAAGCTGTTCGTCTGCCCTCCAGAGGATGGGGGTGCTGGGGGGACTGGGGATGGGACAGGTTTCCAGCTGGTGCCCAGGCCCCTGCCATGTTCAGCCCTCGCTGCTCCTGAGCCTCCCTGGCTCTCCTGCCCTGGTGCCTGGCTCCTTACCTGCCGCACAAACTCAGTGGCCCAACAGCCTGGCCTCTCACTCCCTCAGCCTCCTCGGCAGCTCAGCCTTGGCCTCCGCTCCACTTCCGCACCGTGGCCACAGCCAGGAGCTCCCTCTTACTCCTGCCTGCCTTGGAAATCCTGAATCCACAGACCTCATCCTTTGACGACAGTCATCAAACCCTCCATCCTGTTCAGTACCCTGGCCCTTAAACAGGACCACGGAGCTCCCAGAGGCCTCTGGGTCCTTGTCCCCCCATCTCCCCCAGGCCATTGCAGTACTTCTGGCTTCCCATCCATCCCTAGGCAGCCTGGCCCCGACGCATGTTTTCCAGTCTCCACTCTCAACCCCTTGTCTCCTGAACCTCCAGCAGGACCTCCCTGAAACCCCCAGCCCTGCATCAGTTCCCGCTGCACCTGCCTCGGGGCCTAGGAGGCTGAATATCCCTGGAAGAAATGGAATGATTGTGCATATTTATGCCACGATCAACATATGCACTCTGACCTCCCAGGGCCCTCACTTGGCATTGCTTCCACGCGCTCCTGGTTAGCTCGCTCTCTGGTACTAAGTGCAAACGGTCCCATGCCTCTCCCTTTACCCCTTCCTTCCTGCTTCCAGACTTAACCTAGCCTTGTGCTTCCCAGAGTACAACCTCTCTGGGCATTCTCCTTTCTGTCTCTAGACTCACCTGGAACGAGGACTTTCCTGCCCTCCTCAAATTCCTAACTTCTAAGCTGATGGAAAGAGGAGTCCGCACCAAAGTGAGCTTCATGCCACCTTTAGAGCCATTCCTTCCTGCCTCCTCCAGGATCTTTTCCCACCAAATCTTCCTGCTCTTTCCTATGCCTTTGGTCTCTGATGGGTGAGGCAAGGGAGAGGCAAGCGACGGCTGAGAACACACAAGCCCAGCGTACCCGCGACTCTCTCGGGGTGAGTCCGGAGGGTGTCCATGAGTCGAGACAAGGTTTGAAATTCTTTCCAAATGTGGCCAAAGTGCTGCCTCTCTGGTGCATCCAGGAGAAGTTCTTGAAAATCTCGAAACACCCTTGCCAAGCTGTAAGAAAGACAAAGCTCCCTCAGTAAAGATATTGTTGCCATTTCATAATAATAATAACACTCCTTGCTGGTTTTTAAGATACCACATGTCTGACCAACTATGACATTACCTGTCCTTATAATATGCCAAGGCCAAAGGCCAAAAGGCTATTTTAACTTCTTTGTACCTATAGGCTACCAGACAGGGCTGGTGACCAATCTGTTCAGTTTTCCAGCTTTGGCAGGGCCGGTCACTCCTTAACTCCATGCTCTGCGTGTCCCCTGCCCAGAGAAGTCTTAAAAGCAGGATGACACTAGAAGATGGTATTGGAGGTTCTTCCCAGCTGGTGCCACTTCTCTGAGACCTGCCCTTCCAGCCATTCATAGGCATGGATAGCCATGCTTAATCCACAAGTTCCTCCCTGCAAGTGCATGCATGCACACGCGCACATGCACACACATGCACACACACACACAAATCCTCTGCTATGGCTGACTGGACAAGGAAAATGAAGTTGAACCAATCAGCTGTGTTCCCATTTGAATTTGAATGGTATTCAATGATGCTCTTCCAATTGCCCAAGACAAGGTGCTCTGAACTGGGCAATCGGAGCCGGTGTGGGCATTGAGAAGCAGGGACATTGGCCCAGGGAGAGAGGCAAATGTAGTAGATGCCCAGAGAGGGACAGAGGCTGACCTTGCAGGTTCAGACAAGAGAGAGCCGGTCCCCAGGCATCCAGTTCCTGTCCCACCTCTCCTGAGGCCTGCCTGGCTTCCCTTGGCTTTGTAAGAAGGTCTAGTGTCCAAATCCTATATATATCTAGAGCTTCATCTTGTTGGAATGGGCTTCTGTGCCTTATAAGCAAAAGAACCTTGAATAAGCCAGTATTTCACCTATAATGAGTGTGTGAAATGTGAAACCCAGATTTCCTGGTTTAAGTGCTAAGTACAGCTGGAGTCTGAAGCTCTGCTCCCCCAACTCCCTCAGGACATAGATATCGCCAGTGCCAGTCCTGCCAAAGCCCCATCTAGCCTCTACTGGGATGTCTCCCAGGCTCCCTGATCCCAATGTGCAACCCCATGAGCTATCTATGGATGGGCAGCAGTTTCTTCTCAGGCACCTCAATGAGACTCAAGCTGAAGTTATAGATCGCAAGTTAGAGTCTCCAGGCAGTGTTTGCAACTACGTGAGTCCAGCTAAAACATCACCTCCCTGACATTCTCAGGAAGACAGATGTTCCCTGTTTTATCTTTCTATATGCCAAGGATTAGCAGACAGATACATATTACAGGCTTGCAGGCCCTAAATCTATACCACAACTGCTCTACTCTGCCATGATTGGGCACAAGCAGCCATGTGTGTTCCCAGTGGGGAAGGCTACCTCTGAGCGTTAGGCTGACTTACCAACTGTCCCTTTTTTTCAGTCAAAATGCAGGTTTTCCCAGAGGAGTTATATCCAGAGCTACTTTAAGGAAAAACTAGAGTAACCAAATATCTGTTTCATCTGACCTGGTGTTTACAGAAGTATAGTGAAGCCCACTCCCCAATAAGACCTTGTTGATGTCCCTCAGGTAAGCTCAAGATCAGCCCAGGGGATGAAGGACGACCCTATGCACATCCCTGAACCTTTGTCTATAGGACATGCTCTCCCTCCTCCTGCTCTGAAAGGGAATTCCAAAGGTAGACTCTCTTCCTATGGGATTTGACTTGAAATGAGACCCAAGGCAAGAAGTCATTAACCTGGAGTCCACCAGTCCCCTGGAATCTTATGCACAATGTACTGTTTTATGTGTGTTCATTTTGAGGGGAAGTGGGGCCATTAGTTTTCACTAGCTTCTCGGAATGGTCTTTAGCTTCCCAGGTTAAGAACAAATGCTTTCAAGCCATAGTCTAAGATTTTGGGAATCTCAACACTTACATGGAGTTGTTATAGTTTGACACAATTCCAGGAGATTCTCCTGGGGTAGGATTTTGAAAACAAGGATTGTTCACATTGCAGAACATCCCCTGGAGCCACGGCAACATTCCTGCTGAGGGCATCGCCTTGTTGGGAAAATGGCCTTGAAGACAGGAAATGAAGACAAGGAGTTACTTATGGAAACCATGCGGGATGCCACTTCTGGTTGCTGGGGCCTCTGCAGGAAGGAGCCCAGCCCTTTGTGTTTTCCTTCATCCATCAACATTTAAGAAGCAGGAGCATCTAATATATATGCCAGGCCCTGTGCTGAGTGCCAGAGACAGGGTCTCTCCTCTCAAGCTCCCAGTGCAGTGGGGCGATGGACAAATGTGCTTTTAGAGGCATAGAGAGAAGCATGGAGGAGGAGTGGAGGGGGGACAGTGGAGGGATGTTAGGTCAGGATGGCTTTACAGTGTTGCTCATGCTTAGGAAGAGAGGAGGTTCATCTATTCCTTCCACACCGTTCCCCCCCCCCCCCCCCGGCCTTCCACACTGTTCTTAAGCATGCAAGAGGATTGCGGATTATGGGCTCCTTTGGCAAGGATGTGTGGTGGGCGGGGGGCAGGATGGGGGACGGTGAGGGCCAGGGAGAACTGGGTAAACAAGCAAGAGTTTGATGGACAGGAGACTGATCCAGAACTTGGGGCATCAAACTCATGAACAAGAGGGAGAGGAATAAAAATAGGGCCCTGAGAGCTTTGTATTACTCCTGAGGTCTGCCCATCCACTACCTAGAGGGAGAAGATGTCATTCTGGCCGGAAACGAGGAGCAGAGTATAAAAGAGGCTCTCACAGGCTCACCCCAGGTCCCAGGATACCTCTGGGATCCAGGAAATAATGTTACTATACATGGCTCTATACCACCCCTTCTCCTTTTTTCTCTAGCATGGTACAGATCATTTCCCTAAATTGGTCTCCAGAATATTTTAGGGAACCCATTTATAATCTGCTCCCTTTAAAACTAGTAAGAGTTTAAATATGGGGAAAAAAAGAAAGAACCAGCAAAAACTAATTTCACAATTCTTTAGGGACCACATACAAGTATTTTTAAAAATGTATGATTAAAAAGTTCATTCGTATAATGCTGGCAAATTCTCTGTTTTTTGTACTGGAGGCATGAAATGTTGATAAATAGATCCAGTCCTGGCACCCCAACCCCCAAGACCTTTCTAAACAAGAGGATGGGACCTCCAGGATTGCCAGGGCTCCTCCCCCTTTATGCTTACATTCATGTTGGCTGTAGAGTGGGTTGATATTCCTTAACCAGATCAAGATCAGAAATAAAGATAAAGGCCATACAAGTTCCACCACAAAGCGAATCTGGAAAAACAAGACAAAAAGAGAGGAAGACCAGTGATGTTAAGAGATTACGGGAAACACATCCAGAGTGGACACACAACTCAGCATGTGTCTGTGCAATAGGGCTTGGTTGTGGTATAGTTCCTGAAGGACTTTCTCTCTCTCTCTCTCTCTCTTTCTTTTTTAGAGATAGAGAGTGCCAGGGGTGAGAGAGGGTGCAAAAGGAGAGAGAGAGAATCTTAAGCAGGCTCCATGCCCAGCATGAGCCCAACACTGGGCTTGATCTCAGGACCCAGACTTCCTTCTCTTATCCCCTTTCCCTCACTACCTCTACCCTGATATACTAGACTCACAAAACTTTGTGTCCATCTGGGTTCTGCTCTGCCTCTATTTTAGGAAACTATTAACACAGGACTTTCATCAAGGACCAAGATGTGTGCTTCAGTGCTTTTCAGGTGTCCCTGTGCACACGAAAGCAGATTTTCTACCTCTCCCACTGCCTCGTCTTCTTCTAGTGCACATCAGATCTCGCATATGTGGTCACTGAATGAATGAGCAAAGGACTCTGAAACACCGTGATCCATAGCAAAGTTAATAAGAATCTGGGCTTACCAGTATCTTTCCTTTCACAGTTTCTTGTTGCTTAAAGGAAGAAAGCAGGGAAAACAGCTTGAGTTTTTACCACACTGGCAGAGGCTGCTGATAACAATGTATGGTTGAAACCCACTCCTTAAATTTAGGTTCAAGTTAGAGTTTAGAGACGCTTGACTCCAAAGGAAGAAGCTTGGTTGTCACAACCATACTCTGTGGCATAGCACTCCAGGGCGTGGGTTGCAGGTGTGAGTGGTTGCTGGGAGGAAGGGGAGGAGAGGGATGTGATTTGGGAAATGGAAAACCTTTTCTACCCAACCCCCACTCCAGAGACCTTAGGAAGGAAACAAGATCTGAAGGAGAACTTGTACCGATGGCTAAGAATAGAGACTTAAGTATACATAGAGTTGCTTGAGGTCATTTGCATGGTCTTTAACTTTTTGTTATTCCTTTCTTTTTTTTTTTTAAGATTTTATTTATTTATTCATGAGAGACACAGAGAGAGAGAGAGAGGCAGAGACACAGGGAGAGGGAGAAGCAGGCTCCATGCAGGGAGCCCAACCAGGACTCGATCCCAGGTCTCCAGGATCAGGTCCTGAGCTGAAGGTGGCCCTAAACCACTGAGTCACCAGGGCTGCCCTTGTCATTCCTTTCAAAGGAATGTACATGAATGCTCACTCAGCAAGGTGGTAGACATCATAGCAGGTACTCAGTAAATGTTTATTCCTTTCCCACTATTATGGTCTATGGGCTACAGAATTATGGCAAATCGTAACAAATTGGTGGTGGTGGTGGGGCGGGGGACAATGCATTGAAGAAATAACGAAAAATGTTTAGGGCAGGTGATTATGCAGTTGCAACTTTTTTTTTTTAGTTGTAACTTTTTACTCAATGTTTTTTTCAAATATATCTAGGGCAGATGTTGGGGGAAGCACACCAAAATGTTATATATGATCGAGATTTTCCTTAAGGCACTCACTTCGCAGGGCTCCCCTGACACGCTCTTCAACAAGATGGTGAAACATCAATATTAGAGAACTCCCATCCAGTGTTACAGAGACTGACCCCAAGCACACTTGATAGCCATTGGAATGTTGGCAGTTCCCCCAGGACCCGCAGACCAAAGGAGGAGGAGGGCTGAGCCTCTTCTCCGGGAACCTGTCTCACTGGTACCAGCACAGCTGTTCCCACAGCATCCTGCTCTTCCCTTGTCTTATCACTCATTATAAATCAGGGTCATTACTCCTTTAGGAAAATGGAACCCTCCCGGTTGTGAGCTACCTGAGGGCAGGGACCATGTCTATCTTTGTCACTACTGTGATTCTAGCACCTGACAAATGGCCAGCTTCATAATAGGTACCCAATAAATATGGAATGAGTGAGCCTTTGTCAAGGACTGGCCTAGGAGTCTCCTTGGGAAGCTGGAGGTGACACTCAGGTCACCAACCTTTGGCAGATTTGACAAACTGCATCCCCAGAGGCCTGTTCTGTACACTGGCTTCAAGCCTTGCAACCCAAGTCCTCCTGTCCATGAGTAAGATTGGGGAGCAAGTCCGGCAAGATCACAGGGTGAGTGATAGGTACAAGTGATGAAACCGGAAGTTGTTCGTGGTGTCTTCACCGAGGAAGTGAGACAACCAGTCCGGATTCCGCACATCTGATTCTTCCCCTTAAGACAATTGTGAGCAACCTTGGCTTTCTCCCAAGTCAGTCAGCTTCCTTCCATGTAGCAACGTCTATCTGGGAGTAGTCTGGTATGTTAGACATTTGGGAATGGGAAGATCTGGGTTCAGAATCACTTTGGAGCTTGTTCAAGCACTGAGTCTCAGTTTTCTCATCTGTGAAATGAGACTATGTTGTCCTTCAGTACACACTGCGGGTTGAATGTGTCAGTACTGAGGTTTTTATCTGGCTCTGCTCCCTGCTCCGTATTGCCTGCATGACCTTGGGTAGACCGATCAGTCTTTCCATGCCTCAGGACCTCATCTGTAAAACAGGGGATGCTATGAGGACCCACCTCCCAGAGCAGGTGTGAGCATGAAGCGAGTATAAAACACCTAGGGCAGAACCTGGCACGAGGTAACATTCAACAAACACAAGCCATTCATGACTGACCCTCACTTCTCACAAAGACCACAGGGACACACAGTAGGCCATGGCACACTATGGAAAGCCCAAAGAGCAAAGGGATGTCATTAAAATGACCTGCAAGCTCTTAGGCTCGCCCCTCACTCACATTCATATTTCCTCCCCTTCTCCCTTTCAGGAGTCAGAACAGCTCATTTGCCAGTTTGGAAAACTTGGGCTTCCTGAGAAACTGACCACCCACCATCCCCTGCTCCACCTGTTAGGGGGGCTTGGACCGGGGGAGGGATCAGCCAGCCTGGCCTACTGACGCCATGGATAAAACACCCAAACCCAAGCTGGTGCACAACCCACCCCCTTTCCAGGGCTCCTCATGTACACTCTCTCTCCTCTCATTCATTCTTGTATTGTTGAAGTACTTGGTCTTTGCAAAGCATTGTGATTTGAAGACCAGATCAGAATCCTTGTTCCCTCCTTCATTCTTTGCCAGGGCCTAGGGTGGCCTGGCAGGTGTTCGCCTTCACCCCATCTCTGAGTTAGGGCTGCTGTGTCCTGCCTACAGTCCCTGCCCTACTTGACCACCTTCTTTGAAGGCAGTTCCCAGGTGGCTGCCTGCTGGAATCAGGTGGGGAGCTCAGGCCAAGCCCCCACATCAATTACGCAGGTTTCTGGGTGGTGGGGGGAGTGGGGTGGGACATCAAGATGGGTTTTGTTTGTTTGTTTTTGACACTTCCCAGGCAATTCCAGTGTGCAGCTGCGGCTGCGAACCCCTGGCATAGGTAGTGCTTGGTAATCTTCGAGAAACGTTTGTTGAGAGGTCGGTGTTATAGTGCTAACTCTGCGAGGGTTTGTTTTGGAGGGGCTGCATTTCACGCTCCCTCCCATACAAAGACCACCAGCAGCTCTTTTCCAGCCCCGCAGGTCCTCAACAGCCTCTCCCTGCGCCCCCGCCGGAGTCGCGCTCAGCATCCCCACCCCAAAGCGGCATCCCTGTCCTTGATGCTCAACTGTGCACAGGCGGACCCCAGGGAGAAATTCCACAGCGTAATTAAAAACATGTTTTCAGGGCGGCTCTGACTCCCCCCACCCTTTCCCTTTAAACATGTCTGTAACTTTAATTAAGCCCAGCCAAGGCTCAGAAGGGGCCGATGGAAAATTTTTTTCCCCCAAACTGGTATTTCCTTGTTCTCTCTTTTTTTTCTCTTTGCTTCCCCTCCCCCCCCTTTACTGCTCAACCTACATGGGGAGGAGGGGTGGCAGGGAAGGGCAGAGTTGTGCTTGTTGTTTTAAATCTCGGCCAGCTAGATTTCCTTCCCTCCTAGTCTGTTTCCAATTTGAAGGTGGGTAGCCGAGGCTTGAAATGAGCCGTTTGATTCTGCCCTCTGCACCAACAACTCAGCCAGGATTCTTGCCTGGATGAATGCGACCCAGGTTGCCCACCGTCCCTGCACCCTGACAGCTCTCCCTGCCTCATACTGGGCCCAGGACCAAGGCCTGCAGCTGTACCAGGTGTCCAGGACACGATAAGCCCCCTACTCTCAGGAGGCCTCCCCAAACATCCTGCTCTGCCATGGAAGCTGCGACCAGGGAGGCCCTACACTGTGAGTTCTCAGGGAAAGGAGACACACCCGATGCTCTTTATAAGCCCTCCCTGGCGCAGCGCCTGGTCCCTAGCAAATATGGGTGGTGTGCATTTGTCCGGGACAGTGGGGAGAGCTCTTGACACTGGAAGTGCCCATTCTGCAGCCCAACTCCTTGCGTGCGAAGTCTTCTCTCATGCTCTCCAAACCCCATTTCTTTTCTGAACTCCCCAGCTCATCCTCACCCCCCACCGGGTGTTTCCTTCTACTCCACTGCTGTGCACGCTATTGGGTCAGGGCCTTTGCGCAGGCGCGAGCTCCCACCTGGCTCCAGCTCCCATGGGCGTGGGGGCTGTGACCCAGCCACCAGGCTGTGCTGGATACATGGGGTGACTGTACAGCCCAGTTTGCCAGGTCAGGTGTTAGTTTACATGTGTTGCCCTGGGGCCATTGATCCTAGTACTATTTTTCACTTTCAAAACTGCCCTGGTTTGGACGATAGATTCAATGACAGCCACTGGATCTTTGCAGTCTCCACGGCCACAGTGTGGGGTAGTGGCCATGTCCTCCAGCCCCACGGGTCACTAACGTTCTCTGAAGCCTCCCTGACCTCATCAGTACCCATGGGGACACTAGTGGTATCTCTGTCCTGGAACAGAGGTGATAGTACAGTGCCAGGCGCTTAGTAATACTTGATAAATGTTAACAGAGGAAGAAAATTTAAAAAAGGAAGGAGGAACGCAGAGATCTAAAGATGTTCATCTTAGGCCCTCAGGGGTTGGGAGAAGAGAGATGGGGAAATTTGGTATCTGTTTTGTTCCTGTTCACAACAGTAAACACCCCAAACCATGGAAGTTTGAGAAGTTCAAAACCAAGGAGCTGGGTTATGGGTTAGGTGTGCTGTGCTTTCCTGGGAGTCCCCATTTTGCTGAGGCGAAACCTTCCAGAAGAACCAAAAGCTTTGAGAAGGCACCACAGACCCCTGTCAGAGCTGCTGGGGGTTGTAGAAGATGCCTCCATCTTGCTCAGACATCCTGGTAATTCCTGGAATATGGTAGGAGTGGGCAAGTCAGGGGAGGCACACCAGACAATCTAGAATTCCAGGCCATCGGGATGGCATCAAGTGAGTGGCAGCCCAGACCAAGTGTAGTCCTGGGAGCTTACCCCAGCCGGGCATCTCAGCCTGAGTGGGCCTATCTCACCACAGAGAGGCTGGCAGCGTGTTGCCCCGGGCGCACACTGTGGGGAAGACGGAGTCCCTGAACTGGGGACACCCCCCACCCCCCGCCAACACCAGGGAAAGGGAGCAGAGGCTATAAGGCCTCTGAGCCAAACCTGGTTTTTGAAAATGGGGTTATTCTCTGTAATAGAAACATGCTTGCCACAGAAATGGAATAATTTCAGCAGGTAATGTCCTCAAGTACGTTGTTCGAAGGCCACAAGGGGCTTATTGAGAGTAGGATTAAGTGAGAATCTTAATTTCTCATGGGAAAGAGAGAAAGGAGAGAAAGGAACAGTTGCAGATTGGATTGTCCTTGGCATTTCATCGACTAAAAACATCATGTGGTCAAGGACCATGCTTGTCTTGTTGGCCCTTATGTACCTATGTACCTAGCACCTGGCACAGTACCTAGTGATTATGAAGTATTCACTGAGTGAAGGAACACATTAATAAATAAATGCATTTAATAGTGAATCTTGCTTACCTTCTGTCTATTTTTGTTCTGAAAGAGAAGCTCTTGGAAGCAAGGGATTGAGTCTCTGATTACCGTTAGCCCTTGGCTCCTGAAGGCAACAAATAACTTCAACACTAATTTGAAAATCAGAATAGCTCTGACAAGGAAAGCAACCCAAGGACAGCGGTGTTCCCATGTACGAGGGGTCCTAACTTGGCTTTCCCCTGCAGGCTCCCTGAGTTCTGTCCAAGCGACACACACCAGAGAAAACCAATCACCTGTTCACATGGCTGGGTTATGCCTTCTGCTACTTGCTCTTTTCTGGGCTAATTATTAAGCTATTATCTCTCTGCTTTAAATACTCCAAACCTAGCCAGGGTCCTTCTGCACGGATCTGGGCAGGAGACCCCAGCAGCAGTCTCACTGTGCCTCTTCCTCACAAGCCCGGGTTACAGCTCCACCAACATCTCCTCTGTGTTTCCAAGTGCTAAGAGTTCCCTGTTCTTCCTTTGGTTCCCTCAGCCCTCGGGGTGCAAGCTGCATCCACAATTGCTGCCTCCATGATACCTTGTTCTCTTTTATCCACTAAGTTACCAGCCTCACTCTTAGCTAACACAGTTTTATATTCCAGATTCTCTCTGACTGAACCCTGACAGAGACACTCAGTCACAGGTCTTCAGATGTTCCGCTGGTTGGCCCTCTTCTTCCCTAACAGTCATTCCATCATCCAGGAAAACCCTGTCCCGCCTGCATAAACCCATCTCAAATCGAGGCTTGGAACAAATGCATTCTCTTCATCGTCACAGCCAATCTTCCTCCCTGTCCTCTTTCCCAAATCTCCCCATCTTGCCTGCCTCCTGTCTAATCTCAGCTCGACCCACCCCTTCTTCCTCCCCCCCCTTCCTCTTTCAGCATCTTTAGTCATTTGGCATTTGCAAGACTGCAAGGCTGTAGCAAAGCACATGTTCCTTGTAGTTATATATTCACTCTTCACCTCTTTCCAGAAAACAATTAGAAGCCAATTGGCATTTGCATGTACACTCTTGGGATCCTCTGATGGCCTGTGGGTGGCTCTTGCCGGAACTTCTCAGGGGAATATTTGACTGGTGCTACTTTTATTGCTCTTGGTCTCAAAACACCCTTCAGGTTTCCCCCAGCCAGACTAGAAGTGTGTCCAGGGTAGAATCTGGGTCTTCTGTTTTTACATCCCTGGCCCAGCCCAGCCCTTAGATCTGCTCACTGGAAGGGCTCAATAAACGTCTGTGCTAGTCGATAAGTTATTGTGTCTCACTGAATCTAAGAAGCAGTCGATCATAAGGTGCACTGTTGATTTTTGCACACTAAGAAAGAAACAGATGTGTCCAGTTACACTGTCACTTGATTGTGAGCTGCATCCCAAGGTCAGAGATGTGAAAATGTGGAAAGCCAGTGTGCCTCCTAGAATCTATGGTCTGGGAAGCTGGTATCATTGGTCCGGTTGGAGCGTGTTGTTTTCATTTGAGCCTGTTCTTCGGGACTTAGGATCTACCCACAGCACAGTACGGATGGATGGATGCTCAAGGGCTTGTGGGCTGGACTGGAAGGTTTCAAAACCAGGGGCTGGGGGAGGAGAAGGGGGTGGGAAGGGAGGGACAGGCAATGGATTCATATGCAGGGAAGGCAAAAGAAGACTATACTGTGGCCCTGCCGGGCTGCAGGGAGAAGTGTCCACCTCTGGACAGAGACACCCATCCCCCTGGGAAGGACACTTGCCAGAGAGGTTCACGGAGCAGCCACCTGTTGCTTCAGTGCTAAATAGCAATGGCCATGGCCAGCTCACCTTCCCCACCCCGGCCCCGGCCCCAGCCCCCGTGTGTATTTGCTCCACGTGGCGCTTTGAGACTGCAGACTGCACTTGTTACCTTTTGCCTTTTCCTCAGGGTCCAGTTCTTCCAGAGCAAAAGCTGGATCTGTCTCGCGAAGCCCATGCTGGTGACCACAGGAACAGTTATCACGGTGAGCCTTCCGTCGGTGCAGCGACAGGAAAGGACATCAGTGCCGCTCCGGGCACCTCTGGCTGCGGCCGCCGCGTCCTTGTCTGGCCGATTAAAGGCTCGCGTCCCTCTCCAAAGCATAATCCCTTTTAATTCACGTAAGCCCTCAGTGGAGGAGAGCAGCCTGCCACTCCTTGACCCCTTCTTAGGAAGAGAAAGAGAAACCCAGCGGCTCCAGTGGCTGGGCCCTGAGCACAGGGAGGCGGGGGCATTTCATGGGGCACCCGAGGGGAGCAGGGGCCACCTCACGGAGGCACAGAAGCCGTGAGAAGCGACAGCCCTGCAGGGACACCAGCGTCAGTGGGTGCTCCGAGCAAAGGCGCCCAGGCGAGGAGCAGAGCTTGGGCTGAGATCTCACTTGCTTCTGCTGACCACACCTAGGGCCCTGCTGGCAGGACTACATCCAAGGGCAAGGGGTGCCTTTTTCGTTTCACAAAGGGGCCTTCTGCTCCCAAAGGATGCAGGTGTGAGGCTGCCTCCATCCGGCCTGGGAGGGCCCCCGAGGCTGCGCACCCCACCGCCGGAGAAACCTGATCTGCAGTGAAAGGGAATGAAGGCAATGCACAGAGAGGCCAAGGCAGAGGGCAGGAGTCCCAGCTGTGGCCCTGTCCCTGGGACACAGCTGCTCCCCTGCTTTTCTTTCAGGCAGTTTAGATGTAAGATACCTCGATCCTAAAAAAAAAAAGAAAAAATTTAATTAAAAAAAAAAAGATACCTCGATCCTTCCAGTAAAATCCCCCTTTGCCCACATTAGCTCATTCGACTCCTAGCAATTGCAACCAAAAGATTCCTGCCTATTGTGAGATATCTTAATCAAGGAGAGGATCCGTGACCTGGACCAACTGACTTTGGGCCAAAATTATTTGCAGACTATTGGAATGTATCTGCATATGGTTCCTGGGTGGGTACATACTTGTGATATTAGTACAAGTAGAGAACTCAAAAGAGTTGCAGCAAAGTTTAAAAGAGAAGAACTACACTGTCATATCTTTTAAAGAAGTAAAAGGGTGGGGATCCCTGGATGGCTCAGCAGTTTGGCGCCTGCCTTTGGCCCAGGGCGTGATCCTGGAGCCCAGGATCGAGTCCTGCATCAGGCTCCTGGTGTGGAGCCTGCTTCTCTCTCTGCCTGTGTCTCTGCCCCTGTCTCTCTCTTTCTATCATGAATAAATAAATAAAATCTTAAAAAAAAAGTGAAAGAGCTCCAAAATAGTCAATATTGTTAGTTCCTGTATCTATTAGGAAAATGTTGACAATGCTTTAAAATGTGAAGCCTTGTCAAGGCATAACAAGTAGGAAAATATGTGGCAGGTTTAAAACAAATCATCATTCTACACTATTAGCTGGGACTAACCCACTTCCATAATTGATCCAGACATTGACAATTTTACCCACTGATTCGCCAAATACCTTGGTGGCCAATGAGTCAAGTGGGATATTGATACTTGTTTCCAGTTTTGAACCAACTTTTTGTTCAAAATTTATTTACCATTCACTGTTACAAGAATTCTTTCTAAAGAGCCTCAAAGTGAAACTGTAAACACATTTTTCTTTTGTTTCTAAAAGCAGAAGCAACACTACATAGTTTATCATCAAAGAGAAATGACGAATATTTCAAAATTATTTGGCACGGAGTAGAGGAATTTCTCTAGAAAAATAATCTCTAAAAGTCCCATATTTAAAAATATCTTTGTAGGAGAAAAAATTCAAAATCATGAGAATTGAGGTGGTACATGTTTCTCTACCTCCTCAGGAGAGTGTAAATTTAATATCTATTACTATGAAGTACTAATTGCTAGATTTCAGTTTACATTTTTTCTGAGAATAATTATATCAAAACAAAAAGTTTCTGAATTATTAAGCATAGCAAAAAATATAAAAAATTTCTTTACACACTTGATGTGCACGTAATCCCAGAACTTTGCTTTTACCTAAAATGTCTACAGTTTGATTTCATATATTAATCAATCTTGACTCATTTGACATAGTCTCATTAGTGAGTCTCGGGGCTTGGAGCTTGGCTGTAGGAGCTATTCCACGTCACTTTGACGTGGCCGCTGATGACAGCAAGAATGGCATGCCCAGGGGTGCTTCATGGCTCAGTGGTTGAGTGTCTGCCTTCGGCTCAGGTCGTGATCCCAGGGTCCGGGGATCGAGTCCCACGTCGGGCTCCCTGCATGGAGCCTGCTTCTCCCTCTGCCTGTGTCTCTGCCTCTCTCTGTGTATCTTGTGAATAAATAAATAAAATCTTAAAAAAAAATGGCATGCCCATTTTCTGCTTTGCCTTGCTAGAACACTTATACAGTGTCATAAAGGAGATCCAGGTCCCATCACTAATTATCGTGGAGTAGAAATTAAGACCAAAACTAATAGAACTTATGGAATTCTGGTATTATGGAATCTTTGGTTCATACACTGAGAAATAAATTATATTTTACGAATTTAATCTTTCCGATGAGATTCTTGAACACATAGCTGGCACTAGTTTAATCTTTCCTGTAAGGATTTTGGACTTCAGGTTGTTATTATTGTTCAGCTGGTGTGCAGATATTAAATTTGAGGGTATAACAATAGCACTATTTGAAAACATATTCACCTGAAATATTTCCACAGGCTTCTTTCTTGCTTAGTGAGAAGAGATGCTGCTCTCATGTCTAAGCAATCTTTGCCTCCAAAATATTCCAGATCTACTCTGAGGGACCATTATAGAAAGATCTAGAATGGAAATTGAGGGAGCTCACCATTTACAAAGCAGGCACAAGAGTGTTTTATCACAGCACACCTTCTAACAGCAAAACGTGGAAACCCACCAAATGCCCATCACAGAATAGATACATGAATTGTAGGGTATTATTTCCGTCAAAGCTCCTACAGAACTTTGGACAAACTGTACCTACAAAATATGGGTAATTCTCCCACCCACAATGCTGAACACCAAAAAAAAAAAAAAAAAAAAAAAAGACTGACAGCCAAAATGCATCTCTGATGTTCAAAGTCAAGATGGTGGTTATGTTTTGGGAGGGCAGGGGGGCTATAAGAGAGTATAAGGGGGGGATCCCTGGGTGGTGCAGCGGTTTGGCGCCTGCCTTTGGCCCAGGGCACGATCCTGGAGACCCGGGATTGAATCCCACATCGGGCTCCCGGTGCATGGAGCCTGCTTCTCCCTCTGCCTGTGTCTCTGCCTCTCTCTCTCTGTCTCTGTGACTATCATAAATAAATAAATAAAAATTAAAAAAAAAGAGTATAAGGGGTATTTCTGGGGGTGCTGGAAATGGAAACAGTTTTTCTTTTGATCTGAGTGCCAATTACTTGGGTGTGTTCAGTTGGCAAAAATCAGTCTGTAAACCCAGGATTCATACACTTCTCTGTATGTATGTCATGTTTTAATAAACATAGTTTCTTTTTTTTGGGGGGGGGTTTCCTATTTATTTATTCATGGGAGACACAGAGAAAGAGGCAGAGACACAGGCAGAGGGAGAAGCAGGCTCCATGCAGGGAGCCCAAGGCGGGACTCAATCCCCGGTCTCCAGGCTCACGCCCTAGGCCGAAGGCAGGTGCTAAACCACTGAGCCACCCAGGGATCCCCATAAACATAGTTTTTTAAAAGGGCAGGTGAAGGACCAGAACTTGGTGAAGGAGCCTGAGCTAGATGAGTTGGAGATGATGGGGAGAAGTCTGGAAAGAGGTGTGCCCTGGAAACCACGGGAAGGAGGAACTGTTCCGCAGGACCCTGTGGCCCGGGGACAGTGGGGAGCATAAAGACCCTCTGATGACTGGCCTCTGTGAGAATGGCTTTAAGGAGGCAGGAGCCAGAGGCAGAGAGCTGAAGAGTGAGGTGGGAGAGCGCAGCGGCCGTCACGTAGCTGGATGCTGTGGGCAGATGCTGGAAACATCAGGGCAGCCAGGTTTCGTTTCCCCGAAGACAGGAGAGATTTGACCACATTAGTGTGGGAAGGGGCCAGTTGAAAGAAAGATGCTAAAGTTAGTGGGGGATGATTGATGGGGTCCCCGGGAATGGGCGGGGGTGGAATTAGCCTTGGGCAGGGGAAGGGGCACTCTGCATTCCATGGACACGGCAGGGAAGGAGGCCAGGGAGGTGCAGGTGCAGACTGCCTCGGACCCTGACGCTGGGAGGAGGGAGCTCACACCAGGCGCTCCAGTCTCCAGTGCAGCCCAGGGAGAAGAAGGATTAGGTGAGATAATGCGAAAATACTTTGTGAATTATAAATCATAACAAACACGCAAATGTACAGGCTGGGTGTATAATGGGAGAGTCATTTATAGACAATGTGTAGAGATCTTACGAGCCAAATTAGTTGTGGGGGATCCCCCTCCCCCCAGAGACACCCCCCCCACACCTGCTATTATATTTATCTAATTAGTTGGCAAATTACAGGTAGAATCTTGTTATTCGGTTCGGCTTAACAGTTTAAACCAATAATCAGCACCAACAGAAATGTTTTCTGGAGATTCTTTCCCCAGTTACAGTTAATTCTGCTCTGGCAGAACGGGTCCGTTCAAAGGTCTGTGGTTTTCAAAGGAAGACAGGGTCCTCGTTCCTGGATCTCATCCTCCACCTCTACCTCTGCTGCACCCCACAAGGCCCCCTGAGGCTTCCCCGTATGTCTGCCTTTCGAGGACACCCAGCCCAGCTCAGATCGCTGGAGTCGGTTCCACTCGTTCCCTCCTTTAGACTGCATGAAGCGTCTACTGGCACCCCCACCTCCAAAGGCAGGTGACTTTTGGGGAAAGTGTTCGTACGGAAATGAAAAATCTAGAAACGGGGCAGCCCGGGTGGCTCAGCGGTTTAGCGCCGCCTTCAGCCCAGGGTGGGATACTGGAGACCCGAGATCGAGTCCGCCGTCGGGCTCCCTGCATGGAGCCTGCTTCTCCCTCTGCCTGTGTCTCTGCCTCTCTCACTCTCTCTCTCCGTGTGTGTCTCTCATGAATAAATAAATTAAAAAAAAAAAGATCTAGAAACGTGTTTGTGTAAACCGTCTTGCCTGGTACCTTTGGAAGGTCTTTGTGGACTTTGGGAGGTAGGAGAGGGGAGCAGTGCACATACTCCGGTGCGAGGAACCCTGCTCTAGCAGAAAACGAAGCCAAGCTGTTACCAAAAGTGAGGAGGCAAATTGCTACTCCGAGCACATTTTATATGCTTGCTTCCAAAGCTGCTTAGAGTTTTGCTGACTTGGTATTCAGAAAACCAACCAGAGCCCAGAGATTTGACATTTTCTGGGTATTAAGTGCAAAATACTAACCAGATAACAGGGTTTGGGTGGGGGGCTGCCGGGGAGTGTTTTGTGGCAGACCATTAGTCTGGGCCGTTATCACATGAGCTACAGCGGGGCTTCGGGCTGCGGGCGGTGCACAGCGTCTGGTCACACCTGAGGAGCCTCACTCCGGGGCCAGGCCTGCCAGTCTCGGGGCAGCGTGAGCTCAGCTTCAAGCGCCAGGCATTCCGAAGGGCTCTGGCTGGAGGCAAGCAACACAACCAAATGAAAAACTTAAAGAACAGAAGAAGAAAAAAAAAAAAAAGAACAGAGGGAGAGAGCCATTTGGGGGCCAAAAAGAAATTTTGAAATCAGGGCCCCGGGCTAATTCAGAGCAAGTCCTTTGTGGCATCCATTCAATAAGATAAGTGATGGCCATAGGCTGGGACCTGTGCGGAAGGTGCGCGCCTCCCCGGCGCTGCTAAGGAGGAGCTGGCGCCCACCTGGGGCATCTGCTCAGGAGGTGGGCACCGGCTATCTCTGCAGACCTCGCAGCGCCAGGTGCGGAGCCTGCCCCCTGGGCAACCTCGCGGCACCCAGGCCAGTGATCTGGGGGGCTCACGTCCATTCACGCGCTAAGTGGCAAGACCACATAATGACCCCAAAGCCACGTAATCTTGCAGTCACCGCTTGACCCCGAGCATGGTGGAAGCAGAAGGAAAGTGGAAATTCCTCAGGCCGTATTCTGGGAGGGAGAAGCAGCAGCGTGGGAAAATACTTCCCATGGATCTTGCCTTCTCAGCCCAACAAAGAAATCTTGTGGTTTGTTGTCGGATTCCTTTGGCTAAATTTGTCAAAGGGAAAAAAAAAACCTCTCTTGGGTGAGGGAACCTTGCTTCAGACAGGGCTGCATGGCTCCCCTCTTTAATGATTCATAGCCCGCTCCCCCCCCCCCAGCCTTCTGCTTCTTGCTCTCTCTACACCTGTGGGCAGGTAGGGAGGAACGGGGAAGAGGTGTGTAAGCCTTTGTTCCTGCCCTGGACTCCTCTCTGGCCCGGCCCCAGGGGGAAATGCTGCTCCAGCGCTTTAGTGAGCTCAGGGAGCCAGGGCAGGGCTGGGGTCCAAGCGGTCCCCCTCGGCGACCATCCCCGAAGCCCCCATGAACGGTGTCACCGTGGCTTCCGCCCCCGTAGCTTAATTAAATTCTTATTCTCGTTACTCCTTAATGAAATTATTTAAAAAGCACTATTCCTTGATATCACTTAATAAAGGGCTGAGGGTGAGTACTGTGATACGGTGCAAAGTCCTGGTCTTTGCGACTAGAGAGAACTGGGCTCAGATCTCAGATCTGACCCTTGGCTGTGGGCTGCTGCTGAATCCCTAAAACTCCTTCTTTTCTAAAAATCTGGATGTTGCTATTAAAATGATGAGAGAAAAATGTCTGCCAGGAGCTCCTCGAGAAAAATGCATGAAGGTTTCTTCTTAATAAATGATGTTTCCTTATTTTTCTCTCAGTCACTGTTTAAATAGATTATATTTGGAGAAAGATGGGACATGGTCCACTGAAGTTCTTTAATACAGAAAACCCTGTTGTTTTTTTTAAGAGGTCATATCAGGTCAAAATTGGTTTCTCAACAAGGCCTGGAGAAGCCACCTTAAGTGAAAGTCCTGTCATCAATGACAAAGCAAACCTTGCAGTAAAATAGTTGTCACCGGCTTTCAACCTCCAGCAATGAAATTGCAGCAAGAGAATGGTCAACACTCAGGGCGTAAACTGAGGAATTAATCCCATCAGGGCTGTTGTAAACCTTTTTCCAGAGCACTTAGGCTTTGACTCCAAAAGATGTTGGATGGGACTTTTAAGATATCAAAGGTACGTTTTTTAACTAGACTCATGCTCTGTGTAGAAGGTGCATCTGGGTTTGGATCCTCTCAGTAATTCAGGGCAAAATGTGTGTTTCTTGGAGAAGGAATACAGCAGCCCTTGGGCCCACATTCCCTTCCGTATGGAGTGCATTCAACCGGAGCAGGGGAGGTGGGCGCCTCCTGACTCTGGGGAGAATGTTCATAGGCCTCATTACTGGTGCAACGACTGCACGTAGAGGGGTCGGTAGAGATCAAGTGGAGAGAACCGGACAAACTGCTCCAAGAGAGGTCTCTTTCCAAATGCAGCAAACATTTGTCAGTGCTTCCTAAGGGCACTTGCTTTCTACTTTTACCAGGTTTGCCAAATCCCCGTGACACCTGTACTTGATGATACTTAGTTGACTTTAAATTGACTCACTTTCCATGCTTCGCTGAACCCTCAGTAACAATCAGGGAAACCACAGGTTTTGTATATTTTTCTAGAGTACATTAGAGCATAGAACTATTAAAATGCATTTTCACATACCTCTGAAAATAATCTGGTGTCCCACCAGTCACACCGTGACTTTGAAAGACACCAGTCACACCGTGCTTTGAAAGACACTTCTTTAGATGAGCAAATACATTGTGAGAGGAGTGACTCTTACAGGCAGGGGGTTAATGGGTATTTTTCTTTTTCTGTATTACTTACCAAACCTCTTCCCAAGTTCTTTCTGGTTGAAGAGTTTCTTAATAAAGCCGCCCCCCCTTTTCTTTAGTACCTATAAACACTTTCATGTTATATCTCACTTGAGCCTCACAACACCCAGTGAGGTGGGCTGGATAAACATTAGGAATTCTGCTTGTGGAAGAAATCAAGGCTCAGAGTTTAAATTCTTTACTCACAGACACATAGCTAGTCAGTACTAGGGCAGGAGTAAGAGGAAGAGCCAAGCTGACTCTTTATCAGTTATATCCACTTAGGCGAATGATGGTGGGTGGGGGCCAGGTGTGAGGGTGTGCGTGTGTGTGTGTGTGTGTGTGTGTGTATGTGTACTCTCATCATCATGCACTAATTGCAAAGACAGGAACTTAAGGCTAGCTTGTCACAGAGACAGGACTTCTGTTCTAATTCAGTGGAAAACAGTGTGGCTTCCATTCTCTTCAAGATTTTGGTGGTTAAAGACACATGCTTCTGAGTCACACGCACTTAGGTTTGAAACTCTTTTCCACTGCCTGATAGTGAATGACCCTGGGAAAGTTTGTAAAAGTTTAATTTTGATGAGTTTCATCATCTGTAAAGAGGGAATAATACTACTCGATGCATGGGGTTGTCACTGATAGTTGCTGGTGAGAACCCCTACCTCACAGAGTTGTGATTTAATGAGATAATCTGAAAAAAAAAAAGACCTTATCACTGTGTTGGGTGTAAAGGGAGCATTAAGTGGTGGCCATTATTACTTTAATCAGAAATGTCTACTGTTGATGCTCTTGCTACCTAACATTTTGAAATCAATGATGGACATGATTGATTTTATGGAGGCCCATCTGCATGCATAGGGAAAAATACCTGTGATAATGGGGATGTACATTCAAACATTTATCATTTCCCCTCAAAGCCATCATAGTCACTCCCACATCCTTGCTCCATTTCTGTGGCCCAGTGGCCACTGCCATCCTTCCAAATACTTTCATGGCCACAAAGATACTTTATATTTTTACAGGGCCTAAAAATGTGCACCGACTCAGGTACACTAACTCACTTACCCTTCATAGCTGCCCTGTGATGCAGACACGATTCTCATTTCACGGATGAGAAAACACTCTCAGAGAGGTTGCATGACCTGCCAAGGTCATATAGCGTGTAAATAGAAAAGTTGGGACGGAAACACAGGCCTTCTCATTCTTTCCAACCACATGAGCCTCTGATAAAGCAGGAAATAAATACAGGATTGAATCTTCCTTTGACTTACATCTCCTTTTCCTGGTACACAATGTCATAAGCTTCTGCAAAAAGTTGCCCAGTGCACCAGGGAGCGGAAAGCATCCCCTCTTCGACTGACACCAATGCAGGAAGCTGTCCTTAACTCTCCCACCTGGACTGCCATTGGCCGGTTGCAGTTTTATGCCTTTTATTTAAACAGGCAATTCAGGCCGCTGGAAGCGAGCATTTTTCTGAAAAGGAAAACTGAGTCATTTGTTTTTCGCTGATTTCCATTCTGACCTCCTTCTGCGTTGAGCGATGGCAAATTGCTCCCAGACCTTTTGGTGACTCATCTGCGTGTTGGCAGCTTGTCCAAGGTTCCAATTCAGTTTCAGGATACTAATTTCCTATTTCCTCCCCATTTCAGAAAGCGTCACGATAGACTCTACCACTGTGAGCATCCAAAAGGAGGAAAGATGGGTTGGTTTTACAAACTGATGTCCCTTTCGACTGTGAAGATGAGGTCTCTGACTGAGATTCTGTGGGTGAATGTATCACCGCCATCTTTTTCAAAGGTCAAGTGGCCCCCTTCAAAGGGCTCTGGGTCCCAGACTTCATGGCACCTCCAAGAAAAGGTAAGGGAAACCAAGATGGAAGAGTGAGGGAGAGAAGTAAATGGCAGGAAAAGAGCAGATGGGGGAAGGGACTTAACGTCAAGGCCTTGACACAGTACCTCAGTCCAGAGGAGGGAAGATCTCAGTGATACAGAAGCCAACGCAAAGGTCCATCTCTCTCCTCTTCTCCCGCAAAGACCTCACAGCCTGAACCACCGTTCATTGAGCAGTTTTGCAACATGGTTTACCAACTGGCTGCCACTACAGAGAACTGGTATGTGGTCAAATGATTTTGAAAAAAAAAAAAAAGATTTTGCAGTATTCTGTCTTGATTAGATTATGAGTTCTATTTGAAGTTGTTTTTATGGAGTCTATATTTTCATTCAGATTAAAGGGTAGAGCTTGTGAAAACACTCCCAAGAGCTTTGGTAAGACAGTTTAATTCATTGGGTTTGAAAACATTGGCTCTGAGACTGAATTTCAACCAGGAATAAATGTCTCCAATGGGTACATGAGGTTTTTTTTTTGGTGTATAAATACACTGTTTTTTTTTTTTTTGGTGTATAAATACACTGGTTTTTTGGTGTATAGATACACTTGTTAGAAAACAGGTTAGAAAAACAGTTTAATACATGCCTAGCATGGGAAATCTCCCATGCTAGCCTAGGTTAAGCCCTTCCAGAAGTTTCCTTCAGATACTGGAAGTGAAAAAAAAAAACAAAAAACACAAAAACAAAGCACAACCCCCAGCATGATCTTCCTGTAGGTGTCACATCCCCTGCATCAGAATCAATGTGGAGTGGCTGTGAAGCATGCAGATTCCCAGGCTTTGTGGCTGAGCCACTGGATGAAAATTTCACAGAAAGGTCTAGAAGTCTGTGGGTTTAACAAGCTTCCCAGGTGATTCTGATGCACCTAGCATTTGTGAAGCACCATGGAGATCAGAAAGACAGCCCATTCTTCCACTGGGGGACCAGGGTTGGCCCTTGGGCCCTGTCATCTAAATCCAGGTAATTCTCATAGCTCTAGAATTGCTACAAACGAATTGCCCTTATAGGAGTCACCAAGGGTGGGACTGATTTATACCAAGAAAATATAACACTGACTTCCATTACATCACCAGTAAATCTTTGGAGACTTTTTAAAAAGATCATTTATTAAGGAGAGAGAGAGAGAGAGAGAGAGAGAGAATGAGCATATGAGTTGGGGGGAGGGGCAGAGGGAGAGACACTCTGAAGCCAAATGAGCACAGAGCCAGACGGGCCTCTCATCTCATGAGCCTGAGATCACAACCTGAGCCAAAATCAAGAGTCAGACACTTAGGCAATGGTGCCATCCAGGTGCCCCAATCCCTGGGAAGTTTAATTTACTGAATCATATAACTCAAATCTGGAATCTTATATGTGAACTTCTTATTGGAATGGTTATTTATCCATTTTAAGTCAAGGAAAAGAATTCCATAAATATAAAGATTGTTTTATGGCAACAGAGGCCTATTCTTTCTGTAATCTTAGATTGCTGGCAGCCAGAATCTTTTAGTTAAAAAAAAAAATTTTAAGATTTTATTTATTTATTTGACAGAGAGAGAGAACACAAGCAGGGGGAGCAGCAGAGGGAGAGGGAGAAGCAGACTCCCCACTGAGTGGGGAGCACAAGGTGGGCTCAATCCCAGGATCCTGGGATCATGACCTGAGCTGAAGGCAGTCGCTTAACCGACTGAGCTATACCCCCCAAAATTTTTTTAAGATTTTTTTTTTAAAGTAATCTCTACACCCAACGCAGGACTCAAACTCACAACTCTGAGACCAAGAGTCACATGCTCCATGGACAGACCCAGCCAGGCACCCCACAAACATTTTTTAATTACAAAAGAGGTTGTGCCTCTCCGGGTTAAATCAATAATCTGGTGGGCTCAGGTGACACAGGTGAAGCAAGTGCAGCTGTGGCTTTGTCAGCATTCTATTTCCTTTGAAGTGCTGGACTTGAGCAGAGACTGCCAATGACCCCTCAAGTGAGGCTCCATCTCAAACTGGTTTGCCAATTACAGAACCAGTTTTTGAGGGCTGCCTATGTGCCAGGCCTGTATGCTGGCTACTTTGGATTGATATATTAAAAAGAGGGCCTCTCAACGGTGCATCAGAATTACTGGTAAAGCCTTTTCAGAATATTGCGGAATGGACCCACCCCACATCTATTGAATCGGAACCTTCGGGGCAACATCCACGTTTGAATGCACAGAGCGCCCCGGGTGCATTTAATGCAGAGCCAGGGCTCAAGACAATGGTGCTAAAAATTCTACCTTTGGAGAATTTTTAATCTACAATAGATGATATTGATATAAATATATCTGGCGGGGGACATGTATTAAGAACATGTTATAGACAAAACATAATAGTGGACAGATACCATCAAATCCAACAGAGAAACAAATGCGTAGATGGAAGGATAAATGCAAAATTGGCAGAGTTAGGGAAAGTACAGACATATTTCTGGGCAGATTCTATTGCATCTGGTTGATGGGAAGAGCAACAGACCGTGCTGTTGTTTTTTTTTTTGGAACTTCAAATTAAAAGCTTATAATAAAACACTGGTTCTAGTTTAAAAGGCAATGCTTTAACTTGTTCAAAGTTCTTATCTTTTGGAAATTATATAAAAATCACACAGGGATGCCTGGTGGCTCAATGGATCTGACTTCAGCTCAAGTCATGATCCTGGGGTCCTAGGATCAAATCCCACATCAGGCTCCCCACAAGGAGCCTGCTTCTCCCTCTGCCTATGTCTCTGCCTCACTCTCTGTCTCTCATGAATAAATAAATAAAATATTTAAAATAAAAAAAAATCACACAAAGGAAGTTTCTAGAGTATGTACAATTTGTATTAAGGGACACCTGGGTGGCTCAGTGGTTGAGCATCTGCCTTTGGTTGAGGTCGTGATCCCAGGGTCTTGGGATCGAGTTCCACATCAGATTCCCCACAGGGAGCCTGCTTCTTCCTCTGCCCGTTTCTCTGCCTCTCTCTGTGTGTCCCTCGTGAATAAATAAAATTTTAAAACATAATTTTTGTGGCCTTTAATTTTTATTGTAAGGTAGAGCTACAAATAACTGACTTCTGCACAAGACTAAGTATGTTGTCCAGGAAAAAACAAAAGACTAAAACAAATATGCTGTGAACATGGATAAACACATATTACATCCATGTTTAGATGAAATCCAGGCAGTCGTATAGCAAGTGAAGAGAAATCAAAGCCTTGCAGCCTGGCCAGCGAGAGGTTCTCTGAAGGGCATCCTGCGGAATGCATTTCTCTTGGCACTTGCTCTAGTGGACTCAATTCAATTCTAAGCAGATTTCTTTAATCCTTAGCTCTAACTGGGTCAGCGTCATCTGATTTTAAGTATTCTTACAGGAGACATATGCACAGTGATTACTGAAATAGCTACACAACTTTGCCTGGAAAGTTTCTTCGAAAATGCTCAAAAGACCCAATTCACATAAGTGGACAAGTCTCCGGTGGGACCACCACTATTCTAGGGTTAGGAACAGAGGTGGCTGTCAGATGATAAATATGCCAAAAGTTCCATTCAGGTTGTTTTGTTTTGTTTTTTATTCAGCTGCTTAGGAAAAATGTTTAATTAGCTTACCTTATTCTCTGTATTGGTTCAGGAAGATTCTGTTGGGTGAGTTGAGGACCTGGATTTGAAGAGAATTTTAAGAGTTGGGAGGATAAACATTTTGTTTTCAAATCAGAAAATCTAAACAAAACATCCACTGTGTGGCTACCCCTTACCAGAGACAATTATCAGTAGGTGGGTCAGTGACACTATTTCAAGACAGGTGCTACTCGTTAACTTAGAGTCCTTTCCCTATACTTGATCGTCTTACTGGATTCACTTATTCTTTGTACTTTGTTGGTGATTCTCTTTGAGGTTTTAGATTTACATTCATCTTTCATCTACAAATAGTGATCATTTTATCTCATCCTTGCTGTATTTTTTACCTCTTTCTCTTGCTTAATTGTATTAGCCAATATTTCTAGTACAATGTTCCATGGTAAATAGTAATAGTGACAGGTATTCTCATTATGTTTATATCGGGATACCTTTGGCGGTGTTTGTCCCTTAAGTACGATGCAGACATTTAGGTTTCCACCCCACTCCATCCCCAAATACAATTATGTGAATAGATTTTATATTACAGGCCCATCTAAACCTTCCTGAAATAAACTCCAGTGTTCACAAACCTAAGAGGCAGTCTACCGGCTGGGTCTAAGGAAGCCATAGTACCATTTTTCAAGTGGATGAGCTAAGGAAGAGAGGGTCTTATTCTGTCTGCCTTTGAGGTCTCTAGATTGAAAATTCATTACAGGAAACACTCTTTATCCATCTCGGTATCTCTAAATTTTCTTTTTTTTTTTTAATTTTCATTATCCAAATGTGCACTATAAGGAATCTCTTTAAAGCCCCTCCCACTTGTAATAGAGTCTTCAAGTCCTGAAGTCAGCTTACCTCAAACTCCCCAACCATGCAGGTACTGGTTTTCACGCCCCTGCGCGGTCCACTAGCCACAAGGACTGCTGGTAGTCAGCGGCCTTTACGCTCAGCCCTAGGGCCTCTTCCATCACACAGATCTCCCTGCCCACTTGTAAGAAGTCGCCTTCCAGCTAGTGAGCCCCACAATGGAAAAAGCAGCCTCTTCTTGTTCGTTGGCCTTCAGAAGCTGGCAGAGTGTCAACAGGCTGAAGATCACAAATAGGAGGAGATGCTAGGGACCCCAAAGTCAGGACTTCCCTACTTGTCTCAGATTATAGAGTTGGGGATGGACAGGGAGACCAGGCAAGAAGGAAGGAATGACGGCAAGGAATGATTCTCCCATTTACTTTTGCCAGTGAGAGGAAGCAAAGTTGTCAATTTACTGGGTAATTCCATTATATTCTCTGGCGTGGTTATATTAACAGGTTAAAAGATGTGAAGGTATATGAAAGAACAAAAATACTCACATCTATTATTTAATAGTGAGATTAAGAGTCCCAACTTTGTAATCTGACAATTCTATGTGTGAGTCCTGACATGTCAATTATTGGTTGTGTGATCTTGGGCAAGTGTCTTAACTAAGCCTTAGTTTCCTCTTTTGTAAAACAGGGCTAGCACGCCAACCTGTTTCTTATGCATATATGGATAAAATGAGAGAATGTATAGACACATAATGGAGGCTCAGTACACATTAGCTACTGTGATTTTTCTATTTAGATTTAAGTTATATGACATATTTTTCATACAGTGAGGACTAAAATAAAAACTCCAGGGCAGAGGGTGGGCTATTCATCTCCCTTTAGTTCTTAATGCCATTTAGAACTGTAATATGAAATTCATTTAATCTCACAGCCAAAGGAAGGGTGATTTGAAATGATGAAAACCAACTATATGGCTCATGGACTTGAAAAAACCTAAGAGACCATGATTTCAGAGGAGCAGCAACTCCTTGGAATAGGTTGCAAAAGTTATATATCTATATATAATTAATATACATGTGTATGGCTATAACAAGGTCATAAAAATATTTACTACAAGTAAATATGATATGAAAGGAGGAATGTGGACATTTAGGCTATCTTGGTTATCTTATAGACACGTTAGTCAAAAGCCAGAAGAGACAATACTTGTAGGTAAAAACGACAATTTCAGGAATAGCAACTGAAATACTCAACTCACAGTCTGACTCATTCATCACATTCAGGGGTCAGCAAACTGTTTTCTGTAAAGGGACAGATAGGAAATATTTTAGGCTTTGCAGGCTATAGGGTCTCTGTCCTAACTACTCAACTCTGACATTGCAGCCACAGACACTATGTAACAGAATGGCATGACTGTGTTCTAATAAAGTCTTATTTACAAAAACAGGTGGCAGAGCAGATGTGGTCTGTGGGCCATAGCTTGCTGCCCTGCTGTAAACCATATATCATATCTAAATAACATGACTTTCTCAACTATTCAGAAGCAAGCTTAATCTGATCTCTGTACTAGTTAACAATTTGTGTGCTGTTCTCATATGAAGATAGATAATTATATATACTATATACAATTGATATAAAAAGTTCTAAATGTTTTATATAATTGTGAAAAAGCTTAACACTGTATTGTATTTGTTTTTATGCCCATATTTCAGTTGTTGACAGCTTTTGTCCCTTGACAATAGAAAAAAAATACAGTTAATCTGGTCTTTGAATTGTGAGGTTCAAAGAAGTCACACTATTCAGAATAAGATTTGATGGCTTGAAAACATTAGGAGTTCATTCCTCTCCCAATATTTTTGCTTTGTCATATGTGCAGTTTGGTTTTTTTAATCTGTAATCCAGTTCTGAACTTTTTTCACCATTATGTAAAATATTTAAGTTGTGAATTTGTTTGGAAATTTAAAATTTACATATGCCAAAGACCAAGTGCCAAAAGACAAACTACTAACATATTTAAAATCCAACTAATGATAATAACTAAACCACATGATTCAGAAACAGGCTTAGGTCCATCTTCTTTATTCAATCTAGATGACCGACATTGGTAAGTATTATAATTCTGGTATAAAAATATATAAATACAGTTGCTAGCTATTACAGAAAATATTTGAAAGTGAAGCTGTCAACTGTCATTTGGAGGATAGAAGCTTATGTTCAACAGGGAACAATTGTTAGAAAAAATCCTGTCATCTCTTTTTACAAGTACATAATTTATATTGGGGATTTTTTTTTAAACCACTGTAGTCAGAAACATTATTTATATAAATATGCACTTAGTTATACTCTAGAATGTAAAACTGCTTCTTACTGATTGTACTTATCAATTTGACAGCTGTACTGTATTTAAAATGGATTAAAAGAGAGCAGATTAAAATAGATTAAAAGATTGCTCAGTGGTGAGTCTGCTTCTCCCTCTCCTCCTCACTCATGCTCTCTCTCACTCTCTATGTAGCTGTCTTTCTATCAAATAAATAAAATCTTTAAAAAAGAGAGAGATAATTTTATGGCAGCAAAATAATCAATGGAATTAAAAAGATTTTAAATCAGCATGTTGAATTTATAAGTTTCAAAACAAAAAATGTAATGATGTCACTCAAGAGGCATATAGAATGTCATTGCATGTTTTGACTGCAATGTTCTCAGTGCTCTGAAAGCAATTCAAGAATTTGAAGTTGAGCAAGATTAGATGTTTACTGATTTTTTTTTTTTTTTACAGAACATCTTGGTCCAAGGCCAGAAAACTGTTGTTTTCTTTTCTTTTTTTTTTTTTAAGATTTTATTTATTTATTCATGAGACAGAGAGAGAGAGGCAGAGACACAGGCAGAGGGAGAAGCAGGCTCCATGCAGGGAGCCCGATGTGGGACTCGATCCCGGGTCTCCAGGACCACTCCCTGGGACAAAGGCAGGCACTAAACCACTGAGCCACCCAGGGATCCTCACCACCCAGGGATCCCCTGTTTTCTGAAAAAAAGGAATGAATGTCAATTAATTTTTTACAAACCCAACTTGAAGGGCATTTAATTAATAGCCACATTTGACAGAGTTCAGAGGTGTGTAACCTCATAAATCAACTGAGAGCTCACTAAAGCTTGTTGTGAGGTAGAGGCAAAGTACTATAGAATAGTTCCTGACCTAATAAATTCTCAATTTATTTTAGCTATTCATTATGGTCAACATTTATTGTAGTGTACACTATATTATGCGAGAGTGGAACTATGACAGCCTTAAAAGTCAGACTGGCCTGAGTTCACATTGTGATAAAATGAAATTACTTACGCTCCCTCGGATGGTTTCACTGTGGGCAAAATGGTGATATTCCAGATTCTTTAGAAGAACACTTGCAAAACTGGTCTTAATTTACATTTCTGGTTTCTGCCATTTTTTTTTTCATTAAAAAGGCCTTGCGAGAAGTACTCTATCTACAGGCAGAAGTACAGGACTAATTAGATTTGAGAAGAAGTTGATCAGGAGTTTCTCATTTTTCATCTTGAGGGAGGAATGATGTTTTGAATTCCTGATCTGCAAGCACGTATATAATGTCATAAAGAAAAGAAAAAGTATATAATGTCATAAAGAAAAGAAAAGAAAAGAAAAGAAAAAAAGAAAAGAAAAGAAAAGAAAAAGTTTCCCCTAAATATTAAAATCAAAATTGGGTAGCCCTGGACAAAGAAAAAACCCCGAGTTGACAGATGGAGTCGCTCAGAACAATGGAGCAACTATATAATTTTTAAAAACAAGTTATTCTCAGCTACGGAATTAGTGAATACTCTTTTGTGCTTTAGTTAAAAACTGTTACCTACGCAACAGAAATACCTATCCCTAAAACTGCATTAAAAGATTAAAAGTACACTTTGAATGAAATGGTAAAGTTATAATATGAGTGAATATAAAATAATATAAACAACTACAAAACACACTAATTTTTTTTTGGTTCTTTTTTAAAAACACATTTAGTTTTTTTAAAAAAACCTATTTCTGTGAAATTACTTTTATGAAAATTTCAGCAAGTATTTCCATAAGATAAATTCACAGGAGTGAAATTGTTAAGTCAAAGAGCTGTCATGATTTCAATAGGCAGATATTGATAAATGAACCTCAGAAAAGCTACACCAATTTACACACCAACCAAATGCAGGTATGCCCTCAGTCCCAAGGCTCTTGCCAACTCACTCCACCTGCTATTTTCAGTTACGTTCAACCCACAGTGAGAACATATCCTATTAAATGCCTTAGATGCCTTCTTATCTGATCAACTAATAAACGTGCTGTAACGTTCATCCTGTCCAATCCAGGATGAATGGTTCTGTTTTCAGTAAAGAACACCATTCTCCCCATGGATTGTCGACTCCCAGGCTTCCTTTCTTCTCTTTCCTCTCAAGCCTGGACCCATTTTCCAGGCTTTCTGAAGCTAGAACCCTGAGCTCCTTCAAACCTTGTCCCTTTGTGCAGTGTCTCCCCTAAAAAAAATCTCATTTCTGGAAAATGCTAGCCCTCTGCTCAGGCTCCCCTCTCCTGTTGGAAAACATCCAACATGTGTGTGCCTCAGCCCCGTCCTGGTTTGGAACTTGAGCTGCCCCGAGCACAGCATGCAGTCCTTCTCCCTGTTGCCGGGTCCCTGTCCCACAGCTTTGGGCAGAGGTCTGCAGACAGGAGGCCATCAGAACCACCTGTCAGTCTTCATTTCCTCTGACCTTCTTCCTCACCTGACCCCGTGGGCCTCTCTCCCCTGGGCTTCCAGGGCGACGCTCTCTGGGTTAGCTTTCCCGGGTCCTTCCCCGCACGTGTGGACCACTCTATGGAACTGACTGGTTGTGGTCAGGCGACAGCCCCCAACCAAAGCACATCCCTAAGCTTCCGAGGGTCACACTCCTAGTGGAATGGGTAAGAGCGCAGAGTCGGAAGCCCGATCGCTGGGTGTAGCTCAGTTCTACCACTTTTGCACTGGGTGAGGCAATGTCACTGTGCATCTGTCAAAAAACATCCCAGCTGTTTCTGGATGATGTGTGGCTTAAATGGTCTAACCATGGAAAGTGCTCAAAATTATCTGGTATATAACAGGCTCTCAAAAAATGACATTTCTCTTTCCATCATGTCAAAGTACATCAATAAAACATCCGATTGGAAACCAGGAAGAGGATTCTCACTAGGCATCAAATCTGCTGACCCTTGATCTTGGATTTGCAGGTCACAAAGGAGAAATAAATATCTGTTTTCTAAGAAAAAAAATTACTATACATGATTGGAAGGCACAAATAATAGGACAGTGAAATAAGCACAGATATAGTAAGCAGTGGGGTTCAAATCTTGACTGAACAATTTACTAGGGGCATGATATGGGGCATATTATGATTCGGATCTTGGTCTGCTGGATTGTGCACTTAATGAAGCTAATTCCATCTTTTTCATATCACAGAGTTGTTATATGAACTAAAATAAACAGAATTAAGTGCCTAATGCAATGCCCAGGATAAAGCAAGTAGAAATTTGCTGTTTTTTTGTCATCCTTTCTAGCCTCTGTGATTATTGATACTATCAGTAGAAAATAAGCAGATCAAACTTAACATGTAGGGTTCTACTTTCAAATATATATTAGAATTTAGCTCTACTACTGTACTACTGTATAAAACTGCGGTTAACAGTGGAGACATTTCCATCGTATCTATGAATTCCTGCAAATAAAAAAAATTATCATACAGAGAAGAAGAGTGAATAACATGGTACATTTAAAAGAAATAGAAAAATATATATGTGTGTACATAATGAGCTAGACAGACCACGGCCAAAAACATTTAGGGGAAAAAAAACCCTATAAATTTCAGAAGTCTAGTTTGACCCATTTTGAGCAGTTAGACCAATGTACTTAACTATGGAACCAGATCTTAAGAATTTTCACTTTACACAACACATACGTGGGTTGGCGTTGATTCATGGCACAATTTCCAGTCTGTTATTTTCGTGCTGTGCCAGTACATATTAGATAAATTAGTATTACTGGCCATTCTAACACTTGTAACAATTGATTAATAGACTGTCAACCCATATTTGTCCACACCATTGGGCTGTAGTTAAGTAATTATGATGCCTTTTGTATACATTCAACAAACTGGCTCTTGTTCAAATTATCTGCTTTTTGGAAAAATGCAAGTCATACTATTTTAGTTTCAAGATAAACATTTGCTTCTATTCTCAAACTTTGTATACGGGAAAATTCCTCTAACATTCCTGGGGGGCGGGGAAATGGTATTTAATTAGATTTCGCTTTTCCAAATGTAAAAATAGAACTCCCTGAGGGCCAGCCGGCTTCTGATGGTATTAGGTTGTAAGCTCCACAAGGACAGGAAGTATTTTTTAACTTCTGTTTTGTCTGTATTATCTGGCATAGAGGATGGCACATGGTAAATTGTTGAATTGAGTTACAAAGAAGTGTATACAATGAACCTAAAGCTGTCTAAAATAGACAAAAACCACCTTTTCTCCAGAAGTGTGGACATTTCCACCTGGGTGTGGTTCAGGAACTCAAGCATGGGAGGATGGTGTACATTTCTTGCTTTGTCATTCCAATTCTGCTCTTGATCTAGGAAATATTCCTGGAGTGGTACTTACGGCCTCTGATCTTCCCCTTTGTTAGTCGTATGCGGCCTAGAAAAGCTCTTGGAAAATCCCATGATAAAAACAAAGGCAAAGTAGACTATGGGGGTGCAGATATAAATGGATTACTGGACAAAAGGACAAACAGAGAAATCTCTGGTAAGAGACTCAAGCAAGGGGCACCTGGGTGGCTCAGTGGTTGAGCGTCTGCCTTTGGCTCAGGGCATGATTCCAGGGTCCTCGGATCAAGTCCTGCATCAGGGTCCCCACAGGGAGCCTGCTTCTCCCTCTGCCTGTGTCTCTGCCTCTCTCTGTGTCTCTCATAAATAAATAAAATCTTAAAAAACAAAAACTCAAGTGATTGTTCAAAAGGGTCTCACTGTTCTAAAAATGGACCTGATAACATGAAGCACCTTGGTTGTAATGGTCTCTGACCTTTTTTTCTGAGACCAGAGTTTGGGGTAGATAGCTATGTACCTGGTACTAATCAGGAAGTACATGATATTTATATCTAAAATGTGTTTAGTTTTATTTAATGATCTCATTCCTGAGTTCCTTTTTCGTTAAAGTAGCTTTCATTTCTATTATTGCAGTTATGAATTTAAAAAAAAAGGTTTATGCCAGTAGATGCTGCTATTAAATCAGTACCCCCAAATCCTTGGGCCTCTAGCTTTTGTTCAGACTCTGAATTTGGGCAGAGTACAATGTTACTGTGAAGCAGTGCAGTGAAACTGCAGTGAATAGAAAGTGGGTTTTGGGGAGATGATAAGCCTTGAGACATAAAGATTTAATTACTGTCCAATACAATGTAGAAGCTTACTTATGAGAGTAGTAATTACTGTTTATTGCTCTGAGGAAAATAAAAAGACAAGGGCAAGAGGAAACTCCTTTGAAAAGTGGAATACCTTTTACAGAGATACCTGATGTACATTACAAAATTCTAAAAATAAAGTAAAATATACAAAAATCTATGAAGACAGCAACAGCAACATCACATTCACGTTACCAGGAAGATGGGAGAACGGGAACCGGGAATAAAGATCTCTGGCAGGGAGCTGAGCACACAGGACACAAGCTCTGTCAGCAAAGGACGCTGGGTGGGCATCAGAGAGGCCAGACTAGGTTTATTGGCTCCCTGCTGGTAGTACAAGCAGGGCCAAACCTATCTAGGTGGAAGATTCCACTTACCTCAAGGCCTTAATGAGCTGAGGGCTGAGACTTAGAAAAGGTTTTCACAGATGATTTATTTTTTTAAAAAACATTTTACTTATTCATTCATGAGAGACACACAGAGAGAGGCAGAGACACAGACAGAGGGAAAAGCACACTCCCTGTGGGAAACCTGATATGGGACCCCAGGATCATGACCTGAGCCAAAGGCAGATGATCAACCACTGAGCTCCCAGGCATCCCTTTACAGATAATTTAAAATGACATCTTTCTGGGATCCCTGGGTGGCTCAGCGGTTTAGTGCCTGCCTTTGGCCCAGGGCGTGATCCTGGAGACCCCGGATTGAGTCCCACGCCGGGCTCCCAGTGCATGGAGCCTGCTTCTCCCTCTGCCTGGGTCTCTGCCTCTCTCTCTGTGTGTGACATAAATAAAATCTCTAAAAAAAATAATAATAAAAAATGACATCTTTCCCCAAAAAAGATTCCTCTTCAAAATATGCTGAAGAGGCAGGTGGTCAGCTAATTTTTGCTTTGGACGTGTTCTCAGTGACTGAGAAATCATGGGGTCCCATGTTCCATTTAGAACTATTCTGACTGTAAAATGCCTTCCTTGTATTTCTGAGCAGCAACCTGGCTGCCTAGGAATCCCAGCCTTTGGTCACACTTCTCCCTGAAGGAGCAGATGAGCACTGTCACTTTGATCCCTCCCCAGTCCAGTATGTGAGGATGACTGTCACGTCTCCAAGTTTTCTCGTTCCCAGGCCAGGCCTCCCCAGATCTTCTAGTGCATCCCAAGTGTTTCACCCCCCACTGCCAACAGGTGTTAGGTCTGAAATGTTTTAAAACTATACATTTATTTTTTTTTATATATAAATTAATTTTTATTGGTGTTCAATTTACCAACATACAGAATAATACCCAGTGCTCATCCCGTCAAGTGTACCCCTCAGTGCCCGTCACCCATTCACCCCCACCCCCCACCCTCCTCCCCCTCCACCACCCCTAGTTCATTTCCCAGAGTTAGAAGTCTTTATGTTCTGTCTCCCTTTCTGATATTTCTCACACATTTCTTCTCCCTTCCCTTATATTCCCTTTCGCTATTATTCATTTTCCCCAAATAAATGAGAACATACACTGTTTGTCCTTCTCCGGTTACTGTGGCCAAGTTCAAAAAGGGTGTTGCCTGAGTTCTTCTCTGGGATTTTGATGGAATCTTGTCTCACATTTAGATCTTTCATCCATTTTGAGTTTATCTTTGTGTATGGTGCAAGAGAGTGGTCCAGTTTCATTCTTCTGCATGTGGATGTCCAATTTTCCCAGCACCATTTATTGAAGAGACTGTCTTTCTTCCAGTGGATCGTCTTTCCTCCTTTATCGTATATTAGTTGACCATAAAGTTCAGGGTCCACTTCTGGGTTCTCTGTTCTGTTCCATTGATCTATGTGTCTGTTTTTGTGCCAGTACCACACTGTCTTGATGAACACAGCTTTGTAGTACAACCTGAAATCTGGCATTGTGATGCCCCCAGATATGGTTTTCTTTTTTTTAAAATTCCCCTGGCTGTTTGGGGTCTTTTCTGATTCCACACAAATCTTAAAATAATTTGTTCTAAGTCTCTGAAGAAAGTCCATGGTATTTTGATAGGGATTGCATTATACGTGTAAATTGCCCTGGGTAACATTGACATTTTCACAATATTAATTCTGCCAATCCATGAGCATGGAATATTTTTCCATCTCTTTGTGTCTTCCTCAATTTCTTTCAGAAGTGTTCTGTAGTTTTTAGGGTATATTTTGAGAACCATTTGAATGGTAAATGGTTCTCCAACCTTTTATTTTCAGGTTGTAGGTGTCCTTCTGTCTAAAATGAGTCTCTTGTAGACAGCAAATAGATGGGTCCTGTTTTTTTATCCAGTCTGAAACTCCGCGCCTTTTGATGGGGTCATTAAGCCCATTCCCGTTCAGAGTTACTTGAACTTCTTCTTAAAGGGGAGTTTTAAGAGTCCCCCTTAAAATTTCTTGCAGAGCTGGTTTGGAGGTCACATATTCTTTCAGTTCCTGCCTGTCTTGGAAGCTCTTTATCTCTCCTTCCATTTTGAATGAGAGCCTTGCTGGATAAAGTATTCTTGGTTGCATGTTCTTCTCATTTAGGACCCTGAATATATCCTGCCAGCCCTTTCTGGCCTGCCACGTCTCTGTGGAGAGGTCTGCTGTTACCCTAATATTCCTCCCCATGAAAGTCAGGGACTTCTTGTCTCTTGCTGCTTTAAGGATCTTCTCTTTATCTTTGGAATTTGCAAGCTTCACTATTAGATGTCGAGGTGTTGAACGGTTTTTATTGATTTTAGGGGGGGATCTCTCTATTTCCTGGATCTGAATGCCTGTTTCCCTTCCCAGATTGGGAAAGTTTTCAGCTAGGATTTGTTCAAATACATATTCTGGCCCTCTGTCCCTTTCGGCGCCCTCGGGAACCCCAATTAAACGTAGGTTTTTCTTCCTCAGACTGTCATTTATTTGCCTTAATCTGTCTTCATGGTCCCTTAATTGTCTGTCTCTTTTTTCCTCAGTTTCCCTCTTTGCCATTAACTTGTCTTCTATGTCACTCACTCGTTCTTCCACCACGTTAACCCTCGTCGTTAGGACTTCTAGTTTGGATTGCATCTCATTCAATTGATTTTTAATTTCTGCCTGATTGGATCTAAATTCTGCAGTCATGAAGTCTCGTGAGGCCTTAATGCTTTTTTCTAGAGCCACCAGTAGCTGTATAATAGTGCTTCTGAATTGGCTTTCTGACATTGAAGTGTAATCCAGATTTTGTAACTCTGTGGGAAAGAGGGCTGTTTCTGATTCTTTCTTTTGAAGTGAGGTTTTCCTTCTAGTCATTTTGCTCAGTGCAGAGTGGCCAAAAACAAGTTGTATTGGAACACGGGGGAGTATCACTGGTCCGTCTAGCTGGTCTTCTGGGGGAGGGGCCTGCTGTGCTGATTTTCAGGTGTCAGCACTTGGGGGAGCTGCTCTGCCCCTGCCTGCTGCAGGGCTCAGCGGGGGTTGTTTACCCCGTGGGGCCCCAGGAGGAACAGCAGCAGTTGCTATGGCAACTCTGGAAGCCTGGATTCAGCCTCCGCAGGAACTACGGGGCTCGGGGCTCTCGGCTCTCCGTCCGACCGACCGCAGGGCCTGGAGGCTCCGGGGCGGGGCCGCTGATCTGCTCAGCTCGGGGCAGGAGCGTCCTTGCTGTCCTGGGCCCTCCCGGCCTCTGCCTGTCCCGGGGGAGGCCGGATCCTGGGCTGTGTCCCGGCGCCCTGTGCTCCGGGGCCTGCGCTGTTGGATTCGCGCTCCCGCCCCGCAGCTCCCTCCCTGGAGCCGCTCCCGAGCCCCTCCGAGCTGCTCCGGTCGGTCCCTCCGTGTGCGCTGCAGCCCTTAGGGAGCTCGGCGCACTCTCCTGCGCTCGCAGGTGTCTGTTAGTGTCCCCGGGAGCCCGAGGGCATCCCCGCCCTCCCGGGTCCTGCTCCAACTCCCTGCGGGCCCCTTTCCCCCGGGAAGGTTGGTGCAGCTCCTGCTCCTCCGGGACGGGGCTCTCCCGTCCTGGGGACACTCGCCCCGGCCTCAGCCCGGCTCCTCGCGGGGCCCCTCCCCCTCGGAGGCCTTTTGTTCCTTTATTTCTTTCCCCCGTCTTCCTACCTGGATAGAAGCGCGAACTCTTCTCACTGTAGCATTCCAGCTGGTCTCTCTTTACATCTCAGGCTGAATTCGTAGATTTTCAGGATGGTTTGAAGGTTATTTAGGTAACTTGGTGGGGACAGGTGATTTGGGGACCCTGCTCTTCCGCCATCTTGCCCCTCAAAACTATACATTTAATTATTACATACCATACTTCTGGTATTATCTGGGCAGGAATGACTTCGATGGCTAACATTGGGGAAACCCTGAACAGCTCTGTGCACATTATTTAGCCTTTTCAGATAATAGCTTACCCTAAAAAAGATTATAGGCTTTAAAAAATTCCCTTTGAAATTAAATTTAGCTTAAACAAAGGGAAGTAGTGAGGAAAGAAAGGACTTATTCAACGAGTAACCAAAAGAATTTGCAACTAACACAACCCACACAGCTCCTCAGGCTAGATTTTTGTCTCTATCACATGAAGTCTTTGCAAAATCCTAAATAATTTAGGGCTTACTCTAGAATGGGTCCTAATTTCTGGTGATAGCTAGAGCCATTTTGTTTTTTACGAAGCTAATTATAAATATTCAGTTAAATATTTAGGCCCACGATTCCAGAGAGAAAATCCAGAAGAATTTCCCAACCTTGTCCCCACTCACCCCCTCAGCTTCAGTCTCAGCCCACATTGATAATCTATCAATTGTGATAGTTTAAAAAAAAAAAAAGACCTCAAGCAGCACTAGGTTTACAATAGAACTCAAAGCAGTTGCTGACAATCAGCCTATAAACCCAGTGCTGCATATTAAGATTTTTCTAAGTTTAAATTCAAGGGATGGATGGATTGATTGATGAGAAAAAGAGAACGGGGTGGGGGGAAGCAGAGGGAAAACCTAAGCAGGCTACAGCCCAGTGCGGAGCCCCACATGGGGCTCGATCTCACAACTCTGAGATTATGACCTGAGACGAAATTAAGAGTTGGACACTCAACCAACAGAGTCACCCAGGCATCCCTCAAATTTTTTTCCAATTTGCATCTGTTGAGATAACTATATTTTTATCCTTTTATAAAAATTAACATGGCAAATTACATTGATTTCTCAAATATCAAATCATATTTGCATAAATGGAGAATTAACCTCACTTTGTAGTGATGCATTATCTTTTGTATCTATTGAAAATCCCTTTCCTATATATTGTGATGTTCTTGTCAGGTTTTTGGTATCAAGGTTAGGGTGGACTTAGTTTAGCAGTATTTTATTTTTTAATTTACTGGAAGCATTTGTATAAAATTGAGGTAATTTCTTCCTTAACTGTTTCAAAGAATTTACTGGAAAGTTCTATATTTTCTTTGTGGAAGGGCTTTTAGCAATTGATTCAATTTCTACTCAAAGAAGAAACTCTTCAGATTTTCCATTTATTTTGTCAGTTTAATTTTTTGAGGAATTTGTCCTTATTCAAATTTTCAAATTGATGTTGTTTATCATCACATCTTTTCACTATTTGTAGAGTCTCCAGTGATACTATATTTTTCATTCCTGGTGTTACTTTTTTATTGCCGTCTTACTGGAGGTAAGTCAATTTTCTTAAACTTTTCAGAGAACCAGCATTTAGCTTGTTTTTCTTTAGCTTCGTTTTCTATTTCACTGATTTCTAAACTTCATTGTTTCCTTCTTTCTACATTGTTTTACTCTTCTTGCTTCTCAAAATGAAGTGTAAATGATTTCAGCCTTTCAACTCCTATAGTAAATGTAGTCAGGGCTGTACATTTCTCTTTGAGCATTGCGTCAGCCCATTTCTAATATGGCACATCTTCAATATCAGTCACCTTAAAATGTTTTCCAACGCCTATTTCTTCTTCAACCATGGATTGTTTAGAAGTGTGCTCTGTTTAATTTGAAGGCATTTGAGGATTTTTCTAGTGATCTGTTGTTACTGATTTCTAGCATGATTTCTCTGAAGTCAGTGCATATTTTGAATTATTTCCGTCCTCTGAAATGTTTTGGAGCCTTCTTTATGGTCTGCTTGTCAGTTTTGGTAAATTTTAAATACAGGCTCACGTGAAATACGAATTGTCATTGTTGATGGTATTCATATCAGCTAGGTCGAATTTGTTAACTGTATCCCCCAGATCCATATTTTTACTACTTTCGTCTGTTCAGAGGTATGTTAAAGCAACCCTCAAGGACTGTGGATTGTTCTTTTCCCTTTTGTCTAGTTTTACCTCATACATTTGAGACAGTGTTATCATAATTGTGAAATCTTCTTTGTAAAGTGACTTGCCATCTCAGAATACCCTACATCTTCAGTAACGCTTCCTGACTTCGGTTGGTTTCACCTGACATTAGTCTAGCTATGCCAGTTTTTTCATTAGCAGTTGCCTGTTTTATCTTTTGCCATCCTTTTTACTTTCTGTGCACCTGTACTTCGGATGTGCCTCTTGCAGATCAGGTGTACATGGGCTTTGTTCGCTTTCCCAGTTGGACGTTAGCTTATTACTTGAAGTAGTTGATCCATTTTCATTTAATGTAGTCACTGACTTAGGTGATTTGGTATCTACCATCCTACTACTTGTTTTCTATTTGACCCATTGTTTCATTTACCTCTTTTAATTCTATCCTATCTTCTTCTGGATTACCCAACTATTTCATTTTGTTCTCCTTTTACTCTTTTTGATATTACAACACATATCTGGGTTACATTTAATACAAATTATTGTATTTACCCCTTCCTTGATAATACTAGAACTTTGTAATTCTGTATTTTTCACCTTTTCCACTATTGTTATCACGTATTCTAATGCTACATGAATTTTTTCTTTTTAAGATTTTACTTGAGAGAGTGCGAGCACACAAATGGGGGGGGGGGTGGAGCAGAGGGAGAAGCAGACTCCCTGCCGAGAGGGAGCTCTTGGGATGTGACCTGAGCCAAAGCAGCCGCTTAACCAACTGAGCCAGCCAGGTGCCCCTCTGCATAAATTTTAAACTTCACATTACTAGTATTGTTTTGTGACAATCAATATTCATTTATATTCACTTTTTGTAAAGGTCTTCATTCTTTCCATTTGTTTCTATTTGGGATCTCTTTCCTTCTGACTAAAGACCTCTCTACAGAATTTTGATTAATGCAGTCCTACTAGTAACTGATTCTTTTTTTGTCAAAACTACCTCCATTTTTTATTTATATTTATAGAGGGTATTTTTACTCTACATAGAACTTTCGGTTGACTTCCCCCCCACCGCCGGAACTTTAAAGAGGTCTTTAATGATGTCTCTAATGAGGATAAAATGTTTCCTTGCTTACACTGGTAACAGTGGCATAATGAAAATACTAGAGTTGCTTAATGCAGTGATTTTAGGTTTTGCAGCACCCAGAAACATCTCCTTCACTTTAAATTCAAGGTCATAGAATTACGATCAGAGCTTGAAGACTTTACAGACCATCTAGCCCAACTTTCTCCCTTAATAATAACAATCCTTGTAGGAGGCTAGTTTCTGCTTTAAGCACTTTCCCAGTTTGAGGAATTCACCGAATCACAAGATCATGCATTCCATTTATAAACAGTTTTAATCATAAATGGTTTCCTTAGAGAGTACTGAAACAAAATCTGCTTGTTTTACTCTCAGTCATGGGACCTCATTCTGCCTAACAGAGCAAGTAAAATGTTTTTAACTTCAACCCTTTTTCACTTCTATCTGAAAAGAACTATTATGTCCCTGGCTTCCAGGTGAAGCATCACTTTCTCTACCCTGCCAACTCCACCCTCAACCTTCACCAACTCCACATCACAATGGGTCACTAATCCCTGTCAATTATGTGCCTAAAAATAAATCAGAATTAGGTCAGCGGCTTGATTTAGGGCCTATTTCTCACCTGGATTGCTGACTCTCCCTGATTACCAAGCTGGGAGATCTCACGCAAACCATAGTCTGTATATGCTTAAATTCCTCAATAGTTCTCCATTACAGCACCATTTTCCAAGCTATTCTTTTGGAATTGAGAGAGAGAGAGTGTGTGTGTGTGTGGGGGGGGGTAGAATTGTTTATTCCATCAACTGCTCTATTATTCTCTCATTATCAGCAAAGTTTAAACTACAAAACTCACCGCAACCCAGAAAAACCTTAGCAATGTTAGATGCAATGGTTTTAATGAAATGAATAAAGTTTAATGCACACATACACTAAGAATGACCTTGGAGTTGGAATATAACCCAGAACTTCAGTATCCTAGCAACTAGTAAGAAAAACTATAGCCTGAAAATATATTACTTACCACAGCCTCTGGCCTAAAAAATGAAGATAAAATAATTTAGAAATGACAGAACTTACAATAAAAATACCTGAGTTCAAGTCTTAGCACCCTTTCTTATTAGCTCTGTAACATATAGTAAGTCATTTAATCTCTTTGAAGTCTATTTGCTTATCTGAAAAAGGCAGTTAGGAAAACTCACCTTGGCAATTTATTGCAGGAATACTTTACAGTAGTTAAAAAAAAAGGAAAAATATGTTTGCAGCTACATTTACATGGATTAATCTTAAAAAGATGATGAATGTAAGAAGCAAGCCACAAAGGAATCAAGGATGCCACTTGTAAAAGGTTAAAGAGACAGTCAAAATTAAATAATACAGACAGCAAATTTTTTAAGAGCCAGGAAATGATGAATATACAATTCAAGAGAGCGGTGCCTGGGGGGGCTCATTCAGTAAAGCACGAATGATCTTGGGGACCAGGGATTAAGTCCTCCCTTAGGCTCCCTGCTCAGCTAGTAGGAGTCCGCTTGTCTCTCTGCCCCTTTCCCTGCTTGTGCTTGCTAATAAATAAATAAAATACTTGAAAAGAAAAACTTAAAAGAAAAAAAAAAGAATTCAAGACAGAGATTACACCAGGGTGTGTGTGTGTTGGAGAAGGGGGAGAGGCAGTCATGTGATTAGAGAGGTGTGCTCTGGTGGCTCCTTAACATTCTGTGATGGGTTAGGGGTTAACGAGAGTTCATTTTATAGTCATCCTTTAAATAATACACATATACGATCCCAAGACCCTGAGATCACGACCTGAGCCAAAGGTAGATACTTAACCGACTGAGCCATCCCAGGGCCCCTATGATCCAATTTAAAACAAAAAATCATTTAAAACTGCCAGTGAATCTGAGTTAAATATGTATCTGCACTCGTAGGTGGAGATTCATAGGTTCACTGCTTTGTCCTGTACTGGATCACAGCGCAGTCTGATTTCACTGGCAACTCAATAGATGAACTCTTAGAACTTTGAAGAAAATAGCTGGATGCAGAGAAGTTTTTTCATTCATTGGAAGTGGATCTCAAAAAAGCAAATTTCTGGTGTAAAATGAAATGAGATACAGATCATTAATTTAGCAGGAAGCAATTACAATACGCCAGGCTCTGCGCCTCTAATGTAAATAAGATCTTACCATACTTGACCCACGTCCTGAGTTTTATCCCAGGGCCACATTCACTTACTGGTCAGCACTCCCTAGACAATGAAAAGGCCCCCTGGTCTATTCACATTTGTAACTCAAAAACATGGACAAAACAATCTCGTCCACTCTGTTCTCTGAGAAGTATGTTAGGGTAATTAAACTGATTGTAAAGACATTAAAATAACATGTAATATGGTTTAGCTATTACAGGAAGCATTAATGTCTAAAAATTACTTGTATTAGAGCTGAGACAAAAAAGAGACATTAAAATAATTTACAACTTTCTACAAGTTTAATAAATATATTCATTTATGTTTAAACATTTCTGACAAATATGTATTACCATTCATTTGCAAACTTTTCCTAGTGAATTTAATAAACAAATATTTAATAGTTGCTCATTATCAAAAGATCATGAATGTCCCTTCCCTCCTTTCTGGTTGGGTTGGAGGATTCAGTCAGATGACCAGAGCCCAGGATTGAATGGTGGGGTCAGGACTGACATCACTAGGGTCAAAGTTGAGCTGGCCTGGTCCTTGTTGTGGTTGAGGCTAGGGTTTCAACTGGCATATTAGGGAGTAGTGTTGTCAGCACAGTGCAGTGGTGGACTTATTTGACATATTTGGAGCTAGGTGGACCAATGCAGCTGCTGGCATTATCAGGAAGTTGGAATATAGAGAGAGTAAGCAAATAATATATTTAGAGTTATGGGAGCCAGATTTCTCACTATGAGAGAAAGGAATTACAAATATGTAAAGGGAAATACTAAATTAAACCCTGAAGTATTAAATTAAGATTGAAGGTATCAATATGAACCCAAAGTTTCCAACACATATGTATATACAGAAATACACATAGATGTATGTGTGTGTACACATATGTATTTTTTTTAAAGATTTTATTTATTTATACATGAGAGACATAGAGGCAGAGATACTGGCAGAGGGAGAAGCAGGGTCCTTGCAGGCAGCCCGACGCGGGACTCGATCCTGGGTCTCCGAGATCACACCCTGGGTCGAAGGCGGCGCCAAACCGCTGAGCCACCGGGCTGCCCACATATATATATTTTTTAAAGATTTTATTTGAGAGAGAGAGAGAGGTAGGGATCAGAGAGCAAGCTTGAACAAGAGGGAGGGGCAGAGGGAGAAGCAGACTCCCCATGGAGCAGTGAGTCTGATGTGGGGGTTGATCCCAGGGCCCTGGGATCATGACCTGAGCTAAAGACAGATGCTTAACCATCTGAGCCACCCAGGTGTCCCTAGACATGTATTTCTTTGATCTGCCCACCAATAAGGCTTTATTCAATGACTTATTCAAGTCAATCAATAACTTTTCAGTAGCAATGAGCACTTCTTATGTTGGTTTCCATATACTATTTTCCATTTAAAGGAGCTATGGATCCTTGGGAAAAGTACAAGGTAAGTTTGGGATACCTTATGCCAAAAAATAAGGAAGAGCTCAAAATATCAAAAGGACATAGAAGCAAGCTTGAATAGAGACTCCCATAGACCAAATGTGGGAAAAGTTCAGTATCAAAATACATGACAGACATATTTTACAACTTACTGAATATAGTAGGAATCCATTAGTACACACTGACATAAATGAATCAACAAATGAATGAAGGGACTGCTCTTCTTCACAGAGTATCAACCAAAGCATTAGCAATGATGAACTCACCATTTGGCAACCAGAATAGTGATAACTGATTCAGGTAACAGGTGTCAATGGACTCAAAGTTAAATGGTGACAATTTGATGAGAAATACAACATTTATATAGTCTCAAAGACTCTCCTCACAAAGTTTTTATTAATTTTAAAATAGTGAAAACTGATACTATCCTAACCAAGTGATCAATGTTAACATCACCAAGAACGGGACAATGTGACATTGTGTATCTCTAGGTATGATACAGTGAGAATAGAACATCATTCCTGACAAAAATATATATCCTGAATCTAATCACAAGGAACTCTAATCATTTTATTTAATCATTAGATAAACCCTGAGGGACATGCTACAAGTACCTTCCCTACAGTCTTAAAAAAATCAAGGCCATGAAAGAAAAGACTGAAAAAGTGTTCCAGATCAAAGACGACAACTTTTGATCTTGCATAGCGATGCTGGAGCAGAGAAAAGTACTGGGGCAATCAGCAAATCTGAATGCTCTCTGTGGATTAGATGTCCCATGTCAATGCTAATCTCCTGGTTTTTATCGTCACACTGTGACGACTGTGGTTATGTAGGAGTGGTTCTTTGTTTTAAGGAAATATCATTAAAGTATTTTTAGGGGTAACAGGGAATCATGTCTGCAATTTACTTTCAAATGGTTCAAAACTGGTTCAATATTGGATAAGACTACACTAAATTGAAAAAAAAAAGGAAGGTAAATGAAGATCTTTACAATATTGAGCCTTCCAATCCATACTTTTCATAGAACATACATTTTTTTTCCAAAATCTCCTTAAATACTTCTTGATATAGTCTAAAATTGCCTAATATTGATAGTCTAATATTGAGATCTTTCTAAAAACTTTTATTTTTTTATTAGTTGATGATATATAGGAATACAACTTTTGCATATTGTGAATGTGGCAACTTTCCTAAGCTCCAGATATTATTGAATTGTCTACATATATAATCACATCATCACATCAAAACAATTTCCTGCCTCTAGGAAAGAAAAACCCAGAGAATTATATTGACAATAACTTGCCATAAAAATATACATGGTTGCCATTTAAAGAGATTTTTATAGTTGTACAAATACTGTAAGTAATAATACAAGGTTAGCTGGGCATAATGTAACTATAGTATCATCTTTAAATTAAATCACCCAAGGAAGGGAGGTATGACTTCATTAGCTTCTGAAATCTCTGGACAAGTCCTTCACAGGGATCGTCTCTTCTTCATCTCTATATCAAAAAATGCATTGCCTGAAGTGCACTAAAAGTAATTTTAAATATTCATAGATTAAGTCCTCAGCATGTCAAACAAGCCTATCAAAGAAAGTCATGATCAACTCTTCACAAATGACTTCTTGCTAACTTGAACAAATGCTTCCCACAAACCTTTCTGGCAGCTCTTAAGAGTGCTCCCCACTACTGCCCTTTCCCTTAACTCATTTTCTTTCCATGTGTCATAAAACAATTTCCTAGGAAGAACTGCCACCATGTTACTAAGTAGATAGAGCAGGGCACAGTGTATGCCATGGGTACTCCAGAAATAGCAACATCTGCTCAGGAGTTACTTGATCAATGCCCCCTGGGAACTAGAAAGCACCTACAGACTGATGGATTAAGCTGGATGAGATGCCAGAGAGCCCTAAAGACAGAAAGGACCAAGCAGAATTCTCATTTGTGAGGTTTAACAGTGAGGGGAAACAGAGAGCCAACTGATCATATGATAGATTCGACTCAGTTTTCTCAATACATTAAAAGAAAATTGAAGGAGTTTAAAAGTACATTTTCAAAGTTTCAGTATGGGATGATGACAAAGTTCTGGTCATGGTTGCAGAACAATTTGAGAGTATACTTAATGCTACTGGACACCTAAGAATGGTTAAAATGGTAAATTTTATGTTACACATATTTTGCCACAATAAGATATTTAAAGGTGCATTTTCTATTGTTAATTACCTGATATTACCTAGTAATAACACAGGCATTAAGAATACTACTCATCGAAATCCAAAAGCCCTGTGTTTGAGACTTGACTTCAACTGTTAAACCTGTGGAAGCAAACCACATCATAACTAAGCCTTGGTTTCCTTATCTGTAACACAGGAATAGTAAAATACTTACCTATGTATTACAGGCTGCTGTGAACTTGAAATTAAATCATTTATGTAGGAATTTAGCAGAGTTCATGGCACCAAGAGAGGGTTCAAGAAATGTTGGCTCTTATTTTCCTTTTAGGTTTTCATAGTAATGCAATCCTTTTATATTCAGTACAATAAAGACTTAAAGCTCTAGCACAAAGGAGTTACTCTTTTCTCCCCAGTCCTAATTTCATATACAGCTATATAGCAACTTCCCACAAAATGCATTCCATGTTATAGTCAAGGGATGTATGAGCCCAAGTGTTACCACTAGCCAGTCTCAAAGTCTCATACTCTAAGAGGCAATAATCTCAGAGAAGCCACAAGAACTTGAAATAATTTAACAGGTTATTATATATATAATATATATTTTTATCAAGTATAACATGGTCATATAAAAGTATTTACTACAAATAGAATTCACACATAGAAAAAGAGGCTATTTTAATTTTTCTGTCCCTTTTATATCCTATTTTAGGCAAAATGATGAAACCCAGAAAATCACAGAACTGTACTAGTTCTAAAAACTGGGACTTTTATAAATGAAATATATCCATCCAATCATCTACATCTTCTCTCAAATTCCAAACAATGATGCTTATCGAACTATACCCTTAGAATCAACTTAAATAAATCTTTGCATGATTTGGATGAAACATACATTGTCAATGGTTAAAAATCCAGGTAGAAAAAGTACATATAATTACTTAAAAGTGAAAACATTTCATACCAAAGGAGTGGTTTAAAAAAAAAACCCAGACAATATGAAGAGGAAATGCACTTGAATCTTAAAACATTTTTGGATCATTATATAAAATACCCAAAAGTTCAGAACTGTTAAACAACAGTAGTTTATGTAGAACAAAGCCAAGAGGTGAAAAAAATATTGAATGTGTTATAAAACCATCTAGAGCCAAATACGACATAAACTATGTAATTTAGAAAAGTTTAAGTGCACTTTCTTTGTACAAGTCTTAACGGACTACCACATAGAAAATCTGGCAATTAATTAAAATGAAATTAAATAGAGACTTGCAAGCCTTTTGGTCATTATGTAAGTATTAAAACTGCCAACTGAAAAATAAAAGGTTACATATATACCATATAAATGGTGAAAGACGCACTGTAAAATTGTGTGAATGAAACAATCAATCATACCAGACAAAGATCTTTCAGGCACTTGCATTCAGAAATAGTCCTTTATAAATAAGCAATGTAGTTTCACTTCAAAAAATAAAGCTGATTTTCCCCAACTGCACCTATTAGTTGAGAACTATATCATATATTAGGGATGCATTTAAATGGACCACTTTATGGGAAAAATCAACTAAACTTTAAAAAACATGAGTCCACCTATTTATTCACAACTTTAAAAATACAGAGAATTCCAGTGAGGCACAGATGGGGCCCTAGCAAAACACTCTACCATTCAATATAACCAACACAGTAGAACATGATACGACGACAAAAAGCAAAACCCATGATGTGGCAATACTATACAGAAGGGGCCCTGTCAGAAGTTTCTTTCACGAAACAAACACAACACCATGAAACAAAGCAACAAAAAAGAAAAGCTGGATTCTGACAACCCTACACAAACTGTGGGATTTCATCTTCAAGGTCTTCAAACTGCTGCATTCGTTTTAGCCTTGGTCTCTGACACGCCGGGGGCACGTCGGGCAAGTCCCGCTGCTCAGCGTGCTCTTTCGGCTTCCCGGTGGGCTGCGTGGAGGCAGCGGGCGCAGTTTCAGAGTCAGGACCTGTTTTTAGCAGGTGTCCCTGGGGGGCGGGGGCTGGGCCAGGGGGTGGTGCTGGGGAGGGTGCTGTGGGTTTCTCCTCATCCCCTCGCACACCACCCACGGGAGCACGCGGTTTGTAAAATGTTGTCCAGTGCTGGGGCTGCAGTGTTCTGGGTGCTCTGACAGGAGCGGGAGGGCAGGAGTCAGAGGACCGTCTCTCGGACACCTGTCTCGCTGCCCTGGCTGGTTCTGAGTATGGCTTACTGGGCTGCGGGACACTGGCTGGGTGGTCCCCACCAATCCTGATGCTCGTGGTTCCTCCTCTTTCCTGGAGTGCGTTGGGCCCAGTTACTACGGTCTTTGCACTGAGGCCGTTTTGTTCAAACTGTTTCTCCCGTGGTTTTTGTAGAGTTTGCTGGTCAAAGCCATCCAATTTAGAATAGACAATAGTAGGAGTATCTTTCCTATTAACTCCTTCAAAGGCAGGATTCCTGCAAAACTTGTCTGAATTTACATTTCCCATATTTCTGACATTTCTCTCATTTGGAGGGCTTGCGAGAAGTAGTAGTCTATCTACAGGCAAACTTGCAGGCCTAACCTTGGTCCTTGGAACGTGCCTCTCAACACTGTTTGTTTCCCTATCTGATTTCAGAATAAGTAGCTTAGAAGTTTTATAGACATCTTCCATCTTTTGTGATACTGATTCAGGTTCTTGGTCTGCAAGCAAACCCACTTTGTTGTCTAAAAAAGGAAAAGATTTATTTAAAAATCTAACTTCATAGCATGTGGCTAACAAGAGTCTTATATATTCTTTCAAGTTATTCTGTTATCTATGCAGAGAAGTTAAATGCTCATAAAGTACTAAAGGTGCACTTGAAATAAAAATGTTAGAATTTTATATTTATTTAAATCAATATAATAAACAGCTACAAAATCCACTGCAGGTTGGTAAGAAAAAATTTGCTGAAATAACTTTTCCCAAAAAAATGTGCTGCATGTAAACAAGTATGTGTGAGGTGAAAGGAGTGTCACAATTTCAGTAGGTATTGGTAAATCAACCTCAGAAAAGCTACACCAATTTACACACCAACCAAATGCAGGTATGCCCTCAGTCCCAAGGCTCTTGCCAACTCAGTCTATCTGCTATTTTCAGTTACGTTCAACCCACAGTGAGAACATATCCTATTAAATGCCTTAGATGCCTTCTTACCTGATCAACTAATAAACGTGCTGTAACGTTCATCCTGTCCAATCCAGGATGAATGGTTCTGTTTTCAGTAAAGAACACCATTCTCCCCATGGATTGTCGACTCCCAGGCTTCCTTTCTTCTCTTTCCTCTCAAGCCTGGACCCATGGTCCAGGCTTTCTGAAGCTAGAACCCTGAGCTCCTTCAAACCTTGTCCCTTTGTGCAGTGTCTCCCCTAAAAAAAATCTCATTTCTGGAAAATGCTAGCCCTCTGCTCAGGCTCCCCTCTCCTGTTGGAAAACATCCAACATGTGTGTGCCTCGGCCCCGTCCTGGTTTGGAACTTGAGCTGCCCCGAGCACAGCATGCAGTCCTTCTCCCTGTTGCCGGGTCCCTGTCCCACAGCTTTGGGCAGAGGTCTGCAGACAGGAGGCCATCAGAACCACCTGTCAGTCTTCATTTCCTCTGACCTTCTTCCTCACCTGACCCCGTGGGCCTCTCTCCCCTGGGCTTCCAGGGCGACGCTCTCTGGGTTAGCTTTCCCGGGTCCTTCCCCGCACGTGTGGACCACTCTATGGAACTGACTGGTTGTGGTCGGGCGACAGCCCCCAACCAAAGCACATCCCTAAGCTTCCGAGGGTCACACTCCTAGTGGAATGGGTAAGAGCGCAGAGTCGGAAGCCCGATCGCTGGGTGTAGCTCAGTTCTACCACTTTTGCACTGGGTGAGGCAATGTCACTGTGCATCTGTCAAAAAACATCCCAGCTGTTTCTGGATGATGTGTGGCCTAAATGGTCTAACCATGGAAAGTGCTCACAGTTATCTGGTATATAACAGGCTCTCAAAAAAATGACACTTATTATATTTAACTGCTGTCAAGAGTATTCAGCTATGAGTCGAATGGGGCTGATACTACTGACTTTATAGCACAGAACTCTTATGAAGATCAAATCAGATAAATGAAAAAACAAACAAACAAACAAACAAACACAGTGCTTAGCACTGAGCAAGTAGATGGTTACAGGAATGCTAGCTCCCTTACTTTTTAGATCCTGTCAGGTTATGACCACTGATACAGGACTACACATCAAACTTAATATATATCATGACATTTTTAAAAATTGGAATTTAGCTCTAATGATATGTAGCATTAGTAACATATGGAAACCTTTTTGCCAGCATGACAGCTACTAATCATTTCAACTAAAATTATCATACAGTGAATAAAATGCAGTCAAGAAGCTACAACAGACATATTTGTGCTTAATGTGTGAAAGGTGACAGGTAAAAAGCATCTGAAAAAAAGTGTTAGGAGTTTTAGGAGTCTAAATTTTTTTAATTTAAGGGGCCTAATTGACTTGTTATGAGCAGTTAGGTCAATACAATGATTCATAGTAACAGATTGTATGATAATTCATACTGCTGAACACATTTTTGCCTTGACTTTAATTGATGGCAAAAATGAAAAAGAGTTTTTTTCAGAAAGACGACAAAAATACCTATGAATTCCAAGGTGTCTTTTTATAAGAAAAATTATTGTAAAGAATGACATTCATAAATGTAAGGTACAGTAAACAGCAATTTTTTAATGGCCAGTAAAGATCCATTTACTAATGAAGCTTCTCTCTCTGGTTTCTCTCAACTTCACTCATTTTAACTTTTAGGTAAGGTTTACCGGCACAGTTTTAAGTCAGCAAACATGTATTTTACATGGCCACTTACCAATGAGACATGTATCACATTTTTCTAATATATTTTGCTTTCGTTCCAATTCCTCAAATGATGTAGCTGGCTCAAAAATTTTGGTTTCACTATCCACAGTATGCATATCCTGTTGATAGAGGAGAATTTTTAAGTTTGAAGAAGTAAAACACCTCAATTTGAAGATTTTTAGCTCACTAACAAACATTACAAAGGTCAAAACTCACTTCTTTTGAAGAGAAAAATAGTGACTTTGTAGGATGTTCTGGGTCTCTTTCTTCTGGTGATAATAGGGGCTTTGGAAGACACCCTTGATCAATGTGAGGTGCCACACCACCTGTACTACACACGACTACATCTTGTGGCTTCAGGGACCCATCGAAGATCTTCTGTGAGTAAGTGATGAGGAACTCTACCAACCGTGCTTGGTTTGAGTATTCAGCAAGAGAGGAGATGGTGACAGGAGCTGTTGTGGGCCTCGGCCTAATGAGACTTGGTCCAAATATCACCCCCAAGTTTTTGGAGTTCATTTTGTTTTCTTCTGCGTGATCTACAACTCTGGAAAGTAGAAAACATAAAGCCATATAAGATTTGCCTATTAGATTTCCCTGGTGGTAGTTTACTATGGGTTGGGAAGGGTGGAGGAAAAATGGGTTGTAGAATTCTAGAGAAAGGATATATTTGTTTGATTAGATATTGACCACATAATGAATTGAGTTTCACAGTATTAGGATACAATTTAAGTAAATAGAAGGAACTACTAAAGTTTCATCAGCAGAAAAACAGAAGCAAAAAACAAGGAGCTGCTCCTATCTTAGTACATATAGCACATCCTTCCAGGTACTTATGCTGGAAACTGAAACATCAATGTCGATTTCTCTCTCATTGCCACCGCTAGTCTTCAAGTCAAGCTTATTCTGCCTCCTAAAGATCTTTCTGCTCGATTGCCACTCCCAATGCTCTGGCCTTACTTCAAGCTCTCCACCCCTTTTATTTCTATGACTACCTAAGAAGTTCTGAATTGCAGTAAAGGAGCCCCTCCAACCCATTCTCCATATTGCTGCCAGAAAGATGTAACAAGCAAATCTAAACATGTTAAATTCCTGGCTCAAAATTCTTTAGTGGGTACAGAAGGAAGACAGTCAACTCCTCTGGCAGATATGTATGACCCTCCTTATCAAACTTCTGCTGAGCTCACTTCAAGCTACTGCTTGCTATGTCCTAGCCTACCCAAACTACCTATACTTCCCCAAAGCAAAATTATCTCATGTCTCTGTGTCTGTTACCCTCTACCTGGAATGCTCTTTTGCACATTGTCACCAAGCCACCAGCTAGTTTTCCGAATCTGGCTCAGGCTACCTTCTCTGATTCATGATCCCTCCAACCCCTCATCTTCCTCTGCATGTCAGGCTGCCTCTGGTAGAAGAGGAATGATGCTGCACTGCACTTGTCTGCAGGTCCACCCTCAAGCTGACAAGCACCATGGGTGACCGAAACCTTACATTTGCATCATTATTTCCCCAGCCAGAGCATGGCACAGAAGAGGCATCTGAGGGGAAGATGTTAGCTGCGAGAATATAATATTCAAGGTCTCCTTTTCCCTAACACATATTAGAAATAAAACATTCATTTTAAAATATGACAATATCAATGTACTTAATACTACTGAACTGTACACTTAAAGTGGTTAAATGGGAGCGCCTGGGAGGTGCAGTTGGTTAAGTATCCAGCTCTCGGTTTTGGCTCTGTCATGATCTCAGGGTTGTGGGACTAAACTCCGTATCAGGCTCCACGCTCAGCACGGAGTCTGCTTGGGAATTCTCTCTCCCTCTGCTCCTCCCCCCACCCACTCTTTAAATAAATCTTTAAAAAATAATTTTAAAAAATGGGTAAGATGATAAATTTATATTATGTGTATTTTATCACAATTTAAAAAAATCAAAAAAGCAAAACAAAAAAAACAATTATCCACCCACTAATGAATGCTTATTTAAAATTCTTACCGCTTAAGATGAACTATGAGGTAATGAAGACTATTAAAATTTGATACTGGCAGTTGTCTTAGAAGGTCTTTGCTTTTTATAAGAATTCTGTTTATTTCTATACATGTACTCGGCCATTTTTTGTCCTCAGGGTTATCCTTTTTTGACTCCTGTTCTTCATTTACATGTTGGATCTCTTTTGCAAGGTCTATAAATTCCTTGTACAAGCGGAATAAAATGAATGGCTCTGGGAGCTAAAGAAATAAAATCACATTAGGAATATCAATCTGTCCATTTTTACCCTGTTAATAATTTAATGAATAGCTTATGGATTTACCATGTCCCTTCAGATTAACAAGATTTAAGGTCAATCCACATTTAGAAATGTACATATATTTGCTGCTGATGTGATCTACAAAGTGAATCTGACATCATCACCAAATTATATCTGTATTAAAAATGAGGTAAATGATAATAAAATGTTTTAAAATTTAAGACTGCATGATGGGATTTTAAAACCCTGCCCTATATCCTATACCAATTACATTCATGAGTTAGTATGATCTTCAACTATTTTATTAAAATAAGCCCAATCATATTAATCAGAAAAAGCTTCTATTCTGAATTTTACTGGTATGGGGTAGGCAGAGAACAAAATACTATAGGGTCCCTGTGTTTTACTTTGGCCAGAGTAAAGATTAGCATAAGACAATATAACTTATACGAGAGACACTGTCAACACTTATCTAATTTTTAAATACAACTCGAATTGCCCTAAGTATGTTAAAGAAAAAGTTCCTCTCTTACCAAGGGCAATGCCACCTTGATCTCTCTACTGCCTTCAGTGATTTCAATGTTTCCACTTTGAATGGAAACAGTGGAACCCTGGCTAGCTGGTGTCCTGTATTATCTATGGTGAGGTAGGCGCCCACTTCTCCAGTTTCAGAGAAGGGAAACCTTGAGATTAATTTCTGCCTCTACTAACTCTGGGATCTGAAGGAGTTCACTCAACCTCTTGAGGCTTCAGATTTCCCATATATGAGTAAAATGAAGGCCACTCTCTAGTACTATAAGAACTGAGCATGGCTCCCCACTCTAAAGTGTTTGTCTCCTAGTATTTTTTTTTTTTTACAGATTTTATTTATTTATTCATGGGAGACACATGGAGAGAGAGAGAGAGGCAGAGACACAGGCAGAGGAAGAAGCAGGCTCCATCCCAGGAGCCCGACATGGGACTCGATCCCGGGTCTCCAGGATCACGCCCTGGGCCAGAGGTGGCATTAAACTGCTGAGCCACCCAGGCTACCCTGTCTCCTAGTATTCTTGAGATGGAATAGTATTGGACCCCATTTATTTCCTTTCCCTGACTGCCTAGAAGAGACAAAGAATGATTCACTGTGAGATTAACATTCAGAGGTACTTTGTCTCCATTTCTCAGCTGAGAATTCTGCAAAATGTGAAAACCTGTAAAGAAACAAGTTTCCTGGGCTAACATGGAGGATCCAACATTTGTACCTAGTTTCCTTCCCTTTGGCAACCACACTGAAACACAGTTAAGCCTACCAGACTAGGAGAGTAGCAATGGTTATAAAAGCAACATTTTACTGCTGAAGAGCAGATAAATAAGTAACAATTTAGTAGTCCAGAGAAAGCTGAAATTCCAAGATGAGAACCAACACAATCTATAGGAGACCCAGGGACTGTTAGCACTAGGTACTCTGATCCTGGAGGACTGTGGGTTATTTAAGAAGTATTAGATCTCCAGACCCCATCTCCATTCCATGCTTCTGAGCAACTTCTACCCTAGAAGTGTGGGGATTTCTTCTCTGTACCATGTATGAGAGAGGGCCTCTGGATGGGCAATGTCAAGCACAAACAGGTGGGCAACTACCTAAAAAATAGGGATTTAGTCACTGTATGCATGCTTAGTCACAGATCCTGGAGTCTTCTTACCCAATGTGGCTCACAGAGTTCTGGCATCACACCTATAGGCAGGGAAAGATCATTCTCTGGGTATCTGCCAAGCCTCAGAGCAGAGACCTAGAGATACAGACAGCAGGTGTTTCCCAAATAGCCCTCTGAGATCACACTAAAGCTCAGAATCTTTAAAACCTTCATGTATTCAAAAGCTTCCAGAGATTTCAATTCCCAACTCTTTCATTTTATGCAGACAACCATGAAACACTGAAATAAAAATAAATGGAAACAAAACCAACTGAAAGTCTAGAGCTGTGCTGACAATATGGTAAGTCACTGGTCACATATGGCTACTGAGCACTTGAAATGTGGCCATTTCAAACTGACATGTGCTCTAAATGAAAAATACACACCAGATTTCAAAACCTCCTTTCAAACAAAACCAAAACACAAAAACAAAAATATCCCACTAATAATTTAAAAATATTGACTAGATATTCAGATGATATTTCAGTATGTTAAATATTAACGTCACCTGTTTCTTTTTATGTGGCTCCTGGAGAATTTAACATTATATACAGGGCTCACATATTCCTATTGAAAAGTGTAAGAAGCTAAAAGGATTCTTTGCTTAGAAAAAAGTGATGAATATCTCAGATATATAGGATATTACATTCATTAAAAAAGGATGCTGTAATAGGAACAGAGAACCAAATTCTTGGAAATTGAAATATCTCAGAAATGGAAATAGATTACGGTACATGTAGAAGATAAAACTAAGGAAATCTCAGGGCGCCTGGGTGGCTCAGTCAGTCAGTTAAGTGTCCAACTCTTGGTTTCAGCTTAGGTCATGATCTTGCAGATGTGGGGTTTGAATCCCATATTGGGCCCCATGCTGGGCATGGAGCCTACTTACAAAAACAAAATAAAACAATACCAACTGAGGAAATCTCTTAGAAAACCATTAAAAGAAAACGAAACAAAATGAGTAATAGACAAAAGATGAGGGAACTAGAGAACCAGTACAAGCTCCCCGGTACACACATTTCCAGAAAGAAAATACAGAGAAAGTAGAGAGGAGGAAATGAGCAACAAAATAAAAGCTCTAAGAACAGAAGGCCAAGGAGGACAGTGCTTGTGGAGTATCTGAAATGACAGATGAGAATACACCCACATCAACACATACACTGTGAAATTTTAAAACAATGGGGTTCTTGAGAAAAAAAAAGATTCTTTAAGCTTTCAGAGAGCAAACAATAGGCCTCATCACACAAAGAGTCAGAAATGGGAAAGAATTCACACTTCAAAGAGAACAGTAAAAAATGCCTTCAAAATTCTCAAGAAAAATAATTTCCAGCCTACAATACCATAACCTTCCACAGTAGCCACACTCTTCCATCCCATTGAAGAGAGTAGAATAAAGACATTTACAGATAAATAAATTTACTCTTACTCCACCTTGCTCAAGGATGGTCACAACCAAAACAGGAACATAAACCAGATGGGAAGACATGACACAGAAGACAGGTGTTTCCTCAGAAGAAAAAAGACAGTGGGGAAGGGAGAGCCCAGGATGACAGCTATTCACAATATTAAAAAGGATCCAGATGCTGAACAGGACTCCAGAGATGGACATGTTGAGGATCATTAATGCTCTGCTCTCTGTGACTGTCTCTTCATTTTAACCCAAGGACAGAATGCAGCTGGGCTTGACCCAGATATTTTCTGTATTTGGTTCAGCAGGGCAATGTTCTGACTGTTCCTGCAACCCACCCAGGAGCTGTTGCCTAAAACCACTAGGGCTGATTACTGCTTCACCCCACAGCAGTGGGTTTTTTTTGGATCTACTCCTTTAAAGTCCCAGGTACAACAGTGCATACAGAAAGAGAAAATACAGAGCAGCCCACTCCTGATCATATTCCACTGAATTTCCAGTACCCAGCTTACACAAAAGCCCTGGAGGATGCCCCAAATTTCATGATCTCAGGATGCATTCATGATCCTACCCACTGACCTCCCACAATAGCTGTATTTGAATATCACTGAAGGTAAAACTGGACTATGACTCAGACACTGTTCAATTTACTGAATCCTTCACTAATGGTGTGAATAATGGCCTTTTGGTACATAGCTAGATTGATGCTTTCCTCTCACCTAAAACTTAACGATACATTGTTTAGGAACATACAACAGGTATTAAAACTATTAAGAAAATAGAAGGAGGTATTAACATGGTTAGAAAAGATCACAGGGGCAGCCTGGGTGGCTCAGCGGTTTAGTGCCGCCTTTGGCCCAGGGCGTGATCCTGGAGATCTGGGATCGAGTCCCGTCGGGCTCCCTGCATGGAGCCTGCTTCTCCCTCTGCCTGTGTCTCTGCCTTTCTGTGTGTGTGTGTGTCTCTCATGAATAAATAAAATCTTAAAAAAAAAAAAAAGATCACTGGGGTGGAGTTGAGAGCTCTAATTGGAGAAGGGCACATGGGAGCCTACAATAAAGTAATGGAATGTTCTACTTCCTTAAGCTATGTGTGGGAAATGAGTGTTTTTATTATTATTGCTATTTAAACTATACACGTATTTCATATATTCTTTGATCTGCAACAACAATTAGAGATATACTGATGTGGTCTATGTCAATGAAAATATATCTGTAGCAAATGTTATCAGCAAAATACAGATCGTATTTTTTGCTCTCTTCTATTTAATGGTATGTAACAAGAGTAAAAACTTTACCTGTCGAAGGTATAATTTCAAGACATCACAGATGTCATGTGAACTAAATTCTGAAATGTCTACCAAGTGCATTCCATTTTCCAAGGCTTGACACAGCTTTTCAGTTTTTATTTTGTTTCCACATACACGATAAATTCCCTTGAGAAGAAAATGGAAAAATTTGGCAAAATTCTCCTTTAGTACAAATGGCTAAATGCAGACATCTACATATATCTGATGTATCTACTTCAATTTTTGTTAATAATTTAGAAAAAACTAGGGCCAAATGAGGTAATATTTTAAAAAATCTGAATAAATTCAGTTACTTATTAAAAACTTAGAGCATTGTCTCATCATTAGAACAAATCACACAGGCATTTGTATTTTTAAACTTAATTTTAAGAGTTAAAATGTACCTGTAGACACAAAGCTCTATTTTCAATCTCTGAGGCACATATTTTGAGTATAAACGGGATGCCATCTGGTTCCTTTTTTGCAACTTGTGTGAATTCTGCTCCAAATAAGTGTATTTTCCCCGGAAGTTTCTGATGACCACAAATGATGACTAAATTTTCCAAACACTTTCGGTGACAAACAAGGAGACACTATAAAAAAATGACAGTTAAAAAATGGTTTACTCACTTTAAAACTATGAACAACTGAGCAAACTATAGGTAGACTGGTAACAGAACAAAAATGGTTTTAAAAGGGTATTACTTGTGTCTGAAATACACTCAATAGAGAAATGAAATATAAAATTACACTGTGGTTCAGTTTATTAAAAATATATTTGTAAGAGAGCCTAATCAATAAAATAAGTAATAAAAAATATAAAGCAAAAAGCATGAAGGAGTTAATGTAATTCCAGAAAGGTCTTACCTCTTCACATTCGACACCCTGGAATACTACAATGCCTTCACAATCCCTACATTTTGTCGGAGACCTCAATTTTCGAAACTTGTGAGTGAGAGCTGCTTTTGACATCAATGTTTTCTTAAATGTTCCAAGGGAATTGGGTCCTTGCAACAGAAATAAATTAGTATAAGAATTTTAAGATGACATAACAATTATAACACATGACGCTAAATTCTGAAAAATCTTTAGACTTTGTAATCACTAATATGTTACAGAAAGCTATTAGAGTCTGTAACATCAAAATAGGCATCCAATTTATAGATCTTTTACAAAGTACACATTTATCAAACATTTGAGCTATGGAGTAAAAAATCACCATCAAACCAGTAAGATACTTCTAAAATAGCATGGTATAATGTTTTTGATCTCAGCAAATCTACACTGTTATTAATATATTCTTTATAGTGCCTGAGTGTTACAAAGGTGGCATTACATTTAGAGAATGGCCTTACAAAAGCTTCAAAGGACACTAGCTGTATGAGACCAGTGTGTCACTATTATTTGCATTAAAGATATAGCTACTCTTATTTTCTGAATTCATTATAAAATTATAGATAATACTGGCTAGTTCTATTTTTTTTTAATTTTTTTTTAAATTTATTTATGATAGTCACGCAGAAAGAGAGAGAGAGGCAGAGACATAGGCAGAGGGAGAAGCAGGCTCCATGCACCGGGAGCCCGATACGGGATTCGATCCCGGGTCTCCAGGATCGCGCCCTGAGCCAAAGGCAGGCGCCAAACCGCTGTGCCACCCAGGGATCCCACTGCTAGTTCTATATCAATATTCTACCAGAGGTCAGATGTTCCATATTATTCTAATACATAACACCCAAACAGATATAAGGAGTTCTTAAATGTACGAGACTAATTTATATGCGTCTAACTCAAGTCATTAAGGTAACTTGATTTCTCTTTTATATCTGCCAACATCTGTAACTTTCCTTGTCTTCAAGAACATATTTATTTACTTTTCCTGCCTAAATTCTTATACTATTTCTTTTAAAGAAACTTTTTCAGAGTTTCTCATGCATTACAACCCTTTTAACAGATAAGTCACTGTACTAGGTTTATAAAAGATCAAAATAACTAGTCTATTTTTGCACCATGCTAATACATAAAATACAGTAAAGTAGTAGTAGTTCTGCTACTTATTCTTTCATTTTTATTTGTAACATTTCACTATTGTCTTGTCAACCCATATTTGTACATGATTTTTTGGTATATATTAAAGTCATTATCATGTCTTTTCTTTAATACACAGCAAAGTAATTCTTTATATTATTTTTCTAATATCATGCGGTGTTGCTGACTGAAAGGGTGTAGTGGGAACTTGAATCAGATGAGAGCAATACCAGCTTCTGAAGGGGAAGGTGGTTCTCTTTCATCTAGATCATCTGCAGAAGACATGGTTCCACTGGATGGAGTTCGTGGAAGTTTTCGATGAAAGTCTCCTAAAAGAAAATTGTGAATACCATCACCTGACCACTTAGTGTAGAATTTAAGAAATGGATAATGACAATGTTTTTTGAGTAACACAAGTCATATTGTTTTGTTGGCTACGATACAAAAAGCCACTTCCATGCTCAGACTTTGGATATAGGGAATTCTGATACTTATTATTAGGAACAAAAGAGAATATAACTAAACCTGACTTTTCCAAATAAATTTAAAACTGAAGAATCATACATTCCAATGAGACCTCACTGCCAACTTCTGATAGTAGTGTTAGAGATTATATGCTGTATAAGAACAGGGAGTATTTTCTATTCATGTCTTATATCTAATATCTAACAAAGTGACTGGCACAATGGTATTTTCATTAAATGCCTGCTGAATTGAGTCACAAAGAAATGTATACAAAAATAATATACAAAAATCTATGAAGACAGCAATAGCAACAACACATTCATGTTACCAGGAAGATGGGAGAATGGGAACCGAGAATAAAGATCTCTGGCAGGGAGCTGAGCACACAGGACACAAGCTCTGTCAGCAATGGACGCTGTGTGGGCATCAGAGAGGCCAGACTAGGTTTACTGGCTCCCTGCTGATAGTACAAACAGGGCCATACCTATCTAGGTGGAAGATTTCACTTACCTCAAGGCCTTAATGAGCTGAGGGCAAAGAGCTAGAAAAGGTTTTCACAGATGATTTAAACTGACCTCTTTCCCCCAAAAAAGATTCCTCTTCAAAATATGCTGAAGAGGCAGGTGGTCATCTAGTTTTTGCTTTGGACGTGTTCTCAGTGACTGAGAAATCATGGGGTCCCATGTTCCATTTAGAACTACTCTGACTGTAAAATGGCTTCCTTGTATTTCTGAGCAGGAACCTGGCTGCCTAGGAATCCCAGCCTTTGGTCACACTTCTCCCTGAAGGAGCAGATGAGCACTGTCACTTTGATCCCTCCCCAGTCCAGTATGTGAGGATGACTGTCACGTCCCCAAATGTTCCCAGGCTAAGTCTTCACCATTTATCATGTGAATAGTCTTCAAATTTTTGTCTTTATCACATGAAGTTTTATGGGATTCCAAATAATTTAGGCCTTGCTCTAGAATGGATCTTAATTTCTGGGGACAGTGATAACCATCTTGTTTTTACAAATGGTTAAGTATTTAGGCTCACATCTTCAGGGTGTTGCTTGCACAGAGCTAGTTTTAAAGGAGGGCACAAAATAAACCTATAAATCCTAATGCTGCATCGAAGTTATTTCTAACTTTAAATCTCAAAAAACTTATTTATACAAATAAAATTTCTGTAATATGTAGAACACTACTAAAAAATGCCTTGGACTTTTGAGGTAGGTTTAATCTTATAACGTAAATCCACATTGCCAAGGATCCTAGAAAAAGGGCCAGGAAGAACAAGACTGAAACAGTCTTTGGTAGAAGAATGAGGGGGAAGGAATCTCTAAGGAAGAATCTCATGGGTTTTAAGTAATAATGTTGGGTTCAAATGCTACCTTCTCTTCCTGCTAGCTGTATTACCTACAGCAAGTTATCCTTTTTGAAGCCACTAAGGAAAGTTCAACACATCTATCCTGCCTCTCTAAGGAGCATGGGACTCTCTTTATCAAAATACCTTTTAAGGTACATTTGTGAAAACTAAGTAATCACAGGCACAAAGTTGGTATTAACTGTTTTGTTCACCACAGCAATTAACAATGAAACAATCTCAAAGATATACTTATGTTTACAGAATACTATATAGAATATAGTATAAAATACAGACATATAAAGACAGCTGTTCACATCATTATGGATCTAAAAAAAAAAAAGTTAAATAGTATGATTCCATCTGCATAACATTCCAAAGAGGGCAAAGCTCAAGTAGATACAGGTAGTAAAACATTTCATATAGCTAGAGAATGACTAACAAAATTCAGGATGGTGGCTTTGTTCTGGTGGGCAGCAGGGCAAGGTTTTCAAGGGGGTCACAGGGTCTTTGAATATACTGATAATATTTATTTCTTATAGGCTCGGTGGTAAATATTTGAGGGTTTATCTTATTATTTTTCTTTAAACTGCATGTGTATATGTACATACTCCTCTCTAGGAGACAGTTCACTAAAAAAAAAAAAATAAGGTAGTTAAAATATATCCCCAAAAAGGAATATTTCATTGAATGTTCTCTGCTAGACTTAAATGCTTATGTACCTGGACTTATAGATTCAGAATCCAGAGATCTAGATTCACTGCTTCCTCCAGTGCTCTCAGAGTCACTAAACATCCCAAATGTCCATGACCTTATAAAAGAAGGACCTTTAAGAAAAGAATATTTAAAGTCAAACTTGGCTACAGACGGATTTCATGAGGCGAAGTACTGACATTACATGGAATGAGACAAGTCAAATTTCTTGAACAGTGATCAACAATCGATTTTAAGATAGGCATAGTGGTTACAACTGTGAATAAGGCCTCATGAGATTAGACTTCAAGGCCTGATTTTTAAATTCCAGAGCAGCAACTCATTTAATAATCACATTTAAACAATTTGATCTTTCATGAATTAGTGCTCTCTTTAGGGTGAAAATCTACCTGTTACATCAGCACTATTGGAGCATCTGTCCTCTTCAATCTTACTAGAACTGTCAGGAAGGCGCACTACGTCCTCTAACGAGTCGGTAGGTCTGTATCCAGAAGTGTGGGGACTATTTGTTAATTGTTTATTTACATTCCTAAGAAAAACCCAAATAAAACTCATCATTTAGAAGAATGACTGATAATCAGCCTATTTACTCGATTTTACAGAAAAATCTGTTACTTTAATGAGCAGAGTAATTAAATATTAAAAATAAACCTTATTATATTGTTCAAGTTCTTAAAGGAGATGCGAACAAATTTATTAATCATTTGAACTTATTATAGCCGAAACATGGAAAAGAGTAGCAAAAGCATGGCTAATAAGTCATGTCATGATTAAATTTTTCCAGTATAACCACTATGGTAAATGCAGGTTAAATCTGTGGTCACTCAAAACAGATATGACCGTGATTTGCCATTCTCAAAGGATTTTTAAATCTCAAAGAACTGAGCTCTGTGTCGAAATGAAAAGCTTTACTCTTAAGTGAGTTACATCTGAATATAAAAAAAATTTAGAAAGTTTTAAAGTAAATTCTGCCAATGTTAGAAAAGATACCACCTAATCCCAGATAGGAACTTAGCAATAAAGGTTTTATCTTTGAAATAATTTCATTAATTCTTACCCATCAACTTTTTCTTCTTCTGTTGAATTTGTGGCCTTGACAAACTCACTGTACTCTTGGCCTGGGTCATAGAGTTTAGCGCTATCACAGAGAGATTGTAAATTGTCTGCAAGGGAGGCTGCCTGTAAGTGTTGCATCTGGAAGAGGTTAACCGTTACCTATGATCACAGAAACAAAACGTAAAATAACTTATGCTATATGGAATGCTATATAAATATACATTTATTTCAAGTACTAGCACCAGGGAAAAGGCCATACTGTGAAACATGTAACACTGAATGTCATTGAGAGCATACTACATTGCCTGACTCTGTGCAAGGTGTGAAGCAGGAAGCAAAAAAAAACCCAAAACAGTTATAATCCGGTATCTTGGAGTAATCATTGCCAGCCAAACTGGCTTTAAACTGAAAAGTTCAAAAATACATCCCCACGTCCCTACTGGTTCATCATTTTAGGAGACAGATGTGTTTTTGAGGATCCCCACCTCTTGTACTCTGATGGTCTGACCACAATGGTCTAAACTCCTAAGTGAAAAACATAAAGGAAAAAGCTTCAAATAGAGCACAATTATTATGACTTTTATTTTTTTCAATCCTATGGAAGTAAAAATGCTTTATAATTATAATGTATCCTATAGTACTCAACTTTGATAATTAGGCATTATCTTGAATCTATCCAAAATGTATTATCCCACTGAGTTTCTACAAATGCCTAGATATACTATTATTCCTACTACTGGTAGTAACAGTAACAATAGCAGCTGACAAGTACCTACAACTTGCCAAACCCAATCTGAGAGCCACATATGAATGAACTAATTTAGTGTTCCTAAAGACCTAGGCTTTGGGTATCCTAGGTCCTCATAGAGTTTATGTTCTGCTGAAGGTGGTGTCAGAGAGAGGGAAAATAAATTTTGTAAATAAGATAATTTCTGGTATTGAAAACTTCTGTAAATACTATAGTATTTATTTATGTTAAGTTCTGGACTGTGACCCGGTATACATTTGCACTTTTGATATGGTAGGTCAGTGAAGCCTCCCTAAGGTGACACCATCTGAACTCAGCCCTGACAGAAGAAAGAGCCAATGCGAAGTTTCAGAGAGAAGTGCAATCCAGGCAAAAGGGAGAGGCAGTGCAGAGACCTCAGAGCAAAAGTGAGGGAGAGAGCTGCCATGCTCAAGAGACGCTTGAAAGGTCAATACAGCTGAAGCACATCTGAAGAGGTGAAACTTTAGTTTGAGAGGATGCCAGAAAGAAACAGTCAACTAAACTACCGTGAGGAGTCTGTAAGAAGTCTGGATTTAAGCACAATGGGAAGCCAGTAGAGGGTTTTAAACGGTGTTAAGAGCTATCACATAATCTGATTTGTTTTTTTAAATGTCACTCTGGCTTGTGAGGTGAGGAATGTGATTAAATGCCAAATTTCAATTGGCTTAATATATTTTTTTTATAGAGCTTCTTTTTTTTTTTTAAGATTTTATTTATTTATCCATGAAAGGAAGAGAGAGAGGCAGAGACACAGGCGGAGGGAGAAGCAGGCTCCACGCAGGGAGCCCGATGTGGGACTCGATCCCCGGGGACTCCAGGATCACACCCTGGGCTGAAGGCAGGTGCTAAACCACTGAGCCACCCAGGGATCCCCAATTGGCTTAATATTATTTCAAAACTGCCATGTTTCCTCTTGATCTCTCTTGGAACACCAGATGATAATGCTGAACTTCTGATTAGCCTCTAAATCCTTTCCAAGTAGACAGCCATTCCCCAAGGATAACTAAAACTCAGCATAAATAGTATTGAAAAGTGCACATAGTAGAATAGCTTGTGGTCTAACTCTCTCAAGGAACAAAGGAAGTTCAAACTGTGGATGGTAAAGTTTAAGTCCTGCAACTGGTTATGATGAGAAAATTCACCAGCTAATGGTAAAATGAACTTACTCTCATTATCCTAAAAGGTAACTGTACATTTTTATACCTTTTAATAAAGCTCTATGAATCTACTTAAAAACACCAATAATTTAAGAAGCCAAATGAATATACTAGCATAATCAATTCATCTGCTGAATGTTTCTGTATTTATTAATAATAAAGACTTTAGCAATAATATATATGGATAGTCCAATCTTAAAATCTGTTTTCCCTAAATTACTCAGCCTTCTCACTTACCTAACAGAAATTCTAATGAGTGAGCTCCCCATGGGGGTAGATTATGCAGGACTTGCTGAGCATCTTAACTGGGGTGGCTCACAGGTATCTCAAAAATCATCACACTTCTAGATTTTTTTGTGCTCGAATCTGCTCCCAGAGTTAGAAACTTAAGACTTTTCTTTTAGGTCCTCTATTTAGCACAGTGACCTAGGTGCCTTGTAAAGGGGAAATGACTAAATGAATAGTAACAGAAATGTGATTAGCCAAGGTCATACTGTAATTCTGTTCGTTTTCTGTGACTGCTCATGCAAGCAACACAGGACTTCTGACTCTATGCCCGGCTTTCAGCATGTACAGCAAATTTTTAGTTACTCCACGGGCACATGGATTAGTGCAAATATTTATGACAGCTGTTCAACAGAATATTCCTTAATTTCAAATAATGGGAAAAGTTCCTTTCATATAAATTAGCAATAATGTAAAATAAATTTTGTTCAGTGTAATTCTCTATCCTTTTTTTTTTTTAAGAATTTACTTATTTGACAGAGAAGAGAGAGCACAAGCAGGGGGAGTGGCAGGCAAGGGGAGAGGGAGAAGCAGACTCCCCACTGAGCAGGGAATCTAATGTGGGGCTGGATCCCAGGACCCTCGGATCATGTCCTGAGCCAAGGCAGATGCTTAACTGATTAAGCCACCCAGGTGCCCCTCTATCCTGTATTTTTTTAAAGATAAATTTTTCTTGAATATATTTTAAAACAAAACAAAACTCTTGCTCTAATTCTTCCTATTCTTCAAAGCCCCATTGATTTGGTTAGGTCTTTAGTGACTGGTCTGGTCATTTCTTCTTCCTCTTGGTAATGTAATTATGATCTTTATCCCATACTCTTTAGTGCTTCATAATTCAAGACAATTTTAGATATTCAGAAGTAATCTTTGATGTCCATGATATAACTTACAATTTTGCTAGGACATAAATGTGATTTGTGTATCTTTCCTAAGATAATGAGCGACCCTGAGTGTCTAGAGTCTATCTCAAATAATTTTGTTTTCTCTGCAATCACATATGTGATATGTCCTAGAATGAAAATAAAATTTTTTAAAAAGAATTTGAGATGGTGTTTAAAAATAAGTTCCAAAACCCCCAAGTTCTGCTTTGAAGGAGATGAAAACATAAAGAGGGGCACCTGGGTGGCTCAGTGAGTTAAGCATTTGCCTTTGGCTCAGGTCATGATCCCAGGGTCTTGGATCAAGCCCTGCATCAAGCCCTACATTACGTTCCCTTCTCAGTGGGAAGTCTGCTTCTCCCTCTCTCTCTGCCCCTCCCCATTGCTCGTGGTTACCGTCTCTCTCAAACAAATAAATAAAATCTTAAAAAAAAAATCTCCTTGAGAGCAGATATCTGTCTTACATTTCTTTTATTTACAAAGTGGGCATTAATAAATACTTATATATTATATACAAAATTAAGTAATTCTTATTTATATCACATCATACTAAAGGAAATCATAATTACTGGATCACCAAACAGCATTTATCTGAGAAAGTCATGGTTTTTACCTAGAAAATATTATCCATATTCAATAACTGAGCATTGGATTTGGTATCTGCTTGGATTTGCAAGTGAATAAATGCTAGACAGAACAATTAAAATTGATTAATTGGTTCAAAAGAACTCTAGCTAATAAGTTTATTCACAAATATATACACAGAACACCTCTATTAATTGTCTCTATACATTACATGCTGTAGAGATTTTCCTAAGTTTAGGGGTTTGTCCAAGTTTGAGGGACTTTAACCTCAAAATCTACTTCATACACTGTTAAGTATTGCTCTCCAATTTTTCAGATGTGCTAATTCTCTCTTCTTAAATATATGCTAAACTCCTTGAGAGCAGGTATCTGTCTTACATTTCTTTTATTTACAAAGTGGGCATTAATAAATACTTATATATTATATACAAAATTAAGTAATTCTTATTTATATCACATCATACTAAAGGAAATCATAATTATTGGATCACCAAACAGCATCATTTTTTAAGAGGTATGTAAACAAACAAGATTATACCTTGTAAGAGAGCTTAAAACCACATTATTTAAAAAAAGAATCAAAATTTAGAAATGTTTAGTCTGGAAAAAAAATCCAGGAAAGGAAGATAACAATAATCTTTAAGTATTTAAAGTGTTATTTTGTATAAGGGGGATTATATGAGTAAGGTATAACTTGAAAGGTCCATAAGAAAACAAATTTTTCTTAGCTCAATTTAAAAATTATATTAATTTTGGAGCTGTCATACCTCGGCTAAATAATCATTCAGCAAGACAGCATAGTATTTAAGAGCACAGGTTCTAAAGTCATTCAACTGAGTTCAATACTAGCTTTACCATGCTGGATGACACTGATCAAGCTATTTGTAACTTCTCTAAGCAAATGCTTCAAAAAAAGTTAATGTGCAAATGAATCTTGTGCGAGATTTTTGTTCAAAATGCAGATTCCGATTCCAAAAGTCTGAGTTGAAAACCATGATTCTGCATTCCTCATAGGCTCCCAATGTAATGAGAATGTGACTGACCCAAGGACCACATTTTGAGAAGAAAGGTTTTCTAAACTTTGGTTTCTTTAACAGTAAGATGGAGCTAAAAAGTTATATTTATCTAATGGGACTGTGTGAGAATTAGATGAGTTAATGTAGGCAAAGAACTTAACACACCAGCAGGTACATACTCAATCTTAGCTATCATTAGCTATTGCCTGAGGTGAAAAGGACTTGTCAGATATAAAAGTTGGCCTAAGTGACTCATAATGTAATTCTGAATCTTGGGGTTTTATAATTCCCCAATTATAAATTATTAATTTAAGTCCTACTAAAATTGACTCTACAAATTAATCACATATTAATCAGAATTTGGTAAATGAATGAGATTCAATTTTAAATATTCAGGAACGTTTTATGGAGAGAGTTTCTGATTCCAATGGAATAGGCTCACTCCTCTCAGTTTCCCACTGAATTCTCAATTATCCGAGAACTCTGAAAGGTAAACGGTAGCAGGCCGATTGTGGAAAGAAACAACAAATCAAGGTACAGCAATCCAGTAGTATGCTTCCTGTTATTTCTTTTACTACTCTGTTTCCCAGCCAACACTGAACTCCTATTCAAAGACATTTGACTGAAAGAGTCGGGGGGAAACCCTCTGGTTCTTTTGTATGTTTGTTTTCTCTCGTACCCCAATGAACTAAGACATGGCAGCTGTGGCACTGATGGCAGTAGCAGGTGCATAGACACCTAAGACTTTGAGGGGAATTTTTCCCTATGACAGATAAACTGTGATTTGAGGAGAGAGGGGTCTGAAATCCCTGTTGTTTTTTGTCTTTATCTGTTCTCTACTTGGCCCTCGATAGCAGCAGAGTAGTTTGACTAAGTTTCAGAGCTAGAAGATGTGAGCTATAGAGTGATACTAACTAGAACAAATAAATGCCTGCTAAAAATTTTAAAAATCAGCATTCAATATCGGTTAAAAAGAAGATCCTGAGTTACATAAGGTAATACTGAACAGTCCAGAATATCACCCAAAATTACTTGTTACATAAAGAACCAAGAAATTTCATCAACTTGCAAGAGAAAAGACAATAAACAGACACTAATCTTAAAATGACTTACCTATTTGGATTATCAGATAGACTGTAAAGTAGCTATTAAGCTGGTTTAAATACATAAGGGCAAATAATCTTAAAACATGGGAAGACTGAGTCTCAGCAGAGAAATGGAAGATATTAAAAAGAAACAAAAGAAAAATTTACTACTTTGAAAAATATAATACCCGAAATAAAAATTTTTACATTTTTGACTGTATAGGAAAATAGAGGTTAACAAAAGAGAAAGTCAGTGAACTTGAAGACAGATCAATAGAACAACAATTAAGAGAAGAGAGTAGGGGAAAAAAAAGACTACCCCCAGATCTGTAGGAAATAACAAAGGTCTAAAATTTGAGTCACTGGAGTCTTAGAGGAACAGGAGAGGGTTCTATAAAAAAAAAAAAAAAAAATTCGGAGGGGATGCCTGGGTGGCTCAGTGGTTGAGCGTCTGCCTTTGGTTCAGGATGTGATCCCAGAGTCCTGGGATTGAGCCCCACATCACGTTCCCTGTATGGAACCTGCTTCTCCCTCGGCCTATGTCTCTGCCTCTCTCTTGGTGTCTCTCATGAATAAATAAATAGAATCTTTAAAAAAAATTTTGAAGAAACAATAGCTGATAACTTCCCAAATATTAAGTGTCAAACCTGCAGTTTCAAGAAGCTTAGGAAACCCCAAACAAAATACATTCAACAAAATTCACACCCAAATAAACTGTAACCAAAATGTTGAAAATCAATGAGAAAGAAAAAAACCTTGCAAGCAAAAAACAAAACAAAAAGCTCCCAACACATTTCACATAGAGGAAGAAATAATTCAAGTGACTATGGACTGCTTATTAGAAACACAGAGACCAGAAGCAGTGGAAGGACATTTTTAAAGTGTTGAAAGGAAAGAACTAAATTCTATATCCAATGAAAATGTCCTTCAGGAATAAAGATGAAATAAAGACATTCCCAGATGAAAGACAGAATTCATCACCAGAAGACCCACTATAACAGAAATGCTAAAGGAAGGTCTTTAGAATAGAGAGAAATGATACCAACGGGAAAGAACCTCATGGAATGAAAAAGTACTAACAGGGGATCCCTGGGTGGTGCAGCAGTTTGGCGCCTGCCTTTGGCCCAGGGCGCGATCCTGGAGACCCGGGATCAAATCCCATATCGGGCTCCCGGTGCATGGAGCCTGCTTCTCCCTCTGCCTGTGTCTCTGCCTCTCTCTCTCTGTGACTATCATAAAATAAAAATAAAATTAAAAAAAAAAAAAAGAAAAAGTACTAACAGAAACGGTAAATATTTGGGTAAATAAAAAAGATGACTTCCCTTCTTTAAAATCTATGACTTAGGAAAGCAAAAATTTTAATAACGTCTGGTGAGGTTTTCAAAGTATATAGATGTAACACACACATATCAACTACAACCCAAAGCAAGTAAAAGGAACTTATATGGTGGGACTATGTGGTTTCTACATTCCATTTGAGGTGGTTAAATACTAGTTCTACGTAGAACAGTGAAAAGTTCTTATAAATATAGCCCTAGTGCAACCATCAAAAATAAAACAAAACACACAACTGTAAAGAGATATAGTCAAGAATCCAATAAATTGGGATCCCTGGGTGGCGCAGCGGTTTGGCGCCTGCCTTTGGCCCAGGGCGCGATCCTGGAGACCCGGGATCGAGTCCCACATCGGGCTCCCGGTGCATGAAGCCTGCTTCTCCCTCTGCCTGTGTCTCTGCCTCTCTCTCTCTCTCTGTGTGACTATCATAAATAAATAAATAAAAATTAAAAAAAAAGAATCCAATAAATTAAAATGTATATAATAAAATGCAAATAAGCATTTTAGATAAATTAAAATATAACTCTAACACATAAATAAAAATAGATTTTATTAAATCTGTAATATAAATTAGTTGTAATTCTAAAAAATTACCAACTAATCCAATAAAGGAGAGCAAAAGGGAAACAAATGAAGGAAAACATAAGGTACAAACAGAAAAAAAGAAAAGAAGGCCTAAATCTGAACATATAGTTGCATGAAATATAAACTGTCTAAATATTTCACTTAAAAGATAGAGATTATCATAACAGACTTTTTTTTTAAATCAAGACTGAACTACATGACTGAACTACATGAACTACATGATTTTTTTAAAATCAAGACTGAACTACTATAAGAAATTCACTTTAAATACAGTGATAAAGCTCAAAGAATGGAAAAAGATTATACCATGGTAAAAATAATCAAAAGAAAACTGAAATAACTATATCAGTATTAAATAAAGACTAAAAAGTAATAATAATTACAAGGATAAAAAGAGACACTTTCATAAAGATAAAAGGATTAATTCACTAAGAATATGTAATAATCATTAATGCATAAGCAGCGGAGTTTCAAAATTTATAAAGCAAAAACTGAGAGACCTCAAAATATACAATATGTTAAAGACTTTAAAATTCCTTTCTCTGAATAAACTGATGGTTACCAGAGAGGAGGTAGGTAGGGGGGTGGGTTAAATAGGTGAATGGGATTAAGGAATGCACTTGGAATGAGCACTGGGTGATGTATGGAAGTGTTGAATCACTATATTGTACACCTGAAACTACTACTACACTGTATGTTAACTAACTGGAATTTAAATAAAAACTTTAAAAAACCCTTCTTTCTCTGTAATCGATAGAGGTAAAAAGTAAATCATCAAGGATATCAAAGAAATAAACAGGATCATAAACCAACAATAACCAATTGACATTTGCAAAATACTCGAGCCAACAATAGCAGAATACACATTTTTAGAAATATATGCATGGACCTTAAAATAAACCATAACAAGTTTGAGAAAATTGAAATTATACAAAATATTTCTCACATCATAACAGAGTTAAACTAGAAATCAGTATAAGGAATATATCCAGAAAATCCTCAAATACTTTGAAATTAGACAATCAGCTTCTACATTATCCATAGATCAAAGATGAAGTTCCAAGGAAAATTAGGAACTATTTTGTAGGAACCCTGGGTGGCGCAGTGGTTTAGCGCCTGCCTTTGGCCCAGGGCACAATCCTGAAGACCCGGGATTGAATCCCACGTCAGGCTCCCGGTGCATGGAGCCTGCTTCTCCCTCTGCCTGTGTCTCTGCCTCCCTCTCTCTCTCTCTCTGTGACTATCATAAATAAAAATTAAAAAAAAAAATAAAGTTTAAAAAAAAAAGGAAATATTTTGTATTGCACACACACAAAAATTATAAAATTCAACATTTGTGGGATGTAGATAAGCAGTGCTTAGAGAGAAAACTAAATAATTAAATATTTATATGTAAAAAGCAGGGAGGTCTCAATGAACAATCTAAGCAACTAAAAAGAAAAGCAAAATAAACCCAAAGGAAGCATAAATAAAATTTTTTAAAAAACAGAGATACCAAAAAAAAAAAAAATAGAGATACCAATGAAATTAAAAGCTAGTGTTTTGAAAAGGTGAAAAAAATTGATAAATCCCCTAGCCAGACCAGAGAAAGAGAGAAGATAAAAATTACCAGGAACAGGAATCAAAGAGAGGATATCACTCAGGCTACTGAAACACTGAAAGAATAAAGAAGTACTATGAACAACACTGTGCACATAAATAAGGCAACTGAGATGAAAGGGACTGATTTCATGAAAGCCACTAACTACCAAAATTCACACAAAAAGAAATAATTAACTTAAATAGGCCTATTATCAAAGGAAATTAAATACACAGTAAAAAATCTTCCAAAAATGAAAATTCCAAATCCAGATACTTTCACCAGGGAATGCCACCAAAATGAAGAAATAATACCAATTTTACACAATCTCTTCCAGAAAACTGATAGGAAGGAACACTTCTCTACTCATTTTATAAGGCCAGAATTACTGATACTAAACTAGATAAAGACAGCATAAGAAAAAAAAAATAACACACCAATGTCTTTCATTGAAAGAGAAGAAAAAAATACCCAACAAAATATTAGCAAATTGAATCCAGCAATATACAAAAGGAACAATGCACCCCAACCAAAAGTAGCCTATCCAGGAATGTAAGACTAGATCAGCACTCAAATATCAATGTAATCCATCATATTAATAGACTACTAAAGACTACAAAAGAAAAACTATATTATTGCAGCAATCAAATGATGCAAAAAAAATCATTTTTAAAGCAAAGACACAATTATAAATGCTTATAACAATTTAATTAACAAAAATTACATCTTAAGTCCTATAAATTGTACTTATATATTATTTGCCCTAAAATGTTCCTCTATCATATTTAGGTGTACATGATATAGTATATAGTATGTAAAGGTACATATAAAGGAATATAGAATATATACACATATATATTCAATATATACTATAGCAGACAGTTTTGCTGGGTTATGCTGCAATAGCAAACAACCCTAAAATTTTCAGCAGTGAAAAAAAAAATCCAACATCTTCATCAAAAAACTCTCAGCAAACTAGAAAAAGGGGAAAGTCCTTATCCAACAAAGGTCATCATCATCAAAAAACCTATAGTTACCATCATACTTAATGTAGAAAGACTAAGTGCTTTGCCCTTAAAGTCCAGAATAGGATGAGGATATCTTCTTTCACCCAATCCTATTCAATGATCAACTGGAAGCCCTAGCCAATGCAGAAAGAAAAAGAAATAAACGGAATACAGATTGGAAAAGAAGAAATAAAACCGTCCCTACTTGTAGATAACATGATTTTCTATGTAGAAAATCCCAATGATTCTATAAAAAAATTCTATAACTATTTAGCTTTAGCAAGTTTGCAAGATACAAGATCAACATACAAAAATTACTTGCATTTCTAAATATTAACAATGAATAACTGAAATTTGAAATTAAAGAAATGTGTGTGCCTAGATATTTACACATAAATTATATGTGGTATCTATTTATCTATTGATTTATTATCAGTTACATTTACAATAGCCATCCAAATACATAAATATATAGGTTTAAATCTAATAAAACAAGTGAAAGACTTTTATGTTAAAAACTACAAAATGCTGATTAAAAAAATATCATGTACTAAATAAATGGAGAGACTATCTTCATGGATTGAACAACTCTTTCTATATGGTTAATATGCTACATATGTAGTCAATTCTTCCCATCTGAGCTAGCATTTAACCCAATTCCAAATAAAATGTTAGCAGGATTTGTTCGTAGATACAGACAAGTTGATTCCAATGTTTTTATGGGTGAAGGATCTTAAATACTCAAAACAATTCTGAAAAAGAATAAAGTAGAAGATTCACACTACCTGATTTTAAGACTTGCTATAAAACAATAGTAATGAACATAGTAGAGTTTGGGCCCAATGACAGGCACATATCATATATCCATGGAACAAAATAGAGAATCTAGAAATTGACCTATAAAAATATGGTCAATTGATTTTTAACAATGATGCAAAGACAAATAAATGAAGATGGCACAATGTTTTCAACAAATGGTACTGGAACAAGTGGACACTTAGGTTAATAACGTGTTTTATTTTCCATATTTTATAATGTTTTGGCATCTTAAAAAGCTTGCTGGCTGGGGAGAGTCTGCTCCTCCCATGGCTAACCAATTCTTAGCCCAGGGAAGAGGGGGGTTGGGGGAATGTCTTTCTTATGCAACCCAAACAACCTCAATAATTAATTCTCTCATTAATTCTCTCCTGCTCTGAATCATCCCAGGGCCAGGTACCAAGCAACTAGAAACCATCCCTATACCCCAAAGCCTACAGGAATTATTCAAACTAGCCAGTCCTATACCATTTATCCTGACATAACTTGCCTTTCCTTCGGAAGCCCCAATAAAGGCTCTGTACTCAGCTTTCCCCTCACTCCTGCCTCTGCTTCACCAAACCTGGTATTTCTGTGGTCCTTTGTGGCATAGCATGTCCCTCTCTCTTGGGAAATGTAAGGAAGAAATTCATCTTTCAATAACATTGACCTCTCCATGTCAGCATTCAGTCACTTCCATAAATTAAAATCCCATGGGCATAATTTTAATATAATATCTATATGCAAAAAAATGAACCTCAACCTATACTTCACACTTTATATAAAAATTAAGCCAAAATAGATCATATATCAATGTCAAACTACAAAATTTTTAGTAGAAATAGGAGAGAAGTCTCTGTGACCCCGAAACTTTCTTAGATATAATGTGAAAAGCATGGCACATAAAGAAGAAACTGGTGAGACTCTATTAAAATTATAAACTCTTGTTCCCTGAAACAAACTGTGAAAGGAATAAAGATAAGTTCCAGACTGGAAGACAAAATATGCAAGCTCAATAATAAGAAAACAACTCAATTTTTAAAAATCGGCAAAATAGAGACTGCAAATAAGTTCTTTAAAAGATGCTCAATATCGGGGATCCCTAGGTGGCGCAGCGGTTTGGCGCCTGCCTTTGGCCCAGGGCGCGATCCTGGAGACCCGGGATCGAATCCCACATCGGGCTCCCAGTGCATGGAGCCTGCTTCTCCCTCTGCCTATGTCTCTGCCTCTCTCTCTTTCTCTCTCTGTGACTATCATAAATAAATAAAAATTAAAAAAAAATAAAAAAAATAAAAGTTTAAAAAAAAAAAAGATGCTCAATATCATTAGTTATTCCAAAAACCCAAAACAACTACTACTACACACATATTAGAACAGTTAAAATATAAAAACTACAACTGACAAGTATTGTTAAAGATGCAGAACAATTGGAACTCTCATACACTACTGGTTAGAATGAAAATGTTATGGCTATTCTGGAAAACAATTCAGCAATTTCTCATAAAGTTAAATAGACATTACCATAATATCCAGTAATCTCACTCCCTAAGTGCTTACCCTAGGAATATGAAAACATGTTCACACAAAAACCTACAAATATTCATAGCAGCTCTATATTCACAATCACCCTAAACTGGAAACAACAGAAATATCCAACTGATGAATGGATAAACACTGTGGTACCTCTACATGATGGAATACTATTCAGCAATAAAAAGCAAAGAACTACTGATACAGGCATAACATTGACAAATATCAAAGACATTAGGCTGAGTAGAAGAATCCAGTCTCCAAGTTATATACTATAGGATCCCACTTATATGACACTCTGGGAAAGACCAAGCTGTAAAGTTGGATAACATATCAATACTTGCCAGGGGACAAGGGTGGACAGAGAGTCTGACTACAAAGGGGCAGCATAAGCAAAATTTTCTGGAATGCCAGCATTCTTCTGAATCCCCACTGCGATGGTGGCGGTAACATACTTATACATGTGTTAAAACTTGTGAAATGTACACCAAATAAAGGCATTTTATATATAAGCTTTTCATAAAAGTCATTTTAAAGAGGTATATGAAAATACTTGAGGCCAGGATGCTTTTTTTTTTTCCCAAAAAAATCACTGGGTTCAATTTTAATATTTAGCTTACTCAAAATTTGAAGAACAGATGTCATAGTGTTGATAGAAATTTCAATGTCAAATTCATTTTGTCAACCAAGCCAAGAAATACAGTGGCTTAGAGGCAGTTAGTTTCAAACTCTCGTGCTTCAATTTTAATTGGACACATCGCCAATCCACGGGGTGGTGAACCAGATTAAAAATGTTAACTCAAACCATTTACCACTATTAAAAGCTGAAAGTTAATTTTCAAGCTCTAAATGTTTCATTAATCTCAGAAATTAAATCCTTTAAGAATCATGATTCATCAAACATCCCTCTCCCTTCTGCAGACATTTAGACACTTTTTTGCCTCTGGCCATCAAAATACTGAAAAAAATACTTACAGCTTTAAGGGTAAGATCACACTGAAAAACGAGTTTCTGGAGTTGTGTTAAAATTTCTCTTTTGGTATTTTCTAGATCATTGCGTCTCTCTTCAACATTTGTCACACAAACTTTGTAGAGTTCATTTGCTTCTTCTACCTTTAAGAATACCCCAGAAAAAAAATAACACTGATCACTAGAATTTATATTTTAAAACAATACTTATTATAATAAAACTCAATATAAATAACTGAAGAGCCTTTTTGCATAAAAATTCTGAAATAAGTCTCTTTTAAATAGGGTATTTCTAAAGATAACAACCTGTTCTGGTCAGGGACCCAGGGCATTTGACTTTAATGGATAGTCAAGGAGGACTTATAATTAGCATACTGTCTCCAAACAAGTGTCTACTTCTATTTAAGAGGCTTTTTGATTTATATTTACCATTTTCTATATAATCTTACAAAGTTTATTAAATTATGTTTCATAAGCAACATAAAGCTCCAGCCTAGCTTTGCTATCAGGTACCAGAATCAGTACACATACACACACAGTTGCTTAAAAGGTGTACTTACTGAACAATGAAGTAAAAAATACTGAACTACTGCCCTTCTCTAAGATACTTTTTCAGAGACAAACCCAAAGATTTAAAAGATAAGCAAAAATCATACTGGTTCTCAAAGTGTGGCTCCCCACCACCTACAGCAGCAGCATTACCTGGAAACCTGTTAGAAATGCAAGTTTTGGAGGCCAATCCTAGAGCCACTGAATCAGACACTCTTCCTGTTTTAAGAAGTCTTCCAGGCAATCCTGACCCATGCTAACATTTGACAACTGAAGCCTTAGCAGATTATTGCTAATTCAACTTGCAAATAACAACAAAGATGATTACTTTTTGAAGAGCCTCCTCTTCCAACCTTCTCTTTTTCTCTAGCTGCTTGTTGAGATTTTTTACTAATCCACCACTTGAGCACAGATGCTCCTCTTCTGCACGAAACATGGAAGATTTTGCTTTTTCATACTCATCTTGACGTTGCATGCATAACAATTTTGCCTTTTTGAGAGCAGTCTCTGTTTCAAGCTATACAAGACAAAAACACAGAATAAGAAACAAACCCTACTGTGCAAGTATCTTTAGTATATTCAATAAGACAGTTAAGACAGAATTTTAGAAAAATTAGAGAGTAAGGTATGCATCTTCCAGGGTAGATGCTTATATACTGCAGATGTTTTGAGTAGATAGATGAAACTCCATTGTAATACTAACCATTTTATTTTGCTCCTGTTTCCAAAGTTCTTTTATTTCTTTCCTTTGCTTTTCCATTTCATTTTTCCTCCCAAGTAGAGGCTGTCAAAGGCATTTTAAAACAAGAAAGAAAGGAATAAAAATAAGCTGTTTTATAAAGGTATGCTATGTTAAAAAAAAAAGTGTATTATACATATAAATTTTTACCTGCACAAATTTGTTGGCTTGGAGAGCTGCAATTGTTTGTTGTAAAAGGTGACTGTTCTTTATATCATTAAGGAGAGCACTGGTAAATAGAGACTGCAATGGCATAAACTCCTAGAATTTAAAATTGAAAGGTAAACCTTCCAACAGAAATAGCACTAAGAGTTCTAGATAACCCCCAACTATTCTTCAGAAGGAGAAATTTTAAGTTTAGATCTTTTCTGCAGAAAAATGAATAGTCATAAATATGGCTATATAAGAAAAACCTGAAGAATATTAATTATAAAACTAGGTAGCGAAACTAGTGGCTAACAAAACAATCAACATTTGTATCAAACTGTGAATTTCCTAGTTTTTTTTTTTCATAATGGGTCTACATGTGAGTTTAAAATGCTTTTACTTTGCTGAGCCAACAGTTTCGCATTTCACTTCCTTCCTATATTAATTATACAAATTTCTTTTTTTTTAAAAGATTCTTATTTATTTATTCATAGACACACAAAGAGAGAGAGAGACAGAGGCAAAGCCACAGACAGAGGGAGAAGCAGACTCCATGCAGGGAGCCCGATGTGGGACAGGATCCCTGGTCTCCAGGATCACACCCCAGGCTGCAGGCGGCGCTAAACCGCTGCACCACTGGGGCTGCCCTAATTACACAAATTTCTGACTTTGCAAGGCACTATCAGGAGTTCATCCGGGTAACCTCTTGGTCCAATACCCTAGGAGGTCACTGAACACTTACCTGCATTCCAATGTTAGTTCTAGTTGCCTCTGCCAATTTGACAATGTTTCTAGTGGACTCCAATTCTGAAAAGATCAAAGAAAGCATTAGAAGATAAATTTACTTCTTTTACTTCTCTATAACCTAAACTTATTTGTAATTCCCAAATTAAAGAGTGAGCACGTATACTAGTCTGCATCATATGATACCGTGATTCTTAACCAGAAGTGCTCATCAAAACCAACTAGGACACTTTCAAAATACACTTGCTTGGTCTCACTTCTCTTGGAGATGGGACCTCGACCTGCGTATTGCCCTCTTACAAGGCTATTCAGGGATTCTGATGGGCATTCCCTATTAAAGGCAAATATGGTAGAAAGAGCATAGGCTTTGGGTAAATCTTATACTCTTCCAACTAGTGCTATATAATCCTAGGCAAAACTGCCATCTGACCTTAAGCAAACCACCTGTCTTGTTTGCCTGAGCTGTAAAATGGGAATAATTCTTTTCTTGCCTTCTACCAGGGTTTTGGTAAGGATTAAATAAAGTATAAGATGTGAGAGTATTCTGTCAACTGTAAAACACTGGGAAAACACTAGCTATTAAGATGTTTCCATGCCTGTGCTCATATACCTATTGTTGCTTGTATTTCTTTTAACTATATTATCTGATCGCATTTCTTTTCGCTCACTGAAGTATGACTTCCTTAAAGGCAAAGACAGTGTACTACTTGTCTTTATGTCCCCAGATCAAGTGGTTGGCCCACAGTAATGTTCAATAAATACATGTACTGCAAGATGAGTCTTTCCTATTTCAAGAAGAAAATACGGACAATGATTTTATTCACTACTAATGAAGCAGCTACTAATCTGGAATCATATTAGTCATCGTCTGCAGAAAATGAATTGCAAACTATTTAGTTCTTACACTCCAAAGTTAATCAGATGTGCCAAAGGGCAACTCACCCAAGTTAAGCTTCTTTTCAACCCATGAAACTATGTTCTTGGTATATTTTGACCATGTTTTAGCATAAGATAAAGCCAATTCTACAGAATCAGTGTTCTTCAATAGCACACTGTCTAGTTCTATAGGAGAAAAATTTCCTGAAAATAAAAATATCAAGTATATATTAAATATCAGCATGTAACTCTGAACAAAGAAGCATTTAATCCTAAGATGTTCTTCAGTGAAAACTGTTTTAAAAAAATACAAGTGACAAATTTAGAATTAAAGGTCACAGTTTAAACTTAAAATGGTTTCAAATTATATTTTTTACCTTAATATGTACTTCTATTATTCATCAAGTTACAAATTCTATATAACTGTTGATCAGTCTCTATATTATCTATCTACTTTAGCAGGTTTTCTTCCTTAAGTTTTCATGTAAAATTTTACGCATCATTTTGTGTTAAAAATGAATACTTTAGGTTACTGAGCAAGAAGAGATTAAATAATCCAAAACATGTATTGAAAGTAACTGCAGGGGATTGGACAGTGGTAGAAAGGAAGGAAGGAGAGAAATAAAGAAAGAAAAAGAACTAAAAAAATTTGAGTAAGATTGAAAGTACTTCAACATTACCTTTTTCATTGGATGAGTCCACTGATTCCACAGAAACATTTTCGAAAGACTTACAACATGGAAGAAAACAAATTTTAGATTAGAGCAGAAGATAACAGAGCTTTACTTCAGAAATTTTTCACTCTAATTTGTTACTGTGACATAATTCCTGTTAAAGAATTTAAAGTATTTAGAACTCAAAGGGCCTAAGAAATCTGTTTAGATGCTACATCTTATAAAAATTACATACCTTTTTACAACTACAGTTCTCAAGATCCAAGAATAAATAACCTCATTGTTTACTAACAGCATTAGTTAACATTAATAAATCCATTCAAAACTTTAAATTCTGCAGATTTCAAAAATATTAGTCAGGAAGTTACAGAAACAATCTAAATAGGTTATCACTTAAACTGAAGACAAGGATCTGTTTCTCCAAGCCATCTTTCATCATTTTATCATATGACAAGCATTTCTCTGAAGGTCTAGTGGACAACTTAGTGCAAAACTCTCTATGATGATGGAAATGTTCTGTACTACTGTCCAGTAAGGTTACATGTGGCTATATGAGCATATGAAAAGTGGCTCATGTAAATGAGAAGTATATTTCCAATTTTATTTATTTTAATTAATTTAAATTTAAAGAGCTACATGTGGCAAATGGCTACCTTACTGGATAGTGCAGGAAAACATATCTACCAAAATTATGAGATCTTAAACAAATTTGATCTATTTGGTTGGGCAATACAGACTATGCAGGGATTCAATGCAAAAGGATCAAGGAGTCCAGCTCTATCACTCAGCAGCTGTATGACACTAGGCTATATATTTACACTTACTTAACTTTGGTTTGCCCTTCTGTAAAATGGGGATAAGAACACTTTGACAAGGCTATTTTAAGGAAATGATATAGACTTAGTGCAGGGCATGGTATATAACAAAAGCTATTAAACAAATGGCAACTATTATTTAAAGTATTTTTCAAAATTCTTCATCCAAGTAATTTTATTTGTAGTATTATATCATCATGGACTTTTAAAGCTCAATCTCTATGGTTAATTAAAAACTGCAAAAAGGAAAATAAGGTGCAAAAGAGAAAAAGGAAAAAGTATTTTCCTATTAAGAATTAGAGAAGGGACACCTGGGTTGCTAATCAATTAAGTGTCTGCCTTCAGCTCAGGTCATGATCCCAGAGTCCTGAGATCAAGCCCCAAGTCAGGATCCCTGTGGAGCAGGGAGCCTGCTTCTCCTTCTTCCCACTGCTTGTCCTCTCTCTTGTCATGTCTCTCTCTCACATAAATAAAATCTTAAAAAAAAAAGACCTAGTGTAATACGTGTACATAATAGAGCCAACAGGAACAGGAAATATGATTCACACCTAAAATTTTAATTCTTCAGAGCCTTGTCACACAGACATAATGTTATAGCTTCCGAATTAGTAATATGTTTGAAAAGATAAAATTGAATAAATATAAATGATAGCAAAATATTTAAGGATCTTAAAATTCTTCATTATTACTATCCTTGATTCATTGATGGATGACTTTAGAAATAGTCAATTGCTTTAATATTATAGTACATAAAACAAAGGCCTCAATTAGTCATTCATATTTTGTATCACTTTAAGAAAGACCTGCAGTTTTTATATTATTTTGAAATAACACAAACACTTGGCATATTTCCAAGTATTTGCTGAAGTCCCTCTGGATCTGAATATCCTTAAAAAAGAAATAACTGACATAGGTCCCCACTGAAATTTTTAAAAATACCTTGCATTTGGTGAAAAACTTTTAGTCTAAAAATATTACTACTATAAATCTCTAAAACAATATTCTACAAATATTCTTCATGTTCTATTATTTCATAGCAATTTTTCTTTAAATTAGGAATGGGGGGGTGGTATCTGTGTGGCTCAATCGGTTAAGCAACCGCCATTGGCTCAGGTAATACATAATCCCAGGGTCCTGGGATGGAGATCTGTTTGGCTGGGCTCCCTGCTCAGTGGGGAGTCTGCTTCTCCTGCCTCTGCCTCTCTCTGCCTGCTGCTGGTGCTCTCTTAAGTAAATAAATAAAATCTTAAAAAAAATAATAAATTAGAAATTGGAACTGCAATCCTCTGACATACTGCTCTTAGGGAGAATTAAGACCCACAGTCTATTAATATGTGTTTCATGGTAACAAACTATAGGATGTGTGAAAAGATTAACACCTTCCTTCTTTACTTCTTGAGTTATTTTTCTAAGTTTCTACCAGTTTTTAAGAACTGTGACAATATCAGGAGAGAGAAATTGTTAAGAATTACTTACTAAAATTTTGGACCATATGACATATAGATTCATTACATAAGACACCATAAAACTATCAGATATATTGTTTTAAAATGAATGCTCCACTTAGTATAATTAAATTTTAGCTCCAGAAATTGACCATAAATTATACTTAAAATGAACTGATTGATCTATTTTTCTCAGTCAACTCAAAATCTATCAAAGACTAATACTGAGATTAAGATCAGGAAATTATTGAAATGTTAAAAATATTAAAGTATCTACTTTCACACAAACTTGGCCTACCTTACTTTCCCGAGAAACAGGCAATCGCAATAATGAATCATTGCCTACATCTCCCATAAGGAAGTTTGTCAGGCTATCCAGGGAAGTTTAAAAAAAAAGAAATAAGAAATAAAAAGACAAGTCATTACATTGCTCTGTCACAGGCTTAACATTCAATATGTCATCTAGAATAAATTTTTAAAAAGAAAAACCTTAGAAATAAATTCCTAGGAATCTGTTCACATAAACCACATAGTCACCTGCAAATGGATGTTGCTTTGGAACAGCTATACAAATACTACTAAATTTACTAACAATAATGAATGTATTTTTTCCAGTGGTATGATATTTTATATTGATTAGTACTTTACTTTCCATATATCTACTGAATTATGTGACATGGTCTGAGATACCCAGGCCCAAATTTCTTTAAATGACAGTTGTCTACTTACATATTTCCAAAGGTAAAGGCCAAGGTCTCAATGGAAGAAAACACTTCTCTGAAGAGATCGTTTTTGTTTTCTTCATTAACTTCTGTGAAGTTCACAGCTACAGGGAAAGGTTGGTTACAATAAATGAGAAGAAAATATTTTAAACTAGGTTTATACGAAGTCATTTAATCTCTTAAAAATTCACCCTTACTTATAGAAGCATTAGAAGATTAAGCAATTGAAAAGCCTAATACGCAAAATGAAAAAGATGTTCAAGTTCTTTATTAAAGAAATCATACAAAAGAATCAGCTTGCATAAAGTGGCCGGCATTCCAAACTTACTACTCCATGCATTACATAATTTGACACATCTAAAAAGTGACGCAATGTGAAATCAATCCGTCTCAGAGTCACAGAGTCCATGTTACATCAGACCTCTCATTAAGAGCACTCTGTGCAATTTTTTCTTGCTTATTGCCTTATAGCATTTGCTAAAATAGTTGAATGCACTGTGGCTCACTTTAGTCAAATGAGCTATATTTTTCACGATGCATTACCAATAACTGAAGTCATACATACATTTGACATAGCAAAATCCTATATACAAAGCATATCACATAAACACCCAATGCCTTAGAACATTTAAATTCCTATTTATTTACAGCCTTATTTCTTACAGGCTTTTGGGCTCTGAGGTCCATGTTAATGGATTTATATTGTGGTCTCTCGTTTGCCGTAGAGATATTCTAACATTTTGCATTTTGCTAAAGCAAATTGTGTAGCATAACTGAAAAAGTTTTTTATTGTGACTTCTTCTCTATGTGCCTTTGTGAAAAGCCCAGATACAATTTACCAAACAAAATCTGAAGGTGGAATTGGCCATTTTTTTCAAGTAACCCTTTCTACCCACAAAGTAAGTTTTGGGAACAAATGGCTCCTTGTATCCTATCCTCCCTAGGAATCTAAGGTAGAGAGACCAAGTGAAGAGCAAGCCATTCTTTGCTTAAAACCAGCTGTTCTGAAGTTTGGGTGCACAGCAGAATTACCTAGGGAGTTTTAAAAACAAAAATCTGGATCCTACCACCAAAAATTGAAGATTTCACAGGTCCAGAGAGCACAGGTATTTGTTTAAAGGCTCTCCCAGGTGATTTTAGTGTATATCTAGGGTTGAAAATGCTTGCTGGATAGCAAGGATTCCTAGGCAAGGAGGAATGAAACCTCAAGCCTCTAACCCTCATGAAATTACAATCCAGCTTTTATATGGGTAAGTCTTTGTAGATATGAGGGGCTAAGGGCCACATCTTTCATCAAATTCTTCTAAGTATCCCTGATATAAACAAAAAGAAAACTTTTAAGAATCGCCATAAATAGTTTTAAAACTATTTTTGGACTTCTGCTCTGGCCAAGATGGAAAAATAGGTTTACACTTCTGCCTGAGACAACCAAAAGAAACTCATACAAATATATCTAACAAAAATTTTCAAGACATTGGCTATAAGGCAAGAAAAGACAAGAATCTTGACAGGTTAGAAATGAACATGGTAAGTTCTACAACAACCCCAGCTTACTGTCTAACATCACACAGAGTAGATTTCCCAGCAAAAGAAACTACTACCGATAAAAATCATTTCATAATAATGGAGTCAATTTATTAAGAGGACCTAACAATTCTATACGTTTATGCACCTAATAAACAACTTCGAAATGCACGAAGCAAAACCTAATAGAACCACAATGAGAGTTTCAATAACCCTCTCTCAATAATTGACACAACATGTAGATAGGAAATCAGTAAGATTACGGAAGACTTCAACAATACTATCAGCCTCCTCTACCAGATGGACATTTGTAGAACACTCCATCCAGTAATAGCAGGGCTCATGTCTTTTCAAGTATACACTGAATATTTGCCAAGATAGACCATATTATAAAACAAGTCAAATTGATTTTAAAAGGATTCAAATCAGGCAAAATATGTTTTGTGACTAGAGAGAATGAAATTAGAAATCATGGAAAGATCTCTGGAAAATCCCCAGATACCAGGAAACTAAATAACACACTTCTAAATAACCCATGGGTTAAAGAAGAAAAAGGGAAATTAGAAAGTGTTTTTGAACACAATGAAAATGAAAACACCACATACCAAATTGGTGAAAGGAGGCCACAGGCAGGTGCAGAAAGAAGAGAGTACCAAGAAGCACAGGTTGTCTGGATTGGAATAGTTTCACAAGGGTTTTTATGTCAAAATTGATGAAACTGTATCATTTAAATAGATGTACTTTATTGTACACCAATTATACCTCGACAAAGCTGTTTTAAAAATCTCACTGGGAACTAAAGCTTAAATAGTAATTTATAATGTCTAGTTAAAACAACTTATAACCAGCAAAAAATGTAAAGCCTACTTATATTTTCTAACCTTAACCTGTTAGACTTTAAAAGAAAAAAAAAACCTTATCACACTACCCCAAATTCTATAATTATTCTTACTCTTTCTACCTATAAATATTTCTTTCATAGCACTACACATGACTGGGAGATTTAAAAAGTAGTCATTGGGATAGCAAAAAAAAATATTTGAATCATCTTTCTTCTTCATCCTTGCTTAAATGAGGTTACAGTCATCGAATGAAAATTACTATTATTGCCCTTGCCCCCAATTCAAAACAGCCCTATATTCCTAATACCTTTTCTCTTTTTTGCTTCTGCTCAGTGTTTCAAAGAAAAGCCTCTGGCTTCTTTCCAGTAATAATTCTTCCCGCACTCCTGCATTCTCCAAACCCTATGCCACTTCCCTCCATAGATTTATTATTTCCCACTCAATAGACATTTTTTCTTATGCTAATATACTTAAATCTTTCCTTTGTGAAAAAACTTTCATTTTACCATATTTCTTCTTAAAGCTATCATCCAATTTAATAGTTTTTTTGTTTTTGTTTTTTTATTGCCAAACCTCTACAAATAGGTTATGACTAAATTCACCAGGATTTGGAGTTTCATCCAGTCTAATGGTTATCAGAGGTTGAAAAACTTTGTGAAAAGGGGAAGATAGTAAATATTTTAGACTTTTTCAGACCACATGGTATGTTGCAACTATTCAACTCTGCCGAAAAGGAACCATACATAAATGAATGACACGGTGATACATAAAGAATAAGACTGGCTGTGCTCTGATAAAACTTTATTTACAAAAATAGGCAGCAGGCCAGATTTGGCCCACCAGAAATAGTTTGCTTAGCCTGGTTAAGCAGATGGGTTCCAAAGCCAGTCTGTCTAGGTTAAATCCTAACTCTGTCTCCTACTAGGAACTTAATGTAACTGCTCTGTGCCTCAGTCTCCTCATTTATAAAGTGGGGACAACAATATGTATTTTGAGACTGTTATAAAAACTGAATGAATTTAGAACAGAGCTTGTTACAAAGAAAATGCTCAATGAATGTTAGTTATTATTTTCACTCAAAACCACCAAACAACACTGCCAACAAAAACCTATTAGTCAAACTTGGAGGCCTTTTTTCTTCTAAGTTTGCATCCCACTTGTGCACTCTACAACTCCAGCTCTACCACTTAATATATATGCAGCCTTGGACAAACCTCTCTATGTCCCAGCTTCCTTAGTGCAAAATAGAAGTTGACAGAATAATAGTTACTAACCTGAAAAATTTGCTGTGAGGATTAATGGGATAATCCATGTAGAGTTTAACAGTGTCTGGCATACAGTAAATACTTGCTTAATAATGCCTGCTATTATCACTACAAATATTCACCACTTTCTTCCATCTTGAAGTATCCTGCACTCTTAGAAGCAACGAGTTACAGTAACTAGAAGAAGTAGGGCTTCAGAGTTTCAGACCTGAGTTCGAATCTAACCTCCTAACACTTCCTGTATTATTCTGGAAGTATCACCTCACTGCAATTTCTTTATCTGTAAAATGGCGTATTATTGAAAGAAACGATTGAGAAAACAAATGTAAAGCACCTAGAATACAGTGTTTGATAGGTAGTAACATGAATGCATGCTCATGTGCTGTGTATCTATTGACAATTTTACTTTATGCAGTTGTTCCCACCCAGCCTGGGGTTCTCTTTGGCTTTCTTCTCTATACATTACCCCACAGAACCTTACCCACTTTCATGCCTTTGAAGGAAATGAATCCTTGAACTACCTGTCCAGTTCTAACCTCTGAGCTCCAGATCCACATTTCCAATGCCCTGTTTGATATATTCCTTCTCCACCCATGATCTATCCATTACAACCTCAAAATGTCCTAATTGAACCCACTCCCTCCCTTCTACTCTGTTCTGCAAACTTACTCTTTTCCATACATTCTTTAGCTCATTATCTTTCCTTTCAAAATGCCTCTAAAATATTTTCTCTTCCTTTCTATTCCCACTGCCATTTCGTTCAAAAGGCCACATTTTACCTGTAGTCTGGATTATTTAACTATCTGCTAATTGGTGTCTCTGTCTCCACGCTCTTCTCCCTATTAGCCATTCTTCAAAATTGGATCAAAATTTTGCTCAAGGTTTAAAGAATTACCTCCCTTGGGCTCTCTATTAAATCACAACAATAAGCGCTAACACACTTTTAGTATCTCTTTAAGAAATCACACAAATAGCTTTCATACATTCCATCTATTAGTGAGTTTCGAACTTTTTTGACCACAACCTTCAGTAAGAAATACATATATCATGACCAAATATACCATATACATAACAGTTATTAGTTATTTAAGACCTATGAAGTTTCAAAGCATCCTTAGATCTTATAGAATGAATGTTGCATTCTGATTTTTCTTTTCTATTCTTCACAATCTACTAGTGTAATGTCATAAATCAGGGCCCACAGTTTGCAAACTAGAGTTAAAAGATATAACGTAGGCAAATTTTCACCACAGGCCTTGGGGAAAAAACAAACAAAAAGCAGTAAGACTTACAAAATGAAAACTTTAAGTAGCTTCTAAGAAACACAAAAATAACTGAGGAAATGAAATGCATACTATATTCTCAGAAATGCTAAATATGTAACTTCTCTTTAATTTATAAATTTAAGTTTACAAATTTTACTCATCATCCTCAAAACACCAATAGATACTTTTTTGGAACTAGATAAGCCAATTCAAAAGTCCTGAGGGAAAAATAAAATCTTAAACAAAAGGAGTAACAGAAAGAGCTACCCCTACCAGATACTAAAACATACTATACTACTACAATAAAGATAGTGTAGTATTGGCACATGACTAAACAAATCAATGGAACAGAATAAGGTCCAAAATAGATATAAATGACAGTTTAGCATATTTATGATAAAAATGGCATTTTAGATCAGTGAGGAAAAGATGAATTATTTGATAAATAAGTTAGACATGTAGACATTGCAGAACATATCAAGGACTTAAAGTTAATAAATGACATCATGAAAACATTAAATGAAAACACACTGGAGAATGCTATTATAATCTCAGAATGGGAAAGTCCTTAATACCTAAAATCCAAGAAGCATACAAAAGACTGATAAATTTAAATGTAAAAATAAAATGTCATAAGCAAATCAAAAGATAAAGAAAATTTACAACTTGTATCGAAGATTAAGAGTTAATTTCACTTACACAGAGTTTCTACAAATCAGTACTAGAAAAAAAAGACTGACTATCAAAAACAAAGTGTGTAAAGGGACAATTCACATAAAAGAATGTACAAATGGCTCTAAAACATATGAAAAGATACTCAACTGCACGCAAAATGAGGGAAATGCAAATCAATCTACACTGAGATGCCAATTTTTACTATCAGACTGGGTAACAAAGCTTGGTAACCAGTTCTGTTGGCAAAGATACAGTAAAATCAGCCTTTTCAGTGCTGCTATCAGAACCACAGAACCACTGCAGAGGGTATTTAGCGATATAAAAAATATAAATACAAATGAACATGGCTATTCATCGAAGCATTATTTGTAACAGAAAGAAAAATGCAAATAATCCAAATATCCACTAGTGAACTGGTTAAATAAATTATAGCACATGAGCGTAACAGATAACCTTGCAGCTTTGAAAAAAATAGAACTCACAACAAAAGAATTAAGGAACCCTTTATATATAGAACATAAGTTAGAATAATGAGCAAGGAGCAGAATGCTACCAATTTGTGTAAAGAGGAGAGAAAAAAAAAAGAACATATGTTGCTTATATATGCATAATATGTCTCTAGAAAGATACACAAAAAACCAGTAATAGTTGCTGCTTATCTAGGTAAAGGGTAACAAAGCATCTGAGCTAGGAAAGACACTTCACTTTTATGCCATTTGCATCCTAAACCATTTCAAACTATTGCCTATTAAAAAATTAAGTCTTTAAAACAGAAAGACATCATGAGGCTTCTACAATTTTATTTTATTTATTTATTTTTTGGCTTCTACAATTTTAGATGCATAATTAAAGCTTGTTTTTCTTGTCAATTTTTAAATATAGGTTAAAATACAGATCATGAAAAGCCTCAATAAATGGTCGTATTAAATTACAAATAAGATTGACCAAAATAATTGTAAATAGTGAAAACACAAATACTTAAGTACATAATAAATTACTAAGTGCTGAAGATGTCTTTTATCTACTTCAAAAGTAAGCTGTATCTCTCTTACCATATTGCAAATATTTTGTCAGACTGAACTTCCTGCGTGGAAATAGGAGGAGACACAGGAAATACAAATCACTACTAGAATGAATGGGGAAAAGCTTTTTCTTTTAAAGTTCTTAATTTAATTTAAAGCTTTCAAATTTTCTTTTAAAGTTATCAAAAGGTAAATTCCAAGGTAAAAATTAGAAGAGTCAAAGATTTCAATTTTATTCCAATGCATTTATTATGCATAGGAAGTAGACAGACATTATGCATTCATACCTGTAGTAGCACAAACAAGATTATACCTCCCTGACTCTAGTTATTCGGTATATATATATATATATTTTTATATGTCGTGGCATATTTGCCAAATGCATCAGCAGTTAAGATGTCCAAAGCAAGTCATGTCATTTTTTTTTTAAACATGTAAACAGGGCTTTAAGACACAAAATGATCTCCATACTCCTGACAGCTTTCTGATCCTAAAGTACAACAGCTTTTTTTCTTTAAGTTTCCCTCTTTAAAACACAAATAAAAATGCACTTCTACAGGTTTTCTGAAAATATTAAGAGAGACAGCCTACGTGAACATCTAGATTGCCATAGAATAGAGATTCAAAAACGGTTTCTACCTCTACCTTGCTTTTCCAGGGTTTGAAAATTAAGTTATCATTAGAAGAAAAAACTAAATAAGCTCTAATTTGACCTCAATTTTTCAGATCACTGAATATTTATTATTATTAAACTCGCTTCACTTAGATGTCCTCAACATTAAGAGTAAGGAAGAAAGGTTTTATTTAAAAACATAAACTTACACCAAGGAAAAGACAATTTCTTAAATTTTCTAGTTTCATGGAGTTTCACAGAAACAGAGTAAGTTTAGGAACAACAAAGTAATCTTTTAAGTTTCACCCAACACAAAAGTAAAATCTTAACAATAATCCCAAAGGTAAAGACAGCCACAGTGGGAGATAATATTCAAAAGATAGCTTTACCTCAAAGGAGAAAAGATCTCCAAGGCAGCTGTGAGGCCACTTTCTTCAAGTCTGTTTCTGGAATGTGGACACCAACTATACACAGGCACACTCCTTCCCCAGGACATCCTGACTGCACACAATAGCTACTGACAACAATTGAATGAACTGTGGTCGCTATTTCCAAGCATGGAAATTTTACTATCTATAGACGCAAATTTCCCTATCTAAGTCAAGTTAAATGGCACTTATAAACAGTCTATTTAAAAACAAATTTGGTTACTAAGCACATTCTAAAAAATCACAACAGAACTATCCATTTTTCCCACTTAAAGCCATCTACATGTTTTTCAGTATTTGACATACGGGAAAAAAAAGAGAGAGAGAGAACCACACAAACACAGTAAGTCTATGTCAAAAAGCAGAGGAAGTGGTTCTCAGGTGTATGGACCATTATTTTATTAACAACACTATTTTCTCCCCCTGCCTCATCGCTTGACACTTGCCCTTTGCCTTCTCTAGATAGGAGTTTTTTCCAAATCCATCGTGTTCTTCACATCCAGATTTCTTACACAAGTGCTCTGCATCACAATCCCCAACCTACCCTAACCCAGGAAATGCCCACCTGACCTTTGAGACTCAGAATAGGTAATTCCCCTCCCCAAAGAATCCTTTCCTTTCCTTATTCAACCCATGGTGTGAGTCACTTTCTAGTTACAGTGCTTGAATTCCGATTACTTATCAGCGACATTTAACATTGGCGATCACAACTTAGAACCTTGAGCTTTTAAAATTTCATGACATCTTCTTCAAACCATCTATTCTTAGGTGTTTCCCAGGCTCCTCTATTTTTTCTCTGTTCCTGGGATCTCATACTCCACCTACATTTACTCTGCATACTCCGAGTTGGTGCCGTCTTGTTCCATTACCACATATATACCAACAGCTCTCAAGTTCTCATCTTCAACTCCAAACTTCACATTAATCCTCAACATTTAACCTGTCCTAGGCTTCATCAAACCAACATTGAACCCCTTTTCTATAACAACTATGTTCCACCTCTACCACACTCCAGCTTCTTAGATCAGACTGTCACCCCACACCCAGCCCCTTATTTCTAATGATCTCTGGCTCAACTCCCTGCCTCATTCTTCTCAAATACTCCCTTCGCCCTCAATCCTCCTTATACACTGCAGTCTGGAATAACAGATTCTAATAAAATAATTTTGGATGGCAAGTTACTTCATTAGAGGACAACTCCCAATTCTTGATACTTTAGTACATGTAATATACATATATGTGTGTATATTCATATGTAATTTTAGTTTCATTTTTTTTTTCACATTAAAAAAAGTTCGATTTAAGTCTTTTTCTCTATTTGGCCCCCTTCTTTAAGCAGAGTCACTACAAATGACAATTTTCCAGCACCAACTGTCCTCACAAAACAAAGACATTTTTACACTAAAAACCTACTTCAAAAGAGCATGTACTCTTTCAAAAAACTCAAAAATTTTAAATGCCAGTTATTTAGTTTATTTCAGTTACTATTTTTAAACTGCGTCCTGCCAGATGAAGTTTTAATTTTTGAAAGGAAGAGAGTTTCAGGTGTGATCTAGTGGGAATATCAACATATCAAAGTATACATAATTCCTATTGATATATACCAGTGCCATATGGGGAGGTGGGACGATAGTCATTATAGACCAAATATTACTTAGATGCTTTTCCCCCACACCAACCCACTTTTATACATCTTTCTTACCTTTTACTTTTGCAGTAAGCATTTCTGCAGCATTATGAAGATCAACAGAATTGAGGTTCTGATGTTTATTCATTACAGATTTTAAAACACGAAGAAGTTCGTCCAGACGTATATGAATGACTTCTTTAAAACAGTCTTAAAGGAAAAAAAAATATATTTGTTTCCTCAACTAAGTTTCAGGAATGCAAACTATGTAAGTCCATTTTGAAGCACACTTCAAGAAGCAGTAGACTCACAATTTTTGCCTACTATATGTTCACTTGTATTTTCACCATTGCAATTATTTATACGGCCTTCAAAAAAATCTATAATAATTTTAAAGTCAGCAAGGATTTCACAGTTATGGTCAATTGAGCCCTATATTTTTCAGTTTTCCCAGTTTAAATATGCTTTCAAGATTGTGCCTTCCTTTCCAGTCCCTCCCTGTCTACTCCCAGGCTGCTCCACTCATTTATACCGACTTTAGTCAGATACCAGCATATGGGATTTTATAACTCCGGAAATAAGGTGGCTATATACTTTATCATCCAAACCAAAAAGCTCTAATCAAGTGAAAAGAGGAGTGCTACTCCTCCCACCAGCACAACAGGCATATTCCTGGATCACCATCCTAGGTAAATAAAAAAGTATAAACACCTTGACTTTAAAATTCCACTAGTAGTCCTCGAAAAGACAATTACCTTAAATACAACACTCTGATGTTATTTTTCTTTCTGTAACCTTACATATAGCATTAGTGTTTCATAATAGTTAACATTTGTTAAATGCTTCCTATGTGGTAGGCACTGTTAAAAGCACTTAAAAGATAATATTCTATTAACTTTCACATCAATCTTATTAGAGAGGTAAATTTAAAATATCCATTATACAGATGAGAAAATTGAGGCACACCTAAGTTTACCAATCTACTAAACTATGGGGCCAGAATTTGAACTCAAGGGAATATATTTCTAGAAACCATGCTCTTAATGTTACACTGCCTCCCCCACAATAGATTGAAAAACAAACAAAAACCATTTTTTTGGGACCTCTGGATGGCTCAGTGGTTGGGTCAGGTCGTGATCCTGGGATCCAGGATCGAGTCCCGCATTGGGCTCCCTGCAGGGAGCCTGCTTCTCTCTCTGTCTGTGTCTCATGAATAGATAAATAAATCTTAAAAAAAAATTTTTTTTTAAATAGAGTGTCAGCTTATAATTATACAATTAATTTTTTTCAGAAATGTTGAAAAGATAACCATTAGAAAGAAAAAGTCTTTAGCATAAAAGGACAAAGATGAAAAATTCTACCATTATCTGTCAAATATGCTGTTCATTAACCATACTATCCAGAGGTGGGGGGGGGAAGGTGTAGGCAAGGTGGGGAGCTGAGTATATTAGGGCAAAGAGTACTCCAGGAAGAGACAAAGAACAGTTTAGAGGGTGATGGAAGCAGAGAGAATATAAGTGCTTTCAGAAGAAAATGTGACTCATTCATCCAAAGAATTTTAACAACGGAAATATAGGAGAATAGGTGCTGGCTGAAGCAACCTTGGAAATGAGAAGTCTATAAAACTAAAAAGCAAAGGAAATGCTATAGGAAAGTACTATACTCTAGTTGATAAAATGTTTTCAGTGAGGGTTCAGGTTAACAATTCTGATGTTGCTAGAACGTATTCACTGGAATTGAAAAACTGTAAATGGATGGTGGAGGGTGGGAGCCAGGGATCTCACTGTTAGAGTAGAAATTTACAAATAAACAGGAGGGGAAGGCTATAATGATTCATAATTGTGGTAGGTTACAGTTGGACACTTCAGTAAGAATTCATGTTTAGCTTAATACAGACACAGGTGGTTACAAATCGAAATATTTACAGATATGTTGTATTTACACAGGTTAGTATACACACATATATCTCTTTGCTCTGTCTGCTGAAAGGGCCTAAAAGAAATGACACACAGTAGCAACAAGCACATGTAACCACTCTGTTTGGTTTCTTCTATCATTCTCTAGAAAAAGGAACCAAGGCCCCTCAGGGAAATGGATGATTCTAGGACTGGGGCAGAAAACATACAGGATGAGTTAGGCACATCTAGAAAAGCCAGAAAGTAAGAGCTAAGAAAAAACTAACCCTCGTACTGAATAAGGTATGTCAAGGGTACACAGGAGCCAGCTTAAATAGCTCTAAATGGCTAAAGCTAGAACAATTTGAACAACAAATAAAGTAGTACTAGATTAAAATTCAAAGTATAAAGAAAATATCCATGACTACATACTGACACAAATAAATGACTGAATAAGTTAGTAAGTGGAGGAAAAGAGACAAATCTCTTGTATAGAAGAATGCCAAATAATTTACAGAAATATACTATTCTCAAGGAGGTGGAGCATACATATAATGACTTTCTTCCAAAGAGTATAGTAGAGAAAGGGGGACAAAATGAGTAACCTTAAAGTATACTTTATTAAGACAGGTGATCAAGGTCGACATTAATAGTGACATATCATGTTTCTAGTATTATTCTTGATAGGACTCATGATGAAAATGGCATTTACATCTGTTATTTTCCTCCCAATATCCCAATCTAATCATGAGAGAAACATCAAACAAATTCTAATCAAGATTCATCCTACAAAATTCCTAACCAGTACTCCTCAAACTGTCAGGGTCATCAAAAATGAGCTAAGTCTGAGAAATGATCACAAGCAAGGAGGGCCTGAGGAGACATGAGAATTAAATATAATATGATACGATCCTAGAAAAGAGACATTAGGAACAATTTATGGAAATATAAATAAAACTATGGGCTTTAATCAGTAATAATGTATCATTATTATCAAATATTGGTTCATTAACATATGTACCATACTAATCTTAAGATGTTAATAAATTTAAAAAATGTATATAAGAATATTGGGAACTCTCTGTAATACCTTCTCAATTTCTCTGTAAATAAAACCTGTTCTAAAAATAAAGTCTAGGGGATCCCTGGGTGGCTCAGTGGTTTAGCACCTGCCTTCGGGCCGGGGCGTGATCCTAGAGTCCCGGGATCAAGTTCCACATCGGGCTCTTTGCGTGGAGCCTGCTTCTCCCTCTGCCTGTGTCTCTGCCTCTCTCTCTATGTCTCTCATGAATAAATAAGTAAAATCTTTAAAAATAAAATAAAAATAAAAAAATAAAAAATGAAATACAAATGGGTAAGAGATATTAGAAATTTTATGTACTTTTGGAATTTTTGTCCATAAATATGTATTACTTTTATAATTTAAAAATTCATTTATAATTTTCTTAATTCATAGAGAAAATGTGCTATAGAGTTTAAAGAATTATCTTAAATGATCACTATCTAGATCATCTATTTTAGAATTGTCGACGTTAGTTTGCTCAGGTTTACTTAGTTGAGACAATATAGCTTGGTGGTTGGTTAAAGCATTATCTCTAAAATCAAACTGCCTAAATTTGAATTTAAGTTCCATGATTCATAAACCTTGGGTGAGTTACTTAACCTCTGTGTGCCTATTTCCTCACCTGTAAAAGGAAGATAATAGTAGTTACTTCATAGGATTGTTGGATTCAATGAGTTAAAACATATAATGCAATTGGAACAGTGGCCAAAACATAGTAAGCCCTTCACAAATGTTTACAGCTATTTTAGTTAACTATTTTTAGCAGAAATAGTTTAATAACAAAGGTTAAGTCTGAAATGGAACCTAGTAGCTTTGAAATACAAAAGAAGTTCTGGAAATTAATATAGCTTGAATAGTTGTAAAAAAGTAACATAAACAAATTCTATTGTTTAATATATACATGTGTGTGTATATATATTTATAAAACAAAATAATGGTAATGTTAATGGTAATCCTTTGGCCTACTTATAAAACCAAGGTTGACTGATTACTTAATATCATAGAATTATACTGTACTATTTTTAAAACCTAACTTACATTAGTCTTAAAAAAGAGAAAGTCGGTTATCTCTATTCTGTATTCTGATGTTTCACAATAAAATCTACAAATATTAATACACTTGGGGAATACTATAATAATACTTTGCCTTATTTTATTTTTTAAGATTTTATTTATTTATTCATGAGAGACAGAGGGGGGGGGGCAGAGACACAGGTGGAGGGAGAAGCAGGCTCCATGCAGGGAGCTTGACGTGGACTCGATCCTGGGTCCCCAGGATCATGCCCTGGGCTGAAGGCGGCGCTAAACCGCTGAGCCACCCGGGCTGCCACTTTGCCTTATTTTAAAGTCTCAGGTCGAAAGAGCTTGATTTTTTGAGTGCCCAACAACCATCAATATTCAAAATCTGTACTGGGCATTAAGATGGAACTACAAAATACTAATGGCTTAAGTGCCTAAATAAACCAAGGTAATAAATTCTGGCCTTTTCAAGAAAATTAAATATGTGCAATTAAATATATTTCAAAACTATTATATGTTTTTCAATTTTCTTAGTTTTAATTTCTAACACAGTAAATAGTAAACAGATACAGCCCATATAAACAAAAACATTCAGGATCCTTGATAATTTTTAACAGTGTAAGAGGTCTTGAGATTTCTTGCTATGGGATTTTTTTATTTATTTTTATTTTTTTACAATAGTCATACAGAGAGAGAGAGAGAGAGGCAGAGACACAGGCAGAGGGAGAAGCAGGCTCCATGCACCGGGAGCCTGACGTGGGATTCGATCCTGGATCTCCAGGATCACACCCTGGGCCAAAGGCAGGCGCCAAACCGCTGTGCCACCCAGGGATCCCTTGCTATGGGATTCTTAAAAATCACTGAAAAGTGTGCCTGGGTGGCTTAGTAAATTGAGTGTCTGCTTTCCACTCAGATCATGATCTTGGGGTCCTGAGATGGAGCCTCATGCCTGGGCTCTCTGCTCTGAGGGGAGTCTGGTTCTTCCTCTCCCTCTGACCCTCCCTACCCCCCCACCCCCCACTTGTGCGTGCTCTCTCTCAAATAAATAAAATCTTTTTTTAAAAAAACCTCTCCAATAAATAAAATCTTCTCAGAAAAAACACTGCAAAACATTCCAGTAACTGTTAATATAAATGTTTTATCAACTTGAAATTCTTTTTTTCCTATACAGAAGCCTTTATAAACAGATATTGAAGTTGTCTCAAGTAAAAATAGTAAAAAACAGTAACTGAATTATTTAGTAATGAATTTCAGAAGTATATCAAATGACCCTATTAATAATTCCAATTCCCAATTTAAAAATGTTAATTACAGATTCATAAACTTTCCTGAGTTAGATGAGTCAACTACTAGAACATCAGTATATCCTGATACTGCTTCAAATGGTACTTTATAAATTAGCAAGCCCTTAATTATGTTTTATAAGTGGTAAGAAAATTTTCCGTGTTTACCAAATGTTCTTTTCCAATATAATAGGCTAAAGCTACTTCAAATTATTTTTATGAAGCAAAAGCCTCTTAAACTTTTTATTTTTTTATTTATTTTTTATTTTTTTTCTCTTAAACTTTTTAAAAAGGTTTAAGGAGTTTAAGCAGCTCTCTAACGAATACTAAATAATCTTCCCACTCCACTCTACCGAACAATAGCAGCAATCAGCAATCAAATGAGTTAGTAACCGTTCTTCCTTAATACAGAAGAAAGCTGTAAGTGGCTGACTGGTGTGATAGAAAACAGATCTAAGGGCACCTGGCTGGCTCAGTGGGTAGAGCATGTGACTCTTGATTTCAGAGTTCTGAGTTCAAGCCCCCCATTGGGCATGGAGCCTACTCAAAAAAAAAAAAAAGAAGAAGAAGAAGAAGAAAAGAAAAAAGGGGTGTCAGGGTAGCTCAGTTAAGCATCTGCCTTCAGCTGAGGTCATGATCCCAGGCTCCTGGGATGAAGCTCCATGTCGGGCTCCCTGCTAGTGGGGAGCCTAGCCTGCTCCTCCCTCCTCCTTGTGCTCTCTCTCTCTCAAATAAATAAAATCTTTTTTTTAAAAAAATATTTTATTTATTTATTCATGAGAGACACAGAGAGGCAGAGACACAGAGGGAGAAGCAGGCTCCTCATGGGGAGCCTGATGCAGGATTCGATCTCAGGATCACAGTCCAAGTCAAAGGCAGACGCTCAACCACTGAGCCACCCAGGTGCCCCTCAAATAAACAAAATCTTAAAAAAAGAGAGAGAGAAAAGAATAGATTTAGATTAAGAAATTTGGGTACCAAAGCTTATCCTCCACTTCCTTGAAATGATCTTGAAATATACAACTCTTAGTTTCTCTTATCTCAGATTTATCATTTGTAGAACAGAGTTAGTAAGAACACCTGTTCTACTTTGTGTAGTTGTGATTATCAAATAAATTAGCAAAACTGCTTTACAGACTTATTATATATAAACAGCTATTATTTCTAGTAAATCTGTAAGCCAAACTAAATACTTTTGGTAATAGATTTGTCTCACACAGAATTACACTCAACAACAAGTACACATACAGCAAAGTCCCACAATATTTTGGCTAATGAAAAAGAGATATTAAAGTTAAGTTTCAGTTTCATTTTATACATAAAATCTAAATTAGTAATTAATTGGAAATAAAGTTTTAATAAAGGATATATTTAATAAAGATTTTTATACTTACCAAGTTATAGTAGTCATATAACTAAATACAAGATCATTTTTAAGTTTTATAGTGTCCATATTGTAAATGCAATGAAATTTATACCACAAAGGTATTACATATGAAATTATAATGTTCAGCCAAAAGCTTAATACTGTTATCTAGAAGAGTAAAACTCCTGTATCCCAATGTTTGTTTATCTACTATCCCTGTAATATGGTAATCTGAATTTTAATTTATTGTTTCACTCATTTGTGCCATTTATTTTGTTTCATTCAGCTTATCAAGTGAAAACAGATTAGTCAGCTCCACTTTTTGGTTCTCATGCATTAACACAATACCACAGTGTTTATATTGAAAACACTTCATGGAAATGCTTAAGTAAATAAATGAAAAAACCATGGTGTTTTCCTTGATTTTAAAAAACTGACAATAATTTTTAAAACGAGTCTTATTAATTTAACTTAACCTCTTTGGGAAAGCAACAAAAACAAGGAGGAAAATAAGTTTCAGAACTTATCACTAGGAAACTCCCTTTTTTTTTGTTGTTGTTGTAATGATTTCTGAATTTATAGGATAAGAGCAAAGTCTAAACCGCAGCTTTCTTTATCCAGCCACTTGGGGACTGTAAAAATAACATTAGCTGACATTTTAAAACACTTATTCTAGGAGCTTTACATATATGTACTCTAATCTTCACAACATCCCAGGGATGTAGGTATTATCTCCTTCCAACAGATGTAGAAACTGAGGCCCTGAAAAGATAAGTAACTTGTTCAAGGCTATATACAACCAGCAAGTGCCAGAATGAGGATTCCACCTTAGGTGTTCTCACTCTAGAATTTGTGCTTTTAATCACTATGATATGTTAACATGATTAAAGAAGATACAGCTTAATGACAGGTACTGTGCAGTCTGTGATTTAACAGGCTTTAACTTCTAATCAAATATGCCAATTACTATTGTAAATGGTGTTAAATTATGTAAACCATTCTAGACAAGTAAAAAGAACAAAGCAGTCTCCTAGGAACTAGCATACATGTCATAAATGAGCTACCTGTATTTCATGCTTCATTCCTCAAAGATTCATTTCTAAGTCATAACCTACCAACATTTACCTGAACTTCTCCTAAGTGATATCCATTAGAAATCACTTCTGGAGAGGTTTACTTCTAAAAGAACACAGCAGGAGGACTATCTGAGACTAGCAATGTAATGTTTCTAATATTTCACAAAATTTTTGGCACAATATAGTGGATGAAAGTTAATTAATATTCATCAATGGTAAAATTAACTCTACTGAAATTTGTCTGAAATAAATTTGCACATCCTCCTATATATTCACCAGGGGAAAACAGAGTTAATCAACAAGACAGGATTTTAATTAAGACTGAAGATTTATGCAGAACTTCCCTCTCACAACAGAACATACTATTTAATGGCATTAAACTTTTTATTTAACTTCTACTCAACAAAAAGTGCTTTACAAAGTTAACATACCTCTTCTGACTATAGTTCTGCCAAATTTAGAACCTAGACAAATTCATCAGAAGCTATCACTTACAAGATTCAGTTATGTTTTCACAAAATAAAAGGGATATACTCAAATCAGAAAGCTTTTTTTTAAAAAAAGATTTTTATTTATTCATGAGAGAGAGAGAGGGAGGGAGAGAGGTGCAGAGACACAGGCAGAGACACAGACCGAGGGAGAAGGAGGCCCCATGAAGAGAGCCCAATGTGGGACTTGATCCTGGATCTCCAGGATCAGGCTCTGGGCCGAAGGCGGCACTAAACCGCTGAGCCACCCCGGCTGCCCCAGAAAGTTTTTTTTTTAATTAGAGAACTTTATCTGAAACTGATACTAAAGTTTTATCTTCCTTGCTAGCCTATTTAATGAACAAAACAAAAACAAAGCACTACTATCACAATAGTAAACTTTTATTAAAATCCAGTTTTAGAAATAGTGTATTAGATAAACTACCAATTTTCCTTAAAATATATTTTACACCAGCAATGGATACTTCCAAGCACTGAGGACCAGAAAACTTAAGTAATTCACACTATTCTTTCTAGCCCAATTAAAAAGCCTCAAACCTTTCAAATTCCCAAGTGTTAAGGCTCCTGGAATGGTGTTCTACCTGAAGTGAGGAGATATGTTGCAGAATTTAAGATTATTGTGTGAACTATAAGAATACTTATGAATTTGTTCTTTGGAATTAAGAACCTCTTATTCCTCAGGCAGACAACGAGAAACCTGAAGTGGTATTCATACAGCACATATGTTAATCTGCTAGTGTTATATTTAAACATACATACATATCCATAATAGAATGCCTTCAGCATTTTAAAATAAAATGTAAAATTTGGCTCTGTAATTATTCCTAATGCATCTTAATGACACTGGATAGAAATCTAAAACTTCAAATTCCATATGTGCTACTTAATACAAGACTACAGGGTAACCTCCTCTTGGAAATAAAAAGTGGACAGGGAATCAACAAGCTCTATCAGTTATGCTATCAAAGCATGAGTTTTCAGTCATCTAATGTCCCACATTAAACTCTCCATTTTATTTGTAAAAAAGAGCCCACACAAACATACCTACTTTTACCACAGAGCTCTTTAGTAGACACTTATTTTCTCTAATCAGTTCCTCAACAGCTACGGCAATATAAACTTTACATTAGACTCACTTGGAAAATTTTTCACAAATACTACGTTTTAGAAAGTTATCATAAAACTTGCATTTAAAAAAATCCTATAGACTAGTAGAATGCAGATGTCCTCTAAAATGCATTATATAAGGGGCACCTGGGTGGCTCAGTCAGTTGAGTGTCCATCTCTGGACTTTGGCTCAGGTCATGACTGAACCCCTGTGGGGCTCTGCATTTAGCAAGGAGTCTGCTTAAGATTGTCTCTTTCTCTCGCCCTCTCCCTGCACCCCCCACCCTGGTCACATGCATGCTCTCTATCTCATTTTAAAATAAATAAATCTTAAAAAAAATAATAAAATGCATTATATATAGTTGGAAAACAAATACTTGCCTGTCTTCTCCAGCTCTGAACTCTCGATATTCAGAACAATGTAGAATCTCCAACTCCAATCGAATTTTGAATCACAGAATTATAAAACTGGTAGTTATCTGGTATAGCACCTCATTCTTAAATCATTAACTGATTTAAGCCATATTCCAAAACCAGTCAATAGCAGAATAAGGCCTAGAACCTAGATAATGTGATTTCTTTTCAGAGCTCTTTCTGCCTCCATTACTACTGATTTTATCAATTTGTATAACCTGGCTGGAAACTGATCTGCTGGTTCAAATCAAAAAATGGAATGAAAGCTCTGTACTCTAAAGGCAATTTAAGGGGATTCCATGCAGACCCCAAAGTTCCTATTTCTAAGTAAAATTTTCTTAAATTTGCTCCAGTTACAACTTTTTCTAGGTTTCTTTTAATGCTCTGTCCAACAGAAATTTCTGCAATGATGTAAATATTTATACCTTCACTATCCAAAATGGTAGCCACTAGCCACATATGGCTAATAAGCACTTGAAATGTGGGTACTACAACTGAAGAGCTGAACTTTTATTTTAATTAAATTTAAATAGCCACATGTTTCGATATTAGCATACTGAATAATGCAGGTCTAGATAATCCCCATTAAAAAGGGAATTGGCTGATGAAATAATGAACACTGAGCAGTATTTTTTTTAAAGTACCTGCCATGTGAAGCAGTTGAGAAAGCATGTAAGGAACACATCATTCTGCATTTATAACCTCTGGATTCTGTATGAAACCACTATATAGCAATAAGAGGCTCATGAAATTACACAATCTAGGTTATATATACAACTCATCTGTGAAATGGAGCTAAAAGTTAGCTAAAATGGAGCTAAGAAATTACACAATCTAGGTTATATATACAACTCATCTGTGAAATGGAGCTAAAAGTTACCTTTGTGGGAACTCTGTGATTAAATGCTGTTTGTATGTAAAAGTACTCTGTGAAATGCAAAGCACCATATATAACTAAGTATCATTTCTATAACTAGTTCAAGAAAATGAAAATGTGGCTATAAACCAATCACTAAGCTATTTATCTAAACCTAGCCTCAAAAGTATGATTGAAACTAAAGCAATATTTAAGTGATTTTGCACATCTCTGCCTCATGACAAACATATATAAAGAAAAAGGTATTTAAATTATACCAAAAGTGATTTAACTGTATACCTACATTCTAAATTCCTAAAAGCTAAGTTTTTCACTTTATAACAGCCAACTGACATGAATTAAAGGGTACTAAACAATGTCAAAAATCTGGCATCCTTCCTTTCAATGAAGCAAAAGATACAATACTGGCAAGGCGACTACCAAGGCTTCCTCACTCCAAAAGAAAAACAGTGAAATAGCTCTTTTCTGTCTGGTCAGTTTATGACCAGGGTAAGAGTAAAGAATACCAGATGTGCAGGGAAAGTTCTCAATACCCAGAAGACAAAAGTATAGCCTACATCTAATTGATAGAAACATATAACAACAATACTATCTCAAATAATTACAGAATTTTAAACTTTTTACCTGGTTTCCTGAAGATTATATCTTGTGTGATTCTTATAATTTTATTAAGGAATAGTCTGATACTCTAACAAGCTGAAATTCATGATCAAAATTAAACCCAAGCATATTATTATATAGTATTCTTATTATTTATATTGAGGTTAATTTATGTTTATACATATTCCCTTGTTAAAGAAAAACAAATAAAAAAGGTTCTATCAGTGCAAAATTAGTATATTTCCAGATTTTATTTTTTTAAGGATTTTATTTATTTATTCATAGAGACATAGAGAAAGAGAGAGAGGCAGAGACACAGGCAGAGGGAGAAGCAGGCTCCCTTCAGGGAGCCCAACGTGGGACTTGATCCCGGGACTCCAGGATCACACCCCGGGCTCCTGCACCACTGGGGCTACCCTCCAGATTTTAATAATATTGATCCAAAGACAGAAAACAAATTATTGTTAAATCCAAGATATGTGGGCAGCCCGGGCGGCTCAGTGGTTTAGCGCTGCCTTTGGCCCAGGAGGTGATCCTGGAGACCCAAAATCGAGTCCCATGTCAGGCTCCCTGCATGGAGCCTGCTTCTCCCTCTGCCTATGTCTCTGCCTCTCTGTGTGTCTCTCATGAATAAATAAATAAAATCTTAAAAAGAAAAAAAAAAGAATTAAAAAAATAGTTTTAAAAAAATCCAAGATTTGAGATATCATACATATATATACTTTTATCTCCGACTGAAGAACCAAATATTAAAATCAATCCAAGGGTAAATAATGAAAATTCTCTGTTCATGGCTTACGAATGAGAGTTGGTTATCCAAAAGATGGTTTTTACATTTTTAAAATGAATTTACCAGCCATAAATGGCAAACTTTTTTATTATTAGCAATATTTAAATTTTGAAGCACTGGTTTTCTTATAAAAAGAATATCTTGAAGCACCTGGGTGGCTCAGTTGGTTAAGAGTCTAACTCTTGATTTTGGTTCAGGTTATGATCCCAGGGTCATGAGATCAAGCCCTGCATGGGGCTCTGTGCTCAGCAGGGAGTCAGCTTAAGACTCTCTCACCCACTCCCTCTGACCCCCTACCCCCTCTACCTCGGGTGTGTGCTCTCTTATTCTCAAATGAATAAATGTTTTTAAAGGGGCATATCTTTATAAATTTTTAATATTAAATTTCCATAAAAACTATATTTCCATATGCATACTTTTATCTCAAGGGGTAGTCTCCTTTTGTCATCTTATTTATAAATTTTCTCTTTTCTCACTTAGGATCAGCTTTCAATCCTCTTCTTTCCTAGTCTCTGAATTATCTATTCACAAACTGAAATTCACATGAAAAAACTGAAGATAAAGAGGTGTCCAACTTGTTTTAAATTATTATCATTTTAAATCTGTGAGACAAAGGATAAATATGCAAGATCAGGATTTGTAAATGACATAAATCTCCTGAGGAAAACAAATAAAAACAAATAAAAATCCTAACTAAAAATCTTATTTATATTAATGAGCACTTACTTAAATTGATACATTAAAGAAAATCAGATTTTACCCTAAATTGAGGTAAATGATTTGTTCAATCAAGGTATCATTTTAAATTTCACTTTCAAAATTAGTCCAGTTAATGAACTTATATCAAAAAGGATGACTTTTACTATATGTAAATTTAAAAATAAATTTAAAACAATTAACCCAGTTAAGAACAGTCTTTATTTAAAACTAGACTTCTTTAAAAATAAACAGCAGGGATCCCTTGGTGGCGCAGCGGTTTGGTGCTTGCCTTTGGCCCAGGGCGCGATCCTGGAGACCCAGGATCGAATCTCACGTCAGGCTCCCAGTGCATGGAGCCTGCTTCTCCCTCTGCCTATGTCTCTGCCTCTCTGTCTCTCTCTGTATGACTATCATAAATAAATTTTAAAAAAAATTAAAAAAAATAAAAATAAACAGCAGATGGTGTTATTTTGATAAGAAGTTTATTCCCAGTAGAATGCTTAATATATTTAGAATAACTTTCCACAATAAAAAGAAAACTTTATTACCATTTAATCAACCATAATTAGACTTTAAAATTAAGCTATTAAAATGAACAAGAATACAGGCAACTTATTTTTAAAATAATATTATATATAGTCACAAATCAGGATTGCTTTAAGGAAAATTCAAACACTAAAAATTTGAGGCTACAATTCAAGTCCAGTTATTCTGAGCATTTCAAATTGAAAACTAGGTTAGACATAAACACTTGAAAGCAGCATTCAGTACAAGATGTGATTTTAGTCTTTTTACTAGAAGACAGATCAGAAAATGAATATGTATCTTATATACATAGAAAATAAAGATTGAACTCGTATGTCTATGATGCCCAAGGAGGTCATAGGAATATTCATTTTCTACATCCAGACCTACCATTATGAATATAGGAATGAATTATTTATCACAAAGAATGGGGGCTGTATCTTTATTATCATTGCCATCAAATTTGAATATAAAACATTTAATATAAATTAAAAGTTAAAAGACTCAGGGACTGGGCAGCCTGGGTGGCTCAGCGGTTTAGCACTGTCTTTGGCCCAGGGCATGATCCTGAAGTTCTGGGATCGAGTCCCGCGTCAGGTTCCCTGCATGGAGCCTGCTTCTCCCTCTGCCTGTGTCTCTGCCTCTCTCTCTCTCTCTCTCTGTCTCTCTCATGAATAAATAAAATCTAAAAAAAAAAAAAAAAAAAGACTCAGGGACTAAGATCAAGTTGGGGAATCAAGATGTATGCTGCTCTTTAGAAGAATCGAGTCTTGTGCTCCATTATCCATTTCTAACTAGACAGAGATTATCCCTTAATTGAAGAATAGGTTATAGAACAGCAAAACGAATTAAGTATGATTTTTGAGAAAAAAAATTCACTCAAATGCAGTGATTCTAGATTAGATTTTAAGAATAATATGGAAAACTGCATTGAGGCAGAAGTTTCCAAAATGTAAATGATAAACATTAGTCTGCTTATTAAAGGCTAATCAAGGCACTGTGTTACCATTAATGAGAAGGTTGAAATCCCAACGATCTAAAATTCTCCCATGTCAAATGGACCTAAAAGAACCAAAGACTGAGTTCTGTTTTTTGTATTCTTGTTCCCTCACACTTACCGTTTCTATTAAGTATTGCACTATCACTGATGATAAAATAGTTTACACCATAACACCAAACATTTGAGGGGGAAAGTCACAAAATAACTAAAGCAGTATACCCTGTTCCAACCACTGTGTATGCATTTATCTGCAGCTAGGCTGGCATTTAAAATTTTATAAACTATCTAATAAGAATGCTAAGAGAAAATAGTTGACAAACCTGAAAGAATAGCTTCTTTCAAATATAGTAACATATGTGAGAACTTCCTGATATCATTCACCAACTCCTTGATGTAATCCGGATCAAAAATGGAATTGGAACTTATAGACTTGAGCCCCATTTCAGGAGTTGTAACATCAGTAGAGAGTTGGCCTGATGACAAAACGCGTTTTTTCTTTGTCTTTTTCTGTTTGTGAGCAATCATCCTTCCATCGAACAGTCAGAAAAACGGAAATCCTTAAGTGGAAGGGAGAAAAAAAACAAGAGAGAAACGCAAATACCACATCAACCGGGGAAACATTATACGAGGTTTCCACAAACAGCCCATACCCCACCTCAGTATTCTATTAAGGACAACAATAAACACTGTACTACGAATTTATTTATTAAGTGCTAGTAATCTTGACAACTCTTATATCCAAATTACTATTCCCTTCATTTCACAAATAAACAACCTGAGCTTTGGAGGTTAAATCATTTGCCAAACTCTCAGCTAAAAAATGATGAACTGGTACTTAAAACCCAGATCTGCCTTGTTGCCAAAATCCATTCTCTTAATAGCTTCTTAACTCCTAGGGTACGGAATTTTTTTAATTGTAAAAGTTGTTCTGAAAAGTCACTTGGCGGAAGAACACACTCTACTTCCATGACATCAGCTTCAAAAATAAAGATGCAATATGAGCTGTAACAAAAGAAAAGACCTGTTTTCAAAATCCCCTCCATCATTTACTATGTCTGTCCTGACAAGCTGTTAATCATCTCTTTATTTTGGTATGCTCACTTATAAAACGGGAATACCTACCTCGTGAGATTATTGAAAGCATTAAAAGAGACAATAGTATGGAAGTGTCGAACACATAAAAGAAGTTCAATTACAGTTAGTTCTCAATAATAATACATACACACACACACATATTCTAGATGATCAAGTTTCAGCAAGAGTATTTCTTTTTCGAAAACAAGTTCTAAGGGTACCCACCAATCTGATACATCCTGATTAGTTGAACAAATAAACGTCTGAATATCGGAGCAATATTTTTGGTAATTTTAAGATGGTATAGTAAAACCACAATCTTTTGAAATGAGAAATATTTATACATGACTTCTGGCTCAGTATTTTCTAAATGTGTGACCTGTACAATTTTGCTTACAGGCTGTGTGAGAATTAAAAGGGGACACAATATTAAAAGACCTCACATGTAAAACACTTAATCCTGACACATAGTTGAAACTTAAGAAAATCTTAAGTTTCTGTTTCATCTTCATATTTTACCTCTCCAGAATTGAGAAGTCCTAATTCTGTTTGCATTTCTTGAATCAGAAAGGAAATTACTGGAAGAATTAAGTTAGCTCAAGCATTATCATTAAAACATTTTTCAAATATATTTTGTCTTCAACATTTTGATACTTTCAAAAAAGGTAGAATTACTAAGAACTTCTGTGAAATTTACAGTAGGAAGTTTTATGTAATATTCACTTTTAGATCATGTGTAAGATATTTTTTCATTTATTCTTTCCTATACCTCACCCAATTCTATAGAATCTGCAGTATCTTTAGCCTATCTACTTCTATCAGTACTATCACAGCAAGTGAATTATCGTCATTTCTTGTCTGAGCTATTGTTACTAGTTTCCTAATGATCTCTCCACATCCATTCTTGTCCCAGTCCAAATGTAGTGAGTACACTATTCAAAACATGAATTCTAGCATGTCATTTCTCTGCTCAAAACTCTTCCAAAGGACAAGTGAGAATCTACTGCGACCTATAAGGCACATGAGATCTGGCTCCTACCTACTTCTGCAATGTCATCTGGAGTCATAAATACTACTTGACACTCTCAACATTCCTGCCACACACATTCCCTTCTCATTTTCCAACAGTATTTGTTTACCATGACCCACAGGAGAAAATAATTTAGCATCCTGAGCCAGTACACAGATTAAATATGTTATGTTTGTGTGTGGTGTGTTTGTTGGAATGTATAAAACATAAAACAGATTCTGGCTTGGGAACCAGGTGATGTGCTCAGATGTTTTCTATCCTATCCCATTCCATTTTTTAAAATTCTGGCTGCAGCCCATCAAATTGAGTTTCATATTCATAATGGGTCCATGGCCCTACAACTTGAAAATAACTATTTGACTCAGGGTCCTGTCTATACACAGTTCCATTTGCCTGGACTACTCCTTCCCCTTTCTTTGCTTATTCTCACCTCAGCTCAAAGATCACTTCCTCAAAGAAGTCTTCCTGGACCACCTCTGCCTCTTTAACTACCATCACCAAACCAGAACAGAATCTTCAGTTAGATGCATCATAGCATCTTATACTTTTCATCACTTACCAAAGTTCAATCGATGATTCATGTTTTCCTATCTAGATTACCATCTCAAGGAAATCAAGACCATGTCAGTCTGCTAACCATGTGTTTTCTGCTCAAGCACAGTGCTTGGTACAGGAGGAAGAACTACTTGAAACTATTTGCAGAATGAACACCAGGTTTATAAATGTGTAAAGTGGTGATTAATTTTTACAGAAACAAAAAATGTTAACTTTGGATTGCTGCTGTGTTTTAAATGGAAAATATATACAGTTATTCAAAAAATCTGTCTATAGGGATCCCTGGGTGGCGCAGCGGTTTGGCGCCTGCCTTTGGCCCAGGGCGCGATCCTGGAGACCCGGGATCGAATCCCACGTCGGGCTTCCGGTGCATGGAGCCTGCTTCTCCCTCTGCCTGTGTCTCTGCCTCTCTCTCTCTCTGTGACTATCATAACTAAATAAAAAAATTTAAAAAAAAATTTAAAAAATCTGTCTATAAAACAGTGTCTTTCAAAAAAGAAAAACCACGCATATACACCTGATAAAGGCAGGATTACATAAAACTGGAATCAAAGTTGGATTTCTATTCTTGTTTCTCTATTTCTGACTATAAGATTTCTCTACCTCTTTAATAGCTTGCAATGCTTCTTTATTCAATACTCTTAATATTTCTGAGAACATAATTTCTATATTTAAGGTAGTGTCAAATCGGTCTAACATTAATCCTTAAATGTGTAGATAATTTCAAAATGAGCCCAGGACAATTTTTTTTTAGTATATAAATAAGTTTCCCCATCAACAATAAAAACGAAATACTCAAGTACCATGTCTGGGCAGCTCTTTAACAAATCACTAATTAAGAAAACTATTCCTAACTTAACATTTTTGTGGCTTACTTAAGCCACTCTGATTAATTTTGACAGCTTTTAGTTTCGTAAATTAGATAATCAGTCACTGTCACTGGTAAAAAAGATGGTTATTAAAGATACATATTGTAAGTTTCAAATAAAATAAGTCACCTAAGCAATTCACCTATTTCACCATCTTCCTTTATGTCAAATTAGTAACCCAAAGTTGTAAACAGTGTTTCAAAGATGCTTAAACATTTTTTACTCAAGACTAAGAAAATCTATAAGCAAACAAAACGGGGGAGGGGAGGGAGGAGCTAAAAAGGGTTATACTCTGCCTCTTGTCAGCGTTATGGTGAGTAACGTACTAATTTTGTTATATGTACTTTACTATTTTTCATATTGGAAACTAAAAAAAGGAAATCTGACAGTTGAAAAAAATTTTAGGGATCCCTGGGTGGCGCAGTGGTTTGGCACCTGCCTTTGGCCCAGGGCACGATCCTGGAGACCCAGGATCGAATCCCACGTCAGGCTCCCGTGCATGGAGCCTGCTTCTCCCTCTGCCTGTGTCTCTGCCTCTCTCTCTCTCTCTGTGACTATCATAAATAAATAAAAATTTAAAAAAAACAAAAAAAGAAAGAAATTTTAAATAGCAAAGTGAATCCAAGTTTTCATAAAACTAAACATGATAGTGAAAAAATTTAGAGGATGTACACTTTCCAAGATCATCCACACTACCTTCCCATGTCCTAAAATGAATATCCTCAATAAAATGTAGTTACTAAACATACTGCAACCGGCAATTTAATTAAATGAGGTAATAATATGGAAAGCACTTAACACTGTACCTGGTTCATCATGAAGACTCAATAACTGTCATTATTACTGGCAGTGCTTTATTGTAGGAGATAATTTTTTAATATACTTAAGTAATGAACAAGATGTGGCTTCACCATAATATACCTGTAGATTCTGAGAAGAAACATAGCACTGGAAACAATTTCAGAAGCTTTAACTGACTCTGTGGAAACCTACTAAATGGCTTCCAAGTGAAGTTTGAACCGTGCAAACACACTATTGAGCAAAATATTTGTGAAACACTCCTAAATCTCATGCATCTCTTCCAACTCAAAACCATCAACATTAAAAACATGTTTAATTCACTTAGCAAAAAACTTTGTAGCGGACGGATTACTGTGCAACACTACTTTCTCTGTACCTTGTAAATTCTAAATAATACGCACATTTGAAATGTGAACACTAACCTAGTACACTGTAACGTGACTTTTCCAAGACCTGAGTAGCCTGTGTTAATCAAATGCCCCATGCCCCATTCATCCTCCCCAAAACAAGTCACTATGTAAGTATTTTCATTTTAGGCAGCAGGTTAATTGAGTGTGAAAGTGCCCCCAAATATTTACTTAATAGTTCCCCTCTTACTATTCCTACCTCAGGAAAAATTGTCAGATATTTCAGAAATCTGCTATTTCAGCACAATTTCTGATTCGGTCAGAATCTATTTAAAGATGCTTTTAAAAAATCAGGGGAAAAAAATCATCCTGAAAGTTTTCGATCACGTTTTTGTAAAGCTCTCCCTACAAAAAAACAAAACAAAACAAAAAAACCAAAACAAAAAGCAGAGGGGCATGTCAAAAGGTTTTACCAGTAACATGCAAATAACTTTAATTTCTAAAGACAGGCATGCAGTGCACATACACTTCATTCCTGTGCAGTAAGAACCTAGCACGTCTAAAAAAGAGGAAGCTGCCCAACCTCCCACGCCTCCAGAATGTCTAGCATTCCTGGCAGGCAGGGCTCGCTCTTGGACCAGCCGAAAGTACCCAGCGCCCAGGGCCGAAGAGCACGCTCCCCGGCCCCGGCCCCATCCCCGTCCCCGGCCCCGGCCCCGTCCCCGTCCCCGTCCCCGTCCTTGGGTCCCGAGGGGCGAACGCGGCGACCGAGAAGAGCAGCCGCGTGGACAGCGACCGCCGCAGGCACCGCCACCGACGCGGCTGGAGAAAGCACCGGCTCCGCTCCCGCCTTCAGGGCGACAGCCCTGCCCTTCCGAAGGCGGCGAGGGGGGCCGAGTCCTTCGTGAGAATGAGCAGAAGAAGATTAACGTGGAGGAGACCCGAGGCTCGGCGGTCCCCGGGGCTCCCGAGCTCGCCCGTCGGGAGGAAATGAAACGAGTCCAGCCCCGAACGCCCGCACGACGGAGCCGGGTTAGCCTCCGAGGCCGAGGCCCGCACCTGCACTCCGGAGCCCAGGCCAGCACCCGGAGGCGACGCCAACGGTCCCGGGATGCAGTCCCGCCCCGCCGGAGCCAGCCCGCCGTCAGCTCAGGTGGCAGCGGGGGTCGGGGCCACGAGCAGGCGCGGGCACCCAGCCGCCGGCGTCCCCCCGCGCGGGCACCGCTGCCTGCTCCGCAGGTCACCCCTTTGCCCCGCGTAAAAGGAAGTCAAAGGATCATGGACCTGCCGCGAGGGCGAAAGAAGTTACAATGCGGGCAGGCTTAGGACCGGACGCGGAGGGAGGGTCGCTACGCCTTGGCCTTCAATGTAACCCGCGTCTACTGCGGGCCACCCCCGCCGCGCCGCTCCCGGGACCCGCAGCCCCGAGGACACCGCCCGACCCCGCCGGCCGCCCCCGACCCCCGCTCCGGGCCGCCGCGTGGGCCACCCACACCCCGCACCGCGACCGTCCGGCCGCGCCCCGAGCCCCGCGCCCCGCGCCCCGCACTCACCGCGGCGCTCCATCCCGCCGCCCGGACGCCGCCGCCCGCCCAGCAGTCACGGCCGCCGCCGCCCCCGCCGAGGGCTGCAGCGCGCCGCCCCCATCCCCCACGGCCCGCGGACGCCCGGCCGAGCCGCCGCCGCCGCCGCCGCCCCAGCAGCTCCGGCCGCCGCCGCGCCGCCCGCTCGCCCCGCCCCCGGCCGCGCCCCGCCCCCCGCGGCCCAGCCCATTGGCCCGCGCGCCCTGGGGGCGGGGCTCCGGCGCCCCGCCTCGGCTGGGGGCGGGGCCGCCCACGCACGCGGAGCGCGGGGTGTCGGGCACCCAGCGGGCGGGCTGTCCCCGGCACTGCAGGACGCGCTGGCCACCCCGTGCGGCTTGCGGCGCGACAGGCGGAGCGCACCTTAGGCACAAGTCACCTGATGACTAGATCTGGCCAGCAGGAGTTTCTCGGATGAGCAACGTACATTTAAGTTACCTCTTGACCACCTGTCCCTCCCTCTCCAACCCCTTTAAGACAAAAACAAGACCTCACACAGGTAAAGTGTAACACAGGCCTGGCTCAACTCCCCGCTGCAGAGGGTAATAGTTTCCACTTAGGCCTAAATTACTTCCTTAAACTGCACTCTCAGGACTCACTGAGAATGAGAAAAATGTCGGAGAAAGATGGAATAATTGAGGAAGGCATCAGGGGCCCAAAGCACGAAAGCTTCTATATCACAACACACACTGGAACAGGCAGTGTCCTTTGTCTCGGTGTTGGAACATTCAGGAAAAGATTGATGGAGAAACAGAGGGCACATGGGGCCGGTGACTGTGGGTAGTGGTGGAGACGGAAAAATTATCACCACGGGAGAAAGCAGAAAAAGACACGGGAGAGTGTGAGGAGGAAAAGTAGAAAGAAAATGAGGGTGCAGACATAGGAGGAGGTAAAACCTCAAACAATGCAGAAAAAGGTGATGACAGAGGAATCGGGAATGAGAAATAAAAGAGAGGAGGGAGAGACTACCTACTTCGATGTAAAAAAAAAAAAGTAAGCATAATAGAACCAACTGGTTGTGAGAAAAGGAGAAAATACCCATTGACAAAGAGAAGGGGAACATCTCTGAACCTTTACAGGAAAGACAATCTTAGCTAAATAAAGCAAATGTGGTCCCTCAGATGCTGCTTGGAAAAGATAAATATGGAAACGCTCAGCTCCTTGGTTACTTTAGCTGCACACTGGATTTTTCAAATTCAATCCATACAAATTTACCCCTTCAAACCCCAAATACAACCGTACTAAGGACATGTCGCAGATACTCAGGAAACGTCAAAACCAAACTGTCCTTCTAAGCATACTTAAAAAGAAAAATGCAGCATGGATTCTCATCGCGGAAACTGATGGTGCCTTGCATGGAAACAAACTAGTAAGAGGAGCGGTCAGGAGTCCTCCGGGCCAAAAGGGGACCGGGGCAGTGCAACCCTGACTAAATCATAAGACTGTGGGGAAGCAATCCGAGGTACTCGTGCAACCTCAAACATCCCCTTATGTCTATCTGAAATGATATGACCCGCTTCGTGCTATCTTATCCACCATGACCCTTAATACGGAGGACTGTGTGCCTCCTCATGATGCCACCAACAATGTCTTGAATAAGGTCCAGTTAAGGAGCAAGGATATGTGGAGAGGAGGCAATGGTGTGACAGAAACGGTAAGGAGCACACAGGAGGGAGGAAACGAAAAAGTGGAGAGGGAGAGAGAAAAAAGTGTGAGCAGGTGAGAAACAATTGTGGAGAAGAGAGAAAGGCAGAGAAGGAAAGACAAAGATGCAGAGACAAGGGCAGGCAAAGAAAGAAAGATGGAGACAGAATAATTTTTTTTTAATTTATTTATGATAGTCACACACACAGAGAGAGAGAGGCAGAGACACAGGCAGAGGGAGAAGCAGGCTCCATGCACCGGGAGCCCGACGTGGGATTCGATCCCGGGTCTCCAGGATTGCGCCCTGGGCCAAAGGCAGGCGCCAAACCGCTGCCCCACCCAGGGATCCAGATGGAGACAGAATAAAGAGAAGAGAGAGAAGAGGCAGATAGAGAGAAAGAGACCTAGAGACTACCCACTGACAGAGAAAGAGAAGAGGGACACGACTCACAGTTCTAAGGAAGTGAAGCTAATCAGGCCCCTATGTTGTTATGTGAAAAAGATAAATACAAGAACTCCAGGCTCCCTGATTACTGGGCTCTACCATTATTTTTGTAGGCCTGATTTTTAAAAAACATATCCATATCCATTCAACCTTAAATATAACCATACCAATTTCAAAAGCACTAGAAATGCTGAAGACACCTAACATCTTCAAACTCCACTGGAGGAGAATGATACACCATGGACACTCACCATGGAAGCGCTCATGACTAAACTGAAGGAGACCAATAGGGAAAGAGGACAGGGTTCTGAAGGCCAATGATAGTAGGGGCAGGGCAACCCCTAGGGAGCTCACGGGAGGAAAGTCTGCCCCTCAGCTCTGCTCTGGCTTAACCTCAAGACCCTTCCCACCAGATCTACCTCTACATCATCTCAAAATGTAATGACTGTGCATAGAATCTGACAGAGAGTGGTTCTTCAATGAATATTAGACAGTTAATAGTAAGGTTAGGAGGGAAATTTTGAGAAGTCTCCCAATCCCATCCTTTACATCTTTAAAAAAATAGATCAATTATCTGTCATCTTCTCCACCCTCGTTCCTTAGTAAGGAGGATAATAACATTTGGAAACATTTGCCAAAATGGCAGTTCACCTTAAAATTAAAAGGCTTATTTTATTAATTCTCCCAACTTGCATTTTAAGTAATCTTATATCACACAAATAATATCTTTCTATAAGTTCACAATTCTTGGCTTATAATTAAATTTTAAAGTGCTACAAAAAAAGAGTAAACCCATCTGTATATCTATTGTAGAAGTCCAACATCTTAAAATGTTCGATGAATTGCAGGAAAAAAATAACATTTATGAAAGCAACATATAATTTAAAATAAGCTACTTTTGTTTTTACCAATTTACATTATTATTATGTCTATCATTTTTTCTTTCTGAAACAGAAACTCACATTCTCTATAATGTTGCTCTTGGGTCAGCTAGTCTATAAAGCCTCTACTTGCCTATTGTTAAGATCTTTTACATGTGTTCTCTGCAGTGTTAACTAGTCAGTATTATCATTTTTGCTAGGTAGGTGTTTTCATATTCCTGACATTGTTTCTGTAGTTTAGGTAGCCTACTTTTCATAACAGAACATGAGTCTAAAAACATTTTACAATGTCTGGAGACATTTTTGGTTATCACAACTGGGGAGGGGGTTGTACTGACATCTAGTGGGTAGAGGACAGGGATGCCTCTAAAACATCTTACTTGCACAGGAGAGCACCCCCCCCCCAACCCTTATACCTCCACTCCTAACAGAATTATCAGGATCAAATAGTGTCAAGTTTGAGAAATAATGTCAAGGTTGACAAACTCTGCTCTAGGCCTAAATAGTAATTTATAAGCAATAGAGAAAACAGAGGAACATGCTAGATTATATCACAGGACGCACCCAGCAAAATCTAGACTGTGGGTTTTTTAATAGAGCAAATAACACAATTTCTTAAATAAATTGCAAGGAAAAAGATGGAAAGAAATCTCTAGATCAAAGAAGGATTAAATTTTTAGATACATCAAATACAGGAGGAATAAATGAGACCAGACTTGCCCTCCTACTATATTCTTTTCAGAACTGGACTACGGACAGCATAGAACTATGATCCGTAAGATATGGGATTGCAAACAAATGAGGTAGGCCCTCAACAGCCCCAACTCTCTGCCTGGAGGCATATTCTAGACCATGGCACAGGAAATAGATAAGCAGAGCAGACTGGGGCAGCTAGAATCTGTAGCACAGGGTACCAAAGAAGAAGGAGGTAGGCAAACGATGAGCTCCAGTAATTTGCACAGACAATTTCTGTTTTTTTCCTTTCTTTTTGTTAAGATTTTATTTACTCAAAAAAGACTGTGTCGAGAGAGGGGGGGGGGGCAGAGACACAGGCAGAGGGAGAAACAGGCTACATGCAGGGAGCCTGACATGGGACTTGATCCTGGGTCTCCAGGATCAGGCCCTCAGCTGAAGGTGGCACTAAACGGCTGAGCCACCCGGGCTGCCCTGCACAATTTCTTTATTCTCTTGCTAAATGCTGCACATGTGTGAGTGAAACCCCACAAGTACGGATAAAGAATTTCTAGGGAGCTGTAACTAAACAGTTCTCAGGGTTCCCACAGGGCTTGAAGACTTCTGAGTTTTCATCAGCCAGAGTTGAAAGACCTGATGAACACTGAAGAAGAGATACCCAAACGGCAAGTGTTAATAGTATAGATTCACCCCCCAAACTTTAAAACAAGCCTCATTCTGTAAATTTAAAAAATTCATATTTATGTTTTTTAAAGATTTTATTTCTTTGTCACAGAAAGAGTGAGAGAAGACCACAAGAAGAGGGAGTAGGAGAAGGAGAAGCAGGTTTTCCACTGAGCAGGGAGCTGATGTGGCTCAATCCCAGGACCTGGGGCTCATGACCTGAGGCAAAGGCTGATGCTTAACCAACTGAACTACCCAGGCGCCCTAAAAAATTCATTTTTTTAAATTCATTTTTAAAACAAAAGTAACAACAATGTGTCATGGCATTAACAACATATACAGAAGTAAAATGTATGATAATAGCACAAATAAGGAGGAAAATAAAACTATACAATAAGATCCTTAGATTATCTGTAAAGTAACATAATATTATTTGAAGGTGTATAATAATAAGAAGAAGAAAATAATAAAAGAAAGCTAAAATGTATATTAAAATCTTCATAGATACATTTAGGAAGCCAATAGAAGACAAAAATGGAATTTTAAGGAGTTAATTCAAAGAAAGCAGGACAAGAATAAAAAGAAGAAAAAACCAAACAGATGAGAAAAATTAGAAACAAACAACAAGATGATAGACCTAAACCCAATCAGAGCAATTATTACACTAAATATAAATACTCTAACACCCCTATAAAAAGGCAGAGATTATCAAATTGAATATGAAAATAAAACTCAACTACATACTGCCTATCAGAAATAGATTTGAAATCTAAAGACTGAGATAGATTGAAAGCAAAACAACAGAAAAAGATCCATCATCCACATACAAATCAAAAGAAAGCAGAAGTAACTCTATTATATCAGAAAAGGAGTTTTCCCAGGGCTAGAGTATCATAATGGTAAATGAGTCATTCTTCATAAAGATATAATCCTAACTAATGTTTGTACCTAAAAAGAGCTCCAGAATATATGAGGCAGGAATGGACAGAAATGTGAGGAAAAATAGACAAATCCCAATGACAGTTAAGACTTCAACCATCCTCTTTCATTAATTGATGGAACAAATAACAGAAAATCTGTAAGAATATAGAAAATTTGAACGATACTATCAACCAACTTGACCTAATAGACATTTACGATAACTCCACCCAACAATAGCAGAGTACACATTATATTCAAATGCCCATAAAATATTTACTAAGACCATATAAATGGACCATACAAAAAGTCCCAATAAATGTGAGGGGGTTGAAATCATATAGGGTATGTTCTCTGACCCAAACAAATTTAAATTTGGAATTAATAATAGTAAAATAATTGGAAAATCCTCAAATATTTGGAAATTATAAAATATACTTTTAAATAATATTTTGAACTGAATAAAAATGAAAACACAGCATTTCAAAATGTGTGACTTACACAGCAAAAGCTGTAGTTAGATAAATATGCAGTTTTAGATGCTTTTATAAAGAAAGTTCGAAAATCAATGATCTAAGCTTTCACTTTAAGTGGCCAGGAAATGAAGAGCAAATCAAACACACAGTAAAGGAAAGGAACTAATGGTAAGAGTAGAAATTGATATGGAAAACAGACAACAGAGAAGAATCAGTGTAACTAAAAGCTGATTTTTTTGAAAAGAGCAATTAAAAAGATAAATAGCTAGACTGATTAAAAAGTAAAGGGAGAAAATGCAAATTACTAATATCACGAATGAAAGGAGAAATATCAGTACAGACTCTACAGATATTAAAAGAGTAATGGGAAAGTTACAAAAATTTTGCCAGTTCAACAACTCAGGTGAAATGGGAAAATTCCCAGAAAGACACAAATGACTAAACCTAACACAAGAAATAGAAAATCTAAATAGTCTTCTATGTATTAAAGAAACTAAACTCATAATTTAAAATGTCTACAAAGAAAACTGCAGGCCCAGATGGACTTAATGATGAAATCTATTGAACCAGATAAAGAAATCCTACAAGAACTCTCAGAAAATACAGGAGACAGGAACACTCCCCAACTCATCCTATGAGATCAACATTACCCTGATAACAAAATCAAAGACATTACAAGAAAACTTCAGGCCAAATTTCTTAACAGTATTAGTAAGTCAAATCCAACAATATATAAAAAGGGATAAAAAAAAAAAGGGATAATACACTATGACCAAGAAGGACTTGTCCCAAGAAAGAAAGTTTATTTTAATATTCAATAGAGGAAAGCCATTTGCTAAAATTCAAAACCTATTCATGAGTAAAGCAGTCTGCATAGAAAATAATTTCTTTTTTTTTATTTATTCATGAGAGACAGAGAGAGAGAGAGAGAGAGAGAGAGAGAGAGAGGCAGAGACACAGGCAGAGGGAGAAGCAGGTTCCATGCAGGGAGCCGATGTGGGACTCGATCTCGGGTCTCCAGGATCACGCCCTGGGCTGAAAGCAGCGCTAAACCGCTGAGCCACCCGGGCTGCCCAGAAAATAATTTCAATCTGCTAAAAGGCATCTACAAAAAATCTATAGCTAATATCATGATGAAGGACCATGTTTTCCTCTTAAGATAAGGATTAATAGGGCAGTGGGGGTAGAGCTCAGCGGTTTAGCGCCGTCTTCAGCCCAGAGCGTGATCCTGGAGACCAGGGATGGAGTCCCATGATGGGCTCCCTGCATGGAGCCTGCTTCTCCCTCTGCCTGTGTCTCTGCCGCTCTCTCTCTCTCTGTGTCTCATGAATAAATAAAATCTTTAAAAAAAAAGGATAAGGATTAATATTGTTACTGAAGGTCTCTGCCAGTACAACAGAACAAAACAAAGAAACAAAACACATTCAGATCAAAAAGGAAAAAATAAAATACTTTTTATTCCAAGTTGACATGTTTGTGTACCTAGAAAATCCTAAGGAACCTACTAATAAGCTACTATAACAAATAAATGAGTATTATAAGGTCACAGAACATAAAGTCAATATACTTCAATTTTATTTCTACATACTAGAAACAATTGGATAGTAAAATTTTAGACTAATACCATTTACAATAACATCAAAAGACAAGATTTTTTAATAAAACACATAGAAGATCCTAAATTTAAAACAATAAAACATTAATGCAAGAGACTAAAGAACTGAATAAATCAACAAGTCTACCAAGTTCATGGATTGGAAGACTCAATGTAGATAAGACTTTTATTTCTCTCAAATTGATCTATAGTTTGAAGCAATCCTAAATAATACACCTCTTGGCTTTTTTGTAGAAATTGAGTCTAAATGTATATGAATACATAAAGGAACTGGAACAGCCAAAACAATTTTGAAAAAGAACCCAGTTTGAGGACTTACACTACCTGATTTCAAGACTTAACTACAGAGCTACAGTCGTCAAAATAGCATGATATTGATATAGAGACACACACACATCAACATTAAGAGTCCAGAAACAAAACCATGTAACACAGTTAATTGATTTTCAAGAGGTGGGTGTCAAAGTAATTCAATGGGGGAAAAGATAGTCTTTTCAATAAATGTTGCTGAAATAACTTGATATCCATATGAGAAACAAATGCTCCTGGACCCTTACTTCATAGCATACCTTAAATTAAAGAGAGTATCACAGACCTAAACATAAAACCTAAATCTATCAGCCTCTTAAATTCAGGATTCAGAGGGGGCAGCTGCCTGTTTTTATAAGTAAAAGTGTTGGAAGAACACAGCCATTCCTAATTCTTTATGTATTGTCAATAAAAGCTTTTAAGCTATAACAGCAGAGCTGAATAGTTGAGGTGCCATCGTCTTTAAGCCTAAAATATTTATAATCTAGTCCTTTAGGAAAATGTTTGAGAATTCCTCTTTTAAAGAAAACATGGGGGATCCCTGGGTGGCGCAGCGGTTTAGCGCCTGCCTTTGGCCCAGGGCGCGATCCTGGAGACCCGGGATCGAATCCCATGTCGGGCTCCCGGTGCATGGAGCCTGCTTCTCCCTCTGCCTGTGTCTCTGCCTCTCTCTCTATCTCTGTGTGACTATCATAAATAAATAAAAATTTTTAAAAAAAAGGCAAACATCTTTAAAAAAAAAAAAGAAAAAGAAAACATAGGAGAAAATCTAGGCAGCAATTTCTCAAACAGACACAAAAAGCAAGAACCACAAAAGAAAACATTGGTAAACTGGACTTCATCAAAATTTAAAACTCCTGCTCAAAAAAAAAACCTCCTGCTCTTTGATAAACAACTTGAAATGAAAGACAAGGGATGCCTGGGTGGCTCAGTGGTTGAGCATCTATCTGCCTTTGGCTCAGGTTGTGATCCCAGGGTCCTGGGATAGAGTCCCACATCAGGCTCATTGCAGGGAGCCTGCTTCTTTCTCTGCCTCTCTCTGTGTCTCTCATGAATAAATAAAATCTTAAAGAAAGAAAGAAAGTGAGAGAAAGATAGGAAAGAAAGAAAGAAAGAAAGAAAGAAAGAAAGAAAGAAAGAAGAAAAGATGAAGAGAAAAGAAAAGAAAAAAGAAAAGCTAAGCCACAAATTGGGAGAAAATATTTGACAAAGGAATTGTATCTAAATTATATCAAGAACTGTTACAACTCAGTAAAAAACAAACCCAGTAAATTAACGAATAAAATACTTCAACAGAAACTTTGCAAAAGAAGATACACAAATGGACAAGAAGCGCATGAAATAGTGTTCAATATCATTAGGATCAGGGAAATGCAAATTTAAACCACAATGAGACACCACTAAATATCTACTCGAATTCTTAATTTTAGCTAGATTTAAACACCAAATTTTACGTAGGACGTAGAGTAATTACAACTCTCACACATTGCTGCTACATGAGGTACCACTTTGGAAAACAGGCTGGCAGTTTCTTACATAATTAAACATACGTTTACCATACAACCCAGCAGCAGAAATGAAAAAATACATTCATCCAAAAACTTTTACATAAAAGCCATAGCAGCTTTTTTCATAGTCAAAAAATGGAGAAAAATCAAATGTCCATCAACAGATGAATGCATAAACAAACTGTGATATAGCCTTACCATGGAATACTATTTAATAATAGATATCCATGATATGGCAAAAAAACCATGGATGAATCTCAAAAGCATTATGCTAAATGAAAGAAGTCAGGCACAGAAGAATATATACTGTATAATTCCATTTACATGAATTCTAGAAGATGATGAACCTAATCTTTTGTAACAAAAAGCATGACTGATTGCCAGGGGACAGGTGCCGTGGTGGCGGAGTTCCAAACGAGCATGAGGGAACTTTTTGGAGTGATGGCAGTGTTTTAATATCTTGATTATGGAGGTAATTACATGGGTATACACATTTGTCAAAACTCAAAGTGTATAAAAATCTGATGGCATGTTAGTGCTCAATGAGTATTAGATAAATAAATTATAAAATATAAAATGTTACATTTGAATAGTCCTTCAAACTCAACTGACTCCCTTCCTTAATACTTTTCAAACTGTTTTCCATTTTCCTCCTTAGAAAGGAAGACTATGGTATTTGAAAACTTTCTCAGTGACAAATATTGAAACATTTTCTAAGGAAAACAAAAATTCTTATCTAGGGAGGCAGTGTAATCAAATGGCTCTTTTTCTATATCATGGATTATTGCTTATCAGAGTAATAATAAAGATCAAGAAGGAAGGGTAAACATGCCACAAAAATCCTACTATACCAAAACGTGTTCCTGACTTTCCTTTTAAACCTCCTTGTTTCTTTACACATCAATATATCCTTATGTATTGTGGCCTGTTATCATCTGGAGGTGAGGTAGGAAATTAAAAAAGCAAAACAGCCTTCAAAGCAGAATCACGGAGCTGATCGGTAACATTCTGGTGTGCATTAGAGATAACCAGCAATTCTATCCAGAAGGGCAAAGCTTTCTGCCTTCTGTGCTTATTGAAATTGTTCTCTTAATTTCAATCTCACACAAAACATCATTCCTTCCAAGAAGTCTTTTCATTCCCTCCACTGAAAATAAATCATCCCTCTACTTTCCTATAGGACATTCAATATATCTTTCTCGTGTAACCCAATATAGTATGCATTGGGCCCTATGTATCTGGAACTAGCTACTTCTATACGATAGACTGAAAGGTTCCACAGGACCCTATGTCATATACAGTGGGATGAAACTATCGTATCTGGGTGACTGCTGAATGAATCACCAATAGCACAGGAATGCAAATCCTTCCAGGGGGCCTTCTGGGTGTGAGCTTTGTTCAGCACAGTGCTGACTCCTGGGACCAACAGCAGTGGCTGTGGAAGTCCACATTCCTAGATCAAGGGCTTCTCCAGATGCAAAGTGAAGGCACCGATAATTTGGGTGGATGTTCTATTTTAGGCAGGTGGGCAGAGTGGGAATGATCAGCCAACACATATTTGCCAAACAGTGCGTTCTTCATCTCAGCCAAAGTTCTATTTCCTACCAATTTGGGGACTGAAACATTTTCTACCCAGGCCTAAGTTACCTTCTTTCAAGTTCACTCTCCAACCCTTCTTAAAATTGGGAAACCAGGGGCGCCTCTGGCTCAAGTCGTGATTCCAGGGTCCTGAGATCCAGTCCCGCACCAAGCTCCCCTCTGGAAGCCTGCTTCTCCCTCTGCTATGTCTCTGCCTCTCTCTCTGTCTCTGTGTCTCTCATGAATAAATAAATAAACATCTTAAAGAGAGAGACAGACAGACAGACAGACTGGAGACCAGAGCTATTTGTACCATTAAAGCTAATGAAATTTAAGCTTAAGGGTCACTCACTTGCACTGTTCCTACAATCAGGAAGTATTTCTAATTATGCATTTCTGGCAAACCGCCTAAAGAAATCTCTGAAGAGAGGGATCTAAGTCTCCAAGATTCTCATAATTTGTTCTGACTTCTTTACTCGTGAATTCTTGAAGAGAAAATCCCTTTCCTAAACTGGATGAAGAGGCAAAGCTTATTCCCAATAAGAGAGGAAAGGAAACGATAATTGAGGAACAAAAAGCCCTATGGCAATTTTGGCTCCATCAGCGTCCTGGATCTTACACAAAACATTTCTTAACACTCCCAAAATACTCAACATCGGGAGACTGAGGACGTTAAAATATAAATAAACAAGCAAGCAAACAAACCCCACAAGGTACAGAGGGGTAGTGAAAACAAAGATTAAAAAAGAAAAGAAAAAGCATCTCGCCCTCGTCTGTAGAGTAGTGGTGGGGGGCGGGGGGGGGGGGAGCGAGATAGACTCTGGACACCTCAGGGGGGCTCAAAGGCAAGGACAGCTACTCTCCGGGCCAAAGGAAGGCGGCTCCCAGCACCAAGTTTCCATCCCAGGGTCCTGGGACATCCAGGGAAACAAACTCACAGGGATACATCCTCCCAGGAGCTGCAAGCCCCCGCCTGTCCATTTCATTTTGCAAAGCACAGGACTTGCCCTAGAGCCAAGGCTCGGGAAAAGGTGGACGCAGGGGGTGGGGGGGGTGGGGGGCAGGTACCGGGGAAAAGACGGGTAGGGCGAGGGGAGTGGTGCGGAGAGAGGGGCGGAGACGCACGAGTGGGGGCACATTTCTATCCGAAGGGAAAAGGAGCGTCTTTCTACCTTCAGTGCTCCCCCCACCTCTCCAAATAATACACAGTCTGGGCCTCGGTGACCTGAAGTGTGATAAGCAAAGGCAGATATGGAACACGAGATGTCTGTTATTTTATCTCATCCTTTGCATTTGTCAGACTGAAATTTCAGAAAACGCCACCAAACTTCCAAAAAGATCCCGAGTGAGGATGACGAACGTGAAGTCCCGGTGGAGGGAGCCGATGGGGTAAGGGGGCGGGGGGGGGGGGAACCCCTGCACTGCGCACCGAGGCGACCAGGGCGCGTGGCCAGGAAGGGGCGAGGGGCTGCAGGACGCTCCGGGGGCGCCTGGAAGGGGACGAAAGCCGCCCGCGAGCCTCTCCCCCGCGGCCGCGCCTGATTCAGGACACGCACCCCGGGTCCCGGGGCTCCGGCAGCGCCGCTCCCAGGACCCGCAGCCCCGAGGACACCGCCCGACCCCGCCGGCCGCCGCCGCCCCCCGCTCCGGGCCGCCGCGTGGGCCACCCACACCCCGCACCGCGACCGTCCGGCCGCGCCCCGAGCCCCGCGCCCCGAGCCCCGCACTCACCGCGGCGCTCCATCCCGCCGCCCGGACGCCGCCGCCCGCCCAGCAGTCACGGCCGCCGCCGCCCCCGCCGAGGGCTGCAGCGCGCCGCCCCCATCCCCCACGGCCCGCGGACGCCGGACCGAGCCGCCGCCGCCGCCGCCGCCCCAGCAGCTCCGGCCGCCGCCGCGCCGCCCGCTCGCCCCGCCCCCGGCCGCGCCCCGCCCCCCCGCGGCCCAGCCCATTGGCCCGCGCGCCCTGGGGGCGGGGCTCCGGCGCCCCGCCTCGGCTGGGGGCGGGGCCGCCCACGCACGCGGAGCGCGGGGTGTCGGGCACCCAGCGGGCGGGCTGTCCCCGGCACTGCAGGACGCGCTGGCCACCCCGTGCGGCTTGCGGCGCGACAGGCGGAGCGCACCTTAGGCACAAGTCACCTTTTGTGTCTTCCAGCAGGTAGCAGATCCTCTGTCCCTGTTAAGTGGACATGTCTTTGGTGGGCGCTGAATTTCTCCCAGTCGGGAATCCTGTCTTCAGCTTGCCTTGTCGGCCTTCTTTCCACACCTTCCTTCTCCCTTCCAGAACAAGAATACATTTTGTGCTCAACTTTAAAACTGTCCCACTCTCTTCTATCTTCGACTGGTGGTCGTTTTCAAAAAACTAAATTACTCATAACCTTAAGTCTTATATAAAGTACCTGCCTCCGTAAATACTATTGAATACATGTCCCCCTGACTATGCGCTTTGCTTCTTACCATTAAATGCTCCTCGAGTAGTGGGACTCATGAATGCTGTTGGGGAAACAACCCAAATTAAAAGCCTTTATCTAGATGCTGGGTCACACATCATATATGAAACAAAGTACAGCATTTTTATTGAATGGTTAGAGCATAAATTAGTAGCACTTACCTCTACCAGGAATACTCTTCCTGTCGTCTATGCTAGGAGAAAGCAGGCGCTTCATGAATACTTGCTGAATAAATGGGCAAAATTATAGGAAGGGAATTAGGAAAAAAAAAAAAAACTCGATCTTATCCTTCCTTTAAATCCCTCCAAATATATTAAACACCGGTCATAGTCTCTACTTTTCATCAATAGTCACGAGAAATATGATACTTGGAAGCATTCTCAAAAAGGAAGGTAATTCATTTCTACAATAAAATAAATACAAGCATTAACTGAAAAACAACGAACATCAAAAATCTGTCTTCTGGGACAGATGTCTCATGTGTTTAGTAATGAAAAAAAAAGAATAAACGGCAATATCTCTACTAAATGCTATAATAATGTCCCAGCACATGGCCTTATAGGCTGATTTGTTTTTTACCTATGTGTTCCATGATTAAAGTAGCTCAGAATTAGAGTTTGGGAGCACAAGGAACCGCAGACAAATAGAAATTCAGAGACATATTTGGGGGTTTTTTGTTTTGTTTTTTTTTAGAGCCATATTTGGATGCTTGATTACTAATGAAACTTTTGACAGATGGTGTAGTATTGCTATTTTATAATTATAGTATTTATTAATGACACATAACCACTCTGCCTATTGAAATGTTCTTCATTCTTTCCATGATAAAGAGAATACCACCTTTTCTCTGAAGCTTTCCTGTTCTCGTCACTGAAAATCAGTCATCCCACTTGACATTATATGGTATATAGAATCCTATTTTTGTGCCACTTGTGATTCTCATGAAGTACTTTATTTGGTTGTGTTTATTTATACTAATTAGAGAACACAGGTCTACAGTATATTGTTACTCTGGCCTATGTCCGATACAGAAGGGGCCCCTACTAAGTATTTTCTGGAGAAATGTTGAAGGAATGACCAGTGAGCCCAGGAATAAACATCCTTCCAGGAAGCTTTTTCCTTCTTTTCTTTTCTTTCTTTCCAAGCTCTGCTCAATCTGTTGGAATTAGTGAAACCAAGTGCAGTGGCCACTAAAAGTAAAGCCTGCCCCAGGTACCCTGTGCCTTGAGTTAAAGAGCCAGATAATGTAGGCAGTTGCTGCATGTGGCAGGTAGGGATGGGAGTCCAGCCCCACAGGATAGTACAGTAAACAGGCACTCTACCTCTCAATCATGTCCGTTTAGGAGAGTGCAAGATGGCCCCCTAAACCTATTGTATGTTTAATTATTTCACAAATACTTGATGAGTACCTCCAATATGCCAGGCATTGTTCTAAGCACAGGGTTTATGTTAGTGAACTTTGAATCCACTTCCAGACTCTCCGCAACCATGAGTAAATTCCTGGGAGAAGAGAAAAAAATCATGGAAGAAGGTAGGGATGGCCCAAAGGCAAGCAGGTTCCCTGTCTTTGCTGTTGTCCTTGACCTTTGCTGCAGGAGCATTTAGAAAGAACCACAGAAAGCCCGGCAGGCCACAGTGAGTACAAAGGCTCCAGATTCCAAAGTGTACAAAACTCACCAAGCAGGTTATTAATCTTGATTCCATGATGGTTGTAATTGAGAAACAAGGAATCAATTCAGACCACATGCTGGAAATGAATGTGAAAGAGATTGCAAACATCCAAGAATTCTGTGTTGCCATCAGGAGAGGAAACTAAGATTGACTGAAAAAAAACAAAGAAAAACTCAAGTGAGTATATGGCAAAATCATACTCATTTTATGTCCAAATTAACATATTAAATTTCAAACCCCAGTTCTTTTTCATGTTATTTTAAGTTATCTGTAAGATAGTTGATGACATGAACCTCTGTGTTTAAGTCATCACATACCATGATCTTACCTAATGTCCTAAGAACATGTGTAAGGAAACTCTCCCAATAATTAATGATTGGCACAAAATAATACTATTGGCCTAAAAACTTGAATTATTGATGTTGTGAATAAAGAGATGATGGTGGTGGTGATAGTAATAACAACTAGCCCTCCATGGTCCACTTTACAGTAGACACTATCTTAATTATTCTTTATATTTAGTAAGTCATTTAGTTCTCCCAAGCCTATGGGTTACTATTATCATCCCCATTTTACAAATGAAAAACCAAGACACAGAACAAAAGAAGTTCAATAAAGAGTTTCTACTGGACTTGAGGTGCCTGGGTGGCTCAGTTGGTTAAAGTGTCTGACTCTTGATTTCAGCTTGGGTCACAATCCCAGTGTCCTGGGATGGAGTCCCTAGTCTGGTTCCTTGCTGAATGGGAAATCTGCTTGAGATTCTCTCCCTCTGGCCCTACCCGCCCCCCTCCCCACTTGTGCCTGCACTGTTTCTCTCAAATAAATAAAATCATTAAAAAAAAGAGTTTCTGCTGGACTTAAAGTCAATGTTAAGATGAAAATAAGTTTGATGGCTCTTCCCTTGGAAAAAACAACCAGGAATCTTTTCTCTCATTCTTATTCTACCACTCTGGCCTTCTTGCTGTTTCCCAGATACCCCAAGGCCCCTCTTGCATAGAACTTTTGCATTTGCTGTTCCCTCTACGTGGAATGTATGTACATGACTTCCTCTTTATTCCCTCACAGTTGCCTGCTGTTCCATATCATTGACGTATTCCCTGGCCACTCCGTAGAAAACAGCATTTCCCCTCTTTGATACTCCCCCATCTTTCTTACTCTGTTCTAAACGTTGCCATGGTATTTATTCCTCTACTGATTTGGTATAGTTATTAGCTTATTTGTATGTATTTTTATTTTCTCTCACTGGCATGGGAAGTTAAGCTCCCTGGTAGAAGGGATTCAGCCTGTTTTGTTCACCATTGTATCCTCAGCCATGGAAAAGTACTTGAAAGTAATCAACAAATGAAAAAGTTTAAAGAAAATAACATATGCCTAAATACTAGATTTCTCTTTTGGAAAGATTAATTTGTTAACATTTTGAAAATTTTAAAGCATACTGCTTTGTTTGGTAAAGATTTTATGTTAGCTGCTTAGAACCAATGTATTAACACATGACAAATTTAATCACTTCACCCATCTCTATCTGAAAGAGCCATAAATAACTCTAGAATCTAAAATTATTTCCTTCCTTCTTTAAAGTGGAGGGACAAACATTTTCTGCTATTGTTTTTCTTTCATTTATTCTGCCAAATGCTAACTTAAGAAAGCAAATACAGCCACCCCTCACCTGTGTATTCTGTTCCCTGGTCGACACGATACTTTGGAGTACATCATGTCATTTGAGCTCACCAAAAACATTATGCGATAAGATGAGATCTGTTTTTCCCAAGAGCATATCATAAATTTTTGGAGTCAGAAGGGTATTAGAGCTCATCTACTCCCTGCTCCTTTATTTTATAAGGAAAGCCCAGCCCAGCTTCCCCAGAGATCATATGGTTAGTCGTTGACCTAATTAGGCTAGAACAAAGACCAGAGCTCTTACTATACTAACTGATAGATTAAGCTCTTAGACAGTCTATAAGTCTATGAAATGAGATTAGAGCACCTGCCCAAATCATTTTTAGTTTCATGTGTAAATATTTAAGCTATACTAACATGTTTAAATAGGAAATTTGTTCTACAAATTTACTCCTATTATTTTGGAGGTCTGACCAATTACATTACTAAAATTAATGGCCCTAAAAAAAAACGAGTGGCTTAGCATGGACCCAATGAGGAGTTTGGTTTGCTCTTGAAGTAGAAAGTTGTCCTGAGGCACACACACAGATTACTGTCTTTCTCCTAGGGAGAAGGTTGGCTGGCTTTAGGAAGAAGTAAAGCCCAATGGAAACATTGCTAATCTCTTTCTTTATCTGTCCACTGAACAAATATTGCTGAACCCTGAGAAACAATGCTACCACTAGGGACTTTAATGAGTGTTTATCTTTCTAACTGCATATTTATATAGGGGTGGCTGCCTGTGGCATGCTTGCCAGAGGACTGGGAAGTAAGTGGCTGCTTGTAAAAGTTGAAAAATATTTAGTTTTACAAACCTGTTTCAGCAAAGCCTCCTTTTAAGTTTATTCAAGAGGAGGTTGCATTCTATAGCATCAGAAGAACTATTATTATCTAGTCATTTAGATACCTGGATTTAAACTATTTTATATCTAAATATCTCAATAGCTGGGGCTTAAATTAGGAGGAAGGAAATAGGGGGAAAATAGCACTATGAATTAATAATCCTATTAAAGCTTAATGGTATCTGGAAATGTCTATAAATGCCTCTGTTTCAAAGACCTTGAAAAATATTAATTGATTATCATTGATGGACTGATATCCTTTGCCAATGATAGATTTGACATTGTTATGCTTGATGACATATTCAGTTTAGGATGCTCATCAGTGTAATTAAATTTTGTCTGGGAGCTACATGGTCCTAGAGTATATGAGATCACAAGTATAACCATATATGCTACTAGCCAGAAAGCTGATGAAATCCCTGTTATGTAACATCATTGAAACCATCAGCTTAGTATATTCAGGGTGGAGAACAAATGGAGTGGCAAACAAGGCATCACAACTGTAACTTGCCTTGCTTAGGAGTTAGCCTGAGTCTCACTCATTGTAAGGTGAAACATGCTTTAGATCTCTCGTGTGAATAGATGAAGACAAATATTCTTAGTTGGAATGAACAAGATCAAGCCAACTTCTAATGACTTCCTTCTGGGTAATGACTAAAAATCAAGAGGAAAAAAAAAAGGGTTCCATTCTGGAAAAATGACTAAAAGGATAAAACAAGAAACCAGAATCTAAGGAAATGAGTAGACTGATAGACAAGAGGTCTTGATATAGACGCTGGAGTTAGATACTAAAATAATTAGAAGCATAGGATGTGGGTCAAAGAACAGTGGCTTCTAGAAGGACTCTTTGAAGATGTTTCATGGAGAAGTGGTATTTTAATTTACACAAGCTTTTCTTGAACACCAAGTCACTGAAATGGAGCTGCCAATGTCAAAATCAATGTTATATTCAGGAATTAGTATTTGAAGTGCTATGAAACTGAAGGTGCCAGATGGTTTTGGTAGTGGGGATGGGACAGGACTGTGGGGAGAAGGAAAAGATAAAGGACCTAGCCACAGGGAAAATTTCTTGAGAACAAAGTAGATCTCTGATTTATCTTATAAGATGTTATGAGCTGAATTGTGTTCCCTCAAAATTCAATGTTGAAGTTCTAACCCCTTGTACCTCAGAATGTGACTGTATTTGGAGATAGGGTCTCTAAAGATATACTTTAAGTTAAAATGAGGCCATTAGTGTGGGCCCTAATCCAATATGACTGATGTTCTTATAAGAAGAGAAGATTAGAGATTGCCTGGGTGGCTCAGTTGATTAAATGGCTGACTCTTAATTTTGGCTCAGGTCCTGATCTGGGGATCCTGGGATGGAGCCCTGCTTCAGGTTCCATGCTCAGTGGGGAGTCTGCCTCAGGATTCTCTGTCTCTCTCTCAGTCCCCCTCTCCTTCTGCCCCTCACCCTGCTCTCATGCACTCCCTCTCTCTTTCTAAAATAAATAAATAAATCTAAAAAAAAGGAAGAGAAGATTAGAACATAGACACAGAGACCGTGCAAAGACACCAAGGGAGACCATGTGAAGACACAGGGAGAAAATACCTAGCTATAAGCTGAAAGAAGCCTCTGAAGAAACCAATCACATGAAGACCTTTAGCTTCCAGAATTGTGAAAAAATAAATTTCTGTTAAACCACCCAGTCTGTGTTACTTTCTTATGGCATCTGTAGCAAACCAACACACAAGATAATACACAAGTTTTAGGAATCAAAACTACACAATTAAAAGACACTTGGTGTCTTTGCATACCATTAACGGGTTCTAGTCTGACCCAAGACCATTTCCTTCTCCTGCCCCATAGAAATATGAAGTCCAAGTCTGGCTAATGTTGCCATTATCCAACTCTTTAAGGAGGTATTTCTTCTTCATAATATTCACAAGTCCCAATGAGTCAATATCACTCCTACTCTGGGGTGTAGGCCAGGATGTGGCATCATTTCCATTGTAATATTGTCATTAAAATCAGGAGGCAGGATGTTTACAAGTCTGGTGTTCTGTGAGTATTTTCAGTAGGAAAAGACTGATTGGTTTCTGCCCAGAATGGAAGGGGTGCTCTGGTTTCTTTATTTATACCTAACAGAGGAAAATTTAGAGTGGCAATTGTAAGGATACCATTGCTGCCACTGCAATTAGTATATTGGTTGCTAGTTAATGATAGCAATTCCATCACCATTCTTGGTTCATAATAAGAGCTTAATAAGTGTTAATTTACTTTTTTATTATTTTTCACAGCATTTCACAGTGTACAAAGCTCTATCACATATGTTATCTCAATTTATCTTCAAAACAAGTCTGTGAAATATGAATTATTGTTATCATTCTTAGTCAGATTTCTTATAAGAAAGCTGTGTCTCAATGAGGGTAAGCTATTTACCCAAAAGTTGCACAATCAGTTAATAGCAGAGATTGAACTCAAAGTGCGGTCATCTGTCTCCTCAAGCAAGACACTTTCCAAATTGCCCACCAGCTCTAAACAGTCCTGTCCCACACTGTAAGTTCCAAATACTCTACCTTAGGGGTGGCTGGGTGGCTCAGTTGGTTAAGTGTCTGCCTTCAGCTCAGATCATGGTCCCAGGATCCTGGGATCGAGTCCTGCATTGGGCTCCCTGCTCAGGAGAGCGCCTGCTTCTTTCTCTCCCTCTGCTGCTCCCCATGCTTGTGCTCTTTCTCCCTGTCAAATAAATAAATAAAATCTTTAAAAAATTTCAAATAATCTACTTTGATCAAAGAATGACATGTTGGGATCCCTGGGTGGCGCAGCGGTTTGGCGCCTGCCTTTGGCCCAGGGCGCGATCCTGGAGACCCGGGATCGAATCCCACGTCGGGCTCCCGGTGCATGGAGCCTGCTTCTCCCTCTGCCTATGTCTCTGCCTCTCTCCCTCTCTCTGTGACTATCATAAATAAATAAAAATTAAAAAAAAAAAAAAAGAATGACATGTTCTCTGTATTTCTGTATTTTGTATATTTCTGTATATCAAATATTCTAGGTAATAAAGAACTTTGACATTTATTATATATATTGTGCCTATTTTACAAATACTACATGAATAAACATTTTGCAATACAAATGAGCAGATGAAGAGAATGTTCACAAAATCCCCTCAGCTGGGCAGCCCAGGTGGCTCAGTGGTATAGCACCGCCTTTGGCCTAGGGCGTGATCCTAGAGTACCAGGATCAAATCCCACATCAGGCTCCCTGCATGGAGCCTGCTTCTCCCTCTGCCTGTGTCTCTGCCTCTCTCTCTCTCTGTTTGTGTCTCATGAATAAATAGGTGAAATCTTTAGGGAAAAAAAAAAATCCCCTCGGTAAATTACTTCTCCCGCCACTGGCCTTGGTTCAGAATTCCTAAAGGTAAGTACTTATGGAAAAAAAAAAAAAAAAAAAAAAACAAACAAGAATACTTAGAAGATACTTCCTCTTACATACAGAATTCAAAATACTAATAACCCAGGGATAGATTATTACTCAGTACTAATCTTTAGATATACTATTGTATATTTATTTTAAAATATATATATTTCATTTTAATTTGGGTATATTTGTGTATCAGGTGAAGAGGTGACAGCATCATTTTATTTATTTTTAATTTTTTTAACTTTTTGACAGCATCATTTTAGAAGAGTATGTCTTTTGGTTCTTTATGCTAGACTAACAAGCAAACTGTTGGAACACAATCCATTCATTGGATGAGGACTCCTTAACGTTTTTCAAAGAGTTAGTTTATGTTTCTCTTAAACCAATCCTTTCATGATTAAGAGGGTACTTCAATAATCTTACAATGTCTCTAGATTATTGTGACATATGACATAATCCAATGATATATGCCCTATAGACACAGAGAAGGACGAAGGACTAATTAATAAGACACTAGATGATGACAAAGTATTAATGACATTACATAAGTGTTACTATGCTTCTGGAAATTCTGTAAGAATCTCTGATAGTCCCTGAATGAAGTCCAGCATATGCATTGATTGATAACTCCACACAATCTTTTCTTCTTAGAGAAGGAAGGTGATAGAAGCCCAGGTCAGAGATGTTTGATTATGGTGGTGAAGGGCCAATTATTAGGTGAGATATACAGAGGTATTAAAATAGAGGTTGAAAATTCAAAACCCTAGAGGTAGGAGCTAACTGAGAGAGCCAGAAGGCAGGTACTCATTCCTCCTTAGTTCCAGAACACTGGGATAATGAGTAGGGTGGCCAACCACAAATCCTTATTTGCCTCAGGTGGTTTCAGTCAATGCTTGTTGTTCAAGCATAATTATTAATAGAACCTCCTCTCACTCTCAAAAGTGTGCCAGTTTTAAAAAAAAGTGCCAGTTTGTAAAATATGGTATATGGACATTCTAGTCATGGGAAAATTTAGGCATAATATTGCCTGGTCTTCTGATTTTTCAACTCAGAAATTTGGGTTTTTAAAGAATATCTTTGGATTTTTAATGTGGCCAACAAATTCCAAATTTTAAAAAATGTTGTCTAGGCAAAGGAAAACTCATGAGGGACAGAATCTGGCAGGGGATCTGCCAATTTGCAACCTCTAGGTTAAAACATCTGGCTGATATGAGAGTGCTCTTTGGTTTGTCTTTTGGAGAATTTGTCTCTTACGTGGCTGGTGAGTAAAGGTATTTGGGTGCTTCCTACACAGGAGAGCCTTCTTGTTCTAGGAAGTTCCAGTAGAAATCAGTGTGGCCTCTATGAGCTAAAAGGCCTGATATGAGCAGCTTGGACCTGTTGATGCAAACTCAGTAATGATTATAGCTAGAACTTTGCATATATATTACATAGATGATATCATTTACTCTTCACAATAGTTCTACAGGGAAGATACTACTATCTCCATTGTTCGAATGAGGAAACTGAGACTTTTAAAAAATATATTTTATTTATTTATTCATGGGAGATACAGAGAGAGAGAGAAGTAGAGACACAGGCAGAGGGAGAAGCAGGCTACATGCAGGAAGCCCAATGTAGGACTTGATCCCGGGTCTCTAGGATTACACTCTAGGCTGAAGGTAGGCACTAAACCACTGAGCCACTCAGGTCACCCAGGAAACTGAGACTTAAAAGACTAATTAGTTTGAACAAGCTCATCCAGCCAGTAGGTGGTGAAATCAGGATCTGAACCCATGTCAAACTTGTCTCCAAAGCCCACACTTTTATTAGTGTCTGCACCTTCCCATGGTAGAGATCAACTTTTTTTTCCCCCTTGCGACATTGTTTCATTTGAGTGAATCCTTTTTGACCTCTTGTCACTATGAAAAATTATAATCTTGACTCTGGGTCTGTATGAAGACATTTTCTTACTTTTATTTGGGGCTTTAGACGAAAGGTCCAGTGGTTCAGCCCAAATCTTGGAATGGGCGGGCGGAGGAGTCCGTTGGCAGTTTAAAGCCAAAGTCCCAGGTAGTTATAAGCAGTGTTTATTGCCAGGTGTGCCTTCTACTCAGATCACTTGAGAATCAATGGTGATGCCAGGCAGCTGGTCAAAGATTTAAGGTTTCATGACCTTAGTCATTTCTGTATCCTGTATCCGTTTTAGAAATGTAAATAAGAAATAGACCTCGTCCAACAGAGACTAAGAAAAGCATAGGATTTTCTTTCCGTTATTTACTTGACAAAAAATCAGGTATGTTTAACATGTTGTTGTTGTTTTTAAGATTATATTTATTTATTCATGAGAGACACAGAGAGAGAGAGAGGGAGAGAGAGGCAGAGACATAGGCAGAAGGAGAAGTAGGCTCTATTCAGGGAGTCTGATGTGGAACTCGATCCCGGGACTCCAGGATCATGCCCTGAGCTGAAGGCAGACATCCAACCACTGAGGCACCCAGGCATCCCGGGAATATTTAACATGTTAGACTGGGTTGGATTATGTCCCCTCAAAACTCATATCTCCCTGGAACTTCAGAATACGACCTTCTTTAGAGAAAGGGTCTTTGCTGATGTCATTTGTTCAAATGAGGTCACACTAGATAAGGGTGAACCCTAATCTGATGACTGGAATCCTTATAAGAAGAGAAAGAGACACAGGGGCCCACATAGAGAGAAGATGGCCGTATACAAATGAGTAGAGATTAGAGTAATGCAGCTATAAACCAAGGAAAACCAAGGACTGCTGGCAACCAACAGAAACTAGAAAGAGGCAAGAAAGAATTCTTCTCTAAAGCCTTCAGAGGGAGCGTGTTCCTGCCACTGTCTTGATTTGGGATTTCCGGCCTTCAGGACTATGAGAGAATAAATTTCTATTGTTTTTAACCATCTAGACTTGTGGTAATTTGTCACAACAGCCATAGGAAACTAGTACACATGTTAAAGAAAAAAAAAATTAAATACTATAATGCCCATTCAGAATAGAGTGGAGGAATCTGTGTTGACTATTTAAATTCAGAGTCCTGAAGCCAAAAGTTCAGAAAGTATTTCCTAACCCACTGTTAGCTAAAGAATATACTCTTCAGAGAAGCAAAATTCCCTCCTTAGATATTGCGAAAGAATCTAAGGAATTTCAACAGAGGACCAGAGGCATCCAGTGTGTTGGGTCAATCAATATCGCTCAATCCTACACTAATCCTGACCAAGACTTGTTGTGATAGGAAGTCCATTAACCAATTTACTACCATTTGTCATACTATCCCAAGTCTGAAATCCAATATGGCTGGGATGAGCTATAGATATTTGAGTGTGTGTTATGTGCTAGTCTTTTCCCATTCTCCGCCATGTCTGGCATCTGACACAATTTCCCTCATAGGTCTATGATTCCCACAACTTCAACCTTTCATTTCTCTAAGAGGAGATCCCTGTCTTTCTCTAACCTCAGGCTAAGGTTTGTCTCATATTGGATGAACTCTGTACAACAGAGAGGAATCTCTTATACTCTCAATTCCTAGAATGCCTATTATCCATTCTGAGAAAGGCTAACCACAGCTTCCACATCCTGGACTCAGCTGATTCTAACCACATTTGCGTGTCTCATCCAAGAGTAGCCTATTTTAGGCCTATCAATGTTCTATAACATGATCAGGCAGGAGAGCTCTACCCAATGAGGAAAAGGGTGAGCAACAGCACTACTAAGATCTTCTATGTTGGAGCTGTTAAGTCTCTGGGGAGCACTGCTGTTGGTAGCAGGGACAAAAGTTGGAAAGCCACAGAAAAAACATACACAGAACGTAGAAACTATGAAGGTGACAGACACCATTAGTGAGCAGAAGCCATGAAACAAAAAGAACACATGAAGTTGACATTAAAAGGCAGGAACAGTAAAAACGGGCCAAGTGTAGCTGTGGCATTGTTAAAATGACAGAGCATTACAGTCAGGTTGCCCAGAGTCTCCATAGGACAACCCAAGCTGCATTTTGCATTCTAAAGCAGCTTCTAGTTTTTAAATGTTGTTCTGGTCTCTGTGGCACACAGCTGTGCAGCCATGAGGAGGGTTCCCTGACTTCCTTACACCTCTCATCCCTACAACACCATCTTCTTATCCCTGCCTGACCTCTGCCATTAACTAAGGTAAATACATCTCTACTCTTGAAACATTAAAGAACCAGAGTATGAAACCACCATGTGCCACTGCCGAGTTCCATCGGATTAGAATTCTTGGATACCCTCATGGTGATCCTGAGTATCCAGTCCCCCGTTGGACATTAACACTTAGCCTGCTCATTACCATAGCTTAACTAGTCCTTCCTACCCCAGTTCTGCTGGTTCCCCAGTTCACTTGCTGCGGAAGCTCTGACATGCCTTATTAAATCAAGACACATGGGTTATAATACTGATTCCATTCAGTGATGAAGTAATAAATATTTTTATTTATTTCAACAAGGTTGGGTCTCACTTATCTTTACTGTGTTATACAAATGGGTCGAGTATAGCTACATCTCAACAGAAATAAAGATTCCAGTAATTTAAAAGTAAAAGATTTGGTGTTTTATGCATCCAGTTTACCTGCAATTAGAGACATCAGTGCTCTCAAGAAGTTAGAAGTCTTTTAGACCGTGTGTACATGCATGATTTTTGAGGTACGATTATGATGCATCAAACAAGGAGGCAGAGGTCCTCAACATAAGGAATTCCACCCCATGCCCTAATTCTCCCTGGTATGTTTCCATTTTCTGTTTATAATAGAAACAGGTTCATTTTAGAAAATTGGTGAGAATTTTAACACAATCTGTAATATCCCTACCCAAGATAGTGACTTTTAATGCTTTAGTAGTCCTCATTTTAATTTTTGTGCATTTGTAGATTTATTTATTTATTTATTTATTTATTTATTTATTTATTTTTAAAGATTTTATTTATTTATTCACAAGAGACACTGAGAGAGGCAGAGATATAGTCAGAGGAAGAAGCAGGCTTCCTGTGGGGAGCCCAATGTGGGACTCTATATTGGGACCCCAGATCACACCCTGAGCTGAAGGCAGACACTCAACCACTGAACCACCCAGGCATCCTCATTTGTATATTTATTTAAAATTTTTCACATCATTGAAATTTTCCTATATACACCACTTTCTACATCTGTTTGTTTGTTTTGCTTTTGCTTTACCACTTAGCATTAAGCAACATAAGCATTTTCCCATGCCAGTTAGGATTCTTCAAAGGCATAATTTAGTGAGGTCATATAATAGTCCATTTTCCAGAAGTTCTTTACATTAACCTACCATTGAATGTTTGTATTGCTTCTGGTTTTCTTTAGATATGAATGACAAGATGGTGAGCTTCCTTGTACATAGAACTGAGTCTGCATCAATCCTTATTTTCTTAGATTAGATCCCTAGAAGTGGAAGTTTTGGTCAAAGGCAAGGCATATTTTTTATGGATTTTCAACTTATGGCCAAACTGGTCCCCAGAAAGGATACGCCTATTCACAGTCTTGGCAGTGGCACATCAGAATGTTGTGTCTCAACACAGCAACATTTGATTTCTTGCCCCCATGAGGTAACGTGAGTCCCACTGAGCCTTGGAGTTCTTGCTGGCTCCTCTCTGAATCTTTCTTTGTTAGGTTCCACACTGATCCTCATCTCATCTCCACTATTGATAATTAGCACCCAGATGTTCAAAACCTGCCTCTTCCATCCCAAGACTGGGAAGACTTTCGTTAGCAACATCAATAGCACTTACCCTACTAGTCAGTGCACGTCTGGAAATGGTCTTTGGTTTTCTAGCTGAAATAAGACCCAGGTGCTTTCATGTCTTTGGGCAATGATTCTCCCTGGAAGCTCCTCTATAGCTCTCTTCCACTTGCTTCTCTGGGGTATTTTATTTTATTTTATTTTATTTTATTTTATTTATTTGAGAGAGAAAATGAGTGAGAGAGTGAGAGAGTACAAGCTGGGGAGGTGGAGAAGGCGAGGGAGAAGCAGACTCCCTGCTGAGCAGGGAATCTGACTTGGGACCTGATCCCAGGACCGGGGGATCATGGCCTGAGCTGAAGGTAGAAACTTAACTGACTGAGCCACCCAACTGTCCCCCTCCTGGGTTTTTTAGTTCAGTTAGGGACGTCCCACCTTGTACCCCACAATCAAACTGGTACCTATTTTCACTATATTATTTTGCCTGCCCCATTTCCTGGAGCTGGGCAATCTCTTGCTCTTCCCTCCCTCCTGTTGGATAGATTTCCTTGAAAGATTTAGCTTTATATTTCACAATCCTACATTCCAACAATCTTTCATCCTACCTCACTCCTGGTCTCTGCCAGAAGTCACTGAAACCATTCCCTTTAGCTGTTCCCCTGTGTTAGTTATCCCTTTGACCTTGACATCCATGAAATGGGCCAGTATTTCCTATATCTTTGCTTGGTCTTGGTCTCTTATTGCCATCCTCTTCTCTGGGAAGCCACCTCTGCCCTAGCTTTGCCCTTGACTCTGCAAGTCCCTCTCACTTTGGCTCAGAGTTTCTTCTCTGTTCCCAGCACGCCCTGGCCTATGTGCTGCCCGTCCAGTGAGAAGCTGACAGCTCAAGGCCTCGCTTCAGGATATTAAGGGAGTGTACTAAATGAGCACTGAAGGGCTGTGGCAGCTTGCCAGTTTCATCTTAATAAATTCTGTTCCACTCCCCAGTCTTATCCCCTCCCTACTCAATGTCCATTTGGTCCTTCCTATCTCCCATTTGTTTAAGCTCCATCTCTGGCATCGAACACGTTGGTTGACCTTCCCTCTGGCCTCTGGCCCACCATTTGATACCCTTATTCCCCAACTGGCTCTTCCCTCCTATGTTGAATTACTGGCCTGGTCTGGCTTCCCTCTGAGCTATGTACATAAGCTGTGTTAGCAGGGATATCCTGGCATTCCTCAGGGCCCTGCCTCCTCCTGGGCCTGGCCCTGCTCCAGAAGCTGTAGAGATAGGATATATTAACCCCTCCAATCTCAGTTTTCTTTTGAGAAGATAAGGCATAACTCAGGCTCAGATCATCCTTTTCTAGCAAATCCTTTTCAAGGATGTACTTTGGGAAAAAGGAATGTGGAGAATAAAGGCAGCCACTTCAATCTAAGGAAACAAACTGTCAGTCATCTAGAATGCCCTGATCATCTCCCTAATGGGATATTCTTAGCCAATCCAGATCTTTGATTGGGAGCTACCACGGTGCTTGCATCACACAAATGGGATCTCATCTCCTTGCAGCTGCTGCCCACTCCTCAACCCTGATAACTTTTTCCTTAGACCTGCTGCTGGTTGGCTGTCTAAATCACCTGCTTCAAGGGTGAGGGTGGCTGGTTGTCTTAGTGAGTGCTACAGGGCCAGAGGCTATTTCACCAAAAGTCATGGGGGAACACCAAAACCAAAAAAGTAAAGAGATGTCTCTGGGTTTATAAAGCCAAAGTCCACAAAAATCCAGAAGAGTCTGGTGCCTTTCCACCCTGGCAGCTGTTGCAGACTTGGCACAGCACCAGGAATGCAGAGATGCAGGGAGATTGGGAAGAAGCACTCTTCTTGTTTCTGGTCTAGTTTATGAGCCAGCAGGCAAGGCACATGGTGATATTCTTTCTGGTCAAGCTGCTTTTCATTAAAAGAAACTGAAACCTACTCAGGGTTCAGGCAAATAGAATGAGAGGAAGGGCTGGCCCTTCTAAGGTAAAGCTAGCAGGGAAGTAGAGGGTGACAAGCTAACCGACATGGCCAGAGCAACGGCAGCAAAAGCTCCAACGCCAGCACTAACACGGACACTGATCCCTGTCATTGCCCTTCTGTAATGCTTACTCCCAGGCTCCCATCTGCTCAAATGAAGACTAGGAACTCCTGAGGCCTGTGCTACTCCAGAGACGGCTCTCAACAAAGTCAATATTCTCTGATCTTCAAACTATGTCCGGGAATTACCAGTGCTTTGGATGGGATTCCGAATTTCTCGTCCTGAGACAGGGGCTAATTTTCCTGAACATTGTGCTTAGTGTACAAACCTAAAAGCTAATAATACCTTTGCCCTTCCACTGTCTTCTCCTCCCCACTTCATGATCTGGGCCCTTAGCTCTACAGTCTTTGCTCTTCATCTGCCCTGTGGCAGGGGTTCAGGGTGTAGAACACAGAGAGGGGCTTGGAGAACCAATCTATTCCTCTAACTATGGCTCTAAAGAGGGCTCTTTGGGGTCTCTGGAGTTCCTGTTAGCCAATCCTAGCACTGGAGTTTCCCATTCTCAGCTTTCTGAATCAAACTTTCTGGTTCCAAGATGCACATACAAATAAATTATTTGTGACAACCTATCATTAGCTCCTAAAGGAAAAACGCCCATTGGCATTCTTTAATCTTTACAGCATTGGGCCTCATATGCATGAGGAAACCAAGGCCCATAGAGGTGAAGTGACTTGCCCAAGGTCACATGAGTTAATGGTAGAGGCAGGACATGAACTCAGATCTTCTGTCTTCAGTCCAGGAATCTTTCTATGATTCTATCATCCCGTCCTCAGCACTTGGTTCATTTAAGCTTATGCAACACTGTCTCTTGTTGAAATTACTTGTGTAGCTCAGAAATAGGCCGGTTGCCTGTTTGGCATTTTCTTTTTTGGCTTTCTGGCTTCATGCAATGGAACCTCAAAATAACATGGCCTGCTAAAGTATGCAATGGGGCATCATGGGACTATCTTAGATCCTCAACAGTAATCCCAAATCCTGGAAAGTGCTTGTTGGTATGTTCTTACTTAGGATATATTTCTTTTTTTTAAATTTAAATTCAATTAGCCAATATATACTACATCATTAGTTTCAGATGTAGTGTTCAATAATTCATCAGTTGAGTATAATGCCCAGGGCTCATTACATCATGTGTCCTCCTTGATACCCATCACCCAGTTACCACATCCCCTCACCCACCTCCCCACCAGCAACCCTCAGTTTGTTTCCTATAGTTAAGTGTCTCTCACAGTTTTTCTCCCTCTTTGATGACTTCCCATTCAGTTTTCCCTCCCTTCTCCTAAGATCCTCTGCACTGTTTCTTATATTCCACATGTGAGTAAAACTGTATGATAATTGTCTTTCTCTGATTGACTTATTTTGCTCATCATAATACCCTCCAGTCCCATCTATGTTGATGTAAATGGTAATCCATTCTGTGGCTGAGTAGTATTCCACTGTATATATATATATATGTCACTCCTTCTTTATCCATTCATCTATTGATGGACATCTCAGTTCCTTCCATGGTTTGGCTCTTGTGGACATTGCTGCTATGAACATTGGGGTGCAGGTGTCTCTTTAGGTCACTACATTTGTATCTTTGGGGTAAATACCCAGTAGTACAATTGCTGGGTTGTAGGGTAGTTATATTTTTAACTTCTTGAGGAACCTCCACACTGTTTTCCAGAGTGGCTGCACCAGCTTGCATTCCTACCAACAGTGTAAAAGGGTTCCCCTTTCTCTGCATCCTCACCAATATTTGTTGTTTCCTGTCTTGTTCCGTTTTAGCCATTCTGACTGGTGTGAGGTGGTATCTCCTTGTGGTTTTGATTTGTATTTCCTTGATGCCAAGGGTTGTGGAGCATTTTTTCATGTGTCTGTTGGCCATTTGTATGTCTTCTTAAGAGAAATGTCTGTTCATGTCTTCTGCCCATCTCTTGACTAGATTATTTGGTTTTTGGGCGTTGAGTTTGATAAGTTCTTTATAGATCTTGGATACTAGCCCTTTATCTGATATGTCATTTGCAAATATCTTCTCCCGTTCCCTAGGTTGCCTTTTAGTTTTATTAACTGTTTCCTTTGCTATGTAGAAGCTTTTTATCTTGATGAAGTTGCAATAGTTAATCTTTGCTTTTGTTTCTCTTGCCTTTGGAGACATGTCTAGCAAAAGATGCATGGCCAAAGTTGCTACCTGTGTTCTCCTCTAGGATTTTGATGGATTCCTGTCTCACATATAGGTCTTTCATCATTTTGAGTTTATCTTTGTGTGTGGTGTAAGAGAATGATCTAATTTCATTCTTCTGAATGTGACTGCAATTTTCCCAACACCCATTCTATGAGACATTGTAAGAAAATGGTCCAGCTTCATTCTTCTGCATGTGGCTGTCCAATTTTCCCAGCTTTATTGAAGAGATTGTCCTTTTTCCATTGGATATTCTTTCCTGCTTTGTCAAAGATGAGTTGACCATAGAGTTAAGGGTTCATTTCTGGGTTCTTGATTCTGTTCCATTGATCTATGTGTCTGTTTTTGTGCCAGTGCCATATTATCTTGATGACCACAGCTTTGTAATATAGCTTGAAGTCCGGCATTGTGATGCCTCTAGCTTTGGTTTTCTTTTTCAACATTCTTCTGGCTATTCTGGGTCTTTTCTGGTTCCACACAAATTTTAGACTTATTTGTTCCAGCTCTGTGAAAAAAGCTGATGGTGTTTTGATTGGAATTGCATTGAATGTGTAGCTTGCTCTGGACAGCATAGACATTTTCACAATATATGTTCTTCCAATCCATGAACATGGAATGTTTTCCCATCTCTTTGTATCTTCCTCAATTTTTTAAAATAAGTGTTCTATAGTTTTTAAAGTACAGATCCTTTCCCTCTTTGGTTAGGTTTATTCATAGGTATCTTATGGTTTTTGGTGCAATTATAAATGGAATTGATTCCTTAATTTCTTTTTCTTCTGTCTCAAAGTTAGTGTATAGAAATGCAACTGATTTTTGTGCATTGATTTTGTATCCTGCCATGTTGCTGAGTTCCTCTATGAGCTGTAGAAATTTTGGGGTGGAGTCTTTTGGGTTTTCCATATAAAGTATCATATCATCTACGAATAATGAAAGTTTGATTTCTTCTTTGCCAATTTGGATGCCTTTTACTTCTTTTTACTGTCTGATTGCTGAGGCTAGAACTTCTAGTACTATGTTGAACAACAGTGGTAAGAGTGGGCATCCCTTTTGTGTTCCTGACCTTAAGGGAAAGTTCTCAGTTTTTCCCCATTGAGAATGATATTTGCTATGGGCTTTTTGTTTATACCTTTTATGATATTGAGGTACATTCACTCTATCCCTGCACTGTGGAGAGTATTAATCAAGAAAGAATGCTGTATTTTGTCAAATGCTTTTTCTGCATCGAGAGGATCATATGGTTCTTGTCCTTTCTTTTATTAATGTGATGTATCATTTTGATTGATTTGTGAATGTTGAACCACCCTTGCAACCCAGGAATAAATCCCACTTTGTTGTGGTGAATAATTCTTCTAATGTCCTGTCGGATGCTATTGGCTAGTATCTCGGTGAGAATTTTGGCATTCATGTTTATCAGGGATATTGCTCTATAATTCTCCTTTTTGGTGGGGTCTTTGTCTGATTTTGGGATCAAAGTAATGCTGGCCTCAGAGAACAAGTTTGGAAATTTTTCTTCTTAAGATGCATTTCTTACAGCTTGGTTTCCAAAGGCAATAGTACCACAAGTCTTAAATGTGGTTATGACCGTAATGTCCTAAGTCATAATTTCTTGGGCAGCCCGGGTGGGTCAGCGGTTTAGCGCCACCTTCAGCCCAGGGCCTGATCCTGGAGACCCAGGATCGAGTTCCACGTGGGGCTCTCTGCATGGAGTCTCCTTCTCCCTCTGCCTGTGTCTCTGCCTCTCTCTCTGTCTCTCTGTGTCTCTCATGAATAAATAAATAAAATCTTTTTTTAAAAAGTCATAATTTCTTAAGTTCCGGGATAAGGTAATAGTGCAATGTGATTGTCAAATCCGATTATATTTCTCCTCTGTTCTTGTGAAGATTTAACTCACCTACATTTTACCTGCCATGATAGACACAAATGTAAAAGTAAAATGTAGTGGAGTCCAACATCAAGAATGAGGTGATGTTTGAGGTGAGAATGATTGTGATATCAGACAAATCTGAGATTATATCCTGACTTTATTATAATTATTGCAGTCCTTTGAACTATGTCCGTCTTCACTATATAACAGGAAATCTTGCTACTAGATGATATTACTCAAGCTACTAGATGATATTACTGCATTTCTTTGGCATCCTGGTGGTATTAATATTTGTTCTTTTAACTTTTCCCTCTCTCTAGCTTTCTTATTTTTACCTTGTATAAGCTTTAGTTAAACATAGGCTTCTTTTGACAAACAGAAAAGAATAATGAGTAAATTTCATTAACTATAATTCTGTTTCATATTTTGATTTTTAAATTATGTCTGTCTTAAGTAGATATTCTTTTTAACTATAACCATTGAAACTCTTAGTTTAATTAAAATATTTGTATTAAATCGCAAGACCTATACACAATATTCAATATGTTAATTTCAAAGATATCCAATTTACTAATTTCCTCTTCTTTAAGTTTTTGTCCAAGTCTCACCTCATTAATAGGGTTTACACTGGTCATCCCATTTAATTCTGCAAGCTTCCACCTTCCCACACTTCTGCCACCACCTCCACTCCCTCCACTGGCACTCCTGTATCATTTTATATCGCTCAATTTTTTTCCATTGCATTTATCACCACCTAACATACTATGTAATTTTATTATGTTTAATGTGTATTTCCATATAGACAGAAGTTACTCTCTCTTCCCTCTCTCTCTCTCCCTCTCTCCCTTACTCTCCCCCTCCCTTCCTCACTCTCTTTCTCATTAATATTTTCCAGGTGCCTACCATAGTGCCTAGGACATAGATATTCAGTGAATATGATAAATATTAATGTTTGTTAAATGAATACATGGACATATGTCCTTAAGCAGGTCTATTTAGAACTGCCAAATGATTATCTTCCATAATAAAAATATAGACAAATCTCTGAGCCATTATTTGTCTTTTCTGATTTTCTTGCTAAGCTAAACTGGACTTCAGTAATAACTATATATATCTGCATGTGTATATATGTGTGCACACATGCACATATATAATATGCATGTAAATACACATGTGTACGAAGATTAGATTTTTGCATCATGCAATAACTTTTAAGCCTGTCAACAGAGTGTAATCCTTTTTTCTTTTTTTCTATTTTAAGGCAATGAGTGTTTATTTTTAAAGCCATAGATACCATCACAGATCCCTGGGGTAAATGCTGTGGGGTGAAAGTCCAGAAAAGGTTTCTTTTCAAAACTCCCAGAGTTGAGTCCTCATTTGGCCCTGATCCAGTTCATTCTCCACATTGATGCTTGAATATGGAGCATCATTTTAGAGGGAAGCTCAGAAAGAATCTGAATCTGTTTTTATCTAAAGTAAAATTGTTATTTGCTGATTAGCCTTGGCAGGCTGACTTTATTCGTGTTCATGAACATTGATTTAATTAACTTATTTATTTCACATTCTTTGTCAGGCATGGGGCTAGGTCCTGGTTGTATACAAGGGAAGGACAAAGGTCCTCCCTTCAGGAATCCAATATGGGACTAGTAATAGACAAGTAAAAAGACAATCATAATGCAATATAAGTGCCTCTTTACCACTGACAACAGGATGCTAAAGGAACACAAGAAGTTAGGATATATTCGTGGTCTCTAAGTAATGCAAACCACTGCCAAGTTCACCCTAGATAACTAGATTTTTGAAATTGGATCAGCCCCTTTGGACTATTCTGAAGTGGCAATTGCTCATGGCCAGGAACAGAGGAAGCAAAATTTATTATTATTATTATTATCATCATCATCATCATCATCATATTTTTAATGATAATGATGACAGTGAGGGAAAGACAGTTTACAAACAAGGTAAACAATCTTACTTAAACTAAAACAATGCAAGTTAAAATAATAATGCAATTGATTTATTAAATTATTGAATACCTACTATGTGCCAGGCACTATGGAAGGTACAGGAGATACAGCAGAGACTAAACCTACAAAGTTGTGACTCCCAGAGAGTTTATATTCTAGTTGAGGAGACATTAAAAAAAAAAAGAAAAGAGTAAATAATAGGTAGGTGCATGAGTTTATAATTAGAGTCCTGGTTAAAGCCCAGTTGTAGTGGGTCCACTGGGCCCATGGATCCAAATGGGAGTCATTTCCCTTGTTCTCAAGTGTATAATTGAGATTAACAGACTTGAAAGTTGGAGATGGAGAAAGCCAAAGGATGAAAAACAATATTACAGCTTCGCTCCAGGGTTATGCTAATTATCCCACTTATCACAATATAGTCTGAAAAAGAGAGCTGGACTTCTCTCAGAACATTATTACGTTGATAACATCATGCTGATCAGGCAAGAAAACCAAGAGGTAGTTAGCATACTGGAGACCTGAGTAAGGTACGTACACTCCAACAGGTGGGAAATAATCCCAATGAAGATTCGGGCATCTGCCACTTCAGTAACGTTTTCAGGGTCCAGTGGTCAGAGGGGTGGGGTGCTGGAATGTGCCTCTAAAGAGACACATTGCTGCATCTTAACATTCTCTGCTACAAGCAAGAAAGTTCCATGACTGATAACATTTTGGGTTCTGGAAACAACACATTCTACACCTAAATATTGTGCTACTTCATATCCTGGTGTCATGGAAGACTACCAGCTTTGAGTGGGGCCCAGAGCAAAGAGGGGCTTTATACCCAGTCCAATATAAGCAGCTGAGCTGTTTCAGCAGATAACTTCTGCAGATCTATGATGGTCAAGTTGTCAGTGGTGGAGAAATAGCGTTTATGGTCAGTGTCAGTGGGAGAATCACAATGTAGGCTTTGGAGTTTTGGAGTGTGGCCGTGCCATCTGTAATGAAACAGAGTTCTTGATAGGTTACTGAGCCCTATAGATGTGAACTACTTGACCAGGGAATACCAAGTACCTAGACCTACCCATGATGAGCTGGGCTATTTTGGTGCCATCAAGTTATAAAGTCAAACAGATCCAGCAGTAGCCCATTAAAAGATGGAACTAGTCCATCTAGGATTGAGTCCAAGCAATACCAGGAGGCACAGGTAAGCTGCAAGAGTGGGTAGTCCAGACCCTCATGTCACCCACAGCAATTACAAAAGCATTTCTCCCTCAACTAGTACCTACCTACGTTATACGGGGGTCCCTGTATGACCAGCTTAGATGGGAGGACAAGGCCTGAGTCTGAGTTGCAGATAGGGTGACCTCACATATGAGAGCAAGCCAAAAACGGACAGCAGCTACATTACAGCCATTCTCAGGGTGGACTTGAAAGAAAGAAAGAACATCTTTCCAATGGACAGAGCTGTTATCAACTTTATGCTTTCTTTGTGAAGGAGAAATGTCCCAAGATAGGAAGGTATATTTCTTATCCATTGCTACATTACAAATTGCCTCAGCAGCTTAAAACACTTATCTCACAGGGTCTGTGCATTAGAAATTGGGTGTGGTTTGGCTGGACCCTCTGGCTCAGGGTTTCTCACAAGGCTGCAACTAAGACATCAGCCAAACTGGAGTCATCTCCAGGCTCCACTGAGGGAGGATCTGCAATCAAGCTCACTCACAGGATTCAGTTTCTTACAGGATGCTACACTGAGGGCCTCAGCTCCTCACTGCTTTTTGGCCAGAGTTTCTCTGCTCCTTGCCACATAGGCCTCTATGGGATGACTTACAACATGGCAGCTGGCTTTCATGAGAGTGAGTGAGTAAGAGAATAAGAGAGGGTGAGCAGGATGGAAGCTAGTCTTTTTGTAACTAATCTCTGAAGTGGTATCCCATTATTTTTGCTTTGTTCGATTTGTGGGAAGTCACTAGGTCCAGCCACCCTCCAGGGGGAGGGAGTTACATAAGGGCATGGACAGCACTAGGTGAGGAGCATTGGGAGCCATCACAGAAATTGCCTTTCACAATAGAGATTACCAGACAATGGCTATTAAAGCATTGGAACAGCCAAGCAAAGGTACAGCTGAGGTGCCGATTAGATGGCAAAACCTACAGGACGGAGGGCCATCCTTCAGGACACAGTATCTCTTAGGGACACCTTTATGAGACTATCCCCTCTAAGAATAAATTCAAGGATGGAAGCAGAAGTAGTCTTGCCATTATTCCCAGTGACCCATCCTGGTAATTCTGAGATGTGCACAGTTAGGAGTCCTGGTCCTCAAAGGAAGCGCCCCCTTGCCATGAAATGGAGCAAGGGGTCCCATTGAATTATAAGGAACAGCTCCCACCAGGATACTTCAAAACCTTTGTGTCCAGAGACCAGTTGACAAAGAGTAAAATCAGAAACAATTAACCCTGATCAGCAAAGTGATTGGCCTGCTTTTACACAATGGGGTCAAGAATGAATACATGTACTTGGGTACCTCCAGGTAATCTGTTACCCAACTATAACAGTGAATGGATACATGGAGCAACCCCAGTGCAGGAAGGATATGAGTACCCCTCAGGAGTGGGGGTTGGGGTTCAACTACACAGGAGAGCCACCAATACTTGCTGAAGTGAATGTAGAGGATGAGGGAGATTTAGAATGGATAGTGGAAGAGGGAGAGGGAGTCAGTTTTGACTCTAAAACGAAGTGCAGAGATGGGACAATAGTTTGTCCCACTAACTTCCTTTTTCTAAGTCTCTCCTTAGGAAAAAAGGACTATGGGAACCAGAGATGAGTTGCTCTTTGAACTTGTATGAAGTGGATGCCTTTTGAGGCAGTAGGAGTGGACTATGGTGACCAGAGAAGTGTGTTGTTCAGTTCTACCACCAAGAGAACCAGATGTAAGGCCAGTTTATTGCACATTTTGGATGCATCTCAACATTCACCCTGAGGCCACAGTCATCCCAGGCTGGCCCCAGGCAATGCCTGAGATGGGGGTTCCAGAGCGAGGCCATTTCTGTCTCACATGAGACTTCTCTGATAGACTGTCTCAGCTAGAATAGAGCTGCCTTGCAGTTCTCCTTCAACCTTCTCTCTTCACATGTGTTAGCCTGCATCAGAATTGGAAGGCTTCATCCTGCCTGCTCCCACTCTCTATCCCCCTATATCCTTGGTATCCTTGGTGGGCTTTGCCCCCAGTAAGCCTAGGACATGCCTAATTTCTTCTTGGGACTGCTTCTTGGAGAACCTGAGCTGACACAAGAGCAGAGTGAGCCTATCCCTTAGAATTCAGGATAAAAATCCCCAAAGAAATTTCTTAAAGCAAAAGAAAGAAAGAAATTTCTTAAAGCTAAATAGATTATAACCTAACACATGAGTCTCCCAACTTTACAAATCCACACTACCATCCCACTTACAGAGCATAGGTTTATACATTAACAGAAACAGTAAATTCCTGTTGCTCTGGGAAGTTAGCCATAGTGCCCAAGCAGGTAACCCCACAGATGGGCAGATGAGTACTAAAAGCAGTCAAAGTAAGAGTTGCCTACTGCTGCGAATTCCTGTAGAGCAAGCTCTTTGGTCAGTGCCAAGACTTCGGAAATCTTGAATGCTAAAAGAAAAACTGAAATTCCACTTAAGCTCCACAATCAGAAAAAGAAATTAATAAATAAGATGTTAGGTGAGTCAGAGAGCTGTCCTCCTTTGCCTGAGCTACAATCCACTCGGCAGGACATCTGTCTGATGAAAGGACTCTAGCAATTTAATGGGAGTGGTCAGCTAGCTTTCCAGAAATGAGGGCTCCAAGTTAAGATGCCTTTAGAGATTCTTGGCTTGGTTTCCTATTATCACTCAGACCTTTTCACTACAAAAAGCCATTTGATGTATTTAGTGCTCCACCCCCCCCTCTGCATTTTTTCAAGATTTTTAATGGAAGTGCTATGGGGGTCTGATTTTAGAGGCAGTGGAATAATATGTAAGACAGATACCAAGCGAGTGGATAAATGTGTGAGGTCAAGGTACTATTCTGTCTGTTGTGATTGAAGCTTGAGCAAAAACAAGCATCTCATAGCAAAGTGTGTTTATGAAATACCCAAAGATCTTGTCTTGATGTTTTTTAATAGAAATCAAGACTTACTTAGAGTTTTGTTCTAAGGAGCTGGGCATTTTATCATCAAAGAGTGGTTGAACCCAAAGTTCTTTCAAATGGCAATGCTTCTGAAGCTAGAGAATGCTCTGGTCTTGTTTTTACCAAAAAATTTTTAAGCATATGGGGAATTACAGAAAAAAAGACAAGAAGGAATATAGGCAAGTTTTTAAAGTAATAAAAATAACAGCAAATATTTGGTGAATACCTAGTATGTTCAGGCTTACAGGAATTACCCCATTTATTCCAAATAAAACCATATATGATAGAACAACATTACTACCCCCCTTATCCAGACAAGGAAACCAAAATTCAGAAAAGTTGAGCAATGTGTCCAATGTCATACAGGTCTGTACAACTCTAGGGCAGGAGTTAGTAAACCCTCATATAAAGGGCCACATCAGGGGATCCCTAGGTGGCTCAGTGGTTTAATGCCTGACTTTAGCCCAGGGAATGATCCTGGAGTCCTGGGATCGAGTCCCACATTGGGCTCCCAGCATGGAGTCTGCTTCTCCCTCTGTCTGTGTCTCTGCCTCTGTGTGTGTGTGTGTGTGGTCTCTCATGAATAAATAAATAAAATATTTTTAAAAAATAATAATAAAGGGCCAGACCATAAATATCTTGGGCTTTTCGTGGGCCACGCAGTCTCTGTCTCTCTGCTGCAACTACTCAACCCTGCGGTTACAGTGTGAAGGCAGCTCTAAATGATAGGGCAAATGAATGGGTGTACATGTGTTTATTTTTTTTTTAATTTTATCTATTTATTCAGGAGAGACAGAGAGAGAGAGAGACAGAGACAGGCAGAGGAAGAAGCAGGCTTCATGCAGGGAGCCCGATGTGGGACTCGATCCTGGGTCTCCAGGACCACACCCTGGCCGAAGGCAGGTGCTAAACGGCTGAGCCACCTGGGCTGCCCTGTACCTGTGTGTAGATTTTGTTTACAAAATCAGGCCACCTGGATTTGGCAGGTGGGCCTAACCTCTGTGAATGTTGTTTGCTGTTCTCAGATGGGACAGTGTTTTAAATTGTGAAGCACATGGGTAGCTTTTCAAAATAAATGCATTTGGAATCCTGCAGAGAAAATTCTAACGAAATTGGAACCATCTAAAATGCAAATTCATTTAGCCGACACTGTATGAGTTCTTAATGTTGAGATACCAGCAATATAGTGATAACAGAGAACTTAGATGGAGTTTACAATGGAAAAAAAGTCATGTAAGTAGGCGATTGCTGTGTTAATATACTGTATGAGCGCTATGTGTGAGGGACAGTGATTGGGTAGCAAAGGACCATAGAGGAAGGGCAATTATCTGACCTGAGGAATCAGGGGGCTTCTGGCAGAATGGGCCGATGATCCAGCATCAACACTGTGCTCCTACCACTGAGCTCATTCTCTAGGAACAAAGGTTATTTGTGTTTTGAGTGTGGGGGTGGGGGGGGGGGGATTTAAGATTTTATTTCCAAGTAATCTGTATGTGGGGCTCAAACTCACAACCTGCCCCACCCCCAGTCACACGCCCTATCTACCAACTGAGCCTGCCAGGTGCCCAACAAAGGTTATTTGAATAAACAGCTGGAGCAGTGCTTCAACTTGCTGTGCAGTCTCCATTAGTTTGAAACTCAGGCTCTTAACAGTGTAAATTTCTCCTGGCCAGGCCTTGATGAGTCACCTGGAGGTCTGTTCCAAAAAATTACTGGTTGATTTTAGGGATCTTAGTTTCTCTAACTTGGCTTTAAATCCTTACTCTAGGGATGCCTAGGTGGCTCAGTGGTTGAGCGTCTGCCTTTGGCTTGGGTAGTGGTTCCTGGGTCTCACATTGGGCTCCCCTTGGAGAGCCTGCTTCTCCCTCTGCCTATGTCTCTGTCTCTTTCTGTCTCTATCATGAATAAATAAAATCTTTAAAAAATAAAAAATAAATAAATCCTTACCCTAAGAAGCATCGTGCTCACTCTCAGTTGCTTGTCCACTCCCCCAAAGAACAGCAAGTAGAGTAAGTGAGTCACTGTGGATGGGCCTACTAGTAGTTCTGAAACCTAGCTGTCTATGAGATACTCACTTGAAATAGCATTGTAGGGCCCTAATCCTAAAGATCGTGATTTAGAAGGTCTTGGTTAAGTGTCTGAGAATCCAACTTTTTAACAAGTGCCACAAGTGATTTTGATGTGTATGAACTATGTTTAGAAACTGCTGGTCAGGAGGAGTTCTAAAGTTGCTTTTAACCTTTCCAGGCAGCTACTCTGTGTTTATTGCCATGACTACATTTACAAACATCTTACCAAGAAGGAAGGAAAAATCTAACTGGTTTTAGGGATGTTTACCACGGTTACTACCTTCCCATCACTACCATATAGGGACAATGATTTGTTTGATAGGCTGTTGTGTGGAAGTTAAATTTGTTGCCCTAATATGCTAAAGAATGGTCAGGAGTTCCTCCTTGTTAGGCAACAGAATAAAAATGAGAATCTTGGATGGATCGTGCCCACATGCTTACTTCAGGCATGCTTTACATAGCAAAAGAGCAGCACCTATGTATAAATCAAGCCTAGGAAAGCATGAGCAAGATTCTTTCTGCCTCCAGGTTCTGGACAGCCAGCAATCTTCTCAACCCGAGTGGGTTTAAACTAATGTCCAGTAGGGTCACTGAGTGCCAGCTGGTAGAACTCAGAAGCTGGAAAAGCAAAAGGGTAAAGGAGTAGGAACATATAAGAGAAGGAGTTTTAGAAGGCAATGAGAAAGAAAAGAAATGTTGGAGTGGCAAAGTTTTCCAATTTCCTGATTCTGCTTTAAACATTGGTTCAGGGGCACCTGGGTGGCTCAGTCGGTTAAGCATCCACTCAGGTCTTGATCTCAGGGTCATGAATTCAAGCCCCACATTGGGCCTGGTGCTGAATGTGGAGCCTACTTAAAAAAAATTAGTCCAATTATTGGGTTTTCAGTTCTCTGGCACTCCAAAGACCTGGGACTTTCATCTTTCATTCCAAATTAGGGCATTAGGGTAGAAGCAGAGCCATGAGCCCAGCAGGAGTATTTTCAACCTAAAAAAAGTTCTAGACACCATTCTGGATATTAAATTATTTCATTTGTCTCTTCGGAGAGCATAGGGAAAGGAGTGTCTTATTAGGCCATAGAAACGTAAGACGATCTTTTTTGGGACAATCTGATAAAGGCATCAAATGATCACATTAGGTATAACTGTCCATACACAGAGTTGATTTTTAGAGATTTTTAAAAGATACAATATGGGTATTAGAAATTCCTGAGTCCCAATTTTCTATTGTTGCTGTAGTTCCTGTTATTGACATATCGAAAAAATACTGTGCATGTTTCTCATTTTCTTTTTTGTGGTATTCGTCACTCTGTTCCTGAGCACTGTAAATGGCCAGCTAACTTGAGTGAATATTATGAGTCTTGGCACTAACCAGCCAGTGGGTTTAATTCCCATAGCTGTGACCCCCAAAATTGTTACTGAGGCCTTTATGAATACTAAAAATGAAGACAGGCAATGCTTTCAACTGGTTTTGACGCAGCAGGAACTTTCCCAAACAGCCAACTCTTAATTTTCCATGCTTTAGAGCAGAGTGCACTTTTTTTTTCATCTTACTTTGGAATGTGTTTTTATTCTAACATTTGAATACGGATGTTTCTAGAATTCTGGGAATTCAATGGACTTTAAATAAAATAATGTTGCTATTCGGGGAAGATCCAGCTCTGAAGAAATTGGAAAGCAAGCCAACTTCTCATTCTTAAAGATGAGTTAAATATGCAAGGGGGAGGGAGTAGTGTCACAAAGAAACTGAAAGGCAGATTTGTCATGGATTTGGATAATCAACATTTGGCTACGCTGAATGAGACAGTTCAGACCTTATTTTTCCTCAGATCATGTTCCCCTAAATTATTGCTCAAGGTGAAAGCAAATGCTCATTTTGACAACAACTTTAAACAAATTACAAAATAGTTTTTTAAAGTTCCATTTGTTTTTGTAGGTGCTAGGTTGGTCAGATTCCGCATTTTAGTCTACCGTGCAGGTGCAGGCCTTGCACTCCCCAAGTCTACCTGGGAAGAAGGACCATTCCACTGTAGCAACAAAATAGTTAATATTTTAATTTTCCTCTTTCCCTTTCTTTGGAATTCTTGCCTCCTTCCCCCGTCAAGGTAAATATCCCACAGTGTGATCTGCCTGACAAGGAAAGAGGAGAAGGAAGACAAAAGAGCTGGCTGGTGATTTGCTTTTCCTTAAATTCCTTCTGGAGGGAGGCAGGCTGGTTAGAGCTATTCTTCTTCATCTCCAAGATGTAGTTCTAAAAGAGAAAACAGCTCAAGTGCTCAGGAGCAGAGGTGTTAAGGCATTTGGGGAAAATAAATACACTTTGGTAACTCCAAATTGTCTCCAAATTTTATATTTATCAGCCAGTTAACAACATCTTTCAAGGAATGTTTCTGTACACGGAAAACATCCCCATTCCTAATTCTGCCACTTGTGCAAAGCTATGAGATTGAGATTCTCTCTCTCTCACACACACACACACACACACACACACACACACACACACACACACACACACACGGTATATTTTGCATAGTTTAGGATCCTCTGCTTCCCTTAAAGGGGAAGTACTGAGAATAACCATTCCACTGCAGACTTAATAAAAGGTAAGAACTGGAAGGGAATTTGAAAACCTTGTCTGAACCTTTTCCTTTTCAGGTAAGGAGAAGGCAGTCCAAAGAGGTTCAGTGATCTAGATATGCTAGTACCTGGCATATCAAAGCCTAAAATCCATCCTTAGGGTGTATGCGTGCCTGTGTGTGTTTCTCACCACATCTAGGGAAGAAATGTCTTGAGAGACATTCTGAAACTCATTAAAAAATTAACCTAATGGAGGTTGAAATTGAAGGTGTCTTAATTAGTTATTAAGTTTATTAAACCAAACTTTGCTGTGGACCCTCAGGGAACAGTCACATTAAAATATTTGAAGCCATATAAAAACCTCACTTTAATTACTAAGTAGGCATACCAGCCTGGAAAGATGAGTTTTGGACCAACCTGACAGTCAATAAATAGGAGCAAATGCTTCGAGGCTTCACAGCATTAGACTGCTCACCTGGTAGAAGGACTCCTGCCTTCCCTGTCATGAGCCTTAAAGGAAGTGGAGCTATGAGGACTGTAAGCTTATGGGGTAAAGCACAAATGTGACCATTAGGAAAATACCAACCTCTGATGTGCAAGAGATAAGATGGTAATAATATTGATCAATTTGCATTTGTAGAGAATCATGGTAGTCTAATTACTAAGGACATTTGTAATGAATCAAGTTGACTAATAACTTGTTATTAATCTGGCTAGCATTCATCTGAGTGTTGGACAACAGTGTCCTATTTCCCAGCTTCTTTGACCATTTGGCCGTGTTTGCTATTTCTCATGGTTTCCTTTTGTTCATTAACACAGTGGTTCTCAAAGAGCAGCTGTGAGGGTCCTCCAGATGGTTAATCTCTAGCCGTCTTAATATCTCTGTGTAGATTAGTGAGCAGCTGCTTATAGTATGAAGCAATACTTCACTTGCCATGCAATTTCATGCCCCTTGTCTCTGCTATACCCTGCCTGGGTTGCCCTGCGTCTCTTCTCCGACTGACCAACTTCTACATTATGCTTCAAAGAATAGGTTCGAATGTCATCTGTCTGAGGTTTGTCTCTGACCCCAGAGGGGTGGCACCAATCTCTTTTACTCTATGCCATTTCACTTAGCACATGACCTCTATTACAACAGTTTTAGAGCAGATCAAAATCACTAACTTACCTTTCTATCTTTCAAAGTAGAATGAAGGCCATGATGGCAGTGACTCTGGCCCTGTGGCCACAGGGATGGCTTTTAATTCATGATTGTCAAATGCATGCTGTTGCTTCATTGTTTTATGACTCACTGAATAAGTATTTTCATAGAATTTCTTCTCTGGTCTAAATTTTGTCTTAATTCTTAGACCCCGCCTCCATCTCCATTGCCACCCCAGTCTGAGGGCCTTCTCTTGAGAGTGGGTTTGACTTGGACTTTCACTGTAGCTAGTCTTTCCCTTAGGGTCTTTCTTTCCAATTATTTGGATGAGAATTTGGTGAAAATTGCTCTCGTGAGCCTAGGTTTCTCTAATATGATCCTAACTTTGTCTCCCACCATCTTTTTTTTTTAAGATTTTATTTTTCAGATAATCTTGACACCCAGCATGGAGCTTGAATTTACAACTTGGAGATCAAGAGCTGCCCACTCTACGGACTGAGCCAGCCAGGTGCCCTTGTCTCCTATCATCTTGACACTACTCGCTATCACATACCCTGACCATATCCAGCGATTACACACTGCTGATCACAGTTTCCTTACACTTTCACAGTTCCTAGTCTTTGCTCAGATTTGGCTCTCATTCATTTATTCATACACACTTGCATCTTATTCATTTATTCAATAATTATTGAACACTTACTATATGCCAGGCACTGTTGTCTCCTGTGTTCTGCGAGAATCACCCTTTTTCCTCCTTTAGAAATCGTACTCATTTCCTAAGCTCCCCCTGTTAATCTGAATTCTTCCTTCTTCCACCTTTTAGCACTTTGCTGTTTTGTATTGACATGGATTTTGTTTGATGGTCAGTTTTTTGGCTTCCTCCTCCAGCAGCTGAGGAGCCGTTGGGGGACAGGAGATGGTCTACAGCATTGTATCCTTCATCCACACTGGCGTAGCCTTTTACAGGCAAACCTCCCTTCAATTCAAGTCTCTTGAATTGAAAAGTGAGCAAACTATTAAGAAACCTGTAGAGGAAGATGGAAGGGTAGGAGGCTTCTAGGGTTTTTACTTGTACACTCTTGCTAATCTCTCCCGGAAGCTGCATAAGCTAGCTACAGTCAGCATGGTGAACTCATGGAATTTGCCATTAAGCAGAGAAATCCAATGTTACTGGATTGTATATTTACAAGTGGTTAAAATGACAAATATTATTAAATGTTACCCCATTAAGAAAAAAAGGGAAATGTTTTGCCCTGACTTAGGAAAATTAAAAAAAAAAAAAAGACAACAGATAACTTAGGGGCACTAAGGGAAGTTGTTTTAGGAATGAAAGAATGTCTATAGCTTATCCTGATTCCTTCTGCAGACTGCAATCCAATCTTCTAACTATCGCATTCCTCTTCCATAACTGGGAAGAGGGAATGGATTTGTCAAATTATCTTATAGATGGAATGGTGGCGGGAGAAGCAGAGAAGACTCATGTTTCCATTCCATTCTCCAGTGTCACATCCTCCACCCAGAAAGTCCTGACTTTCTGGGCGTCGCTTCCCAACTTTGAATAATGACTTCCAGTGACATAGAAAGGTAACCAGTTCAAGGATTAATTATATCTCCACATGCGGTGCTTGGCTGGCTCAGTGGGTAGAGCATACAACTCCTGATCTCAGAATCGTGAGTTTCAAGCCCCACATCAGGCTTAGAGCTTACTTTAAAAAAAAAAAAATGTATCTCCACAGGTAACAACTGTGCTCTATTATGATTATTAGGTACCAAAATGACCATGGTATTGCTCTTTGAGATACAAGAAACACTAGCAAATTTGTGTCATATAGTATTTTTGTATAGACATGCATCCCAATATCACACATATGCCTACACATAGCCATATCGTTGCACTTATAAAATATTCACATAGATATATGCATACACACATTTAAACTGACTTTCTGAAGCAAATGTCTGCAATTTTCTAAAATCTCACTAAATCCTTAGGTTTTCCAAGAAGGACAGGATGCTAGGGAAGGCACTGGAGCCCTCGTGCTATCATATCTCTCTGGGCAAGCACCAGGTGGGAGGTGCGCTAGGGGTTGCTCTTTTTGAAAACAGCCCAGCACTTAAAGCTAACCCTGAGTTCAACACCATCAGTGAGAGAAGTTACAGGACTTCATGGCAGTGCATAACAGAAATTCAGGAACGTATCAAAGTATTCGTCCCTCTTGGTGGCAGGAAATAAACTGAAAGAATTTAGAGAATTGCAATCACACATAATAGTGTTATCTTTGGAAACTGTAGAATTTGGATTATGTGCACATAGGCTTTTCCGATTTATTTATTTATTTATTTATTTATTTATTTATTTATTTATTTATTTATTTATTTAAGATTTCATTTATTTATTCATAGAGACACAGAGAGAGAGAGGCAGAGACACAGGCAGAGGGAGAAGCAGGCATCCTACAGAGATGCCTGATGTGGGACTCGATCCAGGGTCTCCAGGATCACGCCCTGGGCTGCAGGCGGCGCTAAACCTCTGCGCCACTGGGGCTGCCCCTATTTATTTATTTATTTGCAGATTTTATTTATTTATTTGAGAGAGAGAGAGAGAGAAAGAGGAGAGCAAGAGCAGAGGAAAGGGTAGAGGGAGGGGAAGAAACAACAGACTCTCAGCTGAGCGTGGAGCAAGACTCAGGGCTTGATCCTAGGACTCCAAGATTATGACCTGAGCCAAAGTCAGGCGCTTAACTGACTGAGCCACCCAGGTGCTCCTAGGCTTCTCCTTTTAAATGAGTTCCTCCTGCAGGTACTAAGCACTCAAGGGAAAGGGAATTCTGGATAAAATCAACTAGGGAGCAGCTACCCATAGGTGGGCAAATGCTATATAGGATGAATAATAAGACGAGAAGCAGCTAGAGTGGGTGAAAATCAATTCTGAGTGATAAGCACACTGGCAACACTGTTGGGGGATTTCATCCCTGCCTCCAGGGGGATGTGATCACTTAAGACTGTCAGGATGATGGACATACAATCACTGAGGCCCCTGCATGGAATATTCTCTGGCCCATAGGTTTGGGCTCCGCAGCATCTACAACAGCATGGCATAGGTGTGGGAGATCTAGAGCTCGAACTAGATCTCTCTAATTGCCAGAATGATCCAAGCCCCAGGTACACCTCTTTTCCCAAAAGTAAAGGCCAAGGTAGCCCACAGCCTCGCAATCCTCTCAATATTTCACAAAGTTGGCAGATAATCAGAATCATGGAACTCTTGAAAAACACAAATTCTTAGGCTCTACTACCCAAAGAGTCTGATTCAGAAGGGCTGTGCTGGAGCCCAGAACCCTGTCTTTTTAAAATATTTCCATGAGTGGTCTTGTGATCGATGGCTTGGGAATCACTGGTTTAAGTGATAGTCCATTTTTCCTAATGCTTGGTAAGAAAATAAAGAGACGAGACCCAAAAAGATGACAGAATGGGGTCTGAGGGTTTCTTACCATCCCTCAGCATTTCAGGGCTCTTTTCTGCTGCGGGAGTGTCCACAACCCTGAGAGTTTTTACTGGATGCTGAGACGAGAAGCCTTGCAATCCAGAGAGCTGTGAGCTGCTTCGTGCTGACAGAGAGCTAAGAAGGTGTCATGTGTAGGCTCATTAGGATAATTTCCCTCTCTGTGTGTTTCATCCCCAGGCAACAATTAAAACAGAACACCCGAGTGAATCTAAATTACCTAAGTCTAGCTCAAATCAGTATTTCTACGTCTATGGATAAGAGAGGATGTATTTATTCCCCTCCTGTGGACATGTTTCCTCAATTCTCTCTCCCTTGGCAGACTAGGCCCTAGTATTTAGAACTTTAGAAATACCAAGTTAAAAAGTTTATCAAAGACACAGACCAGCTGTCAGCAATCTTTTTTTAAGCTTATGAAAAAAAATGCATGAAAGTACTACTCTAATCCTCAGGGCCAATCCTATAAAATTCCTATTGTTATCAAATTATCAAGTTCAGTGAGATTGCAAACATGGCAGGTTCTGTTTTTGTTTTGTTTTGTTTTAAAGATTTTATTCATTCATTTCATTCATTTATTCATTCATTTTATTCATGTCTCATTTATTCATGAGAGACACACACAGAGAGAGATAGAGAGAGGCAGAGAGACACAGGCAGAGGGAGAAGCAGGCTCCATGCAGGGAGCCCGACATGGGACCTCGATCCCAGGACCCCAGGATCACACACTGGGCCAAAGGCGGCGCTAAATCTCTGAGCCACCCAGGGATCCCCTGTTTTTGTTTTTTACCAAATATGTGGCCATTACTTTGAATGGCAGCCTAGGTACCACTGCTCCTATCTTCAAAGCATCACCCTGTCACAAAGGTATTCAGCACAAAATGACATTGCCAAGGGATAGTCTGGTGGCTTTGCATCACGGTTCATTGGGTCGAGTGGCTTAGAGAAGTCTCCAAAGGCACCCCCTTTGACTTCCAAGCATCATGCCTGTCCCTCACATCCAGAGAGATTTCTTAAGAGGTTAAATAGGAAGATACATTATTTACTTCAAAGTCTCCTTTTGAAATGTCTCCAGCTGCATATTATTTTTTAAATCACATTTGATAGTTCAGTTACCAAATATCTAAAAAAAACTAGAATCAATTATCTCATGGAAAGAATTTTCAATTATTTTCATATATAGAATTTCTTTTAGTCATGCTAGGAAGAATAATCAAAAAGTGGTAACTTTTTGTTCTACTTATTTTTCAATGGGTGAATCCAGAAAGTGATCCTACCAGCATTTGTGTAACTTGATCTACACCACTTAGACAACCATGTTCTTTGCTCTGACATTATTTGCTAGAAAATGATGTGTAAATTTAATAAATAAGCAAGAGGCTATTAAAAGTAAATATCTCACAATGTGACTATAAATTCAGAAAATCAGTGGATTCTGTGAAATGACAACATAAAGTTCTAATTCCATTTCTTTTTCTTTTCTTTTTTTTTTCTAATTCCATTTCCAAATATCTTTATCAGCACCAAGAAATCCTCTGGGTAGGGAATTATGCTAGTTTCTAGTGATGCAGAAAGTTATGAGACATGGCTCTGTCCCAGTTGCTTACAATCCTGTTTGGAAAACAGACTTTCAACATGAAAAAATGAATAATAAATCACAGAATTTTTATCCGGTTTATTTCTTCACAGATCATCTTGATTCTGGCAAGAATCATTTGATGGAAAAAAACATCAAACCAGTGCTGGAAACAGTTCAGATAGTTTAAGTGGAGCCTTCAAAAAAAAAAAATCAAAAGAAGGCTGAACAAATTTACTTTATTCTGAAGTACTTGAAGAGCTTCACTTACAGTAATTTCTTAAGCTGAATATCAGGATTTGTAAACCTTTAACCCAAAATAGCTACCATTTCCTGACAGACTTTAATGTATCAAACACTTCACATCTTCACCTCTGTCTTCAATGAAGAGATTATTACTATTATTTTACAAATGTTAAAACAGAGACTTGAGCCGGTTAGGACAGATACTATGGTAGATCATATTACTGGTCACCCTTCTTTGCTCCTCTCTGTGTGCTGACAGATGTGGTCATATAATGCTTCAGCCAATAAAACGCAAGCAGAAATGATGTGTGTCACTTCTGACAGAAACATTAAGAGCCAGTGCATCGTTCATCATGCTTTCTCTCTTGGCCATGAAGCCCGGAATGGAAGCAGCCTAGACCATCTGGAGTAGAGCCATAGTCAATCTATGGTGGACATGCAGCATGAATGAGGAACAAAAGTGGGAGGTGATAAGCCACTGATATTTTGGGATTGATTGTTCCTGCAGCAAAACCTAGTCCATCCTGATCAATATACATAATAAATGACAAAACTAGGATTCAAATCTAAATCTGTTTAATTTGCAAGCCCTGGGCATAGACGAAAGGTGCTTGGCACACAGTAGACACTCCATAAACATTTGCTGAAGGAAGAAATACATAGCTATTGCCCAGAATCAAACACAATACTTCATATGTGGTTTGGTCCACATAAGAATCATTTGGATTACAAACACTTTTTTTTTTTGCACTAAGCTCTATTTAAAGGCTTAGAGTGCATTTGCTTTTTTTTTTTTTTTTGGTCAAATATATTTATTTCTTTAACAAAATTGTATTGCCTATCAAACATGTACAAGCACAGAAGGAGATGTCATGAGAGATAAGAATAGAAAAGGTAAAAATAATTGTCTTCTAGCTTTTCATAATCTCATGAGTGAGAGTCATACATTCATAACCAACTATGTCTCAAAACAATGCACAGAGAGTTGGAGAGAGTGTGTTGTTGAATGCAGACTGAGAATTGAGCTAGGCAGCCATGAATTTCAGTCATTCATTCTACAAATATATATTGAGTGACAAACAGTGAGTTGGGTGTTGTGATTGTCTCTGCAGATACGGATTTTAAAAAAAAATACCAGCCCCTAATCTCAAAGATCTCACTAGCCAGTATGAGAGACAGATTCATTAATAGGGAATTACAATAAGAGCTGTGATAAAGTCAAGCTCAGGAAGATATGATATAGAGGAATATGAAATAAGCCTGGAAGGATCAAAGAAGGGTTTTAAAGGAAGTGATCCTTGAGTTCTTAACAGATGAGTGAGTTTTTGCAAGATGATGAAGGGAACGTACTGGTGAAGAGAGAAGAAACTAATTCAAATTCCAGTGAACAGTGGGTGAAAAAGGCAGGTCACAAAAACAAGATAGTCTGAAAAAGCGTGATTTGTTCTGAGAGACAGCAAGTGGCACGCTGTCTTAGCTTGGGTTACCATAACAAATTAGCATAGACTAGGTGGCTTAGACAGTCATTTATTTTCTCATAGAGTCATAGTGGAGGTTAGGGCTTCAACATATGAACTTTGAGGATACACAAACCTTCAGTCCATAACATAAATCATGGTGGAAAACACTATAATTTGAGGAATAGAGGAGAAAGAAAATTGAGAGGTAGGAAGTATAAAGTATGGTGGACACTCATTAGATATACTCTCAGCTCACAGCGATTCCCGGTTCTTTGAGGATGTCCTATACACAGGAGGGACTCCCTTGATGGTCATCCCTGTGCCATATGCTCCTCTCATGATTCTAGAAATCAAACGATTTATCTATGCTGGGTGGTCACTCAGAATATTATTCCTAGGAATTTTGAACCTAGAAGCAAGGGACACGGAGCCTGAGAATCTTTAAATTAAGTCTCATTAATGATAAACTTACAGAGAGAGGGTCCACTACAAATTGTACAATCAGCACAATTATAAGTGGTGGCCCTAGTTAAGGTTGTTTCTTTTTCTAAGTAAACTGTATACCCAACGCGGGGGTTAAACTCATGACCCCGAGATCAAGAGTTCATGTTATACCGGCTGAGCCAGCCAGGCACCCTCCCTGTTAAAGGTTTTTTAACTGTAACTACTGACATCCTCAGAGCTGTCCTGGTTCAGGTTCTGCCTGCCATTTGGTTGTTCAATTCCTCCAATTCCATAAACTTATTCAATATTTCTCCAATAAACTACAGTCTTTTTTTCTCTTGAGTTAGCCAGAAGCTGGTTTTTGTTCCTTGCAGCCAACAAAATTTATACTATTAGAGATTATCATATCATGCTAGTATGTCTGGATTTTACCTTCAAGACAATGGAGAGTCACTGAAGGGTTATTTTTTTTGTTTGTTTTTCAGATTTTATTTATTTATTCATGAGAGATACAGAGAGAGAAGCAGAGACATAGGCAGAGAGAAAAGCAGGTTCTCTTCAGGGAGCCTGATGTAGGACTCAATCCCAGGACCCTGGGATCACAACCTGAGCCAAAGGCAGACGCTCAACCACTGAGCCACCCAGGTGCCCCTCACTGAAGGGTTCTGAAAACGGAAGTAACAAGGTAAGACATTTGCTTTGGAATGATCATGCTTTTTGTGGCATGACAGATGGGTAGATTGGAATTATAGAGATTGTTTAGAAGGTTGTTATAACATTCTAAGCAAGAAATAATGAGGTCAGAAGGAATAGAGAGGATGATTGGATTTCAGAACTATCAAGAAAGAACCAACAAGAGCTTGGTGATCCAATGAATAAGTAAGAATTGGTGCATTATGAGTTAAAGATGTCTACAGAAAGTCAGGTCCTTGTGACTGGGGAAATGGAAAACTGCCATTCAGTTGAGGGAGAAGACTCGGGCAGACCGTAATGTGAATTTTGTGTATGACATACTGAGTTTGGGATAGTGGTCAAACATACAGCTAAAAGTCTCAGCAATTAGATATACTGCTTTGGGACTTAGGAGCAAGATTTGACTTCTAGACTTAGGGACCCTCTGCTTACAGGCTGTTCATGCTGGTAACCATTGGCAATGGATAAGAACACCTGGAGAGATGTGAAGGGCATTCAATAAGAGGAGGATGAGAAGAAGGAAAAGAGTGGAACCTCTGGCAACAGGAGGTAATATTGAACTGAAAGGCAAGACAGTAGAGGGTTTCAAGAAGGAAATAGACAGCATCATCAGTGCCTTCAAGAGGTCAGATAAGGCAAAGCCTGAAAATTCAATCACCCTGAGAAATTAGGAACGTGTTGCTGACCATGGAAAAAGAATGTCAGTGGACAGCATGAGACTGAAAGAAATTGGAATGAATTAAAGTGAGAAAGAAGGGGTGCCTGGGTGACTCAGTCAGTTGAGCCTCTGACTCTTGGTTCTAGTTCTGGTCATGATCTCATGGGTCATGGGATCGAGTCCCATGTTGGGCTCCCTGCTCAGTAAGGAGTCTGCTTGAGATTCTCTCCTCTGCCCATCCCCACTCGCTCTCTCTCTCTTTCAAATAAATCCTAAAAAAAAATAACTAAATAAAGTGAGATAGGTAAAATGGCAGTGTTAGATCCTCCTTGCAGTTTAAGCAGGACTGAAACTATATTTATGGTTTAGGAGAAAGAAGATATTGACTAGGGACACCTAGAAAGGTCAGAAGTGGGGTTGGAGATTGTAAAAGAGTAGTGACACCCCAGGTACAGATGCATGTTCCTCTCCTTCGGTGCTAGGTAGAGGGGGGACAAGGTGGATAGTTGAATTGACTCAGGATTGAGACTTCTCTAGTTGGCATGTAGAAGAATGAGGAGACAAGCAATTGAGAGTATTAAGCAAGAAAGAGATTGAAAGACAAATGTATCTTTGTTTTTAAGCTCCCTGAAGAAGGGAATGAGGACAAAAGGAGACTGAGAAACTGGCAGTGGGGTGTAGGAATCAAGGGCTTTAGTGTTTTTGTTTTTTTAAAGGTGTTTTAATTTATTTATTCATGAGAGACACAGAGAAAGTGGCAGAGACATAGGCAGAGGGAGAAGCAGGCTCTCCATGGGGAGCTTGATGCGGGGATCACAACCTGAGCCAAAGGCAGACACTCAACCACTGAGCCACCCAGGCATCCCGCTTTAGTGTTTTTTTAATGCAGTTATGAAATACATATAGATAAGGTTAGGAGATTATGCTCAGACACTAGAGTTTAAGATTTCAGAAATGGGACAATTCTAATTGATGACAAGATCTAAGATGTGATAAGGAGTGTCAGATAGAAAAACTAGATAACAGGTAAAGACAAAGGGTTCGTGAGGCTAGGCTAATTGCACATGTTTATATGTTGATGAGAATTCATTGGAGGAGAGTGTGTTAGTCAGTAGGAAACAAACAAAATACTTTGGGATCATTTGAGGAAAGGACTCTTTACAATGGTACAGTTATAATATAGGGAACCTATAAGGGATTGTAGAGTACCTTGAGGCAAGAAGTAGTGGAGCAATGACCTCAGATTTAAAAGGGTGAGGGAAGGGAGAAAATACTGGAACCCAGAAGGAGAAGGCTGTCTTGAGAAAGCAATAACTTTGCTCACAAGAAACAGCCAACCCGAAAAGACTTTGAGGTGAAGAAGTCAGAGCTCCTATCTCAAGCTCCTACCTGTACTCTCGGATCTCCTCCTGGGACTTCTCATTGGCCATCTCCTCCCCCAAAGAACAAAAGGCAAAATCACCTGCTGATATAGTTCACACAGACTTCGTCTCCCCCAGCTAAGGCAGGGTAGAGAAGGATAAAAAGTGGCTCTGGAGAGGCAAACAGAGTTATCTAGCCTAGTGAGGTTAGAGAAAGGCAAATTGATAGTGTGGATTTTTGACAAGATGGGATGGGATGAGATCTGAGTCTTAGGTAGATGAATGAGACTTAAAATAGGAAAGATATCCCTTTTATTTTGTGAAGAGAATTGATAGAGGGATGGGTTCCATTTTGTCTGTGAAGCAAAGGTCACCAATTGAGATTGAGTGGGGCAGAGATGATGTTATCATTAAGGAACCTAAGAGAAAGTCAACTAGAGAATTAAAGAGGATTGCTGACCATCCTGAGAACCCATAAGAGGTCTAGTCATGAACCTGGGGTGAAATCAACCTTCCCTTTGCATGATTTTCAAAAATTTACTGCCATTTAATTGCTCATGTTCAAGCATGGAGAAAACAGATAGTTAGGCTCCATGGACTAAATTTTTGCCAAATGAAAGAGAGTTTTTGAAATGATGAACCATAAATCTAAGTTACAAAGGGAGAAAAGGGAAGGTAGGACGGGACTAATGCATATGGAAAGAGTGGAGGAGTTGCTAGAAAACCACGTGCCCTCCTGGGTGGCTCAGTGGTTGAGCATCTGATGCCTTCAGCTCAGGTCATGATCCCGGGGTCCTAGGACTGAGTCCCACATCAGGCTCCCTGGGGGGAGTCTACTTCTCCATCTGCCTATGTCTCTGATGCTCTTTCTATGTCTCTCATGAAGAAATAAGATTAAAATATTAAAAAAAGAAAAGAAAAGAAAAAAGAAAACCGGGTGTCCTGAGAAGGCATCATTGAACAAACTAGCAGCAAAGGTGACAAGTTGTAGAAAAGAAGATGATGCCTGAATTCATGATTTTGAAGTTTACAGTGGTCTGCAAACTTGAGATTGGTGAAACTGAGTCAGAACCATCCACCTACATGACCTTTCATGGGGATTTATTTATTAATAGGATCATGTATTAGTAGCTTTTTTTTTTAACTCACATACATACACTTTAGAAAGCTTTATATTGCCTAAGTATAAAGAAGTAAAATTTCTTTTAAAATAGCATGTATTTTCTTTCTATTATAAAAATATGTCCATTGTAGAAGATATAAATGGTAAATCATTTCTAGTTGGACTAAGAGTTTGTGGTCATTTCTTCAAAGATTGAGCACTGAATCTTTGACCAGAAAAAAAAAAAGGCTTTCTTATTTGTTGTTCCATAGAAAAATCACCTTGACTTTGATCATTTTCTACATATATTACCAGACTTAGGAATACCAGGCATGAGGAAAGTGAGGATGTGTACTAAAGCTGTCTCTAATTCTCTCTCTTTCTGTTTCTCACATTCTCTCCTTAGATTTGTGTTTGTGTTCATTGGATTTTACATAAAATAAATTTGGCATAGTTCTTAATGATTGTTTTTGTTTTTTGGCCTACAATGTATTAATAAAAACATTTACTAAAGAGCAGCAAAATAAGTGTCCTCAGGGTCAAGAACCTATGATGCTATTTGCCACAAAAATAGATGGCGACATAGAAGAGTAAATAAGTTATAATGAATTCATTTGTACGGTCTCACATATTTAATCTTGCAAACCCAACTCATGACAATACATTTATGAAAAGAAAACATTAAAAAACTTAGAAAGTAATAATAAACACTACGCTGCTGAAACTCCACTCCACCACAACCTCAGTTCTGGTTTGGATGTAACACAAGTGTTTTAAATTGCACTGGGTGGAGGCCCTGGCAGGAAGGAAGCATCGGATATTGCTGGAACATATCTTTGTTTGAGCAACAGCTAATGAGAAAGGTCACCATTATGCTTTGCTTTTAAACACTGTGTCTGTTTTGAAATGAGTACTGAACATTTCATCACAAATGCTGATTTATAATCATTGAAGTACACAATCCTGTAATATTCACTTTTTTTCTCCTAAGTGGAGGATAAAAATGAAAGCCTACGCTCTCGTCACTGTTTTGATCAGAATATGTCAGTAAAAGATAAAATGACTTCCTATTTACTGGCTCGGGGTTCTTGGCTCTTTACAAAATTCCAATAGTGGATTTAAAGAAAATGAAACCTTTTTTTCCCCTGAAGTGTCAGCATTATTTGTATTCTTGTTAAACTCATTGCCAGTGTTTGAGACGGAAGACTTGCTGGACTTTGTTTCCCAACATTTTATTGCATGTTTAGTGGGTCAAGTCAGTGGCACCGAGGTCCTAAGAAAGAGCTTAACTTTTTTCTGTGCTAAATGTTTACTGTCAAATGCAATAAACTTCAGAAGATCTCCTTCCAGGATGGGCCGATTTAAGTCAAGGATGGTAAAGGCAGTAATATTAGTAATAACAGTAAAAGCAGATATTTCGGGTACAACTTTGGGAGGAGGGCAGGAATCTTTTAAATCTCTCCGTTTATATTTTTGGTTTTCCCTGTTGGCCAGGCTCTTGTATTCCCATGTCCGCAGCACGTTCCACTGTGGGAGCCTGGAGCTCTCAGAATAAACTTTGGGAAAGGCTGGGTCCACCCTCTGGGGATGAGGGAGCCAGAGGGAGGAAGGGGAGGGGGTAAAGGAAAAGGCAAGGGGACGGCTGTCTTCCTGTGTTTGGATGACCTTTCCTTATGTTTATCTGGCGGGACTGGGCAGCTATGCTGGGTTCGGTGTCAGTCTGCCATGTTGGCCCCATGTGATCTGTTTCTGAGCTTCATGTGGGTAAAGCTTTGCTTCTGCTGGAAGGACTGGATTTAAATCTCTGAAAAAACAAAAGTGTACAAGTCTGGAAGGGTTGAGTGCCTGGAGAAAGAAGGCTTAGCAAACACACACATGAGCCTGGGTCTAATGGGCTCCTAAGGGAGTGATCTGAGTGTGTCTTGGAGCCATTTGAGGCAGGGCCCCCTGTGCTTCTGCCCTCCTGCTGGGCACCAGGCTAGAGATCTTCCTTCTGCATCCTCAGCCTGTAGCACAGTGCTCCCCATCTGCAGGTCCTCCGTTAATATTTCTTAAATGAGTCAATAAAGGAATGAATGAATGGGCAGCCATTGAGCGGTGACTGGGGTCGGGTCGTACAATTCCTAATGTATTCTCCAGTCCCTGCTCCAAGGGCCCTGGGGAGCAGCTCCACTTCAAAGCCACCATTTCCAAGCCTCTCTCTGCCTCGCATTCCTAATGGGTGAATCACTTCTTCAGGGTGGCTGAAACGACTCCTCTGGTTTCCACTAGTCCTTTGCAGTGTTGACCCCTCACCCTGGCCTGGCCTTGGCTTCGGGGTCACTCCCCAGAGAAGCCATCCCTTAATGCCCTCACCCTTCTCTGTCTAAATTAGGGGCCCCCCTCAGAAGCTTCTTATGAAACTGTTTTCTTCGTAGTGTGTAAGGCAATTTTCTAATTATGTTCATTTGTGTAATAATCCACGCTGTGTCTGCTTTCTCTACTGGATTACACACTCCTTAAAGATGGGGAGCCAGATCTCTTTTCTCATCACTCTGTCCTGGGCACCTAGCACGGTAGCTGACATAGAGTAAGCACTCAGCATGTGTTACATGAATGAATGAGCCCGACAAGGAATGAATTATGTTTGAAAGGAGAATGCGACGTTACTGAGTGGAGGTGGAGGAGAAAGGGCAGAGTCCCAAAGCTCTATCCCAGTCAGGCCTCGGACACTTTGTGGGTCTGAGATTCTGGAAGAGGACAGAGTGGTTAACAGACATAAGCAGTATTGCGCACCTACCTTTGGAAGCTGGCAAGCACTCGGGGTTCCTGGGAGTACCGGTAATTTACTCTCTTCTACCCAACATAGCAACTTCTACCTTTTCAATAATGGAGGGGTTTTTTGGTCACCACGTATCCAAACCACAGAAGGACTCTTGACTTCTCCCTATTCCTCATACCACGTAGCTTCATAACACTTCTGATTAGTTTCATCCTTCCCATTCCACCGAGGGCCACTTGATCCAGTGTACTAGTCAGGGTTCCTTCTCTTGCAAATTCTAGAAATTCAACTCCAATTAGCTTAAAACCAGGAATGTATTGCATCCTGTATCTGGGAAGTGGATGAGGGCAATTGGCTTTAAATGTGTCTAAATCTCGGGGTCAGATGATTGCTCAGAACTCCACCTGTCTCGCCATCTCTCCTGCTTAGCTTAAAATGGACAATTATCACTCCTGGGTCATGACCTCCTCATAGCACCAGAGAGGACTCTGACTGCATCCGGGAGACCACTCTTGAATCAGTCCCTGTTTGGGGGGAAGGGGCAAGTCTCTGATTGTCCTGGCTTGGGGTAACATGCTTACTCTTGTGGCCCTTGTATGGAGGGCAGGGGACAGTTTAGAACCATAAAAAGAGTCTCTCAAGGAAAAGATGGATTGTGTTACCAGGATGAGTTGAGGAAGTGGTGCTAAATAATCAAGAACAATAGAATGTCTTCCTGCAATAGTCACCCTGTGCCAGGTGCAGCGGTAGGTACTTAACCTATGAGAGAGAGAGAGAGAGAGAAGCAGAATGTTAAGGGGTGATAGGGCTGCACTACAGAACCAGATTGCTTCAGTCTAAATCCTTACCTTTTTGGGGCACCTGGGTGGCTCAGTGGTCGAACATCTGCCTTTGGCTCAGGTCGTGATCCCGGGGTCCTGGGTTTGAGTCCCATATCAGGCAGAGACATGGAACCTGCTTCTCCCTCTATGTCTCTGTCTCTCTGTGTGTGTCTGATGAATAATTAAAATCTTTTTAAAAATTTAAAAAACAAATCCTACCTTTTCCACTTATTAGTAATGTTTTTGGGGAGCAGATTAACCTCTTTAAGTCCAATTTTCTCATGATGAAACAGTGATATAAGACATTCAATAGAATATTATCCAGCCTTGAAAATGAAGGAAATTCTGACACATGCTACAACATAGGTGAACTTTGAAGACATTATGCTAAGAGAAATAAGCCTGCACAAAAGGACAAATACTAAATGAGTCCAGTTATATGAAGTATCTAGAGTAGTTGAATACATAGAGACAGAAAGTGGAATACAAAGGGCTGGGGCTGGGTACAGGGAGTTACTTTTTAATGAGTATGGACTTTTACCTTGGGAAGTAAAAAAAATTCTGGAGATGGATAGTGCTGGTGATTGCCCAACAGTATGAATGTTCTTAACGCTACTGAATCTTTAAAAGAACTAAAATAGTCAATTTTATGTGTGTATATTTCACTCGAACAAAATGAAATGGTGATGCAAGGATTAAATGAGACAACAGGCATAGATGTGAAATATTAACTCCATAATAACCCTTAGAATGAGGTATTATTTTTAATTTAATTTATTTGAGAGAGAGAATGAGCAAGTGAGAGAGACAGAGCACAGGCAGAGGAAGAGGGAGAAACAGACTCTCCACCAAACAGGGAGCCCAACTGAACCCCGGGATCATGACCTGAGCTGAGTGTCCAACTGACTGAGCCACCCAGGTGCCCCAGAATGAGGTATTACTATCTCTACTTTTATCCACTAAATGGAGACTTGGAAGTTGAGCAACTGGTTCAAGGCTACCCAGCTAGAAAGTGGCAGAGCCAGACTCAAACCTACTACATGATCCCTGAGCCCTACTGTTTTCCATTTCTCCCCAACACACTGCTTGTTTGCTACTATTGCCTGATTAATATTTTAAAATGCTGCTTTGATCATGTAAAGCTCCTGCTTAACAAAAACTTAAGGGATCTACCCCTAGTCTAAAACCCAAATGACTCCTTTGGGCTCAATTGTCCTTGCAATCTGACCCCAGTTATTTTTCTAGCTTCACCTCAAGGTCAACGCTCTGCTTCACCCTGGCCTGGGCTAGCTGTATCCATAGCATATCCTGGTTCTCCTGCTGGGACGATGTTGAGACTCAACCCACCTTTCAATGCTCATGTCAAGACCCAACACCTCCAGAAAGCCTCATCTAACTGAAAGAAAGACATTGGCACTTCTTCCCCTTACCCGCCTTCATAATTACTGTTTGATAGCGATACATAATGTAGTGATTTCATAGAAGTTCTTATTTCAGTTGTTCATGTCTTATCTCCAGCAGGCTATATGCTCATGGAAAGCAGGGATTGTGTTGGTTCTTTACATTTTCTTCAATGCCAGCTTAGTGTCTTGTATTGCGTGGCAACTTTAATAGCAATTTCTTGATGATGCTGATGCAGGAAATATGATTAATGATGACTAATTCACACAACCATGATCTGGACTAAGGAAAAGCATGTATTATTCCCTTTCTTGGTAGAGAAGGTACAGGAACTTTTCCCTGTACTTTTAGGCCAATTCAGAACATAATGGTTCCTAGTCAGCTTGGAAATAAAAAGATTGAGTCTGGTCAAAAAGGTGATCTGGTGGTAGGTCTGTGTGAAAGGTAGATGTCTCTTGCTGATTAAATTCTGAGAAACAGAAGCAGGCAAAACCATTTACAAAGCAACCAGAGACAAAGCAGTGTTGTTTGTTTTGTTTTGAGCACATCCTAAAAAAATATAAAAAGTCATTTCAGGTTCTGCAAATAGTGTCTACTGTGAAAATACTACAGTCTCCACATAGGTACTGGAAATGTTATCATAGTATCTTCAAGCTCATAAACCTTTCTAAATGACACTGTTCTTACCCCCCAGCCCCTGCTAAAATGGTAGTCCTCTGTGAACTTTGGAAAAGATCTGCAGAAGCTCCGCAGGAAGAGACTCAAGGTCAAGGTGCTAGAAACAGTGCCAGAGCTGATATTCAGCAGAAAGCCCCAGTGCAGTAGTTTTTAGTGGTTATGAGGTTTGTCCTGGTTGGCCAGGTTCCCATTATTTAACTATTTTGAACACCATCCCTGGGCAAAGGGATCACCACTGAAAGTTCAGGTAGTTCTATTTGGTAGGGGCACAGAGCATCAACGGGAGACTGACAGATGAGTCCGGCAACACAGGTAAGGACCAGAACTTGAAAGAATTCAAACCAACCATTTATGCAGAAAATCCACAGAAAATTGTTAAATAGAAAATTACCATTGAGTACATTTTCAAAAAGTGAGCAATGCCAGTTAACAAGCTTTTATAATACTGAGAAGTGATAAAGACTTTAAATCAAGAACTTGGCAGTGCCAGTCGATAAGAGGCGATAGATATAAAAGATATATTTTTAGGCAAAATTGACTAGATTTATGATTGGATGGAGGTAATGGGAGAAGAAGTGTCAAGGGGAGTCAGAATCTGAAATGTGAATTTTCTAATTGATGGTATGTGCCAAGAATACATTGATGTTTCATGTTTATTTTTCCTCTCTTACCTCAAAGTTCAGGGGATAAGTTGTGGTTGATCATACAAAATACATGAGCAGAGTAATTGAACATGAGGCTGCAGGCAACTCTTGAAAACTGTGGTCACCTAATTTGGCCACCTTTTGGTTCAGTGAGTCTACAGAGGAACAACTTCTTTAAAATTACATGAGTTCAGTTTGTCATGACTGCAGCAGATATGGAGAAGGTTCTGAAAGCTGATGGCAACTATGAAACAAAAGCCAAGATGCCTTTGGATGAGGCCACCTCCAAACCATCCCACAGGACATGATTGCTGCTTTGCAGTAGTTGATTGCTGGGCGTCATTGGGATTGATACAGCTACTTTGGGTCTTTCCCCACCTCTGAGGCAGTCGGGATGGGTATGGGGAGCATCCTACAAATCTGGGAAGCCCCAGAAGAGAGGCTGAGTTATATCCCCAAGGTGGAGCTGAGAATCACCTGGGTTTGTGGGGAGAGAAAATGGAAAAAGATGATTTTATGAATATCCATCATCAGTCATATCCATCAAACCCATCATCATATCCCTGATGAAAGCCTTCTTTAATAGTTCTTAAACTTTGCTTGTCTGAGTAAAGGAAAATAAAATAAACCACAATCTGAAACATTGGTAGACGTTTACATTTCATCTAGATCTTGGATCTTCAACTTTAAACTCAGGATTTTATTTTGAATGATATTTCTTCAAAATAGCAGCAATTTCTCCCCTCGATGAGGACCAAGACTATAGTATCTTTACAGTTTTAAAAATAAACTGTTCTTTGGACCTGCAAAGAAATATTCAGATGTCATAACCTGAAAATGCCTCAGAATTTTCCCACACTCTAACAAATCCCTAAACAGCCACATGGATACGCACCAACATTTCTAGATCCCCCTGGGAGCACATTTGAGAATGCTTCCTACCGAAGAAAATGTTAGGGAAATATACACACTCAAAAAATAGGAGTTTAGGGTAGCCCGGGTGGCTCAGTGGTTTAGCGCCACCTTCAGCCCAGGGCGTGATCTTGGAGTTCCGGGATCAAATCCCACGAGGGGCTCCCTGCATGGAGCCTACTTCTCCCTCTTCCTTGTGTCTCTGCCTCTCTCTCTTTCTCTCTCTGTGCCTCGCATGAATAAATAAATAAAATCTTAAAAAAACAAAACAAAACAGGAGTTTACACCAAACTGCTCTCCTGTCAATACAAGTATCTCAGTATAACATGACAATATGTATAAGGTAAATTATTTATGCAATGCCAAGAGCATGTAATTTAAACTTCTTGCCCACAAGTTAACATTTTTGTTTTATTAACTTGTTTAAAGAAACGAAACAAGAGAGTAAATGAAAAAAGAAGAAGAAGAAGAAGAAGAAGAAGAAGAAGAAGAAGAAGAAGAAGAAGAAGAAGAGAGAAAAACCAAGAAACAGACTCTTAACTCTGGAACAATCTGATGGTTATCTGAGAGCAGGTGGGTGGGGGAGGGGAAAATAGGTGATGGAGATTAAGGAGTCCACTTGTGGTGAGCACTGGGTGATGTATGGAAGTGTTGAGTCACCCCATGGTACACTTGAAACTAATGTTACACTGTATGTTAACTGTGCTGGAATCCTTTTTTTTTTTTTTAAAGATGTTTAGGAACAAAACAAGAAAGTTGCACCTCTATTTGATGAATGGAAAACAGGTATTTCTATTCCATCTTTACTGAGTGCAAGACAAAGAAATCAAAATATCTTAATTTCTTCTGTCCCTCCCTCCCTCTGTTAGGCTTATCTTGGTCACACCCAACCCCAACATGAGTCCAACTAAATGGTTCTTCTGCTTCCTCCTAAGCAGCTGAGCACTGATGGGAAGTATCAGCCACACTGGACATAGGTGCTGTTGTAAATTCTGGGCTGCTTCTTCATCTGCAGGACGATCTAACTGCCATCCATAACAGTTATTTCACAGTTCGCTCTCTTCAAACATCTGCTCTTCTCCTCCATGCCTTATTGTGAATTAATCCAAATGCTTTGGATAAGATTTTGTTACAGAAAATATGGGACGCCTGGGTGGCTCAGGGCATGATCCTGGGGTCCTGGGATTGAGTCCTACCTCGGGCTCCCCACAGGGAGCCTGTTTCTCCCTCTGCCTGTGTCTCTGCCTCTTTCTCTGTGTCTCTCATGAATAAATAAATAAAATTATATATAAAAAAGATTTCAATATGGAAAATACAAGCAAATCATGACCAAAACTATGAAAGACTTTTATCATGGAACATGAAGTGGTTTGTCCAAAAAGTAAATACAGAAGGCTAACCAAGAAAATGAGAAAAACGAAAATGACAGAGGCAATATGGCCCTCCCAGCTATCAAACAAACTATAAATCTTCCATAATTGAATAATGTGGGCTCTCTGAAATAGATAATGCACCAATGGCACAGGCCAGAGGCCACATATAAGAATATAAGATAAAGGTAGCATTTCAAAATACAGGGAAAGGATAGGATGGTTAGCAAATGTTGTTAGAAAAATTGGCTATCCATTTGGAAAAGATAAAGTTTTATCTCCACTTCTCACCAATTAAAAAAAATGGAGAGATTTAAAAGTGGTGTGTTAAATACAAAACAAAATTATAGAAGTACTAAGCAGTAATATGGAGAATGTTTATAATTTTCATGGTAGGAAAGGCCTCACAAAGCAAGACTTAGAACCTAGAAATAAACAACAAAAATTTTTGACAAACTGACTGTCACTGGTATACCCACTGACCTACTACCCACTGACCTAACCTTTAAGAAAGTAAATCTGGCAATATCTATGAAAATGTTCCGATCCATTCCCAAGATTCCCTTCTTTAAAAAAATTCACATATGCACAAAGATGTTCATTGTAACAGTCTTTGAAACAATAAAAAAGTCAAGATGATCTCACTGTCCTATAGCAGAGGAATACTTTAAATAAATCACAGTATGTTCATGCAATATGAAAGCTACAAATCTTCCCCCCAAAACGACGTGGATAATAATGTATTGACATAAAAATACCTTCCAACAGAGAGAGTGGAAGAAAATCACATATCAGGACACTAGAATATGTACCTCACATTTACAAAATATATCAAAAACAAACAACTATGTGTATGTGTGTATTTGTATTACAATCTTACATATATAATGCATAGAAAACAATTTCAAAGGATCCATGTCAAAATGTAATTCCCAGTAGTCCTGTAAGTTGGGAAATTCAATTTGGAAAGATGGCAGATATTTCAGTTTTTACTATACCTACATCTGCTTTGTTTGAATTTATTACATTGGACATATATTCTAGTATACCTCCATAATTGAATTAAAAATTAAAAGGGCATCTAAGTGGCTCAGTCAGTTAACAGTCAGGCTCTTGATTTTGGCTCAGGTCTTGATCTTAGGACTCTGGGATCAGGCTCCAAGCTCAGTGGGGAATCTGCTTGAGGATTCTCCCTCTCACTCCGCTCCTACCCCCGCTCACTTGTACATGCTCCATCTCTCTCTCTCCCTCTCAAATAAATAAATAGAAATAATCAGAGCCCATCGCACATAGCAAAGGCAAAATATTGTTGCACTAAACTATTGCTTTCTGAAACATTTGTTTCAAATTGTATGTGTGTAGAGCACATGCTGAATCACAGTGTAAAATATAGTTCTTTCTGGGAGTTGCATTTTTTTAAAAAAACAATTTAAGCAATTTTGCTCTCACGAATTCTTTTCATTAGCTTCTAAACAGGCTCTAGTATCTTCCATCTCTGAAAATTCTCCATGAGCTTCACATATCCATCCATCCCGCTGCTATCTTTTTGACTCAGGTTTGTGAGAGTGGTTCTATGAGAGATTCCCTTGTGCAAAGTGTGTAACTTCCCAACCACTTAACACACACTCTCTCTGTTTCTGTCCAGTCTTCAACTCCAGCTCTTGTATGGTCACCAATAGCCTCCATGGGGAGGGAGTGTGCAGTTCACAGGCCCATGCCCCATTTGATGACTCAGCAATATTCTACAGTAAGGGGAGGCTACTTCTTCCTTCCTCCTACACTGTCTTCCCTTGCCTTCTATGAGAATGCTCTCTCTCCTGGTTTTCCTTCTGCCTCCCTGCTTAATCCTTCTCAGTCTCCCTTGGAATCTTGTACATGTGCATTTAATTGTCTTAAAATCATTTTGAAAAATACTCCTGAATTTAGGAGTGTAATTTTATTTTTTATTTTTTAAAGATCCATTTTTCTTTGTTCTTAATTTTTTTTTTAATTTTTAAAATCTAAAAAAAAGGGATCCCTGGGTGGCGCAGCGGTTTGGCGCCTGCCTTTGGCCCAGGGCGCGATCCTGGAGACCTGGGATCGAATCCCACATTGGGCTCCCGGTGCATGGAGCCTGCTTCTCCCTCTGCCTGTGTCTCTGCCTCTCTCTCTCTCTCTGTGACTATCCTAAGTAAATAAAAATTAAAAAAAAAATCTAAAAAAAAATTTTAATTTCTTGTTTTAAAGATTTTATTTATTTATTTATTTATTTATTTATTTATTTATTTATTAGACAAAGAGGCAGAGACATAGGCAGAGGGAGAAGCAGGCTCCTCACAAGGAGCCAGATGTGGGGCTTAATCCCCAGACAAAGTCTACTCACCCTGAGCTGAAGGCAGATGCTCAACTGCTAAGACATCCAGGCATACCTCTTTCCTTTTTTTTTTTTTAAAGATTTTATTTATTTATTTGAGAGAGAGAGAGAGAGAGAGCATGCGCATGTGCACATGCACAGGAAAGCAGGAGCAGGAGGGAGGAAGAGGGGCGAGAGGGAGAGGGAGAAGCACTTTTCCACTGAGCAGGGATCCCAAGGCCAGCTTAATCCCAGGACCCTGGGATCACGACCTGAGCCAAAGGCAGATGCTCAACCACTGAGCCACCCCTGGGCATTGTATTCGTTAATTCTACAGAAACATATAGTGTCTGGAAAAAAAAAAGAAAACTAATGTCTAAAATCCACCCTCTTTTTCTACAAAGAGGTGGTTTATGGCTATAATATGAAAGTCGAGTCATGTCACCATCTTCTTTGTTCCCGTTTCTGTCAGATGGGGTCATATCTTGTGCACCATTTCAAATCCTCCTGACCCCATCTTTGACTCCAGCCACTGCTTCAGGAACCCAATCTGAGTAAATTTCAAAGGTATGTGACATGGCCTTCCACTTTGCGCTCATGTGGGTGCAGCCCAGTCAATGCCCAGCGGGCCACCCTTGATCAATAGAGATGGGAATCTAAAACTCTCCCCCTTGAAGTGCCCTGAGGGGACAGTTCTGAAATTCTTGTCATAGGGCTCCTCAGAAGGTCACATGGGATTGAGCCGCAGTCACCTGCAGCCCCTACTGTCCCGACCAACTTAGCATCATACCCTTGAACAGGCCTTCCATCCTTCCTTCTCTCTAGTCTCACTCCCCAGGATCACATTCCCAGATATATAACATGGGGGCCATGCACGCAAGTCTTTGGCTCAGACTTTGATTTCAAAGGAGCCCAAATGCAGACTAGGGGTGAGCTCCTTCCTTTCAAATGAAATGAAGGAATATTTCCGTACAGAAACACTGATGGATATTTGTTTCACACTTTCAGGCATTCTCTCTCATTGCCCACAAAAAACTGTTGGGGGAGATATCTCTACTTTCACTTGATAGATGAGGAACACTGAGGCTCAAAGACCAGGGTCACATCAGCTAAAGAACGGTAGAACCAGGGGGTCCCTGGGGGGCTCAGTTGGTTAAGTGACTGGCAGTGGCTCGGGTCATGATCCCAGGGTCCTGGGATTGAGCTCTGCATCGGGCTCTCTGCTGGATGGGCAACCTGCTTCTTCCTCTCAATGCTCTCAAACGCTCTCTCCTTCCTTCTCTCTCTCTCAAATAAATAAAATCTTAAAAAAAAAAAAAAAAAAAGAATGGTAGAACCAGGACTTAGCAAGAGTTCTCGGAGGAGAAATCAGTGCGGGCTTTGCTCTGACACAGCTGCCTTCTATCAGAATATTTGCAGAGGGCTTTGATCTCTGGGCCTACCCCCTCTGGAAAGTGCTCTTTCTAGCTTATCAGCTCTCTGCCACAACACTCACAGCTGTTCCAAAAACATCCAGCTTTTTCCAGCCTCAGACACACCATGCTTGGGGGATTTTTTTTTTTGTCCAAGAAGTTTTGTTGTGAAGGAATACAAAGGACCACAGCGGTAGCTGGAGAGGGAAATGCGGATCAAGGAAAGGTTTTTGAAGGTGAGCAGATGCATGAGCTGAAGGGAATCATCTGGGAAAGAGAGAGGTGATGCAGGAGAGAAAATAGGTAAGAGGAGGTGAGTACGGCAGTACCAGTACGGAGATTGGCTTTCAAAGGGTAAGAGTCAAGTCCTCCGTCATAACTCAAGGAGAGAAGAAGAAACTCCAGTGAATAAGTTCAGGTCTCTAGGTAAGTTAAGATCTTCCTTATGCCAAAATACAAACCAAAAGGTCCTTTCCCGGATCCTACCCCGCACATTCTGTGAAAGCAGGGGCCGGGCCTGATTTGTCTACTACTGCTGTATTCTAGTCCTGACCTTGTGGAAAGTTCTCAATGAATGTAAATGATTACTGAATACATAGATGTAAATAAGTTATACATTCCCCCTCACCACCAGAAACTTCTGAGACTAATAGTAATTGATCTAGAATGGATAAAAATGTCATTATGAATTTTATTCTTAAATAAAGAATATTATTTAATATAATATTAAATTTATTTAATAAATAAATAAATTCATTTGGGGTTGGGGTGACTGGGTGACGGGGCACTTGATGGGATGAGCACTGGGTGTTATGCTATATGTTGGCAAATTGAACTCCAATAAAAAATAATAAAAAAAAGAATTTTATTCTTATTTACTTATTTTTAAAAGTTTTATTTATTCATGAGAGACACAGAGAGAGAGGCAGAGATATAGGCAGAGGGAGAAGCAGGCTTCTCTCCGGGAGCCCAATGCGGGACTCAATCCTCCCCTCCTCCCCTGGGATCATGACTGATGCTCAACCACTGAACCACCCACGTGCCCCAAGTATGCTTTTTAATAAGAGTTGAAATGATCCACAAAGAAATCTTTCCTCTAAACTTTGCTATTTAATATGGGCAAATATACACATGAGGTCCAAAAAACCCCAACTCCTCAGGTATGGGGCTGCAGAGGCCTTGCCTGGCAGCAGGACTTGAACAAGGAAGACACAGGGGTTGTAGCCAGAGAGCTCAAGGTGAGTTAGCACGGGAGGAACGAGACCAATGGCTTCCAGTACCAGTGAGAGAGGGTGTCTATGACCAGGGCAGAAGAGATCCCTACCTACTTCAGTAGGATGGAGTCTTTGTTGTGCGTTGTTTCCAGGTGCCACCCTTTCAAAGGAAGAAGATGGAGCATGTTCAGTAGAAAGCAAGTAGGCTTTTAAAAAATATACAAGAAACATTCTTCTAACATACCCATGAAGAAACTGGGTATGTTTAATTCCAGCAAAAATACTCAAGAGGATCAGAATGGGGATTTTCAAATATGTGAAAGGCTGTGCCACCTTTGAAACTTCAAAGCCAACTGTTCCTCCATCACCCTGGGCCTCCAGTTGACTGGGTCCTACTACCTCCTTTTCACAATCTCACTTTCCTGTTGACTGGCTCAGATTACATAGGCTAACATGGTAAATCAATTTCCTGTTTATACCCTCAAATTTCTCACTCCTTTTTACCCATCTTCTGCTGGCTTCAGGGTTAAAGTGGGGTTCAAGAGGCCGGGTGGCATCTCATGATCCAAGACCTTTCTTTCAACTTATGACTATCATGAGGAGAACTTCCTTCCCCATCCCTGCTGAGGGACATACATTAGTGTCACATTCCTGGCCTCCTTCTCTCTCACTTGCCCTCGTTCCTCCCCCAGATAAAATGATATACCTGATTGGTGACTTTAGTGCACCAGATAGGAACACCCTCTTGCCTTTCTCTTCTTGGCGGTGAACTGCCTACAGCAGGTCTCTTCTTTTCTTCCCTTCCTCCTCCATGCTGTTAAGTTTCTGGTGAAGCTCCTTGGGGGTGTCTGGGATGGTCCACTGAAGCTTGGGCCTGAGCGAGTAGGCCTAAGTAGTAGTGTCTAATTCTGAGGTTCAGTGTATCAAAGTTCACTTAGTTCTCAGCTCAAAGTCATGTTCTCCAGCTGCTTCTTCCCTACATCCTGAAGGGAGCTTGCTGCCCCGCAAAGAACATCCATTTCTCTGTTTCGTGGAGGATGAGGGCTGAAGGCCCCAGGGGAGCCAACCTTTCCTTCCTGCTCTCTGTCCTCCCTACCTACCTCCAAGCCTGACCCTGGAGAGAATGTGCCTCACTGTACCTATGCACCTAGGACCAGGTTAACTGTGACACATGTGTTTGTGGATGAATTAAAAGAATAGGTGCTATATGTTTTAAAGCAAAGCACACTTAAAGGGTGGGGATAAAGGCAGGCCTGGGGGTTGGTGGTTTAATCTCGATGACCCAACAATGACATCTAATCTTAAGTGACCTCAAACCCTTAGTGCTGCCTGGAGATCCCAGCCAGTTTCCTCAGGTGACTTACTCTCCCTGTCTCCTAAAAAGAGGATTTCACTGGTTCTCCTCTCTCCTCCAAACTCCTTGCTTGCTGAGAAAATAAAAGCACAAGAGAGCTTCTGCAGAGGTATCACTAAGTGTGTCAGATGTCTGTATCTGCATCCTTTTATTCTGTTGCTCTCCTGTTGCAAGACCCTGTCTGCAACTGTCCATGTTCCTCTCCAAGGCCAGCCTTCACCTGTGCCCTGGATCTCTTCCCTACCCCCACCCCAGGCAAAGCCCTTGCTCTTGCTCCCTGAACACTAGACCAACAAGGGGTCATTTTCAATTATCATCCTTACAGATGAAGTTTCCTTTTTCCTCCCTGGCTTAGGAGGCAGCCTTGAGCTGGTTGGGTCTGGTGTCCCTTCTCTGACCCTTCTCTTCTCTTGCGGCTCCTTTAAATGTGGGTGGTACCCCCCATTTCTGACCTTCTTCTCTTTTAAAACTCTAAACTCCTGTTAATCATTATCGTAAGATGATATCAATAGTTTAAAAAAGATTAGCAAAAATGCTAGAAGGAATATTTTAATAAGCAAAATGCACTTTGCTTTGCATTTTAATGAGAATCCTGATTTTGATGAGGAAGACTGAGGATTGAGCCCAGCTCTGCCACTTACCAGTTTTGTGTCTGTGTGCAAGACGCCTAACTTCTCTGAGCTCCCACTTCTGCAGTTATAAGATGGGGATAATGATGTTGTACCCTACATACATTATCTTAATGTATGAAGTTTGAATGCTCTATGTGTGGAAAGGTTTTGTAGAATATAATCTGATCTATAGGATCATAGGCTCTATCATGACAGATTCTATCAGACAGATACAGCATAAAAAGGGTCACTAAACCATTGTCTATAGGGAATAATAACTGATACAAGGAATTGTCTTTTCATTTATTTCTTTTTTTAAGGTTTTATTTTTAAAAAAAGATTTTATTTTATTTTTTTTAATTTTTTTTTTTTATTTTTTTATGATAGTCACAGAGAGAGAGAGAGGCAGAGACACAGGCAGAGGGAGAAGCAGGCTCCATGCACTGGGAGCCTGATGTGGGATTCGATCCTGGGTCTCCAGGATCGCGCCCTGGGCCAAAGGCAGGCGCCAAACCGCTGCGCCACCCAGGGATCCCAAGATTTTATTTTTTATGTAATCTCTACACTCAACATGGGGCTCACACTTACAACCTCAAGATCAAAAGTTATGTGCTCTATCCACTGAGCTGGTCAGGCACTCCTCTAGTACTCTAGTTCTAGTTCTCTGTACTTCCGGGGAGAAGGTTGTATGTGTAGGTCCACGATGCCTTTTCAGTCCTTTGTCAAGACCCAGTCCAATCAATAACATACTGTAATGGCCCATGGACACAGGATGGAATCCTCAAATAGTCTAAAAATGGGCAACTGACAGATTGAGCTGAAATGCCTCTTTTGCTCAAATCAGCCAGGACTCCATTTCTCTCCTAGAAGTCAACAGTCCTAGAAACTTTATTGACTTCACTCACACCAGCCAGGCCTGTTTGCTGATGATAGTTGGAATCTGGCTGAATCATCCCCCCCAGTAAAGGGGGCTCATTTGGGGTTTTGGGCAGGCACATCAGCACATTCCTATGTAAGAGAGGGGAAGTTTAAACATATTCCAGACTTAACTTGCTTTTTAGCTGCAGATCAGACAAGGAGCCGACCTTCGCTTAGTTTTGTTTGTTTGTTGTTTCTGGTTTTCGTTTTGCTTTTTCCCCCATAGCCTAGAAGTCCGTACTTTAGGGGGGAAAATCCTACTGTTTTACGGTGGTTCCATGACAATCCAAGCTATTTGTTAAAAGTAGGAAATAGTTTAAGCTGTTCAGCTGAGATTTTAACAGCTCTTGTCTAATCGTTAACATTCAAACCTCCCTAACCAGAACATTTGTAAGGGATGACTTCTTAACAGGATCTGAAATCAACCTTTTCCCAAAAGGCCTGTTAAAAATTACACGTTTGGAATTTTGTCCCGGCCTGAGTCAGCTGCTGAATTCCCTTTTGATATATCCTGGGCAGTGTGGTAGAGATAAACAGCCTTATTCCATTTAATCTAGCACATTTTAAAATCTAGCACATTTCTGATGTCAGAAATGCTTACTTGCTGAAGGCAGGGTGATGAGCTGTCCTGTCCCAGTTTGCCTGGGATAGGGGGGATTTCCCAAGACACGGGGTGAGTTGATCACCCTAGGAAGGAAACCCGAGTCCAAATCACTCATGAGACAGATGAGGACACTGAGGCCCAGCAAGATGAAAGAATTTGCCCAATATCACATAAGTGGTTAACACTCACTGAACAGCTGTCGTTAGGACCCAGATCTCCTGGGCTAGATCAGGGCTCCATTGACACACCGTCCTTATCAGCAGTAAGATATGGGATGAACTATAGGAAGAATTTGTTAGATTACTGGTGGGGGACGGAAATCTGGGTATGTGGGTGTTGCATTTAGGTTGATGGCAGCAGCTCTCTGAGGGGTGGAGAGTCAGCTGGCAACTTCCCAAGTGCCAGGCACAGTGCTAGGCCAAGCATCTTGATGGAAGCCAGGAATACCAATGAGGTTCCTAGGCCAGAGACTGAATCTGAACAGAGTGGTATCCTCAATAGAAGGCTATTTTTATTTTTATTTTATTTTATTTATTTGTTTATTTATTTATGATAGTCACAGAGAGAGAGAGAGGCAGAGACACAGGCAGAGGGAGAAGCAGGCTCCATGCACCGGGAGCCCGACGTGGGACTCGATCCCGGGTCTCCAGGATGGCGCCTTGGGCCAAAGGCAGGCACCAAACCGCTGCGCCACCCAGGGATCCCAGAAGGCTATTTTTAATCCTCTGACATGTCATTTCTGTTCTTCCATTGGCCTCAAGAAATCTTAGAGAAATAAAAAATTATATTATTTGCTCCAAGAATCAGAATAAAGACAGGAAGCAGTGGTTGCTGCTTACCTTTTCCGGGAGTGGCCCAGAGGATGTTTACAGGAAGGATTCCTTTCTGCCCTCTGACTTATGGAACTTTTAGACTAGAAATAGGACCTCCAGAGTAGAAGTCCTAGGGGGACAGGGTAGATATGAATGCTAGATAAAACCAAAATGGAACATCCTAAGAGACAAAGCATGCTTGCACATCCCCCACAAGGAAAGGGATAATGCTGGGGAGCCAGTGTGGAGAATTTTTGTTAATGCACCATTATATCTCTGTTCCTTTTGTTCCTCTCTTTGGCCTCACTCTTTTCATTCCCCCCCCTTCCCTAAATTTCCTTCCATCTACTAAACAAGAATATTAAATGGAGATGGGGCAGGAAAAGCCTGTGTAAGGAGTGTTCTCCCCAAATCACAGGTTATTTTAAAAGACCAGCCATCACTGTCGTTATTATAGTTACATAGAGTGAAATTATAGTATTTATCAAGCACACACCCAATTTAACGTGGACTGGAGTCAGGTTTGGCCTCCCCTGGTGCTCAGTGGAGTTGTAGTGTTAGCACCCAATGCCAGGGCACAAATCCCTGTGGATCACTGCCCTGTGGAGTAACCATGGTCAAGCTCTATGATTTCCTCATCTGAGAAGTGGAGAGAACCCAGGGTTGTCATGAGGGCTACTAGGTAACCGTAGAAAGGAATTAGCAAGTCATTACAAAGGGAGTAGTAAGTCCAGCAGTCCATCCAGGTTTTGTGGGATCTGAAGATTATACAACTTTGGGGACTCTCTTTAATAAAAAGAATACAAATCTTACATAAGTTTTATGTGAATATGTGACTATGTGAACTGTTCCTAAGGCCCCTCCCCGGGTCTTTTTAAAGTGAGATCTTAAAACTTAAGCTTCCTCAGCTTCAAGGTAAACCTGCTTCTGAATAAATGTTCAAAATAGATGTTAGCCTTTGCTGTTATTTACTTACTTGAAAAATGTTTATGGAGTACTCATTATGTGCCAGGCTCTGAGTTCCTGCTAGGTGTCAGGGGGGTGTTACACATCTGGAAATTCTGTGCCTTAGGTAAAAGGAAGGTCATTAAATATCAAAGCAAACCAAACTCCTTATCTAAAGAATGTAGTTTGATTTGACAAAACATCCCAAAGCTAATAAATGACTGCAAAGCACTTTACAGACCTCCCTCACAGAAACAAACACTAAACCAGATGAGCTATTTGTGGTCATTATTTTTATTTTTCCTATTTTAAAAAATCGTGGTAAAATACTTATAGTATAAAATTTACTATCTTAAGCATTTTTTTTAGAAAGGAGGAGGATGTGAAGGAGAGAGGGAGAGAGAATTTCAAGCAGGCTCCCCACCCAGTGTGGAGCCCGGTGTGGGTCCCTATCTCACCACCCTGAGATCATGACCTGAGCCAAGATCAACAGTTGCACGCTTAACTGGCTGAATCACCCAGGCATCCCTGTGTTAAGCAATTTTTAAGCACACAGTTCAGTGACATTAAATACATCCAGGGCAGCCCGGGTGGCTCCGCGGTTTAGCGCCGCCTCAGGCCCAGAGCATGATCCTGGAGACCCGGGATCGAGTCCCACATCGGGCTCCCTGCATGGAGCCTGCTTCTTCCTCTGCCTGTGTCTCTGCCTCTCTCTCTCTCTCTCTGTGTGTCTCTCTTGAGTAAAATCAATCAATCAATCAATAAACAAATACATTCATCTTGTTGTGCTACTATCACCTCCATCCATTCCAAGAACTATTTTTAACTTGCAAAACTGAAACTCTACACCCATTAAACACTAACTCTCCATTTCCCCCTCCCCAGACCCCCTGGGAACTGTCATTCTATGTTCTATCTTTATGATTTTGACTTCTCAGAGTAGTTAAATACTCTAAGACTGTATCTTAGATCTGTAAGTATCCACTTAGTACCTCTTATAAGTAAAATCGTACAGTACCTTCTCCTTTTGTGTCTGGCTTATTTCACTTACCATCGTGTCCTCAAGGTTCATCCACGCTATAACATGTTAGAATTTGCTTCCTTTTTAAGGATGAAAAATAGTCCATTGGATGTATACACTACACTTGGCTTTTCCATTCATCCGTCAGCGGACATTTGGGCTGCTTCCGTGTTTTAGCTATCATGAATAATGATGCTATAAACATCAGTGTACAAGTGCCTGTGATTTTTGTGGTGCTTTAGAACACTTGCGTCTCCATGAGCACTGCTGTAATGTACTTGAATTACCACTTCCCTTTGCTCACATGCAAATGAAATAAAGCAATCAAATACCCATAAGCCAATAATCAAGTTTAAATTTCTTCCTTATGGTTGACCACATATTTTACTGTCTTTTCCTCGTTGTCTGTTCTTGGCTCCTTTGTCATAAGAGACACGGATTTATTTTCTGGGCCCCTTTATCTGTTCCTTTGGCCTGTGTCTGTTTTCTGCCAACACCACAGTGTTTGAAGTACTATAGCTTTGCAACATAGTTTGAAATCAGGGAGCCTGATGCCTCCAGCTTTGTTCTTTTTCTCGATTTGGATGTTTTTGGGGTTCTAGACAAATTTTACAATTCTTTGTTCTGTTTTTGGAAAAATGTCATTGGAATTTTAATAGGGACTGCATTGACTCTGTGGATTACTTTGGGTAGTATGGAAGTTTTAAAAATGCTGGTTCTTCCAGTCCGTAAACACAGATTATCTTTTCACTTATTTGTGTCTTCTTCAATTACTTTCATTAATGTTTTATAGTTTTTAATATATCTTTTTTCATATCCTTGGTTAAATTTATACCTAGGTATTTTATTATGTTTGATGCAATTGTAAATGGGATTGTTTTCTTTATTTCTGATAGTTAATTATTACTGTACAGAAATGCAGCAGATTTTTGTATTGATTTTGCATCCTGTAACTTTACTAAATTCATTTATTAGTTCTAACAGGGTTTTTTTTGTTTTGTTTTGTTTTTTTAGAAAGAGTGTGCATGTGAGAAGGGGCAGGGTAGGGGGAGAGAGAGAGAGGGAGAGAGAGAAGTTTTTTTTTAAAGATTTTATTTATTCACAAGAGGCACAGAGAGAGAGAGAGAGACAGAGACAGAGACAGAGACATAGGCAGAGGGAGGAGAAGCAGGCTCCATGCAGGGAGCCTGATACAGGACGTGATCCTGGGACTCTGGGATCACGCCCTGAGCCAAAGGCAGACACTCAACCACTGAGCCACCCAGGGGTCCCAGAAAGAGAGAATCGTAAGCAGTCACCATGTGTCACATGGAGCCTGAGACAGGGCTTGATCCTGTAACCCTGAGGTCATGACCTGAGCTGAAATCAAGAGTCCAGTGTTCATCTGACTGAGCCACCCAGACACTCCTAGTTCCAACAGTTTTTTGATGGAGTCTAAGATATTCTCTATATGGTATCATGTCATCTGTAAATAGTAACAGTTTCAATTCTTCATTTCTAATTTGGATTCATCTATCTATCTATCTATCTAATCTATTGCCTAATTGCTCTGACTAGGACTTATAATACTATGTTGAATAAAAAATGGCAAGAGTGATCATCCTTGTCTTGTTCCTTATCTCAGAGGAAAGGCTTTTAGTTTATCACCATTAGGTAGCACATTAGTTGTGGGCTTGTCATACATGGCCTTTATCATATTGAGATTTGTTTTCTCTATACCAATTTTATTGAGAGTTTTTATCATAAATGGATGTTGATTTTGCCAAATGCTTTTTCTGCATCTATTGAAATGATCATATGATTTTTATCCTTTATTTTGTTAATGTGGTATATCATATTAACTAATTTGTTAACATATCCTTGCATCCTTGGAATAAATCCCACCTAGTTATAGTGTGTGATCTTTATGATGATGATGACGATGATGATATGTTGTTGAGGATTTTTGCAATGGGGATATTGGTCTATAATTTTCTTTTCTTATGGCATGTTGTCTGGTTTTGGTATCAGGATAATGTAGCCTCATAAAATGAGTTTAGAACATTTCCCTTCTCTTCTGTTTTTTGGAAGAGTTTGAGAAAAATTGGAACTAATTCTTCTTTGAATGTTTAGTAGAATTTGCCAGTAAAATTATCTGGTCCTGGACTTCTGCTTGTTAGGTGGTTTTTGATTACTGATTCAATCTCTTAGTAGACAGTCAGTTGAGATTTTCTAGTTCATCATGATTCAGTCTTGGTAGGTGATATGTTTCTAGGAATTTAACCATTTCTTCTAAGTTGTCCAATTTGTTGACATGCACTTATTCATAGTAGTCTCTTCCAATTCTTTGTATTTCTGTGGTATCAGCAACAGTAGCATCTACTCTTTATTTTCTGATTTTATGTATGTGAATCCCATTTTTTTTTCTTGGTGAGTCTAGCTAAAGTTTTGTCAATTTTGTTTATCTTTTCACAGAACAAGCTCTTGGTTTTATTGATTTTTTTTCTATTATCTTTTCACTCTCTCATTTATTTCTGCTCTAATCATTATCTCCTTCCATTAACCTTGGGTTTCGTTTGTTCTTCTTTTGATAGTTTCCTGAGATGTAAAGTTAAGTCGTTTACTTAAGACTTTTCTTGTTTCATGAGGGAGGCATTTATGGCTATGAACTTCTGTCTTAGGGCAGCCCGGGTGCTCAGTGGTTTAGCACTGCCTTCAGCCCAGGGCCTGATCCTGGAGACCCGGGATCGAGTCCCACAACAGGCTCCCTGCATGGAGCCTGCTTCTCCCTTTGTCTCTCTCTCTCTCTCTCATGAATAAATAAATAAAATCTTTAAACAAACAAACAAACAAACTACTGTCTTAGAACAGGTTTTGCTGTATCCCATAAATTCTGGTATGTTACATTCCCATTTTCATTTGTCTCAAGGTAGTTTTTTTACTTCTCTTTTAATTTATCTTTGACCCATTGATTGTTCAGTAACACATTATTTAATTCACATATTTGTGATTTTTCCAGTTTTCTTCATGTGATTAATTTCTAATTTAATACCATGTGGTCAGAAAAGATTCTTTAAAAAAAAAGATGTTATTTATTTATTTGAGAGAGAGTGAGCACATGCAGGGGGAGAGGCACAGGGAGAGGGAGAAACAGGTTCTCTGCTGAGTGGGGAGTCCAACGTAGGGCTTGATCCCAGGACTCCAGGATCATGACCTGAGCTGAAGGCAGGCACTTAACAGACCAAGCCACCCAGGTGCCCCGGAAAAGATTCTTGATATGATTTCAATCCTGTTAAATTTATTAAAACTCTTATGTGACCTAATATCTATTTTGGAAAATGATCTATGCATACTTGAATGTGTGTTCTGTTGCTTTTGGATAGAATGTTCTGAATATATCTGTTAAGTTCATCTGGTCTAATAAATGTCAATCATAGCTAGTGTTTCCTTATTGATTTTCTATCTGGATGATCTATCCATTGATGTCAGTTGGATATTAAAATCTCCTACTATAATTTTTTTAAGATTTATTTATTTATGATAGAGGAGAGAGAGAGAGAGAGAGAGAGGCAGAAGCAGGCTCCATGCAAGGAGCCCGACGTGGGACTCAATCCCGGGACTCCAGGATCACACCCAGGGCCAAAGGCAAGCGCCAAACCGCTGAGCCACCCAGGGATCCCCCTCTCCTACTATTATTTTATTACTATGTCTCTTCTTAGATCTGTTAATATTTGCCTTATATATTTAGATGCTCCTTTGTTGGCTGCATATTTACAAATGTTATATCCTCTTATTGAATTGATCCTTTTATCATTTTATGCCTATCTTTGTCACTTATTACAGTCTTTGTTTTAAAGTCTGTTTTGCTGGCAGCCTGGGTGGCTCAGCGGTTTAGCGCTGCCTTCAGCCCAGGGCCTGATCCTGGAGACTCGGGATCGAGTCCCACGTGGGGCTCCCTGCATGGAGCCTGCTTCTCCCTCTGCCTGTGTCTCTGCCTTTCTCTCTCTCTCTCTCTGTCTCTCATGAATAAATAAATAAAATCTTTTAAAAAATAAAATAAAGTCTATTTTGCCAGATATGAGTACAACTACCTCAGCTCTCTTTTGGTGTCCATTTGCATGGTGTATCTTTTTCCATCCTTTCACTCTCAGTCTGCATATATCCTTACATCTAAAATAGTCAGCATAGGGGGATCCCTGGGTGGCTCAGCGGTTTGGCGCCTGCCTTTGGCCCAGGGCGCGATCCTGGAGTCCCGGGATCAAGTCCCACGTCGGGCTCCTGGCATGGAGCCTGCTCCTGTGTCTCTGCCTCTCTCTCTCTCTCTCTTTGTCTATCATAAATAAATGAAATCTTTAAAAAAAATAAAAATAAAAAAATAAAAAATAAAATAAAATAGCATATAGATGAGTCTTTTTTTTTTTAAATCCATTTAGCTTCTCTATGTCTTTTGATTGGAGAATTTAGTCCATTTACATTTAAAATAGCTACTGCTAGGTTATGTACTTATTGCCATTTTGTTAATTGTTTACTGGCTGTTCTTATATTTCCTCTCCGTTCCTTTTTTTTCTTCTCTTGTTCTCTTCTTTTGTGGGTTGATGACTTTCTTTAATATTTTTTTTCTTTAATCTTTTAAAAATAATACTCCTTCGTGTTACTTTTCAGCTTTAAAACTACCCATTAAAATGCTGTCCATTTCTCTAAAGTCCATCTCTTCACTTGGACATTCAAGACCCTCCATAATCTGCCCCAATTTTCCTCTAAAATCTTATTTCCTAATAATCACCTATATGTACTCTCTACAGAGGAAGACTCCAAATTGGTCATCCATGTTGTCATCTCATGGCTTTGTTCATGTAACCTCCACACAAAGTGTGGTTAAATTCAACTCAACAAAGATGTGCTGAGACTTAATATATAATGTCCATCTGTATCCATTTTGACCACGAAAATCCTATCCAGTTTATCCCACTTGGTCAATGAATCCCCTCCTGTCCATCTTGCTTACTGGCATCCTGCTTGCGCTAATCACACCATTTCTAGTTTGAGAGATTTAACGGACCAGTAAGACTTCAACATAATAATAAAGTCTAATATAGGGTTGTCAATTATTTTACTTTGCCTAAACAAGGACTTTTTAAAAAGATCACCATCACAATGATCTTATTAAAGAAAAAACATTTTACCACTCGAAAAGAACAAAAGGCACACTCTCAGAATAATGGTCAATCCTTTCAATGTAGTACCCTCAGCTTTATAAGAATTCACTACATTATTTTTATTATGTGACTGTCTACGGTAGTGAAAACTACACAGGCTGGCATTTGGGAGTGATTCTACAGCACCTGGTTTTACCACCTGTTTAGTACTTACAAGCTGCCTTGGGGCACATTTTACATTGTTCACTCTTTATTTAACTTCTTGTGCATGTATGTCATTTCCTCAACTAGAAGGTAAGCTTTATAAGGAACCTGCATAAGAACCATCTCTTTAACTCCCCAGCAGGGCCATGCACATATAAAATGTTCAATAAATATTTGTTTAATGAATGAATCATCCTAGATTAGGCTTTCTAAGTCCATGTAACCAATAAATCTCCTCTTAATGGAGTATGAGCACCCCATCCTGAGGCAATTTCTTTCAATATACTTCTTTAAAAAGAGCTAACCAGTACAAATTGCTTTGCTTTTCAGTAAAATCTGAAAAAAAATTTTAAAACTCTGATATGAAAAGCAAACAGTTTCTTCCTTAAGGCAGTAGCAAGCCCCAGCAAAGAGAATCAAGACAAACATAACCTGTTGTTTAATTGATCCCAGTTATTTTGGGCTTTGTTGGTAGGCACGCACACAGTATGTGCTTCTGGCCTGACCTGACTTGATAGGATGGTTGTCTTTCGTTCTGTGGCACTTGCCCATGTGCTTAAAGTCTCCATAATACCCATGTTATTTCTTTGTCTACCGGGGTGATTTAACAGAGAAAGAAGCTTAACATCTTCCTGGCCAAGTATTGGTTTTAGATTCTAGAATTAATATAAAACAATGTAGAAAAGTATTTTTTGGATTTTAAACATTTTTTTTCCACTCAGCATCCAGAGTTCATCTTCCAAGAATATAAGAGAAGGTCACATTCATGCTTAAAATGTTCATTGCCTCTCAATTTAATTCTATTCAACAGCTATTGATTGAGTGTCTGCCTCATGCATGCCAGGCCCTGTTCTAGATTTAGGGGATATTATCAATCAATGAAACAGATTAAAATTCGTGCCTTCTGAAGCTAATGGAAGAGGATAGTAGGGAGATAAACAAGAAATGTAATATATGGGCAGCCTGGGTGGCTCAGTGGTTTAGTGCCACCTTCAGCCCTGGGTGTGATCCTGGAGACTGAAGATCGAGTCCCACGTCGGGCTCCCTGCATGGAGCCTGCTTCTCCTTCTGCCGATGTCTCTGCCTCTCTCTCTCTGTGCCTCTCATGAGTAAATAAATAAAATCTTAAAAAAAAGATGTAATATAGAAATACTATATTATACTATTACAAGGTGATGTGTACAAAGGAAACTAATTGAGGGAGGGGCTATTACAACTTAGGTGAGATGGTCAGGGTAGGCCTAGTGGAGAGGGTGGGTGAGCAAAGACTTAAGGCAGCTGAAGGGTGTGGGTCACAAGGGCATCTGGGAGAAGTAATACTTTCCTCCAGCTTGACCTCACAGGTCCCTTGTCATTTCATCTCATGCACACTGGCCTTCCCTTCCTGCTCTCCAGCCACCACCACCGCCTCCACCACCCTCCTGGCCCCCGCATCTCATTCCCATCTCAGAACTTTGACCATGCTGTTCCATCAGCTCAGTATTCACCCTTCCCTTCCCATCCCCTGGACCAGCTCCTTGCTTTCAGGTCTTAATCCAAATATCACCTCCTCAGGTGGCCTTTCTTTGTATGTTCATTATAGCTTATGAGCTCTCCCACCATTATTCTTACAGACTTCCCTTCATATACTCAATAACTAAGTGAGATATTCAATAAACAAATAAATCCATGATACCCAATATATAGGTGTTTGAATAAATGAACAGACAAAAAGGACTAAGAAGGGGTGAGCTCGTTGAGAACAGGACTTCTGACTTGTTTATTTATCCTCAGTGCCAGGCACATAGTTGCATGTATTTGATAGAATTTATCTTCATAAATGTCATTATCAAGGATAGATATAGGGATCAAGTTATGATTTGCCTAAATTGAAGCATAATAATAAACAAACAAGATTTTATTTTATTTTTTTAAAGATTGTATTTATTTATTCATAGACACACAGAGAGAGAGGCAGAGACACAGGGAGAGGGAGAAGCAGGCTCCATGCAGGGAGCCCGATGTGGGACTCCATCCTGGGACCCCAGGATCACACCCCAGGCTGCAGGTGGCACCAAACCATTGCACCACCGGGGCTGCCCAACAAACAAGATTTTAAAAGAAGTAGGAAGCATTAAATTGTGCCTGAGGAATGACTGCCCTCCCTGCTTCACTCTTTCAGCAGAGGAACCCTTCCCTCCAGATGAAATTGTCCTTGGTTTCAGCCCTTGGTCCAGACAGGCCTGTTCAGGACACTTTCCCACCTACTGAAGGGTCACTTGGTACCTTCCTTCCTTCCCGTGAGTGCAGGTTGCCCAGCAGGAGAGTCCTACCCACCATAGAGTTTTTGCTTCTCCTTCCTCCAGTCTGAAATCTACATGTCCTTCAATATCCTCTGTGTCTCAGTCAAATTAACAAAATATAGCTGTCGTATCTCAAATTCTCAATTATCTGAGGTAGTGAAAACATTTTAAAATTTCCCCCCATAATCATTCACACTTCTGTGGGTATCTCTGGCCCCAAACATCCTATAGATGTGTAGATAGAAAACAATGTTTTCTTATTGATGTTTGCTCGGGAAATGCCTTAAGAATGATAAATGTATCCATGTAATCCCTGACTCATTTTGAAATGCACCTTAGGTGACTTATAAAAATCATGCAATAAAATTGAAACAAATGAGATAAATCAGAAAAAAAGAGAATAAAGACAACAAAATGAAGCAAGAAATAATTCCACTACAGAGAAATTCCAATCATAGGGATTCAACGAGTCACTACAAAGGACCACAGATTTAGGTCTGTGGAGGAACAGATTCACAATGTTTTGTAAGATACATACCAGGGACTCAGGACACTGGAGACCTGAAGGAAGTTTCTCCCATGTATCTTTGGAAGGGACACAGATTGAATAAGATGTACAGTGAGTTTCCAATAGTTGTTTTTTACAGTGTCACTCAAGCCTCACAGCAAAGTGAAGTCTTCAAGAATGCAGTCCTCTGAGGGAACAAAGTGATGTAATTCAAATATGAAGTTCTTTATCTGACTTGATCCAGGGATAAAGTTTAAATATCTGAACGAAACAAAAGACTACATCCTTCCATAGATATTATTTTCTGCAATCAAGCTTTGATAAGAATCAAGCGACAGAGAAGTCAAGGATAAAATGTGTGGCAGGGACCTAATGTGTTGAAACTCTGTCTCCCTGACTAGATGCAGGTATATACCTAAGAGCTTGGCACCCACATGTGAATAACAAAGGTTCCTAACCAGGCTGGGTGTCTGCATAGACCCACCTCTGTAAAGAAGCAGACTAAGGTGTACTCATGGGCCAGGGCCAGATTTCCTTCAGAAAACAGTTCACGTTTGCTCTAACACAACAAATGGACAGCCAAAGCCCCACGGAGCATGACCACCATGTGACATAAATAACAACCCCCTCCCCCCCCACAAACATACATTCCACAGTTAAATATAAATTCAGTTTTCTCTTATCCTGTTTTGGTTTATTTATCCTATGCATCCCCACCCGTCAGTGTAGATAGTTGGGAACTGACCGTTAAAAACAAAAATCAATCTGTAGAGAAAAAGTCATTTTGGATTCATGACTAGGGCTCTAGGCTGTTGGCTTAGTGTTTAACTTGGCTCCCTCTCAATGCGGTCCTGTATAGGAGATAGGTCACCACTTATAGCTTCCTGCACCAGCAGGAGGATTTTGTTTTTCAGAAAATATGTACACTTGGTAAGCTGTCAAAGTGAGCTGTACTTAAGGTATGCGTTATTCAGAGGGAGAACATATTTTCAGCACTACTTGAAGTCTTTATTCCTGACAACGCATTAAGAATTCAACACAGTAATCTTATTGTTTTAGCTGTTGCTTTTACCATTACTCATGCAACATGACTGGAAAAAAAACTAATGATCATTTTTCCCTCCTGCCGTGTTGTGTGTGTATGTGTGTGAATTTTTTTTTTTTTTAAACTTTTGGTTTGGGATGAATGCTCCTAACAATCCACCATCTGGTGTCCAAATATTTTTACAGACATGAATCCAAATACCACAAAATCATTGCCACGGCTCAGGTTATGTGAGTTTTTTTCTTAGGCAGACTTTTTATTAAACGTGATTATTCTGGACTCTGAGAATCTCAGCCAGGAACATTGAGATTTAGCCTCGATGACCAGTATAAAAATAGATGGAACGGAGAACTCCCTGGAGCTAATCGCAAGACCAAAAAAAATGAACTTTTATTTTGTTATCATACTCGGCAGTATACAGAGTGAATCAAAGTGACAACTTGTGCTGCATTCCTGCTGTAATCATCACGGGCGGAGAAGATAAGGTGTGAGTAAGCTCTGCGGGAATCGAGTTTCAGCCCCGCCAGGTGTAATCAGAACCGTGGCCTTAAAACAAAGGCCTCCGCTCCACCTCCTCAGCCGGAGGACGGTTCGCTTCCCCATCCCCCAAACACTCAAAGGAAGAAGAAGCATCAGGTCTGCTAGAGCAAAATAAAACCAAACAAACCAACAATAGCAAGCTTGGGGGCTATCTCCCCCCCCCCTTTACACCCTGGGATCCCAGTGTCTACGTTAAACAGTGGATACCCCCCCTTCTCTAATGTAATGATGGCAGCAGTTTTTAAAAATGAGGATTTCCCTCTTAACCATTTGTAGAGAAACTTGGTTAGTGAGTCTGTGTGTTGTGACAGTTCCTAGGACAGCGCCAAGATGCTCTTTTGGGGAAAAGATAGTACATTTGCTCAAGATGTCACCCAAAGTTTTAGAGCACAGAGAAAATTGCTCGTGTCAGTGAATGTGCCACACGGAGGAGAAGAATTTGTAAGGCTAGACTCCCTCGCAAAGTTAAACATCAGGGCAAACAGAGCCAAAAGGATGACATAGCCTTGCAGCTTCCAGCTTTGCTAATGAAATCAATCAGAATGTTCATTAAAATAATCCCAGAACTCGGCACGTCCACAGCTTGTTACTGGTAAGAATGTCCTAGAATGACTGGATTTTGATGCAGCTGCTTTGGGAGAAAGGGGGAGTCACCACTCCCATTTCAGTGGCGGGCAAACTAAGGGACAGTGGAAATTAAGCCGTTTTGCTAAGGTCCCTGTAGGTCAGCGGTGAGCTGGAGATAGGTCAGAAAGGGAGAGGAAGTGTAGACATCGGTGATAAGGCTATAACTAGAGGAAATTAAAACCCTGTAGTGTGGGAAAAGAACAATTAGCCAAGACAGAGGAGCAGGAAGGAATACAGAATGAATTACAATCAGAGGAAACGAGCCAGCAACAAAGGAGAAGGGATGGGAGGTGGGATGCCTTGGGGTGGGAGCTTGAGAGGAGTCAGGAGAAATGATTTAGGGAGGCTGGCTCTCTTTGGTTCGGTCAGGGCCTTATTGTTTGGTTGCTGAGGCTCATAATTTAACCCCTTTATACCTCGGAGTGTCACACTCTAAGGCAGCTATCTTTATTCATGAAGCTCTTTGAGGCTGTTACATGAATATTATGAATTCCAGATGAGAATGACTTCATAATTAGTTTAGAAAAACCTGTCCTTCACCCTTACAAAAGGACAAAAGTTTGGATCCGTAAGCAAAATCTTTCCATCAGAAAACTAAGAAACACCTAGAGCGTTTTAGCAAGTTTAGATGGTGTAAGACCAAGAAGAAAGGATTTGTGAAAATCAGATTTTTTTTAAAAGAGAAAACACGTAGAAGTATTTAAAAGTAATTTCTATGACTATCAAAATTACCCAAGGAGATGAAATGTTTTACGATTAGTAGGAAGTCATGGAAAAAAGTACAATTGCTTTATGACAATGAGAATGTGCTTCTCTTTTAAATCAATGTGTTTAGCATACGTGATTATTGGCACAAGTGAAAAAGAATTACTGTGAGGCCAGAAGAAAATGACTTTTGACTCACTCCTAAAAATCAATTGGCAGAAAGCTAAAGGGAGGCGTGATTTTAACCAGCGGAGAAGTTAATATCATGGGCGAAAGGCAAGGAGGAGGATGAGCCACAGCAGCTAGTCATTGAAGAGGAGGGTTGATTATAAAGTAGATGAGGATGCTAAATAGGATTAGAAGAACCAGATACTATTACAAAGGGTTGATTGAAGGGGCAAAGTGGATAATGAGGCAAAGTAAGGATTCTTTAAAAAATCCTCTGTGTCCAGGAAATGAATTAACTGCTCAGAAAAACTACTAGATGAGGAAAGATCACATGAGAGTGACAAAAATGACCATGGGAAAAACAGAAGGCTCTTGATTTGTAAAACCAGCATACTTAAAGAGAAAAAAATTTTAAAAGGGGGTGGGAGGATTGAAACAATACTTAGAGGGTAGAAAAGTGAACTGAGAAAATCTAAAGTAGACAGTGATGGAAGAATGGCTTTAGAAAAAGCCACACGATGAAAGATTCTTCAAATACCTCAAAAGTGATCGTGGGTGAGGGAGCACATTTTTGGAACTGGAAGCATCAAACTAGGTTTTATTCTAATTTATTTTAGTTTGGTGTTTTGGTCTTCATAAAGCCAATAAAATGTATCGGAAATGGGAACAGGAGCAGAAGGGTGATGAATGATGGCAATTAGGACTTTCCCTCCAATAAACTAAGAAGAGGCAACTCCTGAGCAGGGAGGAAACCCTGCAGGGATTAATGCCGCTTCAGGGCAGCGTTTGGAGGGCTCCTGGGAGACATGGATACTCAGGGGAACCAGAGCCAAGTAAATCTCACGTATTTCTAGAAGCAGACTGGTGAAGAAGCATAAAATTGCTAGCCTTTCCCTTTTAACTCAGGAGCAACTGAATAATTTAAAGGTAGGTAAGGCCCAGGGATGGAATTACCAAATGCCTAGCTAGTTAGAAGTTCAGAAAATAAACCAATCTGATTTCAGGAAAAGTTACCTCTTGATTAAAATCCTTGCAGAGGTTTTGGCTCTTTACATGTACAGAGAAGTCCGGAGAATAAGCATTTGTGGGGAACATCATCATATCCTGCAAATGTTAGGTGCTAACTAACGTCACAGAGAGGAGACTGGTTAGGACGTAGTAAGAACAGATAAAACAAGTCCTCCTTGCTCTGAGACTGGAACACTCTCATGGAGCAGACATCCATGTAGACACAAAGGTTCTCACAAGCTTGGCCGTCCAGTGATGGCTTTACAGTGTACGCATGAGCAAGAGAATCTCATTCTCAGATCCATCTACAAAGAGATGACATCACAGAGAAGGTGTATACATGAAGAAATCCTTGAAACAGTTTGCTTCGCAGACACAGATGGTGGGATAGGGTAGGTCCTGCCGATACAGGAGGAGCCTCTGAGAAGGTCCAGAGCCCAGAGTAGGAAATGAGACTGAGGACTCCCTTGTAGATCTTGGTGAGAGCGTATGTTGGGTAAGGCACAATGGGAAAGGTAAGGTATTCTAGAAAAAGGCAGGTTAGGGCATGGGCTCTGAGACAGACCAGGTTGGAAGTCCAGCTCCATCACTGTAAACATCTTTTTAAACCTCTTCATGCTTTGGTCTCCTCCTCTTACAAATGGGATTTTAACAGAACCTAGCTTAAGGATTGTTCTAAGAGTTAAGTGAGATAATATGTGAAAAATAAGAACTCCAGCATAGCTATGGCTGTGAATGAACTGTAGTCAGTGGGAGGATGAGAACACACACTTTCCTAGCTTCCTCAAGGTCATCTCTGGCTGACTTCTACAGCCTTTTCAAAACTTTTATGCTCTCCAAAGACCACAGCCCCATCTGACCCTCTCTCTAAGACATGGTGGGAAGGCCCCCTTCACCCTCAGTTTCCCTTTCTTCCACTCAGAGCACAGTGCATTTCTTCTCTGCTGATCCCCCCGCCCCCCTATGGTAGAGGACACAGTGCTCCCACTCCTTTCCAAAGCTAGGCTCTCCCTTGAACCAGTGATTCAATGGTTGCTTCAAGGCTCTGGCGGGATGACGTTTCATTAGCAAGCCCCTCCTGCTCTCCTCACCATAGTAACACCTCCATGGGCTCCCCCACATGCTCAGTTTTTCTCTGGCTTTGCATCTTTGCCTCCATGAACACCTGATTTCTCTCCTTCCTGCAAGAGCTAAACTCCTCTCTGTGTTTTGTCCCCTCACTGTTGAAACAGCCGTCTGAGGCTCACCAGAGATGAATCTAACCAGTTTTTATTTCTTATTCTATTCTAGCTTCTTGTGATTCTAAGTTCATCTTCAGTGACAGGTTGTCTCTCTCTGTTTTGATTATTCCTTCTTGGCCTCTTCTTTCCTCAGTCTGTTCCTGTATGCATCTCTGAGGATTCTAGATTGAGTGCATCCCATCTCTTAAGCTGTCCTTTGAAAAACTCATGTCATTGCCTTTTATTTATTTTTTTAAGATTTTATTTATTCATGAGAGACACACAGACAGAGAGGGGCAGAGACATAGGCAGAGGGAGGAGAAGCAGGCTTTATGCAAGGAGCCCAATGTAGGACTCAATCCTGGGACTCCGGGATCACGCCCTGAGCTGAAGACAGACGCTCAACCACTGAGCCACCCAGGCATCCCATGTCATTGCCTTTTAATTTCATATATTCATCCACTCAAAAAATATTTGACTGCCACTGAACCATCATTTATATCTAAAACTATCTATTTTTCCATTTCTACTCCCATCTGCATTTTGTCCTGTCCTTCCTCTGGATAAATGACATCTTAATCACTCCACCTGAATGACAATCTTAGAAGTCATTTTCAGCCTCCTCACCTAGACATGTGCTCAGCCACTGAGTTGGTACAGGGGTGTACACTGGGTTCTTTTACATAAGCTAACTTTTCTCTCAAGAAAATAAAAGCTAGCTTACTTCTCAGGGGCAGAAGCTAATTTTATTTCTCTTTGCATTTTCCCCAAATGACTTATTAGCATTTCCGGGACTAAGTGGAACTCCATAAATATCGTTGAATTATATTGAGTTGAAATCACTCATGAAGCGATTGACAGTTATAAGGATCTTAGAAGACATTATCTGTTAATTCTCTGGCAAAAAATGCAAATGTACTCAGTTATCAATTAATAGTTACAGTTAAGATGCTAAAACTCCATAGAAAAGATACAACAAAAATATGTAATGGGCCTAAAAACATTAATTGTGAAGATGGAAGATGCTTCTTCCTTCTTCAGAGAGAAGATGGTCCTTTGTTTCGCAAAAGGCCTTGCATGTGAAAGGTGAAACCCCCAAGGATAAATTGCCTTGTGTGAGAAAAGCATCAAGAATTGAAGGCTGAGGGATCCCTGGGTGGCGCAGCGGTTTCGCGCCTGCCTTTGGCCCAGGGCGCGATCCTGGAGATCCAGGATCGAATCCCACGTCGGGCTCCCGGTGCATGGAGCCTGCTTCTCCCTCTGCCTGTGTCTCTGCCTCTCTCTCTCTCTCTCTCTCTCTCTCTCTCTCTGTGACTATCATAAATAAATAAATTAAAAAAATTATTAAAAAAAAAAAAAAGAATTGAAGGCTGAAAGCCAGAGGGAAGAGAAGAGAGGAAGAGAAAGAGGAGCCCAAGGGAAGTGGGGTGATAGGGTGATGTGGGGGGGCACCACAAAGACAGCCAGGAAGTGGTTAAAGATGGCCTAGTGAGAATTAAACACAGTGGGGGGCAGCCCGGGGGGGGGGGGGGGGGGGGGGGGGGGCTCAGCGGTTTAGTGCCACCTTCCCAGGGCGTGATCCTGGAGACCAGGGATCCAGTCCCATGTCAGGCTCCCTGCATGGAACCTGCTTCTTCCTCTGCCTGTGTCTCTGCCTCTCTCTCTCTCTCTCTCTCTCTCTCTCTCTCTCTCTCTATCTATCTATCTATCATGAATAAATAAATAAAATCTTTAAAAAAAAATAAACACAGTGGGGTCCAATCTTTGTTTCCCACTATTGGCTGTGCTGTGCTATAATTTCATGTAACTCCCATCATCTCCTCTATATTTTAGAACCTCAATTAAAGTCTGCCTTGTGGTGCTCCACATCACCTGTGGAGGGCCACTCAAGTCCCTCTGGGAGAAGCTGCTGCAAGGAACGAAGTCATGCTGACCTCCAGCTGATGCACCTTCGGGACCCTCCGCAATGTTCACATCTCCCCCAGCCTCTCCAGCCAGGGACTGAGCTCAGTGGAGAGCTCTAGCTGGGCTGTTTCTGCCCAGTGCAGGACTCCTCTGATGGGCGATCTTCGCTCTAGATTTCCCACCTGCCTGCTCAGGACTTTCCTAGAGCTGTGCTGTTCTCTGAAGCTCTTCCTACCAATCCTTTTCCTTCCCTTTCTCTCTTCACAGGTGTCAGGCCTGCATCATGTTCTAGGGTTCCCCCTACCTACTCCTGTGAGAGCGCGCTCTCTCTCTCTCTCTCCCCCCCCCCTTTATCTTTCACAAGCATTTTCCTTAAGACATTTCTTGCATTTCTAATTCTGTCCTGGTGACTGAATCTCAGAGGAAATGAACTGACACAGTGGGATGTTTTTCTTGGGAGTAGGGTGTGAGGGTACGGGAATTGGAGCAGTTTCCACAGTGGGGTGACACAGTGTGGAAAAGGAGCTGTGCATATGGGAGGTGAGGGGCCAGAGTAGGAATTGAGAATTAACAGAAGCAGGAAGCTGAGTCCAGAAATAACAAGGATAAGAATCATCTAGAGATTTGGAAAGAGAAGCAGGGTGTTCCATTCCATTTTAATCTTAAAGGATACCTTACGCTTGCAGCTGGAGAACTTTGCAGGATATCCAGGCATCTTGCTGTGTGTGAGCAGGCTCAAAACAAGAAGCTCTTGGGATCCCTGGGTGGCGCAGCGGTTTGGCGCCTGCCTTTGGCCCTGGGCGCGACTCTGGAGACCCCGGATCGAATCCCACGTCGGGCTCCTGGTGCATGGAGCCTGCTTCTCCCTCTGCCTATGTCTCTGCCTCTCTCTCTCTCTCTCTCTGTGTGTGTGTGTGACTATCATAAAATAAATAAAAAATTTAAAAAAAAAAGCAAGAAGCTCTTAACATGCTCTGAAAGGAGACCTGCAACCCAAGGGAAGTGGAGGGTGCTAAGAGAGCACAGAGCCTTTACCTGTAGCACCTACCACTGGGCTTGGCAGAGAGGAAGCTGGAAGGCCAGCTCCAAGTGAGTGCACTTTTCCTTTTCCAGATGAATTGCATTAGATACTCAGTGAACTGGTGAGTGATGTCACCAAAATACAGTTAGCAACCATTATGAAATTTGGAAGAAGGAAAAAGTTATGAATTAGGCATGGATTTCAAATGACACCAGGATGTTCACTCACTCACTTTGTTCACTCACAGTACTAGCACAGTATTGTCATTTTACATGACTTTTGATATAATTGCTTAATTCTGCAAGATGGTCTGTAGCTCTCTGCCTTATGGCCACCTCTGTCTCACTTACCTCTCACTGTCCAAACACCCTGAGACTCAGTCAGTCCAAGAAGGGAGGTGATGAGAGCTGATATTATTGGCTACGCTAAGTGCTTCCCATGCACTTTATCAAACGATGTTTACCTAATTAAGAGGGTCCACTAAAGAGATTTTCTTGAGCAAAGAAAGACTGCTCCATGTTCTGGTGTACATTTTAAACATCTCTCAGACACCTTATTACCCCCAAAGTGTCAGGTGACTCTACCAACTAATGACCAGTTATTTGACGAGATGTTCAACAAGATTCTAGACTGTATTGTAAAGGCAGTTTCGATAGCCTGTTGTTGTATAATAAGTAATTGAAGAACCACCAGTGTTTAACTGAGGGTGTCTGGCCCTGCATGACCATTGGACACATACGAATCACTACGTAAAGGGGCAGCTCCTGTAAAAATTCACTATTCATAATCTTAGTTCTGAACTGCCTTTCTGGATGTGTTCTTCCTACTGTTTCTCTTCTACTCCTGACCCTCTGAGCTAATAAATTTACTGTTTGAGGTCCTTCTTCTGTTCCCTGTTCTACTTTGGACTTGATGTTGCTCTTGCCAGCAAAGACACTGATCCTCCCCTTCACAGGACTGCCTTCGGCCATTTCAGGCGTCCTCCTAGGTAAACTGGAAGCCCTTTCAACAGGGCTCCACTCCCGGGGGCGGAACACCTAGCAGGTTTGGTGGTGGAACTGGATACTGGGAAGGCATGAGCTGACACGGTTTGACCCTCAAATATTTGGGAGAAGCATTCTTTTTTTCTTATTCTCTAAGGCCCTAAGAGATAGAATGAGGAATAGTGGGACATTAAAGGGACAGAATATAGCTTAAAACAAAAATCAAAGGTATTAGCAGTCAGAGCAGCCACAGCTGTCATTTCTCATCACTGAAAGGTGTTCAAGCAAAAGCTAGCTGGCCATCAAGTGGAACCACTCGCAAGAGGAGTCATGCATTGGATGGATCATTTTACTAGAGGTCTACAGCTTCCTTCAGCACTGAGCTTCTCAGAGTCAAGTGTCATGGTTCTTTAAGTTGAAAAAGAAAAGTCGGATGCTTGTCTCCAAGGAACAATTTGGAGTGCGAATCAATGGAAGGCCATTTGCATATGGCTACTGCCCAGAAGGAACTTACAGGTCGAGATGAGAGGCCGGAGAGTTTGAATCTGTGTTGGGGTTGAGGACCCGGTAAACTGTTTTTCTGTTAACTGTGTAACTCTCAGAAGGGATCCAGTAAACCGTGTTTTTCTGTGTCGAATGGATCAGCTTAGACCTGAGGAATGTCAGCAATTTTCATCTTCCCACACGGCTAGTCTATAGTAATTAGTTTTACTGCTTTTTTCACAAGCTATTACTTTAATTATTTTAATTAGATTGTTCATGCACTCAAGTTGTTTACAAGCACTTTCCTTTTTATAGCACATCAATAAACAGTAGAAGGGAAACTACCAGCTTGGAGGAAGCCAAGTTTTTATCGGGTAGGCCATGGGCAAGAGCATGGAAGAGCTTCTTCTACTGTAAACTGGGGGCTGCCCAGCAAGCTGGGACCTCCTTAGAGAGGAGGAGAGTCCCTTCTACTGGGCGGATCTAAGTCACGTGGGTATCCTCTGTGGTCCTTGCCCCTTCAGTCAGAGCAACAGAGAGCAAATAACCTGTTTTCTGTATGTTCCTCTGACAACCACCACCACAGAGTAAATATTAAAGGTAGGCTTTTGTTAAAATTCCACGTCTGTGGCATCTCTCGGGTATTTGACATCTGATTCCACCTCTTACTGGTGTGTGACCTTGAAGAAGTAACTTCTCAAATTCTCGGTTTGCCTATCTGTCAAATGAAGGCAAAAGCACCAAACCAGTGGAATCCTTTTGATTATTAAAGGATTTTGCTGGGCAGCCCCGGTGGCCCAGCACCTGATCCTGGAGACCCGGGATCGAATCCCATGTCTGGCTCCCTGCGTGGAGCCTGCTTCTCCCTCTGCCTGTGCTCCCACTGTGCCAGCACAGAATGGTGGTTGGACCATCATCTCTTCCCTCTTGCCTTCTTCTTCCCCTTCCCTTTTCTGCTCTTCCCATCTCAGCATGACAAAATGGGACTCTGGCCTAGACTTCAGGGCTCTTTTTTACTTCCTTACTGTTCTTAAGCCTGTACTTTACATAAGTATGAAAGAGAGAAAGTGAAATAACAATTTCCAAGGAATTATCACTCTTTGAATAGTCTTATTGGGACATCTGAAAGACCTCAAGTTCCTTTTCTCTGGGGTGGTTAGCTCATGCTCTCAAAAGTCATGCGCAGGAGCCCTTTGGAACGTGTGTCCCTTGGCAGATTCTTCCCTCCCCCTGGGGGAGGCCAGCGTCCCTGGGGGCGGGGAGGGTGCGCTGCAGGTGCAGGAGGCTCCCCATGCTCCACCCCGCCTCCGCCTCCAGGGACTGGCCCTCCCGGGGAGGAGACCGGGACTGGGACAGAAGACCCTGTGCCTCATTAATTTTTTTTTAAAGTACCTAAAACCTACTTTGAACTTTTCTTTACCAAAGCCCAGCACTAGAAAGCCCTGCTGCCGTGCTCTCAGGGCCCTCTCTCATTTGCTCAGGTGTAAACTTGGAAAAGAAACCAGAGTCGCCAAAGCAGCCCCGCCTTCGATAACCCGTCAAAGCAGGGTATTGGGGCTCTTTGCAGCAGATCCCAGGAACCCCATTTCCCCCCTATATGATGGGGCTGCCAAATTGCAACCAGTGAAGCATAATCTTAAAAGGTGATTTTCATTAAAACTTTAATAGAAACAGAAAATTTTTCTCCAGTTCTTCTATGAGTAGGATCTAGAACAGAGAAAGAAAAGATTTGGTGTATGTTGAATTGAAATGTTGTACTTGACTCCGTGTGTTGTATTTTTGTTCCAATTAAATAGAGCTGTGTGTTAATTTTCATCTTAATTTAAAGAACCAGAGGAGGAATCGGCCCCTTAGGTTTTCAAAAGGAATCTTTTGGCACCATCTTGTGACTATTTATGGTACCATTTAACCAAAACCAAAAGCGGTCTTCTGGAACTCTCTTGTGGCGCCTCATGGAACTGAGAAAAAAATGACAGCTACGAATAATGCTTCTTGTCTCAGATATCATGAAGATTTTCGTTCCTTCTGCTGTTATAAATATTAGCGACTCGCTGAAGAGTCACAGTACAGCCACACTCATTATTTTCTTTGTGTAAATTTGAAACACAACATAACAATAAAGTCTCATTTTAACCTCAAAGATGGAAAAAAGGGAAATCTCTCCAACATTTTAACATTTGTTAAGAACCACAAAAATTGATCAGTCCGGGGTGCCTGGGTGGCTCAGCCCGCTAAGCAGCTGCCTACACCTCAGATTGTTAACCCTCTGGGTCCTGGGATCCCTGGGTCCTGGGAACCTTCAGCTTGGGCTCTTCACTCAGCAGGGAGCCTGCTTCTCCTTCTCCCTCTGCTCCTCCCCCTTCATGCTCACTCACTCTCTCTCAAAGAAATAAATAAAATCTTAAAAAAAAAAAAAAAAAAGACCAAAGAAAACATAAACTGTCCTGGTACTATACTCATGCAGCAGAACCACGTACCTGGAAATGCCCACCCCTCCTGGTAAGCTTATTGTGCTTTCTAATCTCCTCAGGTGTGCCGATAGTTAATTTTCACAACAGCCCTAAGAGGTAGGACTCTATTATAATTGTCATCCCCCACTGAGAAAACTGAAGCACAGAAAGGCAATTGACTGCAAAAGGCCAATGACCAGTGAGTGCCAGAGCTGGGATGCATCCAGGCCATTCCCTCACAGCCCACATCCCTCACCCCTACCTCACAGTGCCTCTTGCTCTGCTAGCACTCCCCGGTATGTGATTTCAGTGACTGTTATTGTTCTGTGTTAATCTTCACTGTTATGATAGCCTTTGGGCAATGTCACCTAAGTGCTTATTAAATGGTGGTGGCAGTGTCAGTCCTGAGAAAAGTGCCTGAAAATACTCTGTCGACATGGACTTAAGTTGTGCGAAAAGTTGAAGTGCAATGTAAGACATCAGCAAAGTCTCATTTTAACCTCAAAAATGGAAATAAAGGAGATCCCACTACATTTTCTACATTTGCTAAGAACCACAACATTCTAAGCTGGCCAGCCAAACAAGTGCATAATGTTTGTGCTGTTAATATAGGAGAGACTTTTCAGGATTGCCCAGCCTTGACACTATGGACATTTGGGGCCTGATTTTCCTTGTTGTTGAGGGCTCTCCTGTGCATTGTAGGATATTTAGCAGCATCCCTGTGAATGGATGCCAGTTGTGACAATAGTCCATTGAAGGAAAGCAAGAGTTCAGGGTGATGACGGTTTCTTATTGGCCAAGTTGTGGCATTTTCTTATCAGCTGAGCTTGTTGCCAGGCAAGAAGAAACTCTTCCTTCCTCCTGCTGGAGTAGTAAAGTAGTCTTCTTCTTGTTGGATATGTAAGTAAATCTCTTCCTGTTGGGGTCTGCAACTGACCATGAGTGATGAGGTGTGAGAACTCCTTGCAGCCTTTGGTCCATCTTAGGAGGTTTCCCTTATTCAGTTTCATTAGTTTTATTTAAGATGATTTCTGGGACGCCTGGCTGGATCAGTCAGTTGGACATCTGCCTTTGGCTCAGGTCATGATCCTGGGTTCCTGAAATTGAGCCCCATGTCAGGCTTAATGATTTCTGTGTCAAGGTTTTTATATCCTCATCCAAGGCCTTGGATGAAAATGGGGCTTGACCTTGACAAATCCATTGCAACTCACTTCTCCACTTTGAGATAGAGTGAAATGTCTAGATCCTAATACACTTGTGCCCCAAATATCTTCCCTTCCTTAAAAGTTTACTTTCCTCTTTAAGTATATGGAAAGGTTTTGTCTGTATTCCATCTGAGTTGTCTAACAAGAACTGTTTTTTAGTGTTTGTGCTTCTTCCTCTGCTCATGGCTGCTCCATGCCTTGAATTCCTAGGCATGAGTTCTACCAGAAGGCTCTTCCACCTGCACCAGAGGAGGAGTGAGTGTGGGCCAGGCCACACTTCGGTTATTAAACATTCCCTTTATTTTCTAGTAATAAATATTTGCAAGTGTTATATCCTCTGGTTAGATCGACCTGTTTATCATTAAATACTACCTATCTTTGTCACTTATTACAGTCTTTGTTTTAAGGTCTATTTTGTGTTGGGGCGCCTGGGTGGCTCAGTTTGTTAAGTGTCCGACTATGGATTTCTGCTCAAGTCATGATCTCAAGGTTGTGAGATGGAGCCCATCTCTGTGCTGGGTGTGGAGTCTACTTAAGATTTTCTTTCTCCCTCTGCCCCTCTCCCACTTCCTCTCTAAAAAAGAAGAGAGAGAGAGGAGAGAGAGAGAGAGAGAAATTTAAGAGGAAGAATGATAAGTACCTTGTAGGCTAATTAATAGATTTTGAAGAAAGTCCCTGGGAATTGGTAGTGAACATATTGACCAAGTTTTATGACAATGTGGCTAATGGTTCTCTATGTTCTCTATGTTTTTTCCAATTATCAGGAAGAATTGAAGAACTGCAGGCTAAGTACGAGGAAGTAGGTTCAAAGTCAGCTGTGTGAAACAGTGCTTGGAGCGTTGCTAACTCATCTCTGTTCAGGGACACCCTCACCAATCTGGCAGGCAACTTCAGGTCTGCCCCCACTAGAACAACTATAACAACTAGGATATTCATCCTGGATGGGTGGGAAGTTTTGGCCTTTTTTTTTTTTTTTTTTGAAGAATGACAGTAGCTGGATCATTTTATGGTTTAGTCCATCATCCCACCCTCAGATCCATTCAAACAAAAGCAAAATGTCTCAGGAGTTTCTGCAGTTACAGATATCATGGCTCTTTGGAGAGATTTCCCCGTGACAAACTTCCATGGGAAACCATAGATGAAGTTTAACTAATATTTGAACTCTTACTGCCTGGGATTGGATTTATGGTGCCGATGCAGATGACCCCTTGGAAATTGAGAAACTGACCCAAAGAATGCTACATAAATTCTTATGGTCAGTTCTCAGCGCTGGGAAACCTGCACTGGAACTGGATGAAGTCTTAAGAGATTTCTTTTTTAATTAATTAATTAATTAATTTGACAGAGAGAGAGCACAAGCAGGCTAAGTGGCAGGCAAAGGGAGAGGGAGAAACAGACTCTGTGCTGAGCAGGGAGCCCGACTGCAGAACCCTAGGATCATGACCCAAGACCAATGCTTTACTCACTGAACTACCCAGGTGCCCCAAGAGATGTTATTTTGTTAATGTAGCAGCAAGTATCCCAGACTGAGGTAGACTCTTAAAAAAAGAGTTTCTGCTTTGTGAGCCACCCAGGTGCCCCACACTTGGACTTTTTTTCTTTTCTGAATAAAAGACCTGGGTGTAATTAGGGGATGATTGAAGTAAAGGTGAAATTATCAACACTGAAAGCAGATGGATGCAGTGATTTTGAGGCAATGGAGAGCAGACAACAGTAGCCCCTGTAATGGGAGCATTTCAAGCCCCAAGGGGCAATGAGAGAGAGAGAGAGCTCTAAATGATCTTTGTTTTTCAGAATCACCTCTGGAAACTTCCTCATGAAGGAAAACCCCTGGTGAGATTCTCCCAATCTGTGGAAGGGCCTTCTATTTATTTATTTATTTTTTTTTTAAGATTTTATTTATTTATTCATGATAGTCACACAGAGAGAGACAGAGAGGCAGAGACACAGGCAGAGGGAGAAGCAGGCTCCATGCACCGGGAGCCCCACGTGGGATTTGTTTTTTTTTTTTTTTTAATTATTTTTATTTATTTATGACAATCACACAGATAGAGAGAGAGAGGCAGAGACACAGGCAGAGGGAGAAGCAGGCTCCATGCACCGGGAGCCCGACGTGGGATTCGATCCCGGGTCTCCAGGACCGCGCCCTGGGCCAAAGGCAGGCGCCAAACCGCTGCGCCACCCAGGGATCCCCCCACGTGGATTTGATCCCAGGTCTCCAGGATCGCGCCTGGCCAAAGGCAGGCGCCAAACCGCTGCGCCACCCAGGGATCCCCAAGGGCCTTCTATTTAATTGGTCAATCTGTCATCACTTACTGTGATTTGACCACTTGTTATCCTACTCATTGAGGAGTTACTCAGAAAAAGCAGGGAATGGTCCCAGCTCCTGCACCTCCTATAAAGGTAATACCTGTTAACTTCCAGATGTCTACTCCACCCCTATTCTTATAACTATCACTAAGTCATTTCTTCTGATAGACCAATGCTCCCCAACTGGTGGTGTAAACAAATAGGATGGACTGCCCCCAGGCAGTCCTTCTAAAAAGAAGGACTAAACTCAATTGTTTAAACTTAAGTGGGAATTTCAAGGTTTACCAGCTGGCCAAGAGGTAAAGTTGGAGACACTGTCAACATTCCCTTTAAGTAAAGGATCCCTTTACTTAGGAAGGATCCTACTTAGGAAGCCTCACAATTATAAACAATATTTTCATTTCATGGGCATGGTATTCATATGCCCTCAGGAGTATACTTACATCGTGGAATTTAGGCATTAAGCTCCCTGCCCCCTGAAAACACAGTGATCTGCGACTTAACCATAGTCATAAGAAATCTTCAGGTGTTTAAGGAAGCAACACCAGTAAATCATGTAGCTCTCAGAACTTCAGAGATCTCTCCCAAAAGAGGCTACCCTTTGTTCTCAGAAGGATTCTGAGAGATATTTATGTGCATCCTGTATATAGTTATCCCTAAATCAGGACTCATCCAATTAGAAAAAGTGTACAAAAAATTAGTCCCTGACTATAGCTGAAGTGATCAATGCTACTGCCTCAACTCAGTGGGCAGTGTTGCGATGGATGAGGGAATTGCCCTAAACTTCCCCCTGGAGGGCCAAGTAGAACCTGTGTAATCAAGATCAGTATAGAAATACAAGGAGAAAATCCCTTGACTTTCTAAGGCAGAACCTGATGGTATATGGGATTTATTCAGCGGCCTGGATCTGGAACCCTGGGAGGCATAGTTGAGGCCAATTCTGCAGGTTAACCCCAGCCTATGATCGGAGTCCTAGCAATGATAAACTGATCAGATATTGCATTACACAAATTGAGCAGATTTTGGTCTTTCATTTGGTCAGATTCATCAGAGAAGCCAACAGAGTGATAGACCCATAGGAGAAGTTTCCAGAACCTAAGTCAGTGTAGATAGACATGCCTATCATCTAGTATGATAAGGTTTACTTTCAGAACAAAGAGCAGGCAGGCAGGGTTGCTTTCCATTATGAAATATTTGGGTTGTCTAAGCTCAAGGTTCCTTTCCTGTGCCAGAATCCAATGTATGTGTAGGTGTCAGCTGACTCTTCCTGCATCACCCCATGGTGCAGGGACAGCTGGGGCACAAGTGGTCATACTTTGGTGTTTACTTTGTGAGTAATGAAGTCCTCTTTGCCTTTAATCCAGAAGTCTCAGCTCTCTTGCCAGGATCCACCAAATTGTAGCAGGCTAACTTCTGAGCTTGCAAATAGGGTAAAAATCTCAGACTCTTCAGTTTTTGACATCAATCCATTGTATTTATAAACGGGTTAAAGTTTTCCATCAAGTAAACTTAGGATAATCCTGTTCCTCCCCACCCATAAAAGAAAAACTAATGAGGGACTAAGGTGATGTTTGGTGTCCTTCACAGCTTCCTCCCCACCTGCAGGCTTGCACAGCTCTTTAAACAGCCCTCCCCCAAGGATAAAAGACTTCAGTGGATCTCTCCAGGCTCTGCCTCTTGCTCTCTCTTATACCATCTATCTTACCCCTGTAGCTTGTTTTTAATCTCTGTCCACCTTAGTTTTAGTGGCCACTGCTGGTTAGATATCTGGTATCCATTCTCTATCATTCCCTCTACCCCCAGTATGAGTTCCTGTGGGAACCCAGCCCCATTCAGACATTCACTCATTTCACAGCAGCCAGGGGAAGTTAACACCATCCCCATCTTCAGGGGTGGAACTGATTGTTCTGTGAGCAACCCACTCCTTCTCTTTGCCAAAAAATGGATTCTGGCCAACGAGATGTTAGAGGAAATCTAAGGAGGAACTTCTCAGAGAAATTACCTTTCTGTCATAAGAGAAGGCCACAGAAAGAAACATATCCAATTTCTAGTTGTTATGTTTGGAGCTTCTGCAGCCATTTGATCCCAGCCTGAAAATGAAGCCACCATTCAGGATGGCAGGACAGAGATGATGATAACGTTATAATGCTCAGTCAAATAGAGAGAGAGCCCACTCTCTCTCTCTCTCTCTGTCTCTCTCTGGGAGATATTTCCTAAATATTTAAGTCTGTTTGAGTATGGGATTTCTATCACTTTTGACCCTACACGGACCTAAGTCCTGCTCACACCTGGGCACTCTTCTAAGTACCTTAAATGAATTCATGTAGTTAAGTCTTATAACAAACCCATGGGTTTATTATTTCCTTCATTTGGAAGGTAAGGAAACTAAGATACAGAGAGCTTAAATATCCTGCTCAGGACACACAGCTACTTAAGTGACAAAGCTAGGATTCAAAACTAGGTCTGGCTCAGAATCCACAGACATAACCACTACTCTATCACTTCTCACTTCTCACTATGCTGTTACTTGCAGCCTGGAAAGCCTTTCAACAGATACTGACTACACCCTGCTTTTCAAGGCTACCTCAACCGACACTTGACTTTGGAATCCCAAGCTCTTTAGCCTGCAGGCCCACAGCTGTAAGCCAGCTTCACCTTCCCACATCCACCTGCAGGGCCTGCTGCTCGCCCAGGAGAGGAGATGCAATATTAACCTCAAACTTCATTTCCTATTTGAACAATTAGGAAAGTAGTCAAAAGTTAATATATGAACTCTTTTCTAACATTCTGTTTATGTTAAGCACCTTGTTGAAAACAACCTGTTCAAAGGGTGTCTGCTGTATGGATCAAATAATGCCTTTTAGGAGAGACACTTTGCTCTTATGATCTGGCTAGCAGTAACTGGAAGCTCTTATATTTGTCCTTCCCCATTGAGGAAATAGACAAGCAGCTCCTCAAGCCTGTCTCAGGGATAAACACACACACACACACACACACACACACACATACACAGAGCATCGTTACTCTCCATATATGACATGGGGTAGGTAGGGATATGATTACCAGACAGTAATCAATCACCCTTGCTTCGCTTTGTCCCAAGAAGTGCCTTCCCCTCTCCTCATTGACAGTTCTTGGCCGTGATCAAGGGGAAATATAGACTTTACACTGGACACTTCTGTTGCCCTTGGTCCCTGCCAGCCTCCCTCTCTCCATTGCTGCTATTGATAACCTGTCAGAAAAATTAATAGAGTTATTTTTTAAAATCACCAAAGAAACTAGGGCAGAGGTGAAAGGCATTCTAAGTCTGGGGCAGAGGTTATCAGTGGGTGCTTCTATTTGATCAAGTCAGGAGTGTACTATTACTCAATATTTTTACAATAGAAATATTGAGTAACTCATTTTCAAAATTTTCTGAACACATGATTTGTGACTTTGAATAACATGGAGATAGGAAGACTTCACATTTGAGGGGTTCTAAAATGTTATAGGATCTCCTTAGTTCTACACATAGATCTTTTTCTCCTAAAAGCTTTTGTATTATAAACATCTGAAGCCTCCTTTAAAAAAAAGACCTTAAATGAAGCAGATGGTTCAAACTGATCTGAATTTGGAGCTCAAAAAACTGGGGAGTCTCTATTAGAACTCACACTGGGCTTTGAAGATAAAGGTCAGAGCCTTGAGGGGTCTCCTGTTCACATGGATAATTAAAGAAGACACTGCTCAGAGAGGGTTGGGATTTTTCTTTGTGTGCACTATAGGAAATTATTTTACATTTTAAAAATCCAAGTATTCTTGGGGTACCTGGGTGGCTCAATTGGTGAAGCATCCACATCTTGATTTCTGCGCAGGTCATGATCTTTGGGTCATGATCTCTGGGTCATGAGATCAAGCCCTGCATGGGCATCCTTGCTCAGGAGGGAGTTTGCTTCAGATCCTCTCTCTCTGCCCCTCCTCTGCTCACACATGCATGCACATGCTCTCTCTCCCTCTATCTCTCTAATAAAATAAATCTTTAAAAAGAAATTTTTAAAAATCCAAGTATTATTTTTTTTATAGCTGAGAGAGAGAGAGAGAGAGAGAGAGAGAGAGAGAGAGAGAAATGATAATAGGTATCAGAAAAAAAGGTGGAGGGATAACAGCAGTGAAGGGCTCTGCATTCTATTAGAATGCTTTGCTCTCTGAGAGGCTGCCCATTTTCTTAACAGAGTAATTCAATACCAAGGAGATGGCCAGGGGGATGTGTTTATCTTTTGGAATAAAGTACTAATCCTTATTTTAGATATTTCATCTACATAATTAATAATTAAATAATATTTAATTATTTAATTAACACTTAAATACTTATTTAATTTTTCTTTTAATATTATTTTTAGTATGGTATACATAATATGGTATAATATTTTTTCTGATTTTAAAAGCAAAGTATGTTTAATGTAAAGAATAAAGAAAAAACTTCTCCATATACATTCAAACAATAAATATTTTTGAGATCCTACTACATGTGGACACTAGGAATGCAGTACCAAACAGAAACAGACTTACTCTGTCCTCTTGTGGACTTTAGAACTGAATGGAAAGCACAAGAAGAAAAGTCATTCATTTATTCATTCAAGAAATATGTATTGAGCATCTCTTTTTATTTTTATTTTTTTAAAGATTTTATTTATTTATTCATGAGAGACATAGAGAGAGAGGCAGAGAGACAGGCAGAGGGAGAAGCAGGCTCCATGCAAGGAGCCTGACATGGGACTCAATCCCCAGACTCCAGGATCACGCCCTGAGCCAGAGGCAGTCGCTCAACCACTGAGCCACCCAGGCGTCCTGAGCATCTCTTTTTATAGCCAAGTGAAAATTTACACTTTGTTGGTATATTTGGATAAGTAGTCAGACAAAATGTGAGAAGATAAGAGACAGACAGATAGATAGATACAGAACCTCATATTAAGCACTTCCTGAATAAGTGCACTGCTGAGTTAGTATAAATTGTGCCATAAACACAAAGTGAAAATGCACTCATATCAATTTTATTTTTTCCATAGTAATTAGTTAAGCACTGAATAAGCCAGAAACCTCATAGCTTCTCCTGGAAGATTCTTTTTCGGAGCAGTCACAGAAGCCAGGTGTTTCCAAGATCTTAAAGGGTGGATCAGTCTGATTTCCACTTAAAGCTCCAGACAGTTGTCTCGCTTCTCCAACATGGAAGTCTGCATCATCTCACAGGTCATGCTTGTCTGTAGCTGACCTCATGCCTCGCTGACCCAGATCACCGTACAGTTTGCTCAGTTCTTTCAGAAAGTATGATCCCAGGTCCTCAGAGCCTCGGGCAGTCAATGCTCCCCTCTCTGCACTCCAAGTGTTGGAAGATTTAGGGGACAACATTTTAGCTCACGTGGATAGCCTGGTGCATCATCCACCCTAGAAGAATGGGGTCAGACTGAGCCCCGAACCCCTTGTCTTCCTCCAGGCCCACCTAGAATGATTGTCTCAATCTACAGTGAAGAATACATTTATTCAAACCAATACATGCACACACGCGCACACACACACACATGCTTATAGATGAATTTGAAACAAAAGCTTCACAGAACTTGCCCTTATTACACGTGATTCATACTGACATATTCCTTTTCTATTCTGTCATTTTATTTAAAAAACACTGGTTCTGACCTATTAATGATCCAAGACTCACAGTTTGAAAAACACTATCCTAAACTTTGGTCAACCTTTCTATTTGAACCCCCAAATCACAGAGGGTCTGATTAAGCCCTGACTTCCTCGGATGATAGAAATAAAGAGAAATCCTTTTTTCTTCCCCTACATTTCTTTCTTTTTAAGTAGGCTCCATGCCCAGTGTGGAACCCACTGCGGCAGTTGAACTCATGACCTTGAGATCAAGACCTAAGCTGAGATCAAGACTCAGACACTTAACCAAATGGGCCACCCAGGTGTCCCAAGGTAAATTCTGTCAAGGGAGCTACCTTTAGAGACCCAGGGACCCTATACCCAGACTCAGAGAAAGTCACTCTCAGTGATTCAAAGTGATTGACTCTCCAGCAAGGTCCCAGCCCTTCTTCCGTACTAGTGATTTCAAGGTGCTAATACCCTCTCTTTTGGATACTGAGGCCTTCTTTTCGTGGATCACAAGTCATTTTCTGGCATAACTTTTGCTGAAGAGAAAAAATAACTTTAGATCTTTTCTGACTTTAACAACAATTAATAGGTATTACTCTAAAGAATTATATAATATTTTAAATCACATATTATATATCAAGCAGTTATTTTTGAAGCATAGTAACAGGAAGGGAAGAGGAGGAACACTTTTGTTTGTTGACCTGGGTTTTGGTTCAGGGGTGTGTTCAGTTTATGAAAGTTCATTTTGTGTCACTGAATTCCCAAAGCAACTCTATGAATCTAAATGCCCAACAAGAACGGAATGGTAAATATATTATGGACTATTCACACAATGGAATACTACATAATAATGTGAGAGAGCAATTTATAATTACATACAATGGATGAATTTCAGAATGTTGTATTTAGACAAGATGCCAGATACAAAATAGTACATTCTGTATGATTCACTGAGAAGAAGTACAAAGCAAATAAAGCTAATCTATGCCATTAGACATCAGGATGGTGAATACTTGGGACATAATGATAGGAAGGGAGCACAAGGGAGAAGTCTGAAGTCAGTGAAATGTTCTATTTTACAATCAAGGTGCTGGTTACATGGGTGTGTTGAGTTTGTGAAAATTCAGTGTACCTTAAAAGTTGCAACAGCTCTGTGAGAATATAGTTATTACTATTTCCACCTGCAGATAGAGAGTCTGAGGTTCTGAGCCACTAATGACCTAGTCAGGGTTACACATTTATTAAGTGGTAGAGCCAGGATGTATGTGATCCAGCTGACCAACCACCAGGGCCTAGGTGCATAACCATTCTGAGGAGTTCCTGTTGCTCTACATCTTGGCTGCATTTAATGTTAGTTTTTTGGATTTGGGTCTTTCTAATAGGTATGCAGAAGTATCACATTGTTTGAATTTGTAGTTCTCTAATGACATGTTGAGCATATTTTCATACTCTTATTTGCCAACCATATATCTTCTTTGGTGAGAGGTGTCTGTGCAGGTCTTTTGCCCATTCTTATTTTATTTAAAAAAATTTTAGGGATCCCTCGGTGGCGCAGCGGTTTAGCGCCTGCCTTTGGCCCAGGGTGTGATCCTGGAGACCCAGGATCGAATCCCATGTCGGGCTCCTGGTGCATGGAGCCAGCTTCTCCCTCTGCCTATGTCTCTGCCTCTCTCCCTCTCTCTCTCTGTGACTATCATAAATAAATAAAAATTTAAAAAATATTTAAAAAAATTTAAATTTAAATTCAATTTAGTTAATATATAGTATACTATTAGTATAATAGTATAATATTAGTTTCAGGGGTAGAATTTAGTGGTTCATCAGTTGCATATAACACTCAGTGCTCATTCCATCAAGTGCCCTCCTTAATGCCTGGCACCCAGTTACCTCATCCTCTCCTGCACTTCCCCTCCAGCAATCCTCTGTTTGTTTCTTATAGTTAAGAGTCTGTTATGGTTTCCCTTCCTCTCTGTTTTTATCTTATTTTATTTTTTTCTTCCCTTCCCCTATGTTCATCTCTTTTGTTTCTTAAATTCCACATATGACTGAAATCATATGGTATTTGTCTTTCTCTGACTCACTTATTTTGCTTAACATAATACCCTCTAGTTCTATCCATATCATTGCAAATGGCAAGATTTCATTCTTTTTTGATGGCTGAGTAGCATTCCATTATGTGTATATCTCTATCTGTATCTATCTATCATCTATCTCTATATATATCTACCTCACCTCTTCTTTATCCATGCACCTGTTGATGGACATCTGGGCTCTTTCTGTAATTTGGCTGTTGTGGACATTCTGCTATAAACCTTGCAGTGCAGGTACCCCTTCAAATCACTATGTTTGTCCTTTGGATAAATACCTAGTAGTGCAATTACTCATTCACAAGGTAGTTTTATTTTTAATTTTTTGAGGAATCTCCATACTGTTTTCCAGAGGAGTTGCACCACTTTTCATTCCCACCAACAGTGTAAAGAGGGTTTTCCTTTCTCTGCATCCTTACCAATGTCTGTTGTTTCCTGACTTGTGAATTTCAGCTCTTCGGAATGGTGTGAGGTGATATCTCATTGTGGTTTTGATTTGTATTTCCCCGATCTTTTGCCCATTTTTAAATTGGGCTATTCATTCTATTATTTTAGTGTCCTTTCTGTATTTTATCTAAATAGTCTAACAGTCTTCTATCAGATAAATCTTCTGCAAATATTTTCTCCCACTCTAAGCCTTGCTTTCTCAACCACTTTGCAGTGTCCTTTGCAGAACAGAAGTTTTTAAGTGAAATCCAGCTTGTTAATTTTGTTTTTGATGGTTCAAACCTTTGGTCTTAAAATAGTCATTGCCAAATCCAAGGTCACCTAGATTTTCTCCTGTGCTATCTTCTAGCTGTTTTATACTTTTTTATTTTATATTCAAGTCTGTGCTCCATTTTCAGTTAATTTTTTGATGAGTCTGTGTGTAGGATGTGGATGCCAGTTTGTATGTGGATGTCCAGTCGTTCCAGCACTAGTTTTGAAAGACTATCTTATCTTCATTGTATTGCTATTGCTCATTTTCCAAGGATTGATTGACTATATTTATGTGGGTCTGTTTCTGGGATCTCTATTTTGTTTAATTAACCTTTTTGTCTTTTTTTTCTCCCAGGACAACACTGTCTTGATTACTGTAACTTTATAGTAAGTCTTAAAGTTCAGTAATTTTGTTCTTCTCCTTTAATATTGTATTGAGTATTTTAGTTCTTTTGCTTCTTGAATATAAATTCAGAATCATTTGTTGATATCCACAAAATAACATGCAAGGAATTTCATTGGGATGTTGTTGAATCTATAGATGAAGTAGGGAAGAACTGACACCTTGACAATATTGAGTCTTCTTATCCATGAATATGGAATATCTCTCCATTTTTTTTTGAACAAAAACCACGTATTATTACCCCCCTAACTCTCCATTTTTTTTCTTTAATTTCTCTCATCAGAGTTTTTTAGTTTACATGATATAGATCATCTAAATATTATTTATGTTTAAATATAAATTAATATTATATTTATTTATATCTAAATATTAAAATTTTGGCTCTAGTGTAAATGATATTATGTTTTTAATTTTAAATTCCATTTGTTTGTTGTTGGTATATGGAAAGCGACTGATTTTTGTATATTAAATTTGCATCCTATAGCCTTGCTCTAATTGTTTATTAGTTTCAGAATTTTTTAATTGATTCTTTCAGATTTTTTCTGCATGGACAATCATGTCATAAATTAACAAAGACAGTTTTATTTCTTCCTTTCCAAACCGTATACCTTTTATCTTCTTGCTTTATTGCATTAGCTAGGATTTTAAGTATGATGTTAAAAGGAGTGGTAACATGGGATATCCTTACCTTATGTCTTATCTTAACAAGAAAGGTTTTAGTTTCTACTTGTAGTAGTTTTGTAGGTTAAAAAAAATCAAGTTGAGGAAGTTCTCAATTGCTAGAGTGTAAGAGTTTTTATCATGAATAGGTGTTGGATTTTGTCAAATGCTCTATTTCTATTAACATGATCCTGTGATTTTTTTTTCTTCTTTAGTCTTCGATATGGTGGGTTATATTAACTGATTTTTGAATGTTGGATCAGCCTTGCATCCCTGGAATAAACCCCACTTATAGCAGTTGGTCATGCTGTATAATTCTTTGCTGAATTTAACTTGCTAATATTTTACTAAACTTTTATTATATTAGTCATTAGTTTTCCTTTTTTATACTGTCTTTATTTGGTTTGGGTATCAGTACAATACTGGCTCTCCAAAATGAATTAGACAATATTTGCTCTTTTATTTCTAGGTTCTTAAGGTGGTGGTTTAAATCATTGATTTAAAACTTTTCCTTTTTTTCTAATGTATGCATTTGGTGCTATATATTTCCTTCTCGGCACTCTTGGAGCCATGTACCACAAATTTTGATATGCTGTATTTTCATTTTCATTCCCTTCAATCAATGTATTTTTTGTTTGTTTCTCTTGAGATTTCCTCTTTGACCTATGTCTTACCTAATGGTGTTATTTAGTTTTCAAATGTTTGGAAATTTTCTTGTTGCCTTTACTGATTTCTAGTTTGACTTCATTGTTTTTGGAGAGACACTTTGTGTGATCTCAGTTCTTTTTGTTTAGGCTTGCTTTATAGCCCAGGATATAGTCTATCTTGGTATATATTTCACAGGTACTTGAAAAGAATATGTGCTCTACTATTGTTGAGTGGAATGTTCTATCAATGTGTCTTAGATCTTGTTGGTTGATGGTCGTGTTGAATCCTTTTGCATCCTTCCTAGTTTTCTAATTATTCTATCAATTGTTGAGAGAGGAGCCTTGAAGTCTCCAACTATAATTATAAACTTGTCTATCTCTCTTTGCAGCTCTATCCATTTTTTTTTTCACATTTTGGAGCTCTGACATTTGTACCTGTATTTCTTCAAATTTTTAAAATAATTTTTAAAGATTTTATTTATTTATTTGAGAGAGAGAGAGAGAGAGAGAGAGAGCATGAGCAGGGGGAGGGGCAGAAGGAGGAGCAGGCTCCCTGCTGAGCAGGAAGCCCAATACTATGTGGGGCTCCATCCTGGGACTCTAGGGATCACAACCTGAGCCAAAGGAAGATGCTTAATAGACTGAGCCACCCAGGTGCCCCCATGTGTGTGTTTCTTTTAATACACAGACTGAAGAGAGACTTAGTTAAAGTAAGAACATGAACTTGTAAAAAAAAAAAAAAAAAGAACATGAACTTGTCCAATGGAGTGACAAGCTGATATGACTGTGCCAGGCATCTGAAAAGGACAAGCATTGAAAGTACAAAGGGCAAGTTCTAACTTCACTGAACAAATCATCAATAATGCTATTTTCTAACTGAAATCTCTGAAATGAATCTATTTCTTAGGATAGTAGTCTCCAAATTCTCCAGTGCTGTTTGTTATAATGATTATCTCGAGTGGAATCAGCCCCACAGTTCTTTTTTTTTTATTCTTTTTTTAAAGGATTTTATTTATTTATTTATTTATTTATTTATTGAGAGACACAGAGAGGCAGAGACATACGCAGAGGGAGAAGCAGGCTCCTTGCAGGGAGCCCGATGTGGGAGTCAATCCTGGGACCCCAGGATCACGACCTGAGCCAAAGGCAGACACTCAACCACTAAGCCACCCAGGCATCCCAGCCCCATGGTTCTTAAGGGCTCTTAAAAATGAGTTTTTTAATGTGAACTGATTACTTAATTCAGCTAGGCATTGCAATTTCCATTTTTCAAATAAGGATGCTGATGTCCAGGACATTCAAATAATTAGCCAGTGGTTACTCCCAGGGTGGCTGAGTCCAAACCAGGAGACTGTTTCTTCTACACTCCAAGGAACATTTGGTTCCTTGCCATTCAGGAGACTGCATTTGCAAAGTTTTGGTGACTACACTAGGCTCCAGGGAGGAGAGAGGGAAAGAAGACAGGGGTTTTGCTTTCAAGCAGCTCATGATCTTAAATCCTCAAGTACAACCATTTAAACACTCGTTGAATTCTTGACTGCTCACACTATCTTGTCTTCACTTATTCACACCTTCAGAGGAGGTAACAGTGAAAAGATGGATATAGTCTTTTAGAAGTGTTGATGAGTGACTTGGTGTAATATAACATGAAGAAACAGTCTGCAACCTACACTACATTAACAGGAAATGACAAGTTAAGTAGCCAATCCTTCAGGTCACCTGAAATATCATTTGAGGGACACCTGAGTGGCTCAGTGGCTGAACGCCTGCCTTTAGCCCAGGGCACATCCTGGAGTCCTGGGATCGAGTCCTGCATCAGGCTTCCTGCATGGAGCTTGCTTCTTCCTCTACCTATGTCTCTGCCTCTTTCTCTCTGTGTCTCTCTGTGTCTCTCATGAATAAATAAATAAAATATTTAAAAAAAGAAATATCATTTGATTTTCAATGTTAAATGTACTATAGGCTTTGGGGAAAAGATACATTGAGTTTTCAAAATCCTTTTAACCTTCTGTACTCAACGGCCGAGTTTAAGGGAGCACAGTTCTGCCAAGGCAGTGTCCTGCTGTGCAGGCTGTGGGAAATTGTTTGAATCACTGCTTACTTTACTTTTTCAACAGGTATTTTGCTTGGCATATGATCCCCCCTGTGGAAAACATCTGGTCCTACAGCCCCTTATATAATCCTTCCCCTCAATGCAGATCCTGTCCCTGTCCTTTTATGCTTTGACTCTTGCAGCCCACAGTTTATTTAAATCTTTCCTTTTCTTTGAGGGTCAGAGCCAGAGCTAGAGCTGCCATGAAGATCTCCTATCCCAATCCAGCTGTGGGGATTTCCTCACCCTTAATACAGTATTTAGCTACTTGTACAACTCACTCAAAAACATAGGAAGAACTGGGTGCTTGGGGGTAGTTCAGATGGTTAAGCATCTGCCTTTGGCTGAGTTCATGATCCCGGGGTCCTGAGATTGAACCGTAAGTGGGTTCCTTACTCAGTGGGGAGTCTGCTTCTCCCTCCACCCCAGCCCGCCTCTGCTGCTCCACCTGCTTGTGCTCTCTCTCTCTCTAATAAATAAAAAAAGATCAAAAGGCCAAAAGTTATATTATACCATAATTTTAAAAATTTTTTGAGAAATAGGGTCTGCTAGAGGGAGCCGGCTGGCCAGCGTGCAAGTGGGCACCTTCACTTCACGTGCGACAAAAGAGCAACTTAAAATGAGTGACGTATCATCAGGGAAATACAAATCAAAGCCACAATGAGATACCACTTTACGCCAGTGAGAATGGCTAAAATTAACAAGTCAAGAAACAACAGATGTTGGCAAGGTTGTGGAGAAAGGGGAACGCTTGTACACTGTTGGTAAGAATGCAAAATGATGCAGCCATTCTGGAAAACAGTGTGGAGGTTCAAAATAGAGCTACCCTATGACCTAGCAATTGCATTACTGGGTTTTTAACCCAAATATACAGATGTAGTGAAACGATGGGACACCTGCACCCCAATGTTCATAGCAGCAATGTCCACAATAGCTAAACTGTGGAAGGAGTTATGATGTCCTTCAACAGATGAATGGATAAAGAAGAGGTGGTATATAGATACAATGGAATATTACTCAGCCATCAGAAAGGATGAATACCTACCATGTACTTTGATGTGTATGGAACTGGAGGGTATTATGCTGTGAGTGAAATAAGTCAATTGGAGAAAGACAATCATCATATGGTTTCATTTACATGTTGAATATAAGAAATAGTGCAAGGGACCACAGGGAAGGAGGGGGAATGGAATGGGGAAAAAATCAGAGAGGAAGACAAACAATGAGAGACTCTTGACTCTGGGAAACAAATGGAGGGTTGCTGGAAGGGAGAGGGCAGGGGGCAGGGAAATTGGGTGACAGGCCTTAAGGAGGGCACATGATAAGATGAGCATTGAGTGTAAAACTATATCTTGACAATTGAATTAAAATTTTTAAAAAATTTTAAAAAGAACGAAAAAATTAATGAAACAAAAACAAAAATAAGAAAGGGTGATGTTAAGAAGGGCAAGAAGAGTTTTGTTAGAAGTGTGCCCAGTGCTATACTTGGAAAAGGGAGGCAAGCACAAGACTGGGCCAAAGATCCATGGTTTATTTGGGTGGAAGATAGGTCAGGCCCCTGCATGCCAACAAGAACAAAGTCATTCTGGGGAAAGGAGACACTGATGGAGTATTTGGAGAATCCTAGGAAGTACATCCTGGAACAAAAATTATCTTTGCTGGCATTACGATGATAGAAGGGGCAGCCTTGAGATAAGCCTTGAGAGCTTATCTCAAAAAAGCTACAAGGGAGTAATAGTTGGCCATTGCCTTATTTCTTACAAAACAAAAATGTCTCATGACTTTTTTTGTGAGTACCATATTTAAAATTGACCTCATGCACTGGAACTCAGATCATGAATGGCTGATAGAATACTACTCTTGGGCAGTCCTGATTTAAATAAGATTGGCTTGTGGTTAAATGAATAGTATCAGCTTTTTGAACTTTGATAGCAATTCTGGTTCAGCCAATGCTGTCACCATTTTCCTCTTCTAAAAATATGATTGGAGTTGATGAGTAATGTTCAGCCTTTCACAGAGTTGGGAAATGCCATCTCAAAACTTATAGGAGATTGATTTTATGTTTAGACTTATATAACTGGTTATGTTAATAAATCTAAATACTGAGGCAATAACTTCACTGTGTCATAGGACAGCAAGATGTGGCTGTGTTTCAAGTTGTGTTCATTAACCTGTTAAAGGCAAGAGCTAAAGATAATCTGGCAATGTCCATTCTATGTCTTTGGTTTTACCTATGCTAATGTAATTAAAATTCCCTGGATCTAAAATGCTGCCTTTTGCTTCATGAAAGGCATTTACGAGGGTGGCTTAAGTATAATATATTTTTTTTACCTTTTATTTTGTATTATTTCTTAAGATTTTATTTATTTGTTTAACACGGAGAGAGAACACGCACAAGCAGGCAGAGGGGCAGGAAGAGGGAGAGGGAGAAGTAGGCTCCCTGCTGAGCAGAGAGCTTGGACGTGAGGCTGGATCCCAGGACCCTGGGATCACAACCTGAGCTGAAGGCAGGTGCTTAACCAGCTGAGCTACCTAGGTGCCCTATGCATAATATTAAATAAAGAATATTTAACACTTCTCATATTAAAAAAATATTTTATTTATTTATTCGTGAGAGACACAGAGAGTCAGAGACAGGGAGAAGCAGACTCCATGCAGGGAGCCCGATATGGGACTTGATCCCAGGACCACAAGATCACACCCTGGGCTGAAGGCAGACTCTCAACCGCTGAGCCACCCAGGTGTCCCCACTTCTCACGTTTCATAGACGATCTGAAAGGTCAGATGCTTTTAAAACTCAGTGTGACAAGATATAGCAGCAGACTTGGCTTGTGAGTTCTTTACTAAGTCAGACTAAGATATAATTCAGGATTGTCTTCTCTACAGCTCTTCAAAAACACAACTGTGGAATTACTGTATGTGTATGATTGTTAATGGTGCTTTTGCTAACTCGTTAGAAAGGTGAAGATAGAGGAGCTATATCTTCAGCACAAATTTGTACATTATGTGAAAAGGCTTAAGATAATGAAACAAAATCACAGATTAAAAAAGAATTGGCTACATGGTAAATTATCTGTGTTTTTTTTGTGATGTCTCTTGAATTGTCTAATGTTGCTTTTTACCTCTTGCATTTTTTTAAAGATTTATTATTCATTCATTCATTCATTCATTCATGAGAGACAGAGAGAGAGAGGCAGAGACACAGGCAGAGGGAGTAGCAGGCTCTATGCAGGGGGCCGGATGCAGGACTTGATCCCTGGTCTCCAGGGTCACACCCTGGGCCGATGGTGGTGCTAAACCCCTGAGCCACCCGGGCTGCCCTACCTCTTACACTTTTATTCATCATTCACTTTGATGTCCACTCTCTACCTTTAGGGCAAGAACTATGTCATATCTTGACTTGGTCTTCACTGTATGTGCCTTACATGGATTTGAACCCTGTAAATCATTGAGTGGTTCGTACAAGTTTTAAAGAACAGTTTTTATATTAATGTGGCCCACACTTTTAATTTAGTGGAGTGAGATCTTCCCTGAAGGAGGCTACTGGCATGGTGATAGCCAGGATTTGGAGTCAGAAGCCCTGGATCTGAATTTCAATTTTGCCATTTGCTAGCATGTGCCTTTGGGAAAGTTACTCAGTCTTCTCAGTTTCTGCTACCTGTGATTTGAGTAAAAAATATTTAGATTCCCATAGATTGGAATATACCCCGTTCTGGGGACTCAATAATTGGTGGTTAATATAAACATTTTTTTATCTTGAGCACCACTGCCATCTCAATGTCACTCTGAGTCCATTTCTGAAACTGACCTTTTACTTAAAGTGGATGACAATCCCTGCACTGCCATGGGTGTTTCTGCAGGAAGGACAAAGTCTTTTTTTTTTTTTTTAAGATTTTTGTTTATTTATTCATGAGAGACAGAGAGAGAGAGAGAGAGAGAGAGAGAGAGAGAGGCAGAGACATAGGTAGAGGGAGAAGCAGGCTTCCTGCAGGGAGCCCTATGTGTGGCTCGATCCCCCGACCCTGGGATCACACCCTGAGCCGCAGACCCTCAACCACTGAGCCACCCAGGAGTCCCAGAAGGGTAATATCTTGAGACCATAACTGCACAGGAGGATTGTGGGACTCAGCGGCCGAGGCTCAACTATCTCTGATATCCTGGGAGGATTCTAGAAGCCCAGCAGAGTGAGAGAAGAGGTTTTCTTAGAGGTAGTTTCCACTCAATGCAAAGAATGACTCTGAGGTGTGACTAGGTTCTCAAAGCTTTAAGGGGAAGCATTGGTGAACAGTCAAAAGCCTGGGTCTCTCTCTCTCCATAGTCCATAGTTGCTGGAAAGACGTGAGCAGAGAAATTACTGGCTTATCCAGATTTAAAGGGCAGTAAATATACGAAGACCAGGTATATTGCTCAGAGGCTGAACTTGTTTTTTTTTTTTTTTTTTTTTTAAGGTCACCACTGTGGATCTGTGGATGAGTTTGAAAGCAGCCAAGAACAAGAAGCAGAGTGGTAGCCACAGAGATGAGCTACCTTGAGCTGAGTTTTTCCCCTGTAGTAGAAAACAGATCTAGGAAGACTGAATCTTGTTCTCCCTGAAACATCTCAGCGGGCTTATTTCGGAGTAGATCACTGAACATTCTCTGAGCCCAGGGAGAGGGCAAGTATTATATTTCCAGGTTAGTGTTGGAGAACAAAGGAGATTCTCTTAGGATTGGCCTCCAGGAAGTCTAGAAGGAGTCTTGAACAAGTAAAATATAATCGTGGACTGGAATAAGACCTGTTATTTCACAACACCTGAGGTGACTCCAGAATGCAAGCCAAAGAGAGAGAAAAAGAACAAATCGAGAAGAAGGGAGAGGAGAACAAACATGTCAAGAGAACAAGCTTCAGTGAAGCAGTTAAAAAAAGGGCCAGAGAAATGTAAACATGCTCTTACACAAAGCACTTACCACCAGATGATCAGCCACTGTCACCCGTCCCCTGCTCCTGTCAACATTCCTTTGACTGGCAGGCAGCTGATGGTGCAAGGTGCTCTAGGTGTAGGAGTCACTGCCCCAAACATGGACGGATTCTATTTTCCTGGCCATGGAAAACATTTATAATAATCTTCCGGAAAGTTTGCATTTCAGCACCCCTATGTCTAACTTTTAAGTCTTTGAGGAATCATTACCTGCAACTTGAGAAATTACCTGTCACCCTAATCCAACTTCAGGAGATGTTTTATCTGTGTCCCTATGGATTTGTTTTGAAATTTACATAAACAGTAGGGAAATACACACACACACACACACACACACACACACGCATGTGCGCCCATGGGCATATACACGCACATACATACACAGATACCAATAGAAGGTATATGGCATAATCATAATTAAGAAAAAAAGAAAACTCAGCCAAGAGGGGACTGGAAGGATATTCACCAAAATGTTGACAGAGGGATCCCTGGGTGGCTCAGTGGTTTGGCGCCTGCCTTTGGCCCAGGGCGCGGTCCTGGAGTCCCGGGATCGAGTCCCGCATCCAGCTCCCTGCATGGAGCCTGCTTCTCCCTCTGCCTGTGTCTCTGCCTCTCTCTCTCTCTATGTCTGTCATGAATAAATAAATAAAATCTTTTAAAAAAATGTTGACAGAGGTTACATTTATTTTCTCTTCACATTTAATACATATTTGTAGTTTTCAAAGTTTTAGAAGTGAATAGGTTACTTTAATAATCAATCTCCCCCCTACTTCTCTCTGTAGGAGCTACTTCTCCCTTCTAAGCAAAATACCTCTCTGTGGGCCAGGGATTGGACAGAAATCTCTGTGGAATTGGCAATGGCCATCTGACATATGTGGTGGCTCTGATGGCTGTGGTGAGCAGTGAGTTCCTTAGAAGAAAGCTGTGATATCAATTCGAGAATCCTCTATTATATTTTAATTTGATTATAGAAACAGTAAAAGTCTAAGAGTTTCATAAAAATATTTTTACCCTTTTCAAAGCAAATATTAAATTACTAAGGTATCTTAGATTTTGTTCTCGTCTATTAGTTGTGACTAGCACTGGGAAAACCGTCCATTCGATTCAGTACACACTCATCACTTACTATGTACAAGGCTGTTTGAAGGAATGCAAAGTTGAACCTCGATCCAGTGGAAGAGAAAATATAAGCACATAAATAACAATATCACAGGTTCGAATATGAGCAACTCAGCCAAGACAGTCAAATGCTATACGATGCCCATAATAACATTTTATATTTTCTTAGTCCTTTGGTGTCACTATAAGGATAAGTGTAACTATTTGGTTTTTATAAGCAGCCAACAGAATATTTGATCATTAAGGAAATTCACTGGAACAATTTAAGATTTTCAACGAGTAACATTTCTTTCATTTGATTTAATTTTCAGAGTTAAGTATCTCAGAGAGTCTGTCATGATTATTTTGAGCTGCTAAGAAGTTTAACTAGTTCTTTGATTTTTTAACATTTGCTTTTGAGTATGTGCTCAGTTATATTATTTATCTTTGGTTCTATATTTGCAAACTTTTTCTATGTGAACTTATCCTATTAAGATATGCTTAAGTCTCTACTTCACAATTTAAGGAAAGTCTGTCAAGCCCTAGGGTAAGACAGCCTGCATGGGCCACTGATGCCAACCCTTACCACTGTCTCCTTGGTTGGGTCACTTCACTTTTCTGAACCTTTATTGAACAATAGGCTTTGAGTGGTTGGGATAGTCTATATCATCTACTGCTTCCTGGTGGTTTGGCAGAGACTAGAAGTGTTGGTGGTTCCACTGGGGGAAAAAAAAAGACACTGAAACTTAATCACTTCTATTCTTATAAGTTCTTGGGATCTCTGTTCCACTAACCATGACACCAGGCTCTTCATTATCTTGCTGCCTCCCTTGTATTCTCACTCCTACCATTTTTCCTCTTCACTCCACCCCTTCCTTCATGGGTTCCCTGAAGAACCCCAAACTCTTCTGTAATGAAGAACAATTTATTTCTTGAGCCCTTTTCACAAACTCAGTGTTTGGTTTACTTCTGCAAAGCCATGTCCATTAAGATACTTAATTCACAATGCAAATACAGGATCAGGGATTCATAAAACATTGTGAGGGATAACAGCAACTTGTATTTTGTATGGGTGAAGGTGTCAAGTGGATATTATCAAAGATAGGAGATATTTCCTTTCTGTACATTATCTGTGTTCCTATAAGGTTATCTGCAAAAATAATTTGTAGGCAATTTATTCTGGATATAGACTACAACTTTCTTTCTTTCTTTCTTCTTTCTTTCTTTCTTCTTTTTTTTAAGATTTATATATTTTAGAGAGGGAGGGTGGGAGAGAGAGAGAGAGAGAGAGAGAGAGAGCAGGGAGAGGGGCAGAAGGAGAGAGAGAGAGAAAATCCTCAACCAGACCCTCCCTACTGAGCACAGAGCCTAACATGAAGCTGACATGGGGCTCTATCCCAGAACCCTGAGATCATGATCTAAGCCAAAACCAACTGAGCCATCCAGGTCCCCCTAAAAATTATTGTTTAAATGAAAAACATCTTTAGAAAAACTTAGAATATATCCATGGAGCACCTGGGTGGCTCAGTTGGTTAAGCACCCAACTCCTGGTTTTGGCTCAGATCTTGATCCCAGGGTCTTGGGATCGAGCCCCATATCAGGCTCCATGCTCTGCAGGGAGTCTGCTTAAGGATTCTCTCTCTTTCTTTTCCTCTGCCCCTCTCCCTGCCTCTCTCTTTCATAAATAAGTAAATTTTTTAAAAAGAAGGAGGAGGAGGAGGAGGAGGAGGAGGAGGAGGAGGAGGAAATGATCTTAAAGAGCAGGAGTGAGGGTCTAAAAAGTAAAACAAGGAAAGGAAAAAAAAAAAAAACAAAATTCAGTGACGCATTATTCATTTGGTGACCACTATGGGTAACTATCTATCTTGCCAGCATGTATTACTACTTTGATATGTAACTTGGCTGAAGGAAGAAACGTTTCAAGTTTCTTACCATAGTGACTCTTACTTCACAGGTTGGGGAACAATGGGAATGTAGTGTCAGCTACTGGCTATGTGCGTCCCAACTACATTCTCAGATACCAGAGAAATAACCGCAGGGTAATCCAACAGATCTCTTGAACCTATTGTGAGACACAGTTAACTAGAACTCCCTTTATCACTTGGCTTCCCTATGACCCCATTTTAACTATAGAATAATGAAAGTAGTTCAGGTCCCTTGACTCAGTATCCATACAGAGCCATAGTGCCTGTATTCAACAGTTCTTGAGAAGTCTGACAATTCCCCTTTTGTTAGTGTATCTTTACCCTGATAAATAGTCTTAGATCCCTTTGGGGTAGGATCATGGGAATGTTTACCATAAACATTGCATTGTCTTCCTCAAGCGGATCTATCTCTCCTTCAATGAGTGGGTTTTGGGTCTGTGAAATGACATATTTAGAAACTGGGTGAACAGATCTTTTTCTCTGAAACACCGGTGAAGGTTTCTGTTCATCAGCTCTCAATTTTTCTGTTTTATTATACAGGTCAAATAACATTCTGGTTGACTTTCCGTTTCACCTCTAGGAACACCGTGACTTATTCACTGATTCCAGAGGGTCAAAGCATACTGAATACTACTACCATAGCCTTGCTACCCAATATGGTGTATGCCTCCTTTATTCTAACACTTAAGTGCTGCCATTGGTCTCTGCCATTCCAGAACCCTACCATTCTCTCGATATTAGGAATCTTAATTCCATGGCAACACCTTCAGTCAATCCCAGCCTATACGAGACAGTTATCACAGAGCGTGCCAAATTAACTGGTGCCCCTTAGCAATGCTTTCCTCACTGCTTTAGTAAAAGAAGTGTCCTTTGGGTTCTCCTGGGAAACACTGTCAAGTGGCAGTTTCTCTGATCACAAATAATACATTCATTCTAATATTTTTACATCCCTGAATCTTCAGACCCCTTTCTCAATACCATGCCAAGACAGTTACAGCATCTCCACCTATTTAGCTTAGGCTATCATAGTGTACGAGCTTCAAAGAGCCATCTCAGCAGCATGTTGGACAGGATCCTGGTGTCCTTACCAGAACACTGAGCTCCAAGTCATGAAGGGGTACCTTAATAATAAGCTATAGTCCACCCAGTTTCCTATCCCCACCTCCCATCATCATCCCCAATCCAGGATCCTCAAGATCCCTACACATATGCATCCCTAAGATTCTTCAAATATTCCTATTAACTAGGTCCTACATTTTTTTTTTTTTTTTGACACATAAGCCACTTCTTCCCAGAACAAAAATGGTATTTCTGCTCTGGGGCTATGGTGAAATCTTAACTGTAGCTGTCAGTCTGGGGAAGAAAAGTATAATCTTTAGAAAAATCTCCCTTAGATATGACCTTTCAAATGTCTCCAGACAAGGGGAAGTTGCTCTCTTCTAGAAAGATCAAGAGTTAGTGAATAGAAAGCTGATACCAGTTACCACTAAGGAAAAAGGCAGTCCATTTCATTTATTGTAGGTCTGTGAGAAGCTGGGTCTCCTCTTAATGGACTGACATTGGCAGGGATCTATACACCTTCTGGTAAGGTTTGCACCATGTAGGAAGTTAGTAAAAGGATGTGAAATCCTGGGGAACCTGGCTGGCTTAGTCAGTGGAGTGTGCCACTATTGATCTTGGGGTTGTAAGTTTGAGCCCCACGTTGGGTGTAGAGATTACTTAAAAAATAAAGTCTTGGGCAGCCCGGGTGGCTCAGCGGTTTGGCGCCTGCCTTTGGCCCAGGGCGTGATCCTGGAGTCCCAGGATCAAGTCCCACATCGGGCTCCCTGCATGGAGCCTGATTCTCCCACTGCCTGTGTCTCTGCCTCTCTCTGCGTCTCTCATGAATAAATAAATAAAATCTTTAAAAAAAAAAACTCAATCTTTAAAAAAAATTGTAGTTTAAAAAAAATAAAGTCTTAGGGGGAAAAAAAGAATATAAAATCCTTATATGAGAACAAAGTTAATATATATAATCAATACTCCATTTATTAAATACCCCATAAAGAGTGCCTGGGTGACTCAGTCAAGTAAGCATCTGCCTTCAGCTCAGGTCATGATCCCAGGGTCCTAGGATGGAGACCTCTGCACTGCGCTCCCTGGTTGGCCGGGAGTCTAACATCCTTCCCACCCCACTCATGCTCTCTCTTTTTCTCTCGCGTGCTCAATAAGTTGAATATTTAACATAAATAAATACTCCACAAAGAAGAGGATACCAAACCTATAGGAATAAGTACATCTTGGAGCAGAGTTAAAACGGGTCACATTTTATTCAGACTTGATATTGCCTAGAGTCAGGACACAATACAGGGAGACAAGGAGAAGGCCTCGAGTAAGCAGAGGAGCTTGGATGTATTTTTTAGATTTTGGTTAAAGGAAAAAAAAACTTGGAAATGGATGGTCAGTGTTTTTCATCGAAATTACAAAGTTGCCTTGTCTCCACTGTAGCACTTGTAGAAGTGATCCCCCTGAATAAGTCCTCCAAGCTGTGGCAATTCCCAACCATGTGCAGACATTGTGATTGAAGATGCCTATGTATGTAAGCAGGTGAGCAGTGAATAAAATTCAGCGAATTTAGAATTCTGTGTCTAGGGTGATTTTTTTTTTTTAAATCTTATTTGAAATCTAGCTTAAGGAAGAAAAACACCATTTATAGTTTAATTGAAAACATTCAGGACTGAGGAATTTGTGAAATTTGCCCCAAAACATTCTTTTCAATAATTGTACTTAAACTGCAAGCAGTTTAAGCAAAGCTATTTGGACTTACTGTTTTAAGAACAGTTATGCCCTCTACAGAGAAGAATCTAGTAATTGTGATGCCGTCTTAGCCATTTTCCTGATGAGAGGAAATCAATTACTTACTGCTTGACACTGGAGGAGAATTTACCCACATAGTTAAATTCTTTGCTTGGAGTAGGAATGGGGTGAAGCAACCTTTAAGTTAAGAAATTTGAGGCAAAAAAAAAAAAAAAAAAGAAAAAAAAAGAAATTTGAGGCAGCCCAGGTGGCTCAGTGGTTTAGCACCGCCTTCAGCCCAGGACCTGATCCTGGAGACCTGGGATCGAGTCCCACATTGGGCTCCCTGCATGGAGCCTGCTTCTTCCTCTGTCTCTGCCTCTCTCTCTTTGTGTCTCTCATGAATAAATAAATAAAATCTTTATAAAAAAAGTAAGAAATTTGGAACAAAGAGGGGAGCGGATGCAGTATCTGGGACAAAGGTGGGCCTAAGATTCAAAGGAAAGACCTAAATGTTTATACATACTAAGGAACCAATCTTGCCTATGGGAAAAGAGGGAGCTCCCATGGGCACCAGTCTGATGAGAGAGAAGTATCAAAAATGCTTAACCTGGTTTTTAATACAGAGTAAATATTGTCTTTTCTTTTTCATTTTTAAATTTTATTTATCTATTCATGAGAGACAGAGAGAGAGAGAGGCAGAGGGAGAAGTAGGCTCCATGCAGGGAGCCCGACGTGGGACTGGATCCTGAGACTGCAGACATCCTGAGCCAAAGGCAGATGCTCAACTGCTGAGCCACCCAGGTGTCCCTGTGTTTTCTTTTAGTGAAAGAAGTTTAATAGATAAATCATGGTATCTAATCACTGACATCTGCAAAGGGTAAGGAGTTCAAAGATAATAATCAGCATTTGCCCTGTAACCTTGCACGTTTTTGTTATATGTTTTACATGCACATATGTGAGGCCAGACACCTGGTTCCTAGACCTGCTTTGAAAACATAAGCAGAACTGTGGTTGTATAATTTCATTATTAACTTAGCTCCATGGTCTGTTTTGTTCCCTACTTATCTAATATCTGATCTTACCAGGTGCCAAATAGTGCCTCATTGTCCAGAAGAATGCATAACTCCAGATGGTTTTGAGGCCCCCCTCTTGTAAGATTTCAAGAAACCCCTCACCTTCCTCTCATGTATATAAGCTGTTCCTGAGTTCAACATGGAAAGGCAGCTTTGACAATGATCCCCTGCCTTCTCGTTGCACCACCTTTCTGTTTAGCCATTGGCTTAATGCACAGCATGTGCATGGACAAGTTCAAGTTTGGTAACATATGTATAACCTGTTTCCCAACTAATATGTTAGTCTTTTAAAGGGAAGGGCCAAAGAACTAAGTTTTCAATAAACAACATAATGCTCATTATTGTGTCTTACAAAATAATGCCTAAACATTTTCCATAATTCAGAACACTGTAACAATGTTCTAGTTTTGCTTTTAGATTAAGGGTGATCCTATTTCTAAAAATTTTAACAGATACTCTACATTGAAATTAATTTGCTTATGTATTGGAAAGTGTGCCTTGACTTTGGCACAAACCATAGTACTCTCTTATTGGGCATGTAGATTAAACCTCTGTAAGATCATCTTACTCTGGAGGATTATCATGACTATTATAATTTGAATTATGTTTAATAAGCATTTACTAAACACCTATTATGTAAGAATATTATCATGTTGGCCCCTGGGGATCAAACGAAGGGAACATTTTTTTTTAAAGATTTTATTTATTTATTCATGACAGACACAGAGAGAGAGAGAGAGAGGGCAGAGACAGAGGCAGAGGGAGAAGTAGGCTCCATGCAGGGAGCACGACGTGGGACTCGATCCCGGGTCTTCAGGCTCACGCCCTGGGCCAAAGGCAGGCACTAAACCGCTGAGCCACCAGGGCTACCTGAAGGGAACATTTTATAAGGGAGTCCATGTTCCACAGTATAGGGATTTAGGAACCTTGGACCTCACATGGCCTAAAGAATTTCAGAACTCAGAGGAAATGAAAAGATCTTCTTGATCAGTATACTCACTTATCAGATGAGTGAACAAGGCCAGGGGAGGTAAAATGAACTGAACTAAATTACAAACTGGCTAGCTATAGAGTCAGAATTATAATCTAGGTCTCCTTGTTCCTGGTGTTTTATGTTTGTTCTGCTATACTCTGACAGGGGATGTCCTCTTGTTGGGGGTAATACATGGATGCTTTGCTGGAAATAAAGGCAGAGCTTAAGAACAGCATTTCCTCCACACTTTCTGCCCCTGGAATAGCATTTTATTACTACCCACAACTTATTTATTTTACATTTAAAAATAAAAAAGAGGTGCCTGCCTGGCTCAGTTGGAGGAGCATGTGACTTGATTTCAGGGTTGTGAATTTGACCCCTTTGTTTGATGTAGAGATTACTTAAATAATCTTTTTTCATTGTCTAAAATCAATTTTATTTTATTTATTTTATTTTATTTTATTTTTTTATTTATGATAGTCACAGAGAGAGAGAGAGAGAAAAGCAGAGACACAGGCAGAGGAAGAAGCAGTCTCCATGCACCGGGAGAGCCCGATGTGGGATTCGATCCCGGGTCTCCAGGATCGCGCCCTGGGCCAAAGGCAGGCGCCAAACCGCTGCGCCACCCAGGGATCCCCCCCCTTTTTTTATTTATGATAGCAATTTTATTTTAATATAATCCAAACACATATCATTTAAAAAATACCAAGAAAAATTTATTTATGTATAAGACTTGATGCTATTGCATTTAGGTAAAGACAGAAAACACCTCCAAGGAAACCTAATATATTGTAATAGATGTTATGGCATTTCGCCCCCAGTTTAATAGCGCTGAGAGACAACTAAAATTGTCAATGTTTGGTACCATATGTAAAGTTTCATCTGTTACCCTGCAGCCATTAAGACTACTTCTGCTTAAATTCTATTTATTTATTTATTTATTTATTTATTTATTTATTTATTTATTTATTTATTTATTATTTATTTATTTATGATAGGCACACAGTGAGAGAGAGAGAGGCAGAGACATAGGCAGAGGGAGAAGCAGGCTCCATGCACCGGGAGCCCGATGTGGGATTCGATCCCGGGTCTCCAGGATCACGCCCTGGGCCAAAGGCAGGCACTAAACCGCTGCGCCACCCAGGGATCCCTGCTTAAATTCTTAAGCAGATTGCCATCTCACAAATCCAAGTCTTCTGGAATAGTCTGTAGTGCTAAACTTGCAAACAAAATACCAACCTCTATCCCATCAAAACTCAGTGTGATGCCTCTTCAACAACCTTTTGTATATACTCTTAATCTAGAAGATCCCAATGTAAAAATTGTTCCTCCAACATTTTCAATTACAGACTGTGGAAGATTCTTGTATTCACTGATTTCTCAGATCCGTTCTTTCACCAGGTCATTTAATTTTCCCCAAATTAAAATCCTATGCTGCAGTTCCCCTTCCTCTTCAAGCACCCGAAAGGGCTTCAGAGTCTCCCTTTGGGGGGAGGTGCGGGGAGTGTGCCTAGGTGGCTCAGTCCCTTGTGCACCTGCCTGGGGCTCTGGTCATGATCCCAGGGTCCTGGGATGGAGCCCCGCCTCTGGCTCCCTGCTCTGGGGGAGCCTGCTTCTCCCTGCCGGCTGCTCCCCCTGCTTATGCTCTGTCAAAAAAAAAAAAAAAAAGAAAGAAAGAAAGAAAGAAAGAAAGAAAGAAAGAAAGAAAGAAAGAAAGAAAAAAGAGTCTCAATTGGTTTCTTTGTAAGGAGGCAAGCAGTGTCCTCGGGGCTGAGCTGATAGCAGAGCTGAGGAACTGAAGGTCACAATGCCTCTGTGTTTGCTGGGATTCTGCGTCTTAACTGGAAAGAGCAAGGTGTCCTCAGGGGCCCCCACCCTCCCGGGACCAGCCCCCTTCCCTGCACAGCTCCTGTGGCTGGAAGCACTTCTCCTTCCCCTGGGCGCTAACATGAAGTTGCGGGTAATTTTTTTTTTTTTAATCTTGACAGAAATAGGTTTCACCATAATAGGCGATCGTGTTGAGATTCCTGGAGGGCAGTAGGGGCTGAACGGGGTAGCAGAATTGGCCTGTGATGAGGTGCAGCGCTGTTCTGCAGTCTTTCTCCTAAGAAGCATTTGATAGAATTCTGTTTCCCCACCCTCCTGACGTCAACCGTGGCTTCGCCCAATGGATGTGAGTGGAAATGGCCTGTGTCTGTTGCAAGTGGAAGCCTTTAAAAGTCAGGGCATGGTTGGCTCTGCTTCTTTCCTCCTGCCCTGGTGACGTGCAATGTGTGAGATGATGGATGTTGCATCAGCCTGAGTCTTTGTGTAAAGAGGATGCAGAACAGAAAGAGGGGGTACCTCGAAAAGGTGGTTAGAGAAAGTTTAATGAAATTGCAACTTACAGTGGTGTGACAAGATAAAGGGAAACTATAAAAGCTGAAGGGATACCATAGGGCTAGCAGCTGCAGGAAGCCTGCTGTCTAAACTGGGGAGGACAAGAGAGAGGGATGGCTGAAACCAGTTACAGTAGTAGGAGAGAGCCAGCAGGAGCTGTGGCCTTTGGTGTAGGAAAGCATAACCTGTCACTGCAGAGGCCATCAAGAGAATTAACACAGCAGTCTTTCTCTGACCTCCTAGTTTCCAGTCTCCTGCCAGTCCTTCCCATTGGCCAAACCCAGCTGGAAACCTGGTTAATGCTGTTGATAAAAGTCAGGATCTTGGGGGGCACAGAGCAGAGTGTGAAAAGATGGTGAATGGATCTGAAAGAGTAAAATAAAAGAGTAAAAATAAAAAACCCTGTCCTCTGTCAACCCTCTGTCCTTTTTCCCCATCGGTGTCCACTATGATTCTTTTTTTTTTTCTAGGTGAAAAATTCATTTCCCACAAGCAGGTTACACACCGGCAGTCCCATCAGCCAGTATAGCCTCCCCAGGTATTACCAATTCAGTTATATTCTCACCTGAAACCTAAGACCTTAGCCACCCACCACCAGTGCTCTTCACATAAAACTGTAGATCTTTTTTTAAAAAAAGAAAAAGAAACAATCATTTAGTATAAAACATTGCTGATACTGTCTAATCTGGACAATATCCAGCGCAGTATGCTTCTCCGGCTCCTTAGTATCTATGTGACTCATAACTTGTGCGCTTCATGGGGCAAACTGGAGCTCCCAGGAGGAAGATGGTTCACAGGTGAAAATGGAACCGACAAAGAATTGGATACCAGGGTAGCAAGGAGAGAATGACAAACCAGGAGCTGCTGAGCTGAGTTGTCTTCACCACCAGGATTCGATTATAGAGACCTCGGTCTTGGGCAGCATGCTATAGGCTGTCTTTAGAGGAATGTAGCATCCAGACCCGGAGAAGGGACTTAGTAAAAGGTAGGTGAGGTGGTGGTTAGAACTCCAGCCTGTTCTATCTGGTACAGTACAGAAGGTGGAGGAGACAAGCATCTTCCAACAGTGAGGAGATAGACAGGAAGCAGCCCAATCCTCATGCAGCACACTGTCAATCCATAAATATTGAGCATTATTGTGGCTCCATTATCGTTTTGAAAACCAGAGATATGATGTTTAAAAAAAAAATCCCTGTCTTTATGGAGCTTGGGTAGAAATGAGGAAGGCAGAAGTCAGATACATTCATTCAAATGGTTCGTTTATTCATAGAGTAAAACATGCCATGGAGAACCCTGTGGTCATATCCAAGCGCGCACCAGGCCCGACCTGATCAGGAGAGTCGGGAAAGCCCTCTCAGGGAGATGAACGTATCTTGGCATCATTAGTGGGCAGGTGTGAGAGCGGCGGATCACTTCCATACCCCAGGCTGTCATGGTGAAAGGGCTCCCGATCGCTAGCCTGTCAGCCTTGACTCCGCCGAGCTCCAGGCCTGCAGCGGGCCGAGCCAGACAGAAGACCGGCCCTGGAATCGTGCGGAAGAGACATGGCTGTGAATGGTAACATGCAGTGGCTCCAATTTCATTTCCTCTGTGAGTCTAATATTTCTGTGTGTGTGTGTGTGTGTGTGTGTGTATGTGTGTGACAGAGAGAGAGAGAGGGAGAGAGAGAGGAGAGAACACTTATATCTCTGTCTCTACTGCTATTTCCTTGTTTGCTCCAATGTTGGGTCTGTAAACCTGGAAACACCACCAGCAACCATTAACAGTGAATCTCAGGTACTTGAGGCCAATGCTAAACTTTCTCATGGTTTATTCCTGCCAGTCTTTTCTTTCTCTTCATGGTTCCTGTGTCTCTTCAGAGGTGATTCATTTTGTGCGGTGGCTTAGAACCCTGAAGTCTTATAAACCTAGGTCCCAGTGTTGGCTTCCCCAGTCACCAGCTGTGAGACCTGGGGCAAGTTCTTTACTGTCCCTAAGCTTCAATTTCCCTGGTTATAAACAGAGGCTAATCACAGTCCCTCCCTCACAGGGCTAGGGTGGCAACAGAAATTCTAGTTGTTATGTGTTTTTTCCTTTTTCACCACTTGGAACTGACAGCAAAATCTCAGTCCCAAACACTGACACTCATCCTCCACGAGGACACTGTAGTTATTCTCAGATGCTTCTCATGCAGGGCTGCTTCCCATAAACACCTCAGCCAGGCTCACTGTCTAGGACATCATGACAGGTTTAGCCACGAAGTCAGTGCCTCCTCCTCCTTCTCTCCATTCCTTCTAAACACTTAAGCTGTTCCTAATATGGATACAGATTTTGTGTTTTTTTCCCCATGTTTATGGAACAGTTTTATGTAAAGTCTTCTTAATTTGAAAGTCACACAAATATGTTATGCATTTCTATATCTGGGGAAAAAACACTCTAACAACTGAAATGGCATTAAGTCGCTTTATACTAATGCTAATGTTTTCCATGGATCTATGGGCCTGGATGGTAATGAAACGGTTCCTCAGCCTGGGACTAGATGATCTCTTCAGATTCTTTTAGAGATATGAAGAGCAAACTAATGACAAAATAATGAGTTCTAGTCTACATGATGCACAAGGTATGTGCCCAGGCTTTGTTGATAGGGTCAAGATGTTCTTGGCTGATATTTCAAGAAAAAAAGAGTGTAATCATCTATAATTCTTTATTTTAGGATTTATTTAGGCTAGTCTCTCTCTCTCTCTTTTTTTTTTTTTTATGTGCTAGTCTCTTTCTTGATTCTGGATGCAACAACAATAGAGTTCCTGAGTAAGCACACATATTTTTAATTGCAACACTGAATGCATCTTATCCTAACATTTTTCTCAACTTTTTTTGGAGAAGCAATTTAGATTTACAGATGTTTCAAAGATAGTACACAGATAAAATGCAAAGATAGCACAGAGATAAGTTTCAAAGATAGTACAGAGAATTCTTTTATAGACCTGTCTCGGAGATCCTGCAGGTTTTGTTCTAGACCTACCACAATAAAGCAAATATCACAGTAAAGCAAGTCAAATGAATGTTTTGGTTTCCTAGTGCATATAAAAGTTGTGTTTACGCCATACTGCAGTCTATTAAGTGTGCAATAGCATTACGTTTAAAAAAGAGAATGTAGGGATCCCTGGGTGGCGCAGCGGTTTAGCGCCTGTCTTTGGCCCAGGGCGCGATCCTGGAGACCCGGGATCGAATCCCACGTCGGGCTCCCGGTGTATGGAGTCTACTTCTCCTTCTGCCTGTGTCTCTGCCTCTCTCTCTCTCATTCTGTGTGACTATCATAAATAAATAAAAATTAAAAAAAAAAGAGAATGTACATACCTTAATTAAAAAATACTTTATTGCTAAAAAATGCCAACCAGTCATCTGAGCTACTAGTGAGTTGTAATCTTTTGCTGGTGGAGAGTCTTGCCTCGATGTTGATGGCTGTTGACTGTTGAGAGTGGTTGCTGAAGACTGAGGCAGCTGTGGCAATTTCTTAAAATAAGACAGCAATTAAGTTTACTGCACCAATTGACTCTTCCTTTCACAATGTCTCTGTAGCACGTGGTGCTATCTGATAACACTTTACCCAAAGTAGAACTTCTTTCAAAATTGGAGTCAGTCCTCTCAAACCAGCTGCTGCTTTATCAACTAAGTGTACGTAATATTCGAAATCTTTGTTGTCAGTTAAACAGTCTTCACAGCATCTTCACCAGGAGCAGATTCCATCTCAGGAAACCACTGTCTTTGCTCATCCATAAGCAGCAACTCCTCATCCATGAAAGTTTATCATGAGTTTGCAGCCAGTCACTTGTTCAGATTCCACTTCTAGTTCTCACACTGGTTCCACCACATCTGCAGTTACTGCCCCCACTGAAGTCCTGAACCCCTCCTGGTCATCCATGAGGGCTGCAACCAACTTGTTCCAAATTCCATTCATGTTGATATTTTGACATCTTCCTAAGAGTCATGAATGTTCTTAATGGTGTGTAGAATGGTGAATCCTTTCTAGAAGGTTTTCAATGGATCTTGCCCAAGTTCCTTCGAAGAATCACTGTCTATGGCAACTATAATCTTATGAAATGTATTTCTTACATAGTAAGACTTGAAAGTGAAAATTACTCCTTGATCCATGGGCTATAGAATGAATGTTGTATTAGCAGACATTAATGACATTAATCTTGTTGTACATCTCCATCAGATCTCTTGGGTTTGTCAATGAGCAGCAATATTTTGAAAGGAATATTTTTTTCTGAGCAGTAGTTCTCAACAAAGGGCTTAAAATATTTGGTAAACCATATTGTAAACAGATGTGCTGTCATTCAGGCTTTGTTGTTCTATTTACAGAGCACAGACAGAGTGAATTTAGCATAATACTTAAAGCCCAGGGTTTTCAGAATAAGTGAGCAGTGGCTTAATTTAAAGTCACCAGCTGCATCAGCCCCAAACCAGAGAGTCAGCCTGTCCTTTGAAACCAGCCTGTGGCATCTCCACTCTAGTGATGAAAGTCCTACATGGCATCTTCTAATAGTTTTACATATGTTGAAAATCCATTGTTTAGTGTAACCATGAATTATCTTAGCTAGATCTTCTGGATCACTTATTGCAGCTTCTATACCAGCACTTGCTGCTTCACCTTGCACTTTAATTTTATGGAGATGGCTTCTTTCCTTAAACCTCATGAACCAACCTCTGTTAGCTTCAAACTTTTCTTCTGCAGCTTCCTCACCTCTCTCAGGCTTCACAGAATTGAAGAGAGTTAGGGTCCTTCTCTGGATTAGGTTTTGGATTAAGGGAATATTGTGGCTGGTTTGATCTTCTATCTAGACTCCTGAAACTTTCTCCATATCAGTAATAAGGCTGTTTTTTTGTTTTCTTATCCTTCATGTGTTCACTGGAATAGCATTTTCAGTTTCCTTCAAGAACTTTTCCTTTACATTCATTTCACAAGTTGGCTAACTGGGCTATCTCAGCTTTTGACATGCCTTCCTCACTAAGTTTAGGCGTTCCTAGCTTTTGACTTAAAGTGAGAGATGTGTGACTCTTCCCTTCACTTGAACACTTGAAGGCCATTGTAGGGTTATTAACAGGCTTAATTTCAAAATCCTTGTGCCTCAGGGAACAGGGAGCCCTGAGGGGAGGGAGTGAGATGCAAGACTGGCCCATTGTTAGAGCACTCAGAATACAAGCAACATTTATCAATTAAGTTGGCGATCTTATTTGGGCTCAGTTTGTGGTGCCCCCAAACAAGTGCAATAGTAACATCAAAGATCACCGATCACTGTAACAAATAGAATTATAATGAAAAATTTGAAATATTGTAAGAATCACCAAAATGTGACACAGAGACACAGAGTGAACAAATGCTATTTGAAAAATGGGGCCAGGGTAGCCCGGGTGGCTCAGTGGTTTAGCGCCGCCTTTGGCCTGGGGCCTGATTCTGGAGACCTGGGATGGAGTCCTGCGTCCGGCTACCTGCGTCTGGCCTGCTTCTCCTTCTGCCTGTGTCTCTGCCTCTCTCTCCCTGTGTCTCTCATGAATAAATAAATAAAATCTTAAAAAAACAAAAAAAAAAAGAAAAATGGGGCCAGTGGATTTGCTCAACGCGGGGTTGCCACAAGCCTTTAATTTGTAAAACACACAGTCTCTATGAAGTGTAATAAAGCTTTCATGCAGCTTTCATGCAGCTCCCCTAATGTTATCACACCGCATGTCAGTAGGTGCCTTTAACAGACCTAAGAAATTAACATTGGTACAGCACTATTCACGAAACTTTAGACTTCATGGGAATTTCAAGTTTTCCACTTATACTTTTTTTTCTGCTCTGTAGAGTACCACCCTGCATTTTGTCACCATATCTCTTTTGTCTCCTCCAAACTGTGACAGTTTCTCAATCTTTCCTTGTCTTTCATGAATGTGACACTTTTGAGGAGCACAAGCCAGATATTTTGTAGAATGTCCCTCAATTTGGGATGTTTTCTAATGACCAGACTGAGGTTGCGAGTGTTTTCGAATGTCATAGAAATGAAATGCCTTTCTCATTTGTATCATATCAAGGATAACATGATATCAACCTGTACTAATCAACTTGCTACTGGTGCTGTAAACTTTGATCACTTGGTTAAAGGGATATCTGTCTGCTAGATTTCTCCTCTATAATATCACTGTTTCTTTTTTTTTTTTTCCTTTTCCATATTCTATCCATTAGAAGTCACTTACTAAATCCAGTTAACACTTGAGAGCTGGGAAAATAGATGATTTTTCAAAACATTTCTGAACATGTGTTAAAACCCCCAAAACATTTATTAAGTGTTTGAGGGGAAGATACTTGGAGGCTATGCAAGTACTCTGTTCCTCCTTAAAGTTTCATCCCACAATCGTGCCCACAATAATTATTACTGTGGTGTCCAAATGATAATTTTTTCTTGCCCTTATTCCTTCTACATTTATTTATCCAATCATTTATTTATATCAGTATGGACTAATGGATACTTATTTCATTCTTGGATTGTAATTGAATACTACTGTTAGTACTTTTGTTTTCTAAATTGTTCCAAGTTTGGCCAGTGAAAGCTCTTTATATTTCTGTACCATCTATCTATTTACGTGGGTTCATACTGATATCTTTGACTCTTCCAACTCCACAGGGTTCATTCTAGCCTTCCCATCTTTGCTATTTGTTGTTGTTGTTGTTGTTGTTTTTTAAAGATTTTATTTCTTTGAGAGAGTGAGAGAGAGAGAGAGCACTAGAGGGACAGAGCAAGCATAGTGGGGGGGCAGGGGCAGAAGGAGAAGCAGGCTTCCTGATGCGGGGCTTGATCCCAGGACTCTGGGATCATGACCTGAACCAAAGGCAGATGCTTTACCGACTGAGCCACCCAGGTGCCCAACATGTTTGCTTATTTGTCATTTACTTTGACACCAATAAACAGGACTTCCATTATTTGTAATTTATTTACCCATTTGTTCAATGGTGGTATCCTTTGTAAAGCAGTATCAGAATTGCTAACCTGTCCTCTCATGTGAAACATAGTTACCAAGTAGACTATGGTGTTTTCGTCAGTTCTTTTTGTCTTCAGTTTTACAGTTTCCAATAAAAATTACTTAGGTTAACTATTCCTTCCACTACCCCGTAGTTATGTCATACTTTCTCATACACTTAGATTTATTTGTCATAGTTGGTCTTCGTTCCATCTTGGGATCCCCCAGCATCCTGATTTATTTTTCAAACTGCATGCAGTAAAGGTTACTCTTTGTGGTGTATAGTTCAGTGGGTTTTACCAAACATAGAGAGTCATGTGTTCACCACCACAGTACCATATAGAACAGTTTTGTCACCATAAAATTCCCTTGTACAGCCCCTTGTATTGAACTCCTTCCCCTTGCCCTAATACCTTATTATAACATTTTCAATAATAAACATTTTTAAGCAATGAAGGATATTAAGAATCAACTTGTCCTAAAGTTTTCTATTTTATAATTTTTGGTATTTCAAAAATTTATGAAAGTAATATATATACATTTTTGTTTACTGGTAGAGAAAGGCATAATATGGAAAAGAATTCTCCCTCAGTAGGTAGCATATGTGAAGCTGTAAGAGCTTGTCTACTTCTGTGGTTCTTTTTTTATCTCTATCAGTATGTCTTTGTGTAGCACAATCCTGGACCTTTAAATGTGGAAGTCTCTGCCAGTGGCCAATAGTTGTTCCAAGCCCCATTCTCAGAAGTAACCAGTATGAAACCCTTTATTTCACATATAAGAAAGTAGAGAATTGGAAGTTAAGGTCATGCAGCTCCTTATGACAAAACATGAGGTGGAGCTCAGACTCAAGACTCCCATGCCATAGTTTTTTCCACATCCTGGTGTTTTTTTCAAAGGCATGTGCTCAGGTCAACCTGCCACCCAAATATGGGTGAGTGTGAACTGGATAACTTGTAAAACACCCATGAGGTAGGAAGTAAGCAGCTTTGACCTCCGCTGCTGCTGCTGTAGATAAAGAGGCACTTGTGTATTGGGGGAAAGTCTTAAACCAGAGGATTTTTATTATCAAAGTTATCCCATGGAGGACTATAAAAAAAACCTTTTCAATCTGGCCACAGCAGAAATTTAATAGAGATTCGTAGAGAAGCTCACAGACAGAAGGCATCAGTAAAGATTTTCTTATGGAAGTCCCTGTTTGCAAAGATTTGAGCAGTGGCAATTAGAAGTACAAATTCTAGAACAATAGAAGAATCTTTGATAAAATCTATGCCCTTGAAATTGGATTTTGAGGAACTGAAGAGAATGAGAAACTCTGGAATATGTATAGTTATGAAAACAAGAAGCGCCCCCTGCTCTCCGCCCCCCCCCCCCCCCGCCGCCCCCAACGCACACATAGACCATGGACCAGTGTGGCATTCTGTAGCAAAAGGGATCAAGGAGCAAAGGAGCAGAAAAGGCCTGACCAAAGATGTAGAGCAGCCACCTGACAGGCACAGGATGTCACCCTAGAACTGCCTGGCTGAAGTCTCCATCAGCATCTAGAGCAGAGATACTGTTCTAGCAGCAACTCTAAAATTATACTCTGATTACAGTAGGCAGACTTGAAATATGGCACATATATTTAAACTTACGTTATTTCCATTTCTCTGGACTAGCCCTTTTATTGCTTGAATAAAGTGAACTCCTTTATAACCCTTCCATACTCCTTACATGTATGAAACAAAAACCCTAGGCAGCAAAATCCAGAAACCCTGCCGAGTGTAGAAATATACATATTTTTATGGACTACAAACTGGTTAGTTGTGTTTGAAATTAATTGAACATCCCACAGAGCGTTCTTAAATATTATAAAGGTTATTTGAAGGAAGGTTAAGATAAATTGTTTCCCTTGCACATTTTCAAATAGGTCATCTTAAGGTAAATTATTTCCCTTTCATATCTTTAGATATTCCAGGTCTTTCTCAGAACATAATAGTCTTAACACTGGAACAAATCCGGTGATGTTTAAATGGATGCAACTTCTCTTTCAACTTGAATTTACCTTAAGGTATTACACTAAAAAAATAATTAGGTTGTTTGTTTATGTATTCATTCATTCATTTAGCTAGAGTTCCAATTTATGTAACAAAAATGCATAGACCTTAAATATTCAGTTTGATGAGTTAAGACATTTGTAAATGTCCATGAAACCATGACCCCAAACAAAATATGGAACATTTGCATCATGCAGAAGGGTCCCCCATGCTATCTTCCAGTCAATTTTACCCCATTGACTTCTGACATCTACCATAAATTTATTTTGCCTTTTTTGCACTTCATATTCATCGAATCAAGCAGTATGTTTTGTGCATGTGTGAATGTTCTTTCAATGTTTCTGAGATTCATCCATGTTGCTGTACTTATCAGCAGTTCTTCCTTTTTACTGCTGAATAGTGTCCCATCAGGTAGCTATGCTACAATCTGTTTACTCATTCTCTGAGGAGTACATTTGTCATGGTGAAGAAAAAATAAAGTGATTTTTTTTTTAAAGAATCACTTGAGAAGCCCCTCTTACTGATAAAACTAGGAGAGTTAGTACCCATTGAAATCTCAACCTCTTCCCTGTTGGGTTTCAACATTATTAGAACCTTTCTGATACACTGAGATAGTACCATCTCACTAGCTCACTGTGCTAAAGAGAAACCCTTCAGGAGGGGTTGGAAGTCTGGCCTGATAAACTAGTTCAACAATAGTACCTCATGGCCACGGGGAGAGCTGTTTCCAGCACAGTATATGGCTAAGCCAGGTCGACCATCCCAACTCTATTATCTAGAAACTACCCACGTTCTTTGGGAACCAATATCCAGGCGTAGAGAACCCTTGAGAGTCCATGTCTTGGCCACTCTACCACCTTTATTTCCTTTGCTCATTTGTTTTGTTTCTTAAATTCCTCATATGAGTGAGATCATATAGTATTTGTTTTTGTTCTGACTTATTTTGCTTAACATTATACTCTCTAGCTGTATCAGTGTTGTTGCAAATGGCAAGATCTCATTTTTTTTTTATAGCTGAGAATATTCTCTTATGTATATATACCACATCTACTTTATCCATTAACCTACTGATGGACACAGGCAGCTTCCATAGTCTGGCTATTGTAAAGAATGCTGAAATAAACATAGGGGTGCATGTATCCTTTCAAATTAATGTTTTTGGTGGGGTTTTCTGGGTAAATAGAAGTGCAACTACTGGATCATAGGGTAGTTCTATGTTTAATTTTTTGAGGTAACTCCACATTGTTTTCCACAGTGGCTGCTCCAATTTGTATTCCTACCAACAATGCAACCTACCAACAAGTGATTCTTTTTTAAGCAAAGATGAAAAAGATGAATTTTTCTTGGTAACTTGAGGTGTTTACCTTGTCAGTGAATACCAGTTTCTATTAAGAAACACCCTACTATCCATTAATAGAATTATATTTGAGACAGAAGCGGCACAAAGAAGGAAGTGATTAACTTGGCAGGAAGTAGGGGGTTGGGGAATGTGGTCAGAGAAGACAGTTTGGAGTAGGAGACCATCAAAGTTTCATTTTATTTATTTTTAAAAGATTTTATTTATTCATTAGTGAAACAGAGAGAGGCCGAGATATAGGCAGAGGGAGAAGCAGAGGGAGAAGCAGACTCCTGGCATGGGAGCCTGATGTGGGACTCAATCCCCAGACCCTGGGATCAGGCCTTGAGCCAAAGGCAGATGCACAACCGCAGAGCCACCCAGACATCCCCAAAGTTTCATTTTAAAGGATGAACTGAGTTAGGAGTGATGTTAGGACAGGAAGGGATTGGATTTCAGGCAGAAGGAATAGAATATTCTAGGGAAGATCACAGAGGGGAATAGCAGTGTACATTTATCTCCTGGGGTGGAGGTGGAATACATGGGGAGGCATGTCAGGAAAGGGATTCAGAGAGGCAGGCAGGGAGGATACCACAAGTAGCTTTGTATACGATGCTAAGGATCTTGGAGTTTACCTTGGTGATGAGGAACTAGTGAGGAATTACTCATTTGTATCTCATTATCTTCCCTGACAAGAATGCTTCACTTCTGTGCCCCTGTCCTCAGGTATATAATATCATCCTCTCCAGTGCTCAATCAGGAAATCTCAGTGTGAATTAAAAATTTTCCTTAACCATTAAATAGCAGTCTCATCATCCTCATCCAATCTGAATCTACAAAATGCTTTCCTACCTGTTTGCTCTGTGCTGCCTGACTCAAGTGTTGACGATCTTTCACCTAGATTATTTCAAGAGTGTCCAGACTGGTCTCTCTGCTTGATGTTTCTTCCTTCAAACCATCCTACACATTGCCACTGGCAGGGTCTCTTTAAATAAAAGCTGAGGTCACTACTCTTCCTCCAAACCTGAACTCCTGCCTCTTACACGCAGAATAAAATCTCGCCTGGTTAGCTGGGTGTTTTAGATCGTCCAAAAACTGACCTCCACTAAACATTTCAAGCTTTTGTCTCATTTCACACCCCTTCATGAACCTCTATCCAACACCAGACTTAATCATATTTGTACCTCCTTGTGTCTGTATCTTTGCTCCTGTTATGTCTTCTCCTAAAGCCCCGTTCTCCCATCTATTTTTTTGAAGGTGGCCCAAATCACATCAGCTGCTTACCCAATTACCCTCAAAGTTAGTGGCTTAAAACAATGGTAAACATTTATTGTCTCCCACTGTTTTTATGAGTCAGGAATTTAGGAGCATCTTGGCAGAACATTCTGGCTTGGGATTTTCATAAGGCTGCATTTATCTGTGGGGACGGAAAATCTGCTTCCAAAGCTGGTCAACAAGTGCTGGCCCTTGCTGGTAGTCCTCAGTTCCTCTCTAGGGCTGTTTGTGCTTTGTGACAGCTGGCTTCACCAAGAGCAAGCAATCCAAGAGACCGAGGTGGAGGCCACAATTCCTTTTATGATCTGGTCTCAGAAGTCACATGCTGTCACCTTCACCACACTCTTTTGGTCACACAGACCAATCCTCACATGAGGGAGATTACACAGGGCACAAATACCAGAAAGCGAGGATCACTGGGGACGATGCTGGAGGCTGGCTAGCACCGTGCCTCTCTTCTCTCTGTCCCGTCCTGTGCGTACCAACTTGCCTAATTGTTAAATAAGATTTAAAAACCAGAGCTTGTGGACATCTTCCAATAAGATCACATTTTTCTTAATTATTAACTATTACTGTGAACCTGAAAATTTGTTTTGGTTCATTATCAAAGCACATAGTGCTGAGGAACTTTGTTCTCTAAAACTTTAAGTTGTCAGAAACTCTGTCATTTTAAAATCGTATTAGTGAGACAACATATCTTTCATACCTGGGAGACGTAAACCATACAGGTAGATCACTTTGACTTGGAGAAGCAGCCTCAATTTACACTGCAGAGGTTTAGATAAGGGGTTTTCAAGACATAATATTCTACATTCATCTTGAATTTATGTTTCCAAGGGAATAGAACCCAGAGTATGCTTCTCAACTCAGATCTGATATTAACCCCTTTATATATAGATCTGATTTGCTCTAAGGCTATTAAATAGTGTTTCATTTAGAGTCTACCTAAACTCCTCCCTTCTTCTAATACTATGATAACTTCCATTTCTTCCTTTTCTTGTTTTTTTTTTTTTTTTTGAGACATGCCCATAATTCCTCTGCTGTGTGCTATTGTTTCTGTAGCAAGTTTATAAACTTAACTTTGTTGTGTTACAGGTTTGCCCGTAGTGATCTTTACCTGATGGATTTTATGAACAGCTGAACTTATTTGAACTAACATTAACTAATTCCAGTTTTTTTTTAGAATCACCCATTCTTCTTGAACATGGGCACCTTTTTAAAATTTTTTTAAATTCAATTAATTAACATACAGAGTATTGTTAGTTTAAGAGGTAGAGGTCAGTGACTCAACATTCTTATATAACACCCAGTGCTCATTACACCACAAGTGCTCCTTAATGCCCACCACCCAGTTACCCCATCCCCCCACCTCCCTCCTCTCCAGCAACCCTCAGTTTGTTTCCTATGATTTCTCTCATGGTTTGTCTCCCTCTCTGATTTCCTCTTGTTTTATTTTTCCCTCCTCCCTTCCCCTATGATCCTGTTTTCTTAAATCCCACATGAGTGAGATCATATGATAACCGTCTTTCTCTGACTTATTTTGATTGGCATAATACACTCTAGTTCCATCCGCTTCATTGCAAATGGTAAGATTTCATTTTTTTGATGGCTGATTGATATTCCATTATGTGTGTGTGTGTGTGTGTGTGTATAGATGCCACGTCCTTATCCATTTATCTGTTGATGGACATTCTGGGCTCTTTACATTGTTTGGCTATTGTGGACATTGTTGCTATAAACCTTAGGGTGCAGGTGCCTTTTAGAACATCTTGCCCAAGGGGTCATTGTTATTTCTTCTCTGAACTATAGTCTATTTCCTAAATATATCTTTCCTCAAAACTTGCATACTCTTCCTTCATTGCTACGAACTCCAAGATGACACAAATTCTTCCATGGTTCCCAACACTTTTACATTACTATGGAATTTATTGATGACTTATTAATTATCTCTCGTCCTCCTGCATAGCTCTTTCTCTGCCCTTTAGGATTTAGCTACAAAATCATCTTCTGTGAAGCTCTAAAAGAAAGTTCTAGACAAAACTAAGCATTTTCTTTTTTCATGCTGTCATAGTGCTTTGTTCCTACCTCTAATACGACACTTAGCATACTTATATATATTTTTTCATATTTTTCCTCCTCTACCAGCCTTTGGAGAACAGGTGTTGTGATCTGTTTATCTCTGTATCCTCCGTGCACACCAAATTGCCTAACTGTTGAATGAGGTAATGAAAAGATTCACCTGGTAGATGGAGAATTTAGTAACAGCTTCACTTTAGCAAAAATTAGACAGTTGAACACCTCTACACACACACACACACACACCCCCCTTGTGATTCTCGTGATCTGTATTAGGCAACTCCCAGTTTATATTGAGAAAACACCTAGGAAACCACTGTTCCGTGGGCTACTTTAACATGAGTATGTATTATGCAAGGTTTTATGTCCTTATGTTCTGACTGATACTTTCAGTCAGATACTGATACTTTATGCAAGGTTTTATGTACTTATGTTCTGACTGATACTTTCCTCCAGTTTCTTCAGCTGAAGATAAGGATTCACTAAGTTCCTGTCCACATGCTCGTCTCAATGCTGGGGATAACGATTTCTGCAGCACAGGGCCAGCCAGAAGAATGCTGTAATCTGTAATGCCCTTCTGATTCTGGGAGGAAGGCCAGCATCCACACAACGCACGATTGTTACTTGTAAATGTTCCTTGGCAAAAGAGAACAATGTTTCTCAAACTTTGATCAGAGCCACATTAAAGAAATAGACTCTGTATCACCGCTCTGGACACACAGATAAATCTTCTCGAAACAACTCGTTTAGTCGTGACGCACTGTGAGATTTTTCCATTTTCTTCTGTTCTTAACCGGTTTCTCTCTCTCTCTCTCTCTCTCTCGACACAAAGTGGTGGTCTCCATCTACCGGTCTCATCCCACCATCCCCTAGAGATAATAAGCCATAGTCTAAAAGAACCCTGGCTTGGAGAAAGGTCTTCGACTTGCAAGGCCATTCTTCCCGCGTCTCCCTGCACCTCCCTGCACCTCTTCCGCGGTCCCGAAGGACGCTTTCGTCCACACGGTCCCTGCGCCTTCCGCTCTGCGTGCGGGCTCCGGGATGGGGCCATTCACTGCCCTGTCCCCGCGCTCCTTTAAGAGGGTGGTAACGGCCCTACCCGGGTGGGAGGGGGCCTCCGGGGTGGGGGGGCGGAGCGGCAGGCCCCCGGGCCCCCGGGGCGGGTAGGCCGGCTCTTCCAGTTCCCGTGAAAGCCCGGCTCCGGGCGCGCGCGCAGGTGGGAGTAGGGGTGAGGCCGGGGCAACCGCGAGCCACGGAGGCTGAAGACCCGCCGCCGCCGCCGCCGCCGCCGCCGCCCGGCCCTGCGGGGGTCCGCGCGTGCGCAGACGGCCTCCGCGGCGCCCGCGCGCGCTCCCGCCCGGCGGCGGTCGGTGGGGGCTGCGGCGCGCGGGCGACGCGGCGGCGGCGCGCGCCGGGGGGCGGGGCTGCGCGGCCGGCCCCGCCCACCCGCCGCGCGCGCCTCTCCTCCCAGTCTCCCCCGCGCTTCCTGCGCTGAGGGCAGTCGTAGCCGCCGCGGCCCCGTTCCCGACTCGCTCGCTCGGGCGCTTCTATGGCGGCCTTCAGCAAGTACTTGACGGCGCGAAACTCCACGCTGGCCGGGGCCGCGCTCCTGCTGCTCTGCCTGCTGCACCGGAGGCACCGCGCCCTCGGCCTGCACGGGTAAGAAGGCCCTGGGCCGCGCTCCCCTCCCGGGCCCGAGCGGGCGCGGCCGGCGCGCTCTGCCTCCTCGCCTGGCGCCGGGCGGACGGCTCCCCGTGCCCGGCGGGGTCAGGCGCTCGGGGCGCGGGCGGCGGCTGCTGCCAGGCTCAGAGGTCGGGGCGTGCGCGTCTCCCCGCGGCGCCGAGCTCCGCCGCGTCCCCTGCACCCCGCGCTCTGCCCGCGCCGAGGTCTCTTTCGCCCGCTCCCGCGGGGAGCCTGTGCCTCTTGCCCCCAGGCCTCGTTCCCGGCGCCCCCGACGCCGTCTCCCTCTGACCCTGCGGGCCTGGCCTCTTGCCCCAGCGCCCGCTCGCAGATCTGCGCCTCTGCCCCGAGGCTGTCGCCGCCCCCCGCCCCCGGCCCCCCACCCCAGCCCACCTCCTCTGTCAACTTTCTGGGGATGTTCTAGTTTTGTCACCTCACCCCCCCGCCCCCCGAGAGACCGTCGGTTTGCCCTGTGGACGTGTTTGTGTGACTCGAGGCTGAGGACTGGACTCGCCAGGCTGGAGTCCGGGTGGCCTCAGTCGCTCGGATGGGCTTTGGCAGGATTCCCGAGTACTCGCTGTCGAAAGGCAAAGGCGAGAGCATGGCACGTGTGAACCCTCCTGGGTGCATCCGGGAGGATTGCTTGGCGAAGCGACGACGTTCCCTGCTCGTAGGTCTTTGAACTCTCTGGCATCTCATGCGGAAAGGCTGATTGGTTCCCTCCCCTGGCCTGTTCAGGTGGAGGGTGAGACTGATTTACCTGAGGATCGAGATCCTTTTTGATCGTACTCCACTTCTTCCTCCTCGAGAGAATCTTTAAAAATTTTTTTAAAAAATTATTATTTATTTATTCATGAGAGACACACAGAGAGAGGCAGAGACACAGGCAGAGGGGGAAGCAGGCTCCATGCAGGGAGCCCGACTTGGGACTCGATCCCGGGACCCCGGGGTCACGCCCTGGGCTGAAAGCGGCGCTAACCTGCTGAGCCACCCAGGCTGCTGGAGAGAATCTTTTTATTATTGTTATTGTTATTATTATTATTATTATTATTATTATATTTTATTGGAGTTCGATTTGCCAACATATAGCGTAACCCCAGTGCTCACCCCGCCAGGTGCCCCCCTCAGTGCCCGTCACCCAGTCACCTCAACCCCCCCGCCCCCCGCCCAACCTCGAGAGAATCTTAATGTTTAGCCTTAACGTCTAGCTTTTACTAACCTCCTGTCTTCCTTATCTTACTAAGATCTGAAGCAGGAGTCTTTCTTTTCCTTTTTAAATTCAGTTATTAACCAAGTTGAAAATGATTTGCATCTTTGTCCAGACAGTACAGTACCAGTTCACTACTGTTTCTATTCAGGTAGCTTTTAAAATGATTTCTTCTGGAAAATACAACCCCCCCCCCCATTATGTACTTTCTGAGCTCCCAGGTGCAAATGGAAGTTATTTGTTATCTGGGAATATGTCGGAAAATGTTAAATGTTATAAAATAACTTTGAACGATCTTTTATTAGAGAAATGTTTTAGTGCGTAGAACAGGTGTTTTAATATGAGGTAGGGGACTTGAGGACAGCACTAACAGCCAAGGCTTACTTTGTTTTATCAGAGTATTACATGTGTAATATGTATGTAATGTAGAAAAGTACACATAAATGTAGAGCTTGAAGAATTTTTACAGATAGAACTTACTCGGGTAATGAGATCTGCACTCAGATAAGAACATTATCAGCATCCCAGAAACTCTCTTCATGTCCCTTCCAGTCACAGTTTGGATAGCTAGTGATTTATAAGAGTGTAGGTAATTTTAAGAAAAGTTTTAAATATCATCTCCTGAGAAATAGCAAAACAGTGTAATAGAAACTGTCTTACTAAATTTTAGGTCTTTTTTCCACTTGTATTTTATTGTAAAATGCTTTAGAAATCTTTTTGAGAAACTTAGGACTTTTTGAGGGTTTCAGTTATGCAACAGTTAATTTCTCTGAACAAAAGTTTGTTAACCTTGTGCCAATATTGGCATGAATGAGAAAAATCTTTATTTTCCACATTAAATATCTTGTGGGAGGAGAATGCAAATTAAGAACAGATAAGCATGAAGTTTGAATTACCTAGGTAAAATAATTGAATTATCTTAAAACCATCCAGAATAGTGTTGAGTCTATTTTTGTAGGTGTTGTTTTTCCAGAAACTTTTGGGTATCTTTCAGATGCTGTCTTTGGCAGCACAGTTTGAAGATTAGAAGATTAGAAAATTCTAACTTTATATTTTACTGGATTTTTGGGTATTGGTTCTAACAGGGCTAATTAATTTTCCTGTTGGTGCTTAATTAAGGAATCTGTGGCTGCTTAGCCTTTTTTCATCTATGCTATTAACAATAGGTTTGTCTTAGAAGATATGTCTTAGAAGATATTCCTTAGAATCAAGAAGGTAATGGAGCTAGTAAAACCACTTTAAAAGTTAAATATCACATTATACCAGACATTAGGAGAATAAGTAATTACAATTTATGAGTTACTTTTTTTGTTAATGCAGTTTTTTCAAAAGAAGCAGAATAATGAACCACCTAGGCACTTTACTGAGGAAGTACCATCAATTTTCTGCCATTCATCTTTCATCTATAGCCCCTTGCTCCCACCCCTTATTTTTACAGATTTTTAGGTAAATTTATATATATTAAACAAAAATCTTGATTACACATTTTTTTGTTTTTTTTTAATTTTTATTTTTTTGTTTTTTAAGTTTTTATTTATGATAGTCACACACACAGAGAGAGAGGCAGAGACATAGGCAGAGGGAGAAGCAGGCTCCATGCACCGGGAGCCCGATGTGGGATTCCATACCGGGTCTCCAGGATCGTGCCCTGGGCCAAAGGCAGGCGCCAAACCGCTGCGCCACCCAGGGATCCCGATTACACATTTTTTAAGTAAATGCAGTACAACAGTGTAACACACCCCTATCATAAATGAGAACATTTTCATTTTCTTGGAAAAGGAAGTGTGTTCATTCCCCACTACTGTATACTAACTTTTCTCATCTTGATTTTCCTTAATCATACATTTTATTTGTTATTTATGGGGAATAGTGGAATCTGTACTCATGGATAAAGGAGATCATGTATTCAGTTCAAAGGAAGTACCTATTTCAAAATGTTGTATTACCGCCCTGGTGCTATGGGATGGAGGGGTGTATGTGTATGTGTGTATGCATGTTTTACATGTACATTCAAAAAATATATGGCATCTTTTCATAGGGATCTTGTTTTCTTGTTAGGGAAGAGAAGTTTAAATGCAAATTAGTTAAAATTGTAAGGTGGTGACAGAATGCAGTGTACAGACAGACATGCCTTAGAAGTTCTGAGATTAACGTGTTGGGGAAGAGTTGGGGAAGCCTTTATGAAAAGGCCTAGAAAAGGGGTAGGAGTGGATAACTGCAGATAAGTTGAATATTAATATCAGCCTTTATCAGATTTTTGTTGCATTTTGTGGTAAGAGGAAGCTTTTTGATATCCTTTCAATCCATCTTCCACTGCCACCAGAGCACTCCGTAAGAAGCAGAAATGAGAACTTGTTATTCTTTCATAAAAGTCTTTTTGATTATTCTAAGATACAAAATTCTTAGCACTAGAAAATCATGTTCCTGATCTGGTCCTTTACTACTTCTTCTCATACTCATCCAGCCATATGGAGTAAGTCTCTGAGTATGACACGCTTTGCTAAGCCTTTGCAGTCTTGATTGTAATCACTGTCATCCCTACCACTTCTCCCCACCTTTTGGTGTTTATTTTCTTTCAAAATTCAGTCCAGAGGTGCTTGGGTGGCTCAGTGGTTGAGGGTCTGCCTTTGGCTCAGGTGGTGATCCCAGATCACGTCTTGCATCAGGCTCCCCGCAGGGAGCCTGTTTCTCCCTCTGCCTGTGTCTCTTATGAATAAATAAAATCTTAAAAAAAAAAAAAACCCTCAATCCAGTTAATACTTTCTCTTAGGTGTTTCTATTTTTCCTGATTTCCAAACTCTTGTCCTTTGCGCTTATGATACTGTAGGCATTTCTCTCCTCTTTGCTAGTTTATGTTCTTGGCTTCTGTTTACATAAGAGTGAGTTTCTTGGGGGATGTACTGCCTGCGGCATGTTTAATTTCCTAATTTGCAGGGTAGATACTAAGTATTGTATAGAGTGGACAAATTATGCAGAAGTTAAAAACTTTTTTTTAAGTTGAAGAACTTTTAAGGGTAATTGACACACAGTTGGGAGATGTAGGAACAGTACAAACATGAGTAGAGGCATTAGGTAATAGTGAGAGGTGTATGTCTGAGAATATGTAACATGGGCAAGGTAGTAGGAAATCATGGGCCAATTTTAGAGGGCAGGCAAAATCTGCACTGCCATAGTATTTTATGATCTTAAACCAAACACAAAAAACCAAAAACAGAACAAAGCAGTTTCTTTCCCTTCTCATGAATGCTTGTCAAGTTCAGATTTCTCACCCTGGATTTCAGAGCCTTCCCTCACCTGATCTCACCATGCCTGGCTAATCTTATATGCCATTGCCTGCCAATGAGTACACTGTTCCAGATAGACCAGTTTTGTACAGTTCTCTGAACAGGCCACATTCATTCCAGGCTTTGGAGCTTTATTCATATTAACCAAACTTGGAATCTCTCTTCCTATATGTTCTATTCTTTAGTTCTTACCCTTTAAGGAGTAGGTTTGAGAGTCATTCTTCCATGAAGTATCATTTAGCAACTCGGGATGATCTACATAATGATCCTTTTTAACTTTCTGAAGCATAAATTTAGGTACTTTTGTTGTTGTTGTTGTTGTCCCATCAAACCATTTTATTAGGGGGTTGGGCAGAAGATCAACAGGCTGAGGGGACATTGAGATTTGACATTGTCAGCCTGACTGGGTTCTCCCCAGCTTCACAGTTGTCAAAACCTTAGGTACCTTTCTTGTTTTATCTATTGATTGCTTGACTGGGTGTAATTTAGTTGTCAGCTATCAGGTGTAGCCAAGTCCCCCAGCTGATGGAGTGATCATTTACTTTATTCTTTTCAAAGGCCACTCTATAGATAGTGGGAACACAGTTCTCTCCCCCAGATATTTCTGAGGAGTTTCAAGGAGCTTGTGTTTTTCTTAGTTACACCTTATTTAACATTTTTGCCTCTGCTCTGTTTTATTTATTTTAAAATTTTCAATATATATATATTTTAAGTAAAATTTTTTTAAAAAAATTTATTTTGTAAGTAATCTCTACATCTAGTATGTGTGGGGCTTGAACTCACAACTTGGACATCAGTCTCTGCCATCTGAGCCAGGCAGGGGCCGCTGGTATACATAAATATATATATATATATATATATATATTTATATATATATATTTTTTAATTGAAGTATTGTTGACATACAGTGTTACATTAGTTGCAGGTGTACAACATAGTGATTCTATGTTATGCTCATCACAAGTGTAGTTACCATCTGCCACCATACAAATGTTATTATAGTACCATTGACTATATTCCTTATGCTGTCTGTACCTTTTATCCCTGTGACTTATTCATTCCATAACTGGAAGCCTGTGCTTTCCACTCCCCTTCATCCATTTTGCCCATTCCCTACCCCCCACCCTTCTGGCTACCATCGGTTCTCTGTATGTATCGGTCTGTTTCTGCTTTTTATTTGTTGGCTTTTTTTTTTTTTTTTTTTTGGATTCCACAGATAAATGAAATCATATGGTATTTGTCTTTCTCTGATTTGTTTCACTTAGCATTCTGTTGTTTGGGTCTGTTCATGTTATCTCAAGTGGCAAGATCTCCACTTTCATGGCTGAGTGATACTCCATTGTATATGTATAGACACCACATCTTTATCCATTTATCTATCAGTGGATGCTTGGATTGTGTCTATATCTTGGCTATTGTAAATAATGCTGTAATAAACATAGGGGTGCATATATCTTTTTGAATTAGTGTTTTTTTTTTTTGGGGGGTAAACAATAGTGAAATTACTGGATCATATGGTATTTCTATCTTTAATTTTTTGAGGAACCTCTGTATTGTTTTCCACAGTGGCTGCTCCAATTTACATTCCTTCCAACAGTGCATGAGGGTTCCCTTTTCTCTACATCCTTGCCAACGCTTGTTACTTCTTGTCTTTTTGATACTAGCCATTCTGACAGGTGTAAGATGATATCTCACTGTGGTTTTTATTTGCATTTCCATGATAATTAGTGATGTTCATCTTTTCATGTCTGTTGGCTGACTGTACATCTTCTTTGGAAAAATGTCTATTCAGGTACTCTGCCCATTTTTAATTGGAGTATTTGTGGGGTTTCTTGGTGTTGTTATATAAGTTTTTTGTATATCTTGACTATTGGCCTTTTATTATTAGATGTATCATTTGCAAATACCTTCTCCCATTCAGTAGATTGCCTTTTTGTTCTCTTGATAGTTTCCTTCACTATGCAAAAGCTTTTGCTCTATTTTAGATCCTACTTCTATCTTGCCTTTTTATTATCTGCCTTGATTCCTATAAAGCATCAGCCAGAAAGCACATAATTGTAGAGTTTCATTGAAAATTTGGGATTGATGGCAGGGATTATACTTAGCATAGTGAACAGCTTAAAATGGAGACACTCTTATTTATAAGTTCCTTTGACATTTCCACTGTTGGCAGTTTGTTGACTATTTTTCCCTGAACCTCAGCCCCATGGCCTGTTGCTAGATCTTTTATGTACCTCTTGAATTGTTCTCATATGTCTTTTACTCCTTGCCTCCCTGCACCCCCCGCAACTTCTTTTTTTTTTTTTTAAATTTTAAATTTTTATTTTATTTATAATAGTCACAGAGAGAGAGAGAGAGAGAGAGAGAGAGAGAGAGAGAGGCAGAGACATAGGCAGAGGGAGAAGCAGGCTCCATGCACCGGGAGCCCGATGTGGGATTTGATCCCGGGTCTCCAGGATCGGCGCCCTGGGCCAAAGGCAGGCGCTAAAACGTTGCGCCACCCAGGGTCCCCCCCGCCCAACTTCTTTACAGCTTTCCACATACTTGAAATTCATCTTTCCTTCCTGAGATCTCCTTTCAGCTTAAGCTCTAGGAGGGTCTGGCTTCCCTTTGCTCAGTTTCACAGGCCCACTAAATGTTTTGCAAAGTGTAAGTATGAGTTAGGTGAGGGGCAAGAGCTGCATGAGACCCTTGGGATGGACCATGAGTGGATGTTATAGGCCCCATTTGGATCCTCAGAATAAAAAGAGATTGCTTAAGCAAAAGGCCTCAAAGAATTTGCCAGGAAAAGCATCTGTGTACTGACAACAACTGATGCAGGTCAGGTCCAGAAGCAGTGTTCTTGGAACCGTGTAGCTAGCTGTCTGTGGTCTGCTGGGCAGGGACTGGGTACAGACTGTTTAATTAATTATACTTCTATGTTTTTAGAACAATACCATCATTGGCCAGAGATTCTTTTTCAAGGCATTTTGCACTTCTTTCCCCACATATCCACACTGCTAACTCCCTCCCCTTTTTCCATCTTTTTTTCGGATTTCTTCTCAGGGAGACCTTCCATTGTCACTCAGTTTTATTTTATTTTATTATTTTAAAGATTTTATTTTATTTATTTTTTTTTAAAGTATTTCTTTTATTTATTTATTTATTTTTTTAATTTTTATTCATTTATGATAGTCACAGAGAGAGAGAGAGGCAGAGACAAAGGCAGAGGGAGAAGCAGGCTCCATGCAGGGAGCCTGACTTGGGACTTGATCCCAGATCTCCAGGATTGCGCCCTGGGCTGAAGGTGGTGCTAAACCACTGAGCCATCTGGGCTGTCCTGTCATTCCGTTTTAAAAAGCATTCTTTACACACACACTGACCATTTCCCTGGCTTTTCCTTAATCACTATCAAATGCAGTATTTTTTTTTTTTTAAATTTATGATAGTCACAGAGAGAGAGAGAGAGAGAGAGAGAGGCGCAGAGACACAGGCAGAGGGAGAAGCAGGCTCCATGCACCAGGAGCCTGACGTGGGACTCGATCCCGGGTCTCCAGGATCGTGTCCTGGGCCAAAGGCAGGCACCAGAACGCTGTGCCACCCAGGGATCCCTCAAATGCAGTATTTATTTTACATATTTATCTTGTTTATTGTATATCTCTGCTGCTAGGATGTAAGTTCTATGAGAGCAGGAATTTTTGTCTATTTTGTTCATTGTTATAGCCCCAGTGGCTAGAAAGTGTGGCTGGCACATAGTTGGCTCTCAAAGTTTGTTGACTGACAGACTCTGAGATGCTCATTTCTTAGGGCTGTAGTTACTGTTATTTTAAACAACAAATTTTTCTTGCTGCAAACGTCAATATCTCTTTAAGAATATTATGAGCTGTTTAAGAGCTGGCTCCCTTTTATATGTATGGTTAAACAAGTCTTAGAAATTTATAAAAATGGTATTATTATTGTTTTGTGACCTTTTCACAGTTAACAGTACAGTGGAAACATTAAAGACAATTAAAAAATTAAGTTATCCATAATGTAATCACTATAACATACATATTTTACTTTTGCTAGCTCTTATTTCTCATTGATATGCATGCATGTACATAATTATAATGTATATGTTTTGCTATTTTCACTTAATGCATAGACATTTTCCATGTATTTTTACATGAACTTCATAACTATACTTTTAAAGAAATACATAAATACTCCTTTGTATGACTATATCGTAATTTATTTTGGGCATCTAGATTGCTTCTGTAATTTTTCTACATAAATATTTTTTAGTAGAAAATAAGTATTTCCTAAGTGTGGTCCGACTGGCACAGAGTGGAGTGACGTATTACTTGCTTTGTAGATCCTAGCTTTTGTTAAAGTAGGTGAGGTTACATTTAATATTTTTGTGACAATCAATACTCTTCACTCGTAATAAGCTTACACAATTGTTTTCCCTTCATGTGCCCTTCTCAACTTGTGTGTGTGTGTGTATATGTGTATGTATATATATATTAATTAAACCTGGGTGCAGATATTTACACTTACCTTTTGGATGTATTACTTCCTCTACATTTTTTTTTTGATTCTGCAAATTGAATTAGTATTCCTTTTCTGTATTTTCACAGTAAATTTAAGTTGTTGGACAGCCAAGTATAGAACAGTGTATTTATACTTCTGGAACCTTTCTATTATTTGGGTGTTGTATTGGTTCTTATCTTCAACTTAACACGTTTTCACACTTTTCTTTCTGGTAACGACCTGACACTGACTGTACGCCTAGGCATCAAATCCATATTGGGCCAGCAAAAGTCTTCCTTTGAGATGTTTCTGCTGGAGCTGATGGGGAAGGGTCTTTCTTTTCTGGTCATGGAGCACTGAAGATGAAACTCTAGAGCTGTATGTGGTATCGATTTCATTTGTATGGAAAAGGTGGAGAACTCCTGATTTGGTTCGTTGTCAAATGCTTTTTGTAGTATAATAAACTAAGCTTACAGAATTTTTATGATCCCTTCAGAGAAGAGAATGAATTTGGTTCAGCATGACTTTTTGGTGAAGTTGTGCTTATTTCTAGAATTAACTACTACTTCTAAGTACTGATGCCATATTGTCCATTTGGATAAATAAATTTTAATTTTTTCCCAGGATCAACATCAGTCTCATCCATGACCTGATGAATATCATCACCTTCTAATCTATTACAATAAAATACAAACTGTAATTAAGAAGAAAAATAGGCTCTTTACAGTTTTCGTTATACTTCTATATGCCAAATAAAATTTTATAAAAATGGGTATTTTATTTCTCTGTTATTTCCATACAGTGATTTGTATGGAATGTCAGAGTAGTTTAAGAATGGCATTTTTAGTTATTTCTACAAAAAATAATTCATCAGACTCTTGCTTAAGGACATGGCTCTCATGATATTCTTTTTATGAAGAGATCACTTTTGTTTTAGGCATCTCTGTCAATGATACAGCTTTCTATAAACGTAAGGGTAAAAGTACTTTGGGTAGCTGATGGTTCTGCTCTTCAGTGGGAACTATTGTACATACTAAGAGGGCTTGAAACCTTGAGTGTGCTTAAAAAGGTTTTTTTTTAAACATGCTTTGTAATCCTTTTGCTAAATTAGCAGTCCTGAATGAATGCAATTAAATTAATAAAGTACAAAATTGAAAATAAAGCTTATCAAAGCATATTTGGCTAATTTGGTATCTTTTGTTACCTGGGGAGGCTTCACATTTGAGCCTGACTTTAAGATTTGTAGTGTTTCACTAAGAGGTAGGAGGTATTTTAGGTGGGGAAAACAACATGAGTAAAGGCGTAGAGTTAATGGATTTAGGTTTTGAGAAGGGACTCCAAAGACATGAAGCTGGAAGTCTTACTAATTATTTATTGAGCACTTAACATATTTTAAGCATTGTTCTAAGTATTTATTCCTCACAAATGGTCTTTTGGGATAGTTATTTTATTGTCTTCATTTTACCAGTGAGGAATCAGAAAGGTAGTAATGGCACCTGGTTATGAGAGTTTTTAAGTTTGAATTAGCTACGTGGAAGGTAAAAGAATAAAGCATTTTTACCAAATCCTTCAGATCGACTTAGATTCAAAAGAACAGTTACCAGTCATTCAGGGGTTACAAAAGTCTTATGTTAAGTGCAAAGTTAATTGTTAAAATTTTATGGGAATATGTTGATATTAAAATGTTAGAGTCATAGTGAAAGAGTCTAGGATTTTTAATATCTCTTTATTATATATTATGCCACAAATGAAGAAAACTGCATAAAAACATATATAACGTAATGACTTTTTAAATTTTTAAAATAAACACCCTTTAAAACTACTATGCAGGTCAAGAAAGAAATATTTGCTGGCCACCCCACAAGCCTTCCACATGCCCCTTTCCAGTCAGAGCCCATTCCTCTCCTTTGCTGTAATTGCTATCCTGACTTCTATAGTAATTGCATCTATACATCTGTTTCTCATTTTGTTGCCCAAATGTGCATTCCTGAGCACTAAAATTTAGTTATGTGTTTTCTTGTTTGTATCTCTTAATCTGCATGTCCTGCTGCTATTTGTCTTCCCTTTACAATTTGTTGAAGCAATCAAGTATTTTGACCTAGACAGATTTTGCCATCTGGGTTTGGCTGATTGCATACTTTTTTCTTCATTCTCTGTATTTCCTGTAAATTAGGTGTTGGATCTAAAAGCTTGATCAAAGTTTAGATTTTATTTTGGGTAAGAACACTTCCTAGGTGTTGATGTTGTATACTCTCCATGAAGATGTATGTAGTATCTGGTTGCTTCTTTTTTTATTATTTTTAGCAGTCACTGTTGCTTGAGACATAGATCAGTGAGTTTTTATTAGGGCTTGCAAAATGGTGATATTTGAATTCTCTTATTCATCATTTATAAGGTGGAAGGCTTTCAATAAAAATAAACTTCTTCATCTACTATTTGGTTATCATCCACTGGTACAGTTCAATTAGGAAAGGATAGATAATTGCTTTTTACTTTACCAATTTTAAAATAATCCATTAGTTCCCTCTTATTCTCTGAAGATAACCAATGAGTTATTCTTAAGTATCATTATGAACCTGTTGATTTACTACAAGTAAATAACTATTTAATGCTCTCTATTTTATAGAGGCTTGGAGGAACCCTATTTTATGAATGCGGTGGATCTTAAAATATAAGGGGATCCTTGGGGGGCTCAGCAGTTTAGCATCTGCCTTTGGCCCAGGTTGTGATCCTGGAGTCCCGGGATCGAGTTCTGCATCGGGCTTTCTGCATCGAGCTTCCTGCATGGAGCTTCCTTCTCCAACTCTGCCTCTGCCTCTCTCTCTCTGTGTCTCTCATGAATGGATAAATAAAATAAAATAAAAATATATATATATAATGTGCTTTGGTTACCAACTCTTCCAGCTACTCTCTATATAACTCTTAGGATCAGCATGTTGAGATCTTGATGAGTATTGCTTCTAATCTATAGATTAATGTATCATTGCCTTTTTTTCTTTTTTTTTTTGGATCAATCTTGCTATACGTCTGTAAAAATGTATGAATTTTTAAAAAAATCCAGCTTTCAATTTTGGTTTACTTCTATATAGTGTGTTATTTCCTTTTTTTTTTTTTTTTTTGCTTTCCTCTATCCTTTTCTTCTTTATGCTTTCCTCAATTAATTTTATTTTTCCAGTGTTCTGAGAGTGATATAAATTTCCAGCCTTTCTGTTCTAAAGTATGCATTTGAGGTTATAAATTTCTCTAAGCACTGCTTTAGTTGCAGCACACAGGTTTTTTTTTTTTTTCTTTTTCAGGTTTTTTGATATATAAACTATTACCATTTTGTAAACATATCATTTGATGTGTGTATCATACATTTCAAATTATTTTTATTTCATTGACCTATGACTTCACAGTTTCTCTCTTTGTATATATCAGTTATCTATTGTTGCATAACCACCCCAAAACTTAATAACTTAAAATAATTGTTTTTCTCCTCAATTCTGTGCGTGGCTGGGCAGTTCCTCTGCTGGTTTTGTTTTGGGTTTGCCTGAGGCTGCATTCAGCTAGAGGACTGACTACATGTGGGAAGGTTCAAGACAGCTTCATTCATATGTGGCTGTTGGTTGGGCTGCTTTGGTTCTCATCTGAGTGACTTTTTATCATCTAGTAGACTATAATCAGTTTCCTCATATGGTAGTCTCAGCATTCCAAGAGGCAAAAGTAAAAGCAAAAAAAGGTTTCTGCCACATTCTATTGGTTAGAGCAAGTCAGAAGCTTGGCCCAGATTCAAGGATGGGAAAATAGATTCCTCCTTTTTAGGAGGAACACAAAGAATTTGTCTTATATTTAATTTACCACAATTTCCAAACATTTGGGAATTTTTCTTGTATTTTTTTTTTTTAAGATTTTATTTATTCATGAGAGACACACAGAGAGAGGCAGAGACACAGGCAGAGGGAGAAGCAGGCTCCCTGTGGGGAGCCTGATGCACGACTGGATCCTAGGACCCGGGGATCATGATCTGAGCCAAAGGCAGACACTCAACCATTGAACCACCCAGGTGCCCCTCTTTTTGTTGTTGATTAATAGCAAAATTGCTTTGTAATTATTCTTTTTTCATTATTTTATTTTTACTCCTTCTAGTAGTTTGGAAGTTATTATTTTTTTACTCTACTTTAACTAATTACCCTAGAAATTTTAACATGTTAAGAATTTGAAGCCTAAACATTAATCAGTAATACTTCATCCTCCTCCTAAGCAGTAAGATGACTTTAGAGTGGTAGCTCCACTTACTTTCCTCCTGATTTATATGCATTTGTTGCGGTGAGAGTTTTTATTTAAGTACTAAAAGACATTTAGTGCATTATTGTTTTATGTAATATTCAGAGTTAAATATATAGTTACTACTTTCGTTGCTCTTCATTTGTTTTTGCAACCTACATCTTCCTACTGAAATAACTGTCCTTGCCACCACCAATATGACCTTTGTACAAATCTAATTATGAACTTTTTCCATTTTGTCAGATAATGTCTTTATTTGCCTTCATTCATGAACGTGTTTTTTTCCCCTGCACATTTAATTCTTGATTGGTAGTGATTTTCTTTCTGTCCATTGAATGTTTGATTCTACCATGTTCTGGTTTCCAATACTACTATTGAGAAGTCAGCTGTTTATAACTGTTACCCCTTTGAAAGTAATGCGTCTTTTTTTTCCTTCTCTACCTGTTTTTAAGGATTTATCTTTATCTTTGATTTTCTGGTGCTCACTATGATTTGGTGATGCGTGGATATTTTAATCTCCTGCTTAGGATTCACTGGGCCTTTTTGACTTTGTGGATTGCCTTGTTTTCTTTTATTCTTTTATTCTTTTTTTTATTCTTTCTGGACACCGGTTGAGATACTTTTATTGTAAGCACTTTTTACTTTTTTTTTTTTTATGAAAGCACTTCACAGATTTGTGTTTCATGGGGGGGGGCATGTTGATCTTCTCTGTATCATTCCAATTTTATAGTACATTGCTGCTAAAGTGAGCACTGTGTCTCTTGTTATTCATCTTTTTGCTTACTTTTTGTTACACTCTGGTTAGCAAATTCTCATTTAGCTCCTAAATTGTTAATTGTATCTGCCTCTGTGAAATCTGTTTAAATTATTAAGTATTGAATTTCACTTATTGTATGTTTAATTCTTTAAAATTCTATTTGGCTCTGGAGTGCCTGGTTAGCTCAGTTGGTTAAGCATGAACTCTTGATTTCGGCTTGGGTCATGATCTCAGGGTTGTGAGAGAGAGCTCTGTGCTGGGCATGGAGCCTGCTTAAGATTGTCTCTCCCTCTGCCCCCTCCCCTCCAATTCTGTTGGGTTCTCTTATGTCTATCTTGCTCTCCTTTTTTTTTTTTTTTAAATAATTTCCTGTTTTGGTAGATAACTTTATTTTGTGTATTTATATCTTTAAATATGGTCTGCATTTTCTTATAGGATATGTTTGGAAATTTAAACATCTGAAATCTTCTTGGGTTTCCTTCTGTCTTAATTTCTACTGGTTCCTGTTTTTGGAGTCTGGTTTGCTCTGTGCTTGGTTATTTTTGATTACGGTCTAGACATTTTATTTAAAATTCTAGGAATAATTTTGAGGCTTATAGTAAACATACTTTCCTTTTAAGAGGAAAGTTTGCTTCTTACAGTGCCTGGGAGCAATATTCAGGGAACAACTTAAACCAAGTTCCTTAAGAGCACATTCTAAAATTTTTAGTACAGCGTTCTAATAGATGGAAGACTCACATTTCAGATTTCATGTTTTTGTTTCCCAAAGGAGTTCTATCCTTGTATGTCCATGTCAGTGTCTTGTTAATGCCTTTCAAATCAGCATCTCCACTCTTGTACTTCAAATCTCAACTTTTAAAAATCTCAACTTTTAAAATTCCATATAGTTATCACTGGGACTTGAAATTGAATGTGTTTACTATGAGTCTAATTATTACTTCCTTGAATGCTTTTACTGTTATTCTTTTGTAGTTAACAGAATCCCTGTCCTCTAGCAGCTCAGGCTGTAAATTGTGAAACTTGAGGAAAGTGGTCTTTGCCTTTCATGGCTTCAGTTTGTAGCTGATCGTTTCTTATATCTCCTCCATCTTTACACAGTTCTTAAACTCTGTGCTCTTCTCCATTCATTTCCATGTTCAGTTGAACCTTGAACAATGCAGGGATTAGGGGTGAACCCCTGCACAGTTGACAATCTTTGTATAACTTTGGCCTGTCCCCAAATTTAACTACTAATATCTTACTATTAACTGACCAGAAGACTTACTGATAACATAAACATTGATTAACACTTTTTTTAATTTTTTTAATTTTTTAATATTTTATTTTATTTTTTTTAAATTTTATTTATTTATTTACGATAGTCATACAGAGAGAGAGAGAGAGAGAGAGAGAGAGGCAGAGACACAGGCAGAGGGAGAAGTAGGCTCCATGCACCGGGAGCCCGACGTGGGATTCGATCCCGGGTCTCCAGGATCGCGCCCTGGGCCAAAGGCAGGCGCCAAACCACTGCGCCACCCAGGGATCCCCAAACATTGATTAACACTTAACAGTGTGTTATGTCTTATGTACTACATTCTTACAATAATTCTTACAATAACTCTTACAATAATGTACACTAGAGAAAAGAAATTATTACTCAGAGAATCATAAGGAGGGGAAAATATATTTACAGTTCTGCTCTGTAAAAAATCTGTAAGTAAACCTGCACAATTCAAACCTGTGTTAAGGGTCAGCTATAGTTCCCAGCTCTGATCTGCTCCCTCACCATGTCATTTCTGACAGTTTTCCTGTCTTTCTTTCCATTCCCAGAGTTGCTGCCTATGTTCAGGTCTTCGCCTCTGGGCCCTTATTAACCTCAGTTGAGTGTGCCATGCACACTCACACATGATATTTGATATGGCTATGGAAGTGAATTGAAAGCAGTTTAGAGATGAAAAGGAAACTATGTAGAAAGGAGGTGGAAAAATTATAGTAATTTATGTGAGAAATTTTGATGGCCCAATTTGAAGTCTTGTCAATAGAGATGAGGAGAAGAACATAGAGAGCAATTGGGTATGAAGAGTATGAGAGAAAGGGAGAATACCTGAGAATAATCCCAAGTTTTGATTCAGGTGGTGGTGTAGGTGAAGGTACTTTCACTGGGTTAGGGCCCAGGTTCAGTATGAGAAGGTGAAGAACCTTATTTCTTTTCTTACCTTTTTGCACTGTGTTTTCCAGTAACAATATTGTATAGAAGTCATGAGAATTGGCATCTTGGCCATATTCTGGAATGGAGACTCAGTCTTATAAATATGGTGATAACTGTAGGTTTTTTCTTTTTCTTAAAGATTATTTATTTGAGAGGGAGCACGTGTGTGCATGCAGGGGCGAGGGAGGGACAGAGGGACAGAAGGACAGAAGGAGAAGCAGACTTCCCGCTGAGCAGGGAGCCAGACAGGGAGGGGCTCAATCCCAGGACGCTGAGATCAGTACCTGAGCTGAAGTCAGTCTCTTAACCAACTGAACCACCCAGGTGCCCCATAGCTGTAGGTTTCTGTTGATGTCCCTTTCAGATTGAAGAAGTTCCTCTTTATTCCTAGTTTGATTAGAGTTTTATGATTAATAGGTGTTGGATTTTATCAAAGGCCTTTTCTGTATGTCTATTGATATCATGGTTATTTTTTTTAGATTGTTAATATAGATGAATTATGGATTGATTTTCATATGTGAACCTGACCCTTCCATTTCTTGGATATATCCTTCCTATACTTTTTATAAATAGTTGGTTATTGGTCTTTTTTTTTTTTTTTAATGTGTTTGCCAAAGAAAAAGAAGAAGTTGGCACAAAGCACTTCTTGCAGCATATCGTAATGCAGAGGTTATCTTGAGGGAACACACCTGTAGTTGTTTGAATTCTAAGCTAAACTAGCCACTTTTCTGGGGGAAACATCATTTTTACCTGAAAGAATGACTAAATAACTGTAGTTATTTGGCCTTGAATATTGCAGACATTCTCTTACAGTACCTTCAAGGAAAAACTGCAGTGTTTGTTGCTAATGTTACAATTTAAGCTTTCAAGTGACTATTGGAATTTGGAAAACTTGTCTCTGCCACCATGAGCTTGATAGCTTTCCAATGGTTAAGACTGTTCTGATGAGATCGGTGGCAGTATTAACAAATATAATTCTAAAAAATATTGCATAATAAAATATATTACATTTGGTAAGTCTACTGCACAATTCAGTGAATCATTATTTTCCAAAAGACTAATGCATATTACAAAATTTTGCATGGATAAAAGATCCATTGGAAGGGTAAATATAATGTAGACCAATAGATTTTATTGTATAAGGTACAAAAGTTCATTGATAGTGTTTCCAGACTGCACTGTAACATTACAGTATCCAGGAAGAATATCCACAGTTATGAAAATACTCCTCTTTTACAACTACCTATCTCTATCACAATAGGTAGCAAGAACGGAGACTCTAATATGAGAACCCAATCTTCTTGTATTAAGTCAGACATTAGTGAGATTTTGCAAAATGTAAAACAATAACACTTCCCTTACTAAATTTTTTGTTTGGAAAAATAAAGCTATTTTTGTAAAAATTTTATTTAACATGTAATATCTGTATTATCTTTATTTTATTTTTATTTTTTTAATATCTGTATTGTCTTTAAATGAAATTTTTTATATCCTCAAGTGTAACAAGACAACTGATGATTAATGATTGTTGTAGATATTACAGATAATCTTGCCATTAGTGTGCAAATCAGCATATTTTGAACATGTTGAATACCTTTATTTTAATGTAGTTAGCTTATAAGTTGATCTTTTCATAGCCAAAAGGAATACACAAGAGTAGACTATGTCTTTTGTTTTATAGCCTTTATTAGTTTCATAGGATAAAAATCAAGAAAAGGAAAATACTGAATATTTGTTAGAATTGAATCTGCCTACTAGTAGATCATAGTTTTGGAAGTAAGTTAACTTCTCTCCAGTTTTTAGCATGACATTTCCAGTGAAAAAATGTTACCCAATATAGGTTTCTAGCATACTGTTCTAATTTATCCTTAATGATCTATATATTTTTATATCATTAATATTTTCAATATTGAGAACATTGATAGAAAACATTAAAGAATTCTTTGAAAGGAGGAGTTTAGAAAGCCTTATAAAAGGGGGCTATAATTAACTGTACATGCCTGAACATATATAAAGGCATTTTCTGAAACAGCTTTGCAATCTTATAAAAACTTTAAAACACATAAACAATCCTGTAATACAATTGAAAATAGAAAAAAATAATAAAGCTAAGCACTTTTAGAATGGGAGCATCTACTAAATTGTAGTTGTTTGGCTTAGCCTTTTTCAGTGACCTGGTATCTTATTATCGAAAGTGTTCATTCTACCCATTGATGGAGTTCAACTAAGTGTTGAACATAGAGGATTGAATGATATATGCCCCCAATAGTAGACATGAAGGTGTGCTACCCAGATTCCCCTTTGAAGAAGGGCCTACTGTCCAGCTGTAAGGAGTTGGATGACCAAGTAACCCGTTCTGGCCACACCTTGGGGTCTGTCTTAGTTGTAGAGCCACTTTGCCTGAGTTCATGCCTTCCCTGGAGCAGCATGGATTTGTAGACCAAGCAAGATAAAGGTAAAAAGACCTGGCTGTTTCAACCCTTCACAGAGCACTCTGATGGACAGTACTTGCTACAGGGCTTCCTTCCTGATTGGTTGAAAAACTTTTTAAAAAGATTTTATTTATTTATTTATTCATGAGAGACATAGAGAGAGAGGCAAAGACTCAAGCAGGCTCCATGCAGGGAGCCCGAGGTGGGGTGCCATCCCGGAACTCCAGGATCACACCCTGAGCTGAAGGCAGATGCTCAACCGCTGAGCCACCCAGGCGTCCCATGATTGATTGAAATTTTATTGGGCCTGCATCAGTTTCAGTTCTGTCCACACTTGCTTTCCTTTCATAGGTATTAATCCCCCATAAACATTTTGTATCCCAAGTACCACTTCTGGTCTACTTTGGAGAGACCAACCTGCAGTAGCTCAAGATCTCACGAAACTGATTTATTGGGAGGAACTATCAATCAGTCTGGAGATTTAAAATGTGATCAATGTTGTATAGAAGCATAGAGTCCTATGGTAGTGTGTTATAAAAAGAACCTAAGCCTGGTTATGATACTGTTTAGGATTAGTGGTCAGACCTAGGTGTAATTGCCTGATTAATCACTTTGAGTAGCATGAACTATCACTTCCTTACCTAGGCAGTTTTTTATTTGTAATGTCTAATGACACAGGTCTTTCCTCCTTTAGGCTATTAACCAGGGATTGCTCAAATGGCTGGGAGAAGATTCCCAGCAGCAAGAGAGAGGAGGGCCGAAGGCACAAACATTTTTTAAGCCCTCGCTTGCATCAGCTTGCTAATATCCCATTAACTGATGCAGTTCATATGGCCACGCCTTGCTTCAAAGATAGCAAAATAGACTCCATATCTCCATGGGAAAATTTATAAAATGAGTATGTGTATATTAAAAATTACTAATATAATGCTTGATACAGTAGTAGTTAATATTTATTGAGCACTTTCTATAAATAATACTGAGTAAGGGGCAACTGAAACATTTAATATATTCTGTCTCTGTGTGATATGAAAAAGAAGGAACTCTTTTTTGGGGAGAATTTAGTATATTCTTATATCTTAAAGTAACTTTTATGATGGGAACAGTTTGCAAATAAAGCTCTCTTTTCTTTTTCTCTGCAGTAAGAAAAATGGAAAACCACCATTACAGAACAATGAGGTAAAGTTTTAACTAATCTACTCTTTGGGATTTCGTATGTATTTATTTTGTTACATAATTTTGAAGATTTATTTATTTATTTTAGAGAGAGAGAAAGAGAGCCCACGAGCAAGCAGGGAGAGGGGCAGAGGGAGACAATCTATTTTTTTTTTTTTAAGATTTTATTCATTTATTCATGAGAGACACAGAGAGAGAGAGAGGGGGGCAGAGACAGAGGCAGAGGGAGAAACAGGCTCCATGCAGAAAGCCTGATGCGGGACTTGATCCTGGGTCTCCAGGATCACACCTTGGGCCGAAAGCGGTGCTAAACCGCTGAGCAACCCAGGCTGCCTTATATTTTTTGTATTTTTAAAGAAATACTGGAAAGTACAGAGGTGGGGAAAAGTCAGTTGTGAATTTAAAAATGAATTCGTAGAAGAAGCTAGTAGTGTTTATGAAGTGTACTGTCTCTGTAGGTACTCTCTCCTTTAGATTGGTTCCAGGTATGACTTTTATTATGTGCCAAGAATGGTAGAGCATCATGGTATTTCAGCCTTTCTGAACCAGCTAGTTGTTTAGTCTAGGTGTTTCTTTGCAGAACATGCTGTGATGACTTTAGGAAATATATATGCAATTCTTTCATGGCTTGAAATGTAATGGAAATCAAGTCAGGCTTACAGGTGGCTTATGATTTAGAAGTGATGACAATAGGAACAGAAATAAAAGAGGAATTAATATTTTAAAGTACTTCAATGTGACTTTCTTATATCTTTTTTTAAAACCTTCCTCGTTTTTTTTAGATCATTTCTTGAAAGCAGCTAGAAGCTAGAAATAGGTAATCTCTATTTAAGTCAGAAGATGGCCATTATATTATTACTCTATTTAAGGGTGTTAACTCCATGCACAATGGGGTGAGGTAGGGAGGCAGTGATAAGAGGAAAAACTTGAGAGTAGAAGTTTAACTTTCTTTTTTTAATTTTTTTATTATTTTTTTAAAGATTTTTTTGTTTATTTATGAGAGACAGAGAGAGAGAGAAAGAGAGAGAGAAAGAGAGAGAGAGATAGAGGCAGAGACACAGGCAGAGGGAGAAGCAGGCTCCATGCAGGGAGCCTGACATGGGACTCGATCCCAGATCTTCAGGAACAGGCCCTGGGTGGAAGGCGGCGCTAAACTGCTGAGCCACCCCGGCTGCCCTTTCTTTTTTTAAAAGGTAGTTGATATCTATTGCTTTGTCTTTATTCTTTTCTTTCTATGTTTTCTCAGTTTGGGGGAAGTAAAAGGGGAGATTTCTGTTGAAGTGATAGGATTTGGCTTGAGAATAGACTAGCTAAAGTAAATAGACTGTGAGTAGTGTTTTGGTCTGTTTTATTTACTGATGTGTTCCCATCATTCTGAACAGTGCCTGGGACTGAGTGAATATTTATTGAATGAATGAATGAGCACATGCGTGTGTGAACGAAGTAGCCTGGGCTTCTAATTCAGTAGGATGAGATTTGCAACCTTCATAAGGTTTGAAAGACCCGAACTCTGTTAGGTACAGGGTAGGCTGGACCTTATCCGTCTTAGTCTTTCTGATCTAACCCTACAAACACACTGCATTCAGATCTCCTTTCTTGGTCTATGATTCTGTAATGCACTCAGTACTTGTTAGGATTATATAAATATAAAGCACTTAGCACAATGTCTGACATATAGATGGTAGCTTATTCTTATTCTCATTCAGTACACAAACTATTTCAGGTTCCTCAACTTAGATAAAACATATTTACAGTAAAGCTAATCTAATTATAGACTACCCTGGGTATTTATTAAGAGTTAAAAAATAAGTGAACAGGGATTCTGGGAGTTGGGGGAGGGGCTAGGTAGGAGGATCTGATCCTCCTTGTGTGTTGCCTGTTGCAAGAAGTTTCTCCTGTGTGATCTTCCAAACACTTCGGGTGTAGTAAAGTAAATAGTCTCTACCATACCCAATTCATCTCACTTTTTCCTGTTCCTTCAAAATGAAGAAACATCCGAGAGTGATAAGATTAATTACTGCTCCAAAGTTTCTTCAGTGATTTTGTGCTACACAGACTAGATAAACTCTAAATCCTTACTATGGTTTCAGAGGTCTTTTATAGACCCTGTCAATCTCTTCAGTGTCTCTCATTTTTCTCTTTGTTTTAGCAGTTCTGTCTGGCTCTTCAGTGTGTGCACTGATTTTATTCTCAACACTTGGTTTTTGTGCTTGATGTTCCCTGTGCTTGACTACTTTCCTTCCCCAAAGTTACCACATGGCTTCACTTTATTTATGTCTCAGCTTAAATGTCACCTCCCCAAAGAGCTCTTGCTTGTTATCCTGTCTGAATCAGTCTTTTTTTCATGGTCCTGCCTAGTGTATCTGTAACAATTTATTGGTTTATTTTTATATTTCTCCTGTTTAGAATGTGAGCTTTAGGAATAAAAAACCCTTGTTTGTCTTTAAGTTGATGAGGAAGAGAAAGTGAATTGGTAGATTGCATATTGGAAATGCTAAATGATAAACCTAGGAATCTAAATCTTTCCAGTAATTAATATCAGGAAAATTACTGTTCAGGATTTTAAAAACATTCTGCTGTTAATCAGGAAGTGGTATGTAATAAAGAGTCAGTAAGTACTTGACCATTTCTTAGCTGTCTCTCTGATCTCATCTTTTGCTACTCTGTCTTGCTTATAGTTCTAGCCAGATTGTCCATTTCGTTGCTCCTAAAGCAATTACATGAGCTTTCACCTTGGCATTTTGTACTTGCTGTTTCTTCTGCTTACAGTATTCTCCCAGATATTCATGTGGACCAGAACTTCTTACTTCCTTCTTTAGTTTTTGATAACATCTTACTTTCTTGAAAGCATGTTTGAAGAACAATGCATGTTTGCATTCTCTAAATGCAATATCCATTTTGATAGTTGTTACTATTGACTTAGATGAAATGTGGTTCCTTAATCTTACTTGTTATAAATATCTTAATTTTTTTTTTTTTTTAATATAGAAAGAGGGGAAAAAAGAGCGAGCTGTGGTGGACAAGGTGTTTTTTTTAAGACTCACACGGATTCTGAAAATCATGGTCCCTAGAACATTTTGTAAGGAGGTAAGTCTTAAATTAAAATGTTAAGTGTTTAACTTTTAAGGTTACATGATATCATAACAATAAAATTATATACTATACTATAGGTCAAATATTTTCTGTGTAGGTAATGAAGACTACTAAATTTTTTTTCTTTAAATGATCTATTATCATTGCAAGTACCTTTGTTGTTTGGTGCCAGTTTTTGAATTATTTTCTCTTGTTTTTGAAGTAGTATTTCATTATATTTTGTGTGAAATACTAGAGTACTTCAGTGCAGTTACCCTAAATGTTTTGTTTTAATATAGCTAAATTCTGTCAGTAAAAACAAGATTAAATATGTTTTTTGTTTGTTTTTTAAAGATTTTATTTTTTCACCAGAGACACAGAGAGACAGAGACATAGGCAGAGGGAGGAGAAGCAGGCTCCATGTAGGGAGCCCGATGTGGGACTCAGTCCTGGGACTCTAGGATCATTCCCTGAACTGAAGGCAGACACTCAACCACTGAGCCACCTAGGCGTCCCATTGATTAAATATGTTTTTGAGATGCCCAAAATGATACATGAATTTTTTCCGTATTTTCAGGAAGTGAACTGATAGGAATAAAGTTTTATTATCCTTTTCTTTGTTCTTTTATCAAGATTATTTTTATCATTATCTGAGAAGTATTTTTAATGATTAAAAAATGAGGTAATGCTGTGTTCTCCATCTTTAATCACCTTTTGTATAACTAGAAATATTATCATCTTGTCTCTTTCTCCTCCCTGTACTTCATCCTTTCAGTCACTGGTATTGGGTCATTTTTCATTCTAGACATTCTTAATGTGGATATTGTAGTGTTAGTCTGTCTTCAAAGAAGCTCCCCCTTTTTTATCTTCTCCACCAAATTTATCTTCTTGAAATGTAATGTTTTCCATTATTAAAATTTTAAACAGCATTAGCCTTATAATCTTAATAAAAAAAGTACTGTAATCCCCAACGAGAATACACATTCCTCCATTACACTGGACTTGCTCTCTTTTTCCCTCACTTCTGCATCATGGCTAGTGGATTTCCACCCTTATAAATCTCTAAGACATAATTTAATAACGTTTTTTTCCCCTAGTAAGATAGAGATAATACACGTTTCCTTGAAGAAAAATTAGAAAATGCGAATAGATTTTTTTTTCCCTTCTTGGTGCTTCTTAGCCTTTCACTCAGAACTTCTATCAGTATTTTGGTGTCTAGCACATATTTTAATAAAAATGAGATCACACTGAGACTTTTTAAATCTGCTCCCTTCCTTATTTTTGAATGTTTTTTCCTTGAGTTTATTTTAAATTAGTCTTCCTTTCCATTCCTATTGATCTCACTATATATATCTTTCTTATCTGGATTATCATAATCTCTTAAACGGTCCTTTTGCCTCTTCTCATTTTCTTAATAGTCTTTTTTCTAAAACCTTAGTAAAAACACATTTGACTTCTTTTTTCTTGTAGGGTAAGTCACAACCTGACTTTGACCTTTCTTTGACTATCATCTGCTTAGAAGAGTCTTAACTATTTTGTAGTCAGGCTCTGTGCTCTTGTGCTTTCATGACCTCATATCTGTGCCCCATTCCCCCAATAAAGACAGATACTAATAAAAAAATAGCTTGTTGCTCATTATCTTCTTGGTGAAGTTTTCTCATTCTACAACCCACCTGATTGAAGAATTCTTATTTAAAGAATTTATTTAAAGAATTCTTATTTTCCCCTCTTAATCAGTTAACAGTTCTGTGATCATTTGACCTTTTAGTAAGGGTTTTCTGAGTGTAAAATGAATGTGAGACATTGGATAGATCTCTGGGAGTTAGTAAGGGAGATACCAGGGCCTAACTTGGCCAACCTCCCAGCTTTCTCTAGGCCTCGCTATGCCACAGAGTTATTTTACATGCAATCTTTGAGAAATATAAAAATCCAGGTTTAACCCCAGTTCATGGAAGTAACATAAACTCTTGTAGAAATCACAGAAGAGGTAGAGATAGAGAGACTAACTGATTTAGGAAATAGAGAAATGATAATACCACTATGAATATATGGAAGCCATACATATCATGAGGTGAGGGCCTGCCTAAATCAGTGCAAATCTTTAGTTTCTGATACATTCTACAAACCCATTAATTCTGGGAGTGGTAGTGATTCTCAGGGCATCCTTTGTAGAAAGGCGTTTCAGGACCATTAGTAATCAAAGTTGGCCAGATTTTGCTAAAGTGAGGCAAATAAAGTTGGTACTTATTTCAAGGAAAATTAAGCCCAGAACAGAAAATGAAGGAAAAAAATAAAGGATCTTTTTCTAGTGTTACCTTATACGTCAAATGATTTAGGATTGAGACTGTATTTAAGATCGGAATTAAAAGTTAGCATTACTGTTAAGTGATATATACAGGTAGTGTTTATTAAAATCTGTTGCCAACTGAATACCTAACTCTCAGATGATGGATAGGATAAGAAGATGGTATCTTTGCTTTCTGGCAAATGTTGGAGTAGCCGCTATCACTGCTCAGTTACACAGGCCTTTTTTGACATTGTCTTTTCTTATGGCTTTATTATTCTGTGTTTATGACTCTCTGCCTTGTCTGCATCTGAAGTGCTGTATTTCTAGTACCTTCACCTTTTTTAAAAGCAATGTTTTGCAAAAATTACGTAAGTTATAGTTGCAGTTGCCACTCAGCACCATAACTTTGACTTTAAATATATTATCCAGCAAATGACCCTGCTGTCATATGCCCTCCTCTCTGACTTTAGCTTCTATATTACTGTCATTATTATTCCGATTTAGAAGATTTAAGTAGGGTCAGCTTTGACTGTGTTGTGTTGGAAGTTGGAGGGTAGGTTCTCATCTCACAAAGAGAGAAGGGACTCCTGACTGGGCCTCTCATCTTTCCCCTGGGTAATCCCATCTTCACAGCATTGCTTAAGTAATGTTCTCAAAATGACACATTTTAACATTTTGTTCTACCTAGAGACTTGCAGTAGTTTAATATTGCTAAATTCTGCTGGATATCCACTTTGTTATTTGTATGACTTCAATCTATTATCTATTTCCTATTAAATACCTTATCTTTTTTTACTCAATTCTCATCCTCTCCTTTATTTTACTTGGTCTGTTTAATGTATTCCTAACATCAGAACCCTCTTTTGCCAACCCAGGTCTTTCTGTCCTGTCACTTATTACATGAAGTGATGCAAATTATTTACTTATTTATGCTGTTTTCTTATTTTTTTTGTGTGTAAATCTTGCCTTAATCACTAAATTGAGGGCAGGGGAATTAGTAGAGATTTTTCCAACAAATTGAATCAAATTTATCCCATTAGGCACAATTTTAACCTTCAGTATTTGCTTAACTGTACATTAATAGTTACTATCATTTTTTATTAGACTTATATATTAAAAATATAAGACAACCACAATACACTGTGATTCAGGTAATGTAAGTTACACTGCTAGCTTCTGCTAATTGTATGAAGGCAAGTCATTTGAGCTGCCTGGGATTCACTTTTGAATTCTGGATGACAAAGTTAGATTAAATGCTGCGTAAGGCTTTTTAAATTTTTATTATATTTTTAAATTCTTTTAAAACTATATTTAAAAATCTCATATAGGTAAAATGTCAGCCACTGTGTTAAAACTAGAATAAAGATTTGAATTTAGAAATAAAAAACCTTTACCAAGGTAATGTTTCTTTTAACTTTTAAAAATGCATTTATTTTACTATACCTGGTTTATTTTAGACAGGTTACTTGGTACTTATTGCTGTTATGCTGGTGTCTCGAACATATTGTGATGTTTGGATGATTCAAAATGGTACACTCATTGAAAGGTACTTTTCTATTCACCTTCCTCCTGTATGTATAAAATACTCATTTGTCTCATATTTAACATTATCTTAAGCAAGACATAGATACTCATTAGGTATAAATACTTAAGTCAAAGTATGTGTTAGTTCATTTACTTAAAAAGAGATATTTATTGGGTGTCTCCCATGTGCCAGGTACCATGCGACTCTGTGATAGGGATATACTGGTGAACAGGGGAGACCCTGTGCCAAGCCCTGCAGAGCTGAGAGTTTATAGAGGGTTAGGAACAAGGAAACAAATTAAAATGCAGTATAAAAAATGTAGTGGGAGTTTAAAAAAGTCACCAAGTTGGATGTCTGAAATTAATGAGGTAATTTGGAGGAAAATAATACCAAAGAATTTCAGAGAATCATTTTGAGAATGTTTATTATAAGCACAAAAACAATTTGTTGACATTTCCTTCAATTTCTGAAGTTAGTGCTTTATATGTTTTTTCATTATAGTCTTTGTACATATTATTTCACTATAATTGATAATTTTGAATTTAAAAACTTACAGTAACAGTTGGGATGTTAACATTTATCTATTAAAAGATTTTATTCCTTATGATACGAAATTGAATGTCAGAGTAAAATATTTTTCTTGGAATTCTGTTTCCTGGTATGCAGTATTTTATCAGAAAATTTCTTAAAATAATAACTTTCTGAATGCAGTACTTAAAATTTTTGAATGAAGGCTGTCTAATTTTGAATTAAGTTGGTTTTTTTCCCCTCATATTTTTGGTTTGCTTCTCATTATTTGTAGGATGAGGAAGAATGCTTTATGCACATGTTTTCTGATTCATCTCTCTAGGAGAAGAGAAAAAGTTACTTGCATAGAATTAAAGCCAAATGCCTCAGAACATGTGTAATTGTGTAGGCTCTTGTATTCAACACAGGTCTCCTTGAAACCTGTAGTCGTGCCCTGCCCTTTTCTCCTAATCAAAGTTAATACAAAACAGCTTAAAAAGGAATACTTGAACATAGCTTAATGTTAAATAGTTTTACTGGTCTTAATCACAAACATATCAGTTCTCTCTTCCATTTTTCCACTTGTAACTGCCATTCCCAGAGTCAGTTGTTTTCCTTTTACTGTTCATCTCTACCTCTGCATTTCAGTGTAACTTGTAATATTGTCTTAGATTTTTCAGTTTTAAAGAGCATGCATTTATTTCCTACTTTGAAAGATGGAAATTAGCTCTTTTACACTCTTACCCATGCCTGTGCCCATCCTTAGGTTGTTTTACTGCATTTTGTTGTTGTTGTTAAGTCAGAATTTATTGTTTACATTTTTTGCCTACTTAGGAGCTGAGCCACATACTGTACTTTGGTAGTTTCTTTGATATACACAACTTTTTTCTCCCCCTGGCATTTAAAAATTACGGGTTTTTGTTTGTGTGCCTTAGTTTTTTTGCCTACTTCTTACTAATTCAGCTCAAGCTTATTGACAACACTTTGTAAAATCTTTTCAATATTGTAATATGGTCATACACACCAGGTGATCTTTTGATTTTTGTCTATTACCACCCCACCCTATACACCTCTTGTTAGTTTTTTCTCTTCTAACCCTAATCAATATTGATTGTACTTTAAGCTCACTAAAGAACAGTCCTGTTTGAATTTGTTTTAATTATGATCTTGGGAACTTTTTTTTTTTTAAGATTTTATTTATTCATGAGAGACAGAGAGAGGCAGAGGCAGAGGCAGAGGGAGAATCAGGCTCCATACAGGGAGCCCGATGCGGAACTCAATCCTGGGACTCCAGGGTCACGCCCTGAGCCAAAGGCAGATGCTCAACTGCTGAGCCACCCAGGCGTCCCGACCTTGGAAACTTTTTAGATCTTTCTCTTCTGCATTAAATAACTGGTTTTCTGAGTCCTTTGAATTCTTCCTTAGTTTACTTTCTCATTTTGGCATGTGCAGACTTTTTTTGAGAAGGGGCGCTAGGGAAATAAATTTTTGAGACCTTGTAGATCTGATAAATAAGGCTTTCTTCTCCTCTTAAACTTGATCGCCAGTTTAGCTATATTTATACATTCCAACTTGGAAATCATTTTTTATTAGAATTTCGAAAGTATCACCCTCTTCTGTAGAGCTCAGCAGTTCTCAGCCTTGGTTGCAGGATGATTAGAATCATCTGGGGAATTTTGAGAACAATTAATACCTGGGCCTACCCCTAGAGATTCTGATTCAATTCATAATTAGTTTTGGAAGCATCTGTGGTGATTCTAATGTGCAGCCATGGTTAAACACTGCTGGTCTAGCTGCCACATATGGTGTGGAGGCCCATTGCTGTGCTACTTGCCCTTCCTTAGCAGTGGATCTGTTTTTACCCCCAGTGGAAGCTTTTATGATCATTTTTTAAAATTGATGTATTGCTGGTGTTTAGGAATTTACTGAATGTCACTGTGAATTTTTTTTTTTTCATTGTTCTGGACATTAGGTGGGCTCTTTTCAATTGAGAAACTCATTCTGCATTCTGAGAAATTTTCTTGTGCTTTTAAAAAAATTCTCCCTCTCCATTTTTTTCCTGTATTTTTCTGGAATCATTATTACTTGAGTGTTGGAACCCTAGACTGATCATCTGATTTATCTCTTAATTTCTCTACTGTTTAATCTCTAACATTTTATTTTCTGGGAATTTTTTTTTTTTACTTTATCCAATGAATTTGTATTTATCATTTTATTTTCAAGAGTTATTTTTTGTATGAATGTTCATTTTAGAGCAATCATTCTTTCAAGTGTGTGACTTTTTTTTTTTTAAACTTCTGCATTTTCTGTTTCTTCTTGGTCCTCAGTTCTGATTTTTGTTGATCATGTGAGAGGCTTTCCTCAGTTTTCATTCTTGCCTGTCCACTCATCTTTAAAAGTGAAGGGCTAAAAAACTTGCTATAAGTTGAGGGCTTATTGATAGTCTGGTTTCCTTGAATGGTGTTTGTATAGAGAGTCTGGTTATTTTTGTGTGTGTGCCCTAGTGAGGAATCTTCTAACAAATTCAAAGAAGTTTGTCATAAACACAATTGAAGTGTTTACTTGTTGCTGCTAGCATATCAACTTTGAAGGATCAATTTTATTGCTAAGTTCTGTTTATATGAGCTGTGTACGTAAGTAATTATCCTTTGTATAATGTAGAGAAGACATTTATGCCCTTTTACATGCTTATAGAATTTTATATTTTTTCCTTTGATGACTTTATTATCTAAATGCCATATTTGTTAATAAAAATACAGGCTTTCCAACTATAGCATTGTTAAATACCTATAGCAAAAATATACAGCTTATATTCATTATAAGCATCATTATTAGCTATCTGTGTAGAAGTCACATATTACATATAAAGAACCTTGCACAACTTTGTATAGTAGAGTAGTTTTTTTTAAAGTTTTTTTTCCTTTTATTTACATTTTATGATTTCCTGTTTTTGTAATCCGAAAGAATAATATTTGCTCTTATAAACTAGGGATTTCCAGCTTTAGTTGAATAGATGCTAATTTTAATTTTCTCACATACTTAATGCCCTGAATAAAATGCATTGCAGAGAGTAGATTGTACATTAACTGGTGATGATAGACAAGAAGAAGTTATCTAACATGAGCCAGCTAGTAATCAATTTGGGTACTCATTTTAAAAATTTAGATATGAGATGGAAAAAAAAGTGAAAAAAAAACCCTAAGAGTTTCTAAAAAACATATTATTTTGATACTATTTAAACTTACAGAAAAGTTGCAAGAACAATACAAGGAACTTCTTATACTCTTAACCTATACTCATCAATTGTGAAAGAGTAATTTTAAAGTAAATTGTTAACTTTCTCCTTGATAAATATTTTTGAGCTTCTATGTATAAGATCTTTGATATTTGGTTAAATTTAACATTTTTAAACATTGGGAATTCATAATATGAAACAGTTTTATTTGAAAAATAACACATTGCTCTAACTTGCTACTAAAGCTACATTATAAATTAGTTTTTCTGTTTATTCCTTTTTGTTTCTTCCAAAGAGGTTTAGATACATGTATTTTTGCTTAAAAAAAAAAAGTCTGAAAGAGACTCATTATGGTCCTTAATGTACATTTTAATATCCTTTACATTTTTAAAAAGGCTTGTTAGCAGTGGCTACTAAAGAGTTAGGAATGTGGGCAAATTTTAATAGGACAGAGACTCCTTCTTTAAGCTAGAAAATGGGAATTTCATGATACGGAGAAGATTCCTTCATATCTTGCTGCTTATATAATGTAAAATTATAAAGATATATTTTATTTTCACCCATTTGATTGTAAGCAGCATTTTATAATCACCAAGTTATCTTTTATGAAGATCCTTGCATGTTTTGGAGGTAATATTATGTAAGCTGTAAAACCACTTTTTATTATTATTTTTCTTTTTCAGCGGAATAATAAGCAGAAATAAGGCTTTATTCAAGAAACCATTTTTTAAATTTATAGCTGCTACTCCAATGGTAACCATTGCTGAATGATAGCATGTGCTTTACCAGGTTTTATAATCTTGTGTGTTTCACAGCTTGGATGCACTAAAGCACTTTGGTTTTATGTAAAGTTTGGTTCAAACAATTTTAAAATAAACCTCTAAACTTTTTGTACTGTCTAAACTGCTCTTGTTTTTAATATTCTTATTTCTAGAAACAACATTTTTATGTGGTTCTATTTTAGCTTTTTCTAGTTCAACTTAAATTATTATTTTTTAAAGATTTTATTTATTCATGAGAGACACACACACACACACACACACAGAGAGAGAGAGGCAGAGACACAGGCAGAGGGAGAAGCAGGCTCCATGCGGGGAGCCCAATGTGTGACTTGATTCTGGGCTGAAGGAGGAGCTAAACCGCTGAGCCACCAGGGCTGCCCTAGTTCAACTTAAATTAAAAAACAAAAAATTGTTTAGCACTTCTATCAAAATTGGACTGTTAATTGTTCTGTCAATCTAAAGTAACATTTCCCAGAGTATGTTCTATGGAATGCCAGCTCTGACAGCTACAAAGCCCTCTCAGAGCATCTTAATGCACATGTTTTATGTTAAGAGCTTTGAGAAGGTCTTTGATAAAGACATTTGTTAGCTTTGTGTAACTCAAGTTTTCTCAAATTTATTTTACCATGCAACTTTTTTGCTCTAAAAGACCAATTAACATTACTTGGCATTATTCACCTACTCTCTCACAAAAATAAAATTATTTCTGTATCACATACCCTTTTTTTTTTATATGTGGAGCTAGGTTTAAATAATATAGCACAGTTTTTCAAAATATATTTTACTTATATTGAGGAATATTAATAAACATTATTTGAAAAAAGAATGTGATCAAATAAGTTCTTCATATTTTTAGAACAGATAAATATGTAAAATAAATTAAAAACATAAAAGAGGATTTGGTCTAGTTGTAGTGTGTTAAAAGATCTGAAGCCTCTACAAAACCATTCTGAGGCTCTGAGAAACCCTGCCAGTCTACTCTCTGTCTCTTGTTTGCCAGGGTCAGCAAACAAGATTCCACTGGTCACATCCCACTGCCATCTGTTTTGGAAATTTTTATTAGGGTGCAGCCAGTCCCATTCTTGCCTGTTTTTGCTCTGCAGTAGCAGAACTAATTGAAACAGATACCTTACCTTGTGGCCCACAAAATCTTAAAATATTTACTCTTGACCTTTTACAGTGAGTTTGCTGATTTGATCTCATTAGGTTATCTCTGCCATTAATTCATACAAATGAGAATCAGGATATTTAAATATTTAAAAACAAATACTAGTTTATTTCATCCATAATAACCCATTGCTGGCTCTATCAACTTGTTTCCCCATCTAAACCCCTTTTGTGGCAGCATATGCCTTTTTTTAAATTACAATTTTTATGAAGGAAAGAACTAAGGAAAATCATTGTGTTTTTTTGGTTGTTGTTGTTAAAGATTTTATTTATTTATTCATGAGAGACACGGAGAGAGAGGCAGAGGCATAGGCAGAGGGAGAAGCAGGTCCATGCAGGAAGCCTGATGTGGGACTTGATCCCGGGACTCTGGGATCATGCCCTGAGCCAAGGGCAGATGCTTAACCACTGAGCCACCCAAACATCCCAGGAAATCATTGTTATTTAATTTTGCCGTTTATAGAGTGATTTTCAAGAAGCCTATTTAAAATGATCAAATTTCAAAAATTGGAAACATGTTTTTGCAAGAAAATGTTTTTCAGCATCTTTTTTTTTTATTGATTCTTTTGAGTCAATAAAAACTTCCAAGAGTAATTTTAGAGCTTTACAGGTGTTATTAGTGTTAAATATTGCTTCTTTTGCAACTAATGCATTGCATGTGGTGGTTTGCAGTGGTATCATTGGTCGTAGCAGGAAAGATTTCAAGAGATACTTATTCAACTTCATCGCTGCCATGCCTCTCGTAAGTGTAATTCCTTAAAAATCTTTATATAGGGAAAAATTTGGATCTTACTAAAGTCTTCAGATATTTTTGCTTCCTAAGTTTAAAGATTTATGGTACTGAGTTCCTATTTCAGTTTTAGTTTTGTAACTTATAGCAGAGTTTTTCAATGTAAACCTTTATACTAGATAGTAAACATTAATTAGGTTGAGTTCAGTTTCATTGTATACACATGTGAGTGTGTACATATGTGTTATTTTATTCTCACCTTTAGGCCAAGGTGTCTGATGTTTAGTAGCATCCCACTTGATGGCAGTAATGTCCTCCCCCAGTTTTGACAAACAAAATGTAAGACATAGCCAGATATCCAGGGGAGACTTAGGAGATGGGGGTAGACATGGTGGCAAAATCACCCTGATTGAGAACCATTGCTTGAGGCTATAAACTGTTATAGTAACTGTACCACTAATGTAGTTTCAGTGAAATTGGGATTTATTATCTGAATTTATTAAAAATAAAGGTCAGTGTTCGGTTTAAATCACAAGTGATAATTTTTAGCTTGGTTCTTTATAGCCACTGTAAGAATTTTTGTATTATAAATAGGGAGAAAAAAGCTTGATTATAAAATCTAGCTACTTAGAAAATGTCAGATATTTAATAAAACTTGATATAGTTATATGGTTTTTAGACCTTTTAAAAAAGCTTGAGATAAGTAGTGTAGGTATCAGTAAAAGATTGAGATTCCATAAACAACCAGCATTTTCTTGAGAAAATATTTATGTAAATGTGAGTTTGGAACTATGGAATAATTAATTTTAATGTAATGATGGAAAAGAGAAGTAGAGGTGACTCTAGAAATAATCTGGAAATGGTATTAGTTGATATGAAATTTATAGTATTTTTGTAACAAATGCAAGTAGAATTTCATTGTCTAGGGTTGTGTAGTGTTTGTAGTAGGAAATAGAAGGTACAAACAAAAATGTCAGGGCTCCTTTACGTTGGATACAAAGGTGACAGATTTGGCTTTTTGTTTGTTTACAAAAGTATCAAGTTGTTTCTCATAATTAATGATATTGACATACTCTAAGTTTCAAGAAAGGTTTTAATGTATCAGGATAATATAGCCAATTGCATTTGGTGTAGCATGTTCTCTTTGTATCTTTGTAAACTGAGTAAAACAGAACTAAATTATGTCAATTTGGACTATCAGTTATAAAAATCAATAGATTTCAGGACAGAGGCAATGATAGAAAAATAAATTATAATTTTGTAAGCAGAAATGTAATAAAACCAGTAATATGTGTTTGTTTGTTTCAGATCTCTGTAGTTAATAACTTCTTGAAGTTTGGGTTAAATGAGCTCAAACTGTGCTTTCGAGTAAGACTAACTAAATACCTCTATGAGGAGTATCTCCAGTAAGTGATAACCTATTTTTATGTTAAAAATACTTAAATAGAAATGCTTGTGATATTGAGATATAGAAATCTTTCTTTTGTATCGGATATGTTGTTCAAGGAAATTGCTCTTAGAAGCACATTGGGAAAGATCTTAGCAATTTAGACTCTAATCCTGGCTCTTCGATTAATTTGCAAGTCTTCCTTCTCTGGACTTGCTTCCTTATCTCTAAAGTAAGGACAGTCTTTAAGGCCTCTTTCAACTCTTAACTTCTATTTCTCTGAATTTGCAATGTGTGCTAGAATGTGAACTGTTTTTAAAATAATTTATTTTAAATTATTTTCTTACACCTATTTTAGAACTTTCACATATTATAAAATGGGAAATCTGGACAACAGAATAGCCAATCCAGACCAGCTGCTTACACAAGATGTGGAAAAGTTTTGTAACAGTGTAGTTGATCTGTATTCAAATCTTAGTAAGGTAAGTTTCTTTATTTTCTTTTTAAAAATTATTTGCTAATTTGTTGAGTTTTGAATCTCAGCAAATTTATATAGAATTGATTTGATGGACATGTAGCATATAAATACTAAGTGCATCTATAAGAGAATTAGACTTGTTATAATAGTTTTGATTCCAGTTATTTTCTCTTATTTTTGGAGGTGCCTAAGAATTTACTGTCTTGCAAAGATTTTGTATGAATTTTGCAGGTTGATTTCACTAAAACAACAGAAATGTAAATTTTTATCACCTGACCTGTGAACTTGTGGCAGTTGGTAGAAATTGATCGTCAAGTTATGTTTCCAGTTCCACATCCATAACACTAGGCTAGGACTTTTTCCTTCCTGTCCATTTCTGTGCTTCATTATCTCTAATTCTAATAGAACATTTGAATAATAGTCAAAAAAATTTTCATAAGATACTTTTATTTCAGTTTTCTAATTACTGTTTCCCCTTTGAATATTGCCAAAGCTCTTGAGACTGATGATGGGCTTTAACCAGTTTTCTTCCTGCCAATTTCTTCAGATCTTATTCATCTTACTATCTTATCTCACCACCCTTTACAGCTTTGCTATCGTCTTCCTATTATGTCCTCTTCTTTGCCATCACCTCCTGTCTTGTCTGGGACATGTAAAGGGCACCTGGAAGATAATCTACCTAGCATTTCCTCCCCTCTTATCCTAGATGCCCTATTTCCTACTCTAATTGACATGACTGCTCTTGGTCTGGAGTGGGAGTTTGTCTCAAAGTGGACCAATTATAGTATCCTTGTGTCTGGCCACATTTGATCCAGATATCCACTCGTAGTCAAAAGAACGATATACAAGGGGCCAGGTCATATTGTAAGAATAGGAATGCTCCTGCTTCAACCATGTGGATAGAGGGACGGCAGGCAATTCTTAGAAAAGTGCTGTGTATCCCTAAGACCTTGCCCCCCTCATGACAGACCCATTACTAGGATGTCTTTTCACTTCATGCCAAACTTTTTATTCAGCTACCCAGAGGGCTTTCCTAACTGATTCCATACTCTAGGAACTCTGAAAACTATAAATTGTTCATTAATTCATCTTTCTTTTACTCCCATTATCACATTTTGTGGTTAGTTATCTGTGTATATAGGGGTGGGGGACTGTATATACAAACTTTTGTGTAATTCTGTAGACATTGTTATGTATTCTTTACATCTTGGCACTTGAGCAGCTCTATAGCTCAGATCTTATCACATTGGCAATAGAGAAAAATTTAAAATAATTGTAGTGGTGCTCTGCACTACAGTATATTTACTGTTTTTAACATCTCATTATTTAAACTGTGACTTAAATGATGAATCATTTTTGTCAACTTTTAAATGTGCTTGAAGTTTGTAAGTATGTCTAGCTTCTTGGTAATTTATAAGGCAAAACAGAGAAGCTTAACAACAGCCAACAGAAAGGAGTGGCTATAGACTTAAAGTGAATGAATATAATATGGGGTTTTTGAAAAACACTTCAAAATATGTACAAACTTTTATGTCATTTGAGTTGTCTCTGTGTAAGGAGCAGTAGTATATTAATGTCTTGTTTTAGTTCTAGAAGCTTGAGTTTTATATCAGAAAATTATAGGCTCATTCATTTATTTCAACATACGGATATTGAATAGAATTAGACAATAGTACGAGTGTGAAGGGCCTTTTGTTTTATAGGTTTAGGTATATAGGAACCAGAAAAGCTGGTACTAGATTTGGGGTTACATTTCAGGTCCTTTTATTCAGTGTCTTTACACTACATTAAGAAGTTACTAAGTTACTAATGGTTAATTATCACAGTAGAACTACCTTAGTTGGTGGAAAATGATACATGTTTTTCCCACTTGATGGTCAGTAGACATTGGTTATGGTCTATTTTAAGTTTTGTGAGAATAAGAACTCTTGCCTTTATGTATTTGTTGTTTGTTTATATACTGTTATAGTACATTATATGTAATGGGAATGCTGCATGTTGACCATTATATGTTAAATATTGAACGGCATTTTATATTTATCATGTTCTTTTAGCTACCAGTCTACAAAATCTACTTCTTTTTAATTTTTTACCTTCTAATATTTACAGCCATTTTTAGACATAGTTTTGTATATCTTCAAGTTAACAAGTGCAATAGGAGCTCAGGTAAGTTTAATCTGTTATCTATCTATCTATCTATCTATCTATCTATCTATCTATCTATCTATCTTTGAAATTGCTATAGTACTGTGTTGTAAATAGCCAGACTGTTGGTAGGAATTTTTATGTATCTCATGTACCTAATAAAGTCTAGTTATAAAATAATTCTGTACTAGAGACTTGAAAAGTGCTCTAATTTGGTGTTTGAATTTTCCTTAAGGTAGATACTTGGAAAATTTGTGGCATTAATAACCAGAAGTGCTTAAACCTTAACATTCATGTTCTTACTATTGTAAAGTAATGTCTAAAAAGAGATTTGGAGGCAGCCATTTTAATATAAATGTTAAAATGTCAGAAATACCTTTAGAGTGGCTATAATGGTTTATAACATAATATGTAAGTTTATAATAATATAAATGGTTGACTATCTCATGAGCCTTATTATCCTGTCACTCTAATATTTGTGTTGGTAAGAATGACGTTTAAACTTTCTCTGAGTGTCCTTATTGAAGTATAACTTTAGTCATGTAATATGTGATGTTACTGTTACATACTTCTTACATGACCATGTGATAGTGTGACTATTTGTGTGTGTGTGTGTGTGTATGTGTGTGTACATGCATATGCATACACATCTTGTAGTTGATTAATACGTAATTTATACAGTGGTTTTTGCCACTTTCCAGAACACCGGGGAGAGTAGTTTTTTATCTGAATTTTTTCATCTATCCTCCTAACCTTTTGCAACCCTGTGATACAGGTTTAATTATTCTTCTGGCTTGTTTTTACTATAAGCAAGTGAGGGGCAGCCCTGGTGACTCAGTGGTTTGGCACCGCCTTAGGCCCAGGGTGGGATCCTGGAGACCCAGGATCGAGTCCCACGTTGGGTCCCCTGCATGGAGCCTGCTTCTCCCTCTGCCTGTGTCTCTGCCTCTCTTTCTCTGTCTGTGTCTCTCATGAATGAATAAATTAAAAAAAAAATCTTTACTATAAGCAAGTGAATAGGCCTAATCCCTCCTGTCTCTGTGCTGCAGTATTTTTATGGTACTTACTACATTTTTATAATACCTAAATACCTCTCCCATGTATTCCTGTTATCTGATTCTGCATTTCTCCAAGGTAGAAACTGTTTTAGTTCTCTCCTTTGCCCACTCTTGCATTGATTGTTGAATGCATCAGATCAATCATATTTAATTAAAAAATATTGAATACAAATTATAGTCCACATTTATTGTACTAGGTAGTGGGGATAAAAAAATAAGTCACAGTTCCAGCTGAAAAAGGTTTATAATCGAGTGAAAGAATAGGTATTCAGACAGTTATTATGCAGAGTCATAAGTACAGTAGTAACAGAAGTTATAATAAAATAATTTTGTGTCTGAAGAACTGGAGGTGATATTTGAGCTGCTCTGAGGAGGATGAGTTATCTGTTAGATATGTCGAGCTTTCAGAGCACTTCATTGAATGACACGTTCAGGAAATAGTTTTAGTATGACAGATCCTAGGATATAGAAGGAGCGAGGGAAGTGCTTGTGATAAGCTCAGAGAGGTAAACTTAAAGTTTTTCGCTTAGGTTAGTCAATGATGAAGTTACTCACCAAGTTAGAAGTTATGGCAGCTGCAAACAAAATATAAGAAGGGAAAGGCAGGTAGAGCTTATCTGGGGGACTTTAGCTTGAGGCCCTACAGAATAGTGAGGTGAAGGTATATGGTATTTACTTGGAAATGCTACCTTAGATTCTTAAGAGTGATGGGGGTAGAGATAAAAATTTGGGAGAAAAGATTTAAGGATGAAACCTCAGGGGAAAAAAAAAAAGAAACCTCAGGGAATATTAACATTCCAACAGAAGGCAAAAAAAAAAAAAATAAAAAGAGAGAGAGAGAGATCTGAGAGTTTTTGTGGAATCTTAAGGGAATATCAGGAAGCATTCCATCAAGAGTTTTAGATGCCATAGGAAGAATGAGGACTACAATGAGGAGTTTTTAGGTAGGCAATTTCAGGAAAGCTGGGGATGAGCTACCATGTTGAAGAAGGAACAGAATAGGTGAGTGGTTAAAAACATGAAGGCCCAGTGTGTATTTTCTCAAAAAAGAAATAAGGGGGAAAAAGTAGCCAAAAGAGCAATTTCTCTCAAAGTCTCACTGGAGCTGATGATAGAAATTATGCATGTTGCGTCCAGTGAATTTATTATGATATCCTTGAACTTCGTATATTCTCTTCCAAAAATAATAGGGCCCAACAAGTATGATGGCCTACTTGATTGTTTCTGGGCTATTCCTAACTCGACTTAGAAGACCCATTGGTAAGATGACAATAACTGAGCAAAAGTATGAAGGAGAGTATAGATTTGTTAATTCCCGGCTCATCACAAACAGGTAAGGAGAAATGTATTAAATTTAGGTGTACTAAAAATTTGTTTTTTATGGATATTGTTGTCATATAACTTAACTCCACAAAGTCTGGTAGGCACTCTTACAAATTTGTATTTGTGTGTGTGTCTGTATTTACCTCTTTTGAATAACACATTATGAAGAATACCAGTTTTATAGATTAGTAATCCTCAGCATTTCTCTCATTTTCAACTGTGTAGTATCCCTGGTTCACCTCTTCATATCTTTTATTGACTAATTTTCTGTTGATTTCACTTTAAACACACTCAAAGTTCAATTCAAATTCAAATTTTACTTATAGGGAACCCTGAGTGGCTCAACAGTTGAGCGTCTGCCCTCCCTTCAGGGTGTGATCCTGGAAACCGGGATCTGGTCTCCAGCCTGCTTCTCCCTCGGCCTATGTCTCTGCCTCTCTCTCTCTGTCTCTCATGAATAAATACATAAAATCTTTTTAAAAAAATTTACTTATAATACTTCTTCAAATAAAAACCTGTCTCAATTTATCCACAAACACTTTTGAGACTATATATGGAATACTAGTTCAGTAATTCAGTCTCCCTAAATGTATCTCTACCTATTTTCCAGGCATTTTCCAAAATAGGAAGAAAAAGTATTAGGCTTTGGAGCCAGCCTGACTAGTTTCAGAATATGCCTCCTCCACTTATCAATTATATATAATATGACCTTGGCAAGTTAGTTATAGCTTCACTTATCTTGTTTGTAATGGAGAGTATAATACTATCTTGAGGATTAAATATGAGATAATATACAAAGCTTCCAGCAAAGGTTTTGATATGTAGTAGGTACTCAGTAAATTTTCTCATGTATTGCTCTATAAACCTTAAGTCATTCTAAGGGTCCTAATCTTTATTTAGTATGTAAAGCATTTACAAAATTACTCAGATTACTCTTTTAATGGTTCCTTCTTCCTTTATTTCCTTGTATTGCTAAAATGGTACCAATTTTAAACAGAGTGTTGTGCTGTAGGTATGTGGAAGAATAGATGGTTGGTTGTGCAGAGAGATATTTGCCAAGTGAATCAAAGATGGTATCAGCTAGAATGCTTTCTTTTGTGAGAAACAGAAAACCCTGACTCAGGTAGCTATAACAATAAGCACATTTAGTACTTGACATAAGAACTCTTAGATAGCCCCATTCCAGGCACAACAGGATCAGGGCTCTGGCTCTTTGATGTTCTCCTGGCTCAGCTGTCTTTTGTATGTTGCCCCTTCCTCAACCTAATTTTTCTTGTGATCACAAGATAGCAGAAGCAGTTCCAGATCTCATTAGCTGTCCTCCCCTGTTACAAATGCAGAAATAAAAACAGGCCATTTCTTCTAGGGGCAGGAACCAAATGGAACTCATTCCTTATAGATAAGGTTCCATTCCTAAACCATTTGGGTGCATAGGAAAGGATAGATGGATAACTAAGGAAATTGGAGCTCTCTTACTTAGGAAGATAGTTGTGGTAGATAGGCAGCCATAGTGTTCTGGGATGTTTTTACCCTTTAAGATCCTATGGAGCTAAATGAGTCAGAAGTAGAATGCTCACCTCGTCTTCCTCCATAGGAAGATACTCATGTGCAGAGGAGGTAGGAGGACAAGAGAGAAGTAATTATAGGTATGGAATTGTTGCTTAAATTGGGATTCTGATACCCTGGGGCTCTGTATTATCCTGCCAAGGAAATAGTGATACACAAGTCAAACGTGATTCATGTGATTCATCTTTATACAAAGTTAATTTTGTGGGACACCTGGGTGGCTCAGCGGTTTAGCGCCTGCCTTCTGCCCAGGGCGTGATCCTGGAGCCCTGGGATTGAGTCCCACATCGGGCTCCCTCCTTGGGGCCTGCTTCTCTCTCTGTGTCTCTGCCTCTCTCTGTGTGTCATCAATAGATAAAATCTTAAAAAAAAAAAAAAAAGTTAATTTTGCTTGAAGGGGTTGAAGCAAGAGCTACCTTTTTTTTATAATGGAAAAAAATGCAGGTACATTTTGGATTAGACTATAAAATTCACATATTTTTTTAAGGGGAAAAAGAGACTTTAAAGAAGTATTAGGTGTTTATCAAAGGCTTTTTAAACTATACCACCTAGATTCCTATGTAAATCTTTACTTTGCTGTAAGAATTATTTTTCTAGGAATGTTTACATCATACTGAATAGGGAGTGGAAAGACTAGACTTTAGAGTCAGATAGAGTTACAATCTGAGCTGCCTAACTTGCTAGCTGTATGACTTTGACAGACTTTTCTTAACTACACTGAACCTTTCTTCATCTGTACCAATGCCCTTTTTCTTCTAGTCAGGATTCTTGTGGTCCTTATGGGCCCATTCAGGCCAGCTCAAGAAAAGGGAAGTTGTGAGGGTATGGTGGATTCCCGGCATAATAACGACTGTGCAGCCAGGGCTCCTAGAAGCCGGCATTGTGAGGTTGTTTGGACTTGGTTTGCTTTTTAGTCTTTCAAAAGCTGTATGTCATGGCATCACTCTGTAGCTTCTCTTAGCTATTGTTTTCTCCTCTCCCTCCTGTAGGATCTGTACTCCATTTGTCATCTATAATGGCTATCCCAGCCCTGCCTTCCTATATGTCATAGCAACTTCCTTCTTATTTCTTATTAAAGAAATTAAATTAATTAAATTTCTGAGAACTAGCCCAGCACATCTTTTCCAACCAGGCTACATAACTTGTATATGCAGCATATGGCTGCTGTTCGGTCTGTGATCCAGTTAGGTGTGTATTCTTTTGCTCTCTAATCAGCTGAGCTAGGAGCAGGGTCTCAAGTACAGACAGGACTGTGGCCAGACATACCCATTAAGCTTATAGTCTTGTGTCGATTTAAATAAAATATGCCGTCATCAAATACTTTTCAGGCATTGGTAATATTAAAATTAATTTCTAAATTATTTGCTTTAATAGTGAAGAAATTGCCTTTTACAATGGGAATAAGAGAGAAAAACAGACAATCCACTCAGTCTTCCGAAAACTGGTAAGATAATATGCTTCAGGCTCATGAAGTTATAGAAAGATTTTTTTTTTTGCTTATGCTGATCTGTATCTATATTTACCTATATAGGTATATATCTTAAATCTTTAAGATACTTATTTTTAAATAACTATGAAATATTTTTATACTGTATTTTCATAAAAAATAAAAGAATAAAATGATCATATCAGTATATTGTTTCCCAGCTACAAAAATAGATTGATTTATTAAAGTAATTGTCAGTGTAGTTTTAGAGGTTGCTTAGTAGTTTTATTTAGTGATAAATTATTTTGTTTCTGTAGCATTCTTGAAGATACTGTGGTAATTATTATTTAGAATGGGGTCAGCAAACTATTTCTATAAAAGACAAGATAATACATAGATAGTTTAGGCTTTTCAGATGTTATGGTCTGTATTGACACTCAAAAGTAGTCATATACTCTAAAGAACTTGTATGTTGTATATTTTAAGAACTATACATAAATCAGTTTTTATTTTCTTGCGATTTGGAAAATTTGAATTCAAGTAATTGGAAAATTTGAATTCAAGTAATTTCATTACTTCATTCCAAAGATATTGAGTGCCATCTAGATGCCTGTGCTTATTCCAGGTTCTAGTAATAATAATAATGGTGGACATAACCTACAAAAATCCTTCCTCTAAAGAGCTTACATTTTAGTGGAAATTTGTGAAACTAAAAATACATTTGAGGTGATTTAAAAAGGTTAGAGAAGTTGTCATTTAAAATTATTTCAGGGGTGCCTGGGTGGTTCGGTTGGGTGAGTGTCTAACTCTTGGTTTTGGCTCAGGTCATGATCTCATAGGTTTTGGGATTGAGCAGCACATTGGGACTCTGTGCTCAAGAGGGAGTCTGCTTGAAAGATTCTCTCTCTCAGTCTCTTCCTCTCCCTATCTAGAATAGATAAGCCTTTAAAAAAGTAAATTCTTTTAGAAATTGGATTTTTGTCTTACTTATATTTGACATGACTGAACTCTGTTAGTGCTCACTGATAAAATGCACTTAAGGTAATTTTCCAGAGAACTGCGGTAGATCAGCTCACTCTTTATATGGCTTGCTTATTCTTTTCCTTTAGATTTTAGCCCAGAAGTTAACTTACTGTGGCCTTGCTTTCTCTGGTTAGTCTGTCTGAAATGGCTTCCACCAGTTACTTCCCAATTTAATGCAATTTATAATTATCTTATGTACAAACACTTGTCTCACTTGTTTACACTTGTCTCCAAGTGTAAACTCCATGAGTTCAGGGACCTTGTCTATTTTATTCATTATTGTACCTTCAGCATTGAGCACAGCATGTAATATGTTGCACTCATTGAATAAATGTTTCAGTCATTGTCCTTTTGCAAAAGATAGAGGATGCCACCCTCTACTCAGAAAACTCATATTTTAGTAGAGGAGACGATAAATAACAATATTTTATATGGTTCTGGATAGTAGTGAATTCTGTGACCAAGAATAAAATGGGATGAAATGGTACAATGTGATGGCAGTGGTTGCCTAGATATTTTAGGTAGTATGGCAAATTGCATAATTTGTCCTGAAGTGACATTTTATCAGAAACCCGCATGGAATGAGGAAGTTAGTCACAAAATAGAAATATCTAGGACAACAATATTCCTGGCAGAGGGCAAAACAAGAGGAAAGCCTTAAGACAGGACCATGTTTGAGGAACCAGTATTTCTGGAGCTCAGTGAAAAGGAACAACATAGAAGCAGATGAAGTTTAAGATAGAGTCCAGTGCCAGATCATGCAGGGCTTTAAATAATCTGATAGATGGAAAATTTGAGAATATTTTTAGACTTACAATTTTGAGGTAGTGTGTGATCGATTAAAGCTACAGACCAGGGCTGTACAGCATGGATGACATTGGCACTTGGTTCAGATCGAGTGTAATATGACTCTTAGAGAAAGCATAGACCAGATGTTTCCAACTAAAGCAAAACACTGAGTACCAATCTAGACAGCTAGTGTTTTACCTAAATTAGCTTATCCTTCTGTTTTATTGTTTTGATTATTGATCAGTTTTAACACATATATATCTGACAATATTGGGAATACAATATATACCAGATTAACATTTATATGTAATTTCCATTCATTTGCATAAAAATGGTTTCATAAAGTATTTGGCATCTGCTCTGTGATAGTATTGTGCATGAAATGTGACATACATATAATCAGAAATCATAGGCGATATTTATGGAGTAAATTATATAATTTTTAAATTTTGGGTAAATATTTATGGAATAAATCATGCAGTTTTTTTCAGGGTAGATGCATATTTTTATATGCATACATAATATATATTATTTTGTATTTTCTTTCTACCAGGTGGAGCATCTCCATAATTTCATTTTGTTTCGGTTTTCTATGGGCTTCATTGATAGCATAGTTGCCAAATGTAAGTATGCTTTAAAAAAGGTAGTGGAATGAAATTTGTGGAGAAAGTGAAGTGTTGTTAATGATTAAATGTGAACTGTTTTGTTTCAGATCTTGCCACTGTTGTTGGTTACCTAGTTGTAAGTCGTCCTTTTCTAGATTTGTCTCATCCTCGACACCTCAAGAGTACACATTCAGAACTTCTAGAGGTAAAGTATTGTAATCATAGCCATAATAAATTGAAATTGAAATTTAAAAACAAATAAAAGCTAATTTTTAATCTTAGAAATATAAGTGAAAACGAGTATTTATTTCTATTTAAGGATTACTACCAAAGTGGAAGAATGCTTTTGCGAATGTCTCAAGCTCTGGGTCGGATAGTTTTGGCTGGCCGTGAAATGACTAGATTGGCTGGGTAAGTAAGATTAGTAATACTGAGTAATTGCAGAAAATAAGTTTTAAAAATATGTCATACTTAATGATTGTGCCCAGTTGAGGTTAAAATAAGGAGCAACTGAAGCCCCATTTCCTGCTCCTCAAGCACATTTTGAGAGGAAAATTAAGGAACATTTTTCTCTGAGAGTGAACTTTTCATGTTTCCTTAAGACAGCTGTTTGGAGCCTCCACCAAGCTGTCTTGCTTAGTATACAGTTAGTTATACGAAGTATATACTTAGTATCTAGTTATACTAAATTATAATTTTAGAAATTTCAGTTAAGTTTGAATGAAAGTTTTGAACTTGTACAATGTTACATGTCAGTTACTTTTCAAATAAATATCAAAAATAGTAATGAAAGATGGCCTTTGGAATTTTCATTATGACTTTTTTTTTTAATTGCAGTTTTACTGCTCGGATTACAGAATTAATGCAAGTACTAAAGGATTTAAATCAAGGCAAATATGAGCGCACAATGGTCTTGCAACAGGAAAGGGGTAAATATGAATGCACTAGGTCACATAGTTTAAGTTTTGACTGACATAATGTGATGCTTTAATACTTGTTTTCCACTAAAGGTATTGAAGAAGGAGAACACTTCATTCCCTTGATACCTGGTGCTGGAGAAATCATCAATGCTGATAACATTATAAAGTAGGTATAGGAAGAGTTCTTTAGCGTCATAAACATTTGTTAAATTGCATAATAGCCATTCTCTTTCAGCTACATTTGCTTAGTGTTTAATATAAAATTGTAATTTTTTTATCAATTTCCTCTGTAGATTTGATCATGTTCCATTAGCAACGCCAAATGGAGATATCTTGATCCGTGACCTTAATTTTGAAGTAAGTTTTTAAATGATCTTATAAAAGCTTAGATCAGATTCAGAATGTGAAATGAAAATTTTGTCTGAATATATAAGATAACTATAAGGCTTGACTTAATCTCTAAATCCACAAAATTGTTTTAAAAAGTAAGTCTTTGAAACACTTAGAAATCAATTTTTCTTAACTGTTAGGACTTTAAAGTTTCAGATACTATTGTCAAACATTTTTAAAAAAATAGTTTGTCTCAAAAAAGCCACAGAAAATATAGTTGATTGTAATCCCCGGTGAGAAATGAATATTTAAACATGCAATGTAATTTTAGTCTCTAAGTTGAAAAAAATTATGGTTAGGCATTGTTTTGACTGTGCAGGAGGGATCTGTACCTACATGAACCAAATATATATAGACTCTATTATTACTGAAAACTGTGGTAGAGCAGCATAGTAGCGCTGCAGTAACATGCCAAGTGAAGAGTGGCGCTGAGTCAGTAGAGTTAGTTAATCAAATGGGAACATGGCAGACTCAATTAAAAAGAAAAAGAAAAAAAAAAAAGCTAAAAAAAAAAAAGCAAAAGCAAAAGAAGAGTATTTTTGTGTGATTTATGAGACACTCCCAGGCCTAAGGGTTACTATTAGAATATATGTCTATTATGACTTTATGAACAGTTCAGAAAATCTGGTTGCCTAGTAACATTCCTACCATGTAGGCTGTCTCCCCAAGTCTAGCTACCACTTCTTTAGAACAGCACTGTTCAGTAGAATTGTCTGCAGTGATGGAAATGTTCTGTATTTGCTTTTGTTCATTATAGTAGTCACACTTGAAATTTAATTTTAATAAATTGGATTGTAAATAGCTACATGTGACTGACTAGTGGTTACCAAATGGCACAGCACAGCTCTAGAATTCCTCTCTCCATGCCTGTGTGGCCTTCTATAATTTGTGTTGTATGTAAAGATTCTTTTCAACTGCTTTAACTTTAGCAATGTTGTCTGATAGTTTAAAAATAAGTATAATTATTGGATTTGTTTCTAAATTGTTATAATCTTAGGCAAGTCTTCAATTTTGTTATTCTTAGTGATTAAATTTTTAAGGACATCTCCACTTTTTAAGAAACTCTAAAAATGAAAAATGTTAGTTATGCAAAGTACTTTGAACTTAATTTGACAATGTGTATTATTAATGTGTATTTTAACTATTTCTTAGTAAACAATTCAGTGATACTAAGTTCATTTACAGTGTTGTGCAACCATCACCTCTAACCATCTCCAGGACTCTTTCATCATAACAAATAGAAACTCTATACTCATTAAACAATAAATCCTCATTGCTCCCTCTCCCCAGCCCCTGGTAACTACTATTCTACTTTATGAGTGTGACTATTCTGGGGACTCCATACAAGTGGAGTCATACAATAGTTGCCCTTTTGTGTCTAGCTTATTTCACTTAGCTTGATAATGTCTTCAAGGTTCATCCATGCTGTGGCATGTGTCAGAATTTCATTCATTTTCAAGGCTGAATACTCTTCCATTGTATGTATAGACCACATTTTGTTTATCCTTCCATTCTCTTCTGTCACTTCCACCTTTGGCTATTGGGAATAATGCTGATGGCTCTTTGTTTCATCAAAGCAAAAGGTAGTCCTTTCAGTGGCTCCTAGTGCTCTGTAGGATTTGCCTGTGCTGCCCTCCCCCAACCTCTTACCTCTCTGAATTCTTTTCCTAGTACTCTTTCCTCTATGTCAGTTTCTCAGCCTGTTTTTTTTTTTTTTTTTAACCAAAACAAGTACATTCCTGTTTGAATGTACTTGCTTTTTGAACCAACTTTTTTTTTTTTTTTTTTTTTTGGGTGGGGTTGGACTGGAGCAATCTTCTCCAGATAAATTGCTAATTCACTCCATTCAAAATTGCCCAATTACCATTTTCAATGAGACCTGGCCTCACTGCCTTAAAAATGTAACCTCCCTACCCACTCCCAAATCCCCTACCTTGTTACATTTTTTCTCCATAGCACTTATTTTCTAATACACTACTGAATTTACTCATGTATTGTGTGTATTCTTTATTATATGTCTCTCCCACTAGAATGTAAAGTGATAAGGGCAGGATTTTTTTGCTTTGGTTTTTCTCTTTTGTTAGTGTAGCTCCATTACTTATAGAGCAGAGCCTGACACTGAGCATTCAATAAATACTCACTGACTTAAATAATAGGAATGCAAGTCTCAACAGTTAAAAAAATTTGTCAAAGGCAGGTTCCACAGCCAGAGTAATTCACATCTTTGTTGTCTTCTTTCCTGCTGTGATACCCTGCTGTGTGATTGTGACCCAGGTTTCTGATTCTTCACAAGGTTGATTAATACTTAAAATGAGACCTTAGGTTGAGAACTTAACCACTCTTGATCACATTTTCTCATTTACCTTTACATCATTGCAGAACAATTGGTGTGGTACTTGTAAATATTTATTACACACACACACACACACACACACATATATACACACACACACTTCCAAGAATCTGGTCCATAGAAACATTTCTCACTTATGCATAAATTTGCTCACTGCTTCTGGTTCATTGCAGTATTACCTAAAAGCAAAGCAAAATACAAATGACCTAAATACTTAACAAAAAGTAAGTTTTTAAGTAAATTATGGTGTATTCTTAGAATGGATTACACTGTAGGCACTTAAAAAATAGAATGGGAAGAATCTGAATATACTGACTTGGAAGAATATTTTTGATATATTGCTAAATAGTAATATGTAGAACATATATAGTATGATTCCATTTTTTTTAAAGACCATATACATACATACTACCTGTTTTCAAGAATTCTCAGAATTTATAACCTGTATTTCTGTATTCTTTTTTTTTTTTTTTTTGTATTTCTGTATTCTGATTAAGTTTATGTCACTCAAAGATTTTTAAATGAAAAAAATGAGTAAAATTAGAAAGTAAAATGTCTTGGGCAGCCGAGGTGGCTCAGCAGTTTAGCGCCACCTTCAGTCCAGGGCATGATCTTGGAGACCTGGGATTGAGTCCCATGTCGGGCTCCCTGCATGGAACCTGCTTCTCCCTCTGCCTGTATCTCTGTCTCTCTCTCTCTCTGTCTCTATGAATAAATAAATAAAATCTTAAAAAAATAAGTAAAATGTGAAAGATCTCTTCAACCATAACCTCCACTGCTTCTACCCGTTACCACATTTATAGACAAAATAAAAAGCTTATCATTAGCAAAGAATGCTTTGACTCTAAGGAAATGTTAACTGAGCATATATTCATTGTTAATTCATAGACTGATTTTCTTTCAGGTTCGATCTGGGGCCAATGTTTTAATTTGTGGTCCAAATGGTTGTGGGAAAAGTTCTCTTTTCCGTGTTCTTGGTGAAGTAAGTACAAGTTGGCCTCAAGATTTTGTAGTCTTGTTTTGCCATACAATCTACCACATTGTGAAATTTACAACTGCTCCTCTCCCCCATCATTTTCCTTTTATAGTTATGGCCTCTTTTTGGAGGACGTCTAACTAAACCTGAGAGAGGAAAGTTATTTTACGTTCCTCAGGTAAGAGGACCTTGTTTATTTTGTAATCTTTGATGTAAAGATCTTTTATTTTTTAAAAAGTCACTTAAAATGATTTTTGCTCTGTCACTATCAGAGACCTTATATGACCCTTGGAACACTTCGAGACCAAGTGATATATCCAGATGGAAGAGAAGATCAGAAAAGGAAGGGGATATCTGACCTGGTAAGGAAATGTTTATATCCTAGATCTACTGGAAATACTCCATATCAGATTCTTTATCTTAATCAGTTAAGTATTTTAACTGCTAGGTGGTTTATCTGTCCTACATTGTAAAGTCTTCTAAAACCATGTCATTAATTATAACTTTCCAAGTTGAGATAAGATGTTAACTACTTTGCTTAAACGTGTAGTATTTAACCTGGTCTTGACAGTTTTTTATTTTTATTTTTTTTCTTTGCCCTCATCCTTTAATTATGTATAGTAGTTGTATTCTCTTTAAGCTACTAAGTAGGTTTTTGTCGGGGTTAGTATAGATAGGAAGTGAGGGTACAGGGCTATCTTTGTGTCACATTCTTTTGTGAAATGTGCCCCTTTAAGTGATATTGGCAATAGAATTATAGTGATTCTAGTTTAAAAAATAAAGCAGGAATAGAGAATGTTGGTTTACATCAAGTTTGATTTCATCTTTAATCATTGTGCTGAAAGGTACTAAAGGAATACTTAGATAATGTCCAGTTGGGTCATATCCTTGAACGTGAAGGAGGCTGGGACAGTGTTCAGGATTGGATGGATGTCCTCAGTGGTGGAGAGAAACAAAGAATGGCGGTAAGTATACTCTGAACACATTGCACAACAATGCAACTGGTTGCATACAGTCACTTGTGGAGTCCAGTATTTTGATTATTCAAGGTACACAGTTTTATTTTAATCTTTTTATTTGGCAATTATTATAGTATAGATTAATTGAAGTGATAATAAAAGTGTTGAAAATGTATAACTTGCATGTGCATTTAAAATTCTGAAAAATTCTTAAGTTTTCTAGTTATATACTATTAATCCATTGGGGATTAATTAAAGTTGGGGAAACTTTCTAGCATATTGAAAGGATTATATGGCAGTCCAAGATCTCTTAATATCTTTTCTCTACTGACCTCTCACTGAAGCTGCTCTCTCAGAAGTGTCTGAAAGTGTTAGAGATGATCCATTCTAAATATGTTCCCATTTTATTTCTGCTCCTGCCCTTCCCTCTATCATCATACTTTTCTGGTTTCAGGAGTCAGTATCTACTACCTGAAGTTATTTAGAATTTTTACATTCTCCTAATAGAAAGAGGCATTTGAAAGGAGATGTTTTAATTTTGTGATTGTCTAAACTTACTCCTGATCAAACATGACTACAGAACACTGCATGTTAAGAATAATACCTTGAATACCATGTTCAGGGGGATAACTTTTAAAAGAGTCATTTTCTAACTATGGATACTATAGTATGAGCAGCTGCAGAGGAAATTTTTTCCCTAGAATGTTAGCCTTGTGGAAATTAGAGAAAACTGTAGCCAAAGAAAAACAGCAAAAGAAATGGCTTATTGCTGAATTGTTTACTCATTATTTTAAAATTATATTCTGCCTTTTTTTGTTGCCTCTTATTCCCTGATAATGCATGTTATTTTTCCCAAACATACCCATTCTGTATGGACTTAATATCAACTTGATAGTGTGATTGTCTGGCTAGTGCTGTAACATGAGATTAATCTACAGAGTGAAGAATGAATTATAAGCAAAAGAAAAGAGATGTCAGCTATACTGAAAATGGAAATTGGGTCTTAGGAGTGAGAATTTGAAGTAATCGAGATTTCTGAAATGAATTAGAAGATGACTATAGAAAAAACTGCAAGTCAAGAGAACAAAGTTAAGGTCCTTTTATTATGACTTCAAAGAAAATGGAAGGATACGTCAAGATTCACAAATGCCCACAGTGTAAATACAGAGAAACAAAAATCAGTGTGCTTAACTAAGGAGTCCTATGTGTGGAATATGAAAGGTACAGAGGGAATAGTTCTTATTTGAAGATAAGAAATTCAAGGCCTTGAGGAGTGAGGGGATGTGTTGGGGAGAGGAAAGAAGTGGAGGGAAGAACCCTGTAAAACCAGGTGAACCATGATAGAGTTGGTTGGGAAAGGAGAAACTCACCAGTGGCACTGCGGCACGACCAAGCTGCTGACAGATATGTTCTATATAAACCAATATTTGGAGAATTGGTTGTGAAATTTAAAAGAGAGCATATTGTTTTGCTACCTCCAAAAGGTTTTAGGGAAAGGGAGAAGGCTGATAAAACAGATGTTGATGTTGGTGAAATTGAGCAAAGTTCATTTTATTGCTCTTACAGTTTTTGGGTAGGCTTGAAATTTTTCAATGTAGAAAATTGAGGGAAGAGAGGACATAATTTTTATAAATTATAAATATTAATAATTTGTAAATTCTAAAAGTTAGATTTTTTTTTTTTAGGAAGAATGGACTTGAAAGGTCTAACTACCCAAAACAGTGGATATGTATGAATGCAGGTTGGTTGGTGTAAACCGATGAACCAAGGAACTTTTGGGTAAAGAGAGTCAGATTTGAATTTGAGGGAATGGGATGATACTACTGAATAAAAGGGAGATCTGGTGAACATATTTCTAAAATTCTTGAGAAAAATCAGTAAATGTAGGGAAATAAGATTATTACATAATTTTAATGAAAAAACTTAATCTAGTATAATTTCCACAGAGTTCATTACTTGCTAGGAGTCTACTCTTTGCAGGATACTGAAATAGGTGCCTGCCCTTAATAATCTAGTTAGGAGATCCACATATTCTCAACCAACTGTAACACAAGGCAGTCTTCAGTTATAGCTAAATAGAAAGTACAGTGGGATAATGATGAGGGAAGGATTGGTCTTGAATGGCAGACTCTGTGTAATTCTCCCAGTAACCCTGTGAATTTAGGTACTTTATTAGGTACTTTATTTTATTAGGGAAAGACTTGCACAGCTTAAGCAGCTTCCTAATGCCATGTGGCTACTGAGTTGCAGAATGGAGATTCAAGTGAAAGGGGGTCTGAAATCACCCTTCTTGCTACTGACCAGTATGTTATATAGCCTCCAACGTACAGATTGGTTGTCTATCCACTTCTCTCACTGCCCCTTAAAATCTCAGGTAACATTTTCCTTACCTCCATTGCACCCCTTTGGGCCCAGCCATTACCAAGCCAGGGTTTTTCTACCCAATATCATAAGTTGCACAATCTTATTTCTCGGACTGATAGTTCTCTTTCTCACTCAACTATGCTTGTTCTTCCTATCTAGAAGTGGTGCTTTTTTTTTATGATGAATTATGAAAAATATCTATGATAGAAGGGTTGGGATATTTATAGAAGTATACAAAAGGACCAAAACCCCCTACTAGAGATAACACTGTCATAAAATTGTTAGTGTTTTTTAAATCCAATTTTGTAATTCTTTTTCTTTTACCTAATTGGCAACTGTCTCCCTTCTTTAGACTCACTGACATCTTGACTATTTGCCCCTCCCCTTTCTTATGATTGATCAATCCCTCTTTTTTTTAAATATAATATTTTATTTATTTATTAATGAGAGAGAGAGGCAGAGAAATAGGCAGAGGGAGAAGCCCACTCCCTGTGGGGAGCCTGATGCAGGACTCGGTCCCAGGACCCCAGAATCATGACCTGAGCCAAAGGCAGACACTCAACCACTGAGCCACCCAGGTGTCCCTGATCAGTCCCCTCTGACTCTGCCTCCTTTTCTGTCCAGTACAGACTTAATAATCCAGGGCCTGACCCATAGGAGGTACCCAGGAGATAATACTTAAAGGAATGAACAAATAACCCTTTCCCTTAACTTCCTTTCCCACTTTTTGTTGCCTCATTGTTATCTCAACTTGAGCCCAAGAGCAGTTGTTTGCCTTGGCATTTCTGTACATAGGCCTCTGAGCACAGCTGAAAGATCGGAATGATGTGATTTGGTACCAACACACTTGCATGGTTTCCAGTCTTACCGGGGCTCAGAAGTGTTCTTTGGTGATCATTTTATTTACTTTTGCCCTTCTCTCTCATTTTTCATGATAATAATTTAAAAACTACCAATCTCAGGCTTTCTATCCCATTTCCTACTCCACAACTCCCAGCAGAACATTTCACCTCCTACTTAAAACTCACCTCTGGTTAAAAGCACGGACTGTGTCACACACCCAGTGATCCATCCAAAACTAAAGACTGCAGCCTAAATTCCAAATACCAGAGACTGAAATCCTCATCGTCCTAGGGAACACCTCAATCTTTGAACCTTGTGTTGTTTTGTACAGGGCATTCTCTTTGGAATTTGTTGTGGTTATAAAACAATTAGCAAAACAGCTTACATTTGTATTTATTTTCTATTCTATACCTCTGCCCCATGTTTTTTCTCCTCAAAATCCATTCCTTTCCAAATAAATCTGTTGGAGAAGTGAAAAAAAAAATAAGGCAGCATTATGTCAATTATTATGTCAGTCAACTGAGAGCTCATTTTTATTGAGTGCTTAATTGTGATAGACAGTCAGCTAAGCCCTTTACATTCAATTTTTACAAGTCCTTTGAAGCAGAAATGGTTGAGTGCCCCCTTGTATGGAAGAAATTGAAATGTAGCACAGTGAAGTAGGCTGTCAAGCAAAGATAGCTATGGGGGGGCAGTGCTTGTCAACCTCCAGTGGCAATACTGGAGGGGTCATGTACTTAACTCACTTTACAGTCTTCTTATATTGTGGTATCAAGTACGACAGCATGATGGGAGAGAGACACATAAAAAAGTTGCCATATAATATGCCAAGTGTGATGATGAAGGTATGCAAAGAATTCCTTGGGAACACTTGACTGGAGGTGTTTGTGGAATGCCTTCAGATAATCAGTCCTCTTAACTAAGTTCACTTTAGACTTTCCTGATGTCCCTGTTTCCATCTGTGGAGGGTAAGTCATTCATCCTCTTGAGAAAGGCTAAATGTTTCCATGTTTTTGGGTCCTCTGACTTTATCATATTTTTTCCTTCAGTAATGCATGTGTGCAGATTCACACAGTCTTTCTTTCTTTCTTTCTTTCTTTCTTTCTTTCTTTCTTTCTTTCTTTCTTTCTTTCTTTCTTTCTTTCTTTCTTTCTTTCTTTCTTTCTTTCTTTCTTTCTTTCTTTCTTTCTTTCTTTCTTTCTTTCTTTCTTTCTTTCTTTCTTTCTTTCTTTCTTTCTTTCTTTCTTTCTTTCTTTCTTTCTTTCTTTCTTTCTTTCTTTCTTTCTTTCTTTTTCTTTCTTTCTTTCTTTTCTTTCTGTGCTTCAACTGTTGTTTATTGACACACAGGTAGGCTCTATAGCAACAGGCCTGGAGGCAGCACAGCCTATATTTAATCTCTTCTGGTCCTTCTCTTTCAGAAAGACATTTTCAGGTTCCCTGATGTAAAAAGCAAGCTATGTTTTAACCAAAGGTCCTCTGTAGTCTGTACCTATCATTCTCTGTACAGTTGAACTTCTTAATAATCCCTTCCTTACTTCATCAAATAAATATAAACCTCCAGAAAGCTGCTTATATTTTAGTCATTAATTTATGTTTCTTTCATGCGGGTGTTGAGTGTTCAGTAGTAATTAAAATAGTCTCTGCTTATGAATATAATAGCCTAGGGAGGTAGGCAGAGAGACTGACAACATACAGTTCACAACATATGAAGGGCTGTAGAGAAGTTACAGGGGGGACCCACTTGGATTTTAGGGGAGGGGTCAGAGTAGGTTTAAGGAGAAATTTTAAAGATACAAGAAGCAGAGCACGGTGTTGGAGACAAAAGGAAAGTGACATGTGCCATAAGCATCTCTGACCTAAGACCCATTGTGTCTTGGTAGTTGAGAGGAAACAATTTTGGCTAGAATGTTGAGGTTAGAAAGTAAGAATCTTTTGTTTTAATTGTATTTAAATTTAATTAATTAACATATAGTGTATTATTGGTTTCAGAGGTAGAGGTCAGTGATTCATCAGTCTTATATAACACCCAGTGCTCATTACATCATGTGCCCTGCTCTCTTTAATGTCCATTACCCAGTTATCCTGTCCCCCTTCCCCTTCAGAGACCCTCAGTTTGTTTCCTATGATTAAGAATCTCTTATACTTTGTCTCCCTCTCTGATTTCGTCTTGCTTTATTTTTTCCTCTCCTCCCCTATGATCCTGTTTTGTTTCTTAAATTCCATGTATGAGTGAGATCATGTAATTGTCTTTCTCTGATTGACTTATTTTGCTTAGTGTAGTATCTTGTAGTTCCATCCACGTCATTGTAAATGGCAAGATTTCTTTTTTTGTTTTGTTTTTGATGGCTGAGTAGTTTTCCATTTTGTGTGCGTGTGTGTGTGTATACACACAATATATATTGTGTGTCTTTTTTTGTTTTTGATGGCTGAGTAGTTTTCCATTGTGTGTGTGTGTGTGTGTGTACACACACACACACACATATACATACACCATATCTGCTTTATCCACTCATAAGAATCTGATTGTGCAGGGCCTGTGGGCCACGGTAAGGAGTTTGCGTTTTGTTCTAAGTGAAGTGGGATGTTGAAGGGGTTTAAGCAGAAGAGTGAAATTCTTTGACTTACATTTCTGAAAAATCCTTTCTGGTTACAGGGAGAATGGATTGGAGAGGAGTAAAAGAGGAAGTAGGCTATTCATGGTCCTCTAGGCAGGTGATGATTGTGTTCTGGACTGAGGGCATGATTGTGGAGATGGGGAAAAGTGAGTGGACTACAAACACTGAAGGGCTTACTCAAATGGATTAAAAAATGAGGGTGGGAGTGTGAAAAGGAGGAGAAGAAAAAGGAACAGGTCAAGGAGGACTTGTTGCCTTCTAGCTTAAGCAGCTGTTTGATAGTGTTATAGTGTTATTTTCTGAAATATTTAAGGTGGGGTGGGGTGGATGAATGGATTTTAAGGGAAAAATTAGATGACTAAGTAAAAATATCAAAAAGGAATTTTTATTCAGCAATTTAGAAACTTGAGAAGGATGTGCAAGAGATATGTATTGAGAGTTCACAAGTGTAAATAATATTTGGAATCATGAGATTCAATGAGATCATTCAGGGAGAGGCAAATATAGGATAAAGAGGAGAGGACTTACGAATTGGCCCTGAGGAACTCCAACATTTAATGGTCAAGTGAAGAAGAAAATACTGGAAAAGAAACTGAGGAAGCAGCCTAAGAAGTGAGAAGAAACGTTAAGACTATGGTTTCACTGTCACTTTCTCAAGAAGGAGGAAGTGGTCATCTGAGTTGCATGTAGCAGAAGAGATAAATTGGGTAAGGATAGAAAAGTGTCCATTGGTCTTGCATCATGGTGATCGTTGTTAGGGGCAAATGACCAGTTGGAATATCTGTTAGACAAAGAATCAGAGTAAATAATTCCCAAAAAATGAAATACATATGAAAAATAAAGATAAAATGTTCAACATAATGAAATGGAAGCTATAACAATCTTAATGTTAAGTTTTACTTATAAAATTAGCAGAACCTTTAAAAGAATAAGCGTATCCAGTATTAACCTCAGGGATATAAAACAGGTACATTAAAAATTATTGGTGGAAATACTAATTGGTTGATCAATAATTACTTGTCATTACTTAAACAAGAATGTTTAGAAATAAACACGTTTTTGCACTTGAGTCATCTGGAGTCTAAATTCTAAGATTTGGTTAAAATATGTACCCTTTAATTTTGTTCAGAGAACTTCCTCCTAATAGTTTAAAACTCAACTTCATTTCACATCATTCTTAAATGTTTTGATTTACTCAACAGTAAATTTCCTATGTGTTACATTTTCCCTTTTGGGAAGATAGTAAAAACACCTAGGTTTGTGTTTTTTTGTTTTTGTTTCTGTTTTGAGGAAGTAGATTTTTTTGAGTTAAAATAATTTTCATACTTGCTTTACAACACTAATGCATATTTAATTTAAAGTAAATCTACTTTACCTTATTAATTTCTGCATGTGCTTACACAGAATATTTCTTTTTATGCTTCAGATGGCAAGATTATTTTATCATAAACCCCAGTTTGCCATTTTGGATGAATGTACCAGTGCGGTTAGTGTAGATGTGGAAGGCTACATTTACAGTCATTGTCGAAAGGTAAGCATTTCAAGTCCTCAGTTTGAGCTTCTGTGTCATTCTTAGTTTACTCTGTGTCCAACCAAGTATCTATCCAAAGAGAAATTTCAAGTTATTAAGATGCAAAATTACTATCAAAGGATATTCCATCCACTTAATAAAGATTTCAAATAATAATTAATAGATATGAGTAAAAAGAATTGTAAATGAATTCTGTATATAATTCTCTTTAGCTATATCTTAGATTTGAAACAAATACTGTATTTTAACTTTATTTCCCTTTTTACCTCATTCCCTATACTCAGTTAATAAACTGTTATTTTCTTAATGTGTTCCATTAAGAATGAAACCTAAATATCATTTGTTTTTCTAATTAAGAAAACTTGATAGTAGTCCTTTGGTAGCTTCAGTTTGTCCATTTTTTTCTCTGGCCTGGGCAACATTTTACCAGGGTTTCTTTTGGTAGCCTTTTCTCAGGCTGTGCATATTGATTACTGTTCTTTAAGTAACTGAATATTCAGTAGTTCTGTGGTGATTGTCACACCATCTCTACTCTTGTTGGATTTTGAGGATAAGAGCAGTATATCCTAACTCTTTTACAGTGTTATACAAGTAAGGAAGTACATGGGTCTTTTAACAATTTGTAAGTATTCTTTGGGGGTTTACAGTAAATATAAAAGATTATGTTGCTATTTACAGTATGACTTCCTACTATTCAAAGTGAGGTCATTGATCAGCATCTCCTGGGAGGTTGTGAGAATGCAGACTCTCTGGCTCTACCAAATTAGAGTCTACATTTTAACTACATTCCCAGAAGATTCAAATGCACATTAAGGTTTGAGAAGCATTGGTATAATGATGAAAGAAAAAATTTGCTACATTCATCTTTGTAGGAAGATTTTTCTTTACTGATTTTATTTCTTTACTGATTTGTTTTCTAGAATCAGTTTTGGTCATTTATAATCTTTTTATGTAGCTGTTCGTATAAACTTTCAGATTTATAGGTATTGGAGATGTGGTCTCTATTTAATCAGTGATTTATTTATTAAAAGATTTTATTTATTTATTCATGAGAGACACAGAGAGAGAGGCAGAGACTTAGGCAGAGGGAGAGAGAGAGGCAGGCTCCCTGCCTGATGAGGGAGCCTGATGTGGGACTCCATCCGGGCACCCTGGGATCATGCCCTGAGTTGAAGGCAGATGCTCAATCACTGAGCCACCCATGTGTCCCTTAATTACTGATTTAGAGGCTCTTTGCTGGTAGTTTTGACCATGTGATGTCCCCTTACATTTAGTTATAGGCTATATGTCCCCACATAAGATGCATTTTTCCTCTAAAGCATAGATTCCATTTAAAAGGAAATTCTTTCGGGGCCCCCATTTGATAGTTTAAATTATATTACTATAATAGCAGTTACATATGTATAAGCATGAAATGAGGTATGAATTCCTTGAACTTAGAGCTCATTTACAGCCACACAACGAATATAAATTTAAAAATTAAGTACAGACAAAACACAGTTTCAAGTTGGTAACATTAAAGAGACCTCTGATATTGTTTTGCTGAAATTAAACCACTAGTTTGGGATTTAATTATGGAAAGATATAGTCTGAGGTCCAGATCGTGTATTTTGAATTTTGCTAATGTGTCTTACTTACTTAAGTAATTCTATCAGAAAGAATGCTTTCATTAAGTTGAGATCTGATCCAGTTATTGTAGAATCATAACAAATAGTATCTGAAGTGAGCTTTCAAAAATCAGTGTTGTACTGATAACTTATTTTGTCATGCAGTTTGTAACCAATTTGAGAACCTTTCCACATGGCATTCAAAGTTATGGTACATTAAAAGTTTTAAGTGCTATCAGTTTATTTATTTATGTTTTTTTTTTTTTTTTTTTTTAGAGAGAGGGAGAGCACAGGGGACGGATGGACAGAGGGAGAGAGAGAACCTTAAGCAGGCTCCATGCCCAGCACAGAGCCTGATGCAGGGCTCGATCTCATAACCCTGAGATCATGAGCCAAAATCAAGAGTTGGACCCTTTACCGACTGAGCCACCCAGGTGCCCCAAGAGCTATCACTTTAAATAATCACTTGGTTTCAGCGGAAGTATAAACACAGATTTGGGCACTTAGATTCATGGTAGAAAAGTTCCAGAAAATACTTAGCCTAATTTTAAAAAAATTATCAAAATGAAAATAAAATTAGAACTCATGGTAAAATTGTCTGGGATACTCCAGTATTTATTTCTGTCAGCCTTGAGAGATCCATTTTAAGAAACTGCAGTCTAGAGTAGGGTTTCTCTCAGTCTCAGCTCTGTTGGTATCTTGGGCTGGATAATCCTTAGTTGTGAGGAGCTGTACTTTGCTTTATAGGATATTTGACAACATCTGATCTCTATTCATTAGATGCTAGTAGTGCTTTCAGTTGTGTCAAAAATGTCTCCAGACATTGCTAAGTGTCCCCCAAGGACAAAAAAATCCCCCCCACCCCCAGTTGAGAACCATTGATCCAGAGCATCTGCAGTTATATTGATGAATGGTTTTTTTTAATAGTTATTAGAGAGCCCTAAATCTTTATTTATAGTGTAAAAACCAATAAGGTTTTAAAACTGAAAGATTTTTCATTATTTTATAGTATGCTCAATGGGGTAGCCAAACTTTGCCTAAACTAACAAAAGATGTTTTTTTATTTTAAAAAAGTTTTTAAAGATTATTTATTTATTTGAGAGAGTGAGCGAGTATTAGTAGGGAGCAGAAGGAGAAGAAGCAGACTCCCTGCTGAGCAAGGAGCCCCATGTGGATCCCAGGACTTGAGGATCATGACTTGAGCCAAAGACAGACGCTTGACTGACTGAGCCACCCCACCCAGGCGCCCCAACAAAAGATATTTAACCTCTTACTTGTCTCAGTGTCCATGTTCTTCCGTGTTGCCAAAGAAACATACTTAGTTGTAGAATTTTGCCCTAGAATTCTGATGTTGCTTTTCCAAACTCTGAACTCCAAGACGCATTCCAAAACAAGGGGTTCCAATAAAAGATTATGAGCCTGTATTTGAAAAATAGACTGACTGTAGATAGTACTATATTGAATTAATTTTCCTGATTTTGATCTCTTGCTATTTTTCTATTTTTGTGCTTTTGTCATACATTTTTCACAATAAAATAGAAACTGTCAGGATGTATATTTTCTGCCCCAAACAAAATAGTACATTTAATGCTAGTACCCATTAGTTTTTTTTTTTTTAAGATTTTATTTATTTATTCATGAGAGAGAGAGAGAGAGAGAGAGAGGCAGACACAGACACAGGCAGAGGGAGAAGCAGGCTCCCTGCAGGGAGCCTGATGTGGGACTCTATCTGGGGTCTCCAGGATCACGCCCTGGGCTGAAGGCGGTGCTAAACTGCTGAGCCACCCAGGCATCCCCTAGTTTTTTTTTTTTTTTTTTTTTCTTAAAGAATTTATTGATACTTGTGTGTTTTTATTATGTGGTAAATGGTCTGTACTTTGCATTACCTTGAACATTGGCATCAGTTGTAATTTTTTCTTTCACACTGATTTTTAACTATAGCTTCTGAAGATAGTCATTTTAATAGCTTAGAATATATAGATGAGTTTAATTTGTGATTCTGTTTTATTGGTATAAAACTAAATCACTTTCTTTGTATTAGGTTGGCATCACCCTCTTTACTGTGTCACATAGAAAGTCTCTTTGGAAACACCATGAGGTTTGTATTTCTTATGTTGAATGGTATAGTGGAATTTTATTTTATTTAAATTCAAGTGATTGTAGTTTTAAATTTCTTGGTGTATGTTCCCTTATAAATACATACCTTGAAGGACAAAAGGTGGTTCTATTTCAGTTCTATAAAATAAAATAGGTTTTCCTTAAATACTATTGTAGTTGTCAGTTTTGAAAGCTGTAATACATATAAACAAGCCCTGGTTGTATTTGAGATATTAGAGAACTAGTTAGTGGTTCTCCGTTTTTATAAATGACTATTGTATAATAACTGACTAAAATTTACACAACCTTATCACAGCTCTGGCTAAGTAAAGTTTTTCTTACCACCCAGTATTGACAGAAAGGAAAGAGTCTTAGGAAGGATTAGATGGCAGAAAGTTTAGGGACATTTTTAGCGAGATCCTGTCTGTAAGGAGAAACTGAATAATGTCAGCTGTGTTTATCATTGCCCTGTAATAAAATAGAATCATTAAGTAGTCACTATAATTTACATAGAGATTACAGTGAGGTTTGCACTTGTACAGATCCCTTATGTATTCTGGTGTTCTAGCAGTGCCATTCTTTTCAGTTCTTTTTTTTTTTTTTTTCCTTTTCAGTTCTTAATGTAAAATAAACCCCCAAACTAACCCTATTAACTCCTTTCCCCTCCCCTCTTCTCTTCCCCTCTCTCTGTCTCTCTCTTTTCCTCTTTCCTTCCTTGTCTTTTTTCCTTCTGAAATGATAAAGACATTTTGAGTAAAAGAAAGGGTTTGAGAGAAATCAGAACAATGGAATGGGGTGTCTTGTTCCATAAAATACATTCCGGATAGAGCAGCTTTTTTGCACGTACTGGGCTAAATGTCCTTGAGGGATACAGAGTACTGTTTTTGCCCTCAAGAACCTTATAGTAAGATGAGAGTGTACACATGGTAAAATGAAGACTGTGGGATTTGAAGTCAGAACACCTGGGTTCAAGCACAACTGTTTCTGGCATCAGTTGCTTCCTCATATAATAAAGTTATTGATCCTTACCTTCCTGTCTCCTAGGTTACCATGAGCATCGAAGAGGTAGCTTGTATAAGTATTTAAAAATATGGAATTCTATACAGCTGTGTGACTTTTAAAGATACCTTTTATTATTATTTTTTAAAGATTTTATTTATTTGAGAGCACGAGCAGGAGGCAGGGAGAGAGAGAGGCAGACTCTTGCTGAGCAGGGAGCCCAGTGTGGGGCTTGATCTCAGGACCCTAGGATCATGACCTGAGCTGAAGGCAGACACTTAACCAACTAAGCCACCCAGGAGCCCTTACTTTTTATTAGCTTAAAACATATTATAATTTGTCCATTTTTCATGAGTGAAATGAGAAATTGAATAACTAATAAAGCAGTTTAAAAAGTATCCAAGCCTTTGCATTTTCTCAGGAGCTCATAAACATCACAGTCACATGGCTGTGAGAGTGCTTGGATTTGACATCCCCTCTTCTTCTGGTGGTGGAGATAAGCACAGAATATCAAGCAGTGATTATGTGAAGGAGGGATGACACAGACTGCAGTGTCAGACTAGAATAGCTAAGAAATAATAATACAGAAGATGGAAAAAGACATCTTTTCTGTAAATAAAAAGCTGCTAAATGAAACAGAAACCTTTGTAACTGCTGTCCTAAGTGTCTTCACAGGATGGGTTATGCAGGCGTACTGTATAGTTCTTTTCCTTCTCTACTGAGACCATGAACAAACAAAAAGCCTTAAGTTAGAGGTTCCAAACTGATCCAGGAAACCAGATAAAGGAAGTATTCGAGACTGCCCTATTGAATAGGCTTACAGTTAGCACAGTTCAGCCTGTGGTACGTCAGATCCTTGGTGGTGGGGTTACGGAAGCATTCTGATTTGTAGGAAGCCTATACATTTGGTTCCCTTCAAAATAATGAGGAATTCTGGTATTTAAGTTTTCATGAAGGAAGGTACTGTGTCCACTCCAAGCAGAATAATATTGTTGTTATTTTAAAAAGAAAAGACTTCCTCATTTAGTCTTACCTTTCTGAGTATAAAACTTTTGAAGGTATTAGTGGCTTAAAATAACCTCCATTTTCCTATATAATCATCTCTACATAAGTTCCTGACAAAAAGGAAATTCTTTTAGTCATTGATGTTTTTTCTCTCTGCTTCTTTCCCATAGTACTACCTGCATATGGATGGCAGAGGCAGTTATGAATTCAAACAGATAACAGAAGATACGGTTGAATTTGGCTCTTAGAATCCCGAGAGCTGTACTGCTTCAATGAAATCATTACAGAACACACTTAGAAATACACAGTACATTGTAAAATAAAGCTGAGCTTGTTTTTTTTAAACAACAAATTAATTAGATATGAAATAATTGAGAACAAGTTGTTAAACCATTTAATATTATATAGGATATTGCTAATTGTGTATATGTTGGTTTAATTATTAATATGTACTAAGAATGTCCTTATTCTTGTGGTTAAAAACCTGCCTAAATTAAATTGGGCTTAAATCAGTGTAACCTGATTCATCCTGGGATGTAAACCATTTGAAGTCAGCTAATTTGACTTTTATGGCTCTATTTTTTCCTTCAGTGAAGAACCCTTTTTAAACCTGGGGTCATCATTTATCCTGTTATAACAAGATAGTCTTGAGTTTCATTTTCTTGTGCTCCATGATAGTGGCAAACAAATCATAGTATATTCTCAAAATGTACAACACCAATGCATAATAGCATTTATTACACAGTGGCAGATTTCTTTAGCTGCCACCATTATACTCATTCCTTGTATAGATCTTGGGGTACATTTGACTCCAGGAAAGCCATTTGAATTTTCTTTGGCCAAATAATAAATGTGCCCCTCTCAGTCTGCAGTATTGAGTTGTTTGGGGGGGTTCTTTGTGGGGATGTAACAGAAACTTATGTGCAGTCTTGCTTACAAGGGGTGGTTACTGGTTTCACACCTAATCTTCCCAATGTTTGGGATATTAAAACACAAAGTCCCTGTATGTCAAGTTCAAGGTCTTTAAGAGTTTCAGATTTTTTAAAAGAATTGGATGGATCTGTGTATGTTAGAAGCCCATTCATTAGACGTACGGTGGATACATGGTGTTAAACTCCAAATGAGCCATAGGAATGCACTACATGAAGTAATGCACTGAGTATGCAATGTTATCACTGTCTTTGACCGTGATTTTATGTTTAAAAATGTTATAATTACGCACATGGGTGAATTATGTTTCCTAGGCACTGGTTTATCTCTGTGAATCTTGAATAACTTTTTTATATTTGGTTATTATGTCGAATTATCCTAAAAGAAATTGATTTCACCTCACCAAACCACCATTAATGACTTACATGTATTATTTGCACAGGGAAAACTGAAACTGAATATTATCAATAAGCTAGATATGAAATCAGTTTTATCAGAGTAGGGTTCAGAAATGGGCATTTTATATTCTTGTTCCTGTGTAACGATTTTGGTTTTTTTGCAGAATTAACTCTAAGAATCACCGGCTACCAAAGTAAAACTCGATATACTGATTTCCATAAGACATAACATTCAGTTTTTATCATTCTCTTTGGCAAACTTGTCTACTTACTCATTCTGTTCAGATTAAAAATAATCAGAAATCCTGTACAACCTTGGTTGCTCTTTTTATTCTGGCATCTAAAAAGTGGGTAGTTTATACATAGTTCATACAGTTTTAATCTTGAAAAACACAAGAATAAAGTGACAGTTAGAAATCCCTTTTAGCACCCAATGTCTCTTTTTTAAAAAGTTCCATCAAATGTGATTTTTAACAGAATGAATTTCTCTTTTAGAAAAGTCACATAAAACCTTCAATGTACCAAGGCACCTGGCTCAGTCGGTGGAGCATGTGACTCTTGATCTCAGGGTCATGAGTTTGAGCCCCGTGTTGTGTGTAGAGATTACAAGAAAAAAAGTGTAAAAACCTCCAAACTTTCAGTGTACCTCACAAATGCTACCCAATAGCCAGGGGACCTTAAAAGATATCAGGCCTGGGAAAGATTTTAAATTATGTGGGAAGTTTGAGATTTTCAGATTTCTAGATTACCGTGAACCTACTAATAACTGCCTCCTAATTCCTTCTGTAATGGATTCTTAACATGATAAAACCATTTGGGGTTTCTTGTTTTCTTTATTTTTAATTCCTTTTAAAATTTAACAAACATTAAATTGCCTTACCATTTGAGGCATAAAGGAACACCCTTCTCCTGGAGAATCACCATATACATAACATAACTATGGTTCTAAAAACACCAACAGTAAAGAAATCCAGCATTTCTAGAACACGATTGACCATGAAACACCTTTTTCCTTATAATTTGTCTTAGCATCTTCTATAGGCTGCACTTGGAAATGTCAGTTTAATCTGAAAAATAAGTAAATTTCACCTGTGAGCAACATACTGCATCCCAAGTGAACCACTCTGTGTTCTAATACCAAGCTTCTACTTTTCCTACAACAGAAAATAGGGGTGTAAACAACTATGGTTGTTTGCTGTGCATTAACAGAATAAAATATATCTAGGGTTTGCCTCTGCAGGGGAGGCAAAATTTTACCTCTATCCTCTTTGTGTTTTTGGCTGGGTCTAAGAATTAAGTTGACATAAGACAGGGAAACAGGAAGGAACCATAAAAGTTTATTGAATACAAGTTATAGGTGATAGGGAAGCCATCGTAAGGAGATGGCCCAAAGAAGTGGCAAAACCTAAAGGCTTTTTATGCAAAGTGGAGCAAAGAGAGGCAATTGTGGAAAAGTTGAATAAACTGTGTGAGGAAGCCAACGATGAGTGGTAATTTCCTTTTGGTTTAGGGGAGACATCTTCCATATAGGGACCAGTATTAACTTGTTTTCAGGAGGAAAAGGAGAGTCAGTACCCTTCTTGCACCTGTTTTTTTTTTTTTTTTTTTTTTTTTTTAAGTGTCTTTAGCTCAAAAATAGTCATTACACCAAAATGGGATATTCTGGGGTGGTATATTTTGTCACCCTCCTCCTTGTTCACCTCATAATGATTAGCATTTGACTTAAAACTAGTGATACTGTAGTGTCTGTCATTTCCTCATGGAATTTTTAAACTTTTAAATGTGTTTGTAATTTGTCTAAAGGCAGAATGTATTCTGTTAGGTGGACTTTATCATTGTTGGAAAACTTTACATTTTTACCTACATCAGTCAATTTTCACTTGTGAATAATTGAAATATTCTGACCTATAAATATCATATGCACGTCACTTTAAAAAAATCTATTATCAAAAATCACTGAAAAAGTCAATTTCTTATCCTTAGGGGGAACCATTTTTAAAATCTTTTTTTTTATTTTTAAAGATTTTTTTTATTATTTATGAGAGACACACAGAGAGAGGGGTAGAGACACAGGCAGAGGGAGAAGTAGGTTCCATGCAGGGAGCCCGACATGGGACTCGATCCCGGGTCTCCAGGATCACGCCCTGGGCTGAAGGCGTCACTAAACTGCTGAGCCACCCGGGCTGCCCAGAGTCTTCTGTTTTAAGCGCGGCTATAAATGGGGCCACAACCTGGCACAGTCTCCTTGTGCTCTATAAGAGAAGCAGTTTAACAATAACCTCAAGTGCATAATCTTTTTCACTTGGGGCCTGTTCCCACAGCGCCCAACTGTCTCACCAGTGTTGCTGGATTGGCGTTGCTGCCCCATTGGGAGATCCACCGGCTGCACTGAACCTTTTGTTCAGAGGATCCTTCCATGGAGGTAAGTGGTGCTGATCCCACAGGATGGATGTAAGAGTTACTCTTTCAGTTGTCTCACAAAGTCCGGGCAATTTGGGGGCGAGGGGACTCATTTAGTGAAGCCTAGCTCGTTCAAGTCAAGCTGGTGGATTGAATGCCCCTTCAAGTTCAGCCTAAACATCCGAAGGGTGAAGGGTTACAGCACCTGACATTTAGAGACTCAGAAGCTCCAGCCCAGCAAAGTAGGTACAATCTGTGGAGGGTTCAGTTGAGCAAAACCTGGGTACCTGGTGGTTTGGTCTAATTGGCAGGGGCACCTGACATTGCTGTGTTAAAAACCCATCACCTTTCCCAGAAAGGCTGTGAGATTATCTAAAAAGGCATACCAATTGGGACCTTGAGGCCCAAGGTAATCAAGTGGTCCTTAATACCTATTCCATATCTCAAAGTGCTCCAGATATCTGCAGAAAACTTCAGAAATTGGCAATAGGTCCCAACACTATTGGGAAATTGTTAAGAACAAGTAGATTGAATAGTTAAAAAATCCTACAGGTAAATTTATAAATGGCTTCCAAAATCTGTGGTAACCTACAACTTTAAGGTTTTGCTGGATTAGATGATGAACTGGGTTAAATTCACTGGATATCTAAGTAGGAGAAACTATGCAAACATTGATTACTAAACATAGGCTTACTCACTTTGGTCCTGTTACAAAGAAACTAATGATAAATTGGGTCTGTTAGTAAACATGTTTTATGCTTTATCAAAAATAGTACTGTGAAAAGTACATGTTTCTAGGAATAGAAATAGAAATTTTCTGAGCTGAAGAATTATGGTGTAATAGCTCACAATTGCTTTCCTACTTAGTTTTTCTTTTTTCTTTTTTTCCCCTTCTTAGTTTTTCTAGAAATTAAGGTCTCTAAGCATTAAGAATTCTAATAAATATAATTAAGACTACTGGGAATAATATGGGAAACAACTCTGTATGCAAGGAAAGTAAGATATATGTTTTTGGTAAGAAAGGTGTGAGGAATGGAAATACATTTTTGTTGAGGGAAAAAAAAGTAACTTTGTCCTAAAATGAGACTGGTTGTCTAGGAGAGGGAAAACTTAGGACAAAATCTGAATGTAAAAAGAGAGCTGTAGAAAGTCTGTAAAAAAGGAATCCCTGGCAAGTGCTTTACACCTGATTGAGACTGAGATAGGACTGGATGAGTTTTAAGAGTACATTAGTATAAGGGCCTGGCTGGCTCCGTCAGAGGAGCGTGTGACTCTTATTTTGGGGTCATGGGTTTGAGCCCCACAGTAAGTGTAGAGATTATTAAAAAAATAAAGTTTTAAAAAAAGGTATGCTGGTATAGGTTGGAATTTGGCCTACTCTTGATAAGAAATTGTCAACATAGTTTTTCTTTATCTACCATGGAAAAATGGTTTCTGTGTGGGTCTTTGATTACTTAAGGAAACTGAATCTTCTTAATATTAAAAGAGTTAAGTTTTGTTAGCAAGTATAATTTCCTGTAGAATCTGTTATTGCCAACCTGGTTAAAAGTTTTGTAATGAACTAGGATCCTACTTAGACATGTGCTTTAAAACCTTCTGATATTTTTGGACAAACTTACCCAAATTCAAAATCTAAATGAAGACTTTTTGACTAATTAGGCTTGTTTATTTGGTTTATCATCAACTAAGTGATGATAAAGCTTCTTAGGCTATATTGTGTGGAATGCTATGGCTGTTCTAGAAATTATATAAAATCCCTAAAATTCTATTAGGTGTCAGTATAATGTCATGACTTGTAATTCTGATTATTGAGGTGTTGAATGTCACAAAAATACTATAGCCAGCAAGGAATATATAAGGTATTAAAAGAAAAGGCCCAAATGTCAAAGGATGCTGTAAAATACTTGGAGTTTATTATGTCTGAGAGGCAATGGGGTCTTCTTCAGGAAAGGAGAACGTGTCAGCTGGCCCCATCAAGGACCCACAAACAGTTGTGTGGGTTTTTGGGAATGGCCGTTTCTTGTCACATCTGGATTCCTAACTTTGCCGATTGCAAAAACCCCTTTATGATAAACTTAAAGGACCTGAGACAGACCCATTGGAATGGGATGAAGGCGCTCAACAAGTGTGGAAGCTGTTGCCTTCCCCTCTGTACTGAAATCAAGCTTCACCTGTAGGAACGTGGTGGACCTCAACACTGGGTCGCCACAGGACCAGTTACACCCAATACAGACAAGGCCCCACCTCGTATGATTAGCCACACGATCTCTGAAATTAGAGGGAGTCATGCCCTGGATCCACCACCAGTGAAAAAGGCGCCCTCACAACAGGACAACAAATACACCTGTGAGCCACTTCTAGACCTGATGCTTCTGGTCTTCGGTAAGACCGCCATGGATAGAGGTACTCAGGTTTGTACTCTGATGGTCTCAATCTGGACAATACTAGTTCTGCTGTTCTGGTTTCTTCAATCTTACTGTTTGCTGCCAGGCCCCTTGAGTGGATTAAATTATTATTTTCTCTGTGACTGTTCAATAATGAATGGCGCAGATCATGGTTCACACGTGATAGAATGGAGAGTTTTCTGGTTGTCTTTGCTTTGTTCCTCAGCTTCTAGAGACTGGGCATGATGATTGAAGCCTTAAGATCTTAAGATGGGGACACCTGGGTGGCTCAGTGACTGAGCATCTGCCTTTGGCTCAGGGCGTGATCCTAGGTCCAGGGATCGAGTCCCACATGGAGCTCCCTGGGAGGAGCCTGCTTCTCCCTCTGCCTGTGTCTCTGCCTCTCTCTGTGTGTCTCTCATGAATAAATAAATAAAATCTTTTTTAAAAAAAGATCTTAAGATGAACACTCTCCTGATACTAGTTTTGTCACGACTGTTCTAGGAATATGTAAAACTCTCAAACTATCAGCACACCGGAGCACTGTTGGGACTTAGATTCCCTGGTGAATAGAAGTAAGAAATGGTAGACTGGCCCTGGACTACCTGGTAGTGGGAGAGTGTGCAGTAATGAACGCTTCGGGTTGTACCTGGATTCGTAGAAGTAAACATGAAGAAAATCTTCGGTCAGGCAGCTTGGCTGCGTACCATCAGAGGAGATGTTCCGTGGAGGACTGGCAGGCCGTCGGCATGGTGCTCCCCAGCATCGTGTAGTTCCTCCCCTTTCTGGGGCCCCCAGTGATCCTGCTATTCTTACTTTTTGGAGACCATATACTCCACTGTTTGGTACAGTTTGTGGCCAAGCGTATAGAGGCCGTGAAACCACAGATGGCGGTACCACAAGGGTATGAACAGCGGGGGGTGGAATGTGGTCGCACGCAGGTGTCAGACGAGCTGGGAAAACAGATTGCCCCCCTCTGAATCCCTGTGACGACACGCATGTGTGGCAGGAAGTAGCTGCAGATGGACCTTTGCCCTGTGCCCCTCAAGAATGAGGAGCGGAATAAAACTAGAGGAGGGATTTTGTCACCAACCTGACTGACCTCCTGAACTCCTAGAAGCTTCTGCCTGTCAACCTTACCTTTTACAAATTAACAAACTGCTAGAACAGAAAAAAAAATTTTTTTGAGGAACACACCTGAGCAGATGAATCAAAGTGCCAGAAAGTGCTTCTGCCTCTTTATAATGTTAAGATGACCCTCTGAAAATTCATCCCAAGTCCTAAAGAAAAGGAACCTGTTTTCCCCTGTTCAGGGACTCACAGCTTTGGGAATTATTCCCTGTGATCTCCTTTTTTTTGTACAAATAAGGTGACTTTGTGAGGCAACTCTACCTGGTAGAGTCTGTAGCTCACCGAGGAGAGGACCCACTTTAGTCCTGCGATGATATTCCTGCCACATCCTCCACATAGAGTTAAATTATTTAAAAGGAATTTTAGACACTCTATTGAAGTATAATACATATGCAGGAAAGTCCATAAATCGTAAGCTCGATGAGTTTTTAGAAAGTGTGCACGCTCATTACTACCCTCCAAATCAAGAAATAGAACATTGTCACACCTCCGAGGCTGCCCTCATGCCATCTAATTGTTAGCCTCCAAAAGCCACTCTTCTTGCTTCTATCACATAAATTGCTTTGCCTCTTTTTGAACTTCATATACATTAGATACCCCTTTGTGTATGGCTTCTTTCCCTCACCCTTGTGAGACCGATCCATTGTTGATGTGGCAAGAGTTCCCTCATTTTCATTGCTGTATAATATTTAATTATACGAATAGACTATACTTTGTTCATCTTACCATGGATGGGCATTGGTTCTTCTGCGTGAAGCTGTTCCACGTAGTCCTTATCAACATTCTTATGCGGGACGCCTGGGTGGCTCAGTGGTTGAGCGTCTGCCTTTGGCTCAGGGTGTGATCTCGGAGTCCCAGGATCGAGTCCCGCATCGGGCTCCCTATGTGGACCCTGCTCCTCCCTCTGCCTATGTCTCTGTCTCTCTCTCTGTGTCTCTCATGAATAAATAAATAAAATCTTAAAAAAACATTCTTATGCAAATCTTTGGGTGCACATATGTGCGTGTTTTGGGAATGGAATGTGTCCAGCTTTGTTATGTATTGCAGACTGTTCTCCAAAGTAGTACCATTTTTACGCTCCCAGCATCAAGTGTATGAGAATTCCAGTTTTCCCAGTCCTTGCCAATATTCATATTGCTAGTGGTTTTTTCTTTTTTCTTTTTTTTTTTGTGTGTACTTTAGCCATCAACAGCAAATTACTGTGGCTTCACTCTGCATCTCCCTGACCAGTAATGAGGCTGAACTTTTGCGTGTTTATCTCCCTTTGGAACATCCTCTTTTTTGAAGTGGCTATTTAAATCTTTGGGCCCCCTTTTACAAGTTGTCCTAGTGCTATTACAGATTTTTATGTATTCTGGGTATGAGTCTTTTATTGGATAAATGTTCTAATATCAGACAATGTAGACCTTAGGTTAATGAGCATTTCTAAAAATTCAGAGGCATATTTCATAACGAGAAAAAGATTGAACCAACAATAATAAATACACAAACAAAACGCCACATAAATACTTGAACGCAATAAACCAACTTGACCTAACCTATGTACGTGGCAACTGCAGAATTCTTACAATCCCTGAATATGTTTGATCTGTCCATTTATTTAAGACTTCCTTAGTGTCTGTCGGTAATGTTTGGTAGCTTTCTCTTTCATTAGCTCTATGTATAGGCATTTGATGTTTGTAGTGTCCTGGTGCAAATTGTATCCATTTAACATTTCTTTTTCTAATTGTTGCTACTGAGTAGAAATGCAGTTGATTTTTGTATATGGATCTTAGTGGACCATAATTTTGTATATGGACCATCCTTGGAAGATACAAGGAAGATCCTTGTATCTTCCAAGGATGGTCCCATGAATAGATCCCCCATCTCATGCGCTCTGGACAGTGTAGTGTCAGCATCCTCCACGGAGAGGTGAGGTCTATATTCCCTCCCCTTGGACCTGGAGACCTTTGTAATTTGTTACAAATAATAAATGATAAGTTGGGAGATTTGAGGGTTGACCAAGAAGGAGATGGGATCAGGAGAGGCAGTAACACACAAACTTCATATGGGTGGCACTTAGATAGTATTGCCTGGGAGGGGAAGTTCCTCCCAGTAACAGGGTCAAAACACATAAAAACTGACCGAACTAAGGAAAAATTAGTTCCAGAGATGGTGGTGTGGGACCGCCACCCATGAGTGGAATAGGACAAGGGGACTCCCAGAGGGAAAGCGGAAATCAGGACTCATGTGCGTAGGTAATGGTGTTCAGCAGCAACTGCTCTGAAGGGCAGTGGTTTGGGCCTCATAGCTATAGGCTGGTCTTATCTATGCTTGGCAGATGTTCGAGGAAGTTTCACAGTGGTGGTGGGGGGGTTGTACATCAAGTAGGCTCTACCTGGCTACAGATTTGGGAGGCGGTTTGGACTATATTTAAAACAAATAGATATGTGAGGATTTGAGTTCGGCACTGGTGGGCTTTGGGCTGATGGTCCTGGTCTGCTGTGAAGAAGTAAACAGGCCATTGGAGGCTAATTTAGAGGGACCATCTCGGGCTTGTTTATAGAATATTTCTGCGACCAATAAAATACAGCAGAAGTTCAAGTTAAATCCTTTTAAATTAACAATCGGTGTTTGTTTTCTGATGAATGTATGATATGGTTCATTGCAGAGTCAAGTAGAGAACAGGGCTCCTTTCTTACGGTCTTTTCTCTCTAGTCTGATAGACTTCATTTTTTTTAACCTTGCGCCATCTGCCGTAATGATCATAACAGGTACTCCTTTATTATTTCTAGTTGTGCCACCATATTAATGTCTTCTTACTTTCCAGAAAGTAAGGCTTTCAGAGGCATATTTCAATGGGGTCTTCCTGGGGTCTTCTGTGTTCTTGCTTCCCTCTAGTTTTGGAGGCCGGTCAAGCTGCCAGCCCAACATGGAGCTCTCTTGCACTGGATCCCTCTGTTTTGGATTTATTCCTTTATTTAGTGGAACATGTCCTACAGTGGCTTCCTGGACAGGGTGCATGGGAGGAAAATTCTTTGAAGTCTTGTATGTCTGAAAATATCCTTATTCTGTTGTACTGGTGGGAAGTCAGCTGGAATGCCAAATTTATTATTTTTTAGAATTTTTTCTAAAGACTTTATTCATTCATGAGAGATACATAGAGAGACACAGGCAGAGGGAGAAGCAGGCTTCCTGCCAGGAGCCCAGTGCGGGACTCGATCCCTAGACTCCAGGACCACGCCCTGAGCCAAAAGCAGACAGACGCTCAATCATTGAGCCACCCAGGCATCCCCGGAATGCCAAACTTAAATTTTAGATAATTTTTCCTTAAAATTTTTCTTATAGTCATTGGCCTCTTATATTTATTTTCTGAATATCAGATTTGCTGTGGAGACTTTTTCTCCCACCCTTGTCTCTCTCAGGATTCTCCTCTGCCATATCTGGCAAGTCCTAGAGATCTCTAGAAAGGCAATTAATCTTCCTCCCCTTTCCAGTGCACATGCAGATAGAGTGTGGCTCCCTTGTCCATGTACAAACATTTTCTAAGCCTTTGTCCATTATTTACTGAAATCATTACTCCATTAATTTCCTCTTGTTTTTTCTCATTGTTCCTATGGATTTAAATCTTTTAAGTTCACTTAGTATGGTGTTAGGGGGGTCTCGGGAAGGAGAGGAGAGACACATGTTTCATCTCTAACCGGAAAACCATGAAGACTTTTTTATGTCCCTCTGTATATACTTTCCCTCCAAAAGCTTATTTTAGCAATAAAGAGAATAATATATTTAAGAAAACTCAAAGTGAATAATTGGACCATGATTTTAGGATGTTCTCTACAGCATATTATTTCACAGGGATTATGACCAGATTCATGATGCCTCATGGAACTTTCTGTTACTGCAGGTAAAGCTCCATTTGCTTTCCATTCTTGGAATGGAAGAGCAGGCTCCATGATCTGGTCATTCTGGTTTTCTGAAAATGCTTTTTTAAAAAAATTCACAGTCATCCTCAATTTAAAAATACCTTTAACCAATACTTTAAAAGCTATTTTTTCTTAAAAAGATATGTTTTTAAAGATAAATTAACTCTAGCCATTTTGCCAAATTGCTTTCTCTTTGAGATGTTTGAGGCAACACAAACACCAAACATTGTCAAATATACTTTATTTGGGGTGGTATCTGATGCCCCAGTTGTGGCTTTAGTGATGCGAGCATTCCCTCTTCCTGGAGCGCTCCTCCCATTTACCCCTCCCCCTCTCCCCCTTTGACTGATTAACTCTGTGTCCTTTAGCTGAGATTTTAAATAGCCCTTCTGAGTCTAAGTTAGATGGCCCCATATGAGTTCCCCCAAATACCCTATACTTTCCGTATCGTATTATTATCGATTGTTCTGTTACCATTACCTGTTTGACATTTTACCCTACAAACATAATGAGCTCTGAAAATGCTGGGATTGTGCTTGTTGTGTTTTGATCAAACCCACAATGCCTGGCACATAGTAGGTGCTTAGTATTAAAATAAATTAATGAATAAGTGAGTGAATTCAAATGCATAATCATGGTTTTTTCAAAGGCAGTTATGATCTGGAAATGGAGCCAAGACGGGTAAAGAACTATTTTGTACAACATTAAGGGTCCTAAGAAGGAGTGTAAGGTTGTAACGAGGTGGTGGGGAAAGTGCTGGGAATCCAGGAGAGGAAAGCTTCTGGCTAAGACCCAGGGAACACTATGAACTGCCTTGAAGGGGGGGGTGGTAGGTAGAAGCAAGGCATGTGAATCAATGGAATAGAGGCAGGAAAGCTTTTGGAGTTCAGAGAGCTGCAGATAAGGCAGGGATCCTCAAAGTCTCGTCTCTGGAAAATGGCAAAGTCCATCTTTGGAAAGAGTAATCTTTGCAATATGATCGTGGCTCTGCTTTTACCTTTGGCATGGATTAATAACTTGCAGATATTTAATAAATGACATATTTTATCAAGGCTGTGTAATTCTATCCATCAGTGAGGTGTCTGTCTTCCTTTTTCATCCTGTATCCCCTGCCCTGCATTCGTGAACTCGGGCAGAGGGGACTGAATGGTTAGGAAAGCACATAGAACAGAGCTTCTCAGACTGCAGGGAGTGTACACGTCGCCTGGAAAATGCAGATTCTGATTCAGTAAGTCTGTATTGGGGCCTGAGAATTTCCATCTCTCACTAGCTCTCAAATGATGCCACAGCTGCTGAACCCGGAGTCCACGGAAGGAGCAAGAGCTGGAGTGGAACTCTAGCTCTGGACTCGAGAGACCACCGCAGGTAGAGTTGCAGCAGGTTGGGGAAGGTGCTCTGGTCTAGTGATTCGGGCCCACCCTCCCGCCAGATGCCTTCATTCTCCATCACTTACCGGTGTTGGGTTTGGGGACTCCTTTCTTTTATAACCCGGTCTAGAAACATTCTAGAAGTTGCCAATCCAGAAGATGGCGCCACAATCTTAGTTATAAACCACACTTCCCTCTCCTGCTGTGACGGAAGGGAAAGCACTTCCTGCCTCTCTGAAAGCTACATTTCTAATTCTCTGGCTTAACACATGCTCAGGAAACAAGAGTTGCTTTGCAGATGGAGCATAGTTCTCTTGGTGGTTTCTGAAAATCACGTTGGAGAGAGAATGTCATGTCAAGACCTTTTCCTTAAAGCTTTTTTTCAGAACCCTCCTTAAAGTTTATTACATTTCGCATGTTCAAGATGAGTTGCAATTTCTCAGCTTCAAAATTCTTGGATTTTTTTTTTTTTTTAGTATTTTTATTTCCCCACAGGAAGAGTGTCATTTTTAACTGTTCATTATTGATGCTCTAATAACGTATAATCACGTAATTGAGGCTAAAAGGAACCGAAGAGCTTCAGGCCAATTAGTGCACTTGACAAGAGAGAAGACAGGCTTCCTGATTTCATTTAAGTCCTCTTGAAAGAGTTTCTGTTCCTGGCAAGGGGGAAAATGCTAACAGACTCCTATGTGACAAACGCTCACCTAGGCAGTGCACAGTCTACACATGGAGAATCTTATCTGGGCTTTATATAGTACTTTGATTTTGGCCTCACAGCAAGCTGCATTCTGACCTCTTCAAGAGCTAGAAATACCCCATGTAGGGCTATAGCTCTACTCTTACTGCAGTAAAAATTAGATTAAGCCAGTGGTTCTCAAAATTTATTGGGTATTAAAATTACTTGGAGGGCTTCTTATTACAGCACAGATTGCTGATCCCTATCTTATACTGAGTAAGGGACAGGCAGCGCTAGGCAAGTAGAGACAGAGGGCCATGGAATTAGGCTCATAGAAATCCCCAAAATGCTGAGATGTAAGGAAACCGGAGATAAGGGATTAGATCAGACCACCTGGCCCTGGATGCTAGGGACCATTTTCCTTTGGGGGCTACAATATATTTTTATTTATTTAATTATTATTATTATTTTTTATCAATGAGAGACACAGAGAGAGGCAGAGACACAGGCACAGGGAGAAGCAGGCTCCATGCAAGAGCTTGATGCAGAACTCGATCCCAGGACCCCGGGATCACAACCTGAGCCAAAGGCAGATGCTCAACCACTGAGCCACTCAGATGTCCCTTTTTCTCATTTTTATTTTATTTTATTTTATTTTATTTTATTTTATTTTTGTTTATTTTGGGGGGGGGGAGGAGTCTACAATATAATCACAGAAAATGACCAGACCACAAAGAAGTAAGTCATTAAGGGTGTTATCAATAGTCCTTGCTCAAACTAAGATGGCATAAGAATTTCAAGGCCATAATTATGCTCCCTGGTCAAGTTTTCAATAAGAGACCAGCCTAAAAGCCTTTGGTAGCAACTCTCTTGGGACCCCTCTCACTACTGAGAGCTCCCTCTGCATCCTTGTTTAGTAAACTTCCATTGCTTTACTCTCCTTCATCCAAGAGATTCATTCTTGGACTCTGACACAGAACCTAGCTTTCCCACAAAAATTACCTCAGGATGGATTAAAAACTTAAATGTAAGACCTGTACACGTAATGAAACTCCTAGAAGAAAACATAGGAACAAAACTCCTTAGTCATGTTTGGAAATCATAGCTAAAGCACAAGCAACAAAATAAAAAATAAATCAGTGGGACTACATTAAATTATAAAGTTTCTCCACAGCAAAGAAAACCACCAACAAAATGAATGAAAAGACAACCTACCAAATGGGCAAAGAAAATATTTGCAAGCCATGTACCTGATGAGGGGTTAATATCCAAAATATATATGGAACTCATATAATGCAACATCAAAAACAAACAAAAAACCAAAAAATGGACAAAGGACCTGAATAGACATTTTTCCAAAGAAGATATACAGATGGCCAACAAGTACAAGAAAAGATGCGCAGTGTGGCTAGTCATTAGGGAAATGCAAATTAAAACCATGATGAGATATCACCTCACACCTGTTAAAATGGCCATTCTCAAGAAGAGAAGAGATAACAAATGCTGGGGTGCAAGTGGAAAAGGAAAGAGAGCCCTTGTGCACTGTTGGTGGAAATATAAATTGGTGCAGCCACTGTGGGAAGCAGTATGGAGGATTCTCAAAAGATCTAAAAAAATAGAAATACCATCTGATCCAGCAATTCCACTGCTGGGAATGTATCTAAAGGAAATAAAATCACTAACTTGAGAAAGATGTCTGCACCCCATGTTCATAGCATTATTTACAACAGCCAAGACATGGAAACAACATAAGGACACGGAAACAGCGTAAGTGTCCATTGATGGATGAATGAATATAGAGGTTGTGGCACAATCGAAATATTTACTCAGCCATAAAAAACCCCCCAAGAACATTCCCAGTGAGGAGACAGATGCTCCCCCTGGGGGAGGGGGGGGACCGCACGCCAGGCTGACCAGCGAGCACTGCTGTGAGATGCACAGAAACGCCCTTAGGAGGGTGGGTCCTCAGAGTTCTCAACACAAGGAGAAAACCTTTTTTTATTTTTAAGATTTTATTTATTCATGGGAGACACACACACACACACACACACACACACACACACAGAGAGAGAGAGAGAGAGAGAGAGAGAGAGGCAGAGACGCAGGTAGAGGGAGAAGCAGGCTCCATGCAGGGAGCCTGATGCGGGACTCAATCCCGGTCTCCAGGATCACGCCCTGGGCCTAAGGTGGCGCTAAACCACTGAGCCACCCGGGCTGCCTGGAAATTTTTTTTAATTGCATCAGTATGAGATGATGGGTGGTAACTAAACTCATGGCGATAATCATTTCCCAACATATGAAAATCAAACCAGTATGCTGCACGCCCTAAACTTAATCAGCGATGTATATAAATGATTTCTCAATAAAAGTGGGTGGTGGTGGGGCAGCCCTGGTGGCCCAGTGGTTTAGCGCTGCCTTCAGCCCAGGGCCTGATCCTGGGGACCCGGGATTGAGTCCTGCGTGGGGCTCCCTGCATGGAGCCTGCTTCTCCCTCTGCCTTTGTCTCTCTCCTTCTCTCTCTCTCTCTCTCTCTCTGTCCTTCATGAATAAGTAAAATCTTAAAAATAAATTGGGGGGGGGGGGGAACCAGCACAGATTTCTAGTTCAGTAAGTCTGAGGTCGGGGCTATAGATTTGCTTTTCTCACGGGCTCTCAGGTGATGCTAATGCTGCCGGCTTGGGGATCCCCGCCTGTTGAGAGCCATTGGCTTAAGCTAACATTGGAGCAAAGTGAGGGGGGCACTGGGTGGCTCACACGGTGGCCTGTCTGCCTCTGGCTCAGGTCACGACCCTGTAGGCTCAGGATGGAGGCCTGCTTGGCAGGGAGTCTGCTTCTCCTCACCCTCTGTCCCTATTCATGTGCTCTCTCACTCACTCTGTGTCTTAAATAAATAAGTTACCTTTAAAAAAAAAAAAAAAGGACAAAGGGATGGTTTAGAAGTATCCAGCAAGAACACATTTCCCCAGGGGATCAGCTGTGCACGCGCGGGTTCACCTTTGCTACCGTGCAGGTGGCTTCCCTTTAGAAGGAAATCGTGGGGCCTGGCTGTTGGGGGGCGCGGATCTCGAGAACGCGGACAGCCGGTCGGGCACGGGGCAGAGCAAGCGGTCCGGGTGGGGCTGGGGCTCCCGGGGAGGCCGGGCCAGCCCTGCGGACCCCGACCTGCTGCGGCCGGACTTAGGGCCGTGCAAGCCCCTCTGCCTCCGCAGCAGCTGGTGAGGGAAGAGGGGGACTCCTGGTAAAACATTATGACGCCGCATTGACACTTTGACTAAGTGAGCTTTAGGGTCCTGTTTGCAGCCGGAATGGTGGGATGGTGTCCTCTGGACGAGCCACCTGTGCTGCTTCTGCGGGGTGCCCCCCCCCCCCGGCCTGCGGTCGTAGCTGATGCCCTGATGCCGGGCAGCGCGCCCTTCCCGGGTGCACAGGGCTGGCGCTCAGACAGCAGGTGCAAGGGGCGCCCGCAGCAAGGAGGGGGCCCCCGCATCCGCCTCGCCCCCGGCTGGAGGGAGGGGACCTGGGGCCCGGGGGCGGTCCAGGGCATCGCCCGATCACCCAGGAAGGTTCCTACCGGCCGGTGGAAAGGGAAACTCCATTAAAATGAAATCCAAGTGTTAGATGAAAATCACAACCGCTGCTGCACGGGCTGCGGAGGCCGTTCATAGGGGCGGGGGGCAGGTGCCCCCGGGAGAAGGCGGCCGCCGGGGAGACCCCCGTGGGCGGAGACAGCGGGTCAGCATCCCCTGCCTCTTCCTTGGAACTTCCGTGGATCCCCACGAAAGACGTGCCATCTCTGTTAGGACTCCCCGAGAGACCCGAGGGAGACCGACGGCACAGGGTCCCTCTGCGTGTGCTGCAGGGGAGCGCGGGGAGGGCAAGCCCACGGGGACCGCGGCACCGACCCCCCCACCCCCACCCCCGCCGTGCTCCTGCTCGCTTGCACCCCTGCCGCACCTTCACCTTCTCCTCCCTTAACTCAGCTCCGGAATTACTCTGGGGAAAGTTCTCTGCTAAGCCTGGTTGGAGGGTTGAGAACAGTACCCCTAAAAACATAATCTATGTTTTTACAAGAATAGCTATGCCCGCTGTGAGGAGGATAGACTGCAGGGACCAGACAGCAAGGCCAGCGGGGAGGCTGCTGAAATAATCCAGTAGGAGATGAGAATGACCAGAATTAGTGGGATAGCCAAAGAGGAGGTAACTTTTGGAACTGGGGTCTTTTTTTAAAGATTTATTTATTTAGTCCAGAGAGAGAGTGAGAGCTAGTGTGAGCTGGAGTGGGTGAGGGTGTGTGTGTGTGTGTGTGTGAGGCAGAGGGAGGGAGAAGTAGACTCCCCGCTGAGCACAGAGCCAGACTCAGGGCTTGATCCCAAGGCCCGGAGGTCAAGACCTGATCTGGATGCTTAACTCTCTGGACCACCCTGGCATCCCTGGAACTGGGGTACTTTAGAGCTGACCCCTTTGCCGATGGATTGAATGGGAGAAAAAGAGAAGTCAGTGATGACACCAAGGGTTTTGGCTTGAGCCAGTGGTGGTTCTACTCACTGAAATGGGAAAGACCGGGGGGTGGGAGAAACAGGTTTTAGGATTGGGAGAAATTATAGATTCTTTTTGGCCAGATTAAGATTGAGATGCCAATTAGACAGCCAGGTGGAGACATTGTGTAAGTAGTTTGGTCTGCAGTGCAACTCGTTAGGAAGAGGCTGGGGGCTAAGATACACGTGGGAGTCATCTGTATACAGGCGATATGGGCATAGTGCATAACAGAGTGAGATGATTGACAGAGCGAGATGGTAAGAGCCATGGGCCTGGCTATCGTACTGGGGAGTGATTATTGATAGGTGATAGATTGGGGGGCACTAAGGTAATCCAATATTTACAAGTTGATGGGGTCTAAGGAGTAGGAAGTGAGGAAGAAATCCAGATGAGGGCTTCTACAAAGTCAAAGGAAGATTATTATTATTATTTTTGAAGATTTATTTATTTATGATAGAGAGAGAGAGAGAGAGAGAGTCAGAGACACAGAAGGAGGGAGAAGCAGGCTCCATGCCGGGAGCCTAATGCGGGACTCAATCCTGGGACTCCAGGATTGCGCCCTGGGCCAAAGGCAGGCACAAATCATTGAGCCACCCAGGGATCCCCGGAAGATTATTTTTTTAAGATAGAAAATAATACAGTATGTTTGTGTTCTGATAGGAATACTTGAATAGAAAAGAAAAACTAAACAGTGCTGGCAAGCAGGGATAATTTCAGAGCAAGATCACTTAGTAAGCGAGAGAGCATGAACGTGGAAGTTACTTTACGATGTAAGCATTTTCTATTATAAGCTCACATTGCAGGCGCCTTCCTCCTCTATGTTTATTTTCCAAGGTCAGTGCTTGCACTGCATCAGTTAGGGTACTTTTTTTTAAATTTTTATTTATTTATGATAGTCACAGAGAGAGAGAGAGAGAGAAGCAGAGACATAGGCAGAGGGAGAAGCAGAGGGAGAAGCAGGCTCCATGCACTGGGAGCCCGACGTGGGATTCGATCCCGGGTCTCCAGGATCGCGCCCTGGGCCAAAGGCAGGCGCCAAACCGCTGCGCCACCCAGGGATCCCCAGTTAGGGTACTTTTGACAGCAAGTTGAAAAAGTCAAGAAAACCTGAGTCAAAGACAATCCAGTGGCTTATATCCTGTGGAAAGTCGATGGGTAGGGAGAACTTCAGGCAAGGTTTGATCCAGTAGCTTGATGACTTAGTATCCTTCCCTCACCCTGCACTGCTCTCCAGTATGTTAGCTCCAGCTGAGGTTGGCTCCATCTGTGGTTTCGAGATAACTGCTGGCAGCTCTGGGGGCCAGATGATCCTTCACTATATTCATCAAGAAAGAGCATCCCAACATTCCCAGAAAGAGCCCTGAGACTCACCTTTCCTAGACGAGGTTAGGTCATGTGCCTAAACCAACTTCTGCAGTCACGAGGAAGGAATGTACTGACTGGCAAAGCCAGAAACACCTAGATTCCCAGGTGAAAAGCAGGGGCTATGGGTAGGGGAACAAGTGTCCGCTAGTCCGCTATAAGCTTCTGAATGAAAGTCACATGGCAACAGTAACAAACCTCAGGCAACCACTGGAGAAGAAAGAACACCTGCTAAATACACATGTTCTGGAACAGGGAAGAATTACATTTGGGAGTGGATTTATTTCCTATTTCGTGGACAGGGATGATTGTGCCTTCGTTTAAGAGGCAGGTACTTAGATTATAAGCCGTCAGCTGTAACTAGGGTAAAACGTCTTTGGATTTCACAAGTATTAATTTCTTGTATGTAAGTCAAAGTGCATCAATAATTTAGGATGGTAAAAACCTATTTTCAAAGCCTGAAAGTTTATTTACTGACAATTGGCCTGATGATACTTTAAGGGCCTGGATACGTAATGAAGTACGACTTGGCCCTCCGGAGGGCAGCCGTTTGTGGCTGCCAGCCAGCAATTACCAGTAGCCTTTTCTGCTCCCAGTGCTGAGGATGGCATTGGTTTGGGCAGTGGATGTTCTGTTTCAGTGATAAGGACAGGTGGGGAAACCTGGTGGTGGGGGGTGGGGCGGTGGTGGAGGTGGAGGTGAAGGGGTGGTGTTGGGGGGGTGGGGGAGTGGGGGAGGTGGGGGGTGGTGGGGGGGTGGGATGGTGGGGGGTCAACGTGTGCAGTCCGAAGCCTCCGATGAGTGCACGTGGCCTCATTTGGACCTGCCAGGAATTCCTTGCCCGTGAACCCCCAGATCCCAGCTGCTACCCAGATCAGCTCTCACTCGGCCACTGCCGCCTTTAGGGGGTCCCCTCAAATTCTTCCCATTGAGAGGCCCGGAGCCACGTAACCCTGGAATCATTCCCGGCAGGGCAAGAGCAGCCTGGTGGAAGGAAACACGCAGTCAGATGCCCTCCCGGGACCTGTGGCCCCCCTGCCCCAGATCCTGGTCCCCGGGGTGGGGGGGCAGGGACTGGGGGGAGCCCAGAGCTCACTTGGCCGGCGCCAGGCTCTGTGGCCGACTCTGCCGCAGAGGGAAGCCTCCGTTGGGCGCAGCCTCTCGGGCGCCCGGTGCAGCTGCTTCGGGCCAGCAACCCAGCCAGAGTAACCCGGCAAACCTTGGTCTGCTTTCCTTTAGGTCTCCAAAGTTTCTGCCATTTTTCTCCTTTCTGGTCCGTTTTTCCAGGGACGGCAAAGGATTGTTTTCCCTGTTCTTCCAGAGAATGTGATGTTCTATCAAATAGAACATGCTTTAGAGTTTTAGTGGGAATGCTTCGAGTTCTCGGAGCAAAGGAACAGATGGACTTGAAATGTATGAACAGCTGGACAGTGAACTCATTCTTCCCTTATTTTAAGTGCTTGGTCCGTGTGTCCGTGGGGTCTGGTGGGGTGGGGTGGTGAGGGGTGGGGGGCACTTCCAGGTGGCTGAGCCGTCTGGATGCTCTTCCTAGACTGCACGGGCCCAGCCTTTCCCAGTAGGAGGCAAGCACGGTTGTGGCCCGACTAGGTGCCAGGAGCCTCATTTCCATCTCTAGTTAGAATCCTCTTTCAATACTTTTGTGAGATCAAGACGGTTCTGCTGCATTTTATTCGTATTTGAATGGTGGACTCTCTATGTCTATGCTCTAGAGGGAAGTAACATAGTCAACTGGGACTCGGCCATGAGCAGGAGCCTACTGGTCGGGTCTTCAAAGGGCCATAAACACGAGCCAGACCCAGTCCTACCCACGAGTTGCTCTCAATTTAGTTTGCTTTTTTCATTTTAAAGATGGATAGATTTATTTATTTATTTATTTATTTATTTATTTATTTATTTCACACACACACACACACACACACACACACACACACAGAGGCAGAGACATAGGCAGGGGGAGAAGCAGGACTCCATCCGGGGACTGTGGGATCACGCCCTGAGCCGAAGGCAGATAGATGCTCAACTGCTGAGCCACCCAGGTGTCCCAGTCTAGTTTGCTTTTAATGAACTCTAGGGAGCCTCCACTTCTCCCTCTCTCTCTCTCTGTCTTATATTGCCCTTTTATCTGATTTTCTTTCAAGATGATAGTCCAAAGAATCTTTCCTTTCTCCTTTCCAGCCTTCATCTGCAACTCAAACTAATGCCAATAGGAAATAGTTGCCCCCTCTAAATCTGCAATAGACTGTACAATTTTCTCCCATCCTGGGATACCATGTAGCCCTGCCATTGCTGTGTGACTGGTGGTGCCTCCCTGGAGGCAGAATATTGTCATGCGTGGTCGGGTGTCTTGCCCGGGGCAGTGGCATGTGAGCAGAAGTTTTAAGAGGTGTCTCAAAGCTTGAAGGCATGGCTGCCGTTGTGACTAGTTATTTGCTTTTCCCTCTGCCCTGACCCAAAGAGTCTTCCCCTTTGGTTTGGGTCCTAGAATGAGAACATAATTAAGAAGACTTGCAGTCAACTCACAATCATCAAACTAATGTAAGTGAGAATTCAAGATAATGTGGTGGGGAGCCACTGAGAGTTTTCGGGTCATTTGTTCCTGCAGCAGGGCCAACTAATACAAAGACCAAACCGTAAATAACAAAATGGAAGATACAATAAATACGATAGTCACAATTCCCAGTCACCTTTATTTATATAAAAAGTATATTAAATAAATTATCTCAATATATACAAACAGAACAATATTACTTCTATAAATAGAAAATCCCCACATATAAAACCTTTTAAAAAATTATATAAATATATACAATATGGACCATAAAAACTTGTAGTACCTTAAATCATCACCTCTATATGGTGTGTATAGTAGTCTTATAAAAATAGAGTTAGCTGTCAAGTGCTTAATCCACAGCATCTGAGTCAGTTAAAGTGCTAAACTGTAAGGCACTTTAGGAAATGTGCCTCAAAACAGAAGTCTTCTGCATTGAACACATTCAAAGTTTGCCAATTGTTTTGAACCTCCAAAAGAACTCAAAAAAGAAGAACCTAAATACCATATATCACAAAACAATGTTATATGTTAGAAAAGTCCACCCAATTTCCATTTTACTCTCCCACATGATCTGAAGTCACCTCAAATGTTTTCCAAACACCTACCCAGGATTTCTTAAACCTTTTGTTCATTTGCTTTTGATTAGACAACCTGGTTTCATTTGGGGTGCAGAATATACATTCTAAAACATGGTATGTGCAAAAAGTACCATAGTGTTAAAATAGAAATTTTAAAAACTTGGATTGGGTTGTACGTTCATTACATTCCAAAGTGTCTAATGCTGCTGCCGAAACCAGAACGCTAATCATGAGAACAGGTCCCATAAAGAGCTTTCTGTGAGCCCAAGCTGTCTCCGGGCTCCAAAATACTCATTTGTGTTTCTGTATATTCTATTCTCTAAAAAGTTCTTGGTCACAGTGCAACATAAACTTTGTCGCAGTTGGCAGCTCCAAGGGCACCTTCTTTATGCAGCATTGAGTGGGGTGCTCTCCTTCCCACTTTGCCTTGCTCGCACCTTCCTGCACTTGTACAGAGACACAGACAGGATGATGGTGAAGATGATGACCACGAGCACCACAATTCCAATGACGAGGAACATTTCTGAAAAACAAAAGGTAGAGTCAACTTCAACTTTGAGAGCTTCCCCTTTATCAGTGGGCAAAGCTGAGAGCACAACCCCAAATTACACTAGCCTGCTTTAGCGTAATTTAAAATTTCCTTCCTTCCACTCTTTCCAACACAACAGACTTTGATTAGGAAAGAATTGGCCAAAGCCTAGATGTTTAAGGGCAGTTGACAGTGGTGAAAATCATTTAATGGGCTATTTAATAAACTGGATAATGTTCACAGCCTGGAAACGGTACACGTAAATGGGAGCAGGAACAGCTGTTAGAGCAAGTGGCTAAAAATAATGCTGCGTTTGGTGGCCAGGATGATAATATGGTAGAAGACCAAGGATCAGTGCAAACAGCGAGGCACTGAGTGCTAGCAGGGTTCAGGTGAAGGAGAGATGATGGTTGGTTGGGGTGCCAAGAAGGCTTCCTGGTGGAGGTAGCATTTGAAATGGTTCTCAAGGACACATTTCAGTAGATGGCGAAGCGGCAGGAAGGCAGTGATCTGGGTGTGTGTGGAGACAGGCAGTGGAGCTCCAGTTGGCTTGAGGGAGATGGCTGCGAGGACTATGGCTCCGATGGCCCAAAGGGGTGCAGGACCAGAAGTAGAGCCATCACGGTCAACTAATAGGAGAGAATTTATCTAAAAGTGTTTTTAAATTTTCAAATCTTGTCTCAGCATGGAGTTATCTGGGGACTCTTTTGTTCCCTGGATGTCCTCAGAGTACTTTGCTTATAAAGGCCGGAGGGAGACTCAGGCTTTCAGCTTCACTGGATGAATCTGAGCCCCTGCAGCATTTCCAGGTAGGAATCACTCCTCACAAGGGGCCTGGGCCCCGAGTGTGCACACACGTGGGCGAGGGTATATCTGATACACTCAATCTCTTCCCTTCAGGGGTTAGACTTTCTGTCTTCTGTGACAACAGCCCATGGTGGATCCCCACAAATGTCTATTGGGTGCTGCTACAGCTGGTCCAGAAACTCCCCATAACTCCCAGGATCAGAATTTAAGTATGAAAAAATATCCAGAGAAATCTGTGATTTAATGCTAAATCCTGAACATGCACCATGTGTCCAGTGCTCAGCCGAGGGCTTGGCCCAGGATAGGTGCTCAAGAAAACACTAGCTAAGACAAGGGAATGACACAGAAACATTTCCAAATGCCTAAAATTGTAAGAGTACCCCCCAACAACACAACACAAACAACAACAACAACAAAAACAAGGCTGTTTCTCCCTGAACAAAAGTACACCCTGGTTCTGAGGGTGGAGCCGGTGTTCCGGAAGGTATCCATGCCTCCCAGATGAATGATGGTAGAGCCACTCACCTCTGAACATACCTTTCTCGTGGCTGGTGCACTCAATGGGACTTTCTGGACTCTTTTGGTTAGCTTTCCGTGATGGAATCCCTGCTTGAACACTGAAACAGTAGTTTTGTCCTTCATCCACATCAATCAAAAACTCATTAGTGTTTGTCTTGGCTGTTTTCTGTTAAAAGATGAAGAGTTCTTAATTCACCTGGGCTCAGAGTGAATTCCTTCCCCTCTGCTAAGTCATTGTGAAGGTAAAAGCCTGCAGGGACACACCTGACATATAAAGGATTAGAAGTGACTTGGCTGATCTGTTCCCCCTGCTAACTGCTATGGATGCTTCTTCCAAGACCAAAAATATCCAATTTAGGCACATCCAACCCAATTTAGCTCCTCTAGAAGATATTTGCAATAAAGGAAAAAAGGAAAGAAACATTTCATCATTGAATGGAAAACCGATATTGTCTCCAGGACCCTCCAGAGAGGAAGGAATGGGAGAGCCGGCAGGAGCCTTAGAGATGACCCAGTTCAGTCCTTGGCGGAGGAGCCTGAGTATCGGAGGGGCCTCACCCCATCACAGGTAGTGCCCCCCCCCCGCCCCACCACTATGCTGCCCTCTCACCCACCGCATTCTGGCATTTTTGAATTGAGGGAGGAAGTGGGCTGTAAAGTCAGAGATCCACAATTTAAAACAAGTCATAAAAGCAAATGAAAGAATCCTCACCTTTCCTGTACTTGAAGCTTTCCAGTAATAAAGTGTGTAACTTAAGTCCTTGCCAAAAACATCCCGGAGGCTTAGAAATGTGCCGTTCACCTTGACCAAAGTGCGTGCATCTTGTACGATCACATTCAGTTCCGTGCCAACTTGTTTGAAACTCTGAATTGTTGGCTGTCCGAGCTTTGCTACAACATAGAAAATGAGCTCTGATGGAACCAAAAATTCTATGCCAAGTAGAATTCCATTAGTTCTCGAGACAACCCGGTCATCCCTCGTGAACCCCTGCATCGAATCAGCTCACTTAGCAGTAGTAAGCTAAGTGGCTCCTGAGCCAAACCCTGAGGCTTCCCAGGGCACATAAAACAGAGCCATAGACGGAATTTTAAATTTCCTTGTAGTCACGTTAGAAAATGTAAAGAGGAACAGCTGAAATTACTTTTATATTATTTATTTTATTTTTATTTTTTAAAAGATTTTATTTTCTTCATGAGAATACACACACACACACACACACAGAGAGAGAGAGAGAGAGAGAGAGAGAGAGAGGCAGAGACACAGGCAGAGGGAGAAGCAGGCTCCATGCAGGGAGCCCGACATGGGACTCGATCCCGGGCCTCCAGGATCACACCCTGGGCTGAAGGTGGCGCTAAACCGCTGAGCTACCCAGGCTGCCCTGAAATTACTTTTAATAATACATTTTGTTTAACCTCAAATAGCTAAAATATTATCATTCAACATGTAATCCATATAAAAATTTTTGGAGATACTTTTCAAAATCCACTATATATTTTATACGTATATAGCCTCAGCCATAGTTCAAGTGCTCCAGAGCCACATGTGGTTAGTGGCTGTCACACTAAACAATAGTTGTAGGAGATTCTATATTTTAGATACAATAAATTAGGGGATGTGGGAAAGACTGGTATGTGCCCTTGGTACCTCAAGAACCACTGGGTCTCTGCAATGGCTCAGTCGTCTGCTGTGCTTAGGCTGCATGACAGTAGATTAAATCCCAGTAACTCAACATGAATTACACACAAATTGTGTGTGTGTGTGTGTGTGTGTGTGTGTGTGTAGGAGAGCACATGCAAAATTACTATATAAAATATTTTGTCTTACACCACGAAAGGATTTGAAATGGCTTACAAAACCCTCAAGAACTATAAAAGGAACTCCTGAGGATACGACCAAAGCGGGTGTGAGTATCACCAATCCTGCACGGTCCCTGAGGGTGGCTGAGTGCCACGGGAGACACACAAGTGAAGGCCACAGAGGAGTGTGAAGACAGGCTTTGGCCCACAGGGGCTCAGGGAAGGCAGATGGATTTACATGGGGTTAGGGTGCTTCCTATTTCCACCCCTCAAAGTAGACGGTGGAGGGGAAAGGTGGAGGACGGTGCCGGGCCTCTCCCCCCCATGCCCGGAGAAAGGTGCTCTCTCAGTGGCCCCCAGAGGGTAAGGACTAAGCACTGATCAAACTTTCATTCACACACTTTCATTCCAACCTTTCGTTCTCTTCTGAAAAGAGCAGCTGATTTCACTCTTCTTAACGTGCTACATTTGTTTGTTAAAAATACCTAGTTCAGAACCATTGTCCAGGCCAGAAAAAACCTCACATTTAAATCCACTTGGCAGGAGTCCTCTGCATTCCCTTTCTAGATGCTAAGGTCAGCTTACTGGGGCGAAGGTTAGGGAGGGAAGCATTCCTCATTTTCAAAGCCAGCATGAAGGAGGCAGGCCGGGGGCTGGCCAGGCAAGTGTCGGCACATCACGGCGTCACGGGACTCCGAGCGTGGTCAGGTGATTTGAAGAGGCCGGCAAGCCTGATCGTGGACTTAGAGGGGGACTGGACCTACCCCACGGATTTGTGACTGTGGAAACCCTAACCTGGGACTTCTGGGCTCAGGATGGAAGAGAATATTCAGGAGATTTAGGTGCGTCTGTAATACAGAAGCTCCTAGATATCCGTGGGGGCAATGCTGACTCTCCGGCTTTGGTGGATTCCTACCCCCCTGCCCCTCATGCAGCCAGTTCCTGGGACGGCCTGGGGACAGACGGCTGAGAAGGTTACTCCGGGTCACTGTTAGCAACTGCACAGTTTACGTTCTGTGAACCTCCTACCACGCAGCAGGAATGAGCCAAGAGGGCTGTGGCATTTACCAATTTCTGAGAAAGAGCGTGTGTTTTCTTTATGTAATAGGCCCTAAGAGTCACAAAAATATTCAGACCAAGAATGCAAGGTTATTACAAAGAGTACTTACTCTCTACGTAAGGTATGAACTCTGGGGAGTTTGTAAATGGAGGCTCCCCAGAGTAGTCAGTGGCATCGGCTGGGTAGGAAAAGACCCGTGCCTGGTATGTCTGATGCACGTCATTCACAATTTCATCGGTGAGGTCACACTCCGTGTCTGTGGTGTAGAAGCATTTGCTTTTCCAATTTCCTAGTCTAGGGCTAAAGGAAGGAAGGAAGAGGCATGAAACATCACGATTTGCATCGGAGGCAGATTGCTCTCTGGCTGTGGCACTGTGTTATACTAACAGCACCCACATGCAGTCTGCGCGGGCATTTGCTATGCTGAGCACTCTGGGGGTGTCTGAGTCTTCCCAGCAAGCCGGGAATGGCTCTGTAATTACTCGGTTTTCATAGATAAGGCAAGGTGACAATGGGTGACCAGCTCAAAGTCACACAGCAGGACTCTGAGCCAGCCAGCAGTTTGCCTGCTTGGGTCTGTGCTCTCGATCATTTGTTAAATACCTTTTTTTTAAAGACGTTATTGATTTCAGAGAAAGGAAAGAACAAGCGGGGGGGGGCAGAGGGAGAGGGAGAGGTAGGCTCCCTGCTGAGCAGGAAGCCCAACTGGGACCCCAAGACTGTGACCTGAGCCCAAGGCAGAAGCGCAACTGACTGAGCCCCCAGACCCCCCACATATCTTTCTTAAAATGTAAACAATTCGTTATGGTTACATGGGAGAGAGAGCAATTTTCCATCAAGACCCAATTATTTGCTATAGTCTACTTATTATAACACTCTTACACACCTATTGTTTTTAAGATTTTACTTAGAGGGAAAGAGAGTATGAGTATGATTGGGGGTAGGGGCAGAGGAAGAGGGAGCGAATCCCAAATAGACTCCACACCAAGCGAGGAGCCCGATGTGGGGCACGATCTCATGTCCCGGAGATCATGACCTGAGCTAAAAATCAAGCGTTGGATGCTCAACTGACTGAGCCACCCAAGAGCCCCTATTTCAACATGTTTTTTTATCACATTCTATATTCTATGTGGAACATAGTCAATGTAGTAATAATGGAATCTACATAAATAATACATTCCATATATTACATTTGATTGTGATCGTGATTAGTGTGGTTATTTATCACTGAATCTACTATATGCTGGCTACTATACAGAGCCCTTTACACAGGTTACTTCATTTGCTATAATCCTTCCAAGAAGTTATTGCATCTTTTTCACACAGGCTCAGAACCACTAAGTAACTTGTACAAGGTCACGTACTAATGAGGTGAGAGCTGAGTCTGTCCGTCTCATTATGCTGCCTGCCTCCCTCACTTCTGCTGGATGCGAATACAGCCCACCAAAGATGATCACGTAACAATACAGGTGGGATCTAACAGTCCGAGAGACGAGAGGCTAAGGCAGATCTTTCTTTTGCGAGACATCATTGAAGAAGAAACAGTTTAAGGAACTGCTAACCACGAAACTAAAGGACCAAAACGTCTGTAGATGAGTGTCCCTGCCACTGAATCCATACGTTTCTGTCCCACATAAATTGACAGTCACACTGCTCTTTCCTTCAGCACCGCAGACCACCAGAGAGCCCTGCCCATCATTCAAGACTGTGCTCCAATCCCACTTTCTCCAGGAATCTCCAGATCTTCAGAATTGGCCTCTCCCTTCCCTGTGCCCATAGCTCCACTGAAGCACTTACTTCGAACTTGGTACCGGGGTCCATCCCTTGTGTGCTCCCCTCTTAAGCAGCAGGGCTTAACAGGGGGCCCACATAGCCAGACCTTTCTGACTGCTAGGTGGTTTGCACTTTCGGGTTGAATTGGGGAAAATGAGCTGCCATATGGATTCAACTGTCTCAGTTCACACATAAGAGCCGTAAGTACATATTCTAGAAAATCTGAACTAAATTATCGTGGGTGAGGGTGTATAGGCAACTATACTCTTTGTTCTAAAATTCACAAACTGAGACTGATAGAGAAATATCTTGCTTTCTTAGATTTCTCTGACTTTCTGTGATGAGAGGCTTTCTTAATCCCTGAATGACCAAAATGCATTTTTAATATTTATATCACTTCTATTCTAAAAAGTGAGTGAGAACATGACGCGTCTTCTCTATCGCTATGGCACACATGTTGTTCAGATTAACAGGGGAAAGAAAGCCTGCTGGGCTCTGTGGCCGCATTCCATCTGAGATAGGTATTCGGTTCCTCCCAGCTCACACACAGAAATCACAGCTAACTTTCTCTGGTGAAAGTTAGCACAAGCACCTAGGTCCCCTCAAGTAGTCAAGTCCTGTGAACAGGTAATGAAGGGGGCAGTTCTGTACCAAATTCCTCTAAATGCTATTGTCAGCATCAACATTTTAAAAGGCTTCAAGCTTCCTCTAGGTATTGCAAAACCTCCTAATTTGGAAATAATAAATGTCCCACTTGAATTACTAAGAAATTCCAGCAGAAGCCAGATTCACCAATTTAGGAGCAGGTTGTTTTCTAGAAGCTTTGAAAGTTTACTTAAAGAATTCAGAACATTTCCATAGAATCTGTATTACAGGTGATGTTTGGGTGCTAAGGCTGGAGCCAATAGCACTTCCCAACTACCACTGAAAACTTTCCATGGGGGAAAAAGGCAGTTGGCGCTCCAAGCAGGGGCTCCAGGCAGAGCAGTGGCGCCCTGTGGGTGGAGACAGGCTGGTAGTGAGGGTGGGTGGGTGAAGAAGAGCAGCAGGTTAAAAAGCTTTCTCTAGGGTCGGAAAACCAGGAGGGAAGAAGCCCACAGAGGAGACGCAGTGGGGATGGCCTTCCTTCCTCCTCCCAGCTTTGGGGCCTCACATCAGACTGGGGCAGACCCACCAAAGCAGGTGATGGGGAGACCCAGTTCCAGACCTGGCTGGGCACTCACTACCAGGGCAGTCACGAATAAATCCCTCACCTTCCCCGGGCAAGTTTCCTCTTCCCTAATAAGACTGCCATGGTCCTTTTCACCCAAGAATTGTATTTACCCATAGGGAGGCTGAAGAAGAGTGCCGGTTTCCTGCAGGGCAGGGGTGCAGAACTGCCCACAGGTTCTCTAGTGCAGGAGGTAGGAGTGTGGGAGGTCAGGCTCTTGGCAGGAACCCCTCATCCCCATCTGCAGGCCCCTCCAAACTGCAGCTCTGCTAGGATGTGTGCACATCAGGGCACGTGTTCACTGAAATAGCGGCAGCCTTGGAAAGTCTGAGAACTTAGAGTTCACAGAGGCTTATGTTTAAAAATCAGATCGGTCATAAATGTTGCCACGTATTCACCAAACGTAAGATTGCGTATATTTAGGAATAAGCATTCCTCCTGAAGTCATATTTTCATTATCCAGAAGGAAGATGTTTTACTAAGGTAAATTTCAGTTCTGCATCAGAGGAATTAATTACTAATTCTCAATTAGTGGAATCTGAATGGATAAGTTTGACAATAAGCATAATTATTACCTGGGGGTTATGAAACTCCTGTGTGAAACTCTATCTATACATGAATGCACACAAACACACAAATTCTCCTCCCCGTTTATCAAGAGTCGTCATGAAGTTCGTTTTGAAAAACAAGGACATGTACCTAAAAGACCCACTCGTATTTGGGAGTTATGTTCCTAATAGTATATAAAAGGCTTGACACAGCTGAAACAAAACAGCAAAACACCTTGAATTTTTAGCCAGTGACTCTACTGTGCCTTTAATTAGTGTTCATTTCCACAGCAGCTCTCCTCTGTTTTGTAAGGTCTCTAGCAAGCCTCCTAGAACATCGCAGAACCAGCAACTCACCAAGACTATGGGGAAAACCATCAAGGAAGACAGGTGGCACACGACTGATATTCAGACCGAAAATGCCCAATCACCAGCTCCTGGGAGAGCTGTCAGTCGGAGAGGAGGATGGATGAGGAGTATTTCTTCCGGGCTTAGTGACTCACAAATTTGATCTCCTCCGAGATCATGTATGCAACTGAATTGGACTCCGGGTCCAAAGATTAGTGAATCAAACAGTGCTTTAGGGCAATGTATACATTTGTACTCCTCCCTGCTCCCTCCGCAACATGTTAGATCTGGCTCACTGTCTAGACAGTTAACCAGGAAAAAGACATGGGGTTGGTTAGCATCGATTAAGAACACGATCTTCCTTGGGGCTCCTGTGTGGCTCAGTGGGTTAAACGTCTACCTTCAGCTCAGGTCATGATCTCTGGGTCCTAGGATCGATGCCCATGTCTGGCTCCCTGCTCAGTGGGGTGTCTGCTTGTCCTCCCTCTGCCCCTCCTTCTCCTCCCCATTTCCCTGCTCTCTCTCAAATAAATAAATAAATAAAATATATTTAAAAAAAAAAAAAAGAACACGATCTTCCAATGCTGCCACAGCCTGCTCTAGAAGGTTCACCGACACCCAGCTGGGACTCCACTTAGGAATTTTCCCATCACCTCTAAAAACCAAGTAAAACATTCTATCAGTTTAAGTTGTGGCAATGTTGCAGGCTTCTTAGAGTATGGCTCTGGCCAGCAAATTACCACGAATGCCCTCTTTGTCACCTGTTAAATACTCTCATCTATTAATCCGCTTTAAAGACATTTGTATTCAGCACAGGGAAGTGGAAACATCAAAAACCTGATTTTTCTTTCTTTCTTTTTCTTTTTTTTTTTTTTTTTTTGTACCTAGCTTACCTTATCTGAACAGTGTAGACATGATTGATGGGTTTGGGTTCCCACTCCAAAATTGTCTTGAAATTAGTTGATTTCCAAGTTAAATTATATGCTACGACTACATCTGCAGTGCCTTTAAACGATAGAGAAACAACTATTATTAAATGAACTCAGCACATGATTTCATGTTGATGGCATAAAACATCTCACTCCCCCAACATCACCATAAACCTCATTTTTTTTTTCTAACTGCAAAAGCCTCATTCCTGAATTATCAAGACAAAAAGAAGTCTTTACGTTTTTCTTAATTTTCGGAATTAAATTCTGTGAATTTCCTCATGGCAAGATCGACCTTGCAATCTAAAAACACCCAACAGAAAACAAAACAAAACAAAACAAAAAAACAGGCAAGGATCTCCATCCAAGTCCTTGTTTGAAATCATCCATAGTGGGGAAGCCCTGATGTAATGTGACCTAGAAGCACAGCTCAGGAGCCCGCAGCCTCCGGGGAAGTCTAAGGCCAGCCCAGAAAGTGTGGCTTCACCGGGGAAGGCCGGGGAAGGAGGGCTGGGGTAAGTTCTGGAAAAAGGCAGACCCTACACGTGTGAGAGAGGTTAGGGCTGCAAACCGTAAGCCAGCCAAATCTTGACTTTGTCCGTTTTTTATGTAACACGTCGCTACGGCAGCTTTCGGACAGCCAAGCCGCAGCGAGGCCTGTCGCACGGCCGGCTGGTCCCTGGGTCCCGGTGGGATGCTGTGCGGCTCGGCCCCCGCAGGTCACAGTCCCCGCGGTGCCCGCGGGCCGAGCGGGCCTAGGAGCCGGCACCACCTGCGCTGCGCTCCGGCCCGAGCGCGCACTTTTGCAACGGGGGTCGCCTCTAACCTGCTCTAAAACAAAGACGTTCCAGAAGAGACCACGAGGGCCGCTCTTCATCACGGAAGGTGCACGTGCAGCGAAGGGCCAGAGCAGCACGGCGCGCTGCCCGGGCGGGGCAGGTCTCCGTGCATCACCTCCAAGGTCGCGGTCACCTTCCCCGCCCGTAACGCGAGCCCGGGGGCTGAGAGCGCCGCGGCGGGCACCTGCGGGCAGCTCGGCGCGCCCCCTGCCCCGGGCGGGGCGCCACTCACCTGAGGCCCCGGCCACCTGCAGGAGGGCCCAGCCGAGCAGGAGCAGCCGAGCGGCGGCAGCCTCGGCGCGCGGCCCCCGGGGGCAGGCGTGGGTCTTCATGGCCCGGCGGGCGCTCGCTCGCTCGCTGGCAGGACGGCGTCGCGCCCCGAGGCCTGCGGGGGTCGGGCTGGAGGCGCCGCCGGGCAGCGGGTGTCGGCGGGAGGGGCGCGGGGAGCCCCGAGTCTGGGGGAGCCCGCGCCCGGCGCGCTTTAAGGAGCCTCGGGCCGCCCGCCGCTCCGCCGGCCCCCGCCCGCCCCGCCCCGCCCCCGCCGCTCCGCCCCGCCCCCCGCCCGGTCACTGGCCCTCGCGGTGCGCGGCCCCGCGGGTCCCCACCCCGGCCCCGCCCCCGGGGGAAACTCCGAAGGTGATTCACGCGTGATTCAACCGCGCCGCCGAGCGCCAGGCTTCCCTTCGGCTCCCGCGGCTCCAGGTGCGGCGGGGAACCCGGTGGTCCCCGGCCCCAGGTCTCCGGCCCCCAGGTTCCCCAGGTCCCCAGGTCTCCGGCCCCCAGGTTCCCCAGGTCCCCAGGTCTCCGCCCCCAGGTCCCCAGGTCTCCGGCCCCCAGGTCCCCGGCCCCCAGGTCTCCGGCCCCAGGTCCCCAGGTCCCCAGGTCTCCGGCCCCCAGGTCCCCAGGTCCCCAGGTCTCCGGCCCCAGGTCCCCCAGGTCCCCGGCTCCCGGCCCCCATGTCCCCCGGCCCCCGCCCCCAGGTCTCCGGCCCCAGGTCCCCCAGGTCCCCAGGTCCCCGGCCCCGACCCCAGGTCTCCAGGTCCCCAGGTCCCCCAGGTCCCCCGGCCCCCAGGTCTCGAAGTCCCCGTCCCTTGGCCGCCCGGCCCCCAGGTCCCCCGGTCCCCCAGGCCCCCCGGACCCCAGGTCTCCAGGTCTCCAGGTCCCCCAGGTCCCCCGGCCCCTTGCCCCCAGGTCTCGGCCCCTCGGCCCCCAGGCCCCCAGGTCCCCTGGCCCCCAGGTCCCCAGGTCTCCAGCCCCCCCCCCGCCCCCCAGGTCCCCCAGGTGGGAGGGGCGCGTGGGGGCGGGGAAGACAGCAGGGTGCTCTGGGAGGAGTTCCCGAAGAGGAGGGCAAGCATTCTCCTCCCCCAGCGCTGGTTAGGTGCCGTCGGGGGGCGCCCTCCCCCCCCCCCCCCCCCCGCACTCCCCAGGGGAAGGGTAGCTGGGGCTCTGGGCTGGCTGTGGCGCGAGGGTGGTGGGGGCATCGTCCTGGCCTCGGAATCTGCAGGCGGGGGTGGGGGGGGCGGGGGGTGAGGTCAGAGGTACTTGGCCTCCCACCTAGCTGGGCCCTCGGCAGGTGTCTGCCCCCATGTCTGAAGGTCTAGCCCAGGCTCAGCCCTGCCCAACTCCAGGTAGTGACTGAGGAAGAGCTGCCCCAGTCTGGGCGGTTTGCCCTTGGGAGATTTCCAGCATGACATCTGCAGCCTTGTGGTTCCAGAAAGGATTGTTCTCACACTGAAGAAGACATTCGTGGGATTTGAGTTAGTTCCACCCAAATGTAGGGAAACCAAAAATGAAATTAAAAAATGTCATCAGACTTTTTTTTTTTTTTTTTTGTTAGTCCTAAGCATTGGTTTTTTTGGATCTATTTCTGGCTTCCTCTTCTGGGCTTTCCTGTAAAATTGTCAGGCAAGAGATCGTTAACTCTTTATTCTATTAGGTGGCATTGTACAAGGTCTTGTCAGAGCACTTTGCCATCATTCCTTTATTATTACCAGGACAGACTGGAGGGATTTGAGGACAGGAGTAGCGTCTCCCACCTTTTTCTAGGGAAGTCAGCCTTGCATTCTGGCGCATACTACATATGCATTTCCATATAGCCTGTTGAGCCATAGCAATACCGCATTTTAAAAGAAATAAAACCCTGCAAAATCTTTGTTTTCTCCCTGTGCCTGAGCTGAAATAGCACATCCAGGTTTAGCTCTTGTCCATCTTTCCTGGAAGCTGAAAACTACACTTGCTGGTTTCCTCTTTGAGCTCTCTCCCGGCTCTAAAACCCACAAAATTTCTATTTGCAAAACGAGACCATGCAAACCTCCTTTTTGTAGGCCCCCTGCCTGAGTCATTTTCCCTAACAGATCTTTAGCCCAGCCTGGGATATGATTCTTTGCCCTGGAGTTGAAGGTATGTAAGAGAAAATGTTACACTTGCTCTCCAAGACCCAGGGAATTGATTACTCTGTCTACAGGGTAATTGGTTCTATTTAGAGCCACTGACCCTCCTGAAGTCACAGAGGGCTTTAAGTGATGTCAAGATAAGCAATTCTGTGAGAAAAATATGTTTAACGTTAGATGGTGATACAAAAAGTGCCTTAAAGATGGATAAATTAGATATTTTGCATATTCACTAAAATTATCAGACCAGGAAGAGAGGAATTGGTTGGGTTTCTGCATAGAGTTTTTGAGTAAATATAGAATTACATTCTTCAAAGTTTGAAAAATGCCAAAAAAATAACTATTTTCAAGAAAATGAGGAAGCAGACTGGCTAGAATAGATAATATTTCTGTGCTATCACCATCTATCACACTGTGGCCAGATGATTTCTAGATCACCGCTGCTTGGCACTGTTAAGAGTACATTCCTAAAGTTTTACTGTTGATATTTATTGCACAGAAACAAATTGATTGTTAAAATTATTCTCTACCTTTAGCTTTTTTTTTTTTTAAACTCCTCCAGTAAACCAAAGCTCCCTCCTACCTGATGTATCTTGAAGAGTCTTAGAAGTGGGAAACATTCCTAAACTATAATGATAATCAGGCTGGCCTGACCAGTCCCTTCATGGTTAGATCTTAGAGTATCAGAGGGCTGGAGGGAACCTCACAGACATCCTTCTAGGGATGAGGAGCCTCACAATGTAGATCTATCTGGTCTTCTGACCTCAGGGACTTTCCTTCCACAACCATGCTTGCTTTCTTCTACTCCCAGTACATGCAAGTAGGATTGGGTCCTAAACCCCAGCTTACTTGATTAATCTACTCATCTATGGGCACTTGACAATGTTCTGCAGTAGGTGTAGAAAAATGCTTGGAGTTTGGAGAATTCACTGCTCTCCAGTGGAAATATCCAGATGGTTGTTCCTTGACGCGTGCATGCCTGGAGACATGTAAGGGAGGTCGCCTTGTTTTTGCACAAGTGGTGATGCACTGTGGTTGTTGAGGAGTCTGGAGATGACTGGGCAGTGTTGCAGCCATTGCTCCCTACCCCCACCAACTGCACTGACTTGGTTTCATCTAGCACTTCACTTGATTTCAACTGTGTTTGTCATCTGTCTTCCCCCCGCTACAGCACCGTGGGGCAATAAGGACTGGATTTTTTTCTTTACATCTCTCAATCCTCTGCACTACCAGCACATTTGAATGAACACTTTTTGTTTTTTGGAACTGTGCATGCAGCCAAGTATTTTCAGTGGTGTTCAAGAGGTGAAATTTGTCATTGAAATTTTTCTGTCTAGTGGCTGGGCAGTGAGTGTTCCAGAATGCTCAGACTGGTAAGAAAATGCAAATCCATGATGGGTTGCATGGTATTCCTTGACAGCAAGCTCCAGCAGTCTAAGTAGTGACTAATGATTCTTGCTACAGCCAGAAAATCTAAGCAGGAGGAGAGGTAGCTGAACGGAAGAAAACAAATGTGGAAGTTTGGGAAGTATTTAGCATTTTTCTTACAGGCTGGATGCTAGGGTGATTCAGAAAATTGTCGGTCATATGATGAGGCTGTTCTTGCATGGAAAGGCTTCATGACTTTTTAGAATAAATTGTACAAAAATCTATATCTCCCCAGGAACGGGTTAGGTTAAGCTTTATGATAGGTAAGATTGAGAGTAATTTATACAAAACGATTATAATCATATAAAAATGGTAAAAAGAGCAGTCAATCCATTTTATGCCAAATTCAGGTAAAAGGCAGCGTATGAAAAAAGGCCAGAGGGACTTAGGAGTGGGAACATAGAGTTCTGGAAAAAGAAAATATGACTTAGCAGAACTTAAAAAACATCTGGCAGGGTATAGTTAGTCATGGAAAAATTGGCAGTCATGACTGTGCATTTTATGAAAATAATTATATACTAGTTCAACATTTAACATTTAGAACGAAATTAAATAATAGAGAGCCTGTACAATGAAATCTATTATCCTCGTCATCCAAAAATACTTCTATTAGCTGTCTAAAATAGTTTACAGGAAGCTTTACCATATAAGTTATCACAAAGCACCAGTATTTTAAAAAGCACAATTTTAGAGAAAAAGTTTCCGGTTCAAACCTTAGGCAGAATTAGTATTTTCAGCTCAAAACTCTCTTTATAAACCTAAGGCTTATCAAACAGTCTATCAACTTCCAATTTGATGGACAGTAAATATTATTCTTACTCTGTACATACAATGTTGACAAAAGAGATAATCATAAACATAAGTTGTAGATATTGTTTTGGTAACTAAAAGTCATTTAAAATGAAAACTTCTACTGTATGGTCTCATGAATATAACACATATAATTTTAAAGTTTTAATTTGGTATCATTTTATGTAAGCATCCCTTAATTCCCAATTTCTATAGCTCTTTATACTTGACATATGCACTAACTTGATGGACAGAAGTCCATTCATTCAGGAAATACTTGAATATCTAGAGTTCTCTCTAGACTTTGGATATACAGGATAAAACAAGGAGTCCCTTTGCTCTTAAATATATCAGCACCCTGACTTACTGTCCTGATTTTAATTGCTTGAATGATTTCCTGCCAGTGTTTTGGATTGGATATAAAACAATGTTATTTATTAATAAATTTTGTTCCGTGCCCCCCAAAATATATATAAGGTTAGGCATATCATGGTCAGTCCATCAAATAGGTATCTTTTTGATTATCTACCAGAAAATTAGGCTTGTGATACATGCACTTTATCAGTTTGAAAGCAGGGGTGATCTTTCAAAGTTCAGCACGTGGGAAAAAAGTGAATCCCAATACCGAAAGCCAACTCGAGGGAAAGGCGAAAGATAACTATGTGTGGGTTTCCTCAGATGAAAAGTAACTGCAAATTAGTGAAATAACCAGTTTAAGAGTACTTCTACCTGGAGGCCTTATTTCCTTTCTGGATGATTCATTTGTGGACATTTTATAAACCGGCTTGGTTCACAGCTGCTCTCACATCGCAGCCCGTAAGCGGCCGCTCGCTGCCTTTCCCTTTCCCGGCTGATGCTCCATCCTGTGACACCCGCGCCTCCTTCCAGCAGAGCCTGCAGGCTGGGAAGTGATCGCTGACTAAGGTGGTTGTGTCTGCCCCGGAGGCATGTTTGTAACGTTGGCTGGTGGCGATCGCCACCGTGAACCAGCACCCCTCGTCTCTGTACTGCGCTATCTCAGATCTGAATCAGCTGCCAACCGACCACGGAATGCCTCGGATTCCCTGGTGTCAGGAGCGCAGCAGGACACACGCTACAGAGGGGGCTTGTGGGACCCTGCCAGGGACTGGGTTTTCAGAGTTTGGTATGCTTCATAGACAGCTGTTGAAATGTCCAGATCGAATTGGTCTCGAGCCTGGTCTTTGATTTTAAGAATAGCATTTGTCTTACACCTCCTTGATGGATTTGTCACCAAGGTCTTGCCTTATACAGGCTAATAAATACGTCCTGAAGGCCAATGCGCCAGGCACTCTCGCAGGAGTCCTTTTGCTAAGGTATCTTGCAGCTAGTCAGAGAGCTGAGCCCAGTGTGTCAGCTTCCACCAGAGGAGGCGGGGGTCAGTGAAGCGGGACATGTTGTCATGCGTCTCACTAGTAGTTTGAGCGCTCTGTGCCAGCAGAGGCTGCTTTATCTTTACTAATATCCCAGCCTGGCACAGTGCCCGGCGGGTAGTGTGTCCTCTGCATCCATAAAGCTTTGTTTAAAGATAGAGAAGGTATTTGGGACCTCCAAAGGGAGAATTTACTTTCCACGGTGATGAGAGAAGGTTCCCTGGAGGAAAGCACTGTCTGAGCTGGACCACAGGGGAATGGCTGAGGAGAGAAAGGATGATCCAAGGGCTGAGGCCTGTGTGAGCAGAGTGGGGGGTTTAGGGATCCTGCAGGTGACAAGTGTTGTCAGAAGCTAGAACCATGGCTCATGGGCAGCTCTGTTGGCTCCACCAAGGAGTCTGGATTTGACTCAGCAGATAGTACCTTCAGAAGCTTATTCTTCTGGTCATGGTTCATCAGAAGAATTGAGTCAGGGGGCGTAACAGGAACCTAGGCCCCTCACCCGCAGAGTGGCTGAGGAATAGAAAGGACAGATGGCTGTGGGGAGCAGCGTGAAGGAAGAAGTTGCAGGACTCAGTGACTGACCGTGGGTGGGGGCAGGAAGGATACAGAGGGCTGAGGTCTTGGGGGCAGAGAAAGGTGGCAGCCATAATGGAGCCTGGAAGAGAAAGTTGGCCATTCAGAAACTGAATTTTACACATGTTGAAGGTGAGGTGGCCATAGACCTCTAGGAAAAATGCCCAGCATGAAGAGTTGGAAACGAGACGCCAAAGCTTGCCAAGAGATGAGGCTAGAGCGAGAAATTAGGAGATATTGGCCTTGAGGCTTGGTCAAAGATGTCAAAGTAGACAAGGTTTCCAATGGAAGGTCTAGAGTAATGGGAAATCCATAGTGACCTGGTCAGCCTAGCTCCAGTTGGAGGAGCGTGTATACGTTTATGAGTCTGGGAAGCTTGTAGTCCAGTGGAAGGGCCATAGAAACCAGGGCCTCTGAGACCAGCTCTCTCTCTTGCTCTTGCCTGCTCTTTCTCCCATGTCTCATGAAGCTGGTCTCCACTTGCATCTGTTCGTGGACTCTGTGTGCATTGTTTGGTTACAGCCAATGGCACCGAGTGACATTCCCTAGGCTCCATTGCTTTGGGGTCCAGCCATCATGCCGGGGAAGGACTTTGTCTGTGTTTGGGGCACTTGCCCTCTCGTTAGCCAATCCCCGTTGCCAGAGGAATACCAGGCCTGGCTGTGTGTCTGCTCCTGGGGCCAGGGAGTGGGTCTGCTCTTGGAGGGAGCAGATGGATCAAGTTAGCAGTCAGACAGAAACTGTGGCCACCAGTGGCCCTAGGACTGAGACTGGGACATCACTGGAGGAGGAAGATGATGTAGGGGAAAAAGTAGAGGAAGGTTCAGAGGGATGAGGGAGGACAAATGGGACCCTAACACTAAGGAGGAGAGCTTTAGTAAGAAAGCTTTAGTAAGAAAGAGAGCTTTAGGTCATGGCAGCCAAGAGTGAGCAGAAAACCAGTGATGCATGTCATTTTAATGGGTGCTACAACACCCAACCCCTAAAATTAACGTGGCTACCAATCTTGACAAGTTTCTCACTTCTTTGGTGGAAGCTAGAAAGATCTGTGCCGTTGAATAGGGAAGAGACACATTAGGTTTTCTCAGTCATTCAGATCAATCCAGCAAACATTTGTTGCTGCTCACTGCCTCCCTATCCCCGAACGTGCGAGGCATGATGTTAGGTGCTGGGAGATGTATTCTTGCCCCGAAGATTATGAGATAAAGGACAACATGAGATAAACAATAAAGCACGATATGCACTGTGTCCATTAACCCCATGAGCGTTTATGGTACGTGCTGGGTACCGGGGAGGCCCAGCCTTTCGCCTGGTCAGTGGCCAGAATCCCGTCCTCCTCCTCCTACCACAGTCCTTGCCCGGGATTGAAGTGAATTGTGACGTCATTGTCTGCTCTGGTGATGCATCATGCAGGCAGGAATGTGTCTGCCTTCTTGCCGCTCTGAAGGCCAGTGCCTCCAATGCTTCGATGCTACTGTCAGATATTTGCCAAATGTGGGAACAACCATACGTAGCCCTGACATCATGCCATTTTATTTTTATTTTTTTAATTTAAATTCAGTTAATTAACCTAGAGTATACTATTAGTTTCAGAGGTAGAGGGCAGTGATTCCTCAGTCTTATCTAACACCCAGTGCTCATTACATCACATGCCCTCCTCAATGTCCATCACCCAGTTACCCCGTCCCCCCACCCCTCACCCCTAGCAATCAGCAGTTTGTTTCCTATGGTTAAGAGTCTGTTGTGATTTGTTTTTCTCTCTCTGATTTTGTCTTATTTTATTTTTCTATCCCTTACCTTAATGATCCTCTGTTTTGTTTCTTACATCCCACATACATGTGAGATCATATGATAATTGTCTTTCTCTGATTTTTTCCACTTAGCATAATACCCTCTAGCTCCATCCACATCATTGCAAATGGCTAGGTTTTATTCTTTTTTGATGACTGAGTAAAATTCCATGGGAGATATATATATATATATATATATATATATATATATATATATATCCCACATCTTCTTTATCCATTCATCTATCAATGGACATCCGGGCTCTTTCCACAGTTTGGATATTGTGGACATTGCTGCCATAAACATTGGAGTACAGAGGTCCCTTCGGATCACTACATTTATGTCTTTGGGGTAAGTACCTAGTAGTGCAATTGCTTCGTCATGGGGTTGCTCTATTTTCCACTTTTTGAGGAACCTCCATACTGAGTGGCTGCCCCAGCTGACATTCCCACCAACATTATACGAAGGGTTCCCCTTTCTCCACACATGATGCCATTTTCTGAGAATCTAGGAAATCTGCAAAATAACTTGTTCTTTCTACATTTAGCCTTTTATTTCTTCTTAGCTGATGACATGCTGCCAGTGGAAAAGTGAAAGATCATTTGGGAGCATTCAGCAGCTTTCCGTAGCTATTTCTATTATTTGCAGCCTATAAAAATAAACAGAAAATACTATTCTAGCATTCTCTAGGTATTAACTTATTTCATCCTCACAATTGTGGGAGAGGTAGGTAGGATTTTGTGCACCTGAGTTAACCCAAAGCCCAGCGAGGTTAATTAACTCGCCCAGCGTTGCACAACTGGGAGGTGACAAAGCTGGGGTTTGAACACAGGCAGTTAGCTCCAGGGTGCCCTCCACAGCCACTCTACCACCGTGCCACCTCTCCACAGTGGTAGCGTTTAGGAGGTACATTTCCCACTGCACAGAGTCAAGCCCATTTCCTTTTTCCCCAGTGTTTCCTGCCTTGTGAAGCTGGACCTCTCTAAAGTTCCTGGCTTCGGAATAAGGGGAATTTCCAATAGAAGACCAAGCCAAAACCAGCCCTCAATTGAGAATAAAGGGCTCCTTCTTCTGCTTTGTTTCCAATTCATTAAATCCTTAATGTTATTTGACATCCAGACTTTTTTCTTACCAAAGCAGGACAAAAAAAAAAGGACACCCTAGCCTACAAATGCCTCCCCCGCCAACATGAAACAAATGCTCCTCCATATTCCTGTCTTTCACTAAGAAATAGAGGTCTCATAACCTAGAGTTTAGGCTCGGAGGGCCCTTCTGATTCGCTTCTTGCTTATGCCATAACCGAGCTGATGAACTGGTTTAATCTAGAATCCCCTCCACTGCTCTGTAACTTTCCATATGCCTTCTCGCACGTGTGAATTTACATCCTATTTGTCGTCATGATACACGTGTCCAGGCTCAAGATGGAACTTGTCATAGAGTCACTTACATTTCCCCTGGTCTGTGTGATGATAATCCTGGATCCCCAGAAGGGATGCTCAGGCAGTTGCGTTCCCTCCCACAGGATTCGGGGGCCACCTCCACCACTGACCCGGCTCCTCTGTGGCCCCTCACTTCCCCAAACCTGCTGCGGGTTGCCCCATGCCAACCTCCGAGCCTGCCTCTGGAAATGGGTCAGGTGGCATCAGTGCCTGGGTAACTGGGGCCTTTCTTAGCTGAACTACTATCTCTGTGCCTGTCCTACGCTACAGGACGTGGTCATCTCCATGCTACCTTTAAAAGCGCTTGGGAAAAAAAAGTTAAAAAAAAAATAAAGCAGCTTGGAAAAATGTCAGTGGTATCTGAGGACCCATGACTGAAGCTGATCCCAGAAAAAATCATCACAGACTCTTCTCCCTCCCACTGGGGACATTTGTATCATTTGACACTCAGGCTCCAGTAATCATTAAGGCGCCCACAGGACAGAAAAGCCACAGGGGCAGCAGGAGTGGAGTGGGACAGCGGATGTGATGTCAAGAGTTACGCAGGAAGATAAAGAGAACTCTTGTTTTTTGTAAGAGGGAATGGTCAATCTGACCGTGTGACCTGAACCACGGGGTCCCTGCTGCCGCCTCTGACACTCCAGGAGGTACTTCGGGGGACAGGAGCACCTGGTCCCCTACCCGAGGAAGCCACTTAGCCCCTTTCTATGCAGGGAGAAAGGTCATGTCATAACTGGAGCGGTCGCTCGGATGCTGCCAGCAGTACCCACAGACTCTGAGCCCCTGTTGCTGGGCCTAGTGGTGTGGGGACAGTTGCCACCACGTCGGTGGTGGGTGCCAGGGTCACGGGTGTGGGAGAGGTGCCGTTTCTGGGATTCTGTGGGTCCTTCATAGAGACGCCTGGCCACTCTGAATGACCCAAGAGAAGGGCTTCCTGCATCCCGGCCTACTTTCTCCCGATAGCATCTGGTGCTTCTCCAGATAGCCTCCACTTATCTCTGCCTCTGCTCGGGTCTCTAACCACGATATGCTGGATCTGACATAGGTTCCACGAAAATCTGGTCCTGGATCTCTAACCAGGAACTTTGTGTCGCTAAAGGAGTGTGCATGCGGGCCCCTTGCTTCCTTCTGAGCCTCTGACCTGTTGGACAGGGCACTAATTCTTTAAGTCAGCATTTCAAAGAGAAGATTAAGAACAAGTTAAGCCTTTAGCTCAAATAGTTCAGTTAATCCAAGAGCAAAGCACACTGGTTTTTGAGGCCATGTGAAATAACCAAGTCTTAAAATCAACAGTGGTTGTGGAAAAGTGGCGCATGCGCCTTCCACTAAGAGGGAAAAACTGATATGGTGAGTGTGTGTGTGTGCGCGCGCCCGTGTGCACAAGTCGTGTGATTTTTCAGAGTTTTCATTTTCCTATCTGTAGAATGGGCACAATGAATCTGTGATCCAGATCTCAAGTTCTTTGTTTTGCTGTCTTAGAGACAGACAGATGGACCAGAGCTTATTTTCATGGCTGCAATATGCTTGTTGTATCAAATACTTACTATTTCTAATTTTTATTTATTTTATTTTTTATTTAATTTTATTTTTAAAAGATTTATTTATTTATTCCTGAGAGACAGAGAGAGAGAGAGAGAGAGAGAGAGAGAGAGAGAGAGAGGCAGAGACATAGGCAGAGGGAGAAGCAAGCTCCTCGCAGGGAGCCCAATACAGGACTCGATCCCTGGTCCTGGGATCACGCCCTGGGCCGAAGGCAGATGCTAAACCACTGAGCCACCCAGGTGTCCCCTATTTCCAGTTTTAAAATAAGTTTTAAATTGACATTTATCTTCCTCTAAGGATTATAATTTATAGTTTCTGTGAATATACCTCTGAAACTGACTTGGTTCAAAGCATCCAATGGTTCCAGACCCAAACTGGTTGTAAGAGTTTGAGACCAAATTCAGACCCACCATTTCTTTGTCATTGGCAAGCACTTAGATATTAAGGACCATTTCCCTGTGGGTCTGCATGTTTTATTTTAGCACTGGCACATGCGATATTATGGCCATCACGGTCTTAGTGTTGTTCATTATTTACTGAGACCCAGATGTGCAATTGGTGCACAATGGATGCACAGCTCTTGGAGGAAAAACACTTAACCAGGTACACCGGTAGGGCACATCACTCCCTAGGGGAGGGCTTGGCGGCAGCTGACTGCATGACAAGCTCTGCACCTGCTCCTCAGTGTCCATCTCTTTCCAAGATCAGCAGGGAGGTGCTGAGAACTTGAGAGTGAGACAACAGAGCAATTTTCTGAGATTCTCCTATTTGCCTGCGAGACTGTTCTGGGCAAACTCCCTAGGTTCTCCCTTCAACTAAGAGCTCCTGAAACCCCAATCCTTCAAAGCCTTCTTGATGACACTGGACAAGTCAGTGGTTTCTGCCCAATACCCACTAAACACTCCCATCTTCACCAATTGCCATCCGAATGAGTGGGTTTTCTTTTGCCTGAACACTTCATAGATAAGCAATTGCTTTACCGGCATTGATGAACTTTCTGCCTAGATCATCATTGATTTAGCCACAAAACCTATGTACTAGGATGATCTAATTTACTTCTGATGAAAATCCTGGAAAGCAGGTACTGTAGTTTCCTCCTTGAGAAAACAGAGGCTCAGCAAGGCTAAAGTAACTGGGTAGGATCACACACTGGGATGTGGCGGGACTGGGGCTAAAACTAGGTTGTTTAGTTCCAGAACCGATACATGACCCCTCCTGTGAGCACCCCATCCTGAGCACTCACTAGGCTCCAGCTCAGGGTCAAGACCTTCCCCCTGCCTTCAAGGGGGCCTAGGGAGGTGAAGGCAGCAATATGTGCTATAAAGTAGGAGACACTGTGCTAAGTCCGTGACCCAGGAAGAAGAAAAAGTGCTGAGAAAGAGTCCTTGGTTCTCTGTGGGGAACTATTTTATCTTTTCAATCTCACCTGGCTAACTTGACTTCTTGTGTACCAAAAAGGATGACTCAGACTTTGAAAATTAGGAAAAGTACCTTTACTTGAAAACAGAGAAGAAAAAAGAAAGATTTTATGGCTTTAAATAAAATTCCTTCTTATTTGCGGCCCTTGGCGAGAGGCAGGCAGTTATGGATGCCCTTCTGTTTTTTTTGTTTGTTTGATTTTTTGCTTGTATTATCTATTCTGCCCAAGGATGTGTTCAGCTTCCTCCAACAGCTAACATCATTGCTTCCCAAGGCATTAACCTTGATATAAAATGTTCTAATTAACGCTGAGGAGGAAGGACAAGCTCTAAAACCATTCGTGCCCTCCCAGACCTGTTCACCTACTCCCACAGCTCTCATCAGCAAGCCAGAGAAGCAAAACAGACCGCAAATCCGCCCCAGCCTTCAGGTTTGTCCCCAAACAGTTGTGGGATTAATGTATAATGTGGAGAGGGTGGCTCTAGCCAATGACAGCAGTGACACGGGTTTGAGCTTATAGCCCAAGCCTAAAACTTCAGCGATGTGTCCAGGTGTTGAAAGTAACAAAACCCCTCACTTGAGTTTCATGATTAAGATGCTACTTAGGACCGGGTCTGAGCGAAGGAGGCAGCAGGGAGCCGTGGGTGGGGTGGGTGGGCAGGTCTGCCCTGGGTCAGAACCGAGGAGGGTGCTTCGGGGGCAACCCGGCTGAGCGCCAGGCTGCAAGTTCGGGTGAGGGTGGGGGGTAGGCAAGCAGCCCCCCATCCCACCCCTGTGGCTGGGTCTCCGGCAGCCCTTAACCTTTCTGGAAAACACAAACAGATTGAGGGCGCAGTTCACATTGCTACATAATACCCGACATCCTGTGGTTGACTAAACACGGTATGGCCAGCTAAGGCCTTGATTATGCTTAAAAAATTAACTTGTCAAGGCAAACACATATTGAGGGAAGCAGAGATTCCACACCAAGGAAGTCCAGGCTTGGCCAGGACTCACTCTCTCCGATGAAACAGAAGTTTTTAAGATAACAACAGTACTGTTCCAGGAGAGCATAAGCCCAGGAGAAACGAGAATCTTAAATAACAAATGGAGTCTTTGTTTTTGCTTATCAGTCCAGAGGAACACATTAAAACAAAACAAAAGATTTTGCAACGTAAGAAATCTCGTTCATTTATATTTTCCCCCTAATTATTAATAAATCAAAAAAATAAATTATAGTACTGGACTAGTTCAATTACTTAGGTGTATTATTGCCAGGCATTTATATAAAAGGAGGAAATTAGACTCAGATATACTGGCCTCCTTGCTCTGCTCCAGATGGCAAGAGGAGGACTGAGGCTTTCTCAGCCCCTGTCTCCTATGTGTCTGGCTTGTTCCAGGGAATTTACTCAGCTGCTTTCCTGCCTGAAACTCTTCCTTCTTTTTAGTCATTTTTATTTTTTTTAAGAATATATTTATTTATTCATGAGAGACACAGAGAGAGAAAGAGGCAGAGACACAGCAGAGGGAGAAGCAGGCTCCACGCTGGGAGTCCAACATGGGACTTGATCTCCGGGATCACGCCCTGGGTTGAAGGCGGCGGTGCTAAACCACTGAGCCACCCGGGCTGCCCCTTTTTAGTCATTTTTTAAAAATGAAGACTATTTTTCTTTAAGAGCAGTTTTAGGTTCACAGCAAAATTGAGCAGAGGGTACAGAGATTTCCCCGGTACCCCGGGCAGCCACCCGGGCTGCCCCTTTTTAGTCATTTTTTAAAAATGAAGACTATTTTTCTTTAAGAGCAGTTTTAGGTTCACAGCAAAATTGAGCAGAGGGTACAGAGATTTCCCCGGTACCCCGGGTCCCCCACAAAGGCATAGTCCTCCCTACCCCCGTCATCAGTCCCCCACGAGGGTGGTACCTTTCTGACAACAGGTGGAGCTCCACTGACACACCATTAGCAGCCAAAGTCCAGAGTTGATGGTACGGTCCACTCCCGGTGCTGTACATCCTCCGGGTTTGGACGACGGTGTGAGGACACCCATCCAGTATCCCGGTTTCGTAAAGGGTATTTCATTCCCTTAATATCCTCTCTGTTCAATCTGGTCACAAAAATAGGAACTGCTTCATGAGTTTGCATGTCATCCTTTGCCCAGAGGCCATGCCAATCTCCCCTGGCTGGTGATAGCTTCAGTATATGTGCTGCCGAGGAGAGCACTGAACGTCTCACGAGACATTCACCAGAAGGTTCTCCCTGGTGGAGATTCAGCCTCAGTGGCGAGAGGGCTGCACGATGGCTCGGGTCAGCTTTGCGTCACCCTGACCCTGATCACCACCACTTTGCCACCACTTTGCCCTGGTGGGGAAACCAATCTCCATCCTCTATGTGAATCTGTAGAGGACTACGGTCTCTGACAGCATTTGAAATTGCATGGATTTGCCACTCTTATCATACGGAGGGCAGGGGCAGTGCTTTCTAACAAATGTTGTGTTGAACTGAATAAATTCGAATCCAGGGGAGATATCACTGTTCTTTAGAGGAGGATCTCTGTTGGTGGGGCTGGTGTGTCCCTACTGCTTATGTCAGTGCCATGAATCTGTCTAGCAGGGCCGGGAGCAGGAGTTTCGGACTCTCTGTGACCATATCCTGCCAGGACACCCCACCCGTCCCTCTCCTCTGGACGGAGTGGACGGTCCCACTCTGGCCGTGCAGAGGCCCGGGGTGTTCCCTCCGTCTGTGTCCTGTCTAGATCCGGGTGCACTGTAGGTGTCCAGTGAATTTCTACAGACGAATGAATAAATCACAGGGTGCTGGCCCCAGGCTTGGGAGGGCCTTGGCCCTGCAGCCCTGGACGTAGGTAGACCTCGGGGGTCCAGACGTGCTGCTGTCCACCTGTGCTGGAGGGTGTCCGTCCTCTCCTGTTGTTGGCTCCGCAGTCGGCTGCTGCTTTCCATCTCAAGCCTTCTAGACCAGCTTTATTATAATGAGTTTCGTCTACAAGGAGTTGGTTCTGTGCTGTTTCTAAATCTATTTTGCAACACAAGCATGCATTATTCTTTAATACTCCCTTGGAATTCATGCTTTTAGCCTGTTCATATGGCCCCCTTCCTCACTTGCCTGAAAATGCTTTAATATATTGGATAATCACTCTTGCTGGGAATTGGGGGGGGGGTGTCCTCGTGTGCTCCTAATCCTCTTTATCAGTGACCGGCGGTAATACTCTCAATGTCTCCTTTCCCCACCCATTGCACCCATTGCCCATCTGCAGCCTAGTCACCACCACATTTTTGACTTCTGCGCGGATCCCAAAGCCGTCCTTCTCCTTCCAACCCTGTCTGTATGGAGGTATGTTTCCCAGGCTCCCTTCTAGCATCTTAGCTCAGTCATCGGGTGTAGCTGGTAGAAGACCGAGGGTGAGAGGAGGGGACAAGCCAGAGTGTTTCTTTCCTTCCCCAGCCCCCACTTTGGTCCGCAGCGTGTGCCCTGCTGGCTGCGCCTCCTCCATGGACTCAGCCAGGCAGTCCTCCCCCTGGGATCTAGTACCACCACCCATTGTCCCTCCATCCCTAGGGATGGTAGCAGATGCCTGCTATTGTTCCTCATGAGATTGCTTTCCTATGTCCTCTTTGGTTTCTCAGCTCTTCTGTGACCTTTGTAACCAGTTCCCTGTATCAAATCCACTCTGTTCGAGAAACCTAGAGTGGTTTCTGGTCTTGGACTAGACTGGAATAGATAGCAGCATGCCAATACTACTGCTGATTCGTGTGGGCTCCTCACTGTCCTGTTCTGTGGAGTGAAGCACACAGCTCACAAGCTATTGTCATAGTAAGTTGTTTGTGGAAGATCTCAGAGATCTCAGAGTGGCTGGTAAATTATAAGTAAGTGCAGCATGTCATTAATTAGCATTCATTCAAATATTTTCTGCTTGCTCAAGAAGGTTAATTTCTATTCTTACTGGAGTAACTTGAAAGGTCTCTGGTTGAAGAGGCTTGAACACTCCCTTGATAATGGTTTTGCTTGGCTTCTAAGCCTGGAGACAGCTGTGGTACCTGACTTATCACTCACTCAATGCAGGGTCACCTTATACCTGTCCCAAAGGCATTTATCCTCTCAGCTTTGGATGCCAGTGGGCACCCAAACCTATATTTAGGGTAGGTATCCCAAGATATCTGGCAAATGACTTGGGGCTACAGGTTTGGGGTTGAACATGGCTTTTAGGACCAGATACACCTGGATTTGAATTCCAGGTTTGCATTCCCTGAGATGTGTAGGTTTAGAAAAATTACATACTTCTTTAACCTAATCTTTTTTTCTAATGTCAAATGAAGAGAAGAAAGTTTTACATCAGGCTCTACATTAGATGGTTGTCTCAAAGAAAAAGATCTACCTTAAGGCCCCAACCAAAGTTTATGAATCTTTAGACTTGGCTACTGAGAGCTGACTCTTCTCCTTTCCCATCAAGGCAGTATGTAAAGTACTACATGTTCTGTAGGGTCTAACAAAAACCCAAAGCCTATCCATAACCAGATAGGCTCAGAAGTAACCTAGAACCTAAGCCTTTTTAAAAAATATAATAATTCTGTTTCTTTTAAAACCAGCCTCCTTATTTCTTTTCTATGTTTATTCACCTTGCCTATTTATTAAACACATTCCATTGCTTATTCTTTGCAAGTAGTATATGAAAGGAAGAGATAAGGAATATTTATATAGCTCTGATTTCAGACTGGGTAAATATTGGATGGTGTTGACAGGAATACAGGTCCTGAATGTCTGACCTTGAAAGACTAGACAGGAGTCTTGGGTGATGAGATGTAGTCTAAGCTCTGGCTTGACCAAACTGTAAGCTGGAGGGCATCATCTAAGAGCCATGCTCTTGGGCAGCCCAGGTGGCTCAGCGGTTTAGTGCCGCCTTCGGCCGGGGGTGTGATCCTGGAGACCCGGGATCGAGTGGAGTCCCACCCGGGGTTGGGCTCCCTGCATGGGGGAAAAAAAAAAAGTCATGCTTTTGTCTTGAGCTCTCTTGAAAGGAATCGATTTCTGTTGCTTGAGAGAATGGGCAAGATACCTCACTAACTGAATTTTCCTTAATAACTCTGTCAAATGTTTTCAGCCAGTGCTTTCACTATTTAAAAGGGAAAATGTAAGCCAGTCAACTCATGTTATGATCTAAAGAGCAAACTTGGGTAGATGAAGGGGAACGTGGAGGAGGAGGTATGCAGCGTTGCACACCACTCTACCCAGTGCTGATTTGCATAGATTTGAAAGGCTCGGCTGGGAAGGAATCTGGGGCACAGCTTTGTCAATGAGGTATCACGATCTAAGGACTGAGATGTTCTCAGATTAAGAGGCACAGAACTTCAGCCTCATAAAAGAGGTGATCAAGGGACTTTCGGGGCAGCTAAAGAAGCCTTTCTGTTTTCCTTCCCTTTGAGAAGGGAAGGGAGGGGAGGGTGGGCGAGGGGGTGTGAGAAACTGCTGGTTTGTGAGAAAGCACATTGATAAACTGCAGCAGAGCCAAAGTACTTCTGAGACAATAATTCAATAAGCAGCACATACGTGAGGATGGATCCTAAAGAAGTTCCTAAGGAGAATACAGTGAAAGCCCAAGTGAAAGTGCCCTTATGTAGGATAGATGTGCTGAATATACTTTGCTTCTCTTTTCAGCTTTCTTCCCTAATCTGTAGGTTTTACAAGTGAACTTTTGAAGAACGTATGTGGTCACGTGCTCACTCTCATAAGCCTGAACCAGACAGCATCCACTGTTCTGCCTTTTTAGTTCTGCAATCTCCTTCCCCGATTCGACTGTTATTTTAAAAATGTAAACAATGCTTAATGCTTCCTAAAATACTATATATTTTTGAATTTGTTAATTGATCGTCTTTTTCCTGCCCACCCTCCTGGACTCTAATTTCCTTGGGAATAGATATCTTTGTGTGTGTTATTTGTTGACATACATCCCAGCACTTAGAATGGGGCTTGAAACATAGCAGATCTTCAAATAAATATTTGTTGATTGCCTGAAATGAATAAATCACAATCATGGTTTTATATTTTTAACATATCAAAATACTAATAATAGAGACTTAGACTTGAAAAACGTTCAAGAGTTGTCTTGGGGTAAGTAAAAATTCAGCTCAGTGTCTGTTCCTTCTCTAAACCTGTAGTCTACACAGCTGTCCATAATGTAGAGCTATGGTCACCTGCTTGGACCTGCAAATTCCAAGTTGAGCATCTTAGCCAGATTGGAACATGATTCTTTGTGCTTACTGCTGAGGATTGTACTGGAAGGCAGTGGAATTCAGGAACACAGAGAGCTCTCAATAGGAAGGATACACTAGCTGGACTTGGTGAATTTGCCCCTTGAGTAAGTCTTATAGATTCAGAAACACAATTCATTTATGTGCTTCATTACATAAATGAACTCCATGCTTAAAAATTCATAAGAGACTACTCTCTCCAATCATAAATTCAATTAACTTACCAGGCTGGAAATCCATAACTCAGGCAGACAAGATAATCAAGCCAAGCTCACTAGCATGGTCTCTCCCATTGGAAAGCTGCCTGGGAAGGCAATGATCAGCTTAGTGATGCTGGATTCAGAATCAGGGAACTTAGTCCTAGGACTCAGATGTTGTGTAGCCCACACTCTGACAGCCAATGTGTCTTTCTCCAGAGCTGGACACCCTATGCCCCCATTGACCTCCTTTCCACCTCTAGTTAGGGTACCTTCTGGTCTCTTGGCTTCGTGTGAATGGGCCAACCAAATTTGTTTCTGAAACTCCCCCTTTTCTTTGCTTCTGTGGGTGATTAACACATTCCTCCATGAAATATGTTAATGTTTCAGTCAAGTCTAGATCTGGCCTAGGAATCATTCTGTCTCACCATCTCTAAGATTAAACACTCATGCAGATCATAAATTCATTCCAAGCTAACCAGTCCAAATGGCTTTTCTCTGAACCATTGGGTGATTTGACTTTACAGGTTAACTCTTCAGAGGTTGTCCATCCTGTCATTTCCAAATGTTTGGGATACCCTTTTATCTCTCCTATCCACTGTCTTTGCTTATTAAGTAAGCTCCAAATACGATGGATTTGTCCTCCTGAGCATCCTCTCCCACAGAGCAAAGCAAAGTGACTCTCTGACCCAAGTGTGTTGATCCTTGATGATTAGTTTCTTCCTATAAATCAGTAATTTATCTATTTTAGAGAGAGAAAGACAGGCGGGGTGGGAGGGGGGCGCAGAGGGAGATGGAGAGAGAGTCTTAAGCAGACTCTGCACTGAGCACAGAGCCCAATCTGGGGCTCAATCTCATGAACCTGAAATCACGACCTGAGCTGAAACCAAGAGTCAGACACTTAACTGACTGAGCCACTCAAGTGCCCCCAGTAAGTTGTCTTTTGAGTGTGTATCACCACCAGTGAGGTAGACTTCCTTCTAGCGAGTTCAACTTGCTCCTCTAAAGCTTGATCATTCCGAGGACATTGGTAAGTCACCATAGGATTAAGAGAGATGTGGCCTGAGGATAGTTCACATTAATGGCTGTCTCCGTATGGGTTCTCCACCCCATTCCCACACCACAGCCTCTCTTGCATAAATCCACCCACCTTTAGAACCTCTAAGCCCCCGTGCAGTGAATCCACCCTGTAGTTTTCATTGCCCTGCCTGACTTTGGGGCCCAACCCATGACATATATACCTTTGGGAGGTGAAAAGCTGAATTAGCAAGATGGCAGATAGAATGATCCAGAAAAGCCTGTCCTTCTGGGAAGTCACAGTTCTCATACCAACTCTTGAGAAATGTGTCCCTATGATCTCGGCCCAGAAACCTATCAAATTCATGTTCTGAACCTGTGAAGTTAAGGACCCCAAGCCAAGGGCCCCTCCAAGGGCAGAGCCAGTGTGGGAGAGCCGTTTTTACCATCTTCATGATAATGGAGCCACTGAGTCATGTTTAGAATAAAGCTTTGATGATGCAGAGTAACTGACACACTCACCACATTAATGAAAGTAAATTTAATAACATTAGTTGTACTTTGCGTAATTTTGTTTATTAAAGCTGGAAAACAGACAATACTTTTGGAGAAATCAAGTCTCGAAATAACAAAGGATTTCTTTGTATAATTTAGTTTATCATACCATTGCTGTCTAATAGAAATATAATGTGAGCCGCAAATGTGTTTTAAAATTTTCTAGTAGGCACATTAAAAAAAAAAGTTAAAAAAATTTCCCTACCTTATTTTGTTATATGTTGCAGTAAAAAATAAGATATGAAAAAAGTAAAAAGAAATAGGGGAAATTAATTTCAAGAGTATATGTTTCCAGTCCTGAGCAGAACTTTCCTCCTCCCTTTGTGGAGATAAACCTTCATCCTAATATCTGGATTCCATGGGCCCGGCGGCAAGTCTCGTCTACATTCATAAGTGACAGAAGGGGATATTCAGGCCCCTATCCCAGCAGAAGGAATGGTTAGCAAGCCGTGGAGACCAGAGGTAGCAGAAGGAAAAGAGCCTGCAATCAAAACTTCTGACTTCATTTGGAAAATGTGGTCCTAACTCAAAAGTAAGATTACTTTCCTTTATCATTGCTTTGCCAAATTAACTCCTCTGAGAATAGAGCCACATTATTCTTTTTATTGCAACTTGTCTAGAGGTTGCTGTGGGAATGACCATACATAGTAAGACGAACTGGATCTTGATAATTCTAAGAGCAGCTTGCCAACAGCTTGGCATTCATGGCCTTCTTTTGGATATAAGATCAAGCATTTACAAAGCACATGTTGTGTGACTAACAGCACGTACTGGGCCCTGTAATGTATAAGGAAAAAAGCAAGCCCTTGTCATTTTAAAGCTAGACTTCTGTTAGAAAACAACATAATATCTAACAGAATGCTAGTTGTGTGGCATAACGCTATACTGTAATAAGGGTTTCGAGGAGAGAGAAAAAAAGTATGCTTACTTAACCCAATATAAGCAAAACATTATCATTTTAGTGTGTAATGATATAAAAATTATTATTATTATTATTATTTTTATTTATGATAGGCACACAGTGAGAGAGAGAGGCAGAGACATAGGCAGAGGGAGAAGCAGGCACTGGGAGCCCGACATGGGATTCGATCCCGGGTCCCCAGGATCGCACCCTGGCCAAAGGCAGGCGCCAAACCGCTGTGCCACCCAGGGATCCCTGATATAAAAATTATTAATGAGATATCTTACATTCTGGTTTTGAGTTGTTTTTGTTTTTTTTTTAATACCAAGTCTTTGAAACTCAGTATAATCTATGCTTATAGAACATCTCCATTCAGACGAGCTGTATTGCAAGTTCGATAGCCGCATGTGGCTGGTGGCTGCTACGTCAGGCAGTGTAGTAATAAGACTATTCCATCCCACAAACTTTCCAATGAGTTGAGATTCCATGGTTTGAATTCCAACTCAAGGAAGGCATTATTAATTCACCTTGGCCTGGGCTTCCTGGTGTGGGTGATGAAGCTCATGTTAACAATGTGCTAATGATCTACTACCCTGGTGTGGTCCCTGGAGCATTCCTGCTTCCACTCTATTTTGCACACACAGCCAGAGTGATCCCTATAAAGGGATCTAAGTTAGATACCATCACTTCTCTGCTCAAAACCTTTCCACCATTTCCCATCTCAGTCTTTTCATGGCCCTCAAGGCCCCACACAATCTGGCCCCTGCCTGCATCTCTGTCTCATTTCCTACCATTCTGTTCCTTATTTGCTCAGCCACACAACTTTGTTGCTGGTTCCTTGACCATGGCAAGAACACTCCTGCCCCAGAGACTTTGCACTTGTTTCTCCCCTTCTGCTTGGAGTGCTTTCCCCCACATCTTCCCAGGGCTTACTAGGCACTTTCTGGGCAAATGATCAGAGGAGCCTTCCTTGACCATTCTATATAATAGCCCTTAGGGAAGAGTTCTCTTGAGACCCCGTTCTTATCACTCTGCATCCTCACCTGCTTATTATTTACCCTATTGCTTTTCACTACATTTGATTGTTTATTAGTTGATTTTCTGTCTTCCCTAGGCCCACCCTATTAGATAGACTTCTTCCTGTTTTTCCTTTGGAGGCACTGAAGTCCCAGGAGCAATAGTATCCAGCATGGAGTAGACATTTAACAAATACTGGTGAATGAATAAAAGGAGTCCAACTTGATAAGAAATGCTTATAGGAATTACAGGCTCTCACAACAATGATAGATTTATATTTAAGATCCTTATTTGAGTTTAGTCTTGCAACCAAGCGATTGTTTCCTGCAGTGGTAAATAAGTCCTCTGAACGGAAATGCAACGGCCTCTCATCCAGGTCATCTCGCCCCAGTTGGGATCTCTCTCCCTGACTCCCTTATTGCTCTTCTTATGGCTTCTCAGCTGTTACAGGCCCAGGCTAGATATACATTGTTTTTCTTTGCTGGATCATAAATCAGTAGCCACCTAACAGTCCTAGATGTGCTGCTTTGCCAATGTTGCCGGCTCCTAGCACCTCAGATTGCTTAGGACCAGATCAATAATCTCGGACAAAGGCATCCTGTTCCTTGACTACTGGATTGTCCTTCTCTTAGTATTTACATACATTCCCTCCAGGAATGCAGAGGGCGGATGTGTGTGTGTGTGTGTGTTGGGGGATGCTGCACATTTGTTTTTTAGGTCTCTGGAATTCACAGTTATTTTCCTGTCTGGGTTGGATGTGCACAGACACACCACCAGCAGCTGCTTCGTGCCTCTCCAGCTAATGAGTTGCCTTTGTCCTGCTTCTGAGCAGACTGGGGGAGCTGCTTCACAATGAACCATTTAGCTGGCTTTCTAAAAGCCCTCCGGTATTAATTCTGTGAGGTTGTGTAATATCTACCCTAATTAGTCTACACTCTCGGGGGGCCCCTCCCAGAGCCTACAGTGTAGAGCCAGGAAGTTGCTGGTCAGAGGTGGAGTAAACTGGTGACCATGGGACTGACAAGTTCACCGGGATCCAACCTGAGCATCCCCCACATGTGCCACAGACACCATGTTCTAACAACTGAACTGTGGAACCTAGTGGGCCTCTGATGTGTGGGCTGTGGGACTGGACCAGTGTGAGCCCACAACGGTCTGCATGCCTGGAACTACCCAGAGGGATCACTGTCATTAGGAAACACAGCCACAAGTACTGCCACTCACCCCAGTTGCAGTGAAGGACAAAGCATGTGGTCCAGGGAGGTGAAGAAGAGAGCGTCCTCTCCTTGGTAAGTGTTCTTACTTTACATTGACAGCATACAGTAAACACAGTGAATTCTCACTAGTGTAGGGCAACCTAAAAAATCCCCCCCCCCTTTTTTTTAAATAAGGACAAAGAAAAGTATAATGGCCACAGGACATTGGAAACAGCTTGTCAGAATTAAGCAAATTATTTAGAATTTATTAGAAGCTGTAAGATCCATCTCTGCTTTGCATAACTGAGTCATGGTTTAAATGTCAGGCATTCTGTGACCACACTGTGCAAAATTCTCCCTGTTGTTCTCTATCTTGTATGCTGTTTGTTTCTTGAATAGTAGTAGCTATACATTTATTTGGTTTTTTGTTTCTTACCTGTATCCCTGACAAGACTATAAAGCCCATTAGGGCACGTATGTATTTTATTCACCCTTGTATACCGAGGAACAAGTACTCTACTTACCTAGCACACAGGAGTACGTAAAAATAATATTGACTACTACTAATATTGATTGAATGAAGATCAGTGACAGTCTTTCAACAAAACTCCTAAGTCAAGATAAAACATTTTCTACAGGTCATTGTTACTGGTGTCAACTTCAAAAGCTTAAACTATTTTTGAACGAGATCATCAACTAATTCAACCCAGGAGTTAAACCATGTTAATTCTTGAGAAGTTATTCTAACCAGGCAAACAGTAATTTGTGTTCCAGAATTTTTTTTTGATTCTTTTTTTTTTATTTTTTTATTTATGATAGTCGCACAGAGAGAGAGAGAGAGAGAGAGACACAGAGACACAGGCAGAGGGAGAAGCAGGCCCCATGCACCGGGAGCCTGACATGAGATTCGATCCCGGGTCTCCAGGACCGCGCCCTAGGCCAAAGGCAGGCGCTAAACCGCTGCGCCACCCAGGGATCCCCTCCAGAATTTTATATTCATGTAATGCAGGTGTCCTCCGCCATTTGAAAGTGGGACGTTCCTATGAAACTTTCATCAGCCCGATGGCATAAAAGCCAAGTGTATCCGCCACTAGTAGGGGTCTTTCCTAAAACCAGAGTGGTGCAATGCAAACTTTCAGAAGGCAGGGGATACCTGTATTGATTTATTAAAATTCATAAACATTGTCATATTTTACTCAGAGAACCAGGGCATGAGGACACTGGCTTTACAAGATGCAGGGATGGGAGTTCAGGTTGGACTAGAGCTCAGTAATGGATGGCTTTACCTGCCACATTAGGACTTAAACTCCATTTGCTTCTTGTCCACAGATATTTATCGGTGACGTAGAGTGCTCCAGGTAGCATGATATGAATTAGATGTGGTTCTTGTATTCAACGGACCCATAGCCTATCAGAGGGAGACAAACTTGACTATGTTGATAAGCACACAAATAGAAATATGGTCCCTGTGCTTTAGTCACTCAGAAGAGAGGTGGCCTGTTTCCCTGGTGTGCTGGGGACTCTTCACATAAGAGATGCCCTCACCCTTCCCCCTGAAGGTCCCATGTTAGAGCCCTGGCACCTGCTATTCCCACTCCCGGAAGAGACCCTGGCCCCAGATTCTCCAGACCACCTCAGACCACCTCAGATAACCCCCTTGGGCACCATTTCTCTGTTTTCTTCTTGGCACTTAACATACTTGAAATTATCTTGGTTTATTGATTTACTTGTTTGGTGTCTGTCTTATCCTTCAAGTACAGAAGCCCTGTGGGAGCAAGAACCTGGTTTTCACTGTATGTTAATGTATGCACAGTGGCTAAAAAAGTCATCCGAGACATAGTAGAAAACCAGTAAATGCTTGTGGAAGATCCCGAAGGGCTTAGCGGCACCAAGAAGCCACTGGAACATCTTGATTGTGAGGTGACAGGATGACATTGTTCTGGAAAAACCATTTTGGCAGTGGGTTTAGAACAAATTGTATGGGACACAGACTTGGGGCAGGAACGACGAGAAGATTCCCGCAGTAAGTTAGATGTGAGCACCACGGGTCAGGACAGGGGTGGTGGCAGGAGGCATGGTAGGGCACAGTGATTCCAAGTCATATGTTAAGAGACTCCACTCACACTGGCCTCCCTACTCATCTCGCAGGCCCAGGTCATTCCTACCTCAGCTCTGTAGCCATCCTCTCTTGTGCAACGCTCCTTCCCCAGATCTTGGCATTTTATTTAGGTTTCCATTCATCCGTTAGAAGTTCTTTAATTAGAGAGTTCTTTCCTGAACTTACCTAAAAACATCCCGACCCTATCCCCTGGCACACTCATTCCCTGCCATTACCTTATATATACTACATGACATTACACATTACATGGAAATTCCTTGAGGCCAGGAGAGCAAAAATTCCATCTGCCTTACTTACCACTGTATCTCCAATGGATGATGCATAACAGGAGCTCAACACATATTTGCTGAGTGAATAAATAGATTAGATTGAGTATGATGGAGATTAAAGAGCCGATTAAGGGAGACCTGAGTCATTAGGAAATTAAAGTAACAGAAATAGAGAGCTTTTCATTAAGATGGACTCTGCTAAGCCTATCTTTTGCAGCATCAAATAGTACCTGACACGTAATAGGCCCACACAATAGATTGATTTAAAGTGGATGAAAGAACACTATTTGTTCTTTTAGTCACTGTGTGTTGAGAAATCAATAAAAATGATGTCTTCAGTGAAGAACTTCCTTTCTTCAGAGATTTTACTAATTCATACCGGTTCGAGCACTGTTTTATAAATACCAGTAAAGCTTTGCTGGATTTAACGAAACCATCTGTACCACTGATACTTTCAAGTTATTTTCTAAATAGTTGCCCTGGGAATTACAATGAATATCTTATAACATTCTAGTGTGAATGAATAAACTTACTTTTAAAAGTATGTAAAAATTTTGCTCCTTTATAGCTTCATTCTCTCCCCACTCTTTCACTATTATTGTCATAAAAATTACATCTTTATACATTGCGTGCCTATCAACACAGATTTATAGTTATTGTTTTATGCAGTTGTCTTTTAAATCATGTAGGAGAAGGAGCGCCTGGGAAGCTCAGTTGGTTAAGCATCTGACTCTTGGTTTCAGCTCAGGTCATGATCTTGGGGTCCTGAAATCGATCCCTGCAGCAGGCTTGGTGCTGGGTGCTCAGCAGAGAGTCTGCTTGGGATTCTCTCTCTCCCTCTCCCTCTCCCTCTGCCTCTGCCTTTGCCCCCCCCCACACTCTCTCTCTCTCTCTCAAGTAAATAAAGAAATATTTTTAAAAAATCAAATAGGAGAAAACAAATTATAAACAAAAAATATATTTATACTGTCTTTCATATTTACGATGTAGTTATCTTTACCAGTGCTTTTTATTTCTCCATATGGATTCAAATTATTGTCTAGAGTACTTTCACTAAAGCCTGAAGGAAGGATTCCCTTTAATATGTTTTGTAGGTCTGGTTTACTAGTGACAAATTCAGTTTTTATCTGGGAATGTCCTATTTCTTAAAGGATAATTTTGTTGGACATAGAATTCTTATGACGGCCTTTCTTTCAGTACCCTGAATATGTCATCACTGAGTATGGCAGACCTCACTGCCTGCTGGCCTCCATGGTCATTGATGAATAATCAGCTGTTAATCTTATCAAGATTCCCTTGCACACGATGAGTCCCTCTTCTTTTGCTGCCTTCAAGATTCTCTTTGCTTTAGAGTTTAACAATTTGAGTATGATCTAAGTGTTAATCTCTTTCAGCTTATCCTACTTGGAGGATTTTTGTTCTTTCTTGCTTGCTTGCTTACTTACTTGCTTCTCGGATGTATAGATTATGCTTATCATGAAATTTAGAAACTTTTCAGTAATGATTTCTTCAAATATTTTCCCCATGCCTCTCTGTTCTCTTCTTCTGGGTCTATCATTATGCATATCCTGGTATGCTAGATGGTGTCCCACAGGTGGCCGAGGGCTCTGTTAATCTTTCTTTATTCTTTTTGTTTTTTCCTTTCCTCTGACTATATAACCTCAGTTGACGTATCTTAAACTTCATTGCTTCTTCTGCCAGCTTAAATATGCTGTTGAATTCCTCTAGTGAATTTTTATATTTCAATTTTTGCGCTTTTTAACTTCAGAGTTCCTATCTGGTTCTGTTCTGTGATTTCTATTTGGTGAGACATCCCTTTCATACTTGCCTTTAGTTCCTTGAATATATTTACAATAGCTGGCTTAAAGTCTTTGTCTAGTAAGTCCAGCATAAGCGCTGTGTATTTGGGGGCACATCTTCAACATTCAGGCAGTTTCCAACCTTTTTTTTTGCAGCAGGGGTGGGCAGAGGGAGAAGGAAAGAATCATAAGCAGGCTCTGCACCCAGCACAGAACCTGACATGGGGTTTGATCTTATGACCCTGAAATCATGACCTGAGCTGAAATCAAGAGCCAGATACTTAACTGACAGAGCCACTCATGCACCCCATCAGTTTCTAACTCTCAGCCTTCACTTCCTGCTTGTGCAGAGTCTCAAGGTCAGCTAGAGGTGAGAATTTAGGCCCTTCTCAGGTCTTTTGCGAGCATGTTCATGACCCCGGGCATGCATGAAGCCTTCTAGATTCCCAGGAATATATGAAAGCTTTTCAAAGCTCCCTATAGATGTCTCATTCCTCACCTTTTTCTTTTAAGCTTTTTGGTTAGCCTGTTGTTTGACCCAACTGTTATCTGCCACCCAAGGCAGCTGTAATGTTTCAAGTTATGGTTCTAGGAAAAGGCTCTTCATAGGAGGTAAGCTTCAAGTCAATCCAAGTAAAGACAGCTTTGTGAGCAGGGTCTTTTAAGAATCACCAGATGGATCAAATAATGACAATTCTCTGAGAACAGAGCTTTGAAGGAACCCCAGATCCATTCTGCTCCCTCCAGTGGTTACTATGCTGCTGATTTTGCTGTGCTTGAAGGGGCATTGGTTATCAAGTCTGCTTTTGGGTTGGGGAGGAGAAATGGAGATAGAGCAAGTGAAAATGTCACAAAGCTTGCTGGTCTTCCTGAGACTGAGCTTTTCTTCTTGAGTAAACTCTTCTCAGATTGCCATAAACCTTTGCTTAATTTCCAGAGTTCTGAAAAAGTTGATTCTGACAATTTTTGCAAGTGTTCTCACTGCTTTCATGGAGATTTTCTGAGGTCCATTCTCTGCTACTTTTGCTAATGTCCCTCCACAGATTCTTTCCATGGAATTTTATTCTTTCCTTGACATAAACTATTATTTTTCTAAACATTGATCACCTAAAGTCTCAAATAGTTTAGATTTATTCTGAATTTTCAGGAAATGAGTTTTCTGAGACAAATGTTTGTTATTATAAAACTACCAAGGGAACAAGGCAATTAAAAGATATACAAATAGATAAGCCACAGAGAAAAGATAAACTGTTCATGGCTGTCTACAGCTTTCACCATTATTTATGTCTTCTTACTTTTTGTTTTAGCATGGACCTGCTTAACTTGAAAATACCCAGTTAAGGTTCAACTGTGTTAGTTCCCATCTTCTGCCTGGGCCCGGGTAAGCTTGGAACAGAATGAGACTGAGGTAGTCTTCAGCAGCTCCCTCACTTTGGCCATGTTGGTTGTGTTAGGTTGCCCTGCCATAGCAAAATACTAGGTGGTTTAAATAATAGAAATTTATTTTCTCACAGTTCTGGAAGTTTGAAGTTCAAGATCAACATGCCAACATGTTTTGTTTCTCCTGAAGTCTCTCTTCGGCTTGCAGATGGCTACCTTCTTGTGTTATCCTATGGCTTTTCCTCTCTTCACACATGTTCCTGTTGCATCTTCTCCTACTTAAAAGGACACTAGCCCTATTGGATTAGGGGCTCATACTTGTGAATCCATTTAATATTAATTACCCCTGCAAGGCCCCATGTCCAAATACAATTACACTAGGGATTAGTGTTTCAACATATGAATGATTACGGGGCGGGGGGCAGGGGTGCACCATTCAGTCTATAACAAATGCCTAACACACAATAAGTAGGTTCTCTATAAACATTTCTATTGATGATATGCATCCTCTTTTGTCCCTTGTCCTTTATGCTTGTGCACCATCTTTACTCCTCTGAATTGCCTCTCAACCTGGGCACAGTGGGTTCTGGTCTATTGGGAGAGCAGCATTGAGTGGAGCTTCCAGAGTAATCTCAATGCCAGAGCCCAAATCCCCACTCTGGCACCAACTAGTTGTGTGACCTTGAGCAAGTCAGTTAACTCACTGATTTTCTCTAGCTTTTGTTTTCTTTCATTTCTTTCTACCCTCTAAGCTCTGAATTTGTCACCAACCCCTATGACTAAAACATCCTTACTTCAGCCTCTAGACAGCACATCTAGGGGTCCATTAGTAAAATATATCCCGGTTAACGTAATGACTAAACAGTTGTGAGTGGTCCCTCTCTGCCTGGGTAAAATATGTGTTTCCAGAGATGCTGTCCTGCTCTTGCTGCTCAGGCAAGAGTGGCATAAGTATTGTTGGCCAATGTAGCTCAGGAAGGAAGGGAAGGTGCAGTGCCAGACAGGGCTAGCAGGGAGGTAACGAGGGGTAGACTAGAAGCTGAGAGTCCTCTTACGCGATTTACTTAACCAGCTTTTTACCAAGAATCTGCTCTCTCCTGAGCACTGTGCAAAGTGATGGGCCGGAGCTCCTATCAGAGACTTCTGTGGCCAAAGGACTGGACTTGGCATGCACTACAAGGCTGTAGGGGGGAAATGGCCTGAATTTAAGTCATGGGTTTGTTGTTTATTTCTCTCTGCCCATCGATAGGCCACTTAGCTTCTCGGAGTCTTAGTTATTATATTTTTTAAAGAAAGGACGGGGACGCCTGAGTGACTCAGTGGTTGAATGTCTGCTTTCCATCAGGGCGTGATCCTGGGGTTCCGGGATTGAGTCCCGCACTGGGCTCCCTGCATGGAGCCTGCTTCTCCCTCTGCCTGTGTCTCTGCCTCTCTCTCTGTGTGTCTCTCATAAATAAATAAATAAATAGATAAATAAATAAATCTTAAAAAAAAAAAAAGGGCCAGATCAGGTGCTCTACATAGTTAGTTGTACCATCTTGGCTCTCATCTTCTAGAATTCTTCACTGAGAGTGAAGTATATATTCTGCCTAAGGAAGAATCCTTAGGAGGAATTTTTAATGTTGATTTTAGCACAAGGCTGCTCTTGTTGGGAAGATGGGAGGAGAGAGATACATACATGGGGTGCATGTTTGGGAGGAAAAACTTGGAAATGAATCTTTAAAGGAACCAAATATTTGCATTCTCATGTCGTCTTTTGGTGTTATTCATGAATACATCACATACGGTAAGAAAGAACTCACTTTAGCAGTTTAGACAAAGAGGGGTCCATTGTAGGTTTTTAATCTTAAAGAGATTCAGAACAAAAGCAGAGTCAAGGGGCAGGACCCTCATTTGCCCAGTGGCACAGATGCAGTAGTCCCATGTTAATGTGTTCTGATGCGGGAGCCACATTTTGTTAACTTCTCTATTCCTAGCATCAGACAGCACAGAATAGACATCTGATGGACATAATAGTCCTTGCTCTCCAAATGGAAGTTTCTTCATGTTACCTGAAAGAAAGAGACAAAATCAAGACCCTTAAATCGTTGGAGAACAAGATTGCATCATTTTCAACAAATTCAGTGGAAATCGTCCTCAACTTTGGAGTTAAGCCTTTGTCCCTCCAGAGCCCAATGTTCAGGCTAACTGCCTTGGTGTCAGCCTTACATGGACAGCTTGTAGGTACGAGGGAGGCAGCAGATAACAAGACGGTGGAGGCCTCTGTCACTCACAATCTTGTAACTTTGGCAAAATGTTAACCTCTTGAAGCCCAGTTTTCTCATCTGTAAAATGGGGATACTATTACCCACCTCACAGAGTCATTGTGAAGATCAATTCTTAAAAGTACACAGTGGCTGGCACAAAAGTTAAAAACACAGAAAATGTTAGTATGAAGAACAGATAGTTATGGGCAGGAAGAACTTCCTATTTTATTTTTTCATGATATACACACCCTATTATTATTATTATTATTAATTATTATTATTATGTTTTTGTAATTATTTGTAATATTATGACTATTTTTATAATGATTTAAAATATTATTGTCACTTTTATGTACTTTAAGCCTTTGTACTTGAACATAATCAGGAGACTTGGATGCTTATGAAGCATGAGTACTTGAGCAACCCAAGAAGTCATTAATTTGTCTTTTAGATGGCCTTTTAGAAAGTCTCATATACCAGCATCTCTCATGATTGGAGGGCTTACAAAGTTTGGAAAAAAAAAACAATTCAAAAGTTGGATGCAGTCAAAGAAGGTCAGGGAAAAATATAATTAAAAGTCATAATTCTTTTTAAAAATAATTGTTCTAATCTCATACATTTGTGTTTATAAACAGTAGCATTTTCTTTATGAAATGATGCTTAAAATCCTTGAGGATTTACATGTAATTTCTTCAAAGCCTTCCCAAGAAATAAACATAAATAAGTTCTCAATACTGATATAAATATTTTAAAAGTCTTTCCAAGCTAGTGAATCTAAACACTTGACTTCCTTGTATTTTCCCAGCCTTCCTCCTTCAAACGAGGACTCTTGTTATCTTTAGATCCCAAAGGCACTTTGAATTTATATACTGATGATCAGAGAGTCAAATTTTAAGAGTCTTCTCTCTAAAGTATTTAGGAATACAGTCGTTTCCCTTATCTATAGGGGATATGTTCCAAGACCCCCAGTGGATGCCTGAAAGCCCAGATAGTGATAGCATTGAACCCCATATATAGACTATGTTTCTTCCTGTATGTACATACCTATGATAAGGCTTAATTTATATATTAGGCACAGTAAGAGATTAACAATGAAAAGTAATAGTAAAATAGAACAATTATAATAATATAAACGTAATGTGGTCTCTCTCTCTCTCAAAATACCTTACTGCGTTGCATTCACCTTCTTCTTCTTGAGATAACGAGAGATGATAAAATGCCTATGCGAGGAGGTGAAGCGAGGTGAATGACGTCGGTGTTGTAACGCAGTGTTAGGCTACTACTGATCTGACGATACAGCAGGTGGATTATCTAGTTCCAGACCACAGGTAACTGAAACCGCAGGGGAGGGGAGACTAGTGCATTTTAAACCATTGCACCCAGATGAAGAGAGACGGCCTGAAATACCTAGCTTTGCCTTGAATTATTGGAAACCTAGAGAGCAGTTAGTATTTTAGAACCCCCAAAGAAGTCTTAAGCAGGGTAATTGAAATTTTGGAGATGGGATTAAAATCTGAGCTACATGCTAGAGAAGGGTTTTGGTCAGAAGACTTAAAAACTGGAAGGTTAATCTGCCAGGGCCTGACTTAAGCCTCCTTGGATCAAATACACAGCTCATAATCTCATTTTCTCTTGAGAACTTCTAGGATAAAAATGGCCCGATACCCACGCTTGCTGAGATGCCAGAGACTGAAATCACAATAATCTGGGTTGACTGAGTGATCCTACCTTTTCTGAGATATTTACGGAGGATTTTTACGGTGACCAGAGGCTTCTCTGAAGTTGACATACAGGTACAACTTGTGTCCACTCCCTGCAGACCCAAGGCTCTCCCTCGATTTCTGGGACTCCGAATCTTAACCTTTCTGTTAACATTAACACTCACGATTTTTCCTGAGCCAGGGGATGGGGGCAATGAAAGCATTGCAGAACAAAGCCGACGTCTAAGCAAACGAAATGGTCCCCTCTTTTCTTTCCCTGTGCTGGCACAAAATCCTTGGAGTATCTCACTCCAGCATGGCATCGTTTTCTTTTTCTTTTTTTAATTTATTTTAGTCATACAGAGAGAGAGAGGCAGAGACATAGGCAGAGGGAGAAGCAGGCTCCATGCACCGGGAGCCTGACGTGGGATTCGATCCCGGGTCTCCAGGATCGCGCCCTGGGCCAAAGGCAGGCGCCAAACCGCTGCGCCACCCAGGGATCCCCATGGCATCGTTTTCTAAAAACTTCCTAAGCCAGACAATAACCTTTGACTCGCAGTGTATAGACCAAATGCCCACCAGTAATAGAATGATTAATCTGAGTCGCAGTCAGCACAGTGGGATGCATCACCGTGGGTTAGAAGGAGCTGCCTGCTGGGGCACCTGGGTGGCTCAGGGGTGAGCGTCTGCCTTCGGCCCAGGGCGTGATCCTGGGGTCCTGGGATCGAGTCCCACGTCGGGCTCCCTGCAGGGAGCCTGCTTCTCCCTCTACCTGTGTCTCTGCCTCTCTCTGTGTCTCTCATGAATAAATAAGTAGATCTTAAAAAAAAAAAAGGAGCCTCCTGCTGCCCCTACCACAGTATGGGGACCTCCCATAAACACGGTGTCAAGTGAAAGAAGCCAGGCACACAGGGTGTACTCTGTTTACTTTTTCTTATATAAACCACAGAAACAGGCAAACCAATCAGGTAGTCTCCCCCTGGGGAAGGAGGTCTTGGAGGGTCTTCTGGGGCTGCTGGTGATACTCTGGGTTTTTGTAGGTGTTGTTGTTATAGTTCTGAGTGCTGGTCGCACAGCTGTGTTCTTTGTGAAAATTCGTTAGCCTCTACGCTAATAGAATGTACCCTTTCTGTTTATTTCATTTCATTAAAAAGCTTTTAAAAATGATTTATGGAGAGCAAGTGGGTCTCAATCCCTTCGCCAAAATCAATCAATCTTTCTTTCTTTCTTTCTTTCTTTCTTTCTTTCTTTCTTTCTTTCTTTCTTTCTTTCTTTCTTCCTTCCTTCCTTCCTTCCTTCCTTCCTTCCTTCCTTCCTTTCTTTCTTCCTTTCTTTCTTTCTTTCTTTCTTTCTTTCTTTTTCTTTCTTTCTTTCTTTCTTTCTTTCAAGACATTATTTATTTATTCATGGGAGACACACACACACACACGAGAGAGAGAGAGAGGCAGCGACACAGGCAGAGGGAGAAGCAGGCTCCCTACAGGGAGCCTGATGTGGGACTCAATCTTGGGGATCGCGACCTGAGCCAAAGGGAGATGCTCAACCACAGAGCCACCCAGGTGCCCGGCCAAAATCTTTTCTAATTTCAGTCTGATACCCCTCACTTAGGCTTTGGCCTTTTCTGTATGTAAAACCTCCATCTGGAAAAAGCCCTCCCAGACTTTTCAAAACCTTCCACGAGGGTGTCCCTGGTAATCACAGCCAGGGGTTTGTGATTTCTGGAGACCTAACGGTTTGCAGATTTCTGTATCAGGGATCTTGGACACTGTTGACAGGCAAGTAATTATGAACTTTTGAAGTTACTTTTGCTGGACTCCTGTGAGCTGTCAGCTAAACCCTTTCTTTAGTTCGCAAAGATTTCAGAAAGATGCAGATTATTTTATGGTGAGATTGCAGAGGTGATTATCAGCTAGTGTGGCTTTTGTGTACTCTACTTAGCCACGTGAGGTTTCTCAGAGTGGCCTAATTTTAGAGGGCAGTCAGAGTAGCTCAGATGTGAGGATGCTGGGACGCAGGTCACAAAGAGGCCTTTTGAGCACTGAAATGCTAGTGGTTTTCAAAGTGCTCTGTTTGTTCTTTTTTTTTTGTTTTTTTTTTTTTTTTTTACTGATTGGTTGATCAGTGTTGTCCCCTGATTTTTAATAAGCAAGCACAAAAAGCAAATACATTCACTGACTTTGATGCTTGTTCAATGAAAGAACAATATTGGCTTAAAAATTGTTTTCTGCCAGTAATGATGTGGGAATCTGGACATATCTTGAGTTCATCAGAAGGAAATCTTAAGGCAGTTCTAAAATGCTTGAGTCTTTAAAAAATGTGAAAAAGGAAGTTAGTTGTATATTTTTTTCTTGGTTGAAAATTATGTTTAAGCTTGGGTGGCTCAGTTGGTTAAGCATCTAACTCTTGATTTTGGCTCAGGTCATGATCTCAGGGTCGTGAGACTGAGCTCCATCATCAAGCTCCATGCATGAAGTCTGCTTAAGATTTACTCTCTCCTCCCACTTTTCCTCTCCCTGCCCTCCCTGCTCACACGTGCTCTTTCTCTGTCTCAAAAAAAATTATGTTTAAAGAAAAAAATGAATCCCCCTGTGTTTTTTTTTTACTGATGTTGAAAGTTACCGAAACATAATTTGAGACACTCATAAACATCCAAGAAACTTAGTAAAGCTTTAAAGAATGCCTTTTCAAAATCCCTTAAAAAAAACCCAACAACTATATTTTGACAAGAAGGCATTTGTGTATAATCTTAAATTCTTAAACAGATGCCTGTGGTACAGATTCTTCATATGTCAGATCTCATGTTCCAAAGTATAGGAGGTAAGAAGCGGCTTGATGCCAGTCTCTCTCTGGCCTCATTTAATGATGGGTTAGCAGCCCAAACAGGTAATCCTTCCTTCTATATTTTAATACAACTGTTATCTGCTTTACCTTTAGCTTCAGCTTCTGTAATGTGCTATTAGACACTGTGTGTAATAGGGATAGGAGAATTCAGTTGCATAGCCCTGGACTTTAAATCCAGATTCAAATACTAATTCTACTCTGCATTAGATATGAGATAGTTGGGGTTCAGTACATGCCACACCCCAATACAATACCTTTTGGTACCAGATACAATAACATATGCCAGGGCACACTGAGTAGTTTAAGCAGATGTGGGAAGGTCTCTGTGACTTTCCTCTGCTTTTCTCCTCTGAAGCAGGTCATGAAAACCCTTGTGGGAGACGTGCCATCCCTACATCCAGAGGAAAGGAACATCCTTATCCTCAAGATGGAGGGACACCAAGAAAAACCCGGACAAACAGGCCTTGCTACGTTTCCCCCAATTTGCCACACTTATCCTTTGTCTTATCATATTTCTCTCCATGATTGTCTGCTCTTCATCAAACCTAGCAAAGAAAGAAAGCTCTCGGCTGGAACAGTTTCTTCAGGTTCTCATTGCCATGTGGAGGCCCCCATGTCACACCAAACTTACGTTAAATAGAGCTGTATGCTCTGCTCCTGTGCATCTGTCTCTGCCAGTTTAATGTTCAGACCTCGCCAGGGACCCTGAGAGAGTTAGGAAAACATTTTTTTCTGCCCCCTCTGGTCTCTCTGAGCCTCCATTTCCAAATCTGCAAAACAGATGAAGAATTCTTGCTCTGGAAAAATCACAGGGCTGTGGTATCTCCTAATGTACTGTGAACTATGAATAGTTTGAAAAGTATTTTTTTTTTTTACAATTAGGTTTGAAAGTTGTTACTGATTATTTAAGACAACAGAAACAATAAGACAATCATAAAATAATACAACCTCTAAATGAAAGGCCCTTAGGTTTCAGAAAGAGTTGGCTTTTCAAAGTGGTGGACCTTCTGGTTATTGAGCTTCGCCAGGCAGAGGCAAGCTCCTCTCTTGAGCCAGCTTGCGTGCCACGCCGCTGCCTCTACCCCATGCAGGACGGTCCCTGTGGCATCAGGGACTCTCAGTCCCTCCGACAGTGATGGTCCATTACAATGGCCTCATCTCTCTCTTTTGCTAAGAAGCATGCGATACTGTGATTTATAATAAGAAATTTATATTTCGGTCTTCACCTGCACTTTCTGGCTCGCAGTTCCCAAATCTTCTGTATTGCCTAACTGATTAGAGCAGGAGAGGCAACTTCTGTTAAAATATTTGGCTTTTGTCCTCAGTTCTTGTAAATAGCTTCAGAGTGACAAATGTGATAAATACATCTCTTCTGTTATTCATAACAAACCCATTAACCACTTCTGAGTTTATGTTAATAGAATGACTTTTGGAAAGCCCCCAGGTCACCACTGGATGGGGGCTGGTTGCCAAGAGGATCAGTCATGATTAGAGGGTTAAAACTTCAAGTCTCTCCCCTCCCACTTGTGGGAAGGGGTGCGGAATGGAGGTTGAATTAATCACCGATGGCTAATGATTTAATCAATCATGCCTAGGGAAGGAAGCCTCCACAATAATCCCAGAGGACATGGTTTGGAGAGCTTCTGTTGGTGAACATCCGGAGGTGCTAGGAGGGTGGTGCGCTGGGAGAGAGCATGGAAACTCCGAGCCCTTTCCCACACACTTCGACCTGTGCATCTCTTCCATCTGGCTTTCCTGAGTTCTAGCCTTGTACAATAGATTGGCAAAATCGTAACTAAAATGTTTTCCTGAGTTCTGGGAGCTGCTCTAGCAAATGATTGAACTCAAGGAGAGGGCTGTGGGAAACAGATTTACAGCCAGTTTGCCAGAAGCATGGTGTGAGATAATAGAAAAAAAATCATATATTGGTCTCTGCCATGAGTTCGTGGCACAGAGCTCCTACTAAAACCCTTGTAATTTCTTCCTAAGTGATAAGAAGACAGGAAATACCTTTTGTTCAAATATTTGGTCTTTGACCTGGGTTCTGACTGACATAGAGGACCTGCATTTTATGGAATTTCCTCAGTAATAGGGGCGTCCTTTCAGTCTAATGAGGTGACTCTAAGTGGGTCCCAGGTGGGAGCTGGTCACTGGGAAGGACCACATCATGATTGGAACTTGGGAGTTTCGGCCCCACATCCCACCTCCACCCCATTCTCCACAGAGGAGGGAGGGCTGGAAATACAGTTAATGACTGATCAGGCCTACATGATGAAGCCCCTTACACATCTCCAAAGTGCAGAGTTTGGAGAGCTTCCAGGTTGGCGAGGAGGTGGAGGTGTTGGGTGTGTGGTGAGCTCAGAGAGGGCATGGAAGCTCCTCGCACCTTCCCACATACCTTGTCCTTCCCGTGTCTTCCATCTGGGTGTTCATCTTTATCCTGTCTTTTTATAATAAACCATTAGATTGTAACTAAACTCTTCTCCCGAGTTCTGTGAACTACTCTAGCAAATGGATTGAACCCAAGAAGAGAGTCGTGGTGGCCTCTGATTTAGAGCCTATTGGTCAGAAGAGGAGGTCAGAACCTGGACTCAGGACTGACGTCTGAAGAGGCCGACCCTTCACCTGAGGGAGCTGATGCTATCTCCGGGTGCAGGAAGTCAGAACTGAGGTAAACCGTAGGACCCCCAGCTGGTGTCTGAGAAGATCTTGGTGCGGAAAACCCACGCGCCTTGCGCATTTGGTGACCAGAAGGGAAGTGTTCTGAGGGTCGGAAGTGAGGTACGGAGAGTGGAGCGCTGACAGGACAAACGCAGGTTTTCTCTCTTACAGAGCACAAAGCTCCTCTTTCTGGGGTCCGGCTGAGGATGGGGGAGGGCCGGGACTGTTCCTATTCCTAAAAGCAAATAGTCGCAGGCCTGCCTTCAGGCTCACCCGACTCTGCCGTCATTCATGGTCTTCTGCCTCGAGAAGCATCTGAAGCTACTCAGTGAGGAAATCCCGGTTTCTTCAGATGTTCATTCCTTCGGCCTTAGGGAAAATTGGACTGTTAGGGCCTCACTGCTTGGGGCTTTCGACCTACCAAAGCGATGGGAGTCTGGGCCGGGGGCTGGAGGAGCTCGCGGTGCGTCCCCTCCCCAAGCTGCAGGGGCCCCGACAGCTCTGCGAGGCCTGCGCCCTGCGGACAGTTCCCGGGCTCCGGGCTCCCAGGCCACTGCGCGCCGTCCTAGGCTGAGGCTCTGACTCCTCTGTCACCCCCACTCCCCAGAGGCGCAGGAACCCCCTTCCATCCTGGGGGCAGCACGGGCTGAGACTTAGAAAGGCTTAAAAGGAGAGAAAAAAAAAAAAAGAGAGTCCTGTGCTTTCCCTGCCAAGCACGGACAGAGGCCCGCCTGTGCAGCCTGCCTTTGGTGCCCACCTCTGTTCCAGAATAATTCGGCCCCCGAGCGGGCAGGGGGCCCCACGCTGCAGCTCCCCTCTCTCCGGCCCCACAGCTGTCCCTTTATCCTGGTGGCAATTCCCATCAGAGGAGTGTCCCCAGTTCACCTCCGAATAAAACCCCTTTCCGGAAGAAGTGTCCAGAACAATAGTCCTGATGAGCGAGGTGGCATTGCTGGTGGGAAGGGGGATGGTCCCAAAGATGAATTCCCGCTGTCGCTTGGCAACCCTCTCTAGCCCCGGCCGGAAAGGCCCAGGCCAGGCTTGCCCGGTCTCTGCGGTTACCAGCCCCGGCTCTGGGAGACTGCAGGCCCGCGGGTGTCCCCGGCTTGCTCTAGGGGCAGTGCGGCTGTGGCGCCGGCGACAAGCCAGCAGGGGCCCTGATCCTCGGGCGCAGCAGCTTGCGGTGAATGTCCACAGTGGGCACACCGGGATGAGCTGGGTCTTCGTGGGGGTGAGGGGACCCCCCTCCTGCGCCCCTCCCCAGTCCGCTGGGCAGCAGCAACCCCCAGGCCCCTGCAGCTCAAATTCCTACCCGGCCTCGGCCTGAAAGCGCTGCTCATCCTCCAGACCCTTCCCGGGGAGCCTGGTCTCAGAGCGCTGGGGGTGCTGTGGTGGGCGCCACAGGCCCGGCCCAGGTCCCCCGATCAGAGGTCCGCCCCGGCTGCCCAAGTCACCCCACCCTGGGGGCCCCAACCAAAGATTAATGGGTGCAGAGTGTGACTTTCTCTCAGCCTGACTGAGAGGCCTAGAAAGCCACCAGCGCTTACTGTGGGGGCGGAGACTGTCACCAGGCCCGGGTGGCCACTGGACATCTCCCCTACCCCTCCCGCATCCTCCCCTGCCTCTCCCAAGGGCACCCCGCATGCTCAGCCCTGTCTCAGAGTCTGCCTCCAGGGGGGTCAACCGCCACATCCTCCCTTACCTTCTCTGGATGTGACCGTCCTGGCTTCGGACTGAGCACCTTTAGGGCGCGAGCTGAGTTTGTTTCCAAGCCCACAGAGCCCAGGTCCAGGGTACAGTAGGGCCTCAGGAGATGTCTGAGGAATGAATAAATGTAGTCACTTATAAAGTATTGTGACATGAGGGGACATGAAAGGCAGGATGCCTGCGGAGAGGGCACCTCCCTTGGTGCCTTTTGGTGACCACTGCCTTCCCAGAAGAGTACGAGTTTCTTTTATTCTCCACCCACCCCCCACCTTCCCACAGGCAACTCCACTCTCCAGACTGGGACTTGGCTGGACTCCTTCCTCTTCCCCCCAAACTCCATCTATCTTTCTGGACTGAAAACTGGGCTCTGGGATGTGGTCTCTCTGGAGCTACAGAAGAGAAGTCAGGAGCAGAAGCTGTGTCCGCAGCGGAGCCAGTGTGTGGCTGGAGGCTGCTTATTCCAGAATAACAACCTGTGCTCTGCAGCTCCTTCCACATGTAGAAATTTTTCTTTTAGTTGATTCCTAGTGATTTTTAACCTTTGAACTTTTCATTAAATGGCCTGTTTCTAGTGAGATCAATGTGCTGCTCACACCAGGTCAGTCCCAGGGCCTATATGGCGATGGCAGCCATAGCACTGGCCCAGATGGAGGAATGGCATCTCGAGTTGGGGCACAGTTAGCTATCAAGGTGGGGAGCTTGGGAAGAGCAGCAGTTTCTTCCATGTTCCTTGGAGGTGGTTCAGAGGCAGGGGTTCCCATCTCCATCACACCCATGGAGGAGAGGGGAATGGTCATTCCTCTGAGAGGGAAAGCTCTGATAAACTGGACATGAGGGACCCCAGTGGGCACTCCCCAGCTTCGTGGGTCTCATGTTATAACCCCTACGGACCTTGGGACTATGACGTTAGGGGCTTTAGTGTTATTGCCCGGGTCTACTTTTGAATAATCTGGGCCCAGCCACCACCGGCTCTAGAGGCTCCTTGCTGGGCCTCCTTGAGGACTGGAAGAAAATTGGCCGACAGGAAAAATCGACAGAGAGTCTTGGCTCCTTATGGAGGACTTGCCTCCTCTCCTAAGCAGGCCAGGCCCATTCCCTGTGTCATCTCAAGCCCAAAGTGGCTCCCTCTGATGTGACACTGGGGGCCCTCCTGAGGGAGGACATGCCTCTCATTTGTGGCCACGCAACTGTGTGTGTGGACATCAACCCATAAACAAGGGCTGCCTGTGCTGGCCAACAGATGCGTAAGGCAATCAGAATGCAATTTTATGTGTAGTCTCTCTGCATTCCTGATGATCTCTAATATTGCTCATCCTTCCCTGCCCCTGCAAGAGCTCCAGTGGGCCTCCAAGATGTTTTTACTTATTTTAGGTAACAGATGATCCTAGAGTCATTTCAGGCTCCAAGTGCTGACTCCACCCGGCAATGAGCCTGTCGAGTCCCCAGGAGCAGTCAACATTCTGAACCCGATAAGAGGCCCGACTCTGTCTCCTTCCCCAGTGGCCGCTGTGGACCAGAAGCTAGCATTTGGGAACTGGGTGGCGGTCTGGTTGACTTCTCAGTCTCTCTGGGGCTGGCCCCCAGGTGGTGGGGCACGGGGGAGGAAGAGGAAGAAGGTATGGAAAAGCCTCGCTTCATAGATGGGATCGTCATAAACTGGCCTCACCTCTCAGGGCCAGCCAGTCATCTAAAGGCAGCTCTCCATCTCTTGGGGTGCTTTCATGAGCAAGCTGAGGTTCTCCAAGCTCCCCTCCCTGACAGTGCCTGTGGGCCCCCACGCCAGGGCATTTCTCTTTAGACGGATTACTGACACTCCTTCTTCAGCTTTCAGCTGTTTACTTCCATTTTAGGGACATCTGGGTGGCTCTGTCCATTAAGTGTTTGACTTCTGACTTGGGCTCAGGCCATGATCTCAGGGTCCAAGTCTGGCTCACGCTCCGCATGGAATCTGCTGGATATTCTCTCTCTCTCTTCGCCCCCCCCCCCACCCTTCTCGCTCTCTTTAAATAAATAATGTTTTTAAAAAGAACATTTTTAAAAGTGCTTTCTCATTTAGCATTCCAAGTAATTCTGTGACTTTGGTAGTTTTTATACAAAGCAATCAAGGCTCAGAAATGTCTCAGATAGACTTAGATTTAGATGCAAGTGACAGAAAAATCCAAAATAATGACTTAAATAGGATAGATGTGTATTTCTCTCTCATCTGAAAGAAGTCCGCAGATAGACAATCCAGACCTTACAAGGTTAGTGTTAGAACCTGAGCTTCCTCTATCTTGTTGCTTTGCCATCCTCAGCATTAGCTTCCGCTTTATGGCGTAATATGGCTGCTCAAAGCTTTAGCCAGCAGAAAGCAAGAAGGGCCAAAGAGGTACACCCTCTTCCTTTAAAGACATTTTCTGGAATTTGCACACGTGCTACTTTCCTTTACAGTTCATTGGCTAAAGCTTAGTCACATGGCTAGACCTAGCCACAAAGGAGACTGGGAAATGCAGTCTTTATTCCAGGGAACCATTTAAAAATCAGAGCTTCTGTTATCCAAGGGATGGATATTGGGCTAAACAATGAGCAATTTCTGCTATGTATATTAAATAATTTGCCCAGAGTTTTCCAGTTGAACTCTGTCTACAGAAGACGTTGGTGACACCAGAGGGGAGAGGAGGTAAGGGCATGGGAATGTGAGGAGGTGGGAGCTTAGGGTGATGTCTGCCCTGCGTCCTGGGAGATGGCTCCAGGGGCTCCTGTCTGCTCTGCTGAAAGTCTGGTGGCTTTGCAGGAGTCTGGTCGACTAGCTAGCCACCCAAGTCTTCACTGCCGCGTGGCTCTGGCCATTGGGCCTGGGGGCTAAGGCTGGCAAGGCAGAGCAGAGAGGAAGAGTGCCAAAGTCAGTGTTGAAAGGGTGGGAAGGGGGAAAAAGTAGAGCAGGTTTCATTTCCTTCCAGCTTCCTGCACTCTCGCTTCTCTTCAAGTTGTGTGGACTCGTGGCTCCATTCCACTTGAGCTAATACCTGGTGAGCTTTCACCCCATGGAAGATCCCAGATAGGCCCTGGGGAGATTGTTGGGGAAGGTCATTGCAAAGATGTGACTGCCGGTTGACCTGTGAACTGAACCTGGGCAATCTGAGGCTGGGTAGCAAGAAGACCTGGAATCTGAATCCTGATATTTTGACTCCACATTACAAACAATCAAGATGAATGAAAACAAGCCTAAGCAAACCCAGCTCTCTCCAGGGTAGAGACCCCTAATGCCAACACCAGACGTGGGTACCACACCTTACAGTTTACAGAACATCCTCAGTCTCTTTTCCAGGCAATGATCCAGGGCCACTAATGGCTAACGGAAGCATCTCAACCACCAGACCCACTGAGGGCAGGGGCAAACAGCCAGCATGCTTCGGGTAACCCCAGGGGGCAAGGCAGAGCTCAGAATGGTCTCATAGCAACGGTTTTCATACCAATGGCCTTAAGTTGGCAAGGTGAAAAGGATCTGACCCTCATTGCTCTCTAGGGTACACAAGATTTTGAGGAAATAAAAAATGTTTAACATAGGGATGCCTGGATGACTGTGGTTGAGCGTCTGCCTTCGGCTCGGGTTGTGATCCCGGGGTCCTGGGATCGAGTCCCACATCAGGCTACCCATGGGGAGCCTGTCTCTCCTTCTGCCTATGTCTCTGCTTCTCTCTCTGTGTCTCCTATGAATAAATAAATAAAATCCTTAAAAACAACATTTAACACAGATATTTAAGCAAGCGTAAATTATTTAGAGCACTTGTAAGTTTTCAGTAACGTGGAGAGTCATTGACTCTGGCAGGTGGGGCAGGCAGGTTCTCAGGAGAAGGGATCCCCCAGAATGTCCTACCACGAAGCTAAGTGCCCGGAACGCTGTGGTGGGCGAGTACTGGGATTTAGTAGCGTATGCCAATTCCCATACCTTTCATCAGGACAGGAAGAAGGGAATGAGTTTCCAGAAGCCCTCTCAGAAGCTACACTGATGTACCGTTTCCATTCTTTTTGACAGGATTGTTAGCATCTCTGGGCAGGGCTGTGTTACTGTTTCAGCATTAATAGCCCTTGAAGGGCTCCTGACACCTCTGGGGAGTAGCTGTGGGCTACATCAGCACTATGTGGGTCTGAGCTCTAAAAGGGTGTCTTCTGACCCTAATCCGAACCCCCATCTGGATTTATGGGCTCCAACCTCTGCACAGGGGGTAGGTGGAGGGGTTACTCAGGTTCATCCGCGGGATGATCAGCCTCTGGCTGGAGCTGCCGTTACATAAGTTGGGACTCTGCTTAAAGCCCCAGCTCTGTGAGATTCCCCCGTTTTGCACAACCCTAGGGCAGAAGCCACATCCTCATTGTGTAAATTCGGTTTTAACCGCAGACCAACCAACCAGCAGGTGCCTTGCTAGACAAGGAGGCAAGGAGGGGCCTGACCCACTGAGGAGTGCTTTCTTTTAATAAAGAGGGAGGGGTTTTTTTTGTTTGTTTGTTTGTTTGTTTGTTTTTTTTGGAGAATGGGGATCAAGGGCCTCAGGATTTCAGATTAGAACACTGTGTGAGGGGATCCCTGGGTGGCGCAGCGGTTTGGCGCCTGCCTTTGGCTCAGGGCGCGATCCTGGAGACCCGGGATCGAATCCCATATCGGGCTCCCGGTGCATGGAGCCTGCTTCTCCCTCTGCCTGTGTCTCTGCCTCTCTCTCTCTCTCTCTGTGGGACTATCATAAATAAATAAATTTAAAAAAAAAATTAAAAAAAAAAAAAAAAGAACACTGTGTGAGAGATTTCATCTTGAACGCTGTTAGGTCACTGTTTCAACAGGTGATGAAAATGAACAACTGGTTAAAATGCTGGTGTAATGCTATTATAAACATTTTAGTTTGGACACATCCTTAGAAAAACTCATCCTTAGAAAAATTGGCAAAACAATTTATGGAAACAACTCACCGTTGGCCAGTGAATTGAATTAATACACATAAAACCTGGCGGGGGGCGGAATTCTAAGAGCTGAGTTGAGAGAACAGTGGATGGTAGAAATAAACCTTTTTTTTTTTTTTTTATCTTGAAGCTATAATAAAAGTGAATTCAATAAATAGGCTACAGGATTCATGGAATTGAGTCATAAGAAAAACAAACACAAAATCCTGTGGTTCAGGCTACATAAAGATAAGCAATTCAGAGTCTGTTGCTTTAATTACAGGCTCTTTCCTGTTTATACAAAGAGTATGTCAAGGAATTGATGCAAATATGCTTCTGCCCACTATTCTCTTATTTCCCCTTTCTCGCTAAAATTACTTGCTGCAGCAGTTGTACGAATTGAATGAGATTCTTTTTAAAAAAAGTGGGGGGTGGACACCTGGGTGGCTCAGTGGTTGAGTGTCTGCCTTTGGCTCAGGTCGCAATCCTGGGGTCCTGGGATTGAGTTCTCCATTCAGGCTCCCTACGGGGAGCCTGCTTCTCTGCCTATGTCTCTGTCTTTCTCTGTGTCTCTCATGAATAAATAAATAAAATCTTTAAAAAAAAAAAGAATGAGATACTATGTGTCACTAAGCTTCATGGGAAAGAAAAACTAAATAAATGCAGTTAAATTGAAATGAATAGCACTTTTTTTGTTCTTTCTTCTCCTTTTTCCATCCTCCTCTGCCTTGTTGGTTCTTCTTGAGAACTACATCCCTGGGCCAGTGCTCTTGTGGCCCTGCTTTCCAGGAACTTTGCTCATTTGTATACTCAGTCAATATTTATTCAGTTCCTATGATGTATCAGGCTCTCTCCAGGGCCCCGGAGACTCCATGTTTAAGGATGACAAAGTCCCTGCTTACATTTGAGGGTAATAATCGAACAGATGAATAATTCTGTGGTATAATTTCAAGTCCTGTAAAGTGCTATGAAGAAAGAAGAGGAGAGTAATGGGATAGAGACCGGCAGGTGGGGGATATTTTATGTGGAAAGACCAGGGTACCCTCTCTAGACAAGACAGAGCAGTGTCCTGAATGAGGTAAGGAGTAAATCCACAGGAGGATCTGGGCAAAGTACATGGCAGAGGCAAAAGAAATAGCAGGTGCAAAGGCCCGGAGGTGGGACACAAGATTGGTGTGATCTTACGAAAACAAAAAGGCCAGTGTGGCTGGAGCAGAGTAAACTGGGGAGAAGGTTGTTGGTGAGGAGCCTAGAGGCATGGCCAGGGGCCAGGCCACATAGGGCCTCGTGGGGCATGCTAAGGAGTTTGTTCAGAGTGTGTTTTAGGATGGACTAAAGGTTATTGTAGGGTTTGAGTCACAATACTGTTTATATGTTTTAAAAGGATCAGTCTGTCTACTGGAGAATACAAAAGGGCAAAATAGAAGCAGAAAGGCCACTTAGGGTGTTAATGAAGAGAAGGAGAAGCAGTGTAACATAGTGGTAAGACTCTGGAGCCAGACTGCTGGGGTTTGAGGCATGCCTATGCCATTAAGGAGCAGTGTGAACATAGCCAAGTTAAATAACTCCTCTGTGCCTTAGTTTCTTGATATGTAAAATGGAGATGATAATAGTAAGGTCTGCTACCTTGTGCAACTCCAGGTGGAATCAGCCCCTGGAGCCCAGTGAACACACTGTGAACGTTACCACTTGGAGTTGTGCAACACAGTGGTCTTAGTAATGATTTCTAACTTGGGTTAAAGAGTCAAACACAGAAAACGTGCCTAGGACAATGCCTGGCACCCCAGAAGAGCTTATTAGCTACTATTTGTGGTCGTGGTGAGAGACAATGGTAGTGTGAATGTAAGTGGCAACAGCAGTGGTGGTAAGTGCTCAAGTTTGAAATAAAATGTAAGGAAGAGCCTGTGCTAGGTCCCAGGGGCACACCGGCCCTGATGATGACACTCAGGGGTACATCTTTGCTAAGACTTCTAGGTGGGTTTTTTCAGTCTGATTCATTTTGGAGCTGGGTTTTTTTTTTTTTTTTTTTTTTTTTTTTTTTAGCATCTTTCCTACCAGTATGTTTCCCACCTAAATTGATGAATGTATGTAATATGTAATTGATAGAGTGATCATGAGAGTTAAGCAAGACACTGCATGTAAGTCCCCCACCATAGTGCCCAGTGTATTTTATGTTGCTCTTTTTTAAAAAAAGATTTTATTTATTTATTCATGAAAGACACACACACACACACACACACAGAGAGAGAGAGAGAGAGAGAGAGAGAGAGAGAGGCAGAGACATAGGCAGAGGGAGGAGCAGGCTTCCTGCAAGGAGCCCGATGTGAGACTCGATCCCAGGTCCTGGGATCACACCCTGAGCGGAAGGCAGATGCTCAACTGCTGAGCCCCCAGGTATCCCACATTTTACGTTTTAATCAATGTAAGCTGTCATCATCACCATCATCACCAACCACATCGCCATCTGAGTGCTCAGTGTTCCTACAGAACCCATGTACATACACCTCTATCTCCATAGGAGAGACCCTCAGTGGTTTTCCCCTCTTGTGATGATAGTTAAAGAGTGCAGAGCCTTCAGGAATTGCTGTCTTGAAGCCACAGTGTCCCTGAGGTCTTTTCGGTAGTTCCTGAGATGCCTGTCCTTGTCCTGATGCCTTGGCCTTTCATGGCCCCCAAAGGGCTCAAATAAGAACCAGCCCAACCAGGAAAAGAAGCACCAGAACACGTAGAAAAACATATGATATGATTCATTTTTATTTCATCGATCTCACCAATCATGGAACCCAAGTCAACCATTTGAGAATAAGAAATTTGTTTAGGTTCTATTCTTTTTTCTCACCCACTTGGCCCCAATGAATCTCAGACACGAGTGCTGGAGGTGGCAGGGGCACCCAGCAGGCCCTAGAGTGCAGGTGTTCCTCATCCCCCAGAATGGCGGCCTTGGGGGTAGGAAGTGTGGGCAGCTCTAGGTGGCCGCTCTTCCCCTTCAGCCCTTAGGTTGCAGTCGTATTGCTGTCTGATTACTCATGCATGAGGTAATCTGCCCATTTTATTTGTTCTTGGAGGTGTGAGCTATATTAATTCCTTCTCGAAAGTTATAAAGATGAGGCCCCAGCTAATAACTCAACCTAAAAAGAGGCACCATTTTGTCGTTCTCGGGCTCGGGAATGCTGCCGCCCTGAGCGTGGGCCGCTCATCATGGGAATGACTCAGCCTATCGCTCCTGTGTTAGTCAGGTTTAACTGTCTTTGGTCTTGACTCAACACTGGCTGGGACAACGCAGGAGTGATAGGAGCTGTATCCAAATGTGTTACCGGGTAACCGTTTACTTGACCTACCCGGGTACTCTGCGCACACTCGGCCTTCCTCCCCGGGCCCTTCCTGTCCTCTCTCTCTCTCCCTCTTTCTCTGGGTGTGTCTGTCCCTTGCTGCTCACCTGCCTGCTTCCCTCCGCTCTCTTTTGGATCCCTTTCCTAATCCCTCTCTTCCTCTCGCTCCCCTTCTCTCCCGCCTCAGCCCCTATTCTCCAGCCAGCCTGGTGGTTCACCGAGAGTGTGCAGGGTCAGGTGAGAGCTCCAGCGGTGACAGGACTGAGCCAACCAACTTCATGTCTGTATCTGCCGGGTCAGGATGATTCTAGTGACTTTGGACATGCATTTGGCCAGGCGCTCCTTGAACGTTAAAGGTTCACTTGGAATTGGCCAAGAGGGTATTTGGAAAACAGTAAATGCTCACTAAGCCTTGCCCAAAGCAGGATGCTGAGAGCTGGGGAGGAAACAGGAACTGGATGTGGCCCTTCCAGGAGCTACCAGTCTAGGTAGCCAGGGAGTTGAGGGACCACATGCGGTCTCCTGGGAAATAGGAGACTAAAGACAGGCGGACAGTGCCAGACAAACATATGATATGATAAGACAGTGCAGGTGGTGCCAGCTGGTGCATTCCAGAAGGCATCAGCTGCTGTTACCTTTGGAGTTTGGCCTGGATGGAACTCTGGCAGCCAGACAGAAGAGGAGACCAGGGATTCAGCTGCAGAAGGGGGAACATCTGCCCATGGCCATGAGGTTCCTCGGGCCGCTTGGGCTGGAGCTTAATGAGGAGCCCCTTCTTTTGTTGAACCCCTGCACTGGCACCCCTCTCTGCCCCCTCTCCAAGACTGAGGAAGGGACCCCAAATCAATGCGTGCAGATTTCCTGAGGCACGGAGTTAGCACTGATGAGCAGGACCCTCAGCTGCAAAGCATCATGAAGCCATAGTGTCCTACAGCTGGGTGACCCACTCTCCATCCTCAATAGGGACAGTGACTCAGTAAAGTCGGTCCTGCTAGTTTCTTTCTTTTTAAAGAAATAGAGAGAGACAGAGACACAGGCAGAAGGAGAAGCAGGCTCCCTGCAGGGAGCCTGATGCGGAACTCGATCTCAGGACCCTGGGATCACACCCTGGGCCAAAGACAGAGGCTCAACCACTGAGCCATCCAGGTGCCCCGCTCCCTCTAGTTCTTAATACTTATCAGCTGAATTGGCTTAGCTGCTCAGAAGCCGATTACTGAAACCTGCAGCATCAGCCCCTTTCCCCCCAGGCTGAGGACATCACACACGTTAGCGTCCGATGCTCCAGGGGCATGAGGTGAGGTGGCCGGCTGGAGGCAAGCGGAGAAGGAAGGGGGTTGGTCCGTGCCCGTGTGTCCACCCCAGGCAGGTGGCGATCCACCCAGATGAACACTGTTTACACTGCGTGGACATGGAATTCCTTGTGTCACTGCTTTTATGAGAAGGATGGGCCAGGATCTTTCTGGGGAATGGCTGGGAGACTCCCGTGGCCTCCTAAGGTGGGTCCTTGTGGTTCTGCAACTTGGTGAGGGCAGAGGACGGAGAGAGTCTTTCCTGAGCCCTGGCATTTCTAGATGTGCTTCGGGGAAGGAAAGCAAGGAGGGTGGCAGTCCTGAGGAGAGTCAGTCCGCTTCCCCCAGGAGGCTGACTGTTGGTGCACAGAGGGGAGGACCAAGGGGTTGGCAGAAAGGACTTAGTGTGGCATTTGCCGAAGCAACTCTCGACTTCCTTCAGGAAGAAAGCCCCCATGTTATAATCTTGTGACTTCTGTCCCCCCCCCCACAACTTTGCACAAAGTACCCCCCGAAAATATGCTCACGGAGGCTTGTTCCCTTAATCACGTCTTCCTTATGGGTGATGGTCTCCCTACTTCGTTTCACTCTCTTTGCTGACTCACAGGTTGCCTTGAAAGTTGCACTTTTGCACCTTGGAAGATAATTTTATAACACCACAGCTGCTCCCTGGCCTGTGTGCTGTGTGACTTAGTGTGTTATAAGTGTGATAACAATGTCTGAAACCAAAGTTCATGGCCCAGATTAGTGGATATTTAGGACGAATTTCCTGGTTCCATTTCCAGATCTCCCTCTCCCTCAATTGGGTATTTAGAAAATGTCTAAATAGCAATGCAATAATAATAATAGTAATAATAGGGATGCCTGGGTGGCTCAGTGGTTGAGTGTCTGCCTTCGGCCCAGGGCATGATCCTGGAGTCCTGGGATCAAGTCCCATATAGGGCCCCCTGCATGGAGCCTGCTTCTCCCTCTACCTGTGTCTCTGCCTCTGTCTCTGTCTCTCATGAATAAATAAATAAAATCTTAAAAAAATAATAATTAATAATAATAATAAGACTAACTTGATTTACTTCTGTTTCTACTACTAAAAAAAAAAAAAAGAGAGAGATTTTCCAGGTTCCACATTTCAATAGCAATAAAGTAACACAATGAGTCCTGGAAGCAAGGGAGAGAGAGGGGGTAAGTGTTTCTAATATTTAATGACTATCTGTGATGTGCCAGGCACCATGAAGGCTTTGCATACATTTTAACCCTCACAGGAATGGGGTGTTAAAAAGTGTGATGGGTCTCATTTCCCGGTTGAAGAAAGTAGGGCTCAGAAAGATTAAGTACAAGTTCTCACGGCCAACAGAAGACGCAGCCAAGACCATGGTCTGCATCTGCATGGCCAGGCTCCTTCCCAGCACAACAGACTGTCCACAAAACCCAGCATGCCTTCCTCTGCCACTGGAGTCTCCCTTGACCATCTAGCTGTACGGGCAATGGCCACTGCCTTTCTTGTAGTGTCGATGCAACCTATCTCTATTCTTGTCTGTGGAAAAGCAGAAACATCTACTTAATGCTAAAAAACTTTTTAGATATAATGGTTTTATGATTTATAGACTTCTTGAATCCATGCGACTTACTTTTTACCACAACCCTGTATGATAGGTATCATTGTTTGGGATTATGGTAAACACCTGTGGTATTTGACGGCTGGTGTCCATTTTTTTTTTTCTTTTTTCTGGCATCACTCTTCTTTCACCAAAGTCCATGTGTTTTGTCTGAGGCTGTACCACCCACTGGTCTAGACCCTAACCTAGCCAGTGAGGGCATATCATCTCTGATTGGTTTAGAGGTGAGCACATCAAATGAGCACACTGGGCCAATCAGAGCAAATGGGAGTCAGCTCCAGAACTTTGGTGAGGCCCATGCTCAAGCGGCACTCTTTTTGTGATGGTGCCACTAATTGTCTTTGCCTGATTTGGGAAAGCCTGGGCTGAAAATGGAACTGAGACAGGGGAAAGTAGAGCTGAAGAAGAGGCAGGGAACAGGTTTTGATGACAGTATTTGGGCCCCCAGGTCCAGTGGTGCTCTAAGTCCCAGGAACCTGGACTTTTCAATGTATTATGCTGAGAAATTTGCTTTTGCTTAATCTACTTTGGATTGGATTGGTTTTCTTTTTTAAGATTTTATTTATTTATTCATGAAAGACACACAGAGAGAGGCAGAGACATAGGCAGAGGGAGAAGCAGGCTCCCTGAAGGGAGCCTGATGTGGGACTCGATCCCGGAACTCCAGGATCACACCCTGAGCTGAAGGCAGACACGTAACTGCTGAGCCATCCACCCAGGTGTCCCTGGATTGGGTTTTTATCATTTTATTATATATTATTCAAGCTCTTGTTCCCCATCATCAAAGGAAATTTGATTGAGGTCATTGTCTTCATCATCGTCAACCTTATTGACTGCTTGTTAATTGTGGAATCTGGGAACAAAGGCATCTAGCCTCAGAGATTTCATATCTGTTATGGGGTGACAGGGTGTGGAGAGGGAGTGGGTGCTGATAATACTGATAATAGCATAAGGTATTATGGACTACAGATTGCACTGAAATCTACCCTCCCATTATGCTGAGTGAAGTCAGTCAGTTGGAGAAGGACAAACATTATATGGTCTCATTCATTCGGGGAATATAAAAAATAGTGAAAGGGATTAAAGGGGAAAGGAGAGAAAATGAGTGGGAAATATCAGAGAGGGTGACAGAACATGAGACACTCCTAACTCTGGAAAATGAACAAGGGTAGTGGAAGGGGAGGTGGGCCGGGGGATGGGGTGACTGGGTGACGGGCCCTGAGGGGGGCATTTGACGGGATGAGCACTGGGTGATATGCTATCTGTTGGCAAATTGAACTCCAATAAAAAAATATACCCCCCCCCAAAAAAAAGGAAGGGAGAAAAAATAAATCCACCCTCCCTCTTTCCCTTCCTTCTCCTTGATCTCTCCCTCATTGGAAAGGATAAGAAGGAGCCCAGAGAACTGACAGAACAGGAGAAGTAGAAGGGAGAAGTGGTGTTTGGGGACATTGTTGAAAAGGAAATAGGACCTCCATGTGAAATGCACATTAGGCAATATCAGATGTAACACAAGATAGTTGGTGAGAGATCAGATATGAAAACACACCTTTCGGTGGCATGCACAGAGGTGAAAGATGTCCAAAGCCTATGCAAGGAAGGGAACGCCGGGCACTAGCACTGAGCCATAGAAAACACCATGAGTTAGCACCAGGGTCATTCAAGGGAAAGCTCCCGTAGACAAGTTTACCTTAGAACACAGAGTAGGTGTGTCTTCAAATACATATATCGATTTTCAGAAAATGCAGACTCTCGCTAAGGTCATAAAATGTAGTATTTCCTGCATCACTCATTAATTTCTTTGGCAGCTGAAGAAAATGTGAGTATTTAGGACAAAATGCCTTCAGCAATTTTGAAAATAATTTCAGAATGTCAGAGAATTACTCTACTTTTCATATGTAATTTTGTATGGACTAAATTTGGAATGAAAACAAAACAAAATGCCCACTCAAGTGATAAGACTGTGGTATTATTGTAGAGCAGAGCCTCGTGTAAATCAAGAGTCTTTTAATTATTACTTAATTAGTTGATTATTTTGAGAAGTCTGTAGCCTTGAAAGTATATCACATGAGAAGATAGTACACTGACTAGAACTGTTACTGGAAATTTGTATGTATGGATTTTGTTTTTTCCTGGTTTCATGGAGCCAACCCTTATTTATCTAGAAAAAGAGAGAGAAGAAACAGGGGGGCATATCACATTCCTAAATTTATAAATTAATTTATAAAATTAATTTATAAAATTAATTTATTTAATTTATAAATTAAATGCTGGTCTTCTGGACAATTGTGGTAGACCAAGAGTCATGTTTTCAAGGCCACTTGATTTTCACTGCATTTCCCTACTTTCCCCTGGGTAAGCGCCCTGCCTCCGCATCACAGGCTCTTTGTACACATTTATTTATTGAGGATGAGGCTGATGATGGCATCAGTCCTTTTCCAACAAAGTCCCCTGAAGATAAAACTCAGGTTGGCTGTGCAGAGTTCCAGCCCGGATCCAGAGCGGAGCACAACTCTGAGGGCTGGGACCCACACAGGAGTGCACTTGACATCTAAGATGCTACTTTTCTCATAGTGCAGAGCTGTCCCCTCACTGCAGGATGTTTAGCATCCCTGGCCCATTCACTAAATGCTGGCAATACTCCCCCACCCCCATCACTGTGACAACCGTATCACCACCCGCATTTCCAAGGGCCCTCCAAGAAGTACTAGTCCTCTTTCTTAGTTGATAACTGCCAGTGGATCGCCTCTTTGGATCTGAAGATGTTAGCTCTGGGGAACTCAGAGGGTTAAGTGTTAAAAGATAAACTGAGGCATAGATAAAAAATTTAAAGAGTTTATTTGAGCAAAAATTGATTTCGAAGAGGCAGCGCCAAACCAGAAGTTGTCAAAAGTGCTTCGAGGACAGGAACTGAGGGTATATGTACTTGGGGAGACTTATATAAAAAAGTAGAGGAGCAAAGATAGGAAATTACGTGACTGGCTGTAGCTTAAAGTCTAGTTGGCTGTTTGTGGTTGGTTGTCCTTAGGGTTTGATTTCATAACCTTGAGGCACTTTCAGGCTTAGATTTGGGTAGCTTTCCATAGGCTGTCATGACATTAGAGCCTCCCCCCAGTCTAACGGCCTCCTCCTTTAATTAACCTAAGAGACCTACATGCCTAACCCAACCTTAGGCCACCATCCATTTCTGCTATGGACATGTTCCTTTCATCTCTTTGGTTGTCAGGCAGAAATAGCAGGTACATTAGGATCTCATTCAAGACCACTGTCCATCTGACTTTCCATCTACATTATATCCAAATACTGTAGACCTTCTGCATTAGAATTAAGACTTTGGAGTTATTCCCCGAGATGGAAAAGTTCCAGAAATGTAGAAGCCTAGGAAGTGGTATGGAGCTAAAAAGATATAGGGAGCAGCAGCCCTTTCTTGGAGCAACACACAGCTTATGAAACCCTTCTTGCAGTGGAGGTGTGCTGAGACGCACCCACTTTGCACTTGCCCTGACTCTGCGTCTTTCCAGGCGTGCTGCTTTATTTCCTGGTGATCCTGAGGTCTGGGGCCCGTAAAGTGAAGAAACTGTCATTAGCTATGCTATTGTATTACTGAGAAAAGACATTTGAAGGATTTTTTTTTGGGGGGGGGGTAACAGAACTTGGCTTTAGTGGTGGGATACATGGGATGTCCAGGTCTGCTATCCTAAGAGTATTAAGCTGTGGTTTCCACAATCTTTGCAAGGCCACATGGCTGGCCATCCCACTGTCAAGTATACTGGATCAAAATGCCAATCTGGGCAGTTGCTTTAAGGTGCCTTATAACTGCTTCCTTAGATATAATAACTTATCTTAAAAGATATAATAACTTATTTAGAATGGAACAACCACTCGGCCCTCAGGAATATAATTATTTGGACCACCAAAAGCAATGTAGAGGATTGTTGATGGTCTCTAGAAACTTGGAAAATGTAATGTAATGATAAAGAGGAGAACAGTCATTGGCATTCTGGATTCAAGTCGTAGGTTTACCCGCCCGGCTGTGTGACCTTGGGAAAGTTATTTAACCTCTCCTATCCTACCATTCTCAGGTGCAAAATAGGAACGGTAATAATATAACGAGGATTAGGACAGGGCGTTGTTGAGAGGATTACGTGAAATAAAGTACATGACGAATTTTGTCCATTCCTGGCATGTATTTATTACTCAATACTTTGCAGTTATTATGATATTCCCTACGGAAAGAGGAATGGGCACTTGAGAAAGTAAGGCTTTTGTGGGAGAGAGAAAGTAAGGGGAGAAGGGAGGTGAGGCCAAAGAAGTAAAAACCCTTTCTACATTACATTACAAATGTATTTTATTAATGTTAACAAAATATTGTTGCATTTTGTCATACAGTTTCAGAGAAAAATAGGAGCATAGGAAAAAAGCAAAAACTTGTGGTGACGTGTATGGAGTTATTCGAAGAACTAGCTTTAAGAAGCAAGAATTTGAAAGCCTTTGAGTTAAGATGCTAGTATTTATAGCAGGTCACCTTGCCCACCAAGAAGCCCCATTAATCCAGATTCTTTAGAGATCTGAGGGATTTCTTACATTCCTCTAGGGGCGGCTGCATGAGCCCCACTTAAGGGCAGAGATTCCAAGGCCCCAGATTGTACTGAGGATAACAAAGCCACCTTCTGGACAGCCGCAAGGAGATCAGAGATTGTGTCTCTCAAAAAGCAGGAGACGGCTGCTCACGGGGCAGCACTGTGTAGGGTTAATACCCAAAGAAATACATGTGGGCTGAACTTGATTTTAACTTGAAAAAAAGAAAAACCTGCTGACAGTTGTATTTCCGATTAGAAAGCCCTGTGGGAAGGTGGGTCTAAGGAGTTTCTAGGAATGAATGACAGACAGGAGATATGCCACATGTCTGGCAGTAAGGAGGGAAGGTCTCGGATTGCCACTTACCTACCATCCACTGAGACCCATTTCTTCTTCAGGGCTCTTGCCAGTCTCCTCTCTTCCGAGAAGCATTTATTAATGCTGCCCATACTGGAAATGATGATGAGAGCATATTAATAGTAACTAGTCATTACCATTCATGTCAAACCCACCAGGTGCTAGGCACCATGCTAGGAGCTTACCACATAATATCTCTTTCTTAACAATCCAATCCTAGAAACAGTCTAACATGCTTTACACGTATCCTCTCTAATTCTTACAACAAGCAAAATAAGTTTATCATCTTTTGCAGATGAAGAGGTGTACGTAGAGAGGCTGTAGTATGCCTAGGGCCTCACGGCCTGCTGCAGCTGCAGCTGGCATGTAGACCCTGGCCTTCCCGAGGGCAAGGGTATATTGTATCCACACAACATGACCCCATAGCCCATTGTTCTGCAGGAGATCCTCTGCAAATGTTGATTTATTAAATGATTCAAATTAATATTTGCCATCTATACCCAGGGATAGTACTCTATGACGTGCCTTTGTGTGTACATCCTGGGAGTGGCAAAAAAAAAGAATGTGGACGTGGTCTTTGAGAGTGCTCTGGGCACCAGCACCCATCTGCCCTGTGCTGCCAGCAGCTGACCCTCTCTCACATCTCAGAGGATGCCAGGATTTAGAGCTGAAACTCTCCTCACAGACTATCTGGCCCTACTCTCTTCATTTTATAGATGTTGCCATCCATTAATCTATAGGTCTATGGCCTTTATGAGTGAGGCCCAGAGAGGCTGAGTGAGTCGACTAAGGTCACACAGCTAGTGAGTGGCCAGGAGGGACCATGAATGTGGGTCACCTCCCAGACCCACATCTAGGCCCTTTTCCATTATACAACAGCAAGATAGGGTGTGAGGGAACGTTAGAGCAGAAGGGGTCTGGTCTTTCCTAACTGATGACAGTGAGGCTGTGTGTCCTGCCGTGGAGCTGAGCTAGAGTAACACAGACCACTTGCTTGCCCACCACGGTCTGCCCAGGAAGCACTTAGCAGCAGCCAAAGGTGCATCTTTGGGGCAGGGGGATGCCTGTCTGGACCATTTTGTCTGCCAAGAGTCAGGCCTCAGGCAAAGGTTTATTTTCTGAAAGTATAATTGTGCATGCTTTCCTAAAGACCCATTGTGATGTTCACCCAAACAGGCTAGATTATTTCTGGCTTGCTTTGCTTATTTCAGCTTTCAACTATTATCCTCGTCTAAACATTCCAGGACAAACCATAGTTGTGGACATCTAGGTTAATTATTTTATTTTTTAAAATAAAAAAAAATTTATTGGAGTTTTATTTGCCAACATATAGCATAACACCCAGTGCTCATCCCGCCAAGTGCCCCCCTCAGTGCCTGTCACCCAATCACCCCTCCCCTTCTATTACCCCTTGTTCGTTTCCCAGAGTTAGGTGTCTCTCATGTCCTGTCACCCTCTCTGATATTTCCCATTCATTTTCTCTCCTTTCCCCTTTAATCCTTTTCACTATTTTTTATATTCCCCTGAATGAATGAGACCATATAATGTTTGTCCTTCTCCGATTGAGTTGCTTCACTGAGCATAATACCCTCCAGTTCTATCCATGTCGAAGCAAATGGTGGGTATTTGTCTTCTCTAATGGCTGAGTAATATTCCATTGTGTATATAGACATCTTCTTTTTTTTAAATTTTATTTATTTATGATAGCCACAGAGAGAGAGAGAGAGAGAGGCAGAGACATAGGCAGAGGGAGAAGCAGGCTCCATGCACTGGGAGCCCAATGTGGGATTAGATCCCGGGTCTCCAGGATCGCGCCCTGGGCCAAAGGCAGGCGCCAAACCGCTGCGCCACCCAGGGATCCCTAGACGACATCTTCTTTATCCATTCATCTGTCGATGGACACCAAGGCTCCTTCCACAGTTTGGCTACTGTGGACATTGCTGCTATAAACATCGGGGTGCAGGTGTCCTGCCGTTTCACTGCATCTGTATCTTTGGGGTAAATCCCCAGCAGTGCAATTGCTGGGTCGTAGGGCAAATCTATTTTTAACTCTTTGAGGAACCTCCACACAGTTTTCCAGAGTGGCTGCACCAGTTCACATTCCCACCAACAGTGCAAGAGGGTTCCCCTTTCTCCACATCCTCTCCAACATTTGTTGGTTCCTGTCTTGTTAATTTTCCCCATTCTCACTGATGTGAGGTGGGATCTCATTGTGGTTTTGATTTCTATTTCCCTAATGGCCAGTGATGCAGAGCATTTTCTCATGTGCTTGTTGGCCATGTCTAGGTCTTCCTCTGTGAGATTTCTGTTCATGTCTTCTGCCCATTTCATGTTGGATTGTTTGTTTCTTTGCTGTTAAGTTTAGTAAGTTCTTCATAGATCTTAGATACTAGCCCTTTATCTGATACGTCATTTGCAAGTATCTTCTCCCATTCTGTAGGTTGTCTTTTACTTTTGTTCTTTTGCTGTGCAGAAGCTTTTTTTTTAAAATTTTTATTTATTTATGATAGTCACACACAGAGAGAGAGAGGCAGAGACACAGGCAGAGGGAGAAGCAGGCTCCATGCACCGGGAGCCCGACGTGGGATTCGATCCCGGGTCTCCAGGATCGCGCCCTGGGCCAAAGGCAGGCGCCAAACCGCTGCGCCACCCAGGGATCCCCTGTGCAGAAGCTTTTTATCTTGATTAAGTCCCAATAGTTAATTTTTACTTTTGTTTCTCTTGCCTTCATAGATGTATCTTGCAAGAAGTTGCTGTGGCCAAGTTCCCAAAAAGGGTGTTGCCTGTGTTGTCCTCTAGGATTTTGATGGATTCTTGTCTCACAGTTAGATCTTTCATTCATTTTGATGAAAAGTTTATCTTTGAGTTTATCTTTGTGTATGCTGTAAGAGAATGATCCAGTTTCATTCTTCTGCACATGGCTGTCCAATTTTTCCAGCACCATTTATTGAAGAGGCTGTCCCTTTTCCAGTGGATAGGTTAATTATTTTAAAATATGAAACTGAAAATCATTTTATTGGACAAAGTGTCTTTTTCACAACCTGTACCAAGTTTCATGGCTTTTTCTTTCCAGAAGGAAATGGTCCTATACAATAGAAAATCAAAGGTCAACACATTCCTGGCTGTGTGTTATTTGTAAGGCGTGTGGAAAACAGCTAAGGCTGTGAGAATGAGCTTCTGCCCTCAAGGGATGTATAGTTTAGTTGGGGAAAATAACAGTGGCTGGCAGTATTGAATACTGGGTCCCTCCTGGGGCAAATCATCTGTGACATTTAAAGCCATTTCCTAGCAAACTTTTTGTGCCTGGGCAGAGGGGCCTGATTAGCCTCCTCCCCTCTCCCCTTCCATTTGATGCTTCCTTTTCCAGAAACACAAAGGTGCTACCTGTGTGAGTTGGCCAGGCTGTTCTGGGGAGAGAATCTGGCCAGAAAATCCGGAGCCTGGCTAGATCCCAACAACACCACACCCAGGTCTGGGCACCTTCCCCATTTCTCCGCATTGCTCGGGGAGGAGAGGTGAGCTTGCTTGATGTGACTCAGGCCAAGGAAGTGAAAGGCCCAGACACAGTGGTTCATCAGTTTCTCCCAGGTCTTAACCCATGTTTACTAACCTGGGAGCATGGATAGACTCTGAGACCTCGAGGCAGTGACTGGGAGTCTCTGGGGACCAGGAGTCTGAGACCTGTGGGTGACAAATATCACTTGATTTCATTTCATGTGCCAGCACCTTTTTTTTCTCTTCTTTTTCCTTCTTTTACTATTTAGGGAATTATTCAGTTAGGGTTATAAGAAACAGCACTCCTTGAGCTTATTCCCAAGCTTAGCTCTACCCAAGATGTTTCAACATCTTCCTGGTTCCCTGCCCTCTAATTATGTGAGATAAATAAATGCCATGACCAAATATTATCACATTGTGGGAGCCCTTCCCAGGGTGGGCTCTGTAGAAACAGCATGTGAAGAGCCCCGTCCATCCTGTTTGGTTAGAGGGTCAGGGCAATGTGCAGTCTACGGCCCTGCCTTCTGCCCTGGAGCGCAGGCCCAGCTCCCCGCTTCTCCCCTGGAGATTGCCTCACCATTCTTACATAAGGGAGGAGTCCTGTGTCAGCTCCGGAGCCCTGCAGTGAAAGTTGACTCCTCCAGTGCCAGAGAAAAATGGGATGGCGTGACGCCCAACTGTTGCTCCTTAGTGGCTTCAGAAGGATAGAAAGTCAAAGAGATGTTCTCTTTCATGGGGTGGAGGAGTCTTTGAAGAGCCCCTTTCCACTGAGCTTCCCTGGGGTGATCTCTGCCTTGTTCAGCGTTTACTGAGAACCTATAAGTGTCATACCTGTGCTAGGCACCACAGAAAGAAGGATGAGGGTGCCACAGTTGTGTCCCCAGTGGCCCCAAGCCCTGTGGTTGCTGAGACTGATGTAATTACTAACCCAAGAAGAGCCCACTTCGTCAGGGACTGCTTTTCTCCTGGATTTAGCCTTGATGGAATCCTAAAGGAGGCACTGTCTCTTGGATGTTCCCTCTTTCTAATGCTGCTCAGCCACCGTGGTTTAAGGGCACTGATAAGGGAAGGAAGGAAGGAAGGAAGGAAGGAGGAGGGAGGGAGGGAGGGAGGGAGGGAGGGAGGGAGGAAGGGAAGGAAGCACATTCAAAATGCATTGAGCGAATAGGTTAATGTCCCCAGGCTGGGGATGTCGGGCAGATGGTGTGGAGGTTGCCTGGCTTTGCCCCCCCCCCCCCCCCCCCCCCCCCCCCCCCCCCCCCCCCCCCCGCCAATCCACAGGGCCAGGAGGCTGGGGAGGTGTGCCTGCCAATTCCCTCCCTCACTGGTGGAGGGCACGAACTCCCAGCTAGTGTGGGCTGGCCTGCTGGGGGCCGAGCACCTCGCTGCAAACAGAGAAATCCCCGGGCAGAGTCACAGAGCACGCAGGCTCGAGGAAGGGGGAACGCAGCTGAGGTGGGGGGGCATTACCAGGACCGCCTCCTCCACCCAGGCCCGGGGCCTGGGGACACCGCACAGAGACAAGGCGGAGGCAGAGATGGAGGCCCGACATTCCAAGGACCAGAGGAATCCCAGCAGGTTGTGTGGGAATGGGACAATGAATTCCCAGCCCCAGGAAGAGGAACGCGGCCCCACTGGTGTTGGCCTTTGGGCCTCTTCCCAGCAGGGGCAGGGGGTGCGGGCAGGGCTGCTGCTTCCTACAGCTCTCTCTCTCCATGAAGGTGGAAGTGCTCAGGCAAATGGGCTCCAAGGAGCCTCACACATCCCTAGTGGTTTTCTCCGGGCTCCAGTGGCCTGAGTACGAGCTCAGAGCGTCACCTGTGCACGTCTTCTGCCAACTTAGCGGCCGGCTCTGGGGGCGTGGGTGCAGGGCTGGGCAGGAATGTCGGCATGCTGCCTGCCTTTCAACATCGCGTAAGCCTTCTCGGAGACTGGGGCTGATCTTGGACCTTCTGGAAGCTGCCGCATATCTGAGTGTCAGGGAGGGCACCTTGCTCATGCCCGTCTGTCAGGGAGAAGTGTCTGTGACTGAGGTATATGACTGCGGGGTGGCCCCGTGGCCCCCCTGAGTCAGCCGTCTGGGAGGAGCGGCTAGCCTTCCTGCCATCTCAGGCCACCACACTCCACGGGTGGCACCACCCTGACTCGGCTGGGGCCTAGCCTTGGCCCACGTTCACTCCCGAAGTCACGCTGCCCGCTTCCAGGTGCCACGGAGCGTATTTGTGTTTAGGAGCTGCTCATTAGCATTGAAGGCGAGAGCCCAAACCCTGGCGGGAAGGGAGGCCTGGGAGGGTGGCTGTCCCCTCCCAGGGCACCAGCTCTTGTTTGTCTCCAAGGCTGGGGCCGGGCCAGCCTCCTCCCAGGGCTGGGGTGCCCGGGCGGCGCCCCCACCCAGGTTCGGAATGCGGGAGAGGGAACCTGCAGGGCTGGGCCCCCTTCATCCTCACACTGAGGGTAGATTGAAACCACCTGGTGTCTTTTCAACTCTTGTCTTCAATTGCATCACACCTGAGTTTTTTAATCAGGTGCACTTACAGGGCAAAGGCAAGGTGGGTCTTCCCTGCGGAGCACGCTGTCCCCTGTGGCTGGGCCACCATTCCTGGGGCAGGTGGAGGAGCCCAGGGTCCTTTCTCGGCTCAGAGATCACTAGTGGTTACTTCCAGCCCGGCCTGCAGAGCCTGTGATGCTCCTACTTGCTCTTCATCAGGCCACCAGAGCCTCCTGGGTTGAGAAGGGAGTAGCCGCTGGCCGGGAGAAATGGTCACTCTCTAAAGATCCTGGTTCAGGGGTGCCTGGGTGGCTCAGTCGGTTAAGCATCTACCTTGGGCCCAGGTCATAATCCTAGAGTCCTGGGATGGAGCCCTGCACCAGGCTCCCTGCTCAGTGGGGAGTCTGTCCCTCCCCCCGTTTGTGGGCTCTCTCTCTCAAAAAAATAAAATCTTTTAAAAAAATTAAAAGATCCTGCCTGAGAGGAAAGCAGTCAGAGCTAGACCCTAAATTCTGTATCAGATCAAGGAGACCACTCCCAGCAGAGTCAAAGCTTTCTCCTTCTCTGCTGGGAATTCGGGCCCCTCTGGTGCTGTCTGGGCTGCCGGAGAGTGGTCTATCTTTAAGGGGGTATAGGGGCCTTCTGGAGAACTCATTCCAGGGAGACAGCCGGGCACAGTGAGCCATGCTGAGCAGAGCGTCATGTGTTCAGGGCCAGGCACGCTTCTGACTTCAGCCTGCATCTGTCCTCAGCCTGGCTCCTCAGTCACGTCACTGGGCCACAGGGAGAAGAAGAGCTTGGGAGTAAAACATACGTATAAAATCACATTAAAAAAAAAAATTCCAGCTCTGTCCCACCACTCACTGAGTGACTTCGGGTGGCTTTCAAGGCTGTTCCCCCTATCGAGTAGCCATCCATGTGTGGTTCCTAGCTTTAGAGGGTTGCTATGAGGTCATGTGGGTTAATGTTTGGAAATCGCTTAGAATATTAGAAGTGCAAAGCGTTGGTTAAATGAAACCCAGAGCACCTGTAAGACTTAAAGACACAAGTGCATGACTCTGAGACCCTTTATGGGTGCTCCCCTTTCCGCAGACCACTCCCATCTCCAGGGCGTTAGAGAGCCGCACTTGTAACAGTAACTGCACATCCAGGCATACCCTCCCAGGGGAGCACCCTCAGCTACTTGGGACTCAGAGGTGGTTACTGGGAGAAAGCCCGGTAGGAGCAGGTGAGAGGGTACAAGTGGGTACACATTACTGCTCATTGGCCTCACCTACACCGGGTATGCAGGGAGGCCTGAGGAGCTGGGTCACAGGGAGAGGCCCTAGTGTGGCTCTGCCCAGAGCCAAAGTCAGTCCCTTAGCAGCTGGAGGCTCAGAGAATGGGAAGGGCTGTTTCCTGAGAAGTGCCTCAGGCTCATAGGCTTTGCTTCTGTCCACCCAGATACTAATTTACTGTATTTAGTAAAACTCTTGGATTCTTTTCTATTTCTACTTCTGCAGGGCTGAAATCTCTTAGAGTCCTCACTCAGAGAGCTGTGTTTCAGGTCCTCCATCTTAATAGGGTGGTGGTTGTTAAAACCAACCAAGAAGATTTCTAGAGAAGGCATCATCAAAGGACGGGATTTTTGGAAGGCAGCTGGAATGGGAAGTTACATGGACAAGTGGAGGCCCCTGCTGTACCGGACAACAGAGCGTTAAAAGCCCCTCATTCTATAGAAGGGCCAGACCACGACTGCCTGCAGCCTTCCTCCCACTCCGTTCTGCAATAGCAGCAGAGCCCCGGGAAGAGGGGTGGGTGGGAAGAGGATGAATTCTGACCAGGTCGGTGGTCACAGGGGCAGGCGACTTCCTCCCCAGAGTGAGGTGGAGAGCTGGCTGTGCCCTACGATGGAGGGGGCCAGCTGAATGGAGCAGAATGTGGCATGACTGGGAAAGTTCTTGGGGGGCACAAGTTATGTTCGTGTCGTTCGGAGGCACCCATGAAACTTTGAGGCCCAAACCCAGAGATGTCTGAAGGCAGGAGCCCTGTGGGAACTGCCTGGGCCGAGGCCTGAGAGGCTGCTCCGTAGTTGCTGGCAACAAGCCAACTGGCCAGGTGAGGCAAGACCCACCCAGGGGAGAGGTTAAGGGTGCAGGCTAATGCTGACCAGAGGAGCTACGACTGCCTCAGCCCCACCCCCCTCAGGGATTTCTCAGGGACAGAGGGAAGGTGAAATTTAAACTGGACCTGAGATTGGAATTTGACCCAGACTGGGCTGGATGGGCAAGGTTGGGGACTGGGGAAAGTGCACTTTATTATACCCGTTGCCCACATAGTTGAGACTCCTCAAACTGGTTTTGCAGCCATGAATTCTAGGAGCTTTATTTTTCCCCTTGAGATGCAAGATCTGGAGAAACCAGAAAATGAAGCAAGAGTCATTGTCTTTTTGAAGCAGAGTTTGAAGACTCTGGAACATTTGTCAATACCCAGAGGGCTGTTTCTTGAATGGTTAATACGTAGTGCATTCGTTCCTTAGGGCCGCAGTAACAAATAACCACAGACTCCGCGGCTTCTATGACGTGGCTTCATCATGTTCCAGAGCCGGAGGCCGCAAGTCCAACATGGGTCTCACGGGGTGAAAATCAGGATGTCCACAGGGTTATGCTGGGTCTTCCCAGTTCATCACTTCAACCTCCGGCCTTGCCTCCCTCTTCCCTGTTAAGCACCCTTGGTATTTACGAGGCTCACCTGGAGAATCCAGGCTAAACTCCCAGTCTTAAGGCCAGTTGGTCAGCAACTTAATTTCATCTGGAATCTTGATTCCCCTTTGCCATGCAACCTAACATAGTCGCAGTTTAGGGGATGAGGACATGGACACCTTGGGGGTGGTGGGGGGTGGTGGTGGAGGGACGATTCCCCTAACACACGTGGCTTGTATGTCATCAAATTCAAGTTAATTAAACAAAAACGCATGTGATCCTCAGGATGCCCAAGCCAAGGTTCAGACTTGCCTCCCGGGGTAGTGGGAGGCTTGCTGTGATTGGAGAGACGGTAGCCGAGAGACTGTTGGACTTGCATCATGTCTGCGAGGTCACAGACAAGCCATCTGATCCCACTTAGGCCCTAAGCAGGGGCGACTGGAGGAACATGTGCCCCGCACTCACCCCCAGCGGTGAGGGGGCCCTGAATCCCCGAGCTGCCACTCGTGGGCACTCACTGCTCTGCTGACACCAGGACTTATTCTTTCCACTCATAGGCATCTTCTGCTGCAAAGGCCCAAATTTCAAAATCCCAGGCAGCTTTTCATGGTGCCTGAGATGCTGCTGACTTTGGGGACAAGGAAGGTGGTGAATGCTGTCACCAGCGTTCCTGAGCGCCGAGGCCCACCGTTCTCAGAGGGTGGAATTTTCTGGTTAAAGTTTCTGGTTAAAAGCTGCATTTGTACAGCTGACACAGCCTGCGGACGGGGAGAGAGAGCTGGAGCCAACCCCTTCAGATCTGGAAGGGCTTCGCAGAGATTGGGGTGTGTGGGGACGGGGAAGCATGCAGGATTTGCATAACATTTCTGTGTACCGTGACACTGGTGGCTCGTTCATCCTCCACCTCTCAGCTTGGGAGGCACCAGCAGTTCTTGTCCAGTCACTAGACACAGAAACAGGAATCGGCCCTGGGCTAGCACTAGGCTCCCGGGGCCCTGCAGGTGTCCTGGGGGTACAGAGAAGTGCGAGAAGGAAGGTACAGCTTCACTTCCTCGCACTTGCCTGGTCCCTCGGGTACCTGCCCTCTCTAGGGGCCCCCACAGCTTAGGTGGGCCCTGGGGCAGGGGCAGGCGCAGGTCCAGCCATGCCCCTCGGACAGCAGAACGTTTCCACCAGTGCTCTCTCCCCAGCCCTGTCCCATCCCATCTCTCGGCACTTTGAGGCCAGCAAACCTCCCTTCAGATCACCTCGGTGTCAGGGTGTCAGGGTCCGGTGAGCCCTTCTGCCTGGAGCGCTGCCCCCACCCCAGCTCTTGGGCACAATGACTCTCATTGTCTTCCGTCTCTTATGCAATAAGGCTTAACAGCTTGTTGGAAAGGACAGGATGGCCTGTTAAACTGAAAAATCAAGCCCTTAGGAACATAAAAACTTATTTACTCTGCTGGAGAGTGAACAGAGCCCCGTCCTCTCTTAGAAACATAAAACCGCTGGGACCTTGACACACAGCTCTTTTCCAGGGGCATTCATTCCTTTAAGATGAGGTCACTCTTTCTCAAGAAAGGACCAAAGCCTTTTCTTCACAAACACAAAAATCCACGAATCGATTCTTAAAACACGTTTTCTGGGATGAGCATTATTACTCTCATAATGGAAAAAATAATCACTCGTATTTCTGAATGTTTGAGTAGCAAGGCCTTGCAGATCGAAGCCACGGGCGACCGCGTTTCCAGGTTGGTAGGAGCAGTTTCTCGTGTTTGGATGTGAAGCCCTAGCCTGACACAATGATTCTATCACAATTGAAAAAATAGGACATTTCTTACCCCAGAAAGAGCTCTGGGCGGAGTCCGAAGACCTGGTTGATGATTCCGGCTCTTTTGCTGACTTGAACTTGAGCCTCTATTTCTTTTGTCAGGAAAGGAAACTTGCCTGCCTGCCTGCCTGCCTGCCTGCCTGGCTGCCTGCCTGCGAGGAGCCAGGGCGATGGGCCGGGCGGGCCCGGCGGAGGTTCCACCTGCCAGGCATCAGCGCTAGGTGGCCTTGGGAGGAGGTGGTGGCCAGTCCCTGCGATTTTGGTGATTCTATAGGCAAGGGTAGCAGAACGAGTCCTGCTTGAAACTCCTGCCATCCCCCAGCCCAGCGTGGGAAAGGCGCCTTCCGAAGGGAGTAAGACCGCAGCCACAGGGCGCCCGGGCGGCTCAGTGGCTGAGCACTTGCCTTGGGCCCAGGGCTTGATCCTGGGCTCCCTGCAGAGAACCTGCTTTTCCCTCTGCCCCTGTCTCTGTCTCTCTCTGTGTGTCTCTCATGAATAAATAAATAGAATCTTAAAGGGGCGGGCTGGGGTGCAGCAGCCAGAATGAGCCCTGAAGAAGCAGGGGCCAGGAGGGGGGACTGGCGGAGGTCAGGTTTGCTGTAACTTCCTTTGTGGCATCCGTGAGAGAGCTGCCCACCTGGCAGTGAGGCCAGGAGGAGTGATTTAAGAAACCTCACTGCTCGGATTCTCCCCCTTCTCAGCATGTCCCCAGGCCCGTGGGAGACATGTTCCACTGCCAGGCACAGAAGTTGTCATACCCCTGCATTCTAGGACTTCCCTTCTAATCCTGCTCCTTAAAAAAAAAAAAGAAAAGAAAAAAGATTTTATTTTTTAGGTAATCTCTATAGCCAACGTGGGGCTTGAACTTACAACCCAAGATCAAGAGTCACATGCTCTACCAACTGAGCCAGCAGGTGCTCCTAAGCCTGCTCCTTAAAGATGGGAAGTGTGTGTCTTTCCCCCTCTTCAGTAAGGCTTACTGGGGTCTGGGTGGCAGATTGTTGCTGTCCTAAAGAGCTGCTTTCACTGGATTCTGTCTTAGTGTGTGACGTCGTAGGCTCCTGTCGAAAGTGCCAGGAGAAACCATTTGTGCCCACACAACTTTCTGCAACATAAGCACTTTCCTATATCAGAAAACATTTATCGAGAAGATTAAAGTTGCAAATAACTGCTCACCACAGGAACTTCCTCCTCATAACCATTTAAACATTTAAACAAATACTTGATGGTTCAACCGGTCAGTAATTAACACCAAACAATTGTTTACTTCCCATGACTCCCTGCAACCTTCGCCTCAGTGAGAACCCTCTCCTGTGTTCACCAGTCTTTATTATACTGTACGCCTTACTCAATTCTAATCAAGGGCCTGCAGAGAAAATCTTGCCTTATACTGGACCTCAAAACCCCCAAACCCCTCACCTACTGAGACTCTGTCAAGTTTGTGACCTCATTTATCATGATAAAGCTGGCAACTCAGTTTTCCCTTTCCAAAAAATAGTTTTGGAGGTATTTTTGGAGATCTAGTGTTTGACAAAGGATATGGTGAGAAAAAGCATCCGTTGTCTGCATTGATTAGAAGGATATTCTTCGCCTTAGCAGAAAGACTTCTATTCATTTACCTTGACCTAATTCATGGCATTATTATACGTTTTGTACACCATCTCCAGTGTGTGGAAGGAGGAAGGTATTTTTTTAAATCTTTTTTTTTTTTTTCCTGAGAGAGAGAGGGATAGAGAGAGCATGGAGGTGGTAAGTGCTTGCACTTCCTGAAAAAATTGTTTCCACTGAATCTTTGTCTCAGGATCTGTTTCTGGGAGAGCCCAAACTAAAAGAGGTACAAGCAAACAAAAAAGAATAGAAACCAATAAAGTGCCTGACATATTATAAATATTCAAATACATGTTGGTTATATTACAGAGACAACCACGGCACAAAGTATATTCTCAATGTTTAGCCCAGAGCTGAGCACATAGTAGATATTCAGCAAATGCTTGGAGAGGGAGAAAACAGCCTAGTCAAGCACAGGTTGGGTAATCACCTAGTGGGGGTACCATTGAGAGGTTGAAGGATCATCAGGTAAGATAGCCTTTGAATATCCACAGATTCAGAGTTCTATGGGTGTGACTGTTGCCACAGTTGTGGGGAGCCTTCTAGGTGCTAAGAGTGGGGGTTAGCCTGGGATTTTCACTTAACCTCTCATTTTCCATCGAATTTCCCACAAGATTTATCTTAAACAGCTTTGTTAAAGTGCAATTTATATATCATAATTTTTACCACCTTCAGAGTTGTACGACTATTACTACTATTCAGTTCCAGAATATTTTCATCACTAACCATTTCCTCAAAAACTTGTAGCATGAATCAGCACTTCATTCTTTTTGATTGCCAAATAATATTCCATTGCGTGGATATACCATATTTTGTTATCCATTCCTTAGTTGATGAGTATTGGGCTATTTCCACTTCCTGGCTATTATGAATAATACTGCTAACAACAGTCAGGTACATGTTTTTGTGCATTCAAATGTTTTCATACATGTATGCACACACACACACCCTAGGAGTAGAAATGCTAGATCATGTGGTAACTCTGTGTTGAACTTTTTGAACACTATTTTGCAAATCTACCAGTAATGAAGGAGGGTTCCAATTTCTCCTTATCCTCACTATTCTTTTTATTACCTCTTTTTTTTAAGACTTTATTTATTTATTCATGAGAGACACAGAGTGAGAGTGAGAGAGGCAGAGACACAGGCAGAGGGAGAAGCAGGCTCCATGCCGGGATCCTGATGTGGGACTAGATCTTGGTACTCCAGGATCATGCTGAGCTGAAGGCGGACATGCTTAACCACTGAGCCACCCAGGCATCCCCCCCCCCTTTTTTATAGCCATCCTAGTGAGTATAAAGTGGCATCTTATAGTTTTGATTTATAATTTCCTAATGACCACTGATGTTGAACATATTTTCATGTGCTTATTAAACATTTGTATATCTTATTATGAGAAATGTTGATTCAAATCCTTTACCATCTTTAAATTGTGTTTTTTGGTCTTTATTTGGTATAGTTTAATATATTTTAGTAGCAAACTTACAGTAACAGCACAGAAGACAGACAACATTAAAAACATGTACTTGCATGTAGGACAACTCAGAAAAGTATAAAGAATGTGTTGTCTCTTTATTCTTGGCTTGTTAAGTGATCTTTATATATTCTGGATATTGAACCTATATCGGATACATAATTTGCAAATGTTTTCTCCCATTCTGTGGCTTGTCTTTTTACTTTCTTCATAGAGTCTTTGAAGCACAAAAGTTTTCAATTTTGATGAAATCCAATCTATATTTTGCCTTTGGTCACCTGTGCTTTTGGTGGCACAGGTAAGAAACTGTCGCCCGTCTAAAGGTCATGAAGATTAACACCTCTATTTTCTTCTAAGAATTTTATAGTGTTAGTTCTTATATTTAGGTCTTTGATCCATTTGAGTTAATTTTGGTACATGGTGTGAGCTAGTAGTCCAACTTCATTTTTTTGTTTCATTTTGTTTTAAAGGTTTTATATATTTATTCATGAGAGAGAAAAGCAGAGACACAGGCAGAGGGAGAAGCAGGCTCTATGCAGGGAGCCCGACGTGGGACGCCATCCTGGGACTCCAGGATCTCACCCTGAGCCAAAGGCAGGCACTAAAGTGCTGAGACACCCAGGGATCCCCCAACTTCATCCTTTTGTATGTGGATATCCACTTGTCCCAGAACCATCTGTTACAAAGACTACTCTTTCCCTCATCAGATTGAATACGCTTGTCAAAATCAATTGACCATAAATGTAAGACTTTCTTTCTGCACTCTCTACTCTACTTATCTATATATCTATCATTATCTCAGTGTTACAGTGTTTTGATTACTACACTTTGCAATTTTGAAATCAGGGTGTATATGTCTTCTAACTTTATTCTTTTTCAATATCGTTTTAGCTATTCTGGGTCCCTTGCATTTCCACATACATTTTAATATCAGTTTGTCAATCTCTGTAGAAAAAAACAGCCAGGATGTTGATAGGGATTGTGTGTGATCTGTGAATCAATTTAGGGAGTGTGGCTATCTTAACAATATTAAGTCCTTCAGTCTACAAAAATGGGCTATCTCTCCATGTATTTTTTTCCTTCGGTTGTCTACAATAATGTTTTTTTTTTTTTTAATTTTCAGTGTACCAGTATTGCACTTCTTTTGTTAAATTTGTTCTGAAATATTTTCTTCCTTTTGATGCTATTGCAAATGAAATTCTTAATTTCATTTTTGATTTTTCATGGTTAGTATATAAAAATGCAGTTTTATGATCCCACAAAATTGTAAAAATCTGTATCTTTCCTTTTAAAATCGAGAGTTGTCATTTCCAAGGAATATTTTGTCCATCTTAAGGCATGGGATTCTTTGAAGCCTGCCACGGAGCACCAAAAGCTGGCTGCTGTCCTTGAGAAATTCTTGGCATGGGGAAGTAAAGTGTGTGATTTACATAGTCCAGATAAGGCAGGTTTACACAGCCATGCACTTTAAGAAATGAGAAATCCCTGAGCAAAGAAAACAGATCTAGGGGTACTACAAACAGCTTACACAGTGAAATATTAAACTCAAAGAGCTGAAGTATGATGGGAACAGGGGAAGTGCCTCTTAAGAAAAAAACTCATGAGAACCCACCCAGGGAAAATAGGGTATGCATGCTAGTACCAACTTTGGACATGGGCTACAAAATTTAAAGCTTTAAGGGATCATGGGATCATCTAGACTGCTCCCCTGAATTTACGGATGAGAACACTAGGTCTAGAAAGGGAAGTGGTAGGATGTGCTACACAGGAGAAAAAGCAAAGGATTTAAAAACAAATGCCTGGGTCATCACTACCAGGAGACTTTGGGAGAGGGTCCTTAGCTGCTGGCAGCTTCAGTTCTTTCTCTGTAAAAGGAGAAAAATGTTGTGTGCCTTGTAGGGTGGTCATTAAGGAATCAGTGATTCAATGAGTCACCAGTCTTTCCTGGCACCATGTGCCAGGCACTGTGCTCAGTGCTGGGGACAGAGTGGGGAACAAAAGAGACACAGTGCATGACCACAGAAGAGTGGATTTAGGGCAAAGCTTAAATGACACAGGCTCAACTCTGTGTTTCTTGGGCTCAATTTAAGTTTCATTTAAATTTCCTGTGGGCAGGGACCTACTGCATTTACTTCTAAGCCTTGAGTGCCTGGCACATGCCTGGCACCTTTTAGATACTCAAAATAAGTCCATTGAACTAAACAAATTTTCTTTTCTTACCCCAAGACAAAGGAGCACTTTAGACCCTGAAGGGGAGAACAGGGTTTGTCCCGCAAGAATAGAACATTTCAGGAGGAGGTGATGACCAGCGTGGGACCTGGCAGGAGACCAGGTGTTGGGCCAAAGGAAAAGGCACATCATCAGTTGAGCTAGGATTTATTTTATTATTTTATTTTATTTTATTTTATTTTATTTTATTTTATTTTATTTTATTTTATTTTATATTTATTTTTAAAAGAAAGATATCCTATGATAAATTTAAATTTCTGGTCCCTTTTCCCTTCCAGTGACATCTACATATGAATGTATTTTCTCATCAAAGGAGTCATTTATTCGTAGCCATGTAAGCTAAGTTTTAAAAAAGTTAAAAATAGACCTGCCCTACAACCCAGCAATTGCACTGTTGGGGATTTACCCCAAAGATACAGCAGCAATGAAACGCCGGGACACCTGCACCCCGATGTTTCTAGCAGCAATGTCCACAATAGCCAAACTGTGGAAGGAGCCTCGGTGTCCATCGAAAGATGAATGGATAAAGAAGATGTGGTCTATGTATACAATGGAATATTCCTCAGCCATTAGAAACGACAAATACCCACCATTTGCTTCGAGGTGGATGGAACTGGAGGGTATTATGCTGAGTGAAGTAAGTCAATCAGAGAAGGACAAACATTATATGGTCTCATTCATTTGGGGAATATAAATAATAGTGAAAGGCAATAGAAGGGAAGGGAGAAGAAATGGGTAGGAAATATCAGAAAGGGAGATAGAACTTAAAGACTCCTAACTCTGGGAAACGAACTAGGGGTGGTGGAAGGGGAGGAGGGCGGGAGGTGGGGGTGAATGGGTGACGGACACTGAGGGGGGCACTTGATGGGATGAGCCCTGGGTGTTATTCTGTATGTTGGTAAATTGAACACCAAAAAAATAAATTTATTATTAAAAAAAAGAAGAAGTAAATATAATGTGTGTCAGCATCACTCTGAGAAAAACATAAAAGCAGTTCTGTGTATATTCTCACAAGCCTGAGCCCATCCAAACTGGGATAATAAGAATTCTGAAGGTAACATGACTATGGAGAAAAGGGAATAACATCAGGATCTGGGTCAGGAGTCCAGGCCTCTGTGAATCACTGTAGATTTCTTCATGGGCAGGACCCTCACCCTCCTTGCTGGGTTCACAATAGCTTGAGGCAAGCAGTCCTGTTGGGAGGGCGCAGAGGGAGCAGGAGCCAGGCTGGGAGCCCTGGACAGCTGATTACCAGGGGCCACATGGCAGGCATTACACAGCGCCAGCCAGGTTCCCCGGCCCTCCTGGCCTCATGAAATCAGCCCTCTGTAGACGTTATGAATGAGAGCAAAAAAGAGTGGATTTCGACAGCAATTCTCAGGTGAGAATCTAGATGCTTGGGTTCGAGGTCTGGCTGTTTCTCAGTGGCAGTGTGACCTTGATGGAGTCACCCCAATTCCCTGAGTATCAGCTCCCTCACTTGTAAGATGAGAAGCTGGAACTGGGTCAGACATAACAAACATCCAAGGGGCATGCCTGGCTCCTGTGTCTCGTCCACGGTGGACATCAGTAGTCTGTCATCCTTTGCTTCCGTACCACTTGGCTGCCCGAGGGACCCCTTTACACACCGGAGCCACATGGAGCCAGCACCAGGCACATGGGACAGGAGCCCAAGATACAACCTACCTGCCACCCTTTGCCGGTTTTCTGAAGCCTTTTTACCCTCACACGATGTGATTCTCAATCTGTTTCCGTATAGACTTGTCCAGGCTTCCTACAAAAGTTGTCATGAGGCAGAAAATGGATGATTCCATAGTCAAGAAATAGCGTGAGGTGGCTCAGTGTAAATAAATGCAAGCTGTATGATTATTTAGGCAGAGGGTTCTCAGCACTGCTGTCACACGGTTAGGGCTTGCCCGGTGCTACAGGGGAGAACCACCTGTTGGACTTGGTCAAAGATGGTGCATGGGGGTGGAGATTGAGTAGTAGGGCAGACATGTAGGAAGAATTTTGAAAGGTTTTTTGTTTTTCCTGCAGTATAAACTTCCAGTTCTGTGCTAGAATTAATTCCATTCCATGCCAGAACTGTTAGGGCAGGGTTGCTAGGAAATTAGTGGCTGTTAGTCTGGGTGAGTTTAGATAGGAATGTGTCATTCATACAATGCAGACAGGGAAGGGCTTTGAAGTGTATGAAACTGGTCTCTGTCCGGTGCTATTTAAGGAAGCACAGTGCAGGCCTTTTTTTACTCAGAGCCAAGGTGAAGAGTCTTTCCCAAGGTGATCTAATTCTCAGGGTTGGGTGGCGTGCAGCGCTGGCCAGTCTCCTTTGCATTTGTCTGGCCTGACATTGCCCTCGGCTGAGCCCAGCTGCTGCATGCTTGGGAGCAGAGTGTCGGCTGCCCTGGAAGGAAGGTGAGGTCTCCTTAGAAATGAGCCCCAGAAACCTAACTCACCTCCAAAGAATTCACCCCTTAGAACTGCGAATTGGCATCCTTAGGAACAGGCACCCATCTCCAGCCTCATCTTCCCCGCCTCGTTTCTCTCCAGTCACTCCCCACCAGTTCACCCCCAGCGCACTCTGGTGATCGATCTGTTCGGAGTCTTTCTAGTCTCTCTAGCTAGTGTGAAAGCTCCACGAGGGCATGGGTTGTCTTGTCTTGTTCACAGCTGTTTCTCTGGTACCTAACACAGTCTCTGGAGCATAAGAGGCACCAACAAGTATTTGTTAAATGACCAAATCCATTTATCTCTTTGATATTCTGTTCATCCGGACAGAATGGGTTTGTCTCCTCTAAGACAACTTCTGCTGAGTAACTTCTGAAGGTCTGGCATTATTCCTGGGGTTGGGGTTTGGGACCTAGGAGGGAGGTTGAAAAGGAAAGGAAAGAGAGTTCCTACTGAGGGTTGGGGGGAAAGATGACATACCAGTAGTGTCCTTCATGTAGCACTTCTTAGCAGGCTGGGTGGGTGCTCCCTCGCTCACTGTTGATTTGTGCCCCAAATCAGGCTTTTTAAGTAAGTAAACTGAGCTGCATTTTTCAGAGGAAGAGATGGAGGTTTATGGAAAGTCAGTAATTTGCCTGAAACCACATGGCTGGGAAGTGGTAGGCCTGGGCCTTTATGAGAGACCAGTGCTGCCTTCAGCAGCCGGCTGCCCACCTTCTGTTTCCTCTTTCACCCCCTGTCGGGCTAGCTGCTTTCCAGAAGATCAAAGCTGTTTGACCCATCAGCATCTCACGGAAGCCCCATCAGAGAATAGAATAGCGTGCGGATGATGGCCAACTTGTGAGTTTGTTTAATCGGCCTTGGTTTGAGGTTGCTACCATTATGAGCTCTAAAAAGCAGAGTGATTTCATCATGACACTTACTCGTAGGATGAAAGCATACGTATGGAAGAAGATTCAAGTTTGGAATCAGATTAGATAATAAAATTTTCTTCTAATCGAGTTTCTCTTCTATCTTATTCATCGTAGTTTTTTCCCCCTTTGCTCGTTAATTTTGTGAAATAATTTTAAAAGTTACAACGTTAATGTCCTTTGCCGGGCTCTCAGGCAAAAAACCACATCTGTTTTTAGAAAAGGCCTCGATGTTTGCTCACACTCTGATGAAACATGCTCCTCCTTCGATCTGATGGGAAGGTCAACAGCATGTTCTAAATACAGCCATGCCCCGGCATCCTGGCCTGGGACCCAAAACCCTGCAGGCCAGAAACTGACAGATGAAAAGATATCCCACGTCATCAGATTAGGAAAATGTGAATCAAGGCCGCAGTGAGGTATCATCTCACACACACTCAGATGGCTAAAATAAAAAAGATAACAGAATAACAAGTGCTGGTGAGGATGTGGAGAAATCGAAACTCTGAAACATGGCTGGTGGGAGTGTGACGCCGAATGAACAATGAATGTAGGACTTTGTCGATAACACAAAGAATTGCAAAATGACCAGCATGCATCTCAGTGCAATTTTAGCACAGCTGGACAGGAGCTCTTTATTTCTCCGGGAAACCCGCCCCTCTTCCTGTTTGCCAGGTCTCTTGTCCACGGAATGACATCCATCTAGTTGCTCAAGCCGAAACCCAGGGTCATCAAAGACTTCTCTCTGCCTTCATTCCATCCATGGGCAAGGCCTCACACTCTCCCCCACTTGCCCTGCGCCTGTCCTAGTCCAGCCCCCGGTGGCTGGGCCCTCATCCACCGTGACACCCTCCATGCCAGTCTCTCTGCTCCTTACAGCCCGTGCTACACTCACTCCGCAGCTAGGGTAAGTCCCATCCCATCGCTGCCCCGGCTGAGAATCTGCAGTGACTTCCCAGTGCACTTAAAATGAAACCCAAAGTTTCACTGAATGAAACCCATGCTGGCAAGACTCAGCACAAGTGGCCCCTGCCCCTCTCTGGCTCTGCCTCCTACACCGCTCTCCCTTTCACCGTGTCCCAGCCGCACCAGCCAGCCTACTTTCTGTCACCCGACAAGCCAAGCTCCTTCTATCTCGGGCCTTTGCACTGGTTGCTCCCTCTGCCTGGAATGCTCTTCCTCCAGAACATTGCATGGCTCCTCCTCTTCACTCTGGTTCAGTTCAGATAAAATGTCCTCAGTGAAGCCACAGCTCCTGTCCTGAGTTACCCTCTATTTATCTGTTCTACTTCCTTTATAGCTCCTGCTACGATCTGAAACTGCCTTGTGTGTTTATTTACATGTCAAGTACTGTCCTTGTCCTCAGCTGGAACATAAGCTTCAGGAGGCCAGAGTCTTTGTCTGGTCATCCACAGCTCCTAATGCCTGACATGTCATTGGCTCAGAGTAGACATTTCTTACGTGAATGACACGATGTCAGTGCTCCAGTGCTCCACTATGTTTGCCTTGTTCTAAGCACAATATAAGGAGGTTTATGAAACTGAAAATAATACAGTTTATTGAATACCAGCCTTTAAAAAATGAGAATAGGATGCTTAGGTGAGCTCTTAGCTTTGTAGTACCCCAGGACCCTGTTCTTGGGGTACCTACCTCCTCTCCATCCACACTCACCCTGTGATCTTCCCTCCAGTGTCATGGTGCCAAGCACCCCCAGTTGGTTACACCCAGCTCAGATATCTGCCTGAAAATCCAGCTTGCTCATCCTCACTTGGTGTCTAGCCAGCCCCTCATCCTTAGCACGTCCGAATCTGCTATGCCCCTATTCTGCTACCACATTCGAGGGTCGACTGTACACCCACAATATAACTCATTCTTACCTGCCCCTGCTACCAAGAGACTCAGGCCCCATCACCTCTGACCTCTACAACTGTCTCCTAACTGGGCTCCGGGGTGTGCCTTTGTCTCCTCTGACCTCAGTTCATTAGCTAGAGTCACCCTTGAGAATTATGTCACTCCTCCACTCAGAACCCTCAGATGCTTTCCATCTTAGTGCAGGATCCAAGCACACCAGAGCCCTCCCAGGCCTTCTTCCGGCTACTGTCCTAGTTCTTCCCTCACCGCTCTGCGGCCACGCTGGCCCCCTTGCTGTTTCTTCAACGTGCCCAGTACACTCCTGCCTCAGGAATTTTGAATTAGCTGGTCCCTCTGTCTGGAATGTTCTTCCCCAGGGAGCCACATAGCCCACTCCCTCACCTCCTCAGGCTTTGCTCAAATGGCATCTTCTCAGAACGTTTTTCTCAGATGTCCACTCTATTTAAAATTCACCTCTCCCACCATCTTCCCCTTCCTTGATTTATTTTCTACTTTATTTTTTTCTAAAGATTTTGATTAGTCATTCATGAGAGACCCAGAGAGAGAGGCAGAGACACTGGCAGAGGGAGAAGCAGGCTCCCTGTGGGGATCCCAATACGGAACTCGATTCCAGGGCCCCAGGATCACATCCTGAGCCAAAGGCAGATGCTCAACCACTGAGCCACCCAGGCGCCCCTGTTTTCTACTTCTTTACCACACTAATATAATACTACACATACGCATATATAATATTTATAATATTACATATATGTGTATGTATAGATAACTCTTTATAATACATATATAACATTGCTTATGCACATATGTAGTATTACATATACACATAGGCATGTATAGGTAATTATATATATAATACATAGACAATATTACCAATATGCCTATGTCATTTGTTTACCATGTACCCCCCACTAGAATGTACGCTTCTTCATGGGAACGTCTGTCTAAGCTCAGGGTAGGATCTAGAAGAGCACTTGGCACGTAGTGGGCACTCAATAGCTTTCATTAAATTTATTAAAGTTGATGAAGCTAGGAATGAGGCAAGAACATGAAACACATGTTATGAGGTCTTTATAAGAGTTAGTACGGACCACCAACTTGCCTCTCAGCTTTCCAACAGTCAATACCACACATGGAAATGGTCTAGTTACATGTGGACCATTACAGTTGGAATGCTTGCATCTCAGGTCAAACTCTTCAGAAAAATCATCTTCCTGATACTAGGACCAGAGAGAAATTTCTCCCATGAGCCCTTCTGAAGAGGTTGTATATCGTGAGCAAGCTCCTCCACCAGAACGTTTAGAGAACTACGGTAAGGCTCATAATGTTTCTTATTACATTCTCCAGTGTGGTCGATGCCTTATGCCAGAGTGTAATTAAGTAAAAGCAAGTGCATGCAGAGTCAGAACAATGTGGTCCACAGTCACAGCTTTTTATTTACCTGGGTTGTTCCAGGAACAAACCTTCAGTGCCCAGGAGCAGACATACTTCATGGCTCTTGGGGCTGCTTATCTCAATCAAGCTTTAGTTGAACACCAAATAGCAGAGAGTTCAAGCATACATCTGCGGAGAAATTTGCAGGTAATCTATGAGACAAGGCTTTCCTGGAAAATTATGGAGGTTTACACCAAGATAGCTTTGGAGGTGCCATCATGGTCTACGTAAATAGCACATCTTGGAGCCTTGCAGTGCACAACCTGCACGACTGTATAAGGCATTCCTATTTATGAGGCTGGATAAGCGTAAAGACATAGGCTTTAACCAGTAACCAAAGCAGATATATTTATTAAAGTATAAAAAGTACACATATTTATAAAAGTTCCAGTGCCAAAAAAGAACACATAATATTCACTTACTAGAGAAATGGGCTAAAAGGGGCAGCAGTGGGCAGGACCAAGATGCTCCATTAGAAATAACCTGAAGTCGTATCCAACACAGAGAATGGCCACAAGAATGTTTGTCTGAGGGATCCCTGGGTGGCGCAGCGGTTTGGCGCCTGCCTTTGGCCCAGGGCGTGATCCTGGAGACCCGGGATCGAATCCCACATCGGGCTCCCGGTGCATGGAGCCTGCTTCTCCCTCTGCCTGTGTCTCTACCTCTCTCTCTCTCTGTGACTATCATAAATAAATAAAAATTTTTTTAAAAAAAAAGAATGTTTGTCTGAAGATTTTCAAAGCCGGTAAAACAAACTGTGTCCTTCCCCACATGCTAGCTATAAAATACCTCAGTAGAACTCCAATTGGTTCCCGTCGGGAGTGTGGTTTGCCTTTAAGTGCACAAGTATGAAGTAAACATTGAGGTAGATGACTGAGTTACAGTGGTCTTTGGGATGGCTAGATATAAGCTGCTCAGATCAGGGCAGTTACCAAATCTAACAACTATGGTAAGTTTATCCACTAAAAAATTCAATTATATAAGATTTACGGTTAGTAGTTTAGACATTCACTCCGCTGGGCATCCGTCACCTCTTCCACCCAGAGGTTCTTATCTTGCATATTACAGGAAAATTGATACTTCCCTGTGTCTGTATGCGAGAAGCACATTTCTTGAATTTTTGTGATGAATCAAGGAATTAATTTTACACATCCTCCCTCTCCCAAAGATATGCAATTTTTGCCTTTCATCTATGGGAGGATATGAGGAAATTGCACGGTAATTAAGCTAAAAAATATGTAAGATGGTGATGACTAAGCAAACACCTCAGCTTTCATAATTGTGGCTAGCTCAAGTCTCCAGGAATGCATTCACAGGGGTGGGGGCAGGGAGTTCTCAAACCCTCCTGGAGAGCCTGCCGTGTGCCAAGCACTAAGCTAAGCACTAAGCTAAACACTTTGCTGAAGTTGAGTTGAGATGGGGGTGGGGGCAGGGGTGGGGGGGCATGACCCTGGGCAGCAAGGAGCTCCCAGCCTGGTGGTGCAAAGTTATCTGGCACTGTGAGGCAGTGCACGCTGAGCCCACTGGGAGGAGCTGACCACATGGGATCCCTGTGGATGAGAGGTTCTCCAGGGGCTCCAAGGGGGGTGGGCTCTGAGTTAGTTGATCTTGAAGAAGAACAGGATGTGGCAAGTTGAGGTCCCATAGAGGAGAGGGGCTCACCAACCTCCTACCTCTGACTATCTTATGACCTCCATTCATAAGAGGGAAGTTAGACACGTTAAGGCCACTGTATCTGTGGGTCTCTTTGCTCTGGCAGCTTCACCTCTAGCCTAACTGATACACCTGTGGGGTTGTTCTTTGGCTTCTCTCTTCCTGACCCTTCCAGCCTAGTATGACTCAGCAAGAAGGAAGGAAGGGAGCCGATGACAAGAGGATCCTTGTGATGAGCCAGGCATTATCCTAAACAAACAAACAGATAAACAACTGTAACTTCCCACTGACTCTGCCAGGCAGGATGTATCACTCACATCTAGAGATAAAGATCCAGAGGTGCAAAGATTGTCCAGGATCACTCACAGCTAGTAAGCAGGAAAGACCAAGAACCCACATAGATCTGACTCTTCCTGTGACTCGTGTAATTGAGTGGAGACAGGTAGAGTGTCAGAGCACTGCATCAGGTGTCCCCTGGGTCTGTCTTCACTCCAGGAGGGCAGGAGGTAAAATCCTTGATGTTCTACTGAATTCAGACAGGAGTAGGTGACCTGGGGAACATAGGGGCAGCATTCTTTTAGGACTAGATAGGCACTTGGAAATTTCTAGCTGAACCACTTCATTTTATGGATGAGAAAACTGATGATTGGAAAGATGAAGTGGTTTGTCCAAAGCTCAGTGGTGCCTAGATAGCTCACGGCTCTCTTCAGCACAGCACGCTATGGACCTTACCTCCATGGCCTTCATGGACAAAAGCAAATGAGGCTGCGTGTTTCCTTGTAGACCTTTCTCCTATGTCTCTGGGTTCAAGAAGCAGGTAATGAAGGAGGGTGCTGTATGTTGATGGAGAAGCCAAGGACAGAAATGTGCTTAATTACTGACCATTGACCACGCATATTTATTTAGGCTGTCTCTCTGACTACCAATGGGAAACTTTGTCCTCATCAAAGAGACTCCAGGCCCAGGCAGTAAGTAGAGAGGGATCTGAGGGAAGGGGCAGGGGTTTGGGTGAGGATGGGAGGGAGGAGGGCCACTGGGACAATCTGAGATACGTAATAGGGAGGCCATCACCACAAGTTGCCTGGGATCCTGAGGATTTTATTTTATTTTATTTATTTATTTATTTTTTTGGGGGGGATCCTGAGGATTACAGCCAAGCTGGTTTGCATGTTGGAGCTCAGCACTGCCTTCCAGAGAAGATATTTCAGTGATGAAATAAGAGCTTTTGTATCTGTTTAGGGAGCTCACTACATTCTCTCAAGGCTCCTGACATGAGCAAGCTGAATCAGGAGCTGGCCCATTTGTTAAATAGATGCAGAGATTTATTGGTTTCTCAAGGCTTCATTAACCGATTCTGTATGGGCGTATTTCCCTTCCTTAAATGGATCATTAGGAAATATTGGACACAAATCAGGAATTCAATTTCTAAATAAACACATTTCTACCCACACAGATAACTTGACTCATTCTAATACAGGCAACTTCTAATAAATAAAAGATTTTTTTCACCTCGGAGGCTGACTTCTTACCGGAACCTAGGGGAGGATCTAGACGGGTCTTTCCAGAGTCCCTGCATGGGCTGCTGTAACCCAACATGTTAGAGATAAAAAGCACCATAGACCTGAAAGTTTTAAATCCTATATGTTTTCATTTGCTGGTCACTTGGGATGATATCTGTGGATCATATTATTCTTCCCACTTGATAGATAGGCAAACTGAGGCTTCAAGTGACCAAGGACTGGCCCAAATCCACACAGTGAGAAACCATCCCCTTCCAGTGTCTTTTCCCACTTTCCCACAGCACCTGCTTTCTTGGCAGGTAAGTGAAATGCCACATATTAAAAGACTGGATGAGGGATCCCTGGGTGGCTCGGCAGTTTGGCGCCTGCCTTCGGTCCAGGGCATGATCCTAGAGTCCCAGGATCGAGTCCCACGTCGGGCTCCCTGCATGGAGCCTGTTTCTCCCTCTGCCTGTGTCTCTGCCTTTCTCTCTGTGTCTCTCATGAATAAATAAATAAAATCTTAAAAAAAAAAAAAGACTGGATGAGCCACCAAGGACACTTTATTCATTCATTTAAACAGTTTTTACTGAGTGCCAACTGTGTGTCAGGTACCATTCGAGGTGGCAGGAATTCAGCAGTAAATAAAGCAGAGAAGAAACCCATGGGTGGCTATTCTGGTCCTTTGATCCCTGTCCCTTTCTAGCTGGTCACACCTGATGTTCATGTAGAGCTTACTGGTTGACAATATGCTTTCCCGTGTGTGGTCTCCTGGACCCCATGCCGCTGTCCTCAGAAAGGCTGGGTGTGTTGCCCACAGGCACATAGAGCTGTAGGCACATTCCTACTGAGCTTTCCTGACAGCATCCTCTCCGGTGGCCCTGAGGCTCATTGGCACTTTCTCCACAACCAGCCAAGGGTCAGAGCTACTGGTGGGAGCACCCAAGAAGGAGCCCTTGGGGCTGTTCCACTACCACTCCCAGCCCCCCTGGCCCACACAGTTTGATGGGTTTCCTGAGAGCTGAGTGGTAGGGAAGAGAGTCCCCCCAGCAATGGTAAGTTCAAAACTTTGAACTTGGTAAGTTCAAAACCATCAAAGCCAAAGGATGTGACCACAGGCAGAGAAAAGACACAGGTGGTGGTGCCCTTCTCTTGTGACCTGTGTGTCACTTGGAGAGAGATCAGGTTGGGCCAAGGGTACACAGGAGCTAGAGATACAGGCTATGCAGCATTAGACTGGGGCCTGGGCACACCTGAGATTCATATGTATTTGTTCTAAAGGCAGCTTTGGCCCTCCTGCTGGCAGTGAGCTTCTGGGGAGGCAGGGTCCCTCTGAGACCAAGGTGGGTTCAGCCTGTAGGAGGCAGGGAGTGGGGAGTGAGCACCCGACTATACACGGGAGGTAAGCAGGTTGTGTCTGAGATGTTCTGATGAGACAGGTACACTGTTAGATCCTGGTCCACCCATGAGAGCTGTGGGACATTGGACAAGATACGCAACCCCCTGAGCCTTGGAATCTTCTAGATCTAGAAAACAGGGACACTAACACCCACCCTGGCCCCATTGTAAGCATACACACGATACATGAGATGCATATAAGGCAACTGTACACGGTAAGCCCTCTGTTTTGTGCTTTCAATTGTTATATGAGGGGCTTTTCCAAGTATGCTTTTCTCTTTTTCAATAAAGTTGTTTCCTGATCATGTAGAAAATTATGGTGATAGCTATTTTGGAAAACACAGAAAAACATAAAAAGAAAAAAATTGCCTAAGTTCCCAGCACTTAGAAAGAACTACTGTTAACATGTTAACATCTTGGTACACTTTAGTATAACACACAGTGACACACACAGACATACATACATATGTCATATAATTTTGTGAGTGGGAAGGTATTCATTTTTTTCTTTCATTTTCACTTAACATATATTTTTTAAAGATTTTATTTTTTTATTAATGAGAGAGACAGAGAGGCAGAGACACAAGCAGAGAGAGAGAGGCAGAGAGAGGGAGAAGCAGGCTCCATGCAGGAACCTGACATGGGACTCGATCCGGAGTCTCCAGGATCACGTCCTGGGCTGAAGGCAGGCGCCAAACCGCTGAGCCACCCAGGTGTCCCTCACTTAACATATTTTGGGCATTTAAAAATTCCTAGAAACATCATTTTCAAAAGTTTCAAAGTAATAGGTCTTTTCAATCATTAATATTGTACATAAATCTTTGTTTTTGATTATTTCATATTTTTCTGTTCATCTCCAATTTTGCAGATGGATTGATCAAAACACCTGAACTTTTTTTTTTTTAAAGAAAAGCTTAGTAAATTTACTCAAAGGAAGCTTAAATGATACAGAACGGAAAATATTAGAAATCCATATACAATAAAAATTGAATATAGATTAACAGACCTCACATTTCCAGTGAAGCATCATCATCATACAAATATATTCATTTTTTTTCTTTTCTATAGGTACCACACATACATACATGACCTCATGATTCTTGCAAAACAAAACAAACGACACTAAAAATATCCTCAACTTTTAAAAATTGTGTGAAATAAGTTTCAGCAACAGCATTATACCTGAATGTAAACCCCTGGTTTAATTTCATGATTTATCATGCCAGCAGCATGGGTGGTTTTAATTTTATAAAACAGATATTGGTGTCATAATACATTGGCTTACTAATAACGAGAGCATTTTGCATTCACGGTATCAGTGTGGACAAAAAAATTTTAATATTATTTGCTATGACATTTTTAAACTTTCAAAATCATCTCAACATGAGAAAATCTCTGCACAAGTTTCAGTGACTTCTGAAGCACAATCTTGAATCAGTCTTTGTGGTTCCTAGTAACACCCCCTGTCTTATTCTTTTTCAGACAGTATAACTTACATTCTTATGCAATATGCAGTATGGTATTAATAAGACCCAGTAGTTCTTAAACAGCATCACCAAATAACCAAATGAATCAACCTCAAATGCCATAAAAGTAACCATCTTCATAGGGCACTTTCCCTTCATGGAATTTGAAGCTATCCCTTTTGGATGTTTCTACTTTGATGTGAAATAGGCTGTTAAGGTTTCATTTCTCTATGTGGCTTTTTTATACAAGGAAAAAAGATGGTTTTGATTTCTTCCATAGTTCAAAATTTTCAGTTAAGACGTGTTTCTGGAAGTCATAGGGTCCTGGGATGTTTCAAATAACAAAAATGAAGTCTCTGAATGCAGCTGTAATACATCCTTAGCCATACGATCAGTATATCTTGAAACCAAAAGTAAAATGATTGTCTAGTTCCCATAATCTACTTAATTCTTGTTTTAAAATCTAAATATTTCTACCATTTATAATTTCTGGTTTGGATGATTATTCTGGCCACTACCTTTATGATGTTTGAAGCCAGGTTAAACCAATCATCACATATTTTTCTAATTTGCTTCTAAGTCGTGACTCTCCTAGAGGCAACAAGTCTACCCAGTAGTCCGGTGAGATGCTTTTTCTTTCCCATAAATTTTCAGTGAGTACAGGAAGGCTCCTATCCTCACCAAGCAAGCTGCAAGTTCACCTGTATTTCTCATTCTTTGGAAAGTTAAAGCTATATTCAGTCCCAAATTCCTGCTGAGCTAGGGATCCCTGGGTGGCGCAGCAGTTTGGCGCCTGCCTTTGGCCCAGGGCGCGATCCTGGAGACCCAGGATCGAATCCCACGTCGGGCTCCCTGCATGGAGCCTGCTTCTCCCTCTGCCTGTGTCTCTGCCTCTCTCTCTCTGTGTGACTATCATAAATAAATAAAAATTAAAAAAAAAAAACAAATTCCTGCTGAGCTAAATTTGTTTCATTGTCTCACAGTTCTGAGGAGCCTCAGGGGAAATCACTCACTATATTTTGATATTGAGCTTCCTGTCCCTGAAGAATCACTGGAATCAACGTTGGACTCTCATAGGGTAACTGTTGGACTCTCATAGGGTAACTGTACAGGCAGGTGGCTGGCACAAGCCAGTTCCTCTTCTCGGCCTTGTCACAGCCCCCACGTCTAGGAGACTGTTTTCTGGGACAAGGATTTGGAAAAGGATGAACTTTTTTTTTTTTTTTTTCCTGCCGTAGATGACCTTATGTAGTTGATCTGGGCATTTTGTAGCTTGTCCTAACTGTTCTGTTTAGGTAAGCAGCTAACCATTTTGGAGGTCTCTTAACTTTCATCATGTTCCTATTGGAAAGATTAGACATTGTTTTTTGTTTCTGTTTCTCTTTTATTTTTTTCATAACATCAATGAAGCAATCCTCAGTATTACTGCAAAAGTTTCAGTTTTTAACATTTTGGGTTCAGATGCCATAATTTCTTAAGTACTGGTGGTGCCTTGACCCAGTGCTGGAGCTGATGAACTCAGGAGCAATCCTTTGCTCCCAGTCAGGTCCCACTTCGGGGCAGCTAGCTGCAGGCAGGGACAGCCACTGGCTGGTAGAGGCCCCTCGGCTGGCCCTGCCCATCTCAGGTAAAGGGGAAAAGCTAAAGCAGATGAATTTCTCTATGACCATTTCCTTTGCTGTGCAGAAGTTTTTATCTTGATGACATCCCAATAGTTCATTTTTGCCTTTGTCTCCCTGGCCTTTGGAGTAGTGTCTAGGAAGAAGTTGTTGTGGCTGAGGTCACAGAGGTTGCTGCCGGTGTTCTCCTCTAGGATTTTGATGGATCCCTTTATCACATTTAGGTCTTCATCCATTTTGAGTTTATCCCTGTATACAGTGTAAGAGAATGGCCTATTTCATTCTTCTGCATGTGGTTGTCCAATTTTCCCAACACTATTTATTGAAGAGACTGTTCTTTTTTCTTTCCTGCTTTGTTGAAGATTAGTTGACCATAGAGTTCTTGGTTCTCTATATATTTTTAAGATTTTATTTATATATTCATGAGAGACACAGAGCGAGAGAGAGGCAGAGACACAAGCAGAGGGAGAAGCAGGCTTCAGCCTGATGTGGGACTCAATCCCAGGTCTCCAGGATCACACCCTGGGCCAAAGGCGGTGCTAAACCACTGAGCCACCCAGGCTGCCCCTTGGTTCTCTATTCTGTTTCATTCATCTGTGTGTCCGTTATTGTGCCAGTACCACACTGTCTTGATGATCACAGCTTTGTAATACAGCTTGAAGTCAGACATTGTGATGTCCCCAGCTTTGGTTTTCTTTTTTAACATTCTTTTGGCTATTCTGGGGTCTTTTCTGGTTCCATACAAATTTTAGGATTATTTGTTCCAGCTCTGTGAAAAACGTTGGTGATATTTTGATAGGGATTGTATTGAATGTGTAATTGCTCTGGATAGCATAGATATTTTTACAATATTTATTCTTCCAGTCTATGAGCATAGAAGTTTTTTCCATTTTTTTGTGTCTTTCTCAATTTCCTAATACATATTCTATAGTTTTTAGAGTAGATCCTTTACCTCTTTGGTTAGGTTTATTCCTAGGTATCTTACAGTTTTGGATGCAATTAAAAATGGGGTCAATTCCTTAATTCCTCTCTCTTCTGTCTCATTGTTAGTATACAGAAATGCAACTGATTTCTGTGCATTGATTTTATATCCTGCCACTTTGCTGAATTCCTGTATGAGTTCTAGCAATTTTGTGGTGGAGTTTTTTGGGTTTTCACATGAAGTATCATGTCCTCTGCAAAGAGTGAGAGTTTGACTTCTCCGTTGCCAACTTGAATGCCTTTTATTTCTTTTTGTAGTCAAAAATAAAAGGCAACCTATGGAATGGGAGAAGGCATTTGCAAATGACATATCAGATAAAAGGCTAGTATCCAATATCTATTAAGAACTTATCAAATTAAAAAAAAAGAACTTATCAAATGTAATACCCCAAAACAAAAAATCCAGTCAAGAAATGGGCAGAAGATATGAACAGACATTTCTCCAAAGAAGACATACAAATGGCCAACAGACACATGAAAAAATGCTCCATATCCACTGGCATCAGGGAAATAGAAATCAAAACCACAATGAGATACTACCTCACACCTGCTAGAACTGCTAAAATTAACAAGTCAGGAAATGACAAATGGCAAGAATGAGGAGAAAGGGGAGCCCTCTTACACTGCTGGTGGGAATGCAAGCTGGTGCAGCCACTCTGGAAAACAGTATGAAGTTTCCTCAAAAAGTTAAAAATGGAGTGACCCTACGACCCAGCAATTGCACTACTGGGTATTTACCTAGTGACTTTCTCATGTCTGTTCTTTCTTGCTGTTACAGTGATTAACAGTAGAACCCATAAAAGACAAGAAGGTCTTTAAAGGATGTCAGAGAACCATGAAGGGGACATTGAGAAGTTGGTCTGAGTTCCCAGGCTATGGATAGTCACAGGAGGGCATTGATAAGTTAAAAGCTTTAAAAAAAATCTCAAGGGATAGAAGAAAGGTCGATGCAAAAAGGGCACCGATGGAGGTACCCCCGGTGTGGGTTTTCACTCCTGAACTACACAGAAGGCTCCCGGGGGCAGGGGGCAGCTCTGCGTCTGTCGCACCGATGTCTGAGTACAGCACTGGGCACACAGCAGGGCTCGCTCACAGGGACTGGGGGAGAATCTGAAAGTGGATTTAAATGTGGCCACTCGCAGAGGAAGGGACAGGGGAATGCTGGGCCCCGGTCAGCTCCAGGCATAACTAGGAGCAAGAGTCAGGTGGAAAAGACCTAAATGCCTTCAGATAACCAGCTCTCAGCAACCTCGGACTCATTCTCCCAGAAAGGAGGGGATCATCCAGGCCTTTTGGGCCATGTGGCCTAATCAACTTTCCATCGAGCCATCAACAAGCTTTCCCCCAGCACCCATTTTAGGCCTAGCTCTTGGGCTGGGTCCTGCAGGGTGACAGATGAGGTGCAAGCTGTACATCTGCTTAGGAAGGACCTGTGGTGTTGGCAGGGAGGCCAGACCAGTGTGCCCAGGAGAGCACCACGGTCCACACCAGACTGTGGGATGTCAGACTATGCCCTGGGTGTGAGTTGGTGCAGTGCAGCCGCGAGAACAGGAGTCAGATGGACAGGTCGGGGGATGCAGCAGGGGAAGTGAGGCTCAGGCCTTGGAGATTTCAGGGTGGCCACCCCAGGTCCTCACTTCTGAGAGGGGTGAAGAGCTGACCCTCTGAGAGGCGGGAAAGCCTCACCTGCCGTATTCTGGGCTCCCTCTCCTCCCAGCAGCCACCAGCTTCACACATCAGTGTTCCAGGGCTACTGGTGATGGGAAAAGGCAGGCAGGAGTGAAGGGGCTGACCAGGGCATAGACACAGCTCCAGATCCAGCTCCTCAACCAGGCCAACTTTTGCCGTTGGCTCTCTGGCTGCAAAAGTGGATCTTCAGGCTCATTTGCCCCCGGCAGGGAGGGGCTGGGGACGCATACAAGGATGTCTTCTGAGACTCCCCGAATCAGACAAAAACTCAAACAGCCGGCTCTGCTGCAAGGGTCTGTCAACATCCTCATAACTGGTTACACGAAGTGCAGCATATTTATCCTGCTTAATCACCGCCTCACCCCTCTGAGGAAAACTGATTTCAGGCACTTGAGGAGAGAGAAATAACAGTGACCTTTCTGTGGGCCTGATGATAACTGGTTCCTTATAAGGAGCAGACAAGAGCCTCATGCTCATGGCCCAGGAATGTGTGTCTCTGTGTGTGTTCTTTCTAACATCACCTAGTGTTGGGCCTCCACACCTGAGCCCAGCATTTCCAGGGTGGCGGAATGGAGTGGCCTTTCCTTCTCCCTAAGCCAAGACAGTATTGATCGCTGCTGGTAATCCTAACTGTAAAGTTTCCCAAACAGCACTGTAATTGGATTACATATGAACAACGAGCTGTTAAAAGGGGGAAAAATGTTTCCTCTTATTTGAAAAACAAACTCACTGCACTATACACTCCTGCCTTACAGTGGATCGTTATATAACCCCTAAAAAAAAAAAGAAGAAGGGTCAAAATTCACAGTGGGATCAAAGCTGAACATCCCTCCAGGAGCTAACAGTAATAAGCCATCAGTGATCGCAGCTCTTCTTTACTTACAGTGCCTCCCCTGCATCAGACTCTGCACTTAGCGGTCTGTTCATTCCTGCAGTTACACAGTAATTATGCCCATTTGACAGATAAGGCTATTGAAGTTCAAGGACAGGTGTAGTCCCTTGCCTGAGTTCACATAGCTAGCAAGTGGAAACAGAGATCTGAACCCAAGTATTTCTGACTCCAAAGCCCCAGAGTTCTTTCCGTGGGAGCCACAATCACCTGCATGACTTTCCTACTCTCACAGACGACCCGGGTCGCTTCTGGGACACTCAGGGTGACAAATAAATACAGCCACTCAAACTTATTCCTTAGTCCTATTCTTCATGAAGACTTTCAGACTTTCAAGAATAAAAGAATGTTGTGTTTCCTCCTAAACTGTTTTTCCTTCTAATCTCGTGCTGCTCGGAAAAACTCGGAACCAGAGAGACAAATGTCTGAGTGCCCTCCCTGCTCAACAGTGGAGGAGCTCAGCCAGCAGGGAAGCCTGAGGTCTTCTTACGAAATACTTCATGGCTGAGCTGCCCTGTGCCTGTCCCCTGGCTGCCTCTGCCACCCACCCAGGCTGCATGCCTCTGGCTCCTGGAGCTAGTCAGCTGGGTCAAACACTCCCCTGTACTCTGCGGCTGCACAGTCTGATACCTCGATCCATTATTCATTCAAACAGATATTCATTCAAACAAATATTTTGTACTCATTATATGTGCAAGGCACAGTCCTAAGGTCTTGGGGATAAGACAGATAAGCCCTCTGGGAGCTGATATCCTGGACTGTGAAATAACTAACCAATCAATTAATTGCTTGACTGCATTAATGTAAGTCCTGCAAGGGTTGCTGAGTTGTTTTTTTTTTTTTTTTTTAAGGTTTTTTTTTTTTTTTTTCAATTTTTATTTATTTATGATAGTCACAGAGAGAGAGAGAGAGAGAGGCAGAGACACAGGCAGAGGGAGAAGCAGGCTCCATGCACCGGGAGCCCGACGTGGGACCCGACCCCGGGTCTCCAGGACCGCGCCCTGGGCCAAAGGCAGGCGCCAAACCGCTGCGCCACCCAGGGACCCCAGGGTTGCTGAGTTGTTACGAGAGTGCAGAATTGGGGCAGGGATGGAGGTCCTGCTAGGATTGAAGGATCTTACAAAATTTCCCCAGGAAGAAAACAAGATGGTTGGATGCACAGAAAGTGGGGTCAGTGGTACAGTGTGAGGCCATAGGGGTAAGCAAGGTCCCCTAATAGATCTGGACTTGATCTTTGAAACAGTGAGACTCCTTTGTAGTGTTTAGGTGGTGACTTATATGCGTGTATAAATCAGGGAAGAAAAGAATGATGTCTATACCAACAAATTCTAGATCATGCTGAGAATTAACAACTGCCTTTTGGCTTTGGTCCTTCTGAATCAGCAAATTTGTAGTGACTTAAAGGCTGTCACTCAGAGGGTGTCAGACTAAATGTTTGTTCTCGACAGTGGTGATTTAAGCTCAGGAAGTGGAAGTGTTTCCCCCACCCCTGCCAGCAGTCTGAACCTGAAATGGTCTTCCCACATAAGCCACACTCAGAGGTAGGCCCCTTGAGGCCCATTCACAGAGGTGGTTTTAGGGGCAGAGAGTTGAGGCAAGGGGTAAGGCAAAGAGTAGAGTGGTGCTGGGACCTGGTCCCTTTTGTCAGGATTGTCTTGTCCCAGGCCCTGGGAAAGCATCAAGGGAACTCCAAACAGCATTCTCACGGTCTACCCTGACACATCTCCACCGAAGACTGAGACCTTTGGTTCTTGAGCCTTTTCCCATGGTGACAATGAAGGCCTTGCCCCAGGGGATCCACTGAGTCCCCCTCTCATCTACTTTCCTGGGACCCAAGTGCTGAGAAGGAGGCATGCCATTCCCAACTGATTTCCTAGGAAGAATATTTATGGGGAACCTCAGAGCTAGCTGGGGCCTCACAAGGGGATGGAAAGGAAAAGTTGGGATATCAAAAAGGACATTTTGATCAATCACACTGGGAAGGCAGCAAGGCAAAAAAACCTCTTATGAGTGCAGCATGGCCCCACCAAGGGACAGTCCTGTCTCTTTGAAAGCTTGGCTTGTCCAGAACTGAGGAGGAATGAAACGCACAGACACACTCTCCATACGCTTCTGATTTAGGAGAATGTTAATGTTTCTGTAAAGTGCTGTTCTTACAGTCATATTGGGAGACCACAGTTCTTTTTTTAACTTGTGAGAATATGTCTCCACATCTTAATAAAATATGATTAAAAGAAAAAAACCTCCTCCAAACATGACTAAATTCAGTGTCAGTGACCAACACACATGCCAACTTGAAGCATTAGCAACCTAGCTGCAATGCGTGTTCCACCAAGCCCTTTTCCTAGAATTTTGTACATTATTGCACATCTGATAATTTTCCATGGAACTTATCCCCTCCAAAAAAGTGCTGGGAGTGAGTTCCCAGGCAGTGCTGCTCACATGAGCACACAGGCAGCGTTCAGTGCTGCTATCACGTGATGAAAAGAATGTGACAGAAAAGAGATAACGTCCGAAATGGCAAAAAAAAAAAAGTGGGAATCTAAATCAAATGTTGTCAGTTCTGCTTCACAACATTCATGAATTGATAACCAATTAGCAAAAGGCCAAATATATGTGTGTGGCATTGCCTGGGCAGTGGCCAGATCCAAGAGTATCACGTCTCCAGACGGCCTCCTGCTCTGTGGCGAACAGGCCAAGCCATTGTAGTCTTTGGCCAGGGCTGGGGTTCTGATCCCAGCGGAGGAGGAAACGTTTCCATGCTCTCCAGCTTGATATACTGGCTTGTGCCTTGGCTGGAGTGTCAGGAAACTGTTCTAGAAGCAGCCAACTCTGCCTGTTATCTGTTGTGTGCTTTGGCCCAGTCTTCTATCCCTCGGAGTCTTGATTTCTGTATCTCCAAAATGACAGCGGCAGCTCAACAACGTTTGACTGAGGACAGACTGTGTTTTGGGCTAAAATGCGTATGAGTTAGGGTCTTGCCATCCCTTCAATGACAGTGAGGTTATGGATAGAAGACATCCAGTAAGTACTGCATGTGAGGCGACCTGAATATGAGAGCAGCCCCATTTACCCAATGAGAGTTTAAGAGAGGATTTCGTTGGGGGCGCCTGGGTGGCTCAGTCAGTTAAGCATCTGCCATCAGCTCAGGTCATGATCCTGGGGTCCTGGGATGAACCTCTGCATTGGGCTTCCTGCTCAGTGGAGAGTCTTCTCCTCCCTCTCTCTGCCTCTCCCCTCTGCTTGTGCATTCTCTCTCTCTCTCTCTCTCAAATAAATAAGTAAAATCTAAAAAAAAAAAAAAAAGGATTTGATTTATTGATGTGAATATAAAAATGTATCAGGATAGAAATGAAAGAGACAAATATCTGCATATAATAATTAATATCTTTTAATTATTTATACATACTTAAAATCATATACACTGTTAATCTATAAACACTGATTAATACGTTAATAGTTCAAGGGATATATTCAAAAATCACATCATGTTTATAATGCAGACATACGGCTTTACCCATTCACAATGCAAAGCTTTTAATGGAATCTTTCCAATGTGCCGTATGCTTTCCAGAGCATCTCATCTGCATATCCATCCAGGTTGCCTTCGACATTCAGCACTTTTTAAAACCTAAGTGTGATATTGTTGGAAAATTTACCCCAAGTTCAATAATCCTTTCTTTATTTGTGACTTCACAAGACAACCACTTATTTTTAAAAGACAGTGTGCAGGGATCCCTGGGTGATGCAGTGGTTTGGCGCCTGCCTTTGGCTCAGGGCACGATCCTGGAGACCCGGGATCGAATCCCACGTCGGGCTCCTGGTGCATGGAGCCTGCTTCTCCCTCTGCCTGTGTCTCTGCCTCTCTCTCTGTGTGTGTGACTATCATAAATAAATAAAAATTAAAAAAAAAGAAAAAAAAGACAGTGTGTAGTGGTATTGATTTTTAACATGATCTTTATATGATTTGTTCATGTGGCCTCCAACATTCAACAGTTGAGGAGTCAGATTCCCAGAAGTAAGTACCAAATGTGTGTCAGATTTCTCTTTCCCCTACTTCCCTGTATTGCCAGAAATCTTCCATAGGATCCTACATCAGCGTTGCTTTAGATGGCTTAAGACTAATAGGTACTCATTTTGTTGTTCCAGATAAATTGATTGAAGAAGTACCCTGTAAAGTTCCCAACGTCGGATGACTCTGAGGTATAATTTCAGAGGGAAAAGTCATGATCACATCTGACAATTGCAACTAAAGTTAGAAGGTATTCAAAGTCCCAGCTGCCATCATCCTGACAAGACAATCACAAAATATCCTTGCCTTTTGTTCAGTGGAGACAGATTAGAGTTTTCCCAAAGGAATCTTACCAAGAACCAAAAGAAATGTAAGAACTAACTAAAGACACAGACTGTGGTTGCACAGCCCCGCTCGGGGTCTCAGTGTTACTGCTCCTTTCTGCATTCTGCAGACTGCAGGCATTTCCCTGTGCTTTTCGTAGCTTTGCTCCCCTCTACATCACTGTGGGATGAGGGTGGGTGGGGACGATAGTAGAAAGCCACTGCCATTTGGAAGAAGGCGAATGGAATGCAAACCCACATCTACCTCTCGCTGGCTTTAAGACTTAGGGTACATCGCTTCACCCGTCCAAGTGATGGTTTCCTCATCTATATAATGGAGATAAATCACTTAGAGAATTTCTGAAGATTCTCTCTGGAGATTAACTGGGATTACATATCCAAGATACCCAACCTGGGACCAGTCTGTGCTGAGGTAAGGGTTGTTGGACCTGTCGACAACTATCAAGTCCCTTCTGTTCCCTGTGTATTTCCCCGGGTGGACAGTGAATGCACAGGGGAGAGATGGCTCATTTCCCCTTTTCTAGGGACAGCGTAGCAAGACAGTGCTCATAGGAACTACTCGGAACCACTCCATTACCTTTTTTCCAGTGAGGTTAAAATGTTGTTCGATTTTTACTAAAAGAAATAGCTTCGTCATCAGTGACCTCAGGTTAGCTTCTTTGATGAGCATCTGATCTGGAAAGAGCACCCGCCACCACAGTCCAAAGTTATTCCTTGATCTTTGGAGATGAAGCAAGCATGTGATTCTTCCCACCTGCACAGAGAATGTTTTTCCCAGGCAGAGGAACGAGGAGGGCCTTGTCAGGCTACCTCTGCGTCCTGAGCCAGCCGCACACATTTCACAGGGCCTAACAAGGCTTAGTTTTTCCAGGGCCTAAAGAGAAGCAACATCCCTCCCCTTCTGTGGTCTACCTTCAGTCAGGCTCAGCAAAGCACAACAAAAAAATCAGTTTAACTCTCTCCTAGAGGAGCCTCTCCCTGTTGAAGGACAGACCTTGATAAAAATCTAGAGATAGAAGGTGAGATCCTGAATCATGCCTTAGCTGAAGACAAGTACATCAAAAATTAAATTGATTTAATTAATAATTGAATCTTTCTGAATTAGTGTATAACAGAAACTTGGGGGGTGGGTGGAGGAGAGCAGAAAAAGATGAGTTGCGGAGGGGTTGGCAAGAAAAGATGACAAGACACACGGTTGGGAGGACAACAAACTGCCAAGAACAAGGCGGTCAGCTTGACCATCTACAATCATTTGCTCGGCGGTGATGTGACCCTGTCACAGCCTCCTCACTCCTCCAGGGAAACCTGTTTCACAGGCATTCACACAGATTTGATGGAAATCCAAGGAAAGGGCCGAGCTCCATAAATGGGTTTCCCTGGCATGAAACTAGGCCAGCATCTACAGAACAGGAAGCAGAATTAGAAACTGAATTCAGGGGACGCCTGGGTGGCTCAGTGGTTGGGTGTCTGCCTGTGACTGGGAGCATGATCCCAGGATCCGGGATCGAGTCTCACATCGGGCTTCTTGCAGGGAGCCTGCTTCTCACTGCCTGTGTCTCTGCCTCTCTCTGTCTCCCATGAATAAATAAATAAAAATCTTAAAAAAAAAGAAAGAAAGAAACTGAATTCAGTAGAAACAGGAATTTAGGGCCAAGACTGACCACAAACAAGCCTCCTTAGTTTTGCAGATATCTGGAGGGGTGATTCATATTCTTATGAGTCTGTGAATGGCCGTTGAGCCCAGCCTGGTGTGTCTCAAGGGACAAGGTGGGATTCTCTGGGTGTCGTGCTCATGGTACATCCTGGACCAGCTCGGCCAGTTTGTCTCAGCATCTTTGGAGCAGCCTTGCCAGGATCTCAGGGGTGTGTGCCCCTAAAGCAGTGGGCTCTGTATTACATAATCTTGGACTTAACCACCATCTTCCTAGCCCGTCTCCTAGAGTAGATTCAGGATCAGCAGGCAGGATTCTTCAGCAATCCCTCCTTCCTTTGTTCTGGGTCCCCAGCCTTCATCAGGCTTACATCTATCATGTCCCTCTGATAAGGAGGTGGGCAGGTGGTGGCCCTCACTGCAACCTGCAAGGGGTGCCCAGACACCTCCCTTCCCCCTTCAAGATATATAGAAAGAGTCCCAGAGAGTTTAATTGTAGGACACAGCATTGGGGGAGGCTCTTCCCATGAATCACAGCATCCTCCCCATCCCAACCCTGACTCCTGTGTTCCTGAGACAAATTAGCCAAAAGAAGCCTGTGGGACATCTTTTGGGTGTTTACTTCTCTCCTCTGCCAGGCCCAGCATTATCTGGTCTCTCTGTATCACCCAGATGTTTGATTCCTAGCCAGGGTCTCTCCCTTTCCCAGACATTCTAGATGGGTTTGTAGAAGCTGCCATGTTGACCATGAACCCCTCAGCCTTAGACCTGACATTTCTTTCCTCTCCAACTTCTCATCCTTATCAGCTGCTTCCTTGCATAACATTTAATAGTGAAAAGCCAGGGCCCCACAGGCCCACATTTCTCTTGTCTCCCCAAGCCTCAGCAGACTCCCTGGCTGATGGTTTGCCCTTATCAGGCAAACCTGCAAGATCTCTGCCACCTACATCTTCTGACCTGCCCGCCCTGTTCTTTCTGGGGACATTTCCCCATTTCCTGGCTCTCCCTGCCAGGACGCTTTGTGGCAGAACCAATGGCTTGAAGTGTTGCTGGACCTCTGGGAACATAAAGACAAACATATCGAGAAAACCCTACATTTTAACTTACCACTCTCCCCACCAACCAACCTGCTCCTTACTTGCCCAGGACATTTGTAAAGTGTCCCCAGAGCTTGGTCATGGCCTCTGGTACACCTTTCTGCCCCTTAGGAAACTCTGCCTTCCCACTACCTTTTAGACTCTGCAGAATTCACTGTGGTCTTCCTGTTTTGAATAATACGAGCTAAAATTTATTAAGCACTTTATATATGCTTATGTGCACTGTACTTATATGTGCACTGTACTAACAACCACTTTACATTAATTGTCCCAGTCAGTTCTTACAGCAAGCTGTAGGATAAGAGCTATTATGACTCCCTCATCCTACAGAAGAGGGAATTGAGGCACTGAAAGGCTAGGTAACTTTCCCACATGCCCAGAAAGGGCCAGAATCATGGGTAACTCTATCACAGCTAACTCTACAGTCTGTGCTCTTTATGTCTATGTTATACAGCATCTTACTGGGCCTTATAATGTCTGTCAGTTATTTCCTTAAAGAGAAGAACTACCGACTTCCTGCCCACCCAGTGAGTATATGAGTATATGTGGCCAATTGTCCTTAGCCTGGCTCATGTAATGGGTATCAAGTAGTGTTTGGTGGATGGATGGATGGATGGATGGATGGATGGGTTAGTTGATGATGGCTAGATGGTTGGATGGATGAGTGGGTGGATGATGGGTAGATAGACAGGTGCATGGATGGGAAGACTGCCACGTGATCTAAGATCTTTTGGGCAGAAGAACATTTTGGAACACAAGAAATGCAGATAACCCAGAGCTGCACCTTCTCGGGGGTGTTTTGTTGCTTTTTTTCTCCAAATCCTACATGCTGTTCTCTTTGCAGGAGGAGTGCTTTCTCCAGGTACCTAACCCCACAGAACAAATTGAGCAGCTGTATTCCTCCTAACAGTTATTTCCGCCTTGTATTTATTTTCTTAGATGCTTCATGCTAGCTTTGGAATTCAAAACAGATTTGCTCAAGGAGGCTCAGCTTTTAGTAGGGCTAGCTGTTCTCTGATCCTAGTGGGGGCCCATGGCCCACGCCTGACTCAGGAGCTTCAGGCTGTGGGATTTTTGTTTATGTCTGGAAGTCTAAGGCACCCCTGTTGTGCAGAAACTGGGAAATACACGTGTCTCAACACAGTGCCACAAAACAGAGGCTAGCACCGGGTATGGCCCTTCCTTTTAACCCAGAACAAGCCCATGGAAAAGGTGAGCCTGGAGGATGAGAACAAACTTGCCTTCAGACCCTCTTCCTCCTTCGCTTCCAGGTTCCCACCTATCTTCATTCCAATCTTCCTACAACATTCAGACCTCTCTTCTTGTTCTGTTGGTTCCACATGACAAACTCACTCTTGCTAATATATTAGTCAGTTACTACTTTCCTGTTAGAAAGAAGCGCCTCAGTAAAAGCCAAGTTAAACTCAAAGGAACCATTGCTCACATTACCCCAAGAAGTGCTATCCACTGAGCTTGTCATTCAGGCTAGCCTATTCTTTTGAGATTTCGTTTTGTGTATTCCCTTATTAACATGAAGTCAAATGGGTCTGGAGAACAACTCAAGGCCTTATCTTTCTTTCATTGATTCTGATTATCTCTAGAGAGGCTCCCCCTCCTACTCAGAACCAGGATTTGGGGCACAAATATGCTGATTGCTCTCACCAACCAGGACCCGCAGCCCATGTCTCACTGCCAGGTCTGTAACTTCCCAGAACTGGACTGCCCTGCCCCTTACCTGGGGCCTGTCTGCCCCTTCAGAGTGACCAACAGGCCCTGGCCATGAGGTCTGGGCTGCCAGGTGCCTCTGGCAGGACCTGATATTCATCTTCATGTACTTGTGGTACAGAAAGGTAGAGTTACCTCCACAGGAAAGTTTTCAAGATATTGATATTACCTGCATTTTGGCCTGGGCATTAAAAAAAAAAAAAAAGGAAAATTGTATTTGCCCATCTTTCGTCTCACTCTAAAGCTTTTCAAAAAACCCGACGTGCCCAGCTCTAATCTTTTTGTCTGATTATGAGCTAAGATTATAAGTAAACCCTGTGAAGTCTCTGCAGGAAAAGTTTTATTTCTGAAAGAATAAATAAAGCAAGTTCTTTCCCAATGCTCCAAATCGTTTTTTGTCATTGAAATGACAATGAGGGATTTAGCTGTCATATCCAATGTGAAATTTAATGTGAAAAGTGAGTTAAGTCTTTATGCCCCATGAGCTGTGAACAAACCTGCCCAGTATAGGTGTGTCCCAGTTCCTGGCAATCTTTCATGCTGGGGCCCCAAGCTTCTTTTTAATTGAGGTGGGAAAATGATTAGGAGGGAAGATGTACTCCTGGCAGGGAGAAACTCCTAAGTGCAGTGCCTATGTGAAGACTGGACAAAGGCATCCTGTTTTCTGGGAGGATACAGTGTCTCCTGGTCCCAGGGCTCAGCAAAGCAGAGGACAGGCTGGTATCAGCCTTGGCTCCACCCCTTGGCCCATGGTGTGTGAAGCAGCCCCAGCACTCGGCTGCTCAGTTTTGTGAGAGGGTTTCTGTCTTGCTCCAGAGAAGGTTATTAGTGCCTTAGCCCTTGAAATGCCTGCTTTAGATTTGCCCACCAGAGACTGGAGGACAGGAATGAGTCAGTGATGGAGCAATGAAGCGACTGGGTTCCCAGGCTGGCTGAAGGCTGCATCAACCCTGCTCATCCAGAGGCATTCATTGTCCATGTCCGTTCAGCAAAAAAGGGCATTGAATCTCAACCCATGCAAACTGCAGATCTCTCTGAAATCATCTACCAAGACAGCTTTTGGGTATGTAAGGCATAATTGAAAGAATTTCAAAGCTGGACACATCTGTAAGAGGCTATCTGGGCACTCCTAGCCTTTAGGCAAAACCACCTCTATGTTACGCTAGCATTCCTGGTAGCTGATGGAAAGGTTGCTGGTTTGAGGCTTCCTTGGAAAAAGGTTTTGGAGACTCTCAGGACTTCCTGAATGCTTGTATTTATAATTATACTTTGTAATAGAAGAAAAATTCTCTATAAAATCAAATATCCCCACTCCATCCTCATCCTCCTCTTCTTCCTCTCGGGTCTGTTTCCTGGGAGACCACTCTGAGAAAGTGGTCAACAAACAGCAAGATATTCGAGTGAGTGCTCAGCACCACATCTGTGAGGGAGTAAAGGAAGCAGGACTGGGTAGGGGTAGAGGCTGCACTGCAGTGCCATTGTCACAGTGGCCACCATGGCCCCAGCTCATCCCAGCAGAACATGCTCCTTACTCCCAGCATCAAAGGAATCTGTCCCAGGAAAGGACGGATTGGAGTAGGTGCCTATGCCCACTCCTTGGTTCATTAAGTTTTGGCTGAGGGAGATGAGCAATTATGATTGGGCCAGTCCCTGGTCATATGGCCACCAATACCAGAGTGACGGGAAAGCTTGACAACAAAAATACCCACCACATGCCTCTAATGCTATCTACCTCTGCAAATATGAGTGCCTAATAGAGTACCTAATAGGAGACACTCAGTTGATGGTCATTATTTCCTCCATTGGCAACATCAGAACTAATGCAAACTACCTTTTCCCTAAAGTCTTGGGGGCAAATAGGTGCTGATAAAATCAACATCGGCTCAAACCTCAGCCCCAAATTTGAACTGAGCCTGAACTTCTCTGAAAAACTGAGAATGTTTAGCAAACATGTTCCTCCAACAAATTTGATCTTTGAGTGTCCTTATACTTTCTGAGCCAGAATGGGCCTGGATCCTGGGAAGCATCATGAGGATGCTTATCTCCCTAACAGCTTCAGTGATCTGAAATATTTCCCAAAAACAGACAGTCATCAATGTTTTTTTGACCTTTTCATAGAGCCAAAGCACTTGGATGAAGTGTAGAAAATTCCTGTCTCTGAACTGAGTATCAGCTTCTTGTAGGGTCTCATTCCTAAGAATGAGTCTTATATGTCTTTCCCCACCTCAAAACCTGATGCCTCTTCAGAACCTCATAAAAGAATTAGGGACAGAGAATTCTGGGCCCTCATTGACAATCCTACCACTCTTATTTCCCTGCCCCAGCACTACCCTGTGGCCAACTGGGTGTCCAGATTTCCCTAAACTCCAGGCCCTCTGCATCTATAACATGCCATCTGCTCTGTGGAGAGCATTCTCTTTGTACTTCCCACCCACCCCTCAAAAGTCCCACTCATTTTCAAGGTCTTCCTCAAAGCTCTCTCCTCCTGGAAGCTTTTCCTACCCTTTTAACCAGCTGTGGTCTTAGAATACCTTTTAATTTTTGTATGGAATATACATTGTGCCGTATGCCATGTTAGCTTGAATGATAAGCTTTATAATTCAACTCAAGGACATTTATCGAGAGCTTACTACGTGTTGGAGATAGAGATGCATGGGATAAAATTAACCCAAGCAACAGGGGGGCTGTTAGTAGATCTTACATATTTCAGTTGATAGATTTCCATTATTTAAAAAAATATTTACTTCTTCTAGCCCAGGTAATTCTTTTGCTACCTGCTCAGAGCCTTGCTGTCCTCAACTACAAAATAAAAGCTTTGGGCTACATGGTCACTGATGATCCTTTCTCACTCAGCAGTGGGTCTTTCTTACATTCTATAGTCACCTTGTCAGTACTTCCAATGATCACTCTGTTCCTCTATCATCCAATGATACAGTGCCACTCTGAGCTTCAGAGAATTTGGGGCAGAAGTTTGAAATTAGTATGTAATCAGCATATCTATGTTTGCTGAACATGGTCTGCCCGGTGGTCAAGGCAGTGATAAGCCACTACCTCTATCTAGACCTCCATCACCTCATCTGTAAAATGGGATATTTGTAGTAGAGGCCACTACGGCCCCTTCCAACTCTGATGTTCCTTGATTGATTATAATTCTTTCTCTGCTCCCACAAAGAGCTCTTTGTGTTCTATAAGGACATGTCTGCCAAGCATGGAAACATATACTGAACCACTCCCAACCTCACCGAGGGAGATGAGTTGACCTTTAAAGTGTCCGCAACTTGCTCTAGAAAACTTGAAATTTAGTCACGAGCCCCCATTCTCAGTACTTTGCTGTGGGAATCAGTGGATCAAATTTAACCTCTGGAGAGGAAAGAGCAGTAGCCAACACTACTGGATTGAAAATTTACCTTCTTTACTTCCTCTCCCACCTCCCTTTGTCCTGTTTGCAGCCTTTAGTCGTGGCCCTGTTCCTGAATGGGAATGAAGCACTGCCTGTGGTGCCATGTTGACTCCTCACCAAACTCAGCAAGCTTGTTGGCCAGCTATCCATCACTCAAAAAACATGATGTTCAATGAAAAATTTGGTCAATTAATTCAAATTTTTCTGAGTAGAAAATAATCTTTTTTTTTTAAACTGACTTCCTTTTAGCCTACCATATTAACCATGTATTCCATCTTCCCGTAAACCATGCTGGTGGATGCCCCACACTAGAAGGCTGCACCATGCCCTTGGCTCCCACCAGCTGAGATCTGTGCTTACTGAGAGTCAGGTGAGCTTGTCTCCCAACCTACTTACAGTAGTTCTTGTCATGGTGGTAATGTAATTTACCTGTATGTTATATAAGTCAATTAAGTATGAGTGCAAAGAAGAGAGTTGTTTGTTATATAAAAACCAATGTAGGGATCCCTGGGTGGCGCAGCAGTTTGGCGCCTGCCTTTGGCCCAGGGCGTGATCCTGGAGACCCCGGATCAAATCCCACATCGGGCTCCTGGTGCATGGAGCCTGCTTCTCCCTCTGCCTATGTCTCTGCCTCTCTCTCTCTCTCTCTCTCTCTCTCTCTCTGTGTGTGTGTGACTATCATAAAAAAAAAAAATTTAAAAAAAAAACCAATGTAAATAAATGCTCAGTAAGGAATAACCAAAACTAAATTCCTAAAAAGATTTGCAGTTGATTTTGCTGTATGGAATAAATGCTGGTGTTTGGTAACAAATAATAAAAATATAGAAACATTCCACACTCAGATTGTTGTGTACTGTCTATATCTTCTTGTTCCACTTTGAAGAAGCCATAATTAAAAATTATACATGAAACATTCTGACTCTAGTCTACATAAAAGAAACAGCACAATTGCCAATCAAAAGGACCCATACTCAAAAAAAGAAAAGCCTTAGCCTGATATCAAAACTTTGGCTAACATAGTAGGTTTTAAAATACAATACATAAGATATGTTTGAATCAATTGTTGCTTTTCATGTATTAGATCTAAGAAGATTTCTTTTTTCTTTTTTAAGATTTTATTTATTTATTTGTGAGAGACAGAAAGAGGCAGAGCCCTAGGCAGAGGGGGAAGCAGGCTCCCTGTAGGACTTGATCCCAGGATCTTGGGATCACGCCCTGAGCCAAAGGCAGACACTCAACCATTGAACCACCCAGGCATCCTTGATCTAAGAAGATTTCAACTGGTCATAGATGACAGGGTTCTACAGCCTAGGACCCAAGTATTTTATGGAGTTTTTCTGTTCACAGTTTACATTAAGATCTTGGAGTGCCTCCATAATTTTTAGTATTATTATAAAAATTTCAAGCACATCTAAAAGTCAAGAGAAAAGTAGAATGAGCCTCCATATCCCATCATCCAAAATTGCCATCCATGTATCCTTTATTTCTTTTTTTTTCCTTTCTGATATTTTAAAGCAAATTTCAGATACTATGTCATTTTTATCCATACTTACCTTAGTAGATACATCTAAAAACTATAAAAATAAACAATTTCTTATTTAACCGCAGCACCATCATCATGCCTGACATAATTAGCAACAATTCCATGATGTCAAAATATACGTTGTGCACACTCAGTTTCCTCCAAATGTGCCCCAAAATGTCTTTTTATTGTTGGTTGGTTCAAATCATGATACAAATACAATGTACACATTAGATTTGGTTATGTCTCTTTTGTGTTTTTCTTTTTAATTTTTATTTTGTTTTGAGAGAGAGAGTACATGCACACAAGAGGCGGGAAGGGGCAGAAGGAGAGAGAGAGAGAGAATCTTAAGTGGCTCCACCATCAGCACAGAGCCCAACTCAGAACAATATTCCCTCATTTTTTTCTTTTTGCTATAGACTGTTGAGGGATTCTTACTTTTCTAAAGAGAGGTGTGAGAAGTTCCAAAGAATAGTAATTGACAAGGGGTTAATGGTAAGGAATCTCAGAAAATGTTGGAATGAACTCAAATTTTTTCAGGGTGGTCAGTGAGCTGATGTTCTCATGGCCCAGAGAAAAGTTTCTACTTTCTAAATGACAGAATTAGCAAGGATCTGGAGTCTGGATTGAAAGACGAAAGGTTTAAAGTTCTGAAATAGGTTTATTTTATCAAGAACAAAGGTTCAAGCCATCAAGGAAATGCAAATCAAGACTACAGTGAGATATAACTTCACACCCATTAGACTGGCGATAACACATATATAATATATAATAATATATAACCCACTAGATATGCAAAATGGTGCACTGAAATGGTGCATTGGAAAACGTTCTGGCAATTTCTCAAAAGGTTAAACACAGAGCTCACCACATGACCTAGCAGTTCCACTCCAAGTTTATACCCAACAGAACATATCCACACAAAAACTTGTACATAAATGTTCATAGCAGATTATTTGTAATAGCTTAAAAGTGGAAACAACTCCAGCTCCCTGATGAATGGCTAAATTAACGTGTGACAACCATACGATGGAATATTACTCAACCTAAGGAGGAATGCAGTATGATAGATGCTATAACTTGGATGAACCCTAAAAGTACACCAAGTGAAAGAAGACAGTCCCAGAAGACACACTTATGAGTCCATTCATGTGAAATGTTTAGAATCGCCAAGTCTGAGAGGCAGAAGGAAGACACGAGGTTGCCTAGAGCAGGGAGACGGGGGAGTATTAGAGGCCGCAGTGGCTGAGGGGTGTGGGGTTTCTTCTAGGGGTGACGAAAATGTTTGGAATGGGTGGTGACAGTCGGATCCCCCTGTGACTATACCACAAGTCATGGACTTACATACAATAGAGGGTGAAGCATGTGGTATGACGTCTATCTCAGCAACTCGTTAGAGCATCTGCACACACACAAAGGTTCAGGAGTCCGTTTTTAGCCACTTTTGAGCACACAGAGGGACCCTGCCCGGGAGGGTCCACCTCCCCAGGAGGCCTGCCTTGCTGTTTCTGGAAAGGATGAGTCAGCACCAGTGTGGGTCTCCAAGGCAGAGCACGTGGGCTCCTGCTCCCTCCAGCCTTCTGGAGTGGGTGGGTCCTGGGTTATGACCTATCCAACCTCTTGACCCTGGTTTCAGTACCATGAAAGGAAACTCAACAGGGTCATAAAGGAAAATTCATTTTCGTTTTTCGCCCACCTGATTCCCTGCCGGGCCCACACTTCCCCTCAGGCCCGCGCTAACCCTTGTTTCCTGCCTGCTTTTCTGGAAGCCGGTGCAATGGAGGGCCAGAGGCCTCACTGTTAGGGAAGTGGGGGAGGCGGGCTGTTGGTCAGCCTCCTCGCCCCCTGAGCATGTGGGAAACACCCAGAAGGGAGGCCGGGGCGGGTTTTCGCAAGCAGAGGGTTAAGGTAAGACTCTGTTTGCACTTGGGTTCAGGCCGGGCTCTGTGTGTCTGGTGGGCTTGTCGGGCAATTCTCAGCAGGAGATGCCAGCCGAGGAAGGGGGAGATGCTGGGGCAGACGCTGCCTTGCCTGATTTTGAAATCTTCTTCAGGCTGTTCAAACCGCTGCTCTTGTCAGAAATGGAATCTGCCCGGCCCACGCATCTCCAATTATCCCTCCGGCCGCAGGATCCTGTGTCCATTTGGCAGAGGCACAGGCCTCAGGAGAAGCATGTGGACCTGCTGAAGTGGCACAGCAAGTGGGTCTGCAAAGAGCCTCTGGGTCTGCTGTTATAGGGAAGGCTCCATTTACGGGAGGGTGCCTGTGGGTGGGCCAGGCTCCCATGAGGCTTTGAGGGCTCCCCTGGGAGGGCAGCAGGCCTTACAAGCTCCCTCCCCCCTTGCTCCCATTGCTCCCCTTCCTTGTCTCACTCAGAGGAAAAGTAGCCACAGGCCACAGCCCTTCCTCGTGGCTCCAAGGAAACAGGTAAATAAACAGAAGACAAACATCAGGAAGGAACAGGCCAACTTACAAAACATATGCATCCAGAGAGGAGAATCCAGAAAAAATGTCACGTGGTTGTTTGGAGCCCCCACTCTAGATGCTAAAGAAGTGCGCTCTCTAACCCCAGAGGAACTGCCACCCCATCCCCCTATTCTTGTCCCCAGCCCTGACCCCCATCCTGGGCACCTCACCTTCTACATGTCCTCTGTCCCCTAACTTCACGTCAGTCCTTCCCACCAGCACCCAGGCCCTGCGGTCGGGCAGGTGGGAGTTAGAATCCTCGCTGGGTGACTGTGGGTGGGTCTCTTAGCCACATGCTTCCCATTTAGGCCCTGCCGTTCCCCGGGAGTCCTAATAGCGCTCACCTCATGGTGCTGTGGTGAGGGATAAATGAGAAGTGCGTGCGCCATGCCCATAGTTAAGGGCAGAAGGTTGTTGTTTTTTTTAACTCTCTTTTCTCTCTCGTTTTCCACTCTTTTCACCCTTTCCACAGTTTTTCCTTCCTTCTCTCAAAGTTAAACTTTGTCAGGCCCAAGCCTCCACCTCAGCTTCAGCTGTGAGCTGGGGGTGCCTCATTCCCAGCTGGCTTCCAGGGTGCTCTGTGACATCCCTCTGCCCCCCTCTGCCCAGCTCTGGAGTGCCCTCCACTGCTCCCTGGGCCCTGCCTCATGCACGGGAAAGGGGTCCCAGCAAGGGTCGACACATCGTCGATGGCAGCCCCACGCTGTGACTTGCAGTAATTCTGTGTACGATGACCTTCAACCCCGTGTCAGATGTGGAAACCAGGGGCTCTTAACTGTGGCCTTTGGAGGGCCTGAGCATGGTCCTCCAGAGGCGGCAGGCTCCTTGGGGGGGCGCAGCTCCAGTTCGCTTCCTTTTTTGACTTTGTCAGCCCCTTGGTGCAAAAACACTGCACATGTGCTGTCACTGCTATCTGGACCCATTTCAGCCCCTTGGAAGCACCCAAGCAAGCAGGAAGGGGCTGAGGCTAGGGGGGGTCTTCGGTCAGTTCTAGAACTCCATAAATAAGAATCCAACCTTTCACTCTGGGGCCCACATATCACACTGTCACATCCAAGCCTTGTAACTCCCTCCCTTCCAGTGGGAGCACAGTCCCTTGGGGTGGGGTTGATCAACCCCTCCCAGGTACCTAGAGAAAGCTTAGGCTCTGGAAGGCAGCACTCACCAGGAAGGTTTTATGCCCTGAGACTCCTATCTGTCACTGTGAGGTCTCCTGACTATATGGCAATATCTGTCCAGCTGCTGGGAGGCAGCCTGCCCTGCCCTGGCCTCACTCTTATAGCAAGGGCCTCCGTGGTTGACGGAGGTTACCAGTACTAGGGTTCTCCAGAGAAACAGAACCAACAGGATGGATAGAAAGGTGACAGAGACATAGATGAGGGAGAAGAACTTTCCTTCTACCCTTCTAAATTCTCAGCTGAGGTCTATATAACGAGACAGATTAACAAGAGAAAAATAAACAGCTTATTAACATGTACATTTCATGTATACATGGGAGAAATTTGGCGATGAGTAATTCAGAGACGTGGCTAGAATTCAGGCTTAAATACCATCTTCAGCTAACCCAGAGGAAGAAGGGTGTGGGGAGGCCAGCTATGGGATGGCCAGGAAAAGGACAATGAACAAATGTAATTTGTTAGGCAGATTTAAGTTGGTGCTTTAACCTCTCTTTAGTCTCTACTGACTTAGTCACATTTCTCTTTCTGGTACAGAGAAGAGAACGAGACACTCTTAGAAATGAAGATCTCCGTATTAAAAGGGTAACTTCTGTTTTCAGAGCTTCTCCTCTGTGCATTGTTTTTGAAAATTCCTAACCTCAAAAAATTCCTAACCTCAAAAAGGCATATTTTGGGGTGGCATATTCTGGTCTCCAAAATATATCGAAAGAGATTTATTATAAGGAACTGGCTCATGAGATTATGAAGGCTGATAAATCCCAAGATCTGTAGAATGAGTTGACAAACTTGAGACCCAAGAGAACCAATGGTGTAGCTTCAATCTGAAGGCCGACAGGCTCAAGACCTGAGAAGAGCTGATATTTCGATTCAAGTCTGAAGGCAAGAGAAAGGCTGGTGCCCCAGTTTGAAGGCAGTGGCCCAGAAGGGAGCTGGGGGGATTAAAAACCCCACCTGTCTTCCAGCCTTCCAGTCTCTTGTTAGAGCCTCTTTGGCAAACCCAACCAGAGGTCAGAGGACAAAGGAGCCTGTTGATATAAATCTTCAGCCTCCTGGGGCACAGAGCATGGTGGAAAGAGAGGAAAATCCATTTGAAGGGGCAAGTGAAGAATATCTAGTGCACCAACCCTTGGTTAAAAGTGAAAATCGTATTCTTTTATTTTTTTGAAGATTTCATTTAATTAATTAATTTAGAGAACGAGAGTGGGGGGAGGGGGTGGGAAGGAGGGAAAACGACCCTCAAGCTGACTCCACATTGAGTGTGGAACGTGATGTGGAACTTGATCTCATGATCCTGAAATCATGACTTGAGCCGAAATCAAGTTGGACACTTAACCACCCAAGCCACCCAGGCATCCCCAGAATCACATTCTTTTATTTAATGTCTAAGTCACAGCAATCCTGAGCCCCTACCTCCCCAAACTTTAATCTGTTCTCCTCAACCTCTAAGGAGGGTATGTGCACCCAAGTTTTCCTAACAATAGTACAGTAACATGCCTGCTACTGGCTTTGGCATGATCCATGTTATTTTATTCTATTTGCTCTTTTTAAGTGCTAAGTCACATGGTCTAAGAGAGGTTAATTTAGAGATTCTAGAAACTTCCTGGGCACTTGACCTACAAAAGTCACAGATCTGGCTGTCTTCTAAAATAAAACTACCTCTAGGTCATGAGTATAATATACTAGATTTCTGGAGTTCTCTAGAAGAAAGAGCTGTTTCTGGGTCATTTTATTGGATATTAAATTAGGAAATATGTCTTTATCTTCTAGCCAGGGGGTGATGATGCATCAGATATCTACATTCTACATCAATTAAATATAAGGAAGATAAAATTTTTGAAAGTTAGCAAAAAGTTTGATTCTAAGTCATGGGGAAAATTCTTTGCTTTCAAAATTTCATGATCATTTTGCATCATATCTTAATGCGAATGGTAATTGTCTATCCTTAAATGGAACTGATTTTGCGATTTTTGTGAGCTTTAGAGTCAGATTATTCACTTACATCTATTATTACTAATCTTGGTTTGAATTGGAATACATGCTATTGCAATGAACTTGTGAAATTCCCTGGTAACTTCCAGGCATCTCCAGACTGCAATAGATTGGTGCCTGGAAACATTTGGTATGCCAAAAATTATCATTCTTAAAGGCTTACTACCAACATTTCAAGTCTAGAGTCCCAAATCCTTCTTATAAGAATTCTAGTTATATAGACACTGGTGACAGTTCTTAGAACTACTTTGATACTTTGTGAGTGTGTATCAATCAACTTCCACTTCTTTCACCTTCAATAGGAAGTAATGAAATTCTGTCTAATTTGTATTCTTACCCAGGGTGCCTTTTTTTGAAGTTTTTTTTTAAAATTAAATCCAGTTGATTTTTTTTTTTTAAAGTAAGCTCTATGCTTAATGTGGGGCTTGAACTCACAACACCAAGATCAGCAGTCCCATGCTCTGCCAACTGAGCTAGGCAGGTGCCCTGCCAGCATGCCTTTTAGAATGTTTTCCCTGGAAGAGGAGATGCTAAATGTTTCCCACATCACCTAGTGTTGATCAGAAACTTTTGGGGTGTGAAAACATTGGGGAATTGTATTAGGGTACTTTTGACTGCAAGGAACTGCAAGGAACCGAAAATCTCAGCTCAAAAAACCTTATACAACAAGGAACACTTCTTATTTTACAAAACAAAAAGCTCTCTGATAGAATAGAAATTAGTGACATCATCAAGAACCCAGCTTCTCTCCACTTTTCTGCAAATCCTTACTGCAAATCTATTGGCTTGTCCTCAGATTATCAATTTGTGGTTATAAAATGGCAGCCACGGCTGCAAATATCACATTAAAACACAAAAATGTTAAGTAAATAAAAGAAATATCCCTTTGCCTCTTTTTCAGAAGGAATTAATCGTTCTCGGAACCCTCCAGCAGGATCCTCTAATTTCTTATTGGTCAGAATTTAGTCACCTGTTCAGGCTTTACTCTATTACTAGCAAAAGGATTGGGGTCACCTGGATTGGCTTAACATCAAGATCCACCCTCTGGAAGCTGGGGGTAGTCCTGGAAGCACAAAGGAAGGGGATACTCAATTGAATGTGGTATAGTTAAAAAGGAGGGTGGGCACCAGGTCCATGTCAGGAAACAACCTAACAGTGCCCACTGCAAAGAAAGCCACATGCCTGAGAAAGTGTTGAGGTTTGAAGGCCCAGGTAGAATGGAAGGTGCTGGACAAGCCAGTAAACTCAGGGCACGATGTTTTCTCAGGGGAACTGCCCTCTGGTACTCATTCTGTACATAGGTAAGGAGAGCTCTGTTCTAGGAAATTGGGTGGAAAACAAAGACAAACCTAGTGGATGTCCTTTCACTGGATGCTTGCAAATGTAATTTTATATTTTCAACTGTATAAGTACCTTAAGGTACAGATCTAAAATGGATTAAAAAGATGGCGGGTGATGGGGGGGGGTAAGAATTCTCAGTGTCAAACACTAAGGTACTCTCTAACTGTACTAATTTCCCCAGAAATAGTCGTCTAGTTACTCTGACTCATTAGACAACTATATGTCAGATCACGTATACCAATTCTTCACTGGGAACATATGGTTCTTGCACCTAAGACGAAACTAAAAGTTTTCAGGTAAAGTTTTCACATTGTCATAAACTGTCTACAGATGAGAGGAAATGTTTGCTTTTCTGGGGCACACCTAGTCTTTCATCTGCTGACGACTGGAGGACTGTTATTTCATAAAGTCTAGACTTGTTATCCTGCCCCAAGAACGCACCTGTCTACGTGTGACTCAGCCACCAGAGAGCCAGCTGACAGCCACCTGGCCTCCCCTACAGCCTGCTCTTTGGAAGCCACTCATGGTCCCCTTTTTCTGATTGCTGTCCCTTCTACCACCTGAGGTAAAACTTATAAACCTTATGTTGAAAATTTGAGTGGGTTTTTATAGTATTTAGGTATAGCCTAGTAATTTTCCAGAAACATGCGGTTACTAAGACAAATGAGTCATTTCTCCAGCCAAGTTGCCAATTTTTTCATGGGTAAAGGCAACATTTTCTCAACCAAGGAGCATTGGTTGGGCTGCAGAGGGCAGCAAGAAAATTCTACCCTGAAAGGGTCAAAAATGAAATGTCTTCACTGCATCTAAAGTCGCCAGTGGGGACATTATTGTTCATTGGCGGTCCTCACGACATCATTGTCAAATAAATGAATGTGTCCACCAAGAGCACCTGAATGTGTCCACTGGTTGAGCACCTGGCCTATTGGGTTAAAGTCCTGCTTTTGGCAGTCTGTCCTTCCTTCTTTTTTTTTTTTAATTGAAATTCGATTTGCCAACATATAGCATAACACCCAGTGCTCATCCCATCAAGTGCCCCCCTCAGTGCCCATACCCAGTCACTCCATCCCCCTGCCCACCTCTTCTCCCACTACCCTTTGTTCATTTCCCAGAGTTAGGAGTCTCTCATGGTTTGTTTCCCTCTCTAATTTTTCCTACTCATTTTCCCTCCTTTCCCTTATAATCCTTTTCAGTATTTCTTACATTCCCCATATGAGTGAAACCATATGATGTTTGTCCTTCTCTGATTGACTTACTTCACTCAGCATAATACCCTCCAGTTCCATCCACATCAAAGCAAATGGTGAGTGTTGGTCCTTTCTAATGGCTGAGTAACATTCCATTGTATATGTATGTCCTTCCTTCAAGACCCTAACCGGTTCTATTCTTTTATAAACATTTCTTCCTACTGTCTCAGGAAGGCAGGACTGTGTAGAAGTTAAAGGCTCCAAGCTAGAGTTCCTGTGTTCAAATTCTGGTTCTGCCACTTACCTTCTGTGGGATCTTAGGCAAGTTATCTCATGACTGCATGCATGTTTCCTCACCTGCCTGGTGGTATAAGGGTGCCTACTTCACATGTGTGTTGTGACTCTTACATGTAACGTAATTGGTATATAGCAAGTGCTCAAGAAATGTTAACTATTATTATTTTTAAAAAATGTATGCCCTCTAATCCAGACATTCTACTTCTAAGAATTCATTCTAGGCAATTATCATGGGTATCAGGCTCCATGTTGGGCTCTGTGCTGGGCGTGGGGCCTCTTTGGGATTCTCTCTCCCTCTCCCTCTGCCCCCCCATGCTTGTGCTCTCTCTCTCTATGCTGCTAAAAAAACCAAACTAAAAAAAAACAACAACAAAACCAAAAACCCAAAAAACTATTCCTTCAGCATTTTTCATAACACCAAAAACTGGGTATAATCTGAGTGACTAAGAATAGGGAATTTGTTGAATAAATTACAATATACCCTCAAAATGAAACACTACTCAATAATTAAATACCAGTGTATCTCTAGATAAGACATGGAATGATATTAGTGAGTTAAGGTTAATAAGTAATCAAAACAAAAATGTAAAATAATATACAGAATGGATATAGTGTTTTATTTTTTATTATTTTTTTGGATATAATGTTTTATAAGAAGGATGAGAATATGTATGTGCAAAGAAAAGGGTACACCCGATGTTAATAGTATCTAGGATTTTAGATTATTTTTCTTATCTATACTTTAAATTTTTCTGTCATTATAAATAATCCATGTAAAAATTCAGTGAATTCCAAACTGTCTTTTACTATTCATTGCCTGTAGTTGGCTCAGTGACTGACCCTGGGCCCCTCTCAGGGAACCAGAATAATATTGTTCTAAAAGTGGGTACCTGGTCAAGGACAGCTCACCCTTGGGTGGGCCCAATGGCCCAGGAGATGTGGGGGGCTCTACCCTACAGGGGGATAGTGAACAGCAGGCTGAACAACTCTTTGGAACCTGGACAAGAGAGTCGGGAATGGGGTGCACAACCGGCAGGTGAGGAGAACAAACCAGGTACCTTGGAGATGGGCCAGAAACACTACCATAGAGGGAACCGGTGGCGGCACTGTTCCCTGTGCTGCTTTCAGCTCCTGATGGCTTGCTCCTTTCTTGGGCCAAGTTTAACATGATCCATAAAATCAATTTCTTTTCTATTTTTAAAAATTTATTTATTCATGAGAGACACAGAGAGAGGCAGAGACACAGGCAGAAAGACAAGCAGGCTCCCTGTGGGGAGCCCAATGCAGGATTCAATCCAAGGACCCCAGGATCATGCCCTGAGCTGAAGGCAAGGAGCCACCCAGGCGTCCCTCAACTTCAATTTCTGAGAGCATTTTTGAGTGAGTCTTTGTGTCTTACGGCAAAAACAACTGAACTACCAGTTGTCTTAGCACTGTCTATCAAATGGATTATGAATTTCTTCAGGGCAGGCAGATGCCTGCTTTACCCTGCACATGCAGCTCAAGGCTTGGCTTGAGCTGCATTTAATGCTTCACTCATTCATGCTTTCATTCAGCAAATACGTAATACGCATTTAGTGTGTACCAACTATGCTTTTTAAGCACTGGGGCTACAACCATGAGAAAAACAGACCAAAAAATCCTGACCCTATGGATTCGTAAAACATAATAAATAAAATATATGGTATGTTAGCTCATGACAAATGCTAGTGAGAAAAATATATCAAGAAAGAGAGTACTGGGATGCCTGGGTGGCTCAGTGGTTAAGCATCTGCCTTTGGCTCAGGGCGTGATCCTGGAGTCCCAGGATTGAGTCCTGCCTCAGGCTCCCAGCATGGAACCTGCTTCTCCCTCTGCCTATGTCTCTGCCTCTCTCTCTCTGTCTCTCTTATGAATAAATAAATAAAATCTTTAAAAGAGAGAGAGAGAGAGAGAGAACTAAGAGTTGGAGGGAGGGAAGGCAGAAGGAATTCAACTGTAGAGAGCATAGCCAGGGAAGACCTTGTAAGGAAGAAGTATTTGAGCAGAATCCTAAAGGAGATGAGGGGGCATGTTGTGCAATTATTTGGGGCAAGAGCATTCCAGGCAGAGAAAACAGCAAGTGCAAATGGCCTGGGGCATGGAGAGCATAATGGGTTAGAGAAAGAGCAATGGCACCAAGGTGACTGGAGGAGAGTGAGTGAAGGGGGAGAGCAAGGCTTGTGGAAAGTGGGGATATCAGGAAGCAGGCTTTTGCAATAACCAAGGAAAAGGTGATGGTTATGCTGCTGAATATGGTAATGATAGCAGCGGGCAGAAGAGGCAAGAACATATTCTACATGTGATTTATTTACCTATTTTTTTTAAAGATTTTATTTATTTATTCATGATAGACACACACAGAGAGAGAAGCAGAGACACAGGCAGAGGGAGAAGCAGGCTCCATGCAGGGAGCCTGATACGGGATTTGATCCTGGGATTCCAGGATCACGCCCTGGGCCAAAGGCAGGCACTAAACCACTGAGCCACACAAGGATCCCCTCTAGATGTGATTTAAAGGTGGAACACTCCAGCAGACATGATATCCTAGACAGATATGACCCCAAACATAGGCTCTGGCTTCACTTTCCAGTTTTAGATTAAAGGCCAAGGCTACCCCTCAACATGACCCTGCCCGGAGCGACCGTTGACCTTTCTTGTATAACATGACTCACGTTGGTTTTAGACAATAGGGAATTTCCCTGGGTCTCTGCCTGGATGAATATTCTTTCTCAAATTACTCCCACCTTTCCTCTTTTCTGACTGTTTACCAATTGCCTAAAATAATTAAATTGTCCTTTTTGTTATCTCCTTATCAAGTCTTTGGTAAGCTCAGATGAAATAGCAAAATTCCCTCTTAAAATTAATCCACATATTTTCTTTGACAATGAAAAAACAGACTCCCCACAGCCTTGGAAGGGAGTAGAATGAGGTGGAAGGGAAGGGAGACAGTCAGGAATGCTCAAGTCCAGTGCTCTTGGAGTAAAGTTGCCCTTGGGTTGAAAGTTGGAAAAGTGATTAAGGTCCTTTTCTATGCCATGAATCACCGTTGAGGGCCATCAGCGGCATCATGTGACCTCCAAGACATAACACGCTTCCAAATATAGCTAATAAGTTACTAGGGAGAAGCTTAGCCCCTTGAGAAACATCTCACTGAGGTGGAACAATGAGACTTCTGTGAAATCAATAACTAGCCCTCCTCCCCAACCTCCATCCCCAACCAACTGAACACTGTAAATCAAAGGATAACCAGACAGCTCTGAAAACATACATTGTCCCCATATTTCCAGCTATTATCAAAGCATTGAGATGAATTAATAATAGGGAAAAAATTATGCTCAAAAGCATGCCAGGAATGGGGCTGTCGAATTTCTGAGTCAACTAGATCTAGGGCTAATATCTGGCAAAATATGTGGTTTAATTGCTCAAGGTCACTTTCAAGGAGCTGTGCAAGAGGCTGACAAACTTTGTTGGAATTATCGGAATTTTTGCAAGCTTGGTCATGTTGGCCTACCTTATGTAGGAGTTAGATAAACCATCAGATGTCTGACTACCCCAACTCCACGTCACATATTTTCTTCCTTGCCTGTGCTCACTGGTTTTTCCTAAAGTCCATTGGTTCTGGGGTCAGATGATCTGGTTTTGAAATTTAACTTCACCACCAACTGGTTATATAATCTTTAACAAGAAGCTTAACATCATTCAACAAATCTTTGCTGAATGCCCGCTGTGTTCGGGTACTGTAAGCATTGATAAGTATACAGTTCTTAGAGCCTCGGTTTTCTCATAAACTGATTGATGAATATCCCTTGCCTTGACCGTAAACTTAGTGGGAAACAGGATTAGTGGGAGAATTGAGATGCCTCCTGAGCAACCAGCACATAATAAGTGCATAGTAAATGATATCTGTTATTGTAATTTTAAGAAAATATTTAGATTCTAAGAGGGAGTATGGAACATTTTCTCAATCTACCATCCTCTGAACTGGCAGGAAAGAAAACCTGGTTCTCTTCAAGAAGGTAAACCAAGCTGACTCTAGAACTCTACAGTCTTTTGAGATGGTCTCTCACTGGTTCACACCTATGTGTCTGTGATGATTAATTTTATGTGTCAATTTGTGCCATAAAATGCCCAGATACAATTTTGCCATAAAGTGCCCAGATACTTGGTCAAACATTATTCTGGATGTTTCTGTGAGGGTGTTTTTCAATGAGGTTAACATTTAAATTGGTAAACTGAGTGAAACAGATTGCCCTCCCTAGTGTGAGTGGGCCTCATCAATCAGTTGAAGCCCTGAATAGAACAAAAAGGCTGATCTTAGGATCCCTGGGTGGCACAGCGGTTTGGCGCCTGCCTTTGGCCCAGGGCGCGATCCTGGAGACCCGGGATCGAATCCCACATCGGGCTCCCGGTGCATGGAGCCTGCTTCTCCCTCTGCCTGTGTCTCTGCCTCTCTCTCTCTCTCTGTGACTATCAAATAAATTTAAAAAAAATTAAAAAAAAGGCTGAGCTTCCCCCAGGTAAGAGAGAATTCTTTCCTGCCTGAGTGCTTTTAGAATAGGACATCAGCTTTTATTCTTGCCTTCAATCGTGAACTGAAATACCAGCTCTTTCTGGGAACAGCCTTTGGATACAGACTATGCCACTAGTTCTCCTGGCTCTCCAGCATTTGAACGCCGACTGAAAGTAAACCATTTACTCTACTGGGTCTTGCCAGCTCACTCATCACGTCTTGAGACTTGCTAGCCTCATAATCACATGAGCCATTTCATATCCTAAGTCTCTTTATATATATGTATATACATATATGTGTGTATATATCTCCAACAGAATATATACATATATACCCACAGAGAGATAAACACATAAACCCTTACATCTTTGTATATACAGATAGTGTATATATATCTATCCTATTTGTCTTTTTCTCTGGAAACAGGTTTCTAATACACTTCCTCAACTGATTTTCTACACTCCTATAATCTATCCTGTACTCCAGTTGGGCTAAACCTATAAAGCTCCTTAGCCTACCATGCTCTCATATGTCTTTGTGCCTTTGCACAAATTTTTCCTTTGCCTTAAAGCTCTCCTCCACCTTAATCTTCAGGGCCAATTCCTACTTACCTGTCAAAACTCAATTTTAGTACTACTTAGCCTAGAATGTAATCCTTTTGAATTGGGCCCTTCTCCCATAGCACCCACTGCTTACTTCCCTCTGGCACCTGTAACCTGTCACATTTTGGTTGAGACACTAGGCACAAGGTAAAACCTGTGCCTTTACCTGGCTCCAAAAATAGAAGGTGAACCTTTTGATGGCTGGGGTAGTGATCTATTATTCATAGTACCTAGCACTATTTTAGTTGCATAGGAGAAAGCCAATAAATGTTTGTTGCGCAACTAAAGGAATAAATGAGCATGTAAATAAGAGCATCTCTTTCTTCAATGAGATATACAACGCAAAGGTTAAGAGAAGAGTCATTCTAGAATCATTGAACCAAATCAATGAATTCATATAGTCACTAGCCACTGGATTCAAAAATCCTATTGAATGAGGGCCTCAAGTAAAACAGTGAGGGTTTTGTAGTAGACATTGAGGAGAGAATCATCTCTTTCAGAAGCCAAGATAGCCTATGGGCACATTTTCATTAGTTTTGACTGAGGTAATCTTTCTAGAGAAATTAAAGTTAAGTCCTTCTTCAGAATTTTTGAAATTGAAGAGTAACCATGGCCAACTTTTATGAGTGAAGGAGGTTCATAAGCCAATAAAAGAAAGTGATGCAACTTCAGATACTCTGCTGAACATGAGCTTTCTTCCACATTAGATGCCTACTACTATAACCAGCTCACCTGTAAATGCCCTTTTGCGATTCAAGATGAAAACTCCACCCTTCCACAGAAGCAGTCCTAGCTAGAAAGGGTAGAAGGCAAGGCCCATGAAAAGTGATACTAAGGGTTCGATGCTAATCAAACCTCCCATGGGCCACTGTTCTTTATCCTGAGGTCCAAAGGGAGATGTTGGCAGATTCAGATCATCTGTGATCCCTCAAGCTGAGATTCAGAGGGCAGCTACAGTCACTTCTCACCTCAGAAGCACACTGGCGGCATCATAGGCAACCATGCCCTGTTGGTTCGTAGAAGGGCTCAGTGAAACTAAGAAGCCAGAAGACAAGAGATGACAAAAATTGCAAAGTTGAGAGGCAGGGGCGGGTACACTTCTCAATGGGTCAGAGACTTCTAGGACAAGGAGAAGAGAGTGCAGCAATCCTGGGCAGGTCAGGCTAGGCTAAGGAAGAGCCTAGGATGGAGAGAAGACTGCCTAGATATTTGGAGTTTCCATATCTTGTCCTAGTGTCTCCTAACCCAGAGAAGCTATCCTAGAGATGGGGGTTTCCACTTGACACCCAAGGGTCAGTACTGGGGAGAGCTGTGAGAGGGAGTTAATGTGCTATGGACACCAGACAAGTGGAAGACTAGAAGGAATCAGAATCCACATGGAGTATAAGGAGGTGAGTCTTGCACATGATGGAGATTAAGCACCTGTTTCGTTTGGTTTGAAAATTCTCATACTGCCAGGATCTGGATCTCAGAGATGAAACTCCCCTGGCTACTCCCCTGAGTGGGTCACTTTTAGAGCTATTAAAACAGTATTGTTATAGCACTGCTCTAAGAGCTGTTGTGTATGATGTGGTCTAGACCACAGACACAGTAAGAATTTGGTACTCTCTATTAACTAAATGTTTCCTTTAAATTTTCTTCCAACTTACCATTTTCAGGATAAACTTAGCTTTTAAAAAAATGTATTTTCATCTCTTACTTTCCAGAAAGTGAATGAAAATATCTTACTATCCCAGGTTAAATAACTCTCCCACAGCCAAGCATGTGCTGAGGGCTCGCTTTATTTTAGCCTCCTCAAACACATCCACTCTTAAGTGTGTTGATTAAGCGTGGCACACAGAGTAGTTTAGTATATTCCAGCCATGGATTGCCCAGCCCTTTATCAGAGAAGTAAATAGCACTGTGATGACAAAACTCCAACAAAGATTTCACTGTACAGACTCCCTTTGCTTGCATGACATTGCTTGTGCATCTCTGTGGACGATTCTGGGGTCTGTACGTCCAGCCCTGGCCCCGTTTTCCTGGTGGCATCGAGGACACAGTTGTCCTTGCACTGCCCAGATTCGTTACCACTGAGAACAAGGGCAGTATCTTGCTTTCCTTCTCTTCAGCCACAGCTAAATCCACATGGTGCAGGCTCCTGTGGGAGGGGCGTCTCAGCTCAGAGGCAGAGGAAACAGAGGAGCCCCAAATGTGCTCCTGGAAACCCATCTGGATCCCAGGTGAGAAGAGACCCTCCTAAGATTTCCAAAGACCACCCTTGGCCCTGTCCTCAGACCAGAGGCCAGTCCCTGCTCCTAGCCCACGTTCAGGAGGACGAGACCTCGGCCAGTCCTGGAAGAAGGGTTGCTTATCTCCCTGGGTAGGCTTTGAGAAATCCTGCCCCGAAGCCTGGGTGGCCCTCACCTAAGGGAACAAACCGTACCCGGAATCACCCTTCAGTGACCCTTGCTCATGGAGGAGGCATGATGTAAAAAGTCCCCAAATCCTCCCTCTTTGGCTTTATAATGCATTATCTTATTACTTCCAGATGCTTTTACTAATAATACTTGCTTGATCTAACATAAGAATGAGCCTGTGTTCCCTGAACACCCAGTGGATGTGGGGAAATAATCAAGAAGTGAGTGAGAAAACAGAATATTTTGGATTAAATATAGTTTTTGGTTTTTTATTTTATTTTTTTTGCCTGAATGCTTCTCACAGTTGGTAATCCACCCATCATAACATTCAGATCAGAAAGGAACAAATAAGACTATCTTGATTTCCAGATAACAGTGAATAATGTAGAAAATTCTGAGGAATCTAAAAACAAACCAACAAAAACCTCTTAGTTTAGCTAGGCTGCAGGATACAAGATCAACATTCAAAAATCAGTTGTAGTTATGTATAATATCAATGACCATGTGGAAATCAAAATTAAAAACAACACCATTTATAGGGCCCATTCTATACCATTCTACACCTTCCAAGGGAATGCAAGCTCTTTGAGACACAGTCTCCTTCGGACATATGCATGGCTGTATCCCCATCCCCTAGAGTAGCAGAGACTCAGAAAATATTAATGGAGTGAGTGACTGTGGATTAAACAAATAAGAAAAAGAAAAAAAGCAGAAACAATCTTGTATACAAGGAAAGAACGGGTCCAAGTTCCCCGTAAGAATGAGGCAACAATCTTTATGTGCGCGTGTCTTCTACAAGGCCCACCTAGCAAACCTTCATGGGCCACCCTGTGTGTGGACATTTCTCCTTCTTCAGAATTCCTACAAATAATGCAAACAGGGGTTACTGTGTGGTACCCTCGGTTCAATTCTATTCCGAAGCGTTCACTGAGCCATACTATGCGCCTGGCCCTATGCGGGCAGTGGGGGTTCAGAGGTGAGCAAAGCCTGTTTCCTGCCTCGGAGAAGCTCCTGACATAGTTGGAGACAGACAGGCAAGAGGACGGTCCCATAGGTGAGCCCAGGGCACTAGGACAGTGAGTGAAGCAGAATCCCAGTGTAGCCCGGGGGTGAAGCAGAAGGTCCCCCAGAGCCATTAGACGGGGAGATGTACACGCAGGCAGGTAATGCCTCCTGAGTGTGGTCTCGGTCACACACCTGCTAAACGCTATTTAGGTCATCTCGGTGAGCCTTCTACTACCCTGAAAGGTAAGTTTATCCGTCCACTCACCTGAACCTGGGAGAACAAGTAGCATGAGGCAGGTTAGAGGAAGGGAAAAGCTGTCCCCAGGTTGAGAGAACATTCTGGGCAAAGGCCAGGGCATGTGCTCTGCCTGCAATGTCTGGGAAGTCCTCCGGCACAGACCATTCATTACTGTTGACTTGACAGAGACCAAGGTGGGAAGGGACCTGGAATTAGTTCACAGGAGCCAGGCCCAGGTGGGCTTTGTTCACGGTGCCAGCGAATGCCAGTGACCTTCAGCCTGGGCTCTGTGGGAACCTGGCACTCAGAGCCAGACCACAGCACTGCAAGGATCTGGTTCAGATTTCATTCAAATGGTTGTGGAAGAATGTTGGTGCCTCGCCTATACCCCCTGCTCCTTAACGTGTCAGGGCACACCTGCACTCTCCAGGGTGCCAGCCCTTGGCGTTTCCTTGAGCTCTGTCTCTGACGGCCTGATGTCACTGTGCTGGTTGCCCACACCCCACAGCCCCCCCCTTCATTCCCCTGGGAAAAGAGTGTTAGCCATGTGCCCAGAGCTCCCCAGTGGGGCTGAGCTTATGGTGCAGTTTATTCTATCTCCCCCCTCGCTGGCCGGTCTCCCTTTCCAGCGTCCCCTCCCTGGCTCTTTCAGGGGTTTCGCAGGAGCTCCTCCCAGAGAAACAGCTGCATTTATTTATTTATTTATTTAATTTTTTTAACAGCTGCGTTTAAATCCTTGTATCAAGTCTGTTTGCGGGGTTAGCCCAAGCTAAGACACACGTGCACACACACATTCGCCCGCACACCTGTACAGAATATCCGTAGGATTCAAAAAACAGAGCAGTGAAGGAAAACACTGTTGGGGATCAAGTGGAGGGAGCTTATCTGTAAACATTCTTCTTTACTTTTTGGCTTCTGGACTGTATCTGTGGATTTTCTATTTTAAAGTGTCTTTTTGGGGACACCTGGGTGGCTCAGTGGTTGAGCCTCTGCCTTTGGCTCAGGGTGTAATCCTGGGGTCTGGGGATCAAGTCCTGCATCAGGCTCCCTGCATGGAGCCTGCTTCTCTCTCTGTCTATGTCTCTGCCTCTCTCTGTGTGTCTCTCATGAATAAATAAATAAAATCTTTAAAAAATACATATTTTTAAAGCTACCCAAAATATGTACCTTTAAGTCTTTTTTTAGGTGTATTTATTTATTTGAGAAAAGGAGAGAGAGAGAATGTGTGTGCACATGTGTGAGTGGGGAGAGGAGCAGAGGGAGAGACTCCTCTGACTCCCAGCTGAGCAGCAGAGCCCTAGTGGGGCTCAATCTCATCACCCCTGAGGTCATAACCTGAGCAGAAAGCAGGGGTCAGATGCTCAAGCGACTGAGCCACCAGGTGCCCCCAAAATATGTACCTTAAATCATCAAAAAAAGCAACTGCAATTTTACATCAATATAATCACATGTGCTCTGTATCAAATGTCTACACGTTGGAGACCACCAATGCATTAATTCATGCTGCCAGACAAATGCTCTTTAATACACCCAGAAGAACTTATCTTTTCTGCTAATTTGATTCATGATTTTGAATAATCAATAAAGTCATCAGTGAGTAGAAAGACTGTAGCTCTGTGGGGGTGATTTCTTAAAATTAAGGTCTGTGCATGCCCTCTCTCATTAATGCGTTGTCATGGTAAACTGAGTAATCAAAGGCAGGCTGACGAAATGTAGGTGGTCACCTTGACTCCCTTCTCCATAATTCCTTAGCTGTGCAGTTAAGAAAAACTGGCCCGAGCACCTGACCTAAACTTGAACTACTTTTTATGGGACTTTTTACCCTTAACACAAGCAATGAAAGCAGTTAGATACAGTTAATGACTCAGCATTAGACTCAATATTTTCTGCTCCACATTCAAGATCTTGGATCTGTTGAATTCAGAGCATCCCGAGATCTCAAGGCAAGCTGTGTGAAAGTAAAAAGTAGAGTAAAGCTGTTGCTAGTGTCATTACTTATCTCTGTGAATCGAACTTCCTCAACACTGAGTGACAGAAACCAGTGCAGGAATAAATTGGATACCGAGACTGATCTGAAACGACAGATGCATCGCTGACTGTGAACGTGAAATGAGTGCTTGGCTTTATACAACAGATGTTATCAGTGTATGCCTGTAAGGAACAGGTCTACCAAAAAAAAAAAAAAAATCCCTCCTCATTGGCTTTTTCTGTCGGTGTTCAATGTCATATGTTATTTGAAAAACAAGTTCCATTTCGCATTGTTTGGACCTGCGATGTGGAAGATGATGAGCATGCAGGCCCCTACCGAGGCTGGAGCCGCGCGTGTCGGATGGGTGTGTGCCCGGCAGGCCACCCGGACAGGTGCGTGGGGAGGGGATGGCTCGGAGTCGGCTGCGTTTCTCTGTAGCCCGGGAACTAACTTTGGAAAGTCAGGCTAGAGACCAAGATTGGGCGTTGAAAGCTTACTAGGAGGTGGCTGTTGTTCTGGGTGTTGGTGCGAGAGTCCAGGGAACACATAAAATAAGAGAAGGAGCTCCAGAGAACAGCCCGAGGACCCATGCCATTCTCACCAACACCCTTCCTACAGTCGTAAGGGTTAACTGCATAACCTGACCAAAAACTCCTTGAGGAGTCAGACTTTGGATTCAAGGGCCTTGAGTCCCTCCCCAACAGGGACCAAGAATAAAACCTTGCATACTGCAGGTGTGCTATAAAGGATTTTTTTTAAAGATTTTATTTATTTATCCACAAGAGACACACAGGTAGAGGCAGAGACACAGGCAGAGGGAGAAGCAGGCTCCATGCAGGGGGGCCGATGCGGGACTTGATCCCGGGTTTCCAGGATCACACCTTGGGCCGAAGGCGGCGCTAAACCACTGAGCCACCCGGGCTGCCCTATAAAGGATTTCTGGTTGACTGATTCATGCCAGAAGGTGAAGGATTGTATTACAAGGATGCCACTCAAACAAATGTATCAGAATTCCCACCTTACACCCAAACTTATTTAAATGTCTCCACTTCGACAGAGAAAGCAGCTAGCAACTTTTTTTTTCATTACGATTTTTTTTTTAATTGGAGAGAATGTACACACACTGGCTATTTTTAGATGGCATCCTTTCTCAAGAGCAAAAGAGAGGGAGAGAAAAGAGTGATCAAGAAAGGAGAGAGGGAGGAAGAGAAGAAACAAGCAGCTCAAGAGGCCCACCAAGAGGCCCACACTCCTGTTAGTGAGGCCAGCCTCTCCCCACCACCTCCCTCTGCCCCCCTCCACCCCCTCCCAGAAGGTCACAGCTCCTTCCCTCCTTTCATGGTGTGTGCCTTGCCCTCCTAATCTCTCTTCCTGGATGGGAGCAGAACCACTAAAATCAGAGAAGTGTTCCCTTCGGAGAAATTATTCCTGTCTTTCCCCTCCGAGGAGGGACTTAGGTGCCTCCCCTCACTATTGGGGTTGGTTGTCCCTGTGGGCTGGCCAAGCTGGGACACACTGTGGACTCAACTCCTCTCTGTTTCTACTTCTATCTGGGCAACCCCCGGCTGAGATGGAAGTCCAATAAGTCTGGAACAGGAAGAAAGTCGCAGGAGGGCAGCACTGTAGGAGGGAGGAAAGGAGGGAAGGAGGGATGCTGCCTTGGGGTGAGTGGGGTACTCTGGGGCGATCCCAAGCCCAGGCCCCAGATCCTCTGCTCCGCCAGCAGGAAGCTATGGAAGCTCGGCTTCAGGGCCCCTTGCTTGCATTTCCAAAACCCTGGGCTTCAATTTCATATTTGTAATTTTATTTTTTTCTTAAAGAAGGCATCTTGAATCTACAAAGGCCTCAAGGAGCCCCAAACCCAAGTCAGCCCTTGCTACCAGCCGGTTTGGAGCCGCTGTCCTCCTGTGATTACCTGCCAGGACTGCTCCGCACCGGCCCACAGGCCTTCCTGATTACCACTTCCCTGCCTCGCTGGCCTCCACTGGTCCCTATGTTTCCTGAACACACCGGCGGAGGCCAGGGCATCAGTCTGCCCCGGCTGCTCCCCGTGCCTAGAATGCTCCTCTCCTGACGCTCACCTGCTGTCATCGCAGGTGGGACCTTCCCGTGAGCCTGCCCTCACTCCCCGCCCATCCTGCTCATGTCCACACCATTTATCATCTGCTAACACACCTCACAGGCTAGTTATTGATTGCTTCTTGTCTGTCCCCTCCCCGCCCATGCAAGTTCCACGAAGAAAGGGAAAGTCAAATTCTGTTTCGTTCACTACCGTCTTCCTAGCATCTAATATATAGCGTATATTAGCCATTTGCTTAATATTTGTCTCATAAATGCATGAAGTTGCAGGACCTGAGGCAGGGGCCCTGGCTGCTGCTGTCTGAGGACAACTCTGACCCATGAGCTACCTACCAAGTGAGAGAAAAGAAAATTCTTTCTCAGGGGTGATTGGGCTTCTCAGGCTGGGCCGGGACCCAGTGTGAGGCCGCGGGCGCCAGTGCATCCTGGCCCTGCCTGTCTGCGTCAGGCTGCATCCTTTGGGCCCTGGCCAGTGCTGCCACCCGAGAAGCACCCAGAAACGCTGAGCCTGTGATAGGAGTGGGGCTGGAGCCTACTGTCTGTGTCATTGGTGTCGGGGCTATGGGACTTTTCACGTATGTGTCCAATCCTAGAAAACCGTAGCCAATTACTAATACGGCCAAGAGCAGAGATGTTTAGTCAGAGCTTGGGCTAATTTCCTGCCTTTGCACATCTGGCAGACAGACACCGGCTGGCCCGGCCTGGGGACGTGGTCGTGCAACTCCCTGCCATGAGGCCCTTGTGTCATTTTATCCCCCTGGGGATACATCTCTGAGTGGGGTTCGTCCTGGCGCCAGGAAGAGGGCGTGTGTCTATGAGGTGCAGGGTGTGGGTGACACCAAGATGTCCACGGGCACCCCCTTCCTGGAGCCAGTGATCCACAGTCAGCCGGTCTGGACGCCACCCCCTCAACCCACCCCAGCAGACAATGCCGATGACATCATGACAATTCTGGGCTTTATCTTGTCATTTAGGGTCGCCAAAGCTCTTCGTCACTCGTCTTTCATTTTCTGGTCATCCAAACCTGCAAGGAAGACAGATCAGGAAATATCATCCCATTTTCCACAGGAAGAATGTGAGGCTGGAAGGTTAAAGGATGCACAGGGTCACAGAGACAGCACGAGTCAAGGCCAGACTGGCTTCTGCAGCCGCAGCCGCACCCTGTCCCGTGTGCTCAGTGACACAGGCCCTTGGCACCCCAGATTTAACACTTGCTGCATCAACCATTTCCTAGAAACCGCCAAGCCCCCGGTGACATCCCGGCACCAGGGCTGGATTAGAGTCCTCCCGAGGTGAGGCTGGCAGCAGAGAGACCCTGGCCCCAGTGCCCATGGCACACTTGGCTTGCTATGCGTAGGTGACACTGCTATTACCATCCAACTGATAGGGAAACCGAGGCCGAGAGTTTCATTCAATGCTTCGAATCTTACCACAGTTGGTGGAGCCAACTCAAATTTTGAGTCTCCGTGTTAACAGCCCAAGTTCTGAAACCCTGAACCGTACTGCTCCCCTCTCCCTGCCCCGCGCAAATGCAATCGCGCAGGCTGCCTGGACTCGTACATGTGTCCGAACCCACCTGCCTCTTAATTCATCCCCTGGTGCTCCATCCCCTTTCTCTGCTCCCATTCTCTTTCTCCCCCTTATCTCAGGGCCTCCTTCTCTTACCTTCTCTCTCTTGAGATGACCTGGAAATTCAAAATTCTTCTTTTTAAATCATGCGAACAGTCCATGTTGTGCAACAAGTGGTTTCGGGCGACTGGTGCTGAGCTCTGTACTAGATGCCGGGGAAGTGGCAGTGAATAAAACGTACGAGAACCCCTGACTTCATGACATGCTCATGCTAGCCAAGAAACAAACACAAACAAATGTCCAAGGTAAAGTCAGAAGGGATAAGGCTGTGAGGAAAACAGGGCGAGGGGAGGTGGGATGGAGGAGGGATGGGGGCTGCTCTTTGAGTTGTAGGATCAAGGAAGTCCTCCCTGAAGAAAAGGCGCCTGGGCAGAGACCAGAGTCCAGTGAGGAGGGAGTCCTGCCCCTGTCCCACAGCAGAATGTCCCAGTGACAGGAGTGAGCTGGGCATTCTCACCAGGTTTAGCAAAGATGATAATATAAAGAACTAAAAGAAAAATTGGGCACCTATTAAATTTAAATTTCAGATAAACAAGTAATTTGAGACATAGTTAGACTTAAAAAATCATTCATTGTGTACCTGAAATTTAAATTTAACTGAGAATCCTGTATTTTTTTCTGGCAACCTAGACACATGTGGTTAAGGAGCAGCAAGACCAACGTGGCCAAGGTGGAGGGGATAAGAAGATTGGGTGACACAAGGACGGGGGACCTTGCAGAGGGAAGGGCTACTGACATCTCAGAAGCCATCTAGAATTGCTTCCAGTTCTCCCAGCGGAATTTTCTCTGGGCCGTCCAAGAAAGAAACATGTCCCATGAGTTGTGAACGAGGACGCACCACTGGAGGAATTCATCTAGTCTGGGTCATAAAGGCGGTTGTGTCTGCGATATCTCTTCTCCAAACAAGGTGAAGCTCTAGGAAATCCCCTGGCATTGACTTGAACTTGGGTCTTTTATCCAGCAAAGGAGCTGGATCCTGAGCAGTCGGACTGATGGAGCCATTGTGGGATGTGAACTTCGAGCCCAGGGACTAAGCTGTAGAAGGTGGAGGGGTTGGGGGTGTGGGGGCATCTCCTCTCATGGTGGGGCAAGGTGGGTGGTAGAGCCAGAGATCAGCAAGGACTTTGGGCTCCAGGATTCCTGGTGACTGTGACCAGCTGGGGAGGCAGTGGGATCAAGCATCTGCCATTGGCTGTGGTGGTTTATTTGGGTTTCTAAGCTGGAGGGAAACCATGGTGACTGATCTGAGCTGTAAGCACTAAGGTAGAAATAGAAATCACCCTTTGAGATGAAAATGTAAACAATCCACAGAGTCTCCTCCTGGCTGACTCTGGGATCTAGGGAAAAGCAAGAAAAACCAGAGGAGACATTTTAGGGAAACTTTCCACTATAACCCCAAACACCTACTTCATGGGTCACCTCAAGGATTAGATGAGGAAATGTGTGGGAAGCACTGTGCCTGGCGCATAGGACTTATATGTTCAATGTCCCTTCTCCATTCTACCCTCCCCTTCCCAAGTCTTGGCACCTGGATGGACCTTGAGTGCCTCAGGGAAATAAAAAAGAAGCAATAATGTCAGATCCTGGGCAGCCTGAAGCTCAGCGCTGCAACCGGACCTCCTCCCTTTCTGTAAGTAGAGACCCCATGGGATTCAAGTGCCGGCACCCAGCAGCTGGCCAATACGTGTTCCTGAGTGTGTTGCATGGAAGTAAGTGGCCTCATCCCCAAGGTTCTCCTGGAGTTTGATTTCTCACACTCAAACCAACAGAGAAAAGGAAGTTAGGGAAGCCTGAGTGGGGCTTCAGAGAATTAGGAACAAGCTCTTCCCTGCCCATCCCTGTCCCCGGCTATTGCCTCATAGCCTACTGAAACGCGGGCCAGGGAAGCAGCCAGCGCCCAGTACAGCAGCTGCCTTATAAGGACATTCGCCAGGCCTGCCAGGTGTGTCATCCCTGGGCCCGCAAGGAGACCAGTGACGTCCCCAGTGAGTCAAGGCTGGGTGGGTGAAGTGGCCCCAGAAAGCCTCATGGGTGGCAAGTGAGAGTTTTCCCTCCCTCCTTCCATGTTTCCGTATGTTTTAGATTATTATCTCATTTACCTTTGCAACTGGAGAAACAGAGAAAGGATTTTTTGATTACAAGAAGTACTCATAAGCTATTGCTTCAGGAACAAAAGAAAGTCTCGCTGCTGGGTTTTTGTTGTTGTTGTTTTTTGGCAAGAGTCGGGGGGAGAGGACACGAAGAACATGTAGTTCTGTGGAGAGATCCCCTTGAGAATGAACACAGGGCAGCCCCTGCAAGGCAAAGTAGTAGTGAGGGAGAGCCGGCCTGAACCGGGGGGGGGGGGGCGGGGGGCGGCTGCTGGGACCCCCCGCTTCCTCCTGTTGCCTCCCAACAAAGACAAGCCAGGGATGGGCAGGGAGCCTTGGGGGGACAGTGGGCCTTCTGAATTATATGCAGGCAGAGGAAGAGGTTGTGGGCCTGCCCAGAGGTGGCGTGGAGTTGTACTTAAGACAGAAGGTTTTGAAATCATACAGATCTGGGTGTGAATCCTGACTGTGCTTTCACTGGGTGAACCTGAGCAAGTTAATTAGTCTTTGTAAGTCTTGACTGCCCCCTGTGTGAAGTAGTTGTTCATTTAACAAATACCTACGTAGCACTTTCCAATGCTTTCCTTGCATCAACTCATCGAATTTTCATAACCAACCTAGAAAGCAGACTCTACTCTTCTCCCCCTTTTACAGGTGAGGAAAGTGACTTGCCCACGGTCACGTAGCTGGTCATTGGCACAACCAAAATTCAACCCCAGATTTGACCACCACCAGGGCCCGTGCCCCTAAGTGCTAAGCTTTGCTGCCGAGAGTTTATAATTGTGCACCCTTCACCTGCTAGGAGGATTAAGTGGCCCAGGGCACTAAAAGCTCTTACCATCATGCCCAGTGCGTGGTTAATGTTCAATGAACATGACCTGTCATTACCCATTATCTAAGGGGTGAAAGATTACCTAGAAGCAGATCCTGAGAAAAAGGTGCTAGTGCAAGTGATTAGAAAGGTCAGCCCTTGGAAGAAACTGGTGTGAGAGTGGGGGAAGCAAGCAGGGAGCTGGAGAGAGCCAAGGCTGCGAGATTTCAGAAGTGTCCCAAGGGCGTGACTTGTGAGCTTGTCTCTATTGAGGTGGTGCTGAGTGTTCCACTCACTAAGTCTGAGTCCCCGGCTAATGGGTACCCTGAGGAAATGGAAACAGCGAGGCCCTTTTGGGTTCTGGGCTTGTAGGCAAAACCATCTAATCATCAGCCCACAGCCTTCCAAAGGGAGTTGCAGGTATGGGACTATTCAAAGAAACACATCGGAAGGCAGGTGCCCCCACCATTGCAGCTGGGCCCGAGGCTGGATTGAATTTCACCATCTCCCTCCTCTCGTCTCCCACTCCCGGATTCCCCTAACTCTCTGCCTGCACTTGTGCTGGTCTGGATGCCCTGCTTGCTGAGGTGACCATAGACTTTTAACCATGGAGGGTCTGGACCCCTGGTTACCAAGCCCTTATCAGGTGTGGTTGCTATCTTGCCCATCTACAACGAGAGCTGGGCACCGAGACATATCCCACAGGACCCCCTAAGTTCCAAACCTGTTCCTCCCCATCCCCACGATGCAGCAGCAGTCCTACCTCCTCATGATGATCGAGGCAATCACTCTGCCCTGTTGGGTATATGCATTGTCCCCATTTCTGCCACCATGGCCACTCTATTCACACACCCATGATGTCAGCACTGGGGTGATTGAGAGCAGGCTGCTCGATATCTAAGTGTCAAATCATCCTGTTTCCCTGGTTGTTGAGTCTGATTCTATAGTAGATTCTCTGCTGGGCACTCAGGTATAACAATTTCTACACTTCAGGCCCCCTCTGTATACTCTTCTGTATCACCTCAACCCTGATCTTCTGGTCTTGCTCCTTCCAGAGCCCTGACCAGGCAGCCAAACCACTTACCATAGCTCAGGACTCACAGTATAGTCGTACCTAAAGCCATTTGTCTCTCTTCACAAACTGTATGACAAGGTACTCTTCTCCTGTGTCACCTCACCCCTGATCTTCTGGCCTTGCGCCTTCCAGGGCCCTGACCAGGCAGCCAAACCACTTACCACCTTCTCTTTGCAGAGTCCCCTGATTGGAGCTGTGACACTAATGCAGTCTAGTCTCGGCTCACACCAGGGTATCTAGTGAAGCCCTTCGTGAACTGGGCCTGGATTTTCTGTTTCTCGTCTGCCAAGAGGCACCGATGCAGTGGGAAATTGTGATATGTGAGTCTGGTCAAATTGATCAGTTGGCTCCCTCATACCCTCTGGACCTGCTCAGGCCCAGTCCTGGATGTGCCATGATCACTGTAAGATAGATAAGGCTGGACCACCCCAACCTCATGTCGGCCTATGATACACAGCTCTAGATGCAAAGCTATTTGGTGCCTTCTGGCAAGATGTTCATTCTCTCCCCATGTTCAGAAGCCTACCAACACTTGCCTTTCAGAAAGTGCAGACTTTTTTGCTGCAGACAGCATGCCCCTGCTCCAGAACTGAGATCCACACTGCAACTATCCAAATACAACTTGCCAGATACACATGGTACTCCTATTTGTCACAGACACCTCCTGCCCAGGGGATTTTTTCCAGTTTATGGAGCCCAAGTGGCAAGGCTACATGTGCCACAGCCTGGACAAGAGCCCTCTCTCATTCTGGGACCAAGTCAAAATTGCCAGCTGTTTGAGTCCTCGGATAAATGGGATGGAGCTGCATTCCCAGCCCTAGCAGGACTTTGAGAGTTGAGAGCATCAGCCTGTTCTGAACACTAATATCTTGGAAATGGATTGCACTGCCTCTTGTAATGTTAGAATGAGCAACAGAGCTGGCACAGGACCCTAGGGAAAATCAGGAGGGGGAGAGGGAGTGTGGGAGACTAAGAATCCTGGGACAGATGCTGCTCTCTACAGGCTCTGAGTTGTCACGGTGGTGAGTCAAAACCAATTTAAGACTCACTCTTCAGCTCACTTAGTGAACCAAACTCAGCACTTTCCAGTATGGCCACTCAGTTTGCTATGCCAGTCTAACCTTGGGAGCGTAGGGAATCCAGTACTTCTGCTTCCCATGCCATGGCCCCAACCCAGGCAAATTGTGTTTCTGCGCACTCCAGTTTCTTATGGTCAGAGCAACCAGCCTCCACGTGTGTGGTGTCCCTGCCCCTGGGTTCACTCTGTGACTTTTGCACAATCCCAACTAGCCCTCTACTTCCCCTCGCTCTGTTTCTTCATCCTTTGCACAGCCCCAAGGAAGCATATTATGTAGAGGAAAAGAAAACACACCCTTTAAGTATTCACGCTTTCTTTGAAATGAGGCACATCTGCCAGCTGCCCAAGGTTTCTGGCTGGGGGTCGGGCAGGTTAGGCTTGTCTGATGACTGGTCCACCAGACAAGTGTGTTTGGCCCTCGCCTAACAGAGAAGTTATTTTCGGCAAACGTTAAGGGGGATTTACTCTCATCCAGGATGATCCATTTTCCCACTATTTCAGCTGCCTTCCCAGAGCCCTTCTACTCTGGTCCAAATCACACCCGGGGAAATTAACTGTTCACTGTCGTTATCATCAGTTGTGTCCCCAGTTATATTAGAGACTACCCGAGGAGGCCAGAGGCCATGATGTTACTTCTCTTGGAGCCCCCGAGTGCCCGGGCCTGGGTTGCATCCTGGGAGGCCCTTGGTGAAGTGAAGTGAATCCAGGAATGCAGCACCCTGGGACCTGCACGCCTCCTCCTTACAAACAGGCCTCCTCCCACTTCCCCCCACACACCCCCGCCCCAGCAGCATGTCCAATCACCCAGCCCACTGATGGCAGAACTAGGATCATTGCACAAGGAAGTGAGGAGACACAGAACAGTGACTGGCCAAGGGCATGGCCTTTGCCAGACCCCATGTGAACTTGAGCAAGCTACCATGCCTCTGTTTCCTTTTCTATAAGACAGATGGCTAGGGGGCCATGGCTCAGGGCTGATTAGAAGAACAAGTAGGCGGATGGATGGAAAGTTCATGGCACAAGGCCTGGAGTGGAATGAGTGCTCAAGGAACATTTATCAAGAGGAGAAATTTAACTTCAAAAGAAAACCATAGAAACTCAATGAAGTGTTTGGCACTTCTAAGCATGTAGCACAGTTTTGTGAAATAGCTTGACATTTCCAATTTAACTCTACCCATAATGCAGTCGGGAATGGGGTCTTTGGGCTCCCTGAGCACAAGACAGTTCCCCTCTGAGAGAAGGACCCACCAGGCTCTGAACCTTGTCTGAACACTGACACTGAAATGTGCCTCGACCGCACAGTGACCTGCACGCAGCTGGCGGCCAGGGATGGAGACGTGCAGTTATGCAACCAGAGGCAGGATGGAGAAGTGGGCTCCACCACGTTGCGAAGGAAGGGCAGCAAAGTTCACAAGAGCAAAGCTTTTCCCTGTTGACAAATGCTGTCCTGCCGTGACCTTGCTTGGTGCAGGTTGGTGGGAGGTGAGGGGCCTCGGAGCCCGGAGCCCTTCCCACACCCACGCCTGGCCTGGGCTGTGTCCCCTCAGCTTCTCTGCTGAGTTCTTCATTATGTTTATGCCACCTCCATGCATTCTCGTCCTCATCCTCCTGCCCGTCATGGTGAGCTTCTCCTGTTTCCAGAACCTCAGCAACAGGCGCATCCTTATTCTCTTCCATCGTCGTTGATGTTTTTATCATATAGGCTCCATGCACCTGTCTGTTCGTTTGTTGGGTGCTTTACGGTATGATTGCATTAACCCAGAGTTCGAGGGCTCGCCCCTGGGCCGGATCTGCTCGGGGCTTGTATCTGGGTGGCACGCTGTGGGCAGCGGCCTAGCTGACGCTTCACATCCGAAGCACTTCACATGTATGAACTCCTATTTTACCTTTCAAACAACTTCAGCAGCTTGCATTCGATCATTATCCTCTTGTCACAGCTGCAGAAAGCAGTGCGGAGAGGCGAAGTGGGCCGCTCAAGGATTCCCAGCTGGCAAGGAGCGGAGCCAAGATGTGAGAGAGCAGCTTCTGCCTCCAGCACCCATGTTCATACCACGGCAGCACGCTGCCTTGGCGAAACAAAACAAAACACACACACAGAACATGGAAAATGATCGTTCCAGGAGGCAGCGTAGTAATTTAGTGATTACCTTTAGGGGTAGTTACTAGACAAGGGATAGAAATCGGAAAGGGATGGGGGCGGCGAGGGGTCCTAGGGTTCCGGCAGTGGTCCACTCACGACCTGGGTGGTGGTCACACGGGAGGTCATTGTTTGGCAGTTGGTTGAACTACAGGGGTCCCTCATGCAATGCCTATTATGGAGGGGTAGAGCGTGAGGGCACCAAGCCTTGTGACTGCACCTACATTATTTAGGGGTTGACTTCTCAGCCTCCTCCATTCCATAGTGCAGTGGGGTCCCCTGCTGCGTGCTGTGGAGACTCCGCACCACGAAGCCTTCGGAGGGGAAATTACCTCCTGAGCCCTGAAGGAGCCAGAGTGCCTGAAAGGGCTCATGTTGTCTAAGTAATTGCCATCCTGGGCTCCCTAATCCCTGGGGCCAGGCCCTGAAAGTAGGGGCAAGGGCTTCTTCTAAACTTCCACAGGGGATCTGAGAGGTCCCTCGGAATTCTTCCAGAAAAATCTACCAGGAGGCCCAGGGCCGTGCCAGTCTGGGAGGAAAGGGCAGGGCCTCCAGTCCTCCATGCTCTCATCTTGTCTGACCTGTGACCTCCCAGTGCCTTGAACCTCACCTCCACACCATCTGAAGCCCAGACAGGGACAGCACCCTCAGATCTCTGCCTCCTCAGAGCCCTCTGACTGGTGACAAAAAGCCATCATCCACTTCTGCCCAGAATGCGGTTCTCCCTTTTTCATGGGATTTTCAAGTGGTAAAGCACGGGACTCACGTCTCCAGTGGGTGGAATCCTACCACGTTACTGTGTTCTTTTCATTGCTCCTCACTCCTTGTGGGGGGCCCCCACAGTGTCATGCCTCCTGGGAGGAATGACTCGTTGCTTTGGGGAGAGTCTGTCTCTACCGAGCTTCAGGGTTCCGGCACTGGTATGCTGATGATGACTCCAGAATTCCCCTTCCCTCCCCGAAACAGCCTTTAAAGTCCAGCTTGCCTCCCAGCTCCCCCTCATGGTTCCATCTCTGTAAACTCAGCAGTCAGCAGAGTCCCGTCTCCTCCCCACCCCCTCACTCCACAGCCAGCTCAGCCTCTCCCAGGACACTCACTCCCACATCAGCATCCCGCAGGCCTCCCTGCTGACCGTCTAACACTCCCCATCTTTCTAATACTCACTAAACACTAACATCTCCAGAGCATCTATGACACGGCAGACACAATGTCATTATCTCATTGAATTCCCATTAAATATAGCTCCTGGCACATGAGAGGGGTTCCATAAGTATTTCTGGACTGGATGCATCCTCACAACAATCTTTCGTGGGAGATTTTATTAATCTCTCATTGCATAGATGAGAAAAGTAAGGCTCAGGGATGTTAAATAACCAGCCCAAGTTTAGACACAAGTTAAACACAATGACAAGTTTAGAGCTGGGATTCCAACACAGATCTATTTCTAGAATTTATGTATTCACCCCATTGGTTTATTGCAATTTATTGGTTCACTCAAAAAATATTAATCCAGTATCTACTATGTGCCAGGAACTATTCTAGGTACAGGGGATACAGCAGAAAATAAAATAGACAAAACCTCTGCCTTCTAGAGCTTACATTCTAATGAGGGAGACAGGCAATAGCTGTGATAAATAAGAAACATTTATCGTATGAGATTAACAGGGGTAAGAGCTAATGAAAAATAAAGAAGGGAAGGAAAGAGTAGGGGTATCATTTTAAATGGGGTGAGCAGGAAATCTTTACAGAGAAGGGGATAGGTGAATAAAGACCCAAAAGTAGTGAGGGAGACAAGTCCTCAGAAATGCAAAAGAGCAGTAACACGTGCAAAGGCCCTGAGGCAGGAGGGTTCTGGGTGAGTTCTGGCAACACTGAGGAGGTCAATGTGGTTATAGCAGAGTCACTGAGGGAAAGAGGACTGGGAGCTCGGAGATTAGCAGGGCCAGTTCACACTGGGCCTTACGACATTGTACAGAGTGATATGACCACCGAGTGCCATCGAACTCACTGGAGGTTGTAAACAGAGGCATGCCATTGTTTAAAAGCCATTCTGATGTGGCTTTTAATAGGATCAAGAAGATTACTCTCGCTATTGGTGGAGACTTGAGAAAAAGCAAGACAAACTCATCAGCAAGGAGACCAGCTAGAAGGCTGTGGCAAAAATCCAGATAAGATGTTACAGTGGCTTGGATTGGGCTGGTAGCAGTGGAGCTGGTGGGAGATGGTAGATTCGGGATATGGTTTTAAGATGACGCCAACAGGATTCCAGACCCCTCTACCCAGCTGCAAGTCCCCTGGCACCTCAGACACATCATGCCTGAAACTGAACTCATTTTCCTCCCCCAGGAAATTTTCATCCCTTCCATACTTTTATCTGTGTTTATCCTACTCCCATCTAGATAGTTGCCCAAGCCAGATAACCTGCACATCGCCCTGATTCTTCTCTCTCGTCCACCTCCCACATCCAGTCGGCCACTTGTCCTGTCCAGTCTACTCTCTCCTTCTTCATCCCAGCCTCCTCTGCCTTCATGCAGAATCACATCCCTCTGGCCTGGACTCTGTCAAGTTTCCATCCTCCCATGTGGTCTCAGTCAACTCTACACTGTACCAGATGGATCTTTATGGGAAGCAGACCACATCCATTTAAAACTCTCCAAACACTCTGTGTTGCCTGTTGAATAAAGTCCAAATCCACTGGGCCAAAGCTGTCTAAAGGAAATATAATGCAGGCCAGTTATGTAGCTTGGAATTTTCTAGTTGCCACGGCCTTAAAAGTAAAAAGGAACAGATGGCATTCATGATAAATATGTGAATCATGCAATGCATTTAAAATACTATTTTAACATGTAATCAGCATACAAAATATTAATGAGGTATTTTATATTCTTTTTTCATGAAGTCTTTGAAATCCAGTATGTAGTATATACGCACTCAGCGCGGACCAGCCACATGTCAAGGGCTCAGTGGCAATGAGTGGGCACCACGTTGGGCGATGCGGCTCTAGCTGGACAGCTGAAGCCCCTTTCTTCCTGGCTTTTCCTACCTGCCCTGCAGTCTCATCACTACCTGCCTTCCACCCCCCTACAACTTGATCCCCATACTGGCAGAGCTCGATTCCTTGGAGTGCCCAGGGCATGGCACACCTGACTCCTGCCCTTGCGTGGAAGCTCAGCGGTGCTTGCGCGGGCTCCACAGATCTGCTCTGCACATCTTCCCCACTCCTCATTTGGGGTCGCCCCATTGGGGCCTGACGTTCTCCACGGTGGGAGCACCCACACCATGGAATCAAGGTTCTGGGGAGGGCTGGAGAACCGTTGGTTAAACAGGCAGCGGCACATCACTGCACCCAACACTCCCCTTACAGTGGTCCTTGCTCAACCCTGGTTCAGCCGTAACTTCTCCTCATTCCTGGTCTGTGTCTGTGTGCACCCCTTCTAGACTTCCAGTTCAGGAAAATAGAGCCTACTTTTCTGCACACAGTTCTTGGTGTATGATAGAATTCCTCCCTCCTCCTTTGGTTTCTGGTTCCCTGAACATCCTATCGTAATAGCTAGTGTACAGAAGAAGCCATAAAGAGAAAAAATTTAAAATATAAGCTTAGAAATGAGACCTTTCTGGGTTCGAATCGCACCTCCTCTACTCACTGGTGGTATGGGCTCAGGCAACATGCCTAACCCTAATGAACATTGGTTTACCTTCCTGAAAACAGGTTGGAAAACATACTCAACCACCAGATTAGTGAGATGATGAAATCACATAACTTGTTTAGTCCAGGGAGTAGCATAGTGTATGCAAAAACCCATAAAGCTTTGGATATTATTTCACCCTTCAGGATTTATTTATCATCTGTATAAAGTAGTTGCTGAAAACCTTTTTGTTAGAGTGAATGCTGAAGGAGATTTCAGAAGTTCTTCAATCCCCATTCACAGGGTGTATGAGTCAGAATTCCAGCTGGAGACAGGTGGCACACACACTCAGAGGGCTGACTAAGGAGACTTTATTGAAGGACAGTTTACAAAGGTCTGAGCAGGCTTATGCCTATTGCCGCCTCCAGGACTGATGGTGTGATGAAGAGGGCATCTCCCCGAACCCAGTGAGAACTGTGGCTGCAGGGAAGGTCACAAAGTAGGAGCTGCATGTAGCCTTCTCTAAATGGATCTAGCAGCCTTCAAACCATTGTGGAGGAGGTTGGATGGATAACCCACCTCACTTTCCTTCAGTTCTTCTGGAGGACTTCCCACCACTGCTTCCTCTTAACCAAGCCCAACTGCAAGCCCAAGGGCCAGGAGCCTTTGGCAGCCTCTTGGACAATGAATCTGATGGAGAAGGTGTCAGATGGGCTGGAGGCCCAAAAGGAGACTTGAGAACAGAGTCTTTGAGTGGCTCTGAACCACATCAACCTACAGGTGTCCAGGCTTGCTAACACACCAGAGATGATAATCATCCATATCGGGCAGCATTTCCTTGATTCGGGCCTTGAATGATAACATCAGATAACAAGCATTTATACGGGCTGAGTTTGATTACTTTATCTACAAGTCTGTTCTCTCAAACATAAGAAAGCTGATTTCATCCCATAACCCTTCCACTTCGTTGGCATCCATTCATTCTTAGATGTGGGAAGTTCTTTCCAACAACGAACTTAAAAGATTCCCACAACAACAGAAATACTTTGTATCTTAACTAGCTGGATGGGACTGGAGGAGAAAGAGCAGTCATGGGAACAGGGAGTAGAGGCATTCTCTTCAGGGATATGAGCACAGCCTCATCAGAGCAGCTATGAGCAAATGAGACAGAAAAGAAAATTCAGTGTGTGGAGCAGGAGAAGAATGTAATGTAATCTTCATTAAGCCACTTCTGTAGTATTTTTACCTATATCATCACCAAGGTTCTTTTAATTTTTTTCCTATGGTCCTCTTCTTTAGCCTTCTAATCAACCTCTAAAAATAACCTAACAAATATCCTACTGATCCTAGAACTGTTAAAATGCTGGATTGATCATTTTTCCTGTTGGTGTATTCCTGGAAAAAATTTATGTTTTTCTTGGGAAAACCTGGAAGGAGGCTGTAATAATTTCCTGGCTTTATTCTGAAACCTATTTGTCGTCTCCATAAACCTCTTACTCTGGTAAGGATGGTTAGGACCAGGAGATCAGTTTCACTTTCCTATCTATTCTAAAGTATGCTGTTCTGAGTCTTCTGTCCCCCACTAACAATTTCTAGAAGTACTGGCTAGAGCCCATTCCACAGAAAAGAGGTGGGGAAGAGGAAAGGCAGGCAGCAAGGGATCTAGATCCAAGCAATATTTTGATTGGTCGAGTAGAGTGTAAGTCCCTGGGAGGGCAGGGACGACCCATGTCCCTGGTGTCTAGCCTGGCACCTGGTACAAAGCAAGTGCCCATTAAGAATGACTCAATGAATAAATGCACAGTGCATGCTAAACACTTTCAGGTAGGTGATAGTGGAGATCTGATTTTTCACACGGGAAAATGGAAAGCCCAATGATATTTATGTCAGCAGTGGGCAAGGCCTCAACCCCAGGACTTATGGCTTCTAGTGCAGTGCACCCACTACTTCCCATTCAAGGTGTTGCCTCCTCCATGAAACCACTTTGCTTTGCCTTGGCTATCCCCTGCCCAGAGTTCAGCTTTTCAGTAATGAGCCTGGATTATAGGAGCTGGCATGATCAAGACCCCCTCTTCCCAGAGTTAATTATGCTATGTGTGCTGCTGTCTCTCTCTTGTTGACCTTGCTCCATGGATCTTCTCCCTCCTGATCTTAAAATCTGCAGCCATTTGGGGGCAATTCGGAGCATGTCCCAGAGACTGCTCTTGGAGTAAACTATTGTTGAGCTATTAGAAACTTCGGCTGCCCCAGAGCCACCACCTACCAGCAGTGGTCTCTGTGACCCAGTGGCTTGGCAGTTCCTGGGGCATCCCTGGTCTGAGCGGAAGCCTGGTTAGTTTCCGGCTGCCCTAGGGTACCACGTCAAGCTGTTACCTGCTTCCAAACAGTTTCCCTTTCCTCCCTCCAACTTGTCACCATGGGCCCCTAGACACCCCTGGCCTAAACGCCCTAGTGAATGCTGAGGACAGTGCCTTGTTTGAGTTGCCCTCCACCCCACTACCCCCAAGATCAACGTTTCACTGTCCAGGCTTTCTCCCTCCTGGCAACCAGACTGACCAGCTCTGGGAACTCTGCTGCCTCTGCTTGTTCTGGTTCCCTTCTCTGCGACAGAGGCAGCCCCGGGGGCTGACAAAGCTGAGAGGCATGCCTTCATCTTTCTGCAGGTCCTTCTCCCCCATTTATAGGTGCCACTTTCACAAAGCCTTGACTCTTGTGTGTTGGCCTTGGGACGGTGCCACATTTAAGCACAGGACAATAGCCAAAATGTAATTTAAAAGAAATTTCATTCTCTGCTCGTCCCTTCCATAAGTCATCACGGAAGGGAGACATAGAGAGGGACTCTGAAACATAATGAATTTTCTTTTCTGTCTCATTTGCTCATAGCTACTCTGTTGGGGCTGTGCTCATATCGCTGAAGAGAACTCCTCTGCTCCCTGTCCCCATGACTGCTCTTTCTCCTCCAGCCCCATTCTCCTCCTTCCTTATGGTTTTATTGCACAGCTTACCTTGACTTTCCTCCCAGCAGTAAGGAATCTTACTTCTTTGGAAGTGAGGTGGGGGGAGTTGTCAGGGGTACAGCAATTAAAGAGCTCTCTTTAGAGTACAGCGTTGGGGGGGAGGTTAGCAAACACACAGAAGTATCGGACCTATAGCCTAGACATTTTCTAGAATAGTCATAGCCTCATGATTTCATTATTAGATACCAACATTAGAAATACATTTCTAATTGATCCTTATGACGTGTAAGGTGCCCCATCAACTGTTACCATCCCAGCTGGTAACTACCTCTGCAAGCCTCTAAAAAGCAACACCTCTGTGCTCAAGTGCAGATCAGGAACTGGGCTGAGATGAGTCCTAGTTGGACAACTTTATCTGGTAGAGGCAGGGAAGACTGAGACTACATAATGGCTCTACCTGGTGTGCAAGAGCCTATTTACCCATTCTTTCACTTGTTCACTCATTCATTCATTCATTCATTCATTCAACTAACCAACCAAGTTTTTCTGTGCAGGCATTATTAGTCTAGCTCTCTACTAGATACGGAAGAGGCAGAGATGCATAAACCTCAGCCTTCACCTCTAAAGAACTCGCTTTAAGTTGGAGAGACACATATGTGACCTCATCAGCTGTAACACATCTGGGTGGTGTTACAGCAGACACAGAAATGGGAGACGGCGGGGCCACTGGAACAGAGTAACTATGTCTGACATGGGTCAGGATATCTCAGTCTAGGAAGGCTTCCCAGAGGCAATATTTGTGCCAGGTCAAAAAAGAAAAGCAAAAATGTTTCAGATGAAGAATGGAGCACAGGCATTTTGAGCAGAAGGCACAGAATGTGGCGGCATGGTGGCATGAAAGGGGATGCTACCTTGGGGAAGAATGAAAAGCTCAGAAGGCATGTGGCACAGTAGTAAGAGAGGATACTGGGAAATACATGAGGGCCAGAATGCAAAGGACTTTGGCCATTTAAATATTTTGGAAGAATATAGAAAAAGTTTAAATTTAGCATACTCCCCGTCATTAATTAAAAGTTACAAAAGTAAGATATGATGAGAATTTCCTCTCTGCCCATCCAAAATAACCTCACTGAGGAAACCTCTGCTAAGACTAGAAATTGTTCCTTCTTTTTCCAAAATTTAAACAGGGATTTTTAAATAAATATTTAAATCACATTAAAAAAAACTAAAATATTCTAGAAGTAATTATCTGCAATTTTTTTTTCCAGTTAGTAACAGAGATATTTTTACAGGTCAATTTATACAGAACTCTCTTGTTATTTTAAACAGGCAATGAGGAACTCACAAGGACTCTAAATTAGAAGGTGAGTGAGTCAGATCTGTTTTATGTGGAGGCTGGACGAGAGAGAAGAGGCCAGGGAGTCAACTCAGGAGGGTAAGGGTAAGAACTCCATTGGAAAGGCCACAAGAATGAGATTTAAGAGCAATTTCTAGGTTAAAGTCAGCAGTATTCAGGGACCAGTGATAGACATGACAAGCAGAGGATCTGGTGAAGGTTCATTTTGTTGTGCGTAATAGAAGCTACTCAGAGTAGCTACAGAAGAAACATTTGGAAGGAAAGATGGAAGAGTGGAACTACAATGTGGCCTGAGGATGTTTGAAATCAGAACTGGAAATCTCTCAGGAGTCAAGATCACTGACTACTCTTTCTAGAGCCTTGGTCTTTCATTCCAACCTCTCTCTGAAGGCCCACCTCGTTGTCCTCTGTCTGCTTTGTATACTGTGGCTCCTTTAGCTATACTAGGGGGCTCTACAGAGCAGGCTCCAGTATAGATAGATCGTGTGTGTGTGTGTGTGTGTGTGTGTGTGTGTGTGTGTGTGTTCAAAATTCCCTGGGCAACTTCAACACAGAGCAAAGGAGAGAAACCTCTAGTTGGCATGTGTTCACTGTCTTGAGACACCATTCCCAAGTTCCCAGGAGAGGATGTGATTGGTCCAGACGGGTCAGGGGTTGCTCTGGTCCACTCAGCTGCGTGCATCGCAGAGCACCGTGCAGAACAAACTCGGTGGTAGCCCGGCCTCGAGGACGTGGTAGTGGAAGGGGAGGGAGGGAGTGGCCTGAGACAACAGGATTTTGTGGTTCCACACAGCACAGGCAAATCAGGTTTTGTGTTTACCTCTTGCTCTGTCCCCTAGAAACACAGCCCTGGCCTGAGTGAAAAAAATGAGTACTCTGTGTCACTGGCAGCGGTCCCATCACACCCCTCTCTGCCTAAAAGGGCAAAGGGAGCTACTGAGTCCCTGGGCGTCCGTCGCAGGCCTGCCGGGTCCCTCCAGCACCCCCTGAAGCTGCCCCAGTCTCCAGCCACTTAAGCAAGTGGGGATGGCAAAAAGCACGCCTCCTGGGAAGTAGAAGCAGAGGCAAACAGCTGTAAAATGATACTTCATTGGAGTCAGTCAGCTTCTTGTTTGTCAGAATGAGTAAGTGGGAGTGAATTGTGCCTTCATAGTTCCATCCCGGTTTGGGGGAGGAAGAGGACCGAGAAAGAACTGACCAGAGGAATCTGATTCCTCCAGGAGGAGGCCACTTAATGTGTCTTCCCCTATATTTACCTGCGGTTGTTAGGCTTCTCCTCCCACTCACCTCAGACACTCTCCTTAAATGGAGAATTCCTCACATAGGGCTTCCACCAGAGGAAGGGAAGTTTGGCGACATTTGAAGGGACTTAGCCCAACCACAAGAGATTTCTGTTTCCTGTTCCTCCAACTCCAAGTCATATTATTCTGGGGAGAACGGGGTCTTAATATAGCTGCAAACCTCAAGAACAGCCCAGTGGTGGGTTTGAAGCCAGCAACCTCTTTGTGTTTCTGTTTTGCTAGGGTCTTATCTTCCCTTTTAATATCCTACCACCCTTTCAACACTCTTTCCACGCTTCGCCCACTCCGTAATTTATGGATGTGTTTTTGAATGAATTTCTTCAGTTTTGTTTTCACACCTCTGGAAAAGATAAGGGAGTTCGTTGTTACGCCAAGACAGAAAATTTACTTCAGACTCCAAAGACCTTATGGCAAGTTCCAGATCTGCCACTTACGGGTTTTGTAAACCTCAGGCAAATGACTTGGGTTTCCTCCCCCATTCTCCTATGGCTGTGTTTATATTTCTGTTATTCTGTGTATCACATCTCTGTATCCTAGGAGATTTTAAACTTCTTAAAGCTAAGCTTTTATCTGACTAACAACCACAACGCCTAGCATAGTGCCTGGCACATAGCAGATATCCAAAAAATATTAAAATTTAACCTCTCAGAGCATACCAAATCAAATAAGGCAATTCATGTGATTTACAAACTGTAAAGAAAAATACGTGTCTCAAGCTGTCACAAAACCATTATAAAAATTTGTATAGTTTTTTAAAAATATATATGGTCTATTAAATTAATGTTACTTTGTATTTGGAATGTTTAGGGTAAGGGATTTGAGGGGAAAGGCTAAGATTTCTCATTCGCAAGGATCTTACTAATCACATGACTTAACTAGCCTAAGCTTCTGTTCTCCCCTGTGGTGTTTTTTCACTCAATCATATAGTTTAATGGTTGATATATTTGGTTTAAAGGATGATAGCTCTAAACCGGGGTTTCCAAACCTCTGTACTATTGACATTTTGAGCCAGATCCTTCTTTGTTGGGTGGGGTGGGGGGGCTGTCCTGCATATTGTAGGATATTTAGCAGCATCTCTTCCAGTCTCTACCCATTAGATGCCAATATCACTTCCTTCCAGTTGTAAGAATCCAAAATGTCTCTAGACATTGTCAAATATCAAATGGAATGAGGTAGGGGGCAAAATTGCTCTCCTTCCCTTCTCTGTGAGCACTACTGCTCTGAAGTTTTGACTTGGGCTTTTTTTCTCTTTCATCTTCTATTATTAAGTTTCCCAGTATTTTAAATGCATAAGCTCAGGTTACTTAAGCTCTGAGTCCTACTCAAAGCATTTTTTGCTGACTTGGGTTTGAAGATATGCAAGTCCTTCAACACATCTGATTAGTCAGAGAAAATTTCCCAGCTCTTGCCAGAGGAATTCCCTCTTTCTGCTTTACCCTTCCATTCTCAGGGTTGGTACTCCCTTAGTATCTAATCCTTTACTCCAAGACTTCAAAGATCAAGCCTTCAATTCTATCCTCATTTCTTCTATGGAGCAGGCAGGCTTCTCACCCTTCGGCCTCTGAAGGCCTGACTTCTTAGAGTTCCCTAAGTAGACACATAATTGTGACCCCTCTGTGAGCCTCATTGTACTTAGAGACCCTAGGTCTGTCACATATATACATTTTGGCATGGTCCTTTAATATTACGACAAGGCACAAGTCTCTCTTAAGTGAACTACACCTATCTTCCTACTTACACTGGTACCTTTGCTCTTTCTCTCCTTTCCTCTGCATTTGGTGTCTCCATGGACTTACCCCAATTCACAGGCCATGACTTAACTTTGCTAACCCTGTGATAACTGGAGCCAATGACAGTCCTCTCACTGCAGATGAGATGCCTACTTTCTGCCCCTTCTCCTGCTTACTTACCTTCCTTCGAAGAGCCCGGAAGTTCATGCTCTTGTTTGACATTTATTTTCTCCAACATGCAAAATCTGTTATTAATAGTCTCCACTTGTTTGCCTCTGAACTTGGAAAGCATGGATTTACCAAGTACAGATGCTACCCACTTCTGTGCACACCTGTGATTCTGGCCCTCCACAAATGCCTCTCTCCTTGCTAGAAAGGATACTGTCCCATCAATGGAAAATGCCCCCTATCATGCACACTGCTTCCCTATCTCCTTGAGAAACCACATTTAGAATGGGACTTGCTGTCATCTGATTGCCTTATGGTCATGTTGGATGCTCAGTGTCTGATATGTAACACTTCTACTTGCTTTTGGAAAGAGAGTTTGCTAACTCAAAATTGCTACCTTAATAAAGTAGTATGACTAGCTACTCTTTAATATTATGAAGATATTGTGAGTTGACATGTTAGAAGACAAGAGAGTAGTTAATTAGGAGCCCATCTGAAGAGGAAGTTTGGAAAGGCTGTTTAATGTCTCCAAAATGTTTTAAAATAATTCTCTTCACATTGACAACCACCATCACCACCAGCACTTTGAGTCCCAACTTAGTGCCTGCTATATATCATTTAAACCTTGGTGAGGTTTTATTGGAGATAAATATTAGTATACCTGTCTAACAAATGAGGAAAATGAAACTCAGAGGTGTTGTGTGAACTTGATCAAAGGCACACAGTAAAGTAGCAAATTTGAGATCCAGTCCAAAGCCAGATAAAGTGAGATGTTCAATATTACCATAAAGAGCAGAGATTTTGACAAAACTCTGAAGCACAGTAAGATCTTGTCCAATGCCAATAATTATGAAAAACACCCACAAGTATAAAAAACACCCACAAGATTAGGGATCAGAAGACCTGGATTTTAATCTGCACTGGACTACTTTCTAGCAGAATGACCATGGACAAACAAAATTACCATGGCTGAGCATCAATTTTCTCCTCAAAAATAGAGATTAAGGGCTTTTGTAAATAATTATATTAACTGCTGTTTTACAAAATGGTAGTTTGACCATAAGCATTTCCCAGGAGTCTCATCATTCAATGGTGGGAAGAACCTGGCTTCACTACTCAAGTCGAGTTAGACAGCCATTGCCAAGGCTGTATGAAGGTAATGGTGTTCTCTTTCCCATAACATCAGCGATGACACAGGGAGAGTGACCATGTCAGGCCACGGGGGAGCCTCTCTAGTAGGCTGACCACATTTGGAACACAGACAGGGCCTCTTCTGAGTAACCACAAGGAAAGGACAAACAGACTCTGAGGCACTCCTCCAAGTGGCTGGCCAGCGCCCATGGGCTTCAGAGCACTGTGGTTAACCCTAGAGTCTGTCAGGAGGGAAAAGTCCCAGCTCTTCAGCTAGTTGCTTCCACAAAAGCAAACCAAAATGAGTCATATAAAGATGGAGAAACCAGCAGAGACAGCCTTCCATGTAAGGATCACCAGAAAGAATCAAAGCTGGAGACAGGAGAATTCAAAGGACCTGGGCGGCTGATGTTCCTTCTCAGTGAGTCACTGTGTAAGACACATGGCAGGATGTGAGCTTGTGTGTGTGCATGTTCACGTTCATGTGCAATGAAGGAACTTTGTGTGTTCTTCTACCCTCCCCCCCTTGGTTGGTTTGCCAGCTACTGTCCTACATCATTTTTGTGGATTGGAAACTTATACAATATTATTATTAGAGGGAGAACTTGGTTATTTTTGATATTACAAAATTTCTCTTTGAGAAGTTTGGACCAATTCAATTTTCATTCTCACAAATAGAGTATAAGAGGATCGGTTTATTTCACCAATGCCAACTTTGTAATAGTATTATTTTCCCCACATATATGTTTTTTAAGATTTATTTTATCTATTTGACAGAGAGAGAGCACGGGGTGGGGGGAGGGAGAGGGAGAGAGAAACACAAGCAGGCTCTGTGCAAAGTACGGAGCCTGAAGCAGTGCTCGATCCCATGACCCTGAGATCAGACCTGGGCCAAAACCAAGTGTCGGAAGCCATCCAGGCACCCCTCCATCTATATTTTTAAAATCACACCTACTTGTAGGTCTTACTTTAAATTACTTTCATATAGTGTATAACATTATGAAACATCTCCTTCTCCCCCTCCTTACCCTGTTCCACTTCCTATGGTAACCAACTTCAGCCAACCGGATTTTAGTGCTTCTGATGGTTGCCATAAAATACTAAATAATATGCTTATATCTCGGTTTCTTGATTTATCCACTTTCTACAGTATTCTTTGACTGCTGCACATGAGGATTTGTGCTAACTTATCCTCACTATGTAATTGAGGAAATTGTCCCTCTACCCTCTACCCTTTACCCCTTCCCCCCCTCCACTTCCTTCACCTCCTGTCTTCTGTCATTACTGCCCCGTTCCTTTTATATACTTATTAGGTTTGCAATAATCATATTCTTTTCTTTTCTTTTTTAAAGATTTTATTTATTTATTCATGAGAAACAGAGAGATAGAGAGGTAGAGACATAGGCAGAGGGAGAAGCAGGCTCCATTCAGGGAGCCGGACGTGGGACTCAATCCAGGATCAGGCCTTGGGTTGAAGGTGGTGCTAAACCTCTGAGCCACCCAGGCTGCCTAATAGTCATATTCTATTCTGAAACCAAAGTTAAGCCTTTCATACTTTTTCTAAAAATTTATTCTAAAATTTGAAAATCAATAAGCAGTTTTTATCACTGTAAATAAAAATTGTTTACTGAAGAATCAAGGAAGGAAATAATCCTAAGCTACTCAAAAGAGAATGTTCAAAATTCAAAATCAAATAAGTCTTCTTTTCTGACCCTAATCAGTTTCTCACAACTGTATCTTAATTTAGGTTACTTCTCATTTGGATCAGGATTTTACTTCTGATTTTTGTTTTTTTCTGAGGTTTCTGCTTGCTTTTCTTTTATAAACTAATTAACAGAAGAAACATATATCCTCAATACCATATCATTAAGAATATCCAGTTTCTTAAACATACCAATTTTGAATGGCCTAGTTTTATCTGATTGTCTTCTAGGTATGTGCTAGTTGCTCTCATGTGGATTTTTTTTTTATTTTAATTACACCCTTAAGTTATTTCTTATATTTCTTGGATCCCATGACTTTTTTTTTATTTTTTTAAATTTTTTTTAATTTTTATTTATTTATGATAGTCAGAGAGAGAGAGAGAGAGAGAGAGAGAGAGAGGCAGAGACACAGGCAGAGGGAGAAGCAGGCTCCATGCACCAGGAGCCCGATGTGGGGTTCGATCCCGGGTCTCCAGGATCGCGCCCTGGGCCAAAGGCAGGCGCCAAACCGCTGCGCCACCCAGGGATCCCCCATGACTTTCTTTTTCTTGGATTCCTCTTTCATCTTATTGGAGAACACACAAATAATCTTTCTTTCTTTTTTAAGATTTATTTATTTATTTTAGAGGGAGGAGGGGATGAGAGAGAGAGAGAGAATCTTGAGTGGACTCCACACTGAGCACAGAGCCTGACAAAGGGCTTAATCTTACGACCCTGAGATCATGACCTGAGCTGAAGGCAGACAGTGCATAAATGTTTGAATCTTTGTCTATAGACATTCTGAAAATTAAAAAATCAATTGTGGGCAGCCCAGGTGGCTCAGCAGTTTAGTGCTGCCTTCAGCCCAGATTGTGATCCTGGAGACCCGGGATCGAGTCCCACATCAGGCTTCCTGCATGGAGCCTGCTTCTCCCTCTGCCTGTGTCTCTGCCTTCTCTCTCTTTCTCTTTGTCTCTCATGAGTAAATAAATAAAATCTTAAAAATAAATTAATAAATAAAAATCAATTGTTAGTTTTTGTAACATTGTAATTGTATAAATATTAACGGAAGGATTCAGTAGTATGGTTCTGAAAAACTCTTTATGTGCCCTGATATTTGGTAAAGTTTGGTTGAATTGATAATTCTAGATTTAAAAAATCACATTCCTTCAGTACTCAAAGGCATTGTTCCACTAGGTTACTCTTCTGGCATCCAAAGGTACTGACAAGACGACCATGGATATGTTAATTCTTATTCTTTTATGGTACTCTATCTTTACTCCCTGGAAACATTGAAAATCTTCTCTTTGCATTTTATGTTCTAAATTTTATCATAACATGTATGGGTTCTTTTAAAATTTTTTGTTTGCTCAATCCTCAACAACTCCTTCTAATTTGAAAACTCTTTGTCTTTCTTTTAATAATTTTTCCCTTTGGGATGCTTGAGTGGCTCAGCAGTTGAGCATCTGCCTTTGGCTCAGGGTGTGATTCCGGAGTTCTGGGATTGAGTCCCATATTGGGCTCCCCGCAGGGGACCTGCTTCTCCTTCTGCCTGTGTCTCTGCCTCTCTCTGTGTGTCTCATAAATAAATAAATTTAATTTAATTTAAAATAATAATTTTTCCCCTTCATGTTCTTTGTTCTTTCTGTAATTCCTACCAGATAAGTGTTAGACATCTTGACTTGATCCTACATGTCTTTTAACTTATCCCTCATATTTTTCATCACTGTCTTTCTGGTCTATATTCTGGAATACTTCCTCAACTTTATTTTTTAGCCCTTCTATTGAAGTATTTAGTTTTCATGAACTCTGGCTGTCTTTGGTATATCCACTCACATTTACAAGTATATGTTAAAAGGTAGAGCATATGGACTTGCATGGCTCACTGTAGATATAGGGGTAGAAATCAGGCTGACTGCATGCCCCCTCCTCAGGGCCAACACAAGGACAGCCTCACTCTGGAGGGGCCAGCCTCACTCAAAGAGCCCTAGACCTCCTCCCAGGCCAACTGTTAAATTCCCCTAAAGAGCGCAGTCATCTCTGAAGGTGACCAGTACACGACCAGCTACTCTGCACCCATGGCAGGGAAGTGGTGGGAGTGAGGGTGGGCAACCGGCTCAGTTGCTGCACAAATCACCCTGCACGTGGTCATCCTGAGAGCCAGCCCGCACTCCATTCCTATTTAACCAATTTGTCAACTCAGGGCTTGACATCCCTTCCGGATCCCCCTGGGAGACGGCTCTCCTTCCAGGAGTCCAACTCTTTCACAGTACCATCCTTTCAAGCATCCTGGCTTCCCCTTATGTGGTTTATTTGACAATTCAATCCCATTTGCTTTCCATCTTCTGGAAAACCATCAAAAACTCTGCTGACATGCCTACCTGCTGCACTGTATACCGCTGAATTTATCCCCTTGTACACATCTTTCAATAGGTGTCTGAGTGGGAGGGAAAGATCTAGATGGGCCCACTTCACTCAGAACTAAAACCTGGAGTAGTACTATTAAACACTGTAAACTTCATCTGGGAGGCAAATATATATATCATCTTCCACTTGCCTTTCTACAACTTTTAGTGGGGTTGAGTTGTTCTCATATCTGATTGGTCATTTAAACTTGTTCTATGAAGAGCCTGTTTACACAATGAGTGGTTCTAGATATCATTCAGGCCCAGCAGATGTTCTGCTTCAGCTCCTTACCCGGACCCAACTTTAGGTTGCCAAGACACGCTGCTACGCTGCTCATGAGCCCTTAATCTTTGTGAGTAGTAATTCATTGTTCTTTATGAATTATTAATCCCCAAAGTAGAGCTATTAATTAAAAGAGCTGGACATTCTGCTTTCTCAATTTTTCTTCCTGTTCCTTTTTTCCTGACGTTGTTGAGAAATTAAGGGTAAAGAGGAAAGGATGCACCACATCGTGATATTCTCTCCTGAAGGCAGTTTTCCATCTTGTCACCTCCCTGAATCCTGACTCTCTGTTCTCGGTGTTGTCCTATGAAGGACTTGAGGTTGGAGCCACTTCTGCTTGCCCATAAAAGTCCTCTGGAACATGCCAGGCTGGCACTCCTGCCCTGTATTCCACTCCCCAGCAGGACATCAGTGTGAGATGGAAGGCTCTGTGAGTGGCACCATTCCTGCAGCTGAGGTTCACAGTGACAGACACCAATGCCCACATTTCTCAGTAACCAGCCCTCACCTTGGTTTATATCAGCTGAACTCTCTCTACCCCCTACAGCTCAGAATCATGATGGTATTTAATTTCAATAACTCTCTGAACGAAGTTCTTTATTTGGGGAAAAGCATTGAACCCCTTCTGAAAAGAAAAAAGTCATGATAATCCTGAGAAAACTTGAAGTGATGGATGTGTCTCTTAGGAGTTTTATTTTTAAGTAAGACCAGGAATTTTAATACACTTATGCAGCATACTGGGAAGATCTGGGGACTTCAGAACCTACGTTCTCCCTCCAAGCCTGGCAGGGGGCCGCAGGACTGTGAGTCTGTCTATGGCAGAAAGCCCATACCTCAAGGCATTGAAAATGATCTTCCTCCCACTTATCTCATGGGTACACAAACTTCTGAATTTAGGAGAGAGAAAGAGGAGCCAGAGGGAATGGCCTTTAATGAAGGTCGAGTGGTAGTTTCTCTCAAAACTTCTAGCAAGGCCACAATTTTATCTTAAATCATACTGTCACGAGGAGAAATCCTACCTAAGGAGACTCAAAGAATGGGAGTCAGACAGGAAAAATCCCACTTCCTTCCAGGGAAGGAACCCACAAAGGCAAAGAGTTTTGCACACAGTAGGTGTTTGTATCTGTCTACTGGGGCCACCGTAACAGAATCCACAGGCCGGGGGCACTTAAACAGCAGACATGCATTTTCTCACAGCTCTCGAAGGCTCATGGGAGGTTCAGAGTCCAAGATCACGGTGCTGGCAGAGGTGGGTTTGGGTGAGGACCCTCTTTTTGGCTTACAGAACTTCGTCTTCCTCTTCTGTCTTTCTCTTCTTCTAAGGACACTAGTCCTCTCTGATTAGCACCTCACCTTCCTGACCTCTTTTGACCTTAACTACTTTCTTAAAAGTCCTATCTCCAAATAAAGTCACATTGGGGGTTAGGGCTTCAACATAGGGATTTGGGGAAGGACGCAATTTGGCCCGTGACAGTATTGAAGAAACACTTATGGTTAACTAATTAATAATGCGTTATCTAACTGCCTTCCTGGATATGTGGGGACTCTCATGTACTCCACGGAGGCTGTAAGAAAAAACGATCCTTGTCCACATCCTTTTTGTTCTTCCTCAAGATAATGCCACAGCCAATATTATTGCACCACTAAGGTCATCGGGCAACAATTCTAATAACGTTTCTGGGAGATGGAAACATCCACACGTTCGTGACCAGTCAATACCTCATCCCCACTCCACCCCCACATGGAGGCCTGGACCCCTCTGTCTGTCTCTGTTCTTATGTCTCTCTAGCCCAGGAAGTGAAGAGAACCTGAGATCTGTATTTGCTACTAGGGTGAAACGGAGGCCCCAACCCAGTGGGGCACATTCTAATGGTATGCTCTAGTTCAGTGTCTCCAACCCTGTGCTTTGGGGCCAGGGAGTGGGGGTAGGCAGGAGAGTAAGTGGGTACTGTGCACAGCCCACGGAAATAGCAGTATTGTGCTTCCTATTTGTTATCATGTGCTCTCTCTCACTCTCTCTCTCTCACTCTCTCCTCTCAGAGAAGAGGTATCGTTGGCAAGGAGAACATGGGCATTCCAGGGCCTTAGCCAAAATGCCATCAAAATCTAGTCCATGTCTTTAATAAAGACTATGAGTTTATTCTTCCAGAAGTCTGCATGGTCCCCCTAATGAAGTGTCATGTGAACATAAGGAGACTCTGGTTCCAAGCTAGAAATGTGTTTGCTCACTGCCCAAGCACCGAACTGAAGGACTGGTGTGCTACATGAGGAGCCAGAGCTATGCAGTGTGGTCCGCCCCAAGCACATGTGACCCAGACTGGTTTCTCAAGGGGCTCATCACCTTTCACTGGCCCATGGGCCATCCAGGCCGTCTGAGCTGTGTTCAGAACTGTCCTGGTACTCTCCGGACTCCTAGGGCATCACGGCTCCACCTTCTTCTTGTTTCTCTATCCTGCCTCACATGTTTCTTTCCTCCCTAAATCTTTTGATTCTCAAAATTATCCCTAATACATTTACAGTCTGCAAAGTGTTTTCACATGTCATCATTTAATTCTCACAAGTACCATGTGTGGTGACAAGACTCATTCATTCAGCAAGCACTAATGGAGGGCTTAGCACTGTGCCAGGTACTGGGATACAGAGGCACTGAGGCATACTGCCCACACTTGAGGAGCTCAGAGACACCTAAGGAAGAAACAATGTCACTGTCACCACTCGGTATGATAGTTTCCATGAGAGGAGGAGGGAGCCTTGAGACAGCCTGTTTTGGGGGACTAGGGTGGTTTCTGGAGGAAGAATATGAATCTCAGTAGAGGCAGGGCAAAAATGGGGTCAAAGGAATAATAGGCAAGGGAGCAAACCAAACCATTCAAACTATAAAAGACCATTTGCCCATTTGCGTCACTCTGAGTAGGTGAGCATGGTGAGAGGTAGAGCATAAAGTTGGGGAGGGAAAATGGGCAGGAAATGAGTCAAGAGAGGAACTAGGACATGTGAAGGAGCTTAGATTTTTGCCCCATTGGAAATAAATAGGTGATCACTAAGGGTGTTAAGTACAGAGGCCCAAGAGCTTTGCAATTCAGAAAGAGCAATCATGCAGGAGGACACGGGAGTGATGGGTGAGACAGACTCGGGCACTGCATTGGCCCCGGAGGGAGGCGGGGTGATTTCAACCTAGAGCAGTGGCAGTGAGGATAGAGAGCAGGATTGGATTCCAGAAACATTTAAGAGGCCCGTATGGAGCTTGAGACTGAATGTAGGATGTAAAGGAGAGGCAAACATCTAGCTTTGTTTTGGGGCGCAAGGGTAGATGACAGTGTCACTTACCTCAATGCAATCAGGAAGAGGAGCAGGTTTGGAAAGAAAGGTGAGCGTGTCAGTGGGGCATGCTACACTCTGGGGGGCTATGAATCCCAAATGGAGATGTTTGGAGAATTTGGGTTTAGGGCTCAGGAGGGGACTGGCTTGGTGACTGGGATTTGGGAGACACTGGTGTATTAGCAGTAGATGCTGTAACAGCAGTGTGTGAGGTCACCCAGCAGGAAGATGCAGATGCCTGATGTCATCTGATGGATGGGGAGATTGAGGCCAGCCCAAGCTCTCTCAGCTGGCACATGGCTGAGCTGGGCCTGGAGGCAAGTCATCTGCATCTAAGCACAGTACCTTTCTTGCCATTCCAAAGCCTTTGCAGGGATCCTGGAAATGAGCCCAGCCATACCCGGAGACCAACAGGTTTTGCCTCTGTGGTTCTTCTGCTTCTCCAGTAGGCAGCCCCTGGAGAAGACTTTGCTGTGCTGCTCTTGGGACTCTGGGAGGGTAATCCAAGTACCCATCCTAGAAACGCCCTTGCATGGGATAAGGCACAAAATGCACGCTTTTGGGGCATCTGGATAGCTCAGTTGGTTAAGCAGTTAAGTGTCTGTCTTTGGCCCAGGTCATGATCCCAGGGTCCTGGGATTGAGCCCCAAGTCAGGTTCTCTGCTCAGTGGGGAGCCTGCTTCTCCCTGTCCCTCTGCCTGCTATTATGCATTCTCTCTCTGTCAGATAAATAAATAAAATCTTAAAAAATATTGCACGTTTGCTGCCATATTCATACTTGCATTTGATCCATACAGCTGTCACTCACTGCCCTGACCCCTTTTCTAGGCTCTGCCCACAACAGGTCCTTTGTGTCACCTCCCCTAGCCACCCAAATTTACCTGTGTTAAGTCCCATTCTATCTCCACTCTAGAATTTAGGTTCTCTGCTACACCCTGTTATAAAGCAATTCCTGCTTAGTACTAATAGGTTAATGAAAAATCCATCCTACAATATTTACTCCTTCAACCAGGATCCCTGGAGACGTGTAAGCAGCAGTGCTAAAGGCAAGAACTTGGCAGATTATTGAGGAAAGGATGGGAGTGTGAGCAGGAGAGGAAACAGAGAGAAAGTTGGGAACTAGATCTCCATGAGTATATTTCATATCACATTAAAGTGTTTGGATTTGAGTTTATTCAACGTAAGACAGGAGTCTGCTTGTCCACAAGCCCCTTTTTGTCATGACAGTTGACGTTCTATTTTTCCACCTGGCAAAACAATTGATGTGCCTGCCCTTGACTACACACATACCACAAACATCTCTAACTTCCTGGTCTGAAATACAACAAGGGTGCCTGGGTGGCTCAGTCAGTTAAGTATCTGACTCTTGCTTTTGGCTCAGGTCATGTTCTCAGGGTCATGAGATCAAGCCCCACATTGAGCTCTGCACTGGGTATGGAGCCACTTAAGATTCTCTCTCTCCCTCTGCCCCACCACACTGTCTGTCTCCTTCTCTAAACAAAACAAAACAAAACAAAACAAAAAGTAACCCCCTCCCCCACAGACACACACACACAAAATCAAGCATGAACTACAACAGAAGCAAAGACAGAACAGTTTTCAAATCAAGGCTGCAAGTTCCAAATCTACCTTCTCAAGTGCTGTGAGTGCTATTGGTAGATCCAGTGCTGGGCCAGCTTAGAAGCCCACTCAGAAACAGTGTTTACTAAGGAACAAGTTGAGAAGAAATCCTCTGCATGAGGCATTTTTTTTTCTTTCTTGGCAAAATACGATTTGCTGTTTTCAAGTTAATGAAAAGAAGGCAGTGGGGACTGAAAGGTCTTTTAAAGGAAGTACAAACTTGGGCAGACTGAGAAATACTTACAAAACAGTCTGTCCTGCTACAGTTTGTCCTGTTCTAGCCTTGCAGGACTCAAGCCACAGTGATCCGAGGGTCATGGTAATAAAGAGCCCACAAGGGTTGGGATTTGGAGAGGAGTAGTGTTATCTGGCACAAGATGCACAGAGCATCGGCTTATCTCAAGGGTCTAGGACTATATGAGGCCCTGGGGCATCTTGCCTTCCTGGGTAGCAGGCAGCTGGCAGCCCCACCCCCTGAGGAGCCCTAGAGCACTAGACCAAGACCGCAGGTGGTGAGGCAAGCCCAACTGCCTCCCAACTGCAGACAGGAAATGCTGGAGCACTGGGAATCAGGGTAATGGAGTTCATGAAATCACATGCTTCCCGGCTGGAATGGAATTGTAAGGCTGTGCAGTCATACTCCCACAACTTGACATCTGAATTTCCTCCACAACATTCCCATCAAGTGGTCATTAAGCCAGAGCTTGAAAAGCTCCTATGACAGGACATGATTATCCTTCAAAGAAGGCCATTTTGTCTTTGCACAATTCCAGCTGGAGGGCCAGTCTTGCTAACACTGAGTCTGAGTGCCTCTCTAACCTCAGCTACCTGGTGCAAGATGATTTTCTGCAGACACATAGATGCAAAAAATCTTAACTAAAATTTAACAAATCAAAACTAACAACATATTACAAACAAAACAAAACAATTGACTATGACCAAATGGAGTCTAACACAGCTCTGCAGGATAATTTAACATAATAATAATAATCAATGTAATTCTTCATATTAACAGACTACAAAAGAAAAATTACATGATCAACTCAACTAATACAGAAAAAGCATTGGACAAAACTCAACAACCATTCCTAATAAAAATTCACATCAAACCAGGAATGGACTGGATATTCCTCAGCTTGATATGGAGCATCTGTGAAAAACCTAAAGCCAACATCATACTAACTAGGTGAAAGGATGAATTCTTTCTAAGAGTGAAAACAGGAAGGATATCTGTTCTCATCACTCTTCCTTAACATAATATTGGAAATCCTAACCACAACACTAAAGAAAAAAGAAAAGCATATAGATTGGAAAGGAAGAAATAAAACTGTCTTTATTTGCAGCTGATATGATTATCTACACAGAAGATCCCAACGATTAACAAAAAATACCTCTTAAATTAAAAAAATTTTTTTAAGATTTTTAAAGTTTATTTGAGAGAGAGATGGAGACAGATCAAGAGCAGAGGGGGGAAGGCAGAGGGAGAAGGGAGAAGCAGACTCTGCACTGAGCAGGGAGCCTGACTCCAGGCTCAATCCCAGGACTCTGAGATCATGACCTGAGCCAGAAGCAGATGCTTAACCAACTGAGCCAACCCATGCACCCCTACCTCTTATAATTTATAAGTGAGTTCATGAAGACAGGATACGAGATAAACACAAAACAATCACATTTCTATGAACACCAAAATTAAAACCACAATATCATTTATAATCACTTTAAAGAAAATGAAATACTTACATTTGCACTGAGCAAAACAATGTATAGTATACGTATGCTGAAAATTGCAAAATGCTAATGTAAGAAATTAAGGAAAACCTAAACAAATAGAAAGACAATCCTGTTCATGGATTAGAAGGCTCAACATAGTTAAAGATATTACTTCTCTCCAAATTAATCTATAGGTTTAATGTAATTTCTTCTTTTAATTTTAATCCCAGTATAATACCATATAGTGCTACCTTAGCTTCAGGTCTACAATATAGTGATTCAGCAATTCTGTACATTACTCAGTGCTCATCAAGATAAGTGTTCTTTTAATCCTCTTCACCTATTTCACTCATTCCCCCCACTCACCTCCCCTCTGATAATCACCAGTTTGTTCTCTATAGTTAAGAGTCTGTTTTTTGGTTTGTCTCGTTTTTTCTTTTTTTTTTTTTTGTTCATTTGTTTTGTTTCTTAAATTGCACATATGAGTAAAATCATATGGTATTTGTCTTTCTCTGACTGACTTATTTCACTTAGCATTACACTTTCTAGAGCCATCCATGTTGGAAGTGGCAAGATTTCATTCTTTTTATCATTGAGTAATATTTCATTGTACATATATACCACCTCTTTACCCATTCATTTGTCGATACTTGGGCTGTTTTCATAATTTGACTGTTGTAAATAATGCTGCAATAAACATAGAAGTACGTATCTTTTTGAATTAGTGTTTTTGTATTTTTTGGGTAAATACCCAGTAGTGGAATTACTGGACCATATGGTAATTCCTATTTTTAATTTTTTGAAGAAGTCCCATACTGTTTTCCACAGTGGCTGCACCAGTTTGCATTTCCACCAACAGTACACAAGGATTTCTTTTGTTCCACATCCTCACTAACACTTGTTTCTTGTGTTTTTGATTTTAGCTATTCTGGGAGATATGAGGTGATATCTCATTGTGGTTTTGATTTGCATTTCCCTGATAATGAGTCCTGTTGAGCATCTTTTTCTCCTCAACAGGACTGCTTTTGTTCTGTTGGCTATCTGGCTGTCTTTGGAGAAATGTCTGTTCATGTCTTCTGCCTATTTTTTAATTGAGTTATTTGTTTTTTTGGTGTTAAGTTGTATAAGTTCTTTATATGTTTTGCATATTAACCCCTTATCAGATATGCCATTTGCAAGTATCTTCTCCCATTCAGTGGGTTCTCTGTTACTTTTGTTGATTGTTTCCTTTGCTATGCAGAAGCCTTTTATTTTGATGAGTCCCAATAGTTTATTTTTGCTTTTGTTTCATTTGCTTCAGGAGACATCTCTAGAAAAATGTTTCTATGGCCTAAGTCAGAGAAATTACTGCTTGTGCTCCCTTCCAGGATTTTTACGGTTTCAGGTCTTACATTTAGATCTTTAACCCATTTTGAGTTTGCTTTTGTGGATGGTATAAGAAAGTGGTCCAGTTTCACACTTTTACATGCAGTTGTGCAGTTTTCCAACACCATTTGTTGAAGAGACTGTCTTTTTCCCACTGCATATTCTTGCCTCCTTTGCCAAAGATTACTTGACCATATATTCATGGGCATATTTCTGGGCTCTCTATTCTGTTCCATTGATCTATGTGTCTATTTCTGTGTCAGTGCCTTACTGTTTTGATTACTACAGATTTGTAGTATATCTTGAAATCTGGGATTTTAATACCTCCAGTTTTGTTCTTTTTCAAGATTATTTTGGTTATTCAGGGTTTTTTGTTCCATTTAAATTCTAGGATTACTTGTTCTAATTCTATGAAAAATGCCATTGGTATTTTGATAGAGATTGCATTAAATATCTAGGTTGCATTGGGTAGTATAGACAGTTTAACAATATTCGTTCTTTCAATCCATGAGCATGGAATGCCTTTCCATTTGTTTGTGTTGTGTTCAATTCCTTTCATCAGTGTTTTATAGTTTTCAGAATGCAGGTCTTTTACCTCCTTGATTAAGTTTATTTCCAGGTATTTAATTACTTTTGGTGCAATTGAAAATTCGATTGTTTTCTCAATTTCTCATTCTGCCATTTCATTATTAATGCATAGAAATGCCACAGATTTCTGTATACTGATGCTGTGTCCTGGGACCTTACTGAATTCAGTGATTGGTTCTAGTAGTTTTTTGGTAGAACTTTTGGGCTTTCTATATATAGTATCAAGTCATCAGCAAATAGTGAAAGCTTTACTTCTTCCTTAGTAATTTGAATGCCTTTTATTTCTTTCTGTTGTCTGACTGCTGTGACTAAGACTTCTAGTACTAAGTTGCATCAAAGTGGTAAGAGTGGACATCCTGCCCTTGTACCTGACTCTGCCATTGAGTATGATATTAACTATGTGTTTTTCAAACATGACCTTTATGATGTTGAGGTAGGTTTAATGTAACTTCTATAAAAATCTTAGCAAAATTTTTGTAGATATGTACAAGCTTATTTTAAAATTTATAAGGAAACGCAAACACTCTAGAATAGCTAAAATAATCCTGATAGACAAGTGGCAAGAATCACTTTGCCCAATATTAAGACCTACTATACATTTAAATTAATCAAAACAGCATGGATTTCTGGAAGAAGAGTAGACACATAGAGGAATCAAACAGAACAGAGAACCAAGAAATTGATTCACACAATATGCCCAACTGATTTTTGACAATTGTCCGAAAGCAACTCAAAGGAAGTAAAGATCACCTTTTCAACAAATATTGCTAGAGCGATTGGATATGCATAGGCAAAAAAAAATTTTTTTAATAAACCTTGATTTATACCTTAACCCTTACACAAAAATTAACTCAAAATAGATTATAAACTTAAATGTAAAAAATAAGACTATAAATTTTTTAGGAAAAAAAAAAGATGAAGAAAATCTCCTTTTAAAGCCAGACAAGGAGTCCTTAGATTTGACACCAGAAGTTAATCTATAAAAGACTGATAAATTGGGCTTTATCAAAATTAATTTTTTTTCTCTATCAAAGACTCAACAGAACAATAAGGCAAGCTACAGGGTTAGAAAAACATTCACAAACCATATATCCAGCAAAAGATTAGGACTAACATTTAGAATATATAAAAAAAAAACTCAGAAAGCTCAACAATAAAAAAAAGATCAATATAGGTAGAAGACAAAGATATGAATTCACTGAAGAAGCTATCAATGGAAAGTAAGTACATCTGAAAGATATTCAAATTAAATGCTGTTAGAGAAATGCAAATTAAAACAACAGTGAGATATCACCATACTCCTATCAGAATGGCTAAAATAAAAAATAAATACAATGCTAAATACTGGCAAGGATTTGGTAAAACTGGATCATACATTGCTGATGGGAATGTAAATTAGTGCAGCCAATCTGCAAAACAGTTTGGAAGCATTTTATAAAATTAAACATGCAGCGGCATCTTGGTGGTTCAGTCAGTTGAGTGTCTAACTCATTCTTGGTTTCATCTCAGGTTCTGATCTCAGAGTCAGGGGATCAAACCTTGCATCAGGCTCCACACTCAGCAGGGAGTCTGCTTGAGGATTCCTTTCCCTCTGCCCCTCCCCCTGCTCATGCTTCCTCTGCTCTCTTGTTTTTTCTCACAATTGCATGTTGCCTGGAGATAGAAGGCCAGGGGGTCAGGACAAAAGGGAAAGGCAAGAGGTAGGGGTGACAAAAGAGCATGAGGAAAGTTTGGGAGGTTGATGGATATGTTCACCATCTTGATTTTGGTGATGGTTTCACAGGCATATGCATATGTTAAAACTTATCAAAATGTACGTTTAAATATGAATAGCTTATTGTATGCCAATTATACCTCAATAAAGCTTTTTAAAATATATATTTAAATATGTATTTTAAAAATATTTTAATATAAATGTGTATGTAAAATATGTAAGTATTTTATATACATAAAATATATTTTTTAAAAAATATAAAACATATACAGGGGCACCTGGGTGGCTGTATACTTCTATAAATACATTTTTAAGTATAAAAATAAATACAGTTTTGAAAAACATACAGGGGTACCAGTTAAGTGGCTGACTCTTGGTTTCAGCTCAGGTCATAATTTTGAGGTCATGATATGGAGTCCCATGTTGGCTCCATGCTGTGTGTGGAGCCTGCTTAGGATTCTCTCTCTCTCTCCCTCTCCTTCTGCCCCTCCCTCCACCCCATATATACATGCTCACTTGTGCTCTCTCTCTCAATAAATAAATCTTTAAAAATATGTATATATGTATAAATATGTATATGTATATGTATATATATATATGCATGTGTGTATATAGATACAGACTCCTGTGGCCCAGAATCAGAATCTTCAGGGGTGAGACAGCGGAATGTACACTATAGCCCACCTAGAGGTGAAACCACCGAAACTCCATACGACATGAGATAAGCAACAAGAATGAAAAGGAATGGGTTAGGATGGAATGTGGTGTGATGTGATGGTATGGGCCTTGAAGCTCTTGACAAAAAGCTTAAGATGACGAAATAGAAATACATACGACTTCTGAGAAGGGAAGTGACATGATTAAAACAAAGCTGCCACAACCTGATGGTTGAAGAAGCTTCAGAAGTGGCAGCTCCTGTGTGTTCACAGAACAGTAATGACTGGTTGACTCTTCCAAAGTTTCAAGAATGCCAAAGGCTGGTCAGTGTTTTCATGGGTGACCCCATTAATAGGTAACTTGATTGCATCATATGATTCTACGACTCTAGATGGTGACTTTTCTCAGTGATTTTGTGCTAGAAGTTTTTTATCTTCATTAACATATTCCTGGTCTCAGCATTTTAAACACCCTACCTGCCACAGACTCAGACAAGATTAGTGTTTTGACCTGTCATGATTTTTAAAGGAACTTCAGGTGGTGGCTGTCTAGCCCGTGACCCTTTGGCCTGAGAACTGCACCTGCTCTGCCCAGCAGTGCATGCCTTTCAGCAGCTATTCTTGAGCTACGTAGATTATTGACCCAGGTGGAACGGAGTCCCCAGGAAATTGGAATTAAGATAGAGACATGAACTGGCTTTGTCTGTGACCTATACACAGGCCATTCAGGTGCTGTGTGGTGGTTGAGCTGGTGATGGTCAAACTGCAGGGAGAGAGAAGACCACTGATTTGGGAGAAGCAGAAGCCAGGACTGAATGGAGCTCTTGGCATTCAGTGACTCTCGGTGACTCCCTGTCTTGGGTGAGTGCAGATGCCCCCATAATCTCGCAATATGCCCTTTTTCCCGCCAAAGCTGCTTTGAAGTGGCATTCCATCATGAGTCGCTTCAGGAGATTTGATTTTGATGGTTAATACCATCACAAACCCCATGATACCTGTTATGTCCCATATACTGATTTTAAATTCACAAAGGAATTTTGTACAGCTATTTCCAAAGGTGAATTCATATCCAGGGCTTTTTGGTTTTCCCTTAAGTAACAGTGATGCTGACTTTTCTGTTCAAAGAGGAAACTGCTGACCAAGGAGGGACTGAGATGGCTTCCAGTAAGGGAGATGGAGGGAAGCATGTCTTCCCATTTCCAGGAAGTGACGCAGAGATCGAGGCTCAGAAACAAAACCATCCTGAAGATAAAACACTTCCTGCTCTCTGCCTCTCTTTCCCCATTTGCATATTCTTTCTTCATATCTCCTCTATACCCTCCAGATCTTAACTTGAGCCTTTTTTGGAGGAGATCAGGAAACAGTTGTGCCCGGTGCTCTCATGTACAGATGAGCTATCACTAAAGTGTGGACCAGCTCTTTCTCTAGGTTAACCAACCCCCTTCCCCTCAGCTGCACAACCTGCTGCCCCTCCCCGCTCAGTTCCCACAGTGGAGTTCAGATGTAGACAAATGGAGATCAGTCCTCTCTTTCTGCCTCCCAGAGTTTTGTTTAGTGTCTTCCCTTCCCTTCTTTCCATTCTCTCTGTGACTTCCAAAGTTCAGGCCTCATCAACTCTTACCTGCATACATGACTAAGCCCCCTGCCCTGTCCTGTCTTCCTGCCCTTTACGTATAAGCGCCCACAGACTCCCTCCTTGACCAAGGCATTCTTCCAAGTCGCCCTTGCTGTGATCCTACCACTCCCTGGCTCGAAAGCCTTTCCTCTTCATGTGGAAGCAGGTGTTGACTCTGCAGTTGTGCATTCACTCCGTCCTCCATGAGCTGGCCCAACTGCTCTCCCACCAAACCCCCTTTGGTGCTTCCTGTGGTCCAGTCCAACATGCTGGGTACAGGAGCTGATGCCATGAACCTGCACACGTTTTCTGGCTTCTACACACCCTCTACCCAAATATTCCTGTCCTGTCTTGTCCATGCATGTTCTGCTTTGTCTCCAAAGCCTAGCTCCGTGTGCCTTCATTTGCAATTCTCCCCAGACAGAATGAATTATTCTGTGCTACCCAGTCACATAGTTTATGTTTTTGCTTATAAAACTTTTTAATGTCTGGCTTATAGTCCTAGGACATGGACCTGTCCTTCCTGCTAGAAAGCCAATGCTTTGTGAACAAAGCTGGGGCCCTACTGCTCCCAGTGAGTTCCAGGACCCTAACTGAATGCAGGGCACTGCAGTATATGATCTGGGCATATTGGTTGGATCAGGTTTTCGACAAGCTGTGTGCTCACAACAGTTTCCTCTGGTCAGGTGATTACCATTTCAGAAGATGCATGAGGTCAAATGACTCAGCAAAAATTCTGCAGACCAAATGACAGGAAGTAAGAGCCTCAGAAGCCTACTCTATTAACACTGATCTAAAACACATGTGTCTGGAGCCCCAGTGTCAGTGTGGGAGGATTTTCCACAGCATATGCCAAGGGTCTGCAGCCTGATACCATGCCCCGGGAGGGACAAACCACAGGCTCCCTTCACCCCTGTGCTGTCTGACGCCCCATCGAGGACACTTAGAGATCTGCAGAGCCTTGAGCATGGCAGAGTTGTGCCTCCCCTCTCCAAGAAACCCACCTGTCTGGATTTTCCAGATAATGGAAACTTGCCCCTATAAAGCACTCAAACTTTTCAAAGTAAAATCCATTTTGATAAACAACTTCCAAAAGGAAGAACAGAATCCAACACTCTCCCATCCCCTCAAGCCATCGTGAATGTTATTTGACCATTTCTTGATAGCTCTGGGCTCACATCAGGTATACCAGTTGCTGTTTTCCCCACAGGCTTCACTGCTTCTGTTGTATCTTCAAATTGTAATAATTACAGCAATGATAGCCAGCACTCATGAGCCCTTCCTATGTGCATAATTACTTCATTTTGGCTTCACAACATCCCTAAAAGGTAGATGTTATTTTTTTCCAGTGTTTAGGTGTGAAACTGAGGAGCAGGGAGGGTAAGTGGAGCATGGTTACATGGCAAGTTAAATCGTGGAGAGTGGTCCTAACCCAGGCAATCAGCTTGAGCCCACATTGACAAATCCTTTACTCTGCTGGCTTCCCTCTGCACTGAAATAAGGTGATCAAACTCATCCAGGGACTTTCCTGGGTTTAGCACTGACCACTCTGAGTCCAGGAAAAAGCATAATAGTTGATTACCCTAGCCTGAGAGCAAGAGAGCACTCACTGGAATGCTTGGCTTTTGTAAACCAGACGTGCTATTTCTGATCATCCACCCCTAGCCATTGAGGATAGTAAAGGAACCCAGTAACAGTCAGACCAGGAGGGCCAGACAGAGAAACAGGCCTCCTAAGACAGTCAATAATGTTGCTCTCCTTGAAAGCATATTTGTTCAACATGAGCACAGGTGAGAAACTTCTATGAATGAAAATTGTATACTTCTTTCTTCATAATTCAAAATGAGAAATGGCTACATATACTTATGGTGGGCAACTTTCTAAGCCAGACCATTTAGTGAGACATATTAAAGGGTATATCATTTAGGTAATAAAAAAAAGAAGAAGAAGAAGAAGAACTGGGATACCTGGGTGACTCAGTGGTTGAACGTCTGCCTTTGGCTCAGGGCATGATCCCAGGGTCCTGGGATTGAGTCCTGCATCAGGCTCCCCATAGGGAGCCTACTTCTCCCTCTGCCTGTGTCTCTGCTTCTCTCTGTGTGTCTCTCATGAATAAATAAAATCTAAAACAAGGAAAGAAAGAAGGAAAGAAAAGAAAGAAAGAAAGAAAGAAAGAAAGAAAGAAAGAAAGAAAGAAAGAAAAAGAAAGAAAGAAAGAAAGAAAGAAAGAAAGAAAGAAAGAAAGAACCCCCTCATTCCCAAGGAATAGCATCTTAGGAACCGTGCATTACTCTGCTTCCCAGGTCAGCTGTCTGTGACCTCTCCATGTGGACTCAGGTGGTGGAGAGACTGAGGTCCCCTGCCACTGTGGCCCACCGCTTGCATGGAGACATCACAAAAAGGAAGGCTTCCCTGAGGAGAATGGCAATGGTGAAGTTGGCATTAAGGATCCTCTGAGTTCCATGGGAACAGTTGGAAGTGAAACCCTTAGTTAACTGACATCGTATTTCTAGTTTATTCCAGTGGAGTTTTAAAGCTTAAACCTTGCCTCCTCCTTAATCTGCCCGGCTCTCTGGCCCAAGGAGAGTGGATGGACTTTGGGACTGCCTTTTCCTCAAAGGCCTTTTCCAAAATCTTTCGTGACTGGGCACGCTCAGGTCAATGGCAGTCTGGCTCCCAGAATGGCAGGGTTGCTGTATTTGGAGGGTGTTGCTTCCACAGGATATTAAGTGCTCCTCTGAGAGTTCAAGATTAATCTCTAGGCAAAACAAGTGTGCTGGCTTTCTGCCTCACTTCTTGCTTCTGCACAAGCCCAGGTATTACCTTGGCGGGAGGACTTAACATTTTAAGGAAAGAGGAGGAAGAAGAAAGCTGATCAGCCTAATGGCAAGGTGGATTCTGCTCTGTTTCCCAGAGTCCCCACGTTATCTTGCACTTGCTTTGCAGCAACTTCCAACAGGAACTGGACTCAGAGCCATGTCCTCGGGTCTGCCCTTAAGCTTCCCCAGAAGGTTCCCCAGCTCCGAGCAGCCAGTGGATATTTGAGCAGCCAGCCATGTCACTCTTCTATGAGCTAAATAACTTTTTTTAGGAATCAGAAACCAAATAGTTTGAGGATACCAGAAAAGGTGATGAGTTCACTTTTCCTTAGCTGTACAAAAAAAGTGTTCCATGAAAAAATCAGAAGGGCATTTTTAAAGGAATTTGGAATTCACTTTTCTGTTCATTTTATTTTTCATTTTCTTCTTAAACTTAGCTATTTCGGAAATTGCTTATTAAAACCAAAATGAGTGAATGAGTGAATGAATGAATGAATGAATGAATTAAATAAAATAAAACCAAAAGATCAAGGTATCTTCTCCTGTCAAGCCAAATCTGACTTTTCTTTCATGGGAAGCTCAGGCAGCTTCAGGGAGAGAAGTGATCGCCTCTCCTGGGAATGCCAGTACTATCTGGCTCAATCTCCATAAATACTATTTAGTTTGTACTTTTCCCAACTTTCAACTGCCTGGCCCATTCATGGGGTTTTGAGTCTTCCAGGGAACTTCTGAACGTTGCCATGGACTCAGTATTAAAAGCCTACACAGGCAAACACCTTTGTACTACAGTGGGATTCTACTGGCTGTGAGCCACAGTAGAGGTAGACTCTGCAACACGGTCTCTCTCTGGAGGAGCCTGTCTTCCCCAAGAGTGTTAAATGAGTATGCCCACTTATTCTGTTCCATGACCTCGATGCCTGACTAGAAAAACTTCCTCAGACCATCCACCTTATGGGAATATAGGAAGAACATGTGGACCAAAGTGAAGAGACTCAGAAATGTCAAGCCATTTTTAAAGTAATAAAATCTGATTTTAAAACAAACTATATAATTCGAGTTGTTTGTGTAAGGCGTTAAGCCCCAAATAATGATATCTTGAAAGTTAAAATATACAGAAGTTACAATCCCTTCCAAATAGATGTACAGAGAAAAAGCTATAAGATCCTTGTTTTTTGTTTTTGTTTTGTTTTTTAAGATTTCATTTATTTATTCATGAGAGACACACAGAGAGGAGCAGAGGCAGAGGCAGGGGGAGAAACAGGCTCCCCAGAGGGAAACTGATGTGGGACTCGATCCCAGGATCCTGGGATCACAACCTGAGCCGATGGCAGACAACCACTGAGCCACCCAGGAATCCCAGATCCTTGTTCTTTGGCTCTTTACATTCAGATTACGACAAGTTAGATCCACTCATCTTCATGATTCACAGATTCTATATCTGCAAAGGTGTCTACTGGCTGGAATGTAACTGTTATCCCCAAGTCAATCCTCCCTGTCCTTCTGGGGTCATGAGAGACAGCAAAAAGTTGAAGTACTCAATGCACTCCTTTCTAGCTGAGGTCCAAGGAAGGCAGCTGAGTTCGAACAAAGGAGTGCTCTACCTTTTTGTTTCCATTCTTTCTACAAACAAACATCCTTTCTTACAGTCTATTTTGTGTCATGTTTTCCATGTTTTAGTGACTTTTGTTGGTGATTTTATGGTGTAAAGTGGCTCCAAGCATGTGCCGAAGTGCTGGCTAGTGCTCCTAAGCACAAAGCTGGAAGGGGCCTTAGGGGAGATTACACGTCTTATACAAGCTCCGTGTAGGCCGGAGTTACAGTGCTGTTGGCCATGAGTTCAGTGTTGATGAATCAACAGTATATAATAAAGTGCCTTAAGCAGAAACATACATTAAACAAGGTTATGTATTGATGGGTGGAGGCAACTGTTGTGACCAGAGGCTGGCAGGAATCTAACCTCAAATTTCCACTAGGAGCAATGGTTCAGTGTTTACTAATTCAATGTTCACAGAAACTTTATAGAACACAACTACCATAAATAATTAGAACCAACTATTTCCTCAAGCTTATAACTTCCCTTTTAAGGTATTTTAACTCTTGTGGTCTCTCTTTGTTGCCAATTTCTGTTCACCTTCACTTATTAAGAATCAGTTGTGTGGGCAACACCATGATAATTCCTTAGAGGGTCCAGAGGTGACTAAAGCTAATATCCTTGCCCTGCAGAAGCTTCTGGTCCAGCAGATGGGAGAAAAATTTGGATTGACAGAACCTAACAGTTTGAGGTAGGAATACTAATAATATCTTTTCAGGTGTTTACCATCACAGAATCATAAATTGCAAGACTTTGAAAACAACGGTGAGCTCACTGCCTCCTCCTTCGACATCTTTCTCACCTGGCTTCTGGGGCACCAAACCATCTCCCTGGTCTTGCCTTACCTGCACATTTCCCTTATTACTAAATGTTGGGCTGCCCCAGAACTCAGTGCTTGGGTCAGATTCTTTTCTATCTACACTCACTTCCTTGGTCATAGTATCTGCCTTTCTGATTTTAAATATTAACTAGACCCTAATGGTACTCCCTGACCTCTAAGTTCACATATCCACCTGCCTGCCTGATTTCTCCATATGAAAGTCCAAGGGGCATGTCAAAATTATCTCAAACTCCTGACACCAGCTTCTGATATCACCCCACTCCAAACTTCTCAGTCTGTAGTTTTCTTCATGTCAGTAGATAGCTATTTCTTCTGTGGCAAATTTTATATTCCAAGAATCCCACAATAATATATGCACTCTCATGTGCTCTTTCCACTCTCCAATGAAGAAATGGAGTTTATTTCCTTTTCTTCAACTCTTGGCAGAAATGACTGCCTTGATGCAAAACATGTATCAGAAGTGACACAAGACTTCCATGATGATGTCAAAAGTTTGATACACAAAATACCAACAGCATTTTTCACAGAACTAGAACACATAATCTTAAAATTCGTATGGAACACAAAATATCCCAAATATACAAATCAATCTTGAAAAAGAACAAAACTGGAGGTATTACATTCCCAGATTTCAAGATATACGAAAAATCTCCAATAATCAAAACAATATGGTAATGGTACAAAAATAGACACATAGACCAATAGAACAGAATAAAGAGGCCAGAGATAAACCTACAACTCTATGGTCACTTAATCTTTGGCAAAGGAGGCAAGAATATGCAATAGAAAGTCCCTTCAATAAACAGTGTTGGAAAACTGCACAGATACATGCAGAACAATGAAACTAGACCACTTTCTTACATCATACACAAAAGTAAATTCAAAATGGATGAAAGACCTAAGTGTGAGACCTGAAACCATAATAATCCTGGAATAGAGCAGAAGCAGTAATCTCTCTGGCCATAGCAACATTTTTCAAGATATGCCTTCCAAAGCAAGGGATACAAAAGCAAAAATAAACTATTGGGACTATATCAAAATAAAAAGCTTCCACACAACAAAGAAAATAATTAACAAAACTAGAAGACAACCTACTGAATGGGAGAACATATTTGCAAATGACATATCTAGTAAGGGGTTAGTATCCAAAATATGTAAAGAACTTACACAACTCAATGCCAAAAAAAAAAAAACAATTAAAAAATGGGCAGAAGACATGAACAGACATTTCTGCAAAGAAGACAGCCAGATGGCCAACAGACACATGAAAAGATGCTCAACGGGACTTAGTATCAGCAAATGCAAAGCAAAGCCACAAAGAGATCACTTCATACCTGTCAGAATGGCTAAAATAAATAATACAAAAAAAACAACAAGTGTTGGCAAGGATGTGGAGCAAAAGAAACCCCTTTGTACTGTTGGTGGTAATGTAAACTGGTGTAGCCACTGTGGAAGACAGTATGGAGGTTCCTCAAAAAATTAAAAATAGGAATTGGGGATCCCTGGGTGGCGCAGCGGTTTGGCGCCTGCCTTTGGCCCAGGGCGCGATCCTGGAGACCCGGGATCGAATCCCACGTCAGGCTCCCGGTGCATGGAGCCTGCTTCTCCCTCTGCCTGTGTCTCTGCCTCTCTCTCTCTCTCTGTATGACTATCGTAAATAAATTAAAAAAAATTAAAAAAAAATTAAAAATAGGAATTGCCATACGATCCAGTAATTCCACTACTGGGTATTTACCCAAAGAATATAAAATACTAATTCAAAAAGATATATGGCCCTATGTTTAATTGCAACATTATTTACAATAGCCAAATTACGGAAGCAGCCCACATGTCTATCATTAGATGAAGAAGATGTGGTATATATATATACAATGGAATATTATTCAACCATAAAAAGAATAAAATTTTGCCATGTGCAACAACATGGATGGATCTACAGGACATAATATTAACCGAAATAAGTCAGAGAAAGACAATGATTTGATTTCACTCCTACATAGAATTTAAGAAACAAAACAAACAAAGAAAAAAGAGACAAACCAAAAAAAACCAGACTATTAACTACAGAGAACAAACTGGTGGTTAGCAGAGGGGAGGTGGGTGGGGACGGGTGAAATAGGTGATGGGAATTAAGAGAGTACATTTATCACGATGAGCACCGAGGAACATAGAATTGTTGAATCACTATATTGTACATATGAAACTAATATAATAGTGTATGTTAATTATAATGGAATTAAAATTTTAAAAATGCTTTTGGGGAAAAATAACTTGGTACAGCTTCTACCTAGCTCTCTCTCTCTGAAGCCACTCACAACTGGAACCTTGGAACCCAGCCATCATGGTGTGAGGAAGCCAAGCAGCCATATGGAAAGGCCACATGTAGATGGCCCGACCTTAGCCAACAATCAGCATCAACTCACATAAGCAAGTGGGCAAACTCCCAGATGAAGCTAGCCCCCAACATTGGAGCTGCCTTGACTGACATTGAGCAGAAGCAAGCTGTTCCCTCAGAGCCCTGCCCAAACTGCAGATTTGTGAGCAATGTTGCTGTTGTTTACACCACTAAGTTGTGTGACTAGTGGTCCAATGGCTGTTTTTGCAGCCATAGCATTGTCAACACTGTTCAGGCCCAAACCATGGGGTCATCCTTGCCACCCCTCTTTCTCCCATATTCGTTCTTCCAATCTGTCAGGAAATGCTCACAAAACATATCAAAAATCTGAGCTCTTCTTGCACTCCATTGCTCCTAATCTTTCCAGTAGCTTCCCACCTAACTTCCCTGCTTCCATCCTACCCCTCTTTGATCTGATTCTCAACGCAGCAGCCAAAGTGATCCTATTAAAAATAAGTCAGATCATGTTAACTCTAATCAAAAGCTCAAATGACTTCCCATACCACTACACAATTTCCTCCCACCTCTCATGAGCTTTCTGTCCTCATTCCTTACTATCTTCAGTCCCCAGATCCACTGACCACTGCTCTTCTGTTCCCACCTGGGCCTTCAGACATGGTTTACTCCCTTACTTCCCTCAAGTCTTTACTCAATGTCGCCTTTTGCATGGGGATGTCCCCAGCCATGGTATTCTCCTTCTCTGCTTCATCTTTCTTCCCAGCACTCCTTACCACTCACATCATTTTAATTATTTATCTGGTTTCTCACTTGCTACCCACCCCACCACCAGCCTTATATACACAGAGACCACAGAATACGTAATAGAATGTTAGCTACATGATGACAGGGGTTTCTATCTGTTCTACTCACTAATGCATCCCTAGCATCTTAAACAGTACCTGGTTGGCACAATGAAGACCATTGATAAACATCTGTTGAATAAATGGATGAGATTAAATGCTCTGCAGGTTAGAGTCCTATCATCTAACTAGCCTTGGGGAAATCTGAACCCAATCTTCTGCTCTAGCTTTTATTCCAAGTAAAATACCTTTTAGCTATAATAATAGAATAACAAAATAAATCCATGAAGAAAATGTACTCTTATTAAATAAGACATCTTTGGAAGTGTTTCCAAAGTTATTTCAGAAGCACAATGATGGTATCAAGGACCTAGGTGTTTTCTATCTTTTCTCTTTACCATCTTTACGAAACATATGTGACTTATGTTGAAACTCTAACTCCCAGTGCCATGGTACTTGGAAGTGAGACTTTTGGGAGATTATTCGGATTAGATAAGGCAATGAGGGTGAGGCCCTCATGATGGGATTAATGTCATTATAAAAAGAGGAGGAGACGGGGGAATCTTTCTTTCTGTGTGCACCTATCAAGGAAAGACTACATGAAGATGACCAAAAAGTGGGCCCTCACCAAGAACTTGATCATTCTAGCACCCTGATTTTGGACCTCCAGCCTCCAGAATGTGAGAAATAAATATATGTTGTGTGAACCACCCAGGCTGTGGTATTTGTTACGGCGACTCCAGCAGACTAGGACAGTGTGGCAGATTATATTTCCCAAAGACGGCCACTCCTATATATTTCTTCTACAACACATGCTCTTCATACAATATGACTGACACTTCTCCTACCAAGAGGTGGGGTCTATGTTTTCTCCTCTCAAATCTAGGTAGGAGTTGTAGACTGTTGATCCCAATCGACAGAGTAAGGTGGAAGTAATGCTATGTGATGCCAGGTTACAAAAAAGGATATGGCTTCCACTTGGCTCTCTCTTTCAGGATGCTTACCTGGGAACCCTGACAACACATTGTGAGGAAGCCTGTGCCACATGGAGCAGCTGACATGGAGAGAAATTGAGCCCTCCCTCTAGCAGGTAGTACCAATTTGCCAGCCATGTGAGTGAGCCATCTTGGAAGTGGTCCTCCAGCTGTAGTCAAACCTTCAAATAACTATACCTCCAGCCAACATGTTCTTATTACCTCATGAGAAACTCCTAATCCAGAACCTTTCCCAAATTCCAAGATGACAGAAACCATGGAAGACTTTTGTTATTTTAAGCCACTAAGTTTTGGGGTAATTTATTAGGGAGTATTTATGTGAACCAGATTGATGCCATCTTGGACAAATCTGCCATGATAACCCCTCAATGACCTGAAGCCTTTTTAAGCACACACACCCTACCCCTACCCCCAGTCATACCATCCTTCCTTTTTGTTTAACCACACCCTTAAGTACACTCTTGGAGCATAACATCCTTGATCTGTGCTGGAGATAGGACTATCATTTCAAACATTCTCCTTCTGTGTGGTCTCCCAGCCTTTAGGGCAATGAAAACAGGTCAAAACAGATTTTATAGGAGGTGAGGTTGCAAAAATCTTCTCTTGCCACCAGCCAAGACCTGTAAGTCCCTTTAATAAACCATTTCTTGCCAGGCTGTACTTGTCAGCCTTATTCTTTAGTCTTATAGCCCCTTTGGCCTTTGGAGGTCATTTTGTCTATACCTCCCTTTCATGAAGCAGTATTGGATAATTAATACACTCAACATATTAGCTTTTATCCTTCATAGTTAAGGCATGGCTGCTACAGCTTCTGACATCGCATCATCATTTCAGAAAAGCATGACGATATTCTAGGAACAGATTTCAATCAATCTTATAAACCTCCAGCAACTAGAATCTTTGGAATTCAATTCTGGGTGTAGGATTGCATCACTAAGAACTACAGGACTGCTTAGTTTTTTTTATATTATTCTCAAGCAAAGGCAGGGAGCTACTCTAAAGTCTACACATCTTTACCACTAGTAATCTTACTAATGAAACTGCATTGGTAGCATCCATTATGCATGCTAATTGAAAAGCCACCAACTGCATCAACAGAAACCTATCTCTTTTTTTCTTTCTTTTTTTTTTAACAGAAACTTATTTCTAACATTAATTATGACAACTGGTAAAGCCTCTGCTGTTGATCAGAGATAAAGATCATGGAAGCCTTTGCAGTAGCTGTTTCTGGAGCACAGGTTTCCACCCTAGGATGTAAATTCTCAATTAGGACAAACAACAGTATCTAGGCTATCACATAATTCTGAAATGCATACATGAGAACACACCACCTATGATGAAATATTTTAAGTATATTACAGACATTACAATCCTCAGAGTGGCTCTCTTGTCTCAAGCTCATTCCTACATCTCCTTTCACACATGCCCTTCAAGTCTTCCGATTAATTTCATTAGTTTCTGAGGAACCAAATCCACTCACACAGGGATAGACTTCTTTTCTGATGCTCCATTCAGGATGGGCTGCAGGTGCTCTGTTTTGGTTCTTTGATCATCCAAATGCATGCCCATTTCCCAAGGAAGGCAGTAATCCTCGTAGGCAGGTGAGTTCAAACCTGTGTTCAAGAGAGATGTACACGGTACCTCTTTCACTGCCTCATCGCTTGCACCTAGAGTCAAGATTCTTCATGGTTGCAGTAGGGTTTGGTCCCTTGGTGCCTACTGGATTAAGGACTGTGTTACTCCTTAATGGTTGTCTTCTGGTTTTCACAGGAGAACCACTGAAATGATACAGATACCATTAAATTCCTACCGCATACCTATGTTCTCCTCAGTCTCCATCTGAGGATGGACGGGAAATGACCTATTCTCCTAGTGGCAGAGGTTAGCTAAGCTTTATCAAGCCATGTGGTTGCCCTGACACTGACTAAGGAGAATGGAGAGGATAACCCAAGGGACAGCGGCGAATGTGAGGAGGAGACCTCGCGGAGCCTGGACTCCAGCCCTACTTCTGCCAACACAATGGTTTAGACCTGCTCCTCCACACTTTTTGCTCCTTCCATTTCCTCATCTCCAAAACATTAAGATCCTTCCTAGTTAGATTGGCCAGTTCTGGCTACATGGCTGTTACTTCTAGACAAACCCAGCAGTACCACCTGCTTAGCTGTTCCCATATTTCCCTCTTCCCTACTTTTCCCTCCATTTCTTCTCTTCCTTTATGCTCCTATCCCTTCTCTTCTGTTTCTCCTTCCCACCCTACCCACATATATAGGGTACCTACTATGGCCTCAGAACATTCGCGACCCTCAAGGAGTTCACCACTGAATAAAAGACATAATAATAATAATTACTATTATTTAAATGAGAATAAACAAAATGCTACTTGCTAATATTTACCATTCTCCGCCTATGTGCCAAGCAAAAACTCACTGTGCCTCGCGACAAGTGCTACCACAGAGATAGGACCCAAAGCAGAAATGCTGACGAGGAAGAGAGGAAAAAGGATCTCTCTCCACATGAAGCTGGAAAGATCCTTTGAGAGGTGGCACTGAAGGATGAGAGGAGATTTACCTGATGGGGAAGAGTCTGTTGCCTGGTTAGATGACCTCATAACTTAGAAAATGATAAGGAATTTACAAAGTCGGTGTCTCCTAAAAATATCAGAATAACAGAAATTACTTGGGTTTTCATGAGGCTATATATTAATGCAGATGCTGTATCTTTTTTTTTATTATTTTGTAAAAAAAAAAAAAAAAAAACCACTTCATGATTTTAGTTCTTGCTACATTTCCTCCCTTATGCTAATACTGCCTGTGGCCGAAAGGACGAAAGGATGTGAGCCTTCTCTCTCAGCCTCCTGCCTGCCCTTCCCCCAGCTTCCAGGCCATACGTTTGTTAATCATGTGGTTACTTTTCCAGAGCCCAGTGCTTGAGCATACTTTATCTTAGGAAATGTTCAGAATAGGCTGGGGGAAACCCCACTTTCTAGGAACATTGGCAATTACGTGAAGACCTTAGGTGACTGATTCTTTATTTTAGGTTCTGGCTTTGACTTATACCCAATCACATATTTCCAAGTCAGGAAGTGTGGAAATGTGAGGTTTTAGCTGCTCAGCGCTCACACGCTCCTCTGAGATGACAGGAATCAGGTTTCCTTGAGGAATCACTTCTCCCCCAGTCTCAGTCCAAGGCCTTGAAAGTAGTTACCTCCCCCAGGCCTGGCCAATCAAGGTCACAGTCCTACCACATGGCCATGCTGGGCTAATGAGCAACAGCTTTGGAACTTTCATGGTCTTCTTGGGAAAAAGGAAACGTCTTCCCGTGATGGTAACAAAGCTGGTGGCATATGAACCTGGCACTCCAGCTGCCCTTCTTTGCCACCACTTGAGACGAGCCTACCTAAAAATGAAGCTAACATAGTGTTTCTGCTCAGGCTGGGTATGCTCTTCATGGCTTTTTTCAGATCCACCCGTAAGGTTCCTAGTGTCACTCGAGATGTGGGGACACAGTGACTGCTGATACTGCCTCTATTCAAAGGGTCAGTGCTGTCCCTCACCCTAGCTGAATTCCCCACATCCTGGCTGAGACCCATAACCTCTCCAGTTACTTAAAAATCTCTCTCTTGCTTAGTATGTTCCAACACTGTCCTTGTCCCTGGCCAAGACCTGCCAACCCCTTCTTCATGTCACAGATAGTACATCCTAGCAGTCAGCCTGGAGCTCTCTCAAAGCCATTACGGGCTCCTCCATCAGCAGGGTGACACCATTTTATGGCCAGAGAGACTTTGACTCTCCACTTTCCCCTGAGGCCCCAGAGTCTTCCTGATGAAGAACAAGGTGCCAAACAGAGAAAAGCAATCATCCAAAGACACAACAAAATGTTTCTGGAATATGTGTGTTTAAGTTTACTGGGAGGAGAAAATTGTACTTGTTTTATTTGGCAATCATAAACCTGTCCTAGACGTGTGTAGAGGATAACAAAATTCCTTCTCCATAACTTTTATTCCCACAGAGAGTGACTTCTCAAAGGCCACTAGACTGAGTTCAGGGACTAGAGGTTGGTAAATAGCAACCGGCTGTCCTCCCTGGACCAAGCACAGCTGTGGTCCAAACCCTAGTGCCAGGAACTTGAAACCATGTGCCAGGCCGTCACACCAGAGTCTGGGCCATCCTCATCGCTCTGGCCACTGGTGTCAAATGCTGAGAGGGCAGGTGGAGGTGGCTGGGCTTCCTCTTATTTTTAATTCTCCCATGGGGATAGAATACAGAGATGGGGACAGAGGAAAAGAAACATGAACAAGTGTTCTTGTTCAGCCCAGACTCTGGTTAGGAGACAGCAGCTCAATGCCCTTCATCCCCAGGAGACCTCCTGCTGTGTCTTCAGACATTTCTGGATTGGAAGGCTTACAGTCAGCCAACATGACTCCAGGCTCTTCCTCATTCTATCTGTGTGACTTTGGATAAATGACTTTTCTCATTCATAAAATTAGGAATAATATAAATGCTACTACCACCTTGGGCTGACGATGAGCTACCATCTGTACGACATATCAGGGCACCATATCTGGCACGTAGACAGCAGGCCACAGTGGGAGTTAGCCTTCCAGAGGATATTACTTGGGGTTTACTTCTGTGAAACTGCAAAGCCTATACTTTCTTCCCCATGTTGAAGAAACTGCTTTTTTCCATTTAGGCCCAAAAGATCCAGAGACTTGATAATTTACAGGTTCAGCACAATGGTCAATAAGAGAATTCCAGCCTCTGTGTGAAGTGCCCTGCTCGACCCCAAAAACAAGCTTGCTTTGTTCTTTCTGTTCAAGAGCAAATGACGTCACTGCTCCATTTTTTGAAAACCAAATGCCGAAGTCATAGAGGCTGCTTTGCAGTTTCCCCACACATTTCTAATAGATTTCCCGCAAGCTGGTATTGCAACCCCAAGCAAATCAAAAATTATGCAACACTTTTCTTAAATATCATCTACATAAAGAACATCAAGCTCTGGTTACAAAGCCATGAAGAGTTGGGGGGAGGGAATTTCATAAAACACCCAGGGTTGGATATGAGGATGGAGGGGGTGTAGGTGGTAGATAGAGAACTGAGCAGGCAGGCAGACAAGCTCGGGTCCTCGACCCGGCCCCTCCGCTTACTAACTGCATGGTCTCAGGCACAGCCATCAACGTGTCTGGGCACGTGTGCTCAAGTGTGCAATGCAGGGGGTGGGCTAAATCGTCCAGAAGGTACTTTGGGTCTGAGGTTCCAGTTCTGGAGGAGAAAGGGGGACATGGAGAGATGTGAGATGCATAACAGAGCAGCACAACATCCCACATCCAGAGAAGGCCAGGCGAGAGCAAAGGGGTCATGGCTTGAGTAGGGAGGACAAATGCCTGCTTTTCCCAATTAGGTTTAAGTGTTTCACATCCTTGACCTGTCCGTTTGCCTCAGCTGATTGGAAGGATCTAGGAATGAGAATATTATGAGTCCTCTGAGTTTGTCAGGACGGAAACCTGAGCTGCTGGTGAGGAAACACTGCTCTGGAATGCAGAACTTCCCAGGAGCCTTAATAAGAACATGGGCCGCTGATCACTTTATGATGACAAAGGTGTTACAAAATGCTGAGCACACCTGGGTCAGAAAGGAAGCTTTAGTTTCTACATGGGAACAAAAGGATCTCACAGATCTCACAGAAAGCCAGGCCTTTCAGTGGATAAAACCTTGCACTCCCACCCCCACCCCACCCCGCCATGTCACTTCACAAGGAGAATCAGTGTCAATATAAACAGACAGCTTTGAGGGAAAACAAGGCGCTTGCTGTGCTGAGGAACAGGCTGAACTGAGGGTGTGCCTCTCTTGGGCCCGCTGCCCAGCGGTCCACCCTAAAGATAAGCCAGCCCCGACTGGCTAAGGCCTGGCTCCTCCACAAGCCAGCTGGGGGGCAAGTGTACGTCCACTGTTCCAGCCCCCTGTTTCCACAGAGGCTTCTGACATCCGGGAGGCCAGCCAAATTGCCCATCTGGCCCACCCACCTCTCCCAGGCCCGAGGCCCTTCACATCAGTTCCCACCTCTGTTGGAAGAGCTTAGGCAAGAGGTCTCCCATTTCCCAAACCTGGAAAGACCTTGAAATGAATCATAAATATGGAAATACAGCAGTCTCTTGGGATCTCTGTTATAGGAAAAGGCTGGAAACAAGATATCTCATCTCCCCATTGGTTTCAGTGGCCCAGGAGTGTGGTTTTTTCAGAAACATACATGGAAACCATTCCCATAGACACTACAAGGGGAGAAAACCCATTATCGCCCAAAACAAACACCACCAAACACTGCTACCATGAGTAGGAACAAACAATAACCAGTAAGCCATACATGAACCCTGAGAAAACATGCAAGGATGGGTTCCAGACTTGCCAGGAATTCCCACACCTTCATGCCTTTCAACATCCTGTCCTCCCCACCTGGAACACCTTTTACCACCTAATTTGCTCTTGTCTCCAAGACTCTCTGGAAATCCAAGGGCCGCTCTCCGAGTGCCTGGCCTGCCTCCCACAGCACACCTACAGCATGTCCTCGTTACCAGTGTGTGCCAATGTCTTCATTCAGAGCAGCTTCTGTGTGGGCCCCACCTGCCCAGCTCAGTGTGTGGCAAAGAAAGAGCTCAACCAAAGACCTTAGATGGATGAGTAGTGACCAAATGATGGCCTTCAAAGGGCTTCCACTCCAGGAGTTCCTTGAGATGTTTTATCTCATTTTCCTTCATAACATGGTAGTACTTTTGTTTGGGGTATAAATTTATAATTTGTTTGGGTCTTGTCCATGGTAACACCTTCCTTCCAATTAATTCATGGATGGGGAAGGAGAACAAGTTTGCCCTGGCAGCCAAGTACATAGCAGCCTGGAATCTCTCCTGGGACGACGGCATTGACCAAGCAATGGCACTTTCCAACTCAGAGAGAGGTAGCCCATTCTTGAGAAAGTAGACATTGTTATATCCATGTAATGATTAGCAACTGAGGCAGAAAAGTCTCATGGCCAAGAGCCATGACTGTGCAGAATTGCTACAACAAAGCCAGCTGTCCATTCATTAATTCACCATTTATGTGGCAAGGACCTCTCCGGTGCCAGGCGCCTTGCTAAGCACCCAGGGTGGTGAATACAACAGCCATGGTCTCCGTCATCACTGCGTGGGTGCAGGGGCACTGAGGTCAAACAAATAAACATATAATTGGATGCTGCAATTCATATCATGAAGGAAACGTACGGGATGCCAAGAGGGATTCTATGGGGGGGGGGAGCAGGTGCTGATTGTCTGGCATTTGTTTATTAAGCACTTAGTGTGTGTCAGGGACTCTGTGACGCTCAGACAGGGCTCATTTGAGCACGACCCTCAAGGACGCACCCAGGGGAGTCACTCAAAGTTCTCCCCTTGGGAGGTCCTTAGGGTTTTCTGCAGCCCCCATCTCCTCATCTGTCAGAGCAGAGATAAGAGCAACTTCTCCACTTGTTGCACATCTGGACGGGGAAGATCGATGCTGGAACACTTTGTCTTTCAAAAATACTGGGTAAAATTAGTGTGGACTAAAAACTTTTATAGAAATAAGCCATTATGTCCTCGAGTTCAGATCTATATGTAATACACAGATCTCATTTCTTCAACCAGCCCAACTCTAAATTTTTATATATAAAGTGTTTTTTGCCATATTTTGTTTAAAAGACTATAGCCCTGGGAGAGGCAAAACCATGGGACTGAGATGCATGATCTCCTCAGGAACCCACCGGGGAAGGTTGCTTTTCCTCCGCTCCCCATTCCTTCTCCGAGGCCTGAGACCAGCCTGGGAGCCTTTGGCCTCGTGTTTGCGTGAGTGACTCCTCCACCACAGTCTGGCTCACAAGGAGACAGCGTGAGACCCCAAAGAGAATGAGATAGAAACCGGGTCCTCCAGGTGTGAGGGAGAGGCAGCCCTTCCGCCCCCTTGGGGCCCTGTCTGCAGGCCCCTCCACCTGCAGGCTGGGCTTGAGGCCTCACCGCCAGGTGATGCAGGGAGGCAGGGAGCAGCTGCCCAGCCCCTGGGCCCAGGTGATTAAAATGTGGCCTAGAATGACTTCTTGCTGGAAAGCAGAGCCTGGAGGCTCAGTGCGAGGCGCCAGGGTGAGCTGGAGTGGGGCTGCTGCTCTGGGAAGGCCTGGGGCCATGAAGCAGAGTCTGCCTTTGGCCCACATTGCCTCCCTCCCACCTGGGCCACCGGGGATTGGGCCTCTGCCCCGCTGCCCCCAACCCCCGGGGCAGAACGAGGAGATGCAGCCAGTGCCCTGTGGGCCCAGTGCAAGAGGCTGGGAGGATTTCCTCGGGAGGAGAAGCTGCAGGGAGTCTCAGAGCAGGAGGCCTGCAAGGTTCACCCCTCTCTCCTCATGGGGGTGGTGGCGGTGCCCCTGCGGGGAGGCTCATGGGGCCCTTTCGCACCTGCAGCTGCATTTGAGAATCCAAAGGAAGGCGTGCACAGAGCCCTGGTACTCCTTTTTTCCCCCTGCTCACCACAGGTGTAGCTTCCATCTGCCACCTTACAAGGCTACTCCAGTAGCACCCACTATTCCCCATGCTGCGCCTTTCACCGGGAGTTCTGGGCTACTTTGGTTTGTAAACACGGGCTTTGTATATGGTAAACAGATTGAATTAAAGAACAACTATTTACACAGATTCTGAAAGTTAATACTTCTGTTAATTTCATTATTTAAAAAAATGTTTCTTATCAAGAGCAACATCTTTGAGACTTCTCAAGAACTCTCATTTATTATCAACAAACATCGGAGTCCCATGAGAACATTTCCTTTTCATTTGTAAATATATAATCTTTGGAATCCGTCTGTGATTTATTTGGTTGTTATGACTCATAAGTTAGAAGAGATTACTTAAAACTTACTCAATCATAGAGTTTTACATTTGGAAGGGGTTATTCAGTCCAGCATCCCTCCCCAGGCAGGAATTCCTCCTATAACCTTGGTCAGTGCTCTGCTTGAATACCTCCTACACTGAAAAGCTCACTACCTCCCGTGAAAGCCTAGTTTGTTTTTTTTAAAGCTGCTCATCTTTAAGTTATATCCATCACAGAGGAAAGTTTTGTGTTACCCACATGTGCACTTCCAACCCCCAGCACAGAACTCAACACATCAAAAATGTTCAATAAATGCTTATTGCATGAGCAAGGAGAAGTCTGAATTCATTCACTGAATTCACATTCGTTGAAGATGTGTTATATGGCAGGTGTTACAGCAGCGGACAAGAAAGACATGGTTCCTGGCCCAGGAGGTGTTCTCATTCCAGTTGGAATGAAGTGTCCCTCCGTATTTCCCTCTCCTACTTAAATCTCAGCATAAGGAAGGCAGCAGGGAGCAGTACTACTAGGATAGATTGAGGAACAGTAGGGATTTCTTGAATAATCCTAGAAATTACTCCGGAACCCTAGAGGAGGACAAGATTTCCTGTCAGGCTAGGCTGGTGGGCATTCTAAGTCAGTGTTGTTTGAACTTTTGAGAAATGTAAACTTATTTTATCCCTAAAGCAGGTGATGCAGGATATTCAGTATAGATATAAGGTGGAGAGGCTTCAGCACATACTTAACACTTTCCCACTCATTGACGTGTATATGTGTGTGTATATATACATATGTATATATGTGCACATTTATTTTATTCAAACATAAACACACTCTCACATAAAAAAATGAAAGAATATTCACCAAATTAAAAAAAAAAATTACCTCTCGGGACGCCTGGGTGGCTCAGTGATTGAGCATCTGCCTTTGGCCCAGGGCATGATTCCAGAGTCCCAGGATCGAGTCCCACTTTGGGCTCCCTACGTGGAGCCTGCTTCTCCCTCTGCCTGTGTGTCTCTGCCTCTCTCTCTCTCTCTGTGCCTCTCAAGAGTAAATAAATAAAATCTTTAAAAAAAAATTACCTCTAGGCAGTAGGATTATAAACTTATTTTTTTTGTTTTCTGTATTTGATACATTTTCTACAAAAAGCAAGCATTGCTTATGCAAAACAAATGACAAACAAAACCTAGCGGGTCCCATGAACTGGTGGTGCTGGTGGTGCCTTGGCGCTGCCTCCTCACTGGTGCCTCCCTACGTCCTGCCTCTGCCTCTCTGTACCTTCTTGGCCAGGTGTCCCAGCTCAAGCATCATCTCCCCTAAAAGTTTTCTTGATGCCCCCAGCCCCAGGGGCCATGCACCCTCCTTTCTTTGTGTGCCTACCAAACTTGGTGCGGACATTGATGATGACACCTATGACTCTGCATTGGGTCCTCCCCTGATTGTGAGCACTGGGTGACCTTGCTCCATGCTGCTTGGTTCTGGACTCCAGGCCCCATCCTGGAGGTGCCTCACCCTCCACCAGCCTCCCAAGATGTGTGATGATGCTCATGCCTCACCTAGTTCACTGCTGCAGTTTGTTCCTGGCTTCTATTATTTGTTTGTTTGTTTGTTTTAAGATTTTATTTATTTATTAGAGAGAGAAAGAGAGCATAAGCAGGGACAGGAAGGAAGTGGTGAGGTAGAAAGGGTTAGGGAGGCGGCAGGGGAGGGGCAGAGGGACAAGCAGACTTCCTGCTGAATGTGAAACCCCACGTGCGACTTGATCCCAGGACCGTGAGATCATGACCTGAGCCAAAGTCAGATGCTCAAATGACTGTGCCACCCAGGTGCCCCTTGTTCCTGGTTTCTACTCTCTAGTCCAGGTCACATTGGCCCTTCTTCGATGGCTCCCTACTGTCTACCAAAAAAATGCAGCGCCTTAGGGAATCCAAGAGCCTCTAACAATATGGCACCAACTCACCTTTCCAGCCCTATTTTTCTCCTTTGTATCCCCTCCCAGGACCACCCATCCTGCACCCAACAGGCCATGTTTTCCCAGCTGTGATCCTGCTGTTGTTTTAAACTGAAATTCTCTTCTCCATCTCCACCTTAGGAATTCCTAAAAATTTATCAAAAATTGGCATGCCTGGGTGGCTCAATCAGTTAAGCATCTGACTCTTGATTTCAGCTCAGGTCATGATCTTAGAGTCGTGAGATCGAGCACCACTTGGGGCTCCTCACTGAGCATGGAACCTGCTTAAGATTCTAAGATTCTCTCTCTTTTTCCCATGGCCCCTCCCCTCCACTTACATTCTCCCTAAGTAAAATGAAAACAAAAACAAAAATCAAAACAAAATTCACCAAAAATTAGGATAACACCAACAGCTACCCTTGAACTGTGATGGGGATGATACCTGGTGTGTGGAGCTCTTGGCACTGTACTTTGCAACTGCTAAGTATATAATGAATAATAGCTGCTGTCATTATCATCACCACCAATGTGTGTCAAGCATCACCTTCTACTCTAAGGATAAGGAGTTAAAAAAAATTTTTTTAAAGGTTCGTGCACCCAGGCAGGTAAATAACTCACTATGCTACAATATGATAAGTACTATGACAGAGGCAGAAACAAAAAGCTGTGGGGGCAAAGGGTAGGGGGAGAGACATGGCGAGAGAGGGTATTTTTACTGAGCCTTAATAGGTAAGTGGGAATCTCCCAGGAGGAAAGGAAAGAATAAGGGAAGGAGCTCCAGGCAGAGGCAATGTCAAAACAGCCTCGGCCTTCCTCTTTTCTAGCACACTGCAGAGAATTGCCTCCCACTGTCCAGAGAGCACAGCTAGGGGGCTGAGCTGATGGGATGGAGTCTATAGGAAGGAGAGTGAGGAGTGTGAGGAGACCTGGCCCTCTCCGCTGTCACCTACCAAGTGAGGGGACAGGAGGCCCAATTCCAGAGTTACTAAGGTTGCAGCTGAGGGAGACGAGGGGCCACCCCCAGAGGCCTGAGCCACCCTTCCAGCAGAGCCTAGGGGAAGCCATAGTCAGTGGCAACTGTGAGGAGACAGCCAAGGAGCTGAAGTGCAGCCAGCAGGCTGCTCGTGTGGCCTTCCCCGCAGCAATCACTGTTTACTTTGGATGCTGGCTGTCCACACAATCCACACACAAGATTTATCACCAGAAGCCAGTCACTCAGACTGGAACACTAACAAACTTCCCAAACACAAACCTTTGCCCCCCAGGCGGGAAGTGGAGGACATGAAAGGAGGAATAGTGCTCGTTCTGGGGACAATCTCCTCATGGATTTAGAGAAAGGAAGTTCTCAAAAAGTGTAAGGAGGTTATCTCCCTCTATATTCCACCACTTTGGTATCTCATCCCCACCACAGGGTAATATCCTAAACTTCTACACTATGCACATGCTCCCTGTATTTTCCTTCCCCTTATTTCAGTCAGGAAGCTGAGCCTTGTAATTTCTTGAGAAGGGATTTTAGCAAAACAGAAAGCTAATAGCAATGCTAGAGTGATAGAAGGTTCAATTCTTCTAGAGGTCAGGAGCAGGAAGAGTGTCCTTGAGGAGCAGTAAGACAGGAAGTAGAGGTTCCTAAAAGTGGAAAGGAAATGACAAGACTCTGCAAAGGAATGGCTCAGTGGTTACAGACTCAACAAAAATTCCTGGAGCCCAGGCTCAGCCCTGTGGGACATAGAGAGAATAGGCCAACGGGAGTAACTAGAGGCCACCTAGAACTGGAGGGGCCTCCCTCGTGCCCCAATCCCTAAAACCCTGGGACAAGCCTGAGTCTTTAAAATGACTAGGTTGAAAATTTTTGCTAGTTAAGTAAAACGGGGACTCAAAAGAATCTTGTTTGCTGGGAGAAACAGCCCTCCCACCGCCATCGGCAACTGCCCGAGGAAGCTGTGAAGCCTTCCCTGAGGGAGTTGGCCTCGATCCTCCTTAGGACCCACCTCCATCACCCCTCTTTGCTTCCAGGCCAATAACTAGACTAAGTTCCAGCAGGCCCCAAAAATGAGGAACAAAATGTGACCCATGAGGAGGCGTACTATACTGCAAAACAAGTACATGATTTTTCCAGTTTACGCAGACAGAAATCTGGGGAAATCGTATGGGAATGGATACTAAAGGTGTGAGGTAATGGCGGAAGGAATGTAAAGTTGGATCAGGCCAAATTGGTCGGTAGGGGCCTGCTAAGCAGAGATTCTGAATTTGATGCTATAGCTTGAGGGATTAGCAAGGGCTCCAACAGTTAGGTTGGTTGGCTGAAGCGTGGGCCAGAGTCGTCTCCTTGAAATGAAGTTGAAATAGCAGAATTGTCTTGGTGTACTGGAGAAGGGATCCAAAGTCTTAGGGCAATTAGCATGTTACAGCAGATTTATCATGGAAGACCTGCTCACTCACCCTAGGAAGGTCCAGAGGACACACCTTCCATTGTGACTATGATGAATTACTTTCCGAGGGTGCCCTCGCATTCTGCTAGAACTCTGTGGTCACTCTTCTCTGAGGTCAGTAACCTCCATGGTAACTGTTATCACTGAACTGCAGTCCTTAGATGCAATGAGGATAATTCGATCCTGGGGTAGCAGGGGCCAAGTGGTGACACTTAATTGCCAAAGACAAGCTGGATGTGGTTACCATACTGGACAGCAGTAATCCGAATGGTAGGACATATAGAGACCTTGACTAGTTGGTTGTGGTGTCTCTAGAACACAAGACACAGACAGGCAGTTTATTAAATTCTTACTTATCTATATAAGAGTCCAAAGCCATGTGAACTAAAGTCTAACTTGAATCATGAAAATAGAGATCCATCACCCCTCAATTCCTGGACTTGAGCTGGTTTACCTACCCAGAACCTTAAATGAAGAGAAGCCTGGACTTCACTATACTGCCAAAGATTTATACTGTTAATATACTTTCTAAGGTAAAGGATAAACGGTTGTATCTGGCCCCTCCTACCACCAAAATTGGGACTCTCGATTTTGAAGGAATGTATTTCTCATTTGGGTGTCTACTCTAGCCCATTTACTGAGTAAAAGCTACTAGCTTTGAGTGGGTCCCAGAACTAGAGAAGGCTCTGCAGCAGATCTAGGCTACCGTGCAAGCTACTATGCTACGTGGGCCATACAGCCCAGCAGATCCAAGACTGCTTAAAGTGTTAGCGGTGGGTAGAGATGCTGTTTGGAGCCTCTGTCAGGCCCCTATAGGTACATCATGGCTCAAGCCCTTAGAAGCAAAGCCCTGCCATCTTCTGTAGTTAAATACTTTCCTCTTGAGCAACAGCTCTTGTCAGTTACTGGGTCTTAGTAGAGACTGAACACTTGACTGTGAATCACCATGTTACCATTAGACCTGAGATGCCCATCATGAACTGGGTGTTGTTTCACCCATCGAGGCATAAAGTTGGGCATGCACAGCGGCACTCTGTCATCAGATGCAAGTGGCATATACAGTCAGGCCTGAGTAGACCTGAAAGGCACAAGCAAATTACATGAAAAAGTGGCCCAAATGCCCTTTACCCATGGTCCCCACATCTGGTCTCCATGTTACTTTCTCTCTCCCTGCCTATGTCTATGGCCTCAGGGGGCATTGCCTACAACCAGCTGCCTGACAGAAAACTCAGGTCTGGTTCACAGATGGCTCCGCAACATATGCGGGCATCACATGAAAGCAGATGGCTGTATCACTTATAGCCCTTTTCTGAGACATCCCTGAAGGTTGGGTGGTGAAGAGAACTCTTCCCTGCAGGCAGAACTTCAAGCAATATACCTGCTTGTCCATTTTATATGGAAGAAGAAATGGCCAGATGTGTGATTGTAGACTGATTCATGGACTATGGCCAATGGTTTGGTGGGGTGGTCAGGGACTTGGAAGGAACATGATTAGAAAATTGGTAACAAGGAAATTTGGGGAAGAAGTATGTGTATACAATAGCCAAACTATGGAAAGAGCTCAGACGTCCATCAACAGATGAATGGATAAGGAAGATGTGGTGGATATACACAACGGAATATTACTCTGCCAGCAAAAAATAAAATCTTATAATTTGCAACAATGTGCATGGAACTAGAAGGTATTATGCTAATTGAAATAAGTCAATCAGAAGAAGACAATTATCATATGATCTCACTTATATGTGGAGTTTAAGAAACAAAACAGAGGGCAGCCCGGGTGGCTCAGCAGTTTAGCACCGCCTTCAGCCCAGGGCGTGATCCTGGAGTCCCAGGATCGAGTCCCGTTTCGGGCTCCCTGCATGGAGCTTGCTTCTCCCTCTGCCTGTGTCTCTGCCTCTCTCTTTCTCTCTCTCTGTGTGTCTCTCATGAATAAATAAATAAAATCTTAAAAAAAAAAGAAATAAAACAAAGGATCATATGGGATGGGAGGGAAAAATAAAACAAGATGAAATCAGAGAGGGAGACAAACCGTAAGAGACTTTTAACCACAGGAAACAAACTGAGGGTCATTGGAGGGGAGAAGGGAGGGGGATGACACAACTGGATGATGGGCATTAAGGAGGGCATGTGATGTAATGAGCACTGGGTGTTATATGCAGCTGATGGATCACTGCCCTCTACCTCTGAAACTAATAATACACTATATGTTAATTAATTGATTTTAAATAAAATAAAAAATTTTAAAAAGACGTATATGTAAAGACTGAATGGGTGAAAAACATGAAAACATTTCTGTTACATGTGAATGTTCACCAGAGGGTAACCTCAGCAGAAAATTTTAATAATCAAGTGGAGAGGATGATTCTTTTTGTAAATGCCAATCAGCTTATTTCTGCAGCCACCCCTGCCAATTTGGTTCATGAACAAAATATCCATGGTGACAGGAATGGAGGTTATACATGGGCTTAGCAACTTAGACTCCTACTCACCAAGGTCAGCCTAGCTGAGTGCCTAATCTGCCAGCAGCAGAGACTAACACAGAGTCCTCAATATACGACCATTCCCCAGAGTGATCAACAGGCTACCTGGTGACAGACTGATTACATTGGACTTCTTCCATTATAGAAGGGACAGTGTTTTGTTCTTACTGAAATGGATACTCTAGCTATGGATTTGCAGTCCCTGCACACAATGCTTCTGCCAAAACTACCACCTGTGGACTTGAAGAATACTTTATCTATCATCGTGGTATGCCACACAACATTTTTTTTTTTTTAACCAAAGAACTCACTTCACAGCAAATGAAGTGCAGCCATGGGCCCACGTTCATTGAATTAACTGGTCTTACCATGTTGTCCACCATATTGAAACAGCTGGCTTGGCCTTTTAAGAACTCAGTTACAGCACCAGCTAGGTAACAATACCTACCAGGGCTGAGATAAGGTTCTCCAGAAAGCTCTATATGCTCTGAAACAGTGTCCAATATATGGTACTGTTTCTCCCATAGCCAGGATCCACAGATCCCAGAATCAAGAGGTAGAAACGGGAATGACACCACTAACTATTACTCTTAGTGATCTACCAGCAAAATTTTGGGTTCTTTCACCCATAGCCTAATTCTCTGCTGCTCTAGATATCTTGGCTCCAAGAGGGGAAATGCTTCCACTAGGAAACACAGCAATGATTTTGCCACCCTGTCACTTTGGTCTCCTCATGACTGTGAATCAATAGGCAAAGAAAGGAGTTACTATACCGGTAAGGTGAATTACCCTGATTATCAATGGAAAATTGGAATGTTAACATACGGTGGAAGTAAGGAAGAGTATTTCTGGTAATCCAGAAGATTATTTACAGCATATCTTGGTACTTACTATCACTTCCTTATGCTTAAAGTCAATGGAAAGTTATAACAAGCCAATTCAAGTAGTATTACCATATAGAAATTTAAATTTATTTAATTTATTCCAACAAAACATAATCTATATGAAATGGACAAGTTACAAAACAAAACAAAAAACAAAAACCCTCCATGAGTTATCAAAATTGACTCAAGAAAAAGAAGAAAATCAATAGACCAATATCAAGAACATGGAATTAGTCATTAAAAATCTTTCCACAAGGAAGAGCCCAGGCCTGATGGCTTTCAGTGTTGATTTCTATCAAACATTTAAGGAAGAAACACTGTCAATCCTATACAAATTCTTTCAAAAAGTAGAGGATGAGGGAATACCTCAATTTTATTTTAGTAGCCCAGTATTAAAAGGCCAGGCAAAGAAGTTACATGGAAAGGAAACTATAGTTTAATACCCCTCATAGATTCAGTTGCAAACTCCTTAACAAAAAAAAAAAAAAAATCAAACCAATCTAGCAACAAAAACAAAAAAATCACCATCACCAAGTGGAATTCACTCCAGGAATACAAGATTGGCTCAATATACAAAACTCAATACATGTAACGCAACATAACAAAAGAATAAAAGACAAGTCCCTAAGATCATTTCCACAAATACAGAAAAATCATTTGGCAAAACCTAATATTTGTTTTAAAAACTCAACAAACTAGGAACAGAAGTAAACTTTCGCCACCTGAAAGGGGCATCTATGGAAGACCTAAAGCTAACCACATAATTAATGGTAAAGACTACATGCTTTCCTGCTAAAACTAGCAGGAATAAAGCAACGATGGCTGTTCCTACCACTTCTATTCAACATTGTACTGCAGGTTCCAGCCACGGTAATAAGGGAATGGAAAGAAATTAAAGGCATACATATAGAAAAGGAAGAAGCAAGATTGTCTTTATGTGCAGATAACATAATCTTGTAGATAGAAAATTTTTGAAATCTACAAAAAAAATTAGACCTAATAAGTTAGACAAAGCCACAAGATAAAAGAGTCTGTGTTGTAGAAATTAACAAGCTATTTCTAAAATGTATGTGAAAATTTGAGGGATGTAGGATAATGAAGAAAAAGAAAAAAACTGAACAAGAATCACATTGGAGGACTTACTATAAAGCTCTGGTAATCAAGACAGTGTGCTACTGGGGTAAGGAACAACATATAGATCAATAAAGCAGAGCAGAGAATACGGAAATAAACCTTCATATTTAGGGTGAGTTTTAAAAAGGTACCAAGGCAATTCATTAAGGGAAAGGATAGCTCTTCAACAAATGGTACTAGATAGAACATTCTGATATCTACATGCAAAAACAAAACAAACCAGAAAATGAACTTAGACCTTGACCCTACACTGTACACACCATGCATAGTTTTAACTAGATCACAGACCAAAATATAAATTCTAAGCCTATAAAATTGCTAGAAAAAAATAGAAGAAAATCTTTGTGACCTCGGGTTAGGCAAACATTTATAAGAGAGGATTCCAAAAGTAAGATCTATAAAAGAAAAGAAATGTTAAATTGGATTTTCATCAAGTTTTTATTTTTCAGAAGATACCATTCAGGGGTGCCTGGCTGGCTCAGTTGGAAGAGGGAATGACTCTTGATCTTGGGGTCATGAGGTTGAGCCCCATGTTGGATGCAGAGATTACTTAAATAAATAAATATTTGTTTAAAAAGATACCATTAAAATATAATAATAATAAAAATAAAAAGATACCATTAAGAAAATGAAAAGACCAATAGTAGTTATACTTGGTAGTTAGAGCAGCATAACATATGGAGAAGTTGAATCACTATGTTGTACACCTGGAACTAATGTAATGTTGTGTGTTAGCTATTCTTAAAAAAAAAAAAGCTTTTTATTTAAAAGACACATCACAAACTGGGAGAGAAGACTTGCAAATCATAAATGTGATGAAAGTCTTGTAAGTGAAACATATTAAAGAGATCTTAGAATTCAATAATATGACGACCAAATAAAAAATGGGCAAAAAAATTCAAATAAATATTTTACCAAAAAAAAACAAAAAAACAAAAAAACCCAAGTTGTCCACATGGCTAATTTGCACGTGAAAAGATTCTTGACATTGGTAGTCATTAAGGAAATGCAAGCCAATACCTCAATAAAATACTTAACCCCTAAAACAAATAAAAGACTGACCATACCAAGTCATATAGTATTGGTGAAAAAATAAAATGGTACAGCAGCTTTGGAAACACATTCTCAGTTTCTCAAAATGTTAAACATACCCTTCCCACCTGACTCAGCAATTGCACTCTGAGGTATCGATCTGTGAGAATGAAATCGTACGTCCAGAGGAGGGGCAAGATGGCGGAAGACCAGGGTCCCCAAATCACCTGTCCCCACCAAATTACCTACATAACCTTCAAATCATCCTGAAAATCTACGAATTCGGCCTGAGATGTAAAAAGAGACCACCTGGAACGCTACAGTGAGAAGAGTCCGCGCTTCTATCAAGGTAGGAAGACGGGGAAAAAGAAATAAAGGAACAAAAGGCCTCCGAGGGGGAGGGGCCCGCGAGGAGCCGGGCTGAGGCCGGGGCGAGTGTCCCCAGAACAGGAGAGCCCCGTCCCGGAGGAGCAGGAGCTGCACCAACCTTCCCGGGCGGGCGGAAAGGGGCTCGCAGGGAGTTGGAGCAGGACCCAGGAGGGCGGGGATGCCCTCGGGCTCCCGGGGACACTAACAGACACCTGCGAGCGCAGGAGAGTGCTCCGAGCTCCCTAAGGGCTGCAGCGCGCACGGCGGGCCCGGAGCAGCTCGGAGGGGCTCGGGCGGCGGCTCCGCGGAGGGGGCTGCGGGGCGGGAGCGCGAATCCACCAGCGCAGGCCCCGGAGCACAGGGCGCCGGGACACAGCCCAGGATCCGGCCTCCCCCGGGACAGGCAGAGGCCGGGAGGGCCCAGGACAGCGAGGACGCTCCTGCCCCGAGCTGAGCAGATCAGCGGCCCCGCCCCGGAGCCTCCAGGCCCTGCGGACGGAGAGCCGAGAGCCCCGAGCCCCGTAGTTCCTGCGGAGGCTAAATCCAGGCTTCCAGAGTTGCCATAGCAACTGCTGCTGTTCCTCCTGGGGCCTACGGGGTAAACAACCCCCGCTGAGCCCGGCAGCAGGCAGGGGCAGAGCAGCTCCCCCAAGTGCTAACACCTGAAAATCAGCGCAGCAGGCCCCTCCCCCAGAAGACCAGCTGGACGGACCAGTGATACTCCCCCGTGTTCCAATACAACTTGTTTTTGGCCACTCTGCACTGAGCAAAATGACTAGAAGGAAAACCTCACCTCAAAAGAAAGAATCAGAAACAGCCCTCTCTCCCACAGAGTTACAAAATCTGGATTACACTTCAATGTCAGAAAGCCAATTCAGAAGCACTATTCTACAGCTACTGGTGGCTCTAGAAAAAAGCATTAAGGCCTCACGAGACTTCATGACTGCAGAATTTAGATCCAATCAGGCAGAAATTAAAAATCAATTGAATGAGATGCAATCCAAACTAGAAGTCCTAACGACGAGGGTTAACGAGGTGGAAGAACGAGTGAGTGACATAGAAGACAAGTTAATGGCAAAGAGGGAAACTGAGGAAAAAAGAGATAAACAATTGAAGGACCATGAAGACAGATTAAGGCAAATAAACGACAGCCTGAGGAAGAAAAACCTACGTTTAATTGGGGTTCCCGAGGGCGCCGAAAGGGACAGAGGGCCAGAATATGTATTTGAACAAATCCTAGCTGAAAACTTTCCCAATCTGGGAAGGGAAACAGGCATTCAGATCCAGGAAATAGAGAGATCCCCCCCTAAAATCAATAAAAACCGTTCAACACCTCGACATCTAATAGTGAAGCTTGCAAATTCCAAAGATAAAGAGAAGATCCTTAAAGCAGCAAGAGACAAGAAGTCCCTGACTTTCATGGGGAGGAATATTAGGGTAACAGCAGACCTCTCCACAGAGACCTGGCAGGCCAGAAAGGGCTGGCAGGATATATTCAGGGTCCTAAATGAGAAGAACATGCAACCAAGAATACTTTATCCAGCAAGGCTCTCATTCAAAATGGAAGGAGAGATAAAGAGCTTCCAAGACAGGCAGGAACTGAAAGAATATGTGACCTCCAAACCAGCTCTGCAAGAAATTTTAAGGGGGACTCTTAAAACTCCCCTTTAAGAAGAAGTTCAAGTAACTCTGAACGTGAATGGGCTTAATGACCCCATCAAAAGGCGCAGAGTTTCAGACTGGATAAAAAAACAGGACCCATCTATTTGCTGTCTACAAGAGACTCATTTTAGACAGAAGGACACCTACAACCTGAAAATAAAAGGTTGGAGAACCATTTACCATTCAAATGGTTCTCAAAATATACCCTAAAAACTACAGAACACTTCTGAAAGAAATTGAGGAAGACACAAAGAGATGGAAAAATATTCCATGCTCATGGATTGGCAGAATTAATATTGTGAAAATGTCAATGTTACCCAGGGCAATTTACACGTATAATGCAATCCCTATCAAAATACCATGGACTTTCTTCAGAGACTTAGAACAAATTATTTTAAGATTTGTGTGGAATCAGAAAAGACCCCAAACAGCCAGGGGAATTTTAAAAAAGAAAACCATATCTGGGGGCATCACAATGCCAGATTTCAGGTTGTACTACAAAGCTGTGTTCATCAAGACAGTGTGGTACTGGCACAAAAACAGACACATAGATCAATGGAACAGAACAGAGAACCCAGAAGTAGACCCTGAACTTTATGCTCAACTAATATACGATAAAGGAGGAAAGACGATCCACTGGAAGAAAGACAGTCTCTTCAATAAATGGTGCTGGGAAAATTGGACATCCACATGCAGAAGAATGAAACTGGACCACTCTCTTGCACCATACACAAAGATAAACTCAAAATGGATGAAAGATCTAAATGTGAGACAAGATTCCATCAAAATCCTAGAGGAGAACTCAGACAACACCCTTTTTGAACTTGGCCACAGTAACCGGAGAAGGACAAACAGTGTATGTTCTCATTCATTTGGGGAATATGAATAATAGTGAAAGGGAATATAAGGGAAGGGAGAAGAAATGTGTGAGAAATATCAGAAAGGGAGACAGAACATAAAGACTTCTAACTCTGGGAAATGAACTAGGGGTGGTGGAGGGGGAGGAGGATGGGGGGTGGGGGTGAGTGGGTGACGGGCACTGAGGGGGGACACTTGACGGGATGAGCACTGGGTGTTATTCTGTATGTTGGTAAATTGAACACCAATAAAAATTAATTTATAAAAAATAAAAAATAAATAAATAAATAAAACCCAAAAAAAAAAAAAAAAAAAAAAAGAAATCGTACGTCCACACAAAAACTTGTAGGTAAGGGCTGGTAACATTACTGATGATAACCCCAAACTGGAAACCACCTAAATGTTCATCAAATAGTGAATGAAGAAACCTGCTGTGCTCTATCCATACACTAGTGTGCTGCTGCTGGGCAGTAGGAAAGAACAACTACCAACAGGTACAACAACACAGATGAGACTCGAAACATCATGTAAGTGAAAGACACCAGACGAAGCCTCCATATTGCCTGATTCTATTTACGTGAAATTCCTAGAAAAGACAAAATTATGGGGACAGGAAGGAGTTCAGCGGTTGCTGGCGGGGCTGAGGGTAGGAGTCTGGACTGACTAGAAACAAGCAGAAAGGAATTTAGGGGGATGACAGAAGGGCCCAAAGGCTGAATTGTAACCTGTAACAATTGTAACAGTGGGAGCAAGTCTACATAAATTTACTGAAAATCCTCAAACTAAGCAGTTGCAGTGGATGAGCTGTACAGTATGTAAGTTATACCTCGATAAAGCTATTCTAGAAAACTGGACTGTCTTACACACTTGAGTTTGTAGATACAAATTTATTCCTATTTCATCAGCTTTAATTTTCCCCAAACAGAAATCATTCCTTTTACTATGAGAATCTATTTAAACAAAAGCTGGCTACCCACCTTCATCATTCTGTAATTTATTTTTATGACTTCGATTCCTTCTCCTTCTAGATATTTGCTGCTTTGCAATTATTCCGCTTGGGAAGGGCTCAGTCATTGGGTCAGAACAAAGAACGCAGAGTAATCAGTCCCAGGTTCAGTTGCATCCGTTTATGTACCATCTCTCTTCCCAATTAATAGCAATGATTGCTTAGAGCCAAGATGACAGCATTTCAACGACAGAGAAAATCATCTGGAAAATTTAAATTTCTCATCGTATTAAATCTTACTTCCATTAACATAGAGGAGAAATTAATTGTGGAGTCACTATACTGAGCTTGTTCTAAGACTTCCAGATCCAGTGCCATCCGGGATGTGAGTTCTGAGATCTTGGATACCCTGGATAAACTTCAGCAGCCTGTTTGGCCACACTTTGCAAATCTTTCATACTTGGCAAGTTCTGTGAGTGGTTTAAAAGGTTTTTAAAACTTTCACAAGACAGAACTCAAATCAAATCACATTTATGATCATTCTAAACCTATAAATTTCAACTTAATTGAATGCTCGATGAAATCATCACTCCAAATAATACAGCTACATGAAATCCAAACCAAACTATACCTACCAGTTTGGACAATAAACACACACACACAGTGAAATCCAAGCCTGGAACGACTTGCCCAAATCTAGTAGCAGAAAAACCATGGCTCTATTCACAAATGATAGGTTTTAGATGAAATGTACCTTTTATGTCAAGATGATGGTGATTTCACCAGTGGAAATAATAATGGTTATATCTTTAAATTTGTTTTTCCTTTAGAGGTCACCTAATTCTTCCCAACCACCATCAGCACTGCTTCCCCAGAATGGAGTGTGTCTGTCACTAGCTCTCGTTCAAAAGATTATTTTGGTCAAACATCTCTGAGATTCTAGATGGCTGAAAAAATGTCTCCCAGAAGAACTCATCAGACCTGGCAGAGTAAAAAGTCACGGAATGATATCATCTCAGAGGTGAAGGAGACCACTCACCTGACTCGGGAATCATCTCTGTAATTTCCCTGGTATTCCTCTGTGTAATTCTAGAAAACCATGACTCTCAAAGCTTGGAATTCCACATTCTAGTCATTTTCCTGTGTTTTGGTTAGCCATTTGTATACATCAAACAGAGTAGGGAATTGGTTCTGGCTGTGTTTGAATTAGATGATGAGACTTCTGAAACTGGGGAGAATCACACCAAAAATAAAAGGTGAATGTCATGAATTTAAACACAGGAGAGAAAATGTTTCCCTTCTCTTCCCAGGATCATCCCATTCATGGCCCATCCTTCATTTTGACTTCATGTTTTATCCACAGACACCACCTCTGCCTAACAGAGGGTGGAGGAGCATGCAGAGGTCTGCAGTTTCTGTTCCTGATTTACAGTTTATATTTTTGTGAGACAATGATAGAGAGAAATACTTCCTCTACCCAACTTTGTACGTTTAGGTTGTGAGTCATTATACAGGAAGTAAAAGTAATTCCCAAGGCCCTATACATATATCCTTTGGGTTTTTTTTTTTTTATTAAATGAGGTTTCAACATATCACAAAATAACACGTACAAATTGTGTAAAAAAAAACAATTTGTAAGCCTGCCAAAGAAGGACTCTAGACTGATTATCTGGCATAAGCAACATCTTGCCAAATAGTTATTACTCATGTGCCTGGGGTGCCTTACATTCTTTCTAAAAATGGATCTTTCCATGAAAAGTCACAATATGTTGGTGCTATATGAGGTAAAACTACAAAAGAAGTTATTTTTATCCTCCAGGCAGTTAACATTAGATTCTAAATGGAGCCAATCAAATAGTTTACAAAAGAAGAAGAAGAAGAAAAGGCACGGAGGCTCCTGGAAACATTCTGTTTTCCTTTTCTTGCAGTTTACATTTCTGTAATACTTTTTCCTATGACATAAAACCATATTCTCTAAACAATTATGTCTGTTAATGAATGTCTCCAGCTTATAGAAGGCAGTAACAGTAAATTCTAACTGCAAAAATGAAAGGAAATAGAATGCAATCCATCAATGGAAGAATAAGCAGCTGACTCTAAAACACACTTTCTTTTTCTACCATTTCTATACTAGGCTCTGCATTGAAAGGTAGTGCTAGGGAAGAGTTTGATCTGTAATTAGAAAGATGTAATTGCAAAGAGGGGTGCCTGGGTAGCTCAGTTGATTAAGCATCGGACTTTGGTTCAGTTCATACATGATCTCAGGGTCCTGGGATCAAGCCCCACATCAGGCTCCCTGCTCAGCGGGGAACCTGCTTCTTCTTCTGCACCCCGCCCCCCGGCTGTGTGCGCTCTCTTCTCTTTCTCTCAAACAAATAATTAAAATCTTTTTTTAAAAAAGAAAGATGTAATTGCAAAGATCTGTGTGGGAACAGTAGTGCCATGCCTTACAAATGGATCTGGAGCAAGATACTTCATCACTAGCACAGTTTCCTATCTACAAAGTGGGGCTACTGGGTAACAGCGCCTCCCTCATCAAGAAAGACGATCTACTGGAAGAAAGACAGTCTCTTCAATAAATGGTGCTGGGAAAATTGGACATCCACATGCAGAAGAATGAAACTGGACCACTCTCTTGCACCATACACAAAGATAAACTCAAAATGGATGAAAGATCTAAATGTGAGACAAGATTCCATCAAAATCCTAGAGGAGAACTCAGGCAACACCCTTTTTGAACTTGGCCACAGTAACCGGAGAAGGACAAACAGTGTATGTTCTCATTCATTTGGGGAATATGAATAATAGTGAAAGGGAATATAAGGGAAGGGAGAAGAAATGTGTGAGAAATATCAGAAAGGGAGACAGAACATAAAGACTTCTAACTCTGGGAAATGAACTAGGGGTGGTGGAGGGGGAGGAGGGCGGGGGGTGGGGGTGAATGGGTGACGGGCACTGAGGGGGACACTTGATGGGATGAGCACTGGGTGTTATTCTGTATGTTGGTAAATTGAACACCAATAAAAATTAATTTATAAAATTAAAAAAAAAAGAGCAGGAGTAAATGAGGTGGGAGGAAAGACCATTAGCACATTGCCGGTCACACATCAGGCACCATGGGGATGAGCAAGTAGGATCCTCACTCTTACACGTACACAGAATTTTGAGGAAGGAACAATTCGGAACAGTGAGCAGAAAAAAGAAAAGATAAGCAGTAGAAGGACGAGGACAGAAAGGGGAATTTGCCTGGTGACCTGCACAGATATTGAGGTCCCAGAAGTATCACAGCATTTGAGAACCACATCTTTCCATGTTGGTCATTCTGAAGTCATGCACCAGCTATTTTTCCATTCAGTGGATTTGTAAGGTAACTAGTCATAAGCTCCCGCTTTTCACGGATTGAACTGAAATACTGAAATGTTGGAGGCCCAGGGGCAAAGCCAGAAAGGAAATCCCCAACTTACTGTGGTCATTCAGCTGCTCTGTCCATAAGCAACAAAAAATGGATCTGATTGTCATTTTGTTAAAAAATCGCTTATGCATGAATATACATGCATGAAAGTATAAAATATTGAGGATATTATAAATAGATTCTATCACAAGAACTAGAAGAGCATATGGACAAATAAAAACAATTTTATTTTAGGATAAAATTACATGGGATATTTCTGTTAGATTTCCATTATTTAAAACCTTCAGAATAAAAACTACACTATGCCTCCATAGATCTTAACACGATTCTTTCTTTCTTTCTTTCTTTCTTTCTTTCTTTCTTTCTTTCTCTTCTTTCTTTCTTCTTTCTTTCTTTCTTTCTTTCTTTCTTTCTTTCTTTCTCTCTTTCTTTCTTTCCTCTTTCTCTAAACACTAAAATTAGAAACCACTGGATGATCAGTGAAGCCTTTAGCAGGCCTACCTACCTGGAAAGCTCCCTCCCATCAAGTTCCAAGACACATGGCTAGTTCCAAGAGCTAATTTTAGTAACTGTGGTGCATTCCTCCTAGCACAATTACTTACCATAGACTAAAGGAAAATCAAGAAGAAAGAAAACCACTGAGAACTAGTTCCAAAGCACAGAGTTTTTAAATCTTAAAGGCAGATTCTGGGGACCAGCAGTTTGAGCACCACCACACTGAATGTTTGCTTTACCTTAAAGGCACTGCAGTCCTGAGTGACTAGATAGTCCAGAGCTGGAGTGGGCCTCTCGAATCGCTTCCTGAGGGATGCTAACCATTGACATCAAACCCAAGAAATGGCAGTGGCTTTCTCCCACCCTCATGCAAAGCAACATGGAATTATTGAGCGGTCATCATCCCTCAGTGAAACAAATGAAATCTCCCCCCTCGTGAAACACATGAAAGAGAAGGAGAGAGAACAAAGAGAAGGTGAGTGAGGGCCATGAAGGTAAAGAGAAAGGAACACACAGAACTTCTGCATTCCTGAGTCCAAGAAGCCCTTTTGTCAGTGGAGGCAACTGCATGAAGAAAAGCCATGCTGTGCTTTGAGCAGGGATGCTGTGTGCCATGAACCTGGTGCCTCCTGGGAGAGGCACTGTAGACTGCCCACCCTGGAACAATCCATCCTTCCCTTTGAGAGAGGCAACAAAGCTCCTATTTCTGGGCAAGATCCACAATCTCATACTCCCTAAGATGGCCACTGAGAAGTTCCCAGCATTGCATTCCTATTCCTGGAGGAAACAGTGCCCTACAACCAGTTTTCAGATGGCAAATAGGTTTTTTTTTTTTTTATTTCTTGGATTGGTATGATTGCCGATGGAGCACAATCATATAATAAAGAGTTGGCTTTGGGCCAGTTTTATTTCACAAGAAACTTGAGGACTTCCAAAATGCATGATATATGAGCCTTGTTTAGAGTCTTAAAAAATTGTATACCAAAATGTACATCCACACGTAGCGTGCAAATGCTTCATAAGCGTCATGTTTTTCTAACCATCTTGGTCTGCTGTTCCACTTCCTGCCTTCGTGAACAGGATGTGACCCAACAGGATGTAGCTCTCCCTTGTTTTCCAGTTTTCAGCTCTAAAAACCTCATGTCTGGGTTGGATGACATGATCATTGACCTCTGGTAACCATGGCTGACAAGAGGAAAATCTGTGCTCCAATAATCTGAGCCTCTAAGAGTGTTGGATTTTCTGTTCTTTCCCTTGGTGCCTGGTAGCTCCCCTCCCTAAAAAGGTGAAGAGCAGGTAAAGACTGAACTGCTGATTCATCATCTGGTTGCACAACAGTTCTGCTACATCTCTGCTGGGGGCCGTGCTTTCCCGAGGGTGGAAATTTTATACCGTAGGTGAAGATGGCGGGACCCAAGTCAGCTCACAGCTCACCCCCTTGTGGACATTGCCCTCTGTCATCTGAGATCTTGCACACTTGCCCAGGTGGTTGTGTACAGGCACCTGAATTGGCCATCAGAGCTGGCCCCTTCTAATGGGTTGTCATCCATCCAGTTTTTATAGATGAGTTAACTGAGGCACAGAAAGGTGAAGTAAGTTGCTCAAGGACAAAGCTTTTCCTGCTCCAGCACACTTCTTAAGGGAGCAGGAGTAGAGGAACCCGGAGACGTGAGGAGTGCCATGCATGGCCAGGTAGCAGACTAGAGACAGATGCCGTGAGAGGTATGAATGACTCCCCTTGATTTCAACCCCCCACTCCTCCTAGTCACCTGCCATTCACCAATTTCTGGAACACTTTTGGAATCCATTTGTATCTCTCATTCGTGCCAGCCATCAAGCTGATACTCTTTGCCTTTGACTTACTACTCTGCTGTCTTTGCTTCCGCGGGACAGCCTTGGGACCAGAGGCTGGTCCTAGTGGCCTTCTGAGAGCTTCCTGTGAGTGTCCCTCCTCTCCTGAAGACCTCTCCATGTACACCAGATAAGCAAAAACAGGAAGGGGGGGGGCAGTTGTCCCAGGCTGACCTTCCTGGGTTTTCAGAGCTCGGATGGTGATGTCAGCACCTCCAGCCAGTGCTTGGGCCCTGAGACTGCCCAGGCTGCTCTGGACCAGTGAGGAAACAGCATCAGAGATGAAAAGTAACCTCTGACTTACTGCGAAGCACACAATTGTCCACTGTGCCACAAACAGAGGAGGGAACGTGGCTTGAGGAAGAGGCAGGGAGCAGCAAAGAGCTCTACTGGGGAGACATGTTGAATCTGGGGTTCCAGAGGATCATCTAGGTTGACTGTCCAGTAGGCAGTTGGAATTCTCTATTGGATGGAAGCCTGGTATAGTAAATAGCACGTTGGCTCTCTCACCATGTGGCTCTATTCATGAGAATCTACACTATCTCCCATGAGTTTCCTTGCCACAATTCACTACTAAATCAGGCTTAAATAAGCATAACTGTGATTTGTGCAGCCAACAGCTCATAAGCCCAAATTACAACCCTACTTTCCTCATACTTAAGATGGAATTAAGTCACATCTTCAGATAGCTACAATATTTTAAAAATATGTCATGCAAACAACTGGGACACCTGGGTGGCTCAGTGGTTGAACGTCTGCCTTTGGCTCAGGGTGTGATCCCGGAGTTCAGGGGTCGAGTGCCACATCAGGCTTCCTGTAGGGAGTCTGCTTCTCCCTCTGCCTGGGTCTTTACCTCTCTCTCTGTGTCTCTCATGAATAAATAAATAAAATCTTTAAAAATAAATAAATAAATAAACAAACAAACAAACAAACAAATAAATAAATAAATAAATAAATAGGGATCCCTGGGTGGCTCAGCAGTTTAGCACCTGCCTTGGCCCAGGGCCCGATCATGGAGTCTCCGGACATCCCGCGTCAGGATCCTGGCATGGAGCCTGCTTCTCCCTCCTCCTGTGTCTCTGCCTCTCTCTCTCTATGTCTATCACAAATAAATCAATAAATCAATAAATCAGTAAATCAATAAATCAATAAATAAAATGGGGGAAACAATTACTCAAATCCAGCTAAGAGAGTTTTTAAATTTTCTTGTTACTTCTCGCTATACATAATAAAAATTGTCAAAAATGAACTATCTTAGAATATTGGGCATGTGATTTTTTTAAATTGTCTTATTTCTAAATTCATATGATTATGAAATTATCTCTTTCTGGTGTTTTAGTTACTTGCACACAAAGGTTAGAGTGCCTATTACATGATGAGCTGCTGGCTCATCTTCTAAACCAACAGGTCTGGCACTGTGCTTTGCACACAGTAGGCTTGCAAAAAATATTAGTGGTCTTTCATTTCATTAACATTTACATGCTCACTAGAACTCTTGGAAGTAACACAGGCTTAATAGTCAGAACTCTTACAATTAAAAAATAGAAACAAAGAAGAACTGTTATAATTGAAGAAAACCTTTTAGAAAGCTAATAATATTTATTTCTTTAAGTGTGTGCCAAATAAATTTTAGAATGAGTATCAAATTGAAAGGGACATCCAAACCAATGCAGTTATGAAGTAACAACATAGGTATGTTGCGAATAATACCATCACATAAATCTCTCGTTTACTATAACCATCTACAGCATTTGTTCTCAGCCTTGGCTACAAATTTGGATACCTGGGCCCAATCTCTAGAAATTATTTGATCTAGCACTTAATGAAAGGATAGGCTTTTTAAAAATTCTGTTGTGCAGTAGAAGTTGAGAAGCAGTGAACTGTTTTTAACTCTTTCTAAAAATAAGATTTTCCAAAATGCTCGACCTCTCCAGTAATTAAAAAAAAAATGAGATAGAAACAATAACTTGTCACTATTTCAGATTATCATAGAGGCAAATACTAAAGAGAATATTAATATTGAAGCATTGATATAGTGTGCTTTCAAACTGTGAGTTACTATCCATTTGTGGATCACATAGTTAATCAGTGGACCATATCTGGCATTTAAGAAAATTCCGAAAAGGAAAGGAAGGGGAGAGGAGAGGAAAAGATCTTTGTATCTAGTCTGGAAAATAGTAGACTATGTTTAAAGTGTGTATACCAAACCATTATGTGAGATGTATTTCTTACAGTAAGTCAAGCTTGAAAAACAAGTTTGAAAAACACTCTCGAATATAGAGGAAAACACTTTTCTGCGGCTCGGCCGGGGTGGGGGAGGGGATGTAAATGGGCACAGCTCTTCTTGATGGCCTTTTGGCAACAGGCTCTTAAAGCCTTGGAAATCTTCACTTTGACCCAAATGTATTATCTAAGAATTTATCCTAATTAAATAATCTCTCAAATGCACATCTGTGTATAAGGATGTACATTCCATTGCTGTTTAGAACAGCAAACATTTTTAAATATCCAGCCATATGGATTATGGATAAATACATTATGAGAAGGTTTCCTGGGTGGCTCCATCAATTAAGATGTGACTTGGGCTCAGGTCATGATCCCAGAGTTCAGGAATTGAGCTCACATGTGAAGCTCCCTGCTCAGTGGGGAACCTGCTTGTCCCTTTGCCCTCCCCACCCTCTCACTAATAAATAAAATCTTTAAAAAATTATTTTATGAGACACCATGAAATAAAATACAATGCGTGCATTAAAAATACTGAAGTAGATTGATTCTCCATTGACTGGAATGATGTTCAGATACATTAAAAAGAAAAAAGAGTCTACAAGAAGACATTAGATGCAGTATAATTCCACTCTGGTGTTATACTTACATTGAATAAATATATTTTATATGTAATTCAAAATTATATTAAAAATATATATTTACATAAATATATATAATTCATATATAAATATAAATATGGAGAGAAAGGTTAAGTGCATAGACTAGGAGCCAGAATGTTTGGGTTTCACATCCTGGCTCTGCCTCCCACACCCTACCCCCACCCCAGCTGCATGGTCTTAGACAAGAAGCTGAATCTCAGCAATGCAGTGGAGATAATTGTTGTATCCACCCCAAAAGGTTGCTGTGAGAATAAATTTAGTTATTCCATGTAAAACTCTCCAAGCATCGCCAAGCACTTGGTAATTACTCAAGGAGTGTTAGCACCATCTCTCTATTAGAGAGAGAATGAGAAATTTCACATCAGCAGTCCTAACTAACAGTGGTCATTGTCTGGATGCTGCATTCACTAATGAATTGCATTCATTAATTTATACATTTTGTATATTTAACATTTATAATCAGAGAAGACAATACACAGCATAAAGTATATAACTCTCTTTGAGTCCTAAAACGTCTTTAATGACATCAGGCTAAAAAATAAATAATACTAAAACAGGAATAACAGCAAAACATGTTTTAATTGGATTTTGCTTACCTCTAAGAGATAAGGTTTGGAGGAATTTTTTTCCCCCCTATCAGGCAATGAATTCTGCTCTGGAATTCCATTTCCCTGATTTTGGAATTTCTGTAACCTCCGTGACTGGTACAAAGACTCTGCCTCCCCATCCCCTTCTCTAAAGGTACTCTGCTCTCTCTCATGTTATCAGTCCAAGCAAGGCTGCTGACAGAAATCTGTATTAAATTGCCCAGAACCTAGGCCCTCAAAGCTACACCCTGTCTCAATATCATAACTTAGGTGATTGAATTTCTCATAATAATGATGACATCCTGTCCAAAGAAAACAGTTCAATCTGAGCTGTCCTTTGTTTATCTGCGAGTTACAAACAGAGTCCTTAAATGGCATTGTGTGTGGGTGGGGAATTCAGTATTCAAGAAAACTGGGAATTACAGAGGCACGTGGAGAAAGGATTTGAAATTCACCCATTGTTTCTCCACTCAAAAATTCATTAACATGTTAGTATATTTCCTTCCAGTCTCTTTCTTTATAGATCATCCTAGGTGATGGTAGTCATATTACAGACATGATTAAGTCATGCTACCATATAATTTCAAAAACATTATTTCAATGACTGAATAAAATTTTCTTGAGTGAGTAATTCTTTTAAAAGAATTTCATCGTGTTTTGCAAGTGTTAGCTGTGATAGAACTATGAAAAAAAACTACAAGTGAGCTTTTCGTGTACACAAAACTGTTTCAGCTTTTTTCATGTGTTGAGTCAAAAACTTGAAATTACTATGCCAAAAAAAAAAAAAGAAAAGAAAAGAAAAGAAAAAAGAAATTACTATGCCAAAGGTAATGAGCAGTTTATGTCTTAGGATAGATGTTTTCATATTACAACCAACCTTGTTGTCTACTTCATCACCTACATTGGACTTTCTATCATACGTTGGGAGAACTCTTTAAGAAGGCACTGGCAAGGGGGGTCTGGATGGCTCAGTGGTTGAGCATCTGCCTTTGGCTCAGGTCCTGATCCTGGGGTCCTGGGATCAAGTCCCACACTAGGCTCCCTGCAGGGAGCCTGCTTCTCTCTCTGTCTCTCATGAATAAATAAATAAAATCTTTTTAAAAAGGAAGGCAATATGGATTATTCATTTATATGCAAGCTAGCTCCAAAAAATTTTGAAGCAGTTTACAAAAGTGAGCACAGCTGAATAAATATTTTTGAAGTGGGAAAGTTAAAGTGAAGAGGAAAAATAAGAAAAGTAACAACTAGTATTTATTGAATATTTATTGTGTATCAGGCATTGTGTTAAGACTAGCATATCTAATCTCATTTAATTCCTACAACAAAGAGGTAGGTATTATTTTGCCTATTTTACAGATAAGAAAGCCAAGGCCTGAAAAGTTAGTAACTTGTCCAATTCCACAAAACTAGTAAGGGACAGAGTAGATATTCAAGCTCCAAAAGTTGAGCCTTTAATTATTGTTTTAAAAGATTTATTTATTTATTTTGAGAGATAGAGAGACTGAGCAGGAGTAAAAGGAGCAGAGGGAAAGGAGAGAGAGAATCCTAAGTAGACTCCACACTGAGCACAGAGTCCACCTCAGGGCTCAATCTAATGATCTGAGCTGAACTCAAGAGTCTGATGCTTAACCAACTATGCCACCTAGGGACCCCTTGAGCCCTTATTATTATTCATTAGTTAATATTATTATGCTGTATTTCATCCGGGGCTCCACTGAGTTACCTTTGTTAGGGGTGAGCCAAAATAAGAAAGCAAAACTGGAAAAGTGGGTCTACTATCTGTGGAAACGTAAAAGCAAAAACAAAAACAAACCCCAGAAAAGCCAACTTACAGATGTGAAGAACAGATTGGTGCTTGCCCGAGGTGGGGGTCAGGGGGAGCAGTGAAATGGGTGGAGAGAATCAAAAGGTACAAACTTCCAGCTATAAAAGAAATAAGTCCTGGGGTGTAATGTACAGCATGCTGACTATAGTTAATAATAGTGTATTGCATATTCGAAAGTTGCTAAGAAAATAAATGTTAAAAGTTCTCATCTCAAAAAAAATTAATTTTGGGGATGCCTGGGTGGCTCAGTAGTTGAGCATCTGCCTTTAGCTCAGATTGTGATTCTGGGGTCCTGGGATTGAGTCCCGCATCAGGCTCCCTGCAGGAGCCTGCTTATGTCTCTGTGTCTCTCATGAATAAATAAATAAAATCTTTTAAAAAGAGAGAGAAAAAAAAATCTGTAACTCTAAGTGGTGGTGAATGTTAACTAGAATTACTGGGGTGATCATTTTCCAATGTATCCACATACTAAATCATTATATTGTACACCTGAATATAATGTCAATGATACCTCAATTAAATCTGGCTCCTTGTGGGGCCAAATAAGATAGAAGAGGACATGAGAGACAAAGTGACAGGGAGAAGGGCCAGGAGAGGGACAGAGGCATCAGACATAAGGAGGACTGGGCAAATGAGCCTGCCACCGCCATCCCACACAAGATGTTCCCAGTCATTCTCAAGATGATCCCATAGTACAGTGATTTCTGTCCCTAGTAATGACCCTATGTCTTTAAGAAAGATAAGGCACACATACCCCCCCATTTGGAACAGCCACACTATTCTGTCTCATTATAGTGCCATTTGTCTCTGAAATAGTACCACCCCAAAAGTAAATAGATAGGCCGGCCTGTACAGGAAACAGCGATTTATGCTTTCCCATGCTCCGAGGGCCGCTGTAAGCTCTGTCATCAGGACAGTTGTGTCCTCTGGTGGCGAGTATTAACTAATATCTGTAAATACTCTTCCCCACGGGCTCTCCACTGCCCCATCCTGAGCTGATGTTCAGCACTGTGTGGGGTTTACTCCACTGTGGCTTTGTCCTCTGTCATTTAACTGTGTCCTAGAAAACAATTTTGACCAAGAACAGTAGACCAAGTGTACAGAAGAGATAGTGTGCTAGGTCTGCCACCAAAGATACACATTTGTATGAGTGTGCATGTGTGTGTGTGTGTAGATGCAGATTATATATGTAAATCTTTTGGCACCATAGGTTACACTCAAGGCAATCATTTGAGGAAGAATAAAGTTAAGTTCAGCAGGCAACTTGATATTTTGAGGGGGCATCATAGATATAATTGGAGCCTTGACAGTCTAACCAACAATTACTTGACTGGCAGCTGGAAGAACAGATACCCCAACACAAGTCATGACGGAGGGGATCGGATGGTGCTGGGAGGCCCTCTTCCCAGAAACGTTGCGATGTGGGGCGAGCCGGTCCTGCTGGCTCTCCCAGCTCCAAATATCATGTGCTCTAGTCCTTGTGTTCTGCATACTGAGAAACAGCCTGTGCCTGGGACATGGGAAGCCATCACCAAATATTTGTAGAAGAAATAATTTTCATCAAAAATGTCGAAATAGTGGAGACATTTAAAAAGTTAGACATCAGTTATCTAGAACCCTCGCCAACTTAGAATTCTCATTTTCTAATTCTATCATTGGCATCACCATCATATCAGCCCCGTTCATTTTTTTAAAGAGAATTTTTTAAAAGATTTTATTTATTTATTTGACAGAGAGAGAGAGCACAAGCAGGGGGAGCAGCAGAGGGAGAGGGCAAAGCAGGCTCCCCGAGGAGCAGGGAATCTGACTCGGGGTGAGACCCTGGGATCGTGAGCTGAGTCGAAGGCAGACACTTAACTGACTGAGCTACCCAGGCAGCCCAGCCTCATTCATTTTTAACTTTTTTAATTGAGATAAAATTGACGTATGATATTGGGTAAGTTTAAGGTGCACAACGTGTATGATATGATGCGTGTATATGTTGCAACATCCTCATCATTGTAGGGTTAGCTAACATCGCCATCACGTCACAGAATTACCATTTCTGCTTTGGACTTGAGAACATTTAAGATAGTGCCTCTTAGCAGCTATGAAGTACAAGGCAGAATTGTTGATGATAATCTCTATGCAGTGCATGAGATCTCTGGACCTTATTCCTCTTGCAGGTTCAAGACCCGTTCACAGAGGTAGTAGAAACCCCTGCAGAGGTAGTTGGCCAGCGACACATGAGCAACATAAGGCGAAGCAGAAGGAGCAGCAGGAACCAGAGCAGTCCTTTAGTTTTGTGTTTCCACTGCCCAATAAGCAAATTAAAAATCACCATTGTCATTCAGATACAGGACTCCAGAAGTTAAGCTAAGTTAATAGGATCCCAACACTAGTCCGAGCAGAGTTGCCATATTTTTGTGTCCTTATACAAACAACATGGAGAACTTGTTTTAAAGAACATTTTGCACCCCCCCTCCAGAGATTTTAATTTAGCAGGTCTGGGTGGGCCCGGGGAATCTACCTGTTTAACAAACATCCTAGAAGATTCTGCTCAGGAACCAACCTGTTGGAGATGGTAAAGCAGCGCCTTCTGGGCTGCGTGCCAAACAAGGGCTCAGGTATCTACAGCTCTAAGTCAATCAGCTAGCTCATTGACTAGCACAAGTGTACTCTCCCTGTTTGTCATAAATTAACAGGGATCTGTTTCACATTCTTTTGCTAACCTAAGCTTTTAAAAATTATACAACACTAGCTGGAGTTCCTGGAAACTGCTGTAAACCTATATATGGTAGGCATACAATTGACAATATTCTGAATTAGCGATTGTCTCACCATTTTAAAGATAAGGAAACTGAGGTTTATGGAGGATAAAAAGGTTACCCAAGATCACCAGCTGATAAGTGTCCTAGCCTGGTTCCAAACCCGAGTCTGTCCAACCCCAAATCTGCAGTGATTCCCTGACAGCTAAAGAGTACACCACTTTTATTTTATTTTTTTAAGATTTATTTATTTATTTGAGGGGAGGGGGCACAGGAGGAGGGAGAGAGAGTCTTAAGCAGACTCCACACTGAGCGGGAGCCCTATGCAGGGCTCGATCTCACAACCCTGAGACCATACCTGAATGGAAACCAAGAGTCAGGTGCTTTATTAACCGACTGCAACACCCAGGCACCCCGAGTATCTCACTTTTAATTCTTCAGTAAGGGCTTATGTTCAGTGATTTTGAACATTATCCACAGGTAATCAGTGCATTCCAGGTAGTGCTAAGACCCATAGCATATCGGCTTGCCCTCCGTTCTAAGACAATGTTAAGATTCAGTAAGAAGAAACACTCATTTAGTCACAGTTTTCAAAGAGCATAATATTCTACAGCAAATCTATATATTGAGTGTAAGATGCCTCACAACTTTGGAAATGTAAGAATGCAAACATAAACAGTAAAGATAAAGGAAAAGATCTTAGAACCAGTAGGGAAAACACTACAATTTACAGCTGGTCAGATGCACAGCCACTGGCTTACCCTGCCACCTGCTGTAAGAACGTGGCAACTACATTAACCCTCAATGACAGGGTTCTGTAGAACACTGGTCTGAGGTTTTTTTCAACCCCCAGGAGTCAAACAGAGCAAATGCAAATATCAGCTATGATGTGGGGATACAGAATGAAGGCAAAATAAGAATAAAGACAAAATATAAGAAGAGGGAAAACAAAGGAGGACGGAAGTGAAGAAAACAAAGTGGAAAGGGGTGTCACACCACAGATCCCTGTGTGCTTAATATTTATCTCTTGTTACATGCTGGGTATTTTGCATATTCTGTCTCCAATCTATTTTATTGATTTGTCTTCCAGAGTCTTGCCTTTTTTTCAAAGGTCTTTTCAAAGAATAAGGTTTGGTTTGGTTTTTGTTGATCATCTCTCTTATATGGTCACTTCTATATTTGTTCATCTCTGTCATTTGCTTCTTTTACTTACTCTGGGTTTTTGGTCTCCATACCTATACCATATAAATGTTAAATTATGGAATCTCCAGGTTCAAAAAAATATATGGAAGAACCTGGATCTCCTCCCTTATGTTGGGAAGAGGCCCAGAGAGAGAGGAGCTTTGTCCAATTTCCTATAGCTGTGTTGAGCTCCCACACTCTGGACTTTCTGCTCTTTCTCCATCAATACCACCATGTGTCCCCTTTCCTTCTTGTCTCTCTCTTGCCTTTTCCTCTTTGCCCACCCAGAAAAGAAAAAAGATAAGATTGCTGGATGGATAGAATTCAGAAGAAAGAGACACACTTGCCCCTCAAAAGGTTTGCATGTAAGAATTTTTAAGACAATACACATTTATGTTGGTGGTTAGTTGTTTTTACAACACTACACATTTAATCCAAATGGATGGGCTACTCGTTGAATGAGAAGAGGAAAAAAGTCACAGGCAATCAAATACAACAAATTATTAGGAAAAAAAATTCAATGTGCCTTCTAGATGTTTCTATCTGTATTTGTTAAAAATTCAGATATTTATATCAGATATTTGGCAAGAAGCAAAAATAGATGATACCTTTATGTATCAATTATTGGTGTCAAAATGCAAATGTAGTCCTACAATTCCGATTAAACAGATGAGCACTTCCAGTCATGAAGTATTAAGCTGAGTAATAAAAAACACTGGTCCTGAAAAGTTTTGACTTTTGGGCTTCTGTCCAGCCCTTGCACGCCACCCCTTGGTCTTCAGAAGCCCTGGTGGCCTCGACGTCTTGGTATCCTCTGCTCTCTATCAAGACCTGTGACAAGAGAAGAATCTGGTATAATCATTCTTGTCTTAGTATCAAGTTATTACTCAAATGCCCTCTCCCAAGGCCATTTGTATTTTGTTTTCCTTCAGTGTGGACTAAAAGACTTTTGTCTTTAGAAATCTGAGGTATCACTGACCTCAGTGCTGGATCAGCGAGGCATGGGAAGAAGGGCTTTTCGGGGGTTTTGGAAATCATTCCACTCACACTATTGAAGACCCTGCACATATCATCCCGTTAAGTTGACCGTGTCCTCGAAAAGTGTACAATCCCTAACAGTGCTTCTCAAAACAGTACTAATAGTTGTTCACACACACACACACACACACACCACACCACTGTGGGCCAGTCTGCAATATACTGATGAACAGTTCGATGCTCTGAGAGGGGTATAGAGAGAGCTATATGTCTAAAACATAGCTAACCACGGGACATTTTCTTCCAGCAGCATCTGCAGGTCTGTAGTGGGCTAAATAATGCCCCTTTGCCCCCAAAAGGTGCATCTACTGGAACCTCAGAATGTGACTTTAGGGGCACCTGGGTGGCTGAGTCGGTTAAGCGTCTGCCTTCGGCTCAGGTCATGATCCCGGGGTCCTGGGATGGAGCCCTGCATGGGTTCCTTGCTCAGCAGGGAGTCTGCTTCACCCTCTCTCTGCAGCTCACCCTGCTCATGCTCACACTTGCTCTCTCTCTCTCTCTGTCAAATAAATAAATAAATTCTTTTTTAAAATGTGACTTTAATTGAAATAAAGGTAGTTAAAGTAAGGATCTTAATGGGAATCATCCCAGACTGACTAGGGTAGGCTCTAAGCCCAGTGTAAGGGTGTCCTTATAGAAGACAAAAGAGAAGGCACATGGTGGCCCAGGAAAGATGGTCATGTGAAGACAGGGGCAGAGATTGAAATGATGCAGCCCCAAGCCAAGGGGCACTCGGAGCCAGCTGAAAAGAAAGATCCTCCTTTTCTAGAGTCTTCAGAGGAAGTGCGACACTGCCAGCACCTTGATTTCAGACTTCTAGCCTCCAGAGCTATGAAAAAAACACATTTCTGCTGTGTTAGGCCATCAGATTTGTGGTGGTTTGTTGCAGCAGCCCCAGGAAACTAACGCAAGGCCCAGTGTCCCTCAGAACACACAAGAGGGATCCGGGCACACTTCTGATCAGTCTCCAGTCCCAGCAAAGAATTCTTCTAAGAGCTCTCTGATGGCTTTGTTCTTAGAACTGTCATCATTCATTGAAAAACCTAGCAAGAGAAAAACCCTTTCTGCAGACTGGTGTGGACAAAGTGGCCTAGAGACAGCTACAAACATTTGGCAAGGAAAGTACGAGGTATTTTGAGGTTGTTCATTGCAGGGCTCACCCTGCACAAATACAGACACCAAGGAAATCAGAGAGCTGATTAATACCCAAAAAACACTGATATCTGACTACATGGAAATGGTGGGGCAAAGGAAAACAGATTAGATGGAGCAGAATTTGAAGACTCAGAAATTTGATTATTCTGCTTTGTATGGTTAACAGGCCTGTGGTTAAATTGGGTAAGTCTATAAAGGACCAGCCTCAATTTTGAAACCAAACATGAAAAAAACAATGTTGAGTGAAAAAAGGTTCTGACAACAGTAGGCCATATACCTCCAGTTTTTATAACATCCTTTTAGAGCGCAAACGAAGCTATACTATATAAGGTTTAGGGTAACGTGAGCTAAGTATGTTTAGGCAAGGGATAGGTGAACCAAATGCAGAACAGCAGCAGTTACCTCTGAGATTGAAGGTTTGACAGGGGTTGCGTTTGAGGAGGGACCTCAGGGTAATGTTCTAGTTCTTACATTGCGTGGGAGGTTCAGGATCATTCGTGCTATCATGTCTTATAACTTGGGTATGTTACATTTATGACACAGTTTTATCATGGAACATGTGATATATACAAAAGAATATATGAGCATAAATAATGTAATGTAATCTATATAACCTTTTGTAATAAAAACAATTTTTTAACCAAACTGACCTTGGGGCTGGAAGAGAGCCGTTCCAAGGTTCACATTTAGGAAGAGAGCCTGGTGGCAGTACTGTCCCTGTGTCTCATTTCCCAAGAGAGTTTTCTCATTTGGTTCTCACTGCCCCCACCATGCCCAGCCCCAAACTGTCGCCTCTGCTCTTGGGTCCTCTGCAGGACCAAGAGGACACAAGCCTGTCTCCTTCCAGTCCTTTGAGCACAACCAGGGCAGGGTAGCGGTCTCCAAAAGCTGTTCTACAAAGTGATAGCGAGTGGGAAAGATATAAGCACAGAAAGACAAGCAGAAACGTGGTGTGGCACACTGGCCCCTAAGTGGCTGACGCTCTCTGCCCTCAGACTCATCATACCCTCTCGCCTTCCCTTCCCTTGCTCATGTTCACCCTCCAGCAATACCCTGTTGCTTGGGGTTCTCTGTGCACTTCTGTACGTCCAGGCATTCATCTGTGCTGTTTCTTCTGCCTAGAATGCCCTCCCCACCTTTCTCTGCCTCATCATCTCTTGCCCCTTACCACTCAGCTCAGACACCCTTCCCCATGAAGACTTCTGAGGACCATCACACTGGGCAGACCCACCACACATGGCTCGTTACCAGCCCCGGGGTGAGCATGACCTCCACGAAGGGGCAAATATTCCTACTTGGCGTCTGTGTCCACTGAATAGACTCAAGTCCTGGCACAAAGCAAATGCGCAGCCAACCCTGGTAGGATGGAGATAGGCCAGAGATAAAGTTCCAAAGACCAGATTTCTGATCCAAAGATTTCAAGGAGAAAAGTACGACTTTTCTGAGTCTCCAACCTCCTCACCCTGAAATTACCCCATCCCAGATCCAAAGGGCGGGGACTCTTTTGCACACACACCTTGCTTGGCTAACCACTGGTCCCTCCCTTATTCATAGCCAAATGGCTCCTCACATCCCTCTTCTCTGTCCAATGCATCTTTGGCTATTCCTGGATCAATCAAAGTTCAAACCCAAGACCCCTTATATTCTCTATCTCATTTCTGGCTTCCAAACTGAAGGATGGTTCTTCCTGGCTGAGAGGAAAGATCACATGATAAAAGATCTGAACCCTCAGGCCTGAGGTGATTGTCCTGCCTCCTCTGGAGCCTCTAACCACCGATTGTCTTACGGGAGCCCTTATTCCTGGAACAGAAGGGGCTTTATCACATCCCACATCAGACTATTTTAACCATAGGGGTCAGGCTATGATTCAAAGCATGCTGGGAACTCAGCCACAGAGCTAGTAGGGTAGGGGAGGAAGCTTGAGGAAAGTGGGATGACGGGTGGGAAATCTGACCTTCTCCAGATGTTGGCCCCAAAGCTCAGCGGCAGTGAGATGCGCAGCTGAGCTCAAGCTTGAGCCTGCACCTAAGAGACCTAACCCAAAGGGGTATAGTGGTCACACACTTGGAAACAAAGTGGGCAGAATGGTTCTAAAAATAATTATTTTAAATTAGATTCTGGGTTTCTTTGATGGCTGAGTAATATTCCATTGTATGCATATGCCACGTCTTCTTCATCCATTCATCCATCCATCAATGGACATCTGGGCTCTTTCCATAGTTTGGCTATTGTGGACATTGCTGCTATAAACATTAGGGTGCAGGTGCCCCTTCGGATCACTACATTTCTATCTTTGGGGTAGATACCCAGTAGTGCAATTGCTGGGTCATAGGGAAGCTCTATTTTCAACTTTTTGAGGAACCTCCATACTATTTTCCAGAGTGGCTGCACCAGCTTGCATTCCCACCAACAGTGTATGAGGGTTCCCATTTCTCCGCATCCTCACCAACATCTGTTTCCTGACTTGTTCATTTTAGACATTCTGACTGGTGTGAGGTGTATCCCATTGTAGTTTTGATTTGTATTTTCCTAATGCCGAGTCATGTTGAGCATTTTTTCATGTGTCTGTTGGCCATTTGTTTGTCTTCTTTAGAGAAATGTCTGTTCATTTCTTCTGCCCGTTTCTTAACTGGATTATTTTTTCTTTGGGTGTTGAGTTGGTTAAGTTCTTTATAGATCTTGGATACTAGCCCTATATCTGATAAGACATTTGCAAATATCTTCTACCATCCGTAGGTTGTCTTTTGGTTTTGTCAACCACTTCCCTTACTGTGCAGAAGCTTTTTATCTTCATGAAATCCCAATAGTTCATTTTTGCCTTTGTTTCCTTTGCCTTTGGAGACGTGTCTAACAAAAAGTTGCTGTATCCAAGGTCAAAGAGGTTGGTGCCTACGGTCTCCTCTACGATTTTGATGGACTCCGGTCTCACATTAGGTCTTTCATCCATTTTGAGTCTATTTTTGTGTATGGTGTAAGAAAATGATTGCCCTGGATTTTGTGAAGCAATCCCAGACAGCTGGCTATTTTGTAGAAGTTTCAGTATGCAAATCTAAATGATAATGACTCTCCTTAAATTTGACACTAATGATATCAGACCCTCAAATTCCTTAATATTAACTACTTCAAATTATCAAATATCCAATCAGTCCTCTAAAAGGTCTTTCCTTTTATTTTTTCCAGTTGGTTTAATCTGGAGCTAACCAATGTCTTCTGTGATGTGTTAAAATATCTCCCAAGTCTCTTTTAATTTATAGGTTTCTCCTCTGTCTTTTTTTCCCATATACCTTTGCTGCTGCTACTGTTGTGGATGATGTTAAAACTAGGCCATGTGTCTGGGACTCTCCCAATCTTGGTTTTGCTGATGGAATCCCTGTGGTATCATTTGACTTGTTCCTCTGTTTCCTGTATTTCTTATAAATTGGTAGATTCATGTACACTTTGCAGGTTGTACCTTACAAGTGGCAATGTGCATTCCACGGATGGAAGACTGATGTCTGATTGTCCCTTTGTTGTCATGTTCGGCAGACTATGATATCCTAAATTCTATAATTCCTTCTGCACTTATATAAGCCGGAATATTTCTATGAAGAGAAATCTTCTTTATCAGTTATGTGATTACCCTAAAGTATAGTTCATATAGGAGAGGCAGGATATGTGCTTCTTTTCCTTTCCTTAACCAGTTTTCAAAAATAATGAGTCTGACCCCTAGACACTTCTAAAGGCAATCAATGAGGCTTTATTATTTATTATTTATTTGTACTATCATAAATTTATTAATAGAAGCGTGTTTGATGTGCTTCAAGGTGAGATATTTATAGATTTTTTCAGGGTCTACCATAGACCCTGCATCCTTTAATGTAGACAGGCTAATTAGCTTGGGCAACTTGGTTATGCAATAGTTGAGGATTGCTGGACAGGCAAGGGGAGGGTTCCAAGTGAGTCTTGAAGGGGGCAGTCATGTGATAAGTGAGTTGATGATCGGTGGTTCAGAGTAGGAACTGTTATCCTGATAAGAACTAGTTGGGTAGTTGGTCCATTGCTCCAATAAATGGATTTTTAGGAAATTCCTAAAACAAACGAAAAAGATACTTGGAGATATATATTTGCCATGAGATCCGTCCATGCAGTCTGAGGCTTATTTACTTCTTTCAGCCTTGGAATTTATCACCATTAGGTCTTCAAACATTTCCCCCTCTCCATCTTTATATCACTGCTTTTCTGTCCTAGCTCTATCCTTGTTATTAATTAGGAAATTTAAAATAAGCTGCCTATTTCCTTTTTTTTTTTTTTTCAACCTTTTCCTGCTGCCTCGGGAGAGTTGCTGAAACTGCTCTTCCCATCACCAATTCGTCTTCAGCTGTACCTGTTCTACTACCTTCATCCCACGTTGTTAGTAAATAGCAGCAATGAACATTCATTCCAATCATTATATTGTTCATGCTCTGATATTTCTCCTTAGTTTCCTGCTATCTTTCCTGACCCAGGCTGCTCCAGCAGCGCCCCCCCCCCCGCCCCCCACGGCCGCGTTGGCAAGGAACCACTTTGAAAGGGCCTGGGTTTAACTCCGAGCTCTACAGCTTACTGGCTGCGTCTCATCGGGCGTGTCCCATCACGGCTGCCCCGTGCCTCAGTTTCCCCCATGGCTGCGCGGATAGCAATGCCTTCAGCCTTGTTGCGGCCGGGGGTCGAGCGCTACCTGCCCGCGGCTGCAGGTCAGCGGCACTGCGGGGGGGGGGGGGGGGCTGGCGGAGACCGTGCGCCGCGCAGGCCGCAGCGGGGGCTGGTTCACCGGGTCGCGGCGGGGTCGGGCTGCGCTTGGGGGACGGGGGGGGGGACCCGGGCCTCCCCGGCGCGGGCGGTCGGGGCCAGGGCCGCACCCGCGGGGCAGCGACTGTCGGCGGCTCCGCGAGGCGGCGCTGCGCCCCTTCCCGGCCCGGCTCCCCCCGCGGGGCCCGCGTCCGCGCCAGTCCCGGCCCGGCCCAGCGCAGGATGCAGCGCCCCGGCGCCCCGGCCCCGGTGAGCGACCGCCCGGGGGGAGGGGGGCCGGGGGGGCCCGGGGGGACGCTTCGGGCGACCTCCTGGCACGCCGCCGCCTTCCCCCGCGCGCGGCTAAAGCCCCTGCCCCGGCGCCCCCGAGTCTCGGGGCGCACCTGGGTGGTGGGGGGGGGGAGCGGGGACCCCACCCGGTGCCGGGGCGGAGGCTGGCTGCGCCGCGCAGGTGCACCTCCAGGTGAGGACCGCGCGCGGGGACCCCCCGCCCGGCCGCTGCGCACCGAGCAGGGGCTTCAGAGGCTCCGTGGAAAGCTTCGGGGAGCCACGCTCAAAAAAATAATTAATACATAAATAAATAAATGGAAAAAGAAAAGTTACTTTGAGCAGCCTTCAGTATGTTTGGATTCGGGTTGGGCCCCGTATGATTATTTATCCTCTTTCCTCAACTCCCCACGTCCCCCACCTCCCCCCACTGCCCCCCCCTTTTTTTTTTCTTTTTGGTCTGGAAGGCTTCTGCAGAGAGAACCCCCCGGCCAAGAGAGTGGAGACCTCAGCTCTATAGGAAGTGCACGGATACGACCTGGCTGTTCCTGTTCTTCCTCTTCTGGACTGGTCTGGTGAGTGTGGGTGCCAAGGAGGGGAGAGAGCCCGCGTGTGTCCCGAAGTGACTGTGCCCAAGTGGGACTCGCGATCGTGGGGAGGCCCGGGCTGCAGGTGGTGCAGGGGCCCCGGGCTGTGCTACCGGGAGACGCGCCAGCGGATCCTCCGGAGCAGACCTCGGTCCTGGGTTGTGCCTACCAGGGGACTTGGCTAAACTGGAGGGGCTGCCTGTTGCTGCAGGCCCCGTTCTAGGGCGGCCTCCAGGAGGAAGTGGGAACCCCGTGGCAGGATTGTGTGGTCATCTGGGCTCACTGCCTGCAAGTTCGCTGGCCATCTCAGCCCCCAAACAAAATATTCGTCAACTGTTTGCTGTTCTTCTAATACAGGAAAATCTAGAGTGAGCCTAGAAATAAACTGCTCTCCCTTTAGCTGAACACATAACATACACACTGTCGGTGCCTGTATGTAGCAGCTGACAAGGAAACGAGCCTTGGGTGTAAACTCTCGAGTTAGACAGGTAATGATTTTTTTCCCCATTCTAGTTTCCAGCTGTGCGGGATTGCTGGTAGACCTCAACAGGCTGTGTCATTTTAGTCCTGTCCCTTTAGTCTCTTGGCAGCTAAATCCTGACACTTTGATACTTATTTTAGAGCTGTGGGTAACAGCAGAAGGAGCCCCACTCAGCTTCTTTAAAGATCAGATTCGTGCAGTCATCCGGGCTAGATTGAGGCATGCTATTTGCTGCAAGGTTAATGATTAATTTATAAAGCAGCATAATAGCTGCCTCATAGTAATTAGCTTTGTTGCAAAGATTTCAATTTAAATAGACTCTAAAACACCATGTTTGTTCCTCTTTCCAAGTCCCTCTTTCTTTCAAAAGGCCTGAATTCACTTATTCACTTTACCTACTGGTTTCTCATGATCAGACATGGTTACAGGTACGGGGGAAGGTTGGGTCTTAAAGGTGAACTGAATGTTGTGCATTGTCATACCCTGGTCCTCTGAGAGAGAGAGTGTGTGTACCTTCACCACCTCCTCCCTAACTGCCCACAGGTGGCTGCTGTTGCTCTCTCCCGGCCTCCTGTTGTGCAAATGCAGGGAGCAGTGGTCCTGCAGGCACTGGGAAGCGTGGACCTCAGGCTGTTCATGTTCTTCAGGGATCTCCCCTGGCCCTTCCAGGCTTCAGACCTAGTACATCACGACCAAACCCTCAGCCCAACAGCCACGGGGGTTGGGGGGGGGGGGAGATTTGTTGATGGCCCATCACAGTCTGAAGAATTATGAACCATCTGAGAGATGGCACAGAGCTGGAAGCTGCTTTCTTTCTTTTTTTTTTTTATAAATTTATTTTTTATTGGTGTTCAATTTGCCAACATATAGAATAACACCCAGTGCTCAGCCCGTCAAGTGCCCACCTCAGTGCCCATCACCCAGTCACCCCCACCCCCCACCCACCTCCCCTTCCACCACCCCTAGTTCGTTTCTCAGAGTAGGAATCTTTCATGTTCTGTCTCCCTTTCTGATATTTCCCACTCATTTTTCTCCTTTTCCCTTTATTCCCTTTCACTATTTTTTATATTCCCCAAATGAATGAGACCTATAATGTTTGTCCTTCTCCGATTGACTTATTTCACTCAGCATAATACCCTTCAGTTCCATCCACGTCGAAGCAAATGGTGGGTATTTGTCGTTTCTAATGGCTGAGGAATATTCCATTGTATACATAGACCACATCTGCTTTATCCATTCATCTTTTGATGGACACCGAGGCTCCTTCCACAGTTTGGCTATTGTGGACATTGGAAGCTGCTTTCAAATTACATGTCGTTGCAGAATAATTTTGAAGGCTTCAATGTGCCCGCCTTCTCTTTACTGTATTGCATTTGAGTAGCGAGAGTCCCTCAAGCTGACTGGCTTTTCCTATCTTCTGCAACATTTTTTTAACCACAGATACTTCAGGGAGTATTTTCTGCCTCTGCTGCTCAGCTTCCTGGTCTTCTGACATCCTGACCTGTAACCAGGCACATGCTAGACGCGGTTGTTGATGGTGCTGCCCTGACTTAGGGTTGAACAAAGGAGGTTTAGGGTTTAGGCTGAGGGGCCAGAATTATGGGCAAGTGCAGGCTACTGCAAAGACAAAGGGTGCCAGCCTTTGTTTATATCTGCCTAAGACACGCAGAACAGAATCTCTCAACTTCTGGACCATGTCTGGCTCTACTTACCTCTGCAGTGTCCTTCCCTACCTGCCATCTCTCGTTCCTTTGTAAGACTTTTCTGGATCTTCCCTGGCACAGTTGATAGTGACCTCCTTGGTAGCCTCACCACACCTGGTATCCACTCCTGTGTCACCCATCATATGGAATTGTAATTGTGTGTATGAAATCAGAACAGAGTTTGATGGTTTCGGGTAGTAGTAGTACAGCAGGGACTCAGTGTGAACCAAACCCCTCCTGCCCTAAAACTTCCATTCCTCCCACAAGCTTCCCAAGGGAGATAGTAACATAAAGAATGCTGATAAACAGAAAATGCCCCTTCATTATTAGCTCTCTGGTGAGCGGGGCGGCAGCACAGGATCCCTTCCCTCCAAGTCCAGACTCAGGCAGGATCTTCCCACATGACAAGCTGAGAGGGCAGGTCAGCGGCCTGCCAGCCATGTGGCTGTGCAGTCACTCACCCTCCAAGTACAGGGTGAGTGAACTGCCCACCAGCAAAGGTGACACTCTCGTCCTAAAATCTGACCATAAGCCTGAGGAGGTGCTGGGGAGGGACAGGGATAGAGAGCCTGCCCATCCTCTGGGCTGAGTTCCTTGAAGGCAAGCACTGGGTCTAGTTCATTTTTACCCACAGTAACAGTCTCTGGTACACACCGGGCATTTCAAGACTGTTATTTTGATTCCTAAATTAGTAGTGAATGAGGAATATCTGCAACATATTGACTTTGGGACAATGTACCTTTGGAACGTGGGGTGTCATAACTATATTTTACTGAGTGGTGTTCCCTATCCTCACTCCTGGAATGATCCTGTCCTGTCGGTACTAATCATTAAATGCTATGTGTTGTAAGCTGGGAAACTTGCATTGTGGGAAAGTGCAGTCCCAGGGGAGGGCCCATTAGCATATATAGTGCAACGGTCATCTGAGCTGAAATTTCAACAATTCCATATTCATGATGAAATTGGATAAAGGTGACTACAGGTGGTAAGGTATTGTTGTCCAGAATTCCAGAGTTTCTTTATTTGTGCATCTGAAGCCCTTACCCCCAAATACTGTTTTCTCACTTGTTACGAGCAGTATTTCGGTTCACATCGACTGTGTTACCTCTGCCTCTGAGGGTCCAAGTCCCCTAAATATAAGACAAAAAGGAAAGAGGAAGAAGGGGAGGGGGAGGAGGAGAAAGGGACAGAGGGAGGGAGGAAAGGAGGGAAGGAAGGAAACTCAGGGAAAGAAGTAGCATAACCCTGGTGCCCTTAGATAAAGCAAGACCTTAGGGGGTGGGTGGGAGTGCGGTGAGGGGGAGTGGGGGCGTGGGGGTGGAGGTTGGGGTGGGGGGATTTGAATTGCCCTGGTGAACTTAGGCCCAGAAGAAAAAAAATGGCACTCTTGAGAAAGAGGGTATGAAGTACGTGGAGGTAAGAACATGGCCAGAAATGTGGTCAACCCGTTAGAATGATGCTGCTACCTAACCCATTAAAACGAGTATGAAGGTAACAGCATCCTGCCTGATGGGACTTACTGGCATTGTCACCGAAGGAGAGCAATACCGTGATGCTGGGGAGATTTGCTTTCTACCTGGCTCGGCTTTACATCAACCTCTCCAGGGATGTGGGGCCCATGTCTTCAGCCCGCTGGCCAGGCCCTCATGTGCCACTTGGGTTTTGCCAGATGTTCATCACCGGCTACTCGGTGGCAGCGGGAGCCACGGCAAGACTTCTCTTTGGCTACGACAGCTTTGGGAACGTGTGTGGCAAGAAGAACTCCCCAGTAGAAGGCGCCCCTCTTTCAGGGCAGGACATGACCCTCAAAAAGTAAGTGTTCAAGTAAGTCCCCAACCTAGGGGGGCTATGCTGTATTTCAGAACTGTATAAATTAGCCATTTTGAGCCTAGCAACTGTTTTTCCGTTTAAAACTATCAGCCCATTTCATAAAGAGGGAGGCACGTGTGGGGTAGTAAAGACACAGGTTTTTAAATCAGCCAGTCCTAAGTTCAAGTTTGGCCTGTGCTGCTTTTCAGCTGTCTGAGGATGGGCAGCATATTAACCTCTCTAAGTCAAGTTTTCATCTTTTCAACTGGTTATGATACCCACCTCACAAGGTTGGTTTAAGGATCCACTGAGAGGCTACATGAACTAAGGCTTAATATATGTTAGTCGCTACTATCGTTCTCTATACTGTATCCGGATCATGTTGCCAATTATATGTTACCGATTGCACGCCCATCCACAGTACTTTATCTATGTGGAAATACCCGAATCCCAACTGGGATTTCTGGGGACCTGTGTCCCACTCCATCCCCAGTCTACACTCTCAACTATATGGCCCTGTGGTGTCACCACCCCCTACAACTCCAACATGGAAACAGAAAGGGGAGAGAAGAGATGGAAATCTCCTGAGAGGTGAGAGATCCTTGGCCATGATTTATCTAAGGTGGTGACTGCCTTTTAATAATTTTTGAGACTTGATGATTACAAGCACACCCTAGGAGAGAAAATGTGGATCTAAATAGGTCCTGAATATGAATTTGAAGTCACCAAATACAAATCTCAGACCAGGCCTCTTCTACCCCTGAATGTTATTCCTGAGGACAGGGGCTTTGCCTTGTTGGACATGGACAGCCTGGAGGCATTTCCTCCTGCACTTGGGGGTCACTTATAAAGAAGACAAAAGGAAGAAGAGAGGCTGCCCAAATGTAGCCATGCATTTGAAGAAATGGTTGTTCTTTTGCGATTGTAAAGTATAGATTTTATTCTCAGTAACCAACAGGTCTAGAAGCAACCAGGTGTCCCATCAGCAGATGGATGGATAGACATGATGTTGTATATATATATATAGCGGGAACTTATTCAGCCTTAAAAAGGAATGACATTCTGACACTGAGTCAATCTTGAGGATATTATGCTAAGTGATATAAGCCAGTCGCAAGGAAGAAAAATATCTTATGATTTCACTCTCTATACCTAGAGTAGTCATATTCACAAAGACAGCGGAATGGCAGTAGCCAGGGGCAGGGAAGTTGTTGCTTATAGGTATAGAGTTTGGGTTTTGCAAGGTGAAAAGAGCTCTGTGGGTGGGTGGTAGTGATGGTCCCACAGCGGTGGGAATATACTTAATGCCACTGCACTCTACACCTAAAATGGTTAAGGTGGTAAGAATGTTATAAATATTTTACCATAATTTTAAGAAATTAAATAGTGTGAATTTATCATATGTTGAAGACAGCTGTTGTCCCATCTCCTATTATACCACCTCCATCTCTCCCAACTCTCCAGGTCCCTCCCCTAGAGGACTGCCTACCTGGCAGCCTCCAGGGCTCTTCTGGGTTCCCCTAATCTCAGGAGCCTGGAGAGGTGTTGGGCATGGTCTGGGAGCCCCCACTGCTTGCCTGGCTCATGACCCCATTAATAGCAACAACCAGCTTTGTTCTCTCGCCCATCTAGCCAATGGCGGAACAGCTAGAGTGAGAAAGTCTCCTGAGTTTCCTGGCTCTCAACCTGAGAAGCAGGGGGAGGGGCAGGCTATTAATTCCCTGCCTCAGCTCCCTGCCTTTCCACTTCTCACTTCCCTGAGTTCAACTCTTGTCCGAAGTAGAGCTGAACACTTAGGTGCAGAGATGTCTTCCATGGACTTCATTGAGTAGTTTATGCACTGGCCTGCGCTAGCATTCCCTGGGGGTTGAATCAATCCCTTCTCTTCCTCAGTGACTTCCTCAGATCACTACTTAGTGTTCTCTCCTAGGAAGTGCCAAATCTGGAAAAAGAGACATTTTATGAGATCTGAGCGTGGTTCCTACACTGCACCATCTCCATAGATAACCCCCAGTAGGCATAATACATGGTAAATTATGCTGAGGCATTTGGTTATAAGAGTTTGCCTTAATTATTCCCACATTTGATAACATGTGGATTTTTTTAAGGCCCATAATTAAACCCAATGAGAGGAAATGCTCTAAGATATTCTTGTGTTTCATCGGTTTCCTAGACACGTGTTCTTTATGAACGCCTGCAACCTGGAAGTCAAGGATGTGAGGCTCAGTTCCACCATCCTCTGCGTGTCCAGCTGTCCTGAAGAGCAGCTTGATACCCTGGAAGAGGTCCAGCTCTTTGCAGACAACAATGGTAGGCACCGAGGGACAGGGCCTCACTCTTCCCCCTCAGGCTGGGAACCACAGTGGGGTAACTGGTGCAGACCTAGATGAGACGACTTACCCGGACACTGATTTCTCTGCAAAGCTGGAAATTGTCCTTCCGTGTGGATACCTCTTGCATGGAAAAGGCCATAAATGTTTTCTCCTGGGCTTGCACGCTTTCATTCAGACTTATCTGGAGTTTATCTGAAACCCTAGCTGTTCTCTGCTCACTGCCAGGGAATGGTCTTCCATACAGAGCCTAGTGTAGACTGACATCTAGGGCCCAAAGGCAGGGTCACACAGAGGTCAGAGAGCTCTGTGCACACAGGCACATACAGTCCTAGAGAAGGGCTGCTGGCTGTGGGCTGAAGTACCAAGTATGTTCTTTCGTGAAAATGTTGGGGCCCATGGATAATTGCAGTAATCATTAGTGTAACTGAAGTACCTTACTCTGAGCCCCCTGTTGAGATTTACCTTATAAGGAGTAAACAAGCAGAGCAAAGTAAAAGAAATTCGAGGCAACCCACTGCAAATTTTATCTGCCTATGAAATGGTGTGCCAGATTTTGAAAAAATTATTGGCAAGGCTGTGTTAAAAATATCAAGCCTATGCAAAAAATCATCTTCAAAGACCTTCGAATGATTTTTTTGTGCCAATCACATGACTTTTAGTTTTGAATTGAGATTTAGGGGACAGAGAGAGAAAAAAAGGGACCTAATTTGACCTCAAATTGTATGCTTATTATGCTTTTTTGCCTTTAGGTCACCGATAGACCTGTTTTCTAAATCTGAGTGATTTATTCCTTTTACTTCCCGGTTTGGGAAAAGAACTATGGTTTTCTTACTGGCTCCCTATAAAAATAAGCACAATGTAGGAAGATGGTACAGTTTGTGTGTCGTCTTCTTCCAGGTTCCTTCCTGTGTGTTTATAGTTTGGATTCCATCAACTACACCCAGAACCCAAACGCAGACTCATTGTGCCCCAGCCTACCAGTTCCTCCAAGGTAAAAAGCTTTCATATTTTTTTCTTGTCCATCAACAAAAGTCATGGGGTATTTGATGTGCATCTGTTGCTCCTGCAGGTATGGTTGGAAGCACAAAGGAGGTATCTGGTAGAGCCCACAGTCTAGAAAAGGCCAGGAATAAACAAGGAGGGACTCTCTGCAACATATATAATCGACAATGGATTAGGAATCAGGCTACAGAGGGAGAAAAGTCAACAATGAAGATACATATAGTCATAAAAGGACGACACTTGAGCTAGCAGAATTAACATGTGAATTATTACCAATTGAGTGGTTTTATAAAGTAGTTGGTATGTATTTTTTTCTACTCCAAGTATTTTTTTTTTAATATTTTATTTATTCACGAAAGACACACACACAGAGGCAGAGACACAGGCAGAAGGAGAAGCAGGCTCCATGCAGGGAGCCTGACGTGGGACTCGATCCCAAGGCTCCAGGATCACACACCAGGCAGAAGGCGGTGCTAAACCGCTGGGCCACGGGTACTGCCCTACTCCAAGTATTTATTACAAAGTAGAAATTGTTTCCTTTTGTTCTTTTATTACAACCAGACATTGTTAGTCTTTATAACTCTAGATATCTCCATAAGAAACAGACTCATATGGGCAAAACCAAGTGGCCACCACACACATCTTCCCAATGAGGACCGAAAACATGTCCTTCTCAAGGATTCTACTTGTGAACTCCTTCTAGCGTCCGCCGTTCCTATCAACTAGTGTAGTACCTGGCACATAGGAGGCACCTCACAAATATCTGTAGAATAAAGCTATAATGATGAAGCAGGAATTATATGGCCATAGGAAGAGGCTCACATTTGAGCCATTGAGAGCATAACCAGGAAAATACAACTGCTAATCATTGCCACTGTCAGGATGCTGAGATGTTCTGCAGGAGGACTTGGATTTATTTTGCATTACCATTCTTTAAAGTTTGTAAATATGTTTACAATGAATGAGACCTCTGCAAAATCCCTGAGAAGTAATGATAATTCAAGTAGAATAAGGTATTATGTCAGCGGTCTCATATAGTGTCTATCAAACTCTTTTTGGTTGGACCCACAGTAAGAACTGTATTGCATCACCACCCAGTGCTGTGTACCTATACCTTCATACCTACTTAGGAGTATAAAACAGAAATAGAAATGTCACACAACAAGATTTCTCCTTACTGCATCTGATTTGTACTAATAGTTCCAACTCAATTTCACTTTTTTTAAAACTGTAATTTATTTCATAAGCTAATGCATTTGTAAGTATAGCTTGAAAAATGCTGATCTAGCAGGTGCTTAAAACACTCGGGTAGATTGTAGTTACACAGGAGGGAGGAAAAATATAGTTAACCGTTCTCCTGGCATTCTTTTCTAAAATAAATACTTTGTGTGACAAGTAACTGAAAGAGGAGAGAAGTCATTTGCATAGGAGAGTATCCATTGTATATTTACCCATTGTATCTTATTTTTTAAATTCTGAGTTTTGTCAGATATCCTAAACATAGTTCAATGAAACATAACTAAATCCAAAATAAATAAACTATAGTGTTGTAGTAAGTTAAAGGAAAATTATTTAACAGTTTGAAGAGAAGGTTTTTTTTTTAAACCTTCTACCATTTGACCATCTTCCTATTCCCCCTCCCCCAGACCCGGGCCACCACCATTCTCTCTGCATCTGTGAAATTGACTCTTTTAGATTCCACATATAAGTGGGGTCATATAGTATTTGTCTTTTGAGAAAGATGTTTTTAAGGAACACAATTCATAACTGTGCCTGCAGAGGGAATTGAAAGAGGATGGGATTTTTTTCAGGTTGCAACTTAACCAGAGGTAGATAAATTCTTCCTACTATAAGTGGATTGGCCGCTGTAATTCCCTGGAAAGCTTATTATCTTGATGTTGCTGATGATAATGGCGAACATTTATTAAGCCTTTTGGTACTTGCAGGTCCTTTTCAAGCTCTTGACATATATTCATTTATCTGTACATCACAAATCCTACTGTGCTCTAGGCATTGTTTTCATCCCAATTTTGCAGTAGAAAGAACTGATGCAGGGACAGGTTAAGATGACACAAGCAGCCTGTGGAAGAGTTGGCATGCAAACCTGAACAGTGTCCATGTTAGTTTCTATAATCCAAAATCAACAGTCAAGGCTTCGTTGGTTTTATTTTGCCTGGCAAATGGCTTCCTTGGGCTCACACCAAGATGGGGGTGCAGGGAGCCCTGTAGCATGTGTCCCAGGGTCCCCATCTTTCTACCTGCCACGGCCTGTCCTAGGTCTTTCACCCCCGAAATGCAGACTTTTTTCACGGAAAGTCAAGCCTGTTGACTGGCCTTTCTTGGACAGAGTGAGGGAGAAAGAAATAGCCTTGAGGGCTCCATTTCCTTTCCCTACACAAGCAAGAGTTTGTTTTAAGATGGAAATTATCATATTTATCATGGAAGAGCAGTGCCAAGAGTAAAAGCTTGAAATCATGAGAAGTGTGGCCATAGGGCCAAAGAACATTTTCTAAATACCCCTATTGACTAAACCAATTGTTTGTTCTCCCTCTGTCGATCACATGAGGTGTAACGTACCCTTTTAGAGCAGTGGTTGGATATCAAGAAAGTTTGTGTCCCAAGGTATGAGCTTTTAACAGTAGTGAAAAAATACTGCAGAAGATAACAAGCAAGCATATCTTTTTCCCTTTGGGGTTCAACATAATATTGTATTTTGAGTTCCCGATGTAAAATCTAAAAGGCTTAGTTTTTTCCATCCAGTAAGTTCTAGTCCTAGCCTTCCTAATGGGTGCCCATGCATGTCACTGCATTGTTTGCTCAAATGAATTCCAACAGCGCCATCTAAATATACAGTCAGCTCTTCGAATTACTTCCTGCAAATGTGAGTGGCTTCACTGGTGGGGAGAGAAAAAGCAGAAGTGGGGAGGAAACCACAATCTGTGGCCCAAAGTCCTATCTCCTGCCCCAACTAATGAAGTGCTCAATGGGCAACTAGTCAACCACACACCAGGGATGACCCACATTTGACATGCTTCTTTGTGTCACCCTCAGGGCTGAGATGGGCCATACTTTACCAACAGAGGGTTGTAAAATGCCTGAAAAGCATCATCTTAACAATGTTGACAAAATTAAGGTCTTATGGCGAATTGTGTTTAGGGAAAAACAAAATGATGTTAAGTTTATATCTGACCAGTATTTTTCAGAAATACTAATTGAAAGCTCAAAAAACATTTGCTCTAGTGACAAGTCAGATTCACTGGTGTGAAGACTATTTTGTAATAGAAGAGAAAAAGAAACTAGAGGTTTAAAACTTGCAGAGCAGGAGGTAAAAATTACCACTCTACAAGTGGTAAGAAAATTAACTGAAAAACTATAAATGACAAGAGAACTTACTTATGTGGTAGGAAACACAATTAATATACTGAAATCTGCAGCATTAATACATTTTTAAAGACAGCTTTTACCACAGTGAGAAAAAATACAGACAAAAACGAAGTAGGTACTTGAGTGCCTAGAGACAAATTTAATAAGAAATGTACAAGAACCATAAAAAGAACACTTTAATATGTTCCTGAGCTACAAGGAAAACTTAAAAGAGAAAGACAGTGTTGTTGACAGTATGACTCAACATTATAAAGATGTCATTTCTCCCTAAATTGAGCTATAAATTTATCAAGATCACAAACAAAACAGAATTTTTTTTCAGTAACTAGATTAGCTGATTTTAAAATTTGTAAAGAATTTTTTTAAAAAGCCAAAAAAATCGAATGAGAAAAACAACATAGATTGCCTTTCAATTTTTTTTGCCTTTCAATTTTTAAAACATATTATATTATAAAGTTTAATAATTAAAATACTGAATAATTAAAATAACTGAACTAATGTGAGCTCACTCCTTGGTGAGTCACAGATACAAACTACACCAGGTGAGTTGTTGCACAAAGGAAATTTTATTCGCCAAAAATAAGGAGATCACGGAGAATAGATTCCAAAGCCCTGACTCCCCGAACAAGGGTGAATGGGTTCCTTCTACTTACAGTTAGGATCAATATTTAGAAAGGTTAGCCTCGTCCCCATATGTAGAGGCAGGCATGAGGTGGCACATGTGTCTTGAGGAAATGTGCCTGTACACACATTGTATATTATGTAAATAAGGCTTATGCTTCTCTTTGAGTGGAGATTTTAGTATTACAATTAGGTAAATGTAACAGTCACTCCATGGGTCACTCTGTGGTTCATCTGCACAGGTATGAGTTGGGGTTAAGCTCAAACAGGTCTGAGTGGCCTGGGTCAGGGCGGTATTATTGCTTGAGGGGCACTTTTGGTTTCCATCAGAAGATGCTGATGCCCCTCAGGTCTTTTGCCTAAGTTAAGAGATAGGCTGGAAAGAGTTTAAGGGGAAATGTGGTACAAAACTCATTGGGTTCAAGCAGGCTGGCACTATAGGTCACATCTTGGGGTCTAGCTGGTGATAGCACTAGTTCATGCATAGAAAGATCAACGGAAGAGGGATCCCTGGGTGGCGCAGCGGTTTAGCGCCTGCCTTTGGCCCAGGGCGCGATCCTGGAGACCCGGGATTGAATCCCATGTCGGGCTCCCGGTGCATGGAGCCTGCTTCTCCCTCTGCCTGTGTCTCTGCCTCTCTCTCTCTCTCTCTCTCTCTCTCTATTTCTGTGACTATCATACATAAATAAATAAAAGAAAGAAAGAAAGAAAGAAAGAAAGAAAGAAAGAAAGAAAGATCAATGGAAGATACTAGATAATCCAGGAATAGACCCAGATGCTTTCAGAAATTTAGCACATGATAAAAGTGGCATTTCAAATCAGTGACAAAATGATAGGCTATTGAACAAGTAGTGTTGGGACAACTGGACAGACATCCAAGGGAACAGCTGGATCTATGCCTCATGCTTTAAATTAATAAATTCCAAATGGATGAAAGATTTTATTTTTTAAATTAATTAATTTTTTTAGAGGAGGGCAGGGAGAGGGAGAGAGAATCTCAAACAAGCCATACCCAGTAAAGCTCGACACAGGGTTCAATCCCACAACCCTGAGATCATGACCTGAGCCGAAATCAAGAGCTGGATGCTTAACCGACTAAACCACCCAGGAACCCCAAATGGATTAAAGATTTTAACGTATAAAGTGAAACTAGAAAGTATTAGAAGCCATGGGAAAATTTTTTCCATAACCTGAAAGCAAGGAAAACTTCTATGACTTAAAACTCAGAAGACATAAAATAAAAAATTGATAAATTTGGCCACATTAGAAATAAACATTTCTGCCTGACAAAACACTAGAAGCAAAATAAACAGGCAAACAAATTGCAATTCATAAAAAAGGATTAGTTTTTCTAATTTATAAAATATCTTGCTAATCCACCTTTTAAAAGACCAGTAATATCTCAGTTTAAAAATGAGATTAAAATATAAATAGATGCTTTAAAGAAAAAGCACAGTGTTGTTTAAACATATTAAAAGAGGCCAGACTTCCTTATGATAGGGGAAATTCTTTTTTTTTTTTAAGATTTTATTTATTCATGAGAGACACAGGCAGAGACAGGCAGAGGGAGAAGCAGGCTCGCTGCAGGGAGCCCGATGCAGGACTCGATCCCAGGACCCCGGAATACAACCTGAGCCAAAGGTAGATGCTCAACCACTGAGCCACTTGGGCATCCCGATAGGGGAAATACTGTATAAGAATTTTTTTTCACACTTTCGATGCTTAGATGACAGCATCTAAAGTTGGATAATGTTTTGTACTGGCAAAGGTGTAGGGAAGTAGACACTTTCATACATTTCTGAGGCTGGGATCTAAGGAGGGCAATGCATCAGTATTCATCAGTGATCAATGTATATACCTTTAAATCAAGCATCTCTACTTCTAAAAAATTTTTTTTAAGTTTATTTATTTAACTAATCTCAACTCTCAATGTAGGGCTCAAACTCATGACTCAGATCTGGAGTTGTGTGCCTTTCCAACTGAGTCAGACAGGCACCTCTAATCTACAGGTACACTTATACTGCTATGAAGTGACATTTGTGCAGAATTTTTCACTGCAATGTTTGTAATAGCAGAAGAGTTAAAACCATCTATATGGCTTGTCGGTAGCAGGCTGCTTACATAAAGTAACGCTTTTTAGCTATCCACTTAATAAGAGACGATTAAGCTAGAAATTACAGAGAATGTTCTCAGTCTGAGAAAGAGCATCTCTAATAAATCTACAATTAATGTTATACTTAATGGTGAACTACTGAATGCTTTCCTATCTAAGATTAGAACAAAGCAGGGGTATCTGCTCTGAGCACTTCCATTCAGCATTGTAAAGGAGGTCCTAGGAATTGCAAAAGAAAGGAAGGAAAAGAAATAGAAAAGAAGAAATAGAAAAGAAGTGAAATCATCTGCATTTACAGATGACCTAATTGCTTGTATAGAAAATCCAAAGGAATCTACAAAGTAACTACTAAGTGAATTTAGCAAAATTGGGAGATACATGGTCAAATTGCATTTCTATGCATTTGCAACAATTAGGAAATAACTGTTAAAGTCCATCTTTAACAACATCAAAAAGTATAGAATAACTAGGAAGAAATTTAATGGAAGATTTCAACTGAAAACTTTAAGACCTTTCTGAAATTAAAGAACTCCAAAATAAGTGGAGAGATAACCTTATTCATAAATTGGAAGTTTTAATATTGTTAGGATGTCATTTCTCCCCAAATTGTCCTACAGATTCAGTGTAGTGCCAACATTTTTTTTTTAAGAAATTGACAAGTTCATTCTAAAAACAACAACAACAACAACAACAACAACAACAAACACAGAAAAGCAAAATCTGGAGTCACATACATACAAACTTCTTGAAGAACAAAGTCGGAGGGCTCATACCACCTGGTTTTAATAGTTACTAAGAAAGAGTGGTTAAGACAATGTGGTATTAAAAAACAAAGTTCAACGGAATACATTTGAAGATCTAGTTGGCCTCATTGAAAGACTCCTGAATCAGACCGCATTCGCCCCGCAGGTAAGGGACAGCCCTGGGATGGTGTATAAACTGGGAGGTTTTTATAGGAAGGAAGAAGGGATAAGAAAGTAATTAGAAGAAGGAAAGACTTGTTCTAGGCAAGATGGCTTTCCCTTAGGGGAAAAGCGAGGGGTCTTATCATGCAGATGACCTCATCCACTCCGGTGCTAATTGAAAAATTCTTAGCTGACTGCTTAAGACTACATTTCTGGGAGAGGTTGAAAGAGCAATTAGACTAGGTATTAAGCCCTGGTTTGGGAACTTGGTCGAAGTGACACCAGTTGGGGCCTGTGGTACAATTACCCCATTTTGATCAGACTTTCCAAGTAACTGAGAGACGTGATCAGATTTTAAGGCATTAGTGCCATTCTCAGCCACCGCTCTGAAGTTCGTGTGGTTTTTGTTTTTCCCTTTGTGTGGTATCCATAGGTCATGACATTTTTGCCTGACCTCTGTGATATTCACCGGTCATGGTTTCAGATGTACATTCTTTAATTGGGTCATTTTCTTTGTTCCTTAAACATTCCAGTTTTAGGGAGATCATTGGCTTGGTGTTTAGTGGCTGAGATCATGGATGTAAAGCTTTTGAGAGAATACAACACCCCGGAGACATTGTTATGATGACTATAAACAGGATCATTCCCAGAGTTTGGAGTGCACTTTAGAGCCATGGCCCCAAGACCCTATGGAAAGAGTTACCTTTTTTAAGCCAATTGATTTGTTCTGGGATTTTATGTAATTGAGTTTCAATTTCGTCAGAAGTGTTAATCCAGGCACAGCAGAGACATCTCCTTGCTCAGCTAAAAGAGAATCAAGAGCTATTCTAATATCAAGGACAACTTTGGCTAGAGAGTCTAAGGCTATTTGTTGGTCTGCTATTGTTTTAATAGCATATTTTGCAATAATTTTAAGAATTAAGGGAAAGTTTTCAATCATAGCCTCAGGCAAGCCCTAACCAAGGAAGCAGGGATCTGCCCTAAGGAGTGAAAACTGAATCATGAAACCCTCCCTGGTAGGTCAATGTAAATGAACTGTAAATCTAATTTAAGGTGAGCCAACCAATTAGATGTCTTATTTTATTTGTGAAATGTTAGGGGCACGCTTAGGTTTTCTCCTAGCCTGAAGTAAGTGGCTACCCCCACTTAATAATGATCAGGGAGAAAGAGATAAGGATGTTATCTTTCTAGGCCAGTGCCAGAGTAAAAGAAAGGAAAAGAAGGAAAGGGAGTTTTATGTTTAGATAAAGTATGAAGTCTAAACCTGGTGTCTCACACGGAAGCGGTCCACCTCGAGGTCAGCTATGTCCCATCCTCATCAGCTGGATGTAGAGGAATCCAGTGTGTACACAAGATCAGTGTCAGGTGGAGCCTCTGTTAGCCATGAGTTGTGTCCCCAAGGTTCTGTTCTTTCAGTTTTATAACCATGTCAGTGGCCAGGAGCACTTGGTAAGGTCCCTTCCCACAGGGCTCAAGAGCTTTCTTTTTAACAATGATGTTTCCAAAACATCCAGTCATCAGGTTGCAGGCTGGGACCAACAGGATCCTTTGAACTTGAGGTCAAGGAAAGCATGTTGAACCTGTCCATGGTAGGCTTTAGCATAAGACTTACTTACAGTAGCTCCTCAGACTAGCATGGGACAGGGTCAGCAGAAAGTGGTTTTCTGATAGAATTCCACAGCATTTGCAAGGTTTTGTTAAGGTTTGTATGATTGGCTCAGTGCTGCAGTGCTTTGATCCCTGGAGACCAGGAAAGATATACCCCAAGTGGGAAACATACTTCCTAACCAGTTCTTTGCTTTGGGTGGGGGGCGGCATCAGCCTTGCAGCAGGAGAAAGCTTCAGCCCATCTGGAAAACACACCTACAGTAAGAGGAACATACTGATAACCCTACTAGGTAGCAGTGAATGAAGTCCAGCTGGAGATGTTCAAAGGATCCCGAGGGAGGGGCTTTGAGGAACTCTGGGAGAAAAACGAAATTAAAAAGTTTTTCTTTTTTTTTAAAGATTTTTTTGTTTATTTATTCATGAGAGACACAGAGAGAGAGAGAGGCAGAGACACAGGCAGAGGGAGAAGCAGGCTCCATGCAGGGAGCCCGACGTGGGACTCGATCCTGGGTCTCCAGGATCACGCCCTGGGCCCAAGGTAGCGCTAAACCAATGAGCCACCTGGGCTGCCCTAAAAAAGTTTTTCCAGAACTGTAGACCAGACAGGTCAGACATTGATGGTAAATGGTTTTCATTATCCTAGAGAAGTTTCCCCAACAATGTGTATTTATAATATGATTCATCCGAAACACACCGTGGTGGGTGAAGGAATGCAAAAATTGAAAAATGGGGTTTGTCAGGGAGTCAGGAAGAACGAAGTTACAGTCTTGGGTTTTCCATAGCCCCAAGTATACAATTTATACCTACTGTTGACTCATCTTAATTTCTCCAAATTAAGAGCAGACCCTTGTCATGTTACAAGGACATTTATCCTCGTATAGACTTAAGCAGAAAAGTCTTTATCCACAGGTGACACAATCTTACAATATTAAGGAGGAAAAAAAAATATTAAGGAGGCTTAGTATTACTTATTTGACAATTTCTTCCCTGTAACTTACGTATCAAACCTAACTAATTTAACAGATTTTTGGAATATTCTAGGTCAAAGACTTTATTTAGAATTTGATTTGGGGAAGTTTGTCAAAAATATCAAAGAAAGGGGACACCTGGGTGGCTCAGCAGTTGAACGTCTGCCTTTGGCCCAGGGCGTGATCTTGGAGTCCTGGGATCAAGTCCTACCCACATCGGGCTCCCCGCATGGAGCCTGCTTCTTCCTCTGCCTGTGTCTCTGCCTCTCTCTCTCTCTCAATCTCTCTTTCATGAATAAATAAAAACTTAAAAAAAATCAAAAAGTTTTGAAGCACTTGCCTAAATAGGATCATAGATCATTATGAAACTTAATATTTAAAACATAAAGAAATTTTCATAGTTTGATCAAAGCAGACCAGAAGTCCAAGAAAATTTTGTTTTTTTAACAGAAACAAATTCTAATTTTGCACGAGCTTACTTGATATTAAAACTTATTTTTTAAAATAAATTCATTTTACATCTGAAACTAATGATACACTGTATGTTAGCTAATTGAATTTATTTTTTTTTAGCTAATTGAATTTAAGTAAAATAAGAAAAAAATTCATTTTAATTTTAACCAGCTTGACTACAAATCAGAATTCCTCTTCAGAGATTCATTTTCCACAAAGGTTCTACAACTTATCTACATTCTGATTTTGTCCCGTTTTTCTTCTTTAAACAACTACCCTCATTTTAGGATAAAATTACTTTTTTCCCCCCTTAACAAAAAATACATCTCCATTTCTCACACCTTTTTCCCCACTGAAAATACATCTACTTTCTGGCATATGGAGATATTTCTCTTTTTATTTTTAGTAGTTTCAATTGCATATATTAATTAGAATTCTTAACGCCTAGAAACCATAATTTCTCATGAAAACTAGGAAGTAAGCAACTGTGAATGGTCTGTCATACTAGCGTCTTTTAAAATTGCAAATTTTTGAATAACATTTCAAAAGCAAAAAAAAAAAGTCCTACAAGCATATGCCTTTTGAAATTTTCCCATGTAGCATTGACATATCCAAATATTTTTTTAATTTCTCTGTAATGAGAAGCTAAAAGTAGATAAATCTATGTTTAGCAATTAGTGTATTAGTATTTTTCTTATTTGGAAATGATCTAGGTATTTAATGAATTTAACTTACCATTTAACCTAACTCAGCAAAACTTTAAGGTTTTAGGTCACAAAAAAAAAAAATTGAGAAGACTATTTAAACAGACCTATATATTGCCAAAAAGTTCATTTATAAACGTCTGTCTTGCTTACATCTATTTACTTGTCCTTAATAATTATGTTAGATTACCTACAAAAACTTCATTAAACATTAGACAAAGTCAGTCATTATCCTAAGCTATTTTTTTTGACAGCTTTCACAAGCATTGACATGAGTTTATTAGGCTAATAAACTCAGGTAGAGTAAGAGTCTTATATTTAATCTTGAGGTCTGTTTTAGTTAAACCATCAACCTTAAATTAGCTTTCATATCAAATATTTTTCCAGATCACATGAACTTGAAAAATATTTGGGTTTCTAGTCTCATTTCAGAATGGCCAAACCTTACAAGCACTTGCCTTCAAGCTATATAAATAGAGCTCTTTTACAGATTCATTTCAGCAATGCCATCTGGAGGGGGAAAATACCATGTAACTACAACATAAGTATATATACGTATGTGTGTAGCCGGGCCACAGGGGTGCAGGAGCACCTGGCTCCAGGGGGCCAAGCCGACCAGGGTGAGCCACTCCCTGCCAACAAAACCCAAAGGCAGAGAGACCAGTGGTGGTGAAACAAGAAAGGAATTTCTTTCAGTGAGGTCGACACCTGGAAGGCAGTGGTTGAGTGTCCCAGTCTGTCTCCAAAGTGCCAAAAATACTTCCTGGTTTTATAGAAGGAAAATATGGGCCAAAGGTCGGTGGGTAGGTGCAGGTGGGCAACAAAGGTCAAACCCGTCGCTGCTTCAGGGACAGTCACACCAGTTCTTGCAGGCCCTGGGCAGTCCTTACTGCTTGAGGGGTAGTTTCAGTTCCATCTGGCAAATCTTGCCCGTGGGGTCATTTGCCTGAGTTCAGAGATAAACTGGAAAGAACTTAATCTGTTGAAAAATACAGACTGAAGTCACAAAACAAGGCAGTTGAACTCTTTCACTTGACACACATGAACATTCAGAGACACAGAAAACTTAAATTTCTATTGTAAAATTGCCTGCCATGAAATAGGTACAAAATTAACTAGTTATAAAAGTTGGATCTGAGTTTGTTTTTCCGGTAGGTGGGATAAGTTAAGCTGAACAGTCTAGATGACTGAAGCTTTTAAGAATGTATTTGTGGAGGGTCACCTGGGTGGCTCAGCGGTTGAGCGTCTGCCTTTGGCTCAGGTGGTGATCCCAGGTCCTGGGGTCAAGTCTTTGCCTTGGTCTCTGCCTCTCTCTCTCTCTGTGTGTGTCTCTCATGAATAAATAAATAAGTCTGCTGTCGGGGGTTGGGGGGTGGAATATATTTGTGGAGAAGACACTGAAGAGGAGTTATTTGTCCTTGGCAAGTCAAGTTCCAAATGACCTTTTCCCCTTTTGATTTTTCTTGATAAGAATACCTCCCTGAAAACCGCACTCTAGAGAGCTGGGCTGCACAAGCCCTGGAGAACACCGGACAGAGCACAGAACAAGTGCAGGAAAACAGCGCATGCGCCCTCTAGCATGACTTGGGTCCCCTTACTGCCAGAAGTTTTACACTTACCAGCCTTTGGAGATAAACAGGGGAGGTTTGGGGATTGGTAAAAAGGATTGGTGGTCTTTGAATTGTTTCTGGAGCCACACTTCTGGTCCTATAAAGACTAGATTTGTTAAACCAGGAGAGTTATTTTCAATCCCTCAGAGAATTGGGCTCCACCTGACTGATAATCAGGGACTGACACACCTCTCCACCTGTGGGAATATCTTCTTTCCCTCTGGATACCTTTAGTTTGGAGGGAGAAGACCTAAAAAAAAAAAAAAAAAAAAAATCCTCTTAGTGTCTAAATATCAACTTCCATTGTGACCAAATTTCTGATTCTGGAGTTATTAAGTCCTTTCAAATATCTTGTCGGGTTCCAGCCAGGACAAACAGTGAATATTTTTGGTGGTCTTAGAGAACCTCATGGACCCAACAGTTATCCTTGAGGAGGGTTTGATAAAAGATTGCATCTTTGCAAGATCTAGAGTCATTGTCGAAGATAGCTAAAGAAAGAAGCAACCACCTGCATGTCCCAGACAGAAAGAAAGCCAAGCCTCATTCTTAAGACACAAAAGGAAACTATCAAGGAGATAGTTATTCTCAGGACAGAAAGACTCAATAACCCAAGCTCTGTGTGTGGAAAGGAAGGGACAATGAATTTTTATTCCCCTCTCTGAACTGGGTTCAAGAGATAATCTCCTTATAATCACTCTTGAGGATCCTCCCAGGGCTTAAGAAATGCTTTAACGACAGCCCTTAGTTCGACCTTTAAGCCAGGAGTGAGAGATACCTGAAGAGGATCACCAGTAGCCTGGAATGGTCCTATTGCAAGAGGTCACAATTAAGTTAATAGTCTCCTCAGAACAGAGAGGCAGGTCAGCCTGGGGCTCACTAGGATTAGTACTCGGATCAAGGGTAGAGCTGAGCAGTACGAGCTACAGCAGTCTTATGGTCTCACTTTTAGTACCTTTTCTCTTTTTTCTTTAGCTTTTTATAGTAAATCTTCTAACGAAACTATTTTGGAATTTGGAAACCTTTTGGAGGCTTCTGCATGCCAGTTAAAACAGGTGTCCCATTCTATTTAATTTGGGAGCTCCTGCTTCTAAGGGCACTTCTTAAATGAGTGGATCTTGTGGAATTGGAACATTCCCCATAATGGCCATTGCAGTTCTACGTTATTTTTGGTAAAAATTTTTTTCTCTTGCTGGACACTTGCAACTTCTGGAACTTCTGGAACTGTAGTTCTTAGGCATGATGAGATAAGCAGGTGTGCAGCGCCCAAAGATGGCAGGTTCGGCTATCTGGATGCAAAGGATCCCGTTCCCTTTAGTTAGGCCTTTGGGTTTCCCAGAGCCAGAGTAATACCTATGAGGGACTTGCTACTGGCTTGGAGATTGTGTTTTATAGTGTGCCTCGTTGCACAGAAGTTTTCTTGAGGTTGGCAGGGTGACCTAGTCTCAGTCTCACCTGTTCCATGACCAGGCACCCTGACTCAGAAGTTTTTGAGTTAGATGACAAGCGCTCTAATAGTTCTTAAATGCTCCACCCATGCCCACTGATTTTTGTGCCATTTTGGCCTCCATGATCCCCGCTAGCAAAAGCCTATATTTATATAAAACGAGATACACAAACGTGTACCTCAACAGACCAGCAGTAACCAAAACATGGCACTGCAGATTGGCCGAGAGAAGGCTTTGCATACCAGCAGCCGTCCCCCGTGGGGACTGGCGCAGCAGACTGCGTTCAGGGAGACTGTGGGCAGGACCCGAGAAGGGATGCCAACTCGGAATTGCAGACTGTACCAGGAGGTACAGAGACTGTAAGGCCTGGTGCCCTGTCAGAGCCTCCTGTTAGTCCAGACAGACCTGTTCACCCTGGACTGGAAAGCCAGTTAGATCAGTAGCTTGAACACAATGAGCACAGCTAAACCTGGGGGGAACTCACCAATGGCCCTCGGAAATGGGAAGAAAAACAGAGAAATCAGAAGGCCTTGTAGGGTGCCACAGCTGTTTCCCTTCCCCAAAGGCGGTCAGAAGTTAGCTTCGAATCCCTATGTTGCCACCAAATCTGTGAAAAAGCAATTTCACCAAGTCAATTGGAAGATGTAATTGGCTTTGTTTAATGATTCATGAACCAGACAGCACCCCACTCAGCAAGTACAGGGGAGCTCTGGGGAGTTGGACAAATGGAAGAGAGGGCAGGGCAGGGAAGTTATTAGCCAAAGGAAAGGTTGCTTTCCCTTGGGGGCAGAGCAGCTATCATGGAGATTATCTCATCTTCTTCTGGGGCAGGGAGAGGGCCCATGTGGCAGGTTCATTGGCACCCATCAGGCAATTCGTGGGGAGCTTTTCACCCTCTGCCTATGTCTCTGCCTCTCTCTGTGTGTCTCTCCTGAATAAATAAATAAAATCTTCTTTAAAAAAAGACACCACTAAGAAAATGAAAAGAAAAAAAATTAACAGACTGGAAGAAAATATTCACAACACATATATATGACAAATGCTTAAATCCAGAATAGATAAGAAGTTCCTTTAAATCAGGGTCTACGGGATCCTGGGTGGTGCAACGGTTTAGCGCCTGACTTTGGCCCAGGGCGTGATCCTGGAGACCCAGGATCGAATCCCACGTCCGGCTCCCGGTGCATGGAGCCTGCTTCTCCCTCTGCCTGTGTCTCTGCCTCTCTCTCTCTCTCTCTCTCTCTCTCTGTGTGTGACTATTATAAATAAATAAAAATTTAAAAAAATAAATAAATAAATAAATCAGGGTCTACAACATTTTTCTATAAAAAGGTCATATAGGGCAGCCCAGGGGGCTCAGCGTTTTAGCGCCACCTTGAGCCCAGGGCGTGATCCTGGAGATCCTACAAGTCCCACGTCGGGTTCCCTGTATGGAGCCTGCTTCTCCCTCTGCCTGTGTCTCTGCCTCTCTCTCTCTCTCTCTCTGTCTCTCTCTCTCTCCCCCTGTGTCTGTCATGAATAAATAAATAAAATCTTAAAACAATTAAAAGGTCATATAGTAACTATTTTAGGCTTTGTGGATGGTATCATCTCAGTGGCAACTACTTAACTTTGCCAGTCTAGAGCAAAAGCAGCCACAGAAAATACATCAACAGATGAGTTATGCTGTGTTCCTATAAGGCGTCATGTACCAACACAAATGGTGGGCCAAATTTTGCCGGCCCTTGCTTCAAATCAATAACAAAAAAGACAAGCAGTCCAATAAAACCAGGCAAAAGACTTGAACAGGTACTACTCAAAAGATCTACAGAAAGCCAGTATGTACATGAAAAGACAGTTAACATCATTAGCCATCAAGAAAAGGCCAATTAAAACCATAATGAGATATCACTGTGCTCTTACTGGAAGGGCTACCATTTTAAAACGGAGCATCGCCAAATGCTAGTGAGAATGTGGGACAACTCCAACTCTCATACAGCCACTTTGGGAAAAGTTTCATGTTTCTTACAAAGCTAAGCACACATTTACCATACAACCTAGCAATTCTCCTTTTAGGTATTTACTTGAAAAAAATTGAAAATGTACATCAATAAGAAGACATATAGAAATTTTGATAGCAGCTTTTCTTTTAATAGCCCCAAACTGGAAACAACTTGGGTAGCAATCAACAAAAGAGCAAATGACAATACAGTCATACAGTGGAATAGTACTCAGCAATTAAAAGGAATAATTTAATGAAAAAAAGGGGGAAAAAAGGAATGATCTAATGATACACATCACAGCTAAGAGGAGGAAAATAGTAAATGGGAATATACAACAGTCAAAAGTAGTTTATAGTTCTAGAAATCGGGTTAATAGTGGAGACTGATCAGATGGGGTTTAAGGGTACTTGTCTTTCTCTGACTGACTTATTTCACTTGGCATAATAACCTCTAGGTCCATCTGTGTTGTCACAAATGGCAAGATGTCATTCTTTTTATGGCTGAGTAATGTTCCATTGTTTAAATATACCACCTCTTCTTTATCCATCTATTGATGGATGCTTGGGTTGCTTCCATATTTGGCTATTGTAAATAATGCTGCAAAAACGTAGGGGTGTATGTATCTTTTCAAATTAGCATTTTTGTTTTTTGAGGCACAAATATCCAATAGTGGAATTACTGGATTATATGGTAATTCTATGTTTAATTTTGTGAGGGATCTCCATACTGTCTCTCACAGTAGCCGTACCTAATTTGCATTCCTACCAACAGTGCACAAGGGGTTCTTTTCCTCCATATCCTCACCAACATTTGTTATTTCTTGTCTTTTGATTCTAACCATTCTGAAAGGGGTAAGTTAATATTTCACTGTGGTTTTGGTTTGCATTTCTTTAATGATTAGTGACGTTGAACATCTTTTCCTGTGTCTTGGCCATCTGTATGTCTTCTTTAGAAAACTGCTCACGGATCCCTGGGTGGCGCAGCGGTTTGGCGCCTGCCTTTGGCCCAGGGCGCGATCCTGGAGACCCAGGATCAAATCCCACATCGGGCTCCCGGTGCATGGAGCCTGTTTCTCCCTCTGCCTGTGCCTCTGCCTCTCTGTGTGTGTGTGTGTGTGACTATCATAAATAAATTAAAAAAAAAAAAAAGAAAACTGCTCAGGTCTTCTGCCCATTTTTTAATTTGATTACTTGGCTTTTTGGTGTTGAATAAGTTCTTTATATATTTTGGATACTAACCCCTTATGAGATATGTTATTTGCAAATATCTTCTCCCATTCAGTAGGTTGCCTTTTTGTTTTGTTGGTGACTTCCTTCACTATGCAGAAGCTTTTTATTTTGTGTAGTCCCAATTGTTGATATTTGCTTTGTTTCCCTTACCTAAGGAAACATATCTAGAAAAATGTTGTTAAGGCCATGGTCAAAGAAACTCTGTCTTTTTCTTTCAGTAGTTTTATGGCTTTATGTCTCACAATTAGGTCTTTAATCCATTTTGAGTTTACTTTTATCTGTGGTGTTAGAAAGTGGTCCAGTTTCATTCTTTTGCTTATAGCTGTTCAGTTTTCCCAGCACCATTTATCGAGACACTGCCTTTTTTCTGTTGTATATTCTTCCCTCTTTAGTCATAGATTAATTAACCACAAAAGTATGGATTTATTTCTGGGCTCTCTGTTCTCTTGATCTGTGTGTCTATTTTTGTGCCAATACTGTACTGTTTGGATTACTACACATTTGTAGTATTTCTTGAAATCTAGGATTGTGATACCTCCTGCTTTGTTCTTCTTTCTCAAGATTGCTTTGGCAATTCAAGGTCCTTTGTGGTTCTATACACACTTTAGGATTATTTGTTTTAGTTCTGTGGCAAATGCTATTGGTATTTTGATAGGGATTACACTGAATCTATAGATTTCTTTGGGTAGTATGGACATTTTAACAATATTAACTCTCCTGGTCCATGAGCATGGAATATCTTTCAATTTGTGTTGTCTTCAACTTCTTTCATCAATACTTTATACTTTTCAAAGATTAGATCTTTTACTTCCTTGGTTAATTTCTAGATATTTTATTCTTTTTGGTGAAGTTGTAAATGAGATTGTTTTCTTAATTTCTCTTTCTCTTACTTTCTTTCTGTCTCTTTAAATTTATTCAGTGGAGCTAGTTTTGTTTTTTTGTTTTTTTTCTGTTCCTAAATGAAAACACAGTTCCCAAGACTGCTCTGGTTAGTTTTAAGTAATAATTATGCTGTCACTTTAAGTTATAAGAGATACTTTCCATTCAGTAATTAAAATGTTCAGCCCAATATGATAGACTTCAGATTTGACTGCCAGTTGAAACTTTTCCTTCCCCGGGTTTGGCCAAGAACACATGGGAAGGGGACTGCAATCCTCTCCTCCTCCACTTCCTCCTCCTCCTCACCTTTTCCTCTCACAGTCTACTAAAATAGGCTTCTGACTCTCAGGTTGGCACAGCAAAAGTGAAGAGGAATAAGAGGGAATAGGAGCACTTTTATTTGTCTGATACTAGTACCAGTTTGCTGGGTGTGGGAGATGTTCCAGCCAGCTTTCTCCCATGGACACATTTTGGGTTCTTTGGAGACTCCCCATCGCTCTGGCTCTCTCAGCTCCAGTGTTCTTCATGTGGTCAAATGCATCTCTTCTCTGGCTGGTCATTTGCTAAGTTCCCTGGACCTGGGACATTAAGCAGCCACTTCTATCCTCTTTCTGCTAAGGGCCCCACAGTTTTCCATGTAGCTTTCTTGAACATTAAGGACACTAGCCTCCACTTCTCAGGGCTCAGACCTTAACCACCCATGGGGTCATCTAAGCCCTCTGAGTTTTCTAGGAAACACTTCTCAAGTGACTCAGGAGTGGTAACCCTCACCCTCTCTCCCTTGGGAACAGGAATGGATTCACATGAAAATTCTCTCTCTCAAAAAATAAAAACAAAACAAATGAAAAGCTTTTTAGAACTGTTCTTTGACATGATTCAGTGTACCTATCAATACCTGTACAGAGTCAACTTTACTGTATCCAAATAAAAAATGAAATCAACCAAGGTATCAAGAATGCAGACTTGACACATGAATTTAACTTAATACAAATGTGTGACATAACCTCACTGGAGGGGGATGAGAGAAAAGGAGCTGACCTAAGTAACTTTGGAAAACAGCTTTGTGACTAAATACTGTGAATGAAAAACAAAAATAACTGTACATAAGCACCATGCTCTAGTTGGTAATTTTGTTTCTCACAGGGATACTAATTAGCATTCTGACAGTACTTAGCAGGGTTGATTATAAGGGGACTTAGGATCAGTGACACCTCAGTTGCAATGAGCATACCTAGTACCCAGATATTGGTTTCTAAATACCATTTTCTGAGAATTCCTTGGAGAAATGACTGATTTTTAGGGCTTGGATAAGGAAAATACAAGATAAACATGGCATAATCTTGCAGAACCAAAAAGTGAGGATGTGCCCACAGAAACAAAAAAAGGTGGGGCATGTCAAATTACCCAGGGACCAACCTGAAAGACCTCCTAGTGTCCAAAGCTGGAACGATTGGAGCAATAGAATAAATAACAATCATTTAACCTAAATCATATAACCTAAAGAATAAAGTAAATATCCATGATTGGATAAATAAATGGGAGGAGGGCACAGCACAGAGGGATAAATCTTTACAGAAAGATTTACTACAAATAGTGTATGTAGATACTTGCCACTTAATTTCCATCCCCCTGAGAGTGAGCTGGGCTTAGTGACTCACTCCCCAAAAATACAGAAAGATAATGACAGTGGAGAAACCTGGTAGATATCAACCACCTTAACAAATGATCAAGTTTAACTTCACCAGTGATGTCATGTTGCTGTCATGTTCCCCAGTATTCTATGAAAAGACAACTTCATCTCTGTGGTGTTCTTCCCCAAACCCATAACTGCAATCTAATTATGAGAAAACATTAGAGACAATTTATCAAATACCAGACCATGAATCTTCAAAAGTGTCAAGGTCATGGGAAACAAAAACTAAGAAATTGTCATAGACCAAAGGCAACTAAGTGCAGCATGGCATCCTGGATTATATTCTAGAAGAGAAGTAAAAGGACATCTGTGAAAAGTGGTAAAATCCAAGTACAGTACCAATGCTAATTTCCTCATTTTCACAAAAGTACTTGGTTATGTTATATAAGATGTTAGGGAAGGTGAGTGAGATATACAAAGGAACTCTCCATAGCATCTTTGCAAGTTTTCAGTGGCTCAAAAATTACTTCAAAATTAGAATTTTTTTCTAAAATGTCCTAATCTCCAACTCCCAACCCTTTTATATTCTCAGTGTGGGTCAGGGGTTTGTGAATAATCTAACCAATTTTCTAACTTTTCTTTCTTTTTTTTTTTTTTTTTTTGGCAAGCCCAGCAAGGTAGGGTCCTACATCTCATTTTAGGGTATAATTTCTATTGTCTTTGAGCTTCAGATGCAAACTTCTGTTTACATTTCCTATTACATTCACATATGTTTTTAAAAGTCTCTAAAATGATATTATGCAGAGGGGCACCTGGCTGGCTCAGTAGGTAGAACATGGGACTCTTGATCTCAGGATTGTGAATTTGAGCCCCACGTTGGGCGTAGAGTTTACTTTAAAAAAAAAAAATTAGGGTCTTCTGGGTGGCTCAGTTGGTTAAGTGGCCAACTCTTGATTTTGGCTCAGGTCCTGATCTCAGGGTCCTGGGATCGAGCCCAGTCTTGGGCTCCATGCTTAGCAGGGAATCTGCTTCAGGATTCTCTCTCTCCACTCCCCCCACCCCTTTGCCCTGCTTATTCACACATGAGCACTCTCTCTGTCTAAATAAATCTTTAAAAAAGAGAGAAAGAATAGAATGATGTATTAGATATCAAAACAATGGCTGCCTGAGAAAAATGTATTTTTCTTCAAAGAGGAAAAACACTGCTATTTCCCATAGTTTATTTGTTCTATTGTACCTTTTGGGATTTGGGCCATGTGAATATATTACACTTTCAAATTGATTAATTAGGAAAAAGCTGCTTATTTGTATTACCCTTCTCTTGAATCACTATCCAGTGACTCAGGAACTATTTCTGTAATGTGACTTCCTGGGAAAGATTCTTCCCTATGTTCTATGTTGTATTCATTGAAAGTTCAGAAGCCATTTTTATTTCATGGACAATACAGTATTGTTTGCATTTGGGGTCTCCCATGTTTCATCTTCACACATTTCAAAAAGTGGTTGGTTTTTGCAGTTTGTCAGATAATTTGGCACTTCTTGAGCTGGGATTATTTGCACTGATGGGACCCACGGAAGGAAAAAAAGGCAGGACCCACAGAAGGAAAGAAAGAAAGTGTTTGTGGCCTCATTAAGAGTCATTAAGATGAACATCCCTGAGCATTTTTTATATTTCAGGAAGGGGCCCCAAAAGGTCAGCTTTTTCTTCTACCCAGGGCAGTTATCAATCACAGCTTTATTCATACATTCATCCCTCACAAGTACGCATTCTCTTTGGAGCAAGCCTCTCAAGCCTCATCCGTCTCCTTAGAGTAAAGCTGGTTGTTTCATCCACGCAGCTTGCAGCTTCCGATGGAGCCAGCCCTTTTGTCTAACAGCTCCTTAAAGACATGCTGCAGTGCTCGAGTTGGAGTTGGTAGTTTGCATCTGAGAAGGGCCAAGACAGGGGAGTCCCAAGTGTCACTCTCCAAGTGCAGATTTCTGCTTTCTCCAGGTCCCCATCAGCACTCCCACCCAGAGCATCAGCTGCTTCCTGGCACAGAGCACAGTTGCCCAGCTTTCCAGAGTGTACTTTGCAAACAGGATGCTAAACAACTTCTTATTTCTGCAGATCGAAGGTTTTCTTGGTTGTTGAGAACTTTAAATACAGATGGCTTTTTTTTTTTTTGAGTTAGCTTAATAAACATCTTTGCCTTCTGTTCTTTCGTAGCAAGTCTTTTCCTTTGTTTAACCGATGTGTCCCTCGGACCCCTGAGTGCTATTCCTCATTTGCGTCTGTTTTGATAAACGATGTCGACATCCTCCATCGAATCCTAAGTGGGATCATGTCCGGAAGGGACACAATCCTCGGCCTGTGTATCCTCGCCTTAGGTAATTTTCAATTAATTTTCTTGTAAATTTTCTTGCAGTGTCTGTGCCACAGTTTCTAGCGCTTACATATTTGTACAATGAAAATTAGCCTCTGACTTAAAGATAAAACTTCACGTATTTTCTTCATAAATATTTTCAATGTTTTTAGGCTCAGATGGGAGAGGGGACAATAGAATTAGGGAAACACCAGCTGGCGCTCTGCCAAGAGGCCTCACCGAGTGTGGGCTGCCTGAATATAGCAGCCGTGTTCAGAGCCTGGTCCTCAGTTCTGTGTAAGGATGGATGTGCAAAGCAGTTCGCAAGCTGGCCATGAAAAGTTCAACTGTCAGGGGAACCAGAAATGCACATCTTCTGGCCAGAATGCTCTGTCCCCACAGGCAAGCCAGATCAGAAGGCTGCTTGGTGAGCAAGGGAAGGAGGCATGTGCATCCGTGTTAAGTAACATCACACAGCAATGGCCTGATGCAGCCAACTGCCCGCATTGGGTTGTAGGCAGGTCAAGGCCTCAAGCTGGGACATGCCCTTCCTGGCATTTCTGGAAGCAGCTACCCCGACTCTTGACCCCTTAACTTCCTATTTGTTCTCTTTCAACGTGATGAGCCCCTTTAAGAGTCAACTTTGTCGGGATCCCTGGGTGGCTCAGCAGTTTAGCGCCTGCCTTTGGCCCAGGGTGTGATCCTGGAGTCTCAGGATCGAGTCCCACGTTAGGTTTCCTGCATGGAGCCTGCTTCTCCCTCTGCCTGTGTCTCTACCTCTCTCTGTGTGTCTCTCATGAATAAATAAATAAAATCTTAAAAAGAAAAAAAGAGTCAACTTTGTCTTTGAACAAGTTAGCACATTCTGCCAATGTGGGCTGTAGTAATGGCCTACCACCTACCCCTTCTCCAGTGGCTGCTCCCCAGCCTTTTGGTTGAAAAATTCTTTGGTCAGCCATGATTCTGTCAATTTACAGGCTGAATTTTCCACAATTTCATAATCAAAGGGTCACTACTTTCTGAATGCTTGGGGATGCCTAACTCTTCACCATTATGTAACTTCCCTGTTTCTTACGACCCAAATGTGCCAGCAGGCATCGTGCTTTCTCTTAACTCATTAAAATCTCATCAGAATTCTATCACCATTTGTAGGAGGGGGAAACAGGCTTACAGAGGTTAAGTGACTTGACTGAAGTCAGGCCATGACTAGAGGAGGTGGCATGGCTGAGACTTAAACCCAAATGTATTTTGCTCCTCAAATCCATGTTCTTAACCACAACACCAAACTATTCATATGTAATCCTGATTTGTTGTTTAGCAAAAAAGTAAAACCGTATATAAATTCACTGACATGCTTAACATAAATTAATAAGCTTAAAACCCCAAGAACTGGAAAGTAATGTGCAGATTTTTTACATATACAGCTTACCGAAAAATTAGAACCCTAAATTTTTCATTTCTAAAGGCATTGATTTTTCATATTTAGTAAAGATACATGAGCATGAGAACATTTAAAGTTAAAACTTTACATAAGCCCAATAAGAAGTCAAAAGAGTTAAGTATGGCAAAAAAAAAAATTTTTTAATGGTTCGTGTGGACTTAAAAAAAAAACATTAGGGGGGCCCTTGGGTGGGTGGCTTGGTCAGTTAAGCATCTGACTTAGGCTCAGGTCATGTTCTGGAATTGGGCTCCGTGCTTAGTAGGGAGTCTGCTTGTCCTTCTCCTTCTCCCTCTGTCCCTCCCCCTGCTCATGCTCTCCCTTTCTCCCTCTCTCAAATTAATTCATTAAAAAAATAATTTTGGATATTTGAAAATAAGACCTGATTAACGAAAGAAATTTTTTCTTTTTAATTCAAGAAGAATGCTAGGGCTTTAGATACTTGCTTACTGTAGCAGATTGAACTTGTATATGCCTCAGAGAGTGCCCTGGGTGTGTCTTGTTATTTTTGTTTAGTAGATGTTTAAGATATTTAGAAATTGAAGGAAATCCTTAGCACTCCCTCTTCTGGGCATCATGATAGTCCTGGCATCATCACCCTCACACCTGGATTGCTGTTGGAAATCACATATGTTTTGCTTAATTTTTCAGCCTTGTCTTTGGGCATAATGTTCACCTTCCGATTCATCACCACCCTTCTGGTTCAGATTTTCATTGCACTGATTATTTCTGGACTGTTGCGTAAGTATTTCCACTTGATTGATTTCCTTTTGATTAAATGAAAAGCCTTTCAACTAGGTATGGAACTTAAAAAGTTGGCATTTTTGAGCTAAATAAGTCTCAGAGAGTCTCTCATCCAACCCCATCAATTCACATATGGGAAAACTGAGTCAGAGAGGACAGACGGAGTTGCTTATGTCATGCACATAATAGGAAAGTTGATGCCAGTCTATTGCCACTGCTGCACTCTGCTGCTGCTGAGATGGGCCTGCCAGTCCAGCAATCCTAGTGGCCATGCCTTTAACAGACGACTCCAAGACTTGTTGGAAAGAATGCCTTCTTTTAAAAATGTCTTTTGAACTTTCATATCAGCCATGGATTCATGGGTCCCCACAGCTGTCATGCAATGGCTCCCACCCGTCTAAAAAGATTCAGGTCCTAAGCTGGGGCTTAGGTCCCAAAGACCCTCTCCTGTGCCCACTGGTTCCCCTTTTGTCACTGGAATGTGGGTGGGTCCATCCAGGGTTTGTCAGGAAAGGGGGCCTCATGGGGCACCCAGGAGGTTTGAAGGAGCAACAATTTACCAGCTGACATGGGATGCTTGAACTGATAATAATTGATATGACTGTAGGGTTTCTTTCCCCTGAATGATCAGCTCTGCCCTCAGCGACTTAGGGCCGTACAGCTCATAGTTCCACAGCGTGCCATGCTGGAGGACAGACACAGCAGCTATGACACTTTCCCACCTAGGCCAAGTTAAGACAAATGTGACCTCTGTAGTCACCATGGTGGTGGTGTAGGTGGCATGCGGTGCTTAAACGGAGGGCATTTGCAATGTCAGGGTATCCACCTAGTGTTGTGAGTGCCATGCTGATGTCCAGGCTCCCGCAGGGGTCATCACCAGTGGAGCTCGTTGGGCAGTTCTAGACTTTGGACTTAAATGTTGTTGCCCTCACTGCCCTGCCCATGCACTTTCTTCCCCAGTCTGTAGGCTGGGCTGACAGGATGCACCTGTGTTCTGGAATCACTTCCCTGTGCCTCCCAAAGACAAGCAGCCACTGCAGGTCCGGGTGGTTTGGAGATGCTACCCTGGCCCTGGCCAGCTCCTCCGGAGGGTCAGTGGTTCCACATAAAGCCCTAGGCCCGTGGAACCCACTATCAGAGCCAGGCCACCCCTTGCGTGGCCCACATGCTGGGGGTGGGGGGCGGTTACCCCATGCCTGTGTGCTGAGCTGCCCTGGTGTTTTGCTTTCTAGTTGTCTGTGGTGTCTTATGGTGGCTGTATTACGACTATACCCATGACCTCAGCATAGAATTGGACACAGAAAGGGAAAATATGAAGTGTTTGCTGGGGTTTGCTATTGTATCTACAGTAATCACGGTAAGAAACGCCCTTCCAGCAGGAGGTCAAGGAGCCTGCTAGGACTCTGAAATCCGAATAATTAGAGTTTAACCCAAAACAACTAGAATTTGTTGTTTTTTTTTTTACCTCAGAGTATGCATACATAATAGTAGGGTGAATGGACATACATGTTCAGTGTGTTCTCTTTTTGATTCACAGCACCTCCGTAGAATAAATCAAAGCCTTTAAAAAACAGGAAAAAAAGGCCTACCTTCTTCCCAAGTCATTTCTGCCATCACTCAGAGGTTGATTTGTTACTTGTGCTGATTCATTTTCCTTGAATACAGTACAACCATTTTTACCCTCAAGCGGCCATAAGGTGGACACTGTGGGGTCGGGGGAGGGGGCCGACTTACCACAGTTCCTGTTTCCTGTTTGCGAGGAGCCTCCCCCTCCAGCCAGTGGATGCTCCGGGTGTGACAGCTCCTACTGCCCTTGAACACAGAGAACCCTTTATTTCCAGACCTGCTGGCCACTGGATTATTTTGGTTCTCAGAGAACCTACCACCTGCCCCCGTCACCCCCCGCCAGAACCCCCCAGTTAAAAACTGGCAGAGTGTTGAGGCAGCAGATCCGGGTTGTTGCGGGAGGGAGGAGAGGGAGGTTGGCAGCCCAAAATCATTCGGGTCACTCCCCAGGGGGACATTAAAAGCACTAGAATCCCAAGGTCCCGGAGGGGGGCTGGAGTTGATTTTAGGCGATCATGGCCATTCCTGCCGGCGTGTTGCTTATTCACGGTCTGTGGATGCGCAGCGGCCAGGGTTCCCACAGGCCCTTTCGCTCTTCCAGCAAAGCAGACTCTCACCAGCCCACTTCTCTTCCCAGGAGAGCCTTCATTCCCATATTTGATAGTCTCCACATTTTCTCCTTTCTAGTGAGGTTTCAGGTTTGTGTTTTTCACATCGAAGGCATCTCAGGGAACAAGTGTATGATTAAGGAAAGTTCCCGATTTGTCCTGCCCCAGGCAGGGACCGGGCCCACAGCCACTCCAGGGCCTGTGAATGAGGCTGGAGGAAAAAGGACCCCCTCTGTACCCCAGGCTGACACTGGAGCTGTTGGGCAGTGGGGAGGGGGTGGGGGGCAGGGCTCCGAGCTGGGGGGAGAGCCAGCCTTCTTCCTGAGTCCTCCACAGGGCTTCCTTTGTCTCCACACACTGAACCTTTAATGGCACCAGACTCCAGAGTCAGGGGTGGCTTCTCCTCCTCACTGAGTGTAAAGTTAGCAAGAGGGAAGGCTGTGAAGGCAGAGAGGCTGTTGTCACCTTGTCTGTGAGGACTGTTCAGGTGCTGGGACAGAGGGTAGAAGCAAACAGCAGCTCACGCACCATTCACATGGCACATTGGTCACCACTCCTTACCCTGACACTCCCATGTAGTGAAGATCTCCCAGGGAGATCCTAGTCTGCTACCAGGACACCTGGGCGGATATGTTCCCATCTCCTGAGTCCATAGAAGCTACCTTACAAATCAACTTGAAGACATTGTTCTGGGGAGATGGGGGCTGCCTGTGAATATTATATAAATAGTTTCACCAAAAGGCCCAGCAGTGATGAGAAGAGAGGGTGAATGGCATTAAATGCACACCTCAGGGCATCAGCCTAGGAGTACAGGCTGAAGGGCAGCTCCCTGAGGCTTAGACCCCAGAAGAGTGAAGTCAAGACGTGGCCACCATGGTGAGTCAGTCCTGCCCCCCAGCCCAGCCTCGCCCACACCCCCCATTAGGTCCTGCTGATCCCCCTTGAGACTGGGGAGAGTGACGGATTAGAGACTCTGCACTTGTAATGAACATCCCTGCAGTGTACTCGGGAGTGTGAGAGGAATATTTTATGCATATATATAACTTGCAAAACACACATGCATTTAAATACACACATGTTAGCTTTCCACTTGGGAGCTAGAAGCCAAGTATATTTGCCTAGAGATCATATTATTTTGCTTCATGAAAATTTTAAGTAAGACCAAAAAAAAAAAAGTTGCTTTTTCTTATTGATAGTAGTAGGCATTGAAAATGCAGAGTTGGAAATTCCTACCTAGCCTTTACAGCTTTAGGGTATCCAGACCTCTTCCCTGGCTCCCCCTGACATGCTGCAGCTGGGTCAGGAGGCTCTGGTCCCAGCTCTGGGAGCAGATTGGGTCATCCCTCCTTCCCTTGACTCTCCTCTACTGGACTGTAAGATCCTGTGGGCCAGGAATGCTTCAGCCCAGCTGGGAGATAAAGGGTATTCTAAGCTAAAGGAATGGCACATGTGGGGTCACATGGACATGAGTGGGACCTGTGGGATGTTCCCCTGGCAGAAGCCTGAGAGCCCGTACAAAGAAGGACCATCCATGCCAGGAAGGTCCTGATCTGTGATGATAATGACTTTGATCTTTATTGAGGGATTTTGAGCTGGGAGATGACATCATTGATTCTATCCTTTACAAACATCACTTTAGCTTTGGGTTAGAGGAGGGAAAAGAACAGGAGTTGAGAGCCAAGGGGATTAAAAGCAGAGGCTCAAGGATGTTTTTGGGGTACAGATGATTGAGGATAATAAGACTTGAGCTGTGATCAACTGTGGGAATAGAGACAGATCTGGGAAGCCGAACACAGGCAACTGGGATTGTGCTGTGCACTGGGCACTGGGCCGTCCTTGACGTTAAAGGATGGCTCTGCTCTGAGGGAGCTTAATCTAATGGGAAATTCAGATGAGTAAACATTTGCAGTAGAAAATGCTGAGAGCTACAACTGGTAAGTTTGGGATGATATGGAAACGCACAGGAGAGGAAACTTATTCTTGGACAGTCCAGAAAAATCAGGGCCACTGGAATAGGGATTCTAGAAGAAAGAGGAGATTTTTATGTGAAGATAATGAATTTGGTTCAGGACGAGTTGAATTTGAGAGACTGTTGGATGTTCACAGCCTGGCCAGGAACTGACATGCTTACTCATCCAGCACCTAGAGAAGGGTGAGGCTGGAGGTTCTTTTTTTTTTTTTTTTCTTTTAATATTTTATTTATTTATTTGAGAGAGCACAAGCCTGAGTGAGGGGGCAAAGGGAGAAGGAGAAGCAGACTCCCTGCTGATCAGGGAGCCTGATGCTGGGCTCCATCCCAGGACCCTGAGCCAAAGGCAGATTCTTAACCAACTGAACCACCCAGGCACCCCGAGGCTAGAGGTTCTTATTTGAAATAAGGTTATCAGCCTCTAGGAAGGATGCTAAGACCACAAAGGAACAGGAGATAGCCCCCAAAGACTCTGAGAAACAACAGCGGAAGGAGTAGGAGAGCCAGAAGAAAGAGCATTCACAGAAGTCAAGGGAGGAGACAGTTTTAAGGAAAGAGGAGTGGACAGAGATCCGGGTGCCAGGCTCTAGGGAGGGTGTGAGGGTGGATGGCAGGTGGAGACTAGTCCGTGCGGAGCCTGCCTGTGAAGGGTGTGAGGAGGTGCAGGCGGCTGGGCTTGGGTGCGAGGGTGAATTTAACATATAACCTCCATGGAGGGGGGCCAGAGCCGATGGAAAAAGGCACAGAAGGTTGCTTTGAGGCACGATCACTGTCCTTTCCCCTCCTACTTGCATTCCTTGCCTTTTGCAGTCCTTGAGCATTCTCTGAGTCTCTCGGATATTGTGGTGAGGAGGAGAGGGTTAGAAGATGGTTCTCTGACCCTACAGGACCTTGTTTGCATTTTCTCTTGTTCTCTGCATGTTCCCTTAGGTGAGGGATTGTGTCTTGTTCACTGGTACAGCTGCAGGGTAAGCATAGCGACCAGCACATAGTAGATGCTCAATTAGGACTTGAAAATTTTTCTGGGGACGCCTGGGTGGCTCAGCGGTTGAGCATCAGCCTTCAGCTCTGGGTGTGATCCTGGGTTCACCGGATCAAGTCCTGCATCGGGCTCTCCACAAGGGAGCCTGCTTCTCCCTCTGCCTCTGTCCCTGCCTCTCTTTCTCTGTCTTTCATGAATAAATAAATAAAATATTTTTTAAAAATCAAAAAAATATATTTATCTGTTCCATTGTAATAAAAGTAGTGAGTAGCTATCTCAAAGAGCTGTTTGCTGAGATATCAGTGAAATATTAAGGTTTGCGTTAAGCTCTTCTTGGATGTTTATTATTTTGAGTAATTTAGTCTAACCTCTTTCTTACCAGGCAGTTGTGCTCAGCTTGATTTTTGTCTTCAGAAAGAGAATAAAATTGACAACTGAACTTTTCCAAGTCATAAATAAAACCATCAGCAGCTCTCCTTTCTTGCTGTTCCAACCACTGTGGACTTTTGCCATCCTCATCTTCTTCTGGGTCCTCTGGGTGGCTGTGCTGCTGAGCCTGGGAACTGCAGGTAAGCGCAGTGGGTCCTTCATCTCAGAGCTGTGCACTTTAGAGCCATTGGCCTGTTTACGTAGGGACCGGATCTCCTGTGCGGTGAGAGGCGTCTGATGACAGTGGGGATGGTGCCAGGGGCTCTGTCATGGGGGGAAGCAGGAAAATCCTTTCCCTCTTTTATACTGGCTTTAAAGAAACTGGGTTTGTTTCACAAGAGGAATAAATTCAGTAAGGACTGGAAGAGCTTTCGGAAAAACTACAATATGAACAAAAGCCTCTAAAAGGAAGGATTTAGATTTTATCTGAGGCAATTTGCCAACTCCTCTCAAATTAGGTGATCAAGAAGAATGTCCTATTAAAGTCTGTTAATAGGACTGCTCAGTAGAGCCGTGTAAGCTTGAAGCGAGTGCATATGGAGGTTCACATCGCCTAGGTCCTGAGAAGACAGTCCTGAGTCGCCCACCCTCCTGTTGTCTCTCTTCAGTGGTTTTCTACCAGAGGATTCCTCAGAGTCAGCTAAGGGGCTTTATTATTAAAATACACTGGCCTGGGCCCCATCCTCAGAGATCTTTTTTTAAAAAAATATTGTATTTATTTATTTGAGAAAGAGAGCATGAGTGGGGGGGTGGCCGAGGGAGAGGGAGAAGCAGGCTTCCTGCTTAGCGGGGAGCCCAATGCCGGACTTTAGCCCAGGACCCCAAGATCATGACTTGAACCGAAGGTAGACACTTCACCAGCTGAGCCACCCAGGTGCCTCCATCCTCAGAGATCTTGATTCACTTGGCTTGAGGTGGGGCAAACTATATTTTGTTGAGGCCCCATAACAGGGCAAAGAAGTGGTATTTAAAGTACTGTCTGAAATGAGATAATGAGCTTCTGTCAGGATATATATTACTCCTTTATTGAGGAATCTTGCAATGGGGGGGAAATGTCAGAATGAAGTAGTGGGCTTCGTCAAGCAGCTGGTCTGTGTGCTGGCGCAAGCTCCTCATCTCACTGCGGGCTAGGAACAAGCAGAGTGAGGACAGGCAGCCAGGCTGTGGACACACCTTGAGTGGCCCCGTTCTCTGTCTGCTCTAACTCCTCTGGCTGATTTGGTTAAGAACCACATTCACACTCGGATGGGAGTACCAAAGAGTAAGTTGCCTTCCGAACCTGTCACCAGATGGATAAGAACCACGGCGGATGTCAAATCAGCAAAGCTACTGTAATTCCTTACTCTTTCATCAAGTTTATTTTGTCCCCTATTGGCTCTGGTCAAAAATGTAAGAACAACTGCTGTGTAGTAGATTCTTAGTAAACTGGGGTCTCTTCCCTCTCCTCTGGAGAAAACTGATCCATCGGAGCTTGCTCAAGATCGTCAGGAGGCCCCCTGGAAGGTACAGCCCATACTCCCAGCTCGGAAGACACTGCCAGAGCACTCTTTTCTTTTGTTCTCTGGAAGCTTTCTGAAGATCTGCAGGGAACTCAGACTAATCATCCAGGAAGAAGCCTTGGTTGAGCAGACGGGACTGTAATCAATCAGGATGAGGTTTGTCTGGGAGTAACAGAAGGCTCAAACAATCAGTGGCTTAAATAAGATACTAGGTAATTTCTCTCTTACGTAAAGGAAGTCTACAAGGAAGAGCCCCATGCCAACGTGGTCCTCTAGAGATGGAGGCCGTAGGTGCTTGCGTTCTGCTTCAGCTCAGCGCCTTGTGCTGACATCCTGTACCACTTGCTTCCACCCGGTGACTGAAATGGACACTCAGGCTCCAGCCATTAGGAAGGTGGTGGGGACAAAGGTGAGCCGCCCTTCCCTCTCTCACGCCTTCTAGAAGCCGTGACAGCACTGACACTTCCACCCCACTGGCCAGATCCTAGTTACACAGCAGCACCTTCCTGCGGGGGAGGAAAGGAGATGCAGTTGCATCGGGGGCAGCCACGCACAGTTAAAAAAAAAATTAGAGGTTCAATTGCCGAGAAAAGGCGAAGAACAGATATTAGGGGACAATTAGAAGTCTCAGCTAGGGTAACACTGAACGGTTCTATTTTGCTCCTTTGAAGGAGTCTCGGTCCCGCTCAGGAAGGAGGGCAGTGGCCTCGGTACATGCAGGCAAGCAAGCATTTGTTGGACAGGGTCCAAACTCCAGGCTCGGCGTTAGGAGCTTTCTTAGGTTGTCTGCTTTCAGCATTGCAGTCCCCTTTTGTCATATATGTTGTTATGCTCAAGTTCTGGGCAAGAGAATTGAGGTTCTGAGTACTCGGTTCGTGGAAGGTCACCCAGCTAGGAAGTGCGAGGCTCTCTGGCTCCAGAGCCCTAGGCTGGGACCCGTGCACCCTCCACCATCTCACGTTTCCCGTGTCTGGGATAAAAGGTGGGCCTCCTCAGTTTTGTGTCAAGTCAGAGCAGTGCTGCGGCCACAGCAGGGGCTGGTGGATGTGGCCTGTGCCCATAACGTTGTTTGGGGTCTGTGGTTACAGGACAGCATGGCAGGGCCAGAGGTCGAAGCCAGGGTGGGCTGGGAGTGACGGGTAGCAGCGGGCGGCAGGGCATGACACCCGGGGTAGTGGACTGTGGTATCTGAACCCTGGCCCTAAAGAATCACCAGAGAAAGGGTGAGGTCATGGAAATATGACTCAGGACCAGGGAAGAACCTTCCTTCCTCCTCCAGCCTCTGGGGCACGGCTGCCCTCTCCCCCACACCGTCCCCTGGGCTGTGAGTCTGGCTGAAGGAGATCGTCCCTGTGGTTAACCCATAATACTCTGGAGCAGGGCACGTTCATTTGTTCTTGCCTTTTAATTCACAAGTGTTAGGGGAGCAGGTGGAGCCGAGGGCCTGGGCCGGGCGCTGGGGAGGAGGGGTGGTCTCCTCACAGCACTGAGAGTCGAGCAGGACGGACAGTTAAACGTGCTCATGGTGCAGGTTGATGACTGTCACCATAGGAGGGATTTGGGGAGCTCCGAGAGCACCGGACCCAGGCTCGACCCCACAGGGTGAGTCAGGAAAGGCTTCTCACAGGATGGGCTAGAAATTGCCAGATCAGAAAATACAGAAGGAAGCCAAAGGGGATTCCATAGGGGTCACAAGCAAACACCAGGAGACGGCCTGGCCACAGAGGACAGGAGAGAGCCAGTGCTGGAGTGAGGGGTGCAGTCGGAGAGGACCAGGTCCCAGGGCCACCTCACAGGTGGGCTGCCAGCGTGCTGTCCCTTCAGTTCCCCGTCAGCCCAGGTTGGGCTCAGGGCTGAGGGGCAGGAAACAGCGTCTGCCCCAGTGCTGTGAGCAGGAGAGGCAGGGAGCCAGGTAAGGGACTCCGCGGGGCCGAAGGTCACCCCGGAGGTCACGTACTCCAGTGTGGCCATCCTTGTCAGTGGACGGAGGGAACCAGCAAGAGGGTGAGGAGCAGAGGGGCAGGAGACAAAACCAAAGCCAGGTGCCTGGGACCCAAGGGAGGCCCGCTACTAGCTGCCCTTCCGCTTTCCAGGAGAGCAGGTGTCCCACCGAGCCACGGTGTCCCTCCTCCCCGGGCTCAGGCATCCTGAGAGCCAGACTGGCTGTCCCCTCTGGCCACCTGCCTCTCCTTGCCATTCTCCTGTGGGCCGCGCCAGGCGCACAGAACTCCTTTGTTCTCAAAGGCCTTTTCACTCAGTGCCAGAGCCACCACTCAGGGGCTGGGCAGGTCACTTCGTTGCTTCATGTCATTTTGACCGTCGAGAGACGCCCCAGCTGCGCTTACGGGAGGCTAGGAGCTGCCGTGGGAGCTTGTGCAAAGAAGCCAGGTGACGGGGTCAGAGAGGCCAGCACAGCACCTGGTCGTCTCACTCCACGTCCCCTCCGGCAGCTATAAAACCCTCCAGTTGTCCAGTCCGTGCCCCCTGGGCCAGGAAGGCGGGGCAGGGGGTCCTCAGCGGGTAGTAGTTAGGAGCTTTTTATCATGTCAGGTGGTTGAATGAACTAACATTTTAATGTGTAAAAAAAGAAAAAGAGATACAGAAAAAGTGAACTTGGGTTGTTTTTGCCCAGATGAGTTGCTTCTCTAGTGACTATAAACCAGTATCTGAGCTAGTTGACAAGTTCTGGCTTGTTTGGGGATTGTTTCAGCAGACCATATCCAGGCCCTCCAGCAAGGACATTTATTAGCCTCTGAGGAACTGTCTGCTACCAGCACGTGACAATGACTAAAAAAATCCAATGAGGGCAAAGTGAACCCTGTAATGACCTTGGGATCCCAGCAGGTACAGGTGGCAGGGTAGAAGGAGCCCATGTGGCCTCATTAGGCCCAGTTGTCGATAAGGTTGACCCCAGAAGCCCCAGAGTCAGCAGTGGCTGAAGCTCATCTTAGGGTGGCACTTCCCCTCCCCAGGTGCTGCGGTTAGAAAGGTAATCACAGGGATGTGTTCAGGTGCTTGGGACAGGCAAAGGGCCACGCTTGGGAAGGAGACAGTAAGGACGGGCAGGTTTCCCATCAAGGGACCCAGCATCCAGGCTGGCTCTGGCCTTCCTTGTATGATAATATTCTGTGCTTCCCTTTTCCCATTTTTCACAATGGAAAAGTGATGCTTTCCCTGGCTGCTGCACAGGGATGTGAGGAGGATGAAATGAGGCCAGAGCTTTGCTTTGCAAATGAGGGACCTTGTCTGTCCCTTATGTTGGGAATTCCCATTGACTAAGGAGTATCTGGTACTAGCTTCAGCTTTAGTCTCTGCTCTGCCTGGCATATTTGAGAACACAGTCTAAAAGAAAATTGTCTTCTTTTTTAAATTCTGAGAATTTGAGAAGATAAAGCCTCCTAGCAGCCCAGACCTGTCCTAGGGACGGGCAGAGGGAGCTTGCACAAAAGAGATCTGAGACACCTCCTGCTTTGTTGAAGTTTATGGTCGCCTTTGAGAAAGTGCAAAGGAAAACCATCTCCATGGACATCTTTGTGCCTTCGCACCTGCTGTGACCTTCATCTGGAAACACCTCCTCTTCACGAACTGCATCCTAGCTCTCTACCCCAAACTGCCTGGGGAGCTAGTCATTCTCGACTACTCAGGAATTGTTTGGAGCATTGTATTTCTTAGACAATCTATAAATTCTCCAGGCATACTTTGTATTGCTTCTTCATTTTCCTGGCATTTTTTTTTTATATTCTTCATTCTTTCAATAGCTCTTCACTGCGTGCTTACTACCGCTAGCCTGGAAACTAGAAGTACAGCCATGAGCAGGACAGTGAGTGGGGAGAGAGGGAATAAGTAAGTAAATATAGTATATGTCCGATGGTGACGAGTCCTACCAAGAACAGTATTGCAAGATACTGACTCATGCGTTACCATCCCACTAGCATACGGACTATGAGGGCAAGGGCCATGTCTTTTTCTTTCTGTGTCTCTCAACTCAGCCTGCAGCCCCCAAATGACTTCAGGAAGCATGCCCTGAATCAGTGAGTGAATTCGCATTAGTGCTGTATTAAATGAGATGTATACACAGAAAGAACTTGGTAAATCCCAGACTCTATGTCAGCGAGATTTTCTTCTCTTTTCCCTAATCTGTATGCTGTCAGAGCAGAAGCTGAGCCAGTGGGAGACACAGGCAGGAGGGATGTCAGTGGGACACCTGAGCCAATTTGCTGGAAGAGGCCAAAGTATAGAATGTTCTAGAAAGTTGAGTCCTTCCAAGTTGGACCTGCTTCCTTTGGGAAATTATCCCAACTGGCTGGTCTGCCTTCCTTGAGAAACTGCCATTTATATGTTCATGAGTATCACCTTAATCTTTCGAAATGCTTTGAAGCTTGTATATAATATCTGGACTTATAACTAGCTTCATGATGACTTTCCTCCAGCTGATATTGATGATATCCAGAAAATGGTCTCAGATCTCTATAGTAAGATTATTAGGGATATAAGATATATTGGATTTATTTATGTATACATAGGATATATTGAGGAAAGTTGATTCATTCATTTATTTGTTCATTCAATAAATATTTATTGAACATTTACTGTATCAGACCCTGTTATAGAAAAATACAGCTTTCCTTCTAGTTTGGAAGCTAGGGAGGATGGGTGTTAAATAAAATAAGTGAATTTTATAGTACATTAAAAGTTAATAAGTGGTATGGAGAGAAAGCAGAGAGGAGGAATGAGAAATGCTTAAGGGGGAGAGTAATTTTAAATGTGGTGAGTGAGGAGGACTTCTCTGGGGTAACGTGAGCAAAGATTTGAAGGAGGTAAGGGCAGAGCCATGAGGCCATATAAGGGAAGGGACAGTGTTCTTGGCAAAGGGAACAGCAAGAGGCAAGGGTACTGGGGAAACAGCGAGCAGACCCCTTCCGCTGGAGTGGGATGGTTAAGGGAGAGCATGGGTCAACAGGGGGTCAGAGAGAGCATGGGGTCAGATCCTTGGGCCTTGTAGCCTTTATAGGAACTCTGGTTCTGATCTGACCTGGGAAGTCATTACAGTTTTAAGCAGAATAGTGACGCGATCCGATGTACATTCTAACAGCCATCCGGGGAGGAGATGATGCTGGCATAATAATGGATGAGGTGCGACATATCAGATTCTGAGTCTATTCTGAAGGATTTCCTGATATATTAGTGGAGAGGAGAGATCTAGAGGTGACACTGAGCAACTGAAGGATGGGACTGCTGTCAGCTGAGAGGGGGCAAGACTCTGAGCGGAGCTTTTTATGGGGGATTATATAGGTTTTGATCATGTTAACTGAGACATCTTCTTGGCAGCCAGATGGAGATGTCAAGCGGGGGATGAGCAGTTTGAAGCTGAGGTTTTTGGAGCCATCCGAGCTAGAGATCTACATTTGGGAATTGGGGAGCATATAAATGGTATTTAAAACCACGGGAGTAGAAGGAGGGCAGAGAGAGGAGAGAGCCAATCCGAGGACTTGTTTCGGGGACCTTCAGTGGAAGAGATTTCTGGAGCTGAGGAAGAACAGAAACTGAGGCCGGCCAGGAGCAGCCCCAGGGCAGGAGGATGGAAAGTGTCCTGGAGTTCGGGTGAAGGACGCCAGGGACATGTTAGTGGCGTCCGATGTGTCAAATGCTACTGCTAAGCGAGGTAAGACCTGAGGACTGACCAATGAATTTAGCAACAAAACGGCTTCAGTGAAATCTGAGGGGAGTGGATCACGATCCGAGTGGCTTGAAGAGGGAGAAAAGGATTGCGGTGTATGTAGACACAATCCTGAGCAGTTTGGCCACAAAAGAGGAGCAAAGGGGCACCTGGCTGGTTCACTCAGAGGAGCGTGGAACGCTAGGTCTTGGGGTCATGAGTTCTAGCCCCACATTGGGGGTAGAGATTATATTAAAATAAAAAAGTATATAACCTTAAAAAATGTTTTTAAGGAGGAAGAGAGAAATGGCAAGGAAGTGAGAGGAGGAGAGTCAAGAGTAGGGTTTGTTTTTCTTTCAAAGATGAGAGATGGTTAAAAATGATTCCATGGAGAGGAATACTTAGGTGAAGGAAGCAGGAGGCGAGAATTGCTGAAGAGCTGTCATCAGAAGATGGGGGGGGGGGATCCAGTGGAGGATTACGGACAGTTTATCACATTAAGTGGGGGTCAGGCTACGGCTTATGCTGACCAGGTAAGCTGTTGGGGGTAGACACCCGCACAAGCTTGCCAATTGCTCCCTTTTCTCCTAGAAACTAGAAGTAGGTCTCCATCGACAGAGTGTGGCAATGGGAGGAAACCTTTAGAAGTTGAAGGGGAGATGGAGAGACTGGTAAAGCACCATGTGAGTTCCTGATAGTCACTCAGATGGGGTCTTCTTTCTGATTCTTTGCTTCTTTCATGTTCCCCCCTTAATGGCTAATGTCCAGCATCATTCCAACATGCAGTAGTTGCTTAATAAATATTTGTTAACTCCAGGTGCACCTGGGGAGCTCAGTCAGTTAAGGGCTGCCTTTGGCTCAGGTAAAGATCCCAGGGTCTTAGGATGGAGCCCCACGTCGGGCTCCCTGCTCAGCGGGGAGCCTGCTTCTGCCTCTCCAGTTCCCACTCCCCTAGCTTATCCTCTCTTTCTGGGTCAAATAAATACATAAAATCTTTTTTAAAAATTTTGCTAACTCCAGAGCTGGAATTCTCTTTACCTGTATTTCAGTTATAGCTACCCCTGTATTGGGTACTCACACTTCCAAGTGTCTTACCCACTTTATCCCATAGCAGCTGCGGGTGTGGTACTTGGAGTCACAAGAGTGGACGGGGTCACCAAGTGTGCAAGGAGCGGGTATTAGTGTCTTCACATTACAAGTGATGGAACAGAGGTGTTCCAAGGTCCCATGACCTGCCTGAGGCTGGTCGGCCATTAGGGGATGGTGCAGAGATACGAATCTCAGCCTGTGGGACGCAAGCCCAAGCCTGTAACCACTGCCTCAGGGTTCATCTTGTCCACCATCTTCTCCTTGACAATGAGAGGACAAAGGCCCAGGTTGCTTATCACATGTGTCAAAGCTGAGAGTGGGACCGAGTCCTCTCCCAATTCAGTGCCCTTTGCACCATCATCCCTGGGAGCTATCCTATCTTGGGATCTACCTGAAGTCCAGTTCCTGTTATCGCGTGTTGCCTACGCCTAGTAGGTAGCTAGAGTGAAACAGTCTAGCAACAAAGGGGCTGGTCCTGAGGGCTCTCGCTTGCACGGACACCGTCCTCCAGGAGAGGGCAGTCTTGTGCGCATGACCACGCCTGCCCCACCCACAGGCTGCAACCACCCCTTTCCAGGCTTTCCCTCTGAGACCACAAGGCCTGATTCTTCAGAGAATGTTTGCCTAAAGCAGAGGTTTTGGAGCAGTAGGTTTGTCCCCCAGGTGGCATTTGGCAATGTCTGGAGACCTTTTAGTTCATAACTGGAGGTGGGGAGGAAAGTTGCTCCTGCATCTAGTGGGTAGAGGCCAGGATTAATGCTAAACATCCTACAGTGTGCAGGGTAGCCTCCCACCCCCAACGAAGGATTATCTGCACCAAAATGTCAGTTGGTTTGTTGAGAAGTTGTGAAACCCTAATCTCAAGGAAAGTCTGTAAACAGCCTGCTATAACCGAACCAGAGGAACAAATAGAAGGTGGCTTAGACAAAGGGACTCTAAAACAGCAATGACCAGGGATGCCAGCGTGGCTCAGCGGTTGAGCGTCTGCCTTTGACTCAGGGCGTGATCTCAGAGTCCTGGGATCGAGTGTCATGTCGGGCTCCCTGCATGGAGCCTGCTTCTCCCTCTGCCTGTGTCTCTGCCTCTCTCATGAATAAATAAATAAAATATTTTTTAAAAATAAAATAAAATAAAACAGCAATGACCAGAGTAACTTACAAGCTTACTGCTGCTTGGCTTCTGCTTCTTTGGGGAATGCCAAGGGCTTGAAGACTGGTATGAACCTTGTCTTAATCACTTTAGCCACTCTCCAGTCGCTAGGACTGAAATATGCCAAGCTGAAATATATGTGAGTGTGCCCCTGACAGTGCAGGGCAGCCAAGAAGAGAGACCATTCCCCTTTAGCATCCGGGGCCTCTGTATTTACCTTTCATCTGTCAAAGAAAGCATTCCTCTTGTTCTGTGGGAACATTTTCCACCCCCAAACTATTTGTTTTGTTGTAGACCTGTTTTTGCAAAACTGTAGTCTATCCCCAGGACTTGACCTGGCAGGAAGTAACAGTGTGCTTGTTGACTGGCCCTGGTCACTTCTGATATTCGATGAAGTGATTCTCCAAGTCTCCACTGACCCGATCTACCCAAACTGTGTTAGTGGTGAGGGGTCAGCTCCGATAGCCCTGGGAATGCTTTCCTGAAACACACCCATTTTGGAAAAGCATAAATGTTTATCAGTGCCGTACCTGAAACAGAGATTGCTTCCAAGCCAGAAAGAGCCCAGTGCTCAATAAATATTAACTAATCTGTAAATCAAGCCTCTCCACCGTTTCTCACAATGTGACTCTTGTTCAGCAGAACACAGAGCCTAAGGAACTAAGGCTAGCCGTGGTCCATGGAATCAGATTGTTCTACAGCATGATTATCTTCTCCCACTTCCTCTGCAGGGACCCTATTGTGAATGTCTATAGACACGTGAATTATGAACCTAAAACCAATTTATAGCTATAAAGGAAAATATAAAACTACCTTTAAATGTTGCTCAAGTTGTAGGCTTTGCTAAAGACTGAAGTGCCTGTCTTCTTACATAACAGTGGTTTATTCTAAACATATAATGGAGAACATCTAGAAATCAAACATAGCCACAGAGCTGGGATTTGGATTTACTAAATCCAACCTGAACTGAATTGAATTGAGAGCTAATTCAGGGGCTTCTTTAGCTGAGGGCAAATAAAAGAGGGTATAGCCATGTCAAAGGTAGAGCACTGTCGGGATGACCCTGCTGGCCTGGTTTAACACAGTATTGAGTTCCTGAAACTTCATTCAATCATTATCATTTATGGAATGAAATTTTTACGGACCAGGCCTTATATTAAGCATTTCCCATGTAATCTCATTCCAACTACCAGCAGGAAATGGACATTATACCTAAGGAGACTAAATATCTTGACCTGGGCTAACCAGGAAAGGCTCAAGCTGAGATATGAACTAGAAAGTTACCATTGAGACCCAATAGGTATTTTAAATGTGCTAGAAGAGTTTGCCCTTGCAGTGAAATCTGAAATGAATCCCTTTGAAAAAATGAAGCTTTTTGGGTCTTTTATAAACTCTAAATTTTTGGTGAAGCAGAGTTCTAGGCTATTGTCCTAATGGCTTTGTGTGATTTCACCCACATAACAAATTTTGTTTGTATCACAAAGAAGTGTGGTAGAAAAACTATAAATTTTAGAATCTGGCATATCAGGATTTATATTCTCCTTTCCCTGATCATGAGCAGTGAGAGTTTATCAAAAGTTTCTTGACTCAGGACACCTGGGTGGCTCGGTGGTTGAGCATCTGCCTTTGGCTCACATCGTAATCTCAGGGTCCAGGGATTGAGTCCCGCATCAGGCTCAGGAGCCTGCTTCTCCCTTTGCCTGTGTCTCTGCCTCTCTCTGTGTCTCTCATGAATAAATACATACAATCTTAAAAAAAAAAAAAGTTTCCTGACTCTCCCAAACCTCAGTTTTCCTATCTACAAAGTGGGATGAGCATTAGAGTTTGTATAGTTCAAGTGTCTCGCAAATTACCTACCCATCAGTCATCATGAATATTGTTATTGATATTACTCATAAGTTAAAAGTGTGTTCTCATTTTTCAATTTTTGCTATGAAGATATCAAATTAGGGTGGATGCTTCCAACTTTACTTTGGCATCTGTGAGTCTGCATAATGCTAACGGCCAGCTACAAGGAAGTATGGCCCATTGAATCATCTCCCGTGGTTGGGCAAACATTGAGGTAAAGCATGTTTGTGTTTTAAACTTTAGGAGCTGCACAGGTTATTGAAGGTGGCCAAGTGGAATATCAGCCTCTTGTAGGCATTCGGTATATGTGGTGGTACCATTTAATTGGCCTCATCTGGACCAGCGAATTCATCCTCACATGCCAGCAGATGACTATAGCTGGGGCACTGGTCACTTGCTACTTCAACAGGTAGGTCTTGCATGTTACTGCTCTTGATTTGTCTACATCCTTCAAGTCAAGTATCATGAAAGATACTTTGGAGTTTTAAAAGGGGTTGGCAGAAGTAAAACCTAAGGTAAAAATCAGAGCAGGATGCTCCTTTGGAAGTGAAAAGAAATATTATACCTTAAATTTGTCACATTTCCAAGCTCTTTTGCCTTAAGCTAGAAAATGCAGAGGAAAGCAAAACAGGGGTATAATCCAACTGCTTAGAGTTGAAAGACGTCGGAAAGGAAAGGTTGACTTCTGTAAGTATCCATTCTTTTTGACTTCAAACTTAAAAAAAATACTGGTCTATTTGGAACACACTTCAGTAAGTTCTGTGAGCATTATTTATCTTGTGTAAAATGAGGAAAATGTTTTCTTGGGAAATAATTTTAAATCCTAAGGAAATTGTATATAGCAATAAAATAGAGTTTGTGTTCATATACTTAAGTACTAGTGAATTAATTACTTCTTTGTTCACCGTGATACTTAGTTAAGTGTTCTCACCCCATTACCTCATCAAAATAATTGAGGACACACACACCCCCGAACTTTTTACCTCATTTGTGTGTGTGACTCTCCATGGGGCAAGGATAAAACCACAGGCAAGTAGAGCAGGCCAGGACAATGACAGGGTTGGACTGAGGACAGGAAGTTTATTTCATGATAGGGCTGATCCTCCTCTAATCTCCCAGACCAAATGAGCAGATAAGCATGAATATTTCGTGGGGGTAAGAAAGTCAACCAGGGATGATTCATCCCAATGAGCAATTACCTCCCGACAATAAGGAGCACTGTGGGTTTTAATACAGGGGTGTTGTTTGAGAGCTTTCATCATCAGAGACTCTGTAGGATGCACACAGAGCTTATAGTCCTTAGCCTTGAGAACCTCAGAGCCACTGGAGGTGGGTGGCGTGCTGCTTGCTCCTGAGTAGGGGAGCAAAGATTATTCTAACCACGTTGCACCAGCAGCTAACATCTGTCTGACAATAGTGATTTTGTGTTATCTTAGAATCACAAAACCAAACCATTTTCCATGGGGGCTTTTGGTTTGGACTTCCAGTGAAGCATGTATCTGTATCTCTAACCCCTCCTCCTACCCCAACTCCTCTCCCTCTCCAAATCATGAAAGAACGAATGAAAGAAGCATAAACACACAAGGACAATAGAAAAGGAAATGACAGAGAAAAGAAATAATCAACCAGATGTTGAAAGCTGCAGAGAAGATGGATGAGTAGCTACGGAGCTGACAAGGACAAACCTAGCAAGGCTCATCTGGGAGGGGAGGGGGGACGGTGGGGAGAGGAGGTGAAAATAAGATACAGGCTGATTTGAGCCACAAACACCTAGAGAGGCCCAGGAATTCAAGTGTAAAATGTATTTCTGAAGGTTAGTTACAGGACTGCCTAAGGAACAGTTAGGCTCCAGGGCCCCTTCTCCAAGCCAACAGAAGACAGGAGCTTTGCTTTCTGGACGGGTAAACCAGAAAGGGTTCAGACCTTGGGGTATCTGGCACCACTGAAGCTGGAGGTAAGGTTCTGTACTGAAAGAAGGGCAGATAAGTAAAAGTCTAAATACTGAATAGTGAGGACCCCCACTGCCACCAACATGCATTCCATGGCTCAGCTCCTAGGATGCTGACAGCCAGGTTGATATTCCCCTGGCAAGAGATTAGAGGATTCTTCTTTGGAGAAATTACCAACCCAAAGTAAAGACCTGCAGATAATGCCATGTGGTGGGGAAGGGGATCCCCAGTGAAATGATTCCTTGACTGAACCAGACAACTGTCACCCCTCATACAGAGCTTCCAATTCACTCTTTAGTGCCTCAGTCTTAGATATAAATTGGTAGTCAGTGATGATTCAACATTCACAGAAAAACCTCTAGTGAAAGAAAAAGATCAAAATGAACAAAACAAAGGGAATTTAAGGGAAATAGAGACAATGCAAGCAGAAGAAAATGACCAAAAAAGAACTCCACAAAAACTCTGTAATATCCTCAGAAAGAATAAAGAAATACTGCATCCATAAAATAAGTACCAAGAAAAAAAATGAAAGGCATCTTAGTCATTAAAAATATGATTGCATCTGGAAAACTGTGTGGAGGTTCCTCAAAGAGTTAAAAATAGATCTGCCCTACGACCCAGCAATTGCACTGCTGGGGATTTACCCCAAAGATACAGATGCAATGAAATGCCGGGACACCTGCACCCCGATGTTTCTAGCAGCAATGTCCACAATAGTCAAACTGTGGAAGGAGCCTCGGTGTCCATCAAAAGATGAATGGATAAAGCAGATGTGGTCTATGTATACAATGGAATATTCCTCAGCCATTAGAAACGACAAATACCCACCATTTGCTTCGACATGGATGGAACTGAAGGGTATTATGCTGAGTGAAATAAGTCAATCGGAGAAGGACAAACATTATATGGTCTCATTCATTTGGGGAATATAAAAAATAGTAAAAGGGAATAAAGGGGAAAGGAGAAAAAAATGAGTGGAAATATCAGAAAGGGAGACAAAACATGAGAGACTCCTAACTCTGGGAAACGAACTAGGGGTGGTAGAAGGGGAGGTGGGCAGGGGGTGGGGGTGACTGGGTGACAGGCACTGAGGTGGGCACTTGACGGGCTGAGCACTGGGTGTTATTCTATATGCTGTCAAATTGAACACCAATAAAAAATAAATTCATAAAAAATATGATTGCAAAAGTGAAAATTTTCTTCTGAAGAATTAAAATATAAAATTGAAAAATTGTTATAGAAGGTAGAGCAAAAAGACAAAGAGATGGAAAATAAAGGAAGGATAAAAAGTTAGAGGATACATTTTGGAGACTCAACATCTAACTAATACAAGTTCCAAAAATAGAGAACAAAGGAAAGAGAAAGGAGGAAGTTATCAAAGGAAATTTCCCAGAGTTAGAGGACGTGAGTAAAGGGAAGATCCCAGAAGCTTCTAAGGGGAAAACTAGATCACAGGCAAAGGATCAAGAACTAGAATGGAGTCTGATGTTCAACAGCAACTCTGAACGAGGAAAACGATGGAGCAAACTTGTCAAAATTCTAAGAAGAAATTATTTCCAAAACTAGAATTCTATAAGTATTCATACTGTCAATCAAAGGTAAAGAAAATAAAGTCATGTTCAGAACTGCAACATCCCAGAAGATGTTTTTCTCCATCTCCTTTCCTGGGAAGGGTGTTCTCCTCTGAAATGAGTGAGTAAGCCAGGGAGAAAAATAGGAGTTTCAGGAAATGGGCTCCAACACAGTAAAGAAGAACAGGGAATTCCCAGAAGGGTAGCTATATAGCAGTTATCAAAAATATCCAGGCCAAGGAGGAGCAGGAGAGCAGTGGGCTCCAGGAGGCATGTCTCCAAGGGAAGGGAGGGGTAGGGAAAGAAAACTAAGAGAATACCAGATGTGTTTAAACAAGTAAAGATTTACACTTTGATAAAGCATTTAGTAAAGCCCATGGGAAACCAAGCAAATGTAAAATGTGAAACAATTATTAACTTCAGGAAAACCCAAAAGTTGTATAGGGAAGGAACTAGAATCAGAATATACTACTTGGTTTATATTTCAATAAAAATAAATAAATACACAATTTTTAAAAAGAATACACTACTTGGATCAGTTGTGAATGTTATTTAGGTACTGATAATATAAACACTAAACACTGACTAAAACATACTCAATGGTAAAAGGTTGAAAGTTTTTCCTCTAAGATCAGAAGCAAGAGAAGAGGGCCCACTCTCACCACTCCTATTCGGTATAGTACTGGAAGTCCTAGCCAGAGCAAGAAAAAGAAAGAAAAGGTATCTAAATCAGACAGAAAGAAGTAAAATTGTCTTTGTTTGCAGACGATATGATCTTCTATCTAGAAAAATCCTAAAAACTCCACTAAAAACTATTAGAACTAATCAATGGATTCAGTAAAGTTGCAGGATACAAAATCAACGTGCAGAAAATAGTTGCATTTCTATAACAACAAAATATCTGAAAAATAAAGCAATCCCATTTGCAATAGCATTGAGAATGATATAATATTTAGGAATAAAATTTCCCGTTACATAGATTTTTTTCCCATTACATAGATTGCCTCTCATTTTTGTTGTTGTTGTTGTTGTCGTTTGTTTTACTGTGCAAAGATTTTTAATTCGATGTAGTCTTACTTACTAATTTTTGCTTTCATTGCTGTGCTTTTGCGTCATATGCAAAAAATCACTGCCAAGGCCAATGCCGAGCTCTTTCCCTATGTTTTCTTTAGTTTTATGGTTTCAGTTCCTATGGTTAAGTCTTTAAACCATTTCAAATTAATTTTTGTGAGTAGTGTAAGATATGGGTTAATTTCATTCTTCAGTATGTAGTTATCCAGTTTTCCCAACACCATTTATAAAAGGGACCATCCTTTTCCCTTTCTGAGCTCTTAATTCTGTGCCACTGATCTGTCATTTTTATGCCTGTGCCACACTGTTTTGATTACTATAGTTTTGTAGCATAATTTGAAATTAGGAAGTGTGATGCCTCCAAGTTTGTTCGTCTTTCTCACGACTGCTTTGGCTATTTAGGATCTTTTGTAATACCACACAAATTTTAGAACTGCTTTTTTTTTTTCTCCTGTGAAAAATGTCACTGGAATTTTGATAGTCAATGCATTGAATCTATATTGGCTTTGGATAGTATGGATATTTTAACTATCTGAATTCTTCTGATCCATGAACACGAAATATCTATCTGTGTGTGTCTTCTTAAATTTCTTTCATTAAAATCTTGTAGTTTTCAGGATATAGATTGTTCACCTTCTCTGCACAGTAAAAACCAATGAAATGAAAGGCAACCTATGAAAACAGAAAAAAAATATTTGCACATTGTATATCCTGTAAAGAGTTAATATCCAAAATATATAAAGAACTCATATAATCCAATAACAATAAAAGAATCCAGTTAAGGGGCACTTGGTGGCTCAGTTGATTAAGTGTCTGACTCTTGATTTTGGCCTAGGTCATGATCTCAGGATCATGAAATCAAGTCCACATTGGACTCCACACTTGCAAAGCCTACTTAAGATTTTCTTTCTCCCTCTCCTACTGCTCCTCCCCACAATACCCCACTCACATGTGCTCTTTTTCTCTCTCTCTAAAAAATAAATAACTAGGTGTGCCTGTGGCTCAGTTAAGCATCTGACTTCAGATCAGGTCATGATCTCAGTGTCCTGGGATCAAGGCAAGCTCCATGTAGGGCTTTCTGCTCAGTGAGAAATCTGCTTGTCCCTCTGTCCCTACCCCCACTCATGCTCTCGCTCTCTCTCAAATAAATGAATAAAATCTTTAAAAATAAATATAAAGGGGCCCCTGTGTGATTCAGTCAAGTATCTGACTCTTGGTTTTGGCTTAGGTCATGATCTCAGGTTCCTAATGGAGCCCTGCCTCGGTTAATTACTTAGCATAGCGTCAGCTTAAGATTCTCTGCCTCTTCTTCTCCCTCTGCCCCTCCCCCAATTTGTGCATGTGTTTTCTCTAAAATAAATTTAATAAAATTATAAATAAAGGTCACCTCTTAAGAAAAAAAATCCAGTTAAAAAATAGGCAGAGGAACTGAATAGATATCTTTCCAAAGAAGACATACAAATGACTAACAGGTACATGAAATGTATTCAACATCACTCATCATCAGGGAAGTGCAAATCAAAACCACAAGGAGATATCATCTCACACCTGTTAGAATGGATGTCATCAGAAGATAAGAGATAAAAAATGTTGGCAAGGATGTGAAGAAAAGGGAACCCCTGTGCACTGTTGGTGGGAATGCAAACTGGTGCAGCCACTATGGAAAACAGTTTGGAGGTTCCTCAAAAAATTGAAACTAGAGCTACCATATGATCCAGCAATCCCGCTTCTGGGTATTTATCCAAAGGAAATGGAAATAGGATCTCAAAGAGATATTTGCACTCCCACGTTTATTGCAGCATTATTCACAGTGCCAAGCTATGGAAACAACCCAAATGTTAATCAAATATTAACAGATAGCTAGATAAAGATGTGGTGCTCACACACACACACACACACACACACACACACACACTGGAATTTTATTCAGCCATGAGAAAGAAAAAAATCTTGTCATTTGTGAAAGTGTGGATAGATCTTCTTGAGAGCATCGTGCTAATAAGCAAAATAAGCCCAACAAAGATAAATACTGTATGGTCTCACTTATATGTAGAATGTAACAAGAGCCAAAACAGTAGAAACTTAGCAACAGTAGAGTGGTGACTAACGGGTATCGGGGGTACAGCTGGGGGAAATGGGCAGATGTTGGTTAAAGGGTACAAACTTCAAGTTAGGATGAATAAGTTCTAGGGATTCAATGTCCAGCATGGTGATTATGGTTAATAAGACTGTATAATATACCTGACAGTTGCTAAGAGAGTAGAATTTAAAAGCTCTAACCACAATAAAGAAATGTAATTATATGACGTAATGCAGGTGTTAGCTACTGCTGTGGTGGTAATCATTTTGTAGTAGGTCAGTATCAGATCAACACCTCATCCCCCTGAAAGTTACACAATGTCCCATGTCAATGATATTTCAAAAAAAGGTGAGAAGAAACTCTAAAAACTTCAACATAATTACATTGAGAAGAACGAGACAATGGGAAAATGTTTAGGTTGTATGAGAGAAACAATCAACAAACATGTTTCAAAGTGAGAAGTCAGGGGTGCCTCGGTGGCTCAGGCAGTTGAGTCCAACTCTTGGTTTTGGTTCAGGTCCAGGTACTGATCTCAGGGTCAGGAGATGGAGCTCTGCATCAGGCTGCATGCTGCTTGTGGAGCCTGTTTGGGATTCTTTCTCTCCCTTTCCTTCTGCCCTTCCCCCTCCTCAACCTCTCTCCCCCGCTCTCTTAAAAAAAAAAAATGTGAGAAGTCAGTAGACAATATTAGAGACTGAAAAAATATATGCAGAGAGAATATGCTATTTGGAAGTGTGGGGTAAGTTATAGAAGAAATAGCTAACATATGACCTCTAGGGGGAGAAAATTAGCAGTGAGGGAAGCAAACTGCTCTCTTTGCTGGTTAGCGTCTTGCTATTTGACTTAAGATATTTACACATTACTTTGGTAAAAATAAAAATAAAATGCATGTCGACTTAGAGCACTACTCCTTTTTTATTATTTATTTATTCATGAGAGACACAGAAAGAGGCAGAGACACAGGCAGAGGGAGAAGCAGGCTCCCTGCGGGGAGCCCGATGAGGGATTCGATCCCAAGTCTCCAGGATCTCTCTCTGAGCCTAAGGCAGACGCTCAAGCACTGAGCCACCCAGGTGCCCCTAGAACACTATTTCTTTCTTTCTTTTTTTTTTTTAAGATTCATTTATTCATGAGAGACAGAGAGAGAGAGAGAGAGAGAGAGGGAGAGGCAAAGACACAGGCAGAGGGAGAAGCAGGCCCCTTGCGGGGAGCCCGATGTGGGATTCGATCCCAGGACCCCAGGATCACACCCTGGGCCGAAGGCAGGCGCTCAAGCACTGACCCCCCAGGTGCCCCTGCAGCACTATTGCTTAATTAAAGGGCTCCACTTTCTTTTCTTCATGGGGCCTCATTTTGAAACCTTAAGGTTTTCCGCCCTCCCGGGGTTCGCAGCATCTCACGTTCGGGCCTGCCCTCCGGAGAGGGTTAGCCAGGGTGCGCTCCTCTCCGTCATTCACGTAAGCGTGAAGACACCCGAGGAGTTCATGCGGAGACCGTCAAGTGCCAGGCCAGGGCAGCCTGTAAAATTTCTCTTTTACAACCGTTCGCTTGAAGAGGGGTCAACAGAGAGCCGTAAAGATGTGGCTGGGGGTGCGATAGGAAGGAACTAGAACCGTTCAACTTGCAGAGGGGCCGCCTGAGGCATGACCTCATCGTTGCTTTCACACGTACCAGAGACGGTTTCCAGCTGCTCCTGCCTGGCGAGGGCGCGGGGAGGGCAGCGTGGGGGGCCGCGGGGCTCGGGCCGACCGTCGCAGAGCCGCCCAGGCCAGCTGCAGAACCGGTCCTTTGTAACCAAGACAATTTCCCTTCTTCTGGAGGACGGGAAAGATGAAGCGGACAGTGATGTTGCTCAAAGAAACATCGGGAAAGGATGGTCTCCTCGGGGGCCACACGGTGCCCCGTGGGGCACCCGTTCGCTGGAGGGCAACCTTCACGCCGCCCGGCCAGGAGTGAACTTCTCACGCCGCCGAGGGCTCCTCAGCACGGGCCGGCGCCCTAGAGCTGACGCGGCCTGTAGCTCCCCGAGGCTGCCGGGCCGAGCTGCCCCACGCGTGCTTGAGGGGACGGCCAGAGCCTCTGCTTAGCGACTCGAGTGGCTCTGGCGTCCTGGGGCTCGGGCTCCCGTGACAGGGCCGGGACCTTCAGCGCTCAGGAGAGCCACGCTGTGAAAGGAGGGAGAAGCTGGGCCCCGTGGGGGTGGGGGCACATCCTAGGGTCACCCACTCCCTCACACGCCCCGGGTCTTCCTCAGGCCACCCCCCCAGCAGCGGGGTGGACGGTGCGCCGCTCGCAGTAGGCAGTAGGCCCCGGCCCAGAGGGCAGGCCTGACGGGAGCCCCAGCTTCCTCAGCTCATCCCCGGCTTGCCCCACACGCCCAGCGCTGCCTCGCCGTCCCGAGAGCCAGTTCCCAAGATGCGATGACATCCAGACCTAAGGAGTATTTTAAGCTTCCTCAGATATAATCAGGTGCGTCCTCCTGAGGGCAGGTTCTGCAGGGTGTGAGGAGACCGAGATGAAGGTCTGGCCACGAACACAGCAGGGCGGCATGGCAGGGCGACGTTACCTTGGAACATGGAGAAGGGTCTAAGAAGGGAAGGTGGAGACCTCAGACACTCCACTTATTTAACCCTTTTCTGTAGGGTGGTGTCTAATGGGGGGGGGCAGGTATCGAACTCGGGCTCCACGAGCTGGCCTGAGTTTAAAGGGCCTGCTTTTTAAGGTGTCTCTCTCGTCCCGTGATAACCCAGCTTCTGGAACTCATGCATCTTCTTCCACCCAAGCCCTGGAGAGCCTCGGACTCACAGCCAGAATGTGTCATGGCCCACGACCGTCACTCCGCTGCCTGAAATGGTTAATCCCATCCCAGCAGAACCTTTCTCTGAAAGATGATGCTCAAGGCCAGACTTCAAAACCTGAAGGATCGGACTCCAAAGGCCCCTTCACAGTGGCCTGTGAATCACTTGTTTCCCTACCAGATGGAAAGCAGGTGTTGTCCACTCTTCTTTGCGTCCTCTCGAGCACTGTAATAAGTCCTAAGGCACATAAATCTCCTAAATGGAAAAGTAAACATTCTTCCTTTAAAAAAAAAAAAAAAAGCTGAGGAAAGGGAAAAACTGTGTCAGATTTTCCTGGCCTGTACTACTCTTCTGGTTTATCGGGCCAACATGCATTCGTATCACCAATAGTTTCCCTGGTATTTCCTATTTTCAAGACTATTGAGTTGGAACACACATCACCCTTTTGTGGGACAACTGGATCACGGTTACTCCGCTCCCAATAGGACTTTCGTGTTCTCCTTTCCTTCCTGGATGATTTCAGTAACAGCAAAATAGAGCCCTTGCCAACTCTTGAGACATTTCTGGCCGCGTTCCTTTTTCTCCCTCAAAACCTAGGCTCTTGTCAAAACCTTGATTCATAGTGACTTATTAGCAACCAGAGCGAGTTGTAGAATAATTCATTATGAAGAAACCGAGCTTCAGTTGGAATCAGTGAGGTGGCTTCTCAGAAAGGGCCTCATTTTCTAGAACTGGCACCAGCAGGAAATTCAGAGGGTCAGGGGAGGGGTTGCTCAGCCCTCCCTCCTTTGTTTGATCTTTCAGGTTTCGGGCAGGGTGAAGGCTGTGCCCCTTCTGTTCTTTCTCTCTTTTTGTTTTCCCCCTGCTTGTGAAACGGGCCCTCGCATTCTTGATTGCTGTGTCACGACAAGTTGCACAAATGATTCACACTGAAGTGACCTTTAAAGAGCAGAGTAGAAATCAGCTGGATTTTCGGAGCCTTGAGCCTCGTGGAAGAACTTTCTGTTCCCGCACGTTAAGCCGGAGCTCGCTGCTGTGTCCGTGGCTGCCCTTCTGGTCGTGTGCTTGGGTGGTGATTTTAATCACCAAGCTAATACTGGCAATATTTACCTATGTCATGTAAACCTTGGAAATTATTATATAATTAAATTTCTGAAAGTGAAAATGAGATTGGAGATCCTCGGGTGGCTTAGCGGTTAAGCGCCTGCCTTCGGACCAGGGTGTGATCCTGGAGTCCCGGGATCGAGTCCCACGTCAGGCTCCCGGCATGGAGCCTGCTTCTTCCTCTGCCTGTGTCTCTGTCTCTCTCTCTCTGTGTCTCTCATGAATAAATAAAGTCTTTAAAAAAAAAAAAGAAAATGAGATTAATAGAAAACTTACAGGATTGGTGGAGGTAGGGAGGCTTTGTAAAGAGGGAAACTTGCTTAATTCATCAGCATTTTTGTAATGTTCTGTTTGTAGCATTGAGTGCCATGAAAAGGAGTTAGTCCAAGAAATAATTTAACCTTAGCTACCAATGAGTATCAAAGTTTTGCCAAACGCTTGTCACATGACTGCTTTGTAAGTGTTAGTACCGTTGATGATTTGAACCTGAGAGAGAAGTTTTAAATGGTGTCTTTTTTCCCCCAATTCCCAGAAATAAATGCTGTCTTTTTTCCCCCAATTCCCAGAAATAAAAATGACCCTCCTGATCGCCCAATCCTTTGGTCTCTCTCCATTCTTTTCTGCTACCATCAAGGAACAGCCATAAAAGGGTCATTTTTAATGACTGTGACGAGGATTCCAAGAACCATTCTCCTGTACCTTCACAACGCTCTGAAAGACAAGGTAAGGCAGCTTGTTAGTGCTCAGTGCAGAGTTGAGTGGCAGAAATGGCAGTCACCAGACAGTTTCAGCAGGCCCCACGACAGGACTGTGGCCCTGTGGCAGTGGCCATTCCAAAGGCCCCAGTGTCCTTCAGATCCCATCCCCTACCCCTGCCCCCAGCAATCTTCTTGTCTCCAGACTCTGTTTTATGGCTTTGTTTGTTGAAGAATTTTGTTATGTTGTTGTTTATTATTATTATTATTATTATTTTACCCACAAGGTGGTGGAGGTGAGGGTGGGGAAGGAGTAGTTCTGAGTTAGCTGGTTTTTCATTTGCTGAACAAATGGGAAGAATTTTTCAAATTTTGAAAAGTTTTCATGGATATTTATCATACTTTTTCTTTTAAAATAAAATATACTACAAGACAGGAATAATGTTTGTTTCTGTTTTAATGCTAAAATATTCCTTTTCTATTTCCTAGAGGGTGCCATGGGAGGTGACTGGTGTATGTGAGGGAGGGAGTTTTAATAAGTGAGTGGGAGAGAAAGAATGTGTGTGTGTGTGAGTGTGTGCGTCTGCCTATGGGAGAGAGTACGTGAGTGTGTGTGTGTGTGAATGTTCATGTGGGTATGTGAGTGTGGTGTGTGTGTGAGAGAGAGAGAGTCAGGGACAGCGAGAGGAGACCTGCTTAAGACTGAGAGATGGACAAGCTGACCTAAATCTCAGCTCAAAAGACAGAACACTGTGGGGCTTTTGTGCCTGGGGGATTTTCGCCTCCCTGGTTTTTATTTCCATGCACATTTGGTTATGAATGCCAGTGGAAACCAGAACACCAGGAAAACAGCTGTTCTCATGGTATTTCTGGCCTGCCAAACAAGGGAGGTTGGAATTTTCCCAACTTTTCTGTTCTCACACAATGTTCATCCCTCCCCCACCCCCACCTCAGTGCCTGTGACTTGATCAGAGTGTCACAAGTTTACCTAATTCTAACCTTTTATTTATTTTTATTTTTTCAAAGATTTTATTTATTCATGAGAGACACAGAGAGAAAGGCAAAAACATAGGCAGAGGGAGAAGCGGACTCCCCATGGGGACCCTGATGCGGGACATGATCCCAGGACCCCGAGATTATCTGAGCCAAAGGCAGACGCTGAACCACTGAGCCGCCCAGGTGCCCCTGATTCTAACCTTTTAGATGTAGGGATGTCCATAGTCACTTGGGGAAGTTTTACACACAGATTTTTTTTTAAAGATTTTATTCAAAAAAAAAAAGATTTTATTCAGTTATTCATGAGAGATAAGAGAGAGAGAGAGGCAGAGAGACAGGCAGAGAGGGAGAAGCAGGCCCCATGCAGGGAGCCCGACGTGGGACTCGATCCCGGGTCTCCAGGATCACGCCCTGGGCTGAAGGCAGTGCTAAACCACTGAGCCACCCAGGGATCCCCACCACCTAGATTTATTACTATATTTTAAATTGTTTGAAAGATTGCATTGTAGATACTAATTGTGTACCCATATTAAAAAATAATCAAAGTTTGACTTTTTTGAGAAATAAATTCTATAGTGACATTTTTCAGAGCTAAATTTCAAGTGGTAAAAAAATATATGTATTTTGGTGACTCAGAGGCATTCCAATTCTAAGCCAAATCTAGTTCTTCTTGGCTCCTGCATTTTGCAATTGATCCTTCAATTTCAAGAAGGATTTTTTGTAAAGCAGGCAGGTTTTTTTATTTTTAATATATTCAGTATATGCATTAGCAATAGGTAATCACAAAGTAATGAGCAGTAGGGGACCTTGCCATCCTTCTAGAACTAGGCATTTAAAACTCTGGACCAGAGGCCTTTCATAAATCTAAAAGAAAAGTCAGTGGGTTGGTCTCTCTGGTAGAGGTCTAAAGGGTTATTTATCACTCATTAGATCCCAAAAGAATCAAGGGGCCAAAGTCCCCTTTAGTGATCTCACTACTGAAGAAATGTGTCCTTCCATTAAAAAGACATGATTTTCCTCGGCAATACGGCCTCACACTGTGTCCACAATTTAAACACTTCTCATGGCCACTGTGTGATCTTTCCTACATGCAATGGCTCATTGACAACCACAGCCAGGCTGAAAAGTATCCAGATAAAGTTTCATCCAATTGAGTTAACATAAGGACAAGAAAATGTCCATATAAGGCTGAGTTACTCCTGGGGTCCTCAGGGAGAACTATTTCAGGATTGTTTACAGGATTTTGTTTTTTTAAACTCTGGGCAGTGAGTGGGACACATTTAACCCTCCTCTAAGAGTTTCATTAAATTCTTCACTCTTGAGCTATGCATATGTCCAAATCATCTTTCAAAGGACTAATTTGTCCCTTGAAATTTAGCCCTGAATATCTCAGTATGGGATTTCTTCTTCTTTTTTTTTTTTTGCAAAAAATGTTAAACTTGATTCCTTTTTTTCTATGGGCACATAATTAGTATCTACAAGGCATTATTTGTTTTACAGTCTTTGGGATATGCATCTTTCATGAATACAAACTGGTTTGGAAAAGCAAAGTTTATAATTGATGACACTTAGGGGAAGATGGAAAAGAATTTTTTTTTTTTTTTTAGCTAGAACCAGAGAGCCTAGTCTGCCTTTGCTAGTGAATATGGACTAGACATTTCCCTTTCTGCTGAGGCCAACAGCAATCATAACAAGGTAAGCCCACAGGAGACAAACTTTCCTCATCAGTGATAATAATGGTAATAATTAGTAGCAGCAGGTGCAGATAGAAGGACCTCGCCCCCACTGAGGGAGAAGTGCTGCGCTGCTTCCCCAGGTGGATAAATCTCCCACTAGAAACGTAGTGTGTCTGCAGAAACTGCCTGCTTCCTTCCTTCTCATGTTTCTGACTCTGTTCGTTTGGTTCTGATCCTGACCCAGCAGCATGGTGCATGGTCCAGGTGCATGTTCAGATGCTGCTTCTGCTGTTTCTGGTGTCTCGACAAATGCCTGCGCCAACTCACCCAGGTACGTCTCCTACCACGGTCCCCGCGGACACACAGAGGGGCGCTCCAGTGGACTCCATCTCTTACGTCAGGGGTTGGCTGATTTCTCTGTGAAAGGCCAGACTGTATGAATGTTTTAGGGTTTTTTCAATCTCAGTTGTAACAACTCTATCGTGGTAGTAGGAAGGCGGCCACAGGCAAAATGCAAATGAATGGGCACAACTGCTTTCTAAAAACCTTTATTTATGGACACTGAAATGTGAATTCATATAATTTTCACCTGTCAAGAAATATTATTCTTCTTTTGATTTTTTTTTTCAACAGCTTAAAAATATGAAAGTTATTCTTAGCTTTGACCAGGGATAGCAGGCTATCTGATGGATCTGGCCTCTGGGCTGGAGATTATAAAGGTCATTAAAGCCATTCTTCTAATTCTGAAAGAAATGTGTTTTCCCTCTCAGAAATAAAAAGGGGAGGAGTCTTTAGAAATTCCAGCATAATGAGTATGTGTCAACTGAGAGCTAATTGTCAATGTCTTCCTCAAGAACTATAATTTTCCTGAAATGGGAGAAGAATTGCCTCTCTGATTTTTCTGTATTTCACCAGCTTTTCCCTTTCAAGCTATAAATATTCCTTTAAAAATCAGAAAAATTATATACTGCAATTGTTTGAATTTCAGATTTTTTCCTCGAGTCTTTCAAACTGATGGACACTTAAATACATGTTACGTTTTTCTGTAGATAATTTAGGAAATTAATAGCCCTTAGTCAAATTTACACAAAGCAGTATTTTTCTAAGCCAGCAAGCTGTTTTAGAATTTGGAAATCCACGGAAATCTCGCTTAGCAGAGTATTTCTTATTATTGTCCTTCTTCCTAATAAATATACCAGCCGAAGTAAAGGGACTAAGTAGACCATCCATGTTTAATGTCTTATGATAAGTGGTATTAAGAATACCTTTCATTATTCAGGGGAAAGTGTAGTTTTACAGTATAAAGCTCTATTTTTAGCTCCTTAAAATCTTGGAGTTCATTTTAGAGTGTATTTCGTTTTCATTCCGTTTGCATTAAGCCAGCATGTGTAAAGCACAGTAAAATACCACGTAGCACCTTTCAGAATGCTGAGTGGTATCCCAGGTGAAACCAAACCCTATGAATGCCTTGTCATGGATGTGATAGGCCGGCTTCTCTCTTCCTAGAACTGTGTGCACATATCCAGACACCAACTTACTCTTCAAAGATTGTGAGACCCATTACAAAAAAAGAATAACAGTGATAAAATATATATGAAAATCAAGGCTAAGAAACATATAGATCAACTCCACAGGGTCCCATAAGGCCATGAAGTTGATTTGCCATCCGCTCTCACTAAATATGTAAATTCACCTTCTTTCTGTCTCCTTCGTTCATGGAAACCCAGGGGCTCCTTGTAGACACTGCAGGAACCACTACTTCAGGAGAGGGGGTGGGGAGGCGGAAGCGTGGCCTCTGGCCCCCTACCTCTACCACCTTACCCTGCCTTCCGAACAGAGTGGTTCCACTCTGATCTGGGCTAGGAGTGGGAATCCCCCAAGGTTTCATTTGAAGACAAATTTGCTGTTTATGCTTGTTTATGTTTATGCTATGTTTATGTTTATGTTATGCTTGTTTATGTTAAACGTAAAACATATGTTTATGCTTGTTTCCTCTGCCTTGTTATCCTAAGGGACATATTTTCTGCATTCTGAAACTTCACCACCTCATGTTAACCCAGTACCTTTCCCTTGGGAGTTCAAAGTGTTTCCGAGATCATAAGGAGCATGGTTTTAGCCACACCTTAATTACCATTACACAGGCAAGGGACTCTATAACAGATGTACAATGAGAGCAATTTTCCCTGAATCGCAACAAGGCTCAGCTAGCCTGGATCCCGCGCTTGGTCCGTCAGTGTTGCAAAAGGGGCTTGCTCGGTCTTTCAGGTTCTGATCAGGGTGCTGCTGCAGAAGGCCTCAGCCTAAACCAGCTGTCAGAGCACCTTCCACTTGGGGGCTCCTCCAGGACCAGGCAATACCAGCTAACATTGGGCACTGCTGGGAGGCCTGAGGGTTAGGGCAAGGGAAGAAGAGGGGGAAGCATGGAGAAGGAAAAAAAGGGTTGATGTGAATACTAATAGGGAGGAAACAGCCCTCTCTAGTCCAAATCAACTAGTGGAAAGCAGAGTGAAATAAAGATTTTAAGAATAAAGATAATTATTCTATAATGGTGGTCAAAGCTGTTGTTGGTCTCATTTGGCAGAAGACAAAGGGAAGGGAGCCTCAGGTGAGAAGGAATTTAGATTAGCCTTTTGAAAAATCTCCTGGCACTGTCATGAGTTACTGGGGGAAGATTTCTCTGGAAATCTGATTTAAAAGAGGCAGGCGAGGCCTATTTTATTGGCCTTGTTTGGTGCAATCGGAGCTGGGAAATGATAAAAGAGAACGGGGCCCATTTGTTACCATCAGAACCCAGATGCTCTTATTTACTTAACATCAAGGAGCTGGTTGTGTTTCTGCACTGCTGCTTAAAAGCCCGAGCCACCTACCCCAGCCCCGGGAGGGCGGCAGGTGGCAGTTGCCCTGTTTTATAGGCACCCCGCCTAAGGCTGTGCGGTGATTCACTTGCAGATTGGGAGACCAAACCCCGCGTGTCCTCATTTCTCATTGCTTGTCTCTACATCATAAATACTAAATATGTGTATACCTGGAAAAAAATGATCTGGGTACATGTCACACATTTATTTATCCAACAACTACTGTGTTGATTATGCTGTATTCGAACCATTTGAGCCCGGGCATGAAAGAAAAGGGGACTATGGTGACAGAGCCAAGACACAGCGAAGCCAGGCCTTCAAGGAGCTGACAAGCTAGTTTGGGGAACGAGGTGGGGGGCAGGAGGAGGCATTCGCAGGAGACATTATAAAACGGTGCAGAGAGGCGCATTCTCAGGGCAGGAATGGGGACTGCAGGAGCTCAGGAAGGGGAACCTTGGTACTTAGGAGAGGTTTCATGGAAGACATCGCGTATGTCATAGAGCATAGAGCACCCACTGGAGGTCACGGCAGCAGTAGCCGTGGGCTTTCAGCGCTCCCCGTGCTGCCAGCCACATGCTGAGCATTTTCCCTGCCTTTGTATCAGTTGTTCATCTTCCCCACAGCCCTCTGAGATAGTATCTCCAATTTACCGATGAGGCTCGAGAGGCCACTAGGATTTAATAAATCGATATCTGTTTTGCCTCCAAGCCCCAAGGCCGTAACCAGTCAAGGGTTAAACTAGGGGAGAAGGAGTCACAAGAACTGTCTGTAGCTCTTGGGCCCCTGGCCAAGCCAGGGTCCAAACCCATCAGCTCGCTGACAGCTGAGCAAAGCTTTTATGGGGCAGAGTTTTGTGGAGGAGGACGAGAAAGGTGTAGGGGCACTGAAAAGGGTGAAGGATGAATCATGCAATTATAGATTCAGAAAAGACTTGTCTGGGGCTCAGGACCCACCCTGCCCCTCAGGCAAGTCAGTGTCAAAGTTTCTAGGAGGCTGGGCTGGCTGTTCTCAGACATCTTCAGTCAAGGAGATCCTTCCTGTAGCCTCCCCCTCCCTCCCAGCACTTTTCCGGGAGCCTGACTGAGAAGTTCCCCTCCCGGGCTCTGCAGGCTCACCCAATGGCAGGAACGGCCCAGCTCTTATTTCTTACAGGGTCCACACAGTTCCTCGTGGAAATACCTCCCCAAGCGCACATCTCTCGTCCATCGATGACACAGATGCCTATCCTAACTATGATGTTCGTTTTAGATCAGTGTTCCTCTAAATTTGAAACCCACTGGTGAGCCACAAGACTCTTTCCAATGGTTCCAAACTGACCTGAACATTCTAGAATGTTCTTTCTTCAATTCTTGTAGGCAAAAAGCAGAATTGTATGGGTTTTCATTTTGGCATAAAACAGAGGGCTATTAACCAATCAGTCAAGTACATAGCGTGTTCCTAAAGCTTCCTAAAATGTGCTACTTATGAACTAAAATTGATGTTTTACTTCGTTTCCTGAGGACTCAAATTCATTACTCGGTCAAGACGTCAGGCTGCCAAGGCTAGGCCTGGCGACCATGCAAAGCTTGTGAATGTGCTCACGCACAGTTGGGATTAGCAAACTGGGGAAAGAACACTTTGCTGTGGGTGTACCACCAGAGCTATCTGGGGTTGGCTTTTTTGTTCAATTGCAGTTATTTTTGTCTTAATTAGCATTTTTCTTCTGTTGACTATTTGGCTCCTGTTTAATTCATTGTCTCTCTATCATGTTGAGCATTGCATTCCTCTTCAATCCTTCGTTCTTGCAGCAGAAGTAGGAATGGGCTTGGGAAGAGAGCTGTGGGCTGAGGGCAAACCATTTGAGAACGACTATTTCCACTTCAGGCCCTTGGAAGGAGCTCCTGGGTGAGGCAGGCAGTTGGCTTCTGCCTACTTTGTGGCCCTGGGGTGAATCCTTCCACCTTCCTGGGCTTCTGCAGAATGAGAATGTAGCTTTCTGACCCTTGTGGTGCCCAGCCGAAGGGTGGGCCACGCGGTGGTCACACTGCTGCATCGTAGAGCTGGCAAAGTGTGAACTGTGTGTCTCTCAGGTTCCAAATGACACGCTGGTTTTTTTCACATCATACTTCTTATCCATGCTGAAGACTTGCCCTGGAATCACAAAGAGCCACAAGCGATGGTTTATGTTGCCCAGCTCTCCAGCCTCTGATTTCTGTGGGTACACTGAGCATGTGAGGGGCCATCTAGCTGCATCCCCTCGCAACGGTTCCCCCAGTATTGCTGTCACGCAGTGATAGGAGCAAACACATAAAATGATTGGTGACCAGATGCTGGTGAGACGCCAGTCACCTCAGTCAGCTTCATGAGTAGAGAGCCCTGTAACATCTGGCAGCTCATGTCCCATGCACCTCTGCTGCATGCCCTGGTCAGCCACTTGAGAAGACAAGACGACTCATGTCTACCTTCATGCGGGCCATAAAGCTACCAGCCTACTGTCCTTTGGCATCTGTTGGGTATGTGACACTAAATTGATCAGAAATGCCCATGGCTTCCTGTCTTCTTGACAGACAGGTCAGAAAGGCCCCAGATGATGTTGTCTAGTCCAGCACAGAGAAAAACTCACTGCTGCTTGAAAAACACATGCATCCCTCCCCTCTCTACTTCGTGGCCCACTCCTACAACCCACGCAGCCTGCCACTCCCTTTTTTTCAGTGCACATAATGTTGGTCTCTATCTTCCAAGCCTTTGTGGCAGGCCTGATTTTATAATATCTGAAAGCCTTCTCTCCCCACTGCAGGCTTTCCTTGCAGTTAGCTCAGTTTCAATGATCCTCTTTCTCATAGTCCCGTCAATAGCAAAGGCACTCGGTGACCTGTCTCTGTCAAGTTTTGGTTCATCCCAAGCCAACTGGCAGATCTCCAGTGATGACTCCTCTCTCCCCAGGGCAGCACGTACAAATCAGGAGGAGAAAAAAAAAAGGAATGGATATTGTGCAACTTCTCTCACTAGATTATGAAAATGATGCAAAGTTTCTTAAGAGGATACGGTGCTTTCGGTAGCTGATGTCACCATGATAGGTGGCCTCCTCACAGAATGTCCAGGAGGCCATTCTCTCAATGACAGCAGTGGCTATGGATCCTGCCACTCCCCAGCTATTCTGGGGGCAGCCAGCTGATAGGGAGGGCCTTGGAGAGGTGTGCCCAAGTGTGCATGTTTTAGGAAAAAGCTAACGTGTGTCAATATGATAGTTTGCATTAAGGCCCATTTATAGACGATGGTAATCCTCACAGCCCAGCTGTTTGGTGGCAAATGCTACTACCCTGGCTTTAGATAGAAAGGAATTGAGACACCTATTTGTCAGGGGACCCAGACTGTCTGCAGGCAAACTAACTGTATCCTCAGGTTTCCTGGCACGTGGCTCTGAACCTGCTGTGCTTAGGGCCATGACTTTATGTGCCTTCTTGGGAGCAGCCTCTCTGGAGCCCAGCTCCCACCTGCTGTGGGCATATTACAAGGGTCAGGGCTCAGGAGGGTGAGGCCCTAAAGCCATCTTCCCCATGTGGGCTCTAGCAGCCACTCCTCCTTTTGGGGTAAGGCCCAGTGAACAGCTGCCATCTTAAGATGGTTGGACTCTGACGTCCTTCCTGACTTGAAATGTTTCTGCCCTCTCAGAGAGGCAATTAATGTCTGTTGAGTGAATGACTGTGTCACCATGGGGAAGGGAGGGTAAGTTGTGCATGCAGCCCTTAGCTAATCAGAAAACCCTCCTGAGAGGCAACCGAGTATTAGGCGTTAGTTACTCTGACTGTCCATGGCATGTAACTCCTGAAGACAGGAATACCTCCATTTACTGGGCACTTGCATGTGCCAAGCACCGTGCTAGCTACAAGTATTGACCATCTCCATCCTCGCAAATATTCCTGTGAGCATGATATGATTATTATCCTTTTTCTTTTCTTTTTCTTTTCTTTTCTTTCTTTTTTTTCCTTTCTCTAAGATGATGTACTTAGATTCAGAGAAGTTAAGTAACAGCCTGCTCTGGGGCAGGAGGAAAGTAACAGAGCTAAATGTTGAAGTTTTGCAGATCTAATAAATCATTCCTTTTTCCTTGTGCAAGTTCTGAACAACCAAGAGACACAAGAGTCAAACAGATAAAGATTAAACCTTGAGGGGCACCTGCGTGGCTCAGTAGATGGAACATGTGACTCTTGATCTCAGAATTGTGAGTTTGAGCCCCATGTTAGGTGTAGAGATTAGTTTAAAATGAAGTCTTTAAAAAAAATGTGTTAACGGTTGCCTGGGTGGCTTAGTCAGTTGAGCATCCGATTCTTGGTTTGGACTGTCTTGATCTCAGGGTTCTGGGATTGAGCCTCATGTCAGGCTCTATGCTCAGCTTGGAGTCTGCTTGTCCCTCTCTCTCCTCATCTGCCTCTCCCCCTGCTCACACACACAAACTCTCTTTCTCTCTCAAATAAATAAAAAATCTATATATGTTTTAAATGAAAATTAAAAAATTTAAAATGTGTTAAAACATTTTTAAAACCACCTTGAGTGCCTAGGGAATGTGTCAGAAAATGCATTGTAGGAACAGCTTATTAATGTTTCATTCCTGAAACAGAGAGCCCAGCTCACCTTCTCCCAGGACCAGCCAACAATGTAGACCTGCCTTTGGGGTCTCTCCTGCAAGCTTACCGCCAAGGAGCTGAGAAGGTGCACTCTTAGTGATAGGAGGCTACCAAAGAGAATGACAAAGGGCTGAGCCAGCCTGAGCTCTGCTGCTCCCCCACACTTACCAGTCCCTTAAGTCATATTCCCCCTCTGGGAGCAAATGAGAATTGTTACCCTAAAGGAGGTCCCTGGCCATGGAAACACAAATAGAGGTACCCGACACCAGGATTCAAACCCAGGTCTTCCTCAGTCCACTAGGGCACTCCTTCTGTAGGGTAGGAACTCAGACCCTGAAACTGTAGAGATCATGGGGCACCCTTCCCTCATTACAGCAGAATCTGGGGTCCAGAAGGCTTGAAAACCTCAACTAGGGTCACGCAGTGGGCAGTGCTTTTTCTCCTCTACTCTACCTTGTGTTCTTCTCTCCTTCTGCCCTCATAAGCATCACTGAGACACTGGAGACAGACAAATACACCACATTACACGATGTGAGCTGCCCTGGCTTAGCTTTTAAACACAGCTATAGGGATATCTATCCCATTCCTTATACAACATGGAAGTCAGTTTCATGCTTCTAGGGCAAAAGGCTGGGGAACATTTGGATCCTGGGAAGGATAGGATCTCCCCTCTTATTAATGGTTCTGAGCCCTCAGCTTCCTTCTCCAAGATTCTTCTCTTCTCCTTACGCTTTAGCTCTCCCTTTTTTCTGAAAGACCTTTATCCACCTCGATTTTTTAAGATTTATTAATTTATTTGTGAGGGAGAGAGAGTGTGCACTTGTGAGGAGGGGGAGGAGCAGAGGGGGCAGAGGGAAACAAGCAGACTCGCCACTGAGCAGGGAGCCTGATACAGGTCTCAGTCCCAGGACCCTGAGATCATGACCCGAGCTGAAATCAAGAGTTGATCGCTTAACCAGCTGAGCCACCCAGGTGCCCAAACATTTATCCACTTCTTATGAGAACTCCTTCTTCCTCCCCTCTCCCCTCTCCTTGGATCTGGACCATATACCCATTTCCTAGTAGTTTGATAAAGTGGGAAGAAGGCAGACAGGTCTGGGCTTGAATTATAGCTCCCCCACTTACTGTGTGACATTGGACAAACCCCATATTTAAAGCAAAATTCTTAAACCCACCTCATAGGCAGTGAGAAGGCCAACTAAGTACATAGATTGTAGCATGCTGTCTGGCTCAGCATATGTTCTGTAAGTGTTAGTTTCTTTTGTGAGGGGAAGGAGAGGGTTTAGTGACTTTCATTTATTCATTCATTAATTCACCAAATATTGGAAATCTGCCATGTGCCAGACAACTTGGGTACAACACCACCTATCTCCTAGGATTATTAGAGATAATTAATGGGTAATGTTTGCAAAACTATTAAGTTTCATGCCTGGCATGTAGAGGTATGTACTGAATAAATGAAACTCATTTTCATGATCACCAGCCCACCAAGTGATGGGCTCTGATTCTTTCCTATGCACTTAGAGTAGTGCGGAGCTCCTGGGGTTATTCACGAAGGCTGCTCAGTTAGAAGTGTATCAGCATCCATAGGGAAGTCCTGAAATATACCTTTCTCTTCCCAGGACCATTGCATTAATGACTTGTTGGGAGCGGTTGAATTGCTAAGAGTGGCCCAGGCTTCCCCCTCATGAAGGGTGATAGTGAGGGAAAGTCAGCATTCCAGTCCAAAACCATGACCAGCAGATAAGAAATGATGTGGCCTGAGGTTGAAGAAACACACCTTGCACAGCAATCCATTCGGCCCCTTCTCTTCTGCATCTAGTGCTCATTTTCTTCTTCACTCCCATTTTTCAGCAGTCCCGGGCCATTGTTTCATTGCCTGTCAAGGGCAATTAGGACCTTTTCCAGCCACACTGGTTCATAGGTCATCCGTTGCAAGAAATCATCACTTGCTTTACTATACGACAGTGTTCACAAGCCTGAGCATCCTGTACAAGATGAAGCAACCCCTAAAGCTCTTTGGGCCTTCTCACTGTGGCATGCTCTAGCTACCCTGCAAGTATTCTGAGGGAGGTTGCATGTGTTTTTAACTCTGGTCTATGGAAACTACTTTTGAGGTTAGCAAAATCCAATTTCCTCACAAATAAGGAAGCAGGTAACACACGAAAACACCACTCTGGTGAACAATATTCGATGTGGGGCTGTGGCAGCTGCAGAAGGACTCCCGTGTCCTTCCCATCTGCTCATGTCTGCTGTGGGCACCATGCTGGCCGGGCCACTGAGGCTGGACCCGCCATCATCTGGGATTCCCAGCTGGGGTGGGGGCCGGGTTGGGGAGGTGGTTCAGAATAAAAGGAACTTTCACAGTTCAAGTGCTCAGCAGTACCCTAAGTGCTTGAGAAATGTAAGCGTTATTTAACCCAACCCCCCAGAGGTGATGGGGATTAAGGAGCGCACTTGTGATGAACGCTGGCCATTGTATAGCAGTGTTGAATCACTGTATTGTACACCCCAAACCAATGATACACTGCATGTTAACTGGAGTTTAAGTAAAAACTTAAAAAATTGTAAAGATTATAGATTAGCTTCAACATTTCCCAAATTCATTTAGTGTGGGAAATGAAATTAAACCATTAAGTAGCTCGTATCCCAAATCTAATCTTCCCGTGATGGAAAGCAAGTTTCCTGATGTCATTTTTCTCCATCTGGGACTGCCCCTGGAATAGTTACTGTCAGAGGACTCAGAATGCCCACCTCTGAACCCATGCCTTCTCCTCCTCTCTTCCATTCCTTTCTAAGCAAGACAGTGACAGGGAGGACAATCCTGTACTATCAACCTCCAGTTGTCCTTGTTCTAGAGATTCAGACTGATTGGGAGGAAGAAGTGATTGTTGCCCGGGGACTAAAGGATGCCTTCATAGAGAAAAACCTGAAAGGTGTGAGTCCCAGTGGTTGAGGAAATAAAAGCCACTTCAGTGCCCCAGTGACTAATTCACATTCTGCTACAAGCTGGAATCTGATGGTGCTCTGGCTACTGGCCTCTGCTTATCGTCTTTGATTGACTCCCACATGGGTGTGACTCTCAGTCACACACTCAGATGTGCAGGAAATACTGTATCATGTGTCTTAACCTAATTTCTAATCTTGAGCTCTCATTACACTGGATTGGCAGTAAATATCAGCTGGTATTCTTGGGCTCTCCCGGCATGGGCTTATAGGAAATTTCAGGTATCCCCAAGCATTAGTACACATGGGTTGCCCTTGAGACATTCCCCTTTTCTGTCCATAGCATCCCATCTTCAGGCTTTATTTGGGAAGCAGGCATCTTTTGCAAGGCCCCTCACAGTCTTGTCTGCCTGACCATGTAGTGGTTAGTTAACCAATCCTCCCATTTTGTCTGGAATGCTCTGGTTTTAGCACTGAAAGCCCTATGTCTCTGGAGCCCCCTCCCCCCTGGCAAACCCAGACCCTAGGAGTGGGCATTTCCCTTCAGAGTCTTGCCATTTCTCCACGCTCTGCTAAAAAAAAAAAAAAAAAAAAAAAGAGAGAGAGAGAGAGAGACCTGGACTCCTGGTCAGGCTTACAGATCTCTTTTCCCTCCTTTCGGCCCAGGGGAGTCTCCTTTTCTAATCTAGGGTTGGAAGAAATACCGCATGCTTACCTGCACTCTGAGACATTTCGTTCAAACTGAGAATCCTCTTCCTTCACCTTCTCCATTGGTAGGTAAGAGCTTAAAGAGCTTAAATTTTTGGAAAGCAAAAGCTAATAAGAGTTGCAGACTGGGTGTCTTCGTGCCCTCACCCCTCAAGAGCCTCCTAACCTCACCTAAGGGAATGAGCACAGAGCCTGAGTGGGGCATGTGATGAAGAGGAAAAGGAGAAAGTACACAGGGAAAAGACACAGAGGTCAAGAGAACAGAGGAAGCCATCACACATATACTTGGGGTAGCTGGACACTCCTTCCTTTTAAAAAAATTATTTATTTATTCATGAGACCCACAGAGACATGGGCAGGGGAGAAGCAGCCTCCCTGCGTGGAGGCGGGTGTGGGACTGGATCCCAGGACCCCAGGATCATGGCCTGAGCTGAAGGCAGATGCTCAACCACTGAGCCACCCAGGTGTCCCCCCCACCCACCCCCAAATACTCCTTCCATTCACAGTCCCATCTCAAGACATGACTGAGAAACAAGGGCTGTGAAAACTAGCAAGAGAAGCAATTCAGGGAATTTAGTTCAATTTGTTTCCTGATCTAGGTGGGGCTAGGCAGTTCCTAAGAGTCTTGGCAAGCGGATCCAGGCTTTGACAGTTCTTCAAGTGGGTTCATCTTCCCCCTCCTTTCGCCTTTTACAGAATGCCTCAGTTGGCGTCAGGGCGGGGCAGGGAGGAGCATTTGCTAGACTTGCATTCATTTGGTCTGTGAGACAGCTGAGGCCAGATGCCTTGGTCAGGACGTCAGGACGCAGCGCAGTGGGGGCGGGGAAGGGCGCCCTGAGCCTGTCTGCCAGGCCCACGTCCCGCCTCCATCAAGGTGGCAACCCAGAAACTTGGTGAGGTCCCAAGAACAACGGGCTGCTGACCTGGCTGGGTGCCCTGTCCCCAGCCCTAACCTTGTCCGTGGATGGAAGGATGATGGAAGAGGAGGCCCTGAACTTTCTCAGCACCAGCCCTGGCTTCTGCTAAGAGTAGCAGGGAGGGACTAAAGGAAACAGAAATACAAGCTTGCAAGAGTTACCCGTTCTCACTAGGACTGTGCCTCCACCACCTTGACAGACTTCCAGGGAAACTGCTTTCCGAGAAGTGCCCTTGGACAGAGGAGGCTAAAGGGGAAGGTCGGATAGTCTTCTGAAGCTTCAGGAAGAAAGGATCTGTTATTATAGTGTCTTTAAACAAATGCATTTCGCTTATGAGTTTTTTGCTGCAAACCGGACCAGGTTATGGTACAAACCAACAATCATTCTCTGCAACCAGTGACCTTTCCGTCGATGACCTGGCCCTCTGTCAGCAGGCCTTTCTCATACAGGTCAGGCTTTGCCTCACCAGCCCTGTGTCCCCCAAAAACATGTTCAGGGAGGGACAGACATGTGACTTAAAACTATCTCCCAAAACCACAGGGTATATGAAAACATGTACACTTGCCCATTTCTGTGCTCCATCTCCTCTTGACAGCTCCACAGTCCTGAGCTTCAGATCAGAGAAGTGTGACATTTTCTTATGGTGCTAAAGAACCCGCCTCCTAAAGTCTATAAATAACAGCCATCTCTTGTGCTTTTACAGTACGCAGGGCACCCCTAAACATTTGACATACACAGCCTGGGTTTATCCTCTCGGGGATGCTGTGTATCAGGTCGTAATTCCCCCTTTGTACAAGTGAGGAAACAGGCCCAGCGCTTCCCGAGGGGGGTAAGCTCCATCGGACTGCAAATCGGGGGGCCTTAGTGGCTTCACTGTGCTGTCTGGAGTTTCTTGTCAAAGAGAAGGGTGAAGGGGACAGGAAACCCGTGGTCTTCACTAACCCGGGACGGCCCATCTATTTAACCTTCTATCTGATAAAGCCTGAAGTCAAAACAACAGAGCAGGCATTTCCCATGTCACAGATGTGCAAGCTCCATCCGGCCCCCTGGAAGATCAAGCCTCCCTTCTGCCTGGGTCAGTCCCTGCACTGACGGTGCACAGGTCAATGAGCTGAATGGATGCAAGAGCCCCCTGCGATGGTGAAGGGTGTCTTGGACCAAGGCAGCACTTCCTTCACAGCCCTGCATCCTGCACGTCATTCTTACTCTAACTGTGGTTCTGGTGGGTTTTCATGGCAGGGTGCAGAGCCTTGCTCACACACCAAATGGACAGGTCAGGCTCAGCAAGATGCAGTTGCCTGGTTTGGCTTTTTCTGGATTTGTGTGAAGAAGGGGCGCTGGCCATGAACACCTAATCCATGTTCCATTTTTGTCACCTTTGCCTGGTCACCTAGCATGTTGAGATTTCCTTTTCCTCATCGGTAAAATGAGAGGATTTTCCTGGGTGATGTGTGTGTGGGGGGGTGCCTTTTAATCCTAACTTTCTGCCAAAAGAACAAATGTACCGATCGAGTTACTTTGGGTTTTGTATGAAGAAATATTATTTGGAAAGCATTCTTGGGTTTGCCAAAAGCATCTTTCATCATTCAACAAATATCAGCTTCACAGAGAGAGCAGGGGGCTCTGTGAGAGCGTCTTGGCTGAAGGAACACGGTTTGCCCCAGAGGGATCATGAGGGACCCCGCAGACACTGTGCGGTGCGGGTTAATAATGAAACTCACTAAAATCAGGAGGTGGGACAAAGTGTGAAGGGGACTCTCACTTCCTCTAACCTCCTCCTGCTTTTTTCCTTATTTTTTAGAAATTACTCACTAGGGAGACAAAATTGCCTTTAAGTCTTTATCTTAATTCTTTTTTTTTTTTTTTGAAAAAGTATTACTGAAGTCGGGTTGGCACACAGTGTTACATTAGTTTCGAGGGTGCAACGTGGTGACTTAACAACTGTATGCTATGCTTTGCTTCACCACAGCGTGGCTCCCATCTGTCCCCATACAACACTGATGCAATAAATACCGTTGGCTCTATTCTCTATGCTGTGCCCTACAGCCCCTGACCTATTTACTCCCTAACTGGAAGTCTGTATCTCCCACTCCCCCTCAGCCGTGTTACCTCCCTTTCCCTCTGGCAACCATCAGTTGTCTGTATTTGGGGGTCTGTTTCTGCTTTTTGTTTGTTTTGTTTTTTAGATTCCGTGTGTAAGTGAAATCATACATATTCGTCTTTCTCTGATTTATTTCACTTAGCATAATACCCTCTAGGTCCATCCAGGTTGTTACAAGGGGCAAGACCTGATGATTTTTGATACCTGGGTAATAATCTCCTTTATCCATTGGTGGACACTTGGATTGCTTCCATATCTTGGCACTTATAAAGCTGCAATAAACATAAAGGTGCATATATCTTTTTTAATTAGTGAGGTTTTTAAAAGATTTTTTATTTATTTGAGAGACACAGCACAAGTAGGGGAGGAAGGTGGCAGAGGGAGAGGAAGGGGTAGACTCCCCACTGAGCGGGGAGCCCGATGCGGGACTGGATCCCAGGACTCCAGGACCATGACCTGAGCTTTAAAGGCAGATGCTTAACCTACTGAGCCACCCAGGAGCCCCTAATGCTTTCATTTTCTTTAAGAAAATAAATACCTAATAGTGCAATTACTGGATAATGACATTACTATTTTTAATTTTGAGGGGAACCTCTATACTGTTTTCCACAGCAGCTGCAGCAGTTTATATTCCCACCAAGAGCCACACAAGTGTTCCTTTTTCTTCACATCCTTGCCAATGCTTGTTTCTTGTCTTTTTGATCCCCACCATTCTGAGAGGTGTGAGGTGAGACCTCATTGTGGTTTTGACTTGCATTTCCTTGGTGATGAGTGATGCTGAGCATCTTTTCATGTGTCTGTTGGCCATCTGCATGTCTTTGGGAAAATGTCTATTCAGGCCCTCTGATCATTTTTTAATTGAATGATTTGATTTTTTAGTGTTGAGTTGTAAAAGTTCTTTAGTATTTTGGATACTAACCCTCTATTAGATATGTCATTTGCAAAAATCTCCCATTCAGTAAGTTCCCTTTTTTGTTGCTGTTGATTACTTCCTTTACTGTACAAAAGCTTTTTATTTTGGTGTAATCCCAATAGTTTATTTTTGCTTTTGCTTCCCTTGCTTCAGGAGACATATCTAGAAACAAGTTGCTAAGGCCAATGTCAAAGAGATTACTGCCTATGTTTTCTGCTAGGAATTTTATGGTTTTATGTCTCACATATAGGTCTTTAATCCATTTTATTTTATTTTTGTGTATGATGTAAACAAGTGGTTCAGTTTCATTCTTTTGTATATAGCTCTCTAGTTTTCCCAGCATCATTTATTGAAGAGACTGTCTTTTCCCCCAATTAAATTTTCTTGCCTCATTTGTTGTCGATTAATTGACCATATAAGTGTGGGTTATGTCTGGGCTCTCTATTCCATTGTCTGTTTTTGTGCTAGTACCATACTGATTTGATTATTATAGTTTTGTAGTATATCTTGAATGCTAAAATTGTGATACCTCCAGCTTTGTCCTTTCTCAAGATTGTTTTAGCTCTTTGGGATCTTTTGTGGTTCCATAAACATTTTTGTATAATTTGTCTTAGTTCTGTGAAAAATACTTTTCCTTATGGAAATACCAATAGTATTTTCTCCAGTTTTTTCTTATAATTGATTTCTAATTTCATAGTGTTGTGGTTCAAAAATATGTATGATATGATTTCAGTTTCTTAAATCTGTTGAGACTGGTTTGGTGGTCTAATGTGTACACTTGATTATGTATTCTGTTGGTTTTGAATAGAATGTTCTGTATATACCTCTTAAGTCCATCTGGTCTAATGTGTCATTCAAAGACATTGTTTCCTTAAGGATTTTCTGCCTGGAAATTTATCCATCAATGTAGGTGTGTGTTAAAGTCTCTACTATTATTTTACTAATGTCAGTTTCTCCTTTTATGTCTATTAATATCTGCTTTGTGTATCTAGGTGCTCTTACATTGAGTACATACATAGATATTCACAACTTTTAAATCCTCTTGTTGGATTGATCCCTTTATCATTATCTAATACCCTTTTTTTTATCTAGTGTTACAATCTTTGTTTTAAAGTCTGTTTTATCTGATACAAGTATTGTTATTTTTTTCCTCTCACTTCCATGTGCATGGAGTATCTTTATCCTTTCACTTTGAGTCTGTATTTATCTTTAGGTCTGAAGGGAGTTTATTCTAGGCAGCATATAGATGGGTCTTAGTTTTTAATCCATTGTGCCACCCTGTGTCTTTTGATTGGAACATTTAGGCCATTTATATGTAAAGTTATTATGGATTGATGTGTACTTATTGTCATTGTTAATTGACTTCTAGTTGTTCTCGTAGTTGTTCTCTGGTTCTTTTTCTCCTGCCCTCTTTCTTTGCAATTGGTGACTTTTGTTACTGTTATGTTTGGCTTTCTTTTACTTTATTTTGTGTGTATCTATTATAGGGTTTTGTGGTCACCACGTGGTTCATATTATAACATCCTAAGTATAAGGCAGTCTATATTAAATTGATAGTCACTTAAGTTCACACATATTCTAAAATAACTTCTTTACCCTCTCTAATCTTTTATATATATATATATATATATATATATATATATATATATATATATGTTGTTATATTTTACATCTTTTTATTTTGAGTCCCCTTAGCTAATTTTTTAGATATAATTGAGTTTACTACCTTTGTCTTTTACCCTTCATATTAACTTTATAAGTAATTATTTTACTGCCTTTAGTGTATGTTTGCTTTTACCAGTGAAATTTTTTCCTTTCATAACTTTCTGCTAACTATGGTCTTTCATTCTCCACTTAAAGAAGTTACTTTAATGCTTCTTGTCAGACCAGTTTTGTGGTGATGAACTCACTTAACTTTTCTTTGTCTCAGAAACTCTCAATTTCTCCTTCAATTATGAATGATAACCTTGCAGGGTAGAGTATTCTTGATTGTAAGTTTTTCCCTTTCAGCACTTTGAATATACCATGCCACTTTCTTCTGGCTAGCAAGGTTTCTGTCGAAAAATCAATTGATAGTCTTATGAGGTCTCCCTTTGTATGTTACTAGTTGCTTCTCTTTTGCTGCTTTTAAAATTCTCTCTTTATCCTTAATCTTTGACAATAAATTATGTGTCATGGTGTGGATCTTGTTGGGTACATCTTGTTGGGCACTCTCTGTACTTCCTGAACTTGGATGTTTGTTTCCTTCCTCAGATTAGGAAAGCATTCAGCCATTATTTCTTCAAATAAATTTTGTTGTTGTTGTTATTTTAAGGAGGGCTGGAAGGGCAGAGGGGAAAGGAAAGAGAGAATCTTAATAGGTTCCATGTCCAGTGTGGAGACCAGAACGGGACTCAATGTCACAACCCTGAGATCATGACCTGAGCCGAAATCAAGAGTTGGACACTTACCAACTGAGCCACCCAGGTGCCCTTCAAATAAGTTTTGTTCTGTTTTTTGCCCCTTTCTCTCTCTTCTCCTTCTAGAACCCCTGTAATGTTTGTTTACTTGATGCTATTAAAGAGATCCCTTGACCTATCCTCATTTTTTATTTTTTTTTAAGATTCTATTTATTTATTCATGAGAGACACACAGAGAGAGGCAGAGACACAGGCGGAGGGAGAAGCAGGCTCCATGCAGGGAGCCTGATGTGGGACTCGATTCTTAGACCTGGGATCATGCCCTGGGCTGAAGGCAGATCCTCAACCACTGAGCGACCCAGGCGCCCTATCCTCATTTTTTAAATGTTTTTTTTTTTTTTCTTTTTGCTGTTCAGCTTGGGTGTTTTCTACTACCCTGTCTTCCAGGTTACTGACCATTTTTTCTGCATCTTCTAGTCTCTTTTGATACCCTCTATTGTGTTTTTTGTTTCAATTATTGTATTCTTCAACTCTGATTGGTTCCTTTTTTTTTAAGACTTTATTCATTTATTCATGATAGTCACACAGAGAGAGAGAGAGAGAGGCAGAGACACAGGCAGAGGGAGAAGCAGACTCCATGCAGGGAGCCCGATGTGGGATTCGATCCCGGGTCTCCAAGATCGCACCCTGAGCCAAAGGCAGGCGCTAAACCACTGAGCCACCCAGGGATCCCTGATTGGTTCTTTTTTATATTTTCCATCTCTTTGTTCAAGTTTTACTGAGTTTTTCTACTCTTCTCTCCAGGCTGGTGAGCATCTCTATGGCCATTACCTTGAACTCTTTATCAGGTAAATTGCTTATTTCCATTTCATTTAGTTCTTTTTCTGAGGTTTTGTCTTTTTCTTTCATTTGGAGCATATTCCTCTCTCTCCTCATTTTGCTTGACATTCTTGTTTTTCTGAATTAGGCAGAAGAGTTACTTCTAAGCTTGAAGGAATGCTCTTGTGTATGGTCATCCCCTGGGGTCATCCTCCTCATCTTTCACCACCCATGCTGCCTAATTTGAGACATGGTGTTAAAAAAAAAAAAAGAGCAATCTCTTAACATTTTTAATAATGATTTTAGAAATCATTTGCTAATTTGTGAAGATAGATTTGCCTGAAATTCAAATATTCCTTCACTTTCAGTTTAGTTTCACTTTTTTCTGTTAAGGTCAAATTAACACTAGCATTTATATTTAAAATAACATATAGAGAGATGCATAGTTGGATCAGTTGGTGGAACATGCAACCCTTGATCTCAGGGTTGCAAGTTTGAGTCCCAGATTGGATGTAGGAATTAGTTTAAAATCTTTAAAAATAAATAAAAAAACTTATAGAGTATGTTTCATTTTATAACTTATGCTTGTCCATCCATTCTTCCCTCTGCCTGCTATATTTGCAGAGAAATGCTGGGGTATGATCCACATGATGTTAGGAAATGATTATCTCCTAGGAGTGAGATCAGAGTGATTTCTTTGCTTTTTTCTTTGTTTCTTTCTATGTTCTTCATTTTCTTATACTGGGCATAATATTAATAAAGCCATTATTCTAAAAATGAGCAAAAAGGGGAAAAAAGAGGGAAGCAAACCATAGGAGACTCTAAACTATAGAGAGCAAACCAAGGGTTGTTGGAGGGAAGATGATTGGGAGGATGGGTTAAATGGGTGATGGGCAATAAGGAAGGCCCTTGTGAAGAGCACTGGGTGTTACATGTAAGTGATGAATCACTAAATTCTACTCCTGAAATCAGTATTACACACTGCATGCTAGCTAACTAGAACTTAAATAAAAAATTGGGTAAAAACAAATAAAATTTTAAAAAGCAAACAAGGCTGCAATGCCATGGCTTTATAGGCAGCAGCAGATCTCATGAAAGGCACATTCCTTCTTCCATCCACCTCCCACCTGGCCCAACCCTGGAGGGAACTGGCAAATTTCCCTGACTCACCATCTCATTGGACTTTTGCAACTAGTGACTAGTGAACTCCTGAACAACTCTGAAGGGTGAATGCAAGGTCCTGGAAGGCCCAGGGGCTGTTTGTATATGCTTCACTGGGCATGTGTTTATGATAAAAACAGAGCTCAAGATGAAACTGGCTTGGGGTGGTTCCTGCAATTTTTATTGCAATCCAAAGAAAGGATGCTTAGATGTATGGGGATGTATCTGGGCTCAGATTTCACTGTATGTCCTTTAGTTTTGAGGGAAGCAGGAATACCAGGGTTATTTATTCATCATCCCGTTTCTCAAGTTTGTTTTCATAGTTCTTATTGTATCTTTCAGTTAATAAATATCAGGACTTTATTAGGAAGGCATTCCAGAAATAAAGCTGGTTATTCATGGCATGGTTTTTGGCACATGCCTTCCTGCCTATATGGAGGGAAACTCTGTTTACCTTTTTGAAGAGTCAATAGAACCTCAGGTTCACAGTTTGTCCACCAAAAGAAGGAACCACTTCAGTTTAGGGGGAGGACAAACAGCTGCCCTTAGCTAATGAAGGACACAGGGCTGAACTGTGCTGGCTTCAGTTTTTTTTTTTTTTTTTTTTTTTCTGGCTTCAGTTTTAACTGAAGGAGCCAAAATGTTCTTTCTGTATCAGAGGTGCGATTAATGTCCTTGGACAATTCTCAAAGTAAATTACAGAGATAATCCAGCTTTTCTGTTGCTTAAAACTATACTTACATCTTTTTCATTTTTCTTCAGTTAGAATTTTCTGTAAAATGGGAACAATAATACCCCCAGTGATTATTTCACTGAACTGTGATAAGAAACAGATGAGATTATATAATATGATAAGAGGAGGGTACCTGGTCCACTACAAAAAAGAGGCCATGCATAAAGCATCTTTGGTGCAGGGATCCCTCGGTGGCGCAGCGGTTTGGCGCCTGCCTTTGGCCCAGGGCGCAATCCTGAAGACCCGGGATCGAATCCCACGTTGAGCTCCCGGTGCATGGAGCCTGCTTCTCCCTCTGCCTCTCTCTCTCTCTCTCTCTCTCTCTCTCTCCCTCTCTCTCTCTCCCTCTCTCTCTGTGTGTGTGTGTGTGTGTGACTATCATAAATAAATAAAAATTAAAAAAAAAAAAAAGCATCTTTGGTGCAGAACTTTTGAGCAGGCAGGCACATTTTACAAGCTGTGGGATGGGACAACCGAGAAGTGACATTCCTCAGTGGAGGCCACATAGCCAGGTGTGGAGGCAACATGCTTGGAACCCCACCTCTTCCTGCTGGGCCATCCTGCCATATCCTTAGCCCTTTTTAATGACACATGTCATGAGAACACCACTTTAGTATTTTGAACCTTTTAGAAGGAAAAGCACAGAGCACAGCTCCAAGTAGATGTTTTCCTGCAGATGGCCTGAATGAGTCAGAGATCTACTTCTTGTAAGTGATGCAACGCAGGTTGTATATGTGCACCCAGGGGTGTGCGACCTTACTAACTTCTCTGTACTTCCCTTTCCTCACTAGCTTATCATCCGGTTGGGGGTTGCAGAGGATTGAGTGAACGCATTCAGGGGGATATAGAATAAGAATAGGGCATGGCAGGGGATCCCTGGGTGGCTCAGTGGTTTAGCGCCTGCCTTCAGCCCAGGGTGTGATCCTGGAGTCCTGGGATCGAGTTCCACGTCAGGCTCTCTACATGGAGCCTGCTTCTCCCTCTGCCTGTGTCTCTGCCTCTCTCTCTCTCTATCTTTGTGTCGCTCATGAATAAATTAACAAAATCTTAAAAAAAAAAAAAGGCGGGGGGAGGGCATGGCACGTAGTGTGTGCTCCATGAATGCTTGCCATTATTCTTTATTATCGTTAATTTATACACAGAAGCTTCACACTTGCCTACAGATGGGGAAAAGAAAGGAAGAAGAAAAAAAAGAGAAGAAAAAAGAGAAGGACTACGAAACAAATTCAGATGAAGACTACTGTGAACCACCCTAGGACATGTCGCTAGGGCATGTCCTGAAGTGGGGTGGAGGGAAGCAGAGTACCTGGAAAGAGTACTTACAAGTATTACAATTCCTAATACTCTTATTTGCTCCCCAGAGAAGGGCTCATTTTCTTTGGGCCAGACCCCTGGCTTATGACTGCTAATGGCAGCCACGTGCTCAGTGGATGGATGACTGCACCACATTTATGCATAACTTATGCAGGGCCCACTAGGCATGATGGAGGTGCTTGGGGCTCCCCAAATGCATAGGTGAGAAGAGATACAGGCTTTGTGGTTAAACAGGAGATAGTGATGAGGGGAGATCTGCCCTGAGAGAGCACAGGGCAGCCTGGGAGAGCTTCTAGAAGCGCGGGCTGAAAATGACATGAATCCTGAAACTTCCAGTCTGCCCCCTTGCTCCACAGCAGGGCATTTCAGGCCCACCGAGGTCTGGCTCACAGCTCCGCTTGGCCTATATCCTACTACACTCCTCTTCTGGGCCCTTTGGTCTCATTCACAGCCTCCTGCTGCTGCCTCAGCCCCCCACCCCCAACCCTACAGGGACCAGCCAGCTTCAGGGATCAGCCACCTGCCATTTCTCTGAAGTCTTCCTCACCACTCCCCTCCCCACACTCCTTCCTTCCCATCACCCCCAGCCTGTGCTCCTCCTCCATGTTGCTTTCACGTCTGTGCATGAGTCACAGCTCACTGTTCACCAGTCTTCACCACCAGGCAGGCCCTTCCTTGTTTGTGTCCTTTCCCCCTCCCTCCCCTTCTGCTTGTGACAGTCCATGAAAGAAAAACTAATCAAACCACACCTGGAGGAGGGAGTCTTCAACCTCAGGCCAGGGAATGAGAATGGAGATAAAATATTGAGGCACTACCACTGTCAAGTTGGGAATCTTTCTCTTCCATTTGGTTTCCAGACATGGAAATATCCACTTGTTTGGGGACACTATTGAAACATGCCCACTCAATATTTCTGGTAATAAATTAAGAGGCTGAAACCACTACGTCTTTTCTTGCTTCAAGATTAGCTTTCAGGACCTCCTGACTAACTTTCACAACCAACACAACGTTTACCCACTCACTATATGCAGTCCTTTCCCCCTACCGTTAAGGTCTGCAAATTAGCTTAGCATGTTCACCTCGAGTTCGGTCAGCCCAGATGAATGCTCCAAGCAAGAATTTACCACACTGAACATTTAGAGCAATCCATCTCCCTGCTGCCTGACAAGGAAGCAGCTTCTATTGAGAATAAGTATAAATTAGCTAATGCTGAAACTGCAGAAATTTTCAATCCATATCCTGTGTCTCGAGTGATACTTCCCTCCTCCAGCTATTCATTCCGACATTAATTCTAGGTCTCTCTGTTGCACTCAGGGTTGAACCTTGTGGTAAAATACTAGTGGTGTAGTAACTGCAGGAAGGCATATATAATTTCCCCGTCAGAGTGGTTTTAAGGCCCTCTTTCAGTGGGCATGATACATTAGAGAAAAGATAAATGGTTATGGGCCCCAAAAAATCTGCGGAGTCAACACATGTGTGAGAAATTACCATTTTAACCTTTAATCATTTTAGCCAAGAAGCAAAATCTATTTTTATTGCTTATGAACAGTAGTGCTAAATTGGCCATGAGGCACTGATTGGCAGGAAAAGGCCTCGCAAAAACTGTATTCCCCCATATAAGTTGGGAAGTACACTAAGAAGCCCAGTTTAAAGGTGGGAAGTGGGTGGCAGGTTGGGGACAGAGCCTGAAAGCAAAGAAAGCCACTGAGTAGCACAGGGTTGAGCTGCTGTAAAGAAAGACCATGCTGGGCCCTGGAATGTGGTCTGAGAAGCAAGTCCTGCCCTTCCTGGATCCCTGAGAGTGCACGGGATCAAAGCCTACAGATAAAGAAACCATGGGTCATTTCCACACCTCCTCAGTGCTGAGAGTGGCCTGTGTTTCCCAGCTGTAAATGAGGTCATCCTTGCTGAGGCCTGGATGATAATAGGTCCCTGGTTTGCTACATGTTTTCTGTGTGCCACGCGCTTTGCTAACTGCTTTATAGGGAATATGTTCTTTAATCCTCCCAACTCCCCCTTGCAGTACGTGCTATAACTCACTTTATGAATGAGGAAATTGAAGTCGGAAAGTGGTAAAACCCATTTGCCCAAGACTGACAGCCAGTTTGGTGGTAAAACCGGGATTTGAACCCAGAGACTGGTTATGGAGCCTGTGCTTATCTTCACTACCACGCTTTTCAATAGCATTGCTTTTCAATAGCGTTTTGTCCCAGTGAAAATTGATAGTGTAATGTCCAGAAAGTTAGAATGAAAAAAAGTCTCTCAGATTACCAGGGAATCTGGAGAAATGCCCTTGATCCTGGTCTCTATAAAAGAATGATAATGCTATTCTTTACCCACCCTACAAATGTATTATCAGGATAATGAATTGGTCATCAGGGCTCTTAGAATCTTAGATGATTGAGGATGTTTAGTTAAATAATGAGCAAATCAGTTTTCATATCCCTATTCAAGACTGAAGTCCCCAAACTGGGGTCAGCTCTCTTCAACAACCAGTTTGGGGTTTTAAAAGTAAAATTCACATGCATTCCATCTAAGTCAGAAGACAAAAATTCTTTGTCGAATACCATGAAGGCATTTCTGCAGGGAATTCATCTGACATCTGACAGGATATCCCCTGTCAAGCAAGTAGGGTACCCTGTGGGGGGAGCTGGGTACCCAGCTTTTGTCTTTGAGAACCAAACTTTGCTCTCTAGTTGGCCTTGGTGAAGAGGGAGTTTGGTAAATCAGTTCTACCCCTTTTTCTCCGTCTCCTCCATCACTTTCTAGGATTAAGACCTGCAGCACTGGGAGGTGGGTTAACTGCAATAGACTCCAAAATGGTTTCCTTACAATGCTTTTGAGCAGGTATAGGAAAGGATTAATTTGTAGATCATGAGATAAAAAAAATGTCATCCTTTTCCTAAGCAGAAAGAAATGACAAAACTCAAGAAGGTAGCATTATAGTCTATTTTTTCCCCCGGGAAGTTATAAATTCTGTGCTCTAAACTGCAGTGCTAATAGCATTTTTAAAGATGTCAAGAGAAATATAAGAAATAGATGGTTTTAAAAAAAAAGAAATTGATAGTTTTGAAATTATATACTCGTAAAAAGAAGATATTTTGGAAAAATGATCCAAGAAATCCTCTCTCATGAACATAAACATACACAAATACATACATGTGTTCCTTTTTGACTTCATCATCCCATTTCTGGAAATTTATCTTTAAGAAATTATCCAAAAACCAGAAATTAAGATGTCTATTGCATAGTTGTTGTTTTTAAAGATTTATTTATTTTAGAGAGAGAGTGTGTGTTAGTGGGGGGAGACGCAGAGGGGGAGAGAGAATCTCAAGCGGACGCCACACTGAGTGCGGAGCCCTGATGCAGGGCTGGATCCTACAGACCGTGAGATCATGACCTGAGCCAAAATTGAGAGTTGGATGCTTAACCCACTGTGCCACTCCAGTGCCCCTGCATAGTTTTTATATAGCAAAATATTTGAAATAGTCTATGTGCTACAGACACACCTGATAGAATATGTATTTATTAAAAATTAAAAGTATAAAACCATCAAGCAACATGAAAATGCTTATTTTATATAAAGGAAAAAAAGCCAAGTATATAATAATGACACTGTGCCACTTAAACTATATATTTATTCATTTCTAGAATTTCTATTTAGTTTGCTTTTGACTTTGCCTCTTCACTTCTTTTTTTTTTTAATTTTATTCATTTATTGGAGAGAGATAGTGAGAGAGAAATCACGAGCAGTGGGGGATGGATAGAGGGAGAAGCCGACTCCCCAGTGAGCAGGGAGCCCAATGTGGGGCTCAATCCCAGGAGCCAGGGATCATGACCTGAGCCAAAGGCAGACCCTTAACCGACTGAGCCACCCAGGAGCCCCTGCCTCTTCACTTTTCATACCAAGCTGTTCATTCTTATGGTCACTATTCTTACCATTGTCTTAGCATCTTTATTTTTTTTTAAGATTTTATTTTTAAGTAATCTCTACACCTAATGTGGGGCTCAAATTTACAACCCTAAGCCAGCCTTCATTGTCCTAGCATTTAAACATACTTTCTTGAATATTTTATTTCAGATTGTTCTCAGGGTACAGATTCTCTTTTTTGTTGTGACGTTCTTTTCCTTGGGCCATCTGACGTTGTCTTATGAGCATTACTTCATTGTCTTCAAGGGTGGTTTTCTGTGGGACTCCACCACTCCCAGGCTTAGGAGGATGTGGTTTTGCCTTGCCCTTGCCCAGACTCTAGTAATTTCAGTGGCCCCAGGCAGATTGTGTATTTCTGTACCACTTTTCTGGGATGGTTGGTTGAGTCTGAATTTGTGCCATGACGAGTTCAGTTCCTCAGCAAGGCCTGAATGTTGTTTCTTATCCTAAGGGGTTAAGTCCTGCCCATTGCGCCTGTGGATTCAGCTCTCATTAACTGCTAAGGTTAATGTTTGTAGCACCTGAACTTCCTTTCTCTCCCTTCAAACTCTGTTGTACATTAAAAAAAAGTTTACTAGTGCTCACTTTGGCAGCACATATACTAAAATTGGAACGATACAGAGAAGATTAGCATGGCCCTTGCGCAAGGATGATGTGCAAATTCGTGAAGCATTCCATAAAAAAAAAAAAAAAGTTTACTCTTCACCTATCATTTCTATGTGTTTGTAGTGGGATGTCCCATCTACCACAATGACCAGAAATACTTGGTTATTTTTTCCATTTACTGCAACTATATGAAAATGTATGTGTACATAACCAGAGACTGGAAGGGGACTTTGCAAATGAAAAGATTTTTATGGGTAGAGATGGTGGGTGTAACCATTTTTCTTTATTTTGCAAATATTCTGTATTGTCATTTTATTATCTCTAAAACAATATAAGGATCCTCACTTTTTTTTCCACCATTGTCTTTTGTTTCAGAATGCATACACTGCAACTGCCATTAACGGGACCGATTTTTGTACATCAGCACAAGATGTGCTCAAACTCTCATCCAAGAATTCAAATCATTTTACGTCTGTTAACTGCTTTGGAGACTTCATAATTTTTCTAGGGAAGGTGAGATGTCTTCACTAAAATAGTAAATAAAGGAACTTGAGATCCCAACATCAAGCCATACAGCAAGGTTTTGAAAGAACAAAACCTTGAAGTTATCTTGAGTGCTAACTCCATGGTGGGTGGTGTCCTTCATCCTTAATCCTCTGAGGTATCGTATTTGGCAGATGAGAATACTAAGGCTTAGTAACCTGTCTGGGATCTCCCAATGGAGTCAGGATTTGAATCAAACCCTTAGCTCTTAGCTATACTCAATTCTCTCTACCATTCTGAGTCCCACTTTTTCACATCTAAAATGAAAATGTTGGGACGCCTGGGTGGCTCAGCAATTGCGAATCTGCCTTCAACCCAGGGCATGATCTTGGAGGCCTGGGATCGAGTTCCACATCGGGCTGCCTTCATGGAGCCTGCTTCTCCCTCTGCCTATGTCTCTGCCTCTCTCTCTCTCTCTCTCTCTCTCTCTCTGTAGTGTTTCTCATGAATAATAGAATCTTAGAAAAAAGAAAAGAAAGAAAAGAAAAAAGAAAATGCTGCTAGCCTCATAAAATGGGTGTATTTTCTGGGGATTTTGTCATAAAATATATGGAAGTAGTATTGGAACCTAATAAAAAGTCTATCACTTAAGGGCAATCAGTACACAAATATAAAGACAGATTGTTAATGTCCCAGGTAGAGCCAGAGGTACATTTCTGCTGTCAACTGAGTAGTACTTTTCAGGAAATTATATGTAGTCTTGTATGCAGCACAGTGAACAAGCATCACAGAGATCATCTCGTGGTATAAAGGACAAGCCCTGAACTTGGGGTCTTTAACAACTTTGAGCCTCAGTCTTCATATCGGAACCAAAGAGAACACATGGCCTTTCTAGGTTGTAGGGAAGAGTAACTGAAATATTGATGAAAGTGGTAGGATAGCCCCTCATTGACCATGCTTGAAGTTGAGGATTCTTTACACTGTGCCACATGGTGTGTCCCTTTCCATGTGACTGTCACCCACCAGGCCTAATCCTGCACACCTGCTTGCCTGATTCCACTTCCGCTTGATTGCCTGCCCTTCAAATTCTTGACCACAGACCTCCTGACCTTCCTATCACATCTTCACTATTCCAAGCTTAGACACACTAGCTTCTTCCAACCATTCATCTTCAAGGGCATGAATGCTGAGGCCTTCGGTGGTGCCCCAAAGTGAACAAGAGCTTGGTCTCCAGTTATAACCTGGCCAAAGTCAAATGAGGACTCGTGGCTCATTTAGCATTTTGTGCCTCTGTGGCCTTTGGTAAAGGTCTCTAGTGCATATCAGAGTTAACTGTCAGTAACAAGTTATAACATGCATGGATTTCACAGGGGTATGTTAGTTGCACATATTTTCATTTTAAGGTTCAGCTGGGCCCCAGAGACTTTTTTCATGCAACAGTAGCTCTAGAAGTACAAACTGATAAATGCCTTTCTAAACAGCCTAAATAATCTTTGTATTTAAATGGATAATACTGTTTATGTTAGTTCGGTAAGATTGTGGGTGATATGTTGTCTAATAACTACTTCCAAAGAATCTTTGTAAGTCTTTATAAAAGACTTTTATTTTAGGCAGTAATTCATTTTCCTGTATTTCTTGAATGAAGTAGCATTCAGACATTCACGTCCATCATTGAGGATATCCAAGGGCAATGGGGATTCCAGACGGACCTCATTTTATCTGTTAAAGAATTAGGTACATAAGTCTGTAATTATGCTCCTGGAAATTATTATATATGGCAAAAGCCTGGATTAATCATATTATCTCCCCACACCAGCAGTGGAACACCTTTCCACTTTAATCCCCAGGGTAAAGCAAATCACATGCTAAACTACAGTATATTCACTCGGTGGGTTGTTGCACCATTATTTTAAAATGATGCTTATTAAAAAGCTTTTAAATGAAGATGCTTACAGGAGTATCAAGTGAAAAAACTAAAAGTTTTGGAGTATCATTCCATCTATATAAATACAAAAACCAGGCACAGCAAACATGTAAATGCATCTGCCCTCTTCTCCCTCCTCCAAAGGGCCCTTTTGGTATCATGGCTCTTTTTCTCTTAATTTCATTGTACCATATTTTCTGACAAGCATTTTTTATAATAGGGCACACTTATGCACACACACACACACACACACGCATGTATATGAACTTACTTGTAACTAACAAAAATCATTTCTAAAATATTCCAGCCAACCAATTTATATTTTCAACAAACTCTTGTTTTGACAGGTGTTGGTGGTGTGTTTCACTGTTTTTGGAGGACTGATGGCATTTAACTACAACCGTGCCCTCCAGGTGTGGGCAATCCCTCTGCTGCTGGTGGCATTTTTTGCCTACTTGGTAGCCCATTGTTTTTTATCTGTGTTTGAAACTGTGCTGGATGCTCTCCTCCTGTGTTTTGCTGTTGATATGGAAACAAATGATGGATCATCAGAAAAGCCCTACTTTATGGACCAGGAGTTTTTGGTAAGCAAACATTTCACTTCCCGTTGCCATCTCAACCCTCAAAATCTCCAAAGTGTAGAAGATTCACACATAAAGGAGGCTTATAGCCTCATTTTCTCTTCTGAGGGCTCTGTGGGCTTCTACCACAGGCCTAAATGTCTGGAGATTCAGGTTCTGTTTCCTGAGGCTGAACCCACTTCCGTCATTGAACCCTTCTCCCTGGAGAAAAGCGAAACTGAACAATTAATACAGACTACATGACCTTGGGCAGGTATTCTGGACACAGCAGTCCAAGACCCTTTGGTGCCACAGGCTTGGTCTGGCCTTTTGGGTGGTCTGGAGGCTTAACAGTTGATCTCTCTCTAAAGCTTTCTTGCCTCAAGCATCACGTCAGACCCTCTGGGCTTCAGGGGGCACGTGTGGCCTCTGTGCCAGTATCCACAGATCTGCAGTTCTCAGGCCTCTTACTAACCGAGGCCCACCGATGCAGGGAAAGCCACACCCTGTCAAGTCCATACTGCTTCTATCTGGAAATAGCAGGCAGCTGTTGCCAACACAGTCGTTGCTTATTTGCCTTATCAGGTGTAGACAGGGATATTCTAACAACTGAATGAAGTCTCCATGTTGTCTAAGTCAAGTGACGTTTATACTAAATTTTCCTTCATACTGTTGCCGTAAAAGTTAGGTGTTAAAAGCTCTTTAAGATTTCATTTTTAAGTAATCTCTATACCCACCATGGGGCTCAAACCCACAACCCCAAGATCAAGAGTCGCATGCTCTGCTGACTGAGCCAGCCAGGGGCCCCAAAGCCGTCTGGTTTTGTTTTGTTTTTTTAATTTTTATTTATTTATGATAGTCACACAGAGAAAGAGAGAGAGGCAGAGACACAGGCAGAGGGAGAAGCAGGCTCCATGCACCGGGAGCCCGACGTGGGATTCGATCCTGGGTCTCCAGGATCACGCCCTGGGCCAAAGGCAGGCGCCAAACCGCTCCGCCACCCAGGGATCCCAGCCCTCTGGTTTTGAAACGCATTCAGAGCACTCTTCGGTTCAGCCAGGCACTGAAGTTCAGTATGCACTTCTATGATTTTAAAATTAAACATATTCTCAACCTCTTCCACATAAAACATAGAAATACAATAGCACTTTATTTGTATGTACCCTAAGGAAATTATTTCTGATGGTGATAGGAAGCTAACAAAGGCTTCTTTCCCCGACTTGCACTTTTCTGATTAAAAATCCACTTGGAAATCTATCCCCTAAAATATTTTAATTCAACAGGGAAAACTTTAAGGATTGAATTCCCCTAAATGATATGGTCAAGTAAGTGGTTGCCAAAAAGTGTGCCAAAAGGTCTCACTCATTCTTTTGTGTTTCAGAGTTTTGTCAAAAGGATCGACAAATTAAATGCAGCAAGGGCACAGGGAGAGGAGAGCTCATTAAGGAACGAAGAGGGAACAGAACTTCAGGCTGTTGTGTGATCAGTGCCCATTAGTTATTTGTCCCTGGAAAGGGGTCTTCTTCTCAGTCATTCACAGAATAAATGGTAAGGTTGATGGACCCTATTCTTCTTCACTTTTGTCCTTATTGTTTGACCATCATTAGGCCAGAACCATAATAGTAGATCCTGTTCCTAATTCAGTGGTTCCTTATTAATATTTATGCACTTAGGATATGAATATAAAATACTGCTACCCTGTCCTCACCAATGGTCCTCAGAATGATTTTAAGATTATTCCAAGTTGGATTTGGGTTGAGTTTGAGGCATTTGAGTCTCAATGGAATAAGCAAGGGTCACATGATGCTCAAAAAATAGTTTGAATTTCGGCTGTCATTTACTGTGTACCGTGGGCAGATCCCTTCAGTTTGCTAAGCCTCGGTCTCAAACACAGGCTGTGACGTGGTATGGATTAAGTAAAGCAACGAGGGAATGTCTCAGAACAGTACCTGGGGAGGGGGGAACCTTTTAAAACTCTGCCTTCACCTGTCTGGACGTCAGCCAGAAAATAATCAGCCTGTGGCTCATATGAACATTCAAAAAAAATATTTATTTATAAAAAATACAATGGGATAAGTTTATGCTGAGAAACGCAGCAATAAATACAGTTGAAGAGAACAGAGCAACTCTACATTGATACATTGGCACAAACAGGAAGCAAACGCACCACCCAGACCCGACTGTCTGCAGGCCGACTTTGTACACGCTCCTTTAGAAACCCCACTCGGGAAAGCTCTGGTCAGTTCAGGTAAGAGAATGAGTACACATATAATCACAAATGCACACGGATCAGGACTTTATTTAAAGATTAGCAAACAATACTGTGGAGACACCGGTATGTAAATCTCTTAAACCGCTGCATCTTAAATTTAGTCGGCAAAGACCACATTCAGCTAAAAGCATGAGTTTAGTCCTCCACGTAGAAACCAGATATGGGACTGCAAAAAAAAAAAAAAAAAAGAAAAAAGAAAGAAAGAAAGAAAAAGCTTCCTATTGTCTGAAAATCCCAGTTTATTAAGTAGATCGTAAAAATGCATAGGTCTTTGATGAGAGAACTGGCTGCACGAAGGTACTCCCCTTTCACAGTGTTCCTTTTAACTTCATATGCGAGTTATTGCTTCTGCTGTGGGACTGGACTGTTACGGCACTAAAGGCAGCTATTGGGGGAAGAGGCAGGGAAAGGAAGAGGGAATGTATGTAAGGCAGTATTTCCTTCAGGTACAATAAGCATAATAGTGTTTTAGGAAGACAAGATAAAAATCACTCAAGGCTAGCTTGGTTCTCACTGAATAAAAACAACGGGCTAAATACTGAGCTCCTGGGGGGACCTAGTAATCGATGCCTTGGTCGCCGTATTGGTAATCCCGGGGGTAGTCGTCTGGGTACTCGCCGGGGTACTCCTCTGGGTACTCCGCCTGATAATCACTATCACTGATCTCAGACCCGTTCGTTCCTGTTCCTTGGCTTCCGTTGTGAATGACGGGTTCTGTGGGAGCGGCACAGTACTTGGGGTCGTATACTTGCCGCCCCAGCCCGTACACGCTCATTCCTTTCTGGGAGGCCACTTTGTTGGTTCCCATCTGTAGAGAAATTGTCGAGTTGTCCACTGGCTGCAGTGTGAGCTTCTGATCGTAGATGTCTCTTCTGGTACCTGGTGCTAACATCCCCGCCTGGGATTAGAACACAGGACAGAAGTTGAGGCTGCAGCTAAAGCCTGTTCTTGCGAACATCCTATCAACTAGGGCAGTCGCAGTGAGTGGGAACATGCAGAGGGGGACATGTTTTCTGGGGCAAAGCGAGCTTACCCAACAGTCCTGATGCTGAATCCTTCCTAAGAAGCCCTATTCGCCGGCTCTCAGGCCAGATCAGCCCTTCCCTTCAAGTCCTTGCTCTGCTGTCAAACTGCCTCAAAACGAGCTAACCAACTTTAAGTTTCTCATCTGTAAGTGTGGAAAAAATCCCACCCACTTCGGATTTAGGAGAGGATTAGATAGAAAGAACGTAAAGACACAGCATAACGTGGGGCAGCCTGGGAAGGTACCATGAGTCCCTACTATGACCACATACATTCTCCAGTCCCCCCCATTCCAGAAGCTCATCACACGGCCACCAGAAATGACACTGAGCAGCCCTTAAGGACCTGAATCTCAAAGAGCCAGCTGTGAGTACAGTACCTCATACCGCGTTTCTGCATTTCTGCTAAGCAGACACTTCCAGATTTAATGGGTAAAAAAAAAAAAAAAAAGCAGACTCGAATGGCAGCTATAAGAGACAATGCCACATGTGGCAGGACACGTTCCAGAAAGGGCAAACAATAAATCTCGTCTTGAGGTCATCAGGGAAGAGCTTCTTCAAACCTTATCCCCACTCTTGTTGGATGGGAGACCTGCCTGTGCTCCAGTGGTTAAGGGAACCTCCTTGGGAGGTGCTGCTGATCTATTTTTAACAAGGAAATACTTCCATCTTGCAGGGTGTTAGAATACTGGCCTTCTCACCACGCTGCAGTTCGACCTACATATGTTCACACATTTAATAGGAATGCTAGCTACGTACTTCTTAGAGCACCAGATAGTTTTACCTCCCAAGTTAATTAAGGGATCCTATAAAAATTTAAAGTCCAAGGCATAGCAATTTACTTGGATTTGGATCAAGAAATAAACTTGCTATAATAAACTTATCTTTTTTCTTCTGGTTAGGTGGAAAGGTGGCTCTTCTACTTCTAACTGCCAGAAAAAGCCATGAATCACACCATACTGTATTACTATAGAAAGAGTCCTCTGATTTTTTTTTTTTTGCTTTCTCAGCAAAACCTACTTTCCTGAAGGAATGTACTCTAAATATACCATAGGGCCCCCCCCCAAAAAAAATTTCAAAAACCACCCTTTGAACTTAAAGAATGAAGTAAATGCTAATTTACATAACCCTTCCGTACTCTTTGCTACAAGCACAAAAAGGCATTGCTTACCTGGCTGGCTCCTTTGTTGGTGCCCATCTGCAGACTAATTGTGGTCTGGTCAAAAGGCTTGTCAGTTTGCATTTTGGGATCATAAAGATGCCTCCTGGTCCCATAGGCTGTCATACCCGCCTGGCTGGCACATTTGTTGGTTCCCATCTTTTTAAGATAAAAATAAAATTAGCACTGATTATCAGAAGTCAACAACAACATGTATGACCAGCCAAACTCTCCGTTCTACTAAAAAAAAAAAAGATGGAGGGGCACAACTGACAAGTCCCTTTTTGTGCTGAGGCTAGCTAGATACAAAATCACCATGCTTTCCCAAATTTCAGGGTGCTCACTTTAAAAAGAAAATTTTAAACAAGTTTTTAAGAGGGCAGAATTATGAATGATTATTTTCCTCTGCTCCTCTTCTCCCTACTGTTGATAGCACAGATAACCAAATTAAGAGGTACCTGCTTCAGCCATATAAAGGGACAGGAGCACTCTCTGGCTAGGCACTAGGCTTTTCTACTACAGATGTTTGTATAGAGTGTGACTGCAAATGCCAGGTGTCTTCTCTGGCAGCTCAACAAGGATTTCTTTAAAGTTTCACCAAAATCACCAACATCTTCATGGGAAAAGAGCCACGTAAAAAGAAGGAGAAATGTGAAGCTCAGAGGAACAATAATTCTCTTCTCCACGGAGTATATGGCTTTAAGACCAACTTATACCCATTCATTCTACTGGTTGGGGACCCATTTCTGTTGATCCTTTTTCTTAAAAAGTAAGGGAAGAGGACAAATCACTGCAGTCCTACCACCCAGATTTATCTTATGTATCTGTGTATGTATCAATACACATGCATACAAACAGACAAACACACAAAAATACCTTTAAAAAAATCTTTAAAAATATCTTTAAAATTGTGAGGACACTGACCATAGTGTTTTAGAACCTGATTTGTTTTCTTTAATCTTTGAATGCTTGTCTATCATTTTTACCTTGCTCTAGAGTTCCTTTTTGTTAAGTTATAAATTAACCAACTGACTACTGTTTTGAATTTCAGGTTTCCAGTTTCTTACCAGATACAATTTTGTACTGTACAAAAATAAATCCACATCATATACATTCAGTCAACAGAGAGGCACTGCATCAAGCAGGTATCAGATGTAGTAAAGCCCTTAGCATATTGGACATTTAGCAGTGGTGGTTTTGTGACACTCTCCAGGGGAACAATGTGAAGGGGGGTAAAAAAACAAAAAAACACTTAGTTCAGGTTGGTTTTTTTTTGTTTTTGTTTTTAATAGCGCTTGGCTACTGTATCATGCAGATAAATGGCTTTAGCATTAAGGCTTTGTAAAACTGCCTCATTTGGTCAATAAGGTTTAGTAATTTACAAAGTACATTTTCTTAAAGACAATGTAACCGTGGGGGGGAAATCATTTTCTAGAGCAACAACTGTCATGTCCGATGGCATGCCTGAGGTTTCTTTTAAAGCCATCATCAGTGTCCCCTAGGCTTTAAGCGGACATAAATTATATGAACTACATATCCATCCCCCAAACCTACATTATGATTCATCTTATCCATTTCGTACTTATGAGACACACTTCACGTTGTGAGAATTAATGATCCTGAAGAAGTGACTGATCAAGTAATAACACATTACTTACCTGCAAACCAATTACACTTTGGCCAGCTTTTAATTTTCCCTCATCAAAACGTCTTGTTTGTTTTTCAGCATACTTAACTCCAATGTCAATGGTTGTGTGGAATCCTTTTGTTTTAGCCTAGACAGAAATTTACACACTTACTAAAAAGAGACACGAAAATGTGGAGGTTCCGCCAAGAGTTTTTTTTTTTTTTGCAGAAGGAACAACAAAGAAATGACACTGTCCACAGATGAAGGCCTCATTACATTAGGTAATACTCAAACCAGGAATGAAAAACTTATTTAAGGCCATTCAGTAATACAGGTAGCTCTGAAATGTAAGTATTCTAATTAAGCTCTCTTAGGAGGCAGCTGATGTCAGCAGACTTTCCACAAAACTAATAATTATGGAGGAGACAGAGGCCCCTCCCTGCCTCGTCTGAACTCCCACGGGAGAGAGGAGTCGCGCTTCATCACTAACAGGGGTCCTTCTAAAAATCCGCCATTAAAGACATATACGTACCAGGCCTGCCAGAGCCACCAGTGTAGTCTGAACCTGGGTCATGTTTCCATTCTCAAAAAGATCATTGGCTTCAAATATGTCATGTGGCTTCATGCCATAAGCCTGAATAGCTTTAATAAAGTTGCCAATATTCTCCAGCTATAAAGGAAAAGAGCCATGTAACTTGGGGCGCTAAATACTGACGTTCACGTTATCTAAGAATTCTAAGTCTTCGTGACTAGTAGTAAGGTGCCAGGCAGAAAGCTGCTTGGCAAGGCTTCTTGGCCAATAACACACTAAGCACAGCTCCCTCTGGAAAAGGAAAGAGTAGAGAGTATTTCATAATGGGTCACATAATGGTCTTTTTAATATTTTTATGCAGTCATTTTTTTTTCAGTTCTTCGAAGCCAAGATCGCCCTCAGAGATTTTTAAGAATTCTATGATTCTGTCAGAGTTAGCCAGGGCTAAAATTTTGTCAAACGGTATGTAATTACTCATATTAATAAGTTACGTTTTGACATCAATTTAAACATAAATTTGTGGTTACTAAATGTTTTTTTCCTTATTATCTCAAAACACATACTCAAAATATCTAAGCTTGCTTCATCAGACCCATTCATGAACTAAGACTGCTTAATACAGTGTTACTCTATAGTCAACCATTAGTTGTATGTTAGTTATGTTAAGCCCCTTGCTTTTCCCCCTCATTTATCCTTACGGTCTGGGTTGTATTTCTATTTCTCCACACCTAAGTGGTGCTGAATCCTCCCTCAGAGTAGACAGACTAAGCTCAGCATCTAACAATCACAGAACTACACAAAATACAGCCACGTATACAAATTTCTGCTAAAATGTCTACTGTAAAACGAAACAAGTCTTTGCTGCATGCAGAGTAACTGGAGGCTGCAGGTTTGGCTGTTACCTGAGGCCAGTTTAACGAGGACTCATTAACCTTCTTCACTGAGCCCGGCTGTAGCTTGTTTATGAGCCTGAAAAGAAAAGTGTAGGTGACATTTATTGTTCACACAAGAACAAGGACTGGAGTGTAAAGCTGGTTCCTTTCACATCAGTGAAGGAAGCATCGAAAACGTGTGAAACTTCAAGGTCTGACACCCTGGATTGGGAAGGAGGACGACACAGAAGTCTGTGGAAAGGACCAGAAGAACAGAAATGGCCACAACTTACTCGCAGAGGATGATGCCATCTTTTAAGCCCAGCTGAAAGTTGGTGCCAATGCTCATGCCCGTCACTTCTTCTATCCAGTTTCGAAGATCTTCTTCTGCTTGATGATCATACTTGGAAGCAATCTGAAAGACAAGTTAACCAGCTTTGGAAGGATTTTCACTAAAGCATCAAAAACTGTTGACCTCAACTGGCTCTTTTATTATCCATTAAGACCACAACTGTGACAGGCAGTAAATTACACTCATTAGAGTTCGCTGGCAAATCTAACCAATGATTACAGCTTCAGTGACTAATAAAAAAAAATCTTTGGTGAAGGCAAATGTTAACACAGAATTTGAATAGTACGTGGAAAGAAGCTGGGATAGAGAAGGAGACACGATGGATCAAGAGAAGACAGATTTCCACTCATAACACACAGGAAGCACAAGAGTTAATAGCATATTACAAAATGGCACCAACTAGATTAAATTTTAAAGATTAAGTCATTAATTACCACCCACAAAAAAATGTGTAGGATTCTGACACATGCAACTATTTTACATAGTATCTTCATTGGCCAAGACCTTTCAGGCCAATAGTTTTGTTGCCTGCAAAATTCTGCTGTTTGTATCCCTCTGTTCAGCCAAATGCACACTGTGTGTGAGCGCGTGCATGTACTCCTCGGCACTAATTATTGTACTTCCGGTATGATATTGAAGCTCTGTTTGTCGTCTATACCCCTCATGGGCTCCTCCCAGAAGTCACTTCTAGACTGTTAGGATCTAGCACTGTACCTGACATACATTTAATAAAACGGAAAGAAAATTTAACTCTTTGCTTACAGAATTCTACAATAACGGCAACTATGCAACACAGGTGCTCTTCTATTATATGTGCTAAACCCTACTACACACAGGTTTTCAAAGATTTCTTCATACTTAGACCAGAAACCTCAATTAAGAAAAAATAAAATCTACACAAAATATTGTTATAAACCACAATGCCCAACTTCCCAAGATTTTCCTTGTCCTGGGAATATTAAAGAGGCCGGTCTACTAATTGAGAAGAACACAGCTGGAAAGAAGAGAAGATTATGAGTCATTTTCCTTCTCATTACACAGGTGAAAATGCCAACAACACACAGATAATGCCCAGGGAGATGGAGATCATGATGAGCTTATAAGTGACTATTGCAGCATCCATGGAAATGGAAATGAACGGAGGAACATTTGCTTCCATAAAACATGATTAACTTTCATTACTGAAATATAGTCTGATGGCATTTTTGTTATGGAGAGGGCCTTCAAGTTCTAGTTCCACAGAGGAGCCCTCTCCCGGCCCCTCGCCACCAAGAGGCACGGGTGGGGTTTCTGCTTCACCTTAGAGGGTCATTTAGAGAGACAGCAGTCCTTGACCTGCATTTCCCCCCAAGTTAGAGAAATGGCACTAGGCCTCTGACCAAATTATGGGTAATTTATTTAAGCTGTAGATTTACTTAGCCAGAGTTACAAACAGAAATTCAATGAGTTTACATTTTCGTAAGTAAGATAACCAACACTGTGCAATGTATCATGGATCAAATTCTGGCCTGGAGGTTAGTTTATAAAAGACAGGTCAGGTACAATGTAAAGCTAGTACACAACAAGTGTTAGTTGTCTACCCTCTAGTAACTTCCATCGCCTAAAAACACACACACACATTTATTCTGATTTCCTGCCAGTCGTGGTTACATAGGATCTGGATGTGGGAATAGGAAACAAGGAGGTTAGTGATGCTGGGAAGGTGTTGCCAAAGGGACAGACACCTCACCATGGTAAGCAGGAAGGTGCCACCACTCCTATTATACCTCAGATACGCATTCTTAGATAATGAGTATTACCCCCCACCGCCATGTCCCGCTCCAGCATATCAGCCATCTCTATCTATATAATGGCACCTTTAGAAAATGGAATAAATAATTTGGCAGAAAAAAATCTTAAAACAACTATATTTTCATCCTGGATTCTTGTTCTAAGTGACTAGAACAAAACCTATCAATGCGGGCGGCTAGGAGGGGTTGTGGTATGGATGGAACGGGAAAGGCAAAGAAAAAAAACAAGTACTCCTTAAGCATTAGCTGTGGAAAGCAATCTTGAGTTAATATTTTTTCAGATGCAAAGCACTCTCAATTAGGAGTTGCATTTCACAAATCTAAAGACAAACAGGGTGTGCTAAGGTAGGAGAAGTTCTATCTTAGATGAGAGTTGGCTCTACACCTTGCTATGGGGCACAGTTCATTCATCTTACTTCTGACCCAGTTCTTGTCCATACAACAAGAAGGCTGAATTCAAGGAGTATACTAGGTGTCTTCCCATTCTATGTTGTCTGAACCATCTGTCAATCGGCAAAAATCATAAAGAAATTCATTCTTTTTATTTTTTCAAATGTCGAAAATGGAAGTTATGTTATTAAGAGTTTGGGGTATTTTTTGAGGGGATGAGACCAAATGAGACCAATCAGTATTCAACAACAACAAAAAAACCCATAAAAGCTTATTTTTCATTTACTCAAATGTGTCTGACAGATTCAATGTTATGCCCCAAACCACAAAGTGATTACAGATCTAACTTTAAATATCCTAGTAGAAGAGCCAGAGAGAAATTTATCTTCTCTGTTGACTGCTCTCATCAAGGGAGTGATGAGAGAAAAATCAAGGACTGCAATCGGCTGGACCTGGGTTCAAATGCTGACTCTACCACCAACTAGTTGCAAGATGGGGCTCTGGACAGTGGACTCTCTAGTCTTAATGTAATAGCACATGCACAGGAAAAATTCATAAGCACATACATGCCAAGCTCAAGATCCCAAGCGATAAACTAAAAATGCAAAGTCAGTATGCATCCACATTCTGTAACTTTGGTTCTGGCTTAGAGTTTTCCTTTATGTGAAGGAGCAACAAGGATTTTTCTATCTAAAGACTGCTAATATATTTTTTTAAGATTTTATGTATTTATTCATGAGAGACACACACACACACACAGAGGAACCAGACACAGGTAGAGGGAGAAGCAGGATCCATGCAGGGAGCCCAACGTGGGACTCGATCCAGGGTCTCCAGGATCACACCCTGGGCTGAAGGCGGCGCTAAACCGCTAAGCCACCTGGGATGCCTGCTAATATTTTTTTTTAAATAAGTGAGCTTTCTGTAGACAGGTCAGCTAAACAATTCAAATTTCAGGAGTATGTACTTGTTTGAAAAAAAAAAAAGTTTAAAATGAAAAAAAAAAATCCTATGAAATCACCTAGGGAAAAAAAAAATCTGTTTCAAATCATCTTTTAGCTCCTGGCCTGCAGCACTGTTCCATAGGACACAGAAATTGGAAGTGCTTCCTTTAAAAGTGTATCAGAACAAAACCTAAGCAAATGTGGTTATATTCTTTAACTACAGAGGTTATTTTTAAATTATTTGATATATACAACTTTTAAAATTGAGGGCCTAAAAGCAATTAAAAAGCTTTGGCCGATAAAATTCATTCACCATTTCTATCTAAAAAGCTTTAATTTCTGAACATCAGGCAGAAAAAAGACACTTTCTTCCTTGAAACAAGAAAATTAGCTTAGAAAATTACTTCGTTAATACATCATGGGAATTCCACTCTGATTTGTTTAAAAGATCACTCTTCCGTGTTATCTATAAACATCATTTTCTTTACTCTTCTTCAAGATTGATTTTTATCTGATCTTCCCAAACCACCTTCTCAGAGTTTCTGCCTGGGTCTTTAGAGCGCACAGGGGGCCCCTTCTTGGTGGCCAGGCCTCCTTTCCCGAACACCCCTTTCCCAGAGCCAGGCCTCCTGACCGTTCTCATGGGGAGGCACACTTCCAGGTAACTTTCTTACCCCCACTGGGAACACCCACTGCAGGCTCCTCACTAATATTCACCAACATCCCCCTTGCCAAATACAATCAAAAGATGAAGAAAATGAAGACAGGAATAGGCCTCTGGGGCATCTGGGCTGGGTGACCGGCCCCCTGCCTGTCCTGCTCCCACCCCGCTGACATCTGCAGGTGCCCCCCCTTCATCCTGTGCCCCCCCTTCCTCCTGTGCCTTTCCTCAGGACCAGTGTGGCTTCAACCTGCTGCCCCCCCTTTGCTCCTCAGAAATAAGAGCACCGGTGTGGAGTCGTCCTCTGGATCCAGGGCAGCTGAAACTTTCTAGCTCCAGGACTGTTCTTTTGGATTTCTAAAATAACAGTTGTTTAAAAAATAATAATAAACGGTAAGTAATAAATAATACAGAAGTATGTAAGGCCTGTATTTTCAACGGGGTATTATAATACTGCCCCCCAAAAGGGTGAAAATGGGTTGAAAACTACCATAGACATTACAATAATCTATGCCCCTCCCCAACAAACTCTATCCCTTTGTACTAAATTGGGTGGGAGACAGGAGGCAATTAGGAAAAACATCTACAAGCTTTCTTTGGGAAAGCAATGATGGAAGCAAGGCTGAGAAACAATGAGGCAGTGAAAACGCACAGCTCTCTCTTCACCTCCTCACCCCCCCCCAACTCTACTCCTTTCCAAGAGGTAAGCACCTGTCTGTCTGCTACTTCTTCCACATGCACACATTCCACATGCACACATATATTAGGGTGCATCCAGTACAAAATAGCACTAGAATCAGACCCCCTTCACAAGCACAAGCACAGAGGGCCTCCGCTGTGTAACAATAAAGGGATCAGATGAAAGCCCGCTGGTTGCCCACAGCCATCCCTTCCAGGTACTGGAATCTGAGAAGTTTCCCCACCAGAATTCCTAAAAGGGGATACAGAGCAGAGAGGGACACCGAGCTTCAAAAACACTTCAATAAGTGATCCCAGAGTACAGTTCCTGCACTGTGTTATGGTGCTTCCTGGCATTTGTGGGGAGCATTCAGCCAAAGTGCAATTTTATAAAAAGGTGGGGGTGTATCCAGCACGAGGGACAGTGAATGAATATATATACATACATAATACATATACCTATGTATACACACACACACACACACACACACACACACATATACAAGAAGTGTCTGAGGGCCCTGTTTATGCCCAGGAATGTTCTAGAATCTACAAAGAATGAAGATGGATCTATCCCATATACTCCTCACAATGTATTCTTATCACAGTGCTTGATAAAACCTGGAAGCAGACAATTCCAGATCACTAGGCTCCCTGTTGCATGCATGTCACCAAGATAATCCAGCATTACCCTAAATCCTCTAAGCACAATCATATTCAATGCAGTTCCCCTCTTTTTCAAGTGTTTCTGTGTTATAGATTTTGTCTACTTATCTGAGAAAGAGCACAGGAGGGGAGAGGGACAGAGGGAAAGAGATAAACAGACTCCCCCCTCAGCAGGGAGCCTGTTGCCGAGGCCCAATCCCAAGACCTGAGATCATGACCTGAGCTGAAGTCAGATGCTTAACTGATTGAGCCACCAGGCAAGACCCCCCCCCCACACACACACACACTTTAAAAAATATTCTAGTTATTTATTTTAGAAAGAGAGCACGGGGCAGAGGAGAGGGAAAGTCTTAAGCAGACTCCATGCTCAATCCCACCACCCTGTGATCACGACCTGAGCTGAAACCAAGAGTTGGAGGCCTAACCAACTGAGCCATCCTGCTGCCCCATGGATTCTTCCCTCAATGTCTTTCTTCATTACTCCTTTCTGTCTTTCAAGCGGTTACTGCATACCAGTTAGCTTCAAAGGCAAAGTCTCTGCCCTGAAAAGCTTACATGCTAGTAGAAAGCGATAAACACCTATTAAAGATTTTGAGAGAGAACGAGTGAGCACATGCAAGCACACATGTGCATAAGCAGAGGGAGGGAGAGGAACAAGCAGACTCCACACTGTGAGTGGAGCCCCATGTGGGACTTGATCCCACAACTCTGTGATCATGCCCAACCAAGCCACCCAAGCACCCCAACAAATACCTATTACATAAGGTTAAGACATTTGCAAAATAATAATAGAATATTGAAAATAAAGGATTCAGGGGAGCCTAGTTGGCTTAGTCGGTGGAGCATGTGACTCTTGATTTCAGGGTTGTGGGTGAGAGGCCCACACTGGGTATAGAGAGGACTTAAAAATAAAACCTTAAAATAAAATACAGAACAGAACCCACTGGGACTACCACTGTCCTAATATAAGGACCAAATAGATTTTCATCTGAAAAACTATGATGCCTCTTCCCTTCTTCTTTATTACCTGCCATTCTTGAAAGCTCACACAAGCATGAAAATGCATTGGCTTTAACATTTTCTTACCTACCTTAACCCCCCACATACCTTTGCAAATTTTTAAAGTATGCATTCACATTGTAGATACAACAAACTAAAGATCACCGGCCTGGTAATCAAACTTTAAAAACTACCTAAAACTGTGTTCCCAATTCTAGTATGACCTAAGTAAGCAACTTAATCCTGGTGACCCCATTTCTCACAGTCGTCTTCCTTCCGGGACCACTGTGAGCATGAAGCCTGTTCCACGGGTATAGACGGGCGCGTCTCAATGCCTGACACATCCGAGTTAATGCTCTCCTTTTATATTGGCTTGAGTACAGAGGCACAAAGCTTTCTATTAACCAATCCCCACTGCAACCTGTTCACTTTGTTGTCTACAGTTCAAAAGGTTCCACTGGGACTCATCTGGGATACTGCCCATCACCACTCATCTCAAAGCTCATTCCTGTCTTTGCATCCCAAATTCTCATTCTTTTTCAGATTATTGATGAAAAGGATGAAGTGCCTACTTTTTAAAAAGCAGAAATCTGGGATCCCTGGGTGGTGCAGCAGTTTAGCGCCTGCCTTTGGCCCAGGGCGCGATCCTGGAGACCCGGGATCGAATCCCACGTCGGGCTCCCAGTGCATGGAGCCTGCTTCTCCCTCTGCCTATGTCTCTGCTTCTCTCTCTCTCTCTCTCTCTGTGACTATCATAAATTTAAAAAAAAATACCTTTAAAAAATTTTAAAAAATAAAAAGCAGAAATCCTTTCTGATGGGGGACTCTGGGAGGTGGGAATTCTACTGAAAATCCCTTTACATTTGGGCTAAGAAGGTCAAGACAGATTGCATGCCTTCCTCAAGGTCACTATAGAATCCGAGCCCCATTCTAAGAACTGTGCTAAAGATCTGATGAGAAATGATCATATATTCCAGAGCGATGGAAAACTCTATTTGCCTCAAGTAAACAGGAAGGACACCTAAGAGCTTTTTCTCTTTCCCATCATTTTTGTTTACAACTGAAACTCTGGGAACTCAAAGTCAACATCCTTGCTGGTGAAGTTCTTACAGATACCAGAAAAAGTTTCAACTTTGTGCTCCATGTTGCTCTGCTGGGCTTTATTCAAATGAACCTTTGTGAGCTGACTGCCATCCAGCATCACGTGGATCCTCTTGCGTACTTTGCTTGGGAAAACCAAGTCCTCCAGGACCGCGTCATGCACGGCTGTCAAAGTGTGGATCCTGGGATGCTTGTGTTCATTCTTTGTATGGCTTTTCTCAAGTTGGCTAAGGCAGAGTTCTCTGAGCAATAAAGATAACAAGCTTCCCACTGAACTTTTTCCTCCAATTCACAGACTAGCTGGATTTGGATTTTCTGGAAAGATTTTAGTTCCGGAATAGGAACAAAGCTGATAAGAACCTTCCAACCACCGCCAACTTCAATTTCCTTGGCTGCTGTTGCATTCAGCTCCCTCAGGTGGGCCCTGGGGTCCCAGTTCCTCTCCAGCTCATGGAGAGCCTGGTAGATGCCTGACTTGAACTTATCTAACCTCTTGCCATGGGGCTTCATGATCTTCAGGCTCAAACTGAACATGGCCTTCTCCTGGGTGAGAGCCTATGGGCATTTTAAAGTTGGGTCCTTCTCTCGGAGGGACAGCTGGACCTTCAGACCAATGTATCAGCATATGGCACCAGCTCAGTTTTTTTCTCTCCAAATATGTATACTCAAATAAATGAAAAGACAGTATGACTCAATGGACCAATACTATGACACTGACAAAGTTTTAAAATAATGTAAGAGGAGTTGGGCCACTGCCTAAAGCAAACAGCTTATAATAAATGTTAAGAAATTGCAGAAAAAATAGAAAGTCAATTTTGTCTTATCTACCTAGAAATGGACCTTCAGACTATATAGTTTAGAATATACATAGTTCAAGGTTGAACTCTGAACCCCCCAAAAAAATAATCCCATAAAAAATGGACCAAAGACAGGAACAGACATTTCTCCAAAGAAGATATCCAAAGTCCAAGAGACACATCAAAAGATGCTCAACATCAGTCATCATGAGTGAAACACTAATTGAAGCTACAATGAGACACCACCCTCACACCTATCAGAAGGGCAAAAATCAAAAACACAAGAAACAGGAAGTGCTGGTGAGGATGTGGAGAAAGGAAACCTCTTGTATTGTTGGTGGGAATGCAAACTGGTGCAGCCACTGAGGAAAACCATATGGAAGTTCCTCAAAAGTTAAAAATAGAAGTATGCAGGAACACTGGCTCAGCAGTTGAGCACCTGCCTTCGGCTCAGGGTGTGATCCCAGGGTCTGGGGATCGAGTCCCACATCGGGCTCCCTGCATGGAGCCTGCTTCTCCCTCTGCCTGTGTCTCTGCCTCTCTCTGTATCTCTCATGAATAAATAAATAAAATCTTAAGAAAAAAAAACAAAAACAGAATGATCCAGTAATCCTACTACTAGGTATTTACCCAGAGAATATAAAAACATTAATTCAAAGAGATACATGCACCCGCATATTTATAGCAGCCTTATTTACCATAGACAAGTTATGGAAGCAGCCCAAGTGTACATCGACAGATGAAGAATGAAATCTTGCATTTGCAATGATACAGATGGAGCTAGAGAATATTGTGCTAAGTGAAATAAGCCAGTCAGAGAAAGACAAATACTATATAACTTCACCATATGAAAAAAAAAAAAGCAAAAAATGAGCAAAGGAGTAAAAATAAATAAATAAAAGTGAGCAGCGACACAATCCAAAAAACAGACTCTTAACTATAGAGAACTGATAGTTACCGAGGGCAGGCGGGGGAGGGATGCTGAAGCACTATATTGCACATCTGAAACTAATATGACACTGTACACTATCCTGGAATTAAAATTATAAAAAACAATAAAAAGATAACATCTAAAAAACCCAAAAAGTTGGACTTTGAAATTTTAAATCTCAACAGGTTAGGAGCAGCAAGCCTAGAGGCTGGATTCCCAGAAGAATCTAGACTCCGAAAGAATGATGAACAAAGATGCACATATTAAACAGCTCAGTGTGTGAGAAACCTCGACAAACAAAAGTAACAGGAACCTTGATGTGGGCCCACTGCTTCCTGACTCCCACCCAGAGGGCGAGGACCTCTCTACTACAGGCTCAAGAGCCTGCTGTCATGCTAGAGTGGACTCCTGGAAAGAGGGCCTATGGTGACCACCTCCCTCGGCACCCCCCAACCCTCCCGCCCCCTGCCCAGGTACTTGCACCCATGGCAAGCCACATCCAACGTGCCTACGTCCTCTCCTTGGGGGCAGGCCAGGCTTTAGTTCTCTCGTACCCCAGAGTGCATGCCAGGTGCATCTGGCCCATAAGTGGATACACAATAAATGATTTTTCATCCACGGACAGTAGCACCCAACCAGAGAAATGTTACAGATTTAAAGATCTTGTTTCGAAAAGGCATCTGCATTTGAATGCTGCTGGGTTTTATAGGCGCCACATCTCCTCCATCTACCAATCTAGTAATCTTAGATGGATCACTGGGGACATATTTGTTTTACTTTCTCATAAAAGTCCCTATGTCCATGGTGCTCCTTATGTCCAGTTTAGTAACTCTAGAAGTAGGGCCGGGGCAGAAGCAACAACCACGCCCTCTGTGCTGATCTCTGTCAAGGCAGGAGGAGCTCCCAGTAATATGTACCTTGAGGCTTAGATTTACATCTGTTCCCTTATGGGGTTTTTAAATATATATTTTTTAAAGATTTATTTATTTGAGAGAGAGAGAGCACAAGCGGGAGAGTGAAGATCTCAAGCACGCTCTGAACTGAGCACAGGGCCCGACATGGGGCTCGATCTCAAGACCCTGAGACCAGGACCTGAGAGCTGAAACAGAGTCGGACACACTACCAACTGCACCACCCAGGCACCCCTGTTCTCCTCTGTTTTGATGACAAATTAACAACTGACAACCTGGAAACTGTTGGGCATACTTATTAAACTTACAGAAAATTAAATCGGGAGCAGCTCAAAGAAACCATAGCTTAATAAATTATTCCAGCTATATATAAAATCTGGTGTTAGTACCAGATTAGTTAGTTCTAGAACTAACTAGTCACACATATTCAATAAGCTAAACAACTCTGTCCAAAAAAGCTACTGCAGTCTTGGTCTGCACAGGTATACACAATTCTTTATAAAATGCTACTGCTTGTCTCATGTGCTTGGTAACTACAGCTCTATGAGGTAGCCAGGGAGAGGATTATTTAAATGAAACAGGTGTGAGAGGAGTGTGTGAACTAGAAAACCTTATGCAATCATCACCCTTACTTTATAAAGAGGGAAAACCAACTTGCCAAAGCAAGGCCTAGAATCCTTTGACATGAAGATGCCTCCTCTACCTCATTACAGCGATCAAAACAGAATGAGTCAGTGCTTTGTAGTCAAACAAAGGAGTTAGGTAATAATCCCACTGGACCCTAGTAGGTTAAACCATATCCGCGGCATTACTGTGATCAATTCTGTGTGCCGCACTCTAAGGGGACGCGGACAATCTGACGTCAGTTTCTAGAAGAGGCAAACGGAATGGAGAAAAGATCAGAAAAGTCATACACAGCCTCTAAAGGAGGACTGGTTAGCCAGGGGTGGCTATCTATAACCTGGAAGGGACTTGGGGGGCACGAGAAGAAACAGGCTAGCACCATCTACCTAGATGAAAGGCATAGAGGGGCGGCCTGGCCAGTTCAGTCAGTAGAGCTTGCAGCTATTGATCTCAGGGTTATGAGTTCAAGCCCCACATTTGGGTGTGGAGATTACTTAAAAATCTTTAAAAAAAATTAAGTCATATAGAAGAGGAAGTCCATCTATTCTGAATGGCACACTGCGGGCAGACCCAAAGCAAGTATGTAGACATTCTAGGCAGACATACTAGAAGCATGTGGGAGTAGAGACAGCATATGGGAGCGGAGACAGCACATGGGAGCCAGCGAAGCACAGGTGGGAGAAGACCCATGAGCAAGCCTGCTGGAGAACATTCTCTTGCTACAGGAGGAGGCTGGCTGGGTGTTGAATTTGAGGTTGCTGCAGAAATCCTGCTGAACGGCACCGTCACTGAGGCCCCACGGGCAAAACAGATGGAAGCAGAGATGCTCTTCAGAGTTCTCCAGCTGTTCTTCTGCGGCTCATCAGACTTGCAAGCCTCTGGTATTTCACTGCCGTCTACATCTTTAGGCGCTTGTGTCCTGGGCAGGTGCCTCCGATACAAACTTCAGGCACGTGGACTGTGCTGAAAAGTTGTCCTCTGTTTCTATAATCCCAAGGGACATCATGGCAACGAACTTTCTGTAGCTTTGGAACATCCGCTCACTCCTCATCAGCTATATAGCAAGGGGGCCTCCTTAGGATGGGTCTTGTGACCCGAGGAGGCAGGAGATCCATCTCCGAGGCCCCAAGCATACACTGACTGTATTTACAAAGGAACTCCCCTCTACTGAGGCAGGAAACACTCTCTGCTCCCAGATCGCTGACCACATTCATCCAAGTGCTCCCAGCTGCCCACCCCAAAGGTGAGTCGAGACACAGGCCACCCCCTTACTCTGAGCTACTGGATGGGCCATGGGTGGAAAGGAGGCCAAGGAGAAGCAGGGCCCCAGCCTTTCACACGGCCTGCACGGAGCTCCTTTTGGGGGCCCAGCTCTAGATCTCAGATCATGAATGCCTCTTCTATAATCGAGGCTATCCCTTTGAGAGAGCTGGTTTTACACAACCAGCAGAGAACAGAGCTCACATACCTCGCTAGAAACACAGGCTAGATGCCGGCGAGTGAGATTCCACAGCAGTCTTACAGATACATCGCCGTGCAAGATGCCAGGGCCTTGTCCTCCCCAGTGAAAATTAGATATGAAATTTCCATTCAAAAGCAGGATGGAATTTCACATTTCCTCTTTTTATTTTTATTTATTTCTAAAATATTTATTCATTCGTGAGAGACACACAGAGAGAGGCAGAGACACAGGCAGAGGGAGAAGCAGGCTCCATGCAGGGAGCCCGACACGGGACTTGATCCCGGGACCCCGGGATCACGCCCTGAGCCGAAGGCAGATGCTCAACCGTGGAGCCACCCAGGTGTCCCTATATTTCCTCTTTTTAAAAATTTTATAATTTACATCATGAGATCGCATATGAAGATAGAAGGACACTCAACTTGTTGAGACCCTAACTACCTAGAAAGGGTTTTGGTCTACTTTAGTGGGGAGCGTGAAGACAAAGCAAGTCCAAAGTAAGGTTCAAGCACCTCATGTCACCAGAGTCCTACACAACTGCCACCAGGCACAGGACAGTTACACACTAGGGTCCAAGCTTCCTAAACACTGAAACAAAAAAGGAAATAGTCACAAGGTTGACAGAGTTCCTAAAAAAAAAAAAAAAAAAAAAAAAAAAAAAAAAAGGCAAAGCTTGAACATGGTTTCCTTCTGCAGTCCTGACCCTCGCGGCCGGGGGGGCCATAACGAGGTCACACAGCCCCCGCCACCCGCGGCCAACAGAGGAAGGCCCAGCCGAGCTGGGTGTGAGGCAGCCTGAGGGCAGGGAGAAAGAAATCCCTTCCCGCCAGGCCTGCGCCCCCCAGAGCCGGCCCTGTGGCCCGCAGGCTCACAGACGACGGCCGGGCACGGGCCGCACACGGGCCCAGCTGGGCGTCCTGGGCAGCCGAGGCCTTATATATATATTTACTTATGTATAAGAAATATATATATACGTATATATGTATATATATGTAAAAATTTAAATAGTCTCTGTACCCGACATGGAGCTCGAACTCATGACCCCAAGATCAAGGGTTGCACGCTCTTCCGACTGAGCCAGCCAGGTGCCCCCAACAGGTACATCTTTGACTAAAACTGCTGCCAGCTTCAAACACTGTCCTGTTTCTCTTTCATTTCATGACCAACCTCTCCATTTAGTGCTTCTTCCTAATGCCTCTGGGAATTTGCTCTACCGGAGATGATCTCTCAAAAGGTCACCAGCAACTGCTCAGGAGCCAAATCCAGTGGCGTGTTTCTGCAGCACTCCAGAAAGCCCCTCCACCCCTCTTCCTGTGGCTTCGTTCTTGGTAAAGGACATCATCCCCGAGCTTCCCTCTCTGGCCTGCCTTCTCTTCTTCCCCTTGAGAGCTGCCAATTCTCCCTGAGTTCTGGCTTCTAATTAAAACAGTGAACAGCATGGGCTCAGCAAGCTGAATGCTCGAGCTAGAGTCCCAGCTGCACTGTGCCTCAGTTTCCTCACCTGTAAACCAGAGATCATTAACAGCACTTCCATCAGAGAGTTGCTGGAAAGAATCAATGACTTAGTTCATGTAAACCATGAAGAAATCAATAACTGTCAACCCTTATCCTTCTATCTGTGCTTTGCTGGTCATTCTCGCCTGGGTATCAAAAAGATTTCCTCCATTAAATTCAATATATTATATAGAACAATTACTTGATATTATTAGATAGCCATTTTGCTAAGAAATCATTAAGATGCTGCCTAGGCTTCTATTTTAAAAACTACTTATTATCTGGGGCACCTGGGTGGCTCAGCTGGTTAAGCATCTGCCTTCAGCTCAGGTCATGATCCTGGGGTGCTGGGATCAAGCCCCACACTGGGCTCCCTGCTCAGTGGGGAGACTGCTTCTCCCTCTCCTCGTCCCCTCATGCTCTCTTCTCAAATGGATAAATTAAATCTTAAAAAAAAAAAACCCTCCTCCTTGTCAAATAATCTGTAAAAGAGATGCCCTTACTTCACTCTGTTGCCAACTGTCACCTGAGGGGTGGGGTGGTAGAGAGAGTAGGAATTACAAATGTCAGTGACTCGTGACTTGATAATAATGAACTAAAGCAAGTGACCTGGATTTTAACAAGGCCGCTCTGATATAGTTTTGTTGTTTTCTTTTTAGCATCAAGAGGGGAGCCACCTTCCCTTTCATAACTTTGGTGGGAAGTATAAATGGGATTTTTTTAGGGGGCCATTTGGTACTACCTAAAACACTTGAAAATGTTAAGTTCAAAAGTTGTGCACTTTTCTACGTGAGTGAACAACGGGGATCCATATCACAGACTCTAATTCAGGTCTAAAATGGTTGAATGATATTTGAAGTCGCCCAAGTGGTTGGGGAGGGGTCAGGGATACAGGATACTGGCACTCCTCTACTATCCTGCGGCCCTGGAGCTGCGGTGCCTGCTAGGGGACGATTAGCCAGCAGCCTTAGACTGTGGCTTCAAATAAAGTCCTTTCAATTCGAGGAGAAAAGTGTATCCTAAAGCCACTTCCACCACGTATCAGACTGATGCACCATGAATATGCTGCAGAGTTTGAGAAAACATTGATTCAAAGCAGCCCATGGGGGAATCTGCAGTCCCAAAGGGCGTTGCTGGTATGGTTCAAAAGTTCATAGGATAGTTGGCAGGGATGTCTCAGACGAAAAACACTTTAACTCCTCCACTGGCCCCTATAAAAAGAGCCTCCTACGACATGCATGTTTTAGAAGGTGCCGTAAGACAGAACGCTGGAAGGGGTGTCAACAGTGGAGCAGTCACTGAAAAGAGGAAAAGAAGAAAATTTAAAAAAAAAAAAAAAATCAAGCCCAGAGAGGAAGAAAATTCAAAATGAAAGCCTGGCTGGCAAAGCTCACGCCTGTGCGTGTGTGTGGCCGAGATCAGGTGGGGCTGAGGGATTCAGACAACATACAGGTCTCTCAAGAAGGGGAAGGAAAAAGTAGAGACAAATGCCCTCCAGTCCTCAGAGCAGAGAATGGGCCCATTCAGGGGCGGGGGGCGGCCGTCTGTGAACCCTCGAGAAAGGCCCCGGAGCTCCAGCTTCGCCGCTGAGGGCCAAGGACGCTGACCAGCTCACAATGCGACGGTTAACCTAAGTGCAGTTTCTATCCTGGACTGGAGCTATGATTGCTCTGGCTATTTTTGCATTCCAAGTCGAATCACATGTTTGAATTAGGAGAGACTGGCTACACATGGTATTGATTATTTTCTCTCCTATTTCCTCCCATGTGAAACAAAAGGAGGGACAGAAAACTGTTCTAAGGGAGCACACGAGCTCGCTCTCTCTCTCTCTCCCTCTCTCCCCCTCCCCGTGTGCAGAGCCTCGTGCACTACTAATAAGCAGGCTGAGGGGCTTGGGACAATGAGGACAAGCCTGGGTCCAAACATTCGGGCAGGGGACAGAAACAACCATGAAATCCCAGGCTGCTCTGTCGAGCCGCCCCACAACTCTAGGATCCCCTGGAGACTTGTGAGGGAGGACCAGAAAATGGCCAGGGATGCTTAGGTTACATCCCGCCCAGAAGAGTCCCTGCAAGCCCCAGGGCCTCCTCTTTTTTCTGCACTCCTGCCTCCACGTCCCTGGCCTGCCCGCTGCGGACTGGGGGTGGCACTCACCCCGAGGCTTCCCATCGGAAGGAAGAGGGTGAAGAAGTTCCCTCCCTACCTCATGGAGGAAAACTAGGCCTACGCCATCTGAGCTCCTGCTCTCACTTCACACAGGTCTAGGTGGAGCCTGCACAGGACCATTCAAAACTGAAGTCCTCCAGCTCGGCCAAGATCTACACCCAGAGGCAGGTGGGCCCGCTGCCTCAGTCGGGAGCTGTGGCCCTCAGCCTCAGCGCTGGGAGTTCCAGCCCCACGCTGGGTGTACAGATGACTTTAAAAAAAAAAAAAAAAAATCTTGGGTGGCCCAGGTTCAGCAGTTTAGCGCCGCCTTCAGCCCAGGGCCTGATCCTGGAGACCTGGGATCGAGTCCCATGTGGGGCTCCCTGCATGGAGCCTGCTTCTCCCTCTGCCTGTGTCTCTCATTAATAAATAAAAATCTTTTAAAAAAAATAAAATAAAATCTTTAAAAAAAAAAGAAAGAAAAGAAACACGAAGATGTAGATATGTTTGTCAGTCCCCTGTGGAGGAACAGGAGGCCGATCTGAAACCAAGCAATGAAAGAGCTTTCTGATCTCCACAAAAATCAGTCTCTAAAGAAGAAAAAGCCAAATAGTAACATGGGCAGAAAGCGAAGCCCCTAGCTCCACACAGAAGTCCCTGGCTCTGAGGGCATTGTGGACAGAATGAGATCAGGGTTAGAGGCCCCGGGATTTCACCAAGGAGGCGCAGGCCACCAGGGGCAGGAGTCTTGGAAAAGGACTCCAGGGGCAGGTCCTATTCCTGACACAGCAGCGAAATCCAGAGAGATCGCTTGGCATCTTGGTCCCCTATCTGCCAGAAGTCTCATTCAGATACAGATTCCCCAATGAGTGTCCAAGTCCTGGAGATAATCTATCTAGAAGGTAAGAGAAACTCCGGACACAGGACTGAGCCTAACCGGCGGAGAACCAGCCAGGGAACCAGCCAGAAAAGTGAAAAAAAATGGCTAACATTTACATAATGGGCACTTTGGGTTCTAGGCATGATTCTACACACTTGACGTGGATTGTCTACCTTACGTATTTTTCCCAACAGCCCTATAAAGGTAGGTATTTCCACATCCTTATTTTACAGATGAGACACAGGTACTTGCCCAGTCACTGAGTAAGAGGCAGAACCAAGATTCCAACCCAGACAGTCCCCACAGTCCACGTTTGTAGCCACTAGGTTCTACTTTACTTTAAGGAGACGATTAATAGGTATCTAAGTCCACAAGGATTCCCATGGTCATCTGTTTTCATAAAATTTGCAAGGTATTCTTGTATTTTGTAGAATGATTGACATCTCCTCTCCCTTCCCAAACTGCCTATGCTTCAGGACCCCCAAACAACCAGGATCTACTCTGGGCTCAAGGAATCCTCAACAAAAACATGAGCACAGGTACATACGAGTATCAGCTAAGAGCCCTCTGTGGCTAGGAATTTAGAGTTAAGAAGAACCAACGCACGTGGAATATATGCAGTAGGAGTCTGATGCCTAGAATAAAGTGAAACTTGCCAAAAAACTCTAATGACAGGGGCCCCCTCCCATCTCCTAGTCATACTGAGAAGGTGAGCAAAGCATCTTCTCATTCTCCTGCGTATAATGGTAACTGGCTGAAAAACCAAAACCATCCAATGGTGCTTCATTTGTTTAAATGTCACAGATAATAAGCATCATGGTTCACAATACACTTTTAAGTGAAAACACTCACTAACCCCCACGATCCCAACCTGGAAGGGAAATGGTACGGGGAGAAAGGACGCGCCTCTGGTGAATGACCGTAGCAGCACAGTCTTCCTCATCAAGCTTATTTTTTTAAGCAAGCTCTACACCCAAGGGGGCTCCAGCTCACGACCCCGAGAGTCACATGCTCTACCGACTAAGCCAGCCAGGAGCACCATCAGGCTTATCCTTGAAATCTAAAAGAGTGGACAGAGGCAGACAAATAGTACAATTTCCACAAAGGAAAGAGTGTAAAAAAGCTGAGGGTTAGGGCATCTGGGCGGTGCAGTCAGTGGGCATCTGACTTTGGTTTCAGCTCAGGTCATGATCTCAGAGTTGTGAGACCCAGCCATGGGGTGGCTCTGCACTCAGCAGGGAGTCTACTTGAAATTCCTTCCCCCTCTCTCTGTCCCTCTGCCAAATGCTCTCTCTCTATCCCAAAAATAAACAAGTAAATCTTAAAAAAAAAAAAAAAAAGCTGTAGGTCACCAGATAGTGAGCTTGATAATGATCTTCACTAAAATTCCAGAATAAAGAAGTCTCAGCATTTTAAAGAGGAAAGCATAGTACCCCTTTATCAAGGTAGTACATGTATTTTAACTGTTTTGGTCAAGACGGGGGGGGGGGGGGGGGGGGGGGTTAGGTCAGGTAAAGCACAAGGGCATGTCTGACCCAGGTCCACTCAATTACCACTCTGTAGGTAGTCTTTGGGAGATTCAGGCATCCCACAGAGTCTTACAGAGGGGACTTCTATTGTTCCTCCCTAATTTGGGAGTCTAAGAAAGAGCCTTAGCAACAACAAAGGAATTATCTAGGTAATAATTTCTCCTAGTAATAGGAGCTGAAGAAAAACAAGCTGTAAAAATCAACACATCCTTCCAAAATATCACACTGCACTACAGAATTCTTTTACAAAAAATACTCCAAGGGAGTTAAATTCCAATTTTTAAAGATAATAAAATCTACTCCTGATGGATAAATTCATTAAATCCAGAAATACTGCGCACTATGTGCCAAATTATATTCTAAAATATAGATATTGATATAGCTCATCAATGAGTAAGACCAGAACTCTTGTGGCTGGTGGAACGAGACAATAGACAGAAGTTCTGAACTAAAAACCTTTTCTGGTGGAGCCTGGATGGCCCAGTAAGTACAGCATGGATTCTTGATCCCAGGGTCATGAGTTCAAGCCCCACGCTGGGTGTGGAGCAGAGTGGGAGTGGGGAAGCTAAAGCTAAACTCATCTACATAGTCACCATGATCCTGGTCTCTATTAGCAAAACAAGGCAGACCACCTTAGGATACTCAACCATGGGAGTCCACAATCGCCCTGGGGTTAAACTTTGATTAGGAACTTGGAGCAACTACTTGTCCAAAGGCAGACAGGTGGACAGGACTCATGGGACATCTGGTCCTATTGAATTATTACTATATGGTTGTTTCACTTACTCTTCAGTGATTTACAGTTTTAGTAATAAGTCTCCCAACATGGTTTTTAGCTGTCGAGAGCTACCATTTTGTAACCAAGAAGAATCTGTGAGAAGCTACTTTGCTCAAATGATGATGTATTTCATCTGAGCAGGAAACTGTGAGAACATTCGAATCCCATTCTTCTTAATAGTTCAGATAAACTCCCCCCCAAAAAAACATCCTGAGGTAAGAGAATTTCAGCTCTACGCAATCCCCCCCCCCACCCCCCACCACACAGCTGATTTCCTCCACTTTTCCTGAGATCACTAAGCTCCCTACACCACTTGCTATAAGACTGGTGAGGGCGTGCTGCCTCGCATCCTCAGCCCTGGCTCCAACATCCTGTTCAGAGCCAAGCATCAGGAGATACTGGGCTTTCCTTGAGGCTCTGTCGTGTTTTTTCAAAGCTTAAAAGGCACAGAGGTGTTTTCCTTTTCAATTTGGTCCCCACCACACCGTCAAGGGTCTGCCTCCCCCTGTAGACTACATGTAAGACCTTCCTAGTTGAGGAGTGCCCACCTACCCCAGCTTCTGTACTGGCCCTGACCCCGCTACTCTATTATGATCTTTGTAGATTGCCAAGTTGTTGCCTCTTGTTTAAAGATGTTGATCGTAGTCCATACTGAAGGAATCTACCTTTTTAGACTGCTTTCAACCTTCTTGCCCATTAAAAATAAGTTTGATGCTTTGCCATGTATTATCATGTTGTCAAATAAGTATCTTAAATTGACAGATTTTTCCCTGAAATTTTACTAATTACAAGTCCTTAAGGTCAAAGACTTCTTCAATTCATTGATGAACTACTTTCACAGCTGGAATATAAAAAGACCAAAGGCTTATTTAATAGAAATGGAATACTTACAGAGGCAGTGACAAGTCTAAGAAATAGATCACCAGTTGTCTATCACTAAGAACTAATAGCTACAACATGTCACTGAGTACGTCCTACAAACACACATCTCAATGCAATGCTGAGGGGTGGTAACGAGCATTCCCCCCATGGTACTGATGAGGAAAGTAGAACAGAGATACCCGTTAATTTGCCCAACATCATTTGAGGCAGTAAGTGGCAGAGGGAGGACCAGAAGCCATGTCTGCTCAACTCCGAGGTCCATCCCACACTGCTTCCTGAGCATCTTTATATTCTTTCCACTTTGTTAAATGAAGTTTTAAAAAGGGGTGGGGGGGGAGAGAACACTTTATATTTAAGCAGCATATCAGGGATGCAATTCATAAAGAAAAAGCCGAAAGAACTTGAAAGGCATCCACAGCAAGCAATGTCAAAGTTCACGTTCCATACACCCACTCCGCCGTCCTCAGCTGAAATGCAATATCTCACACAAAAGCCCTAGCAAACGTGGATATTTGGTTTCCGAGCCTGGAACAGATGACAACAGCGTTGCATGAATAATCACAATGTCAAGAAGTGACAGGTGGACAGCAAAAGTGGGGAGGGTGGGGCGGACTGTGATGACTTCACTAAGAATATCCCTAAGTACTTCCCAAAGATACCACTTTTAGAGTTAAAATTCTTAGAATAGTCCACTCTCTTCTGTGATCTTGAGCAAATCACACCCTTTCTGAGCTTCAGCGGGCCTGACCTGTCACGGATGCCGGACAGCCCCAGCCACCCCTCCCACCTCAGGGGGCTGCTGCGCTGTTCACACCAAGACTTCCTATGAGAGGGTGCTGTACGCAGGGCCCAGGTAAATGCAGGGGCTTGTTAAAATTCGGCTTCGGTTCTTAAAGGAAGAAACCCACAGTCACAGAAACCCAAAGCCGTAACTAACTTTCCAAAGGCTCTGAAACCTGAGGTTTTACTGTTTTTAAAAATGTCTGATAATTACGGCGAGCTAGCAGCCTCAGTCTCTGCATTTCCTTCGTCGGTCTGCTCAGTAAGAAGCAGGGAAAGGGCGGAAGCTGCTTCATTAGTCAGCAAAAAGAAAATTAATACGGGCATTAACATCCAAGAAAAATAAGTCCCTTGAAGGGCTGCCAGAGTCGTCAGGACCTCATTTACAATGCAAAAGGTGGGGAGACTCGACGGCTGCGGGCCAAGAATCACAAGGGCGGATTAAAATTCATGGGCGCAGGCCAGGCCGGGGTATCGCATCCAACGCTTGGGACCTGCCGGTTCCTCGGAAGATTCCTAAAGCTCCGTGCTAAGGCTTGGAAAGGACCGGCCCATCCGTGCCCACGGGACAAGGGAAGGGGCCTCCACTCAACAGTTTGGGATCCGTGGGCTAAACCCGAGGCTCGCCCTCACCGGTCGTTCAGAATCTATGGACCCGTGGACCAGGGTGCCGGGGCCCCGCAGGGGGGAGGCGGCTCGGGGGGGGGGGGGCAGCGGGCGCTCGCCGCCGACCCCGCGGAGGCCGCGACCCCGACGCGCCCCGGCTCCGGGGGGGGGGGCGGGAAGGACCCCCCGGCCGCCCCCCTTTGTGGCGCTTCGGCGGCGCCGCAGAAGGGAGACAATGAGCGCTCTGTGCGCAGTTCCGCGCCGATTGGCTGCGCTCTCCCCCCAGAAGCCCCTGATGTCACGGGCTTGGAATGCGGGGAGGGAGGGAGCGAGGAAGGAAGGAGAGGATTTGGGGAGGGGGCGCCTCCCATCTCTTTCCCAGGCCCCAAGTCCCGGAGACAAACCCGCCGCATTCTTGGGCCAAAGGCAGCGGCGAGGCGCGGAGCCCGCGGAGCCCGCGGAGCCCGGTCCCGCCGCGCTACCAGCCGCCGGGCGAGGACGCCCCACACGAAAGCGACCCACGGAGACGTCCTTGACGTCGTTAAGAGTCTAACGGGCCACAAACTTTTTTTTTTTTTTTTGCTTTTTTTTTTTTTTCTTTAAATCTCAACTCTACGGCAGACGCCACTCCGCAAGCGGCGCGCTCAGGCTTTGTCTGCGGCGGCGGCGGCGGCGGCCTCGAGGCCCGGGAGGGGTCCCGGGGTCCCGGGGGTGCGCGGCCGCCCCGCGGTCACCCCCCCGCCCCGGGAAGCAGCGAGGCACGGGGGGGCCAGTCGGGCCGCGGACCCGCTGAGTGCGGCGGGGGGGGGGCGCAGGCTGCAGCCCGGGCGGGCGGCGGGGGGTGCGCGCCGGGGCCCCGCTCGCCGACGGGCCCCACCTAGGGCGGCGACGGGGCAGGAGCGCCCCCTTCCCGCCCGGGCGCGACCCGCGGCCACCGACGGGCTCCGGGAGCCGCACCCCCGGGGGGAACAAAGCAGGGGAGGACCCCGCGGCCCCGACGCCCCCGCCCCGCGAGCCCAGACGGCCGGCCCGGGCGCCCCTGCCCCCGCCCCCTGCCCCCTGCCCCCTGCCCCGCGCCCGCGCCCACCTTGTTCTTGACTTCGGCCGAGAGCCCGTAGGAAGGGCCCTTGTTGAAGTGGGTCATGGCGGCGCGCGCGGGCAGGGGCTGCGCTCGGCGATCCCGCTCGGCTTCCCCGCTGCGGCCCCGAGCAGTGGCCGCGGCGCAGACCTCGGAGCTCGCTCCCCGGCGGCGCGGAGACGCCCAGACGGCGGCGGGCGCGGGCGGTGCCTCGGCGGCTCGCTCCGACTGTCCCCGGGGCCGCCCGCCCGCCCGCGCCCCGTCCCCGCCGGCCGCCCCCGGCCCGCCCCGCCCCGCCCCGCGCCTGCAGGGATTGGCCGCCGGGCCGCGGGCGCCGCGCTCTCCCCGCCCTGCCCGCCGCGAGGCCCCCTCCAGCCCGGAGGGGCGGGGGGCTGGATTGGGACGGGGTGGGCGGGGCAGGGGGCAGGGGCGGGGCGAGGGGGGTGCAGCCGGGTGGGGGGCGGGGCGGGAGGTTGCAGCCGGGCGGGGGGCTGCAGCGGGGCGGGGGCGGGGGCGGGGGCGGGCTGCAGCGGGGCGGGGGGCGGGGGCGGGCTGCAGCGGGCCCTGCCCGGCGTCGGCGCCCGGGGGCTGCCCCCGCCCAGACCGCGCGTCCCCGTCCGGGCCCCCGCCGCGGCGCCCGGGGCAGGCGGAGGGAGGGGGCCCCCGGGTCCGCGCCCCGGCCCCGGGCGCAGCGCCTGCAGGGCGCGGGGCTCCCCCCGCGGGGAGCACCACGAGCGGCCTCGGAGCCCCGAGGCCCGAGGCAAGGGGCCCCCACGGACACCTGCGCCTCCCCGCACCTCGCAGCCCCCCGCACCTGTGGGCCTGGCCTCCACCCTGCTGCCGCCGCGGGAACGGCCGAGGCTTTGGGCCAACTCGAGCTCCCCCTCCCCGCGTCCAAATGCGCTGCGGAAAAAGCCGGGACTGTGCCATGGCAAAGCCTGGAGCGTTTCGAGTCCTTTTCTGGATTCGCACCAGCTCCTCTTTTTACAAGCATCTTTATCCGGAATTCAGCGAGTCCAAAAACCCGGGTGGCTGTTGCTCTACTTTTTGAATTTTATTTCATTATTTTTTGATCTAGCGGCCTCTTTGACTAACAGACCTTTGTGTAGAGCCGAGTGTCCTCCTTGGGACCAGAGGCGGCCTGCGTTCGTAGGGGCCCTGCTTCCTGCCCACCCACCACTCGCTTTCCTCGGATCTCCAAGTTATTTGATAGCAGGACGAAGGGAGCCTAACTGTCCCCATTCGCCCGAGCTCCCAGCGCGGTGCCAGGCGTCTGTCTTCCCAACGTGATCTCATTCCCCCCTACCAATAGCTAGCAGGTAGGCATCATCCATCGCAGAGATGAGGAAAATGAAACTCGGAAATCTAAGTCTCCTGGCCAAGGCCTGCCCATCTGCAAAACTTCGCCTCTTGTCATCACTTTCCTGGGCACACCTGCGACATGTTTCAACCCCTGAGATCCCAGTATGAGTTTTGTTACCAAACACCAGCTACCCGGCCCGGAAGAGATCATGGGATCAGAAGACAAACATCTTACCATGGTTGAGCCACCCTGGAACAGAAATGAGTAAAGCAACTTTAAGAGAAAGTGCAGAAAATGGCTATGGACTTCGGAAAGGCTGGGGGGGGGGAAGCTAATAGGGAGGAAAGTGGATGATTTACGTGTGATTTGCTAATTTAGACGGGAGGGGAGGTAGTAATGATAATTAGGTCATTCTTCCCACACAAATGACACAATTGACCCACAATTATCGAGACAAGCGGTTTGGGCTGTTTTTCAAGTAGTGTGATAGTGGCCTTGTGTCATCGACAAAACCTCACCCACTTTTCCTTGAGTATGGGAAGCGGTGGCCAGATCTGAGGTACAGTGGAGATGGAAAACATATGGTCACAATCATTTTAATCTAAAGTTCATTCCTTATAGAATGTTCAAGAATTATACCCAATTTTGTCATGAAAAACTTATAAAGGTGAGTTTTGTGTAATGAGGGTTATTGTTGGGACGCCTGGGTGGCTCAGCGTTTGAGCGCCTGCCTTTGGCCCAGGCCGTGATCCTGGAGTCCCGGGATCAAGTCCCACATCAGGCTTCCTGCATGGAGCCTGCTTCTCTCTCTGCCTGTGTCTCTTCCTCTCTCTCTCTCTCTCTCTCTCTCTCTCTCTCTCTCTCTCTGTCTCTCATGAATAAATAAATAAAATCTTTAAAAAAAATAAAAAAATAAAATGAGGTTTATTGTTTAATGGGTAGAGACTTGGTTGTTTGGAATGATGAAAAAGCTCTGGAAATGGATAACAATAATCCTAAAACAATGATACCTCTGTCTACTTAAAATTGGACCTTTGTAATCTTTCCCTCTTTCTCCTCTTTGCTGCCCTACCTGACCGAGCAACCACTGGTAGGCTTTCTGTCTCTACATCGCAGTTTGTGTTTCCTAGAATTTTATGTAAACGGAACCATACATTGTGTGTTCCATTTTAACTGGCTTCTTTCAGCAAAATTACTCTGAGATTCATCCATGCGGTAGCATATAGCAATAGTCCATTCCTTTACATTGCTGAGTGACATTCTAGGGGAAGGATAAGGATATATCACAATGTATATATCCATTCCCTTATTGAATATTTGGGTTTTCGGTTTTTTACTCTTGCAGATGAAGCTGTATGAACATTCATGTGCAAGTCTTTTTATGGACATATGCTTTCATTTCTCACGGATAAATATGACTGGAATGGCTGGATCATATGAAAGGTATATGTTTAATTTTTTAAGGAACTGCTAAATTTTTCCAGAGTGACTGTACCATTTTGCATTCCCATCAGCAGCATATAAGAGTTCCACTTCTCTATATCCTCACCAATACTTGGTATAATCGATCTTTTTAGGTTTAGCCATTCTATAGGTGTGGAGTGGTATCTCATCATAGTTTTAATTTTAATTAAATAAAGTTAAATAAATTAATGTGCTTGTAATCTACGTATCTTTTTCATCAAGTGTTCGTTCGGTGTTTTGCCCATATTTTGTATTTTCTTTAACTTACCCTGCTAGGGTAGATTTAGAAAATCCTGCCCACTTTCTAACAATAGGATGTGTCAGCAAATGCTCAAGTTTGAGTAAAATTTCACATTACAGAATAACTTCCAGGGTGTGTCCCAACAATCCTAAGTATTTTAGCTGGAAACGCCTTTAACACACAGAACAGTTTGAAATAAATGCTCTTAAGGAGGTCAGTGCTACCTTCCCGAATTCCCAGTTTAAGCAGTTGCTGGGGAGTTGTAAGAGAAGATTCTTGCACAGATAAAAAAATCTATGGATCATATTGTCACGTGTTTTGTCACCCGGACAATAGTAACAAATGTTTTGGAGGTTACATCCCATAAATCCACAATGTAGGAGAATTACAAAGAACTCTGGAGGCATCAGTCAATTGTATTAAAGGCAGAGGGACCGTAGAAGGCTCACAGGAGACTAAAACTACCCACTGTGTGCTAAGCACCATTAGAGATGTATTATGGGCAGTGAGATAATATATTACCCAAATAGGCATGCTTTTGAGTGAAATGTGGTACCACTAATATTTTTTTGTCTCACACAGTCCTAGTAAGTCTCCTTAATAGTGTTCCTTTGGGTGCCTGGGTAGTGCAGTTGGCTAAGCATCTACCATTGGCTCAGGTCATGATCCTAGGGTCCTGGGACCCTTGTCTGGCTCCCTACTTGGTGAGAAGTCAGCTTCTCCCTCTGTCTCTGCCCCTCCACCCTGCTCCTTCTCTCGCTTCCTGTCCCTCTTTTAAATAAATAAATAAAATATTTTTAAAAAATAGTGTTCCTTTTCACTCTCCAAAGTGTCCCTGTTTAGATGATAAATTATAGAGTCACCTCCCCTTATAGATACCACTCACAACGACCCTGTAATGGTAAATATTATCTATCCCCATTTACAATCAGAAACTAAGATTCAGCGAGAAAGGATATACAACTTGGCCAAAGCCAAGTGGTTCATAGAGCGCAGAATTGGGATTTGAAACCAGGCTTGCTTTAGGATTTCTCAAAAATCAACTTCCTAGATCCCTCAGAAATCTGAAATCACTCTTGCAAGGTTCATCTGCTTTTTCTTTGGCTGCACTTCCTGTCCTTTTAAGGAGGGCCCACCACTCACTCCACGTGGTACTGTGAAGCTCTCAGGCACACAGCTATCTCCTTCCTCAGGAGGCAGGAGGTGGCAGGTCTGTCATGGGCTTTACCCGCCAGGCACAGATACCAGCTTCAGGAAGGCCTGACCCAAGCTGGGTCCACCACAGTTCTTTCTGGTAAACAAACATGGAAGTCGAATATTTTGGTTATACGGACAGAAAACTAACCGCAATTGACTTAAACAAAAAATGGGCTTAATTGGCTCATGTGACAGAAAAGCCTGGAGAAGATGTAGCTTTATTTTTTTTTTAAATCTTTTTTTATTTATTTATGATAGTCACACAGAGAGAGAGAGAAAGAGAGGCAGGGACATAGGCAGAAAGAGAGCAGGCTCCATGCACCGGGAGCCCTACGTGGGATTCGATCCTGGGTCTCCAGGATCGCGCCCTGGGCCAAAGGCAGGCGCCAAACCGCTGCGCCACCCAGGGATCCCAAGATGTAGCTTTAGATGTGACCAGATGCAGGGACTCAGTCACAGGGATCACAAAGCCAGTATCTCCACATGCCTCTTCTGTTGACTCTCTTCCCCCTTGATGTCAAATTCACGACCAGAAGGTCCAGCCTTGCATCCTGACCTCTCAGCAGCTGCACACAAAAGAGTGCATGACAAAAAAAAAAAAAAGTGAAAAAAAAAAAAAAAGTGAACAATTTCCCAGTGGTTCCAACAGAAGTCCTGAAACTGAGTCTTCTTGGCCTCAGTTTGGGTCACGGACCCAACTCTCTACAATCACTTGGCCACAGGGAGAAAAGCTCTGTCTGACACGCCTGGCTCCAGTGTCTGAGATGCTGTGGGAGGTGAGGGGGCATTGTCCCCCACAGCACAGGAGTCAGGAGAGGGAACACACACAACCCCAAAGGAACCCCTGCACGTGCTCTTAGGTGTACATTAGAAGGCACCCTTGCTTCCAGGGACACCTTCCAGAGCCCTGCACTTAATTTTTTATTCACTGCTTTTTATTCTTCTTCTGAAAGATGACATCTAAAATTGTCTAAGTTCCAGCTCCCCCAAATCTGGAGACACCCTATAAGGAAGTTATCCTAAATGCCACTTCCCTCCTCTCCGACTGCCAATTAGGCGTCAAGTTCTCATCAATGGCTCACCTCTTCTGTTCTTTTCCTTCCCTTCCCAACAGCCTGAAATTGAAGTTCTTACCATCTGTAGCCAGGGAATGACATCCTGACTCCAGCCTTCCTCTCCCAGATTCATCTTCAAAACTGATGCCTTACAGCATGGATTTTAGAGACAAGAAAAGAAAAGAAAAATAAAAAAATTAAAAATAGAACTACCATGTGATTCAGGAATTCCACTCCTTTCACAACTTGAAAGCAGGAGCATGTAGAGATATTGGGGCAATCAGGTTCACAGCAGCACCATTCACAACAGCCAAAAGGTGGAAGCAACCCAAGTGCCCATCGATGAATGAATGGATGAACAAAATGTGGTATATACGTTGAAGGGGTGGAAACATTTTCCCTTCTTCCCTGCTAGGTTCTTCAGCAATAATTTAATTGATATAAGACAGATTAGCAGAGAAGAGCAAACTTAACTGCATACATATGAGCGCCTCACGAAGATCTGAAGACTCAAAGGGCAGCCAGGTAATTGAGGTTTATGTAATATCATGGAGCTAAGGAAAAAAATAAGGATCTGGGGAGACAAAGGGAAGAAAGGCCAGTCACTTTTGAATGGTTTTAGTTCAAAATAATCCTTATGCCACAAGGAGACACATTTTGAGGTGGTAATATGTGCTCCCCTTCAACATATAGAATATTATTCAGCCTTGAAAAGGAAGGAAATTCAGACACATGGACAACCTTGAGGACATTATGCTAAGTAAAATAAGCCAGTCCCAAAAGGAGAAATATTACACAATTCCACTTTCTGAGGTACCTGGAGTAGTCAAATTCAGAGGCAGAAAGCAGTATGGTACCCCCCTACTTAAAGTCAAGGGGCTCTTCTTCAGTTGATCGCAGGGCCAAGCCCAAGGTCTCTGCTCACAGGGTTACCATAAGGAGGATTTCAAGAAATCATGTATGCAAAGTGCTTAATTATGTGGCAGTGCCTGGCACAGGGTAATCGCTCAGTAAGTGGACGTTGCTGCCATCGTTATTACCATACTATTACCTGGCTTCTTATACCCCACCAGCCCCAAGAGTCCGGGCTGTTTCACACGTAGGTATGTCTACATAAGTGGTTTTCTCTGCTTCTATTTGTTAATATTTATCCTTCAAAAAAAAAGTCTTTTTAAAAAAAGCATTTATTCTTCAAAATCCAACTCAAATATCACCTTTCCCCAAAAGCCCTCCTTGTCTCACAAGGTTCCGATAGGTTGATTCCTCCCCTTCTCTATGTCTGCTGTTTTTCAAGTGTTCTTATTGTTGCTCTTGATGCAGTGTCTTTGATTTATGTGTTTGCATGCCAATGTCTGTCCCAGATTGTGAGTAGAATTTAGGGCAGAAAACTGTGTATCGTTGATTGCTTCATTCCTCAGTAGGTTATACTGAGTCCGGCATATAGTTGATGGTCATGTTTGCTCAATGAAGGACCGTGACAGGTACTTTTTCACAAATCTTATCCCATTTTATCCTCACAAAAACAATTCCAGGGAGATATGACTGTCCTCAGTTTTTTTCAGATGGAAGAAACAGGCTTAGAGAGGTTAGTATTTTGTTCAAGATAGCACAGCAGTGATACTAGAACCAGAATTCATTTTTTTTCTGCTTCTGAAACTCATGTTTTTCTTGCCACACTATGCCACCTAATTTTAATCCATAGTTTCCTCAGGAAATGGCATGTATATGGAAAACAGAGAAGAAAGAGCTCAGCTCTGGGGTGGCTCAGATTTGGAGGGGGGAAGACATGGGGTAAGTGAAACAACTAAGCACAAGGCAAATCTCTAAAATGAACTCAGAAACAACCTAGATGAGAGTTGTTTTTTTTTTAAGATTTTATTTTTTTTAGTTTATTGATAATATAATTTTATTTATGCATTCATTCATTTATTTATTGAATGTGTGCGTGTGCCCAAGTGTGGGGGAGTGGGGGAGGAAGGGACAAAGGGAGAGGGAGAGAGAGAATCTTAGGCAAGCTCCACACGCAGCCTAGAGCCAACTTGGGGTTCAATCTCACAGCCTGAAATCATGATAGGAGCTGAAATCAAAAGTCAGGTGCTTGACCAACTGAGCCACCTAGGCACCCCTGGTTTTATTTGTTTATCTATTTTTTAAGTAATCTCTATACCCAACATGGGGCTCAAACTCACAACCCAGAGATTGAGTCACATGCTCTACTGACTGAGCGAGCCAGTGAAGAACCCCAAAGCAAATCCTTTTCCCCCCTCATGGAAGAGAGTTTTAAGGGAAAAAAGCGAGTTACTACATAAAATGAAGATGAGAAAAGCCATTTTTCAGGACACCCGGCTGGCTCAGTCAGTAGAGCATGCAACTCTGGATCTCAGGGTTGTGAGTTCAAGCCAAACGGTGGACATGGAGCCTGCTTTAAAAAAAAAAAAAATTATTTTTCACTCTGGTCCTTCTCGATGAGAAGCCTCAGGACCACGGGTCCAGCAGAAATCTACTGGGCAAATCTATTGGGCAAGAAAGGGAGGAGCTGGTGACCATGGAGGCCGCAGGGGTAGAAAACCCATGGGTAGGGGGGAGGAAGGGGAGCAGCAAGGCAAGGCTCGACAAGCAGGCAGCCAAGGGAGGCCAGGAGGAGGATCCACAGAGCTTCAAAGGACCCAGGGGCGGGGGGTGGGGGGGGTGGGGGGGGGTGGGGGGGGTGGGGGTGGGGGGTGGAGAGGTGAACCCCCAGGGATACGGGGAGGGGCGCGGGGGCATGCAGGAGCTGAGGGAGGCTGGGCTCCCCGGGACTTGCAGGAGGGAGGACGCCTGTCCCTGTCCCCACCTTCGGCCTCCACAACCCCTTCTCTTTACCTCTCCCTTCCTTCTCTTCATTCCCATGTTCTTCACACATCATTCCTTCTGTCTTCTCTCTCCTTTTGCCTTTGTCTCGCCTCAGTCCTGCTCGCAGCAGGTGCTAACACCCCAGGAATTCCGCGGGCTGCCCTTCAGCATCGCAGGCCTCGCTGTTGGCAGTTCGGGGTTCACAGTAACATGCTTCACCAGCCGCAGGAAGGGGTTTAGGGATTGGGGGTCCCAGCCAGGGGGTCGCAACCCCCGCAAGACTTTTATGCAAGGATTTTGTTGTGTGTATTGTGCTGATCTACATTCTTCTGGAAAAGAGTCCCACTCCTTTCCTTAATTCCCAAGGGGAGAAGGGTCCAAAAAGTTTCCGGCCCTGGCTGCCTCTCACCTCCCTCCCGTAATAGCTGGTTAGGTTTGGCTTCCTTATGAGAACCCGTGTTCTTGATCTTGATAAGGACGTGGTCCAAAAGCTTCTGCTTGTAGGGAGTAGGATTAACCTCCCGAAACTCAGCTCAGCAACCATTCTGAAGCACAAAACGACTCGTTCCAGGGTCACATTCCCTTCTTCTTTGTTGCTTATCAAAAATCATAGGAAAACTTAAGATGGTATCAAAATACTAATGCAGTTTAATTCCTTTGTAAACTTGTTTACTCCAAAACATAAAGGCCAGAGTTTCCTATTGAAATACAATCCCTTTTCAGCCTAGGAGGCAGTGGGAAGCCTTTCCTAAGGATCTAATGGTCTAACTTTCAGCACGTAGCACCGGAGAGTGCTTCCCGATTATACTGAAAGTTGCTTGGCACCTGTTTCTTGAAATACGTGTGTTTAGCTTTGGGTAGTGAAGGCATCTGGGAAATAGGCATTTCGTTCAATAATATTAAAAGCATTCATATAGGAAACAGAAAACTGAGCTTTTCTTTTAGTTTTCATTAGATTAGAAACTCCAGGGACACCTGGGTGGCTCAGCAGTTAAGCACCTGCCTTCAGCTCAGGGCGTGATCCTGGGGTCACAGAATCGAGTCCCACATCAGGCTCCCTGCACGGAGCCTGCTTCTCCCTCTGCCTGTGTCTCTGCCTCTCTCTCTCTCTCTCTCTCTCTCTCTCTCTCTCTCTCAGTCTGTCTCTAGTGAATAAATAAATAAAAATCTTAAGAAAAAAAAGAGATTAGAAACTCCAGAAGGGCAGGAACCATTCCCTTCAACATTGTATCTCCACCTTAAACACATAGTAGCCGTTCAATACATAAAGGAATGAAAAACTAGCAAGCTTCTCACAGAATGGATTTTATAGAAAGTATTTTTTCTTTCCTTTTTTCCAGGTTTTTTCCAGCCTTATTGAGATGGAATTGACATATAGCACTAATGTAAATTTAAGGTGTCCAATATGTTTTTTTGATGCATTTATCTATTGTGAAATGTTTACCAAAACAAGGTTAATTGACACGTCCTTCACCTCGCATGATCATCGTTTATTTGTATTGTTGGGGGTGGCGGTGAGAACATTTAAGTTTCACTCTCAGAGCAGCTTTCTGATATACAATACAGTATTGTTAATTGTAGTCACCATGCTGTACATTAGATCCCCGGAACTTATTCATCTTATAACTGACTTTTCACCAACATCTCCCCATTTCCTCCACCTCCCTTAACCCCTGGTAACCACCAATCTACTTTCTGTTTCTGTAAGTTCAATATTTTTTCATTGAAATATAATTGACATACAATATCCTATTAATGTCAAGTGCACATCATAGCGGTGTTTCTATACATTCTGACATGGTGTCCACACTAAGCCTAATTATCATCTGTCACGATACAGAGTTATTAAAATATAATAGACTATGTCCCCTATGCTGTACATTACATTCCAATCACTTATTTATTTTATGACTCCAAGCTTGTACCTCTTAATACCCTTTACCAATTTTGCCTGCCCCCGTCAGAGGTCAGATCAAGCAAGGTATTGAAGGCTATGAGGACAGATAAGGAAAGAAGGAATACGGTCCTTAACTCTGGAGTAAAGTTCCTGAAAAATCCTTCTGTGCTTGCTTTCTGAACTAAAGAAAGATTAAAATAAGCCCAGATAAGTATTGAGGTAACTTAAAAATAAAAATTCTTGAGTGGTGTATCTGATAACTCATCCAAAAAAAATGAAATTAAGTAGGTGGACTCATTTGCCAGCCATTCTAAATAAATAAGCACCTATTATATTATTATGCTTGTTCAAGTAAAATCCTTATTACTTAGGGGAGGAATGTGGTCAACACGGTAGGAAAAAATTTTTCCACTCTTTTATTGTGTGTTTCGAATTGGCTACTCTACTAGTTTCCATTTATTTTTCCAGTTTTGCATTTTAAAATGCTTGGATCATGATTACAGGTTTAAAAAACATTAGCCTCACCTACTCTTCTTTTCAAAAAGTTTTCAAGGAAACTGCTTTGTAAAGTGATACAAGTACACTTTACTTTCAGCATAAAGAGGATATGGGTAGGATTTATAGGCATTATTCCCAATACAAAAAAAAAATCTACTTCAGCTGTCAAAATTTGCCTTTTAGTTGCTTGGTTTTACTACTGTCATGCCATAAGTCATATAGGAGAAATAAAACAAAAATATTTTCTTCATATGGTTACATAAAATTTGGTTGACAGTTGACCCTTGCACAATGCAGGGGTTAGGAACTCTCCCTACCTTACCCCATGCTCAGAAATCCACATGTAACTTTTGACTCCCCAGAACCTTAACTAATAATTAGCCTACTGTTGTTATAAATAGTTAACACATTTCATGTATGTTATGTTTTTATATAATGTATTCTTACAATAAAACAAGAGAAAAGAAAATATTAGAGAGAAAATACATTTACAGTCCTGTACTGTAAAAAATCTGCATATAAGGGACCCACACAGTTCAAACCCATGTTGTTCAAGGGTCAACTGTATATGATTACTTTTTTAAAAATATTTATTTATTTATTTATTTATTTATTTATTTATTTATTTATTTGACACAGGAGACAGGGAGAGAGCAAGCACAAGCAGAGGGAGAGGGAGAAGCAGACTCCCTGCTGAGCAGGGAGCCCAATGTGGGGCTCAATCCCAGGACCCCAGGATCATGACCTGAGCTGAAGGCAGACACTTAACTAACCGAGCCACCCAGGTGCCCATATTATTTTTAAACATATGTTTCCAAGGTGCAATTGCACTTACTTTGTTAAAACCTAACCCTCAATTATTTATCTTACGCTCCATTTATTCACATATTCTTATCTTGGTACCTATCAGTTAAACCACCATTCATCATCATCACGCAATTAGCTTTGGTAGTGATCATCCTCCTATCATGCATGTGTAGGGAAGGAAAAAAACTTTTCCTCTAACCTCTCAGACTTTGTAAATGATGACAGTAAATGAAGCCGACAAATGACAGATAAGCAGCACAGATTTACCTGCAGGCTCATAGGAGCTTTCCAGAGAAGTGAAAACCCAAAGCACAGAGCTAGGCTTGAGGACTTCTATACCATTTTAACACGGGGCAATAAATTGTGGGGCAGGGACAAGACGGAAAGTTAAAAGATTTTGGCTTCTAGGGGTGTTATATTGTGAGAAGGTAAATATATGGGGGAAATGAATGGAGATAAGGGTTATTTTGGTAAGGTAGGTTATGATAAGATTCTCCAGCAATTAAGAATCACTCTTCTCTTCCTGGTACAGAAAAGAAGGGAGGGGAGATCTTCACAAAAGGAAATCTATGCCATGATTTTAAGCAGAACCGGGGCTGGTGGGGGTGAGGGTGCCGGGAGGGCAGAGAGCTCCTCCCACGTCTGTTTCTTAACTGCCTTCACCTCAAAATAATCCTTATGCCAAAGCAACATATTTTGGGATGGCATATTCTGATCCTCTTCATAGGTTATCCCCATCTTCCTATGATGTCTGAACCCCATGGGATGGGGGTCAATCTGTTCCTTCTGGTTCCTAGTAGAGTTCTGAGTGCAAAGTAGGTGGCCACACATACTGTTTATGAATTAAAATTGCAGTGTAGTCAGTTATACCCGAGGTAAAGATAAAATGCAGCATTACCTCCTCAGGACTGCTGAGTCATTTAAATAACCATCCAAAAGACTGGTTAATATATAATTTAATAATTTGTCAGCTCCTTCAGATGCAAGCCAAAAATACTGTTCTAGTCAGCATCAACCCACAAAAGATAAATGAAGGTTGGCAAATGGTGCTCTTAAAATACACACATCTTTTCATCCAACTCATTTATTCATTCAACAAATGTCTCTTGAGGGTTTACTGTGTGCCAAGTTCTGTCCTAGACTGGAGAGACAGGAGTCAGCAAGACAAAGTCCACGACTTCAAAGTCATCGCTACTCTTGCTTGTGTTTTACTCTCCGAACTGATTCAGGAAAAGTCAAGACATTTATCCTTATATCTTTGATTTAACCGTAACATATGTGCTCAAGGACAGCGGCACAGCCAGTTACTTCTTCCAACTACTGTAGGACTTATCTGTGCTTCCAGGATAAACTCCAAACATCCTGGAGTTTACAAAGCCCTTTTCACATGGAATGTCTCACTAATAACTAGCCTGGAAACACACACACAGGGACACCAAACAACCAAAAAAAAAAAAAAATGCTCTTCAAGCCTTGCATGCTTCACCTTTGCATGTGTTCTAGGGAATGACCGGCTTTTAGTAATTTAGGAAAACAGCTGTGTCCAGACAAAGCCTTCTCCATAGCCTTTTCCAAAGTCTTCTGCTTTACCTGGCTTTCGCCCACTAGGCTCAGTAATCACCTCTTCCAGGAAGCCTTCCTTGTTCCTCTGAGTCTGGTTAAGCACCCACTCTAGGTTTCTGTGATTTTTAGTTTTTTAACCTCTGTCATAGAAATTATTGCACTATATTATAATGATCTAGCCTCTCTTTTCACTAGATTATGTGCTTCTTAAATTTAGAGGCTAATTCTTTTACACCTATTATGTCCATATTAAAAGAAAGGAAAAAAAAAGAAGGAGGGTGTGTATTGAAATTGATAAGAATTCCTGCTCAAAGCTCTCCACCCTCTCTTTTTGGGAAGCAGACCCACCGGGTCCAAACCAGCACTGATACTTCTTAGCTGTGAGACTTTAGGCAAGTTACTTAACTCAGCTGCGTCTCTTACTCCTGAAGCCAAGCACAGGCTTAATAAGTATTTGCTTAAGGAAAGAATAATGATTATTAGAGGCTTAATTAATAGTGATAGTTAACATACACAGCACTTACTCTGTGCCTGGTACTGTTTTGAACACTTTCCGCATGTTATCTCTGTCAGTCCTCACATAACCCGGTGACATGATACTATCATATTCCTTCTGTAGAAGAAACTGGCCTGCAGAGGTGACCCACCAGATTACATAGTGGGGCTCCAGAGCCCATTCTCTGAACTATCACCCCCTCCTGTTGGTTGCTGGCTGCAAGGGCAGAGGGACTAGAGGAAGAGACAAGATGATGAACACAGTATCCCCCGCCCTCATCAAGAAAAACATCCTTTATTACTATCATTTCATTTCCTGGGGATGACCCACCAATATCCTAAAAGTGCTGCTCTTCAGTCAGACAATCCTTGCTTCCAGCTAAAACTCCCCTTTACCTACCTGAAACATCCCATATTAATTATGCTTGGTTTGGGGTCTAGTGGGAAAACATAGCTCCTTGACTATGTTTGACCCAAGAGTCTTCTTTTAAAAAAAATTTTTTTTTTTATTTGACGGGGGGGAGAGAGAGAGAGAGAGAGAGAGAGAGAGAGAGAGAGAGAGAGAGAGAACAAGCTGTGGGGAGAGGGAGAAGCAGACTCCCAGCTGAGGAGGGTGCCCCATGCAGGGCTTGATCCCAGGACCCTGAGATCATGACCTGAGCCCAAGGCAGAAGCCCAACAGACTGAGCCACCCAGGGGCCCCCCAAGGGTCTTCTTATTTGGGACTGTCATCCTCTTTGGCAGAATGAGCAGCCAAGGAAGATCTGTGTTGGGGGACGAGATCACCCCCTAGCTAGCCAGTCCACCTCACATCCACAGGAGACCTTATTAATTGGGAGAGTGATGAGGGTTTCCCTTCCAATTTCTGAGATTTCCTTCTCACTCACTAATCCACTTAATGCATATATTTGACTTTCACCTGTTACGATTTATTTCTAAAATAATACATAGGTGTCTCTAGGAATGGTTAGTCTTAGGACAGAAGCTGGAGTCCATGAAGTGGACAGCCCTTCTCTGAAGACCCCTCTTGCTTCACCTCACCCATAGGGTGAGCCCCAGCAGTGATCCTTGGATTCCTTGACCCTCCCCTGACAGCTCAGCTCACTAGGAGACAGAGATGGGGCAATCAATTCTCTTGCCTACATGTTTGATTCCTGGTTGGTCACTTCAACTGAAGTCTTCTAAATTTAGAAGCTGTAAGGTGATCATGTTCCATTTTATATGTAGAAAAGCAGATACAACAAGTTTATTAGTTAGGTTACAGGTTCCAGTTTCTTTAGTAAAGAATCAATATAGGGGCACCCGGGTGGCTCAGCCAATTAAGCTTCAGCCTCTTGATTTCAACTCAGGTCATGGTCTTGGGGTCCTGAGATAGCCCCACATTGGGCTCCACACTCAGCATGGAGTCTGCTGGAGATTCTTTCCCTCTCCATCTGCCCTTCCCCCTAATGGTGCTCTTTCTCTCTCAGATGAATAGATAAATAAATCTTTAAAAAAAAGAAATAAAGGGACACCTGGGTGGCTCAGTGGTTGAGCGTCTGCCTTCAGCTCAGGGCATGATCCCGGGGTCACCGGATCAAGTCCCGCATCAGGCTCCTTGTGAGGAGCCTGCTTCTCCCTCTGCCTGTCTCTGCCCCCCCCCTCAATCTCTCTGTATCTCTCATGAATAAACAAATAATCTAAAAAAAAAATAAAAAAGAAAGAAAGAAAGAAAGACCCAATTAACCCCAGCTTAAATGAGATAGAAGCATGTTTTCCTTTCATTTAAGAGTTCAGGGCTAATACGATGGCTCCTGTGGCTGGAGACCCACGCTCCTACCTCAGGGCTGCAACCTCCTCCACTGGCAGCTTTCACCTCCAGGTCAAAGGCGATGGCTTCAGCTCCTGCCACCCTTCTCCACACCTAGGCAGCAAGGAGGGAGAAGGACCGAAAGAGGAGCTCACTCCCTTGCATTTAGAGCATCCCCTAGAAGTTGTACTTATCCCGTCTGTCTGGGTGGCATTGGCCAGAACCTAATAAATGGTCACAATTAGCAGCGAGGGAGGCTTGGAGGGGTGGCTTCGGCTGGGTAGCCTTACTTCCAGCTAAAACTCTATCCTCAGAGAAGGGGAGACGCAACGAGCAGTCTTGGCTGCGTCCAGGCTCACACAGCCGGCTGGTCCCTGGGAGCCCAGGAGGAGAGAAAGCTGCAGGGAGAGACTTGGGGCCTGAGGCTGGGAGAGCCACAGGCCTTCCAGGTGGCACCCGCTGCTCCTTTCAGTCTCCCACCGACTCCCAGCAGCTTGCTTGCCCTCGCTTCTCAGAAACCCCGGGCTTTGCAGAAGCTCACCCAGGGGGCCCTCTGTTCCTTGACACCAAAGAGCCTTGTCCGGGACCATTGAGCTGACAAGGTGCTCCTTGCAGGCACATCAGCATTTTGTCCCGACTCGGGGTTTCCTCGGTGCCCATGCTCCGTGGATGAATACTGATTGAGCCTAATGCACCCTCTTGCAGCTGGGTGCATTTACTGTCCGTCTCCATCATTTTGGCCAGTTATCCTCTGCAGGCTTCCAGATTGCTCCAGAGAACAGCAAGGGTGGGCCCACGGGAGGATCAGAGAAACGTCTCAATCTGCCACTCAGAGAGGAAACTGGGAAGAGTTGGGCCAGGCCCTGCCCTGAGATCTGTGGGCGCTCCGAGGAGGGGTGTCGTCCAGGCAGCAAACAAGGCGATCTGCACCCCCTGGTAAGGAAACCAGGGCACCAGGATCCAGGGGACGGCTTTCCCTCCCTCCCGGGCCCATGCACCCAGCTCACCCTCAAAGGAAAACAGCCCCAGCCTGGACTTGGAGAAGAGTCTGACATGAAACTGTTTTTGGTGTTCTAAATTTAACCAGCTGGAAAGAAGTACCATTCTATTAAATGCTTTTCTAAATGGAGGATTTGCCTCTTTAATGGAAAATCTGCATTTCATCAAAGGGATGGAAAACAATACACTTGACTAGTTCATTTGATACAAAGCCCAGCATAACAACAAGCCCAAATCCATGCTTTTGTTGATCATCTTTAAGAGAAAATAAAGCAAGGGATTTTGAGAGGCCTGTAAGCTGTATTCTGCGGTATCCTAATGAAAACAGCAGGGTTCAAGTTCTATCCAAGAATTTTACAAGTCCGCCTGGCCTGGGGAAGGCATCCAATTAATTCTTGTTGAATAAGTATGTTTCAAACTGATGCTGAAGCAATTAGTTTGGAAATCTCTACAACCCGCTACGTTTCTACATTTTACTCTTAAAATACACAGGCTTTGTGAATGAGTATCAAAATTAGCTTCATCAATAGTGGGAATGAAATCAAGTCCACGGTAGGAGCAGAGCAGATTTTTAAATCTTAAAGTGATTTAAAAATTGCAAATGACAGCACTGCCGTTTTCTGCTTCGCTCTAAACATTACAGGTGACGTCTACAGTGCCAAAGGCCTCCCAGCAGCAGCTAGTTCTAGAGACCAGTCATTGAGGACATCATGTTGCTTGGCAGCATTTTTATCCTTTACTTCTTCAGGAATTTTTTTTTCAGATCCTATATTTCTTTTTATGAGATGGTGTGTCCATTTATCGACATTACATTAGATAGCGCTGTGGTATTTTCCCCAAAACTGGTTTTCATTCAGAGGCAACTAGTTTAGTGCTGTGTTGGGAGGTGCCCACGCCCACTCCCAGATGCAGTGATTTACGAGGAGCCCTCACAGGACTCAGCGTCCCATTGCACTCGTGGCTTTGCCTTATTACGGCCAAAGGATGCCAAACAGTCAGCAAAGAGAGGAAGCACGTGGGTGACGTCTGGGCAAAACCAGGTGCAAGCTTCCAAGGGTCCTCTCCCAGGGGAGATGCATAGGACATGCTGATCCTCCCAGCCACGAACTCCACCTTTGAGAGCACATCCTGAATGTTGTCAACCAGGGGAGCTCATTAGAGACTCAGTGCCCAGGGTTTTGAGTGGACGCTGCTCGTGGAGGCAGCCTCTGCCTGGCGTACACCCAAACGCTGGGCTCTCAGGAGGAAAGCAGGTGTTCAGCATAAATCACGTTGTTTAGATAAACAGCTTAGACATGGTGAGCCACTCTTATCAGTTAAGTGGGAACCTTCTCAAACCTAAGTTCCCAGACACCAGCCAAGAGCCAACCTTGCAAGCAGGCCTCTTGATGGCTAGCAGTTCGGGTTCACTATGTGGACGCTCTTCTACACAAACGCCATCAGTAGACTATCAAGAATCATGACAATGACATTAATAAGTTTGAGGGATTTTTTTTTCAAGTTGACATCTAGTCCTTTATTTTATGTATTTATTTTTCTTAAAGGTTTCATTTTTCCATAATCTCTACCCCCAACTTGGGGCTCAAACTTGTAACACTCAGATCAAGAGTCACATGTTCCACTGAATGAGCCAGCCAGGTGTCCCTGGTTCCTTTCTTTACTTTTTGAGCCTTAACAATGTGCAAAGGCACAGGAGTTCTGCTTTTTTTTTTTTTTTTTTTTAAAGTGAGAGTCATGGGCAATTGGAAGTATGTCTGAGGCCTGGCTGTCTCACGTTCATAGGTCCCTCTGCAGCTCCACTTCTGCCCAGGTGAGGCCAGATCACTGCTGTCATATGATAGGATTCGATTTGTCAGAAAGTCTCATTGGTGACCCCAGTGCCTTTGGAAGGAAAGCTCTCTGCCCTAGAGATGCTGCGAAGGGCATTGAGGACCACGCATCTGGTCATGAAGCTGGTAATACCCTCAGGGCAGGGAGTAAAGCAAGTTTTGACAAAGCAAATGCAGATTGAAAAAGATTCCAAAAAATATTAAATGTAAAGGAATGATCCTTGTTTGCTTCTTTGTAATCGATTCTTTCAGGGCTCTATCCCAAGGTGGTAACAGTCCCTAACATTTAGATGGTGCTTTACTGTCTTCTCAAAGTGCTTTCAGGTATATCTTCTCATACTCTCCTCACAGCAACCTGGAAGGGAAGCTGGATCTGTAGTATACCCATTTCACAGATGAGAAACTAAGGCAAGGATAAGGTGAATTTCCCAACACCTCAGGACTAGTGACTTGGGGTCTTTTATTTACTTATTAAAGATTTTATTTATTTATTCATGAGAGACACACACACACACATAGAGAGAGAGAGAGAGAGAGAGAGAGAGAGAGAGAGAGAAAGGAAGAGGGAGAAGCAGGCTCCATGCATGGAGTCCAACGTGGGACTCGATCCCGGGTCTCCAGGATCACGCCCTGGGCTGAAGGCAGGTGCTAGACTGCTGAGCCACCCAGGGATCCCCACTTGCAGTCTTTTCATCTTGGGTGGTGCTTCTCAGTCTTTAATGTGCAGGAGGCTTAGTAAGTTGGGGGTGGGAGAGCGATCCTGATTCTTCATTTTTCACAAGTTCGCAGGTGATACAATCCAAAAAAGAAAGAATACAAAATACATTACTTTTTAATTGATTTTTAGATTTAATTTTATTTTAGTAAGCTCATGACCTCAAGACCAAGAATCACACACTACCAACTGAGCCAGCCAGGTGCCCCTGATTATTTTTCTTATTGTGAAATAAAACCTACATCCACAAGAGTATAAACTTTACATGAATACTTAAAATTACAATGAAGCAAATGCTATGTGATCCCGCTACCCAGACAAGACGAACTCTTTCTTTCTCTGTCTCTCCCTGATCATTAAGCCTCCACCTCCTCCTGGGAGGAAACTCTCTCTTGACTTTTGTGATCATCATTTTCTTTCTTTTCTTTAGGAAACTGAATATTTAAAATAATGCTTTTTCATTGCTCTGGTTCCTGATACTTTGGAGTCATCAGTGTTTCACATGTGATAATGATACACGGGCCAAGAGGACAGATCTTGTCTTTGGAAATCTTCAGCAGAAGAAAGACCCCTAGAGGAGCTGGGGTCTGCTATGGAAAAGTATGCACAAACAGAGGGGGTAACCCCCAAACAGAATACTAACTTTAGAAATGGAATATACTGGAATAAGTGAGTTCTGGATGTTTGCTACTACATCAAGTCAATATTTAACAAATCCGTTGTAGTTGGTCAAAGTCTATTACAAATGAGAAAGGTCAGTACCTAGAGGAGATAATAAGAAGAATGTTATTAAATGTTCCACTTGCCTTTGGGTGGTCTTGCTCATGGCAGTTCCGATTCCCCTCATTTGAGAAAATCATCAGTCCTGATTTAAAAAAAAAAAAAAACATATTCTCCTAAAACTACTGCTTATAGATATGGACCTTTGGTTTACTTAGTCTGATTAAAAATTCAACTGGGCAGCATATCCAAAGGCCAAGAGCATCGGAGGTGCCAGTGTTTGTTTAGCACCAGGTGGCCAGGAAGTCTTGCTTCCTATAAAAAAAAGAAAGATCAAAATTCCCCAGGCAGCCTATGAATAGGACTATGATGCCAAAAAGAAGGGAAGGCTGAAAACAGCTCCAGCTTCTCGATTGAGTCTTACCAATGGAACCTGTACTTCATGTGTATCAGTCAGCTACTGCTATGTAACAAATCATCCCCAAATTTAGAGGCTTAATAAACAGCTTAAAATTTCTCATGATTCTTTGGCTTGTTCTGGAGGTTCTTGTGCTGGTCTTTCCTGGACACACTTTGGCTGGATAGCCAGCCGGGCTGCCTGGACCAATATAGTTTCCCACACACAGCTGACAGTTGTGGCAGCTTATTCTTAAATGTTTGTCCCAGAGAAGTGAAGTATTCAGTATTTTTTGTAAGTCAGCTGTTAAACCACTGGTAGCTTGAAATCAGCCATGTGGAAGTATTTATACTGCAAAAATTGAAAAATGCTATAAATCGGGTCTTTTTTTTTTTTTTTTTCTGGAGTGCCGGCTTACCAGGACACCACTGCCTACATCTGTGTGTGTCCTACAAAACCTCACACAGTGTGGGTGCTTCGTGTATGTTTGTTAAAATGAATCTTTGGTTAAGAGGCATGGAGGTGTAAACAGTACTGCAGTCTTTATACAAAACGTCAAAAAAAATCATAAAATGAGGAAACCAAAGCTAAGATAGTGGAGTTTGTTTTAAAGATATGACCTGATTACTAAACACACACACACACACACACACACACACACACACACACACCACGTATTATAAAGAGTATCAGTGGCTCTGTTAATTTGAACTGTTACGGTGATGTTTTAGATGAGGAGTTTCTGACTCTGGGATAAATATGTAACGAATACTTACATATCCTGAAATATAAATGGAACGAACAAGATTCCCACAGGCAGTATTCATAAAGCTACAGCGGCGCTGGATCTGAGAGAGAAACAAAGTTGAAGCAGAGGTAGGACAATTCAAGAAGCACACCTCTCTGCTACTGTCCTGCATCTTGTCCCTGTCCTCACTGTGCCCGTGTTCCATAGATTTTGATGCGCGTCCCTCTGTGACTGCCTCCACCCACATACCTGCCTCTTCTGGCGCTGACTAGACTGGCTGGTTTGTCTATGTTTCTCTGCATTTGTTTGGGTTCTCCTTGCATCTCTGTCTGGGTAAAAGAGGACTATGGGTGGCAAACTTGGTTAAAGGAACTGTTTTCTTCCCCATACAATTTGCCCTGCCACTGAGCTAAGCACGTCACCCACGCCCTGGCATGCAATGGGGCAACATCTCACCGCTGACCTGCTGCATTTCCAAGGGTGGTTTGCATCCTGAGAATGACTGATTAGGTTCTCGGGACATCCTTACATTAGCATTCTGGGTAGCTTCTTGGCTTCCTCTACTGTTCTCTTTTTTCCCTTTTTGACCAACCTGAAAGAGGTAAAGAATAAAAGCAAAGTACAAACACCCCGTCTCTATTTAACGGTGTTAAAAACTATCTCCTCTTCTGGCTTTCTTTCCCCTGCCTATCTTTAAATGCTGATGTTCCCCAAGGCTTCCTCTTCTGACCTTTGGCTTCTGCTCCTCTCACTCAGTAGGTAGCCCTGGGGGATTTAATCCGCTCCCAACTACTGACACTCAAGTCCCAATCCAGGCAGATCCACATACTCACTACTTACTGGACACCCCACTGGAATACCCCGAAGGCTCCCAGTGCTCATGACCCCCTCGTATGAACTCACTGTTTCCTTAAACCTCACTGAATGGGAGTCATTTTAGTCTTCTTCTCTCTCACCTTCAAATAAACCCTATTGATTCTGTTTCAGTTATCCAATTGCTGCTAAACAAACTGCCCCAAAACTTAGTGGTTTAAAATAACAATGATTTCTTATTTCTCATGATACTCTGGTTTGGCTGAGCATCCTGCTATTATTTTTCTTGGGCTTATTAATGGCCTGCATACAGCCAATTAGCCAGCTGGGAGGTCCAAGATGGCCTCACTCATGAGTCTGGCAGTTGGTGTTGGGTGCTGGGTATTGGCTAGAGAGCCTCAGTTCTTCCCACCTACCTTCTTATCCTCCACTGGGCTAGACTGGCTTCCTTACATCAGAGTCTCAGGGCAACGCTCCAAACAAGCCAAGCAGAAGCTACCAGGCCTGTTAGGCCTAAGCTTCATAATGCTCATGTCACATCTGCTGCATTTCATTTGTCAAACCAAATCACAAGGACAACCCAGATTCAAGGAAGCAGGAAAACGGACTCCAAGCCTCAAGAGGAGAAGCAGTGAAGTCACATTGCAAAGGAGTGTAATACAGGGAGGCAGGGAATTTGTGTGCATTCAACAAATGGTCGTATCACCATAAGGGTTTTGGAATTTTGTCACAGTCTGACCTGTGTTTTGGGAAGATGACTCTGGTGGTTTGTACATGATGAATTAGAAAGTTCAAAGATTAGAGACAGGAAGCCCAGCAGGGAGTTTGTTTCAGGACTCCAGGCAAGGAGCATGAGGGCTTTGTTCCCAGGACCAGGATGGGGAGTGTGAATGGAGGGATGAACATGAGATATCCCGGAGTAGAATTCAGAGAAAAAGCTGAGTGTTGACTATCCGCTTTGTACTAGCACAGGTGGTATAGGGAGATGAGATGGAAGATATTAGCAAAACATGATCCAGTCAATGAAGAGGGACCCAAATCTTTGCTTGTTTAATGAGGAACTTCAAATATTTTTTTTTTTAAAAAAGGAGAGCCTAATGCAAAAAAATGGAGATTGTAGTGAACTGCACTCCTTTCCTTTTTCTGATAATAAATTCTCATGGTAAACTCATTCTGCTGTTTCAGATGGGACACATTAGCCTCTCCATACCCCCCCCCCAATACCTTTATCCTCCCCTTCAGGGGGCACGTGGCCCAGCACTGGCCACACGAGTCCAGACTCAGGGGGTGCACATACAACTCAAACCTGGACAAGAAGTACCTGCACAGGAACTTCCCCATAGGCCCGATCTAGGGAGACTCTCTGTCGGGCCTGTCGAGGATGTGAGGCTGAAGCTGTCCATACAGTGTTGGCGCTCAGACCGGAAAGGGTGGCACACAGAATCACGCGGCACTGAGCGACGGAAGAGTGAGCTCTAATGATGCACTTTTGCTCCTGGAGTCCAGCCGTGCTTGAAACAGATGCAGCCTAGATCACCTGTGTACAAAAACCAAGACATTCTTTTTTTACATAAGCCTGATGAAGCTGCACTTCTTTCACGTGCAACTAAAACAGTTGTGATTTACTGCAGATTGTAACCCAGGATCATGAAAGTTCTGGGTTCCTGCCTCTATGTGCTCCCCCTCCCAACCATCCTGCAAAATTCTATTACGTTATCCTTCCAAGGAGCTCCAGTATTTATACTTTAATCCACTTCACACAGAACCTAGGTTTAATTCCCCCCACCCTCCCTTTATTTATTTTTTATTATTTTTTAAGGTTTTATTTATTTATTCATGAGAGACACACAGAGAGAGAAAGAGAGGCAGAAACACAGGCAGAGGGAGAAGCAGGCTCCATGCAGGGAGCCTGACGTGGGACTCGATCCCGGGTCTCCAGGATCATGCCCTGGGCTGAAGGCAGGCGCCAAACCATTGAGCCACCCAGGGATCCCCCACCCTCCTTTTAAACCAATGTTCTCCCCAGTATTCCCTCCAGTTAGATTGGTTGATTATTCCTCAAAAGTACTTTCTCCTTCCTGTCCCCTATTCACCCTCCTTACAGCATGCTTCCCATCCCTGCTGCTTACTGAAACCCCACTCATATGTAATATCTCAATTCAAGTTCATTTCTTCCTGAATGCTTGCTCTGGACATAGCAGCTCAAGAATTCTTTCCCTTTTCTGAACACCCATTGTACTTGCCATCTGTTCTGCTCCTACACATATAACATGCACTGCACTGCCTTCTATTATTACTTAACCTTTTAAATTCTTGTTAACCTTGCTTTCCTTATTAGATTCAAAATCGGTAAAGGTCTAATGATATGAGGTTAATCACAGAAAATTGACGGAAGAGACTCTCTGTCATGTCAGAAGGAAACAAATTCACCAAAGAAAAACACAAAAGGAATGACAGTTGAGGTGGACTAAATCCTAAACACAGAGATAAGAAAGTGAGGGTTCATGAGGAAGATTATGGTAGTTACCAAAGTCCTGCTTCCTTTTCTAGAGTAGACAGTTGTTGGCAAGTAGCTTCAAGGACCACATTTCCCAATCCCATCATCGTTCTTGATGGAGTCATGCGACTAGTTCCCAGCAATGGAGAGGGAGCTGAAATGATGTGGGTCTCATCTGGCCAAAGTGGTTGAGAAGCAAGTGTGCCTCTTTACTCTCACTTTGCTTTCTGCTGGCTAGACAGAGAGGATTTGGGGGGACTGGAGGATAATGCCTCATGGGATGGAAGAAGCCTGGGTCCCTGAATCACCACAGGGCGAAAAAATCAGCCCCTGATGTGGAAGTCTGGCATTGGGCTGCTCCTTGAGCAAGACATTAATTTTGTGTTCAGCCACTGAAATGTGCAGGGTTATTTGTTACAGCAGTGTATTAGTTAGGATTTTCCAGGAAAAAAGGAGAATCAATAGGATGTCTATCTATCTATCTATCTATCTATCTATCATCTATCTATCTAATCTATTGAGAGATTTGTTTTAAGGAATTGACTCATGTGATTATGGTAGATGGTAAGTCCAAAATCTGAAGGGTGGACCTGCAGGCTAGAGACCTAGGAAGAGCCAATGTTGCAGTTCAAGTCCAAAAGCCATCTACTGGCAGGATTCCCTCTTGCTCAGGGAAGGTAAGATTTTTTACTCTATTCAGGTCTTCAGCTGATTAGATGAGACCCATCCATATCATGGACGGCAAAATCAACCAATTCAAACGTTAATCTCGTCCAAAATACCTTTACAGAAACATCCATAATGTTTGACCGCACATCTGGGTATCACAGCCTGGCTATAAAATTGACCATCACAAACAGCTAGTATTTCCTTAAGTCACACCAAGATGTGTTGGGAATAGCCACCAACATTTTCAGAAATGGCCTATTTCTCTTTCTCCTGTCTTCACTCAGAGGCTGTTCCTGCTCTGGTAAAGGAAGACATGTTATTTTCAAAATATACTGAACACATGAAACTTTCTACAAAGATACAATATTTGAAAAAGCACTAGAGACTACACTATAATCATTATGCTATGATTCGTTGTTTTCATGAGAAAAGATCTAAGATCTAGTCACCTGAGCTTTAATAACCAATTTCTCTGCCTAGAGTCAGGTACAGTGAAGGTTATCACCAAAAAGCCTGCCCTGTCCATCTTCGACAGAGCCAAGCATTGGGTTTGGCTGGCCATGAGAGGCTCTGAGAGTAGGATCACCTGACCCCTGTTGTTCACCAGTAGGCCTTTTGTGCCCTGGTTCTTTTGAAGAAGCCCGTCGGCAGAGTAGAAAATCAGGACTGAAAATCGGACAGCTGTACATCTGGTCCTTAGGGAACAACATCCTTCCCTTCAGTAGCAAAAAGATAAGTCAAAAGTTAAGTGGTCTGCCCTCCCCCCATCATATTGTAGAAGATGGAAGCAGAAAGGAATAGCTTTTTTTTTTTTTAATAATTATGACCACTACAGGCTACATAGTTCTGACCATAACACTGAAAAATTTACTATAACCCACATTCCGGTCAATGCCTCGTAATGATCTAGGTAACTTACTACTCCTCCATGAAGCTCACTCTCAACCATCCAGGGCTCTTTATTTCAACAGGTGTATATTCATTTATTCAACAAATATCACTTGAGCATGTACCATGGATTTAACACTGTGTTGGCTAATTGTAAAAAATTCAGAGAAGTACAAGTTGCCGTCTAATATATCTCAGTGAACTCTCCGTATACTGTGTGTGTGTGTGTGTGTGTGCATGCACACTCCCGCACACACACTTCGAGGACAATGCTATCCTACCTTAGCCCCGTGCTCTCTCTGTAATTTCCTTGTCTAAAGTATCTGAACCCTCCATTCGCTTGTGACCAGGACAAGGGGGCCCGAGTTCTGGGTTTCCTCCCTTGAAAGCCATTCTGTCTCTCTTTAACTTGTAATGGCATTACACACTCACTACAAGGACAAAAGGGACACGGAGATCTCATTTGCGGGGTCGAGGTAGGCGTGCCCAGTAGCCTGTGGCCCCTCATCCACTTCCTGAAAGTCCCGTTCCAATTCTAGAAGATCATGACCGGTGTGGTATGAGGAGGAAGTCTGTTCACTGGCGGACTTGCAAAAGGTCTTAGCAGAGGCCCAGGGCTACTGCACCACCAGGCCACAGGGGAGCTCACCCCAGACATGGCTTGGCTGGTAGCCACGTAACCAGAGCTGCTGGAGACCAGGTTCTGGAGCAAGAAACACACCTGCCTGTTGCCTCCTTCCTCCTGCCCCCCCCACCCCCCCCCCGCCCCACTGGCCCTGGTTTTTAAAGCTCACTGGGGGTTGGCATCAAGAATCTGGAGCACATCTCCCTGCTCTGCCACACTGGGGGGCCTCGAGGCTTTCAGCCCACAGGCCTGTGAGGCCCTCAGGCACCTCTCATGCCTCAGAGAGGAAGGGGGCAGCCACGGGGACACTTCCTACCTCACCATATGGTGCAGCTCTTGGTTTATTTATTGGACTGACAAGTTTACACTGAAGGTTAGGTAATTTTGTTGAGATGAAGCTTTAATTATTCCTCTGGCTAGACTACAATGCCAATATCCCGGTTTTCCAGCCCCTGCTCCCGAATTTAACCACTGCTCTCTTTTTCCCTGGCTGAGCCTCAAAAAGGCAGGCTGCAGAGGCTGGAGGAGGGTGGGATTTCCCCTCCTCTTGTCACATAAACAAGGAAGTGAAGGAGGCCTCTGTGCTCTCAGAACGCCAAGTGTGAAATGCTGCGAGTCTAAGCATTGATATCACTTGGCTGGGACGGGGCAGGGAAGGCCTTCTTTTCTCATGCCAATTAATCGTGAGCCTCTCTGATGCATTTGGGGACCAGTGGCTGTTGTTGGGGTGATACTTGGATTCCTGTACTGCATGTTCCCTAAAGCTTTAGTAAACCACAGTGACAGCAGCTACCTTTTGTACCTGTGCTCCAGGCACTGTACCAGGTGCTTTAATACCGAACTCTTAACATTTGCAATTTTCCTCATTTCACAGTGGAAATGACGCAGACCCAGAGAGGTAAAACAATCAAACGAAAGCCTGGACATACAAGAGGTCAGAGGTAGAAGTGGAATTCGAACCCAGGGCTGTTGTTCGACCAAAATTCTTTCAAACTACTCCACTACTTCATAGGAAAAAGGAAGAAAATCAAATTCCACTTTAAACCTACAGAGCTTTGCTATATAGAAGGATCTGGTGAATCCTTCCATCAAGTAAATAATACTTAGTCTGTGTGTAAATCCAGATACATACAGGCATAGATACAGATTTATATTTATCTATTCTGTGTGTGTCACATATAACTCTGGGCACACTTAAGGTGACCTATAATGTTTGGTCTTCTTATTCGGGAAAGTGAAGATGTTTAAGAGAATATTAAAGAGGCCTTTGTTCATTCCTCTGCAGATATTTATCAAGTGTTCCTCTGTGGGAACACAAAGATGAGAAAAGCAGATGATCTCTGTCCTCCTAGAGTGTATGCTTTTTGGCTTCTTGGAGTGATGCCACTCCATACTAGTGGGCTGCTTAAAAATAGAACGTCCACTTTCTTTGTGGTAGTAAGTCAATATTTTATTTTTATTATTTTTTATTTTTATCTTTTTAAGATTTTATTTATTTATGAGAGACACAGAGAGAGAGAGGCAGAGACACAGGCAGAGGGAGAAGCAGGCTCCACGCAGGGAGCCCGACGTGGGACTTGATCCCGGGTCTCCAGGATCAGGCCCCGGGCTAAAGGCGGCACTAAACCACTGAGCCACCCGGGCTGCCCAGTTTATTTTATTTTTTTAAAAAAATTTATTTATCTATTTGAGAGAGAGAGTGGGTGTGAGCAGGGTATAGGGGCAGAGGGAGAGAATCTCAAGCAGACTTCCTGCTGAGCATGGAGCAGACCTGGGGCTTGATCCCATGACCCAGAGACCAGGACCTGAACTGAAATCAAGAAAGAGATGCCCAACTGACAGAGGCACCCAGGTGCCCCTAATTCGAGTTTTAAAAATTTTATTTTCTTTTCTGCTTATTACAGTCATGTGTCTCCTTGCAAAAATTTTTTAAAAGCAACAGTTTAAGAATATATAATATAAAAAGTTACTTCTCAGTATTGCCAGCCCCAAAGAAACAACCAGAATTATGGATAAGAATCTGAATATTTAAATCTCCTCCCCCAAAGGGGGGAACAGAGTGCATGGGATGGTAAGTGCCTTCACCTGGCTCCAGCAGCCCCGCAGGACTCGTGGAGGCTTCTTTACTAGGCGGCTCCTACGCTTGGGGCAAGTGGCAACACAGCTGAACGTAAATATGAAGCAAAACTCTAGCCAGAAGTTCTGACAAAGCCTTTTCTCTCCCAGCCTTGTTAATTTATTTCCATGAAAAGATGCCAAAGACATTTAAAATTAGGATCGTTCTGGAAAATCCAGGCTAGATGGACACCAGATGTATATAGAGAGTCTGGGCACACCACAGTAAGCACTCGGGAGTTGTCTGCTCAACAAAGCAATGAAAACTCTGTACTGATATTTAGAAAATTAAGCCAAAACAGCCCTGTACAATATGCCTGCCTTCATAGGTTTTCAATTTACCTTTATTTTATTTTATTTTTTTTAACTACACAGCAAAGGGAAAAGTCACCCAGCATTTCTTGGCTGAGTTTTTCTATTTTGCTGTCAGTTTCTGCCATTTCAGGTCCTGTTATCATGTTGGAGGTCCGCTGAAGTGCAGCAAACCCCGGGGGTATCTGAGGCCACGATGAAAAACTTAGCACCGACAGCAGAAGATATTAATGATGGGATGTCAACACAGCGCACACTCAGGAAACTCCAGGAAAAGAACACAAACATGACCCTGGTAGGACGCACTTTTTGGAAAAGCTTTACTGCAAAAGGATGGTAAGGTTTTACAAGGGCTCTGAAGAACTGCATTTAAGTTAATAAAGCTCTTTATTGAGTGTTTACTGTGTTTTCTAATGTGCTTTACATCTATTAACTTGCTTTATCTTCAAAACAACCCTATAAAGAAGTCACAACTGGAATCCCCACCTCCTTACCAGTGACACAGCTGACACACGGAGGAGCTCAGTGACTTGGCCAGGGCGAGGGCGAGTGGCAGAGACAGCAGGTAAAGCCCGGCAGGCCCGGGGCGGAGGGATGGGCTGCATAGTGAAGGGGATGGAGAGGTGCAGACGTCCAGTTATGAAGCCACTTGGCCCAGAGGAAAAGCACAGCCCAGGGAATCCAGTCAATAGCATCGTGATAATGTTGCAGGTGACACCACCAAATGTGGTCAGCGTTTCATAACGTCTATGTCAAATCACCGTGTTGTGCACCTGAGACTAGTACAATATTATATATCGACTATATTTCAATTAAAAAAAGAAGAAGAAGTTAAACCCAGGCAGCCTGGCACCAGGGCCCTGAAGTTCTGGTGTTTAACCGGGGAAACTTGATGAATCCCTGGGTTGCTGAATTGTAGGTTGTGTAGACTGCCCCCCAGATAGGAGGTGAACAAGACATATCGGAAAGGTCGACAATAACGTGTAATGAAGTCCTTATCCTTTGTTCTCACTAAACCTATCATTTATTCATTCACTCATTTTCTTTTTTTAAATATTTTTATTTATTTTTTTTAAGATTTTATTTATTTATTCATTCATGATAGTCACACAGAGAGAGACAGAGAGGCAGAGACACAGGCAGAGGGAGAAGCAGGCTCCATGCAGGGAGCCTGACATGGGATTCGACCCTGGGTCTCCAGGATCGCGCCTCAGGCCAAAGGCAGGCACCAAACTGCTGCGCCACCCAGGGATCCCTCATTCACTCTTTTTCAAAAGCACCTACTGAATACCTGCTATTTGTATAGCGATCAGCTGGCACCTGTCAGCTATTCAAAAGTGAGGAAAGTGCAATCCTAGCCAACAGTTCTCCAGTGAGCTTTGGCGTCACATATAGGCAGGTTTGAATCTCAGTCCTGCCACCTACTACCTGTAGGACGTTAAGCAAATTTTTTCACCTCTTTGAGCTCAGTTTCCTCACAGAGTATGATACTCATAGGAGAAAAAAAATCCAGCTGAAATTATTGAAATTATTTTTATTTTGCTGACTACAAGCAGAATTAGCTTATTTGTGCTTTGGCAGACTGCTACTCCTATAGTTATGTCTTTTGTTTCAACCCCCAAATGGTTTATTTTATATCTCAAACTTACATTCGAATGATTACATTTGATTTATTTTGCATGTCAGTCTAACCACTAAGCATATGTCATCACATCACTTAATTTATAACAGAACATAAATTTGCTGTGTCGGCTCAGCTAGCTAAAATAGAATCTAGCACTTCACAGTTGTCCACGAATGAATTTACAGTGAAGGCTACTAAGTAACAATAATAATAGTCAAGAAACTCAGGAGAGAATTAAAAAAAAAAAAAAAACAAATTCAAGGCAGAGTACTATAAAAAAAGAAAATGTCTACCCCTATTTAAAAACTTTTTCTCCATCTTTTTTTCTTACATCCTGCTACCCTAAGAGAAGGCTTTACAGATGCACCAACACACACACACCATTCACTTTGGGAGGTGTGGGATGACTGAACAGGCACAGAAGGAAGGGAGATAAGGTTGTTTGTTTTTTCATTAAATTCAAGCCTCATATTAAAAAAAAATAAAAGATTGTAAAATAAAACTTAAGTGCAAGTTTTGTATCTTTTGGGGGTGGAGTGGAGAAAGGGTGACAGAGATTCTAATGAAAGTTATGGACTATCTTACCAGAAAATTCATAGGTAAATCCCCCAATTTTCAAACCTTTCCACAGACTCCAGTTTAAGAATCCTTGGCTTAGTCTTTGGGGGAAAAATATTTAAAAATATTATTTGTAAGATTTCCAGGTACTTTACATAGGTAATTGTGGCAGCCAGACCCTTAGTTTTCCAAACTATTTCAGACATAATTTGTGTATGGTGTAGATCAGCTCCCATTTACAACCCAGTAAATTTATGAAAAGTTAACAGGTTTGGTTAAACAAACCTGAGTTTTAGAGCATCTCTGGAACAGCAGAGAAAAAAGCAAGGAAATCCTTCCATTGTGTAGCTGACTCGTTTCCTCTCACAACTGGAGTGTGCCTTTCAAGGGACACTGCCTTAAATCTATGCATTCAGGGCCCTTTGTGAGCCGGACTCACGTGGTGGCCCTCAGATATTTTAATTATGTGGACATTCACCTCTAAAAGGTTGTTAAGACAATAAAGGAACGATTAAGCCATAAAAACTCTGACACTGAATCAGAATTGTCTCTATCAGTCTCAGCTTAGAAGTGTCAGATCGGGGGCACCTGGGTGGCTCAATCCACCAAGAGTCTGGCTTTGGTTCAGAGGCCCAGGATCAAGCCCAAGGTGGGCTTCGTGCTCACTGGGGAGTCTGCTTGTCTCTCTCCCTCTTCCTCTGACCCTCCCCCTGCTCGAGCACTCTTTCTGTCTCAAATAAATAAAAAATTTTTTTAAAGGAAAAAAGAAGCGCCAGGTCACTCTAGCCAATGCTGGTGTGAAGAATGTGCCGGCGGTTCACCAAGGACATGCGGCCACTTACCCTATTGCTTTTAGGTTAGAAATAAAAACCTATCCTGGCTCTTTATGAATCCCTCCAGGAGTTCTCACTCATCTACAGAGAAAAGCAGTTTTCTAAGAAAACTGTTTAAAAAAACATTGTCACAGACAGGAGGTTGTAGTAATAATTTGAAACCTGGAGTCCATAAAGAGAAAACCAGAGGGAAAGAGAAAAGAGATTCCACATGAGGGGTCTGGAGCAGCTTATTAAGCCCATGACTTGAAAACATGTTGAGAGGCAGACAAGTTAGATCTCTAAACAGCATCATGAATGGAGCTTTTTCTGGCAAAGAAAGGCCTTTGGGTGGTGATGACGTCATGAGGGTGGAATCCTCACGAATGAGGTTAGCGCTCTTATTAAAGGGACCCCGGAGAGCTTTCCTGCCCCTGCCCCCATGAGAGGTTGTGGCAAAAATATGGCCATCTGTGAGCCAGAAAGCAGTTCACACCAGACACTGAACCTGCCAGTGCCTTGAGGTTGGACTCTCCAGATGCCAGAAGTGTGAATGAAATAAATTTCTGTTGCTTATAAGCCACCCATTCTATGGTATTTCTGTCATGGCAACTTGGACGGACTAAGAAAGAGGATGTGGCAAAAAGAGAACAGGAACATAGATTCTAATATCTTGTCAGTAAGTCCCAGAGACACCAGTGGCTTTGGGTAAAGACAGGACTGGGGACATGGTGCAGTCAGGACAGAGGCTAAAAGCACAGCGTCTAGGGTCACACAGGTGTGGATCTGAGTCCCGGAGCTGGGCAAGTCACTGAAAGTCTCTACACCTCAGTATCCTCACTGAGGAAAGGAGTGTGATAATAGTACCTATAGTTCACTGAATTGTAGAAATTCACTGTAAGGTAGTTAGTGCAAAAGAGGCGCTGTGAGTATCCAGGAAAGGCTTCTGTAATTATGAGTGACTGTGAAGGAGACACTACGGATGGGGTTCAAGGCAGGCCACTCTGGCATGTTGATTATTTTTTAACTAAAATTATTTGGGAAACAGCTAGTACAAGAGGGGCACTCCGACCCTCCCCTGTCCCCTGAAGCAAGAAATAAAGTCCCTATGTGAAGGGTACCCTCAGAGCACCTGGAGGGTAGAGGCATCCTTTGTCTTGTCAGTTCTTTATAAATTTATTCTTTGTCTGAAAGGTATAAAAGCTGCCTGCTTCGGTCCCTTACTTCGGGTGTCACCACTTTCGGGCCCATGTATGTACTAAATTAAATTTGTTTTCTTCCTGTTGATCTTTTATGATGGGGTGTGTCTTGGCCAAGAAACTAGAAGGGAAGAGGGAAATTTTTCTTTTCCCCCTACGGCCTTGGCAAGGCAGCCAGGAGATTTCACTAGGCTGCACCTGCTTGCTCTGGGGCTGCTGTAGCAGAGAGAGCGTGGGAATTCCGCCGCGCATTGGCAGAGGCTAGGAATTCTCACCGCACCAGTCTCCTGGACTTCTGCCTGCGGGGTCTGTTGGAAGTGAGGGTAGGGAGAGCCCTTTTTTTAAACTTAGACTGGCAGGAGGAAATACCTGTGGAACTATTTCTTTGTATATAGCGACTCTGGTGAAGATTTGGTAATGAGTACTCCTGTTTTCTATCCATCCTCTTCCTCCCAGAGATGGTCATTGTTTTCTTTTGTCTCTTTCTTCTGTGTTGTTTGTCATAAAACTCATAGGACTAATGAGTTTTTCCCTTTGTCTTATTTTATGTCCTGAGAGTTTGGCTTTATCAACACTAAGATTATTCTCTGGCCTGTGTCATCTGAAACGTGTACATGCTGGTGTGTATCTGGTGGTCAGTGGAATAGACTGGGGTTCCGAGACACAAGGTCACAAGCAGCCTTCTCTTTGTAGACTGTGCCTGCTTTCAGGGGAGTTTGTGGTAAGGAATCCCAGTTCATAAGGGGCCTCTGTCATCTCAACCTTCATCGTCTTGTTAATTCTGGAGAAGTCCCACTCCAGTAGCACTTGCCCTCTGTCACAGATTAGTTTTTCTGTTAGAGACTTGGAGACACTGTTTTCACTACATGATTCTTACCCCTTGTGACAAGGATGGCCTTTGCTTTCTTGGGCTTACTCCGGGAGTGACCTTTCTGGATCTTGTGCGGACTGCATCTTTTGCACTCTCCTTTGGGGATAGACAAAAACAGGTCTGTTGGTTTAAGTGGCTATTGGGATGAATAGATCCTACTGGCCAATGGCCAGACAGTGGATCTTTTGAATTTGAAAAATTCCTGTATTTGAAAAAAATTTTTAGAGAGCATTCATCCTAAATAATTGTTTGATTATACCTATGGAAAGCCCAAATTGCAAAGTGGATACTAAGAAGCAGAACGGCTAGCCCTGGGGACTCCTTTCACTAGATGAAAGAGAAGAAATTAGAACAAAATTAAAGTCCACATCCAATGTAAATTCCCCTTCTTACAATCTAGCTCAGTCTCCTCAGCAAAGAAGCTAACTCCTTAAACTCCCCCCCCCTTCCCCAGAAAATCCCTTAAACACTAACCTGCTTATTTTAACTTCCCTTTCCCTATAAGCTATACCGAGAGCACTCAGCCTAATCTCTGGGCCCAGGATCTACAGGTTACTCATGTAAATGCTAAAAGCCAGGAAATAAATTCAGAAGTGCCTGGCCTGGACAATGAGGCTCATTTTGCTGGGTTCTATAATCAGGCTCTGCAAGCTTCAGGCCTTCCTATGCAATGTCCTTTGTGGATATATTCTAGGCCTCCACCCAAAGAATGCATGTCCTCTGGACAGCAGAACATTGAAGTCTATTGATTTCTATCTTAGTTGGAAATTTTCTCCCTGATATAAAAAGTCAAATTCAAAACAATACGGTTGAGTGGGCAAATTAACTTCTAAGTGTTTTAATGAAAAAGGTTATGCAATTCTTTGAAGATAGCTTGCAGGAATGCAAATGTTAAAAAGAGTTCAAAATCAACAATTCTTGGGGCACTCAGTTGGTGAAACATGGGACTTTCCATCTCGGGGTGGTTAGTTGGAGTCCCATGTTGGATGTAGAGATTACTTAAAAATAAAAATTTTTTAAAGAATTATTGATTTTTAAAGAGATTTATTTTTTAAGAGATTACTTAAAATTAAAAACTAATTATTTTTAAAGATTTATTTATTATTTAAGTAATCTCTAAACCCAATGTGGGGCTCAAACTCATGACCCCGGGATCCAGAGTCACATGTTCCACCAACTGAGCCAGCCAGGAGCCCCAAGAATTACTGATTTACAGTTTAACTCTTTAGAAAAACAAAAGCATAATTCTGAAATCAACTCAAAATCCATTTAGACCCTTTCCTATTTGCCTTCAGACATCCATAGATACGGCAAAAATCAGGACATTAGAAGTACAATTGTCCTACACTCAAGAGGAAAAAAATTTAGATAGCAATTACCCTAGACTTCTGATAATGGAAAAATATATCCAAATTCCTAGAAGAAAACTTGTATTCTTTCTCTGTGCCTTGAAGATGTAAATCTTACCATGTCTTTGAAAGGTAAACACCCTAGGAGGTAACTAAAACTCACTGGAGACTGTTTGGGTGGGGAAAGAGGCCTTTTAGAAATATAGATGGCTGGAGAGGCTCTCTTGCCCAAACTCTTTAAGACTACAGCCTCCTTAAGATTACCTCTCAAGGGTGAATATAGATCTTAAAGGTCTTCTTCACAAATAGTAAAATTGCTATGGTTATCTGAATGGATAAACTTATTCCAATTATTGTTTATAAACTAGCGAGCCTTATACTGTTATACCTGATTCATGATTAAAATTTTAAATGGAGCAGCCCTGGTGGCTCAGTGGTTTAGCGCCGCCTTCAGCCCAGGGCGTGATCCTGGAGACCCGGGATCGAGTCTCATGTCGGCTCCCTGCATGGAGCCTGCTTCTCCCTCTGCCTGTGTCTCTGCCTCTTTTTCTCTGTGTGTCTCTCATGAATAAATAAATAAATAAATAAATAAATAAATAAATAAATAAATAAATAAAACCTTTAAAAAATTTAAATGTAAGATATCTGTCTGTGTTTGGCTGTGTGTATGTCTATGTGTGTGCATTCAGGATATGGTTATGTTTCAACCTCCAAATAGTATTGCCAAAATTAATTTGTATAAGAGTAAAAATAAGTACTTTTTGGTTAAGCATTTCTAAATCTCAGAAATATAATAGAAACTAACCCAAATGGTTTTCAAGTTCACTTATTTAGGATAATTTTTGGTAAATAAAAAATATTTAAGTTTGTTGGTTTAATTGTACAGACATGTATTATACTTTTAGAGTTATCAGCATTAAGCATAATATTTTATTTTACCCAGGTTTGCTAAAAGTCAAAAAACCTCATGTTATCTCTGTTACGAGAATTTGTAAGCAAGAAAAATAATTTAAGATGGTGGCTAATGTCTCATGAAATCTTGAGTAATCTAAGCATGATCGTTACGAACAAATGAATTGAATGCATGTAAAGGAGATGAGGCTTTAGGTGCCTTTTTGGCAATGATTATTTTATGGCATGTTTGCTTAAATACTTTTCCAAATCTCTTGGGTAACTTGCACCATCCAAGTGAAATTAGATGATGGGAATTCACCGAAAGGCTAGAGCATTTCCAAATAAGATAAAATACAGAAACGTTAATTGCTAAAGAAGTCTAAGTTTACATACTTTTGACCTCTTATGACAAAGGAACTAAGGATATTTGGGTTGATTAGTAAACATGTCTTGTGCCATATTAAAAAACTCTGCTCTAAGGAAATGTAGGTTTATAGAAATTATGAAACATATTCATAAATTTGCCAATCTAAAGACTATTGGTATAACAGTTCACAATTGCTTACTTCTTGGTTTTCACTACAAATTAGGATTTCTTAGGTTAAGCATTTTAGTTAATATATGAAATTAAAGTTACTTAAAATAGTAAGGGGAACAACTCTGTATGCAAGGAACGTAGGACCTAGGTTATTTGAGTGAGAAAATATATGGAGAACAGAGATGCAATTTTTTTTGTTGAGGGAAAGGAAAGTAATTCTTCCTAAAGTAAAGCTGATTACTTCTGAGTGGGAAAGATGACAGGGGACAAACTAAAAAGGCCATAGAAAGTTGTAGGAGGTTTATGGAAAAAAAGGATCTTGGGAAAGGAATTTTATGTGTGATCAAATTGAATGAAATGGAATGGATTTGCTATAAGGGTTTTAAAAGAAAGCTTTAATATCAATCGTGTATTTATGTAACACTGGAACTTAGTTTTCCTTCATGTGTTAAAAGGACTTTGCTTGGGCTTTCAATCTGCTTCTGAGAAGATATTGTAAAAGATTTCTCCTTACCTTTTAAGTAATCTGTCTAGGAAGCAAATATTTTGTGTTTAATGTGTTCAGTTCCTTGAAAACAACAACAACAACTGAGTCTTCTCTATTAAAAGAGCTCAGTTTTACTTACAACTTTTTAACTTCTGGTGTTTGCGGGAGAAATCTTTGTCACCATGTTTAAACAGATAACTAAGCATTGTTTCACAGTGACATATGATCCTATTTAACAAAATGTTTTTAAACCTCTTTGATATTTTTGACAAAATTCCCCCAAATCAGATTCTAAACAAAGTCTATTTGACCTCAAACAAACTTTGGGAATTTCCAGAAGGTTCCGGGGACAAGTCAAAGGATTTGTTCTCTCTCCTAATAAAAAGAGAAATGTTACACTAATTCACCTATTTGTTATTTTGTTATTTTAAATTACATGGGAAGCATTGCCAGATAAGTGGTGCTAAACCTTCCTAAGTTATGTTATATGGGTGAATATTATTAATATAAGTGTCCAGAAGTTATGTAAAATTCCTAAAATTCTGATATGTCCTGGTATAATATTATCAGTCATAATTCCAGTTTTTATTTATTCTAGTTATTATATAAAATGTTGCATGGCATAAAAATAACCAAATTTCAATTGCATTATAATGAACTCTCATCAGATCTTTAACCATGAGTATTTTTAAGTCTTTTGTCATTTATAGATGGTTATTGTTTTACTCTGGTACTTTTGGGAATATATTTCATCTTCAGAGAGGTTTGAGGAAAGGACTCTGACAAGTCCTCTAGAATACAGGTTTCTGATAGCTTTGAGATCATCAAACTGAGCTGGGTAAGAATTTCCAAAACTAATGGAAAGCTGGATTTAGGCTACACGAATTAATTAAATGGGACTAAATGAATTGAGGAGGATAATTATAGTTATAATTTTTTATGACTTTGAAACATTGGTGATCTTTTTTTTTTTTAAGATTTTAAAAATTTATTCATGAGAAACACACAAAGAGACAGAAGCAGAGACACAGGCAGAGGGAGAAGCAGGCTCCATGCAGGGAGCCCGATGCGGGACTCGATTCCGGGACTCCAGGATCACAGCCTGAGCCAAAGGCAGGTGCTAAACTGCTGAGCCACCCAGGGATCCCAACATTGGTGATCTTAAAAATGTTTTGTTCTTCCAAATTTAAGGGAAACTTTTACTCTTTTCTCTTAAGCTAACTATGACTTAAAGCAATTTGGTAAAATATACCTTTATGAACAATTATGACACATAGATCTTTTTCTCCCCACTTCATCCCCCTAGAATTTGGAAACTGTGAGTATTATATTTTCATGGCAATAGAGCTATTTATATGGGTTCCGTAAGAATTTGTTCTCCTTACGACAGGACACTGGAAGCATTGGTTATATTACCAAGACATTGACTGGAATGTCATGTTTGAGAGACACATGTATGGACTCAGATACGATCAGACGCTTCAAGGAACTACGGCTGACTTCATGGAGCCAATAGTCTCTTGGAAAAATTGGCCTGGCGCTTTGCTTCCAGTGTTCCTGGCAGTCTTACCAGGTGAGTAAGGAAGGTCACTTCCTGGCAAGCCCAGGAACCTCAGGATATTTTGGAGACCTCAAGAAGAGAGGAATTTCCCCAAATACCTAGATGTTAGAGGTGAAGTCTGATGACAAGTCCTTGGGTTAACTTCTCAGCCTCGAAAGCTTTTAAAAGTCCAATTTGAAGTTCCTTCCGAAAAGTTTCAGTAAAGATTCTATATGATCAAAAGCTATTCTTACTGCACTCATATAAATACACAAGCCAAGTTTATAGAAACTAGACTTAATTTGTAAATAAATTAGTCTTACCATGGTTATCATTGATAGAAACGTGGTGATTGTAAAAAAAAAAAAATCATGTGTCAGTAAAACCTATAATGTGCACTTGTGGATATTAGATTCTAGTTCTGTCAGTTGTCATTGAGGTTTCATTGTCTACCTATAAACTTGACTAGATCCTGAATTCTTCTAGTTTCCTCCAATATCATGCTACAACTCTCCAAATGAACATGTCCAATTTTTCCCTCCTGACTCAGAATCATTGAGAACTAAATCTGCCCTTTTTTCCAAAGCTGCACAAGCTAAAGCTGGACAACTCGATGTTAACTACAGAAATCAACACAACAACAAAAAATAAAATAAATAAAATAATATAAAATAAAATAGATAACGATACGAATAGCCCATGCATGGACAACCTTCATGCCTATTGCTCTATGGGCCACTCAGAAAGATCACCAGAGACATTCAAACTGTCAAACAGGAGACTCTTTCAAATCACCACTGCCTGCCCTCCCTTTGTCTAAAGATGCTTTGAGCTGGACATCTAGAAATCTTCACAATTAACGGCCTTCAGAACTCAGAAACTAGAATTAGAGTCTGCGCTAATCATGAACTATCATTTTTATTTTGTTTCTGTATAAATGCCTCTTACTAAATACCCGATTGCTTGAGCCACACGGGACTAATTGTAGGGGCCTTCCTGTAAGAAAACCTACTGAAATGAGACACAAATATTTAACTGGGCTGGCCTATTCTCTGGACTGAGGGACTGGTTCAATGAGACATGGATGCCAACTCAGCTTCTAAATTGTGAACTGATGGGGTTCAGGACAGGTTGCCCTAGGGTACGCCGCTCTGGCATATTGATTATTTTAATTTAAGTTACTTGGGAAACAGCTAGTGCAAGAAGGATACTCTGACTAAGCTGGCTGTCCCCTGGGAAGCAGGAAATAAATTCCCCATGTGACGGGTGCTCTCCTTTTTTGGGGGGGCCCCTGTATGCACTAAATTAAATTTGTTTTATTCTTGTTAATCTTTTATTACAAGGGGTGTCTCAGCAAAAAACCCAGAAGGGTAGAGAGATATTTGCTTTCTTCCCCTACAGTACTATGAATTTACTTTAGTGGAATCAGAGAATCATTTTTAAAAAATAGAGCCAAGGCAGTCCTTTAAGAACAATAAGTACTCACCTCTTGTTTTATGTGTAACACTAAAAAAACCAGTTAGTAATTAAAATACTCTCTCACCACCCCCATAGGCTGTCTTTGGTTAGATGCAAACTGAGACCAAGTGGGATAACTCCATGCAAGAATGGATGGGATGCAAAGTCCATTGCTGTATCCTGCAGCACCAAGAACAGTCATGGGAGACGGCAGGCCATGTAAGAAATATTTGTTGAATGAAAATAGACTTGGAATAGGGAGAAATCTTGGAAGAGTGTGGGTCAGATAAAGAAGGGGCGAAAAGAGTTTTTGTTTTGCTTTTGTTTTAAAGGGAGAAAGAAACAGAACAAAGAATTTGGGCAGCTCATAAGGGAAGAGGGAATTTAGGGGAAAAGGAAGTATTTAAAGGAAACTGTATGAATGTTTTGCTGGTGATATGTGATGCAACTCTCCTCCCGCTCATCTTCAGTAGAAATGAATCGAGCCTAAGAAGCTCGATTACACTTGTGTTGGATCTAGATGAACAGAGAGGTCAGAGGATCTGCCCATGACCTAATTAATGGCAGATCCAAGACTAGAACTCAGATCTCCAGATGCCTTCCCATAAATTGGCATGGGGCTTAGTCGGCTTCTATACTTATTCAATTCATGTTGAGTAAGTCAGAATGTGGCCAGGACAACACATTTCTGGCTGCCCACACACTGGGCCTGTGTTCACAGATGTTGCCCTGGGACGGAATTTCCCAAGATTCTAGCCCTGCCTTGACCATGTCACCATCTGGGAAAGTCACAGCCCCTCAGAGCTTTATTTTCATCATCTGAAAAGTGGGAGCTAAGACTTTTCCCTCTCAGTGCCCTTGTAGGATCAAGTGAGATGTTGTGAAAGCTGCATGTAAAACAGGAAGTAGGAGACACGTTTAGCGGGTAGTTATTTCTATCATTATTTGTTGCACTTGCCAGCATGGTATTTCTCATGGTATTTCTTTGGATATATTATGGTTTCCTTTTTTTTTCTACTCCCTGAACTGATGGTTCACAAGAATTCAGTCATTTTTTAAAAATCTTATTTTCTTTCATTATGTTATACATAATCAAAATAGAATTTTTAAAAAAATCATGGAATAAACTTTACACATAACTCCTTAACTCAGAGATAACCATTTTAAACCTTTTACATAGCTTTAGCCCTTTTAAAACTTTGTATCTATTTACATAGAGGTTCAAACCGTCCTCATAATATACACTTGTTTGCATTATTTTGAAAAACTTAGTATAACACTTTAAGCATTTTTTTACGCCGTTAAATATTACTCAACAATATGATTTTTAATGACTGCACACAAGTCCATTGTCTGGACATATAATTTATCCAATTTAGATTGTTTCCATTTTTTTCTATTACACATGGTAATTTGATAAAGCGCTTTGTGTACACTCTTAGTTCTCAGCTTTCCAACGCCTCTCTCTGTCCCTGACTGCAAAGAAGCCATAGAACGAACTGCTTTCTGTGGCTGTCATGAGGGTCAGGTGAGGGAGGACACATTAAAGATGGAGAATCACGCCTGGCACATAATAAGCACTCCACATGGTTAGCTATTATTACCATTGACTTCAGATATTTGTGGTTAGTACCCAAACAGAACTAAATCGAGTGCTTGGTATTAAGTCCATCAAATTATGCGTTCTAAAAATACTCTAAGAATATTTTTATAGCTTTGTTCAGAAATTTGCTTTTTCAGATTACGTATAATTTGCTGGCTGTTTCATTATGAATAGTAATTGAAAGGATGTTTGTTTAGATTTTATTTCTGTGCCTCAGGATGTCCTTGAAGGGAAGGTGGGGATCCTAACACAGTAGAAGTGATTTCCTGGTTTTAGAGTTTAAAGGAAGTCAACAAGGACCTATTTACTGGATTGGCCAAACGTTTGTTGGATGGGGTTAAAATCTAGTTAAGTTACCTTCTTGATGTTCTGTGGCTGCACCAGCAGCTGTGGGTCAGAAGTTCAGAACAAAGAGTGAAATCCTAGGATTAACTGTCATACTCTTGTATCAAATATTTTTCTGTTGAATCAACTTCCCATGGTAATTTCTTTTGGATGAGGCTTTGCCACCACTGCTGTCTGCTACATTCTCAGTTGGCACCGATTAGGTAGTAGGCAGTAGAAAAGCAACTCAACTGGTGGCCGACAGCTTTTCAGGACCATCCCTGTCTCATGAGAGCCCCAGGGATCCCAGATTCTGCGGTTTTGTTGGGTGGCAGCATGAAAGGGAAGAGCATGGAATCACAAGGATGGCAACCCGAGCCCTGGCTCTGCCACTAACCAGCTGTGCAGCTTGGGGCAAATTACTCAAGCTTTTGCATCTCGGTTTTAGTCTCTGTAAAATAGATATCATCATCATCATCATCATCATTATCATCATCATCATTATCATCATCATCCATGCCTCATTAGGCCCATCCCTAACATTTATAGGACCTGAGCCGAGTATAAACAAAATACCCCCAGCCCACATATCCATTTTCTTTCTACTTGGTCCCATCTCACACGGTGAGGAGCTTTGTATAGAGTGTCCACACTCCAATCTACAGGTACTGATCCTTCCACACTCCTGCCCCCGTACCCCCGCTCACTGGCCAGTAAGCCAACCTTGGGAGGGCACACCGGGGGAAGAGGCCCATGCAAGCTCAAGAAGGTGGCTTGGGCCACTGAGGCAGGCGATTCTGGAGCCCTAGGCAGGCAGAGCCTGGTCTAGAAAGGGAGTGTGGGCTCAGGGTGGTCGCACCATCCTGATCCCACAAGGAGGGGAGTGGCAAGTGGAGGCATCTCTAAAGTGTGAGGCCTCAGTTGCTTATATCTGAGGAATGGGTCAGTGCATGTCCCATGCTTAGTGCAGCACCTGGCATGTTGCTGGTGCTCAATAAATGATGGGAGCTACTATTGTGGTGGCAGGACTGTTATCAGAAGAGACCTCAAGCATTATCTTGTCTGAGTCCTTCATGTTCTGTGGTGAGGAAACACAGAAATACTAAAATTAACCATTGTTAAGCACAAACAGAACCTGAACCTGGGCCTCTTACCACTCAACTGCCTTTCCTCTCTCTGCTCCACAACACGCTCTCTTCAGCAACGCCAAGGTGTGGGGTCAGAACCACCTCTAATATTCAAAGTTCACAGAGGTGACTTGTGTTATCGTGATTTTCTGAAAAGGGGTAGGGAGTGTGTCCTTGGAGAAAGGGGCACCTTCAGTGGGAGCCAACACTTCTAGGCCTCCTGTGAATGGCTCGCCATGTTGACCTTGGAACACCGCAAATATTTACTGAATGATGAGAAGCATATGGATAAAGAAGAAGGTGACATTTTGTACGTGATTAGCAGCGTACTAAAAAGCCCCAGCGTGAATATTTTAAGTCACAAAAACCTATTCTGGTTCAGGAATCAGAATTATAGGCTGACCGCATTTCTTTTTAGGAATTAAATATGCAATAAGAAGAATTTGGGGATTTCCTTTCTTGTTCTCATTGTAAAACCTAGTTTATTTCATTTTATCCATAATAATATACTCTGATTTTTTAGCATCTGAAGATGTCTCACTCCTACTAAAAAATAATTTATGTTTTTAAAACTTTTTTTAAAGTTTATTTTTATTTTTTTTTAATTTTTAAATTTTTAAAAAAGTTTTATTCATTTAAGTAATCTTGACACCCAACGTGGGGCTCGAACTCATAACCCCAAATCAACAGTCTCATGCTCCTATGACTAAACCAGCCAGGTGCTCCCAAACTTTTAATTATGAAAATGCTCAAATATACAGGAAAGCAGAGGCAATAATATGATGAGTCTGGTGTAGGATGCCTCGTGCACCCACTGTCCCCAGCGATTATGTATGGCTAATCCTGTTTCATCCGTAAACTTCCCTTCCTTCCCCACTTGGGCAATAGGTTTTGTTTTTAAATATTTTATTTATTTATTCATGAGAGACACACACACAGAGAGAGAGAGAGAGAGGCAGAGACACAGGCAGAGGGAGAAGTACCCTATGAGGAGCCTAATGCGGGACTCGATCCCAGGACCCCAGGATCACACCCGAAGGCAGACGCTCAACCACTGAGCCACCCAGGGGCTCTGGGCAATGGGTTTTTATTTTTTTTATTTTTTTATTTTTTTATGATAGTCACAGAGAGAGAGAGAGAGAGAGGCAGAGACACAGGCAGAGGGAGAAGCAGGCTCCATGCACTGGGAGCCCGATGTGGGATTTGATCCCGGGTCTCCAGGATCTCGCCCTGGGCCAAAGGCAGGCGCCAAACCGCTGCGCCACCCAGGGATCCCTGGGCAATGGGTTTTGAATCAAATTTCAGGCCTTCTATCGTTCCATCCATAAACAATTCATTTTCTCTACGATTTTGGTGAACATTTGAAGCTCTCTATCTGGCCACTTCAGATTCCACTTGTTTGGGGGAGTCAGTGCACCAGGTCTTGGGCCTTGCATGATAACGTGTCCTGAGAATTCAGGACAAATCATCTTGAAAATGGAGCCTCTGGCAGGAATTGAATAAAGAACATTTTGGATGCTTTTAATCCCTTGCTGAATTTCTGATAACTCTGTATATGATATTCCCATGGAAGTCTTGTTTTCTCCCTCCTCCATTTTTTAAGAATGAAACTTCTTCTTTTTTTTTCTAATTTAAAGAAAAAAAAATTTTTTTTAAAGATCTCATTTATTTCTTTGAGAAGAGATAAACAAGAGAGAGAGCACAGGAGCAAGGGCAGAGGGAGCAGGAGAAGCAGGCTTCCCGCTGAGCGGGGAACACAAAGTGAGGCTCATCCCAGGACTCTGGGATCATGACCTGAGCCGAAAGCAGACACTCAACCCAGTGTGCCCCCCCCCAGGCGCCCCAAGAATGAACCTTCCTTCCCCTGTTTGTGAGAGAGAAGGCTGTCGTTGCAGACCCCTCATCCCCTCTGCTGTTGTTCAGCTCTCCTGCCATTTGATTCCTACACGAATCTTAGTTTGCGGATTCTGGGCTTTGGCAGCTCTTGCGGGGACCCAGGGGTGGGGAGAGCGGCCCTGCTCAGTGTCATTGCAAGATATTGCACTTCAATCAGTGGAGATCAACTGGAAACTTTAAAAAGTTCTCTGTGTAGTCACTGAATTTTAAATCACGATCCTAAAAAGCCTGAGAGTTGGGGGGGGTGGGGGGGTGGGAAGGAATTTCAAGTTAGAAAAAAGACTTCACATTTCCCTGCCAGAAACACTGCTCTTATTTTCGGCTGAATGGCTGGGCTATTAATTAAGTTTTCGTGCTCAGCAGCTATCTCGTTTTCTACATTCTTGCTGTTAATCGTCATGTATGTGACACATGACTTCTGTTTAAATGCTAAAGTTTATTAGAGTGGAAAAAAAAGTTATTCAGGAAAGGAAAAGAGATTAGGAAGCAAGTCCAACCATTGCTTATTCATCTGCATATGGTTAAAAGATTTAAAAGAATCCGTTGGTTTCTGTTCCACTGCTACAGGCAGGCCAAGGAGCAAGGAGGGGAAAAAAGCCTTTTCCTATCCTTGGGGTAGAAATAAGTTTTCTTCCCTTGGCCTTGGGGGCAAGAAATCGTTTCCTCTCCTAATATTAAGCCAAAGTAACCAAACTTTGGAGGGACTGGCTCCTTCTGAAAGGTTATTGTTCTAATTACCTATTGCTTTGTAACAAACTCCCCCCACACTTGGTGGCAGAAAAGGGGAGCCATCTCATCCTGTTCATGGACTCGGTGGGTCAGAAACACACGGGGCAGCCTGGGCTGGGAGGCCTAGAGAGCCGGGGAGTGATGGGAATGGCAGCGCCCGAGTCTTCTGGAGGCTTCTCTCCGCCCAGGTCTAGCACCTTGGACTCAGAGGACTCGTCTGTCCCCGGATGTGACTGGGAGCCAGAACACCCAGGCGTGGTTCCTGCATGTGGCTTGGGCGTCTGGAGGCGCAGGCCTGGTGCTGGGGGGCCTACCAAGGTGGAGGGCCCAGCAGGCCAGCATTTCAAGAGACCAGGTCAGCACCTTGTTCCCCCTCTTGCTGCACCGAGGGGCGGGCAAGCCACCCAGGCCAGCTGAGTTAGAGTCCCTGGGGTCTACCTCTTGATGGAGAAGTCCGGGCCATACTGCAGGAGAGCACATGGATGCGAGTGTGGACGCGTGGACGCGGCAGCTGACTCTGGCGCTTGGCTCTTTGCTGGCCTGAGGCCTTGTGACCAGGCGTCTCCAGTGAGGAGGCCTGGGAAAGCCTTCTTCCTGCTGAGGCCTCTTCCCCCAGGCCCCTCACTAGGCGGTTTCATCCAGTTCTTACTCAGCTCTGCCCCAAAGCCCTGCTTTGTCCTTGTTTCCTCTCGTGGGCAGAGGGGGAATCACAATAAACAAGAACATTCCCTGCAGCGGCTTCCTGGCCGCTGTACTTACTTTTCTGTTTTGTCTTCTTCCACCTATATGTACAGCCACAAATATATATGGACGGATTCCTTCACTATTGATGGTTGAGAAATCCTTTTTTTTTTTGAGAAATAATTCACATACCATAAAATTCACCCATTTATTTTTAATTAAAAAATTTTTTTAGACTTTATTTTGTTTATTTGAGAGACAGAGGCAGCAAGAGAGCTCGAGCAGGAGGAGAGGGAGAAGCAGGCTCTCTGCTGAGCAAGGGGCCCGAAGTGGGGCTTGATCCCAGGACCCTGGGATCATGACCTGAGCCGAAGGCAGACGTTTAACTAAGCCACCCAGGAGCCCCCCAGTTCACGCATTTAAAGTGTACATACAGTTCAGTTGTTTTTGGTATATTCAGAGTTGTGCAACCATAACCACCATTTAATCCCAGGACATTTCATCACCTTGAAGAGAAATCCCATTACCGGTAGGAATCCCCCCTATTGCCCCTTCCACAGCCTCTGGCAACAATACATTTACTTTCTATGGATTTGCCTATTCTGGACATTTCATAATAAAGGGAATCATATGATATGTGGTTTCATGATTGGCTTCTTCCACTGAGCATGTTTCCAAGGTTCATTGATCCATGTTGTACCACGTCACGTATTAGTACTTCATTCCTTTTTGTGACCAAGTAACATTCTGTTGTATGGATATACCACATTTTGTTAATCCATTCATTGCTCAGTAGACCTTTGGGTGTTTCCATTTTTTGTCTCTTATGTAATGGGGGCATGAACATCTGTGTACAACTTTTTGTGTGAATGTGTGATTTCCATTCTTTGGGGTATATGTAGCTAGGAATGGAATTGTTGGGCCATACAGCAACTTTATGTTTAACTTCCTAAGGAACTACTAACCTGTTTTCCACAGCCACAAAGCCATCTTATGTCCCCACCATCAGTGTATGAGAGTTTCAATTTCTCCACATCCTTGGCAACTCTTGTTACTTTCTGCTTTTAAAACAATGTTTTTTATGATAGCTATCCTAGAGGGTGGGAAATGGTTGCTGCCCTGACTTTAAGGACACCCCTCCTTCAGGCCACTTACATACCATGGAAGTCACGTTGGTTACTTGGAGACAGAGTTACTAAGGGCTTATTATGTGCCAGGCTCTCTGCTAACGGTGGCACATGTACCATCTTAGTTTGATGCACACAACTCTGTAAGGAGGGACCATCATTCTGCCTATTTGACAGGTAAACAAACCAGGGCACAGGAGAACTTGCTGGAAAAGTGATGCAGTTTGGAAGACATGCATTCCTATATTTAAAAAAAATTAGAAAACTTGGACACTAAGGCAGCAGTTTGTAGTCCAACTGAAAGGTCGAAGAACATTTTTCTCCCAAAGCAAAACAAAACACCTCTGGTAGACTGTGGTTGGCAAAACTCGTGATGCCACCAATATTCCACCCATGGCATCCTCAGCTTTATAATCCCCCAGGATAGGTGGGCCTGTGAATATCATGGGTCATCACTCCCCTGATTATGTTACATTAATACGTGCAAAGGGACTTTGCAGATATAAATATGGTCCCTTGTCAGTTGATTTTGAGTTAATAAAAAGGGAGATTATCCTATATGTGCCTGACCCAGTCACATGAGTCCCTTAAGAGAGACAAGCAGCAGTAGGGACTCCCACTGGCTTTAAGGAGCAGGTCACCACAAATAATACAACCACAAGGAACTGAATTCTTCTAAGCAAGCTTGGAAGGTCAAGAGTTCCCAATCTGAACCGAGCCCTGGCCGTCTCCTTGATCAAAGCCTTGTAAGACCCTGAGCAGAGTAGTAGTTAGGCTCTACCTGGATTTCTAACCTACAGAACAGAGAAAGAACAAGGGTTGTCAGAAGCCACTGAATTTGTGGCAATTTGTTACACAGCAATAGAAAACTAGTCCATAGTTTTCTGACTGACTAAAGGCTGGTAGAGGAGATGAAGTTATAGATGTGCCGTCATATAGAGCAGCAGTTCTCAAAATGTAACCCAGGAACCCTTGCAGGGGGGATCTTCAAGACCTTTTCAGGGGTGTATGAGGTCAAAACTATTTTCATAATAATGAAAAGATGTCATTTTCTTTTCCTTGCTCATTCTCTCATGATCTTATGGTTTTCTAGATGCTACGTGATGTGCGGGGATATCGTTGCTCTGATGGCTAATGGAATGTGTCCTGTGTATTCTTGTGTTTAAAAAGTTTCCTTGTCTCAATTTCTAATGTGGCAAATACTGACATACACAGCCACCATAAACAAAAGTTTCTTGGGTCTCCGATAATTTTCAAGAGTGTAATGAGGTTCTGAGGCCAAAAATTTTGAGCATGTTGGGCTAGGTGAGCTGTAACTAAGTAGGCCTAGACAAAGTCGGAAGGTATGAGAATTTATATGGTTAGGCGATGCCTGCATTTGGTCTACAACTGTGGCAGGTGTGACCAAGAGTGGAGCAAGGACACATAAGTATGAGGTATAGCCCCTGACATAAGGAGAACATAAAGAAATAATTATCAGAACCATTCATTTCTCTCCTCTGCAGGTGTTTCTAGGCACGAGGTACTGAAATACGATTTGAGGTAGCTCAGCGCTAACCTCAGGTATGGGTGCCTATGTCACCAAGGTGTTTAGAGAAGAATTTGCTGAAACAAGGCTGTGGGAGATGGAGAACAATTTGTGGGGGAGGTGAAATGTAAGTTGGGTGGGGAAGTAGGAGAAGGAGGACAAATATTCCAGGCTTATCCTTCAGATCTCAGCTAAGACATCCTTCTTAGAGAGCCTTTCCTGACATTCCATTCTAGAGCACCCAGCACCACCTTCTCCATCAGAGCACCCTGTTAATTTCCTTCCAGGCATTTTTTTTTTTTTAACCTAACCTAGCCATTAAGTCTGGCTGGAGCTAGAATGCCTTGGTTCAAATTCCAGCTCTGACACTTGCTAGTTATAAAATCTTGGAGCAGATACTTAATCTCTCTATGCCTCAGTCTCCCAACAAATGTGCTAAGAAAACAAGGAATTTATGCTGAAGAGTTAGCTTAGTTTGTGACCATGGGACTGAAGAGGAAAGGGTGGGTGCAAATTAGTTCAAAGGTGGAACGGATAGGTGAATTCAGACGACATGGAGAGAAGTGAATGGGAAGACAAAGGAAAATTCTGGGGATATTAAAGGGGGGGGACCAATTAATTATATATGGAGTAAGGAAAGAGCGTACAAAACAGCGGCTATTCCAAAGTTTGTTGCTTGAGAGATACGAAAGCGGCTAGTTAACTACTCTGGAAGGGAAAAGGGGAAAGTATGTCAAATCCATGTTTAAAGTGAATTAGCAGCAAGAACAGAAGTGTAGACAATTTGTTTTTAGAGCGCTCAAGTGACAGGCTGAACAGAAGAAAGTTGAGAGCAGACAAGAAAATCTGGGTGTCTGCTCATTGCTGGCCAGAGCTGCAGTATCGGGGAAGAAACTGTGCACGGCCCCCCATGCTGGGCTGTATGGAGAAGGACAATCTTTAACACTCAATGACGTTCTTATCGTGGATAAAAGAGGCTTAATACATTGCTGTCAAACTCCTTTTGGTGAGATGGGGCTTTTCGGGAGAATTAAAACACTGATTCAGTCTAAGGAACTGCATGCACAGTGAAGGGGGTAATACATTTCTCAGTTTGAATGGAACTTTGGAAGGCCAAATAAACACGTTTCAAGTTGCTTTTGTAGGGAAAAGCCAGGGTCATCTCCTTTCCAGCAAGGACTTCTTGCTACTCAAGCTCAAATTGTACATTCCTCTTGTTGACACGGCTTCATAGCACTCTAAGTTCCTGGCTAAAGCTTCCCGGGATGACTTTTGGATGTCCTATTTGAAATAGTTAGACTTTCGGCTCTGGCAAGCTGCTGAAACCCTCCAGGACAACTGAACTGTAGATAAAAATCTTCCAGGGAAGTAGGTGTGGGCAGGATGTGTGGTTTCCTTGTCCCTCATTTAAAGACTGATGCAATTAATTTTTCATGAACAGTCTATTCCAGTAAGAGGTAAATTCCAGAGTGTTTCAAGAGAAATCAGAAAGGACAAGCTAGCTACTGATCTTCAGTTTGAGTTGGGGCTAGAGCACTATTTTTTTCAAGCAGAACTCCCTTTGCCACTGTGACCTCAAGGCCCTGAATTAGCCATAACCACCACACACAGCAGGGCAGGCACTTGTTTACCAAATAATCTGGAACTGAGCAAACCTCACTCTGAATGTGTGCATGATAGTCGGAATCCAGGAAGACAGTCCTAAATTTTTAGTGATATAACACACACGAGGTTCTTTCTCTGACATTCCAGGCTAACCACTGTCTAAGTCTCTGCAAAACATCTGGGACATACATTTCTGGAAAAGATTACGGCATCTTTTCTACAACTCTCCCCGGCCTAAGCATTGTGTGCTCTGGCCTGACAGGAGCCTCCGCAGCAGGATTACCTGTGGGGGCCGGGGAGGCTGCGCTGGCGCATGGACAGGCATTTATTGAACTGAACACAGTCCAATTTCATGCATCGACTATTTACCTAGTGCCACTTAGGAACAAAGTGCAGAGCGGAGAAAAAGTAAAAGGTGAAAAAAAATGTTCACGCTGTTATCCCTAAAAAAAAAAAAAAAAATCACTTTCTCTCGAGAAAAGTAGAGTTATTTCCTCTGACATTCCAGGCCTTTCCATCGGGTAGCTGGGGCAGCACCTGACATTTGACGATTAAGGTCAAAGCACACAATGAGCTAGCTCCTGGCTCTCCCGTGGCCACCAAACTAGACAGCAAAATAGTTTCCCTATTCTGAGGGTTTTCTCAGCCAAACACCTAGGAAAACGTCCTGATGACAGATGTGCCTACTTTATCCAGAGAAGATTTGCCCAAAGAACAATAAAAGCTAGACTGGCCTCAGCATTTTCATTTTCCAACATCTCAAGGTATTCATGCATTTCCACTGACATTTAATCTCTTCATTCTTTATTAGATCTATGTCATACTTACTAAACAGATTTAAGAGGAGAAAGTTTAAAAACTTCAACACTACAAGAGGTCTTCTCACTGTTAAAGGAGAGAACTTAGAGAAAGAGGAATTCCTATTTTTTTGAAGAGCTCCCTGGCCTGGTGCCGCACTAGGTATTGTACTAGGCAGGGCAGCACAGATTCTCAAGCAGGACCAACTAAATACTTCGTGAGGATCAGTGCAAAATACAACACGGGTCCCTTGTTCTACATCTATTAAGGAATTTGAGAGTGACAGCAGAGCCTGAAAACCAGTGCAGGGCCTTCCTGAGTGTGGGTCCCTGTGTGGCTGCAGAGGCCGCATGCCCAAGTAGCGGGCTTCACTCTCCAGTCAGGCTGCCGGGACTTGAATCTCGACTTTGCCATTTACTAGTCATGTGATCTTAGACAAGTCACCTGTAAAAGGGGAATAATAACAGACCCTACCTCATCGAGTTGTTATTAGGATTATAGGAATTAATGTTTGAAAAGTGTTTAGAAGCATATTGCAAGCACTCACATAAATGTTTAATAAAAATATCCTCTACTGAGCCTAAACAACCTCAAAATGCCAGGGACGATGATGACCATGACATTGTGAATTTACTAAAACATTAAAAAAAAATGTTTTGAGAGTTTAGATTTCTGAAAACCAGTATCATGCTTTTATTACTAGAACAGTTGGTCACCTTTTAATTTATTTTAACAAACAAGAGATTTCAAAAGGTCTTCTGGATTGAGAACAACGACTCACAAAGCAAAACCGAAGAACAAAAAAGGATACTGGTTCATGCTCAAGGTTCTGGAAGCCTGCGGAGTACAACTTGTCATGAAGCCCATGTGATATATGCTGAAGGGATTCACTAGGGACTTTACTGCTTCCATACAGGAAACAGAGCCTGCTGTATCGGAACAAAAACTAAGAAATATCTTTTTTCTTTTTACTAGGCAAAATATTGTAAAATAAAAAAGAGTTGCAGAACAGGAAATGTTACTAATCATACTAATTCTATATTTAGTTGTAGGAAAAATACTACTAAAACAAGTCAGAAGATAACTTGTAGGTAGTGATACAAAAGAAAAGAAATTTGGTGCACGGAAGCTTAAATACTTAATGGCGTATTAATGTTTGTTTTATTTTTATTTTATTTTTAAAAAGATTTTATTTATTTTTTTGAGAGAGCGGGAGTACACGTGTGTGTGGGGGGGGGGTAGGGGGGAGGGAGAGAGAATCTCCAGCATGCTCCATGCTGAGCGGGGTGGCCTGACGTGGGGCTCGATCTCATGACCCTGAGATCACAACCTGAGTCTGACTCTTAACCAGCTGAGCCACCCAGAGACTCCTTAATGTTTGTTTCGTAAGAGCACCTTCGGTTTCCTTACTGGGTTATTTATACATTTTTTTACTCTTCACCACCAATAATTCTCAGGATCTTCAGAAGCCTTTACAATAAAACGTGTAGTATTTTCTACTCCATTTATAATAAATATGGTTGACTGCAAAATTCCAGAGAAGCTATCATTTGTCAAACAATTCGCCCGAGGTACACAGACTTGGGGTACTTCTCCTTCAGAGCCGGCCACTGAACAATGAAGTAATCGGAGAGGTGAAACAGAATCTTTCCGGACAGGGATAAATGTTCTACTCGGCAGATGCTTTCAACATAGACAATGATCACTTTCTTTATTCCTAGTATCCCAAGGAGAAGGGCAGATATGCAGATAGGAACACATGTTCCTGGTCCATTACACAACACCTTAAAAAAACACAAAGTTGAAGGTCAAATTAACATACAGAATACTAATCTAAAAGAGGCATTTGAAATTAATAACAGTCACATTTTAGGAGAGATTTTTATTACTCTATGCCTTGCATTATTCCTTGTCAAGATCTAGGATGTAGCAAACCCATGCACTTGGGAGCCAGGTAGCGCTGTGTTGCAGGCTCTCCTGCTTATCACTGTGTGACCTGGGGCAAATAACAGAACTGCTCTGGGCCCAGGGGGCCTGCCCTGTGCGACCAGAGGCATCCAGCACACTGCCTGGTGCTCAGCCAGTGTTCACTGGACGCGTGTGTGATGCTCTTTTCCAACTGTTTTATGGATCACGTAAAAACATCGAAGACAGATAAAGTTAGCTCTGAGTCAATATTTTCTCATGTATCAGCTTGTTCTTGATCTCTTAAAATAATTTTATAATAGTTGGAGCGGTGACATGTAAGATGTAGGAGAAAATGTCTTTTAAATGACTATGTAGGGGATCTCTGGGTAGCTCAGGGGTTTGGCGCCTGCCTTTGGCCCAGGGCGCGATCCTGGGGTCCCGGGATCGAGTCCCGCATTGGGCTCCTGGTGTGGAGCCTGCTTCTCCCTCCTCCTGTGTCAATCTCTCTCTCTCTCTGTCTATCATAAATAAATAAATAAATATTTAAAAAACAAATAAATAAATGACTACGTAGAGTATCTTTGTGGGATATAGAATCATTTTAGGAGTTCAACCCAACAAATGGGATATTTGAGAGAAGTGTACTAAATAAATGTCATTTCTTTTCAAGAGAATTTAATCTGTGCTTGTGGTCCAGAGAGTTTAATGCCTTTGAATTCTGCTAATTTTTATAGATAGTCACTGGTTAAAAACAATTTAGTTGGCAAAAATAACAAGAAAAATTAAAAAATAAAAATTCAACTCCTAGAGCAACTGCAAAGAATTTTTAGAAGTCTTTTTTTTTTTTAAGATTTTATTTATTCATGAGAAACACAGAGAGAGTGGCAAAAATGAGGGCAGAGGGAGAAGCAGGCTACCCATGGGGAACTGGATGTGGGACTCGATGCCGGGACCCCATGATCACGACCTGAGCCAAAGGCAAATGCTCAACCACTGAGCCACCCAAGTGCCCTAGAAGTCTTTTAAGAAAATGAGAGGAAACCTATTTCACAGACTTATTGGTAAGATAACTTATTATTACTTTCAGTAAAAAAATGTATTTGCACAAACATCTTAATCATATGCTTATATTGATTGAATTAGTAGCCCTAACAAAGCATCTTTCTTTAATTAGGCTCCACACCCAGTGTGAAGACTGACCTGGGGCTGGAACTCATGATCCTGAGATCAAGACCTGAGCTGAGATCAAGAGTCAGATGCCTAACCAACCGAGCCACCCAGGTGCCCCTAATAAAGCATTTTTTATTCCACAAATGATAAAACAGGAGATATGTGGTTGTCTAATGCATGCCTGTTGGGCATTACTTACAATGTCACATGATCTTTCCAGCAAAAAGTCCACAAAACTTATCAGACCTCAGAGAACCTTAGAGTTGAAAGGGCCCCTAGATACACTACCTCAGCATCTTGGCATTTCAGAGATTCTCCCAGATGGACAGACGTCCTGCCTCAGCTGCGGGCGATGGCCAGGGCTCTTAGGGTTTGATAAAGGTTATCTGATCTAGGCGCTGCCCTTCCTGGAGGCATGACCACTGGCACACCATTCACAGAACTTTGGGAAGAGAGAAGGTGCCTGTTTCAGGGGGGAACCAATCTTTTTTGTGTCCTCTTTAAAGTGTTTACCTAAAATTTAACCCCTTGTCTTTATGAAGAATTTTTGTTCAGTTTTTCTTGGATTACCAGCTACCAAGCTGCTTTTCAGATCAGTCTTCTTTAATCCCCAGTGAGTTGCCCCTATAACCTTTCTTCATAGACCCTCAAGGCAGTGTAATAGAAAGAAAACAGGACTGAGAGTAGGGGGAACAAGGTGCAACCAACTTGGGCAAAATAGAAATGGGAATCATTGCCTCAGCTCTCACCACCACTCTTTATCAACAACTCACTGTATAAACATTTCACATACATTATTTTAATTACTCCTGATAACAATCCTTTGAGGCAAGTTTTATTGTCCCTTTTTGCAGAATAGGAAACTGAGGCACAGCAAGATTGGGCAAGTTGCCTGATCACATGTTTAGGAGTGGGAGAGTTCATTTTTTTGGTTTAAGATTTAATTAGAGAGAGAGAGAGAGACTGAGAGAGAGACTGAGAGTGAGCGCATGCAGTGGGGAACGGGAGAGGGAGAGGGAGAGAGAATCTGGGGCAGACTCCCCACTGAGCATGGAGCCCGATGCAGGGCTCGATCTCATGACCCTGAACAGAAATCACAAGTCAGATGCTTAACTCACTGAGCCACCCAGGTGCCCCAGGAGTGGAGGAGTTCTATTGCTTTAGTCACTTTTTCTTCTGTGACTCAGTTACCATATACACAGGGAGACTGAACTAAAAGGCTTTCCCTGTCAGCTCCACGATTCTTCTAATTCTATGACTTTAATTTGCGTCTAGTTTTGTCTTATGCCTAAGTTACAAGATTGTTCTGAATCCTTTCAGGGTTTAGAATTCTAAAAATCCTATTAATGCAAGGTTTCTCAACAGTGGCATTATTGACATTTTGGATAGGATAATTTTTCATTGTGGTGGCCTGTCCTGCACACTGTAGGATGTCTACTAGCACTCCTGGCCTCTACCCACAAGATTCCAGTAGGCAAGACAATTAAGAATATCTCCAGGCATTGCCAAATGTCTCCAGTCGAGAACCATTGCATTAATGAATCCCCTAAACTGTGGATTATATGTTGCTTTTCTCAGTCTTTTTTTTCCATTGTACAAAACAAAATGAAACTTAAGGTTAAAATATAATGTAAAGACTAATTGTTGGGTCTTCAATGTCACAAAAATATTTACATGTTTGTTGCCTTCAAAAAATGTACACATCCACACGTGTTCATTTTGCTCTCTATATACACAAGCTGTGAATACTCTGATAGAGACGTCTGTAGACAGGGAAATGACTAGACATTGGTGGGAGATGTACTGACAACCTGCTATAGATCAGAAGCAGAGACTGTCAGGATGAAAGTAGAAGTTAAAGGTATTCATTTATTTATCTCTGCCACATCTCTATTTTGAAGCACTTAGTTTAAAAGTCATAGGTATGATAAAACCACAAAACCATAAATCAAGTACTTAAAAAAAAGAAGGGCAAATTAATCTCAAGGAAAACTTAGGCTAAGGAATGCTACTTTTAATTAAGCACAGGTTTTAACTCTGAGTTTTACGGAAGCCTAGGCAAAAAATTAAAACATTGTGGATTATGGAGTTTCCACTGTTCAATGAAGCGTATCAGAAAGACTTATTCCAAGGACTGAACAAAATAGAATTAAGTATAAAAGATTTAAACAATGTTAAACAATATAATGGTTGATGTTGTCTTTTTAATTTTATAAAAAACATAGAAGTATTCTTTATATTTTTATTTCTTAAAATGGACATTCTCAATCAATGTGGGGCATTGCTTTTATTCCCTCTCCTCCTCAATACCCTGTAAGCTCCTTATGGGCAAGGTCAACCTCTATATTCTGTACCTGGAACAAAAAAGGCACTCACTAAATTCTGCCCAAAGGAAGGAGCAAGGGAGTAAGGGCAGAGGGAATCCTTCTTTGCCTATTGTATATGGAGTCAAATGCTCTTTTTGCTACACTCAACTCTGTGACTCTATTATACCCGCTTATCATATATATATATATATATATATATAATGGCTATAACTGACAACTTTTAACCCCCCCCCCAAAAAAAAACCCCAAACCAAAAAATCCCAACCATCCCACATCCATTTGCCTTTTCTCTGGGGAACCACTGCTACCTGTCTCTCAACTTAAGCACTGGGGTGGACTCCATACTCAACCATAAGGAGAGGACCTATGACTCCAGTCTGACCAGTAAGGGCATTGAATTTCTCTGACAAAAGTCACCTGATTAGGAAAGAGCACCTAATCCAGTGAGATGCCACAAGATGCAGTGGGACGTTTGCTGGGACTGCCCAGAGAGCAGTGCCTTTTTTGCTATACTGGGACCTAGGAGGATGTAGGCCTGGCACGGTTAACATTTATCTTGCTGCCATGAGGATGAAGCCATCACAACGTAGAAGAGAGCAGAGATGAGAGATGAAGACAGGACAAGTCCCAAGGTAGCATTTACAATCCACAAATCCAGCTGTGCCTGAAGGAAACCAGATCTATCCCTAGACTTGACAGGTAGGTGAGAGACTACATTCCATTTTTGCTTAAGCGGTATGAATCAGGACTTCTGTCACTAGCAATAAAAAGTATACTAACTGATATAGCCCTTTATTTTGTCTAACTCCCTGACTAGCCTCGGACTATTTGCAGTGCCAACTGGTAGGTGTTCAGTACGTGCCTGCGAGATGAATTAACAGACCAATAAAGCTTCTCTGAGAGCATAAAATCCAAGAGATGTACTAAGAATAATATAACTCAGAGGTCTAGAAAACAGAGAGAGGTCAGGGCTAATATAAATAAGAAGTCATGAGGGTGGATGAGCCGGATCAAGGATCAATAGTTACAAGAGGATTGTTGTTCTGTAGACTTGGGTCACCAGAGGCCAAGTCCTGTTGCCTGAGACACAACATCAGCATGTATGAAGAGATGCAGTTAACTTGGGTAGCCTGAACTCAACTCCCAGCCTAGTAGGAACCCCATACACAGAATATGGGCCAGGACCTCTGGGGGTCCTGGATTGGTTTGAAGTTAAGAGGCCATGAGGTTGAGAGTGCGCCAACAGGGAGTGTGTGAAGGAGAGACTGCAAGCCAGATGGAGAGTCCAACTAGGGCAGCAATTGCAGGGAACAGAGAGGCAGAGTCCAACTCTGAGGTACCAGCCTGAAAGCTAGGCTTTCAAATAGTCTCTTGCTGGTGGAGGTCGAGGCTGGAGAGAGCTCATGAACTACAGGAACAGAGCTGCAGGGAAGGTTCAGCAGAGCTTCTAGGGCCATGAATAAACCTGGAGAACTGGAGCCCACTGTCTAAGTTGAACAGGTTTAGGTGACCTGTGGAGGTTACAGGTTTCAGAATCAACACTTCTGTATGTAGGATACTGGCTCCACTTTCTAGACAGGTGAATGGGGAGATGCAGAAGGGAGCAAACACTGAGGTTTGGGAATTGTCTGGAGACACTGGGAGAAAAACTGCTTGGACATAAGGCTTACTAGGAAGCAAAGTCAGATGAGGTCCTTAAGCATGCACCTTCTTATTTCAGAAAATTAAGAAAACCACAAGGCTACCTGACATAGCCTGTGCCCAAAAGTGAGCCAAAGAGAATGAATCAATGTTTCTCATAATCATCAAAGCTACAATGATAGAGATCTGAGATTTGGCCAAGAAAAGAGTAATGGAAACCTCAGGGATAGCTATTTCAGGGAATCTCTGGGCTAAAATGCAGGGCAGGGGAAGAGTGAGCTGGAGGGGGAGGAGAGCTTCAGGAGGAGCCAGGTGAGGTGAGCAGGAACCAATGATCTACACGTAAAAGGTCAGTGGGAACAGAGTGGTGGGGAGGGAGGAACTTACTCTATAGCAGACAGTGAGTTCTTTCAACACCAGAAGAAAAGAATCCTGAGTTTGAGGTTAGTGTGGGAAAACCTGTACTTTTTGAGGACATGACAAAGGATAAGAATGATGGAACTGGAAGTTTGCCCCCAGCAGATTTTCTTTTACATACTAAAATAATTTTCAGCTCAATGTGAAAACTATAAAAAGCATAAAGAAAAAGAGCAATCCTTCTAATTTCATCAATCTGTTAACATTCTCTTTCAAAAAATGTCTTTATATAAACATTTCTATATTTTACTATAAATAGGATCATATATGCACACACATAATTGTATGTAAACACCATAAAGTTTAGTTCTGTGTGTTATAAAAAGTCTTAAAAAAATCCTTGTTTTTTAATGATTTTATTTATTTATTTATTTATTTATTTATTTATTTATTTATTATTTATAAAAGATTTTATTTATTTATTCACGAGAGACAGAGGGGGGCGGGTGGGCAGAGACACAGGCAGAGGGAGAAGCAGGCTCCATGCAGGGAGCCCAATGTGGGACTCGATCCCTGGGCTGAAGGCAGGCACTAAACCACTGAGCCACCTAGAGATCCCTGACTGCATGTATTTAATTCTATGGATATCTCATAACTCAATTAACTCTTCTCTTATTGGTAGAAATTTAATTTTTTTTTCCTGTTCTAAATCATGCTCTTTGAACATCTTTGTCTACAAATCTGTGACCCCTATGGTTTTAATTTTGCATTGAACTATGTTCCAGAGTTCTCCCTGAGTGAGAGGTTAGAAGAAACAGTTCAAGGACTTAAAGAAGTTGTAGAAACAACTGTCATGGATTGGGAATGGGCCCCACTGTGTTTTGTTTTGTTCCTGCCTAGAATTTGTTCCAGCGATTTCTCACTGAACTGTGGCAGCAAGTAGAGCCCACCTCTCATAGCACAAGTGAGACTTCTTTCTAGGTCCTCTTTGCCAATAGTGGATGGGCTGGGGACCCAGCTGGATGTTTCTGCCTACCTCTGACTAGGAGCTAGCAGTGTAGGAAAGCAACTCTGGAGAAGAAACTATTCTTGTGGCCAGTGTGCCACCAGAAGAGTCTCCTGTCCAATATTAGTGGTGCTTGTTGTAGTGTTCGCTGTCTAGCAGTGGTGGCACAGGGTCCTCCCAAACCAGCTTGGCAGCCATGGAATTTTGGCCATGGTCCCACCTGCCCAGTTCTTAGCTTGACCCTCCATGTTTTCTCATCCTACTCCATTAATTTTCTCAGTAATTCTTTTTTTGTTTTTTTAAACATTCTTTTTTGTTTTATAAGATTTTTAAATTTTATTTATTCATGAGAGACACTGAGAGAGAGGCAGAGACATAGGCGGAGGGAGAAGCAGGCTCCCTGTGGGGAAACTAATGAGACTTGATCTTGGATGCCAGGATCACGACCTGAGCCAAGGGCAGAAGCTCAACCACTGAGCCACCCAGGTGCCCCTTTCTCAGTAATTCTAAGAGCTCTTCTTTTTAAGGTTCCCAGACTCAATTCCAAAGTGTGTGAGAGGAGGAGCAGGGGAGGGGCCCTTATACACAATATCAAACAATTCTCAGATACCAGTAGTGTATGAGAATTTAATTCAATGTTGACATTATCCATCCAGAGATAGTACCAGATTCCGCAGGTGAAAGGTTCAGTCCTACAAGATGGGCTCTCACCCCTCACTTCAGACACCAATCACAAGCCAGAGGCTGTTATCTTTGCTTCCAACTGACAGGCTATAGCCTAAAAATTAGAACAACCTCCTCCTTACATTATTTATTTATTTATTTATTCATTCATTCATTTATTTATATTCATTCATTCATTCATTCGAGACACAGAGAGAGAGGCAGAGACACAGGCAGGGGGAGAAGCAGGCTCCATGTAGGGAGCTCAACGTGGGCCTCGATCCCTGGACTCCAGAATCATGCCCTGGGCTGAAGGCGGCACTAAACCGCTGAGCCACCCGGGCTGCCCTCCTTATGTTTTTAATTTGCTAGAGCAGCTTGCAGGACTCAGAGAAACAATTATGCTTACCAGTTTATTAAAGGATATTATAAAGAATATGAATAAACGGCCAGATGAAGAGATTCATAGGATGAGGTATAGCATATCACTCTCTCCAATCTCTCAAGTGTTCACCAATCCAGAAGTTCTGTGAATCTAGTCCTTTGGGTTTTGATGGAGACTTCATGACATGGTCATGATCAACTAAGTCACAGGCCCCTGGCAGATTTAACCTCCAGTGCCCTCTTCCCTCCTCCTAGATGGGGGATGGGGGGAACTTGAAAATTCCAACCCTCTAATCACAGGGTTGGTCCTCCTGGCAACCAGGACTCCAAAGTCACCTTCATTAATGTAACAAAAGACTCATTCATAGCCCTATCACAGGAAATTCCAAGGGTTTTAGGAGCCTTGAGCCAGGAACCTTGGACTAAGACCAAAAACATGTAAGAAATATATGGCTGGTCATCTGAATATGGGTCTGAATGACCAACTATATATTTCTTACAAATCACAAAACTGTAGCTCTCAGTAGCCTTTCACTAAACTCTTTTCCTGTTTCAATCAGCAAGAGTAGATTTTTATGGTTTGTTACCAAGAACCCAGACTGGTATGTGAAGAACAAAGGCTTTGAGAGCAGCAAATGCAGAGTTAGAGGAGGGGTGGATCATGTCGAAAGGCAGAGGATGTGCTCAGGCAGGACTGAACACTGAATCGTGAGCACAGGAAGCAGGCACAGTGAGTCATGGATGAGGACGAGGCTGGTAGGCAAGCACTCCAGGATGGGAAGGACAGGTGTAAGGCCTCATCCAGAGGGGAGGAGGGCACCATCAGTGAGGGAACAGTTCAGGAAACTGGAGAGAGAAGCATCTGAGAATAATCAAGGGAGTGAGGAAGAAAATACAGTTGGAGAGCAGGTGGTCTGTAACACGTAGAGGTTACTGTTAGAGCACCAGAAGGCAGGGGGTAAGCCTGAGGAAAGGCAGCACGGAGTGTCTGTGAGCAGCGGAGGTGGACAGCAGGAAGGAAAGGATGTGTAGCAGATGGGATGATGTATTCCTTGGCTCACGATACGGTACACTGTATTTCTTCTTTTTTTATGTATTTAATCATCTGAGTATTAACAGTTCAACAGAAACATCTAAATATCAAAACCAATGTGAAATAACCACATAAATCCTAAACACTGGAATCACCAACTATTTATGAACCTAAAGGTCCCTTACAATTCGTTTGCTAACACAGTGAGTTTTCAGAGTTGTCATCATTGTGCATATAGCATTTTGAGGTCTACTTTCCCAATTCTTCACTACTTTCATTCCATGTGCTACACAGTTGTTTGTTGTTTCGCTGCAACGAATGTGCCACGGTCCACCTGGATACTTCCCTATTTCTCTAGACCCAAGTATAGCTTTCATTTTCTTTTAAACCATATCAAAAAGGTATGTAAATTATAAATTGTTCCCATGTAGGCTAATGTGCTCATGTTGTAAGGATACTGATTTTATTGCTGGCTCCTCAAAGGATCAGTTACTTGCATTTTGATTGGTGACAACTAAAAAAAACTGTTCCTACTGTAAATCAGGTTCCTGGACCCAATTCCAATGTGTGTCTCTGTGTGTGTATACTTCCCCATACCAACAATGATCCAGACACCAACTGGGTGTTCTACAATTCAACTCTATTCTGAAACTATCTACCAGAGACAGAATCAGATTTCACAGGTGAAATTTTCACAGGCTCAGTCCCATCAGACTGCCCTCCACTTCAAACACCAGTCACACAACTGAGATGTTACTTGTGCTTCTGATTGACAGGCTACAAACCAGAGGCTCCAACCACCTGCTGGAACTCAGGACACCAACTGCAAGTCCATGTTACCAGTACTTCTGACTGAATGGCTGTGAATCAGAGGTTCCCATGATCCCCTCGTTCGGTTCAATTAATTTGCTAAACTGGCTCATAGAACCCAGGAAATTCCATTTATTTGCTAGATTACTGATTTATCACAAAGGATATTAAAGGATATGAATCAGCAGCCAGATGAGGAGATAACAGGGCAAGGGATGGGAAAAGGGCGAGCCAGGCTTCCAGGCCCTCTCAGAGCTTGCCATTCTTCTCAAATCTCCATGTGCTCACTAATCCAGAATCTCTCTGAGTTCTGTCTTCTAGTTTTTTTTAATGGAGGCTTCATCACACAGCCACGATTGATTAAATCATTGGCCATTAGTGAATATCAAACCTCTAGGTCCTCTTCCCTCCCTGGAGGTCGGGACTGAGAATTCAAATCCTTGAATCACATGTTGGCTACATTGGCAACCAGCAACCAGCCCACATCTCAGGGGCTTTCCAAAAAAAAAAAAAAAAACCCAAACAACAAAACCCAACAATCTTTACTATTCTCATCACTTAGGAAACTTAGGAAATTCCAAGGGCTTTAGAGGAGCTTTGAGTCAGGAACTGTGGATAAAGGCCAAATATACATGAGAAATAAATTTTGGTCACCTCAATGACCAAATACACACTCTACTTCTAAATCACAGTGTTGTACAATATAATAAAAAAAGAGCAGTGAACTTTGGTCCTGTAGTATCTTGCCCAATCAATTAAGTTCCCTATACTGACACCCCGACATTGATTACTCCAGTTCAGCCAGAATATTCTTGTTCATATTGCATTCACATGATCCACAAGAGGCTGGACAACATGGTACTTATGGGCCAGGCATTTGCAATTACACAGACCTGGGCTGGCTGTTCCACAGCATTGTGACCAGGGACAAACTGCTTATCCATTGCATGGCTCAGTTTCCTCATTTATGGATTACTTCATTCAAGAAATATTTATTGAGCAAAGATAATATGCCAGGTACTGTTCTGGATATTAGAGATGTATTAGTGAACAGAAGTCAGTGCCCTCACAAAGCATACACTGTAGTAGGCAGACAGAAAATAACAGATGCACGTATGAATATATTAACATAAAGCAGGATAGGGAAACAGGAGATATGGAGGTCAAGGAAGATGTGTGAAAAGGGGGTTTGTGAGCAAGGATCTGATGAAGTGGTATAGTCTTCCAAGTGAATCAGACATTGCATAGAGCAGGGGGCAGGGGAGATGGAGCAGATTTTGTGGGTGACCGTAAGTTACCAAGGGCCAGTGAAAAAGTTTGAGAGGTTGGAGAGGGGCAGGAGTTTGAAACAGATTATAATTTAACAGAGCTGTTATGTCCAAGTGAAACTCTGTCTCAGGGGTTTGACTTCTTGTGTACATATTGGAAACAAAGACATGCAGGGCCAGATGACCCTGGTCTGATGTCCTTGTGTGGAGGCGAATAAGAAATGCTAATAATAAACTCTAATGTATTCTCCTTGGGAGTTTGTAGGGGTGAGGCAGAGAATGTTAGGTGGGGAAGAGTAACCAACCAGAACACAAAGAAAACAGCATCTACATAGTTGTGTTACAGTGAAGATTAAATAAGATAATACATGTAAAGTATCAAATAGTGGTTGGCCCATGGTAAAAATTCAGTAAATGGCAGCTATTATCATAATCTATCCAAAAGTGAAGTAGTAGAATTGTAGCATTTTTCAAACTCTTAGAGGAGTGCTCACAAAGCTCTAGCCTCATACTCTGTCACAGTCATGGATAGCATCGACCTGGCATGATTTATCCTACCCTTCAGAGGATACTTTTTCAGAGAACCCAACCATCCATTTTGGTCTCTATGTTCCAGTCATATTTTTTGCCCCGACTGCTTCACTCCAAGTGATGTCTGTATAAAAAAAAAATGATAGAAGGAGCCTGATGACCAGCAGTGGTATTTTCTGGATTTCCACAGACGGTAGATGACAGAGGGATTCTTGAATGTTCCTGCTCTGGGTCTGTGGAGCCCCAGTAGCTCCCTCTCAGCCTGTGGCCCAATGGCTGTGAAAGCTGAATGGCCACAACATGGTCAACAAGCCTGATGACATGATGAATAAGCCTGATCTTGTTCATTCCAAAACAGAGCTGGCTATTTTCCCCTTGTATGGGAAACTAGACTTCCTAATCTTCTGGTGACCTTCCTGATTTGCTGGGTTTGGGTTCAGCGACAGGGGTGGTGGCTAAATAGGAGGCAGAGACACAGGCTCCAGCATCTCCTCCACAACTCAGAGGCGCTGTGTAGTTCCAGTGCGTGTTAGTAAGGCCCTATAGACCAAGGCCCACAAGGTTTGGCACTCTGTACATGTTGACGGCCAATCCTCCCACTGGAAGTGCAGAGTGGGCAAAAGAACTCAGAGGTTGTCAGGGGACACAGTGGGTTGGCATTTCATTTCCTTGTCCTGATCTTCCATCATAAAAAAAGTAGATACATAAAATTAAAACATATATATATATATATATATATATATATATAGTCTAGTTAAGCCATGCCTGCTTCATGTCATTATTAAAGATCATTGTCAGGCTAACCAAACATTGTTTTCCAACCCTTCTTGGAAGCAGTTGAGGAAATTGAATCTTTTAGTTTTCCTGTTGTCAGGACCAAATGGTCAAGGTGACGTTTCCTGCCCTCTTGGCATTTTTTTTTTTTGTTTTGTTTTGTTTTCATTGTATTTTCAACTGTCTGAATTTTTTCCTTTTGCTTTCCCCACACCCTCTACTCAGTTGCTCTCCCAGAAGCACAGACTGCTAGCTGTAGATGCAGACTCTGAGAGTCATTTGGTCCAGTTCTCTCCTGTCGCCTGAGGAAGAAGGGCAAGACCTTGACCTTTACAGGCCCATACTATTGCCTGTGTGGCATTTTGCATAATTACCTCACTTAAACCTTATAGTCACTCTCTGAGGTGGATGCTGTTATCCTCGTTTAGGACACGAAAAATAGGCACAAAGAAATTAAATGACTTACGTAAGGTCACACAGCTGAGACTCAAACCTAGCTTTTAGAAGACAAGCATGGGCTCTTCTGTCCACCATCCTGGTCCTGCACCTGTCAAGCAAATCTGGCATTAGCTGGAAGTGGGCTAAAGGCAAGGCTGGCTCCAGGGCAGATATGATGCACGGAGTTTAACAAAGGTGAAATTCTGGCAAATGTTACTAATATTTTATAGCCTTAATAGAGAAATTAGTGGTAGATTGTAACATACCATTGGAGTAGGATGAATTAGGAAACCTTTTCAGCAGATTAAATAGGAAAAATGATTAACATTTTTATAAGAAAAGGGAGTATCCTCTCAAAACAGGAAAGAACTGGCTTATTCAAAGCAATTATATAATTCTTGACTCTTGTCAAGGCCCCTCTTGACTAGACAAGTGATATTTTCTTCATGATCCTTCTCTTTTTTTTTTTTTTCATAAAGCCATGTATAAAATTTCTATCGTGCTGAACTGAAAACTAGTCAGCAGTTTTCCTTAGATAATTTACACCCAGATTATTTTGGCAGTGCAGGCATATCTTGTTTTACTTCACTTTGCTTTATTGTGTTCCACAGATACTGGGTTGTTTTGCTTTTGTTTTTAACAAATTGAAGGTTTGTGACAACCCTGCATCGAGCAAGTTTATCATTGCTGTTTTTCCAACAGTATTTGCTCACTTCATGTCTCTGTGTCACATGTTGGTAATTCTTGCAATGTTTTAAACTTTTTCATCATTATTATATTTGTTATGGTGATCTGTGATCAATGATCTATTGTAACTGTTTTGGGGAGCCACAGATTGCAGCCATATAAAATGGCAAACTTGAAAAATTTGTGTGATCTCACTGCTCTATCAACTGGCCATTCCCCTTGTCTCTCTGCCTTTCCTTCGGGCTCCCTATTCCCTGAGACACTATGATATTGAAATTAGGCCATTTAATATCCTTACCAGAGCCCCTAAGTATTCAAGTGAAAGGAATAGTCTCATGTCTCTCACTTTACATAGAAAGGTACAAATGATTACGCTTAGTGAGGAAGGCATGTCAAAAGCCAAGAGAGGCCAAAAGTTGCTGAACAGTCAGCCAAGTGGTGAATGCAAAGGAAAAGTTCTTGAAGAAAATTAAAAGTGCTACTCCAGTGAACACACAAATGATAAGAAAGCAAAACAGCCTTATTGCTGATATGGAGAAAGCTGTAGCAGTCTGGATAGAAGATCAAACCAGACACAACATTCCCTTGAGCCAAAGTCTACACTAATGACTCTTTCCTGTTATATACTCAAAAGACAGGAACACTGGTAGGAAATGAGAGAAGCAATTCAATTCTGGCAGAAGTCGTTTTATGAGATTGAAGGGAAGAAGCCATCTCTATGACATAAAAGTACAAAGTGAAGCAGCAAGTGCTGATATGGAAGCTGCAGCAAGTTATCCGGAAGATCTAGCTAAGATAATTCACGAGGGTAGCTACACTCAACAAGATTTCAACGTAGACAAAGCAGTCTACTATTGGAAGAAGATGCCATCTAGGATTTTCATGGCCAGAGAGAAGTCAATGCCTGGCTTCAAAGCTGCAAAGGACAGGCTGACTCTTGTTAGGGGTTAATGTGGCTGGTGACTTTAAGTCAAAGCCACTGCTCACTTAACATTCTGAAAACCCTAGGGCCCTTAAGAATTATGCTAAACCTACTTTGCCTATGCTCTGGAAATGGAACAACAAAGCCTGGATGACAGTACATCTGTCTATAGCATAATATATTAAAATATTTTATGCCCACTATTGAGAACTGCTCAGAAAAAAGATTCTTTTCAAAATATTACTGCTCATTGACAACACACCTGGTCACCCAAAAGCTCTGAAGAAGATGTAGAACAAGATTAATGTTTTCTTCTTCTTCTTCTTCTTCTTCTTCTTCTTCTTCTTCTTCTTCTTCTTCTTCTTCTTCCTCTTCTTCCTCCTCTTCCTCTTCTTCTTCTTCATTTTTTTTTAAATGTTGTTTTCATGCATCACATAACATCTATTCTGCAGCCTATGGATCAAGTAGTAATTCTGACTTTCAAGTCTCCTTATTTAAGAAATACATTTCATAAAGTTATAGTTGTTATAGATAGTGATTCCTCTGGGGGACCTGGGAAAGGTCCATTGAAAACCTTTTGGAAAGGATTCATCATTCTTTTTTTTTTTTTAAGATTTTATTTATTTATTCATGAGAATACACAGAAAGGAGAGAGAGAGAGGCAAAGACACAGGCAGAGGGAGAAGCAGGCTCCATGCTGGGAGCCTGATGTGGGACTCGATCCGGGTCTCCAGGATCACGCCCTGGGCTGAAGGCGGCACTAAACTGCTAAGCCACCTGGGCTGCCCAGGATTCCTCATTCTATGTAACATTAAGAACGCTTGCATTCATGGAAGGGCTCACAATATCAACATGAACAAGAGTTTGGAAGAAGTTGATTCCCACCCTCACAGATGACCTGGAGGGGTTCAGGGCTTTAGTGGAGGCAGTAACTGCAGATGTGGTAGAAATAGAGAACTAGAAGTAGATGTTGAGTCTGGAGATGGGACCAAATGGCTGTAATCTCATGATCAAATTTTCACAGCAGATGAGTTGCTCCTTATGGATGAGCAAAGACAGTGGTTTCCTGAGATGGAATCTGCTCCTCGTGAAGATGCTATGAAGATAACTGAACTGACAACAAATGATTTTGAATCTTACATACATTTAGTTGATAAAGCAGCAGCAGGGCTTGAGAGGACGGACTCCGTTTGTGAAAAAAAATTCTGCTATGGGTAAAATGCTAGCAAACAGCATCACATGATCAAGAGAAATTGTTCATAAAAGGAAGAGTCAACCAATGTGGCAAACTTCACTGCTGTCTTAAGAAACTGTCATGGGGCACCTGGTGGCTCATTTGGTTAAAGGTCTGACTTTTGATTCCAGCTCAGGTCATTATCTTAGGGTTGTGGGATGGCACCCCACATCTGTCCCTCTCCCTCTGCTCATGTGTGTTCTCTCTCTCTCTCTCTCTCTCTCATATAATAATAAAAGAATTTGTCACAATGACTCCAATCTTCGGCAGCCACTACCCTGATCAGTCAGCAGCCATCAACATCGAGGCAAAATCCTCCACCAGCAAAGACTACAACTCACTAAGCTCTGATGATGGTTAGCATCTTTTAGCAATAAAGTATATTTAAATTAAAGTATATGCAGTTTTTAGACATGATCCTATTGTATACACTTAGTAGAGACCATAGTATAGCATAAACATAACTTTTATATGCACTGGGAAACCAAAAAAATTCATTGACTTGCTTTATTGTGATACTGGCTTTATTGCTATGGCCTGGAACCAAATCTATAATATCGTTAAGCTATGCCTATATAAAAATGTTTATGAATTTTTATAGAGGATTACCTGATTCCTTAGTTCTGAGTCAAAAGGATACACAGAAGCGCTTGCCTATGAGATTCTGGTTGTGTGTGTGTGTGTGTGTGTGTGTGTGTGTGTGTGTGTGTGTGTAAAAGAGAGACATTTAGACAATGAAATAAAGACAAAGGATACTACTCAATAAATTGAGATGGATTAAGTAGTTGGTTAAACATAGACTCTGCTGCCAAGCTCGGACGCCACACCTTGAGTAAGCTGTCAAGGTTTTCCAACAAACATGTGCTTTACTCTCTGCATTCAGGTATTCACAAGTTATTTCCCCTTAGCGGTCTGCCACACATTTATCAAAATCCTAGTGATGGTGCGTGATCAGTAACATGCATGAGCAGAGTGACCCTGCTTGTCAAAATCAAGGTAGTTTTTGAAGTTTTTATTGACTTTAACCTTTGGCTGAGTTAAAGGTTACATTACTGATTCCTTCCCAATATAGACTCAGAGGACAGGGACATTGGTAGGAACTGGAGAAGGAATGAGTTTATCCCAGTTCCATTCAGAGAGGACCCTTTTCAACTAGCAAGGACAGAAGCGACTCTATGCTAGTATTTCTCAGGCCTTCCCATCACATTCACCGAGGGGCAATCACCCAAAATGTAATTCTTTCCAAAGCAGAATCTCTTGGTCCAGGGTCCAAGAATATGCATTTTTAACAAGCTCCCAGATTCTGGTACAAACTATAGCTTGTAAACCTCTGTGCTATACTGCAGGAAGGAGGCTGGCATCACATCTACGCTTATTTATTCCTGCAAAAGGGGTCTGTATGTGCTAAGGGAGAAGGAGATGAGGCTACTGGTGATCATCAAAGGCCATTCTCTCTCTCTCATCCTGCAAGACCATTTTGGGGGCAGGAGCCCAGCTGAACTCATCTGGAGGAGCTTTTCAGCGAGCCTGAGGTTCCTATTAGCAGAGAACTCTTTTGGCAAGACTCCTAGAAATCGAGTAGCCTGGGGAGGAGACCTATCTTAAACTTAAAGCGCTAGAACCTAGGTCCTTAAATTAGTACTTAATGCTTTAAAAAGGATTAGTTGACAGCATTCTGAGAGTAGGGACAGGATACAGAGAAGGCACTTGAGGTGTAAGAGAACAGAAAGGGACATTAATAGGGAGGTGGCAGGTGGCAAAGCAGCATATCCTCTCTTAGCTACCAACGTGCTCCATCTCACCCATGCTGAAGAAGCCGTCTCTGCAGACGTGGGGGAATGGTTTGCTGCATGCTTTCTGGCATTACATCCGGGATCTTTGGGGAGGAGAGGGCTGGAGAAGTAGGGCCTCAGTGGTGGCGCTCCGCCAGTGTCTTCTTAAGGGCAGGGGCAGGGGCGCCTGGGTGGCTCAGGGTTGGGTGTCTGCCTTTGGCTCAGGGTGTGATCCTGGAATCCCAGGACTGAGTCCCACATTGGGCTCCCCGCAGGGGGTGTGCTTCTCTGTGCCCCTCTCTCTGTATCTCTCAAGAATAAATAAATAAAATCTAAAAAAAAAAAAAAAAAAAAAAAGGAAGGGGCAAGAGGTTTTCATCTAGCAGGTAATCTGAGAAACACCCTACCTGACCAAAAGCCAAATCTGGTTAAAGAAGAGATTCTCAACCACTATGGAATCGTGAACCTCTAGGTTTTCTAATTCAGATATGGAACCTGTGTTTTTGGCAGTAAGAGTTTCTAATTGTGAACAAGATGCAATATCTGAGCAATTGACAGGCCAGGGAGAGGGCAGGACTCCAGGTAAGGGCATGGACTCTCCAGCCAGACTGCCTGGGAGTGAGTCCTGGCTCAGCCACTTCATCTCTGTGTGAACTTGTGCTAGTTATTTCACCTAATTTTGCCTCAGTTTCACCATTTGTAAAAGGGGAATTGAAATAGTGCTGTCTAGGTAAGGTTACGGTAAGGATTTTTTTAAAATATATTTTATTTATTTACTCATGAGACACACACATAGAGAGAGACAGAGAGAGAGAGGCAGAGACACAGACAGAGGGAGAAGCAGGCTCCCTGCAGGGAGCCCGACATGGGACTCATTCCCAGGACTCCAGGATCACACCCTGGGCCGAAGGCAGGCACTAAACTGCTGAGCCACCCAGCGATCTCCTATGGTAAGGATTAAGTGAGGTAAGGCTTGCAAAGCACTTAGAACTCAGCAGGTCCCTTACGCATATTTGCTATTATTTTTCTTTAAGTCTCTCTGCCTTGGGTTCCCTCACAACAAATTCCAAAAGACAGCCTTCGAACTGAAGGAGGAAAGGAATCCTCATGTCATCTGTATGGCTGATGTTCTTTCAAGATCAACAGTGGCTCTTTTGACTTAATTACAGTCTTTCTTCCTCCCCAGAGCTGCGCTGAGGGCACTGCTGGGCCACAGTCCAGGCATCCTCTGTTGGGGCAGCAGGTTCCCAGGTCCTCTCGTGTGAGCCTTTTAAGGGAAAAGGAGGTGGGTTGGCAGAAGAACAGACCCCTATTTTGTGCAGTTCGGAGAAGAGGGCAAATAACACGTACTCCAAATTATTTACTGGTGAAGCTTCCCAGGGCAAGACTGAAAATGAAATTCTGTTAGAGGTCCATTCTAGGGCATAAAGTGGAATTATCTCCGCCAGGATTCAATCTGGCTTCCTGAGTCTGACAGAGCGTTTCCAGGGAGAGCAAGCGCTGCACAGACTTTAATGCCACTCCTTCATTATCATCCCTGACTCAGGCCCCCACCAGGGTCCAGCCCATCTGACCTCCCCTGCCAGCTCACTGTGGCTCCTGTCTTGGAGAGCTGCACCCCCAAACAAAACTGCACCGTGTTTGGTTCGGGAAACCGTTGGCAAGGGGAATTCTAGAGAATTGGAGCAAGGCACTCACATATGGGGCAGATGCTAACTTTAAATTTGATGTTAATTGTAACTGAGGGAATTAAAATCCACGTTGTGGTTCTAAGAGCTCCCACTAGCCCATCACTCTGGGCTGTCTCACCTGTATGTCTTTATTAAGAAATTTTTTCATGAATTCAACAATTACATCCTGAGCAGAGTGGGTAGCACGCTAAAATGAGGACGGTGCGGATGCCACAGCTTCAAACTATTTGGCTTTGAATACTATCTCTGCTGCTTAGTAACCATCAAACTTGGGGCAAGTCAGTTTTTTCCCTTATGTCCCAGTTTTCTTCACTACAGAATGAGGCTAAAAAATGGCAGGTAACTAACTCACAGGCTTGTTGTAAGGATTGAGTTAACACGTATGAGGAATTGTAACGATGCCTAGCATTTTTCTTGGCACGGGGGCCTGGGAAGATGGGCGAACCATCAGGGAGCCTATAATCTACAAATGTGGTACTGCATTCAGCTTCTATCATGTACTTTGCACAAAATGGGTGCACAAAAAACGTCTTGGGGGAAGGTGGCAGAAACTGCTGATTCACTGTTGGGTCTCCAAGGGTGGTGGATGGTTTAACATCACAAAATGCCTCAAAAAATAAAACAAAACAAAACCAAACCCAATGGCTTGTACATTGGCTCCACAAAGAAAAACAAAACCTTTTTATAACATGTCATTAGTTAAAAACTATTCACTCCAACACTGAGAGTCTTTAAAAACTATGAAATGAACAGGAAAGTTTTAGTCTTTAAACAGATAGAGGAAATATTTTTTCATTGCCTTATGTAATCACTTATAAAACTTAAAGTGTGTGTTCACCATTGATATGCCCGTAACACTCTGCTACGAGGGGCACTGAGTGCTGTTATGTTCAATCAATATAAACCTTTAGACTATAGATACAGATATAAAAAAGTGAGAGAACATCACAGACTGTTCTAAAGCCATAAAATTGATCCCCTCTCCTTTCCCCTTCCACTTTTTTTTTTCCCCCTTCCACTTTGCAAGAGTATTCACTGATCTTTTCTTATTCATAGTTTTTAAGTCTTTGTTTTAAATCCAAAAGTTTTTAGGAGGCCTGGTGGCTCAGCAGTTGAGTGTCTGCCTTTGGCTCAGGGTGTGATCCCGGATTCCGGGGATCGAGTCCCATGGGCTCTTTTGCATGGAACCTGCTTGTCCTCCCTCTGCCTGTGTCTCTGCCTCTCTGTGTCTCTCATGAATAAATAAAATCTTTAAAAAAAAAAAACCCAAAAGTTCTTGTAGCACCCTATAAAATCAGACTACAAGGAGAGAGCGTGTTCCAGGGCCTGAATTCTTTCTAATCCAGTTTAAGGCAAAAGAAGAATGCAATTTAAAAAATCCAAAGAAAATAAAGATGCAGTCTACAATATAAGTAACATCTAGCTAAGTATCTGATTAAGTACTTTTTGTTAGATCTGGTTTTTGAAAAAACTGGTCAGACATAATTGTGCATGAGGTAGGAGTCTATGATAGCCTTGCATTCTGGAAAGCATGTGGCCCCCAAATGCCCCTAACATGGTTACTTACGTCTTTTCCTGTTTTCCTTTTTCCTTTTTTTCCCCTCTGTGCAGTCAGTTCCTACTGCAAATCCCTGTGTTATACCATACCCTGTAGCTCTGACCTGTCAGGGGGTTCCCTCTCTAGCTCTCTCGTGGGAGAGTGGTCCACTCCCTCTTATTGGTCAATTCTCTCTCTCTTTTGGCTCCACCTGTCTTCCTAGGCTGGATTCAACATGTTAACCCTCTAATCTTGCTGGGGAAGGGGCTCTGGAAGCACTATCATCTGAAATCTTTTTATTTTAACTTAAAAAAACAAACAAACAAACAAACAAACAAACAAACAGCTTTTTTATCTGATCCATTTCTCTGTCTCCCTTCTCACCTAAACCTTCTCACCTAAACCCTGCCAATTCCATCTCTCAGGCCTCTTCAGTCTGGCCCTGATCTCCACCACTTGGGGTGAGCCTCTCACCTGGTTTGCTTAGAGCCTCCTACCTTTCCCAGGCCCTCCTCCTCCTTCTCAGCTCCACTGTCTGCAGCGTTACCATGAGACTTCTTCCTCAAATACAAACCTGATCCTGTTATCACTTATCGTCAAATGCTTCCTGCTGCCCCCAACATAAAGTCCCAACACCCTAAAAATTCTTTTCTAAAACTCCCTATCTGTATTGTTTTCCTTCATCACCGTGGTTTTAGATTTAGATTATTTTCTACAGTAATTGAGAAACTTGTGAGCATCACTCAAGTTAATATAACAATAAAGGTGAGGAATCAAGGCACGTATTTCTCATGTAATAATACCTGTTTGCAGCCACATATTGTACTTTAGTGACCCTTCAGGTACAACCAGTTTTGTCATTCTGAAGTAGACTTAATTGTTCCAAATACTTTATTTGTCCAAATTAATGAGTTTTTTTGAACACATAAGCCAGGATTAGAAAAGATTTGGCCAGTATGCTTCGTGCAAATCAAAAGCTTTAGGACCAGTAGTCCCACTTATTTTTTTAAAACAGGAATGAGGAGGGGAAAAATGATCAAATTAGGGCTCAGAAAGAAAAGAGAGAGGGGGCAATAAAGATAAATCAGACCCCTGAACGACCAGTTCTATTTCAGGCTGATTCTGACCAAAGAATGACAGTTATCGGGTCCTCATTTCAGTCTCCACAGCCACAATAAGAGATAGGTATGATTATCTGTATTTCACAGGTGAAGAGACAGACCGGCAATATTTATTTTGTCTACTATGGTAACCATTGGAGAAGTGTAATGCCCACACTTAAGGGGGAAGCTCACCCATCCTGTCTCCCTGGAGGGAAGAGCGAAGTGTCTTCTCACTTAACCCTTCCCTGGGGAAGAGGAGTGGCTTGCCTGGGCAGGGAGTTTAGAACAGACTGAGGATGCTCAACCCTGCCAGGCCCATGGGTTTTTTTTACTTTCTTTCTTCTAGCCTATTCATCTTCCATATCTGTCCTTTACTCTGGCTTGTATGCAGAATAGAGGAGAGAGGCAAGCCTGCAGCCTAATTGAGGCGAGAAGACTTAGTAAACCCATAGTGGCCACATATAAGAGCCACATCCTCCAATCTGGCTTTTATCACTCAATAAAGCTAATATTTTCCTTTCTGTCTTATTTCTCAATTGGTTGTGAACATAAAAAGGGAAGACAGAGGGCTATTAACTGGCTCCCTAAGAGCTAAATACAAGGCACATAATAGGCACTCAATGAATATGTGTTAAATGAATGAATGAATTTGTCCAAGTCCACAAAGCCAATAAACAACAGAATAGAAACTTGAATCTATGTCTGATAGAAATGCCCATGGTTTCCTAAAATTCCACGTTAGTGCTTCTTTTTTTTTTAAATTTTTATTTATTTATGATAGTCACATGAGAGAGAGAGAGAGAGAGAGAGAGAGAGAGAGAGAGAGAGGCAGAGACATAGGCAGAGGGAGAAGCAGGCTCCATGCACCGGGAGCCCGATGTGGGATTCGATCTCGGGTCTCCAGGATCGCGCCCTGGGCCAAAGGCAGGCGCTAAACCACTGCGCCACCCAGGGATCACCACGTTAGTGCTTCTTATAGAATGTTCTATTTCCAGATTTCAATTCATGCTTCCATATGGCTGCCAGGAAACCGGAAGCACTGGCATCAACTGCTATAAAAACACACATACACCTAAGCATTTAGCTGAGAATCTGCTGGTCTACCACCGTGGTTAGGGATGAGTTCAGCATGTCTGCTTGTCGCCGGCTCTATCATGGGCCACTACTGACTGAGCCCTGTAGGTACAGGAAGAAGGGGGGCGGGAAGATAGGGAGAAGCAGTGGAGGTGGCACCCGCTGCGCACGGTACAGATGGGGGGGAAAGGCAGGCAGCTGGCCTGAAGCAGCAAGCACACAGAAGGGGCAGGGCAAAGGACTGGGGGCCCAGAGAAAGAAGGGATCCCAACAGGGGGCTGGGGGGAGGGGGGCTGGGGAGGAGGCAAGCAAGGAAGAATGACCATAAACATCCCAGCAGAACAAAAGGCTGCAGACGCGGGAAATAAAAATATGTCCCAACAAAGAACGTAACGGGGAGACAGATAAAAGAACAGGAGTAAATCACTGGCTCTGAAAAGAGCCACAGACTACAGACTGATTTTCCATTTTATGTCAAGATGATGAAAAGTGAGGGCGGATCTGTGTGCCAGTAGCCTTCAGGAACTAAGAAATAAAACGCCCCGGTTGAAAAGAGTTTGGGGAGCCAGAAGATGACAAGATTCCTCCTGTAGGCAAAAGTGAAATTAAAGTAATGACAACATCTCTAGCCGCTGCCCCCAGCCTCCCATCCCCCTCCGGGCACAAAAGAGCCCGGAGCTGGCTGGCAACCCTGCATGAGCTCAGCGGGGACCCTGTTCAGACTGAGCTAATATAGTTGCTTTTTAAGAGTATCTGGTAGATTCAGGATTGTGTGTTCACAAACACCATATAAAAACAGGGTCGTCTTTGCCTTCCAAGCAGTTTTTTTCACTCTGTTTAAAGGCCGGCCGGAGTCTTTTTTTCCCCTTGCTGGAGTGGCACACAAAGAATTCTCTGACAGGCTGCCCCCACTGCAGATGAAAGGCTTAAGTGTGAGTGAAGGCAACAATGTTTAGAGTGACATTTACTAGCTGCAAACAGTGAAATCAGAGAGATTCAGTTCACGCAGATTAAATGTCAGGCTTTAAACATTTAGCAGAGTATTAGCTATGGAAGTTTTTAAAATTTAGGATTTAGTTTTATACTGCAAGCAGCACTGAGACATATAAAAGAAAGGCCTTTCAAAGCAAGGAAACAACTGAGCCATAAGCGGAAGAAGACTATATATTTTAACTGAAGGTGAGCCAGCTGCAGGACAGTTACTGAGCTCAGCTCACCAAACCAGTGGTGCTCGCTGCTCTTCACCATTCCAGATAGGTAAGAGGAAGCAGACGTTCCCCGCACTTCACATTTTGGAAGACAGAAGTCAAAATCCCCCCACACGGGAGTTTCTAGGCACACAGCTTTCCGCGGTGGGCATGGACTTTGTAAGCCCAAAAGTTTGTACATTACTGTTTCAGAGAGAATGCTTTATAATGCACCTAAAAAAGTTAGGAAAATAGATCTCTTTCAAAAAAAAAATATTTTCCAAGGTTAAATTTCTTCATGACAAAATTTGCTACAACTGCCAAACAGAACATCCGCTTTTGTGACTAAATAATAACATCTAGAATTTGACAATAGTAGCAGTTCTTTCTTTCAAGACAGCTGGTAAGCATCTTCCCTATGATGCTTACTTGGGGGTGCTGGACAGATACAAAGCCAATGATGATGGTTATTAACATTTCAAGCTTTATCTTAAATATGTCATAAGCATCACATTATCCCTATTTTTACAGATAAGAAAACTGGGGCTTCAGGACCACAGGACTGGTAAATCATGTGGCATTCGAACTCTAGCCACTGTGTCCAAAGCTTGAGCACTTAACTTCTACTCAAGGAACTCTGTCTGGCAGAGACCACAGGCATGTGGACAAATAAAGTTTAGTACAACAAATGCCACAACAAAGATATGAACAGAGACACACACTGAGTAATTCTTTCTCAGGTCTGGGAGCTGAGGGGGAGACATTTAAGCCAGGTCTTGATGCATGATCTAGATGCAAAGGTGACAAAGGTAACACTGCTCTAGGCACAGGAAACTGTACTACCAAAGCATGAGAGCTTGGCCATGTATGGAGAGTGCGCAGAGTTCACTGTGTATTTGAAAGGGAGATAGTATGGGGGTTGGAAACAAGGCTATTAGTCTGGGTGAAAACATAAATGGAAGCTGGAGCAGGGGGAAACAGAGGCCAGTTAGGAAAGGCAGAGGCGAAATGATCTAGTGACTGGCTGAATGTGTGCAGTGAAGTAGGCATTTAAGACTATTGTAAAGACATGATAGAGGTAACAGGCTGGGAGCTGGGGTAGAGAAGAGGAAGATGACACCTTGGTTCAGTTTTAGAAAAGCTGAGTTAGAGACACCTGAAGGATATTTGGGCATCCTCTCTACCACATTCTCAACTTTAACAAACACTGAGCGCCCTTTGTAGCAGGTACTAAGAAAATTGTAAGAAAACAAAACCAGGTCTTGCCTTCCTGGAGTTTATGCACTCTATAGCCTGGTTCTTAATGGTGACAATGTATTGGGGAACTAACAGGATCATTTCTGGTTGTCACAGTGACGGGGGTAGGGGGATGCTATTTGCACTTAGTGGACATGGCATGGATACCACACATTCTGTAATATTTGGGACAGTTTAATACAGCAAAGCACTATTCTGTGTCCCACTGGACATATGTATAGGTGATATTCCATTTATAATTATTTGAGCATAGAACCTAATTCTCTTTCACATAGAAAGACAAAAGAGATCTTTTTGTATGTTTCTTAAACACACTGAATGTTCCAAATAGAACTACCATGGGAATTGAGCAAAGACTATACTTTGTTTTGTTTGGACCTTTACCAAGAGCAAGCTGTTCACTATTCAGGAAAATTACATCACAAATTGGGGGAGTTGAAAAAGTTCTGGAGATAGGGAGTGGTACTGGTTGACAACAACGTATGTACTTAATGCCACAGAACTGTCTACTTAAAAATGGTCAATTTTATGGAGTATATATGTGTATATATATATATATATATGTATATTTAAATTTTTTATTTATTTGAGAGAGAGAAAGAGAGAACACAAGCAGGGGGGAGAGGGAAGGGAAAGGAGCAGGGAGAAGCAGACTCCATGCTGAGTAGGGAGCTCAATGCGGGGCTGGATCCCAGGACCCTGAGATCATTCATGACCTGGGCCAAAGTCAGACACTTAACTGGCTGAATCACCCAGGCACCCCTGTTATATATATATTTCAAAATAAAAAAGTTATAAATTAAAAAAAAAAACAAGAAAAAAGATAATTACATGAGAGGCATCAAACCCACTTATAGTTTCTGAGTTACTAATACAATGTACCTGCAGCAGTCTGCATTACGGCTGTCCTAATCATGGCGACTCCACATTCTAATCTATCTACTTGACTCCTGGTGTGGTCATGCCTGGAGATACTGTAAAACATGCAATGTGATTAGTAGTTACTTTCTTTTTATTTCTCCTTTATATTATTACGACTAGGGCATTATATGGTATTTTGGAATTCTGTGACACAGAGGAGGGTTATGTCAACTGTGAACTTCAGTTCAGGATAAGAAAGGGCATGTTATAAAATATTTGTTATATAAAGGATACATTATGTTGAAAGGGTTGAGAATCACTAGTGAGAGCCAGACATAAATCATGGAAGCACCTCAGAGAGGTAAAAGTACAAAGAGAACAAGGGAAAGAGATGTTATTGGCCATGGGGGATCTAGAAAGACCAACAGAAGAAGTATAATGTGAGTAGGCACTGACTGACTGACATCCTCTGTTTGAGTAACTTCAGAGATGTGGGGCTTGGGATCTGCCTCCCAATGATATCCATTCCTTTTGGCATGACCCTGGATTTTTATCAAGTTCTTTTTGACATTCTTCCTATATCTTCCTATAACTCCTCCACAGTGGCCCTTGTTCTAGGAGGTTCCAGTAGGTAGAGAATGATAAATCCCTAGCTTATGTAGTGTCTTTTCCAGAATCTAAAAACTGTGGTCTTTGTAATACTCTCTGGTTAACCTTCTCTTCTTCAGACTAAATCTCCCTACTTCCTCTAACTGTTTCTCATATAACTTGGTTTCATATTCCCTCACCATCTGGGTCATTTTCCTCTGAACATGCTCCAATTTGTCAGTGGTTCTTTAAAAGTGTGGTGCCTAGAACGAAATGTGATTTCCAAAGCTGAAACAATAACTGTATCTCCTAAGATTCCCCAAAGGGGAAAGTGTTATCACTCTTCATAGTGAGATCAGGATGGAGAAGGGAACAGGGGAGGATCTGTCTTAGTCATCACTGTATTGCCAATATTGAAAATTTTTTTGTTTGTTTAAGCAAGTTGATTCTGAATTTTTAATACTTGCAACTACAGCTCTGATCTCAGTGCCTTCCCCTCCCCCCCCCAGTTTGTTTTTGTTTTTAGTATTAAATGAAAATATGGGACTGGTTAATTATGGAATTGATTAACAATTACTTTTGTTTACTGATAGTGTGTGGTTACTGCCATTCTACAGTCATTTCTCGTCTGAAGACATTTTTCTCTTAACTGACTGGGTCCATGGGGCAGCCCCAGTGGCGCAGTGGTTTAGCGCTGCCTACAGCCTGGGGTGTGATCCTGGAGACCCCGGATCGGGTCCCACATCGGGCTTCCTGCATGGAGCCTGTTTCTCCCTCTACCTATGTCTCTGCCTCTCTCTCACTCTCTCTGAATGAATGGATAGATAAATCTTTAAAACAAACAAACAAACAAACAAACAAACAAACAAACAAACAAAAACAGACTGGGTCCTGCCCATGTCCCAAGTCAATCTAACCAAGACTGGCAGGTCCACCACTCTTTCCAGGGCCTGGCCTGTAAACTGAAGTTAGTATTTCTGCCTTAAACATGGATCTGATGTGTGTATGTGTAAAACCCCTGCATTCCTGTGTATCCAGTGAATCTCAGCTTGAGCCCTATTCTATGGATAATTCTATTTAGGCTCCTGATTTTTTATCCCATTTTGGTCTGAGACTGAAACCCTGCAATAACTTGACTGGCTCTTGCCAACATGCTGTGTCCTGGAGCTGAAACAGTGCCAGTTCATCTCCCTATTCTAGATGCTAGAGACTCCTGAACCACAGTGATAGCATCCACTGGTCTGAAACTTTGGAATCCACAGCAGAACTCTACAAAGACATCATGAGGGCATAAATACTAGCTTGCTATCCACCATTAACGCAATGGCCTCAAGTGACTGACCAAGAAATAAGAGACAGACTAGCTTCAGAAGTCTAAGCACTTTATGTCACTTTTACTGGCTGCTCAAGTTCCAACATGCTTTTGCAGCTGGACAGACCAGCTTGAAGGTAAACTGTGAGAGCAGGGACATCTGTCTGTTACTTGATGTATCCCCAGCCCTTAGAACAGTGCTTAGCATGTAACAGATGCTCAACAAATATTCATTTAATGAATTAATGAATTGACCTGATAATGGTAGACCTCTATCTTTGTTTTACCCAGCATTCCTCTCTTTTGAGAATTACTTCTTCCCTCTTCCATGTTATTCTGATGGGGCTCCCAATCATGAGACTCAACAAGCTACCAAACTGGTCACAAATCTGAAGCGTATTAATCTGCATGTCCCCACTACTTGTAGTTAAGCAGGTATATGCACTCTTTACTTCTGGAGAATCTGAGGCATAGTGTTAAGAGGTTGGTGGCAATCTCTTTCAGAGGACAGAAGGTGAAGGAATACTTCCCAACTCATTCTATGACAGCAGATTTATCCTAATACTAAAACCAAAGACATTACCAAAAAAAGAAAACTATAGACCAATATCTCTCATGAAGACAGATGCAAAACTCTCAATAAAATATTAGCAAATCAATACCCCCCCAAAAAATATTAGCAAATCAAATCTAACAACTTTTTTTTTAAGATTTTATTTATTTATTCATGAGAGACACACACAGAGAGGCAGAGACACAGGCAGAGGGAGAAGCAGGCTCTGTGCAGGGAGCCCAATGTGGGACCTGATCCCAGAACTCCAGAATCATGCCCTGGGCTGAAGGCAGGCACCAAACTGCTGAGCCACCCAGGGATCCCAAATCTAACAACTTTTAAAAATGATTATATACCATAATTGAGTGGGATTTATCCCATGCATGCAAGGCTGTTAAACATTCGAAACCAACTGATGTACTATATCATATTAATAGGCTAAGGATATCATGTGATCATATCAAAAAAAGGAGATAAAGGATTTGACAAAATCTAACAGCCATTCATGATAAAAGCTCTTAGTAAGTAGAAATAGACAAGAACTTCCTCAATTTGATAAGAAAATATCTACAGAAAACCTACAGCTAGGACACTTAATGGTGAGAAACTAGAAGTCTTTCTACTAAGATCGGGAACAGTGCAGGGATGTCCCCTTTCATTACTGCATTTTAACACTGTATTGGAAGTCCTAGCCAATGTAATAAGATAAGGAAATAAAAGATGCACTGATTAAGAAGGAAGAAATAAAACTGTCTTTGCAGATGATACGATCATCTATGTAGAATATCTGAAAACACTGACAAAAAATATCTAGGATAAGTGATCACAGCAAGGTTACAGTACATAGGTTAATACACAAAAGTCAATCACATTCCTATTGAATAACTGACATTTGAAATTAAAAACACATTGCCATTTCTATTAGTACCCTGAAAAATGAAATACTTAGGTATAAATCTAACAAAATATATACAGGCCTGTCTTTATGAAGAAAACTACAAAACTCTGATGAACAAAATCAAAGGAGAATTAAATAAATGGAGAGATACTCCATATTCATGGATAGGAAAACTTGATATTGTCAAGATGTCAGTTCTTCCCAATTTGATCTACAGATTCAAAGAAATCCCACTTAAAATCCCAGAAAATTATTTTATGGATATCAACAAACTGATTTTAAAATTTAAATAGAGAGGGAAAAGACACAGAATAGCCAATACAATCTTGAAGAAGAAGAAAGTTGGAGGATGAGCACTACCCAACTTCAAGATTACTATAAAACTGCAGTAATCAAAACAGTGTGATATTGGTGAAAGAATAGACACATAGATTAAAAGAACAGAGAGCCAGAAATAGAGCCACACAAATAGAGTCAATTGGTATTTGATAAAAGAGCAAAGGCAACACAATGGAGCAAAGATAGTCTTTCCAATAGCTGGATATCTACTTACAAAAAATGAATCTTGTTATATACCTTACACCCTTCATAAAAACTAACTCTAAATGCATTATAGACCTAAATGTAAAATGCAAAACTATGAAATTCCTAGAAGATAACATAGGAGAAAATCTAAGTGAACTTGGATTTGTTGGTGACTTTTTAGAGATAACAACAAAGGCATGATCCATGAAAGAAAAAACTGATAAGCTGGACTTCAATAAAACAAAATATTTCCGTTCTTCAAAAGGTATTGTCAAGAGAATGAAAAGAAAAGCCACAGATAGGGGGAAAAAATTTACCAAAAAATAGATCTGGTAAAGGCCTGGGATTTCAAATATACAAAAATCTTTTAAAACTCAACAATAAGAAAATGAACAAACCAATTAAGAGATGAACCAGGGGTACCTGGGTGGCGCAGTCAGTTAAGTATCTGACTCTTGGTTTCAGCTCAGGTCATGATTTCAGTGTCCTAGGATCAAGCCCTGCAAGGGCTGTACACTCAGCAAAGTCTGCGTAAGAGTCTCTCTCTCCTCTTCTACTGGCCCTCCTGCTCATGCTGTCTCTCTCTCTCTCTCTCTAAAATAAATATTTTTTTAAAGAAGAAATGGATCAAAGATCTTAACACTTCATCAGAGAAGACAGATAAATAGCAAATAAGCATATGAAAAGACCATCCACATCATGTCATTAGGGAAATGCAATTAAAACAACCCATAAGAATGGGTATACACCAATAACTATAAGTAAGCAAAACACAGAAGATGTTTAAGGCAGGGAAACTATCCTGTATGACATTAAAATGCTAGATACATGCCATTATACATTTGTCAATACCAATAGAATGTATAACACCAAAAGTGAAAATAATGTAAACTATGGACTGTAGGTGATAATGATGTGTTAGTATTGGTTCATCAATTATAATAAATGTACCACTCTGGTAGGAGACACTGATAATGGGAGAAGCTATGCCTGTGTGGGGGCAGAAGTTACATGGGAAATTCCTATGCCTCCCACTGAATTTTGCTATAAACCTAAAACCTCTCTAAAAAAATGAAATCTATTAAAAAGCACAAGAGAAAGAGACAGCCTAGTATACTGATATTTCTATTAGCTATCTATTAGCTAATGTAGCCATTAGCCACTCATCTGTATATTATGAATTTAGAAAATACCAAAAGGATGAGTTATTTCTTTTTGCTATTCCTAAATTCTACAAAGAAAAGGAAGTTCTTGTTGACTGGAAGGGAAAAAAAAAATCAGAGTATCATTCCATATTTAGTGAACAGTTGTACAAATTTGGAAGACAGAATTCAAATTCCAACAGGGCCTAGCAGAAATAAAAACAAGCAAAGTTCTTCATTATATAAACAAAGAAACTGAATAAAGACAGAAGAACTGTTTTGACCATTTATTTAGAATACTGTATACTGATCTTACCACCCTGTGATCAGAAAACCAACTCAGAAAAGAATGAGGGATGGTGCAGGCAACTAAATTAGTCTCGAAACTTAGATCCCAATTATTCCACATAAAACAGGCTTAAGATTCTCTATCACTCCTTACTATTGAAATTCAAAAACTAAATTTGATTATTGTTTCAGTCTTCACTTTTATTTATTTATTTTTATATTTTTAAAAGATTTTACTTATTTATTCATGAGAGACATAGAGCGAGAGAGAGAGGCAGAGACACAGGCAGAGGGTCTTATAAGGGAGCAGGGAGCCTGATGTGGGACTCGATCCCGGGTCTCCAGGATCACACCCTGGGCCGAAGGCGGCACTAAACCGCTGAGCCACTGGGGCTGCCCTCAGTCTTCACTTTTAACAAATCAAAGTGATAAAAAGTAAAAATAGTGAAAACATTTAACCTAACTTAATTATTGTTTTGTCATATGAACTTTCATGTAAACGTAATTTGGCTCTTTTGGTGAATGTCATTATAACCCCAAATCTCTAGTCTAGGGAAATAATACCATCAACCCAATCAGAAGTAGAGTTGAAACTTAACTTTTATGAACTATTTTATAGTTCTTTTCTCTTATTAGAGTAAGCTACCATCTTATTGTGGGAGAGCTTAGTAAGATTTTGCTGCTTATTAAGTAATAATTAGTTCTCCATATTTGTTACTAAGACATACAAATGTCAGATTTGGTGGTTCCCAAGGGTGTGTTAGCAGAGTCAGGGAAAGTTCTGAGGTACTTCTAGTTAGGCAATATTCTGCAAGTTAGTCACATACTGTATCATATACTGGCTTCTCCTCTTGAGACTATCTATGTTCCAGGGCCAACTGGGCCTGTTCCAAGCAGCCTTGCTTTGGTGGAATTTCCTAGTACATCACTTTAGAATCAAGAATTTAAGATTCTTAAAGCTGGAAAGAAAGCAGATAAAAAATGATATCACAGGAAAAAGTATCATCTTGTAAGATATTGTTCAGTCCTTTCTTGTATCTGCATTGTTGATTAAACAACAAAACAAACTTAAGCAAACAATCCGGAAGAGTCTTTCCCTTTCGTTACAAATACTAGGGTTGCTATATCTGTAAATATAGAATTGTCTCATATTTCCAGTGTAGGATAAATAGCAGGCCATATTTAAACTTAACCAAAAGCTCTTGTTTACTCACAATTTATCCTAACCCTTCATTTCTTCTGATGAAAGTAATTTTCCTGTGCTTTATAATAAAAACACAACAACCAGAACCTGGATGTTTATAGTGTTTTGCCAACAACTAGAGCAAACAGTCCCCCACATCTGAATTGGCTAGGCAGACAAAAGAAATCAAATAATGACTTCAGAGCTCCAAAACTAATTTATTGGTCTAATGAGGGCTAGACTCCAACTTGGATACTTAACTGTTTTCAGGTCCCTAGTGAGATAAATGTTTTACTGTATATTTTTAGCTATTTTTATTTTAATAGCATTGCCTTTAAATAACTTTTCCTTAAAAAACAAAACAAAACAGAAAAACCCTCCAGCATTTCTAACTTTATGATTCTCTAATTGAATTATGTGATTCGATTATGAAGCAATGGTTAGTTTACTTTCCCCAACTTTTATCATTTTGTGTTTAGAATCATGCTCAGAAATCCAAATTGGCTGATTACTGAACAAGTTCTAATTACTCCCCAGAGACTGTGGGAGCCTGGACTTTTAGTTAGGATTGTTCACTGTTTGGCTCGGAAACAGGCTTCCTCTTGTAGTGCCCGATCTGCTATTGATTTAAAAACTGACCTAAAGGGCCATTTGTTCTGGGTTCTTTGAAGTACATTCACTGCTCCTGCCTTCTGGAATCATTCTGACAGACATTCTGAACCTCATGCCATATTCTTTACTATGTAGTTTGTGCAGCCGGGAATAGTGGGATAATGGCTCATTAACCTGCTCTCACCTCCAAAAGGGGGCCTGGGATTTAAAACACCTTCAAATAATCACACTGGTGTTTCTGTCTCGAACTTTGAGGTGAGTCAGTTCCCAGTCTGCATGATCCCTCCTTCCTACCCTTGGCCATGGTTGTCTCCTAAATTTTTTAAAATATTTATTTATTTGAGAGAGAGAGAGAGAGAGAGAGAGAGGGAGAGAGAGTATGTGAGCAGGGGGAGGGATAGTGGGAAAGGGAATAGGGGAAGGAGACTCCCTGCTGGGAGTGAAGCCAGAAGTGGGACTCAATCCATGACCCATGAGATTATGACCTGAGTGAATCCTAGAGATGTTTAACCAAATTAGCTACCCAGGTACTCCCTGTCTCCTAGATTTTCTACTCCTCTGAACATAAATGCCATCCATGTCTCATCTTCACCATTCGTGGTGCCTAGCTCACAGCAGTTATTCAATGAAAAACAGTAACAAATTTGTGAATAATTTATTTACAAATAATTGTAACCATTTGTAAATAATAACAAGTTTATAAAATAGTAAAAAATTCAGAAATAAATAGCTTCAAAGAACAGGCATTCAGATTATAATCAGTAAAATTCTGCTCTGATATCTAGGTCTTGTGATATAAGGAAATGGCAAGAGAAAGCAATTCTACATTGATGGTTACAGATCCTTTTAAAAAATAAGAAATAATTCAACGAATAACATTTTCCTTAAGAATCAAGTGGGCGTTTGGCAGAATGGCAGTAAAGGAAGATCTGAGTTCCGAAGCCTTGGTTATGTTTCCTAATCTTTCAATCTTAAGAGAGTTTAGCACAGTTTTAAACTTGCCATGGCACTCTTTGAAGAGAGGACATTTAAGTTCCCATGCTCTCTGATAAGTAGAACATGGCACACCTGGCTAGTAGGGAGGGAGAGAGTCCCAGCAAGAAAGATGACCCAGGAAGCAGTTCAAGGTTCCCCTGAATTCCATTCACCTTCAGTGGGACCAAGAGAGACAAGAGTATTACACCATTTTCCTCTTTAGTCAGCCAAATATCTCCTCCTTGACTACCACCCTCTTGTCTGCTATCTGTTCCAGTTCCCTACAAGCCAGCTATTAATCAAAGACCTTGCTAATAAGCAACTGACAGATTGTTAAACTCCATAGCAGATAATGATAAAGCCAGGAGACTTAGGTTTTGGACCTTAAAGTGTTCACAATCTAATCTGGGGAAGGAGAAAAGTAACGGAGCTAAAATGACTACAGAACAATTAAATGCTAACTTATTAGTCGAAGAGGTGTTCACAGGAAGGAAAGATCTGGATGGAGGGATAGTGCAAAGCAAAGCTCAGAAGAAGCATCTAGAAAATGAGGAAAAGAGTTATGTAACTAAGAATCGGGCCCATGCCGATGAGCTCCTCCTTGAGAGGGCCAGATTCAGAAGGATGCCCTTGAACGGTGGCCCAACAGGAGAAAGCTGAGATTCACTGGTAAATCCTGACAGACTGCTTTTGGAAGGGCTGGAGACTGATGAAAATACAACAAGAGAGCCAAAAAAGAAAGAACAGAGAAACAAATAATCCCTGGTTGTTTTCATGCCTGAAGGGGCTCACTGTGGCATGAAAATCAACATGAAAACAGTTAGGCATACCACATCGTCCAAGCTGGGCACTGTGCAGACATTCCTTGGCTTAAGTTTAAAAATATTAACTCCTTGTTAGCCTCTGAATTTTTGGAAAGGAATTGACAAAGGGGGCAGAGGAAGACCTAGGAAACTACTATGGAGGCCCCTCCTGCATATCTTACTTGTGTTCATATGAAGTAGGTATTATGGTCCCTGTTCTACAGATAAAGAAGAGGAAGTTTATGGAGATTAAACAGCTCACGTAAGCTTGCCCAAATATCAGAATAGCAGACCTAGATTCTGAACTCCAGGATGTGTATTGCCCAAGCCCATTTTCTCTGTTCCTTATTAAGAGTATAAACTTGGTTACCCTTAGAGAGGAGAGAAATCTGTTTCATTTGTGGTGTGGCCTACAGCTGAGTCTGGAGCTGGGAGTGAGAAGAACTGGTTTGTCTTGTTCATGCTTCGTATGAGTCCTAAGACTCTGGACAAGGCATTCCCCCTCTTGACTCTATTATCTAAGCTTTAAAAATAGAGAGTATGTTGTGTGCGTGTGATGAGGGGCGAGGGCAGTGCCTGGGTGGTTCAGTTGGTTAAGTGTCTAACTCTTGATTTTGGCTCAGGTCATGATCTTGGGGTCAAGGGATCAGGCCCTGTGTTGGACTCTATGCTGAGTGTGGAGACTGCTTGGGGTTCTCTCTTTCCCTCTTCCTCTGCTCCATCCCTCTGCCTCTACTCTCTTTCTAAGAAAAATCAAGAAGTTAAAAATAAATAAAATGAGTGAGATTAAATTATTACTAAGGTATTATCTGTATAAGTTTATAATTCAAAGTGTACCACCAGGGGGTGACTTGCTGTGACTCAGGAAGGGGAATACGAGGATCCACACTAATCTCTGTATCTAGAGATCCATAAAGATAATAATAATCAGTAATCTAATAAATATTAACTACTCTGCCACATTAGTGGTAGCAGCTCTAGGACTTAAAAATAGGAAGAGTTCAGGGACAGCAGGTTTGCCTTGCTACGGTGCACAGTAAGCCAACTGTCTTCACTTATATCCCTGCATCTAGTCCTCCATGATATGTATGAGATCTACCAGTCACCCCCTCCCACTGCTATGATCCATTAAGGTCCTCAGGAAAAAGCATGAAGGCTGGACACAAACATGGTCCACTCATACAACCCACCTAAGTGAAACAGAGGTAAGAGATCACAGAGAGCATGTATCCTGGATGGGGAAGTCACTACTCAGCTCTGGCTAATATCCTCCCACCCATTTTTTCAAAAAGAGCCAGAAATATGGATTTTTTGGTGCTATGTGAAATATACTGATCAACTAGGTGGTTCAAATACTGACCAACTAACTATATGAATATGACAAAACATGTTTGTGTTCACATGTGGCCCAAGGAACATCAGTCTGCTTTAGAATTTGCTGATAAAAAAGAAAAGTCAGGAGGCTGGAGGAGTGCTTGTCTTAGAAATATGAAAGGGCTCATTACTGAATTAGACAAAGAAAAGGTACTGAGAAAGACCTTATTCAATTCATATTTATATGAAGTCCATCAAGTAACCCATAAGCTCTTACACATCTAACTCCTATAAGGCTTATGATTTAAAAAATTTTTTTTAAGTAATCTCTACCCTCAACATGGGCCTCGATCCATTCCAAGAGTGAGAGCCAGATGCTCTACTGCCTGAGCCAACCAGGTGCTCCCCATAATCCTTCTCTATTTTTTGTTACCACTTATCTGCTTCCTGCAGCCAACAGCAAGAAACCCCTTACAACAAAGGTGAGTGTGCTGGGTTCAGGGACAGAAAAAATGAGGAGAATTGTCAAAAATTAAAACTGAGTTCTATTTCTCAATAGACTCTGGGGAAAAGAATAATTCCTGCAATAAAAACTGATTAAGGCAACTGCCCAAGAGTGGAGGTTAACAGGCCAAACTCCAGGGTCTTTGTAAACAGTTAGGTGGGAGAGATATCAAGGGGAAGACGAAAACTGCAGCTTCAACATGATCCCTGTGGGAGCACACAGGTATGAATAAGGAAGAGGAAGAAAGAATGGTCAAAGTATGAACAGAGACAGAACAGAACATGCTTTGGGCTTCCACTCTATCTGTGACCCTATGAGATGCAGGAGGTGCAAGGAACGTTAAGTCATTCTGGCAGGAGGTGAGCAGGAGCTAGTGGTTTTGAATGGCTGGGAAATCACCTTCCTGGCAGAGAGTGGCCTGTTTAAAAGCAAAGTGGATCTGAAATCTGTGCTCTTTCTACTGAGCTTCTTATCATTCCCATCTGATAGGGAGGTGACGCTAAGCTCAGAGAGGCTACCTGGTTAGCTTCACGTCACACACCTAATTATTGACAAAGCTGAGAGTAAAACCCAAACCTCCTGATTCCCAGTATGGCATTTTTTTTTCTCCCATACCACAACTACGGTAGACAAATGGATGCAGACCAGAGAAAACAACAAAATGGAAATTAGAGAAAAAATGTAAAGCAAGTAGTCAGGGGGAGTTCTTGAAACTTAAAAAATAAAAGTGGGGAACTCTTCTTGTGTGAGCTGAAGATTGGCAATTTGCCACACAGAAGCCCCGCCTGGTTTCCAAAAAGAGGAGGGCACACCACACCTCTACCGACTCCCAGCACCCATCCACTCCAATTCTGTCCTCCAGCAGGGTGCCCTAAGGAATTTTTTTTTCCCCTGTGACTTCCACAGAGGCTGAATCATGGCTGCTTGAAAAGCTCAAACAGGACAGCTGGCCTCGGAATAATAAAACAGCACCAGACCAAGTCCCCTGAGCCCTGGGCACTGCCTCTGCGAACACGACTTATCTACAAAATCCTGTATTGTGTAAGCAAATCTTTTGAAAAGCAGCATCTGGAGCTTTGAAGATGTGGACACAATTGATCTGAGCATGTGACACCTGTCTTTAGAGAAAAGCAATTATTTAGCCCATAAGGCCAAACCTGTTTTCATAAACTGTTGGCTGTAAATATTTTTAAAATTTTGCTTTGTCAAAGATCTGTATAAATGGCTTAAATGTGAAGTCAGGAAAACCAAGAACGCAAAACGGTATTCTGCTAACGAACGGAATTTGCTGCCCTTTGCAATTCTACAGCTGATCCCCCTGCAGATTTCATTCTTTATGACAGAATATGGAAATTTTGACATCATAAACATATGAATCTTATAAATCTGGTATTCACATTTCTTAAAAGGAATGATCAGTCACAACATGTTCTTTCTGTAATTCAAAGGTCTTATCAGCAGGGAACTTTTTGGTCTTTTTAAGAGTGTGTGCAATAATAACAGCTCAAGCTCTCTAACCTGTTTCAAATCCAACCCTTCAAACTCCTCTAACCATAATGCTAAAACATCTTTGTCTGTAAGCCACTACAACATTTGAAATTTGTAAGGTGTTTACTCATTCCCCTCAGTAATCCTAGGATAGTCATAGTTTCCCTAACCCTGACTAGAAGGTCCTTTTGAAGAATATTATAATATTCTGGCAAATATATTATAATTATTTGCCAATGTGCCTTAGAGAAAATCAGAGTTTGTTCTTTTGACCCCATGAAAAAGGCTCCATGGAAGGCAAAAAGCACATGGCTTACATCTATATAAAATGCTGTCCTGGTGCAAGTAGGATCCTAAATCTCATGCTCCATGTAGAGAATAAGTTTTCTATAGCTGATTTAACTTCATACATGTCTAATACTAGAAAAAGAAATCCAGGGGCACCTGGGTGGCTCAGTTCGTTAAGCATCTGACTCTTGATTTCGGCTCAGGTCATAATCTCAGGGTTGTTAAATGGAGCTCCAAGTCAGGCTCCATGCTCAGCAGGGAGTCGCCTGAGATTCTCTCTCTCCTTCTCCCTCCGCCCCTCCGTGACCATCCCCATACCTGTGCTCACTCTCTCTTTCTCCAATAAATAAATCTTAAAAAAAAAAAAAAGAAAAGAAAAGAAAAAGAAATCCATGACCAGGTAGTTTCACTGTATTCATGCTACTTAAATAAGGATTATACCAGGAGGCCAGGAGAAAAATAAATCACCAAAAAGCAACTGCTAAAGAGGAAATGTTAGCCTTAAAAGGTACAGTTTTAGCTACTGTCTTGTGGGGGAAGGCAATGAAGGCAATGAGAAATTCAAAAGACAATGAAGGAGATGGCATTTAGTCTCCAGAGGCTTTATAAAACACTGACTAGGTATGTGTGCATGTCTGTCTCTCTCTCTCTCTCTCTCTCTCTCTCTCCCCTCTTCTTTCTTTCTTATAAAGACAAAGCCCTAAGTGATCCCATGACATTCAGGCATTAGAGTAAAGCAAGTGTTGATGAAATGTTTCAGAGCCTATTACAGGCGGTGGTTGCACAGCACAGTGAATGTACTCACTGTCACTGACTAGTACACTTTAAAATGGTTCATTTTATGTTGTGTGAACTGCATCTTGATAAAAAAAAATAAAGTAAACCAACAGTATTCTGCGTAAGATGAATGAGAAACTCTCCACTTCCTTCTGCTTTCTTTGACAAAGGCAACATTTAACACTTCGGAAATGCACTATCAAAAAAATCCTTAGATGAGATGAGTTCCAGGGATTAATTCAGTGGGTGCAAAAGTTCATCAAGAGCAGTTCTGCAATGTTTTTTTTGTTGTTGTTGTTTCATTTTATTTTTTCCACCCCACTTAAGTAAGCTCTAAGCAGTCATCACTAAGTTTTCAGTTTCTTTCGTTCCTTTCTATATCCCTCCTCCCCGACTTCTCTTTAATAGGTGCTGAGATTGCCAAGATGAGTAATGCACCTTACCTTTCCTCAAGGAGTTCACAGTCTGCATTCAATTCCAAAAACTCTCCCAGCTGCTTCCATTCCAGCTCTGGTCCTGGCCATCTCCAAATCTTTCAAGAGTGCACTTGACTTGGACTGCCCCAGCCTTCCCAACTAAGCGTTCCCATACCATGTTCAACTATTTGTGTTCTCTCTGTGCTCCTTTCTCTTCCTTTTCCCCTCAGGACCAAAGAGAGATTTTCAAAATGCTAAACACAAATGGCACTTTATTGATTTTCAGATGCTATATAAATAGAGCTATCAGGATTCATTTGAAACTTTAAAGTAGGCCCTGGAGAGGCTGTGAAACTGGGACTGGCTCTAGGAATCACATACTTAATTGAGGATCATTTCAAAGATCTCCTTTCTCTTCTTCCCCCCTCAGTTCTCATTTAGCTGCCTGGGCCTCCTACAGCCTTTCTCACAAGGCCAAGGCTCTCCAAGTTCACTGCCTCTGGCTGCACATGAGTCCTTTCTTTGGAAACAGCTTTGTTTTCATCGCGCTTCCCTTTCGCATCCTCTCACAACTGAATTCCTTTTCCTTCAACGTTCGTTTTTGTTTTCACTGTAGTCACATTGTTATCCTTAGGAAAACATGCTAGCTTTCACCCTGAAAGGAAGAGGCCCCATCAGGCCTGGTGCTCACATATGCCTGTGATGGGCTGGAACGGTGACAAACTCAGACAGTGACGCAGGCAAAGTGAAATGAGAGAGAAAACCGGTAGGCAAAGCCACGCTGGCTTCTGCAGAGAGGAAAAACGTAATGTTTGCCAAGTGGAAAAAGGATCAATTTAGAAAGGAGAGAAAAATCATTTTCAAGCTTTGGAGAATCCCCTAAAGTGGAGAAAAATAAAAACAACTCAAAGCAATCTCTGGTTACATACAGCCTACTTCTGACCCAGATTTTGTTCTGAGGTCACTCAAAATGTGAAACAGAAGTCATAATGTTTAAATTAAATAGTTCGTTTGTGGATGGAAGCAGCTACGGGTTGTCACCCAGCCAATGTGTCAGTGGCACAGCTGGTAATTTCACCATGCAGCTGGGAGAGGCAGCCTGTCAGTCAGAAGAAACCAGATATGTGGGAGGATTTTCACATAGAATCGCTTCTCATAGTGGACTCTAACCATCATCCGACTTGCTAAATGCACGTATAATAGAATTGGTTTTTCTATATCTTCATGAAAGTTACTAAGTTTACAGTGCATGTACCCAGGAGAAATACAAGCTGGGTCAAAGGAACACTGCCATCATTTTACTGTGTTACAGGGGACTGGTTAGCAGAGGTATAGGAATTGAACAAATTTAAACAAATGTCTCACAAGTATGATTTCATTAATCCTGAAAAACATAAAGCGGGAGATAATTGCAGTCTAATCATTTCTTATTTGACTTGGCTGGAAAAATCTTATTCTCACTTAACTCCATTTACAGATAGGCATCTTGGGTCAGCTGACTTTTTCTTTGTCCAGCTACGTTTCCTTTGAACATGTTATAAAGGTTTTTGATTACCAAAAAATATAATACCAGATGAAGTTCATTATACAAAGAGGATCAAACTAACAGCAATTCAGGGAAAAAAGAAAGTTCCTGTAAGGATTCTGGCAAGTCAACAAGAAGTTAATTGGCTTCTTAATGTTTCAAACACATGTCAATCAATAGGCCAATAAAAATTTTATATGCTATGCAAACAGTGGTAATCCCAGTGCCGCCCAGTTTGTGGCTCACCATAGAAAATATCTAATGAAAAAAAAATCACAGTATCCCACTTAAGGACAATAATCCACTCTCTATGTCATCAATTTGCTATTGAACTTAGACATTTCACAGCTCAAACTGGGTATGGAACATAGGAAAAAATGACTAAGAAAAATAATGGTCTTCTTTCATACAAAGCATGAGTGTACATGTAATAAATACATCTAAATTTGTCATGGCGAATTAAACCAGCTTCAGCTTCAGGCAAAGAGGCAGAGTATTAGGCTGAAATGATCCATTTCTTTCCAATTTGTTATACATGTAGAATCTGAAATTTATTTTTTACTTGATTAAAAATTAAATTAGGTTTCATTTTTGCATGCAGAGCTCTTTGCCTGAATATTTCATTTAACAACAGCCAGGTTGGAATGAAGCCAGTAATCAAACACAGTGGACTCGCGAAACCCTTCTTCTGGTCTTTCAGACGCTCAATAAAGCCTGAGAAGAGTAGCAGTTTAGGGAGTGGGCGTCTTTGTTTTTGTGATGACTCACACCATCCAGTATTCATTCATTTATTTTTAAGTCATTCCGCAAATATGTGGAAGGCACTTTTCTAGGAAGGGACCATGGGAAAAACAAAAATACACAGCCCTTCCCCTCGAGAACTGTACAGATCTTTTCCCCCAACACAGGCAGTTCTCTGACTGTAGCTTAATGACTACTAATCTCTCAAATTCAACTTTCTCTTCTCCTCCTTGAAACACACTAATTTCTCCTCAGGAGTATATTTTCAAGACAGTACCAGATCAGTCTACTCACTAAAAGACTGACTTAAAGACTCCTATCTTTAGGAGAAACTAAAGAAGATACAACAGTGAAGAAATTTTGGGGTTTCAAGATGCAAACAGGGAACTACAAAGAGTATTTAAAATTCATATTACTGAGAGATCAACGTGTCTATTACATTAGGGGGAAAAGGGCAGACAACAGATTATGAAGGGCCAAGATCAATGGGCCTAGTTAGCCGTGGTTTTAGAAGGGCTAACAAAGTGTTCCATGTCTCTTGTGGCTATCAGTAGACATATTAAATAGAAAATCAGTGAAGATACAGAAGAACTCCACAACATAGTCCACCAGCTAACATATAACAGACAATTCCAGAATATTCCACACAAGAGTAGGATATACATTCTTTTCAAGCACCCATGGAGTATTCACCAAGACAGACAGTATCCTGGATCATAAAACAAACATGAAATATTTAAAAACAGAGCAGGGTTTCCTGACCACAATGGGATCAAACTAGAAATCAATAACAGAAGGATAATAGGAAAACAATAACAACAACAACAACCTCCAAGTACTTAGAAATTAAGCAAAGCACTCTAAATCCATGGGTCAAAGAAGACTCAAAGGAAATAAAAAGAAAGTTGGAACTAAATAAAATGAAAATGCAACATATCCACATTTGTAGGATGAAGCTAAAACAGTGCTGAAAGAGAAATTTGTAGCACTAAATCCTTATATTAGAGAAGAGGAAATTTCTTAAATCAATATCTAGGCCCTTACCTTTAGAAACCAAAAGAGCAAAATGAACTCAAAGCAACCAGAAGAAAGGAAACAATAAAGAGCAGAAAAAAATGAGTGAAAAAAAGAGCTGACTCTTCAAATAGATCAACAAAATCAATGAATCTCTAGCAAGAATGACAAATGTAAAAAGAGAAGAGAAGACAGATTTTGCCAATATCAAGAAAGAAACAGAGGATGTAATTACAGATCCTAAAGCTGGTAAAAAAAAAAAAAAGCAATAAGGGAATACCATAAACAACTCTATGCTCGTAATAATTTAGATGAAATGGACTAATTCCTTGAAAATCACAAACTACCAAAATTCACCCAACATGAGACAGATTATCTGAATAATCTTATAACTATTAAAGAAATGTAATCCACAACAAGCTTCTGAAAAAGAAATCTTCAGGGCCAGAAATCTTCTATTCCCAGTTAGGGGAGTTTTACCAAACATTTAAAAGAAAATTAATATCAATTCTAAACAATATATCAGAAAACAAAGAGGGTGAAACACTTCTCAATCATTTTATAAGGCTACTATTATCTCAAGACCAAAATCGGACAAAAAGAGTCCCAAGCAGAAAGCTAAAGACCAATACCACTCACGACTATCATCATTAAAATTCTCAACAAATTACTGGTAAGTCAAATCCAGATATATATATGTATATGTATATATATATATATATATATATATATATATAAAATAAAAGAATTATACCATGATCAGGTGAGATTTAATCCCAAGAATACAAGTGTGTTTCAATATTTGAAAATCAAGGTAATGCACAATATTAATAGGTTAAAGAAAAATCACATATCATGTATTAGTTGATGCAAAAAAACCTGACAAAATTTATTTTGTCCAGCTACGTTTCCTTTGAACATGTTATAGAGGTTTTTGATTACCAAAAAATATGATAAGAGATGAAGTTCTTATACAAGAGAATCAAGTAACAGCAATTCAGGGAAAAAAGAAAGTTCCTGGCAAGTCAATATCACTAATGACATTAATTTTTTCATTTGCAGCAAATTAGGAACAGAGGTTGTGATGGTTAATACTATGTGTCAAGTTGACTGGGCAATGGGGTCAAATATTCTGGGTATGTCTGTGAGGGTATTCTGGGGGTGAAATGAGTGTTTGAATTGGTAGGCTGAGTAAAACAGATTGCTCTCTCAACTAATGTGGATTGTCCTTATCCACTTAATTGAAGACCTGAATAGAACAAAGAGGCTGAATAAAATCCTGCACCACTTTCTGGTTCAGTTTTTCTGGAGAACCCTAACTAACAGCAAAGGGAAACTTTCTCAACTTGACAAAGAACATCTATAAAAACCCACAGTTGACATCATCCTTAGTGGTGAAAGAGTGAATGCATTTCTCCTAAAACCTGGAACAAGACAAAGATGCCTGCTCTCACCACTCTTATTGAATATAATATTAGAAGTCCTAGCCAGTGCGATAAGGCAAGAAAATGAAATAAATGATATAATGGTTGGAAGGGAAAAATTTTCCCTATATGCAGAATATGAGATTGTCTAGAATATCCCAGGATATATATTTTAAAAATTCTTAGGATTTAATATATGAGTTAGGCAAGATCACAAGATATGAGATTAAAAAAACAAAGATCAGGGATCCCTGGGTGGCGCAGCGGTTTGGCGCCTGCCTTTGGCTCGGGGCGCAATCCTGGAGACCCGGGATCGAATCCCACATCGGGCTCCCGGTGTATGGAGCCTGCTTCTCCCTCTGCCTGTGTCTCTGCCTCTCTCTCTCTCTCTCTGTGTGACTATCATAAATAAATAAAATTAAAAAAAAACAAAGATCAACTGTATTTCTAGATGTTAGCAACAGACATGTAGAAGTAGAAACCAAAACTAAAAACATAATACTATTTATAATTTACAATCATTCCAAATAAGTAAAATGCCAAGATATCAATTAAAAAATATGTATGTGGTCTATATACAGAAAATTACATAATGATGATGAAAGAAAGAAAAGAAGACCTAAATTAAAAGTACAGGTAGGGCAGCCCCAGTGGCTCAGCCATTTAGCGCCACCTTCAGCCCAGGGCATGATCCTAGAGACCCGGGATCGAGTCCATGTCAGGCTCCCTGCATGGAGCCTGCTTCTCCCTGTCTGTGTCTCTGCCTCTCTCTCTCTCTCTCACTGTGTGCCTATCATAAATAAATAAAAATTAAAAAAATGTACAGACATACCATGGCTATGGACTGCAAGACTCAACAGAGAGGTCAATTTCCCCAAAAGTGATGTATACATATATTGTAATTCTTCTCAAAATCCCAGCAAAATTTTGTTGTATTTATATAAACAAGCTTATTCCAAAATTTACACAGAAAGGCAGAGGAACTAGAAGAGCTAAAATAATTTTAAAAAAGAATAGAGTGGAAGAAATAACTTGATTTGAAGTTAAGACTTACTATATACAGCTATATCATTCATAACAGTGTTGTACTGGCAGAGGGACATAGAGATCAATGAAATGGAGAGTCCAGGAATAGATAAACACAAACACACCACACTAATTCTTAAAAAAAATTTCCAACTGATTTTTGACAAAGAGGCAAAAGCAATTCCATGGAGGAAGGAAAGTTGTTTTTTTGTTTCGTTTTTGTTTTTTAAAACAGATCATGTTGGACATCTATTGGCAAAATGAGCCTTCATCTAAATCTTATATTTTATTCAAAAACTGATTCAAAGTTATCTATGGATTCAAAAGTAAAACATAAGACTATATAGCTCTTAGGGAAAAAATGAGGAAAGCTTTGGAATCTAGGGGTAGGCACAATCTAGAATGCTTCACTTGAGTTCTTAGATGTGACAACCAAAATTTAAAAAAAATTGACAAATTAGATTTCATCAAAATAAAACTTTTGCTCTGTGAAAGTCCCTGTTAGGAAGATGAAAAGAGAAACTATGACTTGGCAGAAAATATTTATAAACCACAATATAGCACAAAGCCTTATATCTAGAATATAGACAAGAACTCTTAAAACTCAAAAGTAAAACAACTCAGTTTGAAACTGTGCAAAAAGACTTGAACAGACCTCTCAATGAAGAAGGCATGTTAATGACAAGCACATGAAGATATTCAAATTCATTAGCAAATAGGGAAATACAAATTAAAACCACAATGGTGTGTCACTGCACACATAAGAAGTAATGATAATATCAAGAAATCTAGAAAAAAAAAGAAATCTAGAGAGAAGGTAGAGAAACTGGATCTCTTGTACACTGCTAGTGAGATGTAAAATGGTATAGTCACTATGGAAAATAGTCTGGCAGTTTCTTACAAAATTTAATTTGAACTTTCTATCAGACTCAACAATCTCATTTGTGGGCATTTACCTACAGAAATGAAAACTTAATCATTATACAAAAACCTGTACGTAAATGTTCATAGTAGTTTTACTTACAGCAGCAACTGAAAACAATTCAAATGTCCTTCAATGCATGAATGGCTAAGCAAACTGTGCATCTGTACAATGGAATTCTATTCACCAATAAAAAGGAATTACTGATACATGCAAAAAAAAATCTCAAGAACATTATAGTTGGCAAAAAATGTCAACCTCAAAAGGTTTCACACTGTTTAATTCTATTTATAGAACATTTTTGAAATGACAAATTGTATAGCTGGAAAGCAGATCAGTGGCTGCCAAGAGACAGGGATGAGGGAAATACAGGGGACTTCCTCTGCAGTGACGAAACAGTTTTATATCTTGATTTTGGTGGTAGTTACACAAATAAATACATGAATAAGGTAGCACAGAACTATACATACACACACATACAACCACATGTGAATGTATATAAAAAACAGGGAAAAGTGAGTATAGTCTGGTTGTTAACAGTATTGTACTAATAATACACATTTTCTGGCTTTGACATTGTACTAGTTATAGTTGTCTCCATTAGGGGAAGCTGGGTGAGGAGTACATGAAACTCTATGTATTATTTCTGCACCTTCTTGGGATCTATAATTATTTCAAAATGTTAAAAAAGCTTAAAAAATGTGTTCAAATATTTTTTAAAAAGAATCTCAAGTAGCAAAACAAGCTATAGCTACAGAGATGGAAGAAAAATTTCTGATCTAAATAGGTTTTTTCCAATAGAATTACTCTCTATTTCATGTCTACCTGTGGGTTTTTTTTTTGTTGTTGTTGTTGTTTTTTACTATTTTTCTTGCAGCTAACTAAATAAAAACTTCTCAAAGACACAGGCTATATTGCCTTAACCCCCTTCAGTGCCTACTGCAATACAGATGTTTAAAAAAAGACTAGTTAAGTTCTGAATTGAGCAAGTTAGCTAATTCTCACAAAATCTGATACATTTCTAAAGAGAGCCAGAGTTAAGCTACACTGATTAGCTCTGTGACTTTGGTTACTTAGACCGCGCTGGACTTTGGGCTCCTCATCTATGGTATGAAGATAAAGAATACTATGTCAGGAGACTGTTAGGAAAATTAAATGAGTTAGTTAATGTATGTAAAGTACTCAGGAGAGTGCCACACAGATCAGAATAGTTCGGTAATTTTTTCAGTTTGGGGCTTGAACTAATGACCCTGAGATCAAGATCTGAGCTGAGATCAAGAGTCGGATGTTAAACTATGCCACCCAGGCATTGCTCAATAATTATTTTTTCTAAAAGATTTTAAAAATATGACTTTTAGGTGGATCCATTCTCATAAATCTACATGATAATAAAATGGTGAAGTGGTTATTTCCTTTAACTACTGAAATTTCAATGAAAAATGCCTGTTTATGGGGATTTTAGAGAAAAAAGCCAACTATGCCATCTTAACAGTACCTATGATATTTAGTTTTGTAAAAATAACTACTTATTACTTGTACTGAGTTCTTAAGGTCTAGGTCCTACTGATTTCTAATAACAATGAAATGTTATATGTAAAATGCCAATTAATAAAGGTGTAGTCAAAGGTTTCAAATTTATGTACAGTATGTGACTTTTACTCAGCTGACTTATTACTTTTGCTCTTCTTAAAATGACCTTTTTCTATTCTCTCTTCTATCCACCTTTGCTTAAATGTCATCTCTACTCTGAAGCCTTACCTCACTCCCCAGAGAGGATTATCACACTGTAACCATCCAGCTATAGGCAAGACTTCTGCCTACTGTGCTTACTTTTATATCTCTCACACAGAGTATAAATCCTGGCACAGAGTAGGACCTCAACAAATATTTGGGAATGAACCAAACATTGGCATCCTCTTCTGATACTTCTATGGCAATTTGGACTTGCTACTACTAAGGAACTTGGCATACTGAATTACAATTACTTTCCCATTTGTTTTCCACTAGAGTATAAGCTCTCTGAGGGCAAGGCCCATGTCTCACATATGTTTGCATCCTGAGTAACCAGCACAGTGACTGGAACATTTATCTAAGTAAGATATGTGCTGAGTGGCTACCCTGGGCCAGGCACCATTCCCTAACAGTGAACAAGGCAGGCACGGTTTCTTATGGAATGATGATAAACAAATACATAAAAAAGATAACTTTTATTGGGATTAGTACTTTGAAGAAAATAAAGCAGGGTAGAGGATGAGGACATTAGCCGAACTGCTAGCAATCAGGTCTTTGTAAGGAGGTAACACTTGGGCTCAAAGAACAAAAGGGATCTGGTTATGTTTAGATCAGGAGTAAAGAGTCCCAAGCACAGAAAAGCAAGTACAAAGGCTCTGAGATATGAATCAGCTGGGTTTGTTTAAAAAAAAAAAAAAGAAGGCAGGTGTGGCTGGCACATAGTGAACAAGGGGATGAGAGGAGGAGAAGAGGTCAAAGAAGGAGGTCAAGGCTAGATAGAGCACACAGGCTCCACTAAGTTTGGACTCTACTCTAACAGCATAGAAAACCACTGGAGGATTTTTGAGTATAAAGTAACAGAATCTAATTTACATTTAAAAAATTACATTGATTGTTAAGTGGTAAAGAAATTGCAGGTGGACATGAACTTCCTTCCATACGCAGATACACAGACAGGCTGGGAGACCAGGCAATAGAGGGGCCGGGCGTCATGGTGGCAGTGAAAATGGACAGAAATAAACAGACAGGTGATAAATTTTAAAGACATGGCTGGCAGGGCTTGCTATTGAACACAGGAAGTAGGGTGTGGGAAAGAGGAATCAAAGATATCTCCTGGGGATTTCACTGAGCAAATTTGCTAAAATTGGGAAAGAGTGTGAAATATCTACTATTTTGGACTAAGAAAGTTTCAGATGCCTATTAGATATCCAACTGGAAAAGTAGCACACAGCAGGCACTTGCTTTATACTTTGAAAAACTACCACTTTGAGGATAGATTCATCTACAAATCAAACATAATACAGCAGTCCAAATTTGCCTAACTGTATTTGCTGCTTCCAAGGTAATAGAGAAAAACAGAAAACAGTAAGTGACTAAAATGACCAGAGATCTCAGTTCATTTGATGAAGTGTTATTTTTGCTTCCTCTGATGCTTCTTGACCCAGATTTTTAATACAAAGGTCCCACGTTTTATGTCAGAAATTTTAGACAAATGCTGTCAATGCAATTCAAGTATTTGCTCCACTTCTTTAGGCCTTATAAACATTGCAGTGATTAGTGTCAAGAGCAGTAAGCAATGACTCATCAAATCACTTTTACTCAAAGATAGTGAGTGAAAGGCTATATACATAAGACTACTGGAAGCTAAATGTGCTGCTTTGGGCAATGATACACATTTTAATCCATTCTATCTTTTTTAAAATGAAAATTTATTGAGATACGATTTACATACAGTAAAGCTTACCCTTTTTTGGTGTACAGGTCTGAGTTTTAACAAATACAATCAACTAACCACCATCCCTACAATCAAGATACAGGACAGTTTTCACCCCAAAAATGTTCCTTTAAGTCCTTTTGTAGTTAGTCCCAGATGCTGGCAACTACTGCTCTGTTTTTGGTCCCATTATCTTCAAACTCAACAATAGTCTTATGAACTTATGACGGCTGTTCACAGATGCGTGGCAAAATCCTATTTCTTAAAAAATATGACCTGTGAAATATTAGAAGCACCTAAAAAGTATTTGATGATCTTATAAAAAAAGAAACCATCCTTTCAAATTATTGGTGGAGATTAGGCTGAGGTCTCCCAAAACAGTCAATTAAGGCATGAAACAGTCCATATCCTCACAATGGTTTAATATGTACATATTTCTCTAACAGGAAACTGGTAAATATGAATTTTAATTTCCCAAGTCAATCTCATTTGTAGAATTCTGTAATAATACTTCTTTAATAGTATTATTTCCCATTTCTAGTACCACTTTGTTTTAAAGATATTCTGACAAATATACATGACACATGCTATTATTCATTTATATCAGTGTTAAACCTCTATGAAAGCAGGTACTTGGGAGTTTTGGGGATTTATTTTCATTTTATACTACTACTTAGGGGGAGTGATATTTCATGTAACTTATTTTAAAAAGTAATGTATCAGGTGCCTGGGAGGCTCAGCGGTTGAGTGTCTGCCTTTGGATCAGGTCGTGATCCCGGGGTCCTAGAATCGAGTCCCACATTGGGCTCCCTGCATGGAGTCTGCTTCTCCCTCTGCTTGTCTCTGCCTCTCTCTCTCCGTATCTCTCATGAATGAATAAATAAAATCTTTAAATAAAAGAAAATAATGTATCAATTGATTCTTAATTGGTACGAATGAATGAATATAGCGTCCATGGTGTGAGCCAGAAGCAAAGTGGCACACAGTTCAGTGGTTAATGCCTTGAGCTTTGGAATCAGCAAGGCCTGGCTTATTTTATTTCAATTTATTTATTTATTTATTCATTTATTTATTTTTTATTCTTAGCTCCATTATTTCCTGGCTTGTTTATTTGTTTGTTTATTCCTAGCTCCATTATTTTTTGGTTGTGCAAACTCTGGGCAAGTAACCTCCCACCTCAGTGCCTCAGTTTCCTCACCCAGTAAATGTGAATCACAGCACTACCTATCTCATACAGCAGGGATGCAAGCACTCATACTCGTACTACATCTGGCACATCTAAGTGCTCAATGAACAGTACCCAATATACACTAGATGGAATTTCCACTTGAAAAACATTAAAATGTTCTATTATTCAGCACTCATTCTGGAACAAAAAGGAAAGTGCCTGTGTTTGTATTTTATTGATGGCAAAATGATGTAGAGACACAGCTGAGTGTGCAGCAGACTCAGGTGCACACAGTTTAATGCAGAGCAGAAAGGCACCTGGCCGTTCAGCTAACTCCAGTGATTTAAGGTCTGATGCTGCTATCTCTCTCAAGAGTGGGTTTTTCTTTCACTTTTTCCCCCCCTAAACAAGTAAAGAAGGAATAATGCTTTGTGATGGAAGTCATAAGAAAGCCAAGGAAGAATACAAGAAAGATCTGCATGTTATAGTAAAAAAGGTCTCTTAACTATTAACTTTTCTCTGTAAAGTGAAGGGGATTTCATTAAGTGCCAATTGATTTTGTGAAGCCAACTGTATCAGAGCAGCTGACTGGAAAATGCTCAGGTTTGAAATAATTTCTTTTAACTAACTCAGTTCCAAATGGAAATTGAGTATTTAATATCCCCCTACCCCTTTTCACTCTTACTCCTTTAGAAACATCATAATAGTTTTTTCCCCCTTTCACTTTTTATGAGCAAATTTATAGCACTCATAAAATTTTAGACTAAAGTTAGAAGGAAACTGAGAAGATATCTAGTACAATCCTTTAGTTTTAAGGTAAAGAATGAGGCCCAGAAGAGAACTGACTAAAATGAAATAAAAGCCAACGTGGGCCTGGGACCAAGTGTCCTAAAGCCCCACCGGTTACTCTTTCCACTACAAGGGTATCAAATACTTTGGTCAGGCAGTCACCAGAGCTCATCTGTCTGCAACACACATCATCCACCTCTGTCACTACTTCCTTCTGAGCCTTAACCCTTTAGAGTCCTAAACCACACTCAAGCTAGCTGTTGCCTGTCATGGTGGTCAGGCCTCTAGTGATGCAGTAAATATAAATCCCAAATTTCCTGCCTAAAATGTCAAGACCTTTTTTCTCTTTTCCACTGTCTTTTGAATTTTAGAAATAAATTTTTCTGGGCAATAATGATCTTTTAGGGAAATATCTAAATTCTACACACTAAAAATGTGGTGGGAGCTTATGAAATAAACTTTTTTGTCAAAAATTTAAAAATAAATATAAGTAAAATTAATCTGTGGTGACAGAAATCAGAAAGCGGCTGCTCAGGGATAGAGGCTGACTGGCAAGAAGCAGGAGAAAACTTTATAGAGTGATAGAATTGTTCTATCTTGACAGGAATATGGTCAAACTATCAAACACTTGAGATCTGTGTATCTCTTGGGGCGCCTGGTTGGCTCAATTGGGACAGCATGTGACTCTTGATCTCAGAGTTCAAGCCCCACATTGGATAGAGATAACTTAAATAAAACTCAGGAAAAAAAGATTTGTGCATCTCACTGTTTGTAAATTGTATCTTTTAAAAACAATCTAAACTACTCATGTAGAATAATTCAGATTCTAAAATTCTCATCTAAAGAAGGGATGTGAAGTGCAATCCAGCTGATGAAAGGCAATGACCAAACTCAGAGATCTTTCAAAATCAAGCAACACATTTCTGTTCAACTACTCATAAGAACACCATCTGCTGTGCCAGAACTCGTGTACGTGAAGAACAAGTAAAGAGTTTCCTTTCAGGCTATGCCAATTAATGGATTCTGCCTTAAAATAGGAATGAAAGTATTATTTAAGAACTGTGTACACTACTATGATAACATATCCATTGCTCTCCATTGTCTACGAAAATACATTTAGAGGGGATCCCGGGGTGGCTCAGCGGTTTAGCGCCGCCTTCAGGCCAAGGTGTGATCCTGGAATCCCTGGATCGGGATCAAGTCCCACCTTGGGCTCCCTGCAGGGAGCCTGCTTTTCCCTCTGCCTGTGTCTCTGCCTCTCTGTGTGTGTGTGTGTCTCTATGAATAATAAATAAATAAACCTTTAAAAATAAAATACATTTAGAATTGAATAACAGAACTTCATCCTGAAGACCATAGAGAACTTAAGATGATAAGGAAGGTAAGGTTGAACACAGTGTAATAATTATGTTTTTATAAAAATTCTGTTTTCTGTATTACTTTCCTATAAAAACTTGGATGTGTAGGACATTCATCCCAGTGCATACCATAACCTGGTAAGACAATCTTGACAAAAACAAAAAGTACTGAAAAGGAATAAAAAGTTGGCTCTCTTCTGGCTGATAAATGCATAATGTTGGCCTGGGAACCATAGGTGAAGAGGAAGACAAACTGGTTAAAGACACTGTCGTGTTAGGGCTTATCACCACAAGAGAAGGGGGAGGGAAGAGGGCAAATTTAGACTTCAAGTTATAGCTAGAAAGGGAAGATAAATATCTTACCTCGTTCAGCAGAGTGCATTCATGTGATCAATTTTTAACATAAAAGGTCTACTGTAAAATCTGGCACCCTGATAAAAAGTAGCTTTTGAAGAAAACACTATGTCCTATTACTAATAAAGGATCGACAGGAGTGTGACTTTCCATCTCCTTAGTGATGGTAATACATACCAAATCTGGCTTCACTCTGTGAGTCAGGGGAAAGGAGAGCCACATGGAGTACAAGGTGGTGACCACTGTGGAGAGCCAGGACTGCCGAACCTCACGGCTTCTGGGAATGCGGTGAATATAGTACTCAGGAAACTAGAAGGAAATAGTAAAAATACAAATCAACCAGGCCACTGATACCCAAGATAAACACAGTAACAGTTAACACTTGTACACATAGGAAATGCTTTATTTAAAATTTTCATTCTAACTACTTTCAAATTAAGTTATAAAGCCTCTTTTATACTTGATATAACACATATTATTGGGTTAGGACAAAAAAGCTCCTAAATATGATTCTAAAATGTTAAAGTTGGTTTTGATGATAAGTTGGGGTAAATTTTCTAGAAAATATGTTTTAGGTAGAGAGGTTAACATGCTGACTGACAAACTGTCCTTACAAACCAATACATAAGACAAATAATCTAGTATCAAGATTAGCAAAGGAGATGGACAATCCCAAACAGAAGAATAACTAGATGTGAAAAGATAGTAATCAAACACAAAAGAAGGCAATATATCATTTTTCACTTGCCTGATTGTCAAAGGTTGTGGATACCCAATGTTGTTGAGGGTGTTGGGAAATAGACATTTACATTCCTTGGTACAACTTTGGGATACAGCTTTTGGGGAGGGCAATCTGAAAATATCTATCAGAATTTTAAGTGTGTCTACTTTTTTTTTTAAAGATTTTATTTATTTATTCATGAGAGACACAGAGAGAGCGAGAGGCAGAGACACAGGCAGAGGGAGAAGCAGGCTCCATGCAGGGAGCCTGATGCAGGACTCGATCCCAGGACTCCAGAATCATGCCCTGGGCCCAAGGCAGGCACTAAACTGCTGAGCCACCCAGGCATCCCCTAGTGTGTCTACTTTTGATCCACATTTCTGTTTCCAGAAATATATCCCACAGATTTATCTACATACTTATCCACTGTATGATGCTTTGTATTTGTAGGAACTGGAAACAGCCCAAATATCCTCTAGTAAGAAATGGATAAGACCACACAACAAAATATACGAAGATATACTAACAAATGACATAGATTTATATGAACTTAAATGGAAGATGTACCATGGTAAGTTGTTAAAGAGAATCTACAAGTTGCAGGACAGTATATTTAATATGATCTAGTCTGTATTAACAAATCACAACACATGTATGTTTGTATATACACATGTATACATATTAGTATCTACTTGGAGAAAATCTGGAACTATTCATCATAAATTGCAAAGAGGGTGAAATAACTGGATATTTTTATTTTCTAGGTCACATATATCTATGTTTGAAATTTGCAACAAGCACATATTATTACTTTCACAATAAGAGAAACCAACATTTCTTCACTGAATCAAAGTTCCTGGTATATTTGTTATCTTTTGCTGTAGAACAGATTACCCTCAAACCTGGCAGCTTGAAACGACAAATATTTTTTTGTTTATCAAGTTTCTGGGGATCAGGAATCCACGAGTAGGCTAGCAGGTTTGTTATGACTACAGTCCCTTTCAAAACTGAAGTCAAGTTTTTGGTTGGTGCTGGTTGGTGCTGGTTCATCTGGAGGTTTGAGTGGGGCTGGAGGATCCAATTCAAGGTGGCTCACTCACATGACTGGCAATTTAGTGCGAGTTTGTGGCAGAAGATCTTACTGCTTTGCTACATGGACTTTTCCATCGAGTTACTAGAGTATTCTCATTACATAGCAGCTAGTTTCCTTCCCCAAAGCAAGTGATCCAAGATAGGGAAAGGCAGAAACCATAATGTCTTGTATAACCTAACATCAGAAGCCACACTTTGTCACTTGTACAAAGTCCTACTGGTTACAAAGATAAATCATATTTATTATGGAAGGAACTACACAAGGGCTTGAATCACTGGGGGTTTCTTGGAGTTTGGCTACCACATAGGTTAAGTTGGACAGTAAAGGGCTAAATATTAATACACTCTTCTCATCCCCCTTATTGGTCTTGGAAGTACAATATACTTCTTGAGAAAAGAATAGAAAAGCCTTTTGCTAAACTAATGGAAGACCCATAATTACTGGTCCTAAGATTATGCATTTAGAAAAAGGTATGAAATTGTTTCTGGAGGCCTCTTTGAGGCTCCAGGAGGGCATGAGCATAGTTCTTACACACTCAACACAGAATGAATATGGACTGCATGTGTGACTACTGTGTCTCACATGTAACTGTAAAGGACTCTTTCCTCTTCCTTCCATGTTACACAAGTGGAGAAGGAGAGATCTGGGTTCAACATGTTATTCACTGTTTTTATTCATTCATCATTTATTAAATCAACATGGTATCTCCTTCCACAGGATTAAGGTACTAAATGTTTAACTGGAAAATAATACTGATTAGTTCCCAAGCTATATAGACCAAACAGGCAGGGAGCAGTAAATAAAGTGGGGACAACTCTGTAAGGAATTTTCTTTGAGGTCTGTGCTTTACCTGATTTGTGGAGATTATTAATCGAAAACACATAACTGGCAAACTAGTACTATGAGCCAAAATCCCTTATTAGAAAACTTTTGGGTCAGAAGTATTTTTAACAGGTAATACAGTACATATAGCCTATGTCCCCCTTTGAAGTTTGGTGAAGTAACCAAACATATTAATATTTCTGTAGCAAAACATGAATAGTCACACTAAGTAGGACAAAGACTATGAGACTAAGGCCAATTCAAATCAGATTTTACTGTCAAACTTGTGACAAACTTTGAATTTCTACCCCCTGGTTTTCAGAACTTTTTGGGGATTTGGATAAGGGACTATGGAACCTGTACTGCAAAATATATTTGAATCCAATAATATGTCAGTGTTATTATTATTATAGTAAAAATAACCCAGAAGGGTCTTATTATAAAATTTTTTTATGTTACTTCCCAATTTTGTGGCCTGACCTTAATATCTTTAAAATTTTCTTTAAAAAAGCATGGGTGTTTATCATGTTTCTTGAATCTCTCTCTCTCTCTCTTTTTTTCACAAAGATTTTATTTATTTTTTCATGAGATACACACACACACACACACACACACACACGGGCAGATAGAGAAGCAGGCTCCATGCAGGAAGCCCGATGTGGGACTTGATTCTCGGACTCCAGGATCACGCCCTGGGCCAAAGGCAGGTGGTTAACCACTGAGCCACCCAGGCATCTCTGTCCCTTGAATCTCTTAAAGTTGTTAGCACATAACTTTGTAAAGAGGCAATGCACAGTATTTCTGGATATTCTTAGTGTCCTGAGGGGCTGGAAGGCCATCAGTTTGACTTTGCCTCACGAAGCCCAACTCTTCAGATTCTATCTTCACTCCAGAGGGACAAACACACAGGCCTGGTAGGAGTTTTGCAAAAGTGTCTGGGTCTGAAGACAGTGGTGTCAGACCTGAACACAGAAGAACAGTCTACATCTCATCTCAGGTAGCAGCTTGAAGAAACAGAGAAAATAGATTTAGGAAGTCTCTTCCGTTCTCAGAAGACGAATGAAAACTAGTGGAGGGATGTTCTAGTATGGAGATAGAGGGACTTCCAAGATGGAAACTAGAAAAACTATCCTAGGAGTGAAAAACAAGGCTGGTGAGGAAAGAGGGATGGCCTCTGTTTTGACTTCTAGATAAACATGCAAGGAGCCCAACTCAGCCTCTGGATCAGAGGCTAGCAGAGGGCAATCAGTTCACTTGTGGCTGGAGCTAACTAGGACGATGACCACGTATCTCTGGTGACAACCACACAGTTTGCAGAGGACAGTCCCAATCTATACCTGGAGGCCCAGCATAATTATTAACAGTGCCCTTTCTGTTCTCAGAAGTGTCCCAGTGAAATGATAAACTATATAGTAACCTACAGGGCAAGACAATGAATAGGTTCTTCCAAGTCACAGGGAAAGAAATTTATTCAGAATAGCCTGGGGAACGTGATGGTAGAGTCTGCATTACCATCAAGGATGAAGAGTGTAAATGGTAGCTGGGAAGAAAGCCAAGCGGGAAGTTCTACCAGTGTATAAACAGGAAAAGAGTCAGGTGATGACGAGCTTGGGAAGTCAGAACCATGACCCCAACTGGCAGAGGACAGGAGAGTCTGTATGGTGCAGTGGTCCAGCCTACAGTTCTATACTGGAGAGGCCCTCTATCTCCAAGTCCTATCCAAATCTTCCCTACATTATTGCTATTTTTAAAAAAAGATGTTATTCATTTATTTGAGAGAGAGAGAGAGAATGAGGGAGTGTGCATAAGCATGGTGGGGAGGGGCAAGGGGAGAGAGAGAAGACACCCTGTGGAACAGGAGCCCAATGCTGGGCTCAATCCCAGGACCCTGAGATCATGACCTGAGCTGAAGTCAGATGCTTAACCAACTAAGCCACTCAGGTGCACCTACATTTTAATTTTTTGATGAGAAGTTCAGGTTAATTGTAAATCCTACCAAAAAGATTTCTCTCCAAATCCAAGTCTCTACCCACCCATTTCCCCCATTTTAGGTCTGGTTTCCTCAGAGGCACCTTGCTCAACTAACCTTTCTAAGATGTCTCCTGCCCCCACATGTACATATTAGCAGGCTTCCTTTGTGTTTTAAAATTACTCCACTCGCATATTATATACTTATTTACTATCTGTCTCCCTCATTAGAACATAATTTACCTAGGGAGGCCAGGAAATATAATCACTGCCACCTCAGTGCTTGTTAAGAGTACCTGGTTTACAGTTGATGCTATAATAAGTGTTTATTGAATGAGTGATTCAGTATGTTGTTTATTGTATGTGTAATATAAATTAATCCAGTCTTGTCACCTAGCTGAGATGCATTTACATGGAGAATATAAAAGGACAAAAAGAAGGGGATTCTCAGTGCACATTTAGGGTCTTACTTGCAGAGGCCACTCAATGGATTGAACTGAATGGAATTCACCCAAGCAAAGCAGGGGGTTGGGAGCTTATAAACAGCTAGGGCCAGGAGGGACCATGTTCTAAGAGCTTCGGGAAACAGGAGGGAGGGTAAAAAGGATCCAAAGACCAATGTCCCCTCCACTGATAATGTGTTCCAGGTAAATAGCCAAGACTTTTCTCTGTGAAAATGACCATTCAGGGGCCTCAAGAAGCCTCTCAGCCCTGTGGGTCCTCTTCCCAGAAAACAGATCCATGAGAGAGTAAGTGTCCCTGAGGCTTTGAGGTCTGAGCATAAAAGGCTTTCCCTCCCCCCCCCCTTTTTTTTTAATGCTAGAGCCTGCTAGATTTGAGTGAGCAGAGCATCCCATTCTGCACCTAAAACTGCTTGGAAAAGTCCTGTGTCCACAGTTTCTGTATTATACCTGTTATGCAGATGTGTAGTCAAGTGGATGGGAACCCAGCACCATCTTGATAAGAACAAGGCTCTCAGATTAGCTATGCTTGACACACAGAATTTGGTGTTGGGGTATCTGATGTCCTGTATTGTCTAAAGGAAACACTAAGGGCTAGGCCATGGCAAACTCTTGAGAGAGTTTTATTATTACTTTATATACCAAATAATCAAATATATAAAGATGTCAACAAGGACAAATTATAGATAACAAGCTTGTATTTTGATTTTAACAACAGTTTCTTTGAAGACAAAAGAATGGGACAGAGTTTCAGAGAGCTACAATTCAGGCCTGGCTATGACCTTTGGCCAGACATTCCTAGGGGGTGTGGCATCTGAGAAATCCAAATGAAGGCATCTTCACAGATATATTGTTTTTGCTAGTCTGTACCTTTGCCTTGAGGGAAATGTCCCTTGACCCTCTTTTATCTCCTACTAATGGGATGCAGGACAGAAAGGAAGCTTCATCCATCATGTTACCACCCCCACTCCTCATCCCCAGACCCAATATCTGGTTCAGGAGTGGCCTTACAACCCAAGCAGGGTCAGTCTTTCCTGGATTCTGGACCCAGGAAATGTTCTTTCTTTGAAAGACACTGTGGCTGTTAAACTGGCTCCGAATCCATTCCCCTGGCGCCAAGAATGCATACTTGTTTTAGTGTTCCTCTATTCACCAGGCTTTTCTATTACAACTCAAAAGTGAATGATCAAATCTCCCAAAGCATGCTATTCTGCATTCCCAAGCCAGAAATAGACAAATGAATAGTAGAATCTATCATTAAGTAGATTTCCTGGTTATATATGAAGGCCATGAAAATCTATGTTGGGGTTGACAGGGATGGAGGGTGGGAGGACCTGCTCCAGTGTTTCCTTCTTTCAAAACTTCTACACACATTCCTTATCTATCTACTTATTTCCTATGTCCCTGCTACTCCTGGTCCAAACTATCACTATCTCTTATCTTGACTACAACAGCCTCTTAACTCATCTCTGCTTCTTCTCTGGCTCCCCTATGCTTTATTCTCTACAGTTGCCAGAGATGCTAATGTATAGCAGATCTTCACTTTCATTCTCCTGCTTACAACTCTCAAAAGGCTTGTGATAAAATCCAAATTTCTAATCGTTCCTTGTTCACTCACCAGCCCCACCAGCTTGCTTTCTGCTGTGTGAATGCACGAAACTCATTCCTTCCTGAGGATCTTTTTGGTTCATTCTGAGCAGTCTGCTGCGCCCCTGAGATTGGCTCCACTCAGGTCTTACTTGAACATCACCTCCTCAGAGAAGAGGCAGCCTCCCCACTGGCCCCTCCCCCATACTCAGTCACCTTCCACCGCACTGTCTTATTTTACCATCGTCGCAGCAATTACTCATACTTCCAATTAACTTGTTCATTCCTGTGTTTGATTGTTGTCTGCCTCTCTGTTCAGAGCCAACCTCCGTGAAAGGAAAGGATTTCCTCTTGCTCATTGCTGTAATCCCAGTGTGCAGCATGGTGTTTCATACACCACAGATGCTCGGTCAGTACTTGCTGATTAGAGAACTGACCGTCACTGTAGTTTCTAGATGTCCAGACTGGGGTCTGTGTGGGAGAAGATGCTGACTCTTTACCTGATAGCATCTCAGGACTGCAAGTGACCCAACTACTACAACCTCCCCACTTCACAGATGAGAAATCTAAATTTTCCCAAGGTGAGAGAGCCAGCAAGTGGTAGAACAGGTCTTTCATGTGTCCTGAAATATGCTGCTGACCTCACCCTGTACCCCACTTCTGAGGAGCCTGCCTTCCCCAACATAATGAGCTGTACCAGCTTCCTATGGAGCTATGCTTCCTGCCTTCTGTTGCTTCTATATATAGCCAACTACCCATCCTGACCCATTTTCTTTTTCCTTCTCTGTTCTTCAACTCACCTAACCCCATGTATATCCACAGACCCTCAGAGCTTATCTCTTTCCCTGGCTCTGTGGGAGCTGAGCTCTCTGCCTCCTGCCTACTTTCTCTTTTGGATTCTGTTCTGCACTGTAGGTCTGGCACACCACCCCCACCTGCTACAGGTACCGATGTCTCCTTCCCCTGCTTCCAAGCCTTTCTGATTAAAAAAATAAATAAAAATGATAGGGCCTCAGAAAACTTCAGAGTTTTCTGCTGAGCCTTACCATGTTCTGTTGTTTTCCTATTGCACTTGCCTGTAGCCAATGAATTACATGCTCCTAGAAAGTATGTTTCAGCAGAGTGCTTTCTTTCTGTGCAGCTCCCATGTAAATCCTTCAGGATGTGCAGATCTTGCAACATGATCCAGTCTCTATCCCACGAATGGCAGTAATATAAAAGACAAAGTAGTAAGATCCTCGCTTTCCCTTATTCTCTCTCCACCATATCTTAGAAAAGGACATATATTAGTTAGTGAAACATCCTTTCCATCCATCCAAGTGTCCTAATTAAGAAAGGGCAGAGGCCATGTGTTATAGTACGGTGTATACCCACAGAGCCTCCCAGTGTTTTCCATGCGTGCTTGACTAAATGTATAGTGGCAAGATGGACAAGAAAGGGAGAATGCCTACGGAAAAAAAAAAAATAGGGAAATGGATTCTTTTTCAGGCTTCCAGTTTGTCTGAAATTATGTGAAACACGGAGTTAAATGCTAATGGTATATGACAACTTGTAACTTTCAAAGTATCTTCCAGAATTACATCACTGCTAAAACCCACAAACATATCTGGCTTTAGATCTGTGACAACCTAAATAGAAGTTTATAGTGATTTAGATGGAAATAATTCCACCAAGGAATCCAGATGGCATCATAAACCACAACAGAGCAGATTAAGTGGTCTATGAAGTCATTCTTTGCTGTTACCACACACTGAAGTGTACAATATGTTTATTATTTAATGAATGCCACACTATTGCAGAATCTTGGAAACAAGACAAAACTAAAATGGTAAAATTTCATTCAACCAAAAATGGTTTCAGCTTTCTTTCATAACTGTTTTTTCAATAATGCAAAGTATCATACATATATTAAAAAAATATGTTGGATGGTTCCATCATTCTGAAATCAAAATGACCATAATTTACTGCATGCACAAAAATGTTTTATGTTCATGTCCTTTAAGTACTTAGTAGTTGCTCATGTCATGGTAGCTGATGAGGAAATCCCATGATGGAGTGGAGGAGACAGGGGCTTCAGATTGGGTCTTGCTGATAACCGGCTCTGTCACCTTGGAGGAGTCAATCTCTCTGGACCTCAGTCTCTCACAAGGAGGCCTTCCAAGATCATGGGTCCTCAACTAGCCACCATGATTCTACTAGTGGTTCTCAAGTCTGACTTGTCAAAGACAAGCAAGGCTGCTGTTCTGGGCTTGCCCATGGCTTTCATCCACTCCTCGCTTTGAGAAGCCCTTCCCTACTTAGAAGTCTAGACTTCAGGGAAATAATAATAAAAAAAAAATTCATTTGTTATTAAAATAATTATGGGACTCTGGTCCCCCAAATTTCTAATGTCCTTTATAATGAATATTAATTGTCTTCTTCCCAACCTTGTATTGCCCCCTCCTTTTGTCAACAATAACCTTTGTCAACAATATCCAAGCTTTCTTTCGGGTAACTCACCTCTCTTACTTTCTCAGGCAGACAGTAGCATTTCAGCCCGTGTCTCCTTCACCACCAAACCTCTAATTCCAAGAGTAGGCCTGGAATGGCTTAAGTAAAATGAGAAAACTCTTATCCCCGGCCACAACGACTGGCTGAAAGATGGAATTATAACCCAACTGAGGACCATGAGACTGAAGACATTTGCTGAGGCTTCTGGGAAAAAGAAGCTTCATCTCTCTTGATCTCCTACATGTTACAAGAGACTTTCTTCTCTACACAGGCTAGTGCAAAGATAGGAAGCCAGGAGGTACTACTGGTTTTTGCCACCCTGAGGGGAGAGTATGGAGCTGACCTTGGCAGTACTGTGGGGAGGGAGGCCAACGGGAGCTGACACTGCAGAAGACAGAGCAGAGAGACACTATTGCTAGTGAAATCCTTGGGCAGCTCAACCAAGTCTCGCCCAGAAATACGACTGAGTTTTTCCCATTTTGTAAGTCAACAAATTCCCTTTATTATTCAAGCCAGTTTGGGGTTTAGTTTTATGTCACTTGCAATTGAAACACCCTTTCAGCTGCAAAATGGTATGAATTTGGGGTGCCTGGTTGGCTCAGGCAGTTAAACATCTGACTCTTGATCTCAGCTCGGGTCTAGATCTCAGGGTCATGAGTTCAAGCCCCACAATGGGCTCCAAGCTGGGCATGAAGCCTACTTAAAAAAACAAAAACAAAAACGATAGAAAATCTATCAGTACCATAGGTGAACACTGAATTTCAGAGTTGTATTTATTTATTTATATTTATTTATTGTGAGCAAAGATTCATTCATTCATTAAATACTCTAGAGCACCTACCAGGTGACAGGAACTGGGCTAGCAACACAAGGGTGGGTAAGACATTCATAAAGAATTCATTACAGTGTGGCAGAGCAACACAGAAAAACTAGTAATTGCAATCAAAGAGATTAATACAACAGGAGACATAATTATTAAAGGTAACGTTAGCACCAAGTAAGAAACAATGGACTATATTTTGATAAATGAAGTCAGGTTTTACGGAAGAGATACTTGATCTGACTTGGAAGGATATGAAATTTACCAGGCATAGCAGGATGGGGGGAAGGGGGAAGGGTCTTCCAGACTGAATGTTCAAAGCAGTGACACATGAAATAGCATGGAATATTTGGGGAACTATGTTTTTGTATACAGAAGCAAAGCAGAGAGCAGGGGAAATGGAGGTGGTGAGGCAGGGCCTTCAAAGCCATGCTGAGGAGCACGTACTCAAAGCTAAAGGCAATGAGGAGCCACTGCAGGCTGACAAAAAAGGAAGAGTAATGTGACAGGATCTGCATTCAGGAATTACCACTCTGGCAGTTAGGGAGAGAATGAACAGAAGCGGTGGGGCTCACCCAGACAAGGAAAATTCATTTAGCAGATCCCTGAAATATATCAGGAGAATGATGTCCAGGACCTAAAGGATGCTTGTGGCCTTGTGATGAAGGAATGGAGAGAGCAAATGGTGGGAAGGAGGGACTTTTGGAGGCTGGAGGATTTGGGGTGATTCTTAGGTTTTTAGGTGGGTTGAACGGTGAAAGGGGAAACAGATCAAGAGCACATCATTATTGATCAGAGTCTGCTTTTGATCATAATTTTATGAGTCAGTAAAACACTAACTATGAAGTATATCAATGTTAAGAGATGTTACAGGCAAGTTTTGGGTTGAAATGGGGCAGACAGGGGCTTGTACTTAACACCAGGGCAATGGGTGGACCTGGCAAGTGGGTAGATAGAGCAAGACAGCCTAGGAATCTAAGAAAAGGCAGTGTTCAGAAATGAAGATTCTAGGCAGGCACCAGTGGGTCCTAGAGTGGCATGGCCTGGAGCAGAGCTCCATTTGTCTTTGATAAGTCAGACTTGAGAGCTAGTTGTGGTGATCACAGTGGCTTTTTGAGGATCCCTTGAGATCTCAGCCAGGCCTCTGCTTCATAGAAAAAGAATGAGGTCCAGAGAGGCTAACTCGCCCAAGTGAGCAGAGCTGGTTATCAGCAGGACCCAATCATGCCCTATGACTTCTTCACCCATAGGTCAGTTCATGGCACTTCCTCATCAGCTGTTATGAATCGAGCATCTATCATGTCCTCGAAGGACAAGGGAACATCCCTCTGCACTCATCACTTTCACTTCCTTCCTATGCTCAGCTCTTTGGTCAATCCTGAAACTGCAAGTACAATGGTCAGCCTCACTACTTGTATGGCTTGGAATTATATTGTGCCTGCCATGATTCTAACTACCAGCTCCACAATTATTTCCTGGAGCCTAATGGTTTAAAGGGACCAAAGAACCTCTACCTTGGCAAAAGAAGGACAAAGGGAAAGTATGCTACTTGTATAAATGTTTACATTTAAATACTTGCTATTAGAATGTTTTTATTTTGCTTCAAAATGGAGAAATAGAAGCATCATATACTAAACTGCTACTGGCTCTGCATGTCGTAAGATTTTCATACAAATTTAACTGGCATAGGGAAACTGGACAGATTACCAGAAGGCTGACACAACTGCAGTATGTTATTCATACTTTCTTCAAGTCTTCCATCAATTCAGAATCTGATTCAGGAAGTTTAAGTTGATGTGCTTTTGTTGTAGAAAGGGAGGATGGGCTGATTAAGATTTAGGAAGGAATCTATGAGATTAAGCAATTTAAAATACTTCGGAACCATGAGTACATCTACCTGATACAGTGTTTTGAAAATAATCTTTTATTCACTGAGGTAGCCACATCAGGATCTCTATTTGCAATAGACTACAAACATTTCCTTATTCGTGTATTCACTTATTTAAAATGGCCTTCACCAAATTAAAGGTATTCTTTATCTATGCTTGTAATTGAATACAGCCAAGGTCCACCATAAAGAGGAAAAGTGCCTATATAGGTTAGTCACGCTCTAAAAATGTAAATCATGAGTCTAACCTAATTTACAAATGAAGTGAAACCCCACAATTGCAACTGTATAACTTCCAAACATTATTTCTCTTAGAATTGCTTAGGAATTATGAAAAAGAATTAGCAAATGCATTAGAGTTAGAAGTTTCTATAAGTGACAGCAGACTCAGTCTACTGTGTGAAGTTAGCACCCCACCTTGTGGAAAACAGCAGGTGCTGCTGAATGCAAGCAGGCCATGTTAACTTCAGAGGTCCTAACTGATCAGTCCTGTAACCACCAAACTGCCACTGATTTCTATGCATGTACGGAATAAGGGATACAAATGAAAAGATCTGTTTATTAAAGTCACAGAAAACTAACGTGCCTCCAAAAAGGTAAAGATACCTGTCCCAAAAGATTCATGCTTCTGATACCTATTTGGGTTTAGAAAATAAATGTTTTCATATCAATAGGTTAATATTTCCATTGGGCTTTTATCTCTTCTTAGTTTGTTTCTAAAACATAACTTTCATTGTTTTCTAATTGTAACCTTATAAAATATAGAAAAATGTCCAAAGACAAAAGCAAAAACCAACTATTACTCACAACTTAGAGAGGATCCCTCTACCCTCTGCATCATTTTTTTAAAAAAAATCCTGGGGATCCCTGGGTGGCGCAGCGGTTTGGCGCCTGCCTTTGGCCCAGGGCGCGATCCCGGAGACCCGGGATCGAATCCCACGTCGGGCTCCCGGTGCATGGAGCCTGCTTCTCCCTCTGCCTATGTCTCTGCCTCTCTCTCTCTCTCTCTCTCTCTGTGACTATCATAAATAAAAATTAAAAAAAATTAAAAAAAATCCTGGATCACTTAGATCCTTTCTGTAGCGGACATTCTAAGATGAGATCTCAAGTTTCTAAAATTGAAGTAATTTCTTATAATTTAACCAACTTCTTTCCCAATCTCCTGTCTTGGTTCAAAAATGCTCTACATTTGCCTGATTGTGCCCAACACTTTCCCCCACACCATCCTCCCCTCTTCATCTTCCTCTACCTTTCAGAGAAGCCACCTCCCCTCCATCCCAACACTCTAGCCCTGAGATCCCTCCTTCGCCTGCATTCAAAGCATTTATCTTTTTTTTTTTAATCAAAGCTCTCTCTACGTATATATTTATGTATGTACACACACACAGAGTTCTGAAGTTCCCTATGAAACTCTGGTCAAACAACTGTGGTAGTACTCACCATCACCACTACTTTTTTGCTCCATCCCTTCTGGAGTTCTCTCTCTGTTCCCTGGTGCCACTCCCAAACAGTTGCTCTCTAAGTCTCCTGTACATGGTGGTCTTGGGCTCCACTGTGACTCTTCTCTTTTTCTTTTTGGAAATTTTTGGCTATCCTCTGCATCACCTCTGTATCACAAGTTCTTTTTTTTTTTTAATTTTATTTTTTCATGAGAGTCAGAGAGAGAGAGAGAGAGGCAGAGACACAGGCAGAGAGAGAAGCAGGCTCCATGCAGGGAGCCCGATGTGGGACTTGATCCTGGGACTCCAGGATTAGGCCCTGGGCTGAAGGCGGCACTAAACCAGAGCCACCTGGGCTGCCCTGTATCACCAGTTCTGAAGTTGCATGATGATATATCTTGTGAGACTACAATTTAATTGGGCTGGGGACAGTCTTTTAGTTTGAAGATGTCCTTTCACTTATAGGAATTTTTCTTGGGTGATCTTTTTTTTTTTTTAAATTAAAGTTTTGCCCTGTGTTCTTGCTTTTTCTGGAGAGTAGTCCTCCAACATCCAGTTTATCTAATTTTTAAATCTTTTCTCTATTGGTTTTACCTTTTTGTTCCGCTTTATATCAGAATTCTTCAGGATGATCTTTGAATATTTTGATTTTTATTCCTACAATAAAAATGTTAATAGCCAAGGGTCTTTCTAGTTCTTTTTTTTTTAATTTTTTATTTATTTATTTATTTGTTTGTTTGTTTGTTTATTTATTTATTTATTTATGATAGTCACAGAGAGAGAGAGAGAGGCAGAGACACAGGCAGAGGGAGAAGCAGGCTCCATGCACCGGGAGCCCGACGTGGGATTCGATCCTGGGTCTCCAGGATCACGCCCTGGGCCAAAGGCAGGCGCCAAACTGCTGCGCCACCCAGGGATCCCTGGTCTTTCTAGTTCTAAGAGTTGGTTGGTTGTTTTTTTTTTTTTTTATGATATCATTCTTTAAAGATATAATGTCCTGATCCTGGGGTGCTCAAGTGCCTCAGGTAGTTAAGAGTCAGACTTTGGCTCAGGTCCTGATCTCAGGGTCTCAGTGTTGAGCCCTGCGTGGAGGCCCCAGTCTGCTTCTCCCTCCCCTACCCTGACCCCGCTTGTGTGTGCTCTCTCTCTCTTCCCAATAAATATCTAAAATCTTATAAAACCAAAGCTACAATGTACTTTCACTTCCCTGAAGAAACTGTTCCTTTAAGGTCTCCACCCCACCCCCTTTGATTTGCTCTTTCCTCTGATTACTTCTCAAAGTTCCTTCCCCAGTTAGTTTTGCTTTTCCTTATGCTTGAGGCTTCCCTCCAATGTCTGAATCTGTGGCTGCCAGTTCAAGCCAGTGACTCAAGAGGTGGATGGGTTTCTCCCCAGGGACATTCAGCAAGGTCTGGGGACAGTTCCGATGAGGGCTGGGGAAAGGAGGAGTGCTACTGGCATCTAGTGGTGGAGGCCCGGGATGCTGCTCAACAAGGGGACAGCCTCCCCACACAACTTCCCTGACCCCAAATGTCAATAGCACTGAGGCCGAGAAACCCTGGTTCCTATCAAGGAAGGAGGCATTAAAAGGCAGACTGGAAGCCCTGTGTCCTGGGTGGGGCTTGTTAAGGGGAGGATACAAGTGGTCCATTTGGCCATCTCACTGGGGGAAATCCCAAGTGTCAGAATCTCTATAGTTCTAGTCTCCTGAGCAAACCAGTTTCCCTGAAGCTAATCTTCAGTCTCCTGCCTGGGTGAAATAAATGTAGCATTCTGGGAACCGACTGGATATGAGACCTGAGTGATGTATATTGGGGGCACCAGGAGTAAGTATACACTCCCCTTAAGCCCACTGTTCACAGGGCACTGTCTTACCCCATCTACAATTTGGTTTGGTGTTCCACCTTTTTATTTAGTTCAACTCCTCCAGTAGTAAGTGATGGCTTTTCTGCCAGGATAGGGTAGACGGCCTGGGAGCCTAACTGGTCTGTAGGCAGGCTTCAACCAATTTGTACTCTAGGCTCCAGAGGCAGCACTGCCCAGTGACACTTTTATTAATTCTTAAGACTTCCAGTATTTGTGCTTATGCCTCTCCAACTGCACCCCACATTTTTAAAAAAAGATTTTTATTTATTTATTCATGAGGGACACGGGGGAGAGGCAGAGACACAGGCAGAGGGAGAAGCAGGCTCCTTGTGGGGGAACCCAATGTGGTACTCGATCCCAGAACCCCGGGATCACACCCTGGGCCAAAGGCAGACAGACGCTCAACTGCTGAGCCACAGGTATCAATTTCTTGAGGCAAAAGGGCACTTCCTTTCCTTATCTGTGTTCCTCATAAAACTTGGTCCAAATTTTGGACACAGAAATTAATCAAATATTCACTTTTGATTTTCAAGAAGGATTTCACTTTGGGGACAGCACAGCCTCCAGGAGTTGCTCTACCTATCTCAAACAAGAAGAGCTCATAAAACAGATGCTAGTATTGCAACCGCAGCAAGGTGCGTGGTGGACCAAATCCTTAGATAAAAATACTCTCCAACGTGGAAAGATTGCTCTAAAAGCCTTTTCAACTCAGGAGAGGAAAATCATCCTTAGCAAGGATATATGATGTTTCTAAAAAAGAAACGAGCCAGCCTCTCCTCATTTTCCCCAAGCCGGATTAGGCTGTAACACACCCTGGCAATCTCCGCCCTAGCGGCTCGCTCCGGGAGAGGGAATAGGGAGCTACGGCGCAGTGCGCTGCCACCCGGTGGACGCAGGGGGCAATGACAGCGACAGGGGCTCAGGATGCTGACACTAACCATGCCTGGCCAATGGAAAGCAAACATAGTATCGAATAAAGAAAGGTAAAAAAAAAAAAAAAAAAGGAAATCATTAGAATTCTGACTACTATTGCATTATAAATTTGGGAAAACTGAAAATCTTTTCTTTTTAAAAAGATTTTATTTTTAAGTAATCTCTACACCCAGCATGAGGCTCAAAACCCACATATATGGGTCCTATTTAATGTCTATGGACATGAATAGAGGGCACAGGAAGTTTTATTTAGTGACCAGAACAATTGTTTGGGATATCTATTATATGTCTCTACCCCACATGATATTTATACTCTTTGATATGTTTACTACATTTACTTTATTTATTTATTCATGAGACACACAGAAAGAGAGAGAGAGAGGGAGAGACAGGTAGAGGGAGAAGCAGGACCCATGCAGGGAGCCCGACGTGGGACTCGATTCCGGGTCTCCAGGATCAGGCCCCTAGGCTGAAGGCGGCGCTAAACCACTGAGCCACCCGGGCTGCCCAAGCCACCCAGACTACCCTACATTTACTTTAAAACAATAATTCAATTAACAATTTAGCCAAATGCTAAGTGGGAAAGGGTTGATATGCCATTTAATTTCACCATGCTACTTAATTTGGACTTTTTTGATTTTTGGTTTATTTATTCATGAGAGACAGAGAGAGGTAAAGACAGAGGCAGAGGGAGAAGCAGGCTCCACGCAGTGAGCCTGATGCAGGACTCAATCCCAGGACCCTGGAATCACAACCTGAGCCAAAGGAAGACGCTCAACCACTGAGCCACCCAGGTGCCCCACTTTTCTTGCTTTTTAACTTCTTTTCTAATCAAGATAAAACACACATAAGAGTATTTGTGTGCACAAAATGTTTACTGCAGTATTCAATGAAAAACTGAAAACCACAGCAGGGAAATGGTACATCGACACCATAAACTACTATGCAATCATTAAAAAGTGTAAGGTAGATCTATATGTACCAACATGGAAAGCTATCAAGCTATAGACTTACATGCAAAAATGCTGAAAATGATACAGGGTTTGATTTATAAACCAGCAACCCCCTGCCCCCATCCTGTGGTTTATGTGTTTATATATACACATATATACGTATGTAATTTATATTTTTTATAGTACATGGACAACAGAAGGCAAAAAGTAATACTGGCAGGTATGACTCAAGCTCGCACAATGTTTATTTATAGAGAGTGGGACTGGGATAGGAACAGGGAACTCCCACTTTTTCTTTTATATAAAGTAAGTGAAGAAGTTCTTCACTGTCTGTTTTTAAATAAATTTAAAAAATAGGCAATAAGATTTTGAAAGAAAAGAGTAAAGAGGCAGAAAAATAATCACAATCCTGCCACAGTTGATTGGGGGACATATTTAATAAAGATTTGCTGAAATATACATATATACATATATATAAGCATAGTGTCTTGTACAGAATTGGTACTCATTTAATATTTTTTGAATAAATGGACATATAGCTTTCTTGGTAAAACAGTATAAGCTTACTTATACAGTAGTGGCAAATCTAGTGAAATGACCCTAAAGTTAAGTTGGCTCTAATTTTTAACCCTTCAAATCAGTTTTCAACAACTTTGGTTCCTTTAGGCAAGAAAAAAGCCTACCCTGTAATTTTTACAAGTAGATTTGAAAATGCTTTATTCAAGTGTCACTGAGCTTTTTCCTTTAGCGATATGATCTAAAAGGGCTAACAGAAGTTGCACAGGAGTAACGGCTGTCAAGGGAGGCAGTTAACAGATAAGGCTCAGACAGGGAAGGGAACAGAAGGATGAACCAAAATCCCCAGTGAAATGCCCTGAGCCTCTTCCCTTCCACGTCTCACCCACATGTGTGTCCCTGTCAAAACACAGGTCCATGCAGAGACTGCTGTGCTCCAGGAAGAAAGCTCTGGTTCGATTTTTCACTTACCTTCATATGACACAGCTCTGGTAATTGGTTCTATTTGGAGAAGTTACTCTCCAATCTTTCTGAAAGATAGTACTTTAGCTACTTTTTACTTTAGAACTAATCCCAGTGGAAATTACATTTTCTTTGGGAGGCTTTTCAAGTTTTTTTTTTCATGTAAGTAATTTCACAGCTAAACATTTGTTTTCTTGTTTTTGTTTTGCTAGTTTGTGTGTGTTTTTGCTTAACTTTCAGTCCTCATCTTCCTACTTTCAGTTGCTTTATTCCAGCAGGGTTGAGATGCTTTTCCCAAGGAAAGCCTGTTTCTCTTTAACTGCAAAACCATGCAGAGAAACAGGCTAATAGAGCTAAATAGTACAAATAATTATCTCTCTTTACTTCAATGTAACCAATAGGATAAATTACACACCTTATTTTTTAAATACCATTTTAAAGATTATACTGAATCAAAGGAATCGGGGAAAATTTGAATGAAGTTCCTGTAACAAAAATAGATCATCTCTACCATTGAATTAGCAAAATTATATTAAGATGTAGCTTAAAATCTACTGTATATTTATATCTAGCATAAATAGACAAATAAAAGCATTTAAATACATTTCCTACAAGCTAGCAAAAACATTTAGAAATTTACAGAGTAATTCCATATCAGAGAAAGTTATAAACCAAACGACAACATTTCTATGCTACTTGGTAAATCTAAGTGATTAACAACTGGTAATTTGTATCTCCTGATTTCTAGGAAGGTCTTTATGCTTTTGGAAGAGCAGGCTTGTATTGCAAATGTGGTTTTTGGCTTCTCACCAGAACCAAGTGTGAATCGATGCACTTTTATTCCCAGAGTGCTCTGAGCCATGTGGATGAGACACCTTGTCCAGGCATAGAGCACAATTACTGTTGATGCTTTCAAATACTGCAGACTTTCTGCTTTACTTAAAAAATCTAAAAATCAAACTAGAGAGTGAGAATCAAGGCCTTTAACCATAAGAACATTCTCTATTGCTAGGAAATTTCAATTGGTACAGTTATATCAGAAAAAAAAATAAAAGAAAAAAATTGGTGGTGGGGGGGGGAGTTGCTACTTATACAAAAATTCCAGAATAGACATCAATATAGAGAACATATTAAAACTCTGACTTTAATTAGAAAATTAATTTGACTTTGGTTCTGGCAAGATGGCAATATAAACTAACCTGGAAGCCCTCTATAAAGAGATTAAAATGCTCCTAGAAATGGAAGAAAATATCCTTTTATCTGAAGTCAAAAGAAGGGCAACCCCTACTTGCCAAAAATAAGAAAAAAATGAAGAGAGATGGCTTGAGACACAGACATCTGGGAGAAAGATATAACTACATTACTATGCAAGTAACCTGGAGTTGGGGTCTGAGGACCCCTGTGGTTTCTTGATGAGAGGCGACAGAGGAACCACAAACTGATGTGACAATCACAGCTCTCTATATTTGAAAGTTGGGGTGCTATGGGGCTCATTTCTTGGTCTTCATCTAATTTTTAACTATACTTATTCCCTGGGTGATCTCATCCAGCTTTGTGTTTTAAGTACCCTCATGTAAACACAGAAGGTTCTAAAATTCACCTACCAGACCAGAGCTCCCTCCTGAACTTCAGACTCACAGATCCAACTGCAGAGCCCACATGTTTACATAGATGTTTACAGAAATCCCACCCTTAGTCCTCCTCCTCCCTCACGTAATCCTCTTTGCCTAAGTTAATGGCCAATTCCATTTTTCTGGTAGCTTAAGATGAAATCTGGATGTCATCCTCTACTCTCTTTCCCATACCCACAAACATCATATCTGAAATAAAATTTAGCTCTACCCTCAAAATATATCCAGAATCTGACTATATGCCATCACATCTACTTTTGCCACTGTGGTCCAAACCATACTGGCCTCCCTTGGATCACTGCTATAACCTCCAAACTCCTTTCCTTGCTTCTGCCCTTCTCCTCTCTAGTTTATTCAGCAGTCCAAATGATCCTATTAAAATATAAATCAGAGGTGCCTAAAATCTTTTTTAAAATGTTATTTAAATTCAGTTAATTAACATATAATGTATTAATAGTTTCAGAAGTAGAGGTCAGTGCTTCATCAGTCTTATATAATACCCAGTGCTCATTACATCACATACCCTCCTTAATGTCCATCACCCAGTTACCCCATCCCCCTATCCTACTCTCCTCCAGCGATCCTCAGTTTGTTTCCCATGATTAAGAGTTTCTTATAGTTTGTCTCCCTCTGATTTCTTCTTGTTTTATTTTTTCCTCCCTTCCCCTATGTTCCTCTGTTTCATTTCTTAAATTCCACATATAAGTGAAATCATGAAATGAAAAAGTAGAAGTAACTTGTCTTTCTCTGATTGACTTATTTCACTTAGCATAATATCCTCTTAGTTCTATCCACGTTTAAACTACATGTTACTAAACAGTCAATAGGTCAATGAAGAAGTAAAAGAAGCAATAAATACTTGGAGACAAATGAAACTGGAAATGCAATGGTCCAAAATCTTTGGAACACAGCAAAAGTAGTTCTATGAGAGAAATTTATAGCAATATAGGTCTACCACAAAAAATAGAAAAATCTCAAATAATGAAACAATGATGCCTTAAATCTAAAGGAACAAGAAAGAAGAACAAACAAAACTCAAGGAGATAATAAAGACCAGAGTGGAAATAAATGAAGTAGAGACTTTAAAAAAGCGATAGAAAAGATCAATGAGACCAAGAGCTGTTTTTTGAAAAGAAAGACAAAATTGATAAAACTTTAGCCAGATTCATCAAGAAAAAAAGGGAAAGGTCCCAAATAAATAAAATCAGAATGAAAAAGTAAAAAAAAAAAAAAAAAGAAAGAAGGAAAAAGTAGAAGTAACAACCAATACTACAAAAATACAAAGAATTATAAGAGACTATTAAGAAAACTTCTATGCCAACAAATTGAATAACCTAGAAGAAATGGATAAATTCCTAGAAAAAGACAATCTTCCAAAGCTGAAACAGGAAGAAAATCTGAACAGACTGACTACTAGTAACAAAATTAAGTCAGTAGTTTCAAAATTCCTAACAAACAAAAGTCCAGAACCAGATGAATTTATAGAAATTTCCCTTAAGCTACTCCAAAATACAAAAGAAGAAGGAAAGCTTCCATATACATTCTGAGGCCAGCATTACCCTGATACCAAAAGCAAAGACACCACAAAAAAGGAAAACTACATGCCTATTTCCCTAATGAACAAAGATGCAAAAATCCTCAACAAAATATTAGCAAACTACACTCAACAGTAGGTTAAAAGATTTATTCATCACAATCAAGTGGGACTTATTTTGGGGGTGCAAGGATGGTTCAATATTCACAAATCAATCGATGTGATACACTGTATCAACAAAATGAAGGGTAAAGATCATATGATCATTTCAGATGCAGAGAAAAAGCATTTGACAAAATTCAACATCCACTCATGATAAAAACTCTCAACAAAGTAGGTTTATAGAAAACATACTTCAACATCATAAAGGCCATATATGAAGGGGTGCCTGGGTGGCTCAGTTGATTAAGAATCTGACTCTTGATTTGGGCTCAGGTCATGATCTCAGGGTCCTGGGATCAAGCATCACATCTGACTCCTTGCTCAGCAGGAAGTCTGCTTTGAATTCTTTCAAATTCTCTCGCTACCCCCTCCCATCCGTCCTAATTCTCTCCCTCCTCAAATAAATAAATAAATCTTTTTAAAAATGATAAAAGCCATATATGAAAACCCACAGCTAAAATCATACTCGATGTTGAAAAACTGAGAGCTCTTCCTCTAAGATCAGGAACAAGACAAGGATGTCCACTCTTACCACTTCTTGCAACACAGTACTAGAAGTCCTAGTCAGTAATCAGATAAGAAAAAGAAATAAAAGGCATTAAAATTGGTAAGAAAGAAGTTAAGCTGTCACTATTTGCAGATGGCATGATGCTATATACATAGGAAACTTTACAGACTCCACCAAAAAACTATTAGAATAAATGAATTCAGTAAAATTTCAGGATATAAAATACACAGAAATCAGTTTCATTTCTATGCACTTAACAAAGTAAGCAGAAAGAGAACTTAAGAAAACAATTCCATTTACAACTGCACCAAAAGTAATAAAATGCCCAGGAATAAAGTTAATCAAGGAGATTAAAGACATGATCTCTGAAAACTTTAAAACACTGATGAAAGAAATTGAAGACAACACAAACAAATGGAAAGACATATCATGATCATATAGACAAATAGACAAAATGATCTTGAGAAAGAAGAATAAAGCTGGAGGCATCACAATTCCAGATTTTAAAATTTATTACAAAGTTGTAATAAAAGTATAAAAAAAGTATAGTACTGGCACAAAAAGAGACTCATTGATCAATGCAACAGAATGGAGAGCCCAGAAATAAACCCATGCTAAAATGGTCAGTTAATCTATGACAAAGGACGCAAGAATTTACAATGAAGAAAAGATGTCTTTTCAATAAATGGTGCTGGAAAAATTGAAGAGCTATATGCAAAATAATGAAACTGGACCATTTTCTAACACCATACATAAAAACAGACTCAAAATGAATTAAAGACCTATATGTGGGACGCCTGGGTGGCTCAGTGGTTGAGCACCTGCCCCTGGCTCAGCGCATGGTCCTGTGGTCTCAGGATCAAGTCCCACATCAGGCTCCCTGCCTGGAGTCTGCTTCTCCCTCTGCTTACATCTCTGCCTTTCTCTCTTTGTGTCTTTCATGAATAAATAAATAAAATCTTAAAAAAAAAAAGACCTATACGCGAGACATGAAACCATAACACTTCTAGAATAAAACACAGGCAGTAATTTCTTGGATACTGGCTAAGGAAAAATTTTTCTAGATACGCTTCCTAAACCAAAGGAAACAAAGGCAAAAATCAACCATTGGGATTACATCAAAATAATAAGCTTTTGCACAGCAAAGGAAACCCTCAACAAAAGGTGACCTACTAAATGGGAGAAGATATTTGCAAATGGTATATTCAATGAAGAGTTAATATCCCCAAATATAAAGAACTATACAACTCAACACCAAAACCCCAAATAATCTGATTAAAAATGGACAGAGAACCTGAATAGATATTTTCCAAAGAAGATATGGAGATGGCCAATAGACACGAAAGGATGCTCAACATTAGGGAAATGCAAATCAGAGCCAGAATAAGCTACCTCCTTACCACTGTCAGAATGGCTTGAATCAAAAAGATAAGAAATAACAAAGAGTTGATAAAGATGTGGAGAAAACTCTTGTGCACTGTTAGTGGGAATGCAAACTGCTATAGCCACTGTGAAAAACCATATGACGATTCCTCAAAATACTAAAAATAGAAATACCATACCATATGATCCAATTATTCCACTATAGGGATATTTATCCAAAGAAAACAAAAACACTAATTCGAAAAGATATATGCACCCCATGTCTACTGCAGCATTATTTAAAGTATCCAAGATATGGAAGCAACCCAGTGGCCACTGACAGATGAATGGATAAAGATGACATGGTATACATGCACAATGGGATCTTAACCATAAAAAAAGGATGAAATCTTACCATTAGTGATAAATGGATGGACCTAGGGAGTATTATGTTGAGTGAAATAAGAAAGACAAATACCATACAATTTCACTTACATGTGGAATCTAAAGAATAAAACAAATGGGGCAGCCCAGGTGGCTCAGTGGTTTAGGCGCTGCCTTCAGCCCAGGGCGTGATCCTGGAGTTCCGGGATAGAGTCCCACATCGGGCTCCCTGCATGGAGCCTGCTTCTCCCTCTGCCTGTATCTCTGCCTCTCTCTCTCTCTCTCTCTGTGTCTCTCATGAATAAATAAGTAAAATATTTAAAAAAAGAATAAAACAAATGAACAAACAAAAAGCAGAAATAGACCCATAAACACAGAGAACAAACTAATGGTTGCCAGAGAGAAGGCAGCTGGGAGGATGGGCAAAATGGGTGAATGGGGGCACAGGCTTTCAGGTATAGAATGAATAACTCACAGGAATAAAAGGTACAAAATAGGGAATATAGTCAAGGGTATTATAATTGCATTATTATGGTGACAGATGAGAGTTACACTTCGGATGAGCATAGCATAACATATAAACTCATCACATTGCTATGTTGTAGACCTGAAACTAATGTAACATCATATGTCAACATACTTCAATTAAAGAAAAAGAAAAAAAAAATCACATCACTCCTCTATCTAAAACTTCCCCATTTCACACACGGGGGGAAAAAACTATCTAAATGGTTCCCCATTTCACACACGGGGGGAAAAAAACTTCTAAGACTAAAAATGGATCACGAGGTCTTAAAGAAATCTGATCTCAACATCCTCACCCTGACTTCTATGGGCTCACAATCTATTCAGCTCTTCCTCGATTACTTTGCTTTGGCCAATTTGATCTCCTTGTTGTTGTTGTTTTTAGGATTTTATTTATTCACTCATGAGAGACACAGAGAGACACAGGCAGAGACACAGGCAGAGGGAGAAGCACGCTCCATTCAGGGAGCCCAAAGTGGGCCTCGATCCCAGGTCTCCAGGATCACACCCTGGGCTGAAGGTGGTGCTAAACCACTGAGCCACCCAGGCTGCCCAGATCTCCTTGTTATTTTGCAAATATGCCAGGCATAACCCCATCTCAGAGTCTTCTTTGCAGTTATTGTTTCCTCTCCAAGAATTCTCTTTCCCAGATGGCTTTTGATCATCCCTTCCCCATCGGGTCTTTGTTCAAAGGCCACTTCGCCTAAAACTGCAACTTCCCTTTAATCCCCCAATATTCTATATTCCCTTTCCCTGCTTTATTATTTTCCTTAGCATTTAACACTAACATATTATACATTTTACTTGATTATCTTGTTTATTGTCTCTCCATTGTAATGTGGGGAAAGATTCTTGCATGTTTTATTCACTACTGTATCACTAATATTCAGAAAGTATTCAACAAGTATTTGTTAAATAAATGAATGCTAAATACGTATTTATGAAGGAAAAAAAATTCAACCTAGAATTCTAAATGCAGAATGCAATTAAAGGAAGGTCAAAACCAAAACATATTCTCAGGCCAAAAAAAACATGGAAAGAATAAATCACTTACAGACCTTCCATGGAAGAATAAAAGATATACTCTGAAAGAAAATGGCTCCAAAAGGAAGGAAAAAGCAAGAGTAAGCAAACAAGATAAATCTAAATAAGCACTGTATAAAATAACAATAGTAATTAAGTAATTTGGGTGGTATAAAAATAAGGTAGAACCAAAACATTAAATAATAATATGTAAGACGGGAAGAGGTGCTTACAGTTAAAAAATTCTAAAAGGGGATCCCTGGGTGGCGCAGCGGTTTGGCGCCTGCCTTTGGCCCAGGGCGCGATCCTGGAGACCCGGGATCGAATCCCACATCGGGCTCCCGGTGCATGGAGCCTGCTTCTCCCTCTGCCTGTGTCTCTGCCTCTCTCTCTCTCTCTCTCTCTGTGACTATCATAAATAAATAAAAATTAAAAAAATTATAAAAAAAATTCTAAAAGCCTTGTTTTTTAGGAGGACTTAATATCTTAAGTTTTTGACTTCAAATTAGTTCATACCACATAACTGCCCATGAAAACAGATAAAATGGGAAAAATAGTATGATCATCTGTGATAAAGAAAAGACATTCGATAAAAATCAACCACCAAATATGATTTAAAATTAAACTCTTGGCAAATTTTTAAAATCAGAAAGACTGGGCAGCCCCGGTGGCTCAGCGGTTTAGTGCCGCCTTCCGCCCAGGGCGTGATCCTGGAGGCGTGGGATCGAGTCCCACTTTGGGCTCCCTGCTTGGAGCCTGCTTCGCCCTCTGCCTGTGTCTCTGCCTCTCTCTCTCTCTCTCTCTCTCTCTCTCTCTCTCTCTGTCTCTCATGAATAAATAAATAAAATCTTTAAAAATAAAATAAAATCAGAAAGACTGTAAGGATGATCACTACACTGCTTATATTAGTTACTATTATGGAAGTCTAACAACAAAATGAGAAAAAGAAATAAAAAGTATAAAGATTAGAAAGAATCACTAATTGTTAGTATTTGCAGATGATATCTTCGTAGATGATAACACAAAAGTGTCCAAATTACTGAAATTAATTAGAGTGCAGCAAGGTGGTTCTTAAAAGATCACTATACTCAAATCAAATATATTTTTATACACTGCAACACTGTAAATCACATTAAAAGGTGAATCACTGACAACGATAATAAAATAAGGTACATAAGAATAAATAATATGCAAAGTATATAAGAATAAAAAATATGCAAGTCTTTTATGAAGAAAATTAGAAATTTTATTGAAAAGTATTAAAGGAAACCTAAATAATGCAGAGATAGATGATGTCCCTGGATAGAAAGATATCAACATATAGATTTAAGTTCTCCTCAAATTGATGCATTGATTAACTCAATTCAAATAAAAATTTTAACATGTTTCTTCGTGAATTTGTCAAACCTAACTAAAAAACCCACGTGAAAAAGAAAGAACCGCTAAGACACTTCTGTAGAGTAAGACTATGGGAGCTGATAGTAGGAATAGACAAACCAGTCAACAAAGAAGAAAGCTCACACACAGATCTTTACATACATAGAAACTTGATTTAACAGTGGGTAGCATTGCAGATCAGTGAAAAAAAGTATTCAATAAGTAGTGCTGAGCCAGTGCTGGTAGCTACTGTACTAGACCGTGTAGATCTACATTGTTCAATCTTCTCGGCTAATAAGGGCTCTGCCAGCAAATATATTGACTACTACTAATTTCTTCAGCAAAACTCCTTCCTTCTCCCCAGTCTTGTGAGCTCCAAGGATGGTATAATAGATAGCTGTCTAGGAGGCTGCAGGCACAAGTCCCCTAAGCTGTAGTGAAAAAAGAGAAAATAAGTGGATTCTTCCTTTGAGTAAAGCTTGGTAGGAAGGTCTCTCCACTTGGCCTCTCCCCGACGTGTGGCATATGGTGTAGCCAGCAGAAAGGATAACAGGCATGTTTAAGCTACAACCCTCAATGGCTCGCCTCTTCCCAGCTTTGAATTCATGAGTAGAGACCCTCTTAGGAATGAGATATTATTTTTTCTCTAAAAAGGGTTGCATTGTCCCAACAGTGAATGAATTGATGGAAGAAGGTAGTCCAACAAAGTTGCTTAGTCCTACACTGGTGGTACCACTTTGATAGTGAGACAAAATAATGGCACTTTAAAAATTCAAAATCTTTGGCTTTTGTATTAACGTGACCCAAACCTCGTATGGATCTAGACGGTATTATGTTAGGTAAAATATGTCAGACAGAGAAAGACAAAGACCATATGATTTCACTTATAATGGAATCTAAAAAGCAAAAGAAACAAATAAAGTAGAATCAGGCCCATTAGAATGGAATAAACTGGTGGCTGCCAGAGGAGAGAGGGTGAAGGAATGGGCAAAATGGATGAAGGGGAGTGGGAAGTACAGGCTTCCAGTTATGGAATGTGTAAGCCACAGGAATAAAAAGTTACAGCATAGGGAATACAGTCAGTGGTACTGTAATAGTGCTGTATGGTGTCAGATGGGAGCTACACTTGTGGTGAGCATAGCATAATACATAGAGTTGTCATATCACTATGTTGTACACCTGAAACTACTGTAACAGTGTGTGTCAGCTAGACTTCAATTAAAAAATAAAATAAAGTGAAAGATACCCAACTTACAGGGCTCTAAAGCGTCTGTAACAATATTTCTATAGTGGTGCCTGGGTGGCTCAGTCAGGTAAGTGTTCAACTCTTGATTTTGGCTCAGTCAGGTCATGATCTCAGAGTTGTGAGATTGAGCCCTGTGTCAGGCTCCATGCTCAGCCTCTTTCTTCCTCTGCTCCCCTCCCCCACTCCTCCCAACCACCCCCCCCCCCCCCCCCCGCTCAAAAAAAAAACCCTCAAACACTTCCTGTATAAAGCAATCTTCCAAATGTTTCATTAGAGCATGAAATTCAGCAAGTAATACATATGCTGATGGACCAGGAGGGAAATACTCAATATGTATGCTAAATTAAAATTGGAGCCTGATTGGATCCAACTCCAAAAAGAAGATAATAATATATATGCTAATAATTAGCTAGAAAAATACCTGTTCCTTATGTTGAGAACAATAACAATTCTGTAATTACTTGACTTTTATATTTTAACTAGTCTTTATCAGTGCTAAATTATAATACTATATTCCACTTGTGTAAAAAAATCATCATTGTATTCTACAATTCTCCATCATTTCTGATACACTCTCTAAGATAAGTGATTCAATGACATTTTTAGACTCTGATGCTGTAAATAATCCCCAAAGCATTCTTTTCTCACTTAGTTTTTTGGATTGGAAAAGAATACACAAAAAAAGCAGAGTGGTCTATACAGAAAAAGTTTTAGAGAAGACACATTTAGGTAAGTGTCACATATTAGGCAGAATCTTATACCTCTGGGTCTCAATTTTCTCATTCATAAAATAAGAATAGTATTATCTGTCTCACACATTATTCTTATTTTTTTAATTTATTTATTTATGAGAGACACAGAGAGAGGCAGAGTCACCGGCAGAAGGAGAAGCAGGATTCCTGCAAGGAGCCTGATGTGGGACTCGATCCCAGGACCCTGGTATTACGCCCTGGGCCAAAGGCAGACTCTCAATCACTGGGCCACACAGGTGCCCCTGTCCCGCACATTATTAAAAGGATCAATTACTAGCACACAAAGATGAACAGCGTCCCCCCAAAATTCCTGTCTATCTGGAACCTGTCAATGTGACCTTATTTGGAAAAAGGTCCTGTAGATGGAATCAAGTTAAGGTGAGGTCATACAGAATGGGGCTGGGTCCTATATCCAATGGCTGATGTCCTGATGAGAAGGGAATGTGAAGACAGAGACACAGAAATAGCCCCATGAACATGGAGGCAGAGATTCCAATGATGCTGCCACAAGCCAAGGAATGCCAAGGAGTGCTGGCAACCATCAGAGGCTAGGAAGAAGCAAGGAGGAACTCTCCCGAGGGCCTCCAGCAGGAACTCGGCCTAGCCAACCCCCCACCCCCCCACGCCTGCCCCATCTGTGGTACTTTATTATAGAGGCCATAAGAAACAGATACAGTATCGATTCCTAAACAGAAATAAAGCACTTGGCTCATCCTCCACATAGAAGAAACAGACCACAGCACCTTGTTATGGCTGAATAACAGCAGGCAGATTCTTGTTTGACATGGAATTTCCAAGAATACATTTTAACAGTGCTTTAGGGATCCTGTTTATGAATGACCAAAACTCGACTGAAAGAGACTTTATTTATTTTTTTTAATAATTTTTTTAATTTTTATTTATTTATGATAGGCACACAGTGAGCGAGAGAGGCAGAGACATAGGCAGAGGGAGAAGCAGGCTCCATGCACCGGGAGCCCGACGTGGGATTCGATCCCGGGTCTCCAGGATCGTGCCCTGGGCCAAAGGCAGGCACTAAACCGCTGCACCACCCAGGGATCCCTGAAAGAGACTTTAGAAGAGCCTGGCAGTGGTATGGGGTGAGGAGGTGAGAGCAGAAATGAGGGGCAGGGGGAGATGGGTGATAATTGCTGGATCCCCATTTTCCCACACAGATGCAACTGGACCCCTGGAGTTACTGAGGGCAGAACTCACCACCTGGTTGCTCATTTTATTCTTCTTTGCCTCATTCTTTTCTCCAACTGTAGTTTATCTTCACTCACCAGGTGAAAACATGCCTGCCAGCAGCTCTCAAATTTTAGTTTATAGGGTTTGCCCCCAAAGAAAGACTGCCTCCATCTTCTGGGTCCCCAAGTCCAAAATGCACAGAGAAACACTTCGAGTAGCCTGAGCTGCCTTCCACCCTTGAACTACCTGTTGCCGTGTCATTGCTGGGCAGGTACCAAAGGGAGGGAAGGATGGAGACAAATGATGCAAGGAACAGTTTGAGTTTTCTTCCTTCATAAAGAAGTAGTTTCACTTTTGTTCTTTTACCCCTAATTCTGACAAAAATGCTAAACTGAAGTGAGCAACCAGAAACAGAAGTAATTTTAAAGGCAGATACAAATACAATTTGATATATCTATGACTACTACAGTCATAGATACATCATCAAGAAATGCAATATATTGGGATGCCTCGGTGGCTCAGTGGTTGAGCATCTGCCTTTAGCTCAGGACATTAAACCTGGGGTCCTGGGATAGAGTCCTGCATCGGGCTTCCTGCATGGATCCTGCTTCTCCCTCTGCCTGTGTCTCTGCCTCTCTCTCTCTCTCTCTGTCTCTCATGAATAAATAAAATCTTTAAAAAAAAAAAGAAATGTAATATATTGATGAAGAACTTTAGTGAAGAGCCAGAAAGCAGATGCACTATATGCTTTATGTAAGTTAAAATTTTCCCAGTGGGAATTAACTGAAAGAACAATTTCCTCTATTTAAAAGAATATAAGAGATTAAGCTATCACTTAAAGATGTATTTTCTTTTTTTTAAAGACTTTATTTATTTATTTGACAGAGAGGGAGCGAGAGAGCAAGCACAATCAAGGGGAGCTGCAGAGGGAGAGGGAGAGAAGCAGGCTCCCCACTGAACAGAGAGCCCGACATGGGGCTTAATCCCAGGACCCTGGGATCATGACCTGAGCTGAAGGCTTAACCAAAAGAGCCACCCAGGCACCCCTTGAAGATGTATTTTAAAGAAATTCTTATCTTTTAGTAGCAGAGGAAATGTATTTCATCAGCAATAAACACTTGACTGCACTGGGTGGGCAGGGAACTGTGGTGCCACAAGATTATTTCCAGAGATAAATTCAACCCAATATTCAACTTTTAACTTTCTTAGAAATAGAAATGATCACTTACCATGGTATTGGGGTCTCTATCAGCTCGGTTTAGTTCAAAAGAATTTATTTTATGGGCACTCATTTCATCAGTATCAGCAATGATATAATGTCTAGGAGAGTAAGCATTGGATAGCTTCTCAAGCAGCCGCAGGATCTCAGTGGTGTGCCCACCTGGAAAAAACATTGGAAGGTCTAAGATTAAGAAACCCACACTGTGGTTACCAGAGGGGTGGGGGTGGGTGGGTGAAATAGGTGATGGGGATTAAGGAGGGCACTTGTGATGAGCACTGGGTGTTGTATGGAAGTGTTTAATCACTCCATTGTACACCTGAAACTAATAGTACACTGTGTTAACTAACTGGGATTTAAATAAAACCTTAAAAAAAAGAGAAACCCCCAATGGACATATTTATTTGACTATGTTATACTAATGTTATGTTTTACGTATTTACGAAAGGAACATTTGGAAACACTAATCTATGCCCTTATATAAATACTACTTTTATATGGGGGAAGGAGATAATTATATAAAAATAAAATTGGCACTAGCAGTAGGTGCTAAGGAAGGCACAAAGAAGTATAAGACACAACTCCTGTTATCAAGAAGCCTGGTAGAAGAAGGGAAAGGCACGCACAGACAAAGAAAGAAAGAGTGATACAAGACAGCATGCAAAATATAAATGGGGGCAGAGGGGAGGCAAGCAAATGGTTACAAAAAAAAACAATCTTTAAGAGGAAGGAATATGCCTGGTAAAGGCTGAGAGGACTTGAAAGGTGAAACTAATGGACAAATAGGAGCAGGGCGCCCCTAGACAGAAGCAGGATTATTAGGACATGAGATGGCAAGAGCTGAGATGTGTGTTCAAGGAATGGTGGGAATACTGCGAAGAAGGATAAGGGAATAGAGATCAGGAAAGTAGGCTGGAAAATGTCAAGATGGTCACTGAGGGTTTCTGTGCTGAGATGTGACGTCAGGGAGGCATGAGCACTGACCCACAGGGCTTGGGGCTTCCTAGGGAAGACTTCCATTTCTCGCTCCAAAGAGAGGTCTCAGCACCCTACAGGTCAAATATTCACTTGCTTCACCAAACACCTGTTCAGTTTTTGAAACTGTATGATCTCCAAAATTTTAATACTTTAATTTCAAAATCATGAATTTAAAAGTTGTATACACTGAGGTTTCCTTCATGGGGGAAAAAAAAAACCAAAAGAACATCAACCTCTCACATTAACTATATAGCATTTAAGCAAAGCAATCAAACTCTTTCTCAATAAGCCCTATTATACCTATTTTGTTTCACTTCACAATCTCTCAGTCTCAGCCAAGTTGATGTCCTTAACATTCTCTGTGTTTTTATTTGTTACCTTCTCCTTGCCTCTGGTCACACTGTTTCCCCCATCTGCTAAACTCTCCCCCACTGTTACTGTTGTATGGAAGTGCTTTCAGTAGTGAACATCTAGAAGGATAATCAAACAAATTAAGTGTCTGGTTTCTCCACACGTATTTTCTTATAGAAGAAAGGGAAGGATTGCTCTTTAGGTTCCAGAAGGAATTAGATATAGAAATAAAACTGGCATATATTATGTGGTGAAGAGGAATTAGAACCATACTTTATAATTTGTCACTCATCTTCTTGTCTGGGGCATGTAATTTACACCATCTGATTTACATTCATTTTAGTATTTTTGTTTTTAGCCTTGAGAAAATGTAGTTTGCAAAGCAGGTACTTGTTTTCACAGCTGGACCAATTAAGGATAAAAGGGATAATACTCCCATTTTCCATTGCAACTAAAACTTCATTATACCTGCTTTAACAGTCTTTTCTTTTTTTATTTTATTTTTTTTAAAGATTTTATTTATTTATTCATGAGAAACACACAGAGAGGCAGAGACACAGGCAGAGGGAGAAGCAGGGTCCATGCAGGGAGCCGGATGTGGGACTCGATCCCAGGACCCTGGGATCATGCTCTGAGCCAAAGGCAGACGCTCAACTGCTGAGCCACCCAGTCGTCCCGTCTTTTCTTTTTTTAAAAGGAAACATTTACTGAATATATTCTTTGAAGATTTAACCTTGCCATTGAATAAAGTCATTAAAAATGATGGGCTTTATCTTCCATTTTACTCTTTTATTAAGATATATTCTTTGGGAACAAAATCTTCTCAGGTCTACCCTATCTTAAAATATATTCAGAATCCAATCCCTTCTCATCATCTCCTTGGCTTCTACCCTGCACCAGGCCACATCATCCTCACATCAATTATGACCACAATTTCCTGGTCTGCTCTCCTAGCTCCACCGGTCTATTCAAGGTATCAGTCTATCCTCTCAATACAGTATACAGTGTGATCCTTTAGGGAGAGTTGATCAAATTATTTACCTCTGCTCAAAACCCTCCAGGGGATTCCATTCTCACATTCAATAAGAGGCATCTCATAATTTGACCCCTTACTTTTTAACCTCATGGACCTGGCTTATGTCTACTCGAGCCGCTCTGGCCTCCTTGTGTTTGATAGCTGTCATCTCCCTGAGGAGACTTTCCCTTACACTTCCGTCTAAAATGCAACCTCCTTTCCTTACCTCATAGTATTTATCACCATTTAATTTAATATACAGTCTATTTATTTCTTTTGTTTTTGTCTCCTCTAACCCTTGTTCCACTAGAAGATAAGCACGATGATGGCAGGGACTTCTGTTCATTTTGTTACTGCTGATCTCCAGTGGCTTGAAAATAGTAGGCACTCCTATTATTGAATGCACGGGTAGATGAGCATTTGGTATGAAATCTAAAATCTGCCTAAGGAAATCATACAGGATTTCAAAGAAAAGTAGTTATTTTTATTGATATTCTTTGAATATATGTGGTTAATAATATTTTATGGAAATCTAAAAGACTAGACATTTTTTGGTATTCAAGGTAAACACTGAAAATGCCTTCCCCCTCCTCCAAAATTCTGGGCATGAACTATTATTATTTGTCTGATCACAAGTCTTTCTTTGACTTGGATGATTCTTTGAGGTCCTTGACCTCCCCCTACCTTGAATGGTGTGAATGACAAAGGCACCACTTGCCAGACTAATTCTCAATTTTAATTCTGGTTCCCAGTCCACCAAATCTAATACTGTCAAGTGAATGGCTCTAACATCCATTCATCCATTCGTTCAAGATAGAAACCTGGACATCACTCTTGAGCCTTTCCTTCCTTCACCTCCCACTTTCAAACCAGAAGTCTCCCTACCTCAGTCTTTGTCAAAACATTGTGACAATGCAAGCTGAATGACCTTTGTAAAAGCTTAGATTTAACTGGGTCACTCTCCACTCAAAAGTATTTTAAAAGACCCTTTGCTACCAGGATTAACAACAGTCACCATTTATTAAATGCTTATTATATGTCAGGCATTTGCTATACACTTTTAATACCACCACATTTAATCTCTCATCACCTCCTTTCATCTCATATATTTTTTAAAAGATTTTATTTATTTATTCATGAGACACAGGCAGAGGGAGAAGCAGGCTCCATGCAGGGAGCCTGACGTGGGACTCAGTCCGGGTCTCCAGGATCATGCCCAGGGCCGAGAGCAGGCGCCAAACCCTAAACCGCTGAGCCACCCGGGCTGCCCTCATCTCATATTTTTTAAGGTGGGAACAGGAAGCTCAGTGAGGTTAACTAATTTGTCCAAGATCAAGTTAGTAAGGGGCAGAGATGTGATTCAATTCCAGGATTACGTCAAGCTAGAGCATAGGGTCCTAGCCCCTAGGTGATGTGAAGCAGTGGAGTGGTGCTGATAGCTTTAGAGAGGACGGTTTACAGCGCCCTTTGGGATCTGGACTGGGCTTAGGGCTCCGTATGGAACTCCAAGCAACAGTGAGTGCCCTCGCACCTCTGACCATTCCAAGTGCTATCAACTTCTCTTCACACCCTCCCAGTCCTCAGAGCCCCAGGTCCCCCTTTCTTTGGTTGACCCTCTTCCTTGGTTGCTTCCTGGTCATCTTTCAAGTCCCAGTTTAGACAGCACTTTGCAGGTTCAGAGAAAATGGTGCCCTTCCAGGAGACTTCCATAGCAGTCTGTACTCCCCAGGTTATAGCTGAATACCTGTTTTGTTTTGTTTTCTATTTTCGTTGTTTTCTGATAGTTTTTCCACGACCTCCATGTCATTCACTGTGATATCCTTGTACCTTTCACATGGCTTCAGTACCTCGTCTCCACTCTGTGACAAGTAGTAGCATTAGTCCGCTTTGCTGTCTCCAGAGCTTAGCATATAGTGCCTGGCCTCTCCTGTAGCTCAATATACGTTAAGTGAATGAAAATAATGAATTATACTTGAACATAAGTTTAGAACACTTGCTCATACTATAAACACTATTCTAAGTGGATACAGTCTCCTAGCATCTCTAAATGCACACAATTTATCTGTCTCTGTCAGAACTTGCCCCATTTAAAATTGTGAGGGCCTGCCGACTTGGTAAAATTAAATTGTTAAATCTAAACACTGTTAAATTGTATTACCTGACAGCAGCTTGTTGTTCACAGTCTGACACCATATTCTGAAATGTGTATTTTCTATGTTGTCTCTATCCTCATGGATTTGTGTATTTTATGAATGTGACAATTCACTTTGCCTCACTTGCCATGTAGTATTGGTGATCCCTACACTAAAGACAAAAATGCCTCGATTAATAAGGCAAAGCAGCAATTTTTTACTCCGGAAGGTTGCACGTTAGCGTCATGAGGCTTCTGCGTCCTTTCTGTTCAATGATGATTTGTCAGAAGGATACAGGCCACGTGGAAGCTTAATTACAGACCAGCGTAAGTCACTCATTTGTCATTAAAAGATGCCTGGGCCGCGTCGGCAAACCAGCCTTTTGCACCGGCCGCGCGGACCGGGTCCGGTAATAACGGGGGGAAACTACAAATCCCAGCAGGCAACGCTCCGAAAACGGCTAAGGAGACTAGAAGAGAGCGCCGCGGTGTACTCTGGGGTTTGTAGTGAGCGACCCAGGCTCGACGGTCACGCCCCAATACTTACCGGACCCAGCCACCACCAAGAGACTGAGAGACCGACGCGGCCCGGGGGCGCGACAACGGAGCACTACCCACAGCCGCAGCGCCAGCAGCGCGGCCCCCGCAGCTCCCGCCGCCGCCAGGACAAGGACGCTCGCCATGCGGAGACAGGGCGCATGCGCACCACCCTCAGCCGCGGTCAAAGTTCAAGAAGTACGGGCGCCGCGGAGACGCACCCGGGGCGGGGCGGGGCGGGGGCGGGGCTTGCCGGCGCCGGGAGGAGCTGGGGCGGCGGGCGGAAGTGCCGCGCGGCTGCTCCCGCGCTCGGACTGAAGTTCGGCAGCTTCTGCGCCAGACGAGTGTGATTTCCAGCCGTGACGAGGTCAGGCCACCTGTGCGCCCCAGGGGCTCCGGAGCTCCCAAGTCGGAGGTGTCCGGCGCCGCTGACTCGGAATTGCACCTGAGGCCGAGAGCCTACGCCGCCTGTTTTCGTTCTTCCAACCCTCTTTCTTTCCCTCCTTCCTCCCTCCCCTCCCCTTCCCTTCCTTCCCCTCTCTCCTCCTCCTCCCTCTCCCCTCCCCTCCCCCCTTTCCCTACCCTTCCTTCCCCTTCCTCCTTTTTAAATGCCGGAGGAAGTGTTTCTGTTGCACGTGCAGACTGCGCTTGCCAGTAAAAGCTACTTGAGTACGAAAAAATTGAATGTAAGGCCCCCATCTCAGTCTCTTTCCCGACACTCGTGTTTTTGACTTTTCTAGGCATTGTCACAGATCTTTGTGATCCGAGTGGCCGAGAGCGATCACCTCCAGCTATGCCCTGATCCTGAGAGGAGCGGAAGCTCAGTGACTCAAGGTAGCAGGAGAGAGAAGGCAGCGCCTACAGTTAATAGTTAATTTTACCACGAAGCCAGCACCTCCGCCAGTCCCGGTTTTGCTAATCTTTTGTGGCCCGTTTGATCCGCATTGCAGCAATATAAAAATACCTGAGATTACAGAAGCCCCCTCACCCCAAGTGTAATTTGTCGTCAGTCCCGTACACACTACAGGTTAGACCGGGCAAGTATACAGATGAACGAACAGGTCCCGAAAGATGAAACCGCTTGCTCAAGGGAAATAGTGGCAGATGGAGATTCAGAAACCAGAAATGCTAACTCCGCATAGGAGTATTACATCGCGTATTCCTTTGCTCCAGACTTGCTTGATGACCACATCACTTCCCTGGAGCCTAGAATGTGTCTTTTTTTTTTTTTTTCGATTTTTTAAATTTATTTACGATAGTCATAGAGAGAGAGAGGCAGAGACACAGGCAGAGGGAGAAGCAGGCTCCATGCACCGGGAGCCCGACGTGGGATTCGATCCCGGATCTCCAGGATCGCGCCCTGGGCCAAAGGCAGGCGCTCAAACCGCTGCGCCACCCAGGGACCCCTAGAATGTGTCTTTTAAAATGCAGTCCCTCAGGAGAGGCCTGGGATCAGGTCATCCAAGCAGTGTATCAATTTCTATCAGCAGGCAAGTCTGAGAAACATTTAGGGACTTGGTAGCGTCATTTTCACAGCGCTTCCCATATTCAGTCTTCCAATCAAATCCTCTTAACCCTACACCCTCACAATGAGGCCAAACGGTGAATATTATTTCCCTCTTTAAGGATAAAGACGCGGATTCTATAAAAGTTCAATGATTTGCCTAGGATTTCTTAGCTAGGAAGTGGTGGAGAAGGTTTATAGTTGTGGGCTTAGAAGTCAGTGCCTCAAATTTTAATGGAATCAGAATCCCCTGGGCTTATAAATACGTAATTCAAAGTCCAGAGCCTCTGGCACAGTATAAAAAACAACTTAAGTATATTACAAAGGTTGTAGTTTTCTTTCATCTGCCCACTCTGCCATTCCCAGCAATGTCTTCAACGTAAGGCTCGCCCCTTATACTTCAAAGAAGATGTTAGCGTGTCAGAAATTACATGCAGATGGGGGAAATCTCCAGAGCCAAAAAAAGGACATTATCTTGTCATTGGGTCTTTTTTTTTTTTTTTTTTTTTTTTTTTTAAGGGGTGAGGAAACTTTTGCCTGAACCCCTTACAGCCAACTTTCTTTCATGCTCTCTGGCCATATTTATGTCACTTGCTTATTCATAAAAGGGATGAGACCTCAAAGCTGGCTTGGGTAGGGTGGAGCATGGCGTACAACATACCTGTTGTATCCGGCTGTTGGTTGGAGGGTGGGTACTGAACACAATGGTCTCTTGGAGAGAAGGAAGTTGGAGGAGGGTAAAGGAGAGATGATTGTTGGTTAGGCAAATAATAGCGTTTGGATTGCTGTGAAAATGTTGTGTCCCAGATGGCTTTGTAACCCAACACAGGTAATGCAGATGTCAGGCATATTAATAATTACTAGACTGCAGGTCTCAGAAGACACCCTTGCATTCTCCTTTACCCCATCGCCTCAATTCTATAATTACCTGTATCTGTAGGAAATAACCAGCTTGACCACATTGGCATGCAGCTGGAATGAATGAGGATGATCAAGCTTTTAGAGGCTGCCAGTAAATGCAGTGAATCAAAAAGGGAGGAGTAGCAGACATTGTTTAGAATTATTGATTATTTTGAATTAAGGCTCGGGTCAAAATACTCAGTGTTCCTGACAAGTTGAGTTCAGAGAGGAGGTAGGTGGCAGGCAGGGACAGGAACAAACTTGGGAACTCCTGAACGAAATCAGTGATCGCTGGGCTGTGACAGGCATGAAATGTGTAGATAATCAAGAGGTCAAGAAGCTGTACTGGATTAATCAGGAAAAGCAAGGCTGAGTGGCAAGCAGCAACTAAAATTCCTCGTGAGGAGTAAGTTGCACCACCAATGCAGATTACAGATGCATAGAAGTAAATTATAGTGCTGTGAAAGCACGAAAAATATTAGTAATTGGCAATGAGTGGGACGCCTGGGTGGCTCAGCAGTTGAGCGTCTGCCTTTAGCTCAGGGCGTGATCCCGGGATCGAGTCCCACACTGAGTCCCTGCATGGAGCCTGCTTCTCCCTCTGCCTGTCTCTGCCCCTCTCTCTCTGTGTCTCTCATGAATAAATAAATAAAATCTTAAAAAAAAATTGGCAATGAGTAATGCTATTGAGCCATAACTAATTGTAAGTAAAGTTCTATCTGGGAAGTGATTTTTATTATCCTTTTAAATCTATTTTTCTAAAGCTTCTATGGAAAATCTCTATTATTCATGAATATTAAAAATGTTAAGATTATTTTGTGCTGTTAAGTAGGATTGTACTTGTTAATTTATCAATATTTAATGAGCACGTGCTATGTGCTAGATTTAGGTACAGTGGATTTCGTATAAATAGAACAATAACCCAGATGAGAAACTTAGACTAGAAAGATGATACTGGAGGTAGAAGAGGGTAGATTTGAGATATATTTTATAGAGTCATTAAGACTCATTGTTGGATTAGATATTGGAGATCAAGGTGGCTCCTAGAGTTTTGACTTCAAATGTGGTTGGATGGTGTCATTTGCTAAGAATAGATGGACAGGAAGAGAAACAAGCTTTTGTGGGTAGACAAAGGGGAGGATATGAAAATAAAGTGTTCTGTTTTGGATGTTGGCTTGAATAGCCTGTTAGACATACAAGTGGTTATGTCAAATGGGTAGTTTCATGTACAAATCTGAAGCTTGGGTCAGAGCTAGAGGTTTAAATTTAGAAGTCAGCATATACATGGTACTGAAAGCCATGAGACTGGGTGTGATCACCTAGGGAGGGAGTTTAGGTCAGTCTTGTGCAATAGAACTTTCTGCAATGATGGAAAGGTTTTATGTCCACGTTGTTTCCTATCTACATGTGCCTGTTGAACACTTGAAATGTGGCTGGTGCAACTGAGGAACTGAATCTTAATTTTACTTAAATTATTTTAAATTTAAATAGACACATGTGGCTAGTGGCTACGGTATTGGGCAGCTCAGGATTGAGAAGAATATGGGGTCATTAACATTTAGAGGTCTAATAAAGGGGCTTTAGCCAGCAAGAAAGATAGAGAAGGGAAAGCCAGGGAGATAGAAGGAAAATCAGAAAAGAGTGGTATCCACAAAAACCAGGAGAAGAGAATGATTCAAGAATGGGAGTGCAGTCAGCTATATCACATGCTGTTCATAGTTGGGATCACATGACTTAAATTAGTCGCTGAGGATCTAAGCAAGAACAGCATTTCCATGAAATGGTGGTTACAGAAGGCAGTTGGAAATGGGCAGAAGAGAGAATGGGAGATGAAGAAACGCAGTGTCTGTGGACAGTTCAAGTTTTTCTTTGAAAGGGAATGGAGAAATTGGATGGGAAATGGAGAATTTGAAATTGAGGAAACTTACTTCAAGATGGGAACTATTAGAAATATTCATTTGATGTTGACAATGCCCATGGAGGAAAATTGATGCAAGAGAGAAAAGGAATGAGAGTAGGAACAAAGTTCTTCAAAAGATGAAGAGGGTCAGAATGTAGCACAAGTGGAGGAACTGGGCTTTGATAGGAGGAGGGACCTTTATCCCAAGATAACAGGGTGTAAGGCAGGGATACAATGCAGGTACTGTGAGGTTTATAGAGTTGGTGGTAAATAGATGAGTGTGTGGAGATTCAGGGTAGAGAGTGAGAGGCTCAAGGAGAAAGAAGTTGGGAAATAATCATCTTGAAAAGTAATTGGCACATTCTCAAGGATTGGCGTAGGATTTCTGGGGAGATTGGAATGCCCACTTGAAGCTTATGATAACAAATTTAGAGAGAAACCAGTCAGCATAATTTTATGTCTTTTTCCCCACTGGGAAAGGCAGATAGTTGGCTTTAACCAAAGTTAGATTTTTGACAGGTGAATACATCAGCAAGATAAGATTCTTCTCAAGGGAGCAAGGTCTGTGGAACTTTCTCTGAACATAGTGGGAAGTGAAGACAAGAGGTAAAGGTAGGAGAGTGGGTGAATAGTGACAGAATGAAAAGTCAGGGCATTGGAGGCCTAAAGAAGGTTGAAAATTAGCAATGAAAGAACTAGAGCCTGTGAACTGTAGAGATAAGAGGCAGTGGTCAGCGAGTGGGATGCTTGAAGTCAGTATTGTGTTATTACTGATAGTAGTTTTTAGGGCGTAACTATAAGAATGGATGAAAAAGATACAAGGGCCACGCACACGGATGCCAAAGTCACTAAGGGGTGGAGAGGAAGATGAGCTCAAGTTTTCAAGAAGAGTGTAGAAGATGATAGCAACCAAAAAGACCTTTGGGTATAAGCTGGATGTCTTTCATTTGTCCCTCAAGATTCCTTATTCTCCACCCCACTCAGAGCCATGAGAGCTGAAACCTGTGGATTCAGTCAACATTTTCCTTGCTGTCGGGTTCTGGTTGGGTTTGGCCAGTGGGGTGCCTTAGTAGATCTGATGCAGGGAGGCCATGTCCCTGAATGGGAGGTCTCTGCTCTTCAACATGGCTTCTACACCGCTCTCTCCTTCTGGGCCCCAGAGCTCCCTTTCCTTATTCCTTCAGGCCAAGGGATGGTGACAGTTCCACTGTTACTGGCCTTCAGTGACTGCACTGTCCCTTGTGCCTTCCTTCCCTCATTCCTACCTCTGTAAATAGTACCTTTATTAAATCATCCTCACCTTAATACAAGTATGCCGTCTGTATTCTGTTGGGGTGGTACAACTGCATGATCAAGAACTTCAGAGGAGCTAGTTTTTTTAAAGAAGGAGAAATGATTTGGAAGCAGTGATATGGATCAGGAGTTTCCCCACTTCCTGTGCATGTGTGAGAAACAAATGGCCTCCATTTGAGAGACGTATTGAGGAGCAAGTCTTCAGCTTCTGCAGGGAGGTGGAGAAGTCATTCAAAAAGAAGTTGAAGATAGAGGGGAAGTTTTCAGGTTACAGATTAGGAGGTGGAGAAGTCATTCAAAAAGAAGTTGAAGATAGAGGGGAAGTTTTCAGGTTACAGATTAGGAGGTCCAAAGTATGCTGTGAAAGGGTTTGAAGGGTGGTGAGGAATAGGAGTTGTGTCAGATTGGGGGAATATAGAAGTTTTAAAGTAATCATGAAGATAATAGTATCTTGATAATCAGGATAATACTAATCTGGGAGGTTTCTAGGGCTTGAAGTAAATATGGTGGAGGGCAGGCTCTCGATTCTTTGGGTTCAGTTCTACAAGTACCTAATATGTGCAGCTCACTGGGCTAGGTCCTGGGGTTACAGTGGTAAGGCAGTAACAGTTAATACCCAAGCAGTGACTCAATAATGACCCTGACTATGTGAATTGCATACCTCCTAGAGAGAAAGGTCCTCCTAGAGAAAAGCTACCTAACCCATGCTTTCATGGGCTGCCTTGGAGCATGGGCCACTAGGGACCCTTTCCCAACAGAGTTCAACAATCCTGAAGCCTAATGAGAGTAGTAAATTATGGATAAAGACTGAAGCTCTTCTGCAAGAGCCAGGAAGACCGTTTTGATCAGCATTATGTTTGCCCATGACAAGGTAAACTTGGAAGGGAGTTCTTCGTCTGGGCCACAGACTGCCTTACCATTAAAGATCTTCTGGAAGATGTGGTAGGATAGGGGACAGAAATTGTCCCAGTACAACCCAAATCTTTGCTATAGCCAAGACTTTTTCCTTGTCAAATATACTAATACATGTTTAAGTTGCAGCTTTTTCCTGAATGAAGCCACGTGCTAGGATTCCTTGAACACTAACCCTTAAAGGCTAAGGCAATTGTTAATATTTGATTGGCATTTACTGTGTGCTTCCTATATGCCAGGCACTCAGAACATGAATTAACTAATTCTCACAATACCCTACAAGGTAGGCATTATAATGATCCCATTTTACAAATGAAGACATTGAGGTACAGAGAAATCATTTGCTCTGGGTCACAGAGCCCGGAATTGGCAGTCAGTATTCCAAAAAGCCATACTCTTCCCTTCTACGGTATCATTAAAAGTATTTGTCATCTATTTATATCAGCTGTTGTGCTATATATTAAAGAAAGGAAGATAGAGATATATTCTACTATGACTTTTTCTTTATAAAATTGGAGCTAAATAGGAGGCAAAGGATTTTTAAAAAGTGACCTTTTCAGGGGTACCTGGCTGGCTCAGTTGATAGAGCATATGACTCTTGATCTAGGGATTGTGAGTTCAAGCCCTATTTTGGGTGTAGAGCCTACCAAAACAAATTTTTTTTTAAAGTGGGTTTTTCATATTCCAGTTAAGAATTGCTTCTGTTTTCTAGCCTGTTCTTCAATTGCATTCCAAAAGGATATTAGAGTAAATAGACATGTCTCTCTGTCTCTCTGTGTATATAATCACTCTTGATTCATGCCTTGTTTAAGATAAGTTTGCAGTGAAATTACTAGACACACTAATTTTATTCTCTTGCTTTATGTTCATTTATCTTAGGTATATCTTTCCAGATATGTTTATAAATTCCTTGCTCCAGCCTTATACACACAAAATGCCTGATCAGTTCCAAATTTAGCAAGACATTAAAATCTTATTTAAAAATACATTCCCAGACTATCACGGTAAGTATCACACCACATCGTACTGTTTATTAATGACAACCACAACAATAATGGCTCCTTTAATTTTCAGTTACCATATTTTCAATTCTAGACCTATAAATAAAGTCAGAAACAATTAGATTTCTGCACTAAATACTGCTTTTCTTTGAAATCTTGCAAATTAATTTTCTCTTCATCCCAACCCTCCCTCCACACAATGCCTCTGCCTGGCATGCCAATCGGGTCTGTCTTTTCTTCATTGTACATCTTCCCTTTCCACCCTCTCTTTCCCAAATCCTTTTTTTTTTGCTGCCAGAGAGCTCTTTGTCCTTGTTAGAAACACACAGATTGTACCTTCTCTCTTATCTGACTATACATTGTACCTGTGAAATTCACATGCATAATAAAACATGCAGGCTACCATTCAGTAGGCATTTATATACCTTCTCAACCACTTTTCACAGCCTCCTGTGAACTTAAGTATTATTATCATCCCCATTTTGTAGGTGAGGAAGTTGAGGCTTTACCACGCTAGCTAACACTAACTCATCGCGGCTGCTGCTTTGATTTGATTTCCGGTGGATGTACTGTGGCCATCTAGTGGCTTCAGGAATATGGTGATGTTACCTAGGGAAGATACTTAATGCAGAAAACATGTTACATTAAGAAGAAGGGGATAAGAAGAATGAAATATACAGATGTGCTACTTAAAGGTTAGTGTTATTTTCTCTTTCAAGTTTTGTGTAAACAAAAAAATGTATATGAATACATTTCACCACAGCAGGTAAATAACTCTTACTGTGCCCTTTAACCTGGTTTTTTATCAGTCTCTGTGCTTTATTTAATGTTCTACTTACCTTATATCAGCACTAGGTGTCCTATTCATTGTGAAATCTCTTCTCAATTTGTTATAGACAGGGTTGTTAATTTACCAAAAATATTTTTTGGTAGAAATCTCAGATAACTTAGCTATTTCCCAAACTTAAGGTTCTCTTTTCCACTCTAGTACTCCAATGAGATCTTTGCAGGTTTTATTTGTTTTGGAGTAACATAAAAGATAACAAATGAACCTGAGAAAGTCTTACCACTTTGAAATATTTGTTGAGTATTTAACTAGGGAACTAGGGAGTACCTGCGTCTTAACTTCAAAATTTAAAAGAATCTCTAGATATCCCTTTTTGAAAAAATGCTATAAATTAAACAAAACCTCCCATGGTCAGTGTCCTCCATCAATTATGCCCTCTCTTTCCTGACTAACCACTGACTCACCGTGTCTTTATCCATAGCCTACAAAGCTTAAGTCTCCCCCATTAAAAAATAAAAGCAAAATCAATAAAACCCTTCCTCAAGCAGTCTGGCTCAGCATAACCCTTTTAAACTACCAGCCAGGCACAGCCCAACCACATGAAAATGGCACTCCAGTGTTTAACCACACCTTTATGCTTTTGCCAGAGTGTTTTTCCACTCCCAGCCTGTTTTTAACACAATTGGGCTGTTTCCTGAAGCCTTCTGGTGAGCACCAAAGTTGTATTTCAGGTGTTGAGAGGTAGTCATCTGAGCATGTAGCCAGGCAGCCGATTCTTAGTGGACTCCACATATGGAGGCTCCTCTCAGTGTATAGAGGAAGCAGGACCCTCTCATCTCAACCCTAGAGAAGTAGGTATTGACTGACACAGGCCTTGACCTAGAATGACACTGTCCTATGTATACAGGATACCTCTATAATACACCAGCCTGAAGGGTGGCTGAGTGGTTAAGAGCTTGGTTGAATTTGTGCTGACCTGACTTGCCCCTACAAAAGGAAACAAACAAATGCGGTATATTAGGTTTGCTCTATCTTAGCCAGTCTTCCCTGTTAGCCATCACCATATGGCTCTGCAATAACTCTCTGAAAAGACCTAACAAACTGCCTAAGAAAGGAGCTTTCAGATGCCTTCTCCCCATTTTGTTGTATTTCTTCTTAGTCTCAGTCTGGTGGCCCCTCTTGTCCTTCAGAAATATTCATCCACCTCCCATCAAAGGATGTTTTATTCCTTGGTTTCTTTTCCATATCCCAATGCCTCAGGCTTCATCTGAATAAGTGTTCTTTTTTTTTTTTTTTTTTCCCTTAGTCATTTGTGGTTCCAGAGGATAATGACCTTAAGTCTCATGACTAAGGGTGAAGGTAAATATCCCAATAGTTGTTTAGTCTTCCCACCACAGTGATCTCTAGGCCATCTAAAATTTAAGCACACATTGCAATAGCACTTTTTTTCCTCAGAGACAATCCAATCCATCCAATCCAATCCTTTCTCCATGAAATATTCCTTTTAAAATAATGTTGGCCCTATAGTATCAGAACAAAGATTGCTACTTTCTCTGGTACTTTAAAGAAACAGCACCAACTTTAATTAGAATTTGATTCTGAGTCTTTTCATGGGGGTTTGGGATGGAGGGGAGTCATGTTTTCAATTTAATCTGCCAAGCAAAAATGCCTAAAGTTTATGTTTCACTGTTGCTGATTCATCTCTCTTTTGTCTGTTCATATTTGTTGATGTATTGCCCCCCTCCATTGATATTCTAAAGAGTAGGGGGTTGCCCAAACTCCAGCTGTGGCTAAGGTGTTTTGGGTCCTTCATTTCCACACCCAGCATGGATCCCCGATTCTCCAGAGAACAAGCCGTCTATCTCATGCACAAGAGGCAATTACTGATTATGAGAGTGGAGGTAGGTAGAAGCAGTGTCTCTGGAGGCCTCAGGACCCCATTACTATAGGATTCAACCACCATATCCAAGAGTAGTTCTGAACTTTGGGAGAACTTTACCAACCTAACATGCAGAACGCTCTTCTATTCCAACTGTTCAAGTTACACATTATATAATGCCAGGGAGCTAAAACTGTGGGCCTTTCTGGTCTCCAGAGCCAGATACCCCAACTTGGTCCCTGGGGATTAGTTCTCATCTTAGTCCAGATGCAAGTGGAACTAGTCATAACTAGTTACCATCTTATCTCTTTTTTCCTAAAAACTCAATGTTCTTAAAAGAGTTTAATCCATTTGATGTCTTATTTTTCTTTGTTCATATTCACTCTTAATTTGCTGCAATCTAGTTTCTGCCATTGTTATTCACCAGCAACATCTAGATTTTCAAGTCCAAAGAGTATTTCCTTCTCTAGCCTCTCTTGTCTTCTCTCAGGTAATTGAACCTTTTCCCTCCCATTGATTTTCATTACTCCATTTTCTTCTGATTCTCCTCACATCACTATTGTTCTATTTGGAAATTTTTCTTTAGTTTTTCTTTCTACTTCCCTTAAAAAAAAAAAAAAACAGCTTAAAAATATATTTAGAAAATACTAGAAATAATAAAATGGAAACTTAGGTAGTCACCAGCTAGGTTTTCCTTTTCTTGTATTTTTTCTCCATACTACCATTCTCTTTCCCCCTAAGGAAAAAATCCTTATATACCCCATTTTGGTCTTTATACCTCTGAGGGGTCTTATCCTTGGGAATCTTTTCTTACTTCTTCTGGCAGATGAATGGCTGCTGCCATAACCTCCATTCCTCCTCTTCTGGTGCATGTTGGCTCCGTCAGAGACTCCTTGTCCTCTTTTATAGCTAGGTATGATTTTGTGGGGATGTTCTTGCTGATAGACTCTAACTGGAAGTGGTGAGTTCGACTTTGGCCTTATCTTTGTAAAAGAAGACAGCTTCCCTTGCACTGCTTGCCGTCTCCTCCATGGAAATGTCTATGACCATCTGCAACCATTGAGATGAGGGAGACATCTTAAGAGAGGGTGGGACAACAAGATAAAAGGAATCTGGGTCCTAAATGGCTTCACAGAACAGAGTGCCGTGTAGTCTAGGCCCAACTATTATGTGAGAGGGAAAGACACTCATCTTCTTTATTTTAATTTTTCATTTCTTTACTTTCATTTCCACTGCTTTCTGGGGTCTCTATTACAGCAAGTTAGCCTTGACTCGAATATAAAAATCGATACCTGGAAATGGGAGACTTGTAACAAAGTCTTAAAGCATATAGCATTACCTAAGTGGTCAGATAATTGGCAGCAAGGAAATAGCTCTTGCTAGCTAGAAAACTGGTGATTTTCGTGGCACCATTGTAAGATACTTGGTAAAACTCTCACCTACTCAGTTTGGAAGACTGACCATGTTTCTTGTATGGCTGAATTTTAGAGGAAGCATTTGGAAAGAACCAGAATATAAATGAAATTGTTGCTCCTTGGCTAGTTTAGGAAGGTTTTTCAAGAAAGAAATGAGATCACATAAGAAATGATGCGTTTGCAAGGAGAGATGGAAGGAATAGAGTATATAGAAAATTGGAGCCTCACAAGGTTAGGAAATTCGATTACTTCTGTGGTCCAAACAGGATAAGACTGTTTTTCAAACACTTTCTTAAAGCCCACCCATTAAGATTCATCAGCCAAAGAGATCTAGCCTTACAGTGAAGGTCAGATTAGCAGTGTTACCCTCACTTAGTTTGTAAAGATTACCTCAAAATAGCAACCATTTAAACAATAAAACTAGAGGGTAAGGAAGTTGAAGAGCTCCATCCAGAAAAGAACTTTGGGTATAGTTTCTGGCACATGTAACAGACTGGAGAGGAATAGCATAGAAGCCTACTAAGATTTTGAGGAAATTACAGTGCTAAAGAAACCAGGGATCTGACCTGCAAAAGCCAGTCATTATGTCCTCAAGCCATTTCTAGGAAAACACACTTTCCAGTATTCACTCTATTTTGAAACTGGAGGATAATGGACAAGGAAGAACCTTCTGGAGTGTGTAAACCTAGGGTCATTGTGGGCATAACCAAACATGTCCAGAGCGATTAATCAGGAAATTTCTTCCATGGCTAGGGCAGGAATTTCTGTTTGGAAAGAAACTATGAAGGACTATTGGTTGTTGCATGTTTCCCATTCTGTCCTTTTTGAATTGGAAGTTTTTATTGTGGTTAGTTTTATTCCTGCCCCACCATTGCATATTGCATTGAGTATGGGCATCAAGTAACTTCTGTTTCGTTTATAATTACTGGACTATATTCAGCCACATAACATAGGCATAACAGAGAAGGCTGTACTTTCCTCAGAGATACTGGACTTTGAGCTGGCTTCAGAACCTGGGTAGGCCCATGAATGGTGTCTTTTAGAGAGAGAGGTTGATGTATATAGGAAGAAGAGAGTGCTCACATAGTTGGGTAGTCTGAAGGATTGAGTGAACCTCTTTGTTTATCTTTGCCTTAATTCATACAATCTTCCTGGAGGTTCTGATTTATTTATTCAGAAACTTATCACCTGCACTTGATACCTCTCAAATTCATATGTCCAACCAGGATTCTCTTTCATGTTCCAGACCTATATTATCTAAGTACAGTTAGCCTTTGAACAAAATGTGCAGGTCCACTTACATGTGGATTTTTTACAGCACAGTACTATAAATATATTTTCCTTATAATTTTCTTTTTTCTAGCTTTATTATAAGAATATATGTAATACATATAATGCACAAAATATGTGTTAGTTGACTATGTTATTGGTAAGGCTTCCAGTCAACAATAGACTATTAGTAGTTCAGTTTTGAGGGAATCAAAACTTATATGCAGATTTTTGACTACATGGGGTTGGTACCCTAACCCCCATGCTATTCAAGGGTTAACTGTATTGGATACCTTTGCATGGATTGACCATAGGAAAAATGTTAATCATAACATGTCTGAGACCGAAATAATTTTTGCTTAAACATGTACCTACTCTGTGAGAGATTGCAATTAATGGTCACAAACTCGGCCTATCCCCACTATACATGCCCTCTTGCACTGTGACTTTTCTGTTCTTCCCATCAAGAAGTGGACTCCAGATCTCCACCTCCTGGTATCTGGACTGACTTTGTGACTTGCTTTGATCAATAAAATGCAGCAGAAGTACTGATGTGGGATTTGTGACCCTAGAGCTGAAGAAGCTTCGCAGGCTTTGCTGTCAATCTTTTGGAAAGCTTCTGTCATCCTGTGAAGAAACATGGGCTAGCCTCTTTGAGGATGAGAGGCTATGTGGAGAAGGTGCCCAGCTGGCATCCAGTACCAACCACCAGCATGACCAACAGTGGAATTTACAAGGCCCAGTAGCTCCCCCTGTTCTATAATTATTAAGAATCTCCAGGAGATGGGAATAGCAGAATAAACTCAGCACAAGCTACATGTCCACGAAGCAGGCCTTGACCCTAGAGATACCATCTTGAACCATCAAGCTCCTGCCAAGGTACCACAGCTTACTATCCCTGTGTGAGTGAGCCCAGGCAAAAGCAGCGGAATTTCCCAACTAAGTCCGGCCCAAATTGTTGAGCCACAGAATTGGTAGCTAATAAATGATTGTTTTAAGCCATGAAGTTTTGTGATAGTTTATTTTGGGCAGCAATAACTAAGACTTCATTAATGACCTCCTATCCAGGATGATTAAAGCTCAAATCATTCAACCTCACCCATATTTTTCATGTCATCCTGTGAGGCCTGAGGAACTCTGTGTTTTTTCCCTTCCTGTATGTGCTCGTCTTGCCTAGGAGTGCGGGTCGTGAAGCTATAGTGTCCAGGTGTAAATCCGAAGTTCTCCCATTACTATTTGTGTGACTTTGGACACATTATTTTACCTCTTTGTGCCTCTGTTTCCTTATCCATAAAACAGAGCTAACCCTATCTTTCATATTAGGGTCTGTGCAGGTTAAATGAATGGAGCCGAGCACAGTGACTATGCTCTCTAAGTGTTAGTGATTATGATGGCCTTGAATTTAGCCACACCATCCGTGAAGTTCAGGAGGGACCATGCAGGATCACTGTGGAAGATTTCTGGGCTTGGGCTGGATCAGCACTCACAAAGGGACATGGTCCTAGAGGGACAGTAAAGTAGTATGAGGTCAGAAATTTGGGCTTGGCAGTCAGGCTTTCCTCCCTTCCATCCCAGCTCTGCCATTTGTTCTCTTTCTTTCATGAGTTACTTACTCCTTTTAGGTCTTCCTTTTGTCAGCTGTTGAGTGGAAATAATAAAAGGAAATCTCTGAGAACATCACTTCAAGGCTCGCCTGAGGACTAAATGATTAAGTCGTGTAGGACTGGCTTATAGAAGAAGCCTTGTGAGCCTGGCATATAGAATATGCCCGCTACATGATAACTGAAATGTGAGTATTGGTGAGAAAGGCAAGCCAAGATCTCTGGGCAAGGATAATATGTACATGTATACAAGGTGGTAAACAGGATGTGAGGTAAGCGATCAGGTGCCAAAGAGAAGGTGAACAGAAGAAGTTTGGAAACCAAGGCAAAAGTGAAACCCTTCAGGACTTTGGTTGCTGCATCAGAAAGTGTAGGATGATGTAATGTATATTTCCTGAACTTCTCTGCAAGCTATAACAGCAAAATGGAAAATGCTTTAGGAGCCGACTTTGGATTAGAGGGAATAGCTCAGGACGCCTGGGGGCCTCAGCGGTTGAGCATCTGCCTTCTGCCCAGGGTGTGATCCTGGAGTCCCAGGATTGAGTCCCAAATCGGGCTCCCTACATGGAGCCTGCTTCCCCCTCTGCCTGTGTCTCTGTGCCTCTCTCTGTCATTCATTCATTCATTCATTCATGAATGAATGAATGAATAAATAAATAAATAAATAATCTTAAAAAAAAATAGAGGGAATAGCTCAAACAAATCTCAGCTTATGCACCACCAATTGCCTTTGAGGGCCCCCTGCATCTTTAGCTTGCTTCTTGTCTTTTCTTTCCTTATCAGTTAAGAATCCAGTTATTTATTGAGCACCTTGGAATACAATGATAAGTGGCAGACCAGTTTCCTGTCCTCACAGAACTTCAAACCAACAGCAGATTCAGGCAATTAAATCAGCAACCTCAACTCTTTGTGAGAATTTAGGGATTGGAAAATCTTCCTGGAAGAAGTTAGACTTAATGTGAAACTTGAACTTTAGATGAGTAGGAATCTACTAATAAGGGGAGTGGGGGGGAAGAGAACAAGATTCCAGGCCAAAGAGCAACATATGCGAATGCATAGAAAGAAGAGAGAACCAGGAACCTGGGGAATTTAAAGCAGTTCAATAGTGCTGAAAATTGAGTTTGAAGCCAAAAGCTGGAGAGGAGATAATGGTATAAAATTTAAGTTAGGGAATTTGGAATTTTATTCCGAGGTTAATGGGAAGACAATCACATGTTTATACAGAAGAGTGACATTTTGAAAGAGTATAATATTGGGAACAGAAGGAGCAGGACAGAAAGTCTACTACCTGATTTTGTAAAACAGTTCTATTGGAACACAGCCAAATCCATGCATTTACATATTGTCTGTGGCTGCTTCCAGGCCTTAAGTGCAGAGTGGCATAACTGACTCTCTGACCCTTTAAGAAAATGTCTGCTGGGGTGCCTGGGTGGCTCCTCAGTGAAGTGTCCCACTTTTGATTTCGCCTGAGGTCATGATCTTGGGGTCGTGGGATTGAGCCTCCGTTGGGGTCTGAGCTGAGTGTGGAGCCTGCTTGAGATTCTCTTCCTCTGCACCCCCCCCCCAGCTTGTGTTATCATAAATAAATAAATAAATAAATAATAATAAGTACAGTTTTAAAGAGAGCAAGAGGAAGAAAACGTTTGCTGGTCCCAGGGAGATGGTTGCAGTAACTGAGTAAGACAACAGTGACCACCTTTGAGGAAGGCAGTAGGAATGTTGGAAAGGCAGACCAGTGGAATTGGTGCCAAATTATCAATGACTGAAGAAATCATGACCCAGATATCAGCTGAGATCATCTGTTTTGCTTTTTAACTAGTTAAGTTGGTTCAAGCCCCAATTATACAACTTTTAAATAAAGGTACCTGCTGATAAGTTTTGCCAATTTCCCAGATGTCTATGATTTTAACATTACCTTGGGCCCTGCTCCTACTGATGGGTTCAGTTATGCCCTGTGTCATCGTTTTTGCGTGTGCTGTCTCCATGCTGTTCCTTTTGTCTTCAAGTGTGGCACTTGGCCCCATGATTTCTTCACTTACCCCTCCCCGCCAACCTACTCACAAGGCATATGTTTGTGGGGAGGCGTGGGGGCCTAGGGATTATAGAAGGCTTACTAAAGATTTGGAAGACATGAGGGAGTCAAAGAAATGCAAGTAAGAGCATTGTATATTTAAAAAAGTTTTAGGTGTTATATGAAGTTCCTATGTCTTCCATCTCTTTTCTCTTTCTCTTCTCTCTTCTAACTACTTCTTCCATTACCCCCAGGTGAATTTCTGAAGTAGAACATTTTGTCTCTTATGATCCTGTCTCCTGCTAACCTCATTCCTCAGTCATACTGCTCACAATGACTCATGAAGTTGTTTTCTTCTGAAAAGAATTCTACCAGCTATTGAGAAAATTGGTTTAACTTCACTATAGGAGCAAGATGTCTTAGAACCAGGGTACTGGGAACAGATTTGGATCAAACAGGTGTAATCTGACATGGCCAACTGGAGTAGCCAGGAAAGAAAGTAGTCCAAGGTGGGAGAGGAGGGCAGGTAACCAAGTAGGGAAACAAAGGTCATTTCCATGAGAGTAATGTAAATATCAGACCTTAGGGGAGGGTGAAGTTGTAAATAAGAGAGGAAGCCAGGTTGGGATAAGGAAATCAACCAAAATAATTCTATTGTAGACTGTTGACTCCTTGTGAAAAGAGACTGTATCTTAATTCTTGTTAGATATGTACCACTTAATACAATGTTAGACACACATGGTAGGGACACAAGAACTGTTTGATAAACTTCATGCCATTCCTGAAATCTTCTTTTTGTGTTCCTGGGACTTTGCTATTTAGAACAATCTACTCTGTCTGAACAGATCAATCTACTCCGACTGAACAAATCAAACAACTTTAGTAAAAGAGTATTTATTTAACATGTTCTTCCTTCAAAAAGACCTAAACTAGGTCTCAATGTATTTGCATCACAGCAAAAGTCACAATAAACAACTGTTAATATTACAACCACCATTTATCAAATGCCAATTAGATTGGAAGTACATTAGCAGGTACTTACCTACCTTCTTTCATTTAAACTTCGTGGTGGCCCTATTATTCATTTTACAGATGAGGAGACTCTGGCTCAAAGAGATTCTCTTTCCTGAGGTCATGATAAATGGCAGGCTGTTGGAGTTCAAAACTCTTGATATTAATAATACTGGTCTCAATAATACTAAATTCCAGTTGCCAAACCTTTGATCTCATTCTCTTGCTTAAAATCTGTGATAGTTTCATATCTTCCTGAGCAGAGTCTGCAATAGTTAGTATGGTGTAATTTCTCTCACACAGTCCCTTCCTACTTTAGTGATTTTATCTTTTTTTAAAAAAAAAAATTATTTATTTGAGAGAGATAGCAAGAGCAAGAGAGTACAAGCAGGGGAAGCAGCAGAGGGAGAGGGAGAGGGAGAAGCAGACTCCCCACTGAGCAGGGAGCCGCACTCAGGGCTCCAACCCAGGACCCTGAGATCATGATCTGAGCCAAAGGCAGATGCTTAACTGACTGAGCCACCCAGATGCCCCCAGTGGCTTTATCTTTGATTGCTGTTTCCATAAATGCATATTGAGTTCCAAACATTTCTGGTTCCTGCAGCCATGCTAACCTCCATGCTTCCAGGGTTTTGTCTGTTCTCCCTCTTTCTGAAATATTATTCCTTCCCATTTGCCTGACTGATAAAACCAGGGACAAAATTTCCATCAGTTTCTCTGGGAGAACTCATTCATCATCTTTCTAGGTTTTGATTCTTCTATTAGTAAATTGAAGTAATATTTCCTGCAGTTTGGGAAGAGGTTATTTGGGATGAATTGTGGCTTTGCCCCTCATTGGCTGTATCATCTTGGAAAGGTTACTTGATTTCTCTAAGCCTCAGGATTTTTTTCTCCATAAAATAAGATAATGATGGTTATTTAAAATAGTACCTGACACATAGTAAGTACTCAATTAGAGTGAGCTTGTATTGTATGGCTCTTGTGTGATTTAAATAAGGTTAACATACGTAATGATCTAGTACAATAATTGTTAGCACACTGTGCTTAGTGATTTCCTGTTCAACCTTCAAGATTCAGCTCAAGTTCCCCTTGATAATGCTTCTCTGTAAGCATCCTGTACACTCCACACATGGTTAGTCATGTTGTCAGTGGTGCTCACATACCTTTATTTTCACTTATTATATCCCATGTAATTATTGGCCTCGGTTCTCATTTCCTTGGCTAGCCTGGAATCCCTGATGACAAGGACTATTTTATTATCCACCCAACCTTAGCATGATTAGGTATTTTATGCACATTGGTTGATTGATTGAATGAACACATTCATTAGGAAACAAGAGAAGGTCTCAAGGAACTTCTGCCACTGGTACTAGTACCACTATGCAATGTTTGTCGAGTATTACGTGCTCATCTTGAGTGCCTGGTGCTCCTTAGCTCATTTAATTCTCACAAGAGCAATATTAGGTAAGCATTATTACCATTAAAATTTTTTTTAAGGGATCCCTGGGTGGCGCAGCGGTTTGGCGCCTGCCTTAGGCCGAGGGCGCGATCCTGGAGACCCGGGATCGAGTCCCACGTCGGGCTCCCGGTGCATGGAGCCTGCTTCTCCCTCTGCCTGTGTCTCTGCCTCTCTCTCCCTGTGTGACTATCATAAATAAATAAAAATTAAAAAATAAATAAATAAAAATGTTTTTAATTATGAAATCTTATTTTATAGGAAAAGTAAATGAAGTCAGAAAAGTAACATACTCAAAGTCATATGGCTAGGAAGAGGTATAGAAAAAAACTGTGTCAGTAGAAAACTCTGCATTGCCTAAAGGACATCTTCTAGGTCATCAGATTCTTGTCTTTCATTGTCTTTGAGCTATTGCACATCCTTTCAGATTATCTTTTGGTAGCCTTTCGTCATATTTGAGCCATTTTACAACCCTGTATGAATGTGTTTCAGATTCTCTTTTGAACAGGTTATGACACCTGTCTGGTTACCTCATTGAATGAGTTAAGTAAAATCTCTGACTTTTTTTTTTCCTTTTCTATCTGTATCAGAATTATGGTTCTATTAGCTTTTTCTGAGAATTATCTTTTAACAGAGACATAACTGGAATGCAACTCCGAGGCTTACCGACTTCAAGGCCCATTCTGCAACTCCAAGGTCTCCGGCTTTGTTGTGCACCGTAAGGGGGTGCTGGTTTTCAGATTGCAGCGTTCTTCAGATTGCAGTTCTACCTCCTGAAACTAGTTCTGTAGGGTTTTTTATTTTGCTTCTCTTTTTAAACTAGACTCCAGTTATTCTGTTTCAGGTAGTCTGAAAAACACTGCTTTGAACAACTTTTTTAGTAGAAGAACTAAAATACTTGTACAAAGCAAAATTGTAAACTAAGTTTCAAAGAAGGAGAGAAGAGGAAGAGAGAAATTCTGTCTGGAGGAATCTGTAAGTTTTATGGAGAAAGTGACATTCAGTTTGGGTCTTAAAATTAGGAATGCTTTTGACAGAGAAAGAGGAGAAAGTAAGACTTTTTTTTTTAGAGGTCTTTATTTATTTGAGAGAGAGTAGGAGTGGGGTGAAAGGCAGAGGGAGCATATGCCTCGCTGAGCAGGGAGCCTGTTGCGAGGTTCCATCTCTGTACTCCAGGATCATGACCTGAGCCGAAGGCAGCCGCTTAACTGACTGAGCCTCCCAAGTGTCCCAAGGAAAGACAATCTCTGTTTTGGAAGAGGCATGAACAAAAGCAAGGAGTCAGGAAAATGCACAGCATGTTTTGGGAATGGCTAGTGGCTGGATTGGGCTAGACTGAGTAAAGAATGTGAGAGGGAGAATATGAACCATGAGATTGGAAAGGTAGCTTTTAGCCAGAATGGAGGACCTCCATGCCATTCATTTATTTGATAGGCAATAAAGAGTAATAGAAAGCTTTGACTGAAAGCGAAAGAATAAGAAGATAATCAACAGCAAGTTAGAAGAATCCTGAAGAAGCATGAGGTTGGAGAGATAGAGGCAATCTTTGAATGCCAAGAAAAGGAAAGATGTGAGATTACAAGGATTTGAATCTTTTCCCTAACTTATGAATATTTATTCAGGGTCTATTGTGTGTGAAACATGTGGTAGTAAGCATTAGGAGAACATGGGAAGAGAAGTTATTGTCCTGGTATACAAAAGCTTGAAGAAAGAAAATGTCAGAAAGATGTCAGAGATTCTCTGGGAAGGTATATAGGCCTAAAATTGGAGAGTGAAAGAGGAAGGGTAGAGAAGGTAAATATATGGAAGATCTTTAGCAAGTAGAATTGAGAGAATTTGGTGTCTACTTGGATGCAGAGGACTAAGCAGTGGGGAGAATTTAGGAACATTGAGGTTTCTTGGATTTGGTGATTAGAGGCACAAATTACTCCATAAACTGAGAAAAGTGAGAAAAAAGTATGGAGAGGAGAAAGGGGATAATTTTACTGCATTTGTAGAACCTGGAACACCTGGTATGATATTGGGATTAAAAATCTGGAGCTCAAGAAAGGAAGTGTAAGACAGGTATCGTGTAAGTTGAGCTGATATTAGATACATGCCAATGATTGGAGAATAGAGAGGACAGAGATAAGTCAAGGCTGAGATAGGGTCCATATTGGGTGAGGCTATTGCCTTGAGTGGGTAGAAATGAACTGAGCAAAGTCAACTGCAGACTTTAGACCTCAGAATTAAGCAGAAAAGCCCATGTGTTATTGGGTGCAAGGACTCATCAACTTGGAGATGAAGAAGTCAAGGTCTAGGAGAATGCAAGAGCTTATTGAGAAAGGAGAGCAAAGGAGGGGAATCAAGTTGAAGAATGTTTCCTAGGGCTTATTTTAGGGACAGGGTTGCCTTTGGAAGTGCTACTTTAGGCAAGCAGTGAAACTCCAAGGAGTTTAAGCAAGAGAAGATAGTCCTTCGATTCCCATGTAGGGAAGAGAGAGAACACAGAACTGGTGGGAAGCCATTCAACTCCCCAGGAACTCCTTAATTGTATATAAATTGGGGGAAAAACCATGAACTTCTCAGAGATAATTTTTTCTCTGGAAACTAGTGGAAGGGCTGAGTTCTGGGTTCAGGGTGATGAAGTGATGACAGGGATGTCAGTGAGTTAACGCTTTGTAATTTTATATTGACATCCAAATTCAAAGAATGATTAGTTTCTCTTGTTGTAATGGTCATTACACACTAAAGAAGGGCAGATCTACCAAAACGACAACAACAAAAACCCAAAAACCAAAAACCACATCTACATTGTTTAGGAGACAAGTGGTTTTGAACTTTAGCTCTATTTGTCCCCTCTGCCTTTCAAATTAATATAGCAAATATTGAATGTAAACAGTTAGTGTTTTTAACTGTTGGTTATAGTTACTTATTTCTCAAGAATTTCTTGTATAACGAGCAATCAGAATCTACTCAATTGTTTTTTTTTTAATTTTTATTTATTTATGATAGTCACAGAGAGAGAGAGAGAGAGAGAGAGAGAGGCGCAGAGACATAGGCAGAGGGAGAAGCAGGCTCCATGCACGGGGAGCCCAATGTGGGATTCGATCCTGGGTCTCCAGGATCGCGCCCCGGGCCAAAGGCAGGCGCCAAACCGCTGCGCCACCCAGGGATCCCTACTCAATTGTTTTAAAAATCTCCCGTGATGCTCTTAAATGTGCAGTCTTTGTTGAAAGAATTGATAATTTGGATTAAGACAGTGAATCGAAGTTAAATTCCTTTCACTTCTACCTTGATATATCGGGTGGGGGGACTACTTTCCCTTTCTGTACTAGCAGAATATGTGTGCATAAAATTGTGTTAAAAGCCAAGTCCTGATCATTTTTAAAATGCCACCTGGTCCAGGACTCCCTTTGCAAACCAGAGGTCAGTTCCCCTGTTGGAGCTTTTAAAAGGAAAGGCGATTTAAAGTTCTTTAAATCACTTGATTGCCTTTTATTACCTGTGGGTAATCGCTCAGGATAAAAAATGAGGGGAAATATGTCATTCTTTTGCTCTTTTCCTTTGTAGATATAGATTATCAGTTCAGACTCTCCCTGAGCTGTAGAGCTTTGAATTCCTGTAAGAATTCCTTGGCAAGCTGAGAAGAGTAGGGGAAGACATGTGAGGAGAGAATACATGCAGAGCACTTAACCTTTGCAGGGAGCAGTGTAAGGTGCAAAGATGCATGAGACAGAAACTTTGTCTTTAGGCAACGTAAAATCCAGGTAACTTTAGTGATTGAACCCCCAGAACACAGCTGTGAGACTCTCCGTTGTGCTCTGGACTCTGATGGAACATATGCTGCCTTTCCCTTTGGTGATGGGCTTTGATAGTGAAGTGCTGTCCAGAACTCTGCTGGACTTCGGATGAATATGTAGTCATATTTATTTCTAAATATGAAAAATATTATTTTCTTACTCATGATAGCAATAAAGATAAATTAGAAGTTGTAGGAGTAAGGCTGGAGCATAGGAGACCAGTTTGGTGATGGTTGCTCTGATTCAGACCATGAATGCTTCTTTTGTGGGGCAGGAAGGGAGTCAGAGGTGACACAGTTGTTTGTGGGTCATGTAGCCTTGCAGAGAGATTGAGAGCCTCTCCAAGTAGTAGTGTGTCTGCAAACTGGTTATGGCCAAAGGTCCAAATTCTGAAGACTTCAGCTCACAACTAAATATTTAGGAGAAAAGCAAGTTTCCTATTCACATCAAACGATAATTTTTGTGCTAAAAAATTTTGGCCATTTCATTTCAGTTTGGTATACATATTATTTTTGTGAAATACTTGATTTATATTTTAGGAGAAGAATTCAGTGATTAAGTTCAATATCCTGATGGTCTTTTCATTATTGATATTATAGTTTCTGATACGTTATGTATAATTAGTACTAATAGTTAACATTTTCCTTACCCCACAATCCATTTCTTCCTACTTTTTGGTTATTAAACATTATGTTAGCATTTTGGGATACCCACATGTGAAACATATTTGACAAAGTTTGAAGACATTTAATTGTAACAGTCGTTCAAACATTATTTTTTACCTTTTATTTTCTACCAATGAGAATTTTAAAATCTGCGACAAGAACCATACCTTTCCTTGTGGAAAATACATTCTCATAAGATGATTTCTTTTTATTAAAACTAGACTGCCTTCTTTTTAAAATTAAAAAAAATTCTTAGTATATTGCAAAGTATAACAAAAGTATTTTGAAAAGAGATGGTAATTTTTCAAGACTTCCTTGTTGGAGGGCAAAAATGTGTGTGTGTGTTTTTCTTTTTACCAAAATGCAAAGAATACAGACCTCAGGATTAAGTGGGAGATCTGAATGCAGCATATATATTTTCTTGATCCTTTAACTTTGTATATAGAGAGTGTCTAAAAGTAGGAACTTAAGTTAGTGATGAACATCATTTAGATGTACAGGAGTGGGTTGATTATAGTAATACTATACTGAATGAACAAGCGTCATAATGACATTAAGAGATCAATTTGATTGGGACATGGAAGAGAAATATATATTTTAAAAATACTGTCATGAAAATTTCTCTTGTTTTTTTTCTTTTTAGTTATATTTAAAAAAAAAAAAAGGATAGATCATATAAATGGTGCATGTGGACATATGACCAGCAAAGTAGTAGATTTACAGCACTACAGAAATTTGGAGTTGAGTATGTTTATCAGAGGATGGGTGGGGCAAGAGATGTTTTTTACTAAGGAATATTTCTAAATTCAAAAATTGCATTTTGCTATAAGGTCTATGAAAATGACATGACTAATTCAACTATCAACTTTATTTTTTTAAAAAATCATTTATTCATAGCAATAGAGGGAATTATATTCTGATTTTTATCATATGATACATGGGTTTTTCATGTTTTGAAACATTAAGCATAAACTCTAATATGTCTATAAGCAATAATACTTTACTGTTTGGGATCTAGAACTTAAAAAAGATACAGCTTCATAAATTTCCAAAAACAATGATAGATAGTGCCAGTCTGAAGAAAATGTAGTAAAAAGTAAATGCTCCAAAGGCAGAGTAATGTGAAAATAGAGTTACAATCTATTTCTGGGTTGGTTAATCTTAATTAGCATATTCTATATGAATGAGGGCCATTTATAATGTGTATAGGTCATTTTTATGTTTCTTTTTCTGTCACTTGTTTGTTAATGCCCATTATCTTTCACTTGAGTGACTGGTCTTTCTTTCCTCACATTCTAGGAGCTTGTTATTTATTAAGGAGATTAGCCTTTTACCTGTGACTTGAGCACCACATCTTTTTTATTGGTTTGTTTGTTTTAAAGATTTTATTTATTTATTCATGGGAGACACAGAGAGAGAGAGAGAGAGAGAGAGAGAGAGGTAGAGACACAGGCAGAGGGAGAAGCAGGCTCCCTGCAGGGAGCCCAACATAGGACTTGATCCTGGGTCTCCAGGATCACGCCTTGGGCCAAAGGCAGGCGCTAAGCCGCTGAGCCACCCAGGGATCCCCTCCTGGTTTGTAATTTGTGTTTTGACTCTGTGTCTGTTATTATTATTATTTTTTACCTCATAGTGTTTTTTTTAATTCTTAATTAGATTTATTAATATTTTGTGGCTTCTAGATTTTGAATCATAGTTAGATTTTTCCATTCCAAAATAAGAAGAGAATTCACCCATATTTTCTTTTTTTTAATTTTTATTTATTTTTTTTTCATATTTTCTTGTAATATATTTGAGTGTTCATACTTTAAATATTTGCCCCATTTGGAATTTATCTCATACAATATGAGATAGAGATTTAACTTAATTTTTTCCAGATGATACACATTTATTAAAAAGTCCCATCTTATCTCACTGATTTGAGATGCCACTTATTTGGGTCTATTTCTGGGTTTTCTAATCAATTCCATTAGTCTATTCCTATAGTAATCCCAGGGTGTTTCATTATTGAGGTTCTATAATTTTATTTTTTAAAAATATATAGAAAGCTATTTTTCCTTTTTGAAAGAGTTTTTCTGGCTATTTTTGTTTGTTTACTTTTTTCATACAAGCTTTAGAATCAGCTTGCCCTATTCCAGAAAATAGCCTCTTGGTATTTTCATTGAGATTGCAATAAATTTAAAAATTAAAATTTAAAAATTAAAAGGGAAAATTGATATACATTGACTTTTCCAATCTCAAAACATAGTCCATCTTTTCATTTATTCAGGTCTACTTTTGGATCCTGCAAGAACGTTTTAAAGTTTTCTTCATATAAGCTTTTCATATTCCTTATAAAATTTATTCCTAGGCCTTTTACATTTTTTGCTTCAATTGTAAATGGAATCTTTTCTTTTATTTGTTAAGAGGATATTGTGTATGTACAACACATGTATATACATATGTATTTATATATACATATATGTATATATATGCATAAATGTCACAGATTTTTATAAATTAATTTTGTATCCAGCTTCCATACTTAATTTTCTGTTGTTTATTTTCTCAGTTGATTTTCTTGGGTTTCCTAAGTATATAATCATATAATCCACAAATAATGACAACTGTATAATCTTTTTTCCCCAGCAGTTTTTTTACTTTCTCTCCTTCATTAGTTCCCTTGACTGCTACTGCAAGTATCACTGTATTAGCAGTGGGAGAGTGGGTATCCCCTTGTTCCTTTCTTGACCTGAACAAGAACCCTCCAGTGTTTCCCCATTCAATCTAAACTAGCTTTGAATCTTAGAATTAATTGCTAGTCAGACATTAATTACTACTTTGCTCTACCTGGAAAACTGGCAATTTGGCCCACAATAAGGTCCATGAATGTTTAGCAGTAAAGGTTTGGTAAAATACATCATGGTGCATCCATTGAATGGAATAGTCTGAGCAATTACAAAATAATGTGTATATTTTAGTCCTTTTTGTTGTTTAAAAAAATCAGAGTATATACATGTATGCTTGGAAAACTCTGGGAGGATATTCAACAAACTGATCTTAAAGTTATGAATATATTATTGCAGCATTATTTACAATACCCAAAATATGGAAGCAACCTAAGTGTCCATTGATAAATGAATAAAGAAGATGTGGAATATTACTTAGTCATAAAAAAGAATGAGATTTTTGCCATCTATGACAACATGGATGGACCTAGAGGGCATTATGCTTAGTGAAATAATTCAGACAGGGAAAGACAAATACCATATGATTTCACTTATATGTGAAACCTAAAAAACCAACTAAACAAACAAAGCAAACCAGATCCATCAACACAGAGACCAAACTGATGGTTGCCAGAGGTGAGGCAAAATACGTGAAGGGGAATGGGAGATACAAGTTTCCGGTTATGGAGTAAATAAGTCATGGTAATGAAAAGTACGACATAGGAAATATCATCAATGATATTGTAATAGTGTTGTATGGTGACAGATGGTAACTACACTTATGAAGGGCATAGCATAATGTATAAAGTTGTTGAGTTACTATGTTGTACATCTGAAACTAATGTAACATTGTGTGTCAACTATGCTTCAAGAAAAAAGAAAAAAGAAAGAAATAAATAAGATTATAGAACAAAAAATGTTATGAACATAAACTACTGATTGGTAATATCGATTTCAGTATCTGTAAAAGTTTTTAAAAATTCATGAAAACATTTTGGCACAATTAAAAAAACAAGTTAGAAATTAAGAAAAATAGATTCATGTTTTTCCTTTTCTCTCTGTTCTGGATCTCTTTCTGCTATTTTAATTTTATTTTGTTTATCCTTATTCCTTGCAAAGTGGTACTCGTAGTGTACATAGTGATGATAGTGTAGAAAGGAGTTTACAAGATAGAATCCACAAGGAAAAAGAAAAGAGAAAAGTCTACAGTAGATCAGACTTTTCAATAAATTATGGAAACCAGAAGTTGGCTGATGGAGATAACTGACTTGACAGAGTGGAACAGGGGCTAATCAAAAGTGCTTTGAGGAGCCTTGGCACTTACCGGGGAAGGCAGGAGTGAGGTGCAAGCCTGAAGGAGAGTTGCCTGAAAGTTGTTTATAAGGCTCTTGGACACCACTGGGTCCCTTCTTGCCTCTCATACAGCATTGTGCATTCATGCATGTCATACTGACCATACTACCACTAACACAATCCCTCTGTGAAATATGAAGTTTCTTTTCTGGAGAATGGTGTTTATCTTTTGATGGAGAGTTCCTGTAATAGAAGGGCTGATCAGAGACTGGGAAAGAAAGATTTTTTTTATGGTAATGCAGTATTTTATTTATTCTGTCCATTAATAACTAGTATTTGGGAACATTTATAAGATTAATGGAATTTAAGAGAAGTTCAGCTTTTTTATATTTCGATATCAGTTGCTAATAAGAGATAAAGTATTATGTTCAAGATTATTACATCAAGGGATCCCTGGGTGGCGCAGCGGTTTGGCGCCTGCCTTTGGCCCAGGGCGCGATCCTGGAGACCCGGGATCGAATCCCACGTCGGGCTCCCGGTGCATGGAGCCTGCTTCTCCCTCTGCCTGTGTCTCTGCCTCTCTCTCCCTCTCTCTGTGTATCTTATGAATAAATAAAATATTTAAAAAAAAAAAAAAAAAAAAAAAGATTATTACATCAAAAACTTACAATAAGTGTTTGGTATTAGTCTACATACAATTTAGTTTTTGGCATAAAGTTCTTTGGCTGCAAGAAATAACATGTGGCTCACTTCACTAATAGGATTACCCCTTAATACTGGGATGGCCTCTTGATATTTATTCTGCCGTTGATTTTTAGCATAGTTACCTATGATTATATGAATGGAGTTAAGTGGAGAGGTACTCATCATTCTTATTCCAAATAAGAGTACATAACCGATTACTATAGTAATGAGGAGGTAGATGGGCAATGCAACCGCCCAATATTTTTGAGGCCAGTAGGTTAAGCCTAAGGAGTTTAGCCAAGGTTCAGGAATAAAAGCCCACACAAGATATAGTATGAAGCCAAATTGGGAGCTTAAGAAAAGAACAAAGCCATAAATAGCTCTTTCTGGCAATGGCGATGGTGAGTTTTCCACCATTTTCCCTGTGGCTTTAGACAATCTGTGAGAAAGAAACAGTTATCATCAGTGATCACACCCCTTTGTCACTGGTCTGTTGTAGCCTCATCACTTTGCTATGGGCACTGCCTCTGCATTTTTTTCCCCTAGCCTAAACCACTGCATGCTGCCATCCTGTGCCAAAAAGGATGTTTGAAATAGAAACTTCAGTAGAAGGTTGGAAGATAAAGATAAGTAATTCTCCTGGTCCAGGATTTCTGAATCTTGGTGTGACTGACATTTGGGATTGGAAATTCCTAAATGTGGGAAGGCTGTGCAGCCTCCCTGGCCTCTACTCACTAGGTGTCCATGCATGCCTCATTTCCCTGTGATGACAACCAAAAGCATCAGCAGACATTGCCAAATGGCTAGGGGGAGGCGGGGGGGGGGGGAGAATCAACACCTCCCATCCTTGCCCCAATTGAGAACCTCTGCCTTAGACAATAGATAATAGAAAAGATGGGGTGCTTGGGTGGCTTAGTTGGTTAAGCATCTGACTCTTGATATCAGCTCAGGTCTTTTTTTTTTTTTAAGATTTTATTTATTTATTCATGAGCGACACATACACACACAGAGGCAGAGACACAGGCAGAGGGAGAAGCAGGCTCCATGCAGGGAGCCTGACGTGGGACTCCATCCCAGGTCTCCAGGATCTCGCCCCGTGCTGAAGGCACGCTAAACCTCTGAGCCACCCAGGCTGCCCTCAGCTCAGGTCTTAATCTCAGGGTTATGAATTCATTCAGGCCCGCATTGGGCTCCATGCTGAGTGTGGAGCCTACTTAAATAAAAAAGGAAAAGAAAAGAAAGCTGTAGAGATAATCAGTGGGATAAAAGCACAATAAATCTAGAGAATAATAAAAGTCCCAACCTCCTGCTGAATAGAGTTCACAAAGAACATAGAAAATGAGGAGGAAATTAGCAAAGAAATAATAATAAAAAAAAAATCTGCAGGTAAGATTGAAAGCACCCCTGGAGGTCTAGCACAATCAAAGAAAAAAGGCCCGTTCTAAAGCAAAAGGCACATTGTGAAATTTCAGATTATAAAGATAATAGGAAGATTCTAGAAAGAACAACTGGCTACATACAGAAGAAGGGGAACCAGAAAGACATTAGGCATTTATTTCAGTGGCAACACTAGAAGTAAAAGACAGTGGGACAGTGCTTTTAAAATGCTGAGGAAAAATGACCTTTATCTTATCCAAATTATCAATCGTGGATGAGAATTAGGATACAGATATTTTCAGACATGCAAGCACGCTAAAATAGTTTATCTTCTATACACATTCTCCAACTACTGAAATCTGTGCTTCAGCAAAATAAGAGTGTGAACTTCCAATGTTTGAGCATTGAAGATATTATTGATGGGTGTTTGATATGTTGAAGCATCTGGATAAAATTTGGGTCAGATACATTAAAAATAAGTGAAAAAGAAAAGCAATTATTAACTCCAGGGAGACCAGGAGATTTTCAAGAGAAGCACCATTATGGCAGCTTACTAGATTCAGTAGTGTACTGTATTTATGTTGACAGAATGATCAAAACACAAATTATTGATTTGAATAAAAGTTGTGACATAGCTGTGTGAGAAGCGTAAGGGCAAAGTGGTGGTGGTGGTGGTATGCATAAAAGAGCTAGATCCTCAAAATTCCATGACAAGAAGTCAATAAATAATGTCTAAAAATGGAAGTCAGGAAACATTGATATAAGCATATTGTTTAGGAAATGAACACCTGGTAGGGTTATGTGGAGCATGGGGTGGAACTGGTGGGAGGAAATTGGTTAAGAGGCTGATGGGACTCAAGTGTTTTTGTTATAAGCCTTTATGAACTATTTGAGTATTCACTTATATGTATTACTTTCATTAAAAATACACACAAAAGCAATACATACATATTATAGGAAAAAGTTACATAAGATAAGCAAAAACCCCACAAAAGACATAAGGATCTTACCCACCCAGAGATAACCATTGGTAATATCCTGAAATATTTTTTTCTTGAAAAATTCTGAAAAACAAATGAAAGGACTTTTAAATACTTTAAAAACTCACAAATTTTTGATACATGAAAACTATCAATACTAATTTAAAAAGTAGTGCGTGGGGTTATTCATTTTTAACTAAATCAATCTTTCTGATCAAAATGCTTGCTATTATTTTGGTTATATCTTCTCTAACAAGAGGGTGGAGAATTGAGGCAGTCTTCCAAAATACTTCTGCCTTAATTATCTTGTTATTTTAGGAAGAAACAGCGTTTGGTCTTTTTCTAAACAATTGCCTCCATTTAGTAGTTTAGGAATTTTTTAAAACAAATTCATCAGGAAAATTTATCTTCAACAAATGGCATTGGGAAAACTGCACAGCTACATGCAAAAGAATGAAACTGGACCATTTTCTTATACTATACAAATATAAGCTCAAAATGGATGAAAGACCTAAAGGTGAGACCTGAAACCATAAAAATCCTAGAAGAATACACAGGCTGTGATTTCTCTGATATCAGTCATAGCAACATTTTTCTAGATATGTCTCCTAAGGCAAGGAAAACAAAAGCAAAAGTAAACTACTGGGACTACATCAAAATAAAAAGCTCTGCACAGCAAAGGAAACAGTCAACAAAACTAAAAGACAACCCACTGAATGGGAGAAAATATTTGCAAATGACATACCCAATAAAGGGTTAGTGTTCAAAATATATAAAGAACTTAATCATATCAATACCAAAAAAAAGCCAATCCATTAAAAAATGGGATGAAGATATGAACAGACATTTCTCCACAGAAGACATAAAAATGGCCAAGAGGCACATGAAAAGATGCTCAACAGCACTTATCAGAGAAATGCAAATCAAAACCACAGTGAGGTATGGCCTCACACCTGTCAGAATGGCTAATATCAAAAACACAAGAAACAACAAGTACTGGCAAGCATGTGGAGAAAAAGGAACCTTTTTGCACTGTTGGTCAGAATGCAAGACTGGTGCAGCCACTGTGGAAAATAGTATGGAGTTGCCTCGAAAAATTAAAAATAGAATTACCATATGATCTAGTAATTGCACTATTGGATATTTACCCACAGAGTACAAAAACACTAATTTGAAAGGATATATGCACCCTTATGTTTATCGCAACATTATTTACAATAGCCAAAGTATGGAAGCAACCTAGGTGTCGGATAGATGAATGGATAAAGGAGATATAGTGTGTGTATGTATATGTGTGTAAAGATGGGTAAAATAGGTGAGGGGGATTAAGAGTACACCTATGATGAGCAATGAGAATATATAATTATTGAAGCACTATGTTGCTCACCTGAAACCAATATAATACTGTATGTTAATCATGGAATTAAAAAAGAAAAACAAGACACACACACAGTAACAAGAATACATTACTTAGAGAGTAACAAATAAAATAAACCCTATTTCTTTACCTAGTAACAAAAACAATAAACCATATTTCTTGTCTAGAGTGTATGCAGAAAAAAAAATTGGGGGGGGGATTTGCCTTAAAGGAATTTTTGTATTTTTTTTTTCTTTTTAAGGAAAGATAATTTCATTTCTCTGAACTATTTCAATGACCAAAAGTTTAAGAAGTGCAGGTCAGCTTTGATACCTCACAGTTAAGAAGGAGAAAAACTTAAGATAGTAAATAACAGACTTTGGGGCAACTGTCCTTGGAAGGAGAGCTTTGGTAAAACACAGTTAAGACTTAAATGTGAATAATGAAATGAATATTTTTAAAGAAATCAAGCTGCATTACAGTTTTGATGAAAAATATGCAGTTGATATAGTTTTCTACCTCCTAAGGTCATTGTGTTTTGATTAGTTTAAAAGTTTCAAAATCCAGCTAATGTTTACTGAATTCCTTTCCTTGTCTCAGGCCTTGTCCTTGATGTATTCACTGACATGCTCTGTGTAATCTCACAACAATCCTGCAGATTTGATGGTGCATTTGTAGAGGCCTAACAAGAAGGAATATAGTGGGACATAGAGTATAGAGTGGATTTTTGTGGGTTTACTTGGCTTTGGCTACTGCTTTGGGTGTTAGGAAATATGCATATTAAACATAATGATGGTGCATTTATCAGAAAAAAACAGAGCAACTATCAGCCACTGCAGACAAACACAGGGGAGGGTCTGGAGGAGGTATCTAGAGGCAGAGTCTGGAGAGGACAGGTGCAATCTGTGTATGTAGCACTGCCCCCACAGATGTACACACACAACCAACCACAGAGTGAGCTTATAGCCCCATGAATACATAAAGCATATGTGGGCCAAACCCAAGTTGTCAAGGACTGTGTGAAGCAAATATGATGGGACAGGTTGTGGTCAAAGGCCACTATTGCCCTAGTACTTCCTGAGAGTCTTGGGTAGAAAAAGAAGAAATGGGCTGGGGGCTGCAGGATCTTCCACCCTGCTTGATTGCCAGTAGGCCGCTGTCCCTATAGGGTAGAACAACAGGCTTTGTCTTTCTTTTTCTTTCTTTCTTTCTTTCTTTCTTTCTTTCTTTCTTTCTTTCTTTCTTTCCTTTTCTTTCTTTTCCTTTCTTTCCTTTCCTTTCCTTTTTCTTTCCTTTTTCTCTTTCTTTTTTTCTCTTTTCTTTTTTCTTTTCTTTTCTTTTCTTTTCTTTTCTTTTCTTTTCTTTTCTTTTCTTTTCTTTTCGGCTTTGCCTTTCTAGGTCAGTCAGAGGTACATTTGCCAAGATTGGTAACTATGAATTATCCCCATTTTATAGATGAGGAAATTGAGCCTCAGTGAGATTAGTTTAGCTAATGTGTATGTGTGTGCATGTAAATATTAGGTAAAACATATTAACTGTATTGATAGACATTTCTTACAGATAACTTCCCTACATGATTAAGAGTAGTGCTTATTAATTAACATTAGAACTCCTCTCTTTCCAAAAAAAGTATTCATGATTACTTTTCGCAAATTCTAACAGCCCAAATATACTTCTTCATTATTTTATTGTATTCAAAAAATTCCATCCTGTTGATCGAGAATATTTGAAGGTTTTTGAGGCTGTATATAGCAGGTCAGAGAGCTGCTATTGAACGGCAGACTTTATACGCTGGGCAACTTGGAATTCTCTGCCAGCACCAAAAATTGAGATTCTACATCCTCGCCGGGACAGCAGCGGGGCTCCAGGTGTTGGGTGTAGGGGGAGGGCTAGGGCACTCTCTGGGGTGGTTTTCAGGGGTTCGGGAGGAGGCGGCTCGGAGGGAGGACGAGCCTCTTCCACACACGCCCCCTACCCAGCTGGGATGCACCTGCAACCCCAGCAAGAACTGGGCGGACTCGGCTCTGGCCAAGTCAGACGTGGCACGGAAAATCTGCAGCTGGCCTTCTCCTGTCCTCTCGCTTATAAATATAATATAAAGTCCTAATCTGAAAAGAGTCTCCATTACGTGGTGAGCCCAGGTCCTGCCCGCTGCGGAACAGGGCTCGGACCGTCCTCACCTGCGAGTCTGGCTCGCGCTGTGGGAAGCGGGGGAACCGCACGCCCGGTCCCCGGCGAGGCGTGCTCGCCTCGGGCGTTCCCGGCTCTGCGCCTCCGGGACCGAGCGCTGCCCTCGGAGGTCGGCCCCCGCAGCCGGCCCGGGCCCCGCCCACCTTGGCCGCGGGTCGCAGCCGCCACGAGCCGGAGCCGGAGCCGGAGCCGGAGCCGGAGCGGGAGCCGGAGCGGGAGCCGGAGCGGGAGCCGGAGCGGGAGCGGGAGCCGAGCCGGAGCCCGGGCGGCCGCGGCCCCTTTAAGGAGCCGCCGTGCGGAAACCCGAGCCCGCAGTCCGGGCGGGCGCGGCGGCCGCGGCGGTAGCTGTGGTCTCGGGCTGCTCCCGCCCGCCGAGCAGCTCGCGGGGGGCTCTGGCCGCAGGACCAGGCTTCGGCGGCGCCCGTCGCTCTCCCGGCCCGTGCACCGCCGCCCGCGCGCCAGGCGCCCCGGGACCCGGCACAGGTGACGCCGTTTGGAGGGGGCTCGGGGCCGAGGGCGGGCTCGCTGCGCCCCGCGGTCCCCCGCGCAGCCCCGCGCAGCCCCGCGCAGCCCGCGGCCAGGGGCGCCGCGGCTTCCCGTCCCGGCCTAGCGCGGCCGCCGGCTGGGGCGCGCGGAGCCGGGTGGGCGCCCCGCGAGGGCGGCGGGGGCGCGGGTGCAGCAGGTGTGCGGCCGCGCAGCATCCTCGGGCCCGCGCCCCGCGGTGTCGGCCCGGAGGGGGGGGCGCGGGGGGCGCGGGGGCAGCGGGGGCCTTCTCGTGGGAGGCCGGGGCCCCACCGGGTGCGCCGAGTGGGTGAGTCTCCCCCTCTCGCACCCCCCAACTACAGAAAACAACACGCTCTTATTCACCCTGGTCGTTCTCAAGTGGGTCCCATTTTTAGTCGCCTCGTGCTGAAGAGTCTACTGGGAAAGATCCTGGGCTCCATCTACAGCTCTGCTGTGGCAGCCCCGGTGAGCTCATTACACTGAAAGCCTCGGTTTACCCCGCCGGGAAATGGGATCCATAATGCCAGCATCTTCCTACAGCCCCAAGAGTGTGGGGGAACCTCCGGGAAAGTGCTTAGAATTGTCGAAGTTCCTTAAAGGGTCGCTGTTGCGGGCCAGGAGTTTGTTGTTTTTGTTTTTCCCCCTCAGTGGTCCACATGTGAGTGTTAATGCAGCTCACATGTTTACGTGACACTATAAAATTGTTCCTAAGGAGTGATCTTTGACAATGTTTAAGTGACTCTGATACCAGTTTGGGGACAAGAGGGGAGAGTTTGTGTGGATGTTAGGAGTTGATGTGTGAAGCAGGAAAAAAAGCTGTCATTTTAGTGAAATCTTCAGTCATAAATGGAGTTGAGAAAAATCGATCTGGGATTGTGTGTGTGTTGAGAGATAACTGCTGTGTGAGCAATGGGGTAGGTTGGGATGCAGCTTCATCTTTATGTAGCCAGTTGAGGTAATATGACCGAAAACCTCCATTCCCTTCTAAGTGTGAAGTAGAGGGTTTTTTTCCCTTGTTAATCGTTTCATTTAATTGTAGGGATGAAACTAAATTAGACAAGTGGACTCCTGCAATGCTAGGAAATTAGAAAGAATGGCTCCAGGAACAGTGGACGTTAGTTGACTTACTCCACCCCCCCCCCAATGCCATCAGATGACCCAGAGAATATATTTACAGAGCGCATCTTTTCCTCCTACCCCTGCGACTCCTTTTGCCACAATACCCCCCTCCAGTGTTGGAATCCTTACTGTGTGATCTTGTACAAATTTCACCTGTCTAGAGCTGGACATCTGGCATCCAGCTGCTCAGCCGGTCGTAATTGTGTACACGATGAGCTTTCTGTTCCTATCACTTTAACTGTAAGCCTCTTTACGGGAAGGAAAAATGGCTCTTCCAAGCTAAATCTGAGTACTTGGAGGTGCCTAGGAATGGTGGGGGTCAAGGGCTGAAGCTACCCGGAAGAAGCTGGGTCTTCTCAATACACCCTGGAGTATGGACACAAGAGTCGGCCTATCTTGTCCTTCCTTCTCTGAAATCACCAATGGAGAGAGATTCATTTGTTTACCAAGGTAAACAGAGGCCTGACTGAGTGCTGATGAAGAGCATTCCCACCAAAGGACTAGGGAGGAGGACTTGGTGTGGTTGGGTGTGGGGTGGGGGAATGGAGGGCCTGCCTGGTAGTCCGGCAACCAGAGAGGTAGTGAAGGAGCCCCCAGGTTCCCAACTCAGAAGTGAGAAAGGGGATGGGTTACAGAAAGGGACCAGCGATGGAACTTCCTGGCAAATTCTGGAAAGTGCCCTAGGTGTTACTTCCCTTTCTCTTTCCCTCTGAGCAAGTTTCTTGCCCTTCTGAGTCAAGTGCAGCTCTTTCCTCCCCTAGTGCTCTGCAAGGGGACTACCCTAGGTTTATGTTCCACCGGCAGAGCTGGCATTCCAAGTATGAGAGGAAACTGAGCAGGTTTCATAAGAAACCTTCAGACCTCAGTGTCTCCTTGTCCCCTTCTTCTCAACTTAGTGTTCCATGTCCTACATATTGGCTTTGATATCTCTTGGAAGGTTAAAAAGCAGGGTAGTCATTTTGGCTGAAAAAAGTAAACTGAACAGTATACAGGAAGATACACAAAACTAGTTTTCCTATGGAGGGAGATAATGAATGAATGGTCTTGGGGAGAATTGTGGGCAGTTGGACAAGGAAAGGCAGGGGCGGGGAGTGGTGGAGTTGTGCTGGACAGCTTGTGCCCTCGTCCTTGAGAGAGGAAAGGATGCCACCACACAGGGAGAGCCACCTTGCTGTGCTTCCCCTCCTTCCATTTGCCTTGCAAGAGGAAGATGGCAGTATGGAGGTGGAGTAACCATCTGTTCTCAAGGATGGGGACCAGACTTTAACTCACCACTGGAGATGAGCTATATTCACCTGGCATTGGTCTCAGGCACTCAATGTATTACACCTGAGAACACATTACATCAGGAAAGTGAGGTTAATTTTGTAAGAAAACCTAAGGTATTGAGAGTGACTTTGGTGGTGTTTCTTTCTTTTTTCTTTTTTTTTTTTTTTATCTTGTTGGAGATGAAAGGTAGCACACAAAGAAATGGAGTCCTACTGCTCCGAGGTTTGTTATTCATAGTGAGACAGTTGGATGTTCTGCAAGCAGATCCCAGACCTGAAAAGAAGGCAGGAATAGCAAGGGAGTTTTGTTTTGTTTTTTGTTTTTTTTTTTTTCCTCAGAACATTGGTCTGTTCAAGGAGAAGGCGATCCTTTGGATACATGAGAAGGAGCTTGTGAATCATTGTAAAAGGCCAAGGTTTGTGAAAACAGCGGGTGAAGAAGACAGCTGGAAGTCTGTTCAGAACTTGAGCTAGCATGAGGGAAGGGAGTTTGTCGAGCAGTGGGATGGATAGCAAGGGGGTAGTCTGACTACAGGGATAAAGGCTGTCTAAAGCAGTGTTTCAGAGTTTTCGGATTACAACACAGTACAAAATGGGTTTTTGGACCAAGACCCAGGATGTAAGTAAGTGTATGTGAGTCTGAAACCAGTTTCATGAAATGATACATACCCTTACCCTGCATAGCATTCTGTTTTCTGTTTCTCTTTCTATGCTTTCTGTTCCTATTCAGTGTTCTGAAAAACTCATTATCCATTAGTGGATCAGAGTCCACTGCTTAGAGATGTTTGCCTAATGTTTGGATAAGCAGGTTGCATTGGGGTTGGAGATGCTCGAGGGGAGCATAGAATTGATAGGGAAATCTAGACCTCTGTTGGTGGAGACAGGAGGAAGTGTGGGAACTCATCTGGTGTCTCATAGCAGGACTCATATTAGTGAAGGCAGCTGGATGGACAGGTGCAGAGGGGAACTTCCTACTGGTTCTATCCACATCAAAGCAAAATAGTTGGTTTTGAGGGAAAAGGAAGCGTGGAAGGAGTAAACTTGGATCTTTAGGGTTTAGGGCAGATTTTTTTTCTGTAGGTTAAGAGGACAAATGGATCCAGAACAAATTGCCTGGTGGATTTAGGCCATGTCCACTTTCATCAGCTGGATAGGGACCAGAGGGGCTCATAACTCCCCTTTCAGCTTTGAGAAGTTCTTACAAAAGTGGATGAGATGTGTTATTTCAAAATCCCATGTGCTGATGAAACTCACTAGGAAATTAGCTGCCTTACAGAGAATCGGAAAAATCTTCTCATTACCTTGTGTAAAGGGGTTAGATTATCAAAGCTTCCTTAGATGTCTGTTTCAAGATCTACAGTCAAACTGGAATCCTTATTCATAGTCTTTGGGATAGCCAAATAAGCTTGGAGAAATAGGTGAGGCAGCATGCAGCATCCGTAAGCTAATTTCCAGTAACTGGGTCCTGGGGTTTGATAATCAAGGACAGAGTTTATCTGTGTGCCTTTGATTGCCTTTTCCTAACAACAAACACCTGACTCCTACACCTGGCACCCTCACCAGTAGGGCAAGTACCACAAAGGGTGGAAGGCCGCATGCACAGGTGTCAGAGTTCACTGGAGGTGCTTGTGTACTTGCTTGCCTGTGTCATACGCATTCTGAACTCGTTAGATCCTCCCTTTGACCCATCCTTGCTTTGTTTGATTTTCTTTCCTTAGGTGATATGTTTTCAGCGTTTCACATTCCTTCTCCTCAGCTGTCTGGTATAGATCTAGTGCTTTCTCTGATGTAATCTCTGAGCTCTGGACTTGCTGGCGTCCGCCTGACTGTTCCCATAGAATCCCGTGTGGGGATCCTGGCCTGTGCTGTGCTGGTGTCCACCGTATCCTGCCATGGCCAACCTAGAAATAACCATTCACTGATGGGTTTATACATTGGTTTTGATTTAATTTTTACATTTTGGGGACATGGAAAATCTGTCTTGGTCAAGTTAATTTAGTTTTCTCCAAATAGGCTTACAAAAACCTTTCAAAAGTACACTTTGAAGGCATAGAAAACTTCTCCCTATTTGATATGTATTTACCTAGTGGAATGAGGGAAGAAGGAATTTTCATCTCGTGGAAAAATCAGAACAATTAAACCTTCCCTGTTTACAAAGCATTAACGTTTTAGGGACATAGTTCCCCAAACTAGTCTTGTTCAATTAACATGTTTTGCTCTAGTACATGTGAAAACATTGAGACAATTAAGAATTTAAATTTTTTATAATTTATTATGTGCTATTTTCAGGACTTGCAAAGACTATAGCTGTGTTCTGACTGAGAAAGATTCTTTTGCCTTTTCGTATTTTAAAAACCTGTATGAATGTCACTAAACAGACCAATTTCTTACCTGCTTTGTGGAGGAATCCAGGGCAAGATAAAGGCTCTAAAGGTAGGAGGCCAAGTTGCCCATAAGGAAGGCAGAGCCTGGGAGCAAAGGCAGCTTGTTTGGAGTATCCCAGCTTAGTATCTCCCAACCAAACCCTTGAGACATTAGACAATTTGAGGATTCGAGAATGCTTTATAACCTCAAGTCGCTAAATGTTTTCTTTAGTGTTTTTTTTTAATTACAAAAGTGAAACTTGCTTGTTACAAATAACAAAAACCATGAAAATAATCAATACAGAAGAGAATGACAGTTCACTTCTTCCCCTTTCTCCAGCTCCAATTTCCCCTGATTTCACTCCTGAATACAGCCAGTTAGCAGTTTGGGGGTATAGCCTTTCTTCTCTATAAATGCCAAAATACTCAGGTATTTATGAAAAATGTATTATTTTACTGCCTGCTTTTTTTTTTCACCCTATAGTGTGTGATAGGTGAATGAATGCCTTTCTGTATCATCTTGTTTATTTAAATGTCTGTATAACCTTTGCTAGTGTGGCTGCAGTATATTTAATCATTTCCCTATCATTGGCCCTGAGAGTTGTTTCTTTTTTTTTTTTTAATTTTTTTTAAATTTATTTATTTATGATATTCACAGAGAGAGAGAGAGAGAGAGAGAGAGAGAGAGAGGGGCAGAGACACAGGCAGAGGGAGAAGCAGGCTCCATGCACCGGGAGCCCAATATGGGATTCGATCCCGGGTCTCCAGGATCGCGCCCTGAGCCAAAGGCAGACGCCAAACCGCTGCGCCACCCAGGGATCCCCTGAGAGTTGTTTCTAATGCTGTTGTAGACACCCTTGTACATGCATCCATTGACACATTCCTGTTTTAAGGATAAAAGATAAAATCATTGGTATACTGCTTATTTTGTAATTCATTTAACACAGTGGTATCAAAATGTATATATTCTGTACATTTAATTCCCCAAATATTCATTCAGGGGTAAAAGCACTAGACACTATAAGGATTTCATAGTGGGGCAGTGCACAGCCCTTCCTTACAAGAACTCACCATCTGGCATAGGGGAATTAGGCATACACACTGGTTATAATATCTTTAGTTTTATTTATACCCATCCTTATTCCAAAAGTGATTCGGGATGGTTTACAAAGATGCATATGATAGGACAAGATGCAGTAAATTTCAGATGAGAGTGAAAAATAAACCAAAGGAAAATAAGATGGAGTTATGAGGGAGGTTAGTGTACTCTGAAGTTTTGTCTGTAAACTTTCCAGCAGCCTAAGAGGAGAGGTAAACAGTCCACAACAAGGTTCGAGGTTTCTAGAAGAGAAATCAAATTGGAGAAATCCATCTATTCCTGATTCTAGGAGGTGAGAGAAATTTCCCCTTTGGATTTTCAGCCAGAAAACATTGCATTTGCGATGGCCAGGATTCCCAACAACATCCCCAGTGTTGTACAGTAAAACCTAGTGACCTTGCCTTGTGATGCCATTTCATACCATGTTCCTTACTGTTATCATGCCTTGGCACTCCTCAGTGAAGGGCCATTAGAGTGAGAGGTAAGATCATGGGCTTAATCCAGAGAGAGCTTTAAGAGGACAGATTAAAACAGCAATCTGGTATTGTTCTCAGGCAATTTTTTCCTATAAGGTAGTACAGATTATATAATTTTTGTAGAATATTATGAGTAGAACCCACTTGCCCAGGATTTCTAGGCTTGCAACTTACACAGCAAGAAGTGACGGTGTTTACTTATTTATTTTTAAAGTTTTTATTTGAATTCCAGTTAACATACGGTGTAATATTAGTTTCAGGTGTACAATATAGTGATTCAGCACTTCCATACACCACCCTGCACTTATCATGATGGGTGCACTCCTCAATCTTCCATCATCTATTTCAGCCACCTCTAAGAAGTGAGGATGTTTAAATAGCATTAATGTGGGATCCCTGGGTGGCGCAGCGGTTTAGCGCCTGCCTTTGGCCCAGGGCGCGATCCTGGAGACCCGGGATCGAATCCCACGTCGGGCTCCTGGTGCATGGAGCCTGCTTCTCCCTCTGCCTGTGTCTCTGCCTCTCTCTCTCTCTCTCTCTCTCTCACTGTGTGCCTGTCATAAATAAATAAAAAAATTAAAAAAAAATAAAAAATAAATAGCATTAATGTATCAGAACTATAGCAATGAATGAAATATTTTCCTCTTAAAAACATACATGCACAAATCTGTAGTTGGTCCGTGTAGGAAGGATGGTACATGTTCACACTGAGAAGGGCTCAGGGTCACTATTCCAAGAAATCTCGAGAGCGTGTTCCAGCTCTCAGTTATTACTAAGTTGTAGCATGTGAGAGTGTTAGCGGGACTCCAAGATCTACAGGTCAGTACAGTGTGACCTTGTTTTGTGAAGCTGGGAAAGTTCAAGTCTCATGAACCTTGAGTCTATGCTTCCATGATCACATTCACTCAAGTCTTAACTCAGAATATTGTCCCAGAACAGTTCTTTATTACCCAGCCTGTGGGTTAAGCTAAGGTACTTATATAGGACTTAGCCTGAATTTAAACATGAGATTGTAGTAAATGTTAACCTTGAGGTCATCCAAAGCTACATGTGATTGTTTTGTACATCACCTCATGGCCTGAGAAATGGTTCAGGGAAACATGTCACTGTGTTCAGATTTTTTTGGCTGCCTGTCAAGTGTCAAACTAGATGTCATGAGGCTGGTGAATATCCTGTTTATTGGGAAACAGTGCCGTTGGGCAAAGGCAATCTTACGGGAAGATGGGAAGATGTCAGAAGAGAAGAGAAACCACTCTCAACGTACCTTGGTAGGGTTTTAAGTGGCCTTTAGGGAACAACATGAAAGGCCACCTAGAGAGTTTAAAAACTCTGGCTTCTTATTTAAGCCACCATATCCCCCAATCAGATCAGAGATGTAGACAAGCTGCAGGGCCCCTAGGCCATAGGTTAAAAGGAGGGGGAAATGATCACACTGCTTTAAATCCTGAATATTCTATCCCTCTGTGACTTGGTACCATTTGAGACATGGGTGTAACATTTCTTGCTTAGGAAAAGGTGGTGATAACAGGTGCTATCCTTTATTGAGTGGTGTTTTGATGTACTCCTGAATAACCACCCCCAAACCCAGTGGCTTAAAACAGTGATTTATTCTTTCTCATGATTCTGTGGGTGGCTGGGCAGTTACTCTGCTGGTTATAGGCTCATATATATATGGCTGCATTCAGCTGGAGGGTCCACTGGGCTGGCAGATCGGAGGAGGCTTACCAGTGTGGCGCAGGTGGCTTGTATTGAGTGCTGTCTGTCAGCGGGGTGTCTCAGTTCTGCAGATGGTCTCTCATGCTCCAGTAGACTAGACCAGTTTCTTTATGTGGCAAGTTTAGAGCACTGCTCAAGAGAGCAAAAGGCAGATGCTCTAAGAGGTGCTTTGAGGCTTACTGAGGCCCTGGGATCCTCACAGCCTCTCTTCTACTCATTGTTTGTCATCAGGGGGCAAGGCCAGCTCAGATTCATGGGTGACAGGAGTGGTGATGTCACACTGCCAAGGAATTATCACAAGTGGCTACATGTGCCAAACACTGTGCTTGATGTACTTAATCCATCTCACTCAAACCAGACAACAGTCTTGCAATGTTTGCATTCTTATCCCTTTCCATAGGACTTGCAAGTCAGAAAGGTTATATTTTTCTTGCCCATGGCCTCTGGGAGTAGGATTTGATTTTAGGTCTCTCTTGAATTGAATGGAATATATTTTAAGACTCAACAGGTGAGAGAATTTTGCTAAATTGTTCTTCAGCTCCTTTACCCCATTAGTACTTTTTATGGCTCCTGTGGGGAGTAGGCAAAAAGAGAGAAAATGGAAGATAGGCGGGCTTTGTCCTGCCTCAGCCACTTCTCTGCATCCCAAGGACTCTCTCAGGGGTAATCCGATTGACAATTTGGGTGAGAAGGGGACCTCCCTGTTTCCTTAGGTTCTGATTTCCCAGCTGGCTTGGCAGTGATTCCTTTAGAAGAGGAACAAAACATATTTGGCAAAATCTTGCTCTGTCCAGCTTTTCCTTGATTTCACAGTGTTGGCAGAAAGCCAAGAGATGTCCCAAGCCAAGAGGCTCCCTTCCAGGAAGAGAATTGCAGGGAAATAAGGACATTGGATGTTGTGTAGAAGTTGGCTGCAGAACATCAGTCCTCTTCCCAAGTCCCCCAGGTGACACAGTGCCACCTGGTCCCTGCTTTAGCTGTTGGGCTGCTCTTACACTAACCTCTTCTAAGGCTTGGGGACTGTTGTACTTGAAATCTTGAGTTTCTTAAGGATGGGCCCTCTAATTGTACATGCTTCTAACCCCCTTATTATTTGTGTCAAGTGCTATATTTGTGCAATCTCCCAATTACTATTGTCTGCTAGCTTAAGACATTCTGGTTTATCCAAAATCCAGTGGCTGTCATTGGATCTCTTAGGTTTGCAAAACAAAAACTTCTTTATAAAAATTTTAAGTGGGGTTAGATGCTAGGAAATGTTTACTAATTAAATAAAATGTAATCTTTACTCTGAGCCTTAAGGCCCTAGAAAATGGACTGAATTTCTAAGGTGAGAATTCTTCAGTGGATTGGGAATCAGGAACTAGCAGAGCAGTAGGGCGAGCTGGGGAAGGCAGCCTTTTCCTGTCACTCTCCTACAGCCACACTTCTTGTTAGGCATTATAAAAATAAATCCCCAGGGTGCCTGGGTGGTTGGTTGAGTGTCTGTCTTCGGCTCAGGTTATAATCATGGGGTCCTAGGATTGAGTCCTGCACTGGGCTCCCTGTGGGGAGCCTGCTTCTCCCTCTGCCTGTGTCTCTGCCTGTCTCTCTGTATCTCTCTTGAATAAATCAAATCTTTAGGAAAAAAAATAAAGACAAATCCCATATCAGAGAGTAAGTGCAAAAGGAAATAAAAAAATGTGAATAAGACAAGACTTAAAAAGTTGATACAATATAGGTTAACTGTATTAGATTTCATTTTATTTATTTTCAAGTTAATAGCCAGAACATGTAAAAAGTGTAAGTAAATGTAAGCTAGGAAAATAAGAATGAATGTTTTATTAAAATCCTAATTAAAAATACCTGTAATAGAAGGGAGGCCTGATTAAGTGCTGTAGGAAACCAAGGAGAGAAATTATTTCTTGAAACAGCAGGAATTCTCAGAGGGGGTTAAGGAGCTGGAGGATTATGGAAGTTAGGTTGGCTTTTATGTAGCTGGCTTCCCGTAGACTTTCACACTATTGCTAATGGTTCTTGAACTTGATGCTCAGAAAAGGAGAACAGGTGGAATGTTTTCTGCACATAATTTTCCTTTTCTCATATAGCTTTCAATGTAGAATTAAAATAACAGTAATGCCAATAAAACCCAAAACCTATAACTGTAGTTAATTGAGACCTTTGTATGTATTTGATTAGATGTTTAATGGTTTTTACATGAGTAAAAAGATAAGAGTGTGTAGTGTGATAGTTATTCTTTACTGAGGGGGGTTTATTGTCTCCGGTTAATTACTGACATTTCACAAGCATTTAGATAGATAATTGCAGTGTACCACCTATATGAAAATGCAAACAAAACTGAGAATGATTGGGTGAGGTGCAAGTATGCCTTTTTTTGATAGGGTTTTTTTTTGGTTTGGCAAATAGCTTCTGTAGACCTGTGTTCATTTCTGAATAGCTTACAGTTTGCAAATAGAAACTTTTAAAACACTTTAACATGTTAGGCCTAGTGACATAGCTAAATCAAGAAGTAAGTACTTCTGTCGTTGATAAGAGAATGAAAATACAATGCAGATTATAATTATTATGAAACCTTTGAACACATACCATTTTTTATAAGGAGTTTGGGATAGAGAAACCATTTATGTTACTGCTATATTCTAAATGTCTGTCTGTCCCCCACCCTAAAAATTCATATGTTGAAATCTCAGACTTCCAGCCTCCAGAACTGTGGGCAACAATAAATTTCTGATGTTTATAAGTCACCCGGTCTGTAAGTCACCCGGTCTGTGGTATTTTGTTAGAGCAATACAAATGGACTAAAACACATATTCAGTAATAGTTTACTTTATAATATTTCGTTGGTGCTCTTTACTCTTGGACATTCAAGGTGAGGATCCTTTTGAGGTAAATATGTTTTCATGCTGTAATACGGGGGTTGTCAATTTAGAATATTCTTTTTTTTTTTCCAAATATTCTGACTATACTGTAAAATGAGAGACCTGTTGTTGATGAGGTATTAGCAGAATGGAAAGCCCATGTAAGGATATGAATGCCTGTTATTAATCATTTTTATTTAATACACATGTATGAGCACAGGCCTGTATGTGGCAGGCCTGTGTTAGGTATGGGGATGCAGTGGCAAGGGGAAACAAGTTCATGTTTCCCACCTTCATGGGGTTCACATTTCACTAGGGGAAGGAGACATTGATTTAAATTGTAGCTATAACTGACAAAGACAAAGACTATGTGGTCTCACTCATGTGGAATCTAAAAATCAGATTAATAAACAAGCAAAAAAAAAAAAAAAGAATCAGACTTATAAATACAGAGAACAAACTGATGGTTGCCAGAGGGGAGGGGTGTGAGGTGGGCAAAATGAGTGAAGGGGAGAAGGAGATATGGGCTTTCAGTTATGGAATGAATAAGTCACAGGAATAAAAGGCACAGCATTGGGATGGAGATATATATATATATATATATATAAAGTCTATAATGGTATTGTAATAGTGTTGTGTGGTGACAGATGGGAGCTACACTTGTGAGTGTTTCTAACATATAGACTTACTGAATTATTATGTTGTATGCCCAAAACTAATACAACACTGCATGTTAGTATACTAAAAAAAAAAATAGTTTTTTTAAATTGCAGCTGTAGGGCAGCCTGGGTGGCTCAGCAGTTTAGCGCCACCTTTGGCCCAGGGTGTGATCCTGGAGACCCAGGATCAAGTCCCACATCAGGCTCCCTGCATGGAGTCTGCTTCTCCCTCTGCCCCCCCCTCTCTCTTTCTGTGTGTGTGTCCCCCATGAATAAATAAAATCTTTTCAAAATTGCAGCTGTAAAGGGGAAGAACTTGGCACTATGACTATGAGAGCAGAGAAGACTGACCTGGTGCTGGAGCTTGGGGAAGGCCTCTCTGAGGAAGTGAGGGTTGACTTGAGAGCTGAAGAAGTATGAGAGTTAACCTGGGAGTGGGAGGCAGAGTGGGGGGTGGGGATAGGTTCTGCAAAGGCCTTTTAAAGGCAGAGAATGTGGCATCTTTAAGGAACAGAAAGGTCACACTAGCTGGAGTGTAGCAAGTGAGGGCAAGTGCCAGTTGAGGCTAGAGAAAGTAGGGTACTCGTAAGAGCACTTGGAAACCATTGTAGGTTTTAAGTTGGGGGTAGGTGAGGATGTGACATAATCAAGGGCAGCTTTGAGTGAAGATTCCCCTGGAGTCCTCCAGTTTGTTTGGAGATAGTCTGCCGGTTTACGGATAGTCTAGAAAAATGATGATCATAGCTAGAGAAAAATGGATATTTTTGAAAGCTCTTTGAGAAATGAAACCCATAGACTTGTTGGATTGGATTATGGGGCATAATAGGAAGGTCCAGAAAGCAAGTTATTAAGGATGGCTCCTAGGCTCTGTCTGTCAAATCTGGATATACAGATTCACTGAAATGAAGAGCCTAGAAGACTAAGTTTAGGGGTCAAGTCATGAGCTTGGTTTCAGATGCCTTTGAAATCTTATGTGGTACTGACAAGTAGGCAGTGGGCTGTATACATCAGGAGCTCAAAGGGTCTGGGAGGGATATTTCAACTTGAGATTGTTCTGCATGTAAGTGGTTACTGATGTCACAGATATAGGTGAAATCACATAGGAAGCAAGTAGAGAGAAGAGGATCTGATTGAGCCTTAGGGAATTCTCTTATTTAGTGACTGGACAGAAGATGAAGTAAGGTGTTAGAGAAGCACAGGGAAGGAAGTATTACAAGGAGAAAGTGGTCAATAGTGTCTGACATTTCTGAGAGTTCAGGTAACACGAAGGCCATGTTAGGAGTCATTGTTGACGTAGTGATAGCCATTTCAGGGGAGTGATGAAGGTGGGGACAAGAATGGAGTGGGCTAAAGAGCAAGAGAGATGAGATATGGTAGTATGGATACACCTTTCTAGAACTTTGTCTTTCAAGGGAGTGGGGGGAGGGGGAGAGAAGACAAGAGAGAAAACTATCAGATTAAAGAAGTGGTAGATTTGTTGATTTTTGTTTCTACTGAGAACTTGAGCCTGTTTAAATGCCAGTAGAAAAATCTAGTTGCAGAGAATAAAGGATCACGGGGAGCAGAAGATTCCCAGGGCAACCAGAAAGGATGGTTCCAGAGTGCATGGGTTGGAGAGGTTGTCCTGGGATGGAAGGACAGATGGGTGAAGATGCAGGTAGTTGGTGACTGCGTTTTCTTATGTTAGCTTCTGTTCTTTTATGAGGTCGGATGGGGGTTATCTGTTGAGAATGGGGGTGCATGGCTAGAGGTTTGAAAAGTAGGGATGATTTGGAAAATGAATGGTGGTGTGTGAGAGGATGGGTCGGCCAGGGCAGTGTGATGGGAGTGCAGCCAGTGTTGAGGGCTGTCTAATCCCTCTGCCATTTTTCACTCACCAGCCCCAATCCCTTCTGGTGTGTGGCACTTCCCAACAGAGCTCTGATTGTTTAGGGCTCATTGCTGAGTAAATAGTTGAGCAGTTCTGGGGTTGGAGCTTTGCCAGCTCTTGGCAGTGGAATAGGAATGTAGGGTGCTAGTAAGAGTATTACTAAAATGATAGGCTCTAGGATCTAAGCTGATGAAAGAGGGAAGTAAAACACAGGAAAGGGCTGGTGGGTTGGGAACAAGCCAAGAAGTCAGTGGACTCAAAAATGTTGTAATACTGAGCACACTTGACAAAAGGTCAACAGGGGAATACTTGAAATGTTATTGTGGAGGCAGGAAAACAGTGAGTCAGGAATGATAAAGGTCCATGAGTGGTTGAGGTGGCATGGAAGAGGTGCCAGTTCTGATGAAGAAAGAAGGACAGGGCTGTTAAGGAAGGCTACACCTTCTACGTAGTGAGAAGTCACTCAGGGTGATAATAGGACTTGAGGAGATTGGGGAACTGGGACCAAAGTCTCTGACTGGGAGAAAACATACAAGAGGTTGGAATATACAATACCAGTGAGGAGAGGGAGAGGTGGCATCACTAAATAGCAGGAGCAAAGCATGCTGGGTGTTTCTGGGCAGCAGGGGACAGGAGGAGTCGGGCCCAAAGGAGACCATGAGGAGTAAAGAGGACATGGGGCCACCTCCTGATTCTGAAGTGTGGGAGACCAGGCAGCGATGACCTGAGGGGACTGGAGGGGTGGGGGAGGGTGGTTTTCAGAGCTCACAGAGGAGAGGCCAAGGACAGAGATCTGTTCCCTGGGCATGGAGCAGCAGCCCAATGGGGGGCCTAGTGGGAGGCTTTGGGAGGTGAACAGTGAGGGGCTGGGTCAGGTGGCTACCTGGGAGAAACTCAGGAGCATGATAGGGAGAGTCACGTGGTCTCTGCAGATAGATATCTGCAATGGGGTCTGCCTGCATGTGAGAGTGTTGTTGACTAATGCCAACTGGGAGGGGTTAGGGGCCTAAGGGCTAGTGGCCAGACAGTGGTCTTGTTGCCCTTGGCTGGCGTGGTGACAGACCCAGAAATTGCATACCCTCTTGCTGCTGGGGACGGATAGTGGTGAAAGCAGAAACATAACTGAATGTGCACCGTATGTCACATACTGTTCTAAGTGTCCAACATACGTATGATTCATGCCTCATGACAACCATGCCAAGCTAGTAGTATTATCCCCATTTTACAGGGAACTGAAGTTCAGGTAAGACAAATTTAGTAATCTGTCCTGAGTCACACAGCAAGCGGTGGAATGAAGTTCAACCTCAAGACCGCAACTAACTCTGTGTGTTCCCCACTGAGTTATATGTACTTAATATTTTCCTACATATGTAATTTTGACTTTTAAAAACCTAAATGATAGACTGTTGAGAAGTTTACATAGTGTTTAATGAAAAATTGTCTATTTTTAAAAGGTTTTGTTTATTTGACAGAAAGCACAAGCAAGGGGAGTAGCAGAGGGAGGGGGGAGGGAGAAGCAGGCTCCGTGTTGAGCAGGGAACCCAATGCAGGAACTACATCCCAGAACCCTGAAATCATGACCTGAGCTCAAGGCAGGTGCTTAACTGACTGAGCCACCCAGACATCCCCAAATTTTTTTTTTTTTTTTTTTTTTTTTTTTAGATACCAAAGTTCAGTTTAGTCCTAGAATTAGAGAATCTTTGAGAGTGCTCTCAAAGCCTCAGGTCCACCTCCTTGAGGTCCTTTTACCACCTCCGTGATGGATACTTGGGCACTTCTAAATTGTTAGAAGGTTCTTCCTTAAATTAAGCTGAACTCTTCCCTCCCTGTAATTTTTGCCCATTTGTGCCATTTTGAGTAATGCAGAATCAGTTCCTTCTTTCACTTTTCCGCATGACACCGAAGATGTTTGCAGAATGCTCTTGAGTCTTTTCTAAGTAATCTTGTTCCCAATGATATGTGATTAATTCAGAGTAAAGTGAGAATAAGTGTCTTGATCCAAAGGTATACTTTTATGCTGACTATAAATGAGCCTGAACTTTTTTTTTTCGTATCTTCATTACATTATCTCTCATTGATTTGTGTAACTTAAAATGCTAAGGCTTCCACTGTGTGTGTGTGTGTGTGTGTTATGTAGCTATTATACTAAATCTTGTACTTAGGTATTGCCTTTAAAAAATGTATTCCTATTATACTTTTTCTTTCTGATTAGGATTCACTATTTCAGCTTATGAAGATAACTTAGAAACTAATTCTGTTAACCCATTATATTAGCTATCTTTCCCAGCTCTGCATTATATGCAGATTGAGTACCATATAAATATCTGTAAAAAATGTTACATATAAGAGACCAAGAGAGAACCTTATGGGATAGCAGGAGTTATTTCTTAAGTCTATTTCAGATCATATGACCTGAGCCAAAGGCAGATGCTCAACCACTGAGCCACCCAGGTGCCCCTCCAAGATTCTTAATCTAGGTCAGTAATAAGCATTGTCCATTTTCCCCCTTTTCTTGTCTGATTCAACGACTGAAAGGGGCACTTTGCTTTCTACCGGAAGCCTTGATTTTCTGGGGAAATTTGTAAAAAATCATTGGATTTGTCCTTGATTTGGCATGACTGATGAAGCAAGCAGCTGCTTAATAAGAAACAAAGCTGGGAGTAGAACAATTTAATTAGCTTCTGTCTGTTGAGCCTTTAATAGAAGCCACAGCTCCACTGACTATATGGAGCTCTTTAGTTTTAAATGAAACATTTTTGCAAAGGGAGACTCAACATGTACCCTAAAGACCCCAGTTAAGTGAAAGTGAACCTGTTAAAAATAAAAAATAAGCCAGACTTAACAAAAAGTAGCCTTTTAGGAATGAGGAATTTCTTTTTTTTCCTTCTAAATTATTATTTAAATTCTAGTTTAGCATATAGTGTAATACTGGTTTCAGGAGTAGAATTTAGTGTTTCATCCCTTACAGATAACACCCAGTGTGCATCACAAGTACATCACCATTTAGTCCTTCTTCATCTACTTCCCTCCATCAACCCAGAGTTTGTTCTCTATCGTTAAGAGTCTCTTATGGTGGGATGCCTAGGTGGCTCAGTTGGTTAGCATCTGCCTTTGGCTCAGGTCATGATCTCAGGATCCTGGGAATGAGCTCCACATTGAGCTCTGCATTGGGTTCCCTGCTCAGCAGGGAGCCTACTTCTCCTTCTGCCCTTCTCCTTGCTTGTGTTCTCTCTCTCAAATAAATAAAATCTTTTTTTAAAAAAAAGTCTCTTATGGTTTGCTTCCCTCTCTTTCTTTTCCCTTCCCGTGTGTTAATTGTTTTGTTTCCTAAATTCTATATATGAGTGAAATCATATGGTATTTGTCTTTCTCTGACTGACTTATTTTGCTTAATATCCTACAGTATAGCTCCAACCACATCATTACAAATGGCAAGATTTCATTCCTTTGATGCCTGAGTAATATTCCATTGTGTGTGTGTGTGGGGGGGGTTGTGTCTATAACACCTCTTTTTTTTAATACATTAGTTTTTATTGGTGTTCAATTTACCAACATACAGAATAACACCCAGTGCTCATCCCGTCAAGTGTCCCCCTCAGTGCCCGTTACCCATTCACCCCCACCCCCCTGCCCTCCTCCCCTTCCACCACCCCTAGTTCATTTCCCAGAATTAGGAGTCTTTATGTTCTGTCTCCCTTTCTGATATTTCCCACACATTTCTTCTCCCTTCCCTTATATTCCCTTTCACTATTATTTATATTCCCCAAATGAATGAGAACATACACTGTTTGTCCTTCTCTGATTGACTTACTTCACTCAGCATAATACCCTCCAGTTCCATCCACGTTGAAGCAAATGGTATAACACCTCTTTTTTATCCATACATTAGTCAATGGATGTTTAGACTCTTTCCATAATTTGGCTATTGTTGATAATGCTGCTATAAATATCAGGGTGCATGTGCCCCTCTGAATCAGTATTTTTGTATTCTTTGGGTTAATCCTCAGTAGTGCAATTGCTGGATCATGGCATAATTCTATTTTTAACTTTTTGAGGAACCTCCATACTGTTTTCCAGAGTGGCTGCCCCAGTCTGCATTCCCATTAGTAGTGTAAGAGGGTTCCCCTTTCTCTGCATCCTCACCAACATCTATTGTTTCTTGTGCTGTTAATTTTAGTTATCAGTTAATTTTGATAGGGATGAGGTGGTATCTCATGATTTTGATTTGTATTTCCTTGATGCTTACTGATGTTGAGCATCTTTTTATGTGTCTGTTAGCCATCTGTATGACTTCTTTGGAAAAATGTCTATTTATGTCTGCCCATTTCTTAAATGGGTTGTTTTTGGGGTGTTGTTTTGGTAAGTTCTTTATAGATTTTGGATAATAACCTTTTATCATATAAGTCACTTGCAAATATGTTCTCCCATTCCATAGGCTGCCTTTTAGTTTTGTTGATTGTTTCCTTCACTGTGCAGAAGCTTTTTATCTCAATGAAGTCTGAGTAGTTCATTATTGCTTTTGTTTCCCTTGCCTCTGGCAATGTGTCTAGTAAGAAGTTGCTATAGCCAAATCAAAGAGAGTGCTGCCTGTGTTCTCTAGGATTTTGATGGTTTCCTATCTCACATTTAGGTCTTTTGTCCATTTTGAATTTATTTTTGTGTATGGTGTAAGAAAGTGGTCCAGTTTCATTGTTCTGCATGTTGCTGTCCAGTTTTCCCAACACCATTTGTTGAAGAAACTGTCCTTTTTCCATTGGATATTATTTCCTGCTTCATTGAAGATTAGTTGACCATATAGTTGTGGGTCCATTTCTGGGTTTTCTGTTATGTTTCACTGATCTATGTGTCTGTTTTTGTGTCAGTACCATATTGTCTTGATGACTACAGCTTTGTAATATAAGTTGAAGTCTGGAATTGTGATGCCTCCAGCTTTGCTTTTCTTTTTGAGGGTTGCTTTGGGAATTTGGGGTCTTTTGTGGTTCCATACACATTTTAGGATTATTTGTTCTAGCTCTGTGAAAAATACTGGTGGTATTTTGATAGGGATTGCATGAAATGTGCAGATTGCTTTGGGTAGGATAGACATTTTAATAATGTTTGTTCTTCCAGTAGGAATGAGGAATGTCTTTAATGGTGAGTTGTTCAAGTATTTTTTTGTTAACATGCTGGGTAATAGTTCATAAAATGGATAATATTGTGTGATACCTACTATGTTTTATAATATAACTTTAGAAATCATTAATGAGAGCAGCCCCAGTGGTGCAGCGGTTTAGCACCACCTGCGGCCTGGGGTGTGATCCTGGAGACCTGAGATTGAGTCCCACGTCTGGCTCCCTGCATGGAGCCTGCTTCTCTCTCTGCCTCTCTGCCTCTCTTTCTTTCTCTCTGAATAAATAAATAAATCTTAAAAAAAAAAAAAAGTTGCATCTTGAAAAAAAAAAAGAAATCATTAATGAAACAAATGCTCATTATATAGTTGAATTTTAACAAAAGTAAATGAGTAGCTTATGTCCAGCCACCCACCAGGACTAACAGGGAACATACAGAATCCTTCAGGGCAAGCTATCCTCACAATGAAGCTTAAACTCTCCACTCTTTTCTGGTTACTGGTTTCATTTTTTAATATTTATCTGCCCACCTGGCCTCCAGATCCCCATTTACTTTAATCTTAGAAAACCATTTTCCCTATTACATCTCACTTAGTGAATTATAATGATGTTTAATTTATGTACAAAACTTTTATGTGTTATTTGGTTAATATTAAACCTAGGTTAAAAGATCACAAATTAAAATTTTAATACCCTAAAACACATGTTGAATTGTAAAAAAAGTAAATGAACAATAAGGTTAATGGAATCTCAGGGAGAAGAATTGTAATATCAATATTTTTACTGAGCACACACATCAGAAAGAAAGAATGGGGAAAGAACTCATTACAGACACATGAGTTCTGTCAGAAGGGGCCCTGTGGGAGCCTGATTCTTATTATGAGGTCCTGGTTGGAAGGGAATGAAGTGGGGTTATTGCTAGTACAGTCAATGACTTGGCTTTTCTCTAGTGAATTGGCTTCAGTAGGTGACTTTATTTCTTCACATGAGGCAGCTGGAAATATGTATTGATTCATTTCCTTTTCATTTGAGGGTCAGCTCTCTCAAAGATGGAGCCATTTCTAGAAATGCTGTATTTGCTGAATATGAGCAAATGCTTTAGTGTCTTTCTTTTGGTCTGAATGTTCCGAAGATTTTTAGGATCCAAATACAGTTCAGTTCAGTGAGATGGAAAACATACTTTGAATGTGTATATATGCATATTACTATTCTTTCTACTAACTCTACCATTAAAACCTGAAGTTCTTTTATAAAAATCTTAGAGATAAAAAGCCATGGGCTATTTTTGGTTCAAAGATGTGTGTGATTGCAGAATACTTCTTATAAGTTAAATTCTAATTTAAGCAGCAACAGTGGTATAGTTCTTTTTTCTAAGATAGTATTCTTCTTAACATTTTAATTTTGTTTTAAATGTCATTTGTCTCACTGTACAATTTTTATAATATAATTATTTTTGTTTTGCTGTTGCAGATAATCTTGGTTTTATTAGGATTCTTGGCCTAATTGTTTCTTAGAAATTATCTAATGAACTCATATAGATGAGGAAGTTGAGGCATAGAGAAATCAGGTGATTCTTCCTAAGTTTAATTAAAAATATTACTAAAAGAATACCTTCAGTTATAGTACTTGAAATGCCTCTTAAACTCTAAGACTGAGATAATTTTGGAAATCATACTGTCAAATTTGCCTTCTAAAATTGACAAGAGTGAGATATTTAAGATAATTTTCCCTTTTCTTTAAATATAAATACAAAATACGTGACAAATAGCTGATAAAGACTTAAAAGTCTTTTAGTTTCCTTGTATTCTGGTATTTGTGCAAGTTAAAATATTAAAAATGTAAGCACATAACTCTTTTAAAATAAAATTAGATTTATTATGAGCAATTTAAAGCAACTGACAGCTATCTTTTTTTTCTTAACAGCTTGAAGAAATATGGACACCAACACCAAAGTGGTCTCCAGCACTGTTTTTACCAGCTTTTTCACCTTTCAGCTTCTTTTCTACTTTATAAGTTTCTGGTTTTCAGCAAAAGTTTCTCCAGGTTTTGTTAGTCTCAGCTTTGAGAAGAAGATTGAATGGAACTCCAGGTAAAGCATATGAAAATGTAACTGATTTTTGAAAGTTAGTTTTATGAAATAAAATTATCTAAAATATTTCCAAAAAATTGTTCATTTAAGATCTAACAAAATTTAAGGTCAGATTTTTTTATCTGACCTTAGGAGGAAAAGGAAAGTAAGTAGATAGATCTCATACAAGAAAATTCTAAAAATTCTTCTATTGAAAGATGTTAGGAAAAATTGAAGTTTCTGGGGAAGCGTGGGAACATTTAAGTAGATTCCAGCTGACTTCAGAAGAGTCCTGTTTTACATTCTCTGAAACGTTTATGATAACAAACACATGCTCTCTGGAAGTGATCACAGAAGTTACTGTTGGCTGGGGCTGTGAGTAGCCTATATATAGTGTTGTCTGGTTTAGCCAGACTGAAGGCAGTTAAATGCTGTACACCAAAGAGTGTGGTAAATGGTTAACATACCTGTCTCTCTTTTAATGAACTTTTTATTATAATTCAGCCCACCAGAATCTATTCTTTTGTTAAAGTAAAATACACTTTTTAGATTTTATTTAAGACCCTCCCCCCCCCAAAAAAAAGGAAAATGAGTAGTACTTGTTTAGGGTATAGAAATCTGCAGAGTTTTAATTAGTTGGCTTATGGATATTTTGTGTGTGCAACTCGTTAACCTTTCACACAACATTTCAAACACAAAATGACTCTGATGACTGCTTCATGTGCTTGAGAACATTTCACCCACACATCACTAAGTATTTGCAAACTACGGTGAATTGGAGCAGCTATCAGTATATTTGTTGTTTACTTGAAGTTAATGCTAACTATAAAATAAATTCAGCAGGTCTCTAAACTTGCTATAATTATTTTTCATCGAAATTTCCTTTTAGAATTAACTTCTGCCAAAGTCTAAGTATTTTTTTGAGAATGGTCATATTTGACTGGAAATCCCCTCTATTTGAGCCAAATTGGTTTGTAGGTATCCACTCTTATAACTTAAGACTGTGAATAAGACCGCAGTTGTTTCCTTTTGTACCTTAACTGATTTGTCCAGTTCATACATGCTATAGCTCTTTTTACCCAAAAAATGAAAACTATTTCTCTGTGTAGTTTTGAAAAATAAGTATGTGTTTTTTTGTCTTAATAGCACAAAGATGTTTTGCACAAGCGGGATACAAAAGATACTAACCATTATTTTCAAAAACCCTTTCTAACATGGAGATAGGTAGAATAGGGAAAGAGAAGGAAGGGTTGAGGAGTGGGATGGGAGACCAATTTTCTGAGAATAAATTTTGAGCTATTTTCATTTCCTTTTCACCATGGTTAGGGTAGGTAAGGGCAACTGAATCTTGGAGAGCAGGGAGCCCACGAAATAGGGATAGTACAGAGAGATAGAGGGAAAGATGAAAATGAAATGAAATTGAAAAATGCTTTGCATTATTCAGTCTAATCACTGCCATTCTGTGGTGTGCAGAATCACCATTTGGGAAACTGAGTTCCTATTTGAAAAAGGAGTCTGGGATTACAGAAGATACGTTACCCTATTCAAATGGTGTTCTCTCTTTGTCTTTCAAATGTTCTCTTGTTTCCACTCCAGCTTGGTTTACATGAGACTGAAACTGTGAGGTAGAATGTAAAGAAAGAAAAAAGATTGACTGTTTTTTGAGTAAAGTAAATATATGGGTCTTGAAATCAGCTTCCAGTCTTGAAACACCCAGATCAACACAACCCACGTAATTCTTACTAATAATCAGGAAAGAATCTCTGAATAATGAGCGGTCTAAGCCCTACAGAAGAAAAAAGGACAGGAGGAAAAACAACTCACTAGAAAATTCACACCTGAGAGATGACAGTTTAAGTGATAAATTGCTGTATTTAATTGTTGCTTTTTCAGAAAAAAACATACTTATAGAGGTATTATTTATATCTTATAATTAAAAAACATTTTCTTATATACACTTCTTTTCCTATGGTATGGAAAGTCCTATTGTGTCGAAATACTCCTAATTTTAAAATCCGCTTCTCTAATTTTTAACTCTTGTCTGTTTGAGCTTTATAATTTCTGTTGGCAATACTCCTACCAATTGCAAATGATCTAATCAGTAACTTTAAATTGCTGTTCTACAATGGTCATTATTTCCATTATTTCCCTGTCTTTTTATTAGCACAAACATTTATTTTTAACCCCTTTGGGAAAAAAAAAGTATTTTCTTTTGGGCATCTTGGTGTTTCATTTTAGACTGTGAGAACCTACATTTTGCTTTGCCAAGAGTCTGATTTTAAAGAATAGATTGTAAAAAAAAAATAAAGAAAAAAAATAAAGAATAGATTGTGAAATGTTTGCTAAACAGAAGTTTCTGAATGCATAGACTTTTAATGCAGAGGAGTATGTAAACATAGGGTTTTTTTTTTTCCTGCTCATTACAGTAGGAGCTTATTTGATCCAAATAAGATTTAACTTTTCTCTCATGAATTAATACCATTTCCATCAGCTAGGGCTTGTAATTCTTCCCACTTATCATGTAACATTTCAACACAAAAGGGAATTTGAGGGTTGAGTATCAGGAACAAAATGTTTGCATTTTTCCAAGGGGAAACTTTCTGGTGTAAGTTTATTAAACACTAAAATAAGTTAGTGAGAGGTTGTGCTTTCTGGTGTCATAGAATTTTTGAATGGCAATAGAAAGCTGATTGTATGATTATTTAGATGGAGAGTTTTGTTTGCCGCAAAGGAACTTACATCCTTAAACTGCTGTATTTGTATAGATACCTTTGGCATGAAATTTCCAGACTTGTAAACCAGATAAATTGGTTTATTCACACTTCGAAATGATCTTTTGGTGTTACAAAGTATTCTTTGTCAATGCCTTTAAATTAGTGAGGATGGGGCAGCCCGGGTGGTGCAGCAGTTTGGTGCCGCCTGCACCCTGGGGTGTGATCCTGGAGACCCGGGATCGAGTCCCACATCAGGCTCCCTGCATGGAGCCTGCTTCTCCCTCTGCCTCTCTCTCTCTCTCTGTCTGTCTCTCTGTCTCTATGAATAAATAAATAAAATCTTTAAAAAAAATAAATAATTAGGATATTTGAGCATTTTAAATATGATGTAACATGGTATATCTATTTAGACCTACACTATTACATCAAGCATATTGATTTTTCAAGTTACAATAAGACTTTCTAATATCAAGCTTCATATTAGTTGATATGTGTCAGTGTTAAAGATTTGGGGTCATATTTTAGACAGAAATTTATGATATCCCATTAATTTCTAGAGAGAAAATTTTGCTGTTCCTTTTATCCTTTATTCTAATGAAGAAAAAAGAAACTTAATTAGTTGTAAACTTTTTCATTGTGTGAATAAATATACTGTATCCTATGTACACTTCTTTAAGTGTAGTGTATCCTAGAGCTTGGGTGTTGGTTGAATCATTAAATTATTAGCAAGATATGTTCGTAGAAACTGATGTTTTTCATCTAAACCTTATTCCTTCTATAAAAGAAAATTCAGCCCGGATCTCGTGAACATTTTGGTTTCACTCAAGTGTTTCTTTTAAAAATAGATTTTCTGTATAAATTCATGGTCCTCAATTTTTCTACTTAGAATTGGTTTCATAATAATAAAAAGAGACTAATAATAGCTATTCTAGCTTTCTCATGGATTGGTTATAGGAATCAAGTGCAGCAGTGCATGTGAATGTGCATTTAACACTGAAATCTCCAAGGCAATAAATTTTCATTTCACGATCCATTCGAATTCCGATTCAAGAATATAGAATTGGTGAAGGTCAGTAGATTTAGAAATTATTCCTAACTGTTTGGAACAGGAAACTACTGCTGCAGTGATGTTGTTAGGGTTGGGGCTTGGAGCAGGTTGCAGGGTAGTGGACTTACCAGGTGCTCTCTGTACAAAATTTTGTCAACCTCATCATTAGATAGGCTCTGCTCCCTCTCTCTCTCTCTCTCTCCCTCCCCCCCCTCCTCCCCCTTTCTCTCTTAGTAGGCTCCACACCCAATGCGGAGCCCATCACAGGGTTTGAACTTATGACCCTGAGATCAAGACCTAGGCTGAAATCAAGAGTCTGATGCCAACTGACTGAGCTACCCTGGCACTCCTGCTTTGGAATATTTAACCAATAAGTGATTCCACAATTTTTTTGCGGGAAATTGTAGACCTGGGCATCCTTCTCGTTATTAATTCCAAAGTAAAGTCATAGCCCTTGGATTTCTAAATGGCAATTTTATATCATACTCTTAGATGTACTCCATTCCTATATTTAAATGCTTCCAGATTTAACTTCTTCAAAATGTTAAATGTCTCGCTAGAATTACAGTTTCTTGCAAAGAACCTAAAATCTTTATATTTTGTTTCATTTCAGGGTAGTATCTACATGCCATTCTTTGGTGGTTGGGCTTTTTGGCCTGTACCTTTTCTTTTTTGATGAGGCTACAATGGCTGATCCACTCTGGTAAGCTTTCTTTCCAATATAGTCAAATTGATTTTATGTTTTGATATTAATAATTAATAAGAACATCTCCTACTTTAAAATGGAAAACATATTGATGGTGCATGGTTTATTAAAATGCTTGTGTTCAGGCTTATTTTAGCAAGATGCAATAAAAGGATTTTAGAGTTGAACACAAATAATGAGGGCCACTTTGTACGAGTATCACAATTATTATCCAAAACAGGGAGAATATGATGACGATGTAAACATCTATACTGAGTTAGTGAGTAAAACCAATATGTTGTAACCACTGTTTTGAGCAAAAATGAGTTACTATTGAGATAGGATAGTCAATGTGGATAATAATCTACTTAAGACTCAGTCTTGTGTTTAACCCATCATTTGATATCAAAGGTATAAAAATGAGGATTATAGATGAAGACGAAGTTAGTACCACGTGAGGAGATTTGAAGTACTAATAATAACTATGTTCAGCAATAATAGGATAATTTCTAAGCTGACTCTTTTTGAAAAATGTAAATGTCATTCCAATGGCAGAGATATTGCAAACTGTATTTCCTGGCATTATATGAGAAGGCTTAGTTTCGCTGTTTGAGAGGTGAGGTATGTTTTGAGAAAGCACTGCATGGGGATGTAGTAGATGAGGGCTCTGGGGGATGTGGGACAATTTAATTTTTGGTTATTTGTTTGCAACAATATCATTTTAATAAATATGGAATTATGCTCATCAGAATTCAATCAGTATTGATAAATTCTCTTCAGAAAAGTATTTTTCAAAGTGAATCAATTTAGTGAATTTAATTCCATAAGGTTTTCATGTAATCTACCTAAACTGTTTCTAAGTTTTTTCCTCCTAATTTTATTGTAGTAAATGATTGTCAACAGAACCAGTTCTTTTGGGAGGTAAATTTTATGACAAAGATTTGATTCAGTGACCAATTCTTGTCCTTATCAGACTTTTTACTTTTCTTTGATGCTGCAATTTATTCCAGGTTCAATTTTCCTGGGTTATATTTGCAGGTCAAAATTTATAAAGAAGACGGGACTTCTGCTAAACATTTCCATTTGCAGTTTAGCTGTTATCAGTTTAATTTTGTGTTCATTTCACCAGTAGTTCACCTTATAAACCAGATAAAAGGCTAATAGTTCATATTTGTTTCTTGGAGTAAAGACAATTATTAGAGCAAATTGTAGGATCTTGATATGTATAGGTTTTGAAACAGCAGAATTAAACTGTCCTGTTCTGACCATTTCCCAGTTGTGTGATAATAGGCAGATCTCTCCAGTCATCAGTAGAGTGATACTAATCATAGTGTATTGATTGCCTTAATCAGGCAGGCTAGATGACTTCTTGAGGTATTTGAGTCTCTGATTTAGAATAACGAATAAAAAAAAAAAAACCACCCCAAAATACAAAAATCCAGCATCTGGAAATCTGTTTGAATCCTTTCAGAAAACAAATCATATGAGAACACATTTATATGAAGTTGTCTTTTGGTAAAACTATTTATATAAAACTTTTAGCTAATATAAGAAATTATGATTATTTGTGTAGTTAGAAGTATATTATAGCTAACATAGGGCCTGGTACAAATGACAATTTACCATTCAAGAATCTATAGGAAGCATTTTAATTCTATTTCTCAATTTAAAAAAATGTAGCTGTCATCTATAACCCATGTGCTAAAAAAAGGAAACTCTTTTTTTTTTTTTTAAATATTTATAGGGGTGATTCATCGCTTGTGAAAGTGAATATCTCTATTGCTACAGGCTACCTCATTTCTGGTATGTGATATGTTGGTCACTATTTCTTTTTAAACTACTCATGGAATATAAAAAATACTGAAAGGGATTAAAAGGGAAAAGAGAGAAAATGAATGGGAAAAATCAGAGAGGGTGACAAAGCATGAAAGACTCCTAACTCTGGGATATGAATAAGGGGAGGTGGGCAGGGGGTTGGGGTGACTGGGTGATGGGCACTGAGGGGGGCACTTGATGGGATGAGCACTGGGTGTTATACTATATTTTGGCAGATCGAACTCCAATAAAAATATATACCAAAAAAAGAAAAAAAAATTAAAAAAAATAAACTACTCATGGGATTTTGCAAAGAATACATAGTCTGTGCTTTTGGTTTATTTATTTGAGAAGCTGCTTGTGGGACCCATATAGAGGGAAAAAATATCTGCTGTGATGGTAGAACATGAAACATTTTTCTTGTTGGCTCTCTGGTTCTCTTTGAAGATAGAGCTATGAGTGGGGTCTCAGGCCAAGATATATTTTTTTTTACTAGCAATGGTCCATTTTTGGCCTAAAGGGTCTCTCAGGTGGAATGGGTGGAAGCAAATGAAGTTTAAGCATGAAGGTCTTTTTCACTTGCAAGGACACTTGAAATGCGTTCCTATGCTTGTGGTTTTGTATTGTCTGGGGAAACTTCACAAAGGAAAACTATTTTAGTCATAATCCATTAAGATCATGGACTCTTTCTGCTCCATGTTTCCCTCTGTCATATTTCTCCTCTTGTGGGATGGGATTGGAATAACCTTTTAAACAAGAGACAGAGGGGAAACTAAGTGAGAATGTTTGTTTAGCAAAAAATACCGTCATTGACAAGGATGACACAACATTTATAGTACATCCCATGCCCTGCTTAATGAGTGTTGTCCATTCAGAGAGTAGTCACCCAGAAAGTCTTTTTTTTTTTTTAATATTTTATTTATTTACTCATGAGAGACACACAGAGAGAGGCAGAGACACGAGCAGAGGGAAAAACGGGGAGCCTGCTGCAGGACTCAATCCCAGGACCCCAGGATCACGACCAAAGCCAAAGGCAGACGCTCAACCACTAAGCTAACCAGGTTCCCCCAGAAGGTCTTGTATAAAAGAAACTTGATAAAGTTTTCCTCAAATAAGATCATAATCTGAAGCATTTAAAAATAAGAATTATGAACTGAAACCAGCTTTTCTAAACCAAGCTGAATGAAAGTGAATTCTTTTTATTCTGTCTGTGGAAAATGTGACAAGGTCATTATCATAGAAATTGGTGACCAAAGAGTGTACAGCCAAAATATGTAGTGGAAAATGTATCTTTGCAGGTCTGTCATGCAGTCAGTTCTAGTACTGTTATCTTTTCTTGATTTTCATATTTGTACTATTTGCTTTCTCTTTAAAATTTGTAATCTGATTACTTTTTCTTAAAATAAATATTGACATCTAGTTTTGTATCAGTAATTTTCTTTTTTTTTTTTTTAGTGTATAAAAGAAGATTCCAATATTATATATTAGCTCCAACCCCATAAATGCTGAATCCTCCCCTGGTTTCCATCCATGATAGCCATTTGCTTCCATGTCTAAATTTCACATTTAACCATTTGGGAAAGAAAATAGTTGTGTTAACATTTTGAGAAGTTTTTGTTTCATTAAACATTCTGTTTTGTTAAGGGAAACTATTTTCTGAATCATGGTGCTTAGATTTAGGATCTTTTAAAGAGAAATTGATGCCTTGACCTCTTTGTATATCTTTTGAATTGGTTTAGTTTTTTTTTTTCTATTTTGAATGAATATTTAATTACATCCTTTGTTAATTTTTAAATATTGTTTGTTGAATTTGTGTCATAAATGAGTTGTCATTTTGTACCTTTTCTGCAGCCATCTTATCTGTCTGAATTGTTATAGTAGCAAACATCAGTAATTTAAGCTTATTTAAAAATTATCTTTTTCAATAACATTTCTGTTTTATGTAACCCTGGAAACAAGTTATTCATTTATACTTTCAACAAATATATTACCTGTGTGGTCAGCACTGTGCTAGATTCCCTGACTTGGTCTTCATCTGGGGGTAGTCACAGTAGAGTTGGGGAAACAGTTGTGTGGAAGCGATACCTTACAATAACATGGGTAATTAGACTAGTGAAGTAGTCTTCTCCTTAAGGAAGAAAGTTAAATACACTTGAAAAACAAAACAGCTTTCTTCCTATGTAATATCTCACTTATTTTTCCTTTTTTCAGATTTGTTGATTCTCATTTTGTATTGGAAAGTGATTGGTGACAAATATTTTATAATTCACCATTGTGCAGCGCTGTATGCATACTACTATGTACTGGTGAGTGCCAGAATTTACAGTAGTCTGACAAGTAGACAAGATTGGGAATGATGACTTAAAGGTGAACAGACATTAAAGCATACAATTTTCAGTTTATAAAGACCAACTCCAGATGCATTCAGGGATCACCCTTGTGATATGTCATCTTTTTATTAACAAAAATAATTACTTGTGTGCTTGTATTAGTATGTCTGTTTGGATTTATAAAATTTAAGGCAGATGACCCTAGTTTCTTAAATTTTCACTTAAACCATTTAGGATTTCGTAGCTTTTGATATCTGCCTGTCTTTCTAGATGCGTTTATGACTAACAGCCAGAGTTAGGAATAGATTCTTATATAACCAGTTACTATAATTCTTTTCTGTTTAATTATTGTACAATTACATGTATATATGTAATTACATTGAAGTAGACTGGAGCATTTGGGAGAGTCTTGCACAGATACTTCATCAGAGTTCTAAGACTGAACTAATAGAGGGTACTACTCAACAGAATGTTTCAGGCAGTAATGCATATTGTTTTATATCTAAAATTATTTTCCTGCATTATACCTTTGTAAATTAGCAAGTTTATATCCCTTGTATGTTTGTTAGGTTTCTCCATAATCAATTATTTTTAAACCTAGATATGCCAACAAGCCCCAAATAGATATTTGGAAATAACAGATACATGTAAAATAGAATAACATAAATTTTATTTTTTTTAGAAAGAGAATGTGCAAGCACATGTGTATGCATGGGCACAAGAGAGAGAGCAGGAGCAAGCAGGGCCAGAGAGAGGGGGAGAATCTTAAGTAGGCTCCACACTGAGTGTGGAGCCCGACCTGGGGCTCAGTCTCATAACCCCGAGATCATGACCTGAGCTAAAATCAAGAGTCAGCCACTTTACTAACTAAGCCACCGAGATGCCCCTAGGATAATCTAAATTTTATGTAATAGTTATGGTATACCAACTCCATGTTTTCTACTTTTTAAAACTTAAATATAACCACTGACTTTTTCTTATTTGGTTTTACTAAAGTCCTTATATTATTGGCCTTCCATGACTATATCACCCATTTGAAGTCATAAATCTAAATCATTAACATAAATGTCTTAAAAACTATGCTGGTTTTAATGCTATAAACAAGTGCTTTATGTATATCCAAAAGATATCCTTTATTTTTCTGAACCAATAGGCTATTTTTAGTGGCATTTCCTACTGTTTGTCTTCTTTTTAGATTTTAATAGATTATAAGTAGTTATAAAATATAGATTTTTACCTTTTACAGTTCTTAAATATTTGGTGTACAAGCACTTGTTTCCTAAACACTTGCTTAAAAAACATGAAAGCTGACTAACAAAATACTGATTAAATCTGGGAAGAATGTGTGGGTGCCCATGTAAGTTTAGTATCATACTGCAGTATAGAAGTATGTTCTCTGAACATGCGTCACAAATAACCATTGTGCTGTGAAAAGAATATAAGTTGATGAAAGATAACAGGTCACTTAATGTGAACTTGTAAATGTGAATATGATGAGCTGCCGTTCTCTCTCAGCCCTTGAATTACAGGCTTGCCAAAGGGCTGGCTGTGCATGGATTGGCAGATTGAGTGTTATATGTGGGATAAATACTGTTTTCTCTTTGGACTTTTATGCTTTTATAGAAAAAAATCAAGGTGCATACTGGATTTTTTTGAAAGAAATTAACTTTATTTAGTTGATAAAAAAATTAACTGCTGTATTTTCTAGAGATGATTGCTTTTTTGGTTTCTTCCTATGTCCTGTTGTATGAAATAAATGATATGAGGTAAATTTATCTAATTATAATTATCTAAGTGAAACTATTTAGAGGGAAACAAAAAAAAAACCTAGAAAATAATAAATGCTTATAGATGTAGTTAGTGATCCTTTGTCATTTATGGATTCTACATTTCCAGTTCAACTCTAGAAAAATTTTTGTTCCAAGCAGTGAATCCCAGGTCACTTTGTGCAATTTAAGTAAGGCTAACAAAATAATAATAGTAACAACTACTATTATTATTTAACATAAACTTTTATGAATTTCCTCACTTATATGTTGATAATTGGGGTTTGGAAAGCACTTTGACTTGATATGCATACAACTAATTAAGCTATTTGTAGTAACTTCTTTTCTTCAAAAATTTTCTTTTTTTTAAAGTTTATTTAAGTTCTCTCTCCACTTGAACTTATTTACAACCCTGAAATCAAGAGTCACATGCTTTTCCGATTGAGCCAACCAGACACCCCAAAAGACTGTCTGATTGTAACTAAATAAAACTTAAAATGAAAAATAGAGATGAGTTATCTGTAGGTTTTAAATGTATGCTCTACTGAATAGTTGAAAAGTAAGATCCTTTTAAATATAGGTTATTAAATAGGTTATATAACATCTTGATTTTTTTTTTGTATCTCTCTCAGTATATTTAATGGAGTTTGAAAATTCTCTGGTGGAGTAATGTAGAGCTTAAGAAATCTTCTCTCTATATAAGAAGGTGATAATCCTACAGATTTTTTCTTAGTATTTACTTTTCCCTCACTCAGTCAGGATACTCTTGGTAGCTTTCATTTTCTTCTGTGTTTCTTGTGAATCACCTCATTCCCCCTATCAAACCACAACTTTTAAATAAAAGTTAGAATACTCTTGGAAAACTTGTAAATTTGAAAAGAAAAGCACTGCTATACATACTTTCCCCAATTCCTCTGAATTATTACACTACCTTCTACCTTGGAACCTAATCATTAAACCACGCAGCTGCAATTTAGGAAGAGAATTTGGTTTCCAAGATTCTCAGTGAATTTATGTAAGGGAATTAGGTGCAGTGTGATACCCTGAGGGTGAGAATTTGTTTTTTTGTTTAGTGTTATACTCCAGTGTCCACATTTTAAAAACATTTTTGCAAGCAAGTATGTATGAAGTGGTATTGAAAAATGAAAGACTTGTTATGTCAGATATAATAAAAAGTTGTAATTTACATCAGGAGACAAGAATTAGAAAAATACTGGTTTCCGGTTTAGTCTAAAGAATTGCCACAACAGTGCCATGAAACAAATGCCATGACTGACTAACAGTTTATCATTAACAGTGTTAAACTGTTAAAATATTTTAAGATGACTTGAATAGTGTTGCCTGTTCTCAGTTAGACATAAATAATGTATTTCCTCCTTTTCTCCTGTTAGGAGAGCCTTAAAAATTTTAGGTAACTATCATAGCTGTTAGAGCAACATTTCAAAAGATAATAAACTTTCAAAAACTGAATACTTTTGTTGATGAGGTAAGTAATAAAACAGCCATCCAATATAGCTTGCTAAAGCAAGATTCAGTAGTAAGGTCTGTATGATTTAGATTTTTGTTAGTATTTGTATAGTTATTCAAATCTATAGGCAACCACAGTTTTACAGTTAGTTTATAACTCTTACTACTAATGGAGGGATTAGTCGTGGTAAAAATGTTAAGTGGCTACTTAAAAAACTATGTTCTATGTGTGTGCAAATATGTATAGACCTACACACATATAATATATGAGTTTGGATTTTGGAATTTAATTTTTATTAAAATATTAAAACTTTAATATTTGATGTGACCATTTCCCCCTATTTCATGAACATAACAAATCTCCTTAAGACCGCCCTTTGTTTGGGTTTAGGTGGAGTTCAAGGCTAGCTCTTCCTTCCTGGCCCTGTGGTTGCTTCTTCATGCTTTCTTATGAGAGCAGAGAATCCCCTCAGATTTGCATAGTTGGATTATTTTAGCAGAACTGTCTCCCTTTCCCTTTCTAACCTGGCTTGGTTTTTGAAGCCTATTTCCTTTCAATACCAGGAAATGAAACAATTCATACGTTGGACTTCTGTGTGACAGTAAAATAGATGTCACCTGAGAGGCTTGCCATGTCTACCCTAGTCAATATTTGTCTTAGATTTTTTTTAAAAAACAGTCCTATCATATGATTCTCCTTATATGATGCGTTGGAATAGTCAAATCCATGGACACAGAAAAGAAAAGTTACCAGGGGCTGGGTGGAAGGGGTAAAGTTATTGTTGAATGGGTGAGAGTTTCAGTTTGGGGATATGAAAAGTTTTGGAGACTTAAACACTTAAGAGTGGTTAAAAGGGTAACTTTTACATATATTTTACCACAATAAAGAAAGTTTTTTTTTTTTTTTTTTAACAAGCCTATCAAATGACTGAAGGCGAGGAAGGAGAACTAATAATATGCTGGATAATATATTACATTCTTAAAAAGTTTCAGGCTGGAGCAATAGGCTGAAACAAATAGGTGGAACCTAATAGTGATAAATGTTAGGTTTGCATTTAGGTGTGGCAATGTATAAGAAGGGAGGAATGACCCAGAGGTGGTAAATGACCACAACTTCAGTTGTACCAAAAGCATGTCACATCTCAAAAAGAATTCTGCTTTCAAATTTAGACTCTTATTAAGGGAGGCAGAGTATCCAATTCAAACAAAAATCACAGATTTCCTGGTTAGACCACACCCAAGCTCATTATCTGATGTCCGTGACCTTGCATATGCCTGGGGTGGGGGCGGGGCTGCCAGAATAACGGAGTGGAGATTAGATTAGGAAACTATGTCCTGTGACAATTGAAGGACCCAGAGAGGTGAGCCTACAAAGATAAATTGTAGGACATGATGATTTGGAAATGTCTTTGGGAATGTGAGAGGACTATTAAGTGGAAGAAGAGTAGATTTATTCTGGATTAATTCAGGTATTGGAACTGGGACCTTTGAGGACAGTGAAAGAGAAGTAGGTCAGACTTCTGTTTTACAGAAGAGACACTCAATGAATAGATGATTATAACAGTGACCTTTTAAAAATAGTTCTACCATAAGATATCTTAAATCAGCTAGATATAAAAATAGATATAGCAAGTAAAAACTTTGGGTAGGAGTTTACGCTAAAGTATCTTTGAAGTTTTATTCTAATTCTGAAATTCTGTGATTCAACAGTTTTGTTAAAATGATTTGATTTGGTTCTAATACTGAGAAATTAGGCAATGGGCAAGTAAGAGTAAGCTAAATTATGTCACCAAGTTCTTAAGTAACTGCAGGAAGGGGTGAAAGCAGCTGGCCTACAAATCCATTTGCTTCTTGGAAGAAAGGGAGGGGAAGAAAGGAGGGCAGATGACTCTAGTCTGATCTTGTCAGCAGGACCTTTGGGTAAACAGAGTTCTGACCTATGTTAAGAGGAAGAGACCTTAACTCTGAAATGCCTTTAAGATGGCCCTGGCCAAAGATGACATGGTAATGTGAATGGAGTTGCTGTGAGGCCTGCCTTGGAGAACATCATATTGGCCGTACAACTTTCTGGGGGTATGGAAAGAGCTGTTTTACAAGTGAAACTCTCACTGCTGTATGGGGAACTTTGTGAATGTCACTTAGTAGAGTTTTCATTTCTTAGGGACCAGAGCTTCCTGTTCAACACAGGGAGGACCTGGCTTGCTAGCTGCCTTTGACGTCCCCCACCTCTCTCTGTGTCCTCTGAATTATTTGGCTGCTTCTATCTTTGGAACATTTAGTAAAGCTTAATATTAGATAAGATCAGTTTCACATGAGTCTCATTTGGCAATCCAGTTCTGTGTGTTAGCTTAGACCTTTGATTGTCTTGTAAATAAATAACCAAAAGCCTTGAATGATTACAGTTCAGCAAATAATTATTAAATATAGGATGGATTTTGTTCCAAAATCTCATCTTAAGATTGATGGTACTCTGAAAAGAGTTTCCATGGAAATGTGTTAAGGCTCCAGGTCAGTGTAATAACCTATGAAAAAGCACCTCATTATTGCCACGCCGAACACAGTCACATTTTTATACAAGTGTCCAGTTTGAGATGCCCAGAATTTCTCTCTAGCCCTAGTGGTGAGATAGGGTGTCCATCCCACTCCAGGCCATTGATAGTGGCACAGTATTTAAGACCATGCTAACAGGAGTAGATGCATAATAATTTTAGTTATCCTTCTCTCTTATCTACTAAAGCTGTAACCCTAGCCACTTTCAGCTGAAGAAAATGAAATTTCCCATGGTGAGAAAAATCCAGATTTTCATAATCAGTGGCTAAAGGGAGAATTTTCTTTTAAGCTCCAGAAGGGATCAGACAAATCCTGTCTTGTTTTCCCTCAGGGAGTCATGTAGAGGCCAAGGCAAGTGTGAGTTGTACTGTAGATAAATGGTAGAGTCAGAAACCCGTTATTGGCCAGAAGTGAGTTGTGAGTTTTGTCATAATTCACTAACAATAAAGTGTCAGAATGTATAATTCATGTATCTAAAAATATTAGAGTAGACTTAAACCTCTCCCATTAATAACATCTATCCCATTTGTATTTCGGTTGGTTTTCTTGAGTAGGACAGCTGGGGATAAGGTAATGAAGAATTACACATAACCTAAGGCTTATCTAATAGTTACCTATGCCCCTGGAAGTACATGCCACACTTAATGCTATCATAGGTGCATTGGATTAATCAGGTGGCCAGTCATGAGGTACAGGAGCAGAAAATACAGAAGCAAGATTACTGAAGCATAGTTCTATACCCCTGTGTGGTTTTGAACTAAGGAGCTCTGGGGGTAGGGGATAAGGATATGATAGAACTTGTGGAATTCTGCTAGGTAGCAAAGATTTAAACATTGGAAGTTATCAAAAAATTCAACCAATACATCAGCTGCTGATAAATCAGTAATGCTTTAGCAATTTAGGGAATGAAAAGATGAATGTGTTAATTTCTATTAATATTTTTGTCTACATATGGATATTTATAAACAAAATTCTGAGTTTGTTGAAATATAATGCTTAGTATAATGTCTTCTAGGTCTGATTCTTCAGAGATAACAGTTGACAATACTTGATATATATTCTTGAAGTGAATATAAGTTGTGCCTAGATTTTCCTATATATATTTATGCTTTTTAAAAATTTCTAAGAAAGCTTTTGAGATAGATGGGACTTAAACTCAATCTCAAAAAAAAATATGTTTAAATTGGCAGCAAAAAAGTGTGGAAGGCTTCCTCGGTCAGAAGACATGATGAAAATCACTGAGGAGAAGAGGTCCAATCTTCAGGGGCTGTAGTAAGGGCATAGGATCCATGGGGGACTGGTAGTGGTTGTACATTTGGATGAGTAAGATGGGGTCACCTGATAGAGTGAACATTCCAACTTACCAGCCTTGTTTTTTTCCCCCCAGAATTGCTGTAGGACTTCTAGCCAAAAAATAACTTGATACAATTGGCATAGTAGAAAGGTAAAGCTGATAATAATATATAGAAAAAAATACTGCATGGGGGAGGATATGTTGTAGGAGGTTATCAGAGTAGTATAAGTGATAGATTATGAAGAATTTAATTTTGGTGGTTATCGTGGTGGTCATATTAATGAAGAAGAAAAACCTAAAAGCTATTTTGTAATCAATAGATCATGGTGACTAATTTGGATTTCAGAAAATGAAAAGGGCAAAATGACCCAGAGCACTAGAGGAGTGTGATACCATGGAAGGAAATGGGAGACACTGGGCAGAAAGGTAACTTAGATGCTATGAAGTTTGTGGCAATAACATAGCTGTTCCAGGGGAAAGGGGCCCATATGCCATTAGAAGTAAGGTTTGTCTTGTGGAGGCAGTGTGATCAAGGTCGCGGTCAGGGACCAGAAGGAGGATGGATAATCCTCTATAAGAGACAAAGGGGAACTTCAGAAGGGTAGAAAGAGAACCACAGGAGTATACATTTGGAAAACAGTGGTTAAGCCCCTTATAGCAACATTGTAAATTAAAAAGCTATGAAAAATAATGCATAAGCAGAGGCCATTAAAAAAATTAATTAGCCAGGTCATTCATTTTTACTTGAAGATTAGAAAACATTGACAAGCAAAAAGAAAAATGCCCCAATCCCACAACCCAGACATAACTACTTATATCTATTTAATTACCATTTACATATAGGAATGTATTTCTGCTTTTTTCCTATGTACGCATGCATAAGTCAAAAATAGCATTCTGTGTATGACTATTACAAAAATGAGATCAAAACTAAAATGTAAAATTTGTTTTACATATTGAAGTTTGCATACAACAAAATAACTGGTAATCTTGTATCAGAAAGCAGTCCATCAAGACTAATGGGGCTGTGTCAAAAGGACACAGGAACCAACATGAAGGTAGTCCTGTTGGCTGAAAAATGTGGCATTTTGATCATCAATTACAAAAACTACTGTGGCCATTGAAACCCATCGACTCAATGAGTTCTTAATGATGTTAGGAAAAAAAAAAGAAGAAAGCAGGGCAGTTCTTGTATGGGGTCTCTCCTGTGGGTGCTATTAGGTAGCAGTTGGGACTGCAGTCCTCTAAAGGCTCAACTGGGTCAAAGGGGGTTCATTCCAGTAGCCCCTTCTCGTGAATTGCTGCTGTCTGCTGGGACCTCAGCATGTTGTTGCCTACAGCGCACATATGTGGCCCTTCCGTGTACCTTGGGCTTCTCAGGAAGAAACTGCAAGGCTTCTCATGACCTTGCTTTAGAAGACCCATAATGTTACTTCCAATGCATTCTGGTGGTCAAGTGAGCTTCCGAGGGCAGCCTAGATTCAGGGGAAGGAAAATTAGACTGCACCTCTTCCTGTGAGGATCATTGTGCACAAACAAAGAGAGAAGGAATTGGTGGTGGCCATCCTCGGAGACTATCACCCAGTCTTGGTCAATGTGAGAGAATGTTTATTATCTTCATGCTGTGATAGATAAAAGTTTAATGCTCATGCCTCTATTTCAGTGTTGTTAAAGGAGTTATAGTTTCTGTCTCAGTTCCTCTGAAAATTCTTATTTCTGGTTCCATAGCACCTCTTGATACACTTTTTAAGGTGAACATACTAGCACTTCAGTTCTTCCTTCTGTGTCTCTAACCCCTACTTCACTCCTCAGTTTCTGTCATTTGTACTTGGACTTTTGTATCGCCAAGATATTAAACTATTTACCTTTTATTCCATAATCATATTAAGTTTTCCTTTATATCCAGTTTATCCTACACAGAAAATGAATAATGTGTTTATGATGATTATATTAAAATAGTTCTCTGCACAAGCAAGATTACATTTCCTATCTAATTTTTGCTTAGAGTTTCTGGTGCCTCCCTTTCTTCTTGCAACATTTGCCTTTATCATTTAACATTTGACTTCTCTCATATTCTCAAGGATTGCATCCCATGTCTGCAATTGTCTTTTCCCAGCCCTTGGAGCCCTCCATTTGCCACTCCAGTCTGAACAGCTTGCTCTCTAGGTCTGCTTCCCAGTGTCCTGGGCTTCCTGCCATGACTTTCCTGGTGTGGGGTCACTGTTTCCTGGATCCTGTGTCTGTCTTTCTTGGTTCACTCACTTGTTGTGCTGTAGCATAACCTCAAATGATTTCCTAAGGAAGAGCATGAAGGAGGTAAATTCTCTAAGTCTTTTTTAAGTTCCAAAAATGTTTTTATTCTCAGGCCATCTGGTCAGATTGTTATCTCTTTTGGTGGCATGTAGATATATAATCATCTTTAACCAATTCCCTATTGTTGTGTGTCTGTTCAGAGTTTCTTGATTATGTATAGATTGAACATCCTTATATTTTTTCATATTTATGCCATATTTGTGCGATACACAGTTATCTTCAAAGAATAATTCTGTAGAGTGGAAATCTTGGGCAAGTGACATGTACATTTTTAAGTATATTGACATGTTCTGCTAAAATTCTCTTTGGAAAGGTTACCCCATGCCTTCAAAAAGATGTATGTGCATGTGTGACTTAACTGGTTAATGTGTAGAGATTATTGTGTGTAAATGCTTCACCAAGAGATTGGTTAGTTTTTGTTGTTTGTTTTCTTTTTACTTTCTGAAGATGGGCAGTTAATAAGGCTCAGGAACCTTGTGAAAAGGGTAGACCAGAATTTTTTTTTAGCAAGTTGGAAATGGTACCTGGAAAGAAGATAGACATGTGCTATCTTTAAATATTTGAAGAATTATCATGTGAAGGAGATTTTTGGATTAGCAAGATCAGAAGTAGGGACTGGCAGGTAGAGGTCATAGAGGGTGCAGTGTAGTTCTGGAACTTTTTTTTTTTTAAAGATTTTACTTATTTATTCATGATGGGGGGGGAGGGAGGAGGAGGAGGAGAGAGAGAGAGAGAGAGAGAGAGAGAGGCAGAGACACAGGCAGAGGGAGAAGCAGGCTCCATGCCAGGAGCCCGACGCAGGACTCTATCCCGGGACTCCAGGATTGCTCCCTAGGCCAAAGGCAGGTGCCAAACCCCTGAGCCACCCAAGGATCCCCCGTTCTGGAACTTTTGAATAGCAATTCCAAGGTGGAGTAGGCAGCTTTTGGAGATGCTATACTTCTTAACCTGGAGTTGTCCAGGCTGAAGGGCAAATTGAAAGAGATTTGGTAGATGGGATTACAAAATCTGTGGGTAAAAGGAGGCCACCACATCCTGATGGTGATGAACATAAAGTTGTCATGAACAGAGTGAAGTTTGGGTTGGGTGAAGTATCCTTGTAAGGTAGAAAGTTTGGCATAAGCTATTCTGTAAATAAAGCAGTTCACCCTAAGAAGTATTTATTTTCCTTTTCAAATTGGATTTTTTTCTGCAACAATTAGTAACATTAGCTATTTTTGAGGAGTGATGTGTTGACATAATTTATGTTTTATACTGAAATAGAATAGTGAGCCCACATTCACTCCTCACTAATCATGACGGTGATGTGTTATTATTACCTCTTCCTCATCATTTCCAGTTGGGCCATTCATCCCATGAAATCACCCAAGTATCAGTGAGCCAAAGACTAATACATAGACAGGAAGGAAAAGGCCCTTTTAGGACTCGTCCTTAAGCTTAATTAATCGTCTTCATAATCATGGTGTGAAAAATTATGAGGTTCAGTTTTACCTTTAAACTACAGATTTTTTTTTTCACTTTTGGAGTGCCTTTTCTGTTTTCATATTTCTCTTGGTTGCCATTGGTACACATTTCATCTTATTCTTGCATCAGTTCTGTCATAAAGGTGGTATTATGCCCATTTTACAAATGGAGAAACTGAAATTTAGATCAGCTTCACCCAAGGTCACCCATGACAGAGAGGGTTCAAAGCCTGGCCTCCATGCCATGGGCTTGTGATCACTATACTAAGTCTCCCGTCTTCCCAGACTTAACTGTTTAATTATCATAATGAATTTTCCAAAGAGAATAAGGTTTTGAAAGATTCTGACAGTCAGCCAGCCAAGAAATATGGAAATTCTGCCATCAGCATTGGGATACAGTGGTGATAATCAAGTAGCATTCTTAGACACTTCCATCTATCATTCCACTATTCCATAAAACAGGGATGATGAGGATAGTGCAGCAGCCGTCACGCACTCCTAACAGTAGCTCTGTTAAAAAGTATTCATCATATTTGTAGAAATCTGGAAATGGGGTTAGAGAAATTCAGTTAATAACCATAAGGTTATGCAGTTAATAAAGGGCTCATTGATGCCCTCTTCTAGCGAGTTTCCTTCCGGTCCATAGCTGTTATGCAGGTCTCAAATTCTCTTACCTCTATTTTTTTTAATTAAAGTATAGTTGACATATGATATCCTATTAGTTTCAGGCTTACATCATCATGATTTTATATTTTTATGTATTACCAAATGATCTACACATTAAGTGTAGTACTATCCATCACCAAACCAAGTTTTTACAATATTATTAACTATACTACCCTTGCTGTACATTATATCTTTATGACTTATTTTATAACTGGAAGTTTGTACATCTTAACTTCCTTCACCCATTTGGCTACCTGCCCTGTCCCTCACCAACAGACTTTTCCATTAGCAACCATTAGTTTAGTTTGTTCTTTGTATCTGTGAGTCTTTCTATTCCGTTTTGCTTGTTCATTTGTTTTGGTTTTTTTAGATTCCATATATAAGTGAAATCATATGGTATTTGTCTTTCTCTGACTGACTTCTTTAACATGGCATAAAACTCTCTAGGTCAAGTCCATCCATGTTCTCATATATGGCAAGATTTCATTCTTTTTTTAATGACTAATATTCCATTGTGTGTACATACCATATCTTCTTTACCCATTCATTTATCAGAGAGCACTTAGGTTGCTTCCATATCTTGGCTGTTAATAATGCTACATAGGGGTGCACATATCTCTCTGTATTGGTGTTCTTATTTTTTTTTTTTTTTTTTTGGTAAATACCAAGAAGTAGAATTGCAGGATCATATGGTAGTCTATTTTTAATTTTTTGAGGACATCCATATTGTTTTCCATAGTGGCTATGTCTGTTTACATTCCCACCAACAGTGTATGAAGGTTCCCTTTTCTTCATATCCTTGCAAACACTTACTTTTTTTTTTTTAGCTTTGACACTAGCCAATCTGATAGAAGTAAGGTGATATTCCCTATCTCTTTTACTTGCCTACCCACTTTTTTCTGTCTTGCTTCACTAATCTAAATGTATAAATTTTTGGAGATTAAATATCAGACTTTTCTTTTTATCATATACATTTATGATGACCTCTAACTCTTTTCTACTGATCTCTTTACAAAATTAACATCTGGATATTTTTCTCCTTTTCTTTTAGAATGGAATACTAATATTCTCATTAGAGTGCTTACCCACTCAGAAATAGGTTTGTAGGACTCTTAGGATTCTGGTTTTGGAGGTGATTCTGCTTGTTTCACACTGAGGAGGCAGGTGAGGTTCAACTCAGAAAATATAGGCCAAGCACTGCACTAGGCTTTATGGATAGAAAGAATGAGACAAAGAATACAGATATTTGCAGGGAGTTAAGTACTCTGACAAGCAGAGAGATCTGTTGAGACACTTAACCCTGATGGATATTAAGGAGTCGGGGAAAAATTTCTAGAGGGATACAGCTAGTCTACCTTCATAATGCTGGTGGGATCTGATGGGGGATTTGTAAATCTTCACTAATTACAATGTCAGAGAAGTAGGGAGATAGTTTCCCCAAGGGCTTAGAGATTCCTAGGTCATCTGTAAGCTAGGGCAATGGTTGTGTACCTTTATTGAATATTGAAATCATGTAGAGGGTCTGTTAAAACTAGATTGCTTATCTGACCCCCAGGGTTTCTGATTCAGGAGATCTGTCATGGGCCCAAGAATATGCATATCTAGCAAATACCCAGGTAATGCTGATGCTTCTAGGCTAGTGATCACACTTTGAGAACCACTGGGTTAGAAATGAGAGAACTAACCCTTTTCTTTGGGAAGAGGGGAGAGAAATTAGAAGAACAGCTAGGATGCTATGCCCAATTTTTCATAAATCAAGAGAAAGTCTTTTCAAAGTGTGGAGATACTGCATTTTGTCTAAATTTAGATGAAAGTAACATACAAAATTTATAATTTTTGCTAGTCATTTTTAATATTTAAAGACTATTATAAAGTCAGGTTTTATCTGATGTTAATTTGATATTTTGGTTAATATTACTTTTAATTTTATACCAATTTGAAAGGAGTTAAAAGAAATAATTTTCTAGACTCTAAAAAAAGTCAGTACATGGTTTTTTTTTGTATTTTTAAAGTTCAGTAGAGAGAAATATTTAAAATTCTGAAAGTAAGACTATTGCTGGAATATTATTTCAATATTTTGCATGACTTTGGCGTATCTGCTTGCAAATATTTTAGAAATCACAAAAATTAAAAATTTTTCAGTATTGGATCTCATCTTTGGAAAAATGATTTACTTGAAAGATACAGTAAGGAATTTAGCATGGCTTTGGCTGACCCTAGGAACATATTAATTCATATTTTATAGTAGTTTGGTCTGTCATACTCTCTAAACATTGGATATAGTTACCTAGAATACCATAGATTTAAAACAATTAAACAAAAGAATAAGATTGTTAGAAAAATAGATTGGAATAAGAGCTGCCTTTACCTGAAAAGAGAAAGGCAATGTTATAAATGAGAGAATTAACTTTAAAAATAAGAGTAGGGCAGCCCTGGTAGCTCAGTGTTTTAGTGCTGCCTTCATCCCAGGGCGTGATCCTGGAGTCTCAGGATCAAGTCCCACGTCGGGCTCCCTGCATGGAACCTGCTTCTCCCTCAGCTTGTGTCGCTGTCTCTCTCTCTCTCTCTCATCTCTCATGAATAAATAAATAAAATCTTTTAAAAAATATTAAAAAATAAGAGTAAATGTTTATTACACACATAAATTTATTATAATAGAGGATTTCTCCTAATAAAAAATATTTCTAAGATTTTCATATGTGTGCTTCAAGTAAGAATCTCCCTAAAGTAACTATTTTCCTTGCTTTTTTCGCCTCCCCAAAAATTATGTTCTACCTGTGCACTATTTTCAAAGCTCTTCTCCCTTGCTCTGCTCACTGCAGAATTTAAGTATGTAGTAGAGGAAAGCAGGACATTTTAGCTTTTTAATTTTACTGGGATGGTCTCCAACTAAACACAATTACTTATTTTCCTGACCTTTTCTTAACTGAAATATTCCAACTACTTCCTTTGGAAACACTTACCTAAACTTCAAACAAATCACCAAAACTAAAAAATAAATCCACAAAACATCAAGGAACTTGGCATATGCAAGGCAATTTGTTTCCTATTATCTTCAAAGTGCTTCTTTGTGCGGCATGAGTTAGGTCAGATATTTACTCTTTTTTTTTTTTTAATGATTGTACTTATTTATTCATGAGAGACACACACACAGAGAGAGGCAGAGACACAGGCAGAAAGAGAAGCAGGCTCCAAGCAGGGAGCCTGATATGGGACTCCATCCCAGGACTCCAGGATCACGCCCTGGGCTGAAGGCCGATGCTCAACTGCTGAGCCACCCAGGCATCCCAAGACATTTACTCTTTATTCATGTCTCTTTCTCATTGCTGGGAAGATGATTCTGATTATTAAAATGAAAAAGTTCACCTGACATTTGAGATTTATTATAATAAAATTCATAATAAAACAAAGATAGGAGTGGCCTGCACAAGTCCATTTTGGTTTTACCATTTTAGCACTGAAAGTCTTACATCCTGTGAAATCTTTTTCTGTGATGCAAAAAAATCATGGCAACCATGATTTGCAATTCACAATAATGGATCATTCATTGTCACATTATGCTGAATGATGGAACTGAGGTATGTTGTAATCATGAGCATTAACAATTATCTTTGTCTATTGGAAGTTTGGATAACCAGAATGAGAATAGTTATGATACCAACACCAGAATGCTCTAAGCATCACCAATAAAGAAGGTTATAGTTATTATATATGGAAATATGTATATTATTACATATATTAGTATATAGTGGTATGTTATTATAGATGTATGGAAAGACACATGGATGAGGGAATTGGATAACCAAGATAGACCATACTGCACAACGTGCGGAAAAGAATTTGAGTTTGGGCATTGTTATGGAATGAATTGTAACCCGCCCCCAAATTCATTTGTTGAGGTCCTAAGGTCTACTATCTCTGAATGTGACTTTATTTGGAAATAAGGTCAATACAGATGTAATTAGTTAAGTGAAAACAAGGTCATCGTTGAGAAGGTGGGTCCTTAATCCAATGTGACTGGTATCTTTATAAAACGGGGAAATTTGGACACAGACATGCACACAGGGAAAAGGCCTAAAGATTGGAGTTGGACTGCCAGAAGCCAAGGAACTGCAAGAAGCTAGGAGAGAGGCCTGGAGCAGAGCCTTCCCTAGAACCTTCAGAAAGAACATGGATCCACCTTGATCTCTAGCACATTGATCTAGGATTTCTAGCCTCCAGAACTGTAAAACAATAACCTTCTGTTATTTAAGCCACCCAACCTGTGGTATTCTGTTATAGCAGCTCTGGCAAATTAACCTGGGCCTGGTAGAGATAGGGATGTAAAAGCACCTGAAGAGACTGAGTCTCACAAGTCTGGAATGAGAGAAGCAAATGCATCTCAATCTGTACTTTTTTCATTTTCCAAAAAGACATTGACGTTCAGTTGAAAATAGCAGGCACTGAATTAACTTGGACATATCACATGGATGTACACATTTTATTTTTTCCCTTGATTGCTCTATGAAACTGACTAAAGTTACATTTCCTGATTCAGAGGTTGCAACTAAAACATCCTGTCAGTGAAAAAAAAAAAAAAAAAGGGAAATTTTGATAACAGATGTGTTGGCTTCTTACAACATAGAGAGCTGATTCTGTTGGATCTTACTAATGATCATACTTTCTTCATTCTATCAAGTGTTGCACCGAATCACAGCAACAAAAAGATGTTCCCCTAGCTCTGAGGTACTTTGATTTGAAAAATGGAGTCCAAGCTGAATTTTTGATTTCTATAAAGATTATAAAGAATCCAAATAAACAAAAATTGTTGATGTGTTCAAGTATGGATTAGATTTTGCTCAATCTGTCTGCATATTTGGCAGACAGCACAAATGTAAGTCTGGCAAATTCCATTTGGTCTATCAACTTCTTACCAAATAAAATGAAAAGTTACTACCTGCGAAATGTCTTCTACATCATGCATAGAACAGTGCTAAAAAGGAATGTGATTTGCTTACCTGTGACATTGAGGCTTTCACAATGAAGGTTCTTTGTCACCTTTAGCTTCCTCAAAACCTGCAAAAACAATGAAAGTTTTGACTTTATGGAAATATAAGGAGATGATCTCCATAGACATGTGCCTACAACATAGCTACAATTGTTGCTAGCAAATGTTGGCCAGCTGTAAAATCACATGTTTAGAGTGTGAGGCAAGGAGAATGTCCTTCTGTAACTTGGAAATAAATTGGAAAAGGAAGAAAAGTATTACATTAAGTAAATGGGTATTTATGTACCGTTTCTCTAAAAGTGTTTGGTGATTACTGAGGGGACCGGTAAGCAGCCAGAAAAGGATGAACAATCCAAACCTTAGTTATTTGATGGGGTGTGCAGGTTGTGATGAACACTCTTGCAATGGAAAAATGACTCATTTTGGGGAAATTGGACTGCTTCTGAACTAAAAAATGTTACCAGAAAAGAGTAGCCACACTGAACAGGATTTTCTTTACTAGAACTCTAACTTACTTGGAATCCACCCAGTGTGCTTTGGAGTGTTGAAAAGGATGGCTATTTTAGAAATGAGTAGTCTATATGATGAATTTATACATGCAAAGGACCTTGGAAACAAACAGTTGGTCTAGCAAAACAAGCCTGTAGGAATAAAGTGGGTGGACCTTTTTAAGAGAGCTAGGGACTTAATTCTTATAACTCTAAGAAGCCTGCTGTTGCTAGTAAGTAAAACCTCAAGTATATTATGCTCACATCTTTCTTAGGAAAATATTTAGGTTGAGGTCCTCCTGTTGGACCGATATAAGTAATGTGGACTTCTAAGAGCAGAGTTAGAAACCAAAGTGAATTGTATGCTGGACTGTAGTTCATTCCTGGGGAATAAAAGCAAAATATGTGTGTGTATATGTGTGTGTATTTTATATATATATATATATATATATATATATATATATATATATATATATATATAATTTCACCTAATGGCTGCAGGCAGTTCATAGTAGTAGTATTGGAAAAGGAAACAGAGTAAAAATATCCTACTGTGTCATGGATAAGAAGTTGTCACTATTTTTTATTAAATATAGACAACTGTTTAATTAGTCCCAATTGTATTTACATTCTCCTTTTACAAAGCCTCAGAAATATACAATAATATAGCCTAGTAAATTTAAATATCCAGAAAAAAAGAGTTAAATAAAAGGGTAGAAAGTAACATAAAAACGTTGGGGCGCCTGGATGGCTCAGTTGGTTAAGCATCTGACTCTTGATCTCTGCTCAGGTCACGATCTCAGGGTACTGAGAGTGTGACTCACATCAGCTCCTGGGCATGAAGCCTGTTTAAGATTCTCTCTCTCTCTCTCCCTCCGCCCTCCCTCCCTCTACCCCCCCCCCCGCCTTTCCTTCTCTCTCCTCCTATTAAAAAAAAAACCATAAAAATATTGTTTTCATACATTTACTGGTTAAATTAGTCCTATTCTTAATTACTACTAATTGCCATTATTAAACTAATCTTTTTAAATAAAAGCTCTTATTGTAACAGAAAAGTAAATAGTACAAAACAATATATAATTTCAGATAAACACTGATTCTTTATAATTCTTTGTTAAAGTAATAACACATGTGAGTGATTATTTCTATGTTGTCAGTGTTTTTGGAGTGGTGTGGCTGTGTCTCAGCTGACTTTAGATAAAGTTGATCACCCCCGTGCACAATAATCACCCACTGTCTTTGTGCCTGTTCCCTCTGTTCCTTCTTTTTCTTTTTTTCTTTAAGATTTTATTTATTTATTCATGAGACACACACAGAGAGAGGCAGAGACATAGGCAGAGGGAGAAGCAGGCTTCCGGCAGGGAGTCTGATGCAGGACTCGATCTTTTGGGATTATGCCCTGAGCCAAAGGCAGTTGCTCAACCATTGAGCCACCCAGGTGCCCTTCTTCTCTTTCTCCTCATCACACATTTCAATTTCACTAAGGCCAGTGAGTTTGAGATTATAAAAAGTTCTAAATTAGTGTTGGAAAAGCTAATTTGTGTAACTAGCTCTGAATTTTTATTTTTATCTATTTATTTTTAAAGATTTTATTTATTCATTTATGAGGGGGGGGGCAGAGGGAGAAGCAGGCTCCATGCCGGGACCCCAACGTGGGACTCGATCCCGGGACTCCAGGATCGCACCCTGGGCCAAAGGCAGGCACCAAACCGCTGAGCCACCCAGGGATCCCCAAGCTCTGAATTTTTAATCCCTAAAATAATTTCTATGGAGAAGAACTGAAAATATTCAAATGAAAAGTTCATGTTTTTATTGCTTTGCATCATTCCCATTTGGAAGACAGCATGGTATAGCTTTTAGGCATCGGGTTTCTGAAGTTCCATGTGTATCTAATGTTTTGGGGGTAGGTAGGACTATTTCTTTTTGTGTGTGATCATAATTCTGATTGAATTAGAAGTACTGAAATGACTATTTACCTAGCAATAATTTTTTTAATTACACGATATTTTTGAAATGTATACTTTTGTTCTTCTAATGTTTATTAGCTCTACTTTTCCTATTATTAAATTCATACAATGTACTACTAGGCATTGTGTTTCTAAGTTCATAAAGGTCCTTAAAGTGTGTGTTTTAGCTGCAGTATCTTCTGATTGACAAATATATTTTTCAGGTCAAGTGCGATAAATAAGTTTTAGCATGTGTGTACCCTTGGCAAATATGCATCTACTCACAGACTCACATATTGTTATTGAGGATGTTAAGTACACTTTTGAGATTTTAAAGATACTTTTATTGATGGATATAAAAATGAGTTTCTAGTAGGTATTTCATTGCTATAAAATTCTTCAACTTCTGAAATTTATGCTATTTTGGTCATTATTTTTACAGTAATTTGAGAATGCTGCTACCATTGGCTGTTTGCAGAATTCATTAGTTCAACATGGGAAACTGCTTAAAATCTGTTTTTATAAGTGTACATAACTGTACAATATGCTGTCTTTTAAAAATATTATAGAATTGTAGTGACATTTCTAAATTCTCATAACGAAAATCAGCTAGGAGACATGGTTTGTTTTGGTATTGATGTTATTTTACATGGAGAAGTTATTGAATGTTCTTTTAATATTTAGAAATGTTGATAAGCTTGTCCTCCCTGACATTGTGTTTTATGTCTATCATCCAGAGGTATGGAGTCCTGGCATCCATTGGGAATTTTCGCCTGCTTGCAGAACTTTCCAGCCCTTTTGTGAACCAGCGGTAGGTTATTAATCTCATTATTTTAAACTTGTGCTGTTTACTTTTAGTTTGGGAAGTTTTTTCCAAGATCCTAAAGCTACTGAATAAAAATGAGAATATGTGATATTAATTATTATCACCATTGTGCACATGAGGAAACCAAGCTTTGGAAAAGTGAGAGAAACCTAGTTAGAAAGTGGTGGTCCTAGCTTTACAACAAAGCTCTCTTTGAAGGATGGTGATGCTTTATTATACTTGGGTTCAACTTGGGTCCAGTTCATATTCTTGACACTAGAATGCCCTTCTCATCACATCATGTCAGGAGGAACATGGTGTCCATGTGACATCACTGGGGATGTGAACTTGCATCCCATGGTTAAAGTGGTGTTTACCAGGTTTCTCCACTGTGAAGTTTTTTCTTTTCCTTATCTATTCTTGAAAAGCAAGATATGAAGTAGAGCCCACTCTCAAGGGGGTGAGGGAGAAAGGAAATTAAGCTCCACCCCATGGAGGAGGTAGTTGCTCATATTTGCCAATGGATTTATTATGGTGCTGTATTACACTTATCTTGTCATTTAGTGAGGACTGCTGATGTCTTTTCTGTGTAACGTTAGCTGTTCTTTTCACTCCATGTCCATGGTCCTAGGTGAGGGCCTTCTGGATATCCACAGTTCAGTTAGTGCCATAGCCTTCTGACTGACTTCCGTCCTTCCAGATTGACCCTCTCTTCAGTCCTCTCTTCACAGGGCTACTGATGTAATCTTCCCTGGGATCCACTTTCTGTACCTTATTTTCTTCTAAAAACTGCATCCTATTTAGACACTTCTCTGACTTTGAGGTTCACTGTAATGTGCTCCATATGTCTCCAGCCTTATTTCTTCTTATTCATTAGGGTCCATTTTGAGCCCTTACTGTCTCATACACCTGTGAGTGGTTCTTTCGTTTCTTCCCTTATTCACATCCTCTATCTTTGAAAAATTTACCTATTTTTAAATCTTAGGTCAAAGTAACAAAGCCAGGGGAGGCTCCCAGGATGGCAGTTAGCCCTTTTGTGACTTAGTACAGAGATAACCCAGGGAATTGAGAGTGTCAAACCAGACTCGTGTGGGTTAGACTGTACCCTCTATTAAACTTTACTAATAATCCCAAGGATCCAGGTAATCACGAAGCCCTGAAATTAGGGAGATGTTCAGGACCATCAAAATGATTCCCTGGGTCCTTTTGGCATTGGGCTGACTCTGGAATATGGTTATCTATGAGGGGCCATATAGGCAGTATATATAGCTCCTATTGTGGACATAGAGGTTATGAAACACTGCCATTTAATAGATAGTTACATAACTTATGAAATATTCCCCAAGGGGTACCATAAGCAATCCTAAACTAGGTTTATCTGAAAAGCATTCCATGGATGAGACTCTCCTGCAACAAATACCTAAGTCTGTTTATCAGGACATCTGTCATTAGTATGTTCACCAAGCAATTAGCCTGATTTTTTAAAAATTTTATTTATCTGAGAGAGAGAGAGAGAGAGAGAGAGAGAGAGCGCGAGAGTGCATGAGAATGGGGGAGGGTCAGAGAGAAGCAAATTCCCTGTTGAGCAGGGAGCCAAATGTGAGGGCTCAATACTGAGACTCTGGGATCATGACCTGAGCTGAAGACAGATGCTTAACTGACTGAGCCACCTAGGTTCCCCAGACTGATCTTTTTTTTTCTTGCCAAAGGTTGTGGGAGCAGAGGAAGAGTGATCCTTCCACTCCCCAAATAAGAGCAAATAGATTACAGAGCTGCTGCTGGACATTTTCTTTCCCAAGTTTTGTTTATATACTGTCTTATTTTGTTTGCCAGTATTTCAGATGGTGTAATATTTCTTCAAGAAGATAGTAAGTTTCTTAGGCTTGGCCATTTATATATTTAAAATAATAATTCTTCTACAATCCTCAAAGACTCTGATAATGTGAAAATCTAGAGCAAAGAGCAATGACTATGAAGTCAAAAGACCTGCAATCAAATCCAAACTCTCCCACTCACCATTGTATATGAGTGGAAGATTATTTAATCTAAGATTGGTTTCTTACCTATAAAACAGGGATGATGATGCCTATAGGCCTCACAGTTTGTTGTAAAGATTCAGTGAGATCATGTGTATAAAGCACCTGGCACAGTGCTTGCCATTGGGTATTATATACAGTAAATGCTTAATGTCATTCATATTCAACATGCTAAAACCCAATGAACACTGGAAGTACATAGTTTATACTTGCTTTCTCTATTGTACCTTTTTTTGCTCTTTAAACTCATTAAAATTAGGCTTCCTCCTCTGTCATTGTGCTGGAACTATTTCATTAGAGGCACCAGTGACTTCCAGTTGCAAAATGCAGCAAACTCCCTTTGGTGCCTGTCTCATTATGTCTCTCTGTGGACTTGATGCTGTTGAGCACCTTCTTCTACGGTTTGCTTTCATAACACCGTATTCACCCAGTCCTTGTATTTCTCTGACCATACTCTCTCAGCTTCCTTGGTAAGAGTTCCATAAATGCTGGTGTTCCCTGAGGCTCTCTTTTGGGCCCACTGACCTTCTCCATGCTTCTCCCTGGGGTGAGTTCTTTCACGGTGTCAACTATTACCAATTTTCTCATTTTCATGTGATGGACTATGCATGAATTTTAGAACCAGATAAACTCAAGTTGCAATTCAGCCTTGCCACTTAACCTGCCCTGACCTGGGGTAAGTTATTTAACATCACTGTACTACAGTTGCTTTCTCTTTAAAAAGAGCATATTTAATATTACCTACTTCTGTGTTTTATAGTCAAGTGTTTTCTCCTTCCAAGTGGACATCAAAGTCAACATGTCTAAAATAGAATGCAACATATTTCCCTCTGTAGTTTCTTATATTCTCTTATTCAGCATGTGGCCCAGCCATTCTCTGTCAGTCACTCCTGCTTGACATGTGGTTATCATCTTTGTTTCTCTCACCTACATTTGGTCCATCATTAGATCCTAAATATTTCTTGCCTTGCCACTATCTCTCTGTCTCTACCATCAGTTCCCATCATGTCTTGCCTAGGCTCCTGTACCAACTTCTAACCCTGTACTGCCCAAGAGGGTACCCATGAGTCACTTGTAACTGTTTACATTTAATTTAAAAATTCAGTTTCTCAGTCTAACTGGTAACATTTCACATGCTTCACAGCCCCATGTTACTGGTGTCTACCAAATTGGGTAGCATATCTATAGAACATTTTCATTATCGCATAAAGGTTTTTTGGACAGTGCTGTTCTAGACCAGGGGTTGGCAAAGTAAGGCTTGAGGGGCCAAACTATTGCTGTTTTTTTGTAAATAAAGTTTATTGGGGCGCAGCTATGCTCATTTGTTTACATGACTGCTGTTACACCACAACACTGGAGTCAATTTGTTGTGACAGAGAGTGTACAGTTTCCAAAGCCTACTACTTATGTCTACTCTCTGGCTCTCTGTAGAAGAAGTTTGCTGATTCCTGCTCTAGACAGACTGTCCGTGTCTCCAATCCTGTTCCCCTTGCATCTGTCTTTTGTATTTTCTTCCACAATGATCCCTCTAAAACACAAAAATGTTTTCAACCCTCCCCTGGTTGAATCCCCTCAGTGATTCCTGCTGCTTACAAGATAAAACATGGGCTCTTTAATAGGACAGAAAATTTTCCAAATACATCTGTTTTATCTCTTTCTGCCTCTCTTTCCTCCTCAAAAATCTCTCCAACTTGTTCACATGCTGGAAAAGTCTCCTGGCTTCTTACTCATCCTTCAAGACTCAGCCTGAGGATTATTTCCATTACTAAACCCCATCTCTCTCTGGTTATATTGTGTATCCCTCACCTGTGTTTCCATAATAGTGACATAGAGTTACACCATTATGATCAGTGTATTTTATGATAGTGTTTTCTCTCTCTCTCTCTTTCTCTTTCTGTGTCTTACTCATCTCTGTGTTTCATTAGATCAAGGACAAAATTTTGTTAAACTTTGTGTGGTCCAGCACTCATTACCTGGCACATTAATAGCCATTTAATTGCTTTTTGACAAAATGCCCCCCAAGAGGTGATCAGTTAAGCTCTAGCAATGTCCATCTCTTGAATATGATTCAGAATATGTGATATTGAAGCAAAAATTAACTCTGATGCTTAAAGGAACTTCAATTTGTTTTTGTTTGAAACTTTTTGAGAACTCATTAAATTAGCAATAGTTTAATTCTATACCTTTATCTAAAAGCTTTGAGTCTTTAGTAAATTAAGAGAAGGAGAAGTGTGGTTGGAATGTGAACAGGAAATGGTATAATGGAGCAAGGAGATCATAACAAAATTGAGTGCAGCTATTTAAGCTCTGTTAGAGTTTTCTATTGGCTAATTGTTTTCTTTATAGTTTGTAAATTTTTGTTTTCTTTATTTTAAAGTGTTGTATGATTTAAGAAGGCACATGGAGGGCAGCCCTGGTGGCGCAGTGGTTTAGCGCTGCCTGCAGCCCAGGGCGTGATCCTGGAGACCCTGGATCGAATCCCACATCAGGCTCTCTGTATGATGCCTGCTTCTCCCTCTGCCTGTGTCTCCGCCTCTCTCTCTCTGTCTCTATGAATAAATACAAAACCAAAAAAAAAAAAAAAAAAAGAAGGCACATGGAATGCATGTGGTGGGTGCATAGAGGAAAAGAAGACTGAAATAAAGCTTGGACACCTGGGCTTCACAGTTACATTTCTTCTGCTAAGTTATATCCACGCATCAGGTTTCTTTTTATAAGAAATAATTCAATGGCGGTAACTTCCTTCTTGTCTAAATGCCTTGAGTTGCCATGAGGACATATTTATTCATTGCTATTAAAATTAAATAGCTTATAAGAACTTTGTACACATGCTCCTTAGTATGTTAATTCAGTATTTCCTAAATACCTCCGCAGTACCTAAAGTCCCAGTCCCTGCCCTCTGGGACCTTTGAGTATGGTGTCTGGTGTCATGTCTATGATTGAAAAAGTAGGACTTAAAAGTATAAAATGATGAGCTAGTAAAACAAGACGTTATGTATAAAAGGGCAAGAAAAAAAGCGCTGATGTTAATGGTATAAAACAGCTGTTCTCAAACTTGTTGATATCATAAATTATTGAGGACTTGAATGAACTTTTATTTCCTGTGGGCTTATATCTACTGATATTTGCCAGATTGGAAATTAAAACTGCAACATTAAAAATATTTATTAATTCATTTAATAGTAACAATATTTTATGTTAACATAATGTGTTTTTTGTGAAAAATAACCACATTACCAAAATGAAAAAAATTTTAGTGGAAACAGTGTCATGTATGTACGCTTTTGCAAATCTTTCTAATGTCTAGCATGGTGGTATTTAGCTGGAATCTCAGGGCTGCCTCTGTTTTCAGTCTGTTGTGAAATGTTATTTTGGTTGAAGCATATGAAAGAGAAACCCGGCCTCTCAGAGTTAATAATGTAGTAGGAAAAGGTAGAAGTATTTAAGAAGTCTTTTCAAGTATTCAAGGATATTCTTCTTTAACGTTATGCCAAAATATACCAAGAGGTATTTTTTTAAAGGTTATCTAAATATAGAATATGAAACTATATCAGCGAACTTCCCATACAGAGTTATATTCAAATTCATTGGTCTCTTTGCACTTTGAATCTTTTGCCCATGCATAATTATGTAACATCATGCCTTGGTCATTTGTTTATTTGGTCCACTGAGTTTTGTAGGTTTTCCAAATGTTGGTACATTAAATAGTAATATTTAAAAACCTCACATTAGTTAATATCACCACTGATCTCATTTCAAAAGCCTTTAAGTATTGGGAGTCTATCAAAATCATAGTGGCAAATAAAAATTTTCCAAAATTCTGATTTTCATTTGAAAGTTCAAGTTTTGTTATTGGCAACAAATACTGACAAGCTTCTTTTCTCAATGTGACAAACTCACTTTTCATTTTTGAGAAAATGCCTGCCAAATACCCAAGTCTAAATAACATAGTTTTTTCAGTTGTTTTTTCAAGTAAAAATGGTGTTTCATGGAAAAGGCAGGTAGTTTAGCTCATAATTCAAATCATCATCTAAGGGTTTTTTTCCTTCAGATAACTGTTGTACTTTGCAACAGAAGTGTGTTATGTATACTTCCCATTTTATCACACATAATATTAAAAAGATGAACCTAAAGGTCAGGATGCAGTGAAATTATTCTTCTTCATTGGGGACATTCTTAAGTGAAACCATTTCTGCCCCCCCCCTTTTGTAACATTTTTAAAAATTCCCTTGTTTCATTTTTAATTGCAAGTGTGTGGTGGTAAAGCCTACAGTGTCCACTAGTATCATTTTGTGCCATTGCCGTTATTGGTGTTAAGATGCCAGGAGTTTTATCTATCATGCTTTACACCCTCATTGTAGAAGTCATCACAAGGAGCAAGGTGGATAATATTTTAATATTATTATGAAAATAGTTTTGCCTTGTACACCCTCCAAAAAGTCTCAGGGTGCATGGACCACATTTCAATATCTATTATTGATATTTGTCATGCAAGCCTTCACAGAGAAGGCAGGACATATTCTTAAAATGTTTTTTAGGATGTTTTTAGAAGTGGTTGGGGAAGGAATGAACATAAGTTTTTAAAAAGTGGAATAAACATGCTGCATGAAAGAGAAACCCATTCTTGTAGAATCAGAGTATGCCTAGGAGGAGGGTGGATAGACTTACAGGGTGTTGAGTGTCAGAGTTAATTGAACTTGAACCAGTGGATGATGAGAACATAGTCTAGTGGGGAAGACATTCTGAAAATAGCATTGAGTAATTGTAGTTTTTGGTATTTGTAGGATAGATTGGAAGACTGGAGGCAAAATATTGGATTAGGAGGTTAGCAGACACTCTTAGTTATGTGAATGGATGGTGTAATTACATTAGTCCAGGAAATAAATAGGAGTCCAAATTAGCCTGTGGGGATAGATAAAAAATGACAAAATAGAGATTTTCAAGGAAGAAAAAGTGAAATTGGCAATGGATGAGAGATTAGAGAAAAGGGATGAGTTTAGGGCAACTCCTTTGTACCTTTGAGGATTGGGCCCATGAAAAGAAATGAGGAGGCAAGGGGGAGGACTAGAGGGAAGGTGGTTTGGTTTGGAGATGTTAGGTAAGAGGACAAACAGGGCATCTGAGTAGAACTATAGTGAGAGGTACAGAGAAGAATTTTGGAATGATCAGATAGAGGTGACATTTGAAGCCATGAGAAAAGATGGCACTTAAATGATAAAGTTGAGTGTTTAGAATGGAAGCATAAGATAAGGAGGAGTAGATAATGAAGGAATGGTTTAGAAGAAGAAGGGGAGCCAAAATAATATTGGAGCAGTGGGCAACTTTTTTAAAATTAAATTTCTGAACTCCTAAAATTTCACAGTTAATATTTATTAAATACCAATGTTTACACTCTGAAAAAATTACATTAGCAACCAAGGTAACTGGGGTCAACTCACTGCCCAGGCCGAGAAATGTACAGCATCCATAGCCTTATTGGAGTTTTTCCAAGGATGTCAACAAAGATCGAGTTTGTTATTCACAGCTACACTTCTTAAAATTCTCTTTGCTCCTCTTGAACTCACAATATCTCCTAGAACCCCAGGCTTACTCAAAATTCTGACCTTCAACTCTGAATTCCAAAAACACACTGAAGCAGTGCTGTGTTGGGATGGGCTTTTTTGCTTCCATTCTCTTCTCACTTTTTTCCTTTCTTTCTCTTCCTGCAAGGAACCATTTTTGCTTTTGCCAGGTGTGAATTATACCAGATAATATCTTGTTTTTACACTATTTGTAGTTAATACCACACTGCACCATTAATTCCCAGGACATAATTGAAAGGTTCAAGTTTAGAAGTGCAGGTGGAGAAAGAAGTGCTCAATGACCAAAGACAGATTTTTCCCTATAGAGTTGGGTTTGGAAGATTATAAACACGTACAATTTGCTATCTTTTCTTGTATACCTTTCTTAGTAATAACTGTAGATGGTGGGTAAAAGAGTGTTTTCCCTCTGTCCTTTCTTCTCACAAGCATGTCTTCCTTCTTCCTCCTGCCCCTTTCCCTCTCAGCTTTAATGCATATATTCAGAATCTAGTAGCCTTTATTTGTTGGAATGAAAGAGTGTTTGAATTAGGTAAGAAGTAGATTCCAACAAAATAGGTGGCTCTTCTGATGTGAGAGAGGAAGGGAAAAGCAATTACATAAATATTATTTTATCTCAAAGTAATATATGAGCTCTTTCTTTTAAAAGAGACTGGCTTGGGACACCTGGGTGACTTAGTTAAGCATCCAGCTCTTGATTTGGCCCACATCATGATCTCGGAGTCATGAGATTGAGCCCCAAGTGGGGCTCTGTGCTGGGCACGGAGCCTGTTTGAGATTCTCTGTCTTTGTCTTTCTGCCCCTCCCTTGCTTGCTCACATGTTCACTCTCTCTCTCTCAAATGAATGAATGAATGAATGAATGAATGAATGAATGAATGAAACTGGCTTAAAGACCAGGTTTGGTCACATGAAAAAAATTGGCAGAAGATGAATATGGTGATTTCATAGTAGAGCCAAAGGACAACTTCTTTAAGTCTGGATTTGTAGATGATCACCTTTCCACACAACCAAAAATTTGGAAAGTGCATGAAGTACTTGGAGAACAGAAAGTGTAAGTATTCTGGACTAAATACAGAATAGGACTTGTGAGAAGAGAAAAGTCTAGAAAGGTTAGGTCAAGGGAGACCAGTTGAGTCATTGTAGTCATTGAGGTTAGAGATACTGAGGAACAAAAATTATAATGGCAGCAGTGGGAACGGAATGAATCAGGGGAAGAAAAGGAAGAATTTTCAGAAATGGAATGGGTAGGGGTTGTTTACAGACTATAGGAATAGTCTCGGATGATTGCAAGTTTCTGATTTGGATGGTTAAGTCATTGGTGATGCCACTGATGAAGATTTGGGAGGATTGGTTGCTATAAACTTCCATTTATAAAATGTGTGGGGTAAGGTACAGCCTGTGGAATATAAATCAGTAATGTTGTATCAACTTTGTGTGATGACAGACATTAACTAGACTTACTGTGGTGCTCCGTTCCCAGTGTATACAAATGTGGAACCACTATGTTGTACACTTGAAACTAATATACTGTGATATGTCAATTATACTTCAAGTTTAAAAATAAATAATTAAAATTTACAGACCCCACACACACAGTTTTCCACAGAGAGACCTGAATTTGAACAAAGAAAAAGCAAATGTTGGGATGCTTATGACACCTAACACACAAACTATATTGAAAAGATGGCCTTTGGGCCCTTCCCAGTTTTATGTAGCTACCTGAAATATGACCATTTAATTACACAAGCCAATTTTATATAGCTTAGTGTTATTGTAAAAGTTTGCTTGTACAAACTCATTATATATATATCATATATTTACATATTTGTATATATTCACAAAAATGGAGTTTATTCATGAAAATAAAAGCATATCATCTCTCAAAAACCCCACAAAATGAGAGGATCAGAAGAGAAAGAGGCAGTTTTCTGTGGTTGAGGGGTGGGTACAGAGGAGTGATTAGGCAAGGAGTAGAGTATTGGCTTTAAGCATGTTGAGTTTTGGGCATATTTGAGAATTTTTGATTTGTGAAATGCTCACCAATAAATGAAATAAAAATGCTCAACAATAAATTAAAAATCTGGAACTACAAGTAGACCTTGAGAGATGACTTGAAATCAAATATTCATGTTAGGGTGTCAAGCCTTTGAGAGTGGATGAAATGGCCTTGGTAGCACATATACAAATGAATGATGATTGGGAGGCACAAATATTTAAGGGATAGGCAGAGGAAGTAGAGACTGGAAAAGTGTAGTTAGAGAACCAAGAGGAAAATAGTATCATGGAGGTGAGGAGAGATGGAAGTATGATGGTTGGCAGTGTCATATGCTATAGAAAAGCCATTTAGGATGAAGTCTAAGATGAACCCACTGTCTTGATTATAGGGAAGCCACTAGTGACCAATTTCTTTTGTAGGGGAATGTAATCATATTGTATTGGGTTATGAGATATAATAAGAATGCCTGTGAATATACTGTTGACTTCTCTTTCAAAAAGTGTGATAGGAAAGAGAAGCAGAGGGATTTTTGGATTAGGAAAAATTGAGCAAGTTGGTCAGAGAGAAGAAACAATCAACCTAGATGGATCAAGGGGAAGGGGATAATTGATGGACTAAAGTCCCAGAAGATGGAGTGTGGTCCCAAGCATGGGCAGGGAAGCAGTTAGCCTTAGAGAGAGCAAGAGAAACCTCCTTATCTGAGTATAAAGGTAAAGGTGCCTGAAAAGAAGTTTTGAGACCTTGAGGTCAGAGTTTAAGGAATTCATGGTTGATGGACTCTACTATCTCAGTAGTTAGAAGAGGCCAGTTCCTCTGAAGGGATTGACAAGTAGAAAAGAATGAGGAAGGGAAGTAACGTGAATGGTGAAAGAGGTTCGAAGCAATTTTATGGAGTGTGGAGTTAAGTAAAAGGACGGTGAAGGAATTTGAGAATTCAGCTAAAGTCCAGCTCTCTTTAAATTATAGTTGTGCCTGCTGTTTATCTTAATTTCAGTATTGGGGAGTCATAATTATTTATTGAGCTCTAGCTGGAGTGGGGTTCTTACTATGTGTCATAACAGCTTCATACCAGAAGGGAGTTCCCATCATTGCCCCCAGTATTGTAGAGATAAAACTAAGACACAGAAGTCAATGACAGGGAGAGGAAAGACAACACAGGTGCTAAGTGGCAGAGGCAGGCTCTGAACCCAGGCATTCTGGTTGCAGAGCACAGTACGACTTGCAGTGTACATGCCTGGGAAAGGTGGTGTGATAAGAAATTGGAGGCAGATAGGGTGGGTGGGATGTATGAAGTGTTTAGAGACCTGAGTGTGCTGATGTGTGTTCTGAAGTTATCTGAATTCAGGGAGGTAGGAAAGGAAGTAATCAAACTCTGGAGGCTGATAGGATTTTGAGAGTTGGGAGGTCAAAGAATGGGTTTAGGTGGAATTGGGTAGAGTAAAATACGGGGTGTTAAGAGTTGTGATGAGAAAGGGATTGGTCATTTGAGGGATAGCATTTCTGGTAATCCCGTGGCCACCATCTAGTCTAAAAAAATGGCTTTTTGGTTGTTTTTTTTTTAATGGCTGAGGGTAACAAGAGAAGTCTTTGGACTAAAGAAGACTGAGGGATAGAAGATCCCTTAGAACAAAGGTTTTTGACTTTACTGCTTCAGTGATGGTTTTCCTGTTTGTGATATTTTATTAATTTGACATTGCTACCTAAATAGTTTCTCTTTTAATTGACTTGAATAGTTGAGCTTTTTCTCTTTTCACACTACATATACTTACAAATTGTAATACACCTCTTATCCTACTAATTACTCCTACTTGATCTTTTGATCTTAGTAAAATATTTTAAGGTTTTCTTAATTGTTAAGCTTTAGTTACTAAGGTTAAGCAGTTTCTAGTTTAGTCATAACTAATTCAGTCAAATTAAATATTAAGATATATATATTTATATATATATATTAAGATAGTACATTTTACTATATTTGCAGTTTAATCTCTAAACAATGAGGTGAAATTCAGCAAAATCTTTTTTTTTAAAGATTTTATTTATTTATACATGAGAGACACACACATACAGAGGCAGAGACACAAGCAGAGAAGCAGGCTCCCCACAAGGAGCCCGATGTGGGAATTGATCCTGGATCCCAGGATCACACCCTGAGCTGAAGGTAGATGCTCAACTGCTGAGCCACCCAGGCATCCCTCAGCAAAATCTTTTTTAAAGAGCAGAAATAACAGAGAAAATACTGAATTTTTTAAAATAAACTTTGAGAATAATTTTAGACTTACAGAAAAGTGCAAGGTGATACAGAAGTTTCTCATAACCCCACAGCCAGTTTCCCCTTATTAACATTTTAACATTAGTAGGGTACATTTGTCACAATTCATGAATATTGATACATTATTATTAACTAAAGTCCCTACTGTATTCAGATTTCCTTAGTTTTCCTTTTTCTATCCCAGGACCCCAGCCAGGATACCACTTTACATTTAGTTGTATCTCCTTAGACTCCTCTTTGTTGTGACAGTTTCTCAGACTTTTGTTGTTTTTGAGGAGTACTGGTCAGGTGTTTTGTGGAATATTTCTCAATTTGAGTTTCTCATGTTTTTCTCATGATTAGACTTGGATCATGGGGTTTGGGGAGGAAGACCACAGAATTAAAGTACCATTCCCATGACAGCATATCAGGCCTACGTGCTATAAACATGACTTATCACTTGATGTTTTCCTTGTTTACCTGGCTGAAGTAACATTTGTTAGATTTCTCAATTTTTAAGTTACTCTCTCAATCCCACCTGCTTTCTATCCTGAACTCTGGAAGGAAGTCACTATGAATAGTTCCCCTCTTGAGGAGTGAGGAGTTATGCCTTTCCTTGTTGAGAGTGCAATATCTACAGAAATTATTTATAATTATTCTGCATAGGATATTTATCTTTTCTCCTTCAATCACTTATTCCTTCATTCATTTATATTACTATGGATTCATGGATTTATATTATACTTCGAGTGTTTTTAAAATGTTACAGCTTTTGCCATTGAACTCTTTCAGTTGGTTTCTGCTTTGCTATAACCTTTGCTATAACCTCACCATTTTGTTTTTTGAGTATTTCCTTACTTTCTGGCAGTAAAAAATATGCTGGATTCATATTGTATATTCTCTGTTCCAGCCCTAGAATCTCAAAGAGCCCTGATTCCTTTTATTGGAAAATGGTATTAGAGACCATGGTCTAGGCTCTGGGTGTCCTCATTGTTACTGGGACATCATTGTTTCTATAATTTCCCAGATAACAACTGGGAAATATACTAGCCTGTGTATACACAGCTACCTATAATTATTCTATGTCCATAAATACAGACACACACACACACACACACAATTAAGCTAAATGAATTCATACTGATGTTTTCAACTCTAACCCAGTATCATATGGCTCAATCTAGCCTCTTTTACTCACTTGTCGGTAATTTTCCACCCCAACAATGAGAAATCGGGTCCCCGCTTCACCATCAAACAAATGTACTTATTTGTTAAATCCCAATTTATATATATGGGTTTCAGAATTGCTAACTTGTTCCTCCATGACATGCAACTTTACCAACTAGAATACAGTGCTTGTGTATAGTTTTGTCTTTAGTCTTATAGCCACCATTTCCAAAGTTACTTAGATCACCTGTGTTTACCGCACTTCCTACAGTAAGGTTATGTCATATATTTGTAAAGCACTTAGATTCTTTTACCACAGTCTAGATTCTATCCTGGCACTACCAAACTGATATTTTAAAATTTGAAAAAAAAATGTGTACGCATTCTTCATGCTGTTCTGTGGATTTTGACAAATGCATAATGTCATACAGTCACTACTACAATATCATATAGAATTGTTTCACCACCCTAAAATATCTCCTCTGCTTCACTTACTCTCTACCCTCTTTCTCTCTCCCTGAACCTCTGGCAACTACTGATCTGTTTTCTGTTTTTATAGTTTTGCTTTTTCTGGGATGTTATATAAATGGAATCATACTGTGGGTATTGTTTTCAGAATGGCTTTTATTTAGTAATCTGCACTTAAGATTTATCCATGTGGTTATGTAAATTGGTAGTTTGTCCTCTTTATTGCTGAATGACATTCAATTGTGTGGATATACCACAATTTGCTTATCCATTCACCTACTGAATAACATCTTAGTTGCTTGCTTCCAGTTTTTTGCATTTATAAATAAACCTGATGTAAAAATTTGCATGTAATTTTTTTGTGTGGACATGAATTTTCAAATCAGTTGGAAAAATACCTAGGAGAGTGGTTGCTGGATTGTGTGCTATGAATATGTTTAGTGTTATAACTGACATATTGTTTTCCAAAGGGGCTTTACTGTTTTATTCTCACCAGCAATGCTTGAGAGTTCCGTTGCTCCATATCCTTGCCAGCAATTGGTATTGCCAAAATTTTGGATTTTATCATTTTTATAGATATGTAGTAGTATCTCATTGTTTTAATTTACGGTTTTCTAATGACAAATGATGTTTAACATCTTGTTCATATTCTTATTTTCCTTTTGTATATCTTCTCTGATGAGGTGTTTAAGATATTTTGCCCACATTTTAATTGGGTTGTTGCCTTATTGTTGAGTTTTAAGAATTCCTTTTATATTTTGGATACAAGTACTTTATCCTAGATGTATTTTGTAAAGATTTTCTCCCAGTGCATGGGTATCCTTTTATTTTGTTTTAACAGTGCCTTTCACAGAGCAAGTTTTTAATTTTAGTAAAGTCCAACTTAATATTGTTTTCTATGATTGTGCGTTTGGTGTTATATCTAAAGTATTATCACCAAACCCAAGATCATGAAGATTTTCTCCTATGTTTTCTTCTAGAAGTTTCATAGTTTTTCATTTTATGTTTTAAGTCTGTGGTTCATTTTTAGTTAATTTTTGGATAAAATGTGAGGTCTCTGCCTAGGTTCATTTTTCTGGATATGAATATCCAATTGTTCCAGCTGTTTGTTGGAAAAACTATTCTTTCTCTATTGAATTCCCTTTACACTGTAGTGAAAAATCGATTGAGTATATTTGTGTGGGTCTGTTTCTGGGCTAAGACTGTTGATCTGTTTGCTCTCTCACCAATGCCATGCTGTCTTGATTACTGTAGCTTTAATATAGTAAGTAAGTCTTGAAAGTGGGTAGTATGTGTCTGCCAACTTTCTTCCTTTTCAGTATTATATTGGCTATTCTAGGCCCTTTGTCTCTCTATATAAATCTTAGGGGGATATTCACTGAATTTTAAAAACTGAAAACTAAAATTAAAATGGTTAATCCTTGGAGATACGGAGTAAATGTGATGCTTTTAAAAATTTTTTCCAGGTGGTTCTTTGAAGCTCTGAAGTATCCTAAGTTTTCCAAGGCTAACGTCATCAATGGAATACTCATGACAGTGGTGTTCTTCATCGTGCGGATTGCCCCAATACCTCCTTTTTATAGTTACATGTATTCCGTGTTAGGAACAGAAGCCTACATAAGGCTTGGATTTTTAATCCAATGTTCCTGGATCTCTACTTGTGTTGTTTTGGATATAATGAATGTCATGTGGATGATCAAAATTACAAAGGGTTGCATCAAAGTCATCTCTTTCATCAGACAAGAGAAAACCAAAAGTAGTCTTCAGAATGGAAAACTTGACTAAAAGTGGGCTGTTGATATGCATACTTCAGTACTATCTGCATTATATCTACTGATAGGATGAATTCTTGGCATGTTCTTGTACTTCTTATTAATTATATTTGTTATCGAGGATTTTAATCCTTTTTTTTTTTTTTTACCTTTAGAAAAGAGAAACTAAAACTTAGATTTTATTCCAAGATTTCTTTTCTGATTTTCTTCTGCAATATAAGCATGGATAAAATCTTAAAGGTTTAAATAAAAAATTACAAATATAGTGGTGAATCTTTTCAGAAATCTGTTAACCTGCATTGGTATTTTTCTCTGTGGAAAGATGACTATGCTAATTGGGTGCACTTAGTTTTATGTCACCAATTTTGCTGAAAGAATGGGAACTGCTTTTAAATTTGTAAATAGCTCTCAACATTTTGTTGTACTGCACTCACTTCTTACTATGGCTATCAATACCCGTGTAGGGTTTAATTTCTAAATTGTTAAAATGTTCTTTTTCTTAGGCTATTAGAAATGATGTATATTTTGTTTAGCTATGTTATCATCTATGAATGATAAAATATTTTTGCTTATTTTGGGAATATTTAATTACTTCAGTCACAGAAAATACTTTAATTTTTAGATTTTTCAGACCACTTTATTTCTATTTTTAACATTTTATCAAAGTATTGCTTTTTTATTTGTTGTAAGGCTTAAGATAGGTCTTACAGAGCCCCTTAAGAGATGAATTCCTCTTTCTAAAAATGCATGTTACAGATAATTATTTAGGCTGATGGGAGGAATTATTAAGAAAAAAGCTTTAACACTGCTGTCTCTGTTTCCCTTGCACTTTTTCCATGAAAAATATAACCTTTCTATTTGCTCTATTTGCAAAACCTCCCCTAAGTTCAGAACCCAACATCATCAGTACCAAAGTGTTATGCAGTATCTATCTGTCACGCTCCTAACGTAGGCCTCTTAATGAGAACAAAACTCCAAAAGAGTCAGAATTCATATTTTATTCACAGTTTACACCCATACTTAACCAACATTTTGAGTGCTTTGGACATCTGTCTTTCCTAAAGGACAGGAAAAAAAATAGACAATTTAATCTAAATATTCTGATTTTTAACATCCTTCTCCCGTGTGGTGATAAATGGTTGGTGACTCCCGTTTTTTGGGTTTTGGGGTTTTTTTGTGTATCTTGTAAGTATATGTTAACTACTTCTTTGATTCTTACAACCCAAATATAGAATTATAATAGTTAACTATTATTGCCTTTATTTTTCTCAAGTACTTTAATGATTGTTCTCACCTAAGGAAGAAATTTAATCAGTGACAGCTGCTTGAATTTAATTGAGCCCAACCCAAAAGATCTAATCCACTCAGTTTCTCAGCTGGTAGGAGAATGATTTCCTTTCATTGTCCATGTTATGATGGTGAAGGGAGGCTGGCTGGATAGATCAGACTGATTTGATCTGATTTGATTTGATTTGGCTGTTTAATCCAGAGAGAGCCTGATAAGTTTTAGAACATTTAAAGAAAGTAACTGAAATCTCCGTCAATAACTCAATGAGAAAATCAAATTTATTGGCTTATAGTTAAGTACACTTATTTTTGAAAGACAAAGTAATGTATAGGTGTTTGTTTTTAAAGCTACTAATATTAAATTGATAATTTGATACCAATTTAGTGCCTTTGACATCACAGGCACTTAAATGTGTATTGGTTGTTTAGAGGGAGTAGGAAAGCACATGGTTTTATCTTGTTCTTTTCTTGCTCTTTTGCAAGAAAACTGGATTTTTAAGTGGAAAATATTTATATTAGAAAACTATTTTGGAAATTAATTCCTTTAAAAAGAAACAAAAATTGAAGTAAATATTTTTGACTCTTGGGATATTTCTATAGTTTCTGAACACAGATTTTAAATCCACCATCAAAATGAAGACAATATAAAGCAATATATTGCAATGTATTGTAATATAAAGCTCACTGATAAGTGAGTTTCCATATAGCAGTTTCAGTTTTTATAGTTGCAATTTCATGCTTAAAACTTTATTTTTGCTTTCATTAACAGCACTTTTCATTAGTATAGCTACTCACAAAACAAGTGTTTAAAATACAATGTTTTGAACCAAAGTTCACTATTCCCTTTAGTCAGCAAATCTTATTTTATGCTGGCTGCATGACAGCTAATTCAACATCCAGATTCAATATCCAAAAGTAGAAGCTACATATTTCCTTGTACAACATGCATGAAATGGAAAAGACACTACAAACTGCCATACTACTTTAAGTCAGATCTTTACAGGAGCTATACTTTGCTGTTCTGTGATTGTATCCACCTACCTAAGATACAAGGAGTTAAAGACAGAACATATCATTTATTAAACGATGAATTTTTCATTTATTAAATGACTAACTTTTGCTAGACATTTTACATATTAAGTATTTTGACTGGATTAATTTAAATAATTCTATTAGGCATTCTGAATTTAACAACTATTAAAATATTTGTAGAAAATAAAAGCAAATTGGTATAAATTTTTAAGCAATTCTATTTTTATAGAAAAAGATTAGTGACAAACCTGTAACTATAAAGGTGTTCTTTGAATGTGTAGTCTAAAAAATAAAAATTCTTACAAAATTTTGAAAGTGAATGAAAATCAACTAAATAGCATGCAAGATCATAGATTCTGCGTCTGTTATTTGGGAGAATTTAAAAATTATGAACTTGAGTTTGTAGAATTTGCACTCTTGTGTCTGAAATCTTTCTAGTAAGTATTGTTTGCATTTATTTAAAACTCAAAATGGAGTTATATAAGTGCAAAGAAATTAACTCATGTGTAACTTGTGTCTTGATGCCTTATGGTAAGTTAAGATGTAATTTTTATTTCAACTGTTTAGTTTTGTTGTTTCATGGGCTAGTGCTATGTTTGGAGAAATAATAATGTCTTTACCATTCCTAAGGGTGATTGATATACCGAGGATGCCCCAGTACTATTGTAAAGGTCTTATTTTTAAAAACTGCCTAGTTTATAGGTGTTTGAATCAAATTCTTTTCTAAATTTTAATCTGTTTGGCTCGACTTCTTGCTAAAGTGTCAGTTTCTAAATTGTACACTTTCTCTGAGGTGCATTGGGTGTTCGGAGAACGATTCTTCACAGATGTAAGGGCCAGCTTTACAGCTGGTTACACCTTTTGTCATCATGCATCAGAAAAAGTCCTGTCATGGAGATATATAGGGGAAGTGTAACATTCATGTTTGTTCTGTTTCATTTTTTAGGGAAATAAACATGTTCCAAAAGACACTATTAAAATAAATGTTTGAACAAATTTCAGTTTCTAGGTTACTGCTAACTCCAATGTGTAAATATACATATGAATCAGCTTTCAGTGGTCTAGGCTATTGCTTAAAATTGAAAAGTCCATGTTAATTGTGGACATCATAGTTTTACTTTATGGAAGACTATGTATCTATCTGTGTGTCTTGGGTTCCAGATGAAGTGCATATAACTTTATCAGAAATGTGGCACAGCATTTCTCCACCAGTATGAACCAACACAGCAGTGAGACCCCTCCAGTGTTTAGAGATCCTGGGCACACAAACAAACTGCCCAGCCTTAACCACAGCTAGACTGATGACAGGCACAATCCCTTAAAGCTACTGCAAGGGATTTTTCACACGAAGCATATGTGGCATGTGTGAGAACAATGAGAAGCCAGCAGGACCTGGAGTTGGAGACACCATGACTGATTTTCCTTTAAAAGGCATGATGTCCCTTCCTCATCTAAACGTTGTTCTCTGAATTCCTTCAGCCCTTCCAACTCATCCTCCTAACACCCTTAAGACTATGCCAGCACCTTTCAACTTTTGAGGCTTCCCCATACCTGTAAGTGTTCTGTTCTGTTGTGGCAAATTTCAAAGTTTTCAAGTACGTTTTTCAATTGAAAAAAAGCATTGCAATACGTTTAAGTAGAGGTCAGCAAACCATAATTGCTAAGAGGCTATCAGAAGCCATTTAGTACTTAATACTTGTTACAAGATGAAACAAGGCTAATAAGGTTATGGTTTTATTGAGAAAAACATCTGTAGTCTCTTTCTTAGACTGGCTTAGCAGTAAGAGCTTTATATATATTTCAGCTATGGATTCATTGTAGACCTATAAATTATCTAAATGCTCTTCCTTAGACCCCATGGCAGGAGGAGGAACTGAAGTAGCTCTGTGTTATGAGGCCGTTAGGAGGAGGGGCTGCCGGTGTGTGGCAGCATTACTGGGTCCTGCTCTTTAACTGAGCAAATTTAGTTATGGTCATGTTTCTTTTAAAAACAAGCTTACCAGCAAGTGGATTACTCAGCATGTTTTACAAGTGCAACACCCATGGACTAGAGCCCTATCCCTCTCTAGCCCCGGCCTCAAACTGCCTGTACCAGCCTTGATATTAAGTTGTACCTTTATTTGAAGATGTTTTGGATAGCAGTGGAGAACTGAAGGCTAGCTGCTAAAATTGGTTTGCTTGCATTGAAAATGTTTACACTGAGTCCCTTGCTACACCATAAACCATGAACCATTTGTTTGCATTGAAAATGTCTACAGCAAACTGGACAGTTTTGATATCAGGCCCTATATTTAAGACCAAAAACAATGAGAAGTATTTCTAAATCTTAAAGATATAAATACAATACCTCTGGCTGAAAACTCGTTAATCATCATCTGTATATTTTTTCTTTATATCTTTACCTAATTTTTTCTGTAATTAAGTGTGCATTAGGTATTTGCTACTTCTTGGTTAATGAAGCCTAAAAATATAACTGTAAATAAAATATGCTATATATTTTTCTGTTTCTTGCTTGGTTTGCTTCTAGTATCATTATGTCTACTTTCTACTTAAAGAATTTTTGCATAGATGATACTCTTACTAGTAACTAGAATGAGTTATGAGTATTTTTGGTAATTATTAGAATTTATAATAACTTTTAGACATGGATTTCATTTGAAAAAGCTACTTGGAAATTGCAGCAAATGTGATAACTCTAGTGATACACAAAATTTTTTTCTGGGAATATACATTACTATTTAATTGTTATAAAGATTTTGGAAGTCTTTCAAAATACATTTAACATTTTGAGAAACACACCTTCTAATTTATTTCCATAAGGCTGAATGAAAAACTCTTATTTACAAAATGTGAGACTTGGTAATTTATAAACAAGTGTTATTCAGATTTATTAGCAATTCAAATAGCAATTTAGTATTCTTTGGTCATTGGTTGTGCTTAATTTGAAGGGGATTAATTAATATCTCTAGGTAATTCCCTTAAAAATGTTAAATGTTTATATATTTTATTTGTATGTGTGCCAGTTCAAAGTATATGCAAGTTCTAAGCAATAATCTGCATGTTACACAAGGTTGGCCTTCCTTTGTCATGACAAATTTTATTTGATCTTGATTTTAAGAATGTGTATAAAATCAATATCCTATATATATAAATCGTCCCTCCTCCCAATGAAAACCGTGAAATTTTCCTGTGTTAGAACACTAATGTGGTGCAAAGCTTTGTATTTTGTGGGAAAAAAATTAATAAAATCACAATTATTTAGTGCAAAAGTCTGAGTCTGCAAAGTGTACATTTTCATAGTAATTGATGAATAGATGATAAAAATTACTTTCCTCAAATCTCTTCCAGCTCTTGAATCCTAAAGCTAATATTTTTCTTCAAGATGTTTGTAGAGCTTGTTTACCCTCTTCCTTCCCTTTTCTCCCTGAGGTCCCTGCCTTATAACAAACCAGGAGGGGAAGCAGGCATTATAGTCATGCTTGTTGATGGAAGGAATGGTGCTATCTAATCCATAGGCTCTTTCAGATTAAGTAAAACTTTTGCAGTTATGTTTTTAATCTCCTTCCTCGTGTTCTTTAGGCCTCTCATGTGGTCTCAAGTGTTTTTTGCCAAATGTCTTGGCTGGAGTTTCTCCCTTCTCAAATTGCCCATGTCTTAATTTTGCATCTTGGTCTGAGAATATCCAGTAGATCAGGAAGCAGAAAGCTAATTGAATAGAATACTGAAGTGGCCTTTGGAGAGAGTACCATGAGTCATGCTTCAGAACATGCCTAAAATGTTGTGTCAAGACTGGCAAAGGAACAGCTGAATTTCAAAATTAAAATAGCAGCCACAGCTGTTAGTGCAGACAGGCCACAGGTAAAATTACAAGGATTCAGAACTGCTCTAAGCAAGTGTAAATGGGTGCTCTCTCTCACACCTCAGCTTGTTTCAAAGATGAGCCACCCGTCTTTTTTTTTCCTAGTCTTTACCAAAGTTAACTTACTGCGTTCCCTCCTTGTTGATGGTTCTTAACTGCACAGAATAAGCAAGTTGGCAAGTTTGCAATTTTCCCCTTTCTAGTAACTGATAATCTGTTCCTAGATGCTTCTCATAAATTGGACTCTTCAAATAAGGTCTATGCACACCGAATCTACTTGAGTAGCCCATTGTTGCAGCGCTCCTAGGCTTGGAGCTTGACTCCCCTATTGGCTAAATAGCCCCTTCCTCTTTTATCTATCTCCAGCTAAATTCTGCTACATCTTGTTATGTCATTTTACCAAATCATTAGTTATACCATTTCAGAAATTATCTAAGCAGAACTTTCAAAGAAGGGGACTTGTAGGGAGAAATGAAAAGTAATATGGATTATAGGCTGCATTTTTATGGAGGATAAAGTTCAAGGATAGATAGAAATTTGGGAAGAATGACATAGAAAAGTAGAGATAAAAGATCTCAAGGAATAGGAAAACCAAAATAAGAACATGCTCTGTAGGTAAACATTGCATTTGGGGTAACATGAACCCATCAAAATGAATATAGTGAAATTCATGTGCACATTACAAGAATGTCTTCATTAAAATGCAATGTAAGCATTCATTATATGTGCCTTTTTTCTTCAAATGTTTATTTAAATTCCAGTTAACATGCAGTGCTATATTGGTTTCTGGTATACAGTTTATATATCACAAGCGCCGTCCTTAATCCCCATCATTCATTTAACCCATCCCCCTGCCCAAACATTGGTTTTGTTTCTTAAATTTCACATGAGTGAAATCATATAGTATTTGTCTTTATATATATATGTATATATATGCAGGTATGCTGTATGACTGTGTGTATCTATCATCTATCTTGGTAGTGTGCCACCCACTGCTGACAGATGTCTCCGTGCAGAGGCAGGAATGAGGGGCCACCCTCCTGGAGCAGTGATTTTAGTGGACTGTCTGAGCCTGCAGAAGACCCCAAGTCCAAATCTGTTGTGATTACAAAACACCCAACTGTGCCCGACAGTTAAGCTTTGTGAAATAATTTGTGTTGTCAGACTCATCATGAGAGGTTTTAGAAAATGAAGTTTTGAAAGTATACTGTGTTGTGGACAGAAAGGATGTACGAATGGATATGGCACAAGACAGTAGGATTTTGTTTGAATTGTAAATTAGGAAAGAGCAATTTGCAGAGTGAAGTATCCAAGGGCCAAAGGTATTGGTGAAAAAGTATCTTAATCTCTGTGAGTCTTAGTCTTGTTATCTGTAAAGTTATGTTTTATGTATCTCCTGACTTTCCTTCCAGCTCTCCTATCCTATTAGTAAGAGCTTTTACTTGAAACAAAGCAATTACAACAGAGCAAGTATAGCTTTAAGGCTTAGTGATGTGATTGGAATGGCATCCGAGGGAGATTCTCAGCGTCAGATGAATGGGAGTACAGAAATAGGCTAGTGATGGAGAAATTGGCCAAGCAACTGCAAAGTGGTTAAGCCTGATGCATGGCCTTGGACAAGGAAGAAAGACAGAAGGGCCAGATCTGCTAAATATTGCAAAGAGAGAACCAGAGGGCTTTAGAAAAACTGAATATTACTCACGAATAAAGCTGCGGAACTGAGAGGTGACAGATGCCACTGGATGTGATGTCAGAACATGGGGAGCCGAGGACTCAGCAAGATGTTGGAGAATGGCAACAGCTCTTCGGAGATGCTGTGGATGAGAGGAAAGAGGGAAGTCAAGGCCTCAGGCATTTTCTATACATGAGGAAAGGCAAAGTACAGTAGTTGGAAGAGCAGAATGGAGCCTGTGGTAAACTTTTAACATAATGGCCACTTGGAGAATTCATTCTGGGGGAAAGAAATGTCTCAAAGTGCCTCACTATGGTGACTTGCATTGCTTTTCTCATGTCTGAATAATGGTCTTGCCCTGAACCCTCGTATTTGTGTATTCAAGATTCCTGAGTGTCACTGACCCATAGTTTCCCCACAGCCCTTTCAGGTCTGCTGTCTGTCCTCGTGACTCAATGCTGCCCATGGTGTCAGTCCAGCCCTCTCTCGTCAAAGAGCTTGAGTAAAGTTTAGAGAGGATGACTAGAATATAAGGCCCTTCTGGGGAGTCTGGCTGCAGGTCGGTAGTTGGAGACTGCTGCAGACAGCTACAGCCTTGTGGAGGGGTTTGACTGCCTAGGAGAGGTGGTCATTGGATGGTGAGGGTGGAGGGCAAAGTTCAAAGCAGACAGCAGAAGCCCACGTAACCTGGAGCAGGTTCAGGGAGGCTGTTGTCAATGTGTTAGGTCTCCAGTTTCTGTGTCTGAATTGCTAGGAAGATGTCATGGAGAACACTCTAAATCGTTCCCTCTTGGACTGCTATACAGTCTCCTAATTGGTCTTTCCCAGTATACACTACCTCCCTGCCCATCTGTCACACATGCTACTGACTCATTTTCGAACACATCCTCAATATGTGTCACAGCCCTGATCTGAATTTCTGAATATTCTGAGTAAAATACTCCCAAGTCTAAACTCCTTCAACCGAATTTAAAGTTCTTGGTGATTTTACCCTATCCTATCTATCTAACTTCCAGCAGGTTGGTTCTGCTATCTGCACCTGTTCATCCAAGCTGCATGCCTTTGCACTTGCTATGCCTCAAGTTTGGAAACCCTTGCCTCTCACAGATCTGTCACCTACTTTAACCTCAAGACATATTAAGAAAATTCTTTTTTTTTTCTCCACTAAAAACAAAACACATTCAGGTGAAGTGGAGAATACATTTATTAAATCATGTTCCTTTATATATTTTTAAAAATATTTTATTATTTATTTATTTATTTATTTATTTATTTATTTATTTATTTATGAGAGAGAGAGAGAGACAGCAAGGGGAGGAGCAGAGGCAAAGGGACAAGCAGACTCCACACTGAGTGCAGAGACCAACTTGGGGCTCAATCTTAAGACCTTGAGATCATGACCTGAGCCAAAATGAAGAGTTAGACACTTAACCAACTGAGCCACCTGGGCACCCCAAATCATGTTAATATTTATTAAGCACTGGTTAGATTGCCAAGAGGTCTTCTGGAACAACCAGGATAAATAAATTCATTCTTTACTGAGCCTGGATCCCAGAACTTTCTGTCCTGGGGAAGCTTCTATGGCCATAGCCAAGCTGTTATGTTTTCTCTCAAAGAAATTAGTTCATCCACTCCCACTGGCTGGAACAAGTAGTGGGAGCTCAGCCCTCCTCAGGCTTTTGCACAGACTTTGTTATTTTGAGTAACATGGTGGAAAGACTTGATCTGGGAGTCTGAAACCTGGATTCCAGTTCCAGCTTACCACCTACTTGTGACCTGTGTAGGCGAGTGTTCTCACCTTCTTGGCATTTGTTTTCACCTGTAAGGTGAGAAGTTCAACTGGATGAATTTAAGGCTCCTTTTCTTTCAAGTTCATCATTCTATGATAAGAGTAATTAAGGGCAGTCCTGGTGGCGCAGCGGTTTAGCACCACCTGCAGCCCAGGGCATGATCCTGGAGTCCCGGGATCGAGTCCCACATCAGGCTCTCAGAGTCTCTGCCTCTCTCTCTCTCTCTGCATCTTTATGAATAAATAAAATCTTAAAAAAATTTTAAAAAAAGAGTAATTAAAATCAAGGTTGGGGTATATAGCCCAGGTTATGGCAAGCTAATTTCTGTCAGCCAGCAATTCTACAATATTGGTTTCAGTTGCTAAGTTTTTGGAGGTGGCTTAAATTCTAATTTTGATTGTAACTGTGTGCCCTTGAGTAAGGCCCCTTGTTTATGACTCCATCTTCCTCACTTGTAAAAGGAGATGGTATCACTTGCAATCGATGAACCTAGCCAAAAGAGTCTGAGAGTAATATTTGCTAAGTGCTTCAAGATTCTTCAGGAAAAGAGATAAAGTTTTAATGATGTACTTTCCCACTATACTTGAAGCCAAGTTGATTTTTAAAATACTCTTCCTAGTGTTAACCTCTGAAAGATATAAACATCTCCATTATGGTATCCAAACTGGAACCCCTTTTCTTTATTTCCCACAAGAAAATATAATCAGAAAGGAAAGCAAATGACTAATGAAAATGTAAACAGTAAGTTATTTATTCCTTTCTCACCAAAACAAAAACTCTGAATCCTCCAATTATCTTGAGAAGCAAGTCTACCACAAATGGGTCAATTACCTTGGTTGACTCAGTACTGGCTAATCAGACTTTCCATAAGATTGTTGTGTTCTTAGTAACTTTAAACGTAGTCTGCTAGGGTTATGTGGTGGCTCTGTGCAAAGTCAAGGCCAGGATGAACTGGGATGGGGAAACTATTCTGATGACCTTTGTTGTCTGTGAGTTAGTTGAGTGGTAAACTTAGTTGTTTCTTGTAACTTTATTGGTCTTTGGCTGACTGATAATGGAATTATCTATAGAAAGATCCACTCTGGATTTTTACAATCAGTAGATGGACTCTCTAAGACACCGTGTCACGAAGAAAAGTAATGAAATAAGTAAATCTGCATTGCTCTAAGGAGAAAATGTGAATGATTCCTTAGCATTCTAATGAGTAAAAATAAATGCTAATTAGGATTTATGTTCTAAAGAATGGAGTGAGAAAATGGATGTGCCAGTATGTTAATTTTGTTCTTTAAAAATGACTAACCCAAAAACTTTTATAACTTGGACCATTCTTTTTAGAAAGGCATCTAAACTGTGTGTATTGAAAACGTGAACCCAAAAAGAAGTCTACTCTCCGCTGTCCATTCCCTTCGTGACTCTCCAGTCATTAGCTTAAACTCTTAAATATCCTTATCCCAGATCTAACCAAATGCCTACATTTTGTATATTCAACTCAGGATCCAGAAATCTGCTGGAAAATCATTCAACTCTGTGTAATTGGAGCCACCACAAATTCATGGAATCGGTCATTCACTTTAAAAACATTGACACTTTAGGTACCAGGTACCATGAAAGCACAGGGTATATAAATATGGTGAACAAAACTGTCGAGGCCTTCTTGACAGGGAGCTAGAAGGGAGAGGTAAGGAGGAGGAAAGCATATATAGGTCAAGTGACTCTGTGAGCCCTGTCTTTCCTCTTTGATCTCAGATCTAGCATAGTGTTTCACATATAGTAAATCATGCAATCAAAAAAACATCTAGTCAGTACTTACTATGTGCCAGGCTCTATTTTAGGCTCTAGAGGACATCGTGAACAAGGTAGACACAGAAGACTCCGCTCTCTTAGAACCTACATTCTAGCCACTGGAAAACAATGGTAAACAAACTTGACAAAAAGCAATAAATATACAAGGTAATTTCAAGTAATAAGTGCTGGGAAAGAAAGAATAACAGTGGGGGGTGGGGAGGGCACACCTGAGTGGCTCAGTCAGTTAAGCGTCTGCCTTCAGCTCAGGTCATGATCCCAGAGTCCTGGGATCAAGCCCCACATTGGGCTCCCTGATCAGTGGGAAGCCTGCTTCTCCCTCTCCCCACCCCTTGCTCATGCTCTTGCACATTCTTACTCTCTCAAATAAATAAATAAAATCCTAAAAAAAAAAAAAAAAGAAAGAAAGAAAAGACAGTTGGGATTGGGAGGCATTTTGGAAAGGCTACTTTGTAGAGATGACCCTTGCACTAAGATCATGTGGAACATACAGGTGTTGTGATGAGCACATTAGGTAAGGGAAATAGCAGGTGCAAAGTCCCCGAGGTATAGATACTTTGGTATGTTTCATATAAAGAAAGCCACTGTGACTGAAGTATGTTTAGTAAGAAGAGGAGAGAAAGATGATGCGGTCAGAGAGGTATACAGGCACAGATCACATTGGGTTGTTAGGCCATTGTAAGGTTTTTGGCTTTTCATCATGCTGAGAGTAAGAATTCCAGGTTTTAAGCAGTCCAGGGGAAAAATGATGTGGGCTTACATGCAGGCTTTCAAACGTTTTTTAGCACGATAGCCAAGAAGACACATATTTTATATGGTAACTCAGTACATAAACACATATGCATAAACAAAAATTTCATGAAGCAATCCCTTTAACCATGAGTGATGCACTCTGAGATTTGCTATTTGATTTCACTGTAAAAGAAGAAATACTGGTTGTCATCCACTAAACTGATTTCATAACTCATCAATGGGTTGCAACTCACAGTTTTTGTAAAATGCTGGTTCAGTCTAAAGTGCTGACAGTAGAGATGGAGAAAAATGAACAGATTCAGGGTATATTTTAGAAGTAGAGTTGACAGTGGTTATTGATGGATTTGTGGGGAGGTAAGGAAAAAAGCCTGATAAACAATGATTTTCTATGATTTTGGCTTGAACAATGGGAGGATGTTCCTATATCCTGAGAGGGGGAAGACCAAGGAAGGAATATGTTTTACGGGAAGGGTAGAAAGAAAATCATTAAATTTTCTTTAAAGACTGAATAATTCCAATTATATACATTCATGTACATACAGAATATTTGTAATATTACTTGCTCAAATTATAAGCCAACAAAAATTTTTGTGTAGACTCTTGAAAATACTTTAAAATTGTTAATTTTATTTTCATCATAGAAGCAAAGCCTGCTTACTAAAATAAAAGAGAAAGAAATGGGATCCGTGGTCTAGCCACATAGAAATGACCACGATTATTTGTTTTAATGTTTTCTTAATGTAACTTTTTCTATGGATAATGATAATTATGGTAATTGATGTTTAATAATTGATGTTTAATGTTAATTGATGTTTATTTTTATAATGAGGTGAATTTAATGAGAAACCCAGTGAATTAGTCCACTGTTTCTGAAACTTTAAATATCTATACATATGATCACATCATATCTTCCAATCAGTTTTGTATAAGTGCTCAGATTGGGATGTATATACATCCATCTCCATACCTACTGAGAATCCTGGATAGAGGATTATTATTTTTAAAAGCTTTTTTTTTAATATATTTTTTTAATTTTTATTCATTTATGATAGTCACACACAGAGAGAGAGAGAGAGAGAGAGAGAGGCAGAGACACAGGCAGAGGGAGAAGCAGGCTCCATGCACCGGGAGCCCGACGTGGGATTCGATCCCAGGTCTCCAGGATCACGCCCTGGGCCAAAGGCAGGCACCAAACCGCTGCGCCACCCAGGGATCCCTGGATAGAGGATTAAAATATATTTTTTCAAATATAAAATAACAGCTTAAGTTTACCGAAATACTGTGAAGTTAATACGGTTAATACCCAAATCCGGTTTCCCCATTTATGTTAGTATGGTACATAGTTTTACAGTCAGTTTGAATCATACCATTTACAGAATTTTGAATCCTCACCTTTTCATTTTACAGTATATTGTAAGTATCATTTCCACTTAAAATGTGGAACACGAATAGTGATAGCAAGGTACTCTAGATATTACCTGTGCCAGCCACCTCATTTATCAGATGAGGAAATGGAGGTTAAGACCAGACTATGGAATGAAAGTACAGCTGCAGGCACCCATCCCCAGGTCCATGAGTGTAATGTGGCTGCTTCTTACCTATCAGGGAGATGTGAGGATGTAGGGAATAGTTCTTCATGAATTCAGTCAACCAACCAATAGTCACTGAATGCCGACTGAGCATCAGATTATTATTGGGTTGGTGCAGAAACAGTAATACAGCGGTCACTCTCTACTCTCCAGGAATTTATGTTATAAATGTTTTTGGGCTGAAATCACAGAATAAAAGGGCACTGAGTTTCTGCTTTCCTTCAGTGAGGCAGGAAGGACAAAATGTATGGTGAAATGGTAGCAGAACATGATTTCAGAGAATTGTTGGGGTAGGCTGATAATGGCCCTCCTTAGATATCTATATTCTAATCCCTGTAATCTGTGAATGTTACTTTACATAGCAAAAGGGGCTTTGCAGATGTGATTAAGGATCTTGATTATACAGGATTATCCAGATGGATCCAATGTAATCAAAAGAGTTCTTATATTACAGATAGTCCCTGACTCACAGTGGTTGGACTTACAATTTTTCAACCTTACAATGGTGTGAAAGCGATATGTATTCAATAGAAACTGTGCTTTGAATTCTGAGTTTTGATCTTTTCCCAGCTAGTGATATGTGGTATGATACTCTCTTATGATGCTGGGTGGTGGCAGCCCCAGCTCCCTGTTGACCAGGTGATCACAAGGGTAAACAACTGATACACTTATAACCATTTTGTACCCATTTGGCCATCTGTTTCTCACTTTAAGTACAGGGTTCAATAAGTTACATGAGGTATTCACCACTTTATTATTAATAATAAATAGGCTTTGTGTGTGATGATTTTACTCAACTGTAGATTAATTCAGTGTTCTGAGCATGTTCAGGGTAGGCTAGGATGAGATACAATGTGCAATAGATTAGGTGTAAAAATGAATTTTTTACTTATTTTCAATTTATGATGGGCTTATTGGGACATAATCTCATCATAAATTGAGGAAGATCTATATAGGGAAGGAGGCAGGATACATGACCAGAGGTGCAGATGGCAGGGATGGGTTACTGGCTGCAAGCTGTGGGATGAAGAACATGGGCAGCATCTAGAGGCTAGAAAAGGCAAGGAAGAGTCTCTCCTAGAGTCTCCAGAAGGAATGCAGCCTTGCCAATGCTTTGATTTAGCTGCTTAAGACCCATTCTGAACTTCCGACCTCCAGAACTGTAACGGAATAAATCCGTGTTGCCTTAAGCCACCAAATTTGTGGTGATTTGTTACAGCAGCAATGGAAACTAATGGAGTTGATAAGCTGACTACTTTTTATAAGAAGAAGAAAGTATTAGTATGATATTTTAGGATTACAGAATATTAACCTCTAAGGTTCAACTCTGCTCTCTCTAGTCCAATAGCTTCATTTTCTTAGAGGAAACTCATGATGAAAACGAAGTATCTGACAAGCTTCTCCTTATTCAAACTCATTATTTTACTTTGGCTTTGAAACCATATATGTAGCAGCATGATTCATAACAGTCCTGAACTGGAAACAATCCAAATGTCATCAATACTAGAATGGAAAACGCATTCCCTATCTATTCCCACAGTGGAATACTACATAGCAATGAGAATGTATGAACTACAATTACTAGGAATAATATGGGTGAATAACATGAACTCATGTTATTGTTGAGTGAAAGAAGATAGATAACAGAGTTAATACCATATAATGCTATTTACATAAGTTTCAAAAAACAGGCAAAACTAATCTATGATGTTAACAGTTACACCTTGGAGAGAGACAAAGGCTGGATAACGACAGGGAGGGGGAAGGATGGAAGCTTCGGGATTCTGGCAATGTTCTGTCTCTTGATCTCAGTGCTGGTTACATGGGTGAGTTCATTTGGTAAAATTTATGTAATTTGTACAAACTTCTGGATGATATACATCAGTAAAAAGCTTCCTTAAGATAAAACCATATGAATAGGTGCTCCCAATGGTTGTTTTAACAGTAGCTTAATATAAAGAATCGAGATTTTCAAGGGAAAACAGTGATCGAAATTCCTTGCTGGAGAACCTTCTTGGATTCATTGCCCAAAAAAGGAACCAACACCCCTCCTTGACTTTAGAATATTGGATTTAAAAATTTGTTATAAACCATTTGAAACACTTACTTTATGCTGTACTTATTAGCCTTACTCTCCTTCTCCCCCCAGAACACATTATTTTCAAGCTGGTGTTTAAAAATATTATTTAGCAAAGAAGAAGTCAAACTCTCCCTCTTCGCAGATGACATGATACTGTACATAGGAAACCCAAAAGACTCCACCCCAAGATTGCTAGAACTCATACAGCAGTTCGGCAGTGTGGCAGGATACAAAATCAATGCCCAGAAATCAGTGGCATTTCTATACACTAACAATGAGACTTAAGAAAGACAAATTAAGGAATCAATCCCATTTACAATTGCACCTAAAAACATAAGACACCTAGGAATAAACCTAACCAAAGAGGTAAAGAATCTATACCCTAAAAACTACAGAACACTTCTGAAAAAAACTGAGGAAGACACAAAGAGATGGAAAAATATTCCATGCTCATGGACTGGAAGAATTAATATTGTTAAAATGTCAATGTGACTGTGACCCAGGGCAATTTACACATTTAATGCAATCCCTATCAAAATACCATGGACCTTCTTCAGAGAGTTGGAACAAATTATCTTAAGATTTGTGTGGAATCAGAAAAGACCCCAAATAGCCAAGGGAATATTAAAAAAGAAAACCATAGCTGGGGGCATCACAATGCCAGATTTCAGGTTGTACTACAAAGCTGTGGTCATCAAGACAGTGTGGTACTGGCACAAAAACAGACACATAGATCAATGGAACAGAATAGTGAATCCAGAAGTGGACCCTCAACTTTATGGTCAACTAATATTCGACAAAGCAGGAAAGACTATCCACTGGAAAAAAGACAGTCTCTTCAATAAATGGTGCTGGGAAAATTGGATAGCCACGTGCAGAATGAAACTAGACCATTCTCTTACACAATACATAAACATAAACTCAAAATGGATGAAAGATCTAAATGTGAGACAATATTCCATCAAAATCCTAGAGGATAACACAGGCAACACCCTTTCGAACTTGGCCACAAAAACTTCTTGCAAGATACATCTATGAAGGCAAGAGAAACAAAAGCAAAAATGAATTATTGGGACTTCATCAAGATAAGAAGCTTCTGCACAGCAAAGAAACAGTCAACAAAACTAAAAGACAACCTACAGAATGGGAGAAGATATTTGCAAATGACCTATCAGATAAAGGGCTAGTATCCAAGATCTATAAAGAACTTGTTAAATTCAACAGCAAAGAAACAAACAATCCAATCATGAAATGGGCAAAAGACATGAACAGAACACAGAGGAAGACATAGACATGGCCAACAAGCACATGAGAAAATGCTCATCACTGGCCATCGGGGAAATACAAATCAAAACCACAATGAGATACCACCTCACACCAGTGAGAATGGTAAAAATTAACAAGACAGGAACCAACAAATGTTGGAGAGGATGTGGAGAAAGGGGAACCCTCTTGCACTGTGCAGCCAGTGTGCAGCCACTCTGGAAAACTGTGTGGAGGTTCTTCAAAGAGTTAAATAGACCTGCCCTACGACCCAGCAATTGCACTGCTGGGGATTTACCCCAAAGATACAGATGCAGTGAAATGCTGGGACACCTGCACCCCAATGTTTACAGCAGCAATGTCCACAATAGCCAAACTGTGGAAGGAGCCTCAGTGTCCATCGAAAGATAAATGGATAAAGAAGATGTGGTATATGTATACAATGGAATATTACTCAGCCTTTAGAAATGACAAATACCCACTATTTGCTTCCACGTGGAAGGACCTGGAGGGTATTATGCTGAGTTAAATAAGTCAATCAGAAAAGGACATTATATGGTCTCATTCATTTGGGGAATATAAAAATTAGTGAAAGGGAATAAAGGAAAAGTAGAGAAAATGAGTGAAAATATTAGTGAGGGTGACAAAACATGAGAGACACCTAACTCTAGGAAATGAACAAGGGGTAGTGGAAGGGGAAGTGGGCGGGGGGTTGGGGTGACTGGGTGATGGGCACTGAGGGGAGCATTTGGCGGGATGAGCACTGGGTGTTATGCTATATGTTGGCAAATTGAACTCCAATAAAAATTAAAAAAAAACACACATATATATATTATTTAATTGTGAGGAAGGAAAGTCTTCAATACATTAATGATAAATAAGAATTGCCTAATTATGGTTTCTGTGGAAGAATGAGGCTTTCTGATGTGTTTGGAATTGTATCTACTTGGGGCCCCCTATATTTTCAGCGACTGCTATTGGAAAGTTAAGGCTGGAGTCTGACTAATGAGACCCTTCACATGAAATATTGAGGGAAGGTAGTCTGTACAAGTCTGGTAGATTCCATTTATACAATGTTGAGCAATTTATATTTAAATACTAAGCAATCTATCAAATTATTTAAATAGCAAACATTTAAATAATAACATCCTACAGATTCAGTGGAAAAATATAATTTCCTATAACAAATATGATTTCTAAAGTGTGTGGTCCTCACATAATTTTTTATTTCCTGGAAATAAACAAAAACATTGTAGTTGATAGTCGAATATCTTGGGGAACTTCTTTCTCTTCAGCAAACATTGAGGAGAAGAGCAATGAAATTTAAGTAAATCTTTACCCCAGCAGACTAGTGCTCTCTGTTTACTGTGTTCTTAAGGTCACTGGAGTGTGAGCACTTCCAACATTCTCTTATCTTTGCTAAGGAGGATGAGAGCCAGCACAGTACTCAGAATTCTCAAAGTACTTATATCAACAGGATTACTTCAGCACAAGGTTCATTATCAAATGTCATTGTGACCTCTAGCATTTCTTAAATTTACCAAAACCTGAAAACAATTTTGAAGGGTGCTTATGATTTTGTTCCAAAATGTTAAGGGAGCCAAAATTATAAAGTGAATATTGACTTAATACAATTTATTTTGGCAACTTAACTTCCTACCAAAACAAGATGAGTGAAAGTTGGTGACCAACTTCGGTAGGGAATATTAATAATATCCTGAAACTTAAATCAAAGGGAAATAATATGTAAAAACTGCAGTGCTGATCTGGGTAGCTAAGAAGGAATATTGATGTCCTTATTTTTTTAGGTCAAAGTTGGCAGCATTTTTATGTCAAAGTAAGTAATAAAAAAAAGATGATTTCAATCATAATAGCACTTATATTTAAAAAATTAGTTGTGAGAAATTTTGTGACAGTAATATGAGATATTAAGAACAAACAAAACAAAAAAAGCATTTATGGACTACATAGTATTTATGAATTTTAATTTAAAATATTTCCTTATTATCTCCTCATGTTTAAAGACCTCATAAACTCATTTATTGATAACCTAGCATAAGAGCTTTCAAAATAAGATGGTCTTCCTTCCTTCTTTCTATCCTTTCTCTCCTTCAAGGATGACTGAGGTAAAGTACCAGACTCACAGTTCTTCTCATTGTGCTTACAAAGAATCAAGAGTTTTATTCAGTATATGTGCTGCCGAAGCGAGCACAAGAGTTTTATCCAAATGCAGATTCTCATTCAGTAGGTCTGGGGTTTGTGCATGGTTGATCCTGGGGTTGATAGGAATTTATTTTTCTAATAAGCTTCTAGTTGATGCCAACGCTGTTGTACCTTGAATCCCACTTTGAGTAGTAAGGATTGAAAAGAGAAGTCCATTCCGAAAAAGTCCATAGTGTAGTTACAGCCACTTCCATTCTCCACTATAGTTCAAAAAGTCTCAACATATTTTTCAGATTATGTGTACAACCCAGGTGTCAACAGAAAGCCTCTCCTTGAAAATCTAGATAAAATTAGATCAAAACATATTGCTAATTCTGTAGCCTCTAAAAACCCAAACACTTTCCCACAATTTATAGAATGAACTCAGAGGCAAAACTTGTTTCATCTCCACTTTCCACAAAAAATACACCTGAACAAAGATATTGTCTGTAGACTTTACTGAGATGGGAGAAAACAGAGAAGGAGTTGATATAACACAAGCAATAATACTGAAAGGAACCGTGGGTTCCTGCTTCTGCAGGATGAGTTCAGCATCTGAGTCTTTTAACAACAAGGTGCTGTGTCCATCCTGTACTACATGCTATAAATGTCACCCCATGAGCACATGCTTTCTGAGGCGGTATTTGAGCTATATATGATCACATACCTATTTAAAACAAGCAAATCAAAAGTTCCTTCTGTCCAGATAGATCCAGGAGAATCCTTTGGGGAGTATAAATGTTTAAATATAACAAATTAAACACTATTAAAAAAAAACAGTGAAATAAGACAAGTTAAGAGACAACAAAAAGCAGTGCATAGGGACTCCTGGGTGGCTCAGCAGTTGAGCCTTTGCCTTTGGCTCAGGGCATGATCCTAGAGTTCCAGGATCAAGTTCTGCATCGGGTTTCCTGCATGGAGCCTGCTTCTCCCTCTGCCTATGTCTCTGTCTCTCTCTCTGTCTCTCATGAATAAATAAATAAAATCTTTTTAAAAAAGCAATGCTTAATTAGTTGGTAGATACTGGCTGTATATCAATGTACATCAGGTGTCCATGTGACTTCCTATCATTCTTAAAGTCACATAATTACATAATAGTACATATGTATTCAGTATTTTACTTAGATATAGGAGAACATACTGCCACTGCCCTCCAAAGACTACTAGAAACATACTTGTGAGTGAACAAATTGGGGTTAAGTACTCATGGCAGAAAGGAAGAATGCATACCATGGGGAACTCGTGGGGTGTCTCCATGACAAATTATAGGACTTGGGTTTGTGTTATCATTTAACACAATTTAGGGAGAGTTTGAGGAAATGGGGCTGTGCTTAGGGCTGGATTTTGTCAGGAGACAGGTAATTCCATGATTGGGTATCTTAATAAATCTATCTTCAAGGAGAGAAGATCAAATGGAGAATAGGCTATTGGCAAAGAAGCACCAGTCATTCATACTAGGCAGGTTAGAAGGATGTTGAGTAATTTCTGTGGCTTGCACAATGTTTATGTTATGTCTGTGTGCAGACATGACTATGGAGTGGCTTTTATTGCCCTGACTTACCATGGTCACAAAGCAGCCTTGTCTGATGCTGAAGTTCTGTGAAATTGTTGATGTTCGACAGGAGAGCCCCAAGGCCTAGCTGATAGTAGCAGGCCAATTCCTGGAGGTCAAGAGGTGCTTTTTTTCTTAATACATGTTAGAAGAAAAATAGCATACCTATTTTTTCCCCCTCAGAGATAATAAGGTGACAGATTGGATGGAATTATCTAGGTGAAGTACATCTTAAAAAATGGCAATATTTATGTGTCAGGCAGAAAGACCAAAACTTGTGTGACTGGTGTGACCTTCACAAATTTACAAATGCGATCACATGTTTTGTTTAATAAATTGAGTCCGGGATCCCCGGGTGGCGCAGCGGTTTGGCGCTTTCCTTTGGCCCAGGGCGCGATCCTAGAGACCCAGGATCGAATCCCACGTCGGGCTCCCGGTGCATGGAGCCTGCTTCTCCCTCTGCCTATGTCTCTGCCTCTCTCTCTCTCACTGTGTGACTATCATAAATAAATAAAAAATTTAAAAAAATTTTTAAAAAAATAAAATAAAAAAAATAAATTGAGTCCATGTTAGGAAGCAGTTTCCATACTTTTTCAGATACAGGTTCAACCCAAGAGTGGGGGCTTTGTGGGTCTGTCCTCTTCCAGGCATCAAGTGGAGAGAGGCCTGGAAATGGTAAGTCTACTATCTTTGTTTCAGTCCATAGGGTATCACCATTAGAGACTGGTCCCGCAGTCTGATGGATGGTGTTGGGATGTGCTTGTTGGTCTGATAGGGGACAACAGTACCATAGAGTTGCATTAGAATTATTGCTGCCTTTTCTGTTTTTGTTTTTCAGCTTATCTGTGTGTCTCTGCAAGGCTGCAGTTGCCAGATATGAGTTAGGCAGCTAGAATTGCCAGCAAGCTGGAGAGATGCCTGGCTGCAGAGTAATGGCTGAGATCTAAGATCCAAGAAGAGAATTCAGTGCCTAGGGTAGTATCCCCGCACCAGTCTTGTCTTTTTTCTTTTCCTTTCTTTCTGAGGGAAGAAATGTAGGCTTTTACATCAAGTACCTTTACTTTAATTTCCAGTATAGTAACATAGGAGCTGTGTATCCTTTGACAATTTAGTCTATCTGAACCTTTTCTCATCTGCTTAAACTACGAGTAATAGTGGCCTTGTGCTTCCTGCCTCCTTTGTACATGGCATGGTCCTCTACCTAGCAAGCCTCTCCTGTTTCTTCCTTTCCACTTAGTGGGAATCCTACCTATCCCTGAAGACAAGTTTCAGTCACTATTCCCTCAGTGGCTCCAACCTACTGTGATTTCTGCTCCTTTTGAACTATTTATAGAAATAGATACTCAAAATACTGCTCAGTTAGCACTTATCAGTTAACTTCTTTTGTAGAACATTATTCTCAAGGAGAAAGAAAAGAGCCAAAGAGGTAGGCTTAGAATAAGTTATTTTGTTTATTTTTCCACCAATTTTCTAGTTCAGGCCTCCTCCTTCTGCATTCTTGATCTTCCAGCAGTAAAACAGATTGCCCTGGTTCTTCTTAGATATTCCACTGAGTTCTCTATCTGGTTGTAGTTTGAAAGAAAAAAAAAAAATAGCCAAAAATGCTACTGAACATTGCTTCTCCACCAGGGGTGTCGCCTTCTAACTTTCCTGGCATTTCCTTTACTTCCTACTAGATCAGCATAGTTACAAGTTTTCTCCCTAATGCCTGAGATTGGCTCTGCCATAGCTGCCAAATGACAAAACATTAGATGAATTTTTCACCAGCAGTTGGAACCATCTGGCTAACACAGGACCCCAGCTAAACTTAAATCTTTTTACCCCTGCTGGTCTCCAGCAAAAACTTTCTCCAAAGCACTCTGACATTGGAACCAATGCTGATTTCTTGCTCCCAACTCTTTGACCAGTCTCTGCAGTGATTTTAAAATGGTCATTGGGAAGCTCTACTCCTTTTCAAATCCAATCACCAGACTACAAATAGCTTATTCACTCTGGCTCTGCATCTGGCCCTCCTCCACCTGTCTGGGATTATGTTTACCATTAGCTTTGAATAGCATTTTATTATTCTTCAATTTGTTTTCTACCTTTTGACCCCCTTCACCCCTTTTTCTTACTTCCTGCCTCCCACCTCTGGCAACCACCAATCTGTTCTCCATATCTCTGTGCTTGTATTATTTATTTATTTATATTTTAGACTCTACATATAAGAAGGATAATATGGTATTTTTCTTTCTCTGCCTGACTTCAGTTAGAATGATGCATTTGAGGTCCAAATTGTCACAAATGGCAAGATTTCATTCTTTTTAGTGGCTGAATAATATTTCATTATATGTGAATATATACCACAATTTCCCCATCCATTCATCAGTGGACCTTAGCTTGTTTCCACATCTTGGCTATTATTAATAATGCCGCAGATTACATGGAGGTGTGTATACCTTTCCAAATTGGTGTTTTTCTTTTCTTCAGATAAATACTCAGAAGTGGAATTACTGAATTGTATGATAGATAGTTCTATTGTTAGCTTTCTGAGAAACCTCCATACTATTTTCCATAGTAGCTGCACCAACAGCACACAAGTGTTCCCTTTCTCCACATCTTTGCAAATACCTGTTATTTCTTGTCTTTTTTGGTAATAGCTATTCTAACATGTGATTTTGACTTATATTTCCTTGATGATTAGTGATGTTGGGCATCTGGAAGATGTATTCAGATATTCTGCCAATTTTTTAATTGGATTGAAAGTTTTTGCTATTATTTATGAGTTCTTTATGTATTTTGGAATATTAGCCCCTTATCAGATTTATAATTTATTTAAAAATTTCTCCATTCAATAGGTGGTCTTTTCATTTTGTTGATCTTTTTTTTTTTTCTGTACAGATGCTCTTTAATTTGATGTAGTCCTACTTGTTTATTTGCTTTTGGTGCCAGTTAAAAATAAAATCATCTCCAAGATCTACATCAAGGAGTTTACTGCCTATGTTTTCTTCTAGGAGTTCTATAGTTTCAGCTCTTAAGATCAAGTCTTTAATCCATTTTGAGTTGATTTTTTTGTGTGGGAATGTAGTGGTCCAGTTTCATTCTGTTGCATGTGGCCTGTCCACTTCTTCCAACACCATTTATTAAATTGTCCTCTCCCCAATGTATATTCCTGGTTTCTTTGTCATAAATTAATTGACACATATGTGTGGTTTTATTTCTAAGCTCCTTATTCTATTCCATTCTCTGTGTCTGTTCTTTTATGCCAGTACCATACTGTTTTAACTGCTATAGCTTTGTACTATAGTTTGAAATCAGGGAGTATAATGCCTCCAGCTTTGTTCTTTCTCAAGATTTTTTTGGCTATTCATGGTCATTTTTTTGTTAAGATTTTATTTATTTGAGAGAGAGAGAAAATGAGTGGTGGGGAGGGGCAGAGGGAGATAGAGATAGAAGCAGACTCCCCACTGAGCAGGAAGCCCAATGCAGGGCTTGATCCCAGGACCCAGGGATCATGACCTGAGCCAAAGGCAGCTTTTTAACTGAATAAGCCACCCAGGAGCCCCGGAAGAGAGAATCTTAAGCAGGCTCCACACCCAACACAGAGCCTGACTTGGGGCTTGAACTCACAACCTGAGTTCTTGGCCTGAGCTGAAATCCAGAGTCAGACGCTTAACTGGCTGACCCACCCAGATGCCTCTGTTCAGGGTGTTTTGTGATTCCATACAAATTTCAAGATTATTCGTTCCATTTCTGTGAAAAACGTCACTGGAATTCTGATATGGATTGCACTGAATATGTAGATTTCTTTGATTAGTATGCATATTTTAACAATATTAATTCTTTCAATCCAGGAGCACAAAATATCTTTCAATTTTTTGTACCCTCTTCAATTTCTTTAATGTTTTGTGGTTTCCAGTATACAGGTCTTTCACCTCCTTGGTTAAATTTATTCCTGGTATTTTCTTTTCTTTTTTTTTAAAGATACTTTTTATTAAAAAAAAATTTTATTTATTCATGAGAGACACACAGAGAGAGGCAGAGACATAGGCAGAGGGAGAAGCAGATCTCCCACAGGGTGCCTGATGCAGGACTCCATCCCGGATCCCCGGGATCACGCCCTGAGCCAAAGGCAGACAGACACTCAACGGCTGAGCCACCCAGGCATCCCGATATTTTCTTCTTTTTGATGCAATTGCAAATGGGATTGTTTTCTTAATTTCTTTTTTTACTAGCTTGTTATTTGTGTACGAAATGCAACAGATTTTTATGCATTGATTTTGTATCCTTCAACTTCACAGAGTTTATTAGTTCTTTCAGTGTTTTGATGGAATCTTTGGGGTTTTCTATACATAATATCATATCATCTGTAAGTGTTGATGATTTTACTTCTGCTTTTCCAACTTGGATGCCCTGTGTTTCTTTTTCTTGTCTAACTGTTCTGACTAGGACTTCTCATACTATGCTCAGTAAAAATGAGGAGGTGAGCATCCTTGTCTTATTTTTGATCTTAGAGGAGAAGATTTAAGCTTTCCACCACTGAGTATGATATTAGCTGCAAGGTACATTCTCTCTGTACCCACTTTATTTAGAGATTTTATCACAAATGGATATTGAATTTTGTTAAGTATTTTTTCTACATCCACTGAGATAATTGTTTGATTTTTATTTTTCATTTTATTATTGTGATGTATCACACTGATTTATAGATGATAAACCATTGTTACAGCCCTATAATAAATTACACTGATCAGGGTAGGGTGTGTGATCCTTTTAATGTACTGTTGAATTTGGTTAGCTAATATATCATTAAGAAGTTCTGCATCTATGTTCATGTTCTTGTGGTCCTTGTCTAGTTTTGGTGTCAGGGTAATGCTGCCTTCATAAAATAAGTCTGAAAAAGTTCCCTTCTCTTCTATGGAATTGGCTTCTGGTTCCAGTTCATGATAGCAATGTAGGAAGATCCTGAACTCACCTCCTCCCACAGAATACCACCTATGGAACAATCCCTCTTTAAAAAACCCAAAGTGTAGCTGAGTGATGACTACATTTTGGGCAAATGAGGAGAAAATCGCACTGAAGCAGATAGGAAAGCCTGGCACAGAATCTCCCCATAAATCCCTCCATCCTCAGCATGTTGACTTACAACCAGAAGAAAACTCAAAGCCTGGAAAATTCAAAGCCTCCTCACCCCCAGAGACCAAGGGTTTGCACCCTCTAATCAGGTAACTTAACTTGTAAGACCTACACCTGAGAGATGGACCCCCAAAACATCAAACTCACCCAGCCCCAGACTTAGGTCAGAGGCAGCCAACAGCACCCAGGCTTAAATAAAGAAAGCTCATATTAAAGCATCTGCCTGAAGGTAAGATTTTATTTTATTTTATCTTATTTATTTTTAAGATTTTATTTATTTATTCATGAGAGACACACAGAAAGAGGCAGAGACACAGGCAGAAGGTGAAGCAGGCTCCCTCCCAGGAGCCTGTTGCAGGACTTGATCCAAAGACCTTCGGATCATGACCCTAGACAAAGGCAAACGCTCAATCATTGAACCACCCAGGCACCCCTGAAGGGCAGGCATCTAATTTACACACACATGTAGGTGCCTACTGGAAAATTCTCTGGGATGGACTTTAGCAGGTACCCCCTTTGCCCTACCCCCTTTCCAGGATCCAGAGCAGCAGCATCTCCTGGAAGTGTGCTTTACTGTGGCTGCAGCCCAGGGGCTGTCTTGGCCACCTGGCTTGGAAGCCAGGGCAGCTTGTGCTCCCATTGTATTATAGAAAGGAGCTCATACCCCTTTCTGGTATCTCAAGTTTTGCAGCTGCTGCCATGGGTCACTTCTGTATTACCTGGCTCTGGCAGCCAACGGGGCGTATGCTTGTGCGTCCTACAGGACTGTAACTGAGGAAGAAAGGCTTCTTAAACAGTACTACCCCCAGGGCACAGCAGGAGGTGACAGACCCAAGAGCTTGGTCTCTCTGTGAAGGAGGACTATGAAATAGCTAATGATCATAGTTGCAGCCTGAGGGGAAGGAGGTTTCTAATTAAACACCCATCTAGGCATAGATTATAATTGTTTCCACAGATTCTATCTTCAAGCTCTCCCTGTGCTGTGCTCCAAAGTACCAGCGTCTCCTGGAGGGAGGCTTTACATGCATCTGTTGCCTTAGTTTTTATGACTGCCCTGGTTCTTATGACTGCTACCCAGGGAATACCACCTGATTGCTTAGCTTTGGTGGCCATGGGAGCTTGCATTTCGAGTCCCATAGGACTGTGGCAATCAGAGACCATTCTTGGTAGGCTACTACCCCCAAGGCCCTGCAAAGGCAGCAGAGTCTCTGTGTTGGCATGTCTTATTTCCCTGGTCCATTCAGCTCTTGGAATACTTGGTTAATTCTCTTTCTAGCAGACTTTGGTCAGGACTCCTTGATAGACCCTTTACAGGTTTCCTACATTTGAATCATAGAAATTGGAGTATGGGGCTCTGATGTCTTCTCTGCAAGAAGGCACTAGGTTTCTTACAGGGACTGTGTCATCTCCTCCCTAATGACCAGCTCTACACACCAATGAAAGAAACAGTTTGTTAAGACAAAAAAAAAAAAAAAAAAAGTCCCTTATTCCAGAGTGATGGGTGTCTACTCATCCTATATTTGCATAACTAAGAGGGTTACTCAAGTGACCCTTCTCCAGTCCAAGAAGCTCAAGTTCTATCAAGTTTAAAAAGGCAGAAATAAAAATAGTGAAGGGGAGATATCCTGTAATATTAGCAAAGGAAAAGAAAAGGTAAGAGGAGAACAGGAGAGACTGTGGTGAGGAGACTGGACGTTTTATAGAAATGAGTGATCAGGGATCCCTGGGTGGCGCAGCGGTTTGGTGCCTGCCTTTGGCCCAGGGCGCGATCCTGGAGACCCGGGATCGAATCCCACGTCGGGCTCCCGGTGCATGGAGCCTGCTTCTCCCTCTGCCTGTGTCTCTGCCTCTCTCTCTCACTGTGTGCCTATCATAAATAAATAAAAAAATTTAAAAATATTTAAAAAAAAAAAAAAGAAATGAGTGATCAATAATTTCATCTGTATCAGGTTACGTAAGTGAAAACTGAAAAGGACTCACTGGATTTGGATTCTGAGTCATTGTTGGTAGACACATGATTGCACTGGATTGAAGAATGAATGAGAAGTGAAGTAGAGACTGTTAAGTCTGCGCTTTCCTTATAAGAACCTTGGCTGTGAAAGCAAAATGAGAGAGGATAACTGCATATGTGTGTATGTGTGTGTAGGGGGTGATCTTGGAGGTAAGCTTTCTCAGAACAAGGGTGGCTTCGAGGAATTGCAGTCTCATTTGTATTATCTGCTTCTTTAGGAATTTTGAGTTAACTGAGCCCTGCTGTTTCTTGTTGCAGAATCCCATCCAGGCTTCATAACATTTAGTCATCATGTTTCCTTCAGCTCCTCTTCACTGTGAGGATTTTTCAGACTTTCTCAGTTTTAGATGACCTTGACAGTTTTGGTTGTTGTTTTTTTTTTAAGTAGGCTCCATGCCCTCCGTGGGGCTTGAACTCACAACACTGAGATCAAGAGTTGCATGCTTTAGTGACTGAGCCAGCCAGGCTCCCCATGACCTTGGCATTTTGAGGAGTATTAGTCAGGTATTTTTTGTGTAATGTCCCTCAACTGGGATTTGTCTGGTGCTTTTCTCATGATTAGACTGAGGTTATGGCTTCTGGGAGGAAGACCTCAGAAAGTTATTTTAATCATATGACTAATCACAATTGATGCTAAGCTTGATCACCTGGCTAAGGCAGTATCTGTCAAATTTCTCCACTGTAAAGTTACTTCCCTCCCCCCCTCCCCTTCTGTACTGTCATCTTTGGATAGAAGTCACTATGCAAAACCCACACTTAAGGAGTCAGGAGCTAGCTTCTATCTCCTCGAGTATTTACATAAATTATTTGGAATTTTCTGAACAGGAACTTTGTCTCTACTCTCCGGGATAAGTCAATTTTTAGTCCCCCTATGAAAGACTCAATGACTTCATGCCTTGCTTACTGAGATTAAACTCGTAGGATAAATTTCATCCAGGAAGTCAGCTATTTGATTCATATTTTTCAATACAAATTAACATGCTGACAGTAGCAGAAATTGAGAGCACTGAAGAGCCTCACAAAAATATTGAAAATGTTCACATATTTCTTTTGCTAGCGTTAACATTTCCATAGGCCAAGAAAAAAGTCATTTAATGGGAATGACCTGTAACTGATTTGAATAACATGAAGTTGAAATACCGAATCAACACTTTTGTCAGTTTTAATTTTCTAGTTTCTGAATCCATAAGACTTTTAAAAAATTAAAGTTATTGAGTTTCATATCCTGATAATTAGCACTGATAATGAAAGAGAAATTACAGAATAAAACTTGTTGTGTTAAGCAGCCATAATTTATTTAGGCTCTACCACTTACTAGTTAGTTGTGTGACCTACTGCAACTTAACTTCTGTAAACAAACCTCCATTTCCTCACCTATAAATTAGAAAAAGAATAATGCCTACATAAATATTTGAGGATTAAGTGGGAAAAGATACATGTATTTTAAATACCAGTTAACAGTGTAATATTAGTTTTGTAATATTAGTTTCAAGTGTACAATATACTGATTCGACACTTCCATACAACACCTGGTGCTCATTACAAGTGTACTCCTTAATCTCCATCACGTATTACACCCATTCCCCCACCCACCAACCTCCCTTCTGATAATCATCAGTTTGTTCTCTATAGTTAAGAGTCTGTTTCGTGGTTTGCCTCTCACTTTCTCCCATCCTCCACCTTTGCTCATTTGTTTCTTAAATTCCACATATAAGTGAAGATAATATATTTTAAAATGTATCTGTAACCTATAAAGTACACAGGCTCTGGTCGTAACACTCAACCAGGGTGCTTTGCTGTAGCCAGTATGTTTATGCCTAATGTTCATTAGAGACTGGTCGGGGGCCAAGCTGCATCAGTGTTAAGTGCTTGGGACATCACTTCTACTAGCTTCCTGTGAGACACACAGAGAGTCAGCTTCCTCCTGGCCCTCACACCCAATTAATTTATGTACTATTGGAACTAGCACTGTATCTGGGCCTTACTACATATGAGTAACTAAGATGCCTCGATGCCTGGAGATATGGAGGTGAGGAGCCAGGGGTTCACCCTGATGGATTTTGAAAGGCACACCTTGTTCTTGCAGATGATGTTCTTGCTATGCCTGAATCAGCAAGTCATGCTGGGAAGCCCTTCCTGGTGTAAGCACATATAGGTAGGCAGATATGCCCTTATTCATGCTTGCGGTTCTGTGGCTTCCGTCTGTTAATGTGAACATTTCAGGCAGTAGAATAATTAATATTCAGTAAAGATAGTCTCATTCCTTTCCTTGATTTCCTTTTGTTAAAATGTTATCCAAAGCAATGAACACAGGAGGCAAACTACTCCCTGAATAATGTCCTTCCTGAGTGTAAGCAAGTTAGACATCATAGAAAGTTATCAAACATTCCAACCGGTATTTAATACTGAGGTAAGAAATAGCTGCTCCAGGTAATTATCCGACACCGGTAAACAAACAAACAAAAATGTTCAGGAGGCTCTCCTCAAATACATTATTAATTGAAGGCAGTTTATCAAATCAATTCCACTTCTGTTGGAAAAATAACGTACTGCTTTTGGAAGAAATACTTAATAATATCGTAATTTTCCAATCACATTGCATGTTTTGTTTTTCCAAGTCAGCATTTTCATTAGAGTATTTTTAATTTATAGAATTGTATTGATCACCTAAGATGGAATACATAGTTTTTTAAGTAATTTCAAATCATTTATTAATATATATTTCAAAGGTCATCACTTTGGGGGGGGGGAGTAATCATATATTCTATTTTGGTATTAAAATTTGATTGAAATCAATAGTCCATAAGGAAAAACAGGACACTTCAGCCTCCTTCTTATTGCCTAATGTTAAAGAGTTGACTTCCATTTCAAGGATATATTCTGGGGTAAGAACGAGAACTCTGCAGAATTTGGCGGGTTTCCCTCCCTGAGTCACAAGTCTTGTGGTAAAAAAGGTATCTTCAGATAGTTTCTGGAGATAAGGTTTTTAGCATCAACTTATTTCTTCTATTTCATCCATGAATATTTTATAGTCTAAAAAAAAATTCTTGGGCAGCCCGGGTGGCTCAGCGGTTTAGCGCCGCCTTCGGCCCAGGGCGTGATCCTGGAGACCCGGGATCGAGTCCCACGTCGGGCTCCCTGCTTCTCCCTCTGCCTGTGTCTCTGCCTCTCTCTCTGTCTCTCTGTGTGTCTCTCATGAATAAATAAAATCTTAAAAAAAAAATTCTTACCACTGAGCAAAACTGTTGTAATTTTAAGCTTATCGCTTGAATCCTACTAAATCTGAATTCTACGAAATAAATGACCTATTACCAAAGAAACTGGGGGTGGAACTGGCCAGGAAAGCCACCAGATTTCCTTACACATCGTATGACTCACGCAATATGTGGATGGCTTTAATTTGTGCAGAAGCCATGAATTTTCAAACCAGCGAAGTTCTTCGAAATGGTCTTGTAATCTGCATCTTCTTACAGTCGGGGAAATAAACGGGAGTTCTCAGAGGTGGGCAGGCAGCTTGCAGGGAAACAGCTGTTCCGAGGGAAACCCAGCAGGTTTGTGGTCCTGTGTTTTCGGTTTTTGTTTTAAAGATTTTATTTATGTATTTGAGGGAGAGCGGGCGGGAAGCTGCAGCGGACCCGCCTGAGCACCGCGCCCCGGGCGGGCGGGGCTCCAGCCCCTGACCTCGAGGTCACAGGCTGAGGGGCTCACGCCTGAGGGGCCGACGCTTACCGAGGAGGCCCCTGGCGCCTGCGCCCTGTGCTCTGTGCGCGCAGCTCGCTCTCCCCACCGCGAGCTGCTGAGGGCAAAGGGCGGGCGCCCCTCGGCTGCGGGCCTGGATTCCGACACCCCCGAGCCCCCGACACACCGCGCTTTTCCCAGCACAGACATTCCTGTGATAAAAATATAATTTATGAATTAGGCACGAGAGGTGACTAATAATAACATGGAGCAGTTATAACGCGAGAGCCGCAAGAAAAGCGGCGCGCCTGCGACTCACCCTCAGGACCCTCCTGGGCCGGACTCACCGCGCCGGCGCCCACGGCACGCGCGCGGCCGCCGCGCCGGGAGGTGGAGCCGGGGGTGACGTCAGCGCGGACGCAGCGTCAGGTGACTCTGGACCGTCTGCTGATTCGTCAGGAGGGGCACCGCGTGCTTCCCGACCCAGGCTGGCCTGGGAGAGCGAAACTGCCGAGGGGAAACCGCCCATAGCGGAGCGCTGCTGTGGTTTCACGCCGCAGGCGCAGGTGCCCCCCGGCGGCGGGGCGGGCTGCGCCACCCGGTGCGGCTCAGACTCCGTTCCAGGGATGTGGGAAGTGCTGTCTTATCCAGAAAAATGCGTGCATGCAGGGGATCCCTGGGTGGCCCAGCGGTTTAGCGCCGCCTTCAGCCTGGGGCGTGATCCTGGGGTCCTGGGATCGAGTCCTGCATCGGGCCCTGTATCGGCTCCCTGCGTGGAGCCTGCTTCTCCCTCTGCCTGTGTCTCTGCCTCTCTCACTCTCTGTGTCTCTCATGAATAAATAAATAAAATCTCTTTAAAAAATGCGCGCATGTATTAGAACTGCGAGTTGTGACGGTAGTGACGGTAGTGTGCTCTTTGTTGCACTTGCACGGGATGCAGTCCCAAAAGAACTGGCGAAGGCAAAGACGGTGGCGTGGTGTGGTGGTAGGATCCCGGGACGTACCACACAGTTGCAGGAGGAGCTGCACTGCCAAGTCAGGGTAAAGCTCCAGAACAATCTGAACAGAGCTGAACGCCGCTAGGGCTCTCATGCCGCCCCCGCCCCCGCCCCCGCCCCCACCCCCCGAAGCTTTCACTTTGAACTTCTGGGGATGGTGGGGTAGGGCTGTCAGCTGACGAGAACTGGTTCTAAACTCAGGTTGGGCTGCTTGCAGCTCCAAAATCAGTATTGGAGAGACAAGTGATAGTGGGAAAGAAAAGGTTGCTCTGTTCAGGAAGCTGGCAGCCGGAGAAGGTGGGGGACTAATATCTCAAAGACCATATTCTCTGTCCAGGGGAAGCCAGAGGGTGTAAAAGGGGAAGGCATGGGGAAAGGAGGGAGCTGCTGCAGGAGAAGCAGGGGCTCGCTCAGGCGGTTAGGTGTGTGTTGACACGACCGCGAACCGAGTTGGGGGCATCCGTGACAGCTGTCTTTGAACGTAGTCAGGCCTTACCTTCTGGAGTAGTTTCGTCCTTCACTCCTTAAGGCCAGTGGTCTGCAAACCTCCAGGAAAGTGAGTTAGTTGTGCTACAGACCAAGAGATTTAGGTCAGCAAGCAAGGAGTACATAAGCTTGAAGCAAGTTAACCGGTAAGGCTAGTTTGAGTGCTGGGGTGCCTGGCTGGCTCAGCCAGTAGAGCATGTGACTCTTGATCTCAGGGTTATAGGTTTGAGCCCTACATTAGGTGTAGAGATTACTTAAAAATTAAAACCTGGGCAACCTGGGTGGTTCAGTGGTTTGGTGCCGCCTTTGGTCCAGAGCATGATCCTGGAGACCTGGGATGGAGTCCCACGTCGGGCTCCCTGTGAGGAGCCTGCTTCTCCCTCTGCTTGTGTCTCTGCCTCTCTCTCTCTCTCTCTCTCTCTCTCTCTCTCTGTGTGTGTGTGTGTGTGTGTGTGTGTGTCTCTCATGAGTAAGTAAGTGAAATCTTAAAAAAAAAAAAAACCTTAAAAAAAAAAAGACTAGCAGGAGTGGTGTTCAGGGGTAGAGGCAGGGGAAGAAGTTACTACACAAAGGTCAAGAACTTTGGGGATCAGTCTAAACTAAGTTCAAATTCAGCTTTGCAATCATAACATAAGACATGTTATTTAATGGATCTGAACTGATAAAAGTCAGTTCAATGGTAACTTTCAGACTTTTTGGGGAGAATTACATGTAATGATACACATAAGGCACTTAGCATAACACTGGCCTATAGTAACTACTCAATAAATAGTATTATTGTTACCATACACTTAAGATTCTTTCCTGATTGCTCTTTCATCTCCCCTGGCTGAAAAACCAACACACAAAAATTGCAAAGATCAGCTTTAAGAGCATCTAAGATGCCATCAGTTGTAAGATAAGACATTATTTTATGTACCATTAAAAATAAAATATGCTGCCAAAAAATATGCTGCCAATTATACTATGGCTCATTCTCTTATCACTTGGAATTTTTAATGCTTCTTGAAAAAGCTTCTTTAGGCCATTTGGATGTTCATTATCAAATACCACTGTTGTGCATACATAAAAAGGAAGATATAAGCAAAAAATTGGTTAAAACATTCCTGAAACTGCCTCACGTTCTGTGTCTGACAGCTGTGAATCTACGTATCAACTCACAGCATCAGTGTCTATGTTTTTTCACATATATCATCCTTTATTCCATCAAGAGCATCCGTGAGACAGCATTTCTTTTAAATAAGTCATTCCACTAATGCTAGGATTCTAGATTTTCTCCAAATTACTAATGCCCACTCTGCCATTTTGCAAGTTTTGAGTCTGCTGCTTTCATGATCTCACCAGAAATCATGTGATTAAGGAAAACATACAAGTTAATGCATGTGCAAGCCATGTTGATGTCTGCTGCCTGGTCAATGGCCAATGCAAGGTGCCATCCATGGTAGAAAAATTCCCAGCTTCAGAGTTGTTAAAATGTGAAAATATGTGCATCTAAGGATTGATGTACAAATGGTAGACAGCCCACATCATTACAGATCCCTCACTTAGAAAAGAAGTCACCACAAAATTATTTGAAATAGTTTATTTAGCACATTAAAAAGTATTTGAATAACCCCTCTTTAATCTGTATAAAATGAAGTATGCTTGTACCAATCATATTTCCTTTCTTTTTTTACATTAACAGGAAATGGTAGGCTAAAAACAACTTCTCCTAAATGAAGGAATGGTTTTCTTCAGTTCTGTTAAAATCCTACTCACACAGACAAGTTGGTGCCATTTGAAGATACTTGAGACCTGCAGCCTTTTATTGCCAAGATTTGTTATTATAACATAAAAATCACGCAGCAGCAAGGCTTAAAGAATTTTAAAAGAACAACTTCCTTCAGTGTTCAAGTTGAGGGCATCAGCTCAAAATCAGAAAAAAAAAAAGGAATCTAATAAAAGTATTATGAACTTACTAATCTGTCTTTTCCCCCCAGTACTCTATTTTTTTAAATTGAGATATCCTCTATATAAAATAAAATGCATAGGTCTAAAAGGGTACAGTTAAGTGTCATTAACTCATATAACTACCACCTCAATCAAGAAATAGAACATTTCTATCATGACAAAAAAATTATCATCTCCTGGGCCCCCTTCAATATAATGTGGTCTTTTAACTTAAAACATGGGCCAACAACATATTGAAGTATCAAAAAAAAAAAAAAAGAAACTTCTTAAGCGATTATGAGTTACAAGGTGAAAAATCTGTTTTATAACAATTTTAATTACTATGGCTGTGTTATAGTATATATAACTACCTTGTCCTCAAGTGATTTTGTTATTTTTAAAATGATTAATATTAACCTGAATAGTAAATAAAATGTACACCCTAGTCACACACACTCACACAGGTGGAAATATGATATATTTTTTAGCCAGGCTGCATCAGGTACCATGTGGTGTCCTATTTCAGGTTAGGACATAAACACTTATAGATTTACCTACCACATAACTTCCAGACTTATCCCAACAGTCTTTAAACTTTATATTGTGTATTAGCTGTACTAATTACCTAAAATTTGTTTTTTCTTTGTATATAGTAAAGTGAAGAGGCAACTGTGGAAGATTATTACTGAAATGTAAGAAGTTACTGTAAAGGTGACAACTTCCTTCTCCCTTTCACTCCCCTGTATGAAATCCTGGGGCTTTAGTAGGACTAATTCACTACTTTTTGCCCATTTGTACTTTCTTCATTACTCGGAATGTGATTCCAGGAAAGATATGGGTAATAATCTGCTTGCTTAATGTTGATGTGTATTAACATGTTCAAGGGTAATAAAATCTGGTCGGAATCAGAGTAAAGGTAATAAGAAAAAATGAATCACAGTCAATTTACTTTGACACTATAACTATGGGTTCACTCATTCTTGGTTTATTCTACAAATATTGAGTTCCTTTTATATGCCAGTCACTGTGCTAATGTTGGAGGTACAACCAAAGATAGAATAATCAAACCAGAACCGAAGACAGTTTTGGACCGAATGGGGGCTCATAAGTTGTCCACCCAGCAAGGAGTCAATCACTGTCCAAAAAGCTAGGACAAACCCAATGTCTATTACTCATCTCATGAAAGTCATACTCTACTGGGGTTATAGACACATAAGTAACTACAATACAGCTTGACAAGTGTGTAAATATGCTAAGTGGTGGGGAAATATAGGCAGGGTCCTCAACTCAGATTCAGATGGCAGGGTGGGATTCAGAGCTAAAGAATGAGTAAGAATTTACCAGGTAGGGCAGCCGGGGTGGCTCAGCGGTTTGGCGCCGCCTTCAGCCCAGGGCCTGATCCTGGTGATCTGGGATCGAATCCCACGTCGGCTCCCTGCGTGGAGCCTGTTTCTCCCTCTGCCTGTGTCTCTGCCTCTCTCTCCCTCTTATGAGTGAATAAATAAAATCTTAAAAAAAAAAAAAAGAATTCACCAGGTAAAGAGCTGGGAAAGTATCTTATAAGAAAGGAGAAGGAAACGGGAGAGTATTTGGTAATATGATCCCAATAGTAGCAACTCCGGCCATGCCTCTTGAAGTATAATGTTCCTTTTAAAACAAATGAAGCCATCAGTGAAGAAATTACTGGCCAATCAAGCTTTCAAAGGGCAATGAGAATCACATAAATTTTATCTGAGACAACAAACCAAGTATTCCAGCTCAACCTTTCTATTCTAAAATAGTTTTTATATTCCTAGGGAAAGACAGAGACCCTTCTAAGTGATAAAAGTGCCACAAAGGAATTTTTTTTTTTCTGTTTCTTGGCTTGATTTTTCTCTTCACTGAAAACAGAATGAGACAAAAAGTGAAAACAACAGGGAAACACAGAGAGCCTATCACAAAGGGACTATTGTCTTGATCCGGATTGTGTTAGAAAAACTGGCAAACCAGTGCTTCACTGTTCCAATTGCTGGGAAACACATCATCATCGTTATGAAATTCTTGGGATACAGGAAAGCAATTTCATCTACTTCCACAATTTCAACAGGCTGCTGATTACCAAATCAGCAAGACATTGTATGAAGAGTTTATAAACTTGAGTCTCCCCGACTACACTGCAACTTCCATCTGTGTCAAAAACCAGTTTCCCAGGGTCTGGTGTAATAGCTGGCACATAGTAAGGTGCTCAATAAATGCTTGTCGAATGAAAGTAGAGATTTATCTTTCCAGCCATCTTTTACTCCAGCTTTCCTCCTTGTACCCTGTGATGAGGAAACTCAAACATGACGGTCAAACCAGAATTCCTTGGCCTTCTCTGACAGCCCTCTGTTCATTTGGCAGAACATTTACCACCTGGCCCCAGGAAAGGCTAATGCCTTTCCCAAACTGGATTTGAAGCTTCTGAGGGATGGTGACTGTATCTTACTCAGTCATGGAATGCCTGAGATCTCATAAAGTCACTAGGATAGAGTAGGTGTTCCATAACTCTGCTGAATATGGCATTGTATGAAGAGTTTATAAACGTTGCAGTGAGTTTATTTGTATCAACAAATATTCATTGAATTCCAAATTCACTAGACACTGTCTTAGATGAGGAAGATATGGAGGTGAACAAGACTGATAAGGCCCCTGACTTCACAGAAGTTAAAATTCTAGTGGAGACAGGCAATAAACTAGTCTGATTCTGTTTTTGATGTTTGACTGCTGACAGCTTTCAACCTCCAGCCCTCCCTTTTCCCTTCTGCCCACCTCTGGACAAGTGGGTAAGAAAGTCTGGGCACTCCCTCCCTTGTTCAGATCCCAGAAATCCCAGTGAAGCCCAGGAGAATTCTAACCCCGGCATTATTCACAAACCACAATGAACACCAGAGCCATTTGTCCCAGGCTTCAGTCAGGCCATTTTGAATTGCCCTATTCTTTCCAGAAGGCCTCAGCATGTGAGCAATAAACCCTTTTTGGACCTTTCTGATACACGTGTGTCCTCATCACTCTGGACATCTGAACCACTTTGGTGGTGCTGGTGGAGGACTGATCCTGTTTTCTGTGGGGCAACCACAAGATACATGTAAACAAACAAAGTGATTTCAGGTAATGGTAAATGTTATGGGAAAAATAAAACAGGGCGAGACAAACAGTGACGGGTAGTGGCAGTCAAGGGATGGGGCAAGGGTGAGCTCTTCGACAGAATTATGTATGTGACAACTTAATCTCTTGACTAAAAACTATACTCGATGTAGTGGAGACTGCCAGATGCCTCCTAATGTTTGCTCTTTCTCCATAATGAGAAAGGAATAATAATAATATTTCATTTCTTCCTCCAATATTAGCTGGGTATGTCGCCTCCCAGAATAAAAATACTGTTTTCTAACCCTCTGTTAGCTGGGAGTGGGCATGGGACTCAATTGTAGTCAATGGCATTGGCCTGAGTCCCATTCTCCTGACCAGATGTATAGACTTGGTGGCTGGAGTTCTAGTGACCACCCCGGAGCATGGCAGGACAATGAGGATCCAAACTGTACAGAGCAAGCCACAGAGGGGAAGGACCATACATTGCAGGGCACCACAGCTCTGCCTGCCTCCTTCCTCTTTTTTTTTTTTTTTTTTTAAAGATTTTACTTATTTATTCATGAGAGACACACACACAGAGAGAGGCAGAGACACAGGCAGAGGGAGAAGCAGGCTCCATGCAGGGAGCCCAACTTGGGACTTGATTCCGGGTCTCCAGGATCACACCCTGGGCTGAAGGCGGAGCTAAACCGCTGAGCAAACCAGGGCTGCTCTGCCTCCTTCCTCTTGAATCTCTAAGACAAAACCCCGTGTATCTTGTTAAAAGTGCTGCAGTTTTGGGTTTTGTGCTTTTTGCATCTGAACGAATCCTAAGCCATACATTTGTTGAACATACCACTTTTGAACCTGTTATCTTCTATCTCTTAATACCTCTCACCGACTCTGTTGTCTCTATTTAGTCCTGCTTCTTTTCTTCTTTTCCTTTCCTTCCTATTTTCCCCTTTATTTCTGTTCTTTTCTCCTTATTGAGCACTATGCAAAACTCAAATATCTTGATGTATTCTCTATTGAATATGTTTTAAAAAGTAACTTATTATAGAGAATGTAAAATATACAAAGTAGACAGAATAAAATACCAAATCCTTCTGCCTCACCGCTTATTAATCTATGGTCGACTCAGCCACAGCCACACTCCAGCCTCTTGTTTTGTTTTTCTCTGCATTATTTTGAGGCAAATCTCAGATCTCATATTATTAACAAATAAAGTTCTAGGTCTCTCTATTGCTTAAAAAGCAGGTGAAGCAATATTTTTCTTCTAGAAGTAAAGCCAAAATTTTAACTCATGTTTTTCTTCACCTCATAAAACTCATCCTTTTCATATTATCTTCTGAACTGTTCCCCTTCCTATCTCCCCACTCTTTGCCCCTCCCCCATTCCTTTTTCCTTCCTCATTCCCTTCTTCCCTCCCTCTTTCTGTATCTAATACAATTTTTGCCTAAAGTGCCCCCCCAAAATTTTTTTTAAAGGAAAACCAGGTCTAATTTTCCCAGTCATAGATGTGGTTCTTTGATGTACCTACCTCTTTGGATTTTCAACCACTGAGAATCTGTTTTGCCAAAATGGGAGAGTTTCCTCATTTATAGTTCCTTCATGAGTTTGAAGCAAAGGATTTTTAAAGTCACATAGTACCCAAAGTACCTTCCCCCATCCCATAATAAAAACTGGCTATACTAGTAGTACATTGTGAGAAAATATAATTAATAAAAGGAATCCAGTTAGAGTAATAACAAAAATTAAGTGTTGGATGTTATTTTAATTATATAAACTCTAAAACCCTACTGATACTAAAGACTTGTTTTTATACTATTGATAAGGGATTGAACTTTTATGCCATTGGAACTGGGCCATGTGGATGTTTTCCCACAAAGCAAGCTGGAACTGTTTTGATATCACTCATGCATAAGAATCAAGCATGTTTCTCATAGGCAGAATGTAACTAATCTTTTGGAGTGAGTACAAATTATTTGAACTTGCAAGCAGATCTTGCCACCACATGGTATGATTACTGAGTCACTCACTGTCAAATTCTCATAGGTTTTATTTGCTTTTATTTTGTTATCTTGGTGAAAAATCAATTTATGACTTTCACACTGAAACAGAATGAAGAAAACGATGACCGAGCAACACAACTGTCTTTATGCACCTTTGGAAATGTATTATGTTCCTGAACATTGCAAACATATTTCTCCTCTGGGAAGTTGTGGGAGGTACGTGCTACTTCAGCACTCATTGCTTTCACCTATTACATTGACCTTCACATCAGTAAGGTGTGGTCAAAGAACTTGGAATTGTTGCTCATTGTGTTTACTTGCCTAACCCTAAACTAAAGTCTTTGAGAGCAAGGGCTTGTTGCTTTCATCTCTGTATCTCAAAACACTCAGCTTGTAGGGTTAGAACAATCAACAGTCAGTGTGTGCCCAAGAACATTTTATGAAATGAGTGAATAGAGAAACTCTTTGGGTAAAACCAGTAGCACAGCTTATTGAAGTTCAGGTTGATTTAGCAAGGTGGCATTTAATGCCTCTTTTGTTCTTTACTCTTAGTGGTTCTCTCTCTTTTTAAATTCCAGTTAGTTAACATACAGTGTTATATTAGTTTCAGGTATATAATACTCTTAGTAGTTCTTTTTTTTTTTTTAACTTATAGTCTTAACATGATCATTTTCCTTATTATGTCCCAGTACTTCAGTATTCTTAGCTTTTTTGATATGATACTAGTATCCAGACAACCTCTTCTAAAACTCTTAAAATTGTATGTTCTCACTTCTATGCCCAAATGGGGTTTGACTTACATTTTCAGACACAGAGTAAGTATTTACGTCTCCATACTACTCATGATAAAGTAAGTAAAAATGTTTTCTCAGAAAAGCTAAAAGAACTATTTTCTGAGCTAGTGGTTTAACTAGAGGTGAGATATTTAAAACTTCTCCTTATGGTCTTGGGAAAACAACTATTTAGCAAGCTGCATGTATAAATAATATTCTAGCAAATCATACACTGTTTGAGAGAGGAGAAGTAGAGAGAGGAAGAGAAAGAGACTGTGCTCTAACTAGACATTCATCCACACGTCTAGACATTCATTCCACATTTAAATATTTAGAATTTTCAGTAGCCTGTGAATACAAGAAAATTTATTACATTAAGGTAGGCTTTAGATATTTGACATGTAGCTGATATTTTCATAGTGTGAGAAATATCAAGCTGACATTATGCTTTTTCTGTGATGATTACTTCCAAATGTCAGAGAGTAGAAACTTATTCATGGGATTTCAGGGCCTTAGGATAGTGTCAATTTAAAAGACATTCACATCGACTTCTTTTTTATTTAAACTTGCTAAATGGAGGATGAAAAGCAGGTTAAAAAATCAACAGAGAAAGGAAGAGCAAAGAAGAAACCTATTGACAAGAAAATTTTAAATAGATTGATGTACTCTTACATCAATTTAATGGAATCCTAGCTGACAGCAGGCTTTGTGATTGCCTACTAATATTTCTGACAACTGGAGCCTTGCTGTTCATTTCATTTCACTCATATCACTTATGTTGAACTTGGGAAATTAAAAATAAGATATGAACTATTTGACTTTTTGTAGACTATCTTTAATAAGTCAAATAACTAATATTTGTATTTTCCTACTGATATTGGACTTCAAACCAAAATCAAGTAATTTTCAATTTTCAATTAAAAATTTATTCTTTTGTTCACCGTACTCCTTTGTAGCTAATTATGGACCTATTGAACTGCTGCTATTTTGGAAAGAAGTCAAAGAAATTTAAAAAATTATTATTAAACAAATTGGCCACATCAGAGATAATTATGGGTTTAAATAAACCTTTGTCTTTCCAATTTTGTGCACAGCAGTGCTCTTAATTACTTGGGGTCATTGAAATCCCATGGCATCCTGAGAAAAGCATTTTTCCTGCAGTCTATCTGGTTAGATTGCCTATCTGGTTTTTCGGAAGCCAGCATGTTTTCCTTCTTAAAAATCCCTCTTTAGGGACAGTGGGAATGATGTTGAGGATGGTAACATGGATTCAGGATCTTTACATTTATTTATTTATTTTTAAAGATGTTATTTATTTATTCATGAGAGACACAGGCAGAGGCAGAGACACAGGCAGAGGGAGAAGCAGGCTCCATGCAGGGAGCCGGATATGGGACTCGATCCCAGGTCTCCAGGATCACACCCGGGGCTGCAAGCGGCACTAAACTGCTGAGCCACCCTGGCTGCCCAAAATCAGCCCTTTTAGATGTGACTTCTGTAGGTCAATGACAGGAGTCATTGTGTATCCATCTAAGTTTTCTCATTTATCTTACAAACTTTTTCCTGATACAAAGAAAAATTGTGGGACCTCGGGGAGCTAGACCAGTACTTCTTGGGGCTGCAAAATTTTAAATTGTTACGTAGAAAAACAAAAGGACAAGCCAAACATGCTGACTGATAGGACTATCACAGAGGATCATTGTAATCTTGTTCACTAAATCAAAGCTGGAACAGAATGGACGGATAATTCTGTTACCCTATTGATGGATGTTGCTCAAATTCTTAGATGGAAGCACTGGATTCAAGGACGATCCTTCCATTATTAAGCTTTGAGAGTCCCACTGTTTTGTATGCATCGAATGTCACAAAATGGGTAATATTGAAAAGCTGGAGTTTGCTGCCTTTACACCCTTGCATCCTCAAAGGCCAAAGAGTTTGGGCTGTCGGCAGGGGACAAACAGGGAAGATTAAGACTTTGCTCCCAGCACCCTGGCGCACAGCTCCCCACAAGACCCCAGTAACATCCTTAGAACGGCAGGACCTGCAGGTCCTCTGCTTTTGCTGGGTCAGGAGCAAGAAGTCCCAGAGGTCCGGCTCGGGTCCGAGTCCCGGCGCCAGTTACAGCTCGGGGTGCTCCACACTGCCAGAGCCACTCCCAGCTTCACCAAGGACAGAGCGTCTCCTGCCCCGTTGACTGCGAGGTCCCCAACACCTAGGTCAGTTCTGCGCTGGGCCACGGCTCACCCCCTCACGCGTCACTCCTGCTTGTTTCCTCTTCTTAGCCAGCAGGTTCCTTCCGCGCAGTCTGTCCTCCACCCCCGGGGGGGGGGATGTGGGGGAGGATGTGTGTGTGGGGAGGAGGTGGAAGGAAGTGGGGGGAGAGGGGTGGAGGGAGGAGGTGGGGGGGCAGGGGGAGGAGGTGGGGGGGCAAGGCCAAGATCGGGCGGGAATGGTGCGTTCAAAGCCTGCGCTAAGGTTAGGAGGCTTCAGACTTTGCAGGGAGCCTCCTTCTTCGGTCAGAAAGCAAACGGGTGCGCTGCACGGTCGCCTCCGGCCTCCGGGAAAACTCTCCCCAAAGAGATGGAGCCTGGCGTCCAGAGTCAGCAAGCAGGAGCTCCTGGAAGGACACCTAGAGCCACGGTCCCCTCCGGGCCCGGCGCGCCGGGGAGACTCGGGGCACCCCCTAGTGGCCGCCCGGCCGCGCCGCTCCGGGCAGGTTGGGGAGAAGGCGGTGGCGGCAGGGGCGGGGCATCGGGGCGGCGTGGGCGGGGCATCGCGGCGGTGGGCGGGGCGTGGGCGGGGCGTGGGCGGGGCATCGCGGCGGCGGCGGGGCGGCCATGGCGGAGCCCGCGCGGGAGGAGCTCTCGGCCCTGGCCGCGATTTTCTGCGGGCCGGACGAGTGGGAAGTGCTGAGCCGCTCAGGTGACTGCCCCGCGCCGCAGGGCCCGGGCGTCCTTCCCCTCGCCCCCGGGACTGGGCGGACTGCAGGTCCACGACGGGAGCCCTCCTCCCACGCTCGCGGGGGGCGCGCGGCGGGGCCGGGGCCGCGGGAGGCGGCGGGAGAGCGAGGCCACCGCCGCGGGGAGGGGGGCGGCCTGCTGCTCCCGGAGCCCCGCCCCGCCCCCCCCCGCGGCCGTGATGCCTGCAGGGCGCACCGTGCCCAGGGGTGCCCGCCCCCCCGGTTGGAACCCAGCCGCCCCGAGTTGCGTTTCGCCCTCTGTAGCTCGGGCGTGTGTCCCGGGCGCCCGGTTCTCGGTCTCCGAGGGCGGCGCCCCCGCGAGTCACGGGACCCCAGCACCCCGCTCCCGGGACCCGCGTGTGCGGTCCGCGCGGCGCCCGCTCCGAGCCTCTGCTCCGTGACGTTTCCGGGGGGCTGCGCCTCTGGCGTTCCCTGCTCCGCCGAAAGGCGGCGGTCGGGCCGCAGGCTCCGGGGACTCGGTCCTTGAGCTCCCGGGTCCGGGTCCGGGTCCGGGTCCGGGTCCGGCTGCCCCGCAAACGCCCGTGCCCTCTAGGGGCTTACAGTCTAGCGGGGTTCTTTTGGCTCTTTTTTCAACGATGGTTAAAAGGTATTCTGGCCCTGCCTGTGACTTCCAGTAAGTAAAAACCAGGACTGCAGGTGATGGAAAGAAGTGCGGTGATGCAGATAATTTTCCATTTTCACTTAGTTTTTAAATGTATTATGTAAACCTTTTGGCACGGGATTCAGCCTTTTGTTATTTTATTTATTCATGAGAGGCAGAGACACAGGCAGAGGGAGAAGCAGGCGCCATGCAGGGAGCCCGACGCGGGACTCGATCCCGGGTCTCCAGGATCACGCCCTGGGCTGAAGGCCGCGCTAACCACTGAGCGACCCGGGGGGCTGCCCTAGCCTTACGTTATGTTTCAGCAACTACTGAAATTGCTTTTCTGACCATCCGTTGGTTGACCTTTAAGAAAGTAGTCTAAAAAATATTCTGGGTGTTGTGAGAAAACTGTCTAGGACTTAGGTGGGTTTCATGGTATCATTTGGTTGCTTATTCACACAGGAAGCCAGATTTTGGACCTTTTCATTGGTTCTTCTTGCATCACCTGTGGTCATGTGACCACTGTTTTGTTCCAGACACTGCCAGCCAATTCCAATAATGGAGCTGTTTCTTTTTCACTGCCTATCCTGTCAAACTGTCCTCGACAATCCATAGGAAGGAATTTATTTTTAGTGTTTTCTTGTCACCCCTCTTCTGATTGGATAGCATTCATAATTCTTCATCATCTTATTCACTGTCTCCATGTCTTTCTTTATTGATAATTACTTCTGCCTGAAGGCAGGCTATTTGGGAGATCATCAGTTTTTCCAAATTCTTTCATAACGGCTCAGTTGGAATGTCTCGGAAAATTGAACGCATGATTTCCCATTACACCTTAAAGAGGACGGAGTGGTAGTGAGCTGGGTCAGGAGTACATCGCTCAGCCTAAGATACTACTGAGGGGTCAGAGAAAAACCTAAACAAGTAACCCTAGAAAGAAAGAGAGCAGTTTCTTAATAGCGGGAACACTGTGGACCCTTTATCTGCTGTTAAATTGAGCGTGACTTTTAAGCCATGCCTCCTAATTAATTTAATTCAGCGTTCTGGCATCAATAAGTAATTGAATTATAAAAGAATTCAGTGTAACAACTTAGGACATTTTGTTGCTGAAAGGTTCATTGGAGAATAGAACAATTCAGTGATTGAAATAGGGTTGTTTGATGTTCACAACTGGGAATTAAGGGTAAGGTAAGGCCTTCTTTAATAGACCACAATAAACATACAGTGGGCTACTGGCTGCCATTCTCTGGGTCACTGTCGGCCTGGGGTGGAGGATATGAAATTGATACCATTAACACCATCAGTTCCTTTCTGGCCTCCCCACAAATAATGCATCTCCTTGTTCCTCCTGGAATCAGGAGAATATTGTGGGATATTGTGGGTTGGATTGCATTTCTGGTTTGAGGTTGCCTAGGAAGGGTTAGGCTGCCTGCCCAAGGGTCAGCTATTAAGGCCATAAGATTGAAGAGGCTGACTAATTAGAAAATCAGAGTTGTGCTAATTTGTGCTGGGAACTAAGCACATGGCCTCTTTACAATGGTTATAGTAAGCTTATAGTAAGAGGCATCCGGTATAACTGTCTCTTATGGGTACAAATTATGCAACCCCCCACACTGCTATCTACTAGGAAAGGCTGTGGGGTAGACCAAATCCAAAATATTTTACGCCTCCTCATACAGTGCAGTCAGGCCAGTGCCAGGTTTAATGAGGTCACCTTCCATGTACCTGATACTTCATATGCATCTTACTTGATGAGGAGTACTCTTAGCTTTGTTTTATAGAGAAGTTAACAGATGCTCAGGCTGGTTAAGTAACCACCAGGCACCAGAATGTATGGACCTTTGTACTGTATCATACTCCTTGATAGAGATGGGGCTGTTACGTGAGGAAAAGAATTCTTAGCAAGGATAACACTTGTGAAAGACCATCAATGATCACTCAGAGAAAGGAGATAGGTATCACCCAACTTCTATTCAGAGTAATTCTGAAGGGGAGTGTGTGGACATGCTTACATATGCACACCTATCAGATGAAATTGATATTGTTATAAATCCTCACTTCCTTGATGAGGGAGTTGGGGGGGGGTCACAGGTTATATTGCTGTAGTCAGTGCTCATTATCTGTGGAGTTGTATTTCTGGAAATTATCTTGCAGATCAAAAAGTTGTAAAATGGAAGGCATATAAGACTAAATATATAGTGTGTTTGCACAGTAGCTTCAGAGTGAGTTTTTGTATTCTGCTAACACTCATGTTCAGATTGGATTGGGCCCTCTTGCAAAATCAATCATGACTGTCACCCACTGACCCCTCTAAATCTGCTCAGCTCTGTTTCCTGCTGATTGTCAGTACTGTGCTCACCTGTGTAAAACCAATTCAGCCTTGAACTTGACTTCTAACGGATCAGATTGTCACTTTTAGCTTTACTTATTTTTAGTTTTCCTTTTGCTTTTTTTCCTCTAACCGCATTTTAAACACATAAAAATCCAGCCATAACATAGAAACCAGCATGAGTGGATGCATACTCATGGTGAGCTGCCCGGGAGCAAAAGGAAAGAAAGCCCTATGCAATGATGTACAAGAGGGGATTGGGGCTTCTTCATGATTTTTTGAGCAAAGGCTTACTCTGATGATATCTAAACATTGCGAAAAACAAAACACAAAAAAACCTAAAAAACAACAAAAAACCCAAAACCCAAACAAAACCCAAAAACACACAAGTAAAAGGAAAGTCAGTTGTATATGGTTTCTTAATGGATGCTAAATGAATCTTGAAGAATTTGTTCTATTAAATTGTTTACATTTTCCAATATCTTCTGTTAATTGGAGAGCATTTATTAAGTTCCTCTTGTGTGACCATGAAGTAGGGGAAATCCTTAAAAATAACATTGCTGTGGAATTGGGGGTTCAGTTCAGTTTTTCTAGTTTGAATTTTTGTTGTGTGGAGTGTGGTTAAGTGTGTAATTTCTTTCATATACTTGGAAGGAAGAATAAGGTTTGAAACCTATTTTAGTTAGTGTTTTATTTATGAGATTAATGCACTTATTATAAGGCAGAGTGACTTAAAAAAAAAAAAACAACTAGGGAATTTATATGTGAATTTCAACCAGAAACAAGATCTTTTGGTAAGATCTTTAGATTAAAATAGTCTTGGAACTTATGAAATTTTAGTTTTCTAGGGAAAACATAAGTTTTCTTGGGCTTAGATATTTATTGACAAAGATGAATTTGTTAAACTTAATGAGTTTTTTGAGGTTGGCGGGGGTGGGCAAAGATTAGCATTAGATTTAGAGCATGATTACTTTTGTTAATCACTCTTTCTAAGCCAATAATCTTAAAGCAGATAGAGGCAACTTTGTTTTGTGTGTGTTGTGTGTGTGTGTGTGTGTGTGTGTGTTTTAATGAAAAAATCAGATTGACAGTGCATGTGGTTATATGAAAAATTCTGATGTGAGAAAGAGCCAGTTTAGTTGCATGTACAAACTAAGGCAGATATGAAATGAAAGCATAATATACATACTTCTAGAGTTTTAGGGAGAAAATGAGTTTTTAAAAGAATGTATAGTTTTATTACCACATTAAATATCAGCAGAATGGGGTACGTTATTAGGCTTTTCATTTTCCTATAGAGATAACATTTTTTGTAATGTTAGTTTGTAGCGTGTGTGTGTGTGTGTGTGTGTGTGTGTGTGTGTGTGTGTTGTGAAGGGGAAATGGGCAGAGAATCACTGTCTCGGAGAAGACCAATTAGGAAGAATGTTAATCCTTTCCAATTCTTGAAAGAATCAAAGCAATTTTTCTTCTAAACATATAACTAATAATTTTGCAATTTTCTAAGGCAAAAGTAAGGATCTCCCATTGCTTTTTCTTTCTCTCTCTCTCTCTCTCTCTTTTTTTTTTTTTTTTTTTTTTTTTTTTTGAGAGAGAGTGCAAGTGTGAGGGAAGGGAAAGGGAGAGTGATAATCCCAAGCAGGCTCCATACCCAGCATGAAGCCCAATGGGGAGCTTGATCTCACCACCCCGAGATGATGACTTGAGCCAAAATACAGAGCTGGACACCCAACCAACTGAGCCACCCAGGTGCCCCCCTCCCTTGTTTTCTATTTGTAGACTAGGACCAGAAAATTACTAAGAGAGAAAAATGATAATTGGTAAGAAATTGAAAGCCAGCTCAATAGCCTTTTCATACTTTCTCCCTGGACTGCCTGTTTCTGTCAGCTCGCTATCTGCACTGGGGAGGACCAGGTGGGTACTTGAATGGCAGAGACTGGAGAACACTGTGGGTTTCAGGGTTTTGATCAGAAAGGGAGTCTTGCTTGAAGGGAAAAGCTTCCACTGTATTAGTTTCCTGTGGCTGCTATATCCAATTTCCAAAAATGTGGTGGCCTAAAATAACATGTATTTTCTCTCTTGTAGTCCTGAAGGTCAGAAACCTGAAATTGGTTCCACTGGGCTGAAAGCCAGTGGTCAGCAAGGCTGGTTCCCCCTGGGGGCTCTTGGGGGAGAATCTACTTCTTTGCCTTTTCCAGCTTCTAGAGCTGCATTTCTTGCACCCTTTTGCTCATGGTCCTTCTCTGTCTTCAAAGCTTGCAGCATAGCTTCTGACTTCAGAGATTACATTACCTTTTGTAGTACAGTCTCCCTCTGCCTTGCTCTTATAAGGACACTTGTGATTACATTTAGGGCCCATCTCAGAATCATTAACCTAATCACATCTGCAAAAGGCCCTTTTGCTGTGTTCTGGGGATTAGGACATCTTTGGGCCATTATTTAGCTTACCACAGGTAGCAAGGACTTGTGCACCTGTGAGCCCCATAGTTACAAACTAGCTCTCAGAGCTGTAGAGCCATAAAATTGAAAAGTTTCTTATAACTTGTAAAATTGTTTCTTGACTGTTGTCTAAAAAGAAAATTGAGATATTCCAGTGGTGAAGAAAATAGTTCATTTGTTTCAGCCATAATACTTCTGATATGAAAGTACCAGAAAATAAGTTCAAAGTACCATGGGAATCATAAGACAGATTTTAAAGAGGTGATGTTTGTTGAATGATGAATGTATGACAATACATTGTCTCCCATTGAGGGAGAAAGTGGGCTCCCTAAAGGATTTTTGGAGAGTTTATTCAGCCTAATGGTCATACGTTGTCTGTAGGTGTATTTATAATGCCCATTTCACAGTGAAATGTACTAATCTAACTTACATATAGGGACCCTATTTAATAATAAAATATTTTAAAAAATAAGGAACTAGATAGAAGAAAGAAGGGTTTTGAGAAACATGATGGATTGTAGAGGAGTGCACTAAGTAAGTTAGGTTTGGAAAATTTTTCTTTATACAGTACCCATTTTACTTCTGTAAACACATTTCAGTTGTATCATGTTAATACGGCCTTTAAAGTATGATGGTCACTGTGTTTCTGGATGGTGTCTTAAAATAGTGCTTTGCAGCTGATACTGAAGAGTCTGTTAAAAACAACAACAGGGATCCCTGGGTGGCGCAGCGGTTTGGCGCCTGCCTTTGGCCCAGGGCGTGATCCTGGAGACCCGGGATCGAGTCCCACGTCGGGCTCCCTGCATGGAGCCTGCTTCTCCCTCTGCCTGTGTCTCTGCCTCTCTCTCTCTCTCTCTCTCTCTGACTATCGTAAAAAAAAAAAAAAAAAAAAAAAAAAAAAAAAAACCACAACAAAAACCTTTTCATAGCAGATGTGTTTGGTCCTGTGTGAATCAATGTCTGTAAGAACAGCTTTTATATAAATGGAATCAGATGGCTAGAAAGCCATTTTAATGTTCTGTTTGGTTCTTTCAAGGGGGACACATTCAGGTTCCAGTTGTTGAGGCTGTTGAGCAGCAATCCAGGTATGAAAATGAGAAAGGTTTGCCTGCCTCTCTTGTGAAGGAGAATGGAACAAGGGCTTGTGGAGAAAGAAGTAGGGGTAGAGAGAGGCAAGTTAGCTTCAAAGAGATTCGTCTGCACCCAGTTCTGTTCTACTCTGCTCTTCTGATCTGTGTGCTTCTGCCCCCTGCAGAATGAATCAGCCTGACGTTTTATCAACTTTTTGAAAAGTGGGGTGAAGTGGTGTGGAACACATCAGAGGGGTGAAGTCGAGCAAATCTGAAAGAGAGCAGTGTTTCATCTCCTATCCTGTGTGTGCTTTCCCCCTCCTTCTCATGGAGCCAGAAAGGGCTGAATTGATGTCAGCCCCATTTTAGTTCATCTTGTTACCTTCATGTTACACTGATACTAATATATTTGAAGTAGAAAAGAGTGGGGCCAGGCAGTTACTGTCTCATGCACAGTCATCAGTTTCTCTGGCCCTGCAACCACACAGCATTCCAGTCTTTGCTTTGACTTGGATTTGCCACAAAATGACCTTCCTTAGATGTACTGTATAACTTTTAATTACTGATTGTATTTTTTGCAACACTCTGAACATTATTGTGAGTTCATTAAGAGTTTCCAGAATTAGAACTAAGTGTGGGTAGAAAAAAATTTTGTGATGAGAAATCGAGGGCCCCTGGGTGGGTTAGTCGGTTGTCTACCTTCAACTCAGGTCATGATCCCAGAGTCCTGGGATTGAACCCCTCGTTGGGCTTCCTGCTCAACAGGGAGTCTGCTTCTCCCTCTGCTCCTCACGCCGCTTGTGCTTTCTCTCTTGTTCTCTCTTTCAAGTAAATAAATAAAATCTTGAGAGAGAGAGAGAGAAAGCCTTCTGGTAAACGTGAATAGAAATGGGGCAAAAGTGCAAATGCTAAAGAAGCCCCGAGTGCTGGTATTTAGAAGCCCATGAATATGGGTAAGATTGAAGGAGATCTGTAAATCACGGCTCTCTTGGTATTATGTGTCTCTTTGTAAGATATCTCCAGTTTTGTCATGAATCCTAAATTCTCATTGAAAACAAAAATCTTAACTTCTTGGTGTGCCATTCAAATTGAATTATGTATAGCTAATCATTATTTTTCGATGCTTTCCAGAAACAGATGGGACGGTATTCAGAATTCTCACAAAAGCCGAAGGACTTACGGGTGCGGATGTCCCTTTAGAATTGGTGTTCCATTTGCCGGTCAATTACCCTTCGTGTCTACCTGGTATCTCAGTTCACTCCAAACACTTGACCCGGGCCCAGTCCATGACTGTGAAAGAGAAATTACTTAAGCAAGCAGAGAACCTTTTGTCGGAACCTATGATTCACGAGTTGGTTCTTTGGATTCAGCAGAATCTCAGGCACATCCTCAACCAACTAGAAACTGGAAGTGGCAGTGAAAAGTGTACTTTTGCAACAGGCATGACCGTGGAAGATGGACTGTGGATAACTCTTTTGCATTTAGATCACATGAGAGCAAAGACCAAGTATGTCAAAACTGTTGAGAAGTGGGCTTCCGATTTAAAGCTGACAGGAAGACTGATGTTCATGGGTAAAATAATACTGATTTTACTGCAAGGAGACAGAAGCAATATCAAGGTGCCAAAAATTTTAACATTGAATATGAATTTGGCTATTTTCTGTAAAATGGTGTGTCTATAAGTGTGTTTTGTGACCATGGGACAAATTAATCATTAAGATGTTAATGAATCTCTATTTTTTAAAGAATGTCTCTAACTTCTAATTACGACTACAAACTTGCAAAGCTTGAAGAATAAGTGGATATTTAAAAAATTATTCCATTTGATGAAAGTGATAGATCATAAGAAAATCTCTGTGGTGCATGAATGTTTGTTTCTGTAATTAGCTTTGAGCCTCAACTTTATAAACGTGCACTAAAAGTTCGTGCATATTTAGATTTTATTCCTCAAGAACAGCAAAGTATATCTGTTTATGAGTAGTATGTAAAAGTTTTATCTTTTTGTCAGTTAAAAACACATTCTGATGCTTTAATTTGGCTTCCATAATACCTGGAAAGAGGAGCTGGTTCCCCCTAACCAGGATTTAGTGTTAGTGGAAGTAGCATCATTAAGGCTGTCAGCTTGTCACCTCCTACCTAACTTTTGCTTTCCACCTGACTTGTCTCAGCAGCTGCTTTCAAAATCATCATCTTCAGATTCTCCAAGTTTGCATTCTCCACTCATCTAACCTGTTTTCTGTGGGACCAGATGAGGAAAGCTGCTTATTATATTCTAAATCTTGAAAGCACTACAAATCACTTAATAGGTTTTATGCTTTCAGATGGGTTGGGTCAAGAATACTTACAATTGAATTTATTCAAAACAGATTTAGCTTGCACAACCTATAATCTGAAAGATTTGTAGAATAACTTTTTCAGGATGGGCTTTTTCAGGATGGGCGCTTATCACAATACTTATTTGGCATTTGGTTAACCAGATTAGTGTTGGGGTTATAGCTCTAGATGCCACAAATAATTAAAGTTTAAATCTTAGTTTGAGGTCTGACCAAAGTACCAGATATGCAAGGTGATTTATAGTATATGTATAAAACTGGACATTTCGGGTAAACTACTGGCTAACAAAATGAATACAAATTAATTTCCTTGTTCATATTTCCCTGAAAGGCTCAGATTTTTCTTTAGGCCAGCTCAGGAATGGTAGGCTAAGTGCAGCTGTTTTGCAGATGTTGTTACTCAGATTGGATCCATCAGTTAATTAACAAGTATTTATTCATATGACTAGAACTTTGCTAATGTAGAGAAATTATACTTTTTATTTTTTTTTATTTTTTAAAAAATTTATTTATTCATGAAAGACACAGAGAAAGAGAGAGGCAGAGGGAGAAGCAGGCTCCATGCAGGAAGCCCGATGTGGGTTTTGATCCCGGGACTCCAGGATCACGCCCTGGGCTGAAGGCAGATGCTCAACCGCTGAGCCACCCAGGCATCCCGAAATTATACTTTTTAAAGAGTTTTTTTAAAAAGATTTTATTTATTTATTCATGAGAGACACAGAGAGAGAAACAGAGACATAGGCAGAGGGAGAAGCAGGCTCCCTGTGGAAAACCCAATGCAGGACTTTATCCCAGGACCCCTGGATCATGCCCTGAGCCAAAGGCAGATGCTCAACCACTGAGCCACCCAGGCATCCCTAATGTGTTTTCTTTTTTATGAGCTTTCCCTAAAATACTATTTAATGTAAATATCTTGGTTAGATTTTTTTAAAAATTTTTATTTATTTATGATTGTCACAGAGAGAGAGAGAGAGAGAGAGAGAGAGAGGCAGAGACACAGGCAGAGGGAGAAGCAGGCTCCATGCAGGGAGCCCGACGTGGGATTCGATCCTGGGTCTCCAGGATCGCACCCTGGGCCAAAGGCAGGCTCCAAACCGCTGAGCCACCCAGGGATCCCTCTTGGTTAGATTTTTAAAGATTGTACATCAGGATTGAGAATTGGAGGTACATATTTATAGATACCATCCAATTTGAATGGTAAGTGCTGTGTGCCTATTATCTTTTTTCAGGCACAGAAATAGTAATAATACTGCCAGTAGATGTACTATTTTTTTTTTAAGATTTTTATTCATTTATTCATGAGAGACACAGAGAGAGAGAGAGGCAGAGACACAGGCAGAGGGAGAAGCAGGCTACATGCAGGGAGCCCGATGTGGAACTTGATCCTAGGACTCCAGGATCACGCCCTGGGCCAAAGGCAAGAGCCAAACCACTGAGCCACCCAGGGATCCCCTGGCTGTACTATTAATTGTGCCATAGTACTCTGTGCCAGCCTGTCCTCTGAGTGCTTTGCATGTATTAACTCATTTAATCGTCACAGCTTCCCATAAGGTGGGTGCCGTTCTGAGTACTGTTTTATGGAGTAGGTTCCTGAGGCACAGAGGGCTTAGATAACCAGCCTGGAATCAGATTCAGGAGGCCACGCAGTCCAGATTTAAACCTGTGTAGTTTGATGGCCTCCTTCAACCAGCACATTGTTCTGCCTAGAATAGAAAGACACTGTAGCCCTCTTCCTGCTTGATTCAGAGAGTACTCCAGGCAGGAAAATAACCCTGCAGGCCCATGGCTCCTTTAAAACTAGGATTTGGAGATTCAGAGTAAGATATGTATTTAATGTACTGATTTATCATTTAGGAGTACCTGATTCTTCAGAAAACCTCCAAAGTAGATGTGGACTCAAGTGGAAAGAAATGCAAAGAGAAAATGATTAGTGTACTGTTTGAAACAAAAGTACAGACAGAACACAAAAGGTATAATTTAGTACGATTGCAGATGGAAAAGTAACTGAATCGATAATTATACTCTGACAAATCTAGGCATATTCATGAGTTTCTCTTGTATAATGCAGGTTTCTGGCATTTGAAGTCAAAGAGTATTCATCGTTGGATGAGTTACAAAAGGAATTTGAAACTGCAGGACTTAAGAAGCTTTTCTCCGAATTTGTTCTCGGGCTGGTAAAATGAAATGGAAGACAGGAATCTTTAGTAAGACAGCAGTGTTTTTTTGTTTTGTTTTGTTTTGTGTTTTACATTGGATTTTGGGAATGGCTAATTGAAATCCTCGTAAGGGAACAATTTTAAAGTTTCTCTGAAGCAAAATGATAGACACCGTTCTAACTTTGAGAACAAAGGCCCATTTTGTTTATGGACTATTAAACAGTAAAAACACCCAAGTATTCTAATTTTTGCCAGTAAAGGCTAGATTCATTAGAAGGAGCGTTATTTGAAAGATAAATATAAAATGATGATGGTAAATGAGCTCTTGTGATTATATAGAGGATTTGTTTGGAACTGTGCAATTTTCTGGCCAATTTTCTTGTAATTAAATGAATTTTTTTAAAGATTTGTTTTCATGTTTACTTTTTTCATGTTTATATTTTTAGCTTTTGATCACGATTTTCCTCCATTCAGCTTATTATGTCTAATGTTTTAACTTGAATGTTAAGAAAAATACAACACTGATTTCTTTGCGAAAGTGCATAAACTGTTGGTTTAAATACAAACCAAAGAAGTTCTATAGAACTTGATTTTTGGTCACTTTCTTTGGGGTCCCAGATAGCATGGTACTTGTCAGCTATAGGACTAGAGAGCCAATTTAAATAATAATACTTATAATAATAAATATTTATTATTATAAATATTTTTAAATTATTATTGTGGGAGGGACACAGAGGGAGAGGGAGAGAAAGAATCTTAAAGCAGGCTTCATGCCCAGCGTTTTTTTTTTTTATATAATGAATAAATTTATTGTCTTACAAAAATCATTGTCTAGAAATATGGGAATACAAGAAAAAAGATATTTGCAGTCAGGTGTCTGGTGGTCAACAGCCAGTACAATTCATAAAGGGGGAAAAACCAAAGATTCCAAACCCACGTGACAAATTCTTCCTAACAGGTGTTAAAGCTTTTAACCCAAAAGGTTTGTGTTTTCAAGCACATTGCAAAGGATCAAGGATTTATAATTAACACTGATTCATTGTCACTGAATGTTTATAATACCACTTCGACTAGAGAGGTACATGATACGAAGCACAGTTGAATTGTTACAGAGGGGCTTGATGTTACTACTAATATGATCTGAGATGAAATTGAGTCAGATGCTTAACCAACTGAGCCACCAGGTTCCCCTTAAAATAATTTTTGGAAAAACTTACCTTCTGGTTTTACAAGGAAAGAAATGTTTTACATAAAATGACTTGTTGGATGGAGGAAATGATATAGAGATTACTATTTTTTCTTTCTTTTTTTTATATGAGAGAGAGAGTGTGAGCACAAATGGGGAGGAGGGGCAGAGGGAGAGGAAGAAGCATTCTCCTGGCTGAGCAGGGAGCCTGATGTGGGGCTCCATCCCAGGACCCTGGGATCATGATCTGAGCCAAACGCAGATGCATAACTGACTGAGCCACCCAGAGACCCTTAGATACTATTTTTTATTTCTTAGGAAATATGTTGAAGTATGATATCTTAAAATATATTTATTACAACCTAAGGAAGAAAGAAGCCATAAAATAAAAGCTTGTATTACAATCTGTAACAAAAATGTAAGGAGGCATTTATGTTTGAGAAAGGGTATTTGTGTTCATAAAATCAGTTGTGCTTCCAAAATAAAGGGCCAAGTGATGGAGGAAAGGCTATGCAAATCGCTTTCACTGCATCTATGAAGTACGATGAGGTCATTATAAAATCATAACTGATGGGAGACATAAGTGAGGAAATGTTGCAGCATGCTGGTAGTGTTTCTTGACTGTGCTGCTCTGGGGCCACAGTGGCTCAATCTGATTGTCTCACTTTCAGGCACCCTTATAATTTAATTAATTTAATTATATCTACCTATTGATCATTTTATGGGGTTCTACTGAGGGAGACTTTTGGTTCATTTTACCTCATTCCAGAGTGTTAATGATTTTTTTCTTGGAGAACTGATAAATGTAGTTGGATTTACTAAACAGGGAGATTAAAAATTATTGCCATCAAGGTTGTAACAGTAGAAAAGAAGGAGGAGGCTGATCTGAATTTTATCACAACAGAACTGCTAGTCCTTTATTTATTTTATCTTGAATCTTCTCTGCTCAGATGTTTTCCACAGCATACTTTGTGGTTCTCCTCCAAACTTTCATCTTCAGATTTGATCCTGTACCCCTAGAGAAAAACTTGAATCAGGCAAAATTGAATGTTGGTAGTGACTTTCTCCAAATTAATTAAATTTCTGTTTGCTAAAATTATGTTTAAAAAGTATTGTTATGATTACTTTCTTGGATGAATACATCTGAGTCTTTCACAAATATACATATCAATGCAAAACTAAACTTGACAGAGATTTACATAAATTTAATTTGACCATCTCTGAATAAAAGATAATTTAAAATTATCAAAAAGTCTGTAAGAGTCTCTTTGGTATTTTATTAACTTTAGAGGGAGAGAATTGTTTTCATTGATATTTTTGCTTCAAACTCTGATGGTTTCTTTTCAGCTTGAGGAACTTAGGAAAAGATAATTAGAACTTCTGGAAGATAGAAGAGGTGAGGCCAAAGGCTGGGACTCCTGAAGGATTATCATAAGAGTAAGACCGAAGTGTAAATGAACTAATTGTCCTAATACTACAGCTAAATGTTGATGATTCTGTTAGGTCCAGGAAGTCTTAAACTTTGATTTTGGATTAAGGTAATCCATAATTCTAATGCCCCCATATCCTCCAAATCTTTGGAGGAAGGTAACATTATTCTAGGTGTCAAATTTTATCTGTGAGTAATTTTAAAATTCAATATCAAGCAAATAATCAGATATAATTGGATTCATGAAGAGAAGATACTATCAGCAAGAAACAGCAGAAACAATAGACAATAGAAACAGACCCATAAGGACTCTACATGCTGAAATTATTAGACCTAGATCATGAAACAGTTATGATTAGTATGTTTCAGTAGATAAAAGCCAAACTTGGAGCTGTTATTAGAAACTGTAAGAGGTGACATGGTATACTTATATTTGCAAAACAACAAAATAAAAAACAGAAATTCTGAAACTGAAAAATATAAAAATTAAAGGATGGTTAATTACTTAAAGTCCATTTAGGAAATCAGAAACCAGCAAAGGTATTTCAAACAGTGAATTTAATGCAGGAATTGGTTAGAAGGCTGGAAAAGCAAAAGGGAAAAGGAATGACACTGGATGACAGGAAAACAAAAAAAAGAGGGATGGGTGATTTCCTTAGAGTTCAGAAATTGCCAAAAGTATGTACCTGTTGCTGCACTTTAAAAACAGTTGTAATTGGTCCCAGATCTGCTAAAATGATACTCCCTGGACCAGAGCTAAAACTGTTTATAGGTACTATCCCTGGGCTGTTGAAGTTGCCACTTGCTACCACCGTAGCAAATACCAGCAACTATCACATCACAGTGCTGGAATCTGTGCTGTCTTCAGATTTCTCAGCAGTTCCTCCTATTGACCAAACCCAACAGGAATTCAGCTGGCAAAGAAGTGTGGGAAATGTAGTTTGAATATCCCAACCCAGAAGAACCACAGAATATAGAAGGATGGGTGTGTGTGTGAAGTGAGAGGGGAAACACTTGAGTGCCTGTAGCAAGTAACCAGCACAATTTTCCCTTTTAGCTATTAAACATTCTCATATACTCCCTACTCATATTTAACTTTCTGTACAACTATAATTTTATGCTTTCATCTATGCAGACTTAACTATCTTTTTGTGTGCAAAGAGATTTTCACCTTTTTCCCCCAAAGGGGAAAAATAAAGTCCCATCAGTTATTATTATACACACTGGTGTTATTCTTCTAGTTCAGTCACAAATCCCACCTCAATATTCTGTAACCTGAAATGAAATCATAAAAGTGTGCCAACACCAACATCTCCTATATGACTTGAGGGAAGGAAAGGGATGAACTTAAGGTAAGAGGGAAGAAGAAATAGTTAATGTATACAAAGATATACAGAACATGCAATGAATAAAATTTTCATGTGTACTTTGGTACTTATTTCTATGCCTGACCATAAAGCTGCAGCTGATATTTATAACTTCTTCTTCTACTCCATTTTTCTTTGCTCATAGTCAGTACTTTCACTGGTTAAGGCTCTCTACCTAGTAGGGTAGCCAAAGCTTCATTCTGGAAAGATCTAAGTCCTCAATAGTTGAGTTGCTTATTAATTTTGACTATTGGTCAAGAAATATTAAGAGGCAACCCAGAGAATTCCTGGACTCCTAACATAGTTCTTGTTGACCTCATTGTGTATCAGTAAGCCAATTTTGCTGTAATTATCTGGATCAATCACCACAGCCATTATGGGAACCTCTTTCTTTGCTTTTGGTTTAGTGTCATGAGGTGCCTAATATATGCAAGTGTCAGTCTCAACTTCTAATTCATTTGAATCATTTTGTGTGCCCTGGTAGAAATATTCTTTTCATGGGAACTAAGATTGCCAAACCAGTATAGCCCAAGTTTACATAAATGAGAATAAAAAAAATCCGTGAGTGGATTGTTAGATATAATATGGACAGAAACCCATCCTCTTGTTTCCTTGATTTCTAGACCCTTGTATTCTGGTAGTGGGAGAAACACATCTTGTATTGATCATTGATTCAAAGTACTTCTTTGTCTTGTATGATAGCACTTCAGCCTTTCAAAATCTTGTCTCCCAGCTGGCCAAATAACTGAGTCTTTTGTAGATGATTATATTATTTTATCAAGCAAGCCACTTCTGGGTGATTTGGTACATGGAAAGACCTATGAATTTCATAGTCACAAGCCCATTGCTACATTTCTTTTGTAGTGAAATGAATTTCTCATTGTGCTCTCACAATGTCTATAATACTGTGGTTGGTAGTATTACAGGAAGGGACTTCTGATTCATATCCAAGATAAGTATTTTTATGAAGACAAATTGCTGGCCCTTCCAGTAGAGAAGAGGTCCAACATGATTAGCCACTAGGCAGCTAGTATCTCCTAGGAAATGAGGCCCTACTGGTGATTCAGCATTGATCTCTGTTCGTAGCAGGTTAGGCACTCGACAGTGATAACAGCAAGGTCAATATTGGTAAGAGAAATTTTGTGTTGCTGAGTCCATGTATAGCTTCTATCCCTGCTGCCATATTTGCTTTGTAGAAGAGCCACTGAGCAACCACTGGGATGCTTAGGGAAAGAGGGTGACTGATGTCTATAGGTTGAGTCAGCCTGTCCATTTGATCAATGAAGGCTTTCTCCACAGTGGTTGCCCTTTGATAAACATCACATGGGACACAAATATCCTCATATTTTGTGCTTATCCTGAGGGGTCCATTCACATGTCTCTGCTTCAGATCTTGTCATTAGTCTTCTGATCTCATTCTTTCAAAGTGACTGAGTCCCTGGCCAATTCATTAGCCACTGCCCATGAAACACTGTAGATCTACACCATGGACATTTCCTTACCTAGACAAAGCAGACAACCAGAAGTACTGCTCAAAGTTCTGCCCCCTGAAAAGATTTTTCTTCACTTTAACCTTTCAGAGACACTCTAGCCTGGAATGGTAATTGCTGAAGCATGTTGTGATGAACCAACTATATACCAGGCCTGAGTTCTTTCTTTCTCTGTTAACAAGTTATAGGTACTCCCCCATGACAGGAAGAAGAAGCTGTTCTGTAGTTGCTAGAGGCATCTGAGCCACTGGATCATGTAGCTTGCCTGTGCCTTCAGGATCTGCTTCAGCTTGATCTTGTACAGGTCACTTCATTGTACATACTAAATTTAGGATTTCATGGATGAAATAATATCCAGTTCATGCTATAGTCAATGAGCACAGTTAAGTGTTCAGTCTCATCTAAGATCTAGGAGTAAGGTAGGAGTTCTTTTTCAAGGGAAAGGTAATTATACATAAAAGAGAGCATGGCTTTGATTTAAAACCCTAAGTTACACTGTGCTTGTGAGGGGCTGTATATGGCATCACCACAGGCCATAATTGTGTTGAGCTTCATTGGGTCTTCTGGGTTGCAAAGTCCATGTAAGTAAAGCAGCTTGTACTGTAGTTTGGATCTATAACCTTTTCTTGCTCTGGGACCCACTCAAAACAGGCAATTCCAAGGGTTATTCATCCAATGGGGCAGAAAATCACATTCCAATGCAAAATATATTGCCTCCAGAATCCAAAGATGCCTAAGAAGCATTATACTTTAATGGTAGAAGTACAGGGGGAGGCAACTTGGGATATCCTGGGATATACCTGGAAACACTGGAGCCCTAAAAACCTCATCATGCTGTTGGGCTTCTGAATTTTTATGGGTTTTTATCTCCTTCTTTTTGATAAGGTACTTAGAGCACTGACTACTTTATTTTCACCAGGTCTCATTAGCATGCTCAGAGGGATGTTAAAATGAATGAAGTCCTTGAATACCAACTTATGGTATCAGTAAAATATAGTCATGAAGTGAAAGTGTCAGGCTGTACTTGGTAGGCAAAACCAAACTGCTTCTAGTAGGCTTTACAAACTGATATCGAGAAAAAGCATTTACCAGAACCAGAGCTGGATACCAAGTATCCAGGGCTATGTTGATTTGCTGCAGGATAAGACCACATCTGGAATAACAATTATAATTGGAGTCAATTACCTACCTGAATTTGATATTCTACAGCCATTCTCTGAGACCCATCTGCCTCTGCCAAGCCCAATCGGTGAGTTAAATGGGATGTTATAGGAATTGCACTTGGAAAGGACAGAACATGGTCCTGGAACAATTGAGTACCTACACGGAGAAAAAGAAAAATAAATTTTGCTCCTACTTAACATCATAACCAAGATTAATTCCAGATGGATTAGAGACCAAAATGTGAATGGCGAAAATATTTTAGAAGAAAACACGGAAGCATATTTTCTTGATGTTCAGATCGTGGAGTTAAACAGGACACAGAAACAACATCTTGATGGGAAAGATTGGTAAATTGGACTCATTAAAATAAAACACTACTGTTCATCATTAAAGCTATCATTAAAGATAACAGAAAGGCAAGCCACAGAATGGGCAAAGGCCTTTAACATTTAATTGATACAGGTCTCATTTTCATAATATTGAAAAGAAATATAACCCGATAGAAAAATGGGCAAAAGAATCTTGAATAGGTACTTCATAACCAAAATTATCCAAATGGATCAAAAAGTATGCAAAAGTGCTCAATGTCATTAGTAATCAGGGGAAATGCAAATTAAAACCATAATGATACCACTTGGCACCTACTAGAAGAGCTAAAACTTAAAAGATGGATAATAACAAGAGTGGACAAAGAAGTGAAGCAATGTCAACACTGACACACCTTTGGCAGGAGTATAAATTGACCTGACTACTTTGAACAAACAGCTTGATATAATCTAGATAAACTGACAATTCCATATCCTATAACCCAGCATTTCTGCTCATAGATATATACCTCACAGAAACATGCGCATGTGTGAGGTTACCCATACAAGAATGTCCATAATAATATCATTTTTAATAGCCCAAATTAAGCAATTCAAACATCCATTAACACAGAATGGATAAGTAAGTTGTGGTATACTCATGCAATGGAACACAACAGAGCAAACTAAGTGAATGAAGTATAACCATGTAGAACAACATGGATTCATTTTTAAAAAGCAATGTTGCACAAATGAAGTAAACAAAAGAATATGTGCCATATGACTTTAAAAGTTCAAAAGCAGGCTATTGACACTGAGTTACAGAGGCATACTCAAAGACAAACAAAACAAAGCAGTAGTTATAATAGAAGTCAGCATGGCAGTCACCTACAGGGGGAAACCATGGGATTGTGGTTGGCGTTGCACCTAAAGGTTTTTTGTTGTTGTTATTTTTGCAGGGGGAGATGGCTGTGTTTTACTTCCTGACCAGGTGCTCATTTCTCAGACATTTCATTATAGTAATTCATTAGACTCTACACTTACTTTATTGTATATTTTTTCTTCTGTAAAAGTAGGCTTACCTTTAAAAAAATGCCAGAGTTCTTACAATATTTTTAGTAAATAAGAAAAATATTGAAAGTACTTCTTAGATCTTTGTAATTAGTAGCAATTTCTCCAATCTTAAAGCTTGGCCCAGCCACATACAAAATTTGGAAGGTAGGTGCAGAAGGATAGGCTATTTTAAGTAGAGTCGTTAGGGAAATCTCTAAGGGGATGGCATTTGAAGCAATATTGAATGAAAGTGACCAAACCTGGGAAAAGTAGGCAGCAGAGAATTCCAGGCAGCAGGAATTCTAAGTGAAGAACCCCTGAGGCCTGAAGGCATACAGCCTGTTTGAAATGGATTCAACTGAGTGGAGATTGATTCTGAGACAGAAGCGGTACATCTCCCTGTCTTAGCATGCCCAATGATCTCTGTCTTCAGTTATGCTAACTTTATGAGACTTATTAGGCTTGTTTGCATTATTTTTGACCCCTTAATATGCTATTTTCCATGTATTTTTATACAAAAGGGAAAATACAACATGCAAATACTTGTACAAACAGCTACATAAGTTGAAGATATTAACAATTTTGAAATTGGGGTACGATAGCTTAATTTGTCTGTCATTTGGTGCACCACTATCTGAAATTGATAAATGACAAATGAAAAAAATGCTACTAATCAAGTTTCACTACTATACTGCATAGGGCAGAAAAATGAATTTGAAATAAACAGATTAAAACTAGGTGCAATCCCCTCATATCATGAAAAGCAGACAAAAACGTCTAAAGATTGCAAAACTGCCAGTGACTTACAAAAATGATCCAGGAACGAGAAAAGTTGGGGAGTGAACTCTTCATTTTTGATCACTTTGTCGTTTCAGCTAATCTAATGCCTAAGTCAGTTTGCTTTCCACCGTTTGGTTTTGGACTAGGTTGCTTTTTTCCAAACAACCTGCATCATAGTTTTAATTTCTTCAGATCACCTGGAGTGATGTTTCTTTATTCCTTCCGTTCCTCTTGGATTAGTCAGGGTTCTCCAGAGAAACAGAGCCAACTCCTTATTTTAAGGAGTTGGAGGCAGGCAAACTCAAAATTTGTGGAATGGGACAGCGGGCTGGAGTCTCAGTAAGGGCGGATGTTGTCATTTACGTCGAAGGCTGTCAGTGTGAAGCCGTGGCGAAGAGCCAGTGATGCAGCTGCAGTCCGCAGGCAGGCCGCTGGCCGAGTCCTCTCTTGCTTGGGGGAGGTCCATCTTTTGTTCTATTCACATTTTCAACTGATTGGATGAGGTCCACCCACATTATAAAGGGCAATCTGCTTTCCCAAAGTCCACTGATTTAAATGCAAACCTCACCCTGAAACACCCTCACAGGACCATCCAGAATGATGTTTGGCCAAATATGCGAACAACATGGCTCAGCCAAGTTGACACACAATTAGCCATCACACTTCTCAAGAAGCCATCCGTAGCTTTGCTTTCAGAGGCAAGGAATGTGGCTTTCAGTTCGTAGCCGCTTACCCCACTCTGGTGTCTTCTTACCATATACCAAAGCTACAAAACATTAAAGACTGAAAGGAATCTGTAATAACATTGGTAAGAAAGATACCATTTATAAAACAAGTTAACAACTTGACAAACTGTACTTTTCTTTGGCCTGAATGGCTCCTCTTGAGTCAGAACTGACCCCAGTAATAAATTCCACAAAAAGCTACATTTCTACCAGCCTAGGAGTATAAAAAATGTAGACTCAAAGATGTGTATTGATTTTTTTAAAAAAGTGAACTCACCTGCTTTGGGACAGCTTTCTAGAGCTCTAAACTTGTGTTTGTTCAGTTCATTGCTATAAAGTGTTATTAGGAGGGAATTCTAGAGTGGTACTCCTATGTGAACTCCAACCTAGTTTTTTTTTCCTGATGTGTCTGACAATCCTGTTTTTCCATCACTGGGGAACTGTTAGCCTCTGCTAATCTTCAGCAATAGACTGTACATGCAAGTAGGAAAGCTATGCTGTAAAGTGGTAGTGATTTCCAGATTTCCATGCATGGAGTTTTTCACTTCTTTATTACTTGGGAATTTTATCCATTTGTGTATCTTCTCTCTGTAGCCTTGGTTCAAGTTTACACCTCAGGTCCTGGCTTCTCTTCTGAACTCTACACACCTGTTTCTAACTGCCTGATATTACAACCTAAATGTCCTGCCAACATCTTAAATCCACTAGGATTAAAAACAAATGATCCCTTTTTGTTCTTGTTGATATTGTTACCAAAACTGTCACTTGACTCCCAGGATTAATCTTGGATTTTCCATTGACTTTTTCCTCACTTCTTTGTATCCAAATAGCTGCCAAGTCTAGTTCCTGCTAAATCTTGTATTCTCATATCTTTTCCATTTTCATGGACACACTGTATGCCAGGTTCTTATTTTTTCTGGTGAGGACTATTGGAAGTCTCCAACCTAATATTCTCATCTCTGTTCTCCCCCTGACCCGTCCTATGTATTAATAATCCTTCATATAAAACTTAGGGTCAGATGTGTTTCAGATTGCAGATTTTTCATTTCAGAAAATGTTGGAGTTTTAGAAAGGTGGGTAATGTGGAGAAGATACTTTATATTACAGAGTCCCCTAATGGATACTGGAGCAATGTCCTGTAGTCAGATCTTGTTTTTCTTCAGTGAAATATATGGATATTCACCTTAAGTAGAGTAAATAAAAAATATAAGTGATCTTGTATTGTTCAACTTAAACTTTAACACCAAATGAGTTCAAATAAGATTGGCTTTTGCCTCCAAATAAAGTATCAAAAAGGAACCAAAACAATGTCCTACACTTTTTATTTTTAGAACTTTTGCTTTTGGAATTATGGAAAAGGCCTGGTAGATCTGGAACTAGATAAATCTTCCTCAGATAACACTATCATTCCTGTTTCTCACTGGGTTAGTTGTGAACTCTTCACTCTGCTATTTCAAATGCCTTCTCAGTTTGACCACAAAGCATTGTTGCCTGGTTTTATCTTTTACATATCCTTTTGACCTACCTAAACTGGTTAAATACTTCTTTTTTTTTCCCCTTCTGCATATACTCAGGTTCATCCTTCTTCCTGAAATGTGCTTTCTTGTTTTCCATTCTTCTGCCAACTATCTATTGATCTGTTTTTCTGTTTTCAGAATGTTTCTTTCTATAAATGGTTTGATCCCCATTCTGGGATCAGTAATTGTTCTTTGGTCTAAATTCTTTTAGCCAGCTTAAATTTTTCCATATGTGAAATGAGAATAATCCTATTTCTTTTTTTTTTAAAGATTTTATTTATTTATTCATAGACACACAGAGAAAGGCAGAGACACAGGCAGAGGGAGAAACAGGCTCCATGCAGGGAGCCGGATGTGGGACTCGATCCCAGGTCTTCCAGGATCACACCCCAGGCTGCAGGCGGTGCCAAACCACTGAGCCACCGGGGCTGCCCAATAATCCTACTTCTGTACCCCTTAGACTTGTCAGTGGATTAAATAATGTTACAAATGCACCTCGCATGGTGTTAGACCCGTAGTAGAACTCAGTTGAGGTCTTTTTCTTCTGCTTTTTCTCCTTGCTTGTTCTTCATATATTCTGTACTTTATGTTATAGGGGTTTTTTTTTGTTTATTTTTTTAACATTTTATTTATTTATTCATGAGAGACACAGAGACACAGAGAGAGGCAGAGACACAGGCAGAGGGAGAAGCAGCCTCCATGCAGGGAGCCTGACGTGGGACTCCATCCCAGGTCTCCAGGATCACGCTCCCGGCTAAAGGTGGAACTAAACCGCTGAGCCACCTGGGCTGCCCTACGTTATAGTTTTAAGTGTACTTTTGTTGTTCTCACTATTAGATCAGAAGTTTTCAGAGGGTAGAAACTTGCTTATTAGAAGCTCAGTAAATATTGAGTTATATGAAATGAATACAAACAGTGTCACTAGAGATATTTCAACTCCTCCTTTGGGTTCTGGAAAGACTGATTTGTGTCTCTACAAATATACATTTAAAAGCTCAGAAGAAAAACAAACCTATGACCCCAGTAGCCACCTTGATGTTTAGTGTCGTAATTTCTGTTTCAGGGGAGTTCTGAATGTCCAGAGCCCTTGTGAAGGAGACCACCCAGATCATGGGAAGCCTCAGGGCCTGGAGGGTACACTTTTGGTATACTAACAGCCAGTCATTGGGCCGCCTTTCCAGAAACTGGTGGGCGGGGTAACACAGGTCTTTCTCACTATTGAGATATAGTGCTCACATGTATGGAGCCTGGATTGTGGGAGAGCGCAGGTTCAGTTCCTACGTATGCTGTTTCTTGAGGCTCCCTGGAGTATCCCTAGGCCTCCTCAGGGAGGGGGAGGTTTCTCATCACCACCTTTGCTTCTGTGCACTTGGTCCTTTAAGGTTGGTTTTGCTTATCTTCGTGCTTTCTCCCAAAATATCTCCTCTAAAACCCCTTTCAGTGCCTCAGTCCTACCCTCTCTGGCCCGGCGAATATTATGTCACCTGGAGAGAGAAGAGCTACTGGTGGTAGAGGTCACTTGGTGTTTATCTAACTTCCATTCTAACTTCCTTTCTTAGTAAATTTTTCTTAATAATTTTCTAAGTGATTTCTTAGTAATTTTTACCTGGATACATTACTACCTAGAATAAAAACTGTATTTTGCAGCTCCCCTTGAAGCTAGTTATGGCCATAAGACTAAATCCGGGGCAAGAGAAAGTGCTGTGTGACTTCCAGGAAGGCTCTTCAAGGCACTGACTCACTCTGAGCGCCACTTTGGCCTTTCCTCCCTTTCCTGCCTGGAACGTAGACACAGTGTTGGAAAGGCCAGCAGCAATCTTGGATTATGAGGAGAGTTTGAGGGTGAAAATGGAGCAGAAAATAGGAGCTACCTTCAGAATGCTTTTTTAATGTGAAAGAATGTATCTTTTTGGCTTTCGGCCACATTTTAAGTTTTCTATCATATGCCATCCAATCCAGCCCAGATGGATCTGAATTTTGAGACCTAGTAAAATAATAGAAGCTAAAATGTTACTGTGAATTAGTCTAAATCCATTAGTTATGGTTTCAGTCTGTTGCCTGGAGTTCTTAGAAACCTAGATTTTCCCAATTTGATGTAAGATTGCAAAACAGGTGGTCTAAGAATTTCATTCTTTTCTTTCCCTGTGTTCACTTTCAACAGCCATTTCCCTCCTTAGAGGAGGTGGGAAGCCTGAGCTGTTTGTGCTCGGGAAAGGATGCAAGAACATGCAAGGGGAAATGTCTGTGGGAAATACCATCCACATCATATCCTATAGAGAAATATTCTCTGGCTGTTTTCAGGGAAATATCACCTCAGCACATTCATAGTTTATGTTTCCATGTTTCTAATAAAGTATACATCAATTTGGTGTGTTTTCCTTTTTGTTATCATCTTTCTGTTTCCCAGAATTATTACTAATAATTGCTGGAAATTTGCATGGTGCTAATATCTCCAGGTGAACTAAATGACTTAAGCTTTTTGCTTGGAGTTTTCCAGAAGACACAGATGCCTATGAAAATAGCACACAGGGGGAAAAATGGAGAGAAATCTGCAAATTTAATTTTTGCTCACTTCTTCGTTTTCTTTAAGCCCATGACTGGATTTACATCATTAGCCCACACAAATGTGAATTCCTGAGAAATCCAAGTAGAAAGAGAATAAAGAGAAGGGAAGAATGTATTTGATTTCTTTATGGCTAGAACTTTGTTCTAGGTCCTCAAGTATGAAGTTCTTTATGTCTATTTATTTATCATCCATGCATATCTGTGCACAAACCCACTCTCCATGCACCAGGGAACATCTCAGTTAACTTGGATGAATAAGGCTCCCCATGATCCAAAGGTCAGTTCATTTATTAACAAGGCTCTTTCGGAAATACTTTAGAGATGAAAACCTTTTAAAGATGTTTTGCACTCATCTGATGAACAGAATGGATAGAACAAGATCTAAGCTCATTGCCTGGGGGTTGTCACTAACAGCCAGGACTTCACCTTCCTGCTGTATGAGAAAGTCCAGGCTGGTCTGTGAGGTGAATGAGCCTCAGCTTCTATTTCTACTGCATGGACCCTATTGCCTTCACATTCCAGCAAGTGTTGGTTCCACCTTTTTCTTTCTGTTATTTCTGCTCCATTTCCCCTCTTTTTCCTACTTACCATTTCTGATGCTTACCTTAATTTCTGCCATTGCAGAGATTGACTGCTTATTGATTTTTTCCCTCTCCCACCTCCCCTCTTTTTCTTTTTTGCCTTTCCCTCCTTTGCTGTCTCTTTTCTCCCTTTCTTACCACTTCTGAATTTTATGACATTAGGGTAGCAGGGCTTAGCTTTTCGAACCATCATCATCCAATGAGACTGACTGCCAATCACAACATGTCTTCTTAAACTTCATCTCTTTTGTCTTTTTGTTATTCCCATTCATACTCACAACTGTAGACTTTACAAATTCTTTTTGGGTTCCTAGTTTGTTCCAGAAGATTGACAGGGTTTGACTGCTTGACTAGGGTATCATGTATGTAGAAGTCCTAGACCTTAAAACTAGGAAGTACTAAAAAGATAGTTTAATCTGGTTCCTCTCTTTTTTTTTTTTTTAAGCAAGGTACTACTAGGAATTTACCCCAAAGATACAAATGTAGTGATCCGAAGAGATACATGCACACTGATGTTTATAGTAACATAGCAACAATATCCACAATAGACAAACTATGGAAAGAGCCCAGATGTCTGTGAATAAAGAACATGTGGTTACACACACACACACACACACACACACACGCACTGGAATATTACTTAGCCATCCAAAATAATGAAATCTTGCCACTTGCAACAACATGGTCGGAACTAGAGGATATTATGCTAAGTGAAGTAAGTCAGTCAGAGAAAGTTATATGATCTCACTCATATGTGGAATTTAAGAAACAGAAGAGCATAGAGGAAGGCAGGGAAATCAGAGAAGGAGACAAACCATAAGAGACAATCATAGGAAACAAACTGAGGGTTGCTGGTGGGGATGGGGTGGAGGAAGGGTGTAACTGGGTGTGGACATTAAGGAGGGCACATGATGTAATGAGCAATGGGTATTATGTAAGACTGAGGAATCACTGGCCTCTGCCTCTGAAACTAGTAACACATTGTGTGTTAATTGAATTAAAAAATAAATTTGGCATAAAAAATAAAATTGTAATAAAAATAAATTCAGGCATAAAACATCTGAAAAAAAAAAAGGGTACTGAAGTAACTTACCCAAGAGCATTCATACATCTGGTAGCAAAACCAGGACTAAGACATAGGCCTATACATCTTTATTTGGAAGAGAATTATGTTAGCTCCTTAGTCCTATATATAATGCAAGGATACCTCCAGGAGCCAAGCTAACAATTATTGCCCAATAGCTACAGTCTCCAGGGAAATACCTGCTCCATTCTTTTCTGGCACTTTAGAGAGGAGAGACACTCTCCTTTATTCCTGATTTGTAAAATTATCCCCAAATGTATACTCTTGTATATATGGTAAGTTCATAGGGTTTCTTCACAAATCAAAGCTGTTTTCTTATGATTGCAATTATTTATGTATGAATAGAACATATGTGACCCAACGCCTGAAACTTGCTTCATACACATTGGGTGTTTTAAATAGTTAAATGACTCTTTTTAGTTGGGAGTAAGCACTCTGAGTATCACAGAGTCTTTATTTAAAAAAGAAAAAAACATTTGCTGTCAGAGAAATGAGTATATGACAAAAACCTTTTACATTCCATTTGCGTATCTCACCTTCTCTAGAAAAGTAGAATCTGAGACTTAGACAGAAACGTAGCATTTTAGTTCAACTCCTTATCCAGTGCAGGAATTTTAAAAAGTAATAACTGACAGACACCCAACGTCTGCTTGAAAACCTCCAGAGACTGGTATCACCCTTATGAGGCAGCTGTTATTGTTACTGGACAGCACAAGTGGATAAAAAAGTTTCTTCTTGCATTGAATCAGAATCTGCCTTCCTTAACTCCCAGCCTTTTATCCTAGTTCTGGCCTCTGGAGCAACACAGAATTAGTATACAATTCTCTCCCTGACAGCCCTTCAAATATTTGAAAGCAGATATTATACCTTTTCTTATTCTTTGCTTCCCAAGTTGCTTGAATAATTTATCAAAAATTATAGCTTCTCCTATTCACCTGGACATTTGCCTTTCATTACATCCTAATTGGTCAAAGTCCCTCTTAAAATGTGGCACCTGGAATTGAATTCTATATTATAGATGTAGTATAACTAGCTAGAAATCCAATAGAACTGTCATGGGTAGTGATCTGTGGGTAGTAATTTCTCACAGAAGCATCCTAAGTTCCTGAAAAGAAGGTGGCTTGTATGAAAATACTCAGTAAACTTTAAAGTGCTTTATAAATGAATAGCTTTGTTACATTCCATTTAAAAATACAAAAAATAATCAAAGGGATTTTTTCCCCCTGTCATTAACAATGTTGATTTCAACCTTTGCATCTACAGAGTTAGCAAAAAAGCTGGTATTTTTTTCCTTGGTAAAAGTGTGAAAACAATTTTAAACTCAACTATCATGTTGTGGTACTGGTTGAACAAGTTTTAAATAGAATCTTTTTTGGAAAATGATTATTTTTTAAAAGTGTTTGATAAATGGCATTTTAAACCTGTGCATACTGATTTAATGAAACAAAAGCAAAATCTCCTATTGACAAGGCATTTTAATAAGTAGAACCATTTTCACATTCAAAGTAAAGTTTTAAATACGTAATCTGTATTTCCTCCATTTTAAAAAATAAATTTTAAATTTCCATTCCAAACCATGCTTTTGAAAATTTTGAGTAAAGTGGTTTATGGTTTAATATTGTCATCTAACTATTCATTTTCATTTGCTTATTGAGTATTGATTATATGTTAAGAACTTGAAAAAGACATTAATAAATTGTTTGACCTTCTTTCTTTGCTAACATTAGAAGAGTTTTAGAAAGAATAACTTTTTACCTAAAAATCTGGACATGAATTTACATCTTAACATTTAATGCACTGCTAAATGGAATAATCTCAAAATTAACTGAGCTAATGTAAATATGTATAGGATAAATGTGTATAAATATAAATGCAAAATATAAATATGAAACCCAAATGGGATAAAGGTAATGATGGGGAGCCCAACACACTCCCTGGCACATAGCAGATTCTTAATCAATATTGGCCTCATGAATACTGCCTGTTAGGGGAGGATTATTCATAATCAGGCAGTGAGGCTGGTGTGACAGCTGGAGGTTGAGTCCTACAGATTGATGTGCCATTGCTCAAATGAGTAAGACACATTAGAGACTGCACTGCATTTTAACCTCATATCTCTTTTGTGGGGACATTATTTCTTGGTTAAGAGAAATTACTACATTTTCTAAAACATGACAATGTTGTGGTGGTTATAGTTTGATTTGCAACATATACCAAATACTCTAAAGAGCATAAATTACTTAAAAATATATAAATGCTCAGAATAAAAATCAGTTGTTCTGTCTGTCCATACTAAAAAGTTTATTTAAGAAAATAACCAGTAAATCACTTCCAAGGATTATAGTATTCTGCTAGTATTCTGAAAAATCAGAATTCTGGAAAATTATCCATTTGTTGGTATACTTTTAAAAAATGTGTATAATTTAATTTAATTTAAATTTTTTTTTTTACAATCCCGGTGACTGAGGCTATGTAAATTGGCAAGGGACTGCTTTGTAAAATTGGATTTGGAGTCACATAATTTAAATTTATATCACTAGGTCCAAAATTTCTCTTTCTGTTGGATTTTCTTTCTTTTTAATAATAATAAAAAATACAAATAGGTGATCCTTTCTAGAGAAAGACTGTGTTCTTTTTATATTTTGTGCACTTAATCTTTCAAAGCTAGGTATTATTTGGTTAAACATACAATTTATATTTACACATAGACCGAAGAAAATAAATATTCTAAGAGCATCTGATTGTCATTGTTTTTGGCTATATGGATACGTGGGCTTTTATATCAATATTAGTGTTTTCTACACTTCATAGTATTTTCCTCCAGCAATGAACTGCCTCAGCTGAGAAGGTAAAAAAAAAAACCTTGCTTATATAATGAGGCCATTTTGCATATTAATGAGGAGGTCTTTGAACTCTAAGAATAAAATCCGTTAATGCTTTGGGTATGGAACAATTATGCATTCAAGGACTTTGATTTTATGCTAATAATGCGACAAGCTTTACATTTTTCTTTGTTTTGTTTGCATTCCCTAAAGATAATTTAATGCAAATAATCCATCCATATACAGCATAGAGCGTGTCGGATGGTTTCCCTATAGTTAAGATTGTATCAGCGCTCCCATTATAAATCTCTATTACCCATGGTTTATAATTTAATTGAAAAAACCCACTGCAGGCAGAAACTCAACACTTAGGGTTTCCGGCTAAAAGCAATATTTCTCTTTTAAAAATTGCCTTCTCTCTTTAATTTCATAGTTAATGGAAATGTAAGAAGGATCATCCTGGAGCTGATTTTGAACAAAGCCAAACAGATCATTGTCTATAACTAAAATAATTTCTAAATAAAAGTAGTTGATATCTTATCATTGGCCTAATACTACAACATTTAACCAAACGAGAAAAGACAACAATGGAATCTGCTTATCCTTTCTCTACACACACGCAAAAAAATACCAACAAGGAGAACAAGAAAATTCTGTAACACCAGATATCTATAAAATATATGTTTGACAATACAGTATGAGGCATAACATTTTTATTTGGTTTCAAACTGCACGCTTTACTCCTTTCAGTGGATCTGGGCAAAGGCTGTGGAATCTGATTTTTGTCAGACTGCGCTAGGAAGAGGGCACAGGGTGGAGAGCTGTGTGCTCTGGAATTCTTTACTTTGTCTGACATATAAATCTTACCTTAAGTTTATGCTTCAATTATCTTGACAGGATTCAGGGGTTAATTAACAGGCACAGCATTTAAACCTGCTTACACAGAAGAAATGAAAAGATCAGTTTTTAGACACTTGGTGGTTTTGTCATCAGCTTTTGAACCCAAATCCGTAGTGTAGAAAGGTTAACCTGCCTGCCAGGTAATATGCAATCTCCAATCAAGACTTCCCTGTAGTTTTATCAACCCAGTGAGACAAAGAAACTGTGAGTTAGTTAGAATGAGATGTTCTCTCTTTCCTGCAACCCATCAACCTTTTCCTATTCAATTCCTAGTTGTAATGCTGCTTGTGAGATCCATGCCATGATTACTTAACCCTAAGCAGACATCAGAAACTTGCTTAAAGATGATCTGGTCTGTCTACAGTGTATTGTGCTTCTAAATCAGTTGCCTTTGAGATCCTAAGGACAATTATTGAGGACAATAACACAAACTCCTATCTTACAGCACTTAGCAGTGCATGAATGGCTTCAATAAAGTTAATAGACTGCTCGGAAGTAGAGAAAGCAGAAGCTAAGAGTTTAAGTGGTGGTTAGCCCTCACATTCCATCTGTCTACTACTCGTTCTTCTGTGGCTCAGTGGCTCCTTAGGGGAACTCATGTTTTTAACTTTGAGAAATAGAGTCTAGTGACACCACGATCTAGAGAATCCCCTGTACTTACCTGACATCTATTGTCAGAGACCATAGGGAATTCACACAATTCCTGAGTCCAATTCTTAAAATATTGTATATTAGCTCGGATTCATAAATAAAAAACTTAGAGCCTAAATAAGTTTCATACATATCTAAGCTACACACCAAGCTGGTGATGAAATAAAAGGAAGTCATGGATTTACTGTTCCATCTCTCTGATTGAAATTATTTTTAATGTTGATATTTTGATTATATTAGAAACATTGTTTGAGTATAAAGGTTATGAGAAATTATTTTCTGAACACACATGATTATACAGTCTTAAGAGATTTTTGAGAAAATAGTAGATAACTATTTTCCTAGGAAGATATAAATGTAGTACTGGTATAATGAAGCAGGGAACACACGAGAAAACTCCCTAGGGTTGCTGTGAATCTGGCAGTCTGTGTTTATTATGTATAGTGAAGAGCAGACTAGCTTCTGATATTTATGAACTGATTCAAAGTTTTTTAGTTTGCCTTACAAGAATTTTAATGGATCATTCTTTACTTCCCCCACTTTTTTTTTTTTTTTGCCTTAGAATGCAAGGCAAACAAACAAACAAACAAGGAGGTCTTGTCATGCAGGATTTACTTCTAAACTTTTTATAATAAAAAAAGTTTTCTGACCCCCCCTAGGTGTTGTGAATGATGTGTGATCTTGCTTTCAGTAATTCATCTTAACATTTTATGTAAGTGAATGGCCACTCCATGTGCCACTGAGAACCAATAACCTCATTTCCTTCTCCTACTCTGTCCTGAGCAGGTGTCATTATTTGGTGCACTTGTACTTTACCTCCCACTCAAGTCTAACCAGGCCAAACCCTGCCTAGCTTCCCACATCAGGTCAGTCTGGTATGGCCACAGACATATTTTGGTTCTTCATTGCTCTCCATCCCCCCAAGATGAACTTGTGTGTGGTCTTCTATTTTCTTGCATTGAAATACTCTTGCTTGGGCCACTGGAGACCTCCTAGTGGCAGCATCCAATAATCTTTAGGCATTACCTGGATAGGTAGTGAAAAGTCCTTGACGGGCAATGTATTTGGGATTTAGACCACAGTTGGCAAAACTTTTTCTGTAAAAAAACAGATAGTAAATAGTTTAGGCTTCTCGGGCCACATGATCTCTCTCTCACCTCTACTCTTCCAATGCGGTGCTAAAGCAGTCACCAAGAAGATGTAAGTAAATGGGCAAGACTCTCTTCCAATAAAACATTACTGATGGACACTGAGATTTGAATTTTGCATAATTTTTAGTGTCATAAAATATTCTTTTCCTTTGTGTCCACAGCTAAAAAGTGGGAAAATCATTCCCAGCTCGTGGGCCATAGAAAAACAGGTGGCAGGTGGGATTTGGCTCACAGGTTATAGCATGCAGACCTCTTCTTTAAACAGACCTAAGTTTACATAGCAGCTCTATTAGGTACAGGCTTTGTGTCCTTGGATAAATTAGTTTACTTCTCTGAGTTTCAGTTTTGTGAGCATTAAATTTGATAATGTCTGCAAAATATATAGAGAAGGAATTCTTAGTTATAGGTGTTTTGTAAATTGTCAATATAAAAGTAATACAAATTTTAATTAATCACTGATTAGTGATTAACTTAACCTGACAGCTCTTCCTGAGTTAATGTTGTTGGCCTCTCTTTTTTTTCTCAAAATGGAAACAGATTTCTTATCATGATTAAAAGTAACACATGTTCTTTTAAAAAATAAAGTAATATGGAGTTCCTGGGTGGCTCAGTTGGTTAAGCATCCAGCTCTTGATCTCAGCTCAGGTTTTTTTTCCTTTTTTAATATTTATTTATTTATTTATTTATTTATTTATTTATTTATTTATTTATTTATTTATTTGAAAGCATGCACATGGTTGGAGGGGGGCAAAGAGAATCTCCAGCAGGCTCCCCACTGAGTGCAGAGCCCCACCTGGGCTTGATTTTGCGACCCTGAGATCATGAGATCATAACCTGGGATGAAACAAAGAGTTGGATGCTTGACAGACTCAGCCACCCAGGTGCCCCTCAGCTCAGGTCTCGATCTCAGGGTTGTGAATTCAAGCCCTGGGTAAAGCTCCATGCCGGGCATGGAGACTATTATAAAAAAAAAATAGAGTAATATGGAAAATACAGAGATAAACAGAATAGTAAGAGAATATGATCAACATAGGATTAACTCCACAATAATCCTCTAATACAGGCACCATCACCTCTTTTATTTCATATACGAGGAAATTGGGACTTGGAGGTATTAAGTAATTTGTCCAAGGTTATCATTTATATAACATTTATTTGCCTTTTTGTCGTCCAGAAGAAAATTTCTCTGTATGGGAGATTGTGTTTCTTATATTCCAAACATGTGGTTGTGGTGGAGTGGTGGCTAATCAAAATTCTCATGTCATTTGGCCACAGAGTGCAGCATTTGTACCAGAAAGGGCCCATCATCATGCCCTGGTCCTCTGGCTTACCATATGATTCATCATGGTTGGCCATGTGATCCAGGCTTGTCCAAGCAGTGGCATTTTCTAGAAGAATTTCAACTGAAGCACCAGGGAAACTCTTTTCTCTCTGGCCTGTGGCTCAAAGAATATAGTTTTATCATTGCATTTGGCCATTGATTGAATTTATGGGAACCGCTGGCCTGAGAGAATACTCCAAGCAGAGGGAGTAGAGTTGGTAGTCTCAGGGAGGAGAGCAAGAGTGAATGGAGGGAAGAGAGAGAAAAACCTGATGAGGTTTGAGTCCCTGGATCTGGGTATTTCTGAAGGCAGACCTATCCCCCAGCTTCTCCATGGTTCGATGGTATGAGTCTTGATTAAAACTATCTTCTTCAAGTCAGTTTGTTTTTCCTGTTTTCTTTATTTGCAGTAAAAAAAAAAAATACTGATTGAGCAGCTAGAGTCAAGATGCAAACCTAAAATCTGGAGCTTCCTTCTTAACCTTCCTTGGAGACAACCTTTGCTAATGCTTTGATATTTTTCTCATCGTTTCTTTTTAATGACTAAATAAATACTATGGTATATGTAAATATTTAAATTTGTGATATATGCTGCCAAATTGTCAGTCATTCGATTTGACTTTACTGATTTACATTTTCCTAACACTTATAAGTTAGTTAGATATCTTATGTTGCGCCTCTGGGGGTGTGCCCTCTACCCTTTTCTATTCTGTTTTGTGTTCTGAGAGGCTGACCTGGGAGTATAGGTCTCTAGCCTTCGGGCTTATGTTTGGGCTGGGTTGTCTGGGATGGGGGGCACCCGCAGAAGATAAGAAAGTAGGATATTAAGAGGTACTACTTCTCCTGGCTCTCTTTGTGACTTTACTGAGGGCCAGTTGCCTTCCCAGACCTAAGGTTGTGTTCCTCTCTGCTCAGCTCTGTTTTTCTGTTTCTAGCCTTAGAGACTGCCCTCTGCCTTGTGCGTTCCCTCTACCCTACTTGACACCCTTATGAATAACCCTTTTATTAAATGCTCTTCAAATTACCCAATTTGAGTGTGTTCTTAATTTCCTGTCTGGACTCTGAGTAATACTACTCGTATAAGGGTGTCTTTTCCTTCCACATTTCATGTCAACATAGGGTATTGCCCACGTTTTTAATCATTTCAATTCTCATAAAAGGGAAAATGTTATCTTGTTTTAATTTATATTTTTTTGATTATTATTGAGTTTGAACATCTGTTCATATGTTAATTGGCTATTTGCATATTTCTCTTAATTGCTTATTAATATTCTTTGCCCATTTTTCTTTTGGGTGATCTCTTTCTCTCTTTTAAATTTCTATTATGAGTGGAATATTTTTTCCTATTATATTTTCCAACTGATTGTTAGTATAAGTGAAAATTATTGCTTTTATATTTTGTTATTCCTCTAAACTCTGTTAGTTTTAATAGATGTTCATTGATTCTCTCAGATTTTCTAATATCATTTACAAAGAATGACAATGCTCTCTGTGCCCTTCTAATATATGTCACATTTCTTTATCTCATTTTACTATAGTGACTAGATCCTCCAGAACACTCTTGGACAACAGGGGTGTCAGTAGGAATCTTTGTCTTATTACTGACTGTAACTCTGCTTTTCTTTTTAAAAATATTTTATTTATTTATTCATGAGAAACACAGAGAGAGAGGCAGAGACATAGGCAGAGGGAGAAGCAAGCTCCCAGAGGGGAGCCTGATGTGGGACTCGATCCCAGGACCCTGAGATCACAACCTGAGCCAAAGGCAGGTGCTCAACCATTGAGCCACCCAGGCGCCCCTAACTCTGCTTTTCCCAGAGTGTGTTTCATAGAACACAAACACTGACAGATACCCCTTGAGAAAAGTTTAGACTGATGTGGGATGCACTACATATGTCCCAAATGCACATGAGCATGTTAAAGGCTCTAAGTCATCATCGTCGTTGTTGTTGTTTTGGTCTTTGCCTAATATAGCTCCAGTGCTGAATTTTATGTACTACATTATCAGCTTGGTAATTTGCATAGGTCCTGGAGGACTAAAATACAAACAACATATTTTGTAATAATATAGTCAAACCACTGTGGTTTTATGCAAAAACTCTGAGTTATTCTAAGGCTTCTTTATTATGTCTCTTCTCAATGCATATTAGTGTAGAAACATAAGCCACTGTATTTTGAATGTAAGAGATTATATGAATCATCCACGACTTCGGTATGTTTTACTCTCAAAAGAAACAGTGGAGGTTAAAAAACTAACAAATGGAAGGATGGGTGTCTGGAAATCTAGCTGGTCTCTCCTCCTCTCTTTCTTCTCTGTTTTATGCACACACACTCACACAACCAACCAACCAACCAACCCACAAACCAACCAACCAACAGACCTCAAGTTACCATTTTCTTTCATGTACAGGCTTCTTTATTAACCTTGTATCCCTTCTTTCCAATACTGTTCCATTGTTCCTTCCTGCCTCCTTTCCTTTCTTCCAGGGAGAGTACATACATGTGTGTATGTGCATGTGTGTGAGAATTTGTCTCCAAGAATATCTCCACTATCCCTCTTTTCCCCTTGCAATAATCTGTTAAAAATTACTGTTATCATCATTGATGAAAATCAAGTGAATATGAGAGAATACTTGCAACCAGAAAAGAAAAAAGCACTCATTTTTTAAGCTCACCTCCACTGCATAATTAATACATGTTATGTTTTCACATGAAATTAAGACCTGATACAGAATTGGTGACAACAACCTCCAAAGACCTTGAAAAAGCTCAGAAGTCCCCTTCAGAATTCTCACAAATGTCTCATCTACATTTGCTTTCTCTTCCAATTAAGTCTATTATTCCCAGAGCATTTAAGAATAATAAACTATCTTTTATTCAATTTAACTTTCCATTTGCTTTAATTACTAGTATTGAAACAGTTTTGCTTTCTGCTATATTTCATTGCAAGTCTTTCAGCTACACTATAAAGCTAAATTAAGACTTTTATAGACTTTTTTTAAGGATGAACCTGATTCTTATTTATTGCTTCTAGAGTAATATTCATCTTAAGTTTTAAAAAACTGACATGTAAGTAAACTCTTAGAAAATAACCCACTCATAAATTGGCAATTTCCTGTGTGGTGAATAAAAAAAAATATGGATTCCTATTTTTACAAAATCTCTTTAGTTAGTTCAATCAGGCCATTCTTGTCAGTGTGAATTTAAATCATATTTCAAGGTTAATTTAGATTTACAGAAATTTGGTCTTACCTCAACTTAATTGCTATGTTATTATTTTAGTCATCTGTTTATTTTTCATTTTTAGTAGAATTTCTTTGATTTCTGAAGTCAGAATTCCCATCTTTAAAAGAATAGATCCTTGATTTTATGTTAAATGAAATGGCATTCCGATTTTTGAAGGGGTGTGCATGGTAGTGGGTGGTATTTGGGAAAATGCCTTTTTCATTAAATAGACCTATAAGAAGAAAAATTCATTATTGCTAATGAATGCAGGGATTTTACTTGAAGTAGTCAACTGGTCTGGTACAAAATGCACATTGCATTATGAACCATAACATTGTGAGGTTTGTAATATAAGAACTGCTAAATATATTTTGAATATCACAAAGACTGTGTTTCTTCCCCGGAGCACGCTCTTTGTTATACCCTGCCTCTCATATTCTTATCTTTTTCATGAGTAGTGAATCTCAATAAAATCTATGGATTGTGTTATGTTTAAAGGCTATTTACTGAACCAATATTTTCACAGATAAGATCAATAATATACGTGTAAACCTTTGAAATTTAGATTGAAGAGGAACTGCCTAATAAAACTCTGGTACTGAATTTTATGCAACATCTTACCAGCCTTTTAATTTTATATTCAGGTCCCGAAGGATCAGAAGACAAACTGAACACATCTGCAATTATCTGGATTTAGCCTCGATGGTTTTATGCAAAAACTCTGAATGCATTTAAGGTTTATGTATTGTGAAGGCACTATGTAATGGTTACTCATTTCATTTCTTTGTTAAGAACCTTTGTCTAATGTTAAAATTTTGAATGAAAAGTTTTATGTTTATACCTATTTAGTTGGACCATTAGTTCAAGATATAAACTAAGGAAGTGCATAGTTTTAAAGTATGTTTCATTCAGTGATTTTTTTTATAGAGTTGGTATCTAATGCTGTATTTGTAAGGCCATCAGTTATCAAACCACATAAGTGTTAAATTCCTTTTGAAGCTTTCAAGAGGTATTTTAATTAAGTTTTCAAAATTGCTTTTGGATCATCTTCACAATTCTTTAGTGCTTTATTTCCATTAACAAAATAGTAATTAAAATTAAATTTTAAAGGAAATAACCACAGTAGGTCATACTTTTATTAACTTGAGATAGATAATGAACCTGTCCTATATAAAGACTGAGCTAAATCTGCTGAGAGGCTGGGGATAGTATATTTTAATTAAGGTAATCCTTGTTTGCATCTAACAAACAGCATTGCCACTCAGAAATTTAAGATCTTAGTGATGCATATTAGTACATTACCTCAACAATCTAATAGGGATTTAATACTTGTGTTTTAAAGAGCAATTTGTCATAAATTAAGAGCATTTGCATAGTAAATTTCAAGGATGTTATTCTTTGCAGAGTTTTCTATAATTAAGTAATGCATTAAACATTAAAATTTTATAATTTTTGTAGTACTAGGAAAGCTTGCTTTGTTATTAAACTGAGCCTTATTTTCAGCTGCACATAACCCTATGGAAAAGTCCAGCCTTAATAAAGACATAATGAATGTACTGTCACTAAGACTTTTTTCCCTCTTAAATCTTGAGTGAAGGCTTACGTGTTTAAAGGATGTTTTATCATGCAAAATGCAGCTCTGAAGATGTCTATTTACTTGGATGGAGAGTATTTAATGATTTAAAAAGTAGGCCAAAGAGACTTACCCCAACCACACTGCTAAATAGTTGTAAGTTACATCATATATAAATTAAGTGTTTTGTAATTGGGGGTATGAGTAGAATCTTTCTTTAGTCAGTTAAGTGTTTACAGTATTCATATCTACTTTAGTTAAAGGAATTAAAAAGACCGTTTTAATTAAGAATGGCAACTTTATTCTCAAGTTTCCTTTTATTTTGATGGTTAACAAGGTATTTTAGCATTTGCATTTTATTGATCCAGAGAGAAGAATTTTATAAAATATAGTTTAGGATAAGACTCAGCAGCCTGGTTCAGATGGATTTTTGACTTGTGATGAGAGTCACTTAGACATTTTTACCTGGGGATAATCTTAGGATATGAAGGGATGTGTTCTTCAGAGAAGGCATTCATACTTTATTCAGTTTATCTTAGATTGCTTCCTTCTCATTATCTTCTCCCATAAACTACCTGACTTCCTTTGTTTTTTTTTCCAAACAGAAGAAAGGATCTGGACTCTGCCACCAGCAGCTACTGAGTTCGTTGGCTTGAGCTTGTAGTAATTTTTTTTTTTTAAGTTTCCCCTTGGCAGGGAACACAAGTGTTTATTCAACATTCATTCAGTGAATGTCTTCTATCAGAGGACTATTTCAGGTTATATGGGTGTGACATTATGTGACTTACGATTTTTAACCCAGTACTGCATCAGTTCTAACAATAATTATAAACTATTTAGATTCTTAGTTTTATTGCATGTTGGAGCCAGTATGGAAGGTGATGTTTTACTGTTCTCGTAATTTAGATGCTGTCAATATATCATCATCATCATCATCATCATCATCATTATATAATTAGCTAGAAGAGTCTAATAGTAATGTGTTATAAGAAGTAATAGTAATGAAAGAAGATATTTCAATTCTTCCTTTTATTATAAGGGCAGGTTGAAGTGTAAATTGTAGGTACCTGATGATAGTAGGTTGTAAGTTCAAATCTCAAAATTGTAATTATTGGTTGGGTGACCTTGGGCCTGAATTTCTACACTTGTACATTAGAATGTACAAATTCCATTCAGTTTCAGATCCCTCTTTCCTCAACTTTAAAAGACTATATTAACTTGAAAGGTCTAGTGGTGTCATAGATAACATTTGTGGTGAAGATTCCTTCTTGTCCATCCAATTGCCCATCTGTACCCCCTCAGTATTTAAGAGTTGAAAAACTAAAGCCGAGAAAGATAAAATATTTGACTGAGAGAAAACACTAAATAATTTAAAAATAAAAATGAATCATGGTTGCAGATCAACTCATCCAGGCCACTCAGTCCTCCGGATGAATTGAGTGTTGCCATGGGGGTGGAGTGCTGAGTTTGTTTGTTTGTTTTTTAATTCAATTAGCCGACAACACATAGTGCTCCGTTTACCACTGGGATTTAGGGAGGAATTGCCAAACTGTCTGTGATGGCAAATAATCTATAACCTAAGGGCTTAGATGAAAACTACTTTCAGGCTGTTTTGTTATTGAGGTTGCACTGTATTAGATACTCAGCAAAACCTGGTGATTTGAAGCTGGTCAGTGAAGATACTGAATTGTAGATGACCAAATCTCCACTGTGTTGTAGATGTAAGAGCTGGAGATACCATCCAAACACTATTCAGCACTTTCTATGTCAGGCACGAAACATTCACATTTACTAACCTATTTAATTATCACTACCACCTCATGAGATTAGTATTGTTACCACCCCCATTTTACTTATGAGGAAAGTGAAGCACAAAGAAAGGAACATTGTCCATGCAAGGAAGCCAAAGGACTGGGAAGCTCATGTAGGCAATCTGATACCATAGCCTAACTGTTAAACACTTTGCTATTCTTGCTACTTATATTTTGTGGGCTCTCTAAGGAGAATTGGTACAAAGGTATGTATGGAGCCCAGATCTTTCCTTCTGCGATTGTTTTTAGGTTGGAAGTAGCTCTAACAGAGGACCCACATGGGAAAGGGTCTGAGAGAAGAGCAGCAGAATAGAGAGTAGTCATGTCACAGGGCTTTGGAGGTAGGAGATGCGACTTAATATATATATATATATATATATATTATATATAATATATATATATATTTATTTTAAAGTGTGAGAGAGAGAGAGAGAATGTGTGTGTATGAGCGGGAGGGGCAGAGAGAGAGGGAGAGAGAATTACAAGTAGACTCTGTACTGAGCAAGGAGCTGCCACGGGGCTCAATCCCAGGACTCTAAGATCATGACCTGAGCAGAAACCAAGAGTCTGATGCTTAGCTTAACAGCCTGCATCACCCAAGTGCCCTAGGAGATATGGCTTTTCACATTGCTTTACAACTCCCCAGGATGACCTCAGGTGAGCTACTGAAGCTCTCTTTATTTCCTGCTCTGTAAAGTAGTGATGCCAATGTGTATACAATGGGATTGTTGTCCCATGTCACCCATGTGACAGATGGCTGGTTCAGGACAAGGGCATTATCCACAGTAGTATTGTTAGTATTGTTAGGAGTTACCCACTTATTATACTTAAAGAAATAAGGGATTGCAGTTGTACTCATTTGCCCGAAGTGTTGCTGTTCCTAAAGTCTGCCTCATTTCTGTTAGTCTTGGTGGCCTTTGTTTCTATGATATGGGTTTCTATGATATGGGTTTTACAATTGTACTTTTAAATAAATATAACTTTCCTGTCTGGTGCATCTATTTTTCCACATGACGGTAATAAACATTTGCATGAGATTGTAGGTTCACTGCAAAAATCCAAGATGTTTTTATGAGACACTTATTTGCAGTTAAAGTTTATGATAACACTTTGTGGGGATTAGTAGTGGTTAGATTGATTTTGGAAGAACAATCCTAACATAGTATGTTTTCATCTAGAAAGAGGAGAGGGAGTTTTATTTTTTCATTTCAGTAAATACAGAGTATCCAGATGTGCCAGATACTGTGCCTGGGTAGATTGAATACATTTCATTTTAAGAAATCACTGAGCAATTGATGAAAACTCATTGTTATGCTGTGTTGAGGTGGATCGTGATCCCAAGCAGGGAGGAAAATGTGCCAGCAGTTGAGAGGGAGGATGACCAGAATGAAGCACATATTTTACTGCATATGATGTAACTACAACAATATGAGCAAAATCCAAACCCAAGTCATGTTTTATTAGAATCTCCCTGAATTTATAAAATGTTTGAATATGTTGACTATTTTGGACTTTTTTCTATTATATCTAAATATAATTTGTATTATGCATATATTATATGATCACTGGTATATTTTGCCTTACTCATAACATCATTTTATACTCACTTGGTATGATCAGCATACAGATAGGAGTTTATCTTTGAAGATAAGTTATTAATTATTTTCATATATGTAACAAAGACATTAATCCTTCCCTTTTAGGAATTTGGAGTTTAAACTAGACAGTATTAAGACCAAAACACTCTTTAGTATCAAACAGGTACCTACACTGAGTAAAACATTTTGTATTTCCAGAAATGTCACTTAACTACCTTAATCAGCATGTATGCTTGTAATTTGTGCTTCTGTTTCTGCAAAAACAGAAAGAACTAATGATTCAGTCCTAATGGGGAAAGAGCAAAGATGTCACAAAATCATACAGTTCTTTAAATTAGTTTTTTCCCCATACTTCTTATTAGGATTATGCTCTTTATCTATGATTGCTGCTCTAAAATATGAACCTTTAAAAAATATGAATTCATTGCACCATCGGCTGGAGCTCTGTGATCTGCCCAATTACAGCATTCTGAATGTTTAGACATCATTGGGAATCCCCAGCGGGTCTACCTAAATTCCCTGAAGAGAAAGAAAATTTCCAATCATTGTTTCCCCTTCCTGCTTTTGTTCCCAGAGACAACAGACCTGCTCATCAAGAGCAAACCCATGGAGGTGAGAGATCAGTGAAAGCTGAGGACAAGGCAGCCGAGTTCTGCTTTGTTGAGCAGGAGTGAGCCCTACAGCCTCCATGAGGTGTCTCGCTGTCTGCAGAGGATTTGTGTGAACTGTCAGTTGAAAGCATTGACAGTGTTCCATTAGTAATGAATTATGGGAGTCATTTCATTAATTTCTTTACCTCAGTCAGTACATGTTAGTCTAAGTTGCTCAACCAAACATCAAAAGAACCACTGCAATGTAACCTTTTAGTCTTTTACTGTGTAACCAGGAACAGCAAAGAAATAAATTAGCTTAACATTCCTTTTAAAAAAATGACTAGAGATAAGCAGTGGACATAATTTTTCCTGTTTTTAATTTAATAGCAGGTTTATGGTTTTATGCAAAACCATTCACATTACATTTGACCCTCTGGGAGCTGCCTGTTTTTTTTTTTCTTCTGTGGGTATAATTTTGAGTCTTTAATAATCTGTTGTTAAATCCAGTCTGAGTTTGATTAATGAATTGTGATGAGCCAGTGCATTAATTTGCAGGTTTGGTCTAATGCCCTAAAAGGCTGCTTTGTTGTGGATGTTATTAACGCTAAACTCCTCAGGAGGAGCCATGGGATGGCAGTGTGCCCCAAATAATGGACAAGCTACATCTTCGGGAAATCCCAATGGGGGAACTATAGCTCTAGAAGTGACTATGGAGCTATGGTTTTGAAGGAGAAAATCCTGATTGAGTTTAATTTCCTAGAACAGGGGACTGCAGAGCCCAAGGGTTCTCTGGATGGAATTCAGGGGAGCCTGTGGATTTAGATAATAAAAAAATTCTTTACTTTCATTAAGCTTTAACTGAAATTTCACATTCTATTCAATTATAAATAAGCAGCAGACCACAGAATTATTAATAGTATCTGTGACTTTGTCATCAATAAAAAATCACAGATATTTTTATGACATATTATGGGGTTACAAGTAGCTCAACATGCCATTTGTGCTTATCACTGCTTCAAAATTATAGTTGTTATTAGGACAGACGCTGGATCTGGTTATTTCAGATATATATGAAAATTTTAAAAATTATAACAAATTTTTAAAATGATAGCCATGTTTTCATTTAAAATTATATTCATTAAAAAATTATAAAAAATTATATTTCATTAAAAATTATAACAAATTTTTAAAATGATAACCATGCATTTGTATTCTTATTTTAGACATTTAAATACATGATTCTGAGAAGGGGTCTATGGCCCCCAAATGGTTAAGGATTCCCCTTTCTAGAGCAGCTTTTGTCTGTGCTGCCATCTTTCTCTGGTAAATTGATACTTTACCTCTTCCTCAGAGCTCTATTTTCAGGAACAGGTCCAAGGTTCAGATGTGTTACCCCTGTGGCCAGATGATAGCAGTGACTTTGTGGTGCTAATGTTACCAACTTCTCATTCATTCATTCATTCATTCATTCATTCATTCATTCATAAAGATTTTATTTATTCATGAGAGACATAAAGACAGAGAGAGAAGCAGAGACACAGGCAGAGGGAGAAGCAGGCTCTATGCAGGGAGCCTGATGTGGGACTCCATCCTGGGTCTCCAGGATCGTGCCCTGGACTGAAGGTGGCGCTGAACTGCTGAGCCACTGGGACTGCCCCCAGCTTCTCATTTATTCCCCTACTTTCCTCCTCCTTGGCTCCTGAAAGCTTTGGACTGTTTATTTTATTCACTGTTAGTTTCCCAACCAGATATTATACTCTTTGACACATAGTAGGCACTTAGAAAATATTTAATGAATTATAGTGTAGGTGGAAATACATATATTGTCCCATTTGAATGAATCGGGTTTTAAAATCATTTTTTAAAGTGAAAAAAAATCTGATCACACTCTAAAGAGTTTATTGCATTATAAAAGGTATTTACAAGGCATTAGGGATGTTTATAGGAACTAATATTAACCAGTTTATTGTCCAGCAGTTCAGCTTATCAGAGAACTGTAGACTCTCACAACTGATTTTTAAAAGGTATTGTTATCACTAAACAAAGAGAACTGGAATTCTCCAAAGGCAAATATAGCTGCAAAGAGATAAGAAAATTGATTAAGGAAAGAGATTAGCATGTGTGTTGGGAGTGTGTATAAATTGTGGATGTGTTTTTGTGTGTGTCTCTGTGTGTAAAGAGACCCAGGCCACATGAGAGTCTTTAGAGCTGTAAGTTGTCTTGGAGATTATTTTTCAATTTAATTTAACAAGTAGTGAAACTGAAGCACAAAGAGGTTAAATGATCAGTGACCTCCTAATTGCTAAATCCAATAAAGCCTTCCCAGACCTTATCTTACTTGACCATGCTCTTGCATTTTATGTTGTTTACCTTTTACTTTTTCTGAAAGTCTGCACATAGCTGTTTGTGCCACTCAGAATGCCTTCCTTTCCTGCAACTTCCTTTCTCTGCCCCCTACCCTTCTTCCAGAAGAACACATCGTTCACACCCATCTGGTCTCCATTCTTCAAGCAGAGCTTTGCTTTCTCTAGTTCTGTGTGTTTTTTTTTTTTTTTTCCATTCTTGCCATCCCTAAGTAGCCTTTTTAGACATGAAAAAAACCTCTCCCCATTCTCTCCTCCACTAACATCTGGTGTAATTTTAGAACCACAGATACATAGATCTGTTTATATCCTGTAGCTTTTTGCAGAGTCACAAACCATTATATTATCTAAGATATTCTCACCTCCAAGAACCAATTTCGCCTCTCTGGGGGGTTGGATCCTCCCTGCTGAAAATGCATACTCGTATGGAATTCAAACGTTGTCCCCAGACCTTGGATTCAAAAGATGTTGTAAAGGGCACCAACTTCTAGTCATTTTGCTAACAGAAATTTCAATCTTTCCTATAGGATATCTTCCCTCCCCTAACTTTGCAGGAGTGTTTACCAATTCTGTATGAAAGTAGGTTTTGTTCTGTCTGCCTGTTTCTATCTGTGGGAGGAATTGGGAACACAGTTATTATTTGAAGGATGGAATGGAAAAGAATTGTTCTCCATTTCATCTTTGCTCATAATGGTCAAACCCAGTGAAATGTGGCTGGTGGGTAGTGAATTTCAGAACTCTCTTGTTGCTGCCACAACTGCTTAGTGAGTGAGAAGATGGTCGCCTTCACTGTTCTTGATGCTGGCAGTAGATGCCCATATTTACTGGCCTTTGCCTAGGTCTCTGGTAGAATAATTGTTCGGTCAAGTGCCCTTTTTGTGGTGGTATTAACTCTTTTAACTCCCATCTTACACAATTATGTTCTCTGGGGTGCATCTGAGACATCAGGTCAACTCTGCAATTTTCTGAGTGTCCCACGGTCTCTTTGTCCTCCACATTTGGCCCATGCTGGTCCATCATCCTGGAACTTTCTTCTCCTTTTCCACTAGGTAACTCTATTCTCAGTTACAATATTACAATCATTTCTTTCAGGAAGCTCCTCATATGCTTCTCCACAGTCTATGTGTGATATCCTAGTGCAAGCTTCCATGGTATCCTGTATTCCTAGAGTTATTATATATAGACTGCTTGTTTTTCTGTATATCACATTATCATTTAGCCTCCTTACATGTAGAAGCATGAGGGTTATCAGACTTAGCAAATAAAAATACAAGATGCCTAGTTAAATTTGATTTTCAGATAAATAATAAATAATTTTTATTGTAATTATGCCCCATAATTGAATATTTGCATATGGGGCATACATATTTGAATATGGGACATACATATACTAAGAATTATTCATTATTTATATACCATTCTGATGTAACTCACCATCCTGTTTTACCTGGCAGTCCTAAGAACATGTCATATGTTTTACTATATTCCTGGAGCCTAGCACAGGTCCAATCTATTGGAGGCAATCTGTGAATCCTTATGTATGGGATGAATTTATTCTAGAAGCGGGTGATAGAGCAGTGAACAAAACAAACAAAAGTCTTTGCCTCCTTGGAGATTATATTCTAGTAAGTGAATATAAATAAAAAATAAATAAGTAAAATACATAGTATGTCAGTGTTGGTAAGAGCTATGGAGGAAAATGAAGCAGAAAAGAGGATAATAACATGTCTAACATAGGACTGATTTTTTTTTTCAAACTTGAGGTATGTTCATTCTTTCTCATTTCAGCTGTTGGCAACTCCATTTTTACAGTTGTTTAGATCAAACCCCTGGAAAGTCATCCTTCCTCTTTCTGTTACACTCCTAATACAATATGTTAGGAAATATTATTTGTTCTACCTTCAAAATACATCCTGAATCTGATCACTTGTTCCCATCTTTCCTAAAAAGTCATTGGTCTAAACCACTATCAACTTCCACTTGGATTATTGCAATAATATCACTTCTTCTGCCTTTGTCTCTGTATGCCCCATTTTCAACATAGCAATAGAAAGAGATTTTTTTAAATGTAACTCAGATCATGTCATTCCTTTCTTCAAAACATTCCAGTGGCTCCCTGTTTCCCTCATTTTAAAAGCCAGGGTCCTTAAGTGATCTTCACGCATCTTCATGATTTGGCCCCATTATCTCTTTGATTTTACTTCTTGCAACTCTTTCTCCCTGGGGTGAGCCACCAACAATCTCAGTTTGCCCTGGATGCCCTGAAAGTCACACATCCCAGGAAACTCCTGTGTCCCTGGTGAACTTGGACAGTTTCTCACTGTATCCACACCTCTAGCCATATGTGCCTTTTTACTGTCCCTTCAACATACCAGACACACTCCCATCTCTGACTTTTTCACTTCCTCTCCATGTTTTGAACATTCTTGTTCCTATATCTAAGTCACTAACTCCCTTCTTTTTCAAAAAATTTTGTTTGAATGTCATTCCTCTCAATAAAGCTTGCTCTGAACATCCTATTTATAGTTTAAATTCCGTTTGCATGCCCTCCGAACAGTCTGACAAATGCTCCTTGACCTGCCACAATTTTATTTCCAAAGGATTTATCTACCTCCAACACACAGTATAATTAGGGTATCTATGCTTACCGTTTGTCTCTTCCTTCTAGAATCTAGGCCCCATGAAGGCAAGAAGCTTTGTTGTGTTTATTTATTTGTCCTGAACACCTAGGAACCTGGCTCCCATGGGCACTGGATAAATATCTGGTGAATTGAACTGAAATGGGATTGAAAGCTGTCGGTAGTGGAAGGCAGTGCAATGATAAGGGTCAGGGATGAAGGTGATATTTACCCAGAGATCTGAAGAAGTGAGAGAATGAGCCATGTGCATCTAGGTGAAGAAGCTCTCATTTCACTTACAATAGAAACCAAATAATGGTCATGACTGTGTCTCTACATCATCTGGATTGCCATCCCAACACCTACTTCATCTCCTGTCCCCCGCATGTTGACCATGAGTATCTAGCCTTACTGCCTCCTTGCTCTTTGCACAACATGACAGGTACATTCCTGCCCTGTGACATTTGTATTCATTCTTCCATCTGCCTGGAACCAGTGGAATTCTTAACCCATGTTAAACTTAAACCATGTTAAGTTTAACTTTGAAAGAAGAGGGTACAGACTATCAGAGTGTCTTCCTGCATTTGTGATTTAGGGGATTCAGGGAGCTCTAAAGTCCCACCTTGAAGAACTCCAGCCTGCCGCAGTATCAAAAGGTGGTACCTTAAAAGGCTTCCCTCCAAGACTGCCTTGTGCACCCCCTTGGATCTCCCAGATGTGAAAGTTGAACTGGCCACTGCAAGAAGGCACCGGCTTTGGAATGGGCTGTTGGCGTTTTGAGAACATAACATAAGACCAGTTTCTTTAAAGAAAATGTAAAGTTTTGTCTATAGGTATCTTGCGTAAAGTACTTCATGCGTGGGAAAACTAAAGCACAGTAAAAGGTACTCTTTTAAAGTAAATCTCAAAAAAAAAATAAATCTCACATTTTTCTTTAAAAAAAAGTTAAACTTTTTAACTAAAAAGTTAAAGTTAAACTTCAAAGTTAAAGTTCAAAGTTAAAGTTCAAAGTTAAACTTAACATGGGTTAAGTTTAACATGGGTTAAGAATTCCACTGGTTCCAGGCAGATGGAAGAATGAATACAAACGTCACAGGGCAGGAATGTACCTGTAATGTTGTGCAAAGAGCAAGGAGGCAGTAAGGCTAGATACTCATGGTCAACATGCGGGGGACAGGAGATGAAGTAGGTGTTGGGATGGCAATCCAGATGATGTAGAGACACAGTCATGACCATTATTTGGTTTCTATTGTAAGTGAAATGAGAAGTCGATTGGACAATTTTGTGGAGAGTGGTGACATACTGTGATTCAGCTTTAACAGCTTACCTTAATGACTGTGTTGACAATCTGCTATAGGAAGCCAAGGCAGAAAAAGGAAGACCAGATATGAAATGGAAATAAATCAAGAAAGAGATGATGTTGGTTTATACAAGATTAGCAGCTGGAGGTAGTGAGAAATGACCAGATTCTGGATAAATTTTGAATTGAAGCTGACAGGTAATGTTGATGATCTGGATGTGAGGTGTGAGAAAAAGAAGAGTCAGGAATAATTTCTGATTTTCTTAAAGTAAATTTTTCCTTGCAGTATAATCATGCATACAGAAACATACTCAAATCGTTTAAGTGTAGAGCATTGTGAATCTTTCTTAAAGGGACAATACTCATGTAATCACCTGCTCCAGCAGGACATAGAACATTACCAACCCCTGTGTATGCAGCTTCTCAGCCATCATCTGTCCTTGAATAACCATTGTCACTGAGTTAAGTGCAGCTTAACCCACGTTCACAAGTTTTGATGTTATGTTTTCATTATCATTTAGTTAAAAATATTTTCTTTTTTCTTTTTAAAATTTTTTAAAAAGATTATGTATTTATTTATTTATTTATTCATGAGAAACACACACACACACACAGAGAGAGAGAGAGAGAGAGAGAGAGAGAGAGAGAGAGAGGGGAAGGCAGAGACACAGGTAGAGGGAAAAGCAAGCTCCATGCAGGGAGCCTGACATGGGACTCAATCCCCAGTCTCCAGGATTAGGTCCTGGGCTGAAGGCAGCACTAAACCACTGAGCTGCCCGGGCTGCCCCAAGTATTTTCTGACTTCTATTCTGACTTCTTCTTTGACAATTTCCAAATATTTGGTGGATGTTCTAGTTTTCATCTGGTTACTGATTTCTTGCTTAATTCCACTGGTTCCAAGAATACATTAATGGTTTCAAAATTTTGAAATTTTAGGGAACTTGGGAACTCATTTTATGGCCCAGTATGTGGCCAGTTTTGGTAAATATCTCATGTTCCCTTATTACATGGAGAATTTCATATATGCCAATTAAATCAAGTTTATTAATATATTATTTAGTCTGATTATTCAAAGAGTAATTCTCAAAGTTTGTTGAAATCTCATACTATAATTGTGGGCTTATCTCTTTCTATACTTAGTATTTAGTAATGTTAATTTTTGCTTTACTTTTTAGGAGACTTTGGATTTAAATTGTCATATCTTTCTAGTAGATTAACTTTTTTTTTACTATTTAAAATGTTCTTTTAATGTCAAATAAATCAAAAGAGATAATGTATCACACATATATACTTTAAAGAATAATAGAAGAAGAAGTAGAAGAAGAATAGAAGAAGACTCTGTGAATCCACAACACAGTTTAAAGATACCCCTGTTCGTTTATATTTTTTACCTAGTTTTCTCTCACACCACTATCCTGGATTTTTAAAAAAGATATATTTGTTTATTTGAGAGAGAGAGCAAGAGTGAGAATGAGAGAAAGAGAGAGAAAGCACATGAGTAGGGGGAGGGGCAGAGGGATAGAATCTTCAAGCAGACTCCCTGCTGAGCTACAATCAATACTTGGGGCTTCATCTCATAACCCATGAGATCATGACCTGAGCCAAAACCAAGAGTCAGCACTCAACTGAACCACCCAGGCATCCCTATCCTGGGTTTTTTGTTAGTTGTTCTTGCTATTAAAAAGAGTCAGCATAATTATAAGCATCTCTAAATTATTGTTTAGTTTTATTATTTTTCATCTCCACATTTTGGCAGATTAACTTTTAAATATCACTATGAAATATCCTTTTTTATGTTTAATGATAGTGTTTACAGATGTGCTTATTTAGCAATGTACAGTTGAATTTTTATTTTTTCACTTATTGAACAAACTTTTTCTTTCAGTTCAAGTATTTAGTCCACTTACATTTAATGTAAGTAAGTGTAAGGATGTATTTGGGATTATATATACTGGATATAACAGCATGTATCTTTAGTTAATAGAGTCTAATACAAATCGCCACTTATTAGACAATGCTAGGATTTAATAAAATATTAATTCTATTTATCCCTTTTGGCTATAAGAGTTACTGCTCTTATGCATTTTAATCATGTATGTATTTTAAACTTCATAGTATATTATTTTTGCTTTGTACTCAACAGTCATTTATATTTATACTCATATTTACCTTTCTATTGCTTTTCATTCCTTCCTGAATCTTTGTCTTTCCATCTGGGATCACGTTCCTCCTGTCTAAAAATCCCTTCAGTATTTCTTTTAGTATGGGTCTGCTGACAGCAAAGCCTCTTTTTTTTTTTTTTTTTTTATACCTTTGTATTTGAAGGATGTTTTCACTGTGTATAGACTACTAAGTTGTCAACATTTCTTTCAGGACTTAAGATGTCATTCCATTTTCTTCTGGCTTCCTAGGTTTTTATTCAGAACTTGGTTGTCAATTGTCATTGACAATTACCATTGTCATGGTAGCTCTTTTGAAGGTAATATATTTTTTCATCTGGCTGTTCTTATGGCTTACTTTTTGTCTTTGCTGTTTGGCAGTTTTACTATGATATGACTAGTAGCTTATTTATCCTGCTTGGAGTTTGATATCTTTCATCTCTTTTAGAAAATTCTCAAACATTATGTCTTCAAACATTGCTTTGGCCCCTATTCCTTCTCAAATGCACTTCTGGATACCCAGTTACACTTATATTACACTTTTGCCATCAACCATATATCTCAAAAAAAAAAAAAAACAAACCATATATCTCTTGTACTGTTTTCTATATTTCCATTCTTTTTTTTTTTATTGGACTGAATATTTTCTACTGAGCTATCTTAAAGTACTAATCCTCTTTTTACCTGTGTTAAATCTTCTTTTAAACCCTTCTGTTGACTTCTTAATTAAAAAAAATATATTTGCTTGTTCATGAGAGACACAGAAAGAGGGGGTCAGAGACATAGGCAGAGGGAGAAGTAGGCTCCATGCAAGGAGCCCAATGTGGAACTCGATCCTGGGTCTCGAGGATCACACCCTGAGCCAAAGGCAGACGCTCAACTGCTCACCCACCCAGGCATCCTGACCTCTTAACTTTAATTATTGTATCTTTCAGTTCCAGAATTTCCACTTGATTCTTTTTTAATGGATTCCATTTTTCTAGTGAAGCTATCTTATAATCTATTTTTTGAATATATTTATCTATGTTTGATAACTTTAATATCTGAATTATCTATGGCACTATTTCTAATGTCTTGCTTTTTCTTTTTTTTCTGATTTCTTGGTATGTTGGCTAATATTTTATTGAATGCCAGACACTTTGTATGAAAAATTGTAAAGGCTTTGGATAATGCTATTTTTCTCTAGAGAGGGTTAACTTTATACAATGGTAGGCAGCTGGAATAAGAGCAGAGCAACTCCAATCCAATCAGTGTATGACTGAAAATAATTGGGTTTCAGAGTTTGTAAGGTTCTAGAGTCATCTGCTTGGGCTCACTTGGAGGCTGGGTAATCCTGACAAGTACTTAATATTTCTATTCATCACTTTTTTCATTGATAATACAGGGAAAATAATAGTACTTTCCTCACAGGGTGGTTAAGAAAATTAAATGAGTTCATATATGAAAAGTACTTAGTACCATAGTAAGTGCTCAGTGAATCTTTGTTAGTGTAACTGTTAATTCTTGCCCTGATCAAACAAATGTCCAAGGCCAAGATCTTCCATTCCTGCATTTAACAAATATTAATTGGAATGACCACTGATGGAACTCAATATGTGGAGAATGATTAGACCTTGTTGGAAGATAGGATCTAGAAATAGGATGGAAAAATAAAACACTTAAAAGCTTTTGCTATGTTGATAATAGAGTCAAAAGATATAAGGTAAGCATCTCAGTGGTGGTCCATTGTTATTCCAGAGTACTCCCTACGTGTAATTCAGTTAGTTCCCATAATGATAAATGGAGTTTCAAAGTGCAAGTCTTCTACTGTGGAGGTGATTTTAAAGATTAGTCAAGTTCTTATTTGTTGTCTCTCCAGTGGGAGTGAGTGGTGGTTAGAGAAAGCAAGGCTCAGGAAGAAGGAATAAATAGTTTTTAACATTTTCCCCATTCTCTCTCCTGGACTTCATTTTACTTCCTTCTGGAGTGGTGCATTCTTGATGTAGGCTCCAGGTAAGATGTTCTATAGATCATGAATTAGACATAATTTCATTACAGAATTTCCCACTGTCCCAATGTTTCTTCTTCACTTTTATAAGAGTCATCCTAGTAGGATCATTCTAGTTTGATCAGATTCAAGGTACATGATTATGCCACAGCACTGTACATGAAGCAATCTGTGTTTTGACTGGTGATAAATTGATAATCACCTAGCTGGCTCAGCCAGTCCACAGAGAGGCAGTTAATATTGTGAAACTTCAATAAAGTCGGCTGTCAATGCGATAGATATTACAGGTGAACTCCTTGATGTCTCATTGTAATCCCTTGAATCTCTGTTATCCATCACTCTATAATACATTTGTTTAGGAGGAAAATAAGCTTCTAAAATCTCACCATCAAAGTAAGTCTACACAATAACATTTCTAAATCTGACATACAAGTCTCAACAACACTGACAGAACACTATTTAGCTATCAAATTCAGTGAGGTGATGTAAATTTACAGAAGGAGGGCAAGAGATTGAAAAAGTGTTCCCCTTTGTTTTCTTGGACAATAAAAAAGTTTTAGAAAAATATTCTTTTCCACTTCGCTTATCAATCACCCTTTGAGTAACAGGTCTTGGAATTAAACTTCTGAAGTTTTTCTACTACTAGGTGTTATGCAGTACAAAGAGTGAGTATTGGATTATGAAAGGTACAGCTTTATTCTTATGAATGGAAGCAAAACTCTAAAGAAGCAAAAAATATCAACAGATGTTTTTTTTATTTAGGAAAAAGGATTAATTCTTTTTTGTTTTAGTTATCTTGTACTTGGTCATTGTCAAAATGAGTTATCACCTCAGTAATTCTTCCCAGAGAATTTTTATCCCACAAAGGCCAAAACTCAAGGGTAAAACCAGCCATGACTCCACTTAGCATTTCTAGGGTGTTACCTTTTACGAAGAAGACATTTACTCTTCCCATGGTGTATTTTGAATTTATGTGAACATTCTAATGAATGATCTTATTGTGTGCGGGTTAGTCTCCCGAGGAAAGAATTTTCTTCTATTTAATCTCAGGAAATAGGATCAGCTCTGCCAAAGTATTATAGAGCCCAAGGAAACACTTCCTGTATTTAAATTAAGCAGCTTTAAAGTTGCTTAAAGGAGTTTTACTAATTAGAATTCCAGTGGAGAAAGCTTGGGAAGGTTTCAGAATGCTGTATCTGAATCCACTTCCCTTCCACTCCTGGTGGGAATTTTGAAGGGATTTCACATAGTTTCCCTAGGAGGTCAATTACAGACCTACTTTCCCCAATAATTTTTGAATTCATTATCCTCAAATATCAAATACACAAAGGCAAATATACTCTTTAAGCCATGGTGTGAGACATAGTGATTGAATCAAAGGTTTCATATTAGAAAAAAATTTGATTTTCTTCATTTTTATTCAGAATAGGCTGGGAGAAGTGTGGAATCGAATGCTTCTGAGGATATAGACTTCATGGCAGCAAGCTCCTTGAGGACAGGGACATGTATGGTACATCGTAACTATGGTCAGGCAACATACATGATAGTTTGTGCAAAAGTTAATCAGTGATTAAACGTACTGATTTATATTGCTTGGAAAAAGACTCCTCCCTTAGGTATTCTAGAGCAGCCTGATAGTTTTGGAAGAGATGGATCATACCAAGATGTGTTTCAAGCAACCTTTAGTGTGTTTTACTTGTAGTTTATCTCACCCTAGTTGGACTTCCCTGGTGGCAGTAGAATGTTGCTAATTAATAAGATGTTTGCTTTGGTTTTGGACCCTATCATAACCAAGTTTATTAAAAAGGCTGGAAAGCAAGGGAGGCAAGCATGAGATTAATTTTCTTTTTTACATATGATACATTATTATTTCCAAAAAGAAAGTTATATCTAACATTGTAATTAAAGCAGATTTTCATAGACTTATTGGAGGCATTGTATACTGTTTTTAATCATAGTATCAGTAAGTTGAAATGTTCAGAAAAGAAGTAGTAATAATAGCTAATATTTATTGACTACTTAGATGAGCCACGTTCTTAACCTTTAGGAACAGTGTTTTCCCAAACGGGGTCACATTTTTCCATTTTTTATTCAACAACAAATTTGCCGATTGCATTTTAGGCCCATCTCAATTTCTTTCAATTCTAGGTTTGTAGAGCTATGTTAATTTTCATGGTCATGTTAAAGGTTTTGGATCTTTTAATAACATTTCATGAGATGCTTCTAAAGACCTGACAGAAAATTCTGTGTCCCATTTACTTTGTGTCTTTAAGCCACATTCAGTTCTCCATTCTGGGACATCTTCAGTCATTGGACTCTGAGGAATTTGAAGAGCTCACCAAGGCACTTCATTTTGTTAAATGCTCCCAGTGAGCCTTCCTGTGGTATGTGGAATTTCATTAATTTGGAACTCAATGTCATTACATTCAGACAAGGCCAGTCTAGAGGGCAGAATTTTGGAGGAATTCATGGAAAGGAGGATGCTGGAATACTCAAAGGAGGAACAGAAAGGTAATATACCAATATTGTTATTTACCACAAAGGAGGATGAGCTTCAAGGGATTTTTTACACCATTTTAAACCTCTTGAGATATAGATAGATAGATAGATAGATAGATAGATAGATAGATAAATTTGTTGGATTTGGGAAAGACATATGATTCCTGCATCATAACACACAGTGACAAAGTTGTGAGCAGATAGACAAGAGAGCAGAAAAACTCTCTCACTACTCTCTGAGGTTGGTGCATAGTAAGCTTCCAATTAACTTTGGTTGAGTTGATGAAAGAAATTTCTATGAAGGCAGATTTCTTAGGATACTAGACTAGAAGTCTTGGAACAAGATTCTCAAGATGGAATGGTCTTTGAGAGAGAGATCAACAGGCTGCCATACCCTCACCCTACATTTGTCTCTCTATTTTTCTCGGTTGAACAGGGATTTGCTTTTCCTTGTTTTAGGAATTACCCCATTGGGACAAGCAGTGGTTGAGTTATATGATGGGAAAGAAGGGTTATCAAGTTTATTGGTTTAAATTCTCACTTTTTGAAAGCAAAATTACTGGAATTACTTTAGATATCAGTTCTAAGTTTCATAAAGTTAAGCTTATTGAGTTTGGGGACATTATTGCCAGTGAGTCTGGACTGTGTATGGAAAAATTAAATCATTCCTTAAAAAGTTATGCATACCACTTTATTGTACATGGGAGCTTCATGGATTTTTTAAAATGTATTTTCAATAATTTTTAATCTAATTTGATTAAAACACATAAATTAGCTATATCCTCCAGTGAATTAGGAAACCCATAATACTGTTTACTTGGGACTAAGATAATCCCCAGTATACCTATCTGCTTCTTGGGTCATACTGCATCCAGTCATGCTGGAATACTAGTGGGACATCAGAGCTCTACCAAAGAATCACAAACTACAACTGGGGATCCAAACAGAAATGCTCAGGTGGTCTCAGTAACAGAGTTCTTGGCATGCAAAAGATGTTCAATAAACATTTATCGAGAGAATAAAACTGAGGAAACTGCTAAATGTATGGTGGAGGTAATGAGGTTTCTGTTAACACTATAAAGCATAGCAAAAGTAAACAGTTAGTTCACGCAGGAAACCATAGCATAGAGGGATTGAGGTGAGTGGACTAGATGCCATGGATCTAGTTCAGCCTCTGCTACAAACTTGTGTATGTGAACAAGATATTTTAACTTCTATAGGCCTCAGTTTCCTCTCTGTAATAGGAAGTGATTTCCAAACTCAGGTTTTCTTTTTTCAAACTCAATTTTCTGATAATATACACAATAAGAAAAGTAGACCCTCTTGGATTGAATCAATGAAGGAAGACTGTAGCCCTGCCTGCTCGGTCACCTCCCAGGCACACCCCCAGCACACAGTTTGAAAGCAATTGGACTTCATCTGTGAGGTGCTCTCCCACCATGACATTTGTGGGCACTGTTCATAACCAGTGTTATAAGTAGCTGTGTGGAGGCCAGTGGAGGGCACTGACATATTTTGAAAAGTACTACTTCAGAGGGTCTTCTTCTCCCCTCAAACCAGCCGCTGTGGTCTCTAAGTCCATTGATGGCATCACAGCCTACATTGTCTCCTCCACCTGAACCCCGGGAATTATCCAAGACTGCCCCCTCAGTACCCATATCCATGAAGTCACCACCTGCTCTCAGTTTTCTCCTGTGAATATTTCTGAAACCTACCATTTCTTCTCCAGCCACCTCCAGGATTCAAGTCTTTATCCATCATCTCTGGACAATCACAAAATACCCTGACTGATCTTTGGACCTTTAGTGTCAGTCCGTCCCCATCTGTGTCACTCCTTAACCTAAGTCTTTTCATTGCCCCCCATGGCCTGCAGGACAACTCCAATCTTCTTCAGAGGGCAGGTGGGCTCTCCATGACTGGCCCTACCCAGCCTCTGCTCTCATTTGCCATCTTGTACTTTTTGCTCTGGCAGCATCAAACTGCCCAAAGTTCTTCAGATATACTGTGTAGTTTTACACCTTCACCCTTGGGTCCTAGTGATTCTCCTCCTGTCTTGCCCTCTACCTTTCTTTCTTTTTTTAAGATTTTATTTATTCATGAGAGACACACAGAGAGAAGCAGAGACACAGGCAGAAGGAGAAGCAGGCTTCCTCTGCAGAACCTGATGCAGAACTCGAACCCAGGACCTCAGTATCATGACCTGAGCCAAAGGCAGACGCTCAACCACTGAGCCACCCAGGTGCCCCAGTCCTCTACCTTTCTTTTCTGCAACTCCTTTATCATCTTTCTTTAAGACTTTGTGCAAGTCTTATCCCTAGAGAAGGCCAGCTAAGAGCCCCGCTGTGTCTGTTAGGACTTTGCTTGCTGCTACCACATTCTATTAAAATTATCCAGATAGATACAGTTCCTCCACTAGATTGTAACTCATTGGAGACCAGTATTATTTCTTTTTATATTTCTTACTCCCCCGTGTCAAATACAGTGCCCATGAGCTTCACAGTAAGCAACCTGTCATGGGATTATCTCTGGTCTCAACACATCAGCTCACTGATTGGTTTCCCATGAGATTATTCAAAGATCTAAGTGAACTCAGGGGCAAGGGAAAGGCTAATGCAAAGTATAATACTTTTAAAATTAAAAAAATTAAAAAATTTAATATAAATGCTATTCTAGTATTTATCATAAAGCTATGTAAAGCTTTAGAGGTTCTATTTGCTTTTCATTTTAATAAACTGCATCATTTAAGAAGAGAAAAGTCAAAATACACAAGTTAAAGATGGTGAGTAAATTTACTCAAGTAAACCTTCAGATATTTTGAGTAAATTGTTCCTTTGTCTTAGCATGAGCCCCATGGAGGGGGAATGCCCCCAACCCTGGCACCCTTGAGAATCAAGAAAGCAAGCTTCTTGAGTATATAATTCTCTCTTTCCTTGTCTAGGACCAGGCCACCTCTGGCCTATACGGCACCTTTGTGAATGAGGAAAAAGCAACCTCTCTGCAGCGATGCAGCCCTAAAGGCACAGGGTGCAGCAACAAAACCCTCACGTTATGCTGAGAGGAAGGTGATTGCCCTCTAGGCAGATGGCACCGTAGGAAGGGAAGCTGGATTTGAGCGCCTCCACCAGGCACCTTTACGAGGGGTGCAGATTTACCTTGCCGAGTGCAAAGAGCCACTTGTTTCCTCCTTGTCCTCAAATGATAATCTGTGGCTGCCAACTCAGTAGGAATAGTCATGGTCTCTCCGAAGACCATTTTGGTAGGTTTTCTTGTGAAGTCTAGCTTGCCATTTTGATGGGGCGAGATAGTGGCATTCTGTGGTGCTTTCTGAGCTGTGACCCAGAGAAATCCCTTCTCTGCATAGAATTGTCATTTTGTATAGCTCATTTTGCTAAGTGACAAAGCTGATTCTGTCACAACAGGAGCCAAACAAAATGGTGATCGCTGGCTCGTGCGTGAGGGATCTCTTCGTTTCCACACACCCTGTGGTAAGCATTATTCACGCGCACTTAATTGTTGGTCTTCATGCATAAAATGAATGTGACATTTGAGACAGATGTTTATTGTTTGTTACATATATCTATGTTTTTTCAAAACTCCAGCTACTGAAATTGGCCAAAATTACCATGACAAAGCACAGATTTTGTACATTTGGGGTTGTACTCTGATCTATGACCTGTAGGAACAGCATGAAGGTGTTGGTGATATACACATGGACAGACTTTTCTTTTTATTGACAGGAGGGATAGAGTTTCTTGAACAACTGTGCTTAGGCTGAAACAACTGCTGAGTTCCACCAGGGGCTGCTGTTGAACTTCTAAAAAAAAATCATATTTTGGAGAAGAAAGGGGGTGGTGGTGGATGGGGAGGGAGGGATGAGAAGAGGGGAAGAGGAATAGAAAAAAAATCTTGGAAGAAAACCTGACATTTCTGTCTAAGGTGGAGGAGCATGCTTTGCTGATGCCACACGTGGAATGTTTCGGAAGTGTCAGTAATAAATACTTCTATCAGAAATCTCCTCATTCTATATCTCTGCATATTATACCCCAAGGAGAGTCATACAAAGACATAGCTGTCAGGGTCTAATTTTGGATCTGAAAACTATGGCGGTTGTCAGGCATCATTTCCCATGTGTGATATTTATCTCCTCTCACAAACAAACTGAGTGCAGGGTTTTTAATTAATTTCCAAGTGTCTCCCATGATAATTTCCTCCCTAATATATTAATACGATGATTTAAACCTTCATTCAGAGGCAGACTTTTGGTTGGAAATCACTAAAGGCTTAGATGGTGTTTAGTATTATCAATAAGTTACACGTTCGTTGGTTTGCAGGGAATCAATAAAGTTGCCCTTTCCTCATTTTTATTTTTAGAGGCATCAGTGGGATTGTATCTCTTTTAAGTATATTAAGGAAATCATGAGTGAGCTGATTTTGTTATTTTTCTTCTTGTGATTGGAGGCAGTTCTTAGGCTGTTCCTCCTAATGCTTGTGGTAGAGTTACTTTAAGAAAAGTTCTTGATTTGATGAGAAGGGAGTGAATTTTCTTCTGTAAAGTATTTCCTTCAGAGAAACTTGATTTTTTTTTAAATAAAGGAACCAGAAATAGACCATGGAAAGGGGCATATTCCTGAAATGTACAAATCAATTGAGGACAGCAAGTGAATTCACCTCTTATTTCCCTGCCCAATCTCTCTCTCTCAATAGAAAATGGGGAATAAAAAGCATAACATCATAAAAATTCTAAGGACAGGAGTAGGATGGAGTTATAGTGTATGTTTCTTAAACAGCATATTTTTTAAATAAATGAAAATAAAACTTGTGTCTTCCATAGGAAGTCACATTTGGTAGAATTTTATTTATTTTCAGGCAATGCTTATATCTTTATTATTATTATTATACTCTTAGCTAAAAGGTTGCCCCAAATTTCACAAAGATTTTTTTCTCGATTCATCTTTAAGATATTTGATTACTGGGGTGATAGGGCAGTCCTTCAAGAAATATTTATTTTTCTCTGAAAAGGACATTAAAACACCACTGGAAATCATGACAATAAAAGGAAAATTCCCAAATACTTATATACAGCTTCTAATTATTGGCAATCAAATATTAAATTCTTGGAAATGCCTGAAACTCTTTCTTATAGGACTGCAGCTTACATTTGTTACTTTTTTCTGTGTGAGAGGATTTATTTCTCTCCTCTCTCCCAACTCCCAGCACCTGCTATACAACTGCTTTCCCTAGGTCCCTTAGGAAAATTTAATAACCAAATACCTATCCAGTGAGAAAGGAATTTTTTAAGGTTCAATTGCTCTGTTAATAATTTGTATTTTTTTTTCTGTCTTGCAGTTTCTATGTAAGCACCACGAAAATCAACCTTTTAAGCACAGATTGATTCTGACAGTTTTTATTTTATGTGATTTCCAAGAATTGGTATAGAGATGCCTCTTAATTGAAATAGTTCTCCTTTTTGGCTTTTATTTTATTGTCCTTTACTTCTTGACATCTTGTACATTAAATCAGAGGCTGTTTTAGAGACATGAAATGACAGCTTTTTCAGAGCACGATTCTGGATCCTGATAGATCTGCACTTCTCAAAGCAGACAGGCTGCTCTCCACAGCCTCCGAGAAGCTTCCTGCGCGATGGGAACGTCACCTGGAAACACAACCATAAACTGCAGGTTAATCACCAAGGACCGACTCGTGTCAATTCCCCACTGCCCTGCTTCCCATCTGAGAGGAATAAAGCCAAGAACTATTTTTTTCTTTGCTATTTAATTTAACAGAATCTGGGCTCAACTTTAGTTGGAAATTATATTTCCTCTAGACCACAATGGAAAGGCTACTCACATAATTTAGTAGCTGTGTTGTAAAGAAAAATCAAAGCATCCTCATGGAATATTTTCCCCGATTGCATATTCCTGTGATGAGAGAGAGAACACATAAAGTGAATGAGATGTGACACAGGCATGAACAGAGAACCCATTTGTTACACTGAAATTGCGAGAAAAATGCTATTTGTGTTACTATGATGTTTTGGAGTTAGAAAAGGGTTATTTGGGAAAAAATGTGTATCTATATCAGAGTCAGTAGGAATAAAAATGAGACAGGATGCAAATATATGATAGCACAGGAAAGCACAGCTCCACAGACCAGACCAGTCCTGTTCGAGGTAGCAGGCAAACAACGGAAACGCTAACAAGATGAGCATTCTGGATTTGTTTTTCAGTTCTACCTAACTCTTTGTAACTTTACAATGCAAGATTCAGAAATTGGAGCCAATTACCATAATATGTGGTGGTTTGGTGGGAGCATGTTCTACATCAGACAGTTAAAAGGTTTTATTGCTATTAGGAGCATGTTAATGCCCTTGATAATGTCTCTACTTGCTTTGTAATGTCTCTCGTTGAAGTATAGAATTCTTTTATCTTCTTATTACATTATGCAAAAACTTGAATTGAAAAGATATTTGCAGGAACATTTAAAGTAGTGCATCAATCAGCTTCAAAGAAGAGAAAATGTTCTCGGAATAGCTTATAAAAGGATAACTGTCAGTTTTATTTTGGATGAACAAAGGCGGCAACGTAAAAAGCACTTTATTGTAAAAGCATACTGTGCAATTCAATAAATATGCCATATAAATATAAAAGAGAAGAAAGTTCATAATTATCTGATGACTTAAATGTAATTTAAGTAATACTTTTAAAATGCATCTAACAGTGAAGTACTCTTTTTCTTTTGGGTTCCGAGTTCTAGGCTCTAAGCCCCCATTAGGTGATAACTTAACTCTCTCTCTCTCTCTCTCTCTCTTTCTGATAACGTAAGGACTTGAATGGATTAGTCATGGTCCTGTTTTTAATATATCTCAGAATGATACAGAAAAGAGTATGTGTGTGGAAAGCATTAGCAAAAATTTTAACAACCACTTAATGGTGCAAGCTTTTCAAAATGATTTGTTCTTGTCTGCCCGGTTTTCAATTGTTTCTCATCCTGTCATTGCTGCCATAAGACAATTTTGAATTTGAATGTAACTGTATTGTCACTTGAAATAGCATTTCCAAGTGTTTCGTGTTTGTTAGGTAAATCTATTAGCATTGTGATTGCCGGACTTTCTAAATCAGAGGTGTTTTGTTACTTTGTTACTTTCTACATAAGGATATTTGCACTCTTCCTTATAACTAGAAAAAAATATATATATAACTAGAATATATATATATATGTATACACACACAATTTTAGAAAGTTGACTTTTAACTGTAAATGTTAAATATATAACCTTATTTTCAAGTGTGTTTCTCAGGTAATAAACTTTAGCCTGATAAATGCTCCATAGATGACTCTTTTTGACAAGGTTTAAAAATCTACACTGTGAACTGTCTATTAAAGAATATATTCAGATCCAGCACATGGAAAACATATGTAAATTTTCAGGATAGGAAAAAAGAATCTACAGAACTCATTTTTTCCATAATTTCTGTTTCTACGCATATCTATGTGTAGGACATAGGCATGGACAGTTAGCTCCCTAGCACACAGAAGGCACTTGATAAATATTTGTTGATTAAGGTTAAAATGTAAAAAGAAAAATACCCCAATCAGTAAAAATCTGTCTTCTGTCTTGTAACCTGACAAAGAGATACTAATCTCTTATTAAACACAGGAATCGGCATTTTTCCCAGACTCAGGCCTTTTTAAGATTCAGAAAAACTTCATTTGAAGTCAAATAACCAGGCTAATTCACTCCCCCACACTGTTGTCACTTATAAAATTATATTAATGTTCATAACATTTCTAAAAAATAATCTTCATTTATTTTAAAACTGTAAATATGGCTGGCACCTTGTAATAAAAAATCAATTCATAACTTTATTTGTAACATCATTTTGATAGCGACTGATTTCTCATCACTATTGTACATGACGCCTAATTCATTAAAATAATGTTCTCATTTCAGTGGGTTTCATCCAGACTCTGTAGAAAACAGTCCTCCGTCTGCTGCTACTCTCTGATATACCCCATTTTCTCATCCGTCCTTTCTCTCGGCCTGTTTGGGAACACTCTCATTTTGAACGTACAAGGAAAATTATCTCATAAAAGAAATTTAATAACAACAGAACTTCTGAGATTTCAAAAACGTAGAATTTTTAAGTTATTGAACTATGGGAAAAGCTGTAATTTATAACCAGCAAGTTAGTATGTTGTACACATCTGTGTACTGTTTCAGAAAATAAAGGTTGTTACTATAGCAACTGCCACATAATATGGAACATACGTTATTTGTGAGATGCCAGGCTTCGTGTTAAAAAAAAAAAAACAACAATTCCCTCCTCATGGCTGCTCATGGATGTTTCAAGGATTTCCACCTTTTCCTTTACTATTGTAAAGGATTCTCATTTTAATATTCTGTTATTTTAAATATTTTTCTTATTTTCAGTTTCTTATACTTTCGGAGTTTGTTGGTTAAATTAAAAGTTTGCAAAGTACTGCCAGATTTGGTGATCACTATTGAGACGTCCTTTCAATCTTTTGATTTTTACGAAATTATAGTTAATTTTTTACATAGAGCAATAAGGGTATGATAAGGACACATATAGCTACTGTGAATACACAGTTGATACACCTAGTAACATTTTATTTGGTTTGGCCCTCTCAGGATTTTATAATTCTGTATTGTACAACCATTGTTGTACAACCCCTTTTTAAAAATAAAAATGTCACAATGTATGTATCTACTTTATGGATATCATATTTCATCTGAAAATGTGTATGCCATACTTAATTTCATTTGAAACAACTGTTTAGACAGCACTGATCATTTTTATAATGAGAAAACTTAACTCCTTTGTGAAGGGTAGATTTCCAGTCTTTCTTGGTAAGTGGTGTGTCAAGGAATAAGAAAGTTGACAAAAATTCTTAAATTTCAATTTTAGGAGAGACCTTTTTAGTTTTATAGGCAGAATAATGAACTAGTAAAAGAGACAAGGTAATAATGCAACACAGGGGTTCCTTTGATATGGCTGGACAAGGCACCAGAATGTCCGACTGGTTTGAAATAAAAGTCTGAAAACAACTTGACACTTAGAACAACAGTTTTTGACTCTTGTTGGGTCTTCTTTGTGGTAGAGACTTTTGATATGTAAATGCGTCTGATATGATTGAATTTCTTGTGCATGGTGACTTTTTTAGTCCAGATTTAATATATAATTACAATCATTGACATATTTTGTCAGCTTAGAGGTTCTTGGGGAGCAGTATCTGAGTTTTCCTTTGTGCTAGGGGGGTTGCTAGGTCCTAGTTCTCCTTAGACACAACTAACTCTGTATCTTCAGAATGTTCTCTGTCATCAAAAAATACTATTATTAACCCTAAAAACAAAACACTTCTGGTGAAAATGGCAGAATGAATAATACCTTTCTTTTGTCGAAAAAAAATCCCAACTTGATGGTTTAATCAATAAACATTTATTAACCATCTACCATGTGCCTGGCACAGTTTGGGGGATATAAAGATGAATAAGAGCTTCCTTGTCTCCAGGGGACTCACGAATCTAGTCAGGGAGAGAATCGAGTCATTAACCAGCCCAGGGAGGTCCATGCTGGGACCTAGTTCTCTCCGGGCCTCCAGCCAACAACAGCGACTCGACAGCAGAACAATAACAGCCAACATCTATTGAACACTTACTTTTTGACAGATACCTCAGGTGCATTTGTAATTTAATCCACAGTGGTGGTCTGAGGGTTTTACTGACAAGAAACTGAGTCTGAGAGCGTTGGAGTCACTTGCCTGCCATTACCCAGCTGAGTTGGGATTCTCATGCCTGTTACACCTGAGACCATACATCTTGACTCCTTGTCCCATCTGCACTGATAGCATCCTCATCCACGGCACCTTCCTCTCTCACTGGGCTCAGCAGAGTCTGTCTAATTGGCGTCCCTGCTGCCACTTGGCCCCTGCAGCCCCCTCTCCACACAGCTCCCAGGATGGAGAACACGAATCAGATCAGCATCTCCCTTGCCTGGACTCCTCCAGGGGTTTCTATCACATGTGGGAAATCCAGGGTTGTAGTGTCCTGAAGTTTGCTGCCTGCCAGCACCCCTTAAACTCAGTTCCTACTGCTTCCACCCAGCTTGTTCACTTGGCTTTAGACCACAGGTCGGCACACGTTCTGTAAAGGGCCAGCCAGTAAATCTTACAGGTTTTACAGGCCATACAGTCACTGTGGCAACTACCTACTCAGCTCTGCTATTATAGCTCGAAAGCTGCTGGAGGCGAAAGAATGAACATGGCTGTGTTCTAATAAAACTTTATTTACATAAACAGGTAGCGGGCTGGATTTGGCCCCCACACCATAGTTTGCTGACCATTGTTTGGACTTGCTATCCTTCCTTTTGTTCCCCTAGTATGTCAAGTCTTCCTACCTTAGGGTCCCACCCTCTGTTCCCAATCTTCCCTGAGCTGCCTCTTCCTGGCTCTTAGCCCTCACTGTGAATGAGAGGCTTTAATTTGGCTGCCATATTTAAGTAGCCCTCTCAACCCCATCTCTCCACCATATCACCTGTTTTATTGCCTTTATTGCTCTTAAATAGGTAAGATCCCATTAACTTGTTTTCTTTTTTTTTTTTTCCAATTAGTTTGTTTTCTTACTTTTTTGTTGTCTGTGCCCTCCTCTCTAAGAGAGCTCTCTGTGAGGAGGAATCACATTTGCCTTGTTCATTGTGGTATCGCCACTGACTAGAGCAGAACCTGAGGCGTAGAATAGATGCCTAGTAAATACCTGCCATTGAAGTACAAGCCTGTCTGAAACCAAAGCTTGTGCTTTTAATGATGTCTCAGTATTTCCTTTCTGTAAAAAATAAAGTCACATCAATGATAATTTGAGGACCGCTGGAGGACCTCTGTATCCTGGCAAAACCCATATCACAAGTATTTCTGGTTGACCTAGAGAATATTTCCCACGGGCATGTGGATAAGTGTGATGCCACACCCTGTGGCGTCCACTGAGTACTGACCCTTCTTATGCTACCATCACTGCCCTTGCTGACACAGTTACCACGTCTACTGGGTGGCTTCTACTTCAACCAGGCTCCTCTGTCACTTACAATGCTCTGCACTTACTGGACATTTTGGATGTCTTGTGGCATCATGTCTGGGTACCACAAAGGCCACACTGTGACAGCCACTGCTCCTGATGGTCACTTTGCTGTCTCTGCTGAGACTCAGTCTCTTTGAGAGCAGCTGCCTCTGTCAAGCACTGGAACCCTTCTGCTTCCAGTCCCCTTAGATGCTCCCACTTCTAAGTGCCCTGCTGCTTCTGATCAATGGTGTAGTTGGGAAGAACACCTATTTTGTGTTTTCCCTCAACTTAGTGGTTCCAAGTTAGTGCTGCATGTGCCCTAAAGCCTTCCAGCATTTTCAGTTTTTTACTTAACTCTCGTCTCTCTTCCTAAGTATAATAGCTGATACTTATTATATGATGCTTATTGTGTGACAGGCGCTGTTGGGGAGCTTTGTATTCATTAACTTGTATAATTCTCATGACAGAACCATGAGGCAGGAATGCTATTATTACCATCTCCACTGAAGCTAAAGAGGTTAACTGACTCACTCAAGGCAACTAGTATGTAATAGAATCAAAATTTGAATGCAGGCACTGAGCTTTAGAATTCACACTCTCAATCCTAGTCAATATGACCTGGACATGTATCCACGGGTTGAGGCTGGGGACAGGTGCAGGAGGCCAGCCCCACACTATACTCCAATCCTTCCTTCCCCTGTCATCCTGGGGCTTGTGACCTACTCAGTGACCCCTCTCAGTGTCCCATGTGCACAATTCCTGGGTGCACACCATTGTTTTCTAGATATGTGCACATACATTTGACTATAGGCTCAAGGGAGAACTGCTTTCCCCACACCCTTGTCGAATCAGGTGCTAAAGCAGATGCTTGAAATGTGTCTGTAACACAAAAGAGGAATCATGAACTCTTCAGGGAAGGAAGTGAATTTGAACTGGATTCTGAAAGATGAATATGATGTTGCCATTCAGAGACTTTGGATAAAAGGGCATAACTAGACCAAGCACAGACTGCGTGATGTATAAGGGACCAGGCTAAGGCATGGTGAGAGGTAATGTAGGGAAAAGAGAATGGGGTGGGTCTTGAAGGGGGCTTGATTCATGCTAGGAACTTTGGACATTAATTTGTAGGCAAGGATGGGGGTGGAAGGATGGCAGAAATAGCAACAGCTTTAACACTGAGTGCAGGAGAGAAGAGCTCCTGCTCATTTGTTCCCGTTGAGTGGAAGGTTTCAACATATGCTTTAAAGTCCACTTGAAGTCCACTTGGTCTATGAACTAACTTATAACATTGATTGGGACGAGACTGTATCTGCATGGTTCTAACGTGAACTAAGTACTTGCAATGCCCTTTATCAAAATCAGTTCCATTTTGCTCATTCCTGTGATAAAGCTTCCTCTCATTATGCCTGTTCCACCTCTGCCTCGGCAAGGGTGGAGGTGATTCCTGAGTATTCTTTTCTTTCTTTCTTTTTCTTTCTTTCTTTCTTTCTTTCTTTCTTTCTTTCTTTCTTTCTTTTTCTTCTTTTTTTTTTCTTTCAGATTTTACTTATCTATTTGAGAGAGAGAGAGAGTGAGAACGAGCTGGGGGAGAGTGAGAGGGAGAAGCAGACTCCCTGCTGAGTGTGGAGCCTGACACTGGGTTTGATCCCAGGACTCTGAGCTCATGACCTGAGCTGAAGGCAGATATTTAACCAACTGGAGTCACTCAGGCACCCCTGAGTATTCTATTCTACTAGTATGGCCCCAAGAAGTTCTAGAACTACTGCTATAGAGGACTTCAACCATGTGGATGATGTCACACCTGATTGCCTTGAATGGCTTTATCCAGGTTAACCAGTCTTCTGGGGATCTACGTGGAATCTCCCAGCCACCTTCCTGCTGTGAAGGTTATGAAAGCATTAATTCTTAGTCTACAAGGCTGCATGCTTCGCATGGTCATCTTTAATGACTTTGGAGACTCTTCAGTTTTCATGGACACCTAATTAGGCAGTTATTTACATTTCATTTTACTTACTCTCATGACTCCCTTCTAACTGGCACACTAATGAAGTTCCTCTGTGACATCACAATGCTCCAACTGATGAAGTATGTCTTCCCTTTGGGAATCCAACGCCCATTTAAAATTAATGAGTCTCTGGTACCCAAACTACTTGTGAATTTTGTCAGCTCTAATATCTAATATTTGTAAGAAATATTTAGACTTGCCTGACTCTTGTCAGAACTGAGATCTTAGTTCTTTGGCAAATTTACATAAAACTGTAGGGAGAGTGACACAATCAATCTGATCTGCTCTATGTGTCCCTTCCAGCCCACGAGAAGCAGCGGGTAGGGAGAATGGGAAACAATTTCCAAGGTCTCAGATGAGCAGGGTATAACTTAATGAGCCTTTTGAGGAATTAAAAAGAAATAATCAGTCTGAAGAAACATCACTATTCTTATAGTTGCTCTATTTTCCCAGTGTCAGTCCAGGAACATGGATTTTTCTATTCCCCTGATTTTCCAAGTTTTAGAAACAAGAGGAATGTTTTATTTAAAAAATGAAATCTGGGGATCCCTGGGTGGCTCAGCGGTTTGGCGCCTGCCTTTGGCCCAGGGCACGATCCTGGAGTCCTGGGATCGAGTCCCGCGTCGGGCTCCCGGCATGGAGCCTGCTTCTCCCTCCTCCTGTGTCTCTGCCTCTCTCTCTCTCTCTGTCTATCATAAATAAATAAATAAATCTTTTAAAAAAATGAAATCTTCAGTGATTCCCATATATAAAACAGGTAACAATGGAGTTGCAGTGGTCCAAGGTGATGGTGGAGTCCCAATAGTTTGTCACATATTGCTTTTTGCCTTACCCTGCTGCTCCTTACCACTTCCTCCAGCTACTGCAGAGCTCTGAAGGATTTGAAGTGAATACTCCTGCCTCTCTTCCATCCATTTATTCTAACATTTGCTCTAGGAAGTATAGCTCATATGGAAAAGGGTTTAAACAGATATTTTAGGAATAGTCTCTTTTCTCTTCATAGTGAGTGAATTACTCTGGATTTCCCTTGATTACCATTTGAAATGGCATGACTTCTTTAAAATACTACAAATAACACCAAAATATAGTGGTTCTCCAAAGCATCCCTCCTATAGGTCTTTGTTTTCTTCCAGTCCACTTATTATTCTTATATCACATTTATTACTTTTCCCACCAATGCGGGGTGGGTGGGGAAAGGGTCCATTTACTTCAGTGCTAATTATTGCTCTATTTTCAATGTTGGGGACAAGAGAATCATACAAAATATATATCCTAGGACCATATATAAGTAAAAACCAACTTAGGGCTATTTTTAGACTAGCCTTTTTGGAGAACTGGGATTATAAGACTTTAAAGTCATCTATACTTCAAACTCAGAAGAAAAGACAAAACACTTTATATAAAGACAATAAATAATGAAATAAAATGGATTTCGAGTCCATTCCATTGGTGAAAGACAGAAGGAAGGGGGCACCTTCGTATTGCAGTTGGTTGAGCCTCGGGCTCTTGGTTTTAGCTGAGGTCCTGATCTTAGGCTCCTGAGATCCATTCGATCATTGTGTTCCCACTAGCTCAGCTGGTCACATCAGGGCGAGATTGGGGTGATGCTGACCATCAGATGAGGGAGGGACACCCACAAAAGAGACCCTGGATGGAGTCCCAGAGGTGGAAGCAGGCCAGCCATCCTCTTCTCTCCTGCTGCATGCACTCCACACGTGCACTCCTTTCTCCCTCCTGTTCCTTCCCTGCCCTCCTGTTTTATTCCTGCATTTTTTAAGCTTTATTTCTGAGAGAGAGAGAGAGAGAGAGAGAGAGAGAGAGAGAGAGAGCATGAGTGGAGGAAGGGCAGGGGGAGAGGAAATCAAGCAGACTCCAACTGAGCACAGAGCCCCACACAACCCGTACCATGCATACAACTTGGCTCCAGCTCTTCTTTATCCCTGCCTCTCTCGGCTTCTTATAAGGTGCTTTCTGGAAAAATTCCTGTATCTTCCTGAGAGTCCCTGCTCCGAATCGACTCCCTGCATTCAAGGAAAATCAATGTGCTGTGGTGCTTTTATTCTTTTTGAGAAATATTTTCCATGCATACAGGAGAAAAGTAAAGATTAGTATGGTTTGTTCTTTCTTGAGGTTTTAATTTTCTTTGAAAATTTTTGTGAGAAAGGACTTTCTTTTTAAGATTAAGAACTAGGCTCTGGTGGAGAAGCGATTTTCTATCATAGCGTTTCTTAAACTAAGTCATTTCTACACCTTTTTCATGACTTTTCTATGCCTGAATACCATCTGTGGTATCTTTTTCAACATTTTTCTTTAAATCAATTTAAAAGTCAATAATTTTAAGTAATAGAGTTGGTGAAATCAAGAGCTTGATGTGATGTTATATTTTAAAAAGCAGATAACAATGAAAATATTTGGATATGAGGCAATTAAAATTATCCCCCCAGTGGCAAATGTTCAACCATTTGGGAAATACCATTCATTCTAGTGAATGGTCTGCTTCTAGCTTATGACTTTGAATATAAACTTAGGGCCTGGCATAATATTCTACAGCAAGAAGAAAATGAAATGGTAAAGCTGGTAGATTGGGAGGTTGCCAGGAGCCTAGAGGTCACAGTATAAAATTTATTAAGATCCTGGAATTTTTTTCAATATAAATAAAATGTATGTGCATTCAACATAAATAAAATATACACATGTAAATGTATTTTTCAACTCATACCCTAGTTTTGAGTGATAAAGTCATTCCAAGTCTGTGGCACAGAAGGTGACTAAGCACAAGAGCATCCTTTAGGTAAATTTCCTTGTTAGTTTCAGCCAGTCATTTCACCTAGAAGCACATTGTCCCGAAGGTGGTGTGATGACCCTATCATTGTCCTGTATCTGTTATTCCATAAATAGACACGGTTTCTGTGATTTTTTTTTTAAATTATATTACTTATTAATACTCTCAATCAATGGGACACCTTCATAATTTCTCAGGAAAGAGATACAATAAGGTTATATTTTTCTGTTTGCGATAGAATTTCCCTTTCTGATTCCAGGGCAAATAGAACAAAGGATCGTTTTTTATAATTTTTTTTTTCCAGGAGTATGTTCTGGTGTCTCATTATTTTGAGATTGCTGTGAAACCTAGGATCAAAAACATAGAAAGGTATAGTTAATTGTGTAATTCGTAGTAATAGCGTTTTTTTCCTGTTCGTGTGTCTTTTCGCACGCATTTTTTTCTTCTGAGAAAGACTGAATGGAGTAATTTTCTCCCTTTTCTCTCTTTTTCAAAACTATCGATGTGATACAATGCATGTTATATAATAATCACAGTTGTCATGACTTTGGGAAGCAGGGTTTCAAGTACACATGCTGTACAAAGTATTTTATGAGAATTTTGATTCTCATGTTTGAGGATAATAAAAGGATTCTTTTGCTTCTTAGAAAGAAACCCCGAAAACAAACGAGCAAACGGACTCAGTGCTCGGACACCTAGCCGAGCGTGCGTCTGGGAAGAATGACATGCCTTCAGCATGAAGTAGCTACAAGGAAAAGACATGTAATTAAGGAGGGGGAAAAAAAATCAGAAACCAGAGCCATTAAAGAGACTGTGATATGAGGAACACATTGTACAGGAGATGTGACCACAGATCTCAGATCTGAAAGCCGAAAGGAAATGAAACTAGTTAAAATTCCACTTGCTCCTTCACTCCGCAAGAGAAATAACATTCCTGTTCGATGCCACTTGCCACTTCAGTTTTAGAAACAATTAAAAGATGCAAATATTTGTGGATTGCTGAGTGTGTTGTAATCCTGTTTTGAAAACAAACAGTGCCTCGTACCTCAGGTTCTCATTGCTGGTTGTGTCGGGATTCAGGGGTTAGAGCAAACCCTTCGGAATGAGTTCACCACAGCTACTCAGACAAAGGGATGCAACTCTGAGGCTGTGTTCTGTTCGCCTGCAAGCTGTTGCCTATGCCAAATGAGCATTTTAAAAACCATTCAAATTAAGTCGAAAATTTGTAATTATATTTTCCCTTTTAATTGTAACTTATGCAAATGTTATATTCCAGCTGTACAAATAATTTTCGCTTCAGACTACAACATCCACATTACATCTAGCATGTAACACCCTGATACAAGATTCTTCGCAAGCTGTAGTTGCAGATTTAGAAGGCTGGAGTTGGCGCTGTTAGTTATGGCTTTCATTGCTGCTACCCTGCAGTTAAGTATAGATTGCAAAGTGGCAATAGAGAAGAGAGACACCTTTGCTATAATTTGCTGGAGACAATTTATGAATAGAGCACAGAGAGAGAGAGAATAGGAAGGCAAACAAACAAACAAAAAAGCACCAAGTCTAAGAAACCTGGACGTTTGGTAAGTGGATATTGTATCCTTGCTGTAATGGATGAATCGGGCTTGCAGCACATTAGTTACAGGAAGAGGCTGCCTGTGACTCATTTGTTAATTGTCATGCATTTTAAACCACTTAGTGCAAACAGAAATTGAATATTTTCCATTTTCAATGGAAATTTCACTTGGGGAAATCATGTACAGAACCATTAAAATTTTTAACCGAGAGTGAAAGAAGCGTGGATTGTTTTAAGCACACACACACCCCCACACCCACCCATACACACACAAACACACATATGGGATCACACATATGTGAGAAATAAAAAAGAAAAATTCCCCCCAAATGCAGCATACTGTTCTGATTACTGAAGTGATTTCTTTACATAAGTTTGGGAAGGTTTTCATCTTCCTAGTGGGCAAACATGTAGAACCTTGATTTACTTCAATCCAGTTGACCATTGATCAGTTTTTGTGTTTAACTGTTCTGGAAGCAATGGAAGAGATGGAAGAAGGAAATTTTCTTCACATCCTCAAGTTATTCACAACCTCGTTGATAAACAAGGAAAACTCATGAAATGAGATGGACTATAATAAACGATACTGTGTGTTTAGAGAACTAGTGGAGAGATCAACACATCATTTCTCAGTGGGGCAAACAGCTCTGGTGTGGCTTAGTGATTTGTTCAAGGTCGCATCTAATCATCGTGAAAACATGTTTCAAACTTAGGTCTAACTTCTGTGTCCTTTGTTGTTGTTTTTTTTTCCATCATTAAGGCATCTGTTAATTGAAAGCTGTACAACTGAAGAATCTATTTGCTAAATATGGGTCTTTCCTATACTTGCCCATGAAATGAGCTTCGACTCAGTTGGAAATAGTATAGGTTTTAAAATACTTTCAGAGGTCCTAGATAGAGATTGGAAAGTTTTGTTGATCTCTAATTAGCTCTGATTGTTAAGATTGATTTTTAAACTGGGAAAATCCAAGATAAAGATCCCATAGCCCTGAAAAGTATGCTGTAAATCCATACGCTTTAGGTCAAAGAGCAAATGATTAAAAGTCCTAATTGATTCTTGTGTAAAAGGGCAGTGCAAGGAAATGATAAAAAAGAATGTCCATGAACAAAAACCCTGGTTGTGTGTATCATTAGCCTGGGAATGTTAGTGGCTTAAGCCTCATTTATTACTGCTCTTGGCACAGTCTCTTATAGAGGCAGCTGTGATGATGACTATACCTTACTTGTGTAAAGCCTGGGGACTAATGTCTACAAAAAGGGCTGATGATGGTAGGGTTGGTTTGTTGCATGGTGTGTTACCTGCATACTACAGGTAAGTATGGATGTGCTTAATTCTTTATACACTGATTCGTCATTCAACAGTTCATGTACTTACTGAAACATTCATCATGCATTTATGAGGAAGGTACCATGTGCCAGGCAATACTATGTTTAACCCTGGGAATACCGACTGGCAAAGTAAAAATTAAATAATTATTTAATGAATATCCTCTACATGTAAGCTGCAGTCTGATGGAACCAGAAATTCTTGACATCTGGTCTCGGCTCTCATCCAAAAAGTCAGTTGTGCTGCCCATGTCCAAAGCCAGGTTAGTATTCCTAGATCTCTCCACTTCTCCCATCTAGTCAAACTGAGTGTAGATCCATAGATGTAAACTCTTCCTCTTGCCCTTACCAGAAGAGTAGTTTTCAAGCCTAATCTACTGAAGAGATCCAGCATCTTCTGTAGTAGAATTGTGTGTAAAAGCATGGACTTCAGAGTTAGATGTATATGGCTGGTTCCACTACTCACAAGATGAATGTCCTTACCATATATTTAGTTTTTGCATCAGTAAAATGAGTGTAATCTGGAAAGTTTGCAGTGAGGATTAAGTTTAAATAAATTAATGATTGACACTTAATAAGGCCTGACAAATGGCGGCTAACCAGTAGCATTTTGCTAACATTTGTTCTTCTCTCAATATTCATTTCCATTTGCAAGTGATGTCTCTTGCCTGCCATGTATTAGTTTCATGTGCCCATGACATTTTGCTGTGTGAGTAGTAACTTAGACATCTGGAGTTTGCCAGAATTTTCTGGCTCCCTTTGACTACTTTGATGGGCTGCTAATTGCTTGATTTTCTAGTGGTAATCATGAGTGGGGCTGCTGAGCTCATCTATGTATACTTTCTGGAGGGCATCTGGAAGTGCAACCTAGAAGAATGCTAACTTATGCGGGCTTCCTTCCATAGGATTACAGTGATTTCTGGGATGTAAATTGCTTCAGAGTTCCTAGGTCTGTTCTCCCCCTGCTCTCCCCAACCTTCATTTCCTACTTTCGTTTCTCTCTCTTTTCCTCCTCTTTCCATCTAGTCTTTGAGACATTTACAAATACACATTAACTCCACAGTTTCTGACTAGGGCATTATCTTTATTAACGTTTGCAATTTGTGTAGATTATAGATCTTTCATGACCCGCAATGCCCCAGGATATGCCACTGCCATTTATTTGTATAGTCTTCTACTTTGATGAAATGCAGATAAATTGAAAAATCTGCCAAGAATCATTGTCCTCAGGATATTGGGAAACAAGCACTTCCATAGTTAATTGTGTGTGTGTGTTTAATCGTGGCCTAATAAATTGGTTTTTCTTTTTTATGCCTTTACATTCGCTCTCAGAAAAATCTCAGAATATTAACATTTTTTGCTTTGCATGTGGCCAACTGTTTATCCTCAGAGTACATGCCAAACTGGGGAGAGCAAACAATAAAATCAGGTGGAGGAGGCAGAGATTTTTTGTAAGTAGGAAGTAGGAGAAATTCTTTTCCTTCAAGCCTTGAAACCCTATGAGCTGAGGTAAGGAAAATTCACAAGCATTGTGATAGCAGCCCAGTGGACTAGGATTCACAACATGTTTTCCCCATCTTGCTAACTTTTTTTTTTTTTTTTCTGGGCAAGAGGTCTCTAGAGCTTCTCAGTCTTTAGGGCACATAAGAATCACTGGAGTGGCTATTAAACATGCTGAGTCCCAGAGATTCTGAATCATTGGATGAATTGGGGCCTGGCAGCCTGTATCTAAAACCATGATGATGCACGGGGTCTGCTTTACTCTCTCCTTTGGTTTCTAATCTTGGCTCTGCCCATTTTTGCAGGCTTGGCTAAGAAGCCCTGTGCAAGAGGAGGTGCCTGGAGAAACAGATGCAGCCGTGTCAGAGCTGTTTATTCAGAGCTCCCAGCACTGCCTAATGCACAGTGCCATCAGGTTGTTGCTCAGGGAGACACCTATGATTCCATTAATTATTTAGGGATCCAAAGTAGCCACCATTAATGAATTTGAATGTATTACAATGATCCTAATCAGAGTAACAGATGCAAAATGACAATATGATACACACAATTTTCCCCCAGCGAGTTACACACTATTAAGGTCTGTTGCAGTCAATGAATCCAGATGCTTCCACACTCTTACTGACCATGAAAGATCCTGGTTTCATTACATGAGAGAAAATAAGTTCATCCTGTCATCTTGCAGCGTTAAAGCGGGATCCAATTCAGCAGCTGGTAAGGCATCATAAGTTGGTTTGCAATAATCCTGCTTCCATTTCAGGATTGACTGAGTGGAGGAATTCTATTGCATCTGGGCTTATCATTCCCTTTACATTATTTTTATGCTTTCCCAGATGAGATGGTTTACTCTAGCTAAGAACGCCTCCGATGGACTAAACAAGTTTTATACACATACTGAGTGAGAAAAAAGTGAACTATTTTTATCGAGGGTAAATTCATTAAAATCAGAGTAACAAAACCAAAGTCAACTGTGATAAAATGGGAAGCATAAAGCTTCTCAAGAGTATCTCTCGAATAATGTTGTCAAACTTCTGGTGTGCACGAGGCTGTGCATGACAGCACTTCCCCCCTTCTTGTCTTAGGGATCATACAAAAGGAAAAGAAAAAAAAAAAAACAGAAAAAGAAGAGCCTCTGTCGTTTTCAACCAGGAGACAAATATAAACCACAGACTCTGCAACACCTGTGAGAACTGCCAAGAGAAGCTGAAACTGTGTAGTAGCTGTGGAGGATGAAACAAAAAGAAGCACCCCAGATGGTGGTGAGACATCCCAGGGATGGCGAATGCAGGGAATGCCAGCATAAATACTCTTCCTGAAGGGGGAGGGCTCTCTTGAAGTGCTAATGTTAACAAAATTGTTCAGGAATTCAGGTTAGCAGGGCTGGTGCTGGAGTGCTTCTCTCCTGCTTTGGCTCCAAGAAATATAGTCAAGGGCTAAACAAAGAATCCAAAGACACGAGACGTATGTGCTTGCAATAGCCTAGTTCTAGGGCAGCAGAGAAGGAGAATGAAGCCTGGAAGGCCACCATGGCCCCTCCCCAGTAAAAGATCCTCTTGAAAATAGTTGATTTGGGAAATTATAACTCATTCACTGATGATAAGTTAAAGAAAAAGGCATTGATAGGAAGATCCTAGAATGAAAAAACATGGGGAAAAGCAACAAAACTAACCAGCAGATGGAGAGCACTCCCAAGTAGATAAAAATCTTGTCCTAACAATTTTCCATGAATTAAAATTAAAAAAAAAATACTCAATGAAGCAATTACCCTGATGAATGAAGACCACAAAGCAGAAATAGAAGAACACAGAAGGGAGATGGGGAGTCAATGGAAAACATGAAAGATGAGCTGAAATGCAGAATTACTTTGCTGAGTCCTCATGGGTAATAACTGACAAATTATTTTATTTAAAGCTGAGAGAGAAAGTAACAAAGGTGAAATGCTTATTTAGCAGTACAAAGATAACAAACAGAAAAATAATAATATACCATTGGGGGGTGGCGGGGAGACAGAAATGAGGAGTCGGACAAAGAAAGAAATTAAAAACAGCAGAGGTGACTTATCTGGAGGCCTCATCTGAATGGCTGGGGACTGGAAACTTCTGGGAGATTCTTTACTCACATGGTTGGTTCATGGGCTGATATGATCCAAGGCTGGGTTCAGCTGGGACTTGACCAGAGCCCCAAGGTGTGATATCTCCACGTTGCCTGAGCTTGCTAACAGCATGGCAACTTCAGGATCACCAGACGTCTTACATTGGCAATCCAAGAGCAAGTGTTCCCAGAAACTGGAGAAAGCTGCACAGCCCTTTATGAGCCTGCCCCAGAGTCATGTAGCATCACTTCTGCTGTGACCTACTGGCTGATGTAGCCACAGGCCCAACCAGGCTCAAGAACGGAGGCAGAGACCTTACTTCTCTAGAGGAAGGAGTGTCGAAGAATTTGTGCTCACATTTTCAATCTGCTACAGTGTTAGAGGGTTCAAATTTCAGTCTAAAAAAGCAGTTATGGATATTTGTGTACTCAATTATATAGGAATAGATGAATACTTCCTTAATGTGATAAGATATATTTGGCTCAGTAGAAATTCCAGAATCAAGTTGAATGGCAAATAATAGATTCACTCCTTTTAAGTACAAGAAAAAGTTAAGAACGTCTGCTATTGTTAATATTACTTGACATTACTTGTGAAGTACTAGCCAAAGCAGGTCCCTGAAAGGGAGGATATAAAGCAACCATTATTTGTAGATAATATATAATATTTTATCTGGAATTCCCAAGAGAATTAATTGGAAAAAAAACCCTACAAATAGAAAATTCAGTAATTAGTGGGAACATAACTAGTACAAAGAAATTAATAGCTGTCATATACAAACAGAAGATAGGATGGAAAAATTACCCTATATAATAGCAACTCAATACTAAATACCTAAGAATACATGTTAAAATGATTTATTTAAACAACAATAAACATTACAACAAACTTTATTTATTTATTTTTTTTTAAAGATTTTACTTATTCATGAGAGACACACACACACAGAGAGAGAGGCAGAGACACAGGCAGCGGGAGAAGCAGGCTCCATGCTGGGAGCCCGACGTGGGACTCGATCTCGGGGCTCCAGGATCACATCCTGGGCGGAAGGCAGCGCTAAACCGCTGAGCCACCCGGGCTGCCCTACAACAAACTTTAAAACACTCCTCAGGAACTCAAAACAAGTCTGCTGGAAAACCTTAACAAGTTGATAGAAATACTTAATATCATAAACATGTCATTTTTTTCTAAGTTAATTCTAATCAAAATAAGAATTTTGTTTTTGAAACTAGATAGTTCAATTTCAAAGTTCACACTAAAAATTAAGAATAGCCAACAAAACTCTGAGAAGGAAGAACAATAGTGGTGGTGGTAGGAGGGAAACGAGACAGGTGCTGCCATATAGCAAAACATATTTTAAAGCCTAAGTAGATGAAACAGTGTGGTAGGTAAATGAATAGAAATAGATTAATGAAACAAAGCAGACCTCAATATGTATGAGAATTATTCAAAAATTAGTGTTGGGCCAGCTGTATAGATATCTGAAAAAAAAAAAGTTAGATTTTCTCAACCATTCTGGTGGAATACATTCCAAATGGATCAAAGAAGAGAAGATGAGGACGAAGGGAATTCCCTTAAGTTCTTAGAACAGAAAATCTTTCTGATTATAACATAAAATCTAAAAGAAAAGCATGATAAATTTGACTACATTAAAAAAAACTTTTGTACATATAAAACAACATATTCAGGGTCAAAAGACAACAGAAGTTGCAAAATTTTTCAACTTCTACAGGATTAATCACTCTATTATATACGACTAAGAAATGGGTAAGAAACAGGCCAATGATATAGTCAAAAATGGAAAAAGGATATATGTAGACTACAGAAAAAGAAATCTCAATGGCTCTTCAATATATAAAAACATTCTAGAATTTGTGCACGGAAAAATGCAAATTAAATCTGCTCTGAGATGACATTTTTAAACCTATCAGACTGGCAAAAATCCATATGTTTGATGACACACCATGTTGATGAAGTCGTAGGGAATCTCATCAATTGCTGGTGTTAGATGAATACAAATGTAATTTCTATTTGATTCTCATCTCAATGGCCAAGAAAAGAAACTCTATACTTTTCTCTTGATTTATTTATTTATTTTTTTAGTATTTTGAAGCCAGTTAAATTCTCAAGTTTTTATTAGCTCTTCTGTATTATGACAAATTGCTAACTTAGTCCTCAATACCAGAGTTGATTAAAACCCTAGACAGTGGAGTAAATATGACCTTTGCAAGTTCCTTAACTACTCTGGCTTCAGTTTCCTCATTTAGGAAATGGACATGGTAACCACTTTGTAAGTTTGTATTGAGAATTAGCAAGAGTTTTGACACACAATAAGGATGAAATGAATACTAGCTAATAATATTATTTTTTATATATGTATATATTTTTTTGAAGTTCGATTTGCCAAGTCAGTTATATAGTATAACACCAAGTGCTCATCCCATCAAGTGCCCCCCTTAGTGCCTGTCACCCAGTCACCCCATCCCCCCACCCACCGCCCCTTCCACTTGTTCATTTCCCAGAGTTAGGAGTCTCTCATTTCAAACCGTGTATAGACAAGAAAGAGTGAAGTTTTTTGAGGGGGGCAGGGTTTGAAATCTTACCAAAAATACCACTTAGAAGATTTTTTTATTAATATAGACAAGTCTTTTTTTAAAGTTATTATATAAAAATTTTATGTGTAGTAATCCTCACATTTAAACAGCTATGGTAGAAAACAACTGGAATGATAAAAATATTATTTTACTCCTCCTTAGCTGCCATTCTACCAATGGGTTATGTTGTGACTGGATAGACTAGAGGAAATGAATATTTTTCTATTAGATACCTTTTCTCTCTACCATTTTCAATCTCATCCTCTTCTCTCTTCCCCTTTGGTCAAAAAAATCAATGTTCATGTCTTCCTTGCCTTGGACAATATCCTCCCTTTGTCTCATCGTCTCATGGAGCTGTCTTTCTTTCCGACCTCACAAGCAAACTTTTTTAGAGTGTACTGCCTTTGCCACAGGACCATCCCCTTACTTCTTGCCACCCGCTTTCTAGATCCCCTCTTCACACTCCAACTGCATCTGTGGACTCTCAGGACACAACCATCTAGTGACTGAATCAAAAACTCTTGGGGTTGTCTTTATTCCAGATTACACCTGCAGTTAGCAGTTGATTATCCTTCTTTTGGTGCACACTTCATTGTCCTACTTCTCCCACCCTACTGCCCATTTCTTTCCAGTCTTTTTCTGGCTTTGCTTTCTTTTCATTTCTCATTCATCAGCCTATGCACATCCCAAAGTTTGCTCCTTATCTTTCTGTTCTTTTTTGCCATTTTCTTCCTCAGAGATTTTACTCAGTCACATCATTTCAACCCCTGAAACACTATAGAATATTCTCCACAAGAAATCAGCCTCTCTCTCCAAAACTATAAACCCTCCAAGTTAGAGGCAGGGAGAAGCACTTAAAAAAGTGACTTTCTTTCTTTTTAAGATTGTATTTATTTCTTTGACAGGGAAAGAGAAAGAGCACAAGCAGAGGGAGAGGCAGGCAGAGGGAGAAGGAGAAGCAGACTCCCTGCTGAGCAGAGAGCCCAGTGCAGGGCTCCTAGGACCGTGGGATCATGGTCTGAGCTGAAGGCAAATGCTTAATCAACTGAGCCACCCAGGCCCCCAAAAGGCGACTTTCTTTTGAGGTAGGATAGTTGTATACCTGTCCCTGACTCTTGTTCCTCTTTCCCTGTCTTTCTTCTCTTAAGTTTTCTCTAAATGTTTTCTTCTTCTTTAATCAAATCCGTAACTGGGTTTTTCCATGATAGGGGGAATTTTCAAGAAAAGATATTTGCAAAATTCCAAAAAGAAAAAAAAGAGAAAAATTATAGAAACTTTGTATGGCATGAGAAGAATAAATTTTAAAAGGACAGATTTCCCAATTTGATATTATATAAAAGAAATATAGCCTTATTCAGATAGCTAGCCTTGGTTGAGATGCTGAGAACTGGCATCGAGACAGGAGAGAGGAAATAGTGAAGTAAGGGTGAGTTTGTGAGCTATCTGTTGGGAGCAAGGCTGTGATTGATTTGCTATGCCAGTGAGGGCAAAGGAGTTGAAGGTGACTCCAACGTGACTCACTTGGGCAACTAAGTGAATGGTGATGATATTAATCAAAATGCAGGCCACGGTAAAAGCAACTCACTCTGCAGGGAGGACAATGCACTTGATTTAGGACATCTTGAGCTTAGACTATCAGAAAGGTCTTTGGAAATATGAGTCTAGGGGTGATGTTATTAAAATATGTTTTTTTAATTTTTTCCTTCTTGGGAGTAGAAGATCTCATTCATTTTCATAGCTTCAACTATTGTCTACTTGATGGTGATTCCTGTGGCAGTCATTAGTGCTGATTGTCCGATATTTGGGTTTCTGCTTCCCAGACATATGGAAGGATGCACTTGTAGCTTTTTTGAAATTAGTTGTGATCATGTGGCTTGCTTTGCTAATAAAATCCAAGAAGTGACATGTGTAACTTCAGTGTGGAAACTTAAGAGACAATATGTTATTTTCCACATTTTCTCCTCAGTGCAAAGGGATGGTGAAAATACTTTCTGAGGCATAGCCTTCCTCAGCCAGGGGCCCTAGTGAGTATGACACAGAACGCTTGGGCATGTTGTGATTTTGGAAAATAAACCTTTGTGATTTTAAGCTGGCTGTTTGTTACCACACTGCAGCCTACCATTCCAACTAATAAAATTCCTAAATCTTTATCTCCAACCACTCCTCTACTCAGTGATCATAAATCTACTAATTTTTCAGAGCAGACCTCATTTTTTATCCTTTCAAAAAGGGTCAGTTACGAAATGTAAAAGTGGATGTGACTCGCTTTTTATATACCTTTATAAGATCTTAGAACACTGGCTTTAAAACTCAACTGTGATATATAGGAAGAAATAATTTTACTTTAGGACCTAGTAGACATATTAATTAGAAACAAAAACTTCATGAAGCAATACTCAGTGTTACTATGTGTAAAGCAGTTTATTATAGTTTATTTCACTTTAAAAACACTTATTGCAAGCCCCTAAGTAGATGTTATGACCCAGGAATGGATCTTCACCTATAGTTTGCAAAGCCCTGACTTAGGATGTAAGCCTTGGGGTTGGAATATTCTAACTCCAATCTTGCCTCCTCCACTCGCTAGTACTGCTGTGCAACATCCAGTAAAATGTACGACCAGTTAGCCTCAGTGATGTCTTCTATAAGGTGGGATCCTAATTTCTACATAATCACTTATTTAATAATTAAATAATTAAATTGGATTAAATGAGAACACATATAAATATGTAAGCATTTTGCATAGATATACAAATATATAAATCACATTGTATATATGTGTGTGTATATATACATGTATATATTTATATATTATATTTTATATATGTATATATTTATATAAACATATATATATATATATATAAATTTAAATTGCCTGGCGTATTACCCGAGACATTCTAAGTGGTCAGAGGCCCAAATCTTATTTTTGGTTGGGAAGATAAATCCTGGCAAGACTGAAAGATCTGAGGATTCAAATTCTCAGGAGCCTTGGAGGGACACATATATCCCTTGCTGACATATCTAACCGCCCTGGTCTACCTGTTGCCATGGCCCTTTGACCTCCCCTCTGTATGCCCACTTAACACTTTCCTTTTTGCAAGTGCGGCTTGGGCTCCCTGTGGCCCTGGGGCTAGGGACCAGGGTTTGCAGCATCCTTGCGAATACTCTGCTCTTATGACCATATCATTCTTTTCTCAGCCTTCTTCTTGCCAGTCTCAGGGCCTTTGTTATGAAAGAACACCTCCTTGCCTCAGGACCTAGCTCAAATCATTAACCCTGGTACCAATCATCAACATCTTGTGTGGCTTTTTGATGGCCTGGTTGTCTCATGTCCCCACATGAATATCAGCTCATAGAAGTTGTTCACTAGGTGTTTACCGATGGGGTCTTCCTGTAATACTCTTTAGCTCCTATTTGTTTTCCTGGACACTGCCTATTAATCTTCTAGGTCTCTGCTTAAGAATCACTTCCTCTGTGTGCTCCTATCTTGAGCTCCCAAGGTCCCACTTTGTTTTCTTATCTTTTAATACTTTCCAAACAAGTATGAAATTCCTTGTTTGATTGGCTGCCTTTCCTGCTGGAGTACAAGTTTTAAGAGGGCAGCAGGTGTTCTGAGTGGTTATAACCTAGGGACCAACCACAGTACTTTTTATTAAAGAACATTTTGGTATTTATCATTCAAGATCAGATATCACATACTTGAATATCTGTATGGATGAGACAGCTCACATATGTGAGGCACGTTGGCGGGTAGCATTTGGGGAAGTGAAGATTGCGGGTCTTACCTAAAGGGATAGCTAGTACTTTACATCAACAGAATGTTACCCAGAGGAAGTAGCCTCTCTTTGCTAAAAATTTGCATTTTCTTCTCAAATTTGAAATCTCCTAGGTTTTAAATGTTGGCAACTAAGGTTTTTCTAGGTAAAGCAAACAAACAAACAAACACAATCAAACAAACAGAAACCCTATAGGCTACTAATTAACAATTTTATACCATATATAATGAATATATGCATATATTTAAAAAATATATTTTGGGGGCACCTGGATGGCTCAGTTGGCTAAATGTCTGACTTTTGATTCTGGCTCAAATCATGATCTCAGGGTTGTGAGATCAAGTCCCATGTCTGGCTCCTCACTGGGTGTGGAGTCTGCTTAAGATTCTTTTTTTTTTTTTTAAAGATTTTATTTATTTATTCATGAGAGACACACAGAGAGAGAGGCAAAGACACAGGCAGAGGGAGAAGCAGGCTCCATGCAGGGAGCCTATGTGGGACTCGATCCCAGGTCTCCAGGATCACACCCCGGGCTGAAGGTGGCGCTAAACCCCTGAGCCACCCGGGCTGCCCTCTGCTTAAGATTCTCTCTCCTCTCTCCTCTCCCTCCACCCCTCACCCATCTCTCTCTTTCTCTCTCCCTGCCTTAAAAACCATATATATGTATTTTTTTAATCTGATTTTTAAAACTTCCCGGTGAGCATCTTTCTTATCAATCTTACGTGTAATTTTCAGTTCCTTTATTTGTCAGGTGGGGATAATAAGATATTATTTCATAGGATGTTGTGAAGATTAAGTGAAATTGTGCATGCAAAGCCCAGAGAGCAAAGCTAGGCCTACAGAAGGAAATCCACGAATGGGGTCGCTCTTCCCTCTCTTATTCAGTCTTCATGTCAGAGGATCAGTAACTTGAGAAGTGGCTAAAGAGAGTGTGTGTGTTTCCTGTGAGCTCTGTGAAGTGTTAATAGATAGCAGGGTGGAGGGGGTTCTATGGGCAAATAAATTTGGAGATTGTGACCTGAACCAATTTAAGTGCATATCTTTACAAAAGACTTCTTAGAGACTTTAATATGCTAATGTACCTCCTGACTTTTCAGAAAGGAAATAGAGATGCAATATTCCTTAAATTTAATTGACCTGAATGAGTGTCTTATGAAGCACACTCTGTAAAATGCTGAATCCTAATGCCTGAATCCACTGGAGTCTGGCTTTAAGGTTTCCTTGGCTGTAGTGGTCCGAGCCCAGGAAACTAGCTTCCACCATGTGGTGGGCTTGTGTTGCCCAGTTGCCTACCTCACTAGCCAGCATGGGGTTGGCACTCATAGTTCTACAGAGTAGGAAATCCGGGGCCCCACAACAACTTCATTGATCCTGCAGTGCTTTTGTAGCAAAGCCATAAACAAATGTACCCACTGAGCAGCAGTAAGCTGACGCGGGCTAACGAAGCCACTCCTCTTGCTAGCATTGATTTTATCTTTAACTAGCTATTCTCCCAGAAGAACCAAAGGAGGCGATTTTATTTCTGTTGATTCCATTCTTGAGATCGTTATGTTGATTATGTGTATTCTCTTTTTTCGTGTAGATGTTTGAAATTTCCCTAGGAAACATTTTCTTCTGCCTGAGATTGCATAGAGCATCATTTTAACACATAGTAAATGTTGCTGAGTAGAAAAATGCATGCATTACTACGTATTTTTGCAAAGTAAGAGGTTTATATCTTTGTAATTATTTTCAATGTGTGTTTATTGATTTTTATAATACAGGGATATTAACTTGAAAGGGAACAAATTACATACAACAAATTAAGCACTTGCATGGATTAGAAAATGGAGGTAGTGCACTCAAGGCATGACTAATCCAAGAGTGTTGCACGATAGAAGAACTGCGTGGTTTCACATCGCATCTGGGAGACTATCATCCAGCCACTTGTCTGAAAGGATCTTTAACTGGAATGCAGGTGCAGGATGGCATGCATTTATGGAGTCATAGTATTGTAGAACTAGAAGAGGACCTTATCTAGGGAAACTGAGGACAAGATGAGTTAAGACCCATACACAAGACCCGTATCACAGAATATTGGAGACATGGCCAGAGTGAGAACCTACGTTCATGGACCCTGGCCATATGTTGACTTCCCAACCACATATCATGTCTCCCCAAGGCCCCGTGTTACCATTTATAAGTTCTGCATCCTTGGGCAAGCAACTCTTTCCTCCTTTATAAAATAAAAGCGATACCTGACTGATGGGGTAATGTGCATGGGCATAGCACTAGGTTTAGCACAAATTGATGCTCTTTAAATAACACTTCATTCATTCATTTGAGATGGATTTATTGAGTCTCTACTAAGATTCAGGCATTAATTTCTGGAGAACAGATTTTTCCTTCCAGTATGGATTTTTACTGTAAGTTTTTTTTTTAAGATTTTATTTATTCATGACAGACACACAGAGAGAGGCAGAGACATAGGCAGAAGGAGAAGCAGGATCTCTGCGGGGAGCCTGATGCGGGACTTGATCCCAAGACCCCGGGGATCACGACCTGAGCCAAAGGCAGATGCTCAACCACTGAGCCAGGTGGTTGAGGTGTCCCTACTATAAATTTTAACATTACTTATATGGCACATTTTTAAGTATGTAGGCATAATATTTCATGTTTGAGTAAAAAAACTACAAAGAGGATAAACTTAATAATCCCCAAATTCTAAAATCCAAAGACTTGTAATATGGTCTTAGAACTCACTAGACTAAAGTTGCTGTGTAAACTACCTTATTAATGTCATTAACATTGCCATCCCCTGATGTCTTTTTTAAGAGGACAATGATAAGTGACTCTCCCCCTCCTAAATAATGCATCAAAAGTTTCAGGAAGGTGGGAGTGCATCTATCCCAGCGGTGCAGTGCTTTCAAATGATGGAGTGGCCAAAAGGGTTTAGGTATCTCTTACTTGTCCTGTATCACAGGATTTTCCTTTCAACTAGTTTTCTTCCCAGTTCAGTGACCTTGTTTGATTTTTAGGTGAAGGCTTTGGGAAAGATGATTTCAAAATGGGGGATAAAAATTTATCAGGATCTTGGAAACCTTCAGTTCATGGTGCCCATACCCTGGGTCTACTTCTCTGTAGAGGTTGGAGTTGAGTTTGTAGAAATAGAAGACATGGTGAGTAGCGGTCGTGTGGGTCACACATCTTTTGTTTGTCGGTGTTGGGCACCTCCACCAAAGATTTTCTTAGATCTGCTAGCAGTTTTTTAGAACTCAAAGGTGGCGTTGGAAGGAGTAGGGTGTGGGAAACAGTAATAGGTTTATTTGAACATCCTCTTCAGCAGGACCTGATGTGTCCTTTAATTTCAGATGAGTCCAAGACGTATCTTGGCTAGGGGAAGTTCTGCTCCAGGACTATAAAACACTGGGTGGGAGTCCTTGGAATTGCCTCACAATTTCAGACTGAGAACTGGGGGTTTCAAACAGACCTCATCTACTCTTTAGGGGAATGTCATCTTTAGATGTCTCTGGTTAATTCCATTTTGGTTGATTACCTTTCTTTGTTCTAAATGCTGCAGAAATGGTGTTGGTTTCTAGAACATTTTTTTAAGTTGCTTTAAGGAAGTGTCAAGTTTTTAATGAGTTGGCCAGATTTATTCTTCAGTTCATATTTGGCAACCCTGGTATTACAATAAAGTTTTCCACCTTGATAGTCAGTAATTATACGTTGGTACTTACTGTCACCTGACTCCTAGGTATGTTTTCCTTCCTTTCATTAAATATGAAAATACATTCTCTAAATTTTATTATATTTCCTCAAATTGTTTTTTTTTAATGATTTTTATTTATTTATTTATTTATTTATTTATTTGAGGGAGAGAGCATGCACACACACATGAGCAGGGTGGGGAGAGGGGCATAGGAAGAGGAGAGAGAATCTCAAGCTGACTACTCGCTGAGCCCAGAGCCCACCATGGGACTTGATCCCTCAGCCCTGAGATCAGGACCTGAGCTGAAAATAAAAGTCGGACGCTCAACTGACTGAGCTACCTAGGTGCCCCATTGCCTCAAATCTTAAATATTATATTGATCAATATGATGTCTTCTACAGGATAGTCTCAAACTTACAGATTATTTCTTCCCTATAAGTTTATTTTTTTAAATGCCTATTTGCATCTCAGAAAGCACTTTTCCCAATGAAATATCATAAATATTATGTTTTCCATACAATTCTTTTCATCTACAATGCACCTGAAATACATATATTTATATTGAAAAGTAGAGAAGAACACAATTACTGAAATAGGAAGTAAGACTAAAAAATGTAATGATGAAAAAAGAAACCAATATTTATTTTAATTGCTACATGTTGGGGAAAACAATTTTACTTAGCAGAGAATTTTTAAAACTTTAGAAAAGCACCTGAAAGGAGTTTTCAGGATCATTACAAGGGTTTGTTACATGGGCTTTTTAATACATCAGCTTTTGTTTTTTTTGATTTTTTGGTACAAGTTGTACTGGTAACATTATTCCTACATAACCTCAGCTATGACCAGGTCAACTCTTTGGCTTCAGATATAAATTTAAGAGGTGGGGTGTGATAGGAATCAGTAAAAGAATTCCTGTTGAGCCTTGAATGTCCAGAACAGGATGTACATCAAGATTTAAAAATAGGGGGACTTCTGGGTGGCTTAGTGGTTGGGCGTCTGCCTTTGGCTCAGGGCGTGATCCTGGAGAGCCGGGATCGAGTCCTACATCGGGCTCTCTGCAGGGAGCCTGCTTCTCCCTCCGCCTGTGTCTCTGCCTCTCTCTCTTCGTGTCTGTCATGAATAAATAAATACAATCTTAAAAAAAAAAGAATTAGAAATAGGGCTGCTACAGACTGATTGTATCTCCTTCCCCCTGCCTCCCTCACACCGCTCCATCCATTCTTATGTCGAAGCCCTAACTTCCAATATCATGGCATTTAGAGATGGGGCCTTTGGGCAATACTTAGGTTTAGATGAGGTCATGATTCTTTACCGTGATGTTCATATTTGGAATTTGAAGCTTTATGTTTTGTTCTGGGTTTTTTTTTTTCAAGCAAAACCCATGGCTTTTAAATTTCTCTATTTTTTACATTAGAACATTATGAAATAGTTTTCAGGATCCCATAATAGGACACTGTGTGATGTGCAGTTCTTTTGTTTAATGGTATTTCTAAGCTTTGGTTGCTGTCTCTGAATAGCTTTCATATTTGGAGCTTAAATGAGGCATCACAGAATCTTATGTGATTGTCTAATAAACTAGCCTTATTTAATTAATTTAATAAACCAGCTATTTGTATTACAAGAAAAGAAGTCAAAGCCATGGAATATTCATTGTAGTCAAATGTGAATATGTTGAATCCAGGACAAGATGTTGCTGAAAGATATCCTTCCCACACCTCCCCCGCAGTTTTGAGGGGGAATGACGTGGATGGGTTTTTCAGAATTTTTTCTCAACATTTTACAGATGTTCCCAAATGTCTTTTGCTGCTATAACACACGAATGCTTTTTTCCATTTGTCTCCTGAGGTTCTTTTAAGGATCAAGTGAGATAATGCTCTTGTAAGCACCTTGTAAATGGTCAAGTTCCATGCATGTGTTAATTCTTCTCTGCCTGGCTACTTAGATACAATGGCTCTGCTCAAACAAATGCAGTGAGGGCAACTTCCAGGACCATGAGCTACAGCTCTGCACTCTTTCCTGCTACACTCCTGGGCTTACTTCTTAGTGAATGCTAAATGCATGTGGCAGGATCCTGACCCCAAATCATTACAATGGATAGACTGTGCGCGCAGAGCTTAAACTATACGTGTGCTTGCTGCAACATGATGGATATAACTGCTTGCTGAGAATTTGATTTATTTTCCAATAGTTTAGCATCCCTCTGCTTTTATCTGATATGACTATTTTACAAGCGTGTGTACCAAGCATGGCTTCAAAATTGCAGGTTATGAAATACAGAAAATGGAACAATTGCCGTGCATAGCAGAAATCTTCCTGTTCAGTCTGTGTGCTGTATATTTTAAAGTAAGATGGACTGCTGAATGGTGATGGGGGCTGGCCTTGGGCTTCATCATTTTCCCCCTACAGGTAAAAGGAAATGCAAGACTTTCTTCTTCATTTTCAACTTCATATTGTTAGTTGGTTTTTCACAGGTTGGTTTGTGATGATGGGTTTTTGCCTTATCATTTGTTGGCATAATAAAAATGACATGATGATGGGGAAGAGAGCAGCTCCCTTTTAGGATGGAACAGAGCAGCCGATACCAGCGATGAAAACGTAGCAGGCTGATGGGGATGCATACCCCTTTCCCATTTCACCGCAACCCAAATCTCTCTTTTTTCAATAATACACTTGCTCGCTGAGAAATGCCCATCAGAAACTCACTGCTATTATGGATGTGCATATGTTTGTGTGTAGAATAGGCTAGCTAGTTGGCAGGCTGTGCAGCTGATGTACCAGAATAGGGACACAGTTCCTAGCAGGACAGCTTGCTTCGTTGGAGGTTGTATTTATTTCAGGGTTCTTACCTCAAATATCCCTCCTTTCCCCTCAGTCAAAATTGACTCTGGGTTGTGAGTAATTGGCATCTAAGAACAGAGCAAATCGAGAGCTGGTTCGACTCTGATAACACCTCTAGTCTGCTGGAGGTTTCCTTTAGGTCAGCTGTGCGGAAGGGATTGCCGGGCGGTGTGAGACCCTGATTGGCATCATTCAGACGAGACTTAGGCAGAAGCCAAGCATGACAGACCTGAGGAATGTGTGCTGGTGTAGCAGGGGAAGGTACGTTAACGGGCATGCACAGGCTGTGGTGATGAAGCGTGCACCTGCTCATTGGTTGTATCCGGGATGTCAGTCATCTGGGATCTCTCACCTGGCCTGAGTCTTCACCTTGCATAAAAATGCTTGCTGAAACCTCGGATTCAGACCTATGAACAGCTCCCACTTTCATGGTGAGAAAGCATCCTGTCAAGTTACATTCCTTCTATGCCTTGGCACGCCCGAGTTTTTCCATTCTGAGGACATTAGTATCTCTTTCCATTGCTCTGCTGTTTTCTTGGATGATTGATCACTTGATTACTTTAAGTAAGTTAAGTCTATACAGAGAATGAGCAGTTATTTTGGAGGAGCAGATAGTTTCCTATTTCTTTTTGATAATAGTTTCTTAAGTGGCTTTTTATATAAAATACATGCTTAAACTTTATTGAGCATTTACTATGTTTCAGGCGATATGCCAAGTCTTTTACATGGTCCTTGTAGATGCAATGATTATCCCCATTTACAGAAAGGAAACGTGGCCATAGAAAGGTTAAGTGACTTGTCTAAGGTCACACGCTGTGAATGGTACTAGAGGGATTTAAATCCAAGCATTTTGAACTCGGGGTCTGAGTTCTTAACCCCTACTTGATGCTCCTCAGCGTGGCATTTTTCAGGCACAACAAATATTTGTCGAATGCTTCCAATTATACTAGATTCTGATTTAGGTTTTGAGAGTTATACCTAAAGTAGGTCAAATATCTCATGGAATTGTCATTCTAGTGATATGGGGGAGGTCAGACATCAAACAAACAAGATAATTTTAAATAAGAATAAGAAAATATAAAAAACCAGGATCAGGTACTTGAGTGACTGGTGGAAACGAGAATGAGTAGATAGGGTGGTTAGAGAAGATATTTCTCAGGAGACGGCATTTGAACTTGGACCAAAATGAGAAGAAGCCAGACACACAAATTTTGTGGGCAAAAGGCGCTAACTGCAAAGGCAAGGGCCATGTGACGGGAACACACGTGCTGTGCTCAAACACCACCAAGCAGGTCACTGGGTGTACTGAGTGGAGGGGAAGCACTGAGAGATACGAGCAGGAGATGAGCAGCAACAGATCTCTCTGTGGCATAAAAGTGTCTTCAGGCATGAGCATGGCGTGTCCCCCGGCTCTGGATGCTGCACTTTGCATTTGATGCGCTGCTTAGCTGCTGTGACTCCCCTGGCCCCACGCTGTTTCCCTTCTCTGTGGCTTGGCCTTTGCTTCTCCTGCCTGGAACATCTTTTCCCAAAGTTTGACCCTGGCCAGCTTTCACTCTTCCCTTAACACTCGGCTCGGGTCCTCAGCTGTGGTGGGTCTTCTCCCGTTGGGCCTGAGTTTTGCTCCTCCTCTGGATTTCCCTTCATTTCTGTCTGAATACTTAGCATGCCTTTATAATTGCTCATTTACACGCTACTCGGAAGGAATAAGAGCTGCCTGAGGGCAAAGAGCATGTCTTGCTCATCCTTGTACCTCCACTGGCCAGGCCTGTGTGTGACTTACATGAGGTAATAAATACGTGGTGAACTGACCTGAAGGCAAATGAAAGTGAAGAATCACAACATCCCAGGGTGAGTGGAAGCCTAGCAAATTCAGTGGTGCTTGGAGTTACCGGACATGGATGTGTTCGATACGTTTGCTATTCTATCCCTGCTCCATTCTAAGCTTTGGCTAGGGGTTCCCAGCTTCTTCATAATGAGAGATGACCCAGTCATTATGGCTAGTGTCCCATGGGCATCATCTCGTTTAATTGTCACAACAACCAGTGGGAAAGCCACTCTTACTTTTGCATTTGACTGTTGGGGTAACTGAGGATGAAGGAGATTTGGCAGTTTCCCCAAGGATGCACAGCCATCTAGAGGTGGTGCTGGGGTTCAAGCTGCACTTAGACTCCCAAGCTCATTCTGTTGACCCTGACACAGTGGAGCCATTTCAGGCAAAAGCTGATTCAGCTGGTGTTTTCATCATGTGTGGCCTGATGGCTCTGGAGTCCCCTGCGATCACCCAGAGGATTTAAATGGGGGCAAAGATGCTCAACAGCATCCATCACTTTGAAGGGCAAAGGATTCTGGCCCCTTGGTCCTCGCTTCCCGGCAGCCGGATGACCGTCCTCCTGGATCGCTGCACATGCTCTGTGCATTTCTGCCTCAGTGGTCCTGCTCGGAGTGCTTCTCTTTCAAATGCCTTCCCCAATTCCCTCCTCCTCTAAGGCTTTGTTCACTGGTGGCTTGAACTTCATGTGGCAGAGATAATTAATACTAACAACAGTCTAAAAAGAGCTAGCATTTACAGATGGCCTCATACATGTCAGACATCCTCTCATTTAATGGGGCAGTGCTTTGGGAGGCTGGAGTTAGGACTGTGTCGCAGAGATGGGAAAAACGCAGGGAGCTGAGCTACAGGAATAGGACTATAATATGGCAGAGGGTTTTTTTCTCCTCTCCAGTCTCTTGTTCTGTCTCTCCTCCCTCTCCTCCCTCCCTCCCTTTCCTTTTTTCTCCTTCTCTCTTCCCTTTTTCCCTTTCTTCTCTCTTTCCCTCCCTCCCTCCCTTCTCCTCTTCCTATCTCTCTCTCTTCTTTCTCTATTAAGCACCACTGCACTTTTCTGTATCTAATAGTTAGTTCCCTGCTAGCATTTGGGATTCCTTTCCCCATATTGGGTGCAGCGTTGGTGAGACTGTCAGTCAAGGGGCCTTCCACCCCTCCCCCATGCTGTCACAGGCTCCAGCCTGCCAGTGATGTGTGACCCAGTCTGGGCCAATCAGTTTTTCTCTTGAGACACTAAACCATGGCCGAATGGTACCTGGATGGAAAAGCAGCTGGAGATGATTTATCCGAACTGTGCCCTGTCAGGATATCAATCTGCTGCTGCTGCCTCAATTCCTGGAGCAACCTTTACTTTTGCCCCTTCTGCATCAGTTCTTAAGCTACTCTCTCAGTTCTGTGAGCCACACTCTAGCTTTGCGATAAATCCCTTTTTTGGTTGAGCTAACCAGGGTGAAGTTCAATAATTTGTAACCAAAGAATCCCATCAGATATGAGTAGCAACACTGATGTCCATCCCATAGAGTGTGACAGACCTTCCTGGATCATCTTGAGCACCCCAGGATATCTCTTCCTTCAGAACTGCTTAAGGTACCTGGACCTATTCCCCATAATTGCCAAGTCTATTTCCTGTCAATGTAGGCTTTGGATCCCTTAATAACCGTTCAACATGTGAATAATTGGAATCCCATTTTCATTCTTTTTTATTCAATAAGTGGTGGACATTGGGACTCATCCCTCCCCACCCTCCTCACCCACCCTGCCGAGCTCGGGGCCTAAACTCTCCTATAAGGAGGCATAACGTCTGCAGCAAACTGCGGTGTTTCTTTCTGCTTCCCCCAGTTTTATACAGTGAGACTTCTGGCTTCTCAGCTGAGGTTTGATCTTTGCTCTCGTGCTGCTGTATATCAGAATCTGTTTTGACATGGCTGGGTTCAGATGTCTATTCTGTAGGTCTGAATTTAAAATTCTGTTAGTTATTGGATAGCTGAGTTGGCCTGTGGTCTGGTTGACCCACCAACAGTAAAGAGGGGATTTACATTAAAAGAATATTAGATTTAGATGATCATCAAGGACAACTCGGAGGAGAAAAGAAAGGAACCACAAAAAAGCCTTATTCTGCAGCCCGAGGGTGGGGAAGGTGGGCTGGAAAAGGAAGAGGAGTTTTCCATTTGGTTTTCTAGGAATGGCGGTGGGCTTTGGGGCTGGCTGTACGATCGTGGCCCCCAACAAGGAGAATCTATCCTTTTCTAGCACGGCTGGGCGGTGAACACTGTTTCCTTCCTCTCTTTACCAACAGGTTCTGCAGAAATCTCCAGAGCACTGAGTGTGGGACCCCTGATTAATTCTAGGGTCAGAGGGAAATGAGTAAGAGCTTGTGGGTGGGCTGATTGTCCATCTTCATTCACCTCCCTGTAGGGAGTTATTCTCTTTGTCCAGTACTTGCTCACTTTTTTTCTGGCAACAACAACCTGACATCATTTGGGAACAGTTCACAGTTTATGTGGTTCAGTCTATAACCTCACTATCAGCTCCTGGGTGGGCTCATGCTCTGGCCATTTTACCCCCGTGGGTCATGGCAATGATGTACGATCCTAAGACTTCCTTCTAAACTTCTTGGAAGAGTCCTTCTAAGTAGGTTATGGGATGCTAGAAAATGGATATGGAGCTGCGGCCGCCTGCGTGGGGATGGCATTGAAAGAGGCAGCTCTCTGACGACAGTGTCGGAGCACCTGAAGCCAGCCTTTCCAGTCCTTGCAGCTTTTCACGGCCATCAACCTATACATTTCTTTTTTGTCTCAAGCATTTTGGTTCCTAACAGATCCACCTACCAGGACTCCTAATTAACTTCAGGATCATTGCAGTGCACAGAACAGAAGGCCAGTAAATTCCAGAGACAGGAACTCTCCCAGCCTCCAAAGTGCTTCTTGTATCTTTCACTATGCAGCTCCAGTGGAGAATAGTCAGGGAAGGGATGTAATGACTCCTCTGTCAACTTGAACTAAAATAGAAAAGATCTGTGCAGGTGATGGAGGTGACAGCCCCTGCAGAACTGTCCCCATGGTGTGGGAGGAGCTTCAGGGCTTGGATTATCGCAGCGGAGAAATACCTAGATTGTCAACAACAGTTGTATGAAGGATAAGAAAAACTTCTCTTTTCTCCCTCTCCCAGTTACTTCCTTTAAATTTTTTTTTGGATGTTGCAAATATTGCAAAATATTTATTGCAAAAAATAATCTGGGAGAACTTAAACTACCAAGAACAGGTTTTCCCACCGAACAGTAGGCATCGGAGTTTCCGTAAGATCACATACTTTTATTTGGGTGGCTAAGAATGACCAGAAGCTAGCCTCGGAGGCAGTGATGCCCCCTTCTCAGTTACCACTGGTAATGCTCCCTGTCTTCCTTGATGAGGTCTCCCGGATCATGACCAGGGTCACTGTATCCCGCAGAGTGAGTGCTCCAGAATATGACATCATTTGATTTATCCTAAGAAATCAACTTGTCACAAACCTAAATTCTTGTTGGTTGACTAGAGCGACAAACTGTAGAGCACTTCTCTGTAGTTCTTGATTTCCTCTGGACTCACAACATCAAAGAAGCACAGAAAAGTTTGACCGAAAGTGGAGTCACATAGAGAGGCGTCTGAAGCCTGGATGAAAATGAAGATATAACCAAGAAAATGGAAATGCAGAGAAGGCCTGGCATGGAGGTGTACAGAGCCAGACGTGCTGACTGTGAGCGAAATGGAAGATATCAGGATGTTATTGGTGAGAGAAGATAATGGAGAAGGAGAAAAGCTCCAGGGAAATAAGACTTGACTTGCTTTCAGAACTCCTCTGGTGCTGGGGGTTGATTGGCTAAGGTCAGTCTAACACCTTGATGACATTCAAAGTAAGTGGCAGTTGTAGCTTTCTTAGGGGAGAGGAAAACAGGAGAATGTACTGATTCTGTGGAGTTGTCTTAGGCAACGGCTAACTAACATTATATATTTAAAATGGGATGATGTTTAGATTTAGGAATTAGGCAAAAGCAAGTGGGAGCGTTTCATATGCCACGATTTCCCATCACTTATTAACTCCTCTACACTTCTGGCATTAACATAGCCTGTTTTTAAATTCAGATCTATGTGTACGTATTTGCACAAATTTGCATTAGTCAAGGTGCTGTGATTAAAAATTAGTGGATTTTTCTTTTGGTCCTCGTGGCTCTACTTCAGGTGGAGGAGTGTAGCTCTAAAGTGGCAGCAAGGCACTGTCTGTAGAGGACCCTCTTGTAGTCACCATTTCATGGAAGCAGGGGATGAAACAGAATGGATTTGGGGGTGGGAATAAGCTGAATCTCAATACTGATTCGACCTAATTATTAGATACGTGATAACTTGGACAAATGACTTCTCAGAGTTTTCTCAAGTGTAAGGCAGGGATAATTATGTCTTTCTTCCAAGATTATATGAGATGATGTATGTGCGTCCCTAGCAAGGCTGCCATCTTGAACACAGACTGTGATGTGAATGGTGCCTTCCAGAGTTGTGCAGTAAAAATCCTGTCCCCACACCCTCCAGGTAAACAGAAAATAACTTGAACTATCATCCTTTGGATTGAGGCAAGATCAATGTCTTTTTCACATTTCCTGGGATTCTCTGGGGTACGGTTGGTGAGGACTCACATTTGTCTGGTTGTCTCTTGCTTTCAATTCTGGTTCCTGCTAAGATGTGGTTTGCCATCTTGTTTTCCACAGCTGCTGTTGCAGACGTAGTCCTTTCTCCTTCTTTTCTTAAAGATAATACCACACTCCTCCAGATTTTACTGAAGGTTTGGATAATGGGGCAGAGCTACAGCATGGAATAGGAAATATACTCCAAATGAAATATTTGTTTTTACCGGTCTTGAACTCCCATTCTGGCTCAGGAAATTCCTATTTGCTGTCTTGCTTCTTCAACTTTGGTAGCCCCTCATCTCTTGGGGTCCACTCCCATAGTCTCTTCCACCTTTATTCAGATGTTCATATTTCCAGGTCTCCTAAATCCCCATCTCCACATCTGCCACTGGAAAGCAGAAGCATTTCCTCACTCGCTTATGTAGTGCATTTAATTTAATTCCTTCATTTTACATGAGGCTCTAGAGTTCACTATTGTTGAATCTAAAAGTGCAACTAGGAATCTATCTGTCCTGTAATGAACACCTGTCCCTCCTGTACTATGTGAAAGAGCTGTAGTCCTTTTTTTTGGTAAAACAGTAATTGTTCCTCCACTCATTACAACTGCAAAATACTAAACCTATAGTAGATGCTCAGCAAACGAAAGCTAAGGTAGAATGAAAACAATAATACTAACAATAAAAACAAGACAGATACGGAGTTTGTCTCTAGTCTCTAGAATGTGCGGCTCCTATGCTAACATTGAGGGAAGGTTGCTGGATTCTGGGGTCGGTAGAAGAGGAGTTCATTCAACCACCTGGCACTGTGCCACATCTCAGTAAACAAAATGTCCTCAGATAAGATGTTCACATGGCTCAAGTTTGTGTCTTTGTGTTACTCACGGCACAGACGATACCTAGCCGACTATCCCAAAAGTGATTTAAGAGGGTAGTATTAGCAAATGAGGGAAATTCTGCAAGTATTCTGGATCTCAGATGTATAAAGACCAGCTACATCTAGAATTGGTCTGAACAATGTGGAGGGTGGACTTTATCCCTTCCTTCAGGTTTTTGGTGGAATTCACCTTCTCGTGGAGTAGGCCTTCCCTGGCCATGCTTTCTGATTTGTAACCCCCTCCCCTCAACGTTCCCTCTGCCCATTTTTCTTCTTTATTTTCCTCCAATGCACTCATCACCACTTGACAAGCTGTAGTTAGTATTTGTGCTGCCCTGTGTCTCTCTGTTTCCATGCTAGGATGTAAGTGCCACATGGGGTGTGATTTTATTCATTGCTGGGTCCTGGAGCCTCGCACAGAGCCAGGCATATTGTGATCTCAATACATGTTTGTTGACTCCTTGACTGAGAAACTGGAGATGATAACAATGTCCTATTCTCCTATGTGCTTCTTTACTTTTTACAGAGAGCTTTCACACACGTCATCTTGCTTCACTGACTTGGGGGGACAAAAAAGGAAGGGAGGCTAGCATGGTGATGTGAGTTCCTGGGTCATCGAGCTTATAAATAGTCAGCCTGGGGGCTTGAACCCTTCTCTTCTGACTCCAATTCTCAATGTATACCAAGTCACAGAAAACAAGTGTTGTTTGCATAAAACATAACAAATACTTTGGGGTAGAAAGAGTGATGGAGGCATTTTGGGCTAAGCATCCCACAGCATCTCTGTTGTCCCATTATCCTAGTCTGAAATGCTTGGCTGAGTGGGTCTTGCCTGCCAAAGTGAGGCCAGGTACCATATACATCATAATGGCATCACACCAGCTGCAGTCTCAAATGTTGAGGCTCCATGCCAAGTTTAACAAAACCAAACCAGACTCACTGTAGGCCTTTCATGAATATATCTTCACTAGCCCAACCACATGGGGGTGGGGGGCACAGGAAAGAGCAAACCCCTGAGAGTGGTTGGGCTTAGGGGCTCATGTTCATAATAATAAAGACATTTTCAAAAGATTTACAGTCACCACATTTCTTTAACATTTACCATTGGATTTGATTTAAAAAATTTTTAAAGAAAGTCTCTTGATTAAAAAGGGAGGCAGACATGCATTTGTCTGCTTTACAGATGAGGAAGCTGAGGTCTGGACAGATTGTGCAATTAGTCTAATGCTAGACGATTCGTAAGGGACAGAACTGAATTTTCAACTCAGTTTTGAAGCTAAGAATGATCGGTTCTTCTTTTCATGACAGAGTGTTTCTCAAGGTTTAGCATAAATAAGAATCACATGGAGAGTCCAAATACCCCCACATATTTTGATTTGGTAGGTCTGGGTGACATCCAAGAATTTGCATTTCTTTGAATCTCCTAGGTGATGCTGATGCTGCTGATCTGCTGATTACACTCTGAGTAGCATTGACATAGACATTAGAGCAAACTACAATTTCCTTTGCAATTAGGCTTCCTTCTAGCCACCTCCCCACCTCTCTCGTATAACACATTTGACAGAATTTCCTGCTGCACACTCCTTGCTTACTCCACTCCAAGGAGCTGGCCCCACTGTTTTTGAATACTCCATGCATGATCCTACCTCAGGGTCTTTGCACTTGCTCTCTCTTCCACCTGGAATTCTTTTTATCCCTAGATGGCCATGGAAACTCACACTTTCTCTTCCTTGACCTGCTCAGATGTTACCTTTGCAGTGACATTTTCCTGACCACTCCCACCCCTCACACTTTATCTATTACTTTCCATATTGTTTATCATCTTGTAATACATCGGGCAATTATTTATATAATTTGTTCATTGTTTATCTATCCATTCCTTTCTAAGAGTGTCAACTCTGAGGATGGATCTTCACCTTTTCACTACTATATCTCCAGCATGTAGGACAGTGCTTGCCATAGAGCAGGCCCTTAAAAAGTAGTTTCTGAAGGAATGGGGAGAAGGAGGGAAAGAGGGAGCAAAATCAAGGACTCTGCCATCTTGTAAACTCAGATTTTTCTTTAAATAGAAGAATTTTTTTGTTTACTTACATGAGAAAATAAGAATATATTTTCAAACCTTTAATATATTTGTTTAATTTTGAGGAGTTAAAAAATTGCAGAAAATCACAAGGAAATCATCCAGGTATATATCACAATGAACAGTTATTGCCATTTTGTTAGACTTACTTCAATATTTAATACAATAATAAATTGTATTAATGCAATACAAAAATAAATACAATAAATACATACAATACAATAAGTAAAATTGTGAAGTCCGCATGCCTGTGGTCTCATTCTCCTCCCTAGCTCCCCAGAAAAAAAAGCTCTGGCTGAAGGTTGAGTTTTTCTTCTAGTCAGTGCCAATAGATCTATCTATATGCAGCACTATACACCTCAAAACTCACAACTTGATGTGAAAAGAAAGTTGCCAAATGAATTTTTAGAGTATAATGGACTTAATTGAAACACACACCCACAATAAAGTACTATATATTGTTCAGCCATTAGGTTAAAACTTCTTTAAGTAGAAGACAGCACGTGAATTAAGTTTCAGAAAGCTCAGTGCTATTTAAGAAGAACTCTCCATAAAGGAAATCTTTATAATGGAGGGAAAATAATGATCTACTGCTAATGTTTAAGATAATGACACTTTGATTTTACATGTTCTGTTAAGTTTGTGAGGATTTTTAAAAACTTTATGGTGATAAGATCTAGAGAAATACTAACATAGATGGGTTTGATTTTATTCATTGATATAATTGTACAGTTGCAAGAAGCCCTTGGAATGAATTAGATGCATGATTGATTAATGATTAACTTCATTCATTCTGGTGCATGGTACTTGGGGATAAAGCTTTCCATACTATGTTTGTTTGCAGAACTCTATTTAGCAAGCCTTTGGTCTTGGTGACTATATAAATTGGCAATTACATGCACTTTAAACAGAGGAATATTGTGTTGAATTAAATTGTACAGTGGTTTGGCTTGAACTTGGTTCATGCTAGCAAGTCTTCTGCTTATTAAATCTGTGCAGTAGCTAGAAAATCTTTATATTATCTGAAGAGTTTTACTCTTTTACAAAACAAGCACATTATCAGATGGTTTCTCAGAATGTGAAAAGAATAAGAAATTAAAATGTATTTGAATTGTGAATCACATTTGATAGCGTATGTTCTTTTCTCTTTGCTTCATTTACGCATAGGGCTCAGTACTCAGGTCTGAGGGCTGCTGTCAAAGTATCCCTCCTGTCCCAGGAAGGAGGAAGATGGCTCAAGGACTCTGGGGTTTTGCTCAATGCTGCCTCCTGCAGGCAGGAAATATTTCTTTGCATGTTCATATTTTTCTTTAAATTTCCCAAGATTGCATTCAGTTCTGAAATATTTTCATTTAAAATATACATATATTTAAAATTATTAGTTAAATTAATTCACTTTTCTACCTCCAAATCTTGACACAAAATAGATATTCCAAAGAAGATGAATCCTGTTTATCCTGGCATATTTAGTACTCTTTTGTGGTTGTGTGTTTCAACGATTTTCCTGGTTGACAAGGAACACTGGGGTGATAAACTGTGAAGAATTATGTTAAGTTTGAGGAAAAACTGTATTGTCATTGTTTATAATCTTCATTGCTTAATTAATTAATTATGCTTGGTTATCTTACTGGCAACAGATTTGAGGGTTTTTTTTAAGCCATTTTTTTCCCTCTATCTGCCTTGGTTGTCCAGTTATAAAATGGAATGAGAATGAGAAAAATACTATGGGTTCCTTAGATTGAGGTAACCACACGCAAAATTATATGAGCAATAGCTAACATTCACTGCATGTTGACCATGTGTCAGGCACTCTTCAATGGTTTGGTGTGCTGCCTGTGGATTTGCTTTTTCTGTTCCATGTGGCAGCCACTTTTATCATGTTCATGTTTGGAGTAAGAGTCCACAGTACGAAGAGGCCAGGAGATCACTTATTACAGTACAGATTTTTTTTTTCAGAAATTCTCATAATTGTGATCAAATAAGTTTTGGAAGTCCTCCTTATTATATAATACTGGAGAATCACAATGACAATATAATCTAAGCCCTGAAAAGTGTTGCAGTGGAAAAAAGAAAACAAAAATAGTCTTTCCTTAATTTTGTTTAATCAAAAATTTCCTAAAATAATTTGATCCCCGGGTCACTTTACCTTGCTCCCTCCTGCAGAACAGCATTACTATATCCTAGAATTAGTGTCCTCAGAACAAATTTGGAGAACTAGCTGACACAGCTTCACGGTTCTGAGAAGGGACATGGGACCTCTGTGACTGGGGACAGAAATTCTTAATCATGATACTCCAAAAACTGAGGGAGCAGTTTGCTGGATCTATGGCATCATTCTTTGGAGAGAAAGATAGTTAATTCAACACAGATGAGAATCTATCCATAAATTAATGATAGCTGAGAATTAGTGGACATTTTTCAATTTAATCAAATAAACGTCGAGCACTTCCTATGTGCCAGATGCTATTCTAGATGTTTGGAATATAACAATGAGTAAAACAGACATGTATCCCTGCCCTTATGGAGGAGATAAGCAATAAACAAAATATTTAAGTAAATTACCTATTACATGAGAAATAGAATTATCTAAAACCTAACCTTTTAGGTTTCCGATAAAATGCTTCCAGAATACTTTGGTAGACGAGAGCTGAAGAAGAGCAAGGGTAAAACAACCAGAAGATCCATCCCAGAGTAAGCAAAAATGGCATGCACAGTCCAGAGAGTAACAAAAAGCTGGTCTGCTTCTAATGATTACCATAGATTGGTACTTTTAAGCAATGCTAGTGTTAGAATAGTCTTCCTAGAGAAAGCCTTTTTGTTGATCTAAGTACTAAACAATTATTTTGATTACTGTTCAGTGTCAATATACATATAAGCACAGAGGAGCACACATTCACTACCTATTCTTTAATAAACATTGTATTGCACATGAAGATTAATGCAGGTAATTCCTATTTGTAAAGTGTCCTCCCCTGCCATCCTGAACAAGTAAATGCAGAATTATTAGGGTGTATTCAGGTGCAGTACATGACTTCTATCCCCAGCTCAGTATACGGGCTTGTGTGCAAATAGTAGGTTTGATGTAAACAACAAGAGCTCTGAGCAATTGTTAAGACAAAGATGTAGAACTGAGGTTGTAACAATTCTGTCTTTCTTTATGACCACTTGAGGATATTATCTGTGTTTGCAATTTAAAACACCAAAACAGAGCGTGAAAAGGGATGCCCAAAAGTGGCATGGTTTTGCTAAGTGAAAACTTTAGCTCATACATGAGATACTCTACTGCATTTGAATAGTATCTTTAAAATAGAAATTTGTCTTTTTGAAAATTCTTATTTATTTATTTATTTTTTATTGCATGGTGATCCAAAGTGTTCAGGGAAGGATCCTGTGCTTTGTTCTCGGTCATGGACCGACAGGAAATCCAGGTCACCTCCCGAGGGCCAGGTGATTGGAAGGTGTCGGTTGCCAGCCCTGCCCCTCACCTGCAGATGCACCATCACTGTGCTCAGGATGATTTCCAGTGCCCGCCTCATTTTAAGAAAATTCTTGTTATTTGTCATTAACTCCAATTTATTCACTTTTGAGGGAAATATTACGTGGGTATAGCTTTTTCTCTTTTTTTCCAAAAATACATAAACATGATGAAAGTTATTAACCCTTTACTTTCATTTATTTTTTGGTATTGTGATATTTATTTTATTTTTTCTTTGTTCACTGTTAAATTGTATTACAGGCATGTATATGTATACAAAGATCAATGAAAGAAAAGGTTCACAGTTTTTGATTCTCCTCTGGTCATTATTATTATTAATTTCATGATTATTACTAAAACTAATTCTATTGTAGGGAGGAGAGAGAAAAAAATGATCTCCTCTGAGTGTTCAATATACTTCGTTATGTCACTGCACTTGAATGAGATTAAGGTCCCTTTTTGGGAAGTTAGATTTATCTGCTCAGCTAATCATCTGTCTGTGACAGGCCTAATAACTTTTAACCAGACATCCTTTATTGTACCTAGTGTAACAATATTATCTAACCCCTTTCCCCTGTTAGAAATGTGTCTCACAAGAGAGAAATCTTGGAATTGGCTTTCTCCAGAGCCTTTTCCCTTGTGGGAGGTTTGAAATAACACTTGGGCTGGAGTTTACAACTAAGTAGTGTAAAAAGTTGCTTTACATTTGTTTAATAAGACCTATTGTTAAAAAACAGCAAACAAACAAACAAACAAAACAACCCAAAGCAAAGAAGGGTAGGAGCATTGGCAGTGTGGGTGGAGGGTTGGCAGATTTCAGTTTAGGGCAGAGTGGTTAGAGCAGGTAACATTTAAGCAGAGATGTGAAAGAAGCGAGGGAGTTTGTCTTGTAAGTATCTGCAGGAAGAGCTTCCTAAATAGAGGAAGTCACATGTGCTAATGCCATGTGACTGGCATTGCTGGTTAGCTTGAGAGAAAAGTGAGAGGCTGGTGTGGCTGGCATGGAAGGAGGGAGGGGTTTGGTAGAGATGTGGCTGGGGGGCCTTGTGAGTCACTGTCCTGCCTCTTCTCAGATGTTGTTCCTTGTTTAAGATCCTGTTTACTGCCTTGTGTTTTTCCTTCACTCCTGAGATGGTTTCTTCATTTAAATTCACATAGAGTTTTAGTCGCACCTTTTAATTTGTCCTAAATTATTGGTTTCTAGTCTTAGTCACCTTTCCTGGACTTTTGGCTGCCTAAGGGCACACCTATACTTTATCCTCCTTGTGATCTCACTCAGTCACTTGTCCATTGGAAATTTATTGAGCATTTACTACGTGCCAGGAAGTGTGTTAGACCCCTATTAAAGAGTATAATCTTGAAAGTTATGTTGCCCTAAAGTATGCCATCCCAAAACATGCTAATTTGGCATATTGATTGTACTGGGCTGTAGGTACTTGGCATATTGATTGTACTGAGCTTTCTCGGAACATCCCTTTTCTGCCCAAAGACAGATTCATCCAAAAAGAACTCAGTTGTCATTAATGGCCTCTTAAGAGTTTCATCAACCATAAAGGATTGCTTCTTGTCATGGGAGAGGAGACTGGAAGTTAACACCACACCCAAATAAACTTTGTCACAAGGAATCACACCTCCTACCTATTTTTCTGAGGGTCTGTTCATCTTCCCTAAAAACCATTTACTGTGCTCTAAGTTGCCTATAACCTCCCTTTTCCTTTCCCTGTTAGGATGATTTTTAAGCCTGAATTCTAAGCTACTTCTTTGAGTTACTCATTTTCCCTTTTGTGTCTCCCATGTCACATACCCCATGTTTACATGTTAATCAGTGTTAATCAATACCTATTTGTTTTCTGTTATTAATCTGTTTTTTATTGGAGGAGTTTCAGCCAAAAACTCAGTGAGGCAGAGGGAAAATTATTTTTCCTTCCCTACAACCTTCTACTCTCAAGGAACTCATCATTTACCGGAAGACATATGAGTAAAACAAGTATTTACAGCACAATATAAAAGGTATCATTGGAATAGACAGGGCACTTAATGAGGGAACTAGAAAAGGGACAATTGTGATCAGGGAAGACTCTCAGGAGGAGATGATGATTGAACTGCACCTAGAGTCCATGGAGAACTCTCTCTTATTGAGATTGTGTTTTGAGGTAACTCTTTTGCCGTATAAGGATGTGGGTGGGGGAGGTTAAGCTGCAGCCTTCTTGCTTTTGAATAAGGCTATTTTAAACTGTCAGAGACCTTTGTGAGCAGTTCAGGCTGCTGCAGCCCTGGGTCCCCTTACTGGGAGGGACATAGTTACCAGCCTCAGCCCTTTCTTGGCTCAGTCCTTTCTTTTCTGGTTGGAATGTCCTTTTCTATTCAGCAGTCTGACTCTAATAACGTAGGGTGCTTTATTTCAGGGGACACGCCATCCCAATAGTTTTGGAATGTCTTTGGTTCACAGTGAGATTTTTGTTCTAAAGGTAAGAAAGAATTTTGAGCCACATCTCATGAATATTCACAACCTTCCTGTGAAGCTGATAGCCAACTTAAAGTCATTTGAATGTAATGTTTTACTTTTATAGTTGGGGAAAATGGAGCTACAGGTTGGGTAGATGCTTTTGCTAAGGTCCCCTGATAAGCTGATGACCGAGGTGGGAGCAGATTGGCAGATTCATAACTTGGGGGTCATTGTCCCTCAGTCTGTGCTAGCTGGCCTGGAGCCAAAAACCTTGACTTGCAATAACTGCAATTCTAGACTTTTGTGTTTAAAATACAGAAAAGTAATGATGCATTAATTTGCATTACATGATTGTTTTGTTGCTTTTTTATGTATATGTGCATGTGTGTGCAGGTTTTTTGTTCTTGTTTTTGTTCTGTTTTGTGTTTTGGAGTGAAAAAAGAGGTCTCTGTTCTTGTAACATGCTTGACTTGGAGACACTACACTGAGGGCATTCATTTGAATGCCTGTATAATTACTCACCCTATTAAGTGCTTTGAAAGTATTTATTTTGTCTTAATATTCAATCACCCATCACCCATAACACCTTCCTGCCAACAATAGGATTACTTACTGTGTCATATATCTTAAAGTCCTTTGAAAATATTAACTTATTCTTCACTCTTCAGCTTTAAGGAAGATGATGGTATTGCTTATTTTCTTACGATCAGGGAAGCAAACCTTTGTAACTGAAACAGCCTGCCCCTGGTGCTCAGTGAAGAGCCTGGATAGTGCTTTGTAAGACCCAGGATGGTGTCCCTTCTGTGATAAAACATGTCACGGTAGAGTTCTCCAGTTTGCTGTAACTAAAAGGCTGTAACATGAAAAAACCAGGGGAAGACAAGAGTAGAGAATTATCTTGACTCTCCTTACTTGCTGGATGGTCTCTGCCTGGATTGAAACTCCTCTTATCCCTTGTAGGAACAAGATCTTGTCCAGGCTGACCTTTAAAAAATGCACTGTTTGGGGGAGAGAAGGTTTTATCTAGGATGGTCTTCAAAGTGTTATTGAGCAGGGTAAATTGATCTGATGAGAAAAAGATCTCTCAGTCAAGGGACATTATTTAAATTCCACCCAGGAGTTACACTCTTTAAATTTGAATTCAACTTCTCTTGAGCTCTCTGACGTGGGTACTCAAGAAATATCTGTAGATTTATTCATTTCTTTGGGTTAAGTGATTGCCCTCTCGATTTGGCCTCTTTAAAATGCAGGCTCCCTGGAGAGATCCCACATTAAGCTGTTAATATTTACACCTTAGCGACAGTAGATTTATAACATTCTTCTTTGATGAGGGGCCATGCAAGCAGCAAAGGAGGACTGAATTGATTCTTGCAGTGAGAGGTGTTGAAAATGGGGAAAACATTTAGTTTCTCCCCCAGTTAGGGGCTGGGAGTAGTGGTGTGTGTAAAATGAGTCGATTGCTAGGTGCACTGATGCGGAAGTTGAAAGGACTCTGAGCCTTGGAACATGAGACTAAGAGGCATAAGGGGAGAGAAAGAACTAGAACTAAGTAAGAGATGCTGTTTAGTCTGGGTTCTCTTAGGAGGAGGTGCCAGGCTGGATTGGACAAACCAAAGATTGGTTAGAGGAAATGTTTATGAGGGCATGTGGGAGAGCCAGCAGAACGTGAGGCTGGTCTGCCCTAAGTGAATGAGAAAAGGAAATAAAGTTGGGTGGAAGAGTCTTAGGCCACTGGGGAGCCTATCAGGGAGTCCAGGAATGGCCCTGCTTTAGCATCCCTGCTACAGTCAGTTGTGAGCTGCGAACAGGCAGTGGGAAGCATGGCTTCCGTGTGAATGCAGTGATGGATTTCAGAGAGCAGCCACTGGACTGTTACTCATTTTTGCATGTTGCCAGCAGCAGCAGAGATCTGAGGGGTGCATTATCATGGTCAGGGAAAGCTGCTTGGAGCTCTTCCTGGGTGCAGGCCATATGGTGTGGGGTGGAGCTGCCAGGGTCACAGCCTGCATTTGGAGTGGCCAAAAGGGAAATAAAGGGAAAACAGGGATCTCTGAACACATACACATGCTATTGTAGGATGCAATGCTGTGAGTGAATAGAATGCCAGTGCATTATCATTGGTCCAACTTTTAGCTCTGCTGCTTGTTGGCTGCATGGCCTTGAGAAAGATACTTCAGATTTTCTGTTTGCTCAATCCTTTGTGTTTTAAAATGTGCATAAATATGCTTTTGAGATGACAAGAGCATGTTTGTAGAACCATCATTTGGTATATTTTGGAAGATGTCCCTTCATATGTAGGCATCTGTGCGGTCAGGCTGGCTGAGAACTCTAACATGTGAACAAGTTCATTTTCTGTATCAGCGTGCCTTAGGGTTGATTTGGTTTGGGATCACATGGAAATTAAGCAGAAGCCATCCTATTGGGTGACTACTTCTTTTGACACAGGTTCATGGTATCTTCTAACATGTCAGGATGACCAAGTTGTCCCTGTAAGAGGAGTAGCAGGGGGAAGCAAAAAAGAGCAAGAATCAAAAGGTAATGACAAGTCATTTGCGTAAAATACTTCACAGTTTTTAAGGTACTTTTGCAAAAATTGGGCTTCAAGGTGTGATAGGTAATAGCATTCCATGCCACAGATATGAAAACTGAAGTGCAGGATGTCTCGATCTGCATAACAATGTCTGTGTTATGCATGCCTTGAAGGGCACATGAAGAAATCCAGAATCATTACGAACACCCTCCCTGAAGCAAGTTAGTGTACTTTGCAGCACTTCAAGGGAATCACAGGCTTGAGGCTTGGTGTGGAGACAGAACACAATATTCTTTGGGGCTAGTCACCGGACCTGACCCTGAAGTTAGTGTATTCCCAAAATTTGCTTTGGAGGAAGCTAAAAAAGATAACAGTATGGAATACTACCTAATGTGGTTGTAAGCAGATTTGAAGGGCTTTTAAAGAGCTATTTCTTAGCAAATAAGGATAATGGCTATGCCAATCATTTGCACATTTGCTTTCAACTTTATTCCCTGCCCTTCTAAACCCTGACCTACATTGGAGGAAACTACATTTCCCTGACTCCTGTGCCTATTAACTTGTAAAGAGGTTTTGATGCAGGCAGGCTGGTTCCGAAGACCCAGAGGGGGTCCCCCAGGACCAGCCAAGAGGGTCCTTGACTTCACACAGAGTGGAAATCAAACATGAGCCACCAGGAGATGAGAGGGGCAGAGTTTATTAAAGACATAGAGATGGAGATGCCTGGGTGGCTCAGTTGGCTAAGCATCTGCCTTCAGCTCAGGTCATGATCCCAGGGTCCTGGGATGAAGTCCCACATCAGGCTCTCTGTTGAGCTTCTGTGTCTCCCTCTGCAGCTCCCCCTGGTTGTGCTCTCTCACTCTCTGTGTGTCAAATAAATAAATAAAATATTAAAAAAAAAAGACATAGAGACAGCAGATACAAATGGACCATCATCCTTTCTGAATTTTGGGAGACTCGGAAAGAAAGGAGCATGAGTCTTTTTTTTTTTTTTAATGATAGTCACAGAGAGAGAGAGAGAGAGGCAGAGACACAGGCAGAGGGAGAAGCAGGCTCCATGCACCGGGAGCCTGATGTGGGATTCGATCCCGGGTCTCCAGGATTGCGCCCTGGGCCAAAGGCAGGCGCCAAACCGCTGTGCCACCCAGGGATCCCAAGGAGCATGAGTCTTATCTTTTTTGTGGACTGGGGATTTTTACTGATGACTGTGGTCTGGTGCACATGTCCAGAACTGGTCAGAATGAGGACAAGTTCCAGCTGTTCATCATAAATCATTTATTCCCTGAGGCCCCCGAGATGTTTAACTGTGGTCTGGAATACACATATAATAGCTTCGCAGGTCATTCTCACCTGGTCCTTCCTCAGATGTTATCTGTTCTAGAGGAACCATTAACTCCTTGTCACTTACCAGGAGGGCAGACGCTATTTGCATTCTGAGGCCTGTGTAGAGTGGAGTGCAGGTGCAGGTCCTAGCAAGAACAGAAGGTGGATAAGAAGCAAAGGGGAAAAAACACAGCTTTTTCTCTCATGAGGTCCCTTTGGCTTCCCTGTCTCATGGTTATTATGATTATTTACTCTGGCTTGCTGCCAGGTGAACTGGGGAGACCCTGGGCCTTGGGCCCTCGACCCAGCCATGACCCAAGGAGACATGGAAGGTTATTGGGCTTGTAATGAGAATGAATTCAAGGACAGACAGACAGCACAGTGGACAAGTGACACAAGTGGAATAGCTTATTAAAGTGAAAATTACACTCTCGGTAGATGTGAGAGCAAATAAGCAAGAGAGAGAGAGAGTGAGAGAGACAGGCATGCCCTGGGGATTGGGTTTCTGTCTTCTATTGACATTTGTTAATTAGGCAGAAGAATATTCATTGCTTGCTTCAGGAAGCTTTTATGCTTTTTCTTCCTAATTTGGTCAGGGGTTTCCTGTCATAGCATTCGCCATCTTGGTCCTGTCTGATTTGAACTTGACTTCCTGTGGGGTGTTGCCAAGATAGGCTCTGACGTACCCATAGCTGGCCATGACTTTCCCATAGCTGACCTCCAGGTACTCTGTTGGAACCTAACTAGCCACTTACTCTAACAGATTTACAGATGAGCAAGGAGACATCTGAAGTACTGAGGTATGATGCAATCAGTCCAAGGTCAAACAGCTAGCTAGGAGCTGGGCTGGGCTTTAAAGCCGGGTGCTCACGTGGACTCTATGTTGCAGTGCCTCTTTATGACCGCCTCAAGGAGCTTCCCACCTGCCACTCAAGGGTTTGGACTTGTCCTTTAGAGGTAACATGGGCAAACTTGGAACTGTACACTTCCTTTATAGGTTGTAACTTTGTTTCATTTCTTTTCCTTTTTCTTAATGTCTCACTTTTAAAAATTAATTAATTAATTAGCTAATTAATTAATTTAGAGATTGTGAACTGGGAGAGGGGCACAAGAAGAGGGAGAGAGAGAACCTCAAGCTGGCTCCATGTTGAGCAAGGAGCTGACTAGGGCCTCGATCCCATGACCCTGTGATCATGACTTGAGCCAAATTCAGGAGTCCCATGCTCAACCAACTAAGCCACCCAGGCACCCCTGTTTCATTTTTGGTTTAAAAAGCAGTCTGGGGAGCGCCTAGGTGGCTCAGTTGATTGAGCATCAGACTCTTGAGTTTGGCCCTGGGTCATGATCTCAGAGTCATGGGATCTAGCCCTGTGTTGGGCTCAATGGGGAGTCTGCTTGAGATTCTCTCTCTCCTTCTCCCTCTGCCCCTCCTCCTGCTTGTGTGCTCTCTCTCTCAATAAAATAAGTCTTAAAAAATAAAAAGCAATTTGAAGTCCTGGCAGAGATTTCAGAAATAATAAAAATAGAGGAAGAAAAAAAATCACACCTAATAATACCTTCATCTAGCAATTGTTATCAATACGTGAGTAATTTTTTATTCCAGTATTTTTTTCCTATGGAACAAAATACCTTTGAAACTGTTTTTATATAATTTGGAGAGAAAGTTGTCTATGATCAGGGATTATGTCTTGCAAATACAAGCATGTGAAAAGAAAAACTAATATATAATAAAAATGTTGTGCTCTATTGACTACATTGCCCTGAAAGTTTGCTCGCATGAGGCACTATAGATATTTGGCCAGGTAGACCTAAGGTTAAAGAGGAAGTGTAAAATCAGCAAAACACGGGCTCTGTGCATACCCTGGAAATGTGCCTACTAAATCTTATTCAGTGTGTGTCAGACTCCTTACATTTCGGTTTTCCCAGAAGATGACTTTGGGATGAAATATTGGAGCTCTTTCAACTGGAACAAAACATTCTCTATTTGTTATACCAATAATGCTTTAACTTCTTGCATTTTACTAGTGCTCTCCACCTGAATTCTCCCTATCCACCTAAAAAAGCAAAACCCAGCAATAATTCAAACCCCTGAGGTACATTATGAAAAACATGTGCAGCAGAATGGCTGCATGCTAAGGTAGGCACCAGGGATGAAATCCTGAGTTTTATTTCCTGAACTATCTCTGCTACTCTGTCATGCGGTGGGTGGTTCACTCCACTTTTTGCCATGCTTCAGTGTTTCCAATCAAAGAGAGGCAAGCAGATGACATATCTGGCAGGTTCTTTTGTCAAGGCATTGTGGGAATGTGGAGGATTATAGGAGGAACACTGTTTGATGCTTGTTGTGCCCTATATCAGGTTGGACTCGGGTTCTGTGTCCCAAAAATGAGCTATGACTTAGAGGCTGTCTCTTGGGATGCTTTTGTGAGTTTAAAGGTTTGACTGGAGGTTCTCCCCAAATTACAAAGGTTTGTACCCATTTATCAGTCTTGAAGACTTCTTTGGAGCCGTCATTGTGCATAGGTAGATTTTCTTTATGTCTTGCAGTTTTTAGCTTCCTCCATGATTGCCCCGTTTACTCTGCTCCCTCCCCAAGGACTATCTCAACAATTACTTTGATGTAAGACGAGAAAAAAAATGTGATAAAGGTGGTTGGACGCACCTGCCTGGATGGGGTATGAATGGATTCTAAGCAGTGACATAGGGAAATGGTAGAGCTGGTGAATGTTCCATAGGAAGGAAGAGAAGGAAAATGAAGGGGACCAGGGCCCAAAGGCATCATAGAAAACTGCAGGTGGGAGTCAGAGGCAATTCCTTGACCTGGACATAATCAAAAGAGACTGATGAAGATTGCCGTATGCTCTGTTCCAAGAGGCTGCTTAATTGAAATGATGAGATCAGGACTGTAAAAAAGAAAGAATCAGCTGCAGTCTCTTTGTGGCAAATAAAGATCCTATGAGGAAACACAGTTAAGCCTGGGATCAAGGAATTGGAACAAGGAAAGGTCTTGATTCCAGCTTTTACTGTGTGGGCTCATTGCAATCTCTGGCACTAATAAGATCTCTGGCGGGGATATACATGCAAATAAAATGACTCTATCATTTCTGGGGGGCAGCGGAGGTAGAAACAGAAACCTGGTACTTTGTAAGACCGTAGGATAATCAAACAAGAATGTTCCTCAGGATGGTCCATATGAACATATGAAACATTTTTTTAAAACCACCATTTTCCCTGTTTTCCTGGAGATTTTTCATAATTTCATGTTCAGTTTTGTTGTGTATTTGTATCTCTTTTGTCTGTTTATAGTTTTTTTTTTCATAAATAAGCATTCCTTGGTGATGGTGTTGCATACTGATGTGTTATGCCCAGCACAATGGACACCTACTGTTTGGGACACTGAGAATGCCCTTTCCTCGATTCCCCTCACACCTCTTACAGTAGAGACGGGACAGAAGAGGAAACCCATTTCCCCTTCCTCCTGTGCTCCTTGTGGAGAAGATTCATCCTACCAGAACTGTGTCATGAGCAAGAAATAAACTTTCATCATGTTAAATCACAGAGACATATAGGAGCTATCAGTTGCCAGTAATTAGTATTACCCCAACTTTAAATATCTTCTTTTTTGGGAAGTGCTTTTCTTCTCCATGCCTGTAGGCAAAGCCATGTTCTTAAAGTTGCCAGCTCATCCCTGCCCCCAGATAGACTTTATTTATTCAAAGGTGGCATCTGACCCAAACTGAGCCAACTAGTGTCCTACCCAGGTTTTAAGAAATCAAACCAAGAAAAATAGTCAGGTCTTCTCTAGTGGTGGAGGATGTTAAGTCAAAAATCATCCGGAGTAGGGCACCTGGGAGGCTCAGTCATTGAGAATCTGCCTTTGGCTCAGGTCGTGATCCTAAGGTCCTGGGATTGAGTCCTGCATCGGGCTCCCCACCTGTTTCTCCTCTGCCTATGTCTCTGCCTCTCTCTCTGTGCCTCTCATGAATAAATAAATAAAATCTTAAAAAACCCCAAACCATCAGGAGTGAATGTAAGGGAAAATGAACCAGAGAAAGCTAGAGAGAAGAAGAGGGCGATGGGGAGATGTATAGGGGAGATGGAAAGAAAAAGAGAGAGACTTCTTTTTGAGCCTGTGAATCCTCTTGAACTTTGTTGACCTTACATCTCCATCCTTTCCATGATTTAGATGTGGTGTTCTCTACTGTTTTTTCAATACATTCTCATTTGTTGCCCAAGCTAGTTTAGGTTGGTTTCTGCAATCTGTGACCAAAACTATAGTGGCCAACACATGTCATAGATGATTGTTTATTGAATTGTAATAAAATGTTAAGGTTTATTATAATAGATGCCCAGAGAATCAATCTCCAATGAATGTTTAAATGCTCACAAAAATCACAAATAGGCACGTGTTTCTCCCACCTGCTGTGCTCTGCTCTGTGTGTTCCTGTTCTCTGAAAACCCAGCTCGGCTGTCAGTCTCCTTCTTGGGGAGGGTTTTAAGCTGTTACCAGGAGTGAATAGTTGATAGGGAGGGAGAACAGGGACTTTCAGCAGCCCAGTGACAGAGAAGGCGTGGGCAAAGGAATAGGACAGTGAGAACAAGCAAGGATCAAAGCCGAGATTTTGCTGTGTTGGAGAGTAGAGAGAAGAACAACCCTCAAGTATTTCTGTGAGGTAAATATTTGTGATTTCGGCCCCATTTTGTTTTGAAGGCAAAGGGCTCACAACATGCTGGAGACCAAGGAGGGGTCACACCGTAATTTATTCCAGCCAAGAGAAAAGCTGTAGCTATTCTTAGGTATCTGTAATAACCCATTTCTGTAGCACGGGGAGGTTCAGCTCAGGACAGGGGGCCACCCGGATATACCTCAAATGTTTCTGCTAGAATTCAAATAATCACATTTGAAGACACTATACTGCTTCACATCAGGGGTGAGAAGTGTATGTGCAAAATAGTGTAAGCTCTGAAGGGCTGGGAGGAGCAGCTCCCCGGCAACGCCGAGGAGGGCCATAATGAGGAGTGTCTTCCTGCTGAGAAGCACCAGGATGCGTTTATTGATTGGAGGTGAATGCAGTGAATGTAAAGTTGGAGAGTTTTGCAGTTTAATCTGACATCTGTCATTCCTGGAAGAATGAACAGTTCAAAGTAAAACCTTATCCATATTGATGTGTGAGAAGAACTCCGGGTCAGGAAAAATCAGGGCCCCGGAGATCAGCACCGGGAGAGCCAGGACAGCGCACCTGCCCTTCAGGTAGCAGCAACTCGCCCACCAAGCCAATTGCCCTGCTGGAAAGCAGCTAATAGAATGCCTGGTGCAAAACGGAGATTCCAGAAATGTTGGTTCTCTTCTTTACAAGAGTAGGGGAAGCTTTGAAAGCAGATTCCTGACTTCCAGAGAGGAGAAATGGGTTGGAAAAACACAGATACGTTGTTCTGATGCGCAGAGAAGTTGAGTTTCCATTCTGGGAGAGGAATTTGGAGGGGGGTGTGTGGGAGGTGAGGAGGAAGTGAGCATAGGGCGGTTGCATTATTTGTTTTAACCCTCAGCTTTCCTTGCAGGAAGTGGAGAGGCTACACAGACCCAGGCTCCCCTGTGCCCCCTGGTTTTCGGCAATGTCCCTCTTTGGCCCAGCAGCCCAAGCCCGGGCCCAGGCATCCCGGCCCTGTTAGGTGCAGCTGGTCTCGGGCCCGTCTCAGGTAAGTAACGGGCACGTTGGGCTGCAATTTCTATTCCTGAATAGGCCTCCTATCTGAGAGTCATGCTTCAACAAACACTCAATTAAAAGGAAAAAACCTCTGGGTGATGGAAGGCACCCTATTACTGAGAAGCAGGGAATGTTTACTGAAGAAAGAGACTTCTCTCTAGTTACTAGTAGTCTAGCGAAGATTTATGAGCCAGTTTGTCCCACAGCAATCAAACTTGAAATGTGAAGTCTAAACTGGTGCGTTTTTTAATCAACAAAACAAACTAGGTCATGAGAGTTGCTTAGAATTAGGAATTAGGCAAAGCAGTGGAGTGTTAAGGCTGTGGCCAAGGAGCTAGGCCTGAGGTGGTTGTGGGAGAAAAATTCACCCATTTTAGCATCAAACACCTTCAAATGAGAGGTCGATATATATATATATATATATATATATATATATATATATATATATATATATAATACCCACTCACAGCTCACAACCAGCTGAAAACATACATTTTTCTCTTTGGAATACAGGAGTAATCAGAATTTATTCATGAGGCCTGACTCTGAGAGTTCGGTGTCCAAGGGCAGTCCTGTCTGATTGATACCACTCAAATAGCAACATTGAAGAAATGTAGTTAGAGACACGGCAATTTAAAGGCTGTAAAAAAAGTTACAGGCAAAGCTAGTGGAACATTCCATACTGATTTCTGACGCGGGATACTCCACAGCCCTGAATTGCAGTTGCTTGTCAGTTTGGTTTTCCAGAGATGGAGTATCTGAAAGGGAAGGGAGGAGGAAATGTGGCTTTCAGGTGTGTTAAATACACCGCAGTTAACTATTTTTTCCCCTGGAGTGCTCTTTGTGGTAAATTAGAGTTCTGGTATCTAAGACTCTGGAATGTTAATAAACCATGGTCACTTCTCTCACATGCGTTACTTTGAAAAAAAAAAAAAAACAGTTGTCTTCCCTCAAGCAGGATTTCGTGACTAGGGACTCTAGAGCAGTCCTCTCTCCTTAGCCCCAAAGAGGGCTCTCCAAACAGAAAGTTGCCTGCATGTCACTGTGCATGTTTCTGAACAAGACATTCTCTTCACTGCTGTGTCTCAAGAGATCCAACACTGCCTGTGGCATGCCCTCTGAAAAAGGCTTAGGGGTTAAGAAATTAAAAAAAAAAATGGAGGTGGGTGGGTGGGAATTAAAACATTAAAATTGGTTCAATCACTTTAAAATTATCAACATGTTTTCTCATTTAGCCAAAGCCAAAACAAAGTGACCTGCCACTGGTGGCTGTGCTAAAAATAAGGAGCCCACACACTACGCCCTTTGAGCAAGCAGGTCACGCAGCAGGAGATTTCTGTGAGGTGAAGCCTGGTAGATGAAGGGAAAGAGTCACGGAGGAGCTGAAAGCTGCACAACTGCAGTGAACCAGAGGTGTAGGAATCCATGGTGAAGTTGCCAACTGAAAATTGTCTTTTCAGAAGGCCTGGATGGGGGGCCACAGCTGGGGAGTTACTGCAGTAACGGAGAACACATCATCCTCATCCTTGTCTCTCCTGCTGACCTTGGATCACCCAGCAGTGCCACACTGGGTGCTGTTTTCCAGAGATAAGATGGAGAACACCCCCCCCACCACATTTCTCTCCTTAGGGGGCTTATAGTTTAAGGGAGAAGAAAGATAGGCCCAAGTAAGTAGCACCCAAAATAATTCCAGAGTGCAATGAAGTGCTATAGAGAAAACAATCAAAAGTCTGAGTTAGGGCATCCCATGAGGGATATGACTTTCATAAAGGCAGCAGGCTGTGGTCCTGGAGAGACTGACATACAAGCAGATGTGCTGTAAGGAGGAGGGAGATTGCAGAATTTTCTGGGGTAGAGGTTGGCAAAGTATTGAATAATAAAACATAATGGAATGAAAAGAAAAGAAAACCCAACTGTGGTCACAAGTTCCATTTTGGTCACTTCCCTTCTATCATCATAGTTCCCTTCACACTCCCTAGGCTTCCATTAGAAAGCCCTTTCAAGGAATCTGGATTCTTTCAGTTATGATTAATAGAAACCCAACCCAAACTAACTTGGGCAGTAAAGGGAGCTACTGAATTGTTAGGCAAGTCAGGGTGCAGCTGACTCCACAGGTGGCTGGAACCTGGGGGTAAGGGTCAAAGGGGCTCCCTTTCTTATTCTCTCACATGAATCTCCTTCATTTCCCTCCAGCAGACAGGCGTATCCCACAGATGACCAGGAAGTAATGTTTCCAATAGCAGCCTGAGAGTACCTACTTGTACTCTTCCCAGATTTGCCACCACAGAGGAAAGGGGGTGGTCTTCTCTTAGTTCCAGGTGACTTACTCTTGGGGAAAGCCCTGCTTTCCTTGGCTTAAGTCACATTCCTCCAAGGAGATGAGATGCTGTGAGGAGCAGACTGGGAGAAAGAGTATCTCCTCTACAGATGTGAGATGTGTACATGTTTGTACGATGCTCACATATTAGTATGTATGAGTATGTGTGAGAAAGTGTAATCTGGGTATGTGAGTATGTATGTGTGTGTCAGTGCATTTTGAGAATACTTTGGTGTGTGTATGAGTATATGGGAAAGTTTGCTCTCCAGGAGCAATTCATATGCATGTTTGTGAATGAGTCTGTGTGAATGGGAGTTTGTGTATGTGATTGTGTATGTGTATGGGAGTACATATACGTGTGAATTTGTGAAGCTATATGTATATGTACATGTTATAAGTGTAATTGTGTCCTCCCCCCACAACTCCCTCAAATTCATACATTGAAGTCCTAAATACCAGTGCCTCAGAATGTGGTCTTATTTGGAGATAGGGTCTTTATAATCAAATTAAAATGAGGTCATTAGGGTGGGCCCTAATCCAGTATGACCAGTATCCTTATAAAATGGGAAACTTTTGACTCAAAGTTGGGAATGGGAAACTCAAAGTTTCCTTATAAAATGGGAAACTTTTGACACTCAAAGAAGGAAGATACTGTGAAGAGATCCAGGGGGAAGATGGCCATCTCTAGGCCAGGAACAGATTGTCCTCACAGACCACAGAAAGAGGTCTTCCCACGCCTTGATTTCCAGCTTTCAGTTTCTAGAACTTGGAGACAATGTATTTCTGTTGTTTAAGCCACAGTCATTTAAGTCTGTGGTGCTTAGTTATGGCAGCCCTAGCAAACTAATATGTGAGTATGTGTATGACTGTGAGCATCTGAGTATCAGCGTGTGTGTGTGTATGTGTGTGTGTGTGTGTGTGTGTAGATGGAGAGTTGACTCCAGTCACAAATCAAAAGGTGTCCATAATGCCTCCTCCTATTCTTTGCTTATCTAATCCTACTCACATTTGATAGCACATCACAAATCCCCTTCCCCTTTGGCATCCTTCACAGGTTCTCATTTCTCTAGAAGCAGTGCATACTGCCCATCTACTAGTTGTGTGAGTCATAGTAACCTTGAGGGAAAGAACCTTCCTTATTCATCTTTGAGTTCCTATATTTGCCATAGGACCCTGGACACAGTAGGTACTCAAATAATATTAATTTTGTTACTTAACCTTTTATTTGAAATTTTTACTGTGAAATAAGACAAATATAGAAAAATGTGCAAAACAAGACTTTATAGCCCAAGCCTGATCACAGAGTGATATCTATGTCACTACTGTATGGGGTGAAAGACACAGTACTGCCAGCATTCTAAGGGCCCCTCCCCTGCCACGTGCCCTCTTCTAGAAGTTTATCTTCCATTCCCCTAATGGGCAACCTTATTCCCCTGATTTTTATGATAGTTGCTCTGTTAGTTTTCTTTATGGTTCAACCACCTGAACTTGCACCCTAAATATCATAGTTGAATTTGTTTGGCCTGCAGTGAAAAGGTGTTAACCTCATCAGTCAGGAAAATGCAAATTAAAAACATGATGTCATAATAGGACATACATAGCGATCTGGTGAAAACTAAAATGACTGGTAGTAGCCACAGAGAGACTAAAGACAGGAACTTGAAACATGGCTGAGAATGTTAATATATTCTCTGTTTATATATATAAACACTTTAGAAAAGTTTGGCATTACCTCAACTTGAACTTCTGTAGGCCCTCCCTATGACTACATAATTCCCAACAGAATTGCATGCACACATGTATTGAAGACATGCTTATAAATATTCGTGACAACATACTTGGTAATAATGATGTGATGGGAAAAATGCATTTTCCTTTTTGTTTGGCACAACCTGATTACTAGTGAAGTTAAGTACCTTCTCATGGTTATTGGTCATCAATGTCATGGATTCTTTGATTGTTCTCAAGTCTCCAGAGATTCCTGTTAGACATCCAAGTGGAGACGTCATGCAGGGAGTTGAATGTATGTGGATATGGGAGAAGCCAGAGGATGCAGATTTGCACTTGGGCCATAGCATGTAGATAGTACTGAAAGCAAGAGAAGAGGAAGATCATTTGAGGGATAGAAGTGTTGATAGATAGAGATCAGGTCTGAGGACTGTGCCTCAGTAGGAGTGAGGAAGCCAGTAAATGAAAATGGGAGGTGCCAGGGAGATAAGAAGAAAACCAGAAACATATGATGTCCCAAGTACAGGGGAAAAAATGTTCCCGGAACGAGAGTGATGAATTATTAAATGATGCAGGAAAGCCAAATTAGATGAAGACCAAGACAAGACTCTCAAGTTCGGCAATACCGAGCTCATTGGAGACCTTAAAAGGAGTGGATTTGGTGTCATGGAAGGAATATTAACCTGAATGGAAGGGGTTTGAGAAAGAATAGGAAGTGAGAAATTGGGTATCAAGAGAATGCACACTCTTTGAAATAATTTTGCTGTGGACAGGAGCCGAGAAATGGAGAGTGGCATTAACAGGACCAGGAGGAAGATGTGGGGCCAAGGAAGGGCTTCTTTTTCCAAAAGGAAACTATTTCAGTATGTTTGCTGTTGTATGTGACCTGGTAGGCAGCCAAACATGCTTACTCAGGAGAGACTGGAAATAATTGCTGTGCCAAAGTCCTTGAACAGGCAGGAGGGGATGAGTCCATTGCATAAGGGGAGGAGGAGGTCTCTGATAGGACATACAGTTCAGTGACCACTATAGGAGGGCGGGTGAAATGTGCACACAGCAGGAGATAGGATGTGAAATTGGCTACAGGTTGAGAATGTTCTCTTCCGAGTGTCTCTTTTTTTCTCAGTAAAATAAGAAATGAAGTTATCACCTGAGAGAAGAATGCATAGGATGTGTTGGAGCTCTAAGTGAGGAAGAATGTGTGAGATATACTTGTCTCAGAGAGCAGGAGGATGAATTGACTAAGACAGTAAGCTGGAATTCCTGATTAATGTTGAGGGCATAGCTGACATTTGTGGTCACGATTTTAAAGTGGGCTTAGTTAGAAGGGTTATAGTTTTGCTCTAACATTTAGTGTTGGTTTGGGTGTCAGCATGGAGTCGGCAGAAAGCTGAATTTAGCTAGGATTGCCATTTTGTCAGCTGAATACCTGGTGGGAAAGATGAGCAGGAGAGCTGGGAGATTTTATGGGGGAGAGGGGGTGGATTTTAAACATGGACCATAGAATTTAAGCTGCAGCATGGAAGGAAGTGAGAGCCTTATGGATGTACAAGAGTGATGAGACCAATGATTTGGATATCCTAAGGGAGACAAAGCATTTTTGGAGTTGCAGTAAAAAAAAATATTGAGCTGGAAAGATCATGGGTTATAATTAGCAAAGAGATGTCTGAAACCTAAAATTGGAGGTGAAAATTTTTGGTGATGAAAAGAAAGATGGTGGGGTCATGAAAGTGAGTGGCAGAGGTGGGATACAGGATAATTCCAATGGCTGGTAAAAAAAAATCAAGAATCTATGTGGCTATTGAACCCACTAAAAATATTACAGAAATGGAAGTGAAGAGAAAGAGAGTGAGCAAACAAAAGATTCTTTCAGTTGGCAGAGAGGAAAATAGATCATTGCAATGAGAAGTGTAGGGTAGTGAAGCTGAAGTTTGCAAGGCAGAATCAGAAATATTTGTCTGGATATGGTAATGAGAAATGAGATCTACCCCTTCCTTCAAGATAAATCAGAGAACAGATAACCACCACTGGAAGGAGCTGCAGAGAAAGCAGTGCCTCTAGGATCTACTTGAGATACCAGCTGGAGTGAGAAAGTAATATATTAAGGGAAGTCTTGACAGGCCATGACTTCTGGAAGGCCCAAGGGAAGGGTCTGGGCAGTGATAAGGGAAAGGAGAGTGGGTTATATGGAGGAAAGGATAGAGACTACTCTTTGGGGCCAAGAAGACTCCTAAGGAAGGAGTGGATAATTAATTTTAAGCAGAGTCTCCTTGAACTGGCCTCTCTGTCAATAAGCAGTGATCTGGAGGGGAGGTGGTGCATGAGTGTCCCACCAGGGCTCACTTCAAACCTGCTGTAAGTAGGTCCAGGCCAGGGGCAGGGGATTTTAACTTTTCAATCCTGCTAGTGAGATGTCAAGGCTGGGAGAGGGGCCAATCTTCCCCATACAAAGTAATCTCATTGACACAGGGAGAAATAAATCATCTAGGTAAAGAAGGCTCTGGGTCAGCATACTTACTGATTTTTGTTTGCTGATCTCAGAAGAAAATACTAGGGCAAGGTCTTCTGTTGAAAAAAAATTGTTTAAATCATAAGCAGATGAAAATGCTTTGATACTCAAAGAATATTCTTGTCTTAGATGTTTTTAGCAGCTTATATTTAACCAGCTATAATTCTTTTTAAGCACCATTTTGTTCAATCTTTTGAAACTGAAGATTAGTCTTTCAATGAGAAATCTGCATTTCATTGTAAAGATGGAACACAATGCCTTTGGCTCACTTAGTCTGTGGAGAAGCAAGCTTATTTTGGTAATATATCTTTAGCATATTGTAAAACAGTGATTGTAGCAAATTTATTTCAGGCAAGACAGACTGAGACACACACATGTATGGCTCAAGAGCCACGAGAGCTATAACCTTCATTTCCCATATTTCAAGTAATAAAATCCCAGAAGTGACGTTGGTCATCTTTGATTTCAAGTTGGGTGTCTGTGATGAAAGAACCAGTGTGGGGGTGAGGAAGGAATTCACAATGCGAGATTATTGTAGTTAGAGTCAGCAGCAGATCTCTGTGGTATAGAGATGTTTCTTTACTTCCTACTTCCTTTGGGAAAATATAAAATCTTAAAAATTTTCCCATTAGACCACACCAGTGGTCATTTCTGCCTCAGGTTCTAAATATTGTACCTTAGTAGCAATGGTATATATGGGAAAAGGTTCATGTCCTCTCCATGGCCTCATTCCCAGTCAATTTTCTGACAAAGAAGCATGGATAATTACATCCACCATCAGCCATGTAGCCCTGACGATTTGACCATCATTAAGCGACTTTGAGTCTGTTCTCTTTGTACATTCCTGCTGCCCTTGTCCTAATTCAGGCCCTCGGTGTCTTTCAGCTGTCTAATTACTGTAACTGGAAAAAAAGTGGGTACGATGACTTCAGTTTGGATCAGTTATAAGCCTTTTTGAGAGGTGGGGTTTGAATTAGTTATTCAAGAATAGTCAGAATTTTGGAAGGATATTCTAGGTGGGGCAGATGTTTCAAGCGAAGGAATCAGGATGAGGAAGCACAGGGCCCATTCGGAAGGTGCTGAGCTGAGCAATTGACCTGAATTTCCCGTTAAGGAAGGTGAGATAGAAAGCTAGGTCAGGGCGGGATTTGACTGAACCCTGATTACCCAGTGGAGGAGACTGGGCTGCATATGGAGAGTTGAGAACCATTGCCCTCCTTTATTTTTGGTAAGAATGATCTAAGTTTTAGCTCTCTGATGTCTTAGATCACCCTGAGGAAGAAATTGGGGCAGGCCTTAGAGAGGATGGTGGTTACAGTAAAAACCTCTCCTGGAAGAGAATCCTGCAAATACTACCAATGGGGAGAGGGGACAGCAGCACCAGCTATTGTGCCTCTTAGTGCCTGTGGGAAGACACTTAGAGTCAAGAGAGAACATTGCCTCTATTCGCCACCAGTGGGACTTTGGAATATTTTTTTTTGTTATAATGAACTTTTTGTTGTAATTGCTGTAGAAGGATCTGGCCCGAGGACTCAATTTTGCTGCAATAAAATGTCATAATTTTTAAAAGCCCAAGCCTGATAGAAGCCTAAGTGGAAATGCAAGCTCTAACAGAAGTTCTAATTTTGCCCAGAAATAGGACAGCAACCAATCTCTACAAAAAAAGACTTTATGCTAATGAAGGAGATTGCTTTACAAGGTGAAGATGGCCAGTGGCACATTCAAAATGCTAAAATATAAAAACCCATTACCCACTTTACTTTTTTCAGTATTGTGCCTAGTACCAAGCCTGATGGAGAATAGATAGATGCTTGAAAGAATGAGTATAAAATGTTATGGGCTTGGGAAGTGGTACTTAGAATATTTACTTGGTTTACAATTATCTTTTTATTGTCATGTACTAAGACTATAAAGTAGAAATAAAATAAAACAAAGAACACCCCACCATCTCCTCCAACTCTAGACCACGATGAGGAATAATTTGACTAAGAATCCATAAAGCAAACGGATTCCGGAAACTTGATTCTGGCAAAATTATCATAAATTTGTTGAAGGCATCATAGCAAGAAGCAAAGACAAGATACTAACTGATATATTCTGAGTTCGTAGGAGAATGTGGTTCTTGGTTACCACATAGTTCAATTTGACTTTAAAGATGCAAATGTTACAGCAGAGTGATTTGCCTCTCACTGTTGGCCTTCCCTAGAACCTATTATCTTTCTGAGTTTCAAAGTCTTTTCGCTCTTGACAACGTTAGTAGGATATACAAGGTCCAACCTTAGATCAGTAGTTTGGCGGTGGATCAGGACTGAATCAGGGTAGAATTTCATATATTAGCAGCTACAGGCATTTGGGGTTTAAGGATTTTACCCTAAAGTCACAATATACCCATGAAGAAATGGGGTTTGGGATATGAAACCAAATATACATGGTTCTCAGGCTGTAAATACTGTGTTGCTTGCAGGGCCCACAGTATTATAACAACATCCAGCAAAGCCAAAGGGCTTTGGTTCGACAAGGAACAGAGGCTCCTCTTTAGAAGGCTCAACTTGAACCTGCTAAAGTCTGATTGAAAGACAAAAGGCAACAGGGCTAAGTTGGGAGAATTTTCTCCCTTCAGTGCTTGGGAGAAAAAACTACTCATGCCCTCCAGCATACTGGAGAATGGAATTAAAAAAAAACAACCCGAATTTGTAGTTACAAAAAGAAGCTGAAACTATATTGTCGTAGAAGGTACGCTGGGATTCTTCTCCTGGGAGAGAACGCTCCTACTTAGGTGAGGGGTGTACCTGGGATTACAGGTTGAAGGTGCAAAATGAGAAGAAACCTTTATCTGGTGGTTTCTTTATATCTCCTCCAGTGAATTCTGGCTTTCGATCAGAAAGAGAGGATGGATTTTCTTGCCTTACAGCTTCCGGGGAGACATGCTGTGGGAATCTCTCTGCTTCGAAATAATTCGTGGATGTTTTGTGAAACCTTTTGACCTGGCTGGGAGCCTGGGGCTTTTGAGCATTCAAGAATAATAGGCAGCATTGAAAAGGAGTGGATAGAATGTTTTATTAACTGTAGCTATTTTTATTAACTGGAGTCAGGGGAATATCAGAAAGGATCAAAATTTAGGAATTCTTTGAAAGCCTTTATTTTACATTGGTTTTATTTTACATTGCTTCGATGCTTTACTCCATGGTATAACAGACACTGCATTTTCTGCCCTAACAAATGAGAGGGCCAGGATGAAGCTTTGAATTTTTTATTTGTTGTTGAAAGTGGGGGGAACGTGGAGTGGAAGCGAGATAGAGGGAAAGGCGAAGAGGTAACGGACTTTTTTGAGAGCTGTTTCTTTCCTCCAAAGTTTCTACTGTTCAGAATAATGTTTCAGTGCCATTTATTTCTCTTTCCTAGTCATATTCACATTGTTGTAAGTTTTATCTGTGTTTCAGCAAGTAAATTTTGAGGGTCAGCTATGTATTAAGTGTGTGCTGAGTGTGTAAGAATTTAGAAATAAGTAGTATAGAGCCTGGGTTCATGGTCTCTTGGTTAGGCTTCATTATCTGCCAATTGTAGGTTTATTACCTTCCTCACCCTTTGTCTCTCAATTCCCAGACTCCAAGCCTGATCTTTGTTCTTACCACAGGAAACTGATAGCAATTCTGGTTATAAGCAATAGAAGCAAATGCTGGCTAATTTAAGCAAAATAGAGAGGTATGAAAGTTGCTCATGAGATCAAAGAAGCAGGTTTGGAATACACAGGAGACATATAAGTTCAGAAGTTCTGGACAAAAGCAACCATCCAACTGTCTTGTTAGGGCAAAGGGCTACCTCAATAACAAAAGAGTTCTAAGTATTTTACTATAATTCTCATGATTCAAACTCTAGGAAGGGAGCACTTGATTGGCCATTTAGGGTATTATGACTGCCCCTTTGTCTGGGGATGATGGAGCCTCTTGATAGACACAATGTACTGGGAGAGAAGTAGCTTGTCAAAAATTGGAATCTGTTACTAAATTAAGATGGAATAGATGCTGAGCAGTCAAAAAGCTAACAAAAACACGACATTAGAATAAGGTAGACCAGAGACTCTCTCCCCTAATTCCAACCTGTGTTAGGTTCTGACCTGGGTCACAGAGGTATAGGGCCTTGGAAAAGGATGATGCTAAATCAAGGAATAGGGGGAAAGCTGAACCCATCTTCTACTCCTTCACCCCTATCCCCATGAGAGACCATATCTACCCAGAGGAAGAGGCATTATCTCTAGAAATTGGAAAAGAGAATTCCTTGGTGGAGAGTCAGATGGTCTCTGACATGGAAATGCACATTCTCAGTTTGAGGCACCATTTGTGGAGTGGGCCGTACCCTGGAGAGGCAGCAAGCCAGGTATGCTGGGGCTGACCCAAGATCAAAGGGATTTCTGCTCTTCTGAAGTTGGATAGGTACAATTTAGAATAGTTCACAGTGCTAATGAACAGTACATCCCAAATCTTTTCTTCTGGAGCATATCTGGCTTTCCTACTCAGAATCCAGACAGATCATTCTGTGGCAATAGCTCCCATCTGGCCCATATCCAGATATGGTCTCTGAGGTGACTATTCCTGGGTTTCCAATCCTATTTCAGTGGGATGAACATCCCACACCTTCCCCTCACCATAGTCAATGATCCTGACTACCATGTAGAGATAAAGACAGAACCTGAAAGAAAATTTTGATATTTATGTAGTCTTAGCATTAAAAAATCCACTGATGGAGAGGTTCTAGGCTTGAAAGCCAAGTTTCCCAGGAATGGAGCCTCGTGCCTGCTTTATCTCTCTGTAACTGCCTCTAGACTCCTTAGAGACCGAATTTTCTGCTGTAATCTTCAGATTTTTATGGGTCACTGGTGCCTGCTTATAAAGACCCTCCAGTGGATATAATTACTTGATTGGATCAATTGGTTGAATTTATTTTATACATATTTAGTGTGCATGTATAATGGAGAAATCCTGGATTGAGTGAGTTAAGGGTCATAGAAAACAGGGAGTAAGGATGGACAGTCAAGTTTGTGGCCCAGCTTCCATTTCCATGGCCTATTGTGAGGGAAAGCCATGGCACAAAAATAAATAAGGATATATATATATATATATATATATATATATATATATATATATAATGTGTAGAGCTTAAGTGACAAACTATGCCATGCTGGGGTGAGCTATATTAAGACATTGCATAAACAACATGAATATTGGGGTTCATCCATGGTGCTTATGTCAGAAAAGGTTTGGTTAGAGAGGGATGAATGGGCTGTTTTTGAAGTAGTATAGCAAGAACTATAATGTTTTAAAAAATATATTTTGACTAAAACTCACAATAAAAAATACATTTTATCCTGGGATACAAATACCCCTCCACACTTTCCCACATACTCCTGGGACAAAAGTTTTATAAAATATACCTATTCTTCTATGTGTGATACACTCTGGTATTTTTCTAGTCTATTCAATTATACTCTATTCTACACTTGCCCATTTAATTTCCTAAAAAAATGCTGATTGTGAACCATTAGGCTGAATTCAGGGCCAACTAAAGGATCACAACATATAACCTGATAAGTGTTGCAAAGCAGTTGAATAAAGGTTCTGGAACCTGTTGACCCAGGTTCCAAGCTTGAGTCTTCCATTTCCTAATTGCCCTGAGTAACTTGATGTATTAGTCAATTTGGGTTGTCATAGCAAAATACCATAGACTGAATGGCTTACACAATAGATATTTAGTTTCTCACCTTTCTGGAGGAAATCTGTGATCAGGGCACTAGCATGGTTGAGTTCCAGGGAGAACACATGGCTGCTGTATGGCTATGTTCTCACATGGCCTTTTCTTGTGTATGTACACACACACACACACACACACACACACACACAGAGCTCTCTCTCTCCCTCTTCTTGTAAGGCCACCAATCCTATTGGACTCTTATGACCTCATTTAACCTTAATAACCTCTTAAAAGCCCTATCTTCAAATTCAGTCATATTAAAGGTTAGGGCTTCAATATCTGAATTTTAGAGGAATATAATTCAGTCCATAACTCTTGAATGAGTTATTTAACCTCTCTACATCTCAATTTATCAGCAAAATGAGGGTAATAATACAGTGTGTATACTGTTCATTCATTAGCAGTATTTATTGTTTACCCAATATGTGCCAACCCCTGGACTAGAGAATAAAAAAGCAGAGAAAAATCCTCACCCTATAGAACTGTTGTAACAAATGAAATGATTGTAAAGTGCTTAGTAAAATGTAGTGCTCAACAAACATTAGTTGTTGTCATTGATAATTGGTACAAGACATACCTGGTTGAACTTGAATCCATCTCCTGGATGTAGAGGAGGTATCTCCTGTGTCGTGTTATGAGTGAGAGGCTATATACTGTTGTTAATGTGGGTTCAGTAAGCCTATCCGCATGGCTTGAATATGCCCTTCTGTGTATTCTTCACTCCACACGGAGAGTGAGGCCCAGCTCTGTGGGGAACTAGTCTGTATCAAGATAAATGGCATGATTTTTCCATAACTAAGATGGATAGGAATCATAGGGCCTCATAATAGAGATGGATAGATAGACATAAACACAGCTCTAATGCATCAGATCAAGGCTATAATAAAGTTATGAACAAAGAGCTGTGGGAGCACAGAAAAAAAGAGACCAGTTCCGCTTGAGGGTGGGAAAGTCTTCTCAGAAAAGTAAGATTTGAGGTTTTCCCTCTTAATTTTCAGGTAAAAATTTAAAGGGCTGGCGAGGTTGTTTTATGCAGAGGAAAAAGCATGGACAAAGATGCATGCACATGCCAGGGGAAGGACAAAGACCCCAGGGTGGCTGGAGCAAAGTCTGAATTCTGTCTTAGGAGATACAAAACCAAACTATCAGGGGTTTGAAGCAGTGAAGTGTCCAGCAGTTGGGAAGAAAGTGGCAGGCCTTTTAGCTCGGAGGCTGTTGTGATTCAGGAGAGAGATGATGAGAGTTGAGCAGGTGGTAGTGAGACGGGAGTGGGCACATGGCAGAGACATCTATGAAGTTGAAATCATGGGTCTCACTGACTTATCGGATGTGGTGGAGAAAGTTGGAGTCAAGATGACTTGAAGATCTTTCATGTTGGCATTCAGTGGGACCATAATCTGGACAGGAAGTATAGACGTAAGAATAAATTTGGGGAAAGAATGAGTTCATGCTGGACATGTTGGGTTTGAGTTCTCTAGACGGTTTGTGTAAGCAATAACTTCGTGGTAAGAAGAGAAATAACCAGACTGATTAATGGTAGGGTGCTCAGCTTCAATTAGCTGCTGATAAACTTGTTAATCCAACTTCTGAAAAAAATCTTCTCGGAAAAAGTTGAGTTTGAAAACTAATTTGAATGTCTGGCTGTGACTGCATTGCCAACAGACTGGGAGGCTAGAGCCTGACGTGTTGCCTGTTTCTGATGGTGCATACACTGTGTCTTTATTTAGAACCTCTTACCAGTATCAATTAAACCCCAGTTAAATTTGACATTTCTTAACCTTGCATTGGATCAAATTCATTGCTACAGCAGTACCCATATGGCACAGAGACAGTTGTAGACATCAGTTCATTGCCTATGTAGAGATATTGGCCTAGTGCCAACCAGTAATCACTGCTTTTTGTTAATAGACATGTTTGCTTTGCAGTCATTTCTATACTCAGGGCTCTGGATTAATTAGATTGAAATCTGTCATCCATCTAAGAAACCACAAGAACTCATTCTCTGTACTTCCAAGGGAAAGAGAACAGCAGATTTTGGCAAATTTTAAAAAATGTGTTTGCTTGTTTCCATAAGAACTTAGCAGACTATCTAAATAACTAGTGCATAAAAAATTGTTGATAATTAATAAGGAGCATAGAGTGGGTTGGGTAGTTGACGAGATGAGCCCTTAAATGAATCAAGGTGAGATTATTCTCCGGATGTGAATTAGCTGACTTTTTAAAAAGCATATTTTGTTTTGGTATCTGCTTCCCTGAAAGTTGACAGACAGATTTTGTTTGGGTGTGAAGATTTACAAAGAGAGCCCCCACAACCCCCCTCCACCCAGCCATCAGGTCAAAGGTTTGTTCAAGTTGAAGAAATAGCCACCAGGTTTCTTTGCACTCAAGTTTGAGTGGGAAGAGAGGTGACCTTCCAGGTGATTCTGCAGCAGAATCCTGCTATAACTCTGCCTTTGGGGTCTACAGCACTGGAGCTGCCTCAGGCTGAGATCCCTTTACCTTGAGCCCCTTCCGCTACAACGCTAATGAAATCCCCTTAGACATACCTTATGCTAACTTCTTCTCTGAAGTCAATATTTCCAGACCCAGTCTCTCTAACAGATAGTGTTTATTGTTTCTTGCATGGAAGCAGATAAAGATTCAAGTAGTATCCCAGAATTTCCACCCTGTGTATATGAGTAATTTAGCCTAGTGCCAGATACAAGTTTGTTGAATGAATGGAAGACGGAGGTAGAAAGCATCTTTCTATGATGCCTCTGTAATCTGAATTAGAAAAAGCCCCAATTTGCCATGTACATTTGACTTCTTAATTTAGAGAACTGATCTTTGCCATCCAGGATTTTTTTTTAAAAGTTAATTAGCCTGTTATTTAGATGATCCAGTTTGTTGCAAACACGAATCTTGCATTTCTAGCAACACTCCATTAATTTTTTTCAACTACCACTTTATATTTATTGCTCACTTATTATCTGGTCACCATCTAGTTGTAGTGGGTACTCAGAGACTGGCAGGTTGAACCTGATGGGTCTTTGCCCACTTTCCTCAAACAGCGTAAACAGTCAGAGGTCCACATTGTCAGGGAGTTCTTCTAGGGACCCCAGTCTGTTTATCAGCCCTGATCACTGCTTCCCAACTTCCCCAGGGAGAGAGGAGGATCTCTGTTTCTTTGCTCAATACCATATGCAACCTTAGTTGTGGTGTGAAGTTACCAGTGAAATTGGCTACGGGAGAAAAGCAGTAGATGTAGGACGGACGAGGCAGAGGCAGAGCAGAGGGGAGGAAAAATGATCAAAGACTTCATGCTTAAGAGAAGACAGGACAAAGATGACTTGGGTGCTGATCCCCAAAGGGGTCTCAGGGGTCGTAGATGCCTGTAGTGTGTCAGGGAAGGGAAGTAGAGCCAGGTGAGCAGGATCCTAATAGTTGGGTATCTGTGGCTGCACCTTATTTCGCGTTAGTTGATTGTCATAGACACAAGGGCGCACAGCCAAGTGGTACTCACCAAAGGCTGTGGGAGCAGCGCTCATTGGGGCAAGCTTCTGAGCTAGGGCAGTGGCAGTGTGCGGGTCTGTCACTGTCCCTGGCATTTCAGGGCACCACGTGGAGGTCTGGCAGGGCCAGGTGAGACTGTGCTTTGTGAGATGTACCAGCTGCTTAGGCAGGGAAGCCCTGGGCCCTCCCTTGACAGAATCAGTGGTGTGGATGTGACCGTGATGTGATGCAACAGAGCCCTGGCTCCCGGTCTGTCTTGCCAGTTCAGTATTAGTGGTAGAGGGAGAACCAGGCCCTCCCCTGTGGGAGCAGGAAACAAGAGTTCCAAGCCTTGCAGGTGGAGATGTGTATCACGGCAATCCAGGGGAAGGATTCAGCACACCCGTCTCTCCGATGCTAGTCTCTCCCTCAGCATATTGTGTGTGAGTCCAAGCTTGGGGCTGACCTGGATTGTCTTGGAGCTTCTTTCCTAGGAGGCCAGATTGAAGAAGATCAGTCCTGAGCAGTTTAACGCTTACTGCTCACCAGCTGATCCAGGCCTTGTCTTTGTAAGTTATCCGCATGTTCTAGGAAAGACAGAGACACAGAAATCATAGAAACCACCTTTTACTGAATGCCTACTATGTTCCAGACACCTCTGAACAAGTTTCATTTATTTGTGAATAAGATCAGTAATTGATTTCACCCAACGTACAATACAGTAGCATTAAAGGTAAGGAGACTGAGATGATCAGAGATTAAGTATCTGGTTCAAGATCATTATGCTGATCAACGACAGAGCTGGGACTTCTACTCAGAGAGCAAACTTCCATGCGCTCTGCTATTTCGCCTCATCAACTCTAGTGGCTTCTGTCCCGAGACTACAGCATCCGATTGTATGTTCTGGTTGTTCTGTTTTTGGGGAGAATCCTGACAGTTATGAAGCTTGGTAATAGATATCACATTAGGAATGTACTGGTATGCTATGTGAAATATAGAAAATACAGAAAACAAGCAAGTTACTTATTTAACCATTTTCACAAGCTCTTTCTCTGTGTTGGCTCTGTGCTAAACAGACTTTCCGTCTGCCTGCTTATCCCTTTGGTAGTTATTTTTAAATTTTAACATGAATACTTAACTTAAAAGTCCAAAACTAATCAACATCTTGTGAGCCTCCTGAATAGCATATGGAACTGAAAAAAAAATCTTACTGTTGGACTTTGCCTTCCTTGTTCCCACATAATTGTTACCTATATTTTCAATCTGTCGTGTTTTTAACTATCCAATATTAATCTTTTCAATTCTATTTCAGTCAGTGCTTATTTAGAATTACCAAACCATTTGCCCATTTCTTTGCTCAGCCTTGTTTCTTGCAACACACTCATTTTTTAAAAAAATATTTATTTATTCATAGAGACAGAGAGAGAGAGAGAGAGAGAGAGGCAGAGACACAGGCAGAGGGAGAAGCAGGCATCATACAGAGAGCCTGACGTGGGACTCGATCCAGGGTCTCCAGGATCACACCCTGGGCTTCAGGTGGCACTAAACCACTGCACCACAGGGGCTGCCCCAACACACTCATTTTCCCTGGGTTTGACTTCCCTCTTAGGGAGGGACACCCTTTTGTCATTCTTTTACCAAAAAACTTTTTTCTTAGTCTTGGTCTGAAATGCTTTCTTTGAGAGGCACCTGGGTGTCTAAGTGGCTGAGTGTGTCTGCCTTTGGCTCAGGTCATGATCCCAGAGTCCTGGGATCGAGTCCCACTTCAGGTTCCCTGCGGGGAGCCTGCTTCTCCCTCTGCCTGTGTCTCTCTCTCTCTGTCTCTCATGAATAAACAAATTAAAGAACATTTTTAAAAATGAAATGCTTTCAAAAAAAATGAAATGCTTTCTTTGATCTTAATATTTAATGATAATTTAGCTGGATGTAAATTTTCTAATTTGACAGTTATTTTCTCTCAATAATTGTTCCCCAGCTTCTTAGAGATATAATTGACATATAACATTGTGTAAGTTTAAGGTGTCTGATGTGATGCTTTGATATGCATATCTATTGGGAAGCCATTACCATAAATAATTAGTTAACACATCTATTGCTCTCATAGGTATAGTTTTTTTGTGGATATGGTGAGGATGTTTAAAATGTACCTTCTCAACAACTTTCATACACACAGTACAGCATGGCTAACTGTAGTCGCTGTGCCATATATTACATCCTCATAACTTACTTATCTCCCCACAACCACTCTTCTACCAACCCTAGGCAACTACTACTCTCTATCACTATAGAATACTTTGTATTTTTTCCCTACAGTTTCGTATAAATACGATTATCCAATACATACTCCTTTTGTCTGGGTTCTTCCATTCAGCAAAATAATTTTGAGATCTATCATGTTTTTTGAGTGTGTCAATAAATTATCAATTTTTTTGTTGCTGAGTAGTATTCCACTGCATGGTGTGATAGGTAATTTTATGTATTGACTTGGATCAGAGGATGCCCAGAAACCTGGTGGGACATTATTTCTGGATATGTCTGTAAGTGTGTTCCAGAAGAGATTAGCATTTGAACTGGTGGGCTCAGTAAAGAGCCCTTCCCCAATGTGGGTGGTGTTATCCTGTCTTCTGAGGGCGTGAATAGAACAGACTTGTGGAGGGAGGAGGTATCTCCCTCTTTTCTTCATAGCCTCATTGTTTGAGCTGGAGCATTTCATCTTTTGCCCTCATCTTCTCCTGGCTGGTTTGGCTTTCAGGCTTTGGACTGATTTTGCAGATTGTGCAATTTCTCTGTCTCCACAACTGTGAAAGCAATTTCTTCATAATAAATCTCTTTTTATATTCTATTGGTTCTGTTTCTCTGGAATCCTAATAAAATAATAATCCTAACTAAAGCATTTATATATGTCACAATTTATTTATCCATTCATCTGCTGATGAACATCTTTGTTGTTTCCAATTTTTGGCTGTTACAAATGAAAGTGATATGTCATTTGTATACTAGCTTTTGTATGGAAATATGATCACATTTGGGTAAATACCCATGAATGGAATCTCTGAGTCATCTGGTAGATGTGTTTAATACTTTAAGAAACTGCTTAGTTGTTTTTTAGTGGTAGTACCACTTTTTTGACTAACCATAAGTATATGAGGGTTCTAGTCCTTAAAATTCTCACCAATGTTTGGTATGGTCAGTGATCTTAATTTTGGACATTCTAATAGGTATAGTTGTACCTCACTGGGTTTTAATTTGCATTTCTTCAATGACTGATGGTTATAAACATTTTTTCATGCGCTTATTTGCTATTCTTATTTCTTTGGTAATATGTCTATCCAAACTTTGTATCCATTTTTAAAATTGGGTTGTTTGTTTTCTTATTATTTCTGTAAAGGATTCTTTTTGTATTCTGGATACAAGTTCTTTAACACATATGTGCTTTGCAAATATTTTCTTCCTGTCTTTACCTTGTGTTTTCATTCTGTTAACAGTGTCTTTTGAAAAGCAGATGTTCTTACTTTTGATGAAATCAGTTTATTAATATATTCCTTCATGGATCATTCTTTTTGTGCTCTATCAATGAAATCTTTTCCTAACTCAAGATCACAAACATTTGTTATCCTCTAGAAATTATATGGTCTTGACTTTACATTAAGATATAGGATTCATTTTTGATTAACTTTTGCATATTATGTAAGGGATAGTTGGAAATTATTTTTTTGCATAATGATATTCAATTAATTCCAATGACATTTATTAAAAAGACTCATTTTTCTAATTGATTGCTTTTGTTCCTTTGTCAAAAATAAATTGATCCTATGTATAACACCTTGGATGGATCTTAAGAGAATTTTTTTTGATCTTAAGAGAATTTTATGCTCAGTGAAAAAGCTCAAAATATTACACACCATATGAATACATTTATATAATACTTTTGAAATAAAAGAATTATAGAAATGGAGAAATCATTAGTGGTTCTCAGAGGTTAGAAAACAAAAGGTGGAGAGAGTAATTGTGGCTATTAAGGGGTAGCAAGAGGGAGCCTTAGTGATGGAACAGAGCTGTCACTTGAATATGGTGTGATTCCATGAAGATATGCATGGGATCAAATTGCATAGAACTATATATACTCACACAAATGAGATTGTAAAACTCGGGATATCTAAATGAGCCCTGTGGATTGTATCAATGGCAATTTCCTGTTTGTGATATTGCACTCTAGTTTGCAAGTTGTTCCCGTTGCAGGAGGTTGAATGGAAGGCTCACAGGATCTCCCTGGGTATTTTCTTCAACTTTCTGGGAATCCATAACAATTTCAAAATAAGATTTTAAAAAAAATCAAGTTCCCATATGCATATGGGTTTATTTCTGTGCTCTCAATTCTGTCCTATTGATTTATTGGTTATCTTGAGGCCAATGCCAGACTGTTTTATTTTATAATAAATTTTGAAGTCATTTAGTGTAAATCCTCTAATTTTATTCTTATTTTCAGAATTGTCTGATATTATATTTCTTCTGCATTTCTATGTGAATGTTAGAATTAGCTTTTTAGTTTCTACAAAAAAATCTTGCTGGAGTTTACTGAGTTTGTACTAAAATCTCTAGATCAATTTGGGTAAAATTGATATTGTTTAACATATTCAATTATAACATGACATATCTCTCCATTTATTTAGATCTTCTTTAATTACTCTAAGCAATGTTCTAATGCTTTCACTGTATAGGCTTTACATATATTTTGTCAGATTTATTCCTAAGTATTGCATTCTTTTGATGTTATTAAAATTATATTACCTTAAAAATATTAATTTCTGGTAGTTCATCATTAGTATACAGAAATACAATTGATTTTTTTAGCTTGATCTTATATCCTACAACCTTGTAAAATTCCATTATTAGGTGTAATGGCTTTTAATTTATTTTTTATGTTTTTAAAGGTTTACTTATTCATTTAAGAGAGAGAGAGAGAACATGCGCACTAGTAGGAGAAAGAGCAGAGGGAGAGAATTCCTAAGCAGACTCCCTGCTGAGCATGGAGCCCAACATGGGGCTCAAATCCACAACCCATGAAATCACAAACTGAGCTGAAACCAAGGGTTGGATGGCCAACTGACTGAGCCACCCAGACACCCCAGTTTTAACAGCCTTTAAAATAGTGCCTTGGGAAAAAAAAATAGTGCCTTGGGTTTTCTACATGGACAATTGTATTCTCTAGGAGTACAGACACTTTTGATTTTTTCCATTCTAATGTCAATGTCTTTTTTTTTTCCTCCCTTGCCTTATTGAGCTTTTTATAATCTTAAATGACTAGAGTTCAATATCACAAACAGGAAATTGCCATTGATATAATCCACAGGGCTCATTTAGATATCCCGAATTTTACAATCTCATTTGTGTGAGTATATATAGTTCTATGCAATTTGATCCTATGCATATCTTCATGGAACCACACCACACTCAAGTGACAGCTCTGTTCCATCACCAAGGCTCCCTCTTGCTACCCCTTAATAGCCACAATTACTCTCTCCACCTTTTATTTTTCTAACCTCTGAGAACCACTGATTTCTCCATTTATAACCTTAAAAATATATCAGAAATGACTGTTGGATTTTGTCAAATGCATTTTTCTTCATCTGTTTAAATGATGAATCTGTTTAAATAGTTTTTTTTTCTTTAGTCTGTTGATATGGTGAAGTACATTGATTGATTTTCCTGTGTTAAACCACCTTTGCATGCCGGGGTAAATCCCATTGGTCACAACATATTATCCTTTAAATATACTGTTAGATTGGCTTTTATAAAATTTTGTTAAGAATTGCAGCTATGGGGGCGCCTGGATAGCTCAGTCCATTGAGTGTCTGCCTTCAGCTCATGTCATGATCTCCGGGTCTTGGGACTGAGCCCCATATTGGGCTCCCTGCTCAGTGGAGAGCCTGCTTCTCCCTCTCCCTCTGCCTGCTGCTCTGCCTACCTGTGCTCTCTCTCTGTCAAATAAATAAATAAAATATTTTTTTAAAAATAAAATAATTGCAGCTATATTCATGAGTAGATGAGTAGGTTTTTTTTGTTGTTGTTGTTGTTTGTTTGTTTTCTTCTCATGGTATCCTTGTCTGGTTTTTTTTATAACGGTAATATGATAAAATGAGATAGGAAGTATTGTCTCCTCTTCAATTTTCTGGATGAGTATGTATAGAATTGGTATTTTTTCCTCCTTAAATACTTGGTATAACTTACCAATGAAACCTTCTGGGCCTGGAGTTTTCATTGTGGGAAGATTTTTAACTACAAATTAAATTTCTTGAACAGATATAAGGCTGTTTAGGTTAGCCATTTTGTTCTTCAATAAACTTTAGTAGTCCATATTCTTAAGAAATCTGTACATTTTGGATGCCTGGGTGGCTCAGCAGTTAAGCATCTGCCTTTGGCTCAGGGCGAGATCCTGGATTCCAAGGATCGAGTCCCACATCAGGCTCCCTGCATGGAGCCTGCTTCTCCCTCTGCCTCTCTATCTCTCTGTGTCTCCCATGAATAATAAATAAAATCTTAAAAAAAAAGAAATCTGTCCATTTTATTGAAGCTGACAATTTTATTGGCATAAAAAAAAGATACTTAAAATTGCAACTTTTGTTTATTTTTCAAAGCAGTTGATTTAGTATTTACAGTGTACATCTGTAACTTATCATAGTCTATCTTGTGATATTATACTAATCATGTAATAACATAAGAACCTTACAGCAGTAGACTTCCTCTTCTTCCCTCCCAGACATTGTGCTTTTGTCGTCATAATTTTACCTCTACGTGGAGGAGTTAATTCTTGTTTAATGCTCCAAGTTTTTTCTCTTCATCTCATTTTTTCTTACACACATGGATTTCTTTTCTTTTCTTTTTTAGTTGGAATAGATATTTAAAATTTAATTAAGCTATTCTGTAGTTTATAGTAAGTGGGGATTGTCCATATCAGCACAAACAACCATGTTGTTGGAAGGTCCTCAAAGAGCTTACAGTCTGATGGGAGAAACCAATAATAAATATAATTATAATTATTAGGTAAAATGATGATATATTCTATGGAGACATAATGGCAGGAGGGCTTCCTAACTTAGTCTTGGAAGTCTCTAAGGAAAGGACTTTTAAGCTGATACCCGAAGGGTGGTGAATAGTGATTGCATAGAAGAGATGACCTTGGAGTGGAGAAATTGTATTTCAGGTATTGAAGGGAATGTGTACAAACTTGCATTCAGGGAGTGGATATAAAACCATCATGTTGATCAAGAGATAAATAAGTGAGAAAAAGGATAATTTAAGAATTTTGAAAATTTCAATTTTAATTGTTAACTGTTAGTGATGAAGGGTTGGGACTTGGGGGAAAAAAAAGAAGATTAAGGAAGAATAAGATGTGAAGTGCAAAGAGAAATATGCTGACCAGGAGTGGAAGCTGTTAACCCTGACCGGTGTACTATAGCTCAGATAGCCAGCTATTCATTACTTTATGCGTTTTTTTTTTTTTTACTTAACATTTATTGCATGTCTGTGCAACAGGACCTGTGCTTTTGATATAATCTAAGAACAGGTATATAATTAAATGGTTAACATGTTTGATAAGGAGAAAGATAATTTATTAATTTAGGTGTTAAAGTTGGCACCTTTTTGGATTATTTCTTTTTAATTCTTAGATTTTGGACTTAAAGGTAAAGGGGTGTGGGAGCTCACAGTATTGAAGGCACATTTGAGAGAGTCTGGCTGTCAGCCCCACAGAGTGGAGGTAGGAAGGAGACAGTGAAGAAAATCATGTTCATGTTTAAGAGCTGTGGAGCCCGGGACAAAGCAAAATGTATTTCCATCTCCCTTATACTTTTTATGCAAGTGAAATTTGGTTAAAAGAAGCACAGAAGGCATTCTTGCTCAACAGGTATAGGAGGATCAAGGAACACACTTGGTGAATCCCAGAGGGGCCAGAAATAGATCTTGTGAATGGAAGATGGGGGAATTAGGTTCTTTTTTCAGGCTGAGATCTTAGCTACCAGATACCAGTTCTTCATCTATACATCTTTTTGCTGTGGCAATGAATCCCTTCAAAATGCAGGACCTGGGGAATCACACCAATGAATCAGCTCCCAGTGATAGCTCTGCATAAGGTTGTGTGTGTCAGAAGGTAAAAGGGGGTGTAAGGGGAGAATAGTGGTAGGGTTTGGCCTTGGTGATGGGATGTGGTCTTGGAGATGAGTGTGGTTAAGAATACCTATTAAGGCAGATAGTCACTCTTTCTTTGAATTTGTTCAAATGACTCCTCCATATGACATTATAGACTCATTGAGATGGTCAAAACATAATATGTATTGGTGTTCATAATGAGAGTAGCAGCTTTTCTCTACTTTGGAATTTGTGCTTTATCTACTATTTTCTTAGGGTTTGATTGCCATAAAACTAAAGAAAAGTCTTCAGTAGATTTTACCGATGTGAAAAAAATGTGTATCCCTCCCTCCAAGTAAGTGGTGTGTGTGTGTGTGTGTGTGTGTGTGTGTGCGTGCATGCGTGCGTGCACGTACACACGTGATTGCCTCCCCTTATCATCATAGAGGGACAAAGTATTGTGTTTTGCAGAACCAGATGGGGAAACTGGGCTGATTGTGTGTTTGGATACTTGTGTCTGGAAGTTATAAGCCAGAACTAATTAGCAACACTTGCAGTTGCTGTGGCAGGAGCAAGTTTTATGGCTACACAGTGAGGAGAAAATTTGCAGATACAGGCTCTGCTTGCTGGGAAACCGTGTTCATGTCTGCACAGAGTATTTTTGTGAGGTTCTCCCTATACAGAACAGCATCTCCTATCAACATTTTAAGACTGAATATTTCTCACATGCAACGTGACTTGCTGCTTGTCTTATTAAATGCTGCAGGCCTGAAGGTTCCCATAGATTATGTCCATGGCCTGCCCTGGTGATATATGTGTAAATTACTATGCTCCAAACTCATTTTCTGGCCTGTTGTTGTCCTATAGAGGTTTTTAGTTTCTGCCACAAATAAAGGATCGATGGCTTACACAGTGTGCAGTGTTGCTGAGAATGAGAACCATGTCCCAGAATCTATGGTTGGCCAATGGTGTCCAATGTATGCAAATATGTTCTAAGAGGTTCCCACCATGACGCTGAGTATAAAAATATTTCCATAAGGACAAGATTTAATAACCATTTCAGATACCACTTAAAGGCCGCAAGGGAATTTGGCTTTAATGGGGCTGAGTGTGTGTGACTAATGTACTCAGACACCGTGGCCAGGAACTCGGGTGTTCAGAGCACAAGTGTAACTAGCTTAAGACCACATATATTTAATCATCAATTGTGTCAGTTATTCCTACCCTAAGTTCTGGGAAGTTAACTGCTTACAGATACATAGGGTGGTAACCAGATTGTTCAATATGACAGAAACGGCACAAACCTACCAGTGTGTCTGGGAGAAATGATGTGACACGTGCACACACACACATATACGCATGCAGGTACCTATGTACGTATATATGGAGGTAGGTAGGGGTGGGAGAAAGAAATGCCAGTGGATTTAAAGATTGTGAGGACTTTCTCTGGCTACCAATAGCATAGCCTTTCTTTATGTATGGATATAACATTATGATTCAACCAAAAGAAAGAGGTATTTAAAGTGAATACAGAGAGCACTATAATTATTTTTTCTTGCTTAGAACAATAGAGCCAGATAAGCAGCTGAGAGATCAGAGCCCAGAGATCTACAGTGCATGGAAGACCTTGAAGAGGGTGTGGACTGGTTCAGCAGTCATGCTGAGTCCAGTGCTGGCCTGAGGTGGGTCTAGACAGTGACACAGGGGCAACAGTAAATAAAGAGGTCAGTAACGACCCTAAAGCATATGTGACTAGTGGAGATGTGGCCGACACTGTGTTCCTTAAAACTAGACGCCGGTTTAATATCAGAGGACCGATTTAAAAAAATAAAATCATGTGTTGGGATGCTTGGGTGGCTCAGCGGTTGAGCGTCTGTCTGCCTTTGGCTCAGGGCATGATCCCAGGATCCGGGATCCGGGATCAAGTACCACATTGGGCTCCTTGTGGGGAGCCTGCTTCTCCCTCTGCCTATGTCTCTGCCTCTCTGTGTCTCTCATAAACAAATAAATAAAATCATTTAAAAATTTAAAAAATTTAAAAAATCATGTGTTATAAGACTCTCCCTTGACCGTTTTCCCAGTGACTGTGGTTTCAACTCATTTCTTTCCTCTATCTTCTTTCTATCTCAGGTCTGAGATAGAGAATGTTGAGATTTCAGCCATAAGCAGTAGAATTCCAATCAGGAAACTTTGCTTAGAGGGCCTGGAGACCTAAGGCAAAGGCAAATGACTAGAGAAAAAGGTTCTCTTAGAGCAAATAAACAGCCTAGTTTCCCTGGAGGCTCCCTGTCTCAAGCTCCATGGTTGGCTGCTGTTACCTTGACTGTCTCCCCCAAACCTCTACCTCATCCCTTCCCTGTTTTCATCAATAGTTGACACCAATTAGTGGAGAAAATAGAAGCCATCAAGTATAAACTCCCATAATTTCTTTGTTCTTTGTTCTAACTCCATTCATCCTTATCTTGCCTCTTGACATGGATTGGAAAAGCTAAAGTCACCCTACCCCATGTCCTGTTGATTTGCTGCGTTCAGTCCTCAGACTATGACATCCACTCTCCTGAAACTGGCTGGCCACTGTCACCAGTGACCTTATTTATAGATGCAAAAACCAATGGCTATTGTTTAGATCTCTTATTTTGTAACATTTCAGATGATTGATCATATTCTCATTTTCAAAATGTCTCTTTTGCATTGGATTTCATGGAGCTATTTTCTTCTTATTCACCTACCTCTTACTTTTGATTAATCCTTTTTAATTTTTTCTTCCTTTGAATGCTTTTAAATACCAGCATATTCAGCAATTTATTAATTACAAGGGAGAAAGAATAATTTCAGTGGAGAAGCCTAGCAGATACCAACTTAATTAAGTGATCAAAGAGAACATCAGTAATGAGACAAATCAAGATTGTGTGCCCCTTGATAGGACGCAATGAGAAGAACACAGCATCACTTCTGTGATATTCCTGTCAAAGATGTATAACCTTTTTCATGAGAAACATCAGAAAAATCTAAATTGAGGATTATTTACTAAATAACTGGCCCACAGTCTTCAAAAATGTCAAGGTCACAAGAGTCAAGAAAAGACTGAGTAGATTTTCCAGAATGAAGGAGGTAGGTGAGACATGACAGCTAAATACCCTGTGTGATTCTGAACTGCATCCATCTGATCTATAAGACGTTATGAGGACAACTGGTGGAACTTGAAGGGGATTCTGAGGATTAGATATTAGTAATGTATCAGTGTTAGTGTCTTAATTTTTGTGGTTATGCAAGGGAATGTGTCTGTTGGAAACACACAGTAAAGTTTTTAAGGATGTTGGAGCATCAGGCCAGCAACTTAACTCTAAAATCATTCAAGGAAAAAGTTCTTTATATTTGCAACTTTTCTATAAGTTTCTGTTTTTTCCAATTTAAATAGAATCATATAAAAAACATAACCTGTGGTTTGAATCAGATCTAGATCTAAAAACAGAGAAGAGGCTGATGAGAAATTTGGAGCACATGGGATGGGGCAAGACTGCTTAAATTTGAGTTGTAATAATTACATACTGAGAAAAATGCAGAAGGAATCTTAGTGACTTGACCCTGTATCCAACCACTGAGAATCAACAGAAAATCAAAAAGAAGGAAAAAGAAATAAATCCATACAAAGCATGATCATGCAAGAAAGCCAGAACTAGGACTTAACCTTTTCACTGGCAATAACTAGAGATGGACATTTCTACCTCTGTCTCTTCTATCTCTATCCTTATGTTTCTGTGTCTATTTTTTCCTCCCCCAACTTTTTATTATTTTCTAAAATCTAATGTTAAAAAGACTCTTTACTGTGTATGTAAAAACCACATTCTTGAACTGTGGAGATTTGGCTGGTCATCCAATTACAATTTAAGTGTCTGAAATGATACTCTTCTTTTTGTTTTTTAGGAAATTATAAGTTACTTAAACATATTTCCTAAGGGGGCCTAAAATAGAGACAGTTTCCTGTCTAAGTCTATTGAGCAGAGCAAGTCTTTTAAAATCGCATCCCCAGAGATTGTTCCTGTTCTTGATGGTCAGACAAGACTTACGCTTGTCCTACAGAGAGTGGGCCTGTAGTCTCCTTGCCTTATGAAGACCACTTTTTTACTTAAAATGAGAACGCAGCCTTCTTGTGTCATATATGGCCTTAGGTCATATTGGTTCATTTCTGCTGAATGGATGTCTGCACACACACACTTATATTTATCCAGCTATCATGTATCTATGTATTTATTTAAATTTCACACTGACAAATGGTCATAGTAAAAAAAAAGAAAGAAAGAAAGAAAGAAAGAAAGAAAGAAAGAAAGAAAGAAAGAAAAGGAACAGACAAAAACAAAACAACCAAATCATCTGAAATCCCATTCAGAGAAAACCACTGTGCACTTTGTTGTGCATTCTTTTAGACTATTTCCTGGGCAAATATATACATGCATATATATTTGTGTATGTATGTATATTTATGTGTTAACAAAATAAGATTATACCAGAGTACTGCTCTGTAACCTGTCTTTTTTCTCACTTAATAGTATTATGTGATTACCTTCCTCTCTTAGTAATTGTAGACCTATATATTTTTTAACGTCTGCCTAATATTTCATTGTGCAGTGTTCCACACCATTAAATGCCTATAGTAGTTTCAGTTTTTGCTATTATAAACTTTAGGTCAATAGATATACATATATATTTGTGTATTTGTTTTATTATTTTCTTTGGATAAATTCCTAGAAGTAGGATTTCTGAGTCAGTGGTTTTGGGATGCTTTCAGTATATATTGCCAGATGGCACTCCAGAAAGGTTATATCAATGTATATGCCTGCCAACAACTTATGGAAAGTTTTTTTGAGGAATAAATTGTACAGAGTAAAGTGCACAAACCTGAAGTGTGTTGCCCAGTTTTTAAAAATGTATATATTTGTGTTAACCACCATTCAGATCAAGTTATAGAACATTCCCATTACCCTAGAAAGTTCCCCTTTGAGGCAATCACTATCCTGAGTTTTGCTGTCATTGATTAGTTTTGTTCTCGAATGTCATATAAATGGAATCATATAATATATACTTTTGTGTGTCTGGATTCTTTTGCTCAACATTGTATTTTGGAGATTTATATCTATTTTTGTCCATATCAGTGTAGTAGTCCCCTTTATTTGTAGGAGACACCTAGTGGATGCCTGAAACCTCAGGTAGTACTAAACCTCATATATTCTGTTTTTTCTTATTCATACGTATGTGTAATAAAGTCTAATTTATAAATTAGGCAGAGTAGGAGATAATCACCAATAACCAAGAATAAAACAGAACAATTACAATAATATACTGTAATAGAAGTTATGTGAATGTGATCTCTCTTCCTCTCTAAGATATTTCAAGTACTGTATTTTCCCTTCTTGTGATGATCCAAGATGATAAAATGCCTACAAGATGAAGTGAGGTGAATGTGTGACTCACTGTTAGGCTACTATTGGCCGGCTGACAGTACCTCAGAAGGAGCATCACCTGTTTCCAGACCACAGTTTACCAGGACAACTGAAACTGTAGAAAGTAAATCCAAGGATAAGGGGGACTGCTACATTCCCCTTCCACGCTTTAACAATTTTTTAAAAGATTTATTTATTCAGAGGGGGGTGGGGTCAGAGACACAGGCAGAGGGAAAAGCAGGCTCCATGCAGGAGCCTGATGTGGGACTCAATCCCGGTCTCCAGGATCACACCCGGACTGCAGGAGGCGCTAAACCACTGCGCCACCGGGCTGCCCCCCTTCCACACTTTAAATATTTTTTTTTAATTTTTATTTATTTATGATAGTCACACACAGAGAGAGAGAGAGGGAGGCAGAGACACAGGCAGAGGGAGAAGCAGGCTCCATGCACCGGGAGCCTGACGTGGGATTCGATCCCGGGTCTCCAGGATCGCGCCCTGGGCCAAAGGCGGGTGCTAAACCGCTGCGCCACCCAGGGATCCCCCCACTTCCACACTTTAAAAAAAATTCTAGTGTAGGGTACTTGGGTGGCTCAGTGGTTGAGTGTCTGCCTTTGGCTCAGGTCCTGACCACCCCTCCACCCACGGCCCTGGGATTAAGTTCCATGTCAGGCTTATCCCTCTGCTTTCTCTCTGCCTCTCTGTGTCTCTCATGAATAAATAAATAAAATCTTTAAAAACAAAATTCTAGGGTAGTATTTCATTATATAAATGTTTAGATTTTAAATTTTTAATCCATTCTCCTTCTGAGGGATGTTGTGTTTGTGTTGTTTCAAATTTGAGGCTATTATGAATAAAGTTGCTGTGGGCATGCTTTACATATTTTTTTGTGAACATATTCATTTGTTTCTACCGGGTATATGTTAAGTAGTGGAATTGCTGGGGCCATGGGGTAGGTAGATATTTAGCCTTGTTGGCTACTGGCAAGCATTTTCTATGGTTACTGGGACGGTTTACACTCCCATCAGCAATGTATTAAACATTCCAGTTGCTCTACATCCTCTTCAACACCTGGAAGTCTTTATCTGGTCATCTATAGCCTTCACTGTTAAATATATGATGGGAAACATTTATCTCCTCCCCATCTTGGTTTAGATGCTTAATCCAGCTCTTACTAAAGAATTACTCATTCATTCCTTAATTCTTGTATTTAGTTAATAAATATTTATGAAGCAATTTTTATGTGCCTGGTAGTGTATTAAGCCTCGTGGATACAAAGGTGAGTAAGAATAAGCTCTTAAGAAACTCATAGCCTAACAGAAAAGACACATAGAAGCACCCAATTAAAGTATGTGATGAATGCCACGGCGTAAGCATTGCTTGCACAGAGGCACGTGGTCATGCAGAGAAGGAATAACTCATGAATGAGAGACGGGATGGCAAAGGACACCCTCGCGGTTCCAGTTCCACCCAAGAAGGGATAATGATATGGTAACATGAGCCAACACACATTGTTCTAGATACGATGACAAGTCCTTTCCATGTCATACCCTAGTCTTCAGGGGGGGTTATACTCTTAACTATGCTCGTTGACGGCTGAGTCAACTGAGGCACACGGAAGTGAAGCAACGTGTCCATAGCCACACGACTACCAAGTGCGGAAGCTGGGATTTGAGCCCAGGAAGTCCGACTCTAGAGCAAACACTGGACCCCGGCCTAGATGGCGTGTAGGGCGACGGCGGGAAGGCATTGCAGGCCCTGAACAGGCCGCTGTGCGAGGCAGGAAGATGCAGCCTCGCAAGTTCGAGAAACCTCCAGCGACAGACTCGAGGGAACGTGGGAATGGGAGCGGGAAGAGGCCCGGGATGAAAGCCGGCAGAGGCGGGATCTGGGGACAAGGAAAACTAGAAGTTGCGTGATGGCTTTTCACTGGGAGTCGCCTGTCCCTCTGCCCCATCCCCCAACTCCAAACAATATTTAAAACCTTCCACCATGCCGTGGAGCCAGCCAGGTGGGCACGCTCGCCAAATAAGTGAGCATTCCAGGGGCCCGGATGGAGCGGAAAGCCCTGCGTGAACGTGGACCCGCAGCGCCCCCTGCCGGCTGCCTGCGCTGTCCTGCAACCGTGGGGGGGCGGCGGCCCTCGGGTGGGCGGGGCACTGGTCCTGCGCCCGTGGGGTTGGGGCAGCCCTCAGTTGGGGGTTGCGGCCCTCATGTGGGCGGGGCCGCGTCCTGAGCCGGTCCGCGGGGGCGGCGGCCCTCAGGTGGGCGGGGCCGCGTCCTGTGCCCGTCCTCGGGGGCGGCGGCCCTCGGGTGGGCGGGGCCGTGGTCTGGAGCCGGTCCTCGGGGGCGGCGGCCTTCGGGTGGGCGGGGCCGTGGTCTGGAGCCGGTCCTCGGGGGCGGCGGCCCTCGGGTGGGCGGGGCCGTGGTCTGGAGCCGGTCCTCGGGGGCGGCGGCCCTCGGGTGGGCGGGGCCGTGGTCTGGAGCCGGTCCTCGGGGCGGCGGCCCTCGGGTGGGCGGGGCCGTGGTCTGGAGCCGGTCCTCGGGGGCGGCGGCCCTCGGGTGGGCGGGGCCGTGGTCTGGAGCCGGTCCTCGGGGGCGGCGGCCTTCGGGTGGGCGGGGCCGTGGTCTGGAGCCGGTCCTCGGGGGCGGCGGCCCTCGGGTGGGCGGGGCCGTGGTCTGGAGCCGGTCCTCGGGGGCGGCGGCCCTCGGGTGGGCGGGGCCGTGGTCTGGAGCCGGTCCTCGGGGGCGGCGGCCCTCGGGTGGGCGGGGCCGTGGTCTGGAGCCGGTCCTCGGGGGCGGCGGCCTTCGGGTGGGCGGGGCCGTGGTCTGGAGCCGGTCCTCGGGGGCGGCGGCCCTCGGGTGGGCGGGGCCGTGGTCTGGAGCCGGTCCTCGGGGGCGGCGGCCCTCGGGTGGGCGGGGCCGTGGTCTGGAGCCGGTCCTCGGGGGCGGCGGCCCTCGGGTGGGCGGGGCCGTGGTCTGGAGCCGGTCCTCGGGGGCGGCGGCCCTCGGGTGGGCGGGGCCGTGGTCTGGAGCCGGTCCTCGGGGGCGGCGGCCTTCGGGTGGGCGGGGCCGTGGTCTGGAGCCGGTCCTCGGGGGCGGCGGCCTTCGGGTGGGCGGGGCCGTGGTCTGGAGCCGGTCCTCGGGGCGGCGGCCCTCGGGTGGGCGGGGCCGTGGTCTGGAGCCGGTCCTCCGGGGCGGCGGCCCTCGGGTGGGCGGGGCCGTGGTCTGGAGCCGGTCCTCCGGGGCGGCGGCCCTCGGGTGGGCGGGGCCGTGGTCTGGAGCCGGTCCTCGGGGGCGGCGGCCCTCGGGTGGGCGGGGCCGTGGTCTGGAGCCGGTCCTCCGGGGCGGCGGCCCTCGGGTGGGCGGGGCTGTGGTCCTGCGTCCTCCGACGGGGTCCAGGCATAAAAGGAGAAAACGCCCGCGACGCTCCGATGTGCAGCGCGATGGGCGACGCCAGATTTTGCTAAAATGGGATTAAGTTAAAAAACGCACACTGTGAAGCATTTGTCTGGTTAAATAATTTAACAGGTCTTGCATTCCTGCTTCAGTCGGTTTGAACAGAAATGCTTCTCCTGGGGCTTCTCCTTGCGAACATCATCAGACTAATCATGTGGAAGCCTGCCTGGTGCCAGTTGGACGGGGGGAGAGCGGATGGGTGCCTGGTGGTCCTGGTGATGATGGGAAAGGAGGCAAGGCAAAGTAGACCTTTGGGGAAAATGCAAACTTTTCTTGCCCGCGGAGTGTGTGTGTTAGTATTCAGAGACTGTTGGCGCATTGTTTGCTGCTCCAGCTTTCTCAGCAGAATGCGCGGCAGATGGCTTACATTTGCATTAGCCTTCTGGAGAAGGGATTCGCTACCAACAACATAAGCTGTAGCTTTTCTTTTCAGAATTTACAACAAATTGGCCAGAATGGCAATTTAAAAAAAAAAAAAAACATTAGCATCACTATTTCCACATTCCCTTTCTGAATAGGGTAAATGATTCCCTCTCCAACTGTGTCATTTGCACTTTTTTTCCCCCAAATGTTTATTAAAATGATTTAGGTATTTCATTATGCAAAATGACTTTTATCAAAAGACCTTTCTTTTTGCCCCACAGTCACCCATAATTTCTTTTGTCACTTGTTATAGAGTGGAGTTATGTGAAGCTAGGACATATTATTTGTTCTAGTCTGTATTGGATAATTTATTACATTAAGAAACCAATAATTTTCAAATATAATCAGATTTAAGTTTTTAATAAGATTCATCTTCCCATTCACACTTGCTTAATTTAAGGATATTAAATCTGCTCAGGAACGAGCTGCCTCTCAAAGCCTTGTGTGCCCATTAAAGGGCTTTATTCCTGATGTGTTAATAGGATTTAATTACATTACCGTCTTCATGCAGAGTCACAGTGCAATAGTTAACTGTGATAAGTCAAGCAAACAACAGCCTGAAAAGGAAGTGGTGGATGGTAGTTGGTTTATCGGCTTAGAAAATCAAGACGATTATTATTTTAAAATTGATGGTTGCATGCATTTGCATCATGTTTGGTTCAAATGCTGGAGAGAACAAACTTTCTCTTTTCCTTTAAAAAGAAAATCACTTAAAAGGCCACCCACATAAAAGGTGAACAATAAACACTTAACAGAAACTACTTAATTGCCATTTATCTTTTGAATTGCAATGAGATTTTTACTATCGACTATAAAGAGATTTGTTTCAACAATTTACCCTGCTATTCTTTTGTCTTTTTGCCTATCACATCCGTGATTTGGGGTTCAGAATAATAGCTGTGTTCATTGTTAAAAAGTAACGATTTTAAAATTGCTCTTTTATCCTGTCTTAAACTTTTTTCCCCCCTTGCTCCTGCCCTTATCCCCTGCACCACTTCCTGGGTCCCCCCCAATTAGTGTAATGACAGATAGCAGAGCTTTGGGATTCTGTGGCCTGACAAGAGGAGGCATCTGGATACATCCCTCAGTAAATCTTGTCAATTTCTCCATCAAGATCATTTGCATTGATTGGAAGTGTTGACTTCTGTGAATTTCCGTTTCATGTGAACTTGACAGAACTCAGTACTTTTGCTCATCACAGATGCCTGTGAAATAGAAGAATGATTTTTTTAGAGCATTCCAATGAATTAAAAAAAAAAAAAAAGAAAAAGTAAAAGAACCCAGCAATATGTTATCTGGTTGAACTTTTCACTTCCAGAGTGATTGACAACTTCTGCACATTTTCATGAGACATCACAGACCTGGCAAACAAAATTTGAGATGGTATACAGTCTTGTTTTACTCTGTTAAAAGTCATTATGTAGGTAGGTAGGGGGAAAAAAAAGGTATGAAAAGGCACCGGAGCTAATTTTTTTAAGCAGTAACTTTCTACCTCGGTCTGTCAGGAAGATGTTTCTGATGCCACTTTCTTCCCTGAGCTGTGCTGGTGGGAGGTGGAGAGAATGGGAAGAGAGCTATGCCCACACCATTGTTCTGCTTCTCTCAGAACCATCCACTTTCATCTCTTCTATGTATTGGGATTTTGTATACATTTTTAAAGCAGCTCCACTTTTCAAAAACAGTTTGAAAATCGAAGAACACCACTTTCTGCTCGGCCCATTTATTTAACATTCCTTCAAATGTCCAATCCCGCATGTCCCTACCATGTTCTCAGACCCTGCGCTCTACAGCGAGAATACAAGAGTGGGCGAGGAATCTCTCAGCTTCAAACTCCTATAACTACGTTAGAACCAAGCTGGAGGGAGGGCAGGTATGAATGCGGAATGCTCTACGATTCCTAGCTAGACAACCTAGAGTTTCTGCCATTCTAGCAGATAGCCCTCAATAAAATATTAATGCAGCTCATTTACATAGTTAATTATAAACACACTTAACATTTTCTCAGAGTTCGCATGTAGTGAAACTAATTTGAATGAATCCATAAGAGGACCATGAATAGCTGTCCACACTCACACAGCTTTCAGAAACTATGAGCAAATACTGTCAAAAGGCTCTCTCTGTGACCTGGTGGTTACTGGAAGACTACGTTGTCATCATTTTGAAAGTTGGAGACAGGGATGCCTGGGTGGCTCAGTTGGCTAAGTGTCTGCTTTCGGTTAGGGTGCTGATCCCAGGGTCCTGGGATGGAGCCCCACATCTGGCTCCCTGCTCAGCGGGGAGTCTGCTTCTCTCTTTCCCTCTGCGCCTCCCCCTGCTAGTGCTCTCTTTCTCTCTCTTTGTCAAATAAAAATTAGTTAATTAATTAATTAATTAGATCTTTTTAAAAATAAAAAGAAAGTTAGAGGCAGACCCCGTAGGACAAAGGGCACGTAGAGTCTGAGGCTGGCGTCCAGGTTCAGAGCTGCACCTTTTTCCTACCCCGTGTTCCTCCGTGTTGAGTACCGCCTGACCATTATTCACATCCTAAGCATCTATTTGGGTGATTACCCTCCAGGATTTTACCCCCAGCTTTCAATCATGCTTTTCTTTCTTCTGTTCATCTTCATTTCCCTGGAGCTTCCTTTTAGTGTTGTAGTCCCTCGGTCACTCCTCCTACGTTCAAGTAGCTTCTCTTCTAGAGTTTCTCATAGCCAGGGTGCATGTGCGTGCACGCACACATCGCACCCTGATAAAGGGGTAAAGAGAGGCCATGTCATGTGCGTCCGGTGAGAAGCCGTTGGGTGTGGCTGAGGTGCAGGGCGGTAGGGGAGAAAGGGCTGGAAGATGGCCCTGGGCCAGCTCTGGCGGTGGAAAGCAGGTGCATTGGCCTGCAGGCAGGAGAGAATTCTGGATTCACAGTATGAGATAGGAGCTACAGCTGTACCTCGATTTTCAGAATAGGCATAGTTCCAGGAAAATAAAGTGAAGTTCTCAATCTCTCTAAATAGTATTTCATTAAAAACAGTAGAGTCATTTCTTTGGAGAGAAATTTGACCTTGATGTATTAAAAAAGGACCTTTAAAAGTCTGTTGGGGCGCCTGGGTGGCTCAGTGGTTGAGCGTCTGACTTCAGCTCAGGTTGTGATCCCAGGATCCTGGGATATAGTCCTGCATTAGACTCACCGCAGAGAGCCTCCGTCTCCCTCTGCCTGGGTCTCTGCCTCTCTCTGTGTCTCTCATGAACAAATAAATAAAATCTTAAAAAAAAAGTCTATTGATAGCCACTTGTCCTTTTCTTCTTCAAGGCCCAGTTCTGTGCAAATCTCCAAACTATCCTCAGCGTTGTTTGTTTCCTCTGAAACTTTGTGGTGCTAGTCAGGTGCCATCTTTGTAATTTTAAATATTTTAAAATAGTATTTAAAAAAAGATTTTAAAAAATTATACAAAATCTATAAATTAGACTATGAGTATAACCGCATAACCATTCTTGAGTTTTTTTTTCTGAGAGAGTGTACTGTTTTTTTTCTTTTTAAAAGATTTTATTTATTTATTCATGAGAGACACACAGAGAGAGACAGAGACACAGGCAGTGGGAGAGGCAGGCTCCCTGCAGGGAGCCTGATGCGAAACTTGATCCCAGGACTCCAGGATCACGTCCTGAGCTGAAGGCAGATGCTCAACCGCTGAGCCACCCAGGTGCCCCTGGGAGGGTGTACTGTCTATCGACTTTGTTATCTACAATTAATTAAGGGCTAGAATTATGTGAAGTTATATGTTGACTCTTAGAGTTGTATCTAGATATTTTAAAAAATATTTTATTTATTTATTTGTCAGAGAGAGAAAGAGAGACAGAGAGCACAAGCAGGGGGAGCTGCAGGCAGAGGGAGAAGCAGACTCCCCACTGAGCAGGGAGCCAGATGCAGGACTCCTGGGATCATGACCTGAACTGAAGGCAGATGCTCAACCGCTGAGCCACCTAGGCCTCCCTGTATCTAGATGTTTGGGTGTAAATCATTTTTGGTAGGCAGGTAAGGTAACCATGAAGGTTTTGGGTTAGTGCCTTCTAGGACACTAACCAGTTCTGTATCTAATTTAACAAATTTATTTTAACAGTTCCTTATTAAATTTCCTATAAGTACCCAGCTCCACAAGTGCTCTGTCACCTTCTTACTGTTTTCCTCATTAGCTTATGAGCTCAATGAATCCTTTTACATGGATTTATTCTATTTGTATGAGAGTCATGTTTTTGGCTTTTTGGCAGAACAGTATGCTTTGTTAATATAATCATAAATACTTTATAGGCTTTAAAAGACTAAAATACTACATGCTTGTATACCATCAGTGCCATCAGAGCTGGTTGATGAGTCTTACACTGTGATAGCTTTGATTCATTTTGATCTAAAATCATACACTATGATAGCTGGATCATCCTCTTAGGTTAGTAGATATCTTTGTATAGTATTTGTTTGTTTTTTTACCTTCCAAATCCAAACCTTTCAAAAGGATGGGAATTTGTTATTACCGAGGATATGTGGGAAAACAGCAGTGATATAGGATCTGAGGGAAGTTATAAAATAGGACAGTCTTAAATGCTTTCTTTAAAGGTGGCATTTGGGAATACGTCTACAGCTTTCTAGACAACTATTCAGGGTTTAGTTCAATTCAACTAACTTTTATTGAGCATTTACCCTGGACCAGGCACTGTGAATGGGCCTGGGAATATAAAGATGAATGGGTTATAGTTGTGGGCTTCAGATATTTATAGCAGTATGTGATAAGGTGTATATATATATACATTAATACCTAGAGATGGAACTAATCTCTCCTCTGTAATGGAACTTGGATAATAATGATAGATATCCAAGTTCCATTACAGAGGAGAGATTAGTTCCATCTCTAGGTATTAATGAGTGACATCTGTGCTTCTTTCCAGGATAAATTGGTGTTCCTCAAGCTAGGGAATTGGGGGAAGCAAATGTCCAAGTGCAGTATTAAGGAGCTTGACATATATGGGGAATTGAATGTGATTAGCATTAGTAGAGCATAAAGTTCAAGGTGAAGAGATGAGAGGTAAGAGGGGTAAACTAAGAAGGAGCTGGCCCACCGATGACTTAGGAAGGACTTTTGAACAATGTTTTGCCTCCTACTGTTGCTTTAACAAATCACCACAAATTCAGTGGCCGAGAGCAACAAATATATTCTCTTACAGCCTGGGGGTAAGAAGTTTAGACTTCCTAAGATGGGTTTGCAGGCCACCACCAACCCTGTAGTCTCCAGGGAAGAATCTGTGTCCTTACCTTTTCTGGCTTCTAGTGGCTGCCGCCCAACCCCCATCATTCCAATGCCTGGTTCAGTTGTCACGTTACCTTCTCTGACTCTGGGCCTCCTGCTTCCCTCTTGTGATTACCTTGGGCCTGCCTGGATAATTCAGGATAATCTCCCTATGTCAAGATCCTTAACTTAATCACATCTGCAAAGTCCCTTTTGCCTTGTGAAGTCAAGATATCAGAGACTGGGATGCGGTCATCTTTGGGAGGCCACTACTCAGCCTGCTACAGTGTGTCATAGTTTTTGGAAAACTGTTTGAAGATCGTGAACAGATGATACACTGATCTAAGTGGTTCTCAAATTTTAGTGTGCGTGAAAACCAACTGGGGTGTTTATTAAAAATGATGGTGATTCAGATTCACTATCTCTGGGGTGGGTCTGGCAGCTGCATTCCTAACAGGCATCCAGGTGATTCTGATGCAAATGGTTTCCGAATTATTCCTTGGGAGATGCAGTTCTGATGGCTGGATGGATAATGGACTAGAAAGAAAAAGAACAGCAAGACCTGCGGATAGACTAATGTGGTAACACACAGTAGAAGGTGAATACATTGTTAATGATTAACAAAATCCTTTCCAAACCCCTGGGAGACAGTGTAGTATGTTCATTAAGGCCATATGTGATGGAGTCAGACAGATCTAGTTCCATCGCTTACACCTGTCACCATGGCAAGTTACTTCATTTAAGTCTCAATTTCTTTATCTGAAAATGGAAATGATAATATCTATCTTTATGGTGGTTTTGAGGATTAAATATGATGTGTCAGAAAAAGCACTTGGCACAGTGCCTGGCAAACAGTAAGCACTCACAAATAATGGCTATTGTGTTAAGTATCATTATATTTAAAGGACAGATGTTATTTTTTAGGAAAATGCTCAATTTGATTCTAAAGTGAATGTAGACTATCTATGGACTGTTCATCTGTTACACCCTTACCTAAATTTCTACGGAAAACAGAAGAAAAACAGTAACAACAAAACCTAGGAAGAACCCCTGTGAACACAGAGTCGGCCCAACTTGCTTTTAAATTTATAAGCTATTCCTCAGGACATATTCCTTTCTGGTTCTGCAGATCCTGTTTTCTGGCACTTGGCGGGCCTGAAGGTGATGATCGGTCTAAAGGCACAGGATGTAGAAACAGCAGAGGCAAAGCATCAAATGCAACAGAGATGGAGTAGCCCCTAGGAGATACCACTTGTTAGAACACACATGTAGAAATAGTGGAAAATTCCACCTGCCAAAATATCGGAAGCAAAGAAACTTGATAAAATAGGATTCAGTTCAGACACTCTCCTGCTTGCAAACTTGCGGAGAATTTTAGGACCTTTCAGAGAAATAAGAACACAGTTTATCTCAGAAGAAAGATGTTCTAACTGTGCCAGCTGGGTGACTTTACTGGTCACACACAGGCATTACAAAAATGGGAATAGAATGTTCCTCTGTGGCTATGAATACCTGGATTGAGGAATAAGATTTTTAGCACTAATCTGTAATCCAGAAGAGGAGCTTCCATATTCTGGTTCAAATGGGCTCCCTGTTTTATTAAGTGATGAAAAATTGTCCTCAAGAGAGTTTCTGTAATAATGAGGTAAACACATTTGCCTGCTGAATAAGGTCATTGGGGGTTCAGATTGTGTCAGTGTGTGGAGGTGAGACAGGAGCGAAGTGAAGCCACTGGTGGCAGATGGTGGCACCTCTGTTCCTTCATTCTTGCAGTCAACCCTACAGATCAAGAATAGTGTGCATCACTGGGGCAGAATGGGTAAGAATGCGAAAGTGTGCAAGAAAACCCTGTAGATGCATGCACTTAGCTTGGGCTGATGTTGATAGCCCACTTGGCAAAACATTGTTAGTTAGCCGAGCAAAGTGATCACCTCTGCCAGAGTCCAAGGGAATGTTTACCTCACTTAAAATAAAAAATTGCTTTCAGGTGTGAACTATCTGTAACCATTTGAATAATTGCCACACTGCCTATTGACAACCGTGCTTAGCTAGTCATTAAACTTAGTCCTTAAAGGGCCAGCACTTGCCAATTTTTTTGTTAATGCAGTTTCAAGACTGCATTTTGAACCATATTAAAGCTATTTTTGGAAAAATATTTCATAGTTCCATTTGAAATAATGTGATTGTACTGAATTGTCTCATTTTACAGGTGAAAAAAGTTGAAGAACTGACAATTAACCTGCTCAAGATCCTATTTTGATCTTGATCCTATCAAGATCTCAAACTTTAGTTTGAGAGTAGTAGTAGTAGTACCCCAGACAGGGAATGGGAGACAATCCAAACAACATATTTTCTAGCAGAGAGCATGTCAGGACTTTAGCCAGGAACATCTATGAGTTAACATCGTTCAACCGTAGCAGAAATGGGGCTATACCTGTCTTTAATTGTCCAGTAAATGCTCCTCAAAGATTTTAAGGTACCATTTATGGTATTGAGCTTAGGCAAGAAATCCAGAAAGAGAACATTCAGCAAGATGTATTCTTAGTGAAAGGAGGGTACATTACAGTTTGGCAAATATGACCAACTGGCTCCTTGGGATTTCTGTTTCTGGTGAATGGATTATCTCAGCCTTTAAGCAACCTCCTCTCTCTATCTCTGATGTTGCTTTTTTTTTTTTTTGATGTTGCTTCTTGATATTTCTCTGCGCATTTACACTTCACCACAGGGCAGAGAAGGAAGATAAGGTGGAAATCAGTATTCATCATGGGCTAAACCTCTAATTGCAGCTCTTAGGGTGACTGGAGGAAGGGGTAAAACGAGGTCTGGGAGTTATTTGTTGCTCTGTGTCCTTGTTCCCAAACCCAGTGCTATCCATCAACTGTCCTTGGCTTGGCAAGGCCCCCAGAAGTGTAGCTGAGCTGATCTGAAATGTAAGTCAGACAAAGATGAGATGTCTCTTTTTTGACTTAAAAATATTTTCCACTGGAAAATTGAATTCACACTGTAAAGGAAAAAATGTTTTAAACAGACTTAGTAATATTGTTTTAACTTGCAAATGTTCTTGTGTGTGTATATGTACATACTTGTAACATGTTCTCTAAATATACTTTTAGTGATTTATGGGAACAGATAGAGATGATATCCAGATAGTCTTGTGTGGACAAATAGGCGTAAGACTTCAATTTTGGCCATCACTGCCCACTGCTGATTTTCCCCCTAATTAAGACTTTGATGGGAGTCAAGAATTAGCTGAACAGTATTTTTACTTCTAGAACTGGGAGGTACCTGCTGATCTTCGGTAAAGTCTCGCCTTCTTGTATCATTTTCCGTGGACAGGTGATGCCAAAGTTAGTTAATTTAAGTTGTTTGACAGTACTGTTACGAGGAGTTTGATGAGAAAAACAACAAACTCCTGATTGTCTAAACTGCCTGGAAAATAGCCCTCTCTTCTTTCCTTCCGCTGTTCCCTCCTTCCTTCTCCTCCTTCTTCCATAGACATTTAAGTATCTACTAAATGCCAAACGTGTACTGTGCACTGGTGATGCAATAATAAATAAGATAAATATGATTTCTGTCACCCTGGCATTTGCAGAAATTGATTATTTTATGTGCGTAAGTGATTAATTAAATGAATATGACGTATGCTCTCAGGGGTTCTGGGGAGAATATAAGAGGGCAGAGCAGAGTCCTCCTATCTGGTCTTGGGGAGTCCTAAGAGATTTATGTTGTCACAAAGGAAGTGACATTTAAACTAGGTCTTAACAGAAGAAAAGGAATCTAGGTGAAGCTCTGCGGTGGCTGGCCAGACAGGCTGTGTGCAAGGAAGAGAGAGGCCGAGGGGTAAGGAATGGCCTATGCAGTCTCTGAGGTGGGAGAAAGTTTGAGGCGTCCAAGGAATGGAAATGGTGCAAAGATAGCGAGCAGGAGAGGATGGGCTGATGAAGTGGGGGGGGGGGGGTCAGAGGCGCCTGAGCATGGTGGCTTTCTGCTCAGGTGCACTACACAGGCCTAGAGGATCTCGGGAGCTCTGGGGAGTCATGGAGGCCTCACACCAGACAGTGACAGCACCAGCCTCTTGCTCTTAGAGCTGGGCCTGCTGCTCTGTGGAGAATGAATACGGAGACAGGCGGAAGAATTTAGGGGACCAGACAGGAAGCTCTTTAATTGCAGAGGGTGAGAGGGCACTGGCCAAAGAGGGTGGTGGTGAAGGTAGATAAAAAGGGAGTGACTGAATGCAAAATCCAGCTGGGCCCTGTGATTGCTCGAGTGGGTGCGTGAGGCTGGGTGGGTGCCCAGGACAACTCCAGCCTTGGTCCAGCATCCTGTCTTTGGACCTGATCCCAGAGAACATCTGTGTCATTGTCTCCTGCCTTACCTGCCTTCCTCTTTGTGGAAATAAGTAGTGGGGCGCCTTAGAGTTCTTTGTACAACCCCCTGTCCTGGCCACCTTCCTTGCTCTGACAGCCAGGGCACAGATGCCATCGTGGCCTCTTCATCTGGGGTTTCAACCATCCCTGGTCAGCTTCCTTGGCACCAGCTCTTTTACTTTCTACTCTACCAGCATTTTCCCTCCTGCATCCCCCTTCGTCAGTCTGGAGGCATCTGTTACGCAGCTCTTCAATTTGGGCCATTTAAGCAGTGAATCCTCCAGAGGCCACATGTGCCTATTTGACCCCTTGCCTTGGGTCAGCCCCTTTGATTTCTTTCCTCCTCTTTTTCTGTGTCCTCCCCACATGGATACACCTTGCCTACAGAAGAGTGCACGCGTGTATCCCACTTTGGCCCACGGTCGTGGCCTTTCTCAGCAAACTTGTCTGGATTTACAGATTTTATTTATTCATTCATGAAAGACACACAGAGGGAGGCAGAGGGAGAAGCAGACTCCCTGTGGGGAGCCTGCTGTGGGACTCCATCCCAGGACTCTGGATCACGGCCTGAGCCAAAGGCAGACGCTCAACCACTGAGCCACCCAGGTGCCCCAGAAATCTATATTTTTGAGGCATCCTTGTAAGGAATTGTTTTATAAAATGAACAATCCTTCTGCCCTAATCATTGGATTTCCCACTCTGCCCTGCCTCATCTCTTCCTCTGTCTGGAGTGTGAAGGCTCTGTGTCCCATACTGGGATGTGTGGGAGAATCAATCACGGGTCTGGGTCCACAGGAAGCTGAGGGCTTAGTGCTGGCTCTGGTAGGGCATCCCCACCATGTCCTGCACCTCCACGTTGGTAAGCTTGGCTCAGCATCTGAGGCATCAGGACAACACTGTCCCCAGGGGTTGTTGGTGGCATGCTTGCCAGCTTGGTGTTGGCAGAGAATCGAGGTGGCCACAGAATGAGAGAGGGAAAAGTGGACGCCAAACTTTAGGACACATGTGAGATACATGCAGAGAAATCCCGGAACCATCTGGAAGGAATTTGAGGAGTAAGTAGGAGTGGGTGGGGGCTGAGTCCAAGAGGTGCTGTTTGCTGACTGACACTACCCAATCGATGGGCCCAGGACACATGGTTCGTGGAAGACAAAATTACCAGTGGAAAAATAGTGAGCACAGACCAGATTATGCTCTAAAGACTTTCCAAGGTGGCGTTTCTCAAATGGGATTCTGTGGTCAATGTGGGTTCTGACTCTTTTGAGCTGGTGGTGGTTGGAGCAGGGGTGTTGCAATTTCACATTTTGGATGAGGTGCCAGATGATGCTAGTACCGCTGGTCCTTAGGCCTCACTTTGAGCAGTAAGGATCTAGTTAAAAAATATAAATGGTATGTAGGGAGACTTGGTGGAAATCTTAGATCCGAAGCCTTAGATAGTAGAAACTTTAAGAGATTGTTTCTCATTTTAAAAAATTAAAATTAAAAATTAATTAATTAATTAATATTTTTCTTTTACTTATTTATAGATATTTAATTTTTTTAAAAAAAATAAATTCAGTTAATGGACATATAATTGTATTTGTGGTTTCAGAGGTAGAGGACAGTGATTCATCAGTCTGTTATTACAGTGCTGTGGGATACCAGATGTTTAGCCTTGGAGCTCATCTGGTCTGAACTTCAGATCTACCAGTCAGGGGCTGCATGGCCTTTGGGAGTTATTTAAGCTTGTATGGCCTTGGTCTCATCATCTGTAAAATGGCAACCTCCTCATAGTACTTATCTCATAGGGGTTGTTAGTTATATTATTCACTTTGAAGAATCTGGGTTGACTAGATTGAAGTTGGTATCTTCGCTGCAGGACTTTTCAGGACCCTTAATTTGCAAAAGTGATACTCCAAGAAGGAGATATGATAAGTGACATTTCCCAAACTGATTTGACTGTTGAATTTCTGATTTTCTTGGAGCATTTGGTGGGCCTCTGGAACCCCTGTCTTAGGAGAATTGACCTGGTGGCAGACAAAAAGATGAGTTCACTTGGGAAAGACTGCAGCTGGGGCAATTCTCTGGGACCTGAGTCTGGAGGAAAGGGGTGCAGCCAAATGTCCGGGTGTTGAGTCATTGAAGCAGTGGTGTGGGGTAGAGAGGAAGAAGTGGTCAGAAAAAAAAATACTCTGAGGTTGAAACAGGCTGGAGGCTTAGAAAAGAGGGTTAGGAAGAAGGAAGAGTCATGTAAGATTCTTTCCCACCTAGAGAGAAACAGAAGGCCAGGGGGGAGTGCCATGTGTTTAATTTTCCATCCTGATTTAAATTCTGCTGCTTGTTGCCCACAAACTAACAGCATGCCTCTTGAGTCTCTAGGGCATTTTACAGTAAAGCCACATATTTTCTGAAGCTGGGTCAAGATTGAGCATATGAAATTCCTCAAGTGTGAAATTCCACTTAACCCCATTAATGCTTATAACCCTGAGTAGGTATTGTTTATAATTCACTTCTAGTTAACCAGTGGATATTTACATTTGCCAAATCTTTTCAGTTCTATCTCAAACTAAGTTTATTTTAGAGGAGAAAATTTGCCTTCCTGTCAAAAAGCTGAGAAGAACCAGCCTCCCCCTCCCACTCCTGTGGTTTGCACATTTAGCTGTAACTCGTGTGTGTGTGTGTGTGTGGGGGGGGTATTCTGAATTCCATAATACTTAGAATACTCAAACCTTCATTTATAAGAGCCTCTACAGTTTATCAAAGGTTTTGACATAATGATCTCATTTTATTTTGACAAACCATGAAATGGGTATTATTTAGCATATCTGTTTTTTTTCCCTTACAAGGCAAAGAAAGTGGGGATGGGATACAGTTTCATAGGCTGATCTATAGATACTTTCCTGCCCCTGGGAATGTTCTACAGCTTTTATACAAAGCTTTCATACTTGGTTGGTACTGAAAATACCAAAGCAATTATTTGAATTACAAGGATAAACCCATTTATGTGTAAGTGCAGTTACTGAACCATGCTCCCAGTGTAAAAAGCCTAGTTGAAATGCAGCTGGAATCATGTTAGCCCCCTCATTCCTGCTCCCAAATCAAATTGTATACAGTAGCTTCATTTAACACTCCCCCCCTTGCAAAACACACACATACAAACACATGCTGATAAAGAAGTCACACGAATCAGCATTCACTTTGGGTTTAAAAATTTTTTTAATGGCCTTTGACTTTCTCTAAAGTAATTACTCTAGTTAATATTTTAGAATCACTTGATAAAAGTCCAAGATATAAATCTTTTTGAGTGCCATTCAAGTGCACTCTAGGATGAATATGAAGCTCTACATTTTCTGCAGATAGGGAACTCTTCTGGCCACCACCTAGATTTTAATTAGTGAAAGTCTCTCATCCCACTTTACAACACTGGTTTCGAATTCAAGCTTTCAGATTTTGTTTAACAGTTAGCAGTAAAGGCTACCACTGGCGGCACATTTACTCTGCGTTGAATCCTCAGAGTTCTTTTGTGAAGCCAGGATTCGTGCTCCATTTTCAGAAGAAGAAACTGTGGTGTGGAAGACTAAGAGGAGGAGTCCATTTCCACCTACCCCAGAGCCTGGGTCCCCACTGGCTTGTGGGGCTTACAAAGGTGGTTTGAGATTTTGTTTAGAGAGTTCACGTTACCTAGAAACTCGGAAATATTGCAAAGCATCCGATTTAACTTCCACTCTTCATAGTCTGTTTTTTTGTCTCATACAAAGGGAATGAGGAAAAAAAACAAGTGATGAGTTTTTGGCAATAATTTCATCTTTTAGTTTTAATGAGGCTGTGGCTTTTGATATGTAAACATAGTGGATGAATATTCACATTTAACAGACAGGGTGTGGAATTGAAGGAAACTGTTGCTGGGGTATAGGTATAGGCAAGCACTGAGGTGTCCTGCCCAGATCACCTGTGAGGCTGGTGAGTGCATTTCCCACCTTTGAGAATGGGCTCCTTATGCTTACAGCATCCCCTTATCAGGAGAAGCACTATCTGCCTCACCCTAAAGTCTCTCCCTCATCTCCAGGTTGGGCTGATACTGAATATCTCATAAGTGATGAAGATCCTTGTCTGCTCAAGACTGTCCTACTTTCTACTCTTAGTGCTGAATGTCCCATGTCTCTCTGTAAACCTCTTCATCCAAGGCAAACCAAGGCAAACCTCTTAATCCAAGGCAAATCCAAGGGGGATTGGTCCCCCCCTTGTCCCAAGGGGCCCCTCAACTCTGTGATGCAGTGAATGGGCCAGAGCTCACTGGACTGAAGCTGATCTCCAAGCAAGATCCATTCTTATAAAAGAGGTTGCAGAGCTCCATCACCCTTTTAGCCATGTGAAGTGACAGTGAGAAGATGGCTGTCTCTGAACCAAGAAGTGGCTTTTCACCACATATCAAATCTGCTGGCCTGGGCCTTAGACTTCCTGACCTCCAGAAATATGAGAAATACATGTCTGTTGTTTATAAGCCACCCCATTTCCGGTATTTTTGTTATAGCAGCCCAAAGAAACTAAGACACATGTCAAATCAGTAACATTTTTATTTGAATTCTCAGCTGATGCTCAGGTGTGAAGTGAAGAATGGGTGTATGTCTCCATATATTTACAAACCTGGCTCAGTGTTCTAATCATAATTAAACTGTGGTTCATGTCAAGGAGTATTTCTGACTTGCAGAATGTAATGTAACGTGAGCCTCTCTGCATGTGTGAGGCTGTGGTGTATGTGTTTGTGTATGTGCTCTCACAGTGAGGCTCCATTCGTCTTCCATGTTCTGAGGATGAGCAGGGTAATCCTCAGCTGGGGAGAACAGAGTGTCTGCAGCATTATGGAGGCAGCATGACAGGCTCACACCAAGGCTAGGAATCCTGCTTGCAGTCAAACTCAGATCCTGGCTCTGCTGCATGATCCAGAGCTGCATAATCTTGGGAAGTTGCTTAACTCTTTGGAACCTGTTGGCCCATCATAAAATGGGACTAAATGTAGAATTTAGGATTAAATATAGCAACACATAGTGCCTTGTTGATGGTGAGTACTCTATAAATATTTGCTATTGTGATTTTTCTTGTGGTAGGATAGTTGGCTGAATTCATTTTATGCCCAATTTTGGAGTATTTTATGTAGATAACCTTACCAAGCACACTACTACTTTCCCCACCTTATACTTACATAAGGCTTTTGTTTCCCAGCAGGCTTTAAATGGGGTATCTCATCTGAAGTTTATAGCCACTCTATATAAAGTCATCAGAAAGGCATTTTAATCCCCTTGGTCAAGGCTACAGAGGTGACTTTCAGAAGTTCATATCTCCCACTCACTGGTGTTGCTTCCTAAGGTAAAATGGGCTTGTCTAAAAGAAGGAATGTTTCTTTTTCATCTGAGAACAATGAGTACAGCAATTTCTCAGGTTTTTCAGAACCTTCTGAACCCAAATTAATCCACACTATTCCTCTGAAAGGAACAAAGGCGAAAAATACATGCTCTCTTATTCATAAGGATTGCCAGTGCTCTTTTTTTTTTAATTAAATGAGGATGGATACCTTCACTCATCCACCCTCTTTTTAATTTCCTATGTTCAATTTGATTAAGATGTGTTTCTTGAAGATATGTGCTATCTGGTTCTTGTTGTATAAAAAGTTTAATATCTTTCCCCCTTTTATTGGACTAGTAAGGCATTTGACATTAAAAATAATAGCTTTGAATTTTCCTGTTGCTATCTGCATTCAGTAGGGGGAATATTAAGAATAGATGGGAAAATTCATTTAGTTCTTTCTCTGAAGGGTCCTTTCAAAGCATTATACTTAACATGATCTACTCTATAATCCACAGATGCACAGAATAAATAAAATAGAATGATAACATAAGTTCCTTAGTGTCTAATCCAGGAAATGAATGTTTGTTAAAGAAATATGTCTAGCAATCTTTCGAAAAGTCACTGAAAACTTATTTCTTCCCTTTGTGTTTAGCTGAAGTGAGCATGTGAATTTATTTCCAAGTAGGGGAATTGCAAGGCAACTTAAAAAAAAAAAACTTTCTGTTTTACTATTTAAACCTACCAAATTAGCACAATCTCGGAGGTGTGTTTTATTGCTCCACCCCAAGTCTTTGTTTTCAGACAAACACAAAGACTTGGTTTTGGACAGGACTTCTAATATCTAGAGACTGGGGGAAGGAAGGATGATAAACAAACAGGTTGAGAGTCTTGCACTAAAGTACACCAGTGTGCTGATAAGACTTGCAGCCATGCTGGAGTCAAAGGTATTTGAGTAGAAACTCTCGAGTTGAAGCCAATATGCGGAGGGCTTTCAAACATGAAGGGTGGCCCACTAAGTCTGCATGTTTCATTCCGTATTGACTTATAATAGCTCAGTTGTCCTAAAGGATTTAGGGCTCCAAATAGAATAACAACCTCTAGGTTTAAATCTTGATTTCTTTAGTATGAACTTTACTCTTTGTGCATCATTTTTTTGTGTGTGAGTGTGATAGCCAGCTTCCAAGACCGCCTCTGATGATCCCTAACTTCTCATATTGACACCCACATGTAATCACCTTTCATATTTACCAGTTGGTCTGTGTAACTAATAAAATGTGCAGAGATGATGGTGTGTTACTTCTGAGATTAGGTTATAGAATGCCAAAATCTCCATCTTGGTGGCTCTTGCACTTTAGAACACTTGTTCTAGGGGAAGCCAGCAGCAGTGTTGTGAACTACCTTACGAACTCATGTGGGAAAGACCTGAGGTCCTCTGTTAAAAGCCTAGTGAGTGAGCTTGGAAGTGGATCCTCTAGCCTCAGACAAATCTTCTCATGACTGCAGCCCCAACCAACATCTTAACTGCAACCTCATGAGATTCTAGGTCAGAACTATGTAGTTAAGCTGCCACTGGATTTCTGACCCTTTTAAACTATATGAACTAATACATTTGCTGTTTTAAGTTGCTATGTTTGGGGGATAATTTATTATGCAGTAATAGATAACTAATAGAGTTTTCTTATTGACAAAGTGGGAATAATAATGATAATAGTCCTGGTACCTGCCAAGGTACTAAGTGACACAGCATATATAAATGGCACAGAGTTAAATGTTCAAAAAATAGTGGTAGCTGTTGTTACTAGCACTTCTGAGTTGACCATTTGACTCTTCTCTGATCTAGAAATAGTGTGTAAACTGTTAAGTGCTGGGACTTTTTCTAGTGCCACTCTTTGGATCTCCTTTGAGCAAATACTCTTGTCTCTTTTTTAGCCAGTCCCGCCCTGCCTCATCACTGCTTCTAGTGGAGGGATAGGATTCAGCCAACTTATTAAATAGCATTTGTTGAGTCCCTGCCGTGGTGTGTCCCAGATCCTGGGTGAAATCAGCTTGGAAAAATCAGCCCTGAGAACAAGAAGGGTGCTTTGGAGTGAGACATTTGAAATTAACTTTTCTTTTTTGACAACTTCTTCCATCTTGAGAGAAGATGGTTGGACAATGGAAAGGATATGAGTGTTGAATGGAGTAGAGGGAATGATTCTAAATTTATTTTTTAGTAAAAATGCAAGAAAGCTTCTTGATTCTTTTATAGTTTATTTTAATTTGTTTTAGTGTGAGTATGTATTTGTAACACAGTGATTATATAGAACTGATTTTCTTCTCCTAGGGAAGCAAAACAAAGCTACTCTCAAGTATTTACCAGAGAGGCGCCCCTGCTCTTTTGGGAAAGTCTTCTTGGTTCTAACTTCTAGTCCAGGAATTGTAGGAGAGGAAAGAGGCACCTACCTGGTGGTCCAGTATGAGAGAATTGACCTTGGCAATCAGTGGGAGAAATAAATGTCACACGTGGATATCACAGACTGTTCTCACAGCCCGGTTCCTTTAGCATTTACAGTTGTGTATGCTATGGATGGATCAATACCCTTTGATAAATGTGTTATTTTCCTCCATAGTTAAAGATTTGGGTCTAAAATGGTCTTTGCTGTGAGAGGTGTGGAAGATAATCAAAATAACTTCTTTCACAGTGGGGTAAACTGACCCACTGAACAATTATTTATCTCAAGATAGATAAAACCAAAAGCCAAGTTCTTAGCTTCCACAGTAATCTACAAATTGATACTGTTTCATTGTTATTGGTGTTGGTATTTTTAAATCAATGCAGCAAGCATCCAATGAATGCCACGGGTTGTGTAAATAGTAGATTTGTTTTTGTGAAAGTGGTACCATTTTTAATTCGTTTACTTCAATTGAATATATTCAGATGAATCACTTAGATGTCTATGAATCTTTTAATTCCCTTTAGTCATCAAATCTTTGGATACCAAAGGTGTGCTGGAATAGTCTATGGGTTAAAAAAGAGCAGTAGATTTATCAAGGCTAGACCTATAGGGAAGAGATGTAGAATAGTAACCCAAGGAGGCAGAGTGGTTCTCTAACATTTGTGTGGAGCTGTTGATGGAGCTAGAGCTTGATTGTTTGTTCTTGGAACAGTCTCAGCTATGTTTCAGTACAGCCTGAAGGCTCCTGCTTCCTTTCTCTTTTTCTGAGTCACTGCCCAGTTATTAGGAAGTCATATGCCTTGGGGCCTAGGTCAAACAGGAATGAGGCGTGTGAACCTTTCACTTATGTTAAGCAGAGAACTGTAAATTTAATTGCTCCTAAATCATGCTGTGCTATAGCATATTAATTTGCTAACTATAAGTTGAATGTTATTTGAAAAATGGTTCTTGTTCTATCAGTACATTTCCAGGTTATTTTAATTAACCAATTTTTTTCACTTAATGCAGTGGGCCACACTTTTCAAAGCATATTTGCATATAATGCTTGACTGAATCTCATACAACATCTTTGTCCATATAGTTGTGCGTGTACTTTAGGGTATTTCTGAAAAGTCCCCGTCATTGTGATGATGCATTTAAATTTCTTTTCAGGGACTTTCACATGAAATGATCGGGCAAATGGGCTTGTACTCTCGAATAAATTACCAAGAGTGCTACCTCAAGTGGTTCCTCGACAGGGCAGATAAAGGGCAAATGTTTCTTATAGAATAACTAGCAACTTCTAGAAATCACTGATGAAATAATTGAATTAAATAAAATCAGAAGTGGAAGAGAAGACATTGCAACCGACACCACAGAAATAGGAAGGATTTTCAGAGACTACTACGAACAATTTTACACCAGCAAATTGGACAAACTATAAGAAATGGATGGATTCCTAGAAACAACCTACTATCAGTTACTCTGATACACCACATTAACAAAATGAAGGATAAAAATCATATGATCATCTCAATAGATGTAGAAGAGCATCGAACAAAATTTGACATCCTTTCATGATAAGAATTCTCATCATGATAAAAAACTCTCAACAAAGTGGGTATGGAGAGAACATACCTCAACATAATAAGGCCATATATGACAAGCCCATTGCTAACATCATACTCAATGGCGAAAAATTGAAAGCCTTTCCTAAAAGATCAGGAACAAGTCAAGGTTGTCAACTCTTACCACTTTTATTGAACATTGAAATGAAAATTTTAGGCAGAGCTATTAGGCACGAAATAGAGCATCCAAACTGGAAAGGAAGACATAAAGTTGAGTCTATTTGTAGATGGCATAATATTTAATATAGAAAACCTGAAAGATGCCACAAAAACTGTAAGAACCAATAAACAAATGCAGTAAAGTTGCTGGATATGAAATTGGTACACAAAAATCAATTGTATTTCCATACACTAAAAACAAACTATCAAAAAGAGAAACTAAGTAAATAATCCCATTTACAATAGCATCAAAAAGAATAAAATACCTAGGAATAAATTTAACTAAGGAAGTAAAAGACCTGTATACTGAAAACTATAAGACATTGACAAAATTTGATAAAATTAAGGAAGTTTACTTCTTTGTCTAAGAACTTTTTTTTTAAAGATTTTATTTATTTATTTGAAAGAAAGAACATTCACGTGACAGGGGAGAGGGAGAGGAAGAAGCAAACTCCTGGCTGAGCAGGGAGCCCAATGTGGGACTTGATCCCAGGACCCTGAGATCAAATTGAAGAAGACATGAATAAATGGAAAAAGCATATGTGCTCATGGGTTGGAATAATTAATATTATTAAAATGTCCATACTACTTAAAGCAATATACAGATTTAATGCAATCTTTTTTAATGCAATCTTTATTAATATTTCAATGGCATTTTTCAGAGATAGAGCAAGCAATTCTAAAATTTTTATGGAAAAATTAAAATAAAATAAAATCTTTATGGAAACACAGAAGACCCCAATAGCCAAAGCAATCTGGAGAATGAGCAAAGCTAGAGGCATCATATTTCCTGATTTCAAACTATATTACAAAATTATAGTAATCAAAACAGTGTGATACTGACATAAAAATAGACACATAGATCAATGGAATTAGAGAGCCCAGAAATAAACTCATACATATATGATCAATTAGTTTATTATCGAGGAGCCAAAAATATACAATGGGAAAAGGACAGTCTCTTCAATAAATGGTGTTGGAAAAACTGGACAGCCATATGCAAAAGTATGAAACTGGACCACTATCTTGCACAGTGTTCAAAAATCAACTCAAAATGTTTAAAGATTTGAATATAAGACCTGAAACAATAGAACTCCTAGAAGAAAACATAGGGGTTAAGCTTCTTAACATTGTCTCATTTAAAAAACTGATTAATAGAATCTCTTTAATTATTGTGGATATGAAACTATTAATGGTTACATGTGTTTTGAAAATCTTCTCTCATTTGTTACTTGTATATTCACTTTTGTAATGGTGTATTTGATAAATAGAGTTCTTAATTTTAATGTGGTCAAATTTATTAATATTTGTTATGGTAATGCCTTTTGTATCCTACTTAAGGAATATTCATTTATCCAAAGGTCGTAGAGATGTTCCTTACTTCTTCCTTCCAGAAGGTTTATTATTTTGTCTTTTCTATTTATATCCATGATAAATCTAGATTTAATTTTTTTGTGTATGGCAAAAAGTAGGGGTTAAGTATTTCTAAAGTGGATATTTGTTTGACCCAATGTCATTTACTAAAAAGAATATCTTTATCTTACTGTGTCTATGGTACCAAACTGGGTTGTTAGTTAGGCAACTTTATATGTATGGTTAGATTTCTGGACTCTATTCTGTTCCAACAATCTGTTTTTCTATTTTTGTACCCAATACCACACTGTCTTAATGTACCCTGGTACATACCCTTAAGAATAAGTCCTGGTATCTGGGAAAACAGTCCTAACTTTTCTTCTTTTTCTAAGATATCTTTGCTAGTCTTGGTTCATTGCATTTCACATAAAAGTTGAAATTTTTTTGTCAATTTCCATGAAATGTATCTTTTGGTAATTATACTGAGTTTGCATTAAATCCATATATAAATTTAAGGAGAATTATCATGATGTTGGATTAATTAATTCATTAATATGGTAAATGGTTTCATTTGTTTAGGTTTTCTTCAAATTTTCCAAGTAATGTTTTATAGTTTTCTGTGTAGTAGTCTTATAGATCTTTTATTAGATTTACTCATATTTATTATATTTTTATAACATTATAAGTTTATTCTTAATATGCCATTTTCAAACTGTTTTTGACTAACATATAAATAAAACTGTTTTTAAAATATTAAACTTTATCCAGGAAATCTGATACATTTATTTGTTAATCCTAATAATTTACTTATATATTCTTTATTAAAACAGAATAATATCAACTGCAAAATAATGAGAATTTTATACATTTTTTCCAATCCTATTGTATTTTGTTTCCCTTTCTTACCTTAATGTACTGTCTAGGCTTTCAATCAATAGTGAATAGAAATAATGTTAGAGGTTTTCATATCTCATTCCTAATGTTGGGGAAAGTTTTCAACATCTAATATTTAAGTATCACATTTATTTGTTCACTGTGAGCTTTGATAGAATTACGGAAGTTTACTTCTTTGTCTAAGAATTTTTAAAAAAGATTTTATTTATTTATTTGCAAGAGAGAACATGCATGTGACAAGGGGGAGGCAGAGGAAGAAGCAAACTCCTGGCTGAGCAGGGAGCCCAGTGTGGGACTTGATCCCAGGATCCTGAGATCATGACAGGCACTGAAGTCAGATACTTCGACTGAACCACCCAGTTGCCCCTAAGACCTTTTTAAGAATAACTGTAAGTGAATATTGAATTTTATCAAAATTTTTCTGCATCTATCAAGTAATCTTATGATTTCCTCCTTTATTTCATTAATCTGGTTAACTACATTATTTTACATATCTATTGTAAATGGCATATACTTAAAAAAATTAGCCTTTTTTTGTTCTTCAATTGGAACATTTATTCCCTAAATGTATGACGTGATTTCTAATATACTACATTTCTTTTCCTTTTTTTTTTTTTAGAGAGAGAGAGAGCGTGTGCATGCACACACACACAACATATGCCCGTGAGCAGGGAGAGGGGCAGAGAGAGAGGGAGAGAGAGACTCTTAAGCAGGTTTCATGCCCAGCATAGAGCCTGACTGGGGCTCAATCTCAACACCCTGATATTATTATCTGAGCTGAAATTAAGAGTTGGACACAACCAACTAAGCCACCCAGGCACCCCTAAAATATAAATTTAAATCAATAATTAACATTTTTTTTGGTCTCCCTGTTCTGTGTATTTTTTTCTCCTTTCTTATCTTTCTTTGTTTTTTTTCTTCTTTATCTTCTTTTGGATTTATTATTTTTATTATTCTTTTTCTACCTCTATGCATTCAGTAGTAATATTAATATACTCTTTTTCTTTTATTGGTTCTTCTAGAGATTGCAAGGGTGTATTGTGTGAAATATGTCTACCATCTGATATTTCCTATTCTCCTGTGTCATTCTTTGTTGTGTTTAAAACTCCAAAAATGTTTACTGAAATGGTAGAAAAAAATCCTGATGTTGATAGCACAGTTAAAATCTAAAATGGGCATGTAGCTGCCTTCTTAGTGCATGCTGGAATGTTCTCAGCCTACATCTCCTAAATGCCAGATAGCAAGGGAGAAAACGTGGTAGCCATCTCCACCATCACCATCACCCCCACTGTGTGGGCCCTTGGTCTCAACTATGATACCTGGGCATCCTTGGCTCTGCTGTCCTGTTCCATCCCTCTCTGTCAAGGTAATATTTATAATAAAGGCAAACAGAATTATTGCTATTTTCCTGACAAAGATTTCACTCTTTTTGCCTTATTCTCACATATTTTCTTTGGTGTAGCTCTGCATCTTTGCCTTTCACTTTTAAAAATGGTCATTTTTCATTATTTTCGATGTTTCCAAAAGTAATAAAAATGCCCTCAGGTGTTGAAATGAACTCTTAGGAAAGAAGTCAAAACAGTCTCCTCAGGCAGTTTGGTCAGACATATTTTATTTGGCCCACAGAGTATTTTTTTTTTTATTTTTTTATTTTTTCCACAGAGTATTTTTCAACATTATTTGAATTTTCCTGTTTTCTGTGAGCCATGCAGTCTCCATCCTCCCTGTTGCCTTAAGCCCACCTTCCAATATCACATTATCCTTTTCTGGTCCCAAACATTTGGCAAGGTGTCTTATAAGAAACTGGTCTTGCTCCTGCACTCTTGCAGTGAGAGATTTGTCTCTTCAGCAGGACCAGAACCAACCTAAAACATTCTGAAAAGGCAATTCGATTTCTCTATGGTATTTTCTTAAAGAGAATCTGAAGATACATTACTGAAACACTGCATCTCCCCCACCCCTCCACTTGAGTGATGTTCATCTTTGCTCATGAAGATCTACGATGAATCCACTGGAGTGGGGACATGAATAGAGCTGTTAAAGTCACCTCCTCGAGAGTCTTTTCCATTCATATCCTGCAGGGTACTTTCTCTTGTTACTCGGCTTCTCACCCCCCAGTTTCTTTCCTTCAAATTATTTATGACATTTAGTAGTTGTTTTACTTCATTATTTGCTTACTTGCTTGTCTGTCATTCCTTGTGGACCTGACAGTCCTCTCAGGTGTACGCTGTTGTGTCCTTGGCAGAGTAGCTGTGCTTTGCAAGAGGAGACACTCAGTAATGTTTGGCTTAAGTAATGAATGAAAAGAAGAGTTGTGGTCATGCTGGTGAGGCTGGCATTCAGCCCCATGGTAATTTCCCCATTGGTGGCTGTGAGGAAAGCAATGAGAAATCTCTTAAAAACGAACCTTGCTATCTTTCCTGGGGAAGATATCTGTACGGCGTGCGTGGTATAAACAATAAGAAAATTGATTAGCTCACACACCTGGAAGTGGAGAGGTAGGGGAGGGATTTCAATGTTAGTAACTGATGATCTTATAAAAATCCAGATTCTCTCTGCAGCTCTGCTCTGTGGTCCTGTGCTGGCTTCACCCTTGGGCAGGAGCTCCTGGTGGATACAGAGCATAGTACTGGGAGTCCACGCTTTGTCTTTCACATCTGACTCTGTGTGTGTGTGTGTGTGTGTGTGTGTGTGTGTGTGACAGAGAGAGAGAGAGAGAGAGAGAGAGAGAGAGAGAGAGAGGAAGAGGAAGAGAGGAAGAGAGAGAGGAAGAGAGAGAGAGAGCATGCTCACCTCTTCCCTAGCCACTTAACAAAAGGCTTTTTCTTTCCTTTTAGCTCCATTGGACCAAATTGGGTCACATGCCCATGTCTGAACCAATAATCCCCTCTGGCCTTTATTCAAATATCATCTTCTCAGCCATATCTCCTCTGGCCAAGCACAACCCAACTTTGTGGCTTCATTCTGTCTAACTCACCATCATCTAACTTGTTATGCCTTTTACTTAACTTTTCCTTTGCTTCTTGTTTGTAATCTCCATAAGTGCAGAAATTTTGTATGTTCGATTTCCTGTGTTATCTTCTTTGTCTAGAACAGTACATGACTTAGAAGTCATCTAATAAATATTTTTTTATTGAATTAGCAAATGAAGGTGGCCAGGGGGATTTCATGGGACCATTGGCTTTAGCCTTTTTTTTTCTTTCTAACAGCTTAATTGAAGTATGATTCCCATACCATACAATTCACCAATCTGAAGTGTACAATTCACTGATTTTTTAGTATCTTCACAGAGTTGTGTATCCTTCACCACAATCACTTTTAGAACATTTTCATTACCCCCATAAGCAACTCCCATTCCTTTAGCCATTTTCCCCTACTTCTTTCATTACCCTCAGCCTTAGGTAGCCACAGATCTGCCCTCTGCCTCTATAGATTTGCCTATTCTGGATGTTTCATGTAAGTGGAGTCACACAATACGTGATCTTCCGTGACCAGTGTCTTTCTCTTACCATATTTTTAAGTTTCATCCATGTTATGTAGCCCATATCAGTATTTTCTTTCTTCTTGTTGCCAAATAACATTCCAGAGCATGGATATATTGCACTGTATTTATTCATCTATCAGTGGATGCACTAACTTTGGTTCTTAAACCAGTCACTATGGCAGGGGTGGGGGGACGGGTTTGCCGTGATTGATTTATAGCAATCACAGCCCCTCTTCCTTGTGTCAGTTCCTCCAACTGAAGCACTCCCTCGAATAAGGAGAGGGACATCATGGATGCTGGCGGTCAACAGATTGGTATCATGTCATACAAAGTTTCTTCTTTTTTCCTTCTGTCTGCATTGTCATATTTTCCTCCTTCCCGTCATTATTATTGCTTTACATTGGAGGGTCAATGGCTTGTGGCATCAAAACCATAGTAAGACAGAAGGTCAGCTGGCAACAGGGTGAATCGTATTAGCTCTGTCTTCAGTTTAATTTTTTCATGAAAAATTTCTCATTTTTCAATGGACACTGAGGTGTTATTCTGGAGGACTGCAATAAAAAAAATATCACCATTCACCTAGGATGTAAAATATTTTCCCAAGGCAGTCTCTTCTTAATTTCCTGTGTTCTGTCTATTGGAAGGCTCGCTGGTGCAAAGCCAATATGAGCTATGCTATATTTCAAACAAATGCCTTTTTGTTCTGGGGGACTGGGCATTCTTTTTTCTTTTCCAAGTAATTAACCCAGTCAGGGAAAAATATCAAAAGTCATTTTGTCCATTTTTGTTTCCCTTTTCCTCTCTGGTCAAGGTTGGAACATTCTTCTCATCAAGAATATTTCCAAAGACAACTTTGTGTAGCCAGGAAGGACATTGTCCACACTTTTTAATTCAGTGGCAGAGGCTTTGGGAAAACAGCAGGCTACTTGTAGTCCAAGCAAAAAGGTGTAAATGGCTTTATTGAAAATCAATATGCTCTTGTGAAGTGCTGCTCATTTCTGAGTTCTTCACCATTTGTCGTTTTGCACCGATGAGAGTTGGAAGGAGGTTTACAGCTGTGGGTCTCTGAGTTTGAAATTTTATTTTTTTTTCTGTGTTTTCTACCATGAACATAAGGTTAAAGGATCATTTGGTGTTTTATTTCTTTACTCTTTGGAAGAAGAGATGTGTGCTTTTTTTTTTCCTCTTTGATCACAGGGGTCGACGAATTCCCTCCCACGAAGGAATATGGCTGTCATTCACAATGTGGTCTCCAAAATAAGGTCAAATTTGGACAGACTTTGGACGGGTGTTTAGGGTTTCTTAAAAATTCTCTCAGGATGCTGTAGAAACTCTCCCTCATCCCAGAGAGTGAAAAGATGAGGCACTGAGTTCAGTCAGTACAGGAAGGCAAATGTCTTCATACTCTGTCATGAGTACTCAGGTCCATTACTGAGTAGGTTTAGTTGTGACCATTACTATAAGAACACAAACTGATTTTAATTGGTCACAGTTTTGGCGAAAGATTAGCCATGAGGTGAGATTTATCAAAATTTATGTGCTGGTTGCGGTTAACATGGCAGCATCTGAGAAAGATCAGGGTCATTTGTAATGACTTCATTTGATTTGTACAGATTTCGATGACTTACAACATTTCTCCTGTGCTGAGAAACTAGATATTTCCTCATAAATTTCCAAAGACCCTTTAAAAAGTTTAACCTTCATTTTAAGCCTAGAGATAACATAAATCTGAACAGTGAGGTATGGGTGACGGTAGCTGTGTCATAGCAAGGTCTTAATGAAATAGAGCCTAAAAGGGGTCCATAGGAGAGAGGACTGGAGGGTATGCCCTTGGACAATTTCTTAATGAATCAATGTCCAAGGGTCACTTTATTTATTTATTTATTTATTTATTATTTATTTAATGCCTTGCAAATACATGGTATTTGATGCATTTAATTTGAGACCTGAACTCAATGGGATTTACGGAGAGAATGACACGTGACACAAAATAACTTGATAACAAATTGTTTGAAAGAGGACAAAGTGTTTTACTTTTTGCTATTTTGAGCCAGGAATTGGGGGGGAGGACAAGCCCAGGGGCAGTTCAATAGTTTTGTTTCTTAGCTTCACATTTTTTCCCTATAAAATTCCTACCTACCCCTAAGCAAATAATACTTATCTTTGGCCTCATTTGCTACATCCCTTACTCAGACTGGTGCCTTCCTTTCTTTACAGTAACTTCTGATCCTGTCCTGAAACCTTTAAGCAATCCCAACAGGGCTTGCTATGTTCCTAGAGGAGGGCTCTTACTACAAAGTATCACTAATATTCCATACTGTAACTTAAACATTGCCTGCTGTACAATTTGATTAGTAGTTAATTAGGATTCTGTTTAATTTGATCAGAACCTCTGGAATTAAATCATTTTATATTAAAAAATCATAAAATTTCATTGTTCCAAGAAAAGATTATTAGAATGCCAATCAGATGGTTAGAAAAAATTGTCATCAAATAATAAGACTAATTTTATAAACGAGTTGGAAAACAGCCAGAGAAGCTAGCCTAAGTTTGTTCTCAAAGTGTGTCCCCAGGGAACTTAGAGCCAGCAAAAATCTTCCTAATGGTTCTATGGGCTGACCTCTGATAGCTCAGATGGTTGTAATAAAACAGATGCTACAAGTTTGTTGTTACATGCATTGAAAATTTACTTGTGATATTTAGTAAAATAAAGCCTGAGTGTAACCACCATTGTTTTGACTCATTTAATTATGTTATTCATTTACTTACTTGTATGTGCATACCTTTATATCTCTTTGGTGATTCTTTAGGTGACATAAACTATATTACTCTTGAAAGATCTTCTGGAATATGCTCTATTTTGCAAAGTTGAATTATTTATCTGGTAGTGTTTGGGCAACCAGATCATTTCTTTTCTTCTTGTCTGTCAGATTATAGGTGAGAGTTGATGCCATTTATTTAAGGTGTATTGAGAGGAAATGGCATTGCAGGCATCTGTTAGTAAGATTTTAAAATAGTTTCCTGGGACGTTTGACTCATCTCAGTCTGGGTTGACCAGGTGAGAAGAGGCAAAAGGACAGCTAGCACCGGCCAGTGCGTTTGGTTGTCCCAGTTACACATAACTGAATGTCTCTATGGTGAGGGGACATGATCATGAATTTACCTTTTGTTTTCACAAAATATGACTAATTTTGGACATTTAAATACTATTATATGTTATTAAATAAATGAGGAATACCACATGGAGTTTTAAAAAAATAATGAAGAAACTTCTACTACTGAACAGTTTATTTGAGCTTGTGGTCTAATATGCTACATTCAGTTTTCTTATGGAATTTCACAGAGCTAGCCAGTTTTGCTTATTCTCTACTGTATTGTGTTTTTGTTTGTTTGATTGGTTAGTTGTTCTCATAAACAAACCTTTTATCTCAGATGAAGGCCCCTATTAATCTAACTTTCTTTCAGAGAGATATTTTTCTATTGCTTCAATTCTCTCTTACAAAACCTGATAGGTTTCCTCCACCTCTCAAAGACCAGGTTTTGTTTCCTTTGTTATTTTTTTGCCAAAATTTCACTTAAGGAAAAGAAAAATGAAGTGGATATTTTTTTCACATGTAAAAAGAGATCTTGGAAATTCTGTAGATCATTATTCTTAAGAAATATTGTTACTAGAATGTGTAATATTGTGGCTTTTGTGGAGAATGTATCTGTCCCACTGGTCAGGTCCTGGAGATTATAAGGAAAAACACTCACTTATTGCCTCAATAGAGGAAGATTACTGGAAGGATATATCAATAGCTTGAGTATAAAAGAAGTTTTCTCCTGTATCAATTTTCCTGGACTCCGTAATATGCAGTTAGTTTCTTAAATACTAATAATATATCAATAACAGTGTGAAAATGTTAATAGCTAACATTTATTGAGAAGTTACTAGGTGGTACACATGTTATAGGGATTGTGTAATCAAATCTTCAAGGCGGTTCTGTAAATTAGGTATATTATCTTCATTTTACATATGAAATGTTGACTTGGAGAAGTTAAATAATTATCCAGAGTCACACTATTCTTAAGTGGGCTAGGACTCCAGATAGATAGAATCCAGACCTTCAGCTATATTGTGTATGGGGTTCATATACATTTATAAATGGTTAAAATCTCGTCCATTGGCTTAAAAAGCTAAATGTAATGATCTTTTTTCCATCCTCATCTCTTCTGCGATTCCCAATCCCTCCAAACTGGTTAAGTCCTCTTATTAGTTTCTTTATAATTACCTGGAGTTTTCTTAATGCACATGTGAACAAATATAAATATAATATTCCCTCACTTTTTAAAACACCAATTGTAGCATTTATACAAAAGACTGTGCATGTTTGTCTGTATCTTGTAGAGCCTAGCCCTTAACTCTCTTACTCTCTCCACCTTTCATGACCAGAATCTCTAAACTGTTTAAACTCTGTCTACACCAACCACCTGGTTGATTGGTTTAAGCACATTCAAAAATGGAAAGCCTGGTAGGGTAGAGTCTATGCCAGCCTTCTCAAAAGTGGCTGCCCCTCCTAATGTTCGGGCCAAACATGATTATCTTAATGGATTCCTCCACTGAGGCTGAGACTGACTCCATCTCTAGTGAGTGAGCAGCAGTGAGTTGGAAATGCTGCTCAGAAACTAAATGTAAATGACGTAGGTACAGGCTTCCCTGGTTTCTCCGTATGTCCTTTTAGTATTATATATATATATATATATATATATATATATATATATATATATAGTTATATTTTAGAGAAGTTTTAAGTTCACAGAAAACATTGAGCAGAATGTACAGAGGGTTGCTGTAGACCCTCATCCCCATACATAACCTCCTCTACTATCAACATCCTACACCACAGTGATACATTTTTTACATTAAGTTAGATTTTTTTTTGCTTGCTTTTATAATATACTAACTCCTGAACAAGACTTATGTTTAGTTGACAGTATATTGAAAGCATTTAGTTTCCTCAGGGCTCCATGTTGTCCGGGCACAGTAGTGAGTGAGAGGAGGATAAGCAGAAGTACTAAAGGCAAGTAAAGCATGGTGGTGAGTGCTCTCAGAAGCCCAAGTCAAGTTGGGAAATCAGACCACATACATAAACTGACTGGGGAATTCACTTCCTGAGAAAATGTACACTAATAAGTGGAAAGTAATACCCCATAAAAGGCACATTTACTACTTCAGTAATATAGATCTTGAGATCATGTATGCATGGATTGGGTTGAAATTTACCTTCTATACCACTTAAGATAAAGGGTAGTACCAAGGGTGTAAATCAGTTTATGGAGGCCACACTTAGTCTATTTAGGCAGTGAATCACTTTCTAGTATTTCCCAAACCACTTTAGCATCAACCACTTCAATGGCAACAATATGCTAGTAATTATTATAAATGGTTCTTAGTCATTTATTAAAACAGATCCAATGAGAGCTTTACTTAACAATATTTGGCCTTTAGTCAACATTCTTTTTTTTTTTTTTTTTTTTTTTTTTTTAGTCAGCATTTTTTGAACTACTTCTTTGTGACCACAAGAGGCAGCATGAGGCCGTGAAAAGAACATGGGTTCTGGTGCCAGACTGGCTTTTTTTTTTTTTTTTAAGATTTTATTTATTTATTCATGAGAGACACAGAGAGAGGGAGAGAGGCAGAGACATAAGCAGAGGGAGAAGCAGGCTCCTTGCAGGAAGCCTGATGTGGGACTCAGTCTCGGAACTCCGGGATCATGCCCTGAGCTGAAGGCAGATGCTCAACCACTGAGCCACCCAGGCATCCCATTTTTTTATTTTTTTATTTTTTATTTTTGTACCTTAACCATATACTAGCCTGTGAGCTTGACCACATGACTTTGCCTTTCAAAGCTTCAGCACTTTATAATGCTGATGTGAGGGTGGATGAGACAACTCATTTCAAGTGCCCTGCAAGGTGACCAGAACATGGTGGGTTCAGCATGAATATATAACCTCTTTGTTCAAAAAATTGGAGAAACCAGACTCTCTTTGTAAAACAAGATTGCCAGATCTTAACCATTAGGGAATATAACAAAATGACCTTAAAAATATACATATTATAATTGCAGTTGATCCACCCTCAAGTTATTGTAAATCACTGAGATTTTACTGTGGAATTGAATTCAGTGAGGTTGATGAAGAGCAATTAACTAATTGGGCATGTAGATAGGAAGGCCGTAAGAATCTGCCACATTTTGTAGGCCTCGGATGACTCCTTGGGTACAGATATTCCCCATTTAAACATTCTGAGCCATTGTCAACAGCTTAGGCACTGCAGGGCTGCTATGTAGTAGTCCCTCTTGGGATGCAACCTGTGGATCACCTGACTCTTGGATGATGTGGTTGTCTTTCAGCAGACAGGCAGTGGGGCCAGTTACTGATTACCCCCGGTGAAAGAAAGATACTTGTCCAGGAAGCAGTTGCCAAATTGCTAGCCAAGCTTTTCTGTACTTGGAACATTTTATCCACACACTGCTTCCAATGTAGCCTATCTTCTAAAGAGATTTCTGTCCTTAGTTTTGGAGATAGGATTTCATTCTACCCTGCAGTCCCATTTTTTGACTGGTGGTCTTAAGAGGGTTATTACTTTGTTGGCTAAAGAGCACTAAAATTTTATGACATGCCATATGGAACTAAAGAATTAAGGAGGTGACTCCTTTGTATGGTATTATTAATTCTGATTGTCACCCATCTCTTGCCTTCAGCCATTTCTCTGGCCTCTGGATGAGGTATGTACCAGTGGTCTGAAATAATACTGTTTTGGCTTCCAAAAGCTTTAATTTCCCTGAGATGGCAGTTGTGGTAGAGCTCTTTTTCTCTCTTTCCAATTTCCTGGATACATCCACACATGGAATTGAAATGGCCTCTCTCTACCTGCTGTGTGCATAGGACCTCTACACCTGTTCAGTCATGAAACCACTAATGAGGCCTCTCCTGTCCTATTCAGGATTTTGACGGAATATGAAATCTCATTACCCAGAGTCAATGAATGACATCTGTTCCCCATCCCCCTCCCAAAACCATCATTTCAGCTGCTTGGTGCTGTGAAAAAGATGTGCCGCTCAGAGAGAGAATTAGAGTCCAGAAAAGAAGGTCTTCCTTCTCTGTCAGCAACAGGGTGGGTAGAGCTTTCTAGTGTTCTGGTTCCTATTTAGACCTTTGTCCTAAGAGAATTAACATAATGGAAAATTTCATTATTACAGGCTTTAAAAAAATTCTGACTATTTGCTTCTGAAACAAATCAAAACCAGGAAATATGAGGTTTTCCTGTTAAGGAAGATGTGGAAAGTATTAACCTGAAATCCAGCTCAGTGACTAAATGATTAAATTGATTAAATGTTAAGTTGTTTTAAATGGGTATGAATACAAAGGTTATTTATATAATTTGGCCTCTCACAGATCCTTCTTTTAGGAAGAGGAGAGCTATAAATAAATAGACACGAATATAAAAAGTATATATATATGCCATAAAGTTTTTTATTTGGGGGCTATTCATGCAGAGTGACCTATATGTAAGACAAAATCAACATAAAATACTGTACAATTAATTTATCCAAAATATTTCATTGTTTTCATTCATTATTCATTTATGAAAGTGGCCACTAAGTATTTATTAAACATCTATTATGTGCCAGGCATTATAATTGCTGCTGTGGATACAAAGATGAATAAAAGCTCAATGTTTAGAAAAGGAGATATGATAAAGTTAATCATTATAGTCTTTGTGGGCTAAGTCCTACAGCTGATGGATTGGAGGAGTGGGATCACCCCTCCCTGGGGTGTGAAGACCTGAGAGGGGTGGAATTGCTAGCTGGGTCTTAGGGGGGCCAGGAGGACACAGGCAGGAAGACATTCAAGGCAGAGGGAGCATGTACATGTGGGAAGGCAAGCAGGTAGGAAAAGGCATCTCAGGTTTGGAGTCTTACAAATACTTCGACCGATGGGATACTATGCTCTGAGAAGAGAAATGATGCTGGACAGATTCTTTCAGGGTCACATCACGGAGGACCTTTGAGGCCAGTAGAAAGTTGGCACTTTTTGCTGCAAGAGGAATTTTATTCTACTTGGTCAGGAGTAGACTCTCAATAAAAGTTTATTGAGCAAAGCTGAATCGCACTGAAGATTTTTTAATTTTTTATTTGTTTTGCAAAACTGTTATGTGCACATGGTAACAACCGAGCTATAATTGATTGCTTTATCATAAAACAAGCCTGCAATTCTACTCCTTCCCCCCAGATAAGGTCTCACTCCCCAGAGGCAAGCTCTTTCTCCTCTCGTCCTCCCCCTCCTCTTCCTCTTTCTCCTTCAGGCAGTTTTTGCCATATTTTAGATAAGATGTTTAGCTTTTATTTCTTGTTTGATCAATCTTAGGTAACACTTAGTGATGCCAGAGGTAAAATCTGATGATTTAATGCACGTTTTTATGTCCCTTACTCTTTCTCTTTTGCTCTGAGTTAGATTCTCAAGGTCGTGATTATTTTTATTTCTTCCATTAATTACCATCATAACTTTGAATAACACGCTCACCTCTCTCGCTCTTGTTCAGGCAGATTTGGGAGTGTCTTTTGATTTGCCACTTTATACAATGGTTATCTTTCCCCTATGCTTTCCTCCCCGCTTCTTCCCAGCTTTGCTCGCTCCGTCTTTGTTAGCTGCTCCTCTTTTATGTTTGCTTTGTCAAGGTGGTCAAGGTTGATGTCTTGCACTGCGAGTCCCTGTGAACGTCAACCACGTTAGTCAATAATGACAGGTCGCCGTGTGCTAGGACACTACTTTGATCTCTGTGAGCCCTGTGTTGTAAGTTAAGCCAGGCGATGCAGACTATTCTTAGTGTTAAGATCAAAGGCAAATGGATTCCTCTTGCTTTCATTCCATCAACTGCTTGAAGATGATTCATTTTCCTTGATAGTCGGAGTCTCACTTCTGTGTGCACTTTGTGTTGTTTTCCGGGAGTTCTATTGGCTTTGTGTTGTTCTGGCACGGTTCTCACTGAAGGTAGCTTCAATTTCTTCTTAAATTCTTAATGTTGCCTTCAATCCTCTTGAGGGCTCATTCTAATATTTCTGGAATCCTCTCTCTTACAAGCCTCCTCTCTTCTACTGGAGCCTGGACTGGTGGCTTCCTAGGTGCACTGCACAGCCGCCTGCTGGGAGCTGTCCGAATTGCTCCCCTGCGCTGCACCACTGTTTCCTGTGTCATCCTCTGGTTTGTATTCTTGTTTTGCTCGAAACTCTCCCAAAAATAACCTTCCTCTCATTTTTAAGTCCCTTCAGTCTTTATTCTCCAGTCCCTTTTCAATCCCCTTCTACTCAGGCAACAATTTTTATGCACTCATCATGCATCTTTTTTGTGTGTATGTGTTCTTGCAAAATGTTCTTTTGTTTGCATACCTGTTCTTCTTCTTCTTTTTTTTTTTTTCATTTAGGTAAACAGCATTGTATTACTTTGCTGGTCATTTTGCCTGTTTCTTCTCAGACCCATTTCCTGAATTTTTCTTGCTGGGTTCTGTATCACACACCAGGGCATGACCTATACAAAACACGTTTCCCACACATGCCTGGCTTTGGTTGGGTTTTGAAGAAAGCACTGGGGTGAGCTTTGAGGAAAGAAGGAAGGGAAAGGGTGGTGGATTCTCCTCTTCACCTCTGCCTCGTGGTGACTTGCACAGTGACTTCACCTACTGCTGTGCTGCCAGCACCAACCAGGTGGCCCTGGCTTCTAAGCTCTAGTAACATCCTCCTGACATCTTTTCCCTGTATTCCTCCAACACTGTGTGTTGGTGGGGGAGATTTTGCCTCCAAGGAAGCTAAAATGGTTCTTAGGGGAGGGGAATCTTCCTTTTTTTTTTTTTTTTTTAACATACACTACATAAAGAGATATACGATGTATCATGATGGGGGGATGATTAGGGAAAATCAACCTAAAAAGTCTTCTCAGAGGAATGATAATGAAAAAGAAATAGCACAGCAGTTGTTGATTTGTGCTTTGCCTTATATTCCTCTGTCTTTCCTTTCAGCCCTTCTAAAATCTTAGTTTTCCGTATTAAATGCCATCTATTTAACTACCTGGCTTAAGTTCTGCTTTCTTGGAAGATCCTTACTGTCATAATTATATACTTAATTTTGTTCCTCACATTTTCCCCCACTAAGCATTGTATCCGGTAGATCCATCTATGTTGTTACATACATCTAACCCATTGCTTCTGATTTCTGTACAGTATTCTGTGGTGTTCCTCTGCCATGGTTAACATAACCTCTCTCTTATTATAGATGTTCAGATTGCTTCCAGTTCCCCGCTCTACAGAAAAGCTGCACCAAGCATCATCATATACAAACTGCTAAGGACCCGTGAGAACTACTTGGAAGTAAAGATTCATGAGGGGAACTGCTGAGTCATGAGTAAAGTCATTTTGATTGCCAGATTGTTTTCTGGAAAGCCTGCATCATTGTATATTTTTACCCACTTTATAATTTTTGCCAATCAAAAGATATGAAATGGTATCTCCTTGATATCTTGGTTTGAATTTCTCTATTTATGGTTTTTTAAAAAATCACTCTTCAAAAAAAAATCACTCTTCATTATATTTGTTGGTCTTTTGGGTTTCCTCTTTTGCAAATCACCTATTTGGATTTGCTTATTTTTCTTAGTGTGGCTGTTGTTCTTTTTCTTGTTATTTTGTAGGTGTTCCTTAAATATTCTGGGTAGTGACTGGTTTAGACATAGATAGGTATCTCAATCTTTCATGTGTCTGTTGACTTTTCAATGGTTTCAAATGGTAAATTGAACTTAAATTTTGAATGTAATGAAATTATGAAATTCTTTTTAGTTTTATTGTTCATGCTTTTTAGTTTATTGTTCCCTACAGAAGTAGGGATGAGATACAAGGGAAAACCTTGTAAAGAAAGAGTTTTAAATAAAACTCCCAAATTCCTTTTCAGCCTCTAAACAGTGAAGATACTTTCCCACATTTTTGCCTAAGTTTATGGTTTTCTTTCATTTTTAAGCCTTTAATTCACCTGGAATATATCTTTGTATGGAGTTTTAAGTAGGGATCAACAATTATTTTCTGCATAATGAGGTCATTGCCCCAGCATCATCTACTGAACACAATAGATGTCTCCATGCTATCTATTCTGTTTAATTTTTTTATTAGTCTCTTCTTGCATGAATACAACATGATTTGGATTACTATGATTTCATAGCATTCCTTAGGGAAACTTTCCCCTCCTTACATCTCCTTTTGTTAAGGCCTATTTAGTTATTCATGATGTTTATTCTTTTTTTGTAAATATTAGAGTATATCTATCAAGTTCCTCACAAAAATCCAAACTGGCATTTTGATTGGAATTATATTGAAGAAAAATAAATTTTTGAGTCTTCACCTGCCTTCAAACTTAATCGATAATTTGGCTCGGTACAGAACTCTTGGTTGAAGATAATTTTCCTTGAAAACTTGGAAAGCATTGGTCCATTGGGTTCTAGTGTCTGCTATATTGGTGAAAAGGTGTCCCTTACAGGTAACTTGTTTTGCTCTCTGGCAGCTTTCTGTTATATTCAGGTTTTGAAATTTCACAATGATGTGTTTAGATATAGATTTTAAAAAATTCATCATGCTAGACATTTTGTTTGTACTTTTAATCTGAAGACACGTGTCTTGCTTTAGCACTGGGAAATTCTCTTATTTTTTTCAGTAATTTCCTTCTTTTCAAATTTTTTTGTTTTCTCATTATGGAATGTTTATTGATTGGATGTTTGTAGTCTGAGTTTTTCAAGAAATATTTTTCATGCCTTTGTCCTTTTGCTTCAATTTTAGGAAATTTGACTTTATTTTCTAGTTTTCTTTTAACAGTTTCATTTCAAGAATGATCTTAAATGTCCAATATCTTAAATTATAACTTTCACTACTTATTCCTTTGTCATAGCATCCTAATTTTGTTTTATGACTGTCATAGCTTTTTTACTCTTCTTGTCTATGGTAATTAGACTTTAAAAATTGTCTTTTTTTCCCGTAATTTCTTGAGGTCAGTTGTCAGTTTTTCTACTTCTCCTTCACACTTCTGGTTCTCCTCAGTTTTTAGTTACCAATGGTCATCTCTTCATCTTTAAGAAAGTAAGATTGGAAGTTGTGATTGATTTCCTCTCCATGGTAGAGGTAATGTCATTATTTATTTTATTTATTATTTTATGATGGGCCGAAGGAAGCACCTCATAGCCATGGGCTCCCTAATGTCAGGAAAGAAGGTCTTTGCTCTGGGAAACCAGAAAACATGCTGCAACTATTTGCTATTCCCATCTGTTCAATATCTTTAGAGATCTAATGGCTTTTGATCTAGGAGCAAATGGTCTCTGTCTATATTCTTCGTTAGTTGGGGAGGTGATAGCTTGCATGTTTATGAATAGAAGCTACCTTGTACATGGTTTTAGAAGCTCCCCAATGAAGACTGTGTCCATGTTCATGGGAAACAGATGGCACCCTTGATATGAAATAATTAGAGGAGGTTTTCTTACCAAGGGACTGTATGTGATAATATGAGTATAAGAAAAGTATAAGAAATGATGCAATAACTCAGTGTCTTAGTAGCACCTGAGTAGTTTCCATGCTAATGTACCAAGAAGGGGGGGGGGGAGTTTTTGTAGAGCCAGGTTTGAATGGAGCAGTGACTTTTGATGGACAGATAACAAGCATCTGTCAGAAACCTTGTAAAGAAAGAGTCACCACCATTGTCCTTTTCATCTCTTTCAAGTGCTCCATTAGCTTAACCCAGGTGAAAGCAAGAGAGCATGTGAACCAGTTAATATGTTCCATCCAGATGATTTCCCAGGGCTGAGACTAAGGTGAAAAAGGACAGAAAGAGGTCTGTCAGGGCAAATGAAAAAAAACGCAATAGGTCTACATTGTTTGAAGCTCACCTGTGGCTTCCATATATTTTGAGATGGCTTGGAACCTGAGGCTGCTTTTGTTTGTATACTGGAGATAGAAATGAATTAAGAGGCCTTCTAGCTTTGGGTGAATTTGATGCCACTATTTATTAACATGCCACAGAGGTAACCCATAGTGAGAGTATAGCAGGGTGAACCTAGTTGGACTTCAGGCCCTAAGTCCTAAAGTTGAACAAATATAGTTATTTAACCTGGTGAGATACATGACAGAAGTAGGGATGAGATATTTCTAGACACTAAAATGCAAATTATTAGTGACTTTATTTCAGTAACTGGTAAGGAAATTTTAGGAATCTGTGATGAGGAGAGACATGGGCATTTGAAACATTTTAGCATTTAGAATTTTGAAGTTCCTAAGTCCAGGTTCTGCTCTGAGTTCTCTTGCCTAGAAAGCAGAACTTCAATGCACCTCCTTCTTCTCAGCCCTGGTCTTGTTGCAGTCTCTGGATTTTGAGCCCAGAGGCTTTCTGAGATTAACACTCATATCTGAGGTTTGTCAGTTCAATGTTTGGACTGTTGTTGGCTCACTTCACTCTTCAAGTGCACATAGATGGCAACTTCTCAGATCATTGGGAAATAGGAAATGTTTTGTACCCTAATTCCATGACCCTGGAATAATGTGATGTTGAAGGCCTGAGGATGGAATCCTTTTGAAATTGATTGTCCTGATTTTCTTGCACTCTAAAATGATGGAGTATGCAAAGACATAAATATTTTTTCTTTTCAAAAAAGATTTTATATATTTATTTGAGAGAGAAGAAAGCACTTGCATGAGTGAGAGAGAGAGAGGGCATGCACCAGCAGGGTGAGGGGCAGAGGGAGAAGCAGACTCCCCACTGGGGAGCCTGCATGGAACTGGTTGGATCCCAGGACCGGAGCTGAAGGCACATGCTTAACCGACTGAGCTTCTCAAGTGCCCCAAAAATCTAAACGCATACTTCTTCCAGGATTCTTTTTCTCCATACCATTTGAAGGGCTTTGTTTGATATATATATATATTTTTTTGATAAAATATAATAAACCACTGCCACCTTTTCCTCTTTTCAATACCTTAGACTTGCTACATCATTTTCTTGGAGTTGTAATCTCCATGTGGGTACACAGAGATACTGCTCTGGTACTCTGCATGCTAAAAAGCACCCGTGCTTTAGAAAATTGGTTACTTAGTTTTCTTGTTGATACAGACCCTCCATGTCTGAGCTTGAGGTTAACAGACAGTAGGGAAAAAATGAAGCACCTTCCTAATTTCTTTCAGGCTATCGGGGGTACTCTGCTGGTAAACCTTAGCAGTCTTTTTTTTTTCCTAGAAAATTATCCACTATATTAAACTGGGAACAAAATAGTCTGTTATGATTCCTTCAATTTTCTTTAGATCTGAGATACTTTTCTCCTTTTATTTCTTATTTCGTATATTTACTTGATTTTACTGTTTTCTTAGAATTGATAATAATTTGTCTGTTTTTTGGTGTTTTTAACCAGTTTAAAATTTTTCCCTCTATTTTTTCCTCTTTAAATTCATTCATTTTTTCCTAATTTTTATTCTTTATATTGTTCTGCTTTTTAAAGGCTTATATTGAATTTTAAATTTGAATGCATTTCCTCTTTTTCTTTCTGTATTCAGCGGTACTTGAGGTTGCTATCTTTCCTCTGAATTCTATTTTAGCTATTTTCCATAGGTTATCATGTGTTGGATTTTTATTATAATTATTTTCTAAGTATTCTTGAGTTTCTGTTTGAATTTTCTCTAGTATCATCAAGAATACTTAAAAATTTTAAAAAAAACTTAACTTAGATAATCTCTGTACCCAATACGGGGCTTGAACTCATGACCCCAAGATCAAGAGTCACATATTCTTCTGACTGAGCCAGCCAGGCCCCCCAAGAATATTTTATTAAAAGATTGGGAAAGGCAACATAAGGGAATTGTTTTAAATTATAATACTCTAAATAATCAAACTTGAGAAAATTTAAGTTCTTAGTGATGAAAGTCAATGACAATGTGTGAGAGTTGAAGTGATTTCTTCATCAATAGCAAACTGCCTTTCCGTGTGGACTTAGAGCCAGCTAAGGCTGAAGATTCTACTAGGACAACTAAAAGAAGAACTGGAGGGCAAGTTTAGAGAAAACTAAAAAGAAAAACCTTGTTGATGTGTCAGCACCTTGAGGCAGTATCCCATCTCCTCAAGCCCTTTGGATTTCTGAATGTTTGACCCACACAGAGCAGCTCTTGACTACATCATGGGACTCTGAGAGCTCATGCATTACACTGCAAATTCCCTGAGGCCAGATATTGTCCTTTGCAGTAATCGTCCTAGTGTTCACTTGACTTTATTGTACTACAGCTGATCATAGTTTGTGAGACCAAAGTTGTACCAACACTAAACAATTGAATGCCATTAAATGTATTTCAAAAGTAAGTAAAACTTTTAGAAGGCATCTGTTTTGAATATAACTTAGATTAATTGACATACAAATCTGCTCTGGATCAATCACTTGTTTTAAGTATTTGGGAAATACTGCCTCCCTGTTATATACACTGATGCAGATTTTTCTCAAATGTCATAGTATTCAAAAGTGAGTCTTTAAAAAGTTTTCAAAGTGTTCCTTACTTTGAAATTATGTCTTCTGCACTTGTATATTCCTTTGTTTGGTTTTCTCAGGTCTCAGGAAAATGCTTGTGTTATTGTCTGACCTTTCCACAATTTATGGCAGTGCTTCATGGTGTTCTTTTCTGGGCTTGGTCTTCTCTCAGTATATAGATATCTGTATCACACTCAGAATGCTTCCTGGATCTGCCTGCTTGGGCTACAGAAGTAGTCATTGCTCTGGGTGTTTAGAAGGCAATGCAAGTGCAGACTGAATGTACCACAAGCACATACAAAGATAATTTATTGCACATTCATTTATATGAAGCCGCATGCATAATGTTTAAAAATCCATAGTGGGCAAAACCACTGCATTTAGTGATTATTGCATCTCTTTCTCAATCAATAATAATTAATAATAGCAACAACAGCAATAACAATAATATAGCAATTATTATTTATGGAGTACTTAACTCTGCATCAGATATTGTTCTTAGCACTTTCCATGGACTGACTCACTAAATCTTCACCTCCATTGTATGATATAGCAACTTTTACTTTCCCCATTTTGCAGAAAAAGGAACTAATACACAGAGAGGTTAAATTCCCTAGGTCCCTGAACCAGTAAGTGGCAACTATGGAATTCAAACCCCAAGCAGTACAATTTATAGCCCTCAAACGTTACTGTTACAAATTGCTGTGCCTTTTTTTTTTTTTGGATCTCAAAGAAAACTCTTTGATTTAACTTAATTTTATTTTATCCCACTAGAGTTGACATATAGTATTATATTAGTTTCAGGTACACAATATAGTGATTCCACAATTCTTTACATTACTCAGTGCTCATCACAACAATTATCCCTTAGCCTATTTCCCCCATCCCCCAATCCACCTCCCCTCTGATAACTCTCAGTTTGTTCTCTGTAGTGAAGTCTGGTTTTCGGTTTGTCTCTCTTTTTCTTTGTTCATTTGTTTTGTTACTTAAATTCCACATATGAGTAAAATCACATGGTGTTTGTCTTTCTTTGACAGACTTATTTCACTTAGCACTATGCCCTCTAGATCCATCTCTGTTGTTGCAATGGCAAGATTTCATCCTTTTTTATGGCTAATTAATGTTCCACTATATATTTAGTAATATATATATTACATGTAACATATGTGATATTAGATGTAATATATATATTACATTAGATGTATATGTATATTACATCTTCTCTATCCATTAATCTATAAATGGATACTTAGGTTGCTTCCGTATCTTGGCTATTGTAAATAATGTTGCTGTAAACATAGGGGTGCATATATCTTTTCCAATTAGTGTTTTTATTTTCTCTAGGTATATATTCAGTAGTGGAATTACAGGATCATATGGTAGTTCTTGTTTTAATTTTTTTGGGTACCTCCATGATGTTTTTCACAATGGTTGTACCAGTTTCCATTCCCACCAACAGTGTACAGGTTTCCTTTTTCTTTACATCCCTGCCAAACACTTGCTGTTTCTTCTCTTTTTTGATTTTGGCCATTGTGACAAGTGCGAGGTGATATCTCATCATGATTTTGATTCACATTTCCTTGATGATTAGTGATGTTGAAAATATTTTTATGTGTCTGTTGTCTATCTGGATGTCTTCTTTGGAGAAATGTCTGTTTATGTCTTCTGCCCATTTTTTAATTGGATTGTTTTCTTGGTATTGAGTTGTATAAATTATTTATATATTTTGGATATTAACCTTTTATTGGATATGTCATTTGCAAATATCTTCTCTCATTCAGTGGGTTCTCTTTTAGTTTTGTTGATTGTCTCCTTTGCTGTGCTGAAAATTTTATTTTGACGTAGTCCTAATAGTTTATTTTTGCTTTTGTGTTCTTTGCCTTAGGAGACATATCTAGAAAAATGTTGCTATAGCTGATGTCAGAGAAAATATTGACTATACTTTTATCTAAGATTTTTATGGTTTCATGTCTCACATTTAAATCTTTAACCTATTTTTAGTTTATTTTTACATATGGTGTAAGAAAATGGTTCAGTTTCATTCTTTTGCATGTAGCTGAACAGTTTTCCCAACACCATTTGTTTAAGTGTTTGTCCTATTTCCTATACATGCCTTTTTTTTTTGTCATAGATTAATTGACCATATAAGCATGGGTTTATTTCTGGGTTCTGTATTTTATTCCATTCATCTATGTGTTTATTTTTGGGTCAGTGTCATACTGTTCTGATTACTACAGCTTTGTAGTATATCTTGAAATCTGGGATTATGATACTTTCAGTTTTGTTCATTTTTAAGACAGTTTTGGCCATTTGGGATCTTTTGTGATTCCATACAGATTTTAGGATGGTTTGTTCTAGTTCTGTGAAAAATGCTGGTAGTATTTTGATAGGGATTACATTAAATGTCTAGACTGCTTTGGATAGTATGGACATTTTAACAATAGTAGTTCTCCAATCCAGGAGCATAGAATATCTTTCCATTTGCTTATGTCATCTTCAGTTACTTTCATCAGTGTTTTATCATTTTCACAGTACAGGTCTTTTACCTCCTTGGATAAGTTTACTTCTAGGTATTTTATTATTTTGGTTATAATTATAAATGGAATTGTTTTCATAATTTTTCTTTCTGCTTCTTCACTATTAGTGTATAGAAATGGAACAGATTTCTGTATATTGATTTTGTATCCTGTGACCTTACTGAATTAGTTTATCAGTTCTAGGATTTTTTTTTTTTTTGGTGGAGTCCTTAGGGTTTTCTATATTTAGTATCATGTCATCTGTAAATAGTGAAAGTTTTGCTTCTTCCTTACCAATTTTGATGCCTTTTTTTTCTTTTTCCTTGTCCAATTGCTATGGCTAAGACTTCCTATACTATGTTCAATAAAAGTGATGAGAGTGTACATCTTTGTCTTGTTTCTAACCGGAGGTGAAAAGCTCTCAGTTTTTCCTCATTGAGTATGATGTTAGCTATGGGTTTCACAAATGGCCTTTATTATGTTGAGGTATAGTCCCTCTAAATCTACTTTGTTGAGGAGTTTTATCATGAATGGATGTTGGATTTATGAAGTGCTTTTTCTGCATCTATTGAAATGATCATATGATTTTTATTTTTTCTGTTGTTGATGTGATGTATTACACTGATTGATTTGCAAATATTGAACCACCCTTGCATTCCAGGAATAAATCCCACTTGATCATGGTGAATGATTTTTTTAAATATATTGTTGGATTCGGTTTGCTAATACTTTGTTGAGGATTTTTGCATTGATGTTTATCTATATATTGTTGCTTTTTACACAAAAGTGTTGCTTAAGTAAATATCTTTTCAGTGGCTTAGACATTACTAACAACAACAACCTTCAGTGAAATGAAACAATAGGGGTCAACTATTTAGTCCAATATTTTTTGTTTTCACATTAGAAATTGGAGGGCCAGAGGATTGGAACAGCAGAATCACAGAATTAGAAATGGATAGAGCCAGGTTGTGAATTCAGATCTTCTGCCTCCCAGGGCAAATTATCTTTTCAATGATGTTATATTGTCTCTTCTTGGTTTTTATCACACATTGCCCAGGCAGTGGAAAATTTTGCTATTCTTATTTTTAGTTTCTAGTTGTGCAAAAAAGGATTAGGGATATAATATTTGTTGAGCATCTGTTATGTACTGGGTCTGTAATAATTCTGAGATGCAGATGTTACTATACTCTTTATCCAACTGAGGAAGCTGAGGCTCAATGATGTTAAAAAACTTACCCCAAATCCTAGAAATAGTAAGTGCTATTTTGAATTCTTATTCATTTAGCTTTGGAATTGACAGTCTTTATGCTCACTAGGCTGCCCCCTGGTTAAGGACTTCAGAGTGCAAAGACTTCATCAACTATGTATTTTTAGCTCTAGCTATTTATCCATTTTTTCCTACTGCAAAGATCCTTGTGACTTTTGGAGATGTGCTCTCATCCAATTTTGCAAATATGCCTGCTTTGTCTATCAGTGATGTGGTGAAAGATGAGGTTTATAGATCTCGTTGTCTTTCTGACTGATGTGCCTCCTAAAGAAATCCTCCACTACCGAGAAGCTCTTTCATTTGTAATTGCTTCTTAGGTAAGACTATCAGAGATCTCTCCCTAGCTGCAATATCTGAGTTATAAATTGTCTGCATTCTGTCTTGCTGGGATTTTGTGGTTTAATTTTTCCATGCTACTTAACAGGGAGCTGCATTTATGGTCACAAGAGCAGTTGACAAATGTTTAGCTGTCTTGAACCAGCTTGCACTCTTGATTATCTAGTATCCCAGAAAAAGGATTTGTATCCAAGATAATCCTTCCCCTGGCTTGTTTTCTTTCTGTGTTTTGACCTCCCCAGAAGCAGTAGAGAGTCACTTTGCATCTTAGAAAAAGCAGAAGAGGGGAAGGATTTTTGAATTGCCAAGTAGGATAGTATCTTTCACTCAACATTTTTCTTGTTGTGCATGAGAAATTCTCTCACTACAGTCTTTGTTGCTGGATCACAGACTTCAAATGCATGGGATCTCATATCTGACAATCTCAAAGTCAATCCAGTGCATTAAGTAGTTTAATAAAAATGAGGTAGATTCACTGTGACATATCTGTAAAGATTTGGTGAGAAATTCTGATCTTGTTGTGGTGGCTGTTACTCCAGCCATTAAAATTCCTGGTGAGGCTAATAGTGCTTGTTCTTCATCATTGTTGATACTCTCTCTTTGACTCTTTATGAAATCTGTTCCGGAAATCTGATGCAAAAAAGCACAGTGACCTCCTTTTTTAACTCCAATGATTATGATGGCAGTGGAGAGCTTGAGTAGGGACGGCTTAAATGATGAGGCAAAGGGTGAAAGCCTAGACCTAGGCCATTGATTTCCTTATTTCTCTCATTTATCCATTATCCATAAGGCCAGTGGTAGTCAATCAAGCAACAAGAGGGTGTCCCAGTCTTGTTTTATCTTCCTCATAAAAGCAATTATAGGAGATAAGGAAGTAGCAGAGCTTATATGTTGTCTCTGGGTTCTGTTGCATCTAGCTGTCCTCAGTACCGAAAGGCCATTTCCACCCGAATGACCCGTGCAGTTCTTTACAATGTACCATTATAGCAGAACTGCTTTCCTACTGCATGACAACCCAGATTAACATAATCTAATCCTAATGGGCCACACCATTTTCAACTTGCCAAATATGTTTAAAGTATATTTCTCAACAGCACTGTCATACTCAGTCAATCAGATAATCCATTTACGCACTCGCTCCTGACTGAAGGAAAGGTCATATGTCTGTCTTGTAATGCAAAAGAGAATTGTTACAGGCTGAGGCCTATTGTAGTGTGTTTCAAATGCCTTTGGCTACCTGAGTAGCCTTAAACTTGACTAATCTCATGATAGGGGTGAGACTACAAAAAAACCAGACAAAACAAAAACAAAAATGTTTCCACTCTTTGATGAAGGGCATTACTACAGCCTTTGTTTAGAAAAGGATGATTGTTATCCATGTTCAGGAAGTCTCTGTGAGTTGTTCAGTGTGACATGGCAATAATCAAGAATGCCATGTGATGAAATATTGGAAAAGTAATTAGATTTTCCTCAGTTCATTGTTTAATTAGAGGGCAGGTTAAAGTCCAAAGTAATGAAATTAAAATCTAACGATGGTTAAGACTGTGATTTTTTTTTTTTTTGCTCAGTGCCACCAGAGTACTTAGCACCCCAGGGAACATATGAGGAATCATAGGCCCTGAGGCTAGGAGTATAAGGCTTTAGGTAGAATTTGACAGGGTTTGATCTGAAACAGGGGAGGCTAAGAACGAATCTGCAAGATGCCAGAACATAAGTATAAATCCTTTGTAAAAAAAAAAAAAAAGAATAATATTAATGTATAGAAGTCCCAATTTGCTTAGCTTCCAGGTTATTCAAATTATGTTGATAAGACTAATGAAAGGTTACTTTTCCTTTCTTAATATAGTTCTTTAGGAGATGGGCCCATTCGTGGAAAATATGAACTTGCTAGTCACAGCAGTAGCTATGGCACCATTGGAAAATAACGAAATGTGTATAGATTAGAGAAAACCACAAGGTCAGCATGACAACTCTCAAAAGTCCCAGGACTGAGTCCATTACATTCTTAACAGAAGAATAAAAAAATAGAAGAAATACACTTTCACATGCACACATTTATAGGCATGAACCTACCATAGGATGGAGAGCCATAAATTATTAGCCCCTTTCCTGCCTGGATACCAAGAAAAGGTACATTTCAAGAGGAAAGTCTCTTCAGGCAACCTTCCCATTCTCCCCTGGGTGGGCTCTTTGATCGGCAGTGACCAGCCAATGCTGAAAGCCCAAGAGAGCTTTTGTCTTTCTGGGAGGAAGTGGGCTTCAATATTTGGCTTCTTACCAGAGAAGACCTATATACAAAAGGAGTAGCTACATTGGCCTGACAGGGCCAAATTAGACAGCACACACAGTTTTATGTCTCCAATATGGTCTGGGGTTGGATTACTCAAGTGTTCACTTTTCCTTCTTCCATAGGTTTCTTCTCCTATAAAGATATAGGGAAACAGAGGGGTTAATTCATACCTGCTCCTAAATTGCCCACCCCATCATCATGTATTCCTTCCGTCCCCCAAGGTCCCCAGGCCCACCCACTCCTGCAGTTGTCCCTGCCTGAAATTCCTGCTGGAATCTACCATGGTATTGGTATTTACCATGCCTCCCTCCATGAGATGTAACTCTCTTGGCGAGACATCAAAGCAATGAGAATATGGCCAACCATGCTTCCTTTGCCTGCTCATCTCTTGTTTCTGCAGGACTGTTTCACAGGTCATGATTAACTACAGGGAATTTTAGGGTAGGAGGTCTATTTAAGCTAGGCTTGTATATGACCTTTCCCATATCATATTTCATGGAAAACCCATCTTTAAAAGAGAATTCTCTTGCTGGTCCTCTAGTTATTAATTTTGTACTGTTTCTAAGTCAGCCATTTCAGCAAGAGTGTGTCCTTTTTCTAATCTCCACCACGTGACTCTCCATGCATCTTCCATCCACAGAGATGGATCTTAATCTCCATCCCTAGTTCTTAAATGTGAGTAACTCAGTTTGGACTAACAGTCCTCAGAAAGATCCTCCTGCTCTCACTCACAGCTCTGTATCTATAGAACTCTGAGTCTGTGTAGACAATCCAGAGTAGACCTGAGCATCCAATCTGGTCACCTAGGAGTTTGTCTTGTGGGTGGAGATGGAAACATATTTCTTTATTTTTCTCAAAATTCAAACTGTTGGAACATGTGTTCATACAGACAGACAGACAGATATGCACACATACACACTTCCCAAGGACAACTATTAATTCTCAGAGATGGTATGCTTGAAACTCACAACAAGAAATACTTTCCCACCTGCCCTAGTTTGTACCAACCAGTAGGGGTGTTCTGACGATGGTACCCCTTGCTTTTTTGTATGGCATAATGGAAGTTTAAGCTCCTCTTCTTTTTCTCTTCTCTCACATTCAAACTGTGTTTCTTTTGATCCAAAAGGAATAGAAAAAAGAGCCTGCCCTGAGCCACATATGTCTTGTGGATGCTCGTCTAGCTGCAGGTAGAGCAAGGACCCATCAGGAGCCTTAGGAGGGCTCATTAAATGCTTAGCCCAAGTCATCTCCCATCCCAGGAAGTGCCGAGGGAAGGGGTGGGGGATGGGGGAGTGAGGTGTGCTCACATGGGGGTTTGCTCTTCCAGTCTCTTGAGTAAATGTTAACATCATCTCTTAAAGCATATGACACAAAGCATATCACATTTTAACCTCTGTCAACTCACTTTCCATTTAAAGCACATTTTACAAGATCAGTGGCAAATCTGCTATTTTACTTGATTTTTAAAATTCCTTTCTAGGTTGGCTGACTTGCTCCTTCTCACACTTCCTGAGCTTAAATGTCACCTTTTCAGAGAGATCTTCTCTGACTACACATCTGAAAGTGGTTCTGTGTGTACCATCCACTATAGTAGCCTGTTTATTTCTTTCATTGCTCTTGTATTTATGTATTTACCTGTTTGTTACTTGTTCTTCCTTTCTAGAATGAAAATTCCTTGAGGACAGGGTAGCATTTGGCTTCATCATTGTCAACATACCCAACATACAGCACATATTAGACATCCTATAAAATGTTGCTAATATGACAGAGCAGAACAGGATGGAGGTAAAGAGAGTGTCTCTGAGACATGTTGCCCGGGTATGAATCCTGGCTCTCCCCCTTCCTAGATATGTTCTATTTTCTGGAAACTCAATGACTAGTGAAGCTCCCAATTCACAGATGCTGTTTCTGGGGTACTTCTCTGTGCCTCAATTTCCTCATTCATAGAACAGATAATAATAGGGCCCACATCAATGATGGAGCTATTGGAAGCATTCACAGTGAAACATAAAAGTACATGAAAAGTGAAGCAGATTAAATACTATTTGAGTTTGCTAGTATTTTTGAGTGATTTTATTTACATTGATCAAAAAGTGTATTCAGTGTCCTATGTGGCAGGCCCTATGCTAGCATAACCAATATGCTGAACAAGCATTCTTATGAGATGTAATCAGTAGGGACTTCTAATTTTCCTGCTACTATTCCTTGAAATTTTTTAGCTATGGATGTTGTTTTCCTGCTACAGAGTAAGAACTCTGGCAAACTCCATGACTTTTGTAATCTTAGTTCCAAGACTAGAATGCTTGGTCCAATTAAAAAAACCTAACTCGATTTTGAAGTAAACATTCTCCTTTTCCCCAGCTTGTGGTGGCTAGCGACCTTGTTACAGACTACAGTATACTTTCTTCTTTTTCTTTTTTTTCTTTCCCAAGTTACTAGTTGTGGGTTCTGACCCTTTACTCTTGGAGCACAAAGAGGCAGGTGGGAAAAGTGAGAATGGAAAGTTCTTACTTGACCGGTACTATCATAAGACAGTCTTGCATTTTCTGGCTCAGTTATTCAAAGCTGAGTCCCTTGGACTGGTTTCCATTGATTTTTAGGAGCGTCTCTGCTGGAATCTTGGAACTATAACCTTAAGAAGTACATTTTCTCCTGATAGCCAATATCTAGCTTTCTAGGGGTTCTGTGTAGATAAGACTCTCTCTATCGGCATCCTTTACCCTTGCCAAGGTGGTCCTCTTGGGGAGCACTTAAACTGGCTCCAGGCTGTAACCCCCCATGTGGGAAACACTCATGTATTCGTTGCCTAGCCATTGGTGGGGGGGCACTTACTTCTCAAAGACAGCAGTCTATTGCACCTTAGCACCACCTTAGGCTGATAAGCACAGCCTCTCATTTCCAGATTCTTCAGATATCATCAGGACCAGTCTCCTAAGCCTTGTACCAGGAGCATGTATACACATCAAGGCCTCCCTTCAATGGTTGAGTTAAAGCCCCTCTCACTAGGCTTGAGCTGAGAGATCACACAGTCCCTCTACCACCTTTGGAGGCAGGGAGAACATCAAACTCCAAAGTTTTCCCAAAGAATAACTTCTCATTCATCTTTTCAACTCCACTTCTTGATGCACTGATATTCTCCTTGAGAGTTCTGGAGTTGTCTGTTTTTTGGCACCTGTTGTGGACTGAATTGTGTCCTCCCCACTGACTCAAAGTCATGTTGAAGTCCTAACCTTCAATGTGACTGTATTTGGAGATAGGGCCTTTAAAGAGACAATTAAGGTTAAATGAGGTCATGAGGCTAGAGCCCTAATCCAACAGAACTGGTGTCCTTATGAAAAGAGAAAGAGATACCAGGACTCTTTCCCCCTTGCTTCATGTACACAGAGGAAAGGCTTTGTAGGGACACAGTGAGGACACAGTAGAAGGTTGTCATCTACAAGATAGGAGAAGAGGTCTTGCCAGAAGCTAATGCTGATGGCACCTTGATCTTGAACATCTAGCCTCCAGAACAGTGAGAAAATAAATTTCTCTTATTTAAGCCACCCAGTCTCTGGTATTCTGTTATGGCAGCATGAACCGATTAATACAGCCCCACTTTGAAATTTCTGTGAGCTGCTATCTCATTCTGGCATTTTCCATCATATCATGGAGCCTCTTGAAAACTTCCCACATAACAATCACTATACCAGGAGCTGGGAACACAAAGTAAGCTGTAGCCCATGCCTTTGGAAAGCTCCTGGTCTAGTTCCAACTTCCAACTCATGGGCCCAGTTTCTGTCTGACATACATCAGACTTAATGGTCTCCCCACCTCTCTGTCTCTGATTATTGATGCACATTCATTTTATTTTTCCTTGTGTCTTATTCTCCATGCTATTCTTGGCTTCTTCTTTCTCTCATCTTCCTTTTTGTTTTCCATCCTTTTCTTTCTCCTTCTTTACCTCCTTTCCTCCTTTCACACATGTGCCATGTATGTCATTACCAGGCTCAGAAATATCTGTTGATTTTATTATGTTTGTCCTTTTTATTCTTCCTTCTCAGCTTCTAAACAGATGGGCTACTTTGTTCCTACAACAATTTTGTTTTCTATAATAATTATCTCTTGATTATTCCAGTCTGACTTTTGTCCTCAATATTTGAAAGCTGTGTATTTTTTCAACCTTTGAAAGCTGCCTATTTTTTTAGTTCTGTAAATATCTACAGATAATTATTTGATGTCACAAAAACAAAGATCTGTACACTTCCTTCTAGTTTACCTATTTCCCTTGGCTTTTCTTTGGTAGTTCTTGATAAATTTGGTTTTGGGGATGCCCCTCCTCAAGGGCAGAGGAATACTTCTTATTTTTATATCCAACTTGAACATCACAACAAAGCACCTGGTAAATATTTGGAATGGCTCAGTAAATGGATGCAAAGCTTACATTTACACTATCTTTGTTATCCATTTATTTGTTAGCTCTTCTCAGCCATTTTATTGGGTTCTTATTATGTGCCAAATATTCTTCTGTGTAGTAGGGATCCAGAATAGCAGTAGTTCTTGTTTACATGGAGTGTATACTCTAATGGGAGGGGGGAAGGACATAGAAAAATAATTTAAAAATACTAATTTCAGATTGTTATCAATGTTATGAAAGAAAGAAAGTAGGAGGTTGTTACAGGGAGTGACCAGGAGAGAGAGAATTGGTAGGCTATTTTAGTTAGGTAGTCAAGGCAATTACTCTGGAGTGATTCCATCTAATCCAACCCAAGATCCATTTTGACCAGAAGAAATAAGCCATAGGAAGATTTGGAGAAAGGAAATTCTAAGTAGAATACATTGTTTATGCAACATTTGAAGTGAGATAAATCTCAGTATATTCAAAGAATAGAAGAAGAGCCAGCATGATGGATTTTAATGAGGGAGAAAGATAAGCTCATTCAAGTCAGAGGCCAAATCATACAGGGCATTGAAGACAGTGTAAGAAGTTTGGGTGTTGTTCTAAGAAGGATAGAGAACCACTGGAAAATTTCAGATGAGGGGGGAGGAGCATGATCTGATTAATATTTTAAAAGATTTCTTTGGTAATCAGAAAAAACAATTAGGAGGCTATTGTATATTTCTGTGAGCTGCTATCTCATTGAAAGTTGAGCTCTCACTTCATGAGGTGAGAGATAAATGTGTCTTGGGCTAGGGTAGAGGGAATGGTAATGGAGATAAATGATGCATTTCAGATATTCTATGGGGTTAGATTACTGGACTTGATAATTTGATATAAAAGGTGATGAGAAAAAGAGGTTAAGGGTGAATCGTAGGTTTTGGCTTAGAAGCTGGGTTCATGATAATGCCATTTCTGAAACAAGGAAGCCTAAAAGAGGAGCAAGTTTAGGGGAGAAAATTAGGAGCTCTGCTTAGACACATTAAGGTTGACATTCTATTAGGCATTGATGTGGAAATGTCACCTAGGCCTTTGGATGGCTGATTAGAGTTTAAGGGAGATACTTGTACCAGAGATCTCCCTTGGAAGTCATCAGTATATGGATAGTATTTGAAACCATAGGACTGGATGAGATCCCAATGGTGTAAGGGAAGATAGAAAGGAGAGAATTGCATTCAGTTATGGGACATGCCAGGGTTCAGAAGGAAGCCGAGGATGATGAATTGCAAATGAGACCAAGGGGACACCTGTGTTTAGTAGGAAAACCAGGATACCATAATGTCATAATGTCAAAAATGACAAAAGAAGAGAGTTTTTCAATGAGGTGGTGGTTGAGAAGTTGAGTTGAATAAGGTCAGAAATATAACCATTATATTTGGTAACATGGAGTTCACTAGTGACTTGAAAAAAGCAGTTACTGTGCCGTGGAAGTCTGATTAGGGTGAGGTGAAGAGAGATTGGGGGTTAAGGAAGTAAAGATAGTGACTATTAATACTTTTCTGGATGTTTTGCTGTGAAATGGTGGCAGTAGCTGAACAGACACATGGAAAGTTTTTGTTATTCAGTATGGGAGATTTGCAGTGCTCCTGGTAAAATATATATGTTTTATTGGAGCAAGAGATAGATTGGTGGTAGGAAAAAGATGTTATTATGTCTCCTGATCTCTTTATTTTTCTTTTCTTCTAAATATTTCTCACACCTTGAATACGTAGTTATCTCTTTTACAATGATAACTATGACATATACCTCTCTTTTTTTTCCAGATCCTTAAGACTTTTTTATTGCTTTTTTTGGTAAAGATTTTTTATTTATTCATTTGAGAGAGTACTTGTGCATGAGCAGGGGGCGGTGCAGATGGAGAGAGAGAAGCAGGCTCCCTGCTCAGGGGGAGTGGATGTGGGGCTTTATTTTTCAGGACTCTGGGATCATGACCCGAGCTGAAGGCAGAGGCTTAACCAACTGAGCCACCTAGGCACCCCAAGACTTCTTCTATTTCTCATGGCAAGCCACAGGACTTACTTTTTCTTTTTTTTTTTTTAATTCATAGAGACAGAGAGAGAGAGGCAGAGACACAGGCAGAGGGAGAAGCAGGCATCATACAGAGAGCCTGACATGGGAGTCGATCCAGAGCCTCCAGGATCACGCCCTGGCTGCGGCGGCGCTAAACCACTGAGCCACGGGGGCTGCCCAAGCCACAGGACTTTTCAAGGAAATATTTTTCTGCATGTTGGTTCATTTCCTCACAGTCAGCTTTGGGGCCGTAGAGCTTTGGGCCCAAAGATGTGATTCCATGTCCTTTTGGGACTGAGCTTACATCTGAGGTTGGAAGAATATTTTGACAATTGAATGCTGTTGGTTTCTGTCCGTAAAATCCCATTGGGCTAGTCATTACTGTGCCAAGCAACTCAGAGTTTCAAAAGGGGAGACTGTTGTATGATTTTTTTTTAAATGTAGGGATGTGCAAAGAATGGAATGCAATAGTACGATTTTCACAGGATCCATAGCTTGAGTATGAGAAGTGTCTTAAAAGTCTATTTTTAAAAGAGGAACCTATTTTTGAGAGGACTTAAGGTTAGTGAGTTTTTCATATATTTGGAATAAAATAAATGTACTAATGGACTGGTGAGTGGTATCATGGTTTATCCTGAACAAGCCAAGGTGAATAGGTATTAATCTATTCTCTGCAGAACTGGGTTTTGTGCAGCAAATTGGAATTACCCGGGTTCCTCTCGACAGTCTGTGCAACATGAAAAGTCAGTATAGAAAATCCTTATTGACTTGATGATATGGCTGTGTGATGAAAGCAGTAATCATGTTTAGAACAGCTATGAAACAAAATGCAATCCTCACGCTCGCTCACTGCCCGTGATAGGATTATATTCTGATTGACTGAAAATGTGGTCAGCAAGGAGGATCATTTGGCAGCAGAAGAGGCCGATTTTTCTGATGATCCAGAAATCAGATTTTGATTCTGATGATTAGATATTTGGCTTACAGTCTTCTCACTCCTAAAGAATGCTACCAAGGTCAGTCTGTCTTATATACTTTAGAGAATGAATGAATAATGGTTTATTATAACAACAAATAAGTCAACTTAAGCCTTGTGACTCACTGCTGTTATCCTTCACCAAGCAAATTCAGCCCTCCTGTCTGGATGGGTAGTATGAGATTTACAGATGCTAGAGAACTGCTGTTTGGTTTTCATATTTGAGGAAAGAGTATAGACATTTATTTTTGAGTGGAATTTAATTTGAGAATATGACAAATATTGAAATACTTAGGGAATAGTCTTTTAAAATAAATTTCTGATATGATTCTTTAACTTGAAATTTAAATTGAGATTTTTTTTTTTTTATTTACGATAGTCATACAGAGAGAGAGAGAGGCAGAGACACAGGCAGAGGGAGAAGCAGGCTCCATGCACCGGGAGCCCGACGTGGGATTCGATCCCGGGTCTCCAGGATCGCGCCCTGGGCCAAAGGCAGGCGCCAAACTGCTGCGCCACCCAGGGATCCCTAAATTGAGAATTTTTTATTGTAAATGTAGTATGTTTGAGTTGAAAATCAAACAGTATAGCAAAGTATAAAATAGAAGTCCCAGGCAAGCTCCAAGCCCAGCCCTACTTCCCAGAGAGAACCACTGTGAATTGCTTCTTGTGCAGAGTGCTAACTCTATGTTCAGTATTGTGCTAAGCAATTTACATGTCTATTTTGTTTAGTTTTCACAGCACTAGGTAAAGTACATAGTGTTATTCTCACCTTCAATATGTAGAGGTACAGAGTGGTCGAGTATTTCCACTTAAGGTCTTGAAGGTTTATGAGTAGGAAACCTGGTTGCAACGTAGGCCATGTATTTTCAGACATCATGCCTTTATAATCAAGGATTATACTACATATCCTGCTCTGAAATGATCAGCTGCCCCTGATCATTTACTGTTTCCTAGTCATCTTTCTATAGAGATAGATGTAGATCCATCTTGTTCTTTCTCACATTGCATATGGTATATTCATGTTATAATGCATTTATCAAAATCTCTATTGAAGGTTGTTCTCAGTGTTTTTGCTACTACAAATATCCTTCTACAGATACCTTTACACACATATCAATTATTTTTGTAGGGTAAATCCCTATAGGTGAAATTTATTGGTCAAAGAGTATAGTATTTATAACTTGGATTAATATTGCCATAGTGGCCTCCAAAAAGTTTGTACTACTTTGTAATCTTGCCAACAGTGTATGAGATTCAAGATCAAGTATTATAAAACTATTAAAAAGCATTGTTAATCTATAAAATATGGTATCTCATTTTTGTTTTAATTTCATTTACTATGAGTGATATTGAACATCTTTTCATATATTTACTGACCATTAATATTTTCAGCTGTTGACTTATGTCATTTCCCAATTTTTCTGTTGGATTATTTTTTCATATAAACAGTCTGTTATATGTATTATAATCTTTTTCCAAGTTTACAATTTTTATTTTGACTTTTTTTGTTTAAAGATTCCATTCATCTATTCACGAGAGACACACACAGAGAGAAGCAGGCACCATGCAGGGAGCCTGATGTGGGACTCGATCCCAGGACTCCAGAATCATGCCCTGGGCCAAAGGCAGGTGCTAAACTGCTGAGCCACCCAGGGATCCCCTTATTTTGGCTTCTGTCAAAAAAAAAAAACTTTTTAGGATTTATGCATTAAAATTTAGCAATCTTTTTATGGCTATGGGCTTTATTTCATATTTAGAATGGCCTTTACTCTTCTTGAATAATAATAAAAGAAGGTTATTCACATAGGTATTATTTTAGTATTTTTGTGCTTTCTTATTTATATATTTGAGTTTTTGTTCCATCTGCAACTTATTTTTGTATAAGCAGTAATTTAATTTTGCAGATGGCTATTTAACTGATTCAATATTAAATATTAAATATTTGCAGAATGTTTATCTAGTTTATCCAATAAACATACTATTTAATATGCTATTTATTATTTACCTTACAATGTATCAAGTATCTATATTTATTAGGTCTAATTATACTAGCATCATTGGCAAACTTTCTACTTAGCATAACTTTACAATATATTTTCATATCTGATAAAGCTATAACTGCTCGTTCTCCTCTGTTCTCACATGTTTATTTTTGCAGATGAACTTCTGTATCATTTTATCAACTTGAAAAAATATTTCTAGATTAATTTAAAGGGAACTGATATTTTTATAATACTCTTTTCCTATCCAAGAATAATATATATTTTCTATTTATTCAAATCCTTTAAGTCTCTCAGGAGTCTTTTATGGTTGCCTTAAGCAGGTCCTGCTTTTTTCATATTACTAGAATTCTAATTCTTAATGATAATCATAATATGGATCTTGTGGCAATGATCCGTTTTGTTTCCCTTCTCTCTCTTGTGTTCTCCACTTAGTTGTCTCTCTTCTGTCCCATTTTCCCATTCTTCTGGCTCCCTATTTCTTGGTCTTCCCATCTGCTCTTCCTATTGCTTGTTTAGCTCAGAGGGAGGACATACTGCAATGGTAGAGAGATAGTAACAGACATTGATAATCTGTTTTTCTCTGACCATTGGCTTCCTGCAAAAGAAAGAAACTGTTCCTTTCTATGTTTCCTTTCCTTACTCCTTCAAATATGTTGAAGAATAAGACATTGTTTTTTACCAGTGTTAAGGGAAATTTGGGGTTGGGGTATTTTGCAAAGTGTGGTCCAGGAAATTCCAGAAAAAAAAATACCAGAGATGCTTGGTAAATTATAGCTCCCTCAGCCCATCCTGAGACCTGCAGAATCAGAATCTTTAGATGCAATGCCTAGAAATCTGCATCTTGAGTAAGTACCTCAAGTTGGGGCTTCTTAAACTGAAATGTGCATGGGAATCCCGTTGCATTCTGTTATAGTGAAGATGCTGATTCAGTGGGGTTGGGGTAGGGCTGAGATTCTGCATTTCTGACCAGCTCTCAGGTGCAACTGTTCTAGCCATACCTTGAATAGCAAGGCTATAGAAGTTTTTTTGGCTCCTTAAATATGACAATCTTTGAATTACCTGGTATAGGGTGCTAAGGAAAGAAAGAAGACTTTCTCTTTAAAAAAAAAAAAAACAGTCCTTTTGAATGTACATTCCCCTGTTGAATGTAGAACCATGCCCCTGCTTCTTTTTTCTCTGCTTCGAAAAGTTTGACCTATTTATCATGTCCACGTGATGGTTTAGTTTACCTTGATTCCTGAGCAAGTTCTAACAAAGGCAAAGGCTGTGGAAGATCTGGTACCCATTCCCCTTCCATCTGGACAAACTGAGCTGGTGTGGGAAGTGCAGTGTGATTAGAGGGTCCCTGGCATTGGGATATTACTAGAATATTATATAGACTACATCTAATAAGCAGAATCACTAAAGGAAGACTAAGAGTCTCTTTTCATCTGTACTACTGACCATGAGGATGAAAACCTGAATGACCCATGCAGTTCTCTCTTCTATGGCTTTTGTCAGTCTTCAATACCCTTCATCCTCCCACAGGCCTTGCCAGCACTGTTTTGCTATTGGCATCCCATATTTGAGATTGCTGGCCCATCCTACTGGGTTAGCAAATCTATATTCAGAGAATATAACTTGTTTTTAAAAAGATTTATTTACTTATTTTAGAGAAAGAGAGAGCATGATTATGGGGGAAGAACAGAGGGAGAGAATCTCAGGCAGACTCCATGCTGAGCAGGGAGCCTGATGCAGGGCATATTCCAAGGACCCTGAGATCATGACCTGAGCCAAAGGCAGATGCTTAACTCCCTGAGCCATCCAGGCACCCCTATAACTTTTTGTTCTTATATAGCACTTTGGTTTGTTTGAAGGCCACATCTGCCATCTTGCCCTCCATAAACTTTATGCTAACATTGTAAGTAAACAAGCTAATAATGCTCTCTTCAGCATTAAAAATTCCATCCTGGGTATTAGCAGGGCTGCTGAATATGACTATGTATTGTGCAACTCCAGAGGATGTGATTCACATTTGCAAATAGCACTTCTGAGGTTCTTTGATATGGTGGCTCTGACTCTAAGATGTTTGTAAAGATCATGGAATTGGGAGGTTAATCTTTGTAGTAGGGGAATATTGGTTAGAGAAAAGATAATGGGAAGGAAAGGAACATATTGAGGCTACCCAAGTTTTTTTGAGAAAAGAGAGTATGTCCTCCCTTACAAATGGCCACAAAAATTGAGAACAAATGATGAGAATGTGTTAGGACTCATATACAAAACAACAGAAACATAAATCAAACCAATTTAGATAAAAGGGGAATTTATTGGCCTATGTAATCCAAGAAAGGATTGAGTAATGAAATGTGGGGAGAGCAGTGATACAGCTAGCCCCAAAAACTATTGTAACCAGGGATTCAAATGCTTTTAACATTCTTCTTTTGTCTCTGAATGTTGGCTTTATTCTCTCTTAGAAGGCTACCTTCCAATGTACAGTAGAAAACATGGCCTGCGGATAGCTCCTGAGTTTTACATTTTAAATTCTCCTTTCCTAGACACTGATTCTCTTTCTTGGTCCAGTGTGCAAAATCCAAAGGGAAGGCTCTGGTTGGCCTGGCTTGGACCAATTGACTGTGGCCAGGTAGGCAGGCTCATGGAAAAAAATGGCTGCTCTCCCATAGGAATCACATAGTTAAAGTGGAGTTAGGTTTGGAAAAATTCCCAGAAGAAGGAATGTCTGCTGGGCAGGCTAAATAGTAAATGTCCACTATGAAGCTCATTTGCCCTCCTACGTACACTGTAATCGCTGGGGATCGCTATAGACCACATGAAACCCCATCCATATTCAGTAAGAATGTAGCTCTCTTCCAGCCTGTGGTTCCACTAAAGGCTTTGCCCTAATGTTGTTAGAAGGGGCAGCTGTATCACAGCAATAGTTGCTTATTTATTCACTGTAGTGACAGTTACATTTCATGGAGCAGCTGTTGAAGCCAAAAATGTTCAGCAAGGGCAAAATGTGATAAAAGCTCAATGCAATTTGCTTGTGCGTTATTAAGTTTTAATTTTTGGTTCAGGAATAAATTTTGTTTTCTGTAGCTATTTTCAACTTGTTTCTATAGTTGAAAAAGAAATAAATGACTCCCATTCCACCAATTAAACTGCTAGAAAACCCTCTTGGATTTAAGACCTGAATTAACTTTGAGTTGAAACACAGGCAAAGTAGAGTTTATTTGAGGATGGAAGTAGGGTCCCACTTGTGCTAGGCAATGAGTTTACGATGGAGTTCACCTTTCTGCATCACTGTATCATTCATTACCTGTAAGATGAGAAGAGAATTAACACCTTGCTTATGGATCAAATGAAGTAATGAATGGATGGCACTTTGGATGTGCAGCACTAAATGTTAGCTAATGTCACTATATTGTTAATGCAACATTTTGTGTTAAATGAGCAATTCTTGAGTCAATAATTTTTATTTACAAATTCAAAAAGTAAGGTTTATTATAAAGCTACATTAGATAATATAGGCACAAAGGGCCTGAGATGAAGTATAGGAAAGCCTCAAATAGACAGGAATCAAAGATGGAAATAATCTCTTTCCCTGGGGCTATGTGGTTTCTTAACCTTCATTCTCTGTTTCTTTCCCATTCTCTTGTCCTCAGATCAGCTGCTTCTCTCTATTCATGTTTGCTGCTCTCATGGCACATACTAGAACTTGTTCATGGCTTTGGTTTGGCACCAACTCCAACCTCACACCTACGTGGTTCTTAGTTCCAGAGCCCATCACAACTTGATGCACTTTCCGTGTCTTAGATTCATGTTAGAGAGGAGCTGACCAGTCCAGGCCTTGGATGAAAGGTTCCATCTTGGGATATCTCCTGAGCTGTGATCAAAGGGCAGAGCTGTTGAGTCTAACTACCTGGGCCTGCCCCTTCAGCAAGGGCTAAGGGCCAGGTAATTTCCAGAGAGGAGACTGTGGGCAAGAAAGATGTCTGAGACCATATACATTACAAATGGTTATGAGTGAAATGGTGACTTCCTAAGGTCCTTCTGATGATAAATCATAAGAATGGGATTGTTTAGTGCTCTGGGGTTACCATGCTGCAAAGAGTGCCAAACACAGTGGTCTAGAGGTTGGTGCCAAGCCAGTCTCTAGACATAAACATCTAGGGTAGTTACATTAAAGGATGATCATTCAGGAGAATAGCTCTTTAATGTGTTTGAACCTCATTTTCATGTAGTAAGGTGACAAGGTCTACCTTATAGGGTATTAGGATTCAGTGAGAACAGACATCTTATATCTAATCCAAGACACTTGGAACCTAGTAGGTGCTCAATAAATGTTATTTTTCTTCTTTTTTATTTCCCTTCAACTTATGCATTGCCCACTGTGAAAATACATCCATCTAAAGGAGACAGTTGAAATGATTTTCCTATTTTGTTGTACTTGAAAATAAATTTAATTATTTGTAGGTAATTGATTTAAGTAATGTCTAGCCAAACAGCTTACTAGATTTTTCCTGTTTCAGATGGTAAAAGGAAAATCAGAGCCACTTAATACTTTTTATTGATTTCTTGAGATAAATGCTGGCGTGATTTTGCAAATACTGTTTGTGTATTGAATTTGTAATAACAGACTATTTCAGGAGTCTCTCCTGGCACGCAGCTCTCTCTTTGTAAGAGAGTGGTGGTATCTTTCAGATGCAGCCCATCTGGAGGGGCAAATGTTTCCTAGGCTGCTTCCTGACCTCATTCAAGGCACCTAGTTCTTTTACTTTTCAAGCCCCCTGATACTGTGCTGTCTTCTGGGCCAAGGGGCCTTACTTCTCTGTGCAATTCTGCTCTTAATCCTCTCTTCCCCTTCCTCTGTGCCCTTCCGTCTTCTGAATTTTTCACCTCTCCCTGAGGCCACGAAGTACTTACCCTTGCCCTCATCTTAGGAAAGTCGTCTCAAGCCTGCTTCCTTTTCCAGCTACTCCTATTTCTTTCCTTCTCTGCCAAACTTCCACAAAGCATGGCATGGGCTGATTTCCCTTGTTTTTTCATGCCTCGGTCACTCTCGAACTGACTGAGCACAATTTTCTCTCCCATCCACTCTACAGATTGTGCTCTCCAAAGCCATTAATGGCCATCTAGTGCTAAATCCTATAACATCCTAATATTGTTACCATCTCTTTCTTGCTGAGATTTGCCACTTCCTTGGATTCTATGACACAGGAATTCACTGCTTATTTTTCTACCTCTAAGTAGACCTCTTTTTCTGCTTGCCACCTCATATTCTATCTCTTCTTTTATATAAATTGACATATTTTTTTAGCCTATTTATCTAGTATGTGTCGTCACTAGACTATAAGCTACAGGAAGGCATGGCCCATGCCTATCTTGTTCACCATTGCCACCCACTGATATTACCTTTCTCCTGCTCTCTGAAAACCTGTTTGTCTTCTACCCCTTACCGGCTCTGTCTACCCAGGCACTGAGGCCAATTTTACCTCCAAGGCATCTCTCAACTTGATCTGTCCTTTCCCATTTGTATTGCACAGCTTGAAGCCCTCACCATGGTTCAGCAGAGGTGGCTGAGGAATGAGTTGGTATGTTGCTATCCCTGCTTCCAGCCTGTTCTCATGCCCCTCCCTCCCTTGCACTGCTATCAAATTGACTTTCCTAAAAGCATAGCTTGGGTCACCTCACACCCTGTTGTGGACTTCCAATTCTTCATAATAAGTTATTGAATCAAGACTTGATTTTTTTTTTAAGATTTTATTTATTTATATGTGAGAGAGAGAGCACAAGCAGGGAAGAGAGGGAGAAGCAACCTCCCTGCTAAGCATGTGGGTCTCAATCCCAGGACACTGGGATCATGACCTGAGCCAAAAGCAGACATTTAACCGACTGAGCCACCCAGGTGCCCCGCAAGTCTGTATTCCTTTCCCTGCTTATGCCAATCTCAGTTTACCTCTGATGCTTTCTCTCCTGCTGCTCCCCATCCTGCCGACTTGTGTGTACACGAGAAACTGGGCTGCAGTGAGGCTGCCAGGGAGGAGTGATGGAGCCACCTGACACTTCTCTGCACTGGTGTCCATGCCATTCTAAGAGCTCCAGGATGCACCTACTCAATTGGGAAGGTAAGAAACTTAAATAGTATCTGTAGGACAAATTACAGAGAAACAATAGCTAAGCACAAGCAATATACTGTTTTATTCAACTTGGAACAAATACACTTGACTCTGATGGCAAGATTAAACCTAAATGTCTCAAGATAGAAAGAGACAATAAAGAACGGTGATTGAGCACACAGCCTCTGAAGCTAAACTGACTGGATTTGAGAAGCAGTTCTGCCATTTATTAGCCATGGGACTCTAAGCAAGACACTTAAGACCTCTGTGACTCAGTTTCCCCATATGTTATATGGGGATGATGGAATTGTGAAAATTACATAAGTAAATACATATAAGATGTTAAGCAGATTATCTGGCACACAGTAAGCCCTATATAATTTTTAGGTATTAGTGGTGTTGATTCAACAAATACTCATCACATATTCATCAAATATAGGGCATTATATAACTAACTACTGGTTGAGGTAGGAGGAAGAAAAGGGGGAAGGAGAAGGTGAAAGTGGGAAGAGAAAAATCCTAGGATAATCGTGACTTGCACAGTGAACTAGATACCGTTTACTAAGGGAAACGTAGGAAGAGTCACCAGGAGCAGAACCCTACGTGTTTAAGCTTTAAGTTATAATTTCCACTGGTTTATTCTTAGACCTTTTCTAGTTGAAAAGGTCATTACTTTTCAGAATAGGGAACACACAAATATATATTATTTTAAAATAGCTTTAAGGACCAAGAAGAGCATATCTTTAAGTAGATGAGAAAAAGCTTTCAGAGATGGGAAGAAGGAAAGGTTTGGGGCCCATATTCCTTTTCCAAACAATCCCCAAGAGAAACCATTGGTGAAATCAGGAAATGCTGCCAGAAGAGAACATGATAATGGGCTGCTCACTCTGCTTTCTAGAAGTAAGGTATGGATGTGAGCATCTGCTTTCCCCCTTTCTCCACAGGCCCAGCCAGGATCACGGTCTAAGTCTGAGCTGCCCAGTCTTTTCTTTTTAAGTTAAAGCAACTGATGTTTAAAGAAAATTGAGGGCGGCCGGGGTGGCTCGGCGGTTTAGCACCGCCTTCAGTCCAGGGCGTGATCCTGGAGACCTGGGATCGCTTCCCACATCAGGCTCCCTGCGTGGAGCCTGGTTCTCCTTCTGCCTGTGTCTCTGCCTCTCTCTCTCTCTCTCTTTGTGTCTCCCATGAATAAATAAATAAAGTCTTAAAAAAAAGAAAAGAAAATTGATATGATGATAATGGCAGATATGGGAAGTTTATATTGTTATTCGTGATGATAGCCATCACTTCCTCAGCACTTATGTGCCAAGTATTATAGCAGATATCATAGCACTTAATATGTATTAGTTAAGTAGGTGGAATTTCATTTATTCATAGAATATTAGGGCAAGATGGGGCCTCCCTCTCATTTTGCAGATTATCAAACTGGGGCCTCCAAGGAGGCACAGGAGCATGCCTAAGGTCACAGCACCATACTTTGACTAACAAGCTGGCAGTCAACAAGGCTGACAAATATCCAACTGGACACTCTGAAACCACTCTGATTCCTCAATTTTTCTTCAGATATTGACAAAAACAAGTAATTTCTACACCGTGTGTCTTTGCCTCACAACTTCACTAACTCTGTACCTGACAGTCTTTTAAAAAGACAAGAGTATAATCTTCAGAAACAGCAGCATGTCCTTTTGAACCCAACCCACTTAGGTTTTTGAAACACATGAACATTGCATGGAGCTGAATTATTCCTTTTTTTTTTTCATTTGCTCCCCACTTCTTTCTCTTTGTAATACCCCATTTAAATAATTTAAATAGGAAAATTGTGATAGCATTTTGTCCGTGTGTATATGCGTGTGTGTTGGAAAGGAATTGACCTAAAATTTCTCCCTCCTGAAACAATCCGCTTGCTGCGCTCTGTGAGCGCGCACCTTGCCTCACACTAAAGTTAAAGACACAAGAATCCCGGGGCTGGAGGTGGGGAGGGGAGGCCGCTGCCCTCCCGCGGGGTCTCCCCTCGGCGCTCTCCCGGCCTCGCACGCTCTGCACCCTGCTTCTTGCAAACCCAGATGCTCTGGGCCCGGCTCGTCTCTGCCTAACATCTGATTTGAAACACTGCGCCGAAGCCATCTGCTGTACTTGGGGAATAAAGGCGCGGGGGCGAGCAGCGCTTTTTGCAAATGTGTCCAAATAGGGCCATCAAGGGACGGACGGGGAGGGACGGGGGTGCCTGGTGGGTGCGGGCCCGCGCGGCCCCCGCGACTCTCCCGGAGCCGGGCCGCCCCACCGAGCCCCTGGGCCTCTTGCCGGCGCCAGGCCCGCCGCCTAGCGGCTCTGGCCTCTGCCAAGCTGAGCCTTCTCCCCGGAAGCGAGGATGCAGAAGCTCAGAAACAGACTGCGGGGATCCCTGGGTGGCGCAGCGGTTTGGCGCCTGCCTTCGGCCCAGGGCGCGATCCTGGAGACCCCGGATCGAATCCCACGTCGGGCTCCCGGTGCATGGAGCCTGCTTCTCCCTCTGCCTGTGTCTCTGCCTCTCTCTCTCTCACTCGTCCTATCATAATGAATAATCATAAATAATAATAAATAAATAAATAAATAAATAAATAAATAATAAATAAAGAACAGACTGCGGCGGCGGGGGGCGGGGGTGGCCCCTCTTGGAGGCGCTGAGCGCTCAGCACCCCGGCGCCCTGCGGGCCCCCACAGCTGGGAGGCTCGTTCCCCCTCCCCGTCGGCCCACTGCCAGCCCTGGGACCTCGGTGGGCTGTGCGCGGTTTCACCGAACACCTGCAGACCCAGCTCGGGCTGCTTGCAGCGCCCACGTCGTCGCTCTGGGTGCTGGCGGCGGGCTGGGGAGAGGCCCAGGAGAGGCCGGGGAGGATGGGGAGGATGGGGAGGCTGGGAGGCCCGGAGAGGATGGGGAGAGGCTGGGGAGAGGCTGGGGAGAGGATGGGGAGAGGCCCGGGAGCTGGGAGAGGATGGGGAGAGGATGGGGAGAGGTCCGGGAGAGGATGGGGAGAGGATGGAGAGAGGTTCGGGAGAGGCTGGGGAGAGGATGGGGAGAGGCCCGGGAGAGGATGGGAGAGGATGGGGAGAGGCCGGGGAGAGGATGGGGAGAGGCCCGGAAAGGATGGGAGAGGTGGGAGAGGCCGGGAGGCGGGAGAGGATGGGAGAGGCCCGGGAGAGGATGGGGAGAGGATGGGGAGAGGATGGAGAGGTTCGCAGAGGCTGGGAGGATGGGGAGGCCCGGGAGAGGATGGGGAGAGGATGGGGAGGCCCGGAGAGGATGGGAGAGGCCCGGGAGAGGATGGGGAGAGGATGGGGAGAGGCCCGGGAGGATGGGGAGGATGGGGAGAGGCCGGGAGAGGCGGGGAGAGGATGGGGAGATGGGAGAGGCTGCGGAGAGGATGGGGAGAGGCCGGGAGAGGCCGGGGGGGGGGGGGAGGCCGGGGGGGCTGGGGAGAGGCCCGGCACGACTGGGTCCCGCCGCCGACGTCTGCAGTCTGTGCCGCCGCCGCCCTCGGGGCGCCCCCTCCGCCCCCTGAGGCCGGGTCTGTGCGTGGCCCAGGCTGTGGGGTTGGGGCTTGAGTGCGAGTTTTCCCCGCCTCGGCTCCCGCTTGGTCAGCCCCTGTGCAGAGCGCACGGGTCCCCCCGCGACGAAAGCGGCTTGCAGGCTCCTCCCCCCCGTCTCGCCCCCCCCCCCGGGCCCCCTGTGTTTACTGCACCCGGTTTCCCCCCCACACCCCCCTTTCCCCCCCATTTCCCTCAGTCTCGCTCAGGAGGGAGTGTTTGCTGATTTTTTTTTTTTTTTTTTTGGTAACCATTCTACAGACGTGCAATACTCCCACAGTTTTTCACACAATCTGGGAAGTTCATATATTCTTCTCTAATCTTTGAAGACACCGATGGTCAATTTAGAACTTTAAAATCCCCAAATCTCAAGTCAAGAAAAAAGTTTTTCTTCTAAAAATACCCCATTAATCAATCTCTCAGGACATTTAAGCCTTCCCACCTCCCTCCGTGGGCTAAGAAAGGACAACCACAAGAGTAAAAACTAAAGCTACTTTGGGCTGACCCTGGAGTTTTCTTGCTATCATCTGAATAGATTGAAAATGCTTATGTTAATGGGTTTACATTGAGGGCCTCCTCCTCTGGCAGGAGTGCCCTGTGGAATTGTCCTTTTTTTTTTTTTTTTTGTATAAGTGGAGAAAAAATCATTCCTCTGCTTCAAAGACCCCCACAGTGATGGTTCAACTTAATAAATGGAAATAATACCACTAACGAATATTATTTACTGACTACCACTGTGGGCCAGACCCTTTATGAAAGCTGCCTTCAATCCCACAGCATCCGTTCAAGCCATTAGTATCATCCCCATTTTGGAAAATAGAAAATCGAGGTTCCAGGTGACATGAATTGATTAAGCTCATACAGCTGAAGTGTAACGGGGTTGGAATTTGAACTCAGCTTTCTCTGAACCTCAATCTCCTGATCTCTATTAATGTCTTTCTCTAGTATTAATTGCATTCTCTGCGAGGACTAAAAGTGTCGAGCAGATTGTAGTTGGGAGACACTGGTAATTAGGGCAGTAGGGGTAGTGATCACAGCATTTGCTTATTAATTACGGAGCCACAGCTCACTAATAGCAGGAGCCATTATATGCATGATCATCCTTAGTTCTCACGACAACTCTAGAGCCTGTCTTCTTCGACCTTTAAGTCGCCCTAGCACAATGATACACTTTGGAGTCCCTGCTAAGTGTCAGAACACGGTGCAGTCATCTACCAACATTGCCCAAGACCAGGCACCAGGACACACCTCCTTCATGCCTGACCGGCTTCTGCTTGGTTCTAGTCACTCAGTCCCAGCTCCAAAGAACATCCTTCTTCACTTTCAACCCTGCTTTTGTCTTTATGATTTATTAACTGTTATTGTTTGTCTCAACCCCAAAGACTTTGGTTGCCACACCGTCTGATATTATTTGACAGATCTGCTAGGACAGCCCACCCAGAATCAAATTAAATTGGAAGGTCAGCTCAGCTGGGAAGTTGTCAGGGAGGAGGCCCCATCCAGACTCAGCTTAAACTGGCAGGTCAGCTGGGTCATTTCCTATATTGTCAATAATTTAGAGCGCTAGAATATCCTTGGGGTCTGAACTATCCCTGGAAATTTGAAAAGATGGAGAAAAATGACATTTCTGGAACTCCTCTCGGGAACAATACTGTCTATATTATAAGAAAAACACAGAGAAGCTGGTTTGGAGGGAAGGTGCTAAGACACCCAAGGTAAATTCTTGAGTATTAATGGTTGGCAAGTGCTAAACTGCTAAGAAAAAAGGGGAGATGGAATTTGGTAGACAGAAGTTGTTCTTTCTCATCGCAGCCCTCAGCATCTCCAGTAGATATTGTTGAACAGATATTAAAAAATATATAACGATACCTGATTAAAGACCACCGAACTGTTAGCTTGCTAGGTATCCTGAATGTCTTGGTCTGATGCTGACTCCACCAGTCCCAGAGCCTGGGTGGTAGGCTCATTGGCTACTCCTCAAGTGTCAAGCTCCTTTCTACTCTTGTGAAGTCGATTTAGACTGGTATATAGGTATTGTCATCATCATCACATTTTCGGGTGAGGTATTCTGAGAGGTTAAGTAAAATACGCAAGGTTTTTCATCCAGGAAAAAGTGATGGCTTCTAAAACTACACCTTGAAAGGCAAACCAACACTACTCAAAAAATCTAACAGTGGTCATGGAGGACTGGAACTGGTCTTCCATGTTTCCTGTGAAATGGGCTACTTCTGCATTTCTTCCTAGAATGGTTTTTTCATAAAAGCATCCTAACTAATGCCCAGAGAATTCTATTATTCTATTCTATTATGCCCAGTAATAGAATTCTATTACTACTTGTTCTAGAACAGGTTCTCAAGGAATAATAATGAGCACATATGTATCTATGGTGTCCACATTTAAGGGATGTTGTCGTATTTTTTCTCAATAGGCCGCTGCCATCATGCTTTCATCTGACCGAGAGTAATGTTGGGTTCCCTTGGTTCAGGAGCATTTCCATTAAAGTGTCCGCAGAGTTCTTTTCTTTAGGACCAGACAGCTGAGGGAGGAGGAAATCAAGATGACCTAGGAAATAAACCCTATATAGTACAGCAAGAGCGAACTTAAGTTTGAATATATTCTCAAAATTCAAACCATATTCAGGCATCCCTGTGGTGTGAGAGTTCTGATGCATTCCCACTGGAGCATTCTAGAAGCTCTAAATTGGAGGTGGTTTGGGGGTGGTGATGCCCTTCTTCAGCCAATTTTTTTCTCTCTCCTCTGTGGCTGGCTCATTCACACGCACCCCACAGCTGCCTGGGCTGGAGGCAGCGTCCTGGGACACCTCCTCTAGCAGCGCTGGTCCTGGTTGTTAGACAAGTGCCACCCATTGAAATTGTTCGGGGAGAAGCCTATGGCCCCGCCGGACTGCGGGGCTGCTTGTGAAGTCACGGACCCACTGAGGCAATGTCACTCCCAGCTTGTCATTCTTTACCCAGAGAGTACAGCGTGTCTGGAGCTGCTAGAACTGGAGGGGATGGGTGTCTCTCTTTGTTCCAATGGTTTAAAGTGAACCAAGAGTGATAATCTGGGGAAGATTCTTTAAAAAATAAAAGCAAGAAAGAAAAGGGAAGGAAAGAAGAACAAAGTCAGGAGGAGGCTAAAAAAGCGGACCCAGGCCTTCCACCCTTGCTGCATCCGATGGGCTCTGTCATTATCCTGTCTTGTGTACTGGGGTTCTTACTCTGAATATGATTTTGATTGAAAAAAGGAGTCTACAACCAAGGGGAACAAATTAAAAACCATTCGTCTCGTTCAATCTCTTCATTACACAGATGAGTAAAATGCGGTCTAAGCAGGTTTGAAGAGCTAGGGAATATCGGAAATACCGCATATTGTCTTCTTTTTGGGGGGATTAGGAAAACACGTTGTGGGTTATTAACGATGACCTACTGTGACTGAGCTACGTTAAGGTTAGATACAACCTATATCCGTACAGTCTTTTCAGAAAATGTTGCTCCCATCCCATGGCAGGAGTGCTCAATTCCCTTGTGCGGGTGAGAAAAATTTCTTGGGAATAATAATATCTTCTCCCTTCGAAGTGCTTCCTGTATTGCAAAGTTGCTGCCATATGGTTCCTATAAAGGTTCTGCCAAGATTCCCGTGGTTCTCACAAGAGCTTCTATCTCCTCTGTTCTTTTAATCTCCTGCTGCGGGCGGCAGACATGGGGGAGACAGACGAGCTGCAGAGGGAAGTCGATGAAATGAAATGAAAGCCCTACAACTGTGTTGGTGTCAGTGTAGACGCGCCCCCCCCCCCCTCGTTTTGCTCACAGAGGTGGGTGTGAGAACCCATGGGAGCGTCTGGAAGAGATCCTGTGCAAGTCATTCTGCCCAGAGCTGGAGGAGAAGCAAAAGGCAAGTGTCAAGTCTCTGGAAGGCCTGGGGTGGGGGAGTAGGGGTGCAGGGGGCTTGGGGGTGGCCTTCCAAGGGGAAGAAGCTTCCTGGGATTTTTACTTCCTAGAGGAAAGAGAGCGGTGGCTGGAGGCTGGTCTGCATTTGTAAAACAACGTGACAACGTAGGGAAAGACACCACCATTCCTGGTATGTGTTCTGGCAGGCAGAGGAGAACCGGGCTTGGGGCCCATGTGGCGACTGGGGTTTCCTCCTTATAGGATTGCTTGCAGTCCCTTCTGCTTCTTGGTGAGCTGTGTTATGCTTGCTAGGTTGGGTGTGGAGTCATTTGTATACCCGTGTGTGCACTGGGTTGTTGTTGTTGTTTTTTAATCTTTAATAATAACTTACGTGGATCATCTGTTTCTATTTGGCTATCACTGTTCAAAGGAGGGGAGATGAAAGCAGAATTTGGGTGTCTGCGACTCAATGCAAAAATTAGGCTAAAGCAATAAAATCTCTAGTCCAGGCTCGCTGAGCCCCAATGGGGCTCAGGGTTCCAATCTAATGTCACTTCCTTCCCAGCTGTCCATGACGTGGACTTGGCCAGAGGAGGCTTGACACACGTGTCGGGGAGCGGAGGGGTGAAGCAAAGGTCGCCAGGGAAGAGCCTGCACGCGGGTCTGTGGTTCTCGCTGCAGGTCCAGGGGTGTAAGTCCTGCGGGGGATCTGTGCCCACCTTGGCGAGTGGTTTTCACCATGCTCCTATCCAAGGATCCCGCTCCTGCACCTGCTCGAAGTGTCCTGTCTCTGATGCCGCCGGTGGGCCTGGGGCTTCTGCTGGGTTGGACTGAGAGGGGGAATGGCTCTCCCTCCCCCCTGCCCCCCTCTCCCCTATTTGAATGGCCTCTGCGTGCTTGGAGAGGAGGTAATTAAATACATCCTTGAAGGATCCGGAAAGCAATAACACTCCTCTCCTTGCCTGGTGCTGGGGGAGTGCAATCCCTTAAACCACCAGGTTGGCTTGTCCAATGAGTTATTGTTTTTCAAAATATAGCCTGAACGGCATCCTTTATAATTAAGGCTCCTGGCTTTCAGTTTAAAGTGATATTTGCCAGTAAAAGCCTGCCAAAAAATAAATAAATAAAAGCAGGCTTACCGTTAAATATTGATTTAAGCTTGGAGACTGGCTCCAAATTTTGTTATACCAGTCTTGATCTCCGTGGCCTCTGGGCATCTGTTTCAATTTGGTCAAATTGAAATGGGGAGGGACAGTGCCAGGCTAACAGCAAGGTGATCCAATATAGTAGGATGAGTTGTATTTGATGAAAAAGAGCCAGGCAGAGTCATCTACAGATCCCGGGGACAGGTGAACTGGGCTCAGATAAAATAAGAGCTGATGGGCATCTTAACTCATCCCCTGGGCTGACCTGAGCTAGTGCTGAGTTTTCTGAAATGTAAAAAGGGTGGAGTAATCTTTGGGGGGGGGGAGCAGTATGTGTTGTTTGTTTTGTGTGGTTATTGTTATTGTTGTTGTTGTTGTTTGTGTTTCTGCGTATCCTGCTAAATGCAGGCTTCTCCTCCAACTGGGCATTTTGCTCATGATCCTTTCATGTCACTGGCAGGGATGTTAAAAAAGCCCAAATACAAAACTTTTTCCTGTGAACTGAATTTCTCGCTCCCTAACTGGAGGTTTTCTTCTATCCCGGAAAAAGGGAAGGTCCTCAGAAGAAGCTTCTTCTCCGGAATGTATTTACTTGAGACTTGTTATTATCCACCTCCGTCTGTGACAAGAGAAGGCAAACAGGATAGAGGAGGGTTAAAAGTTCCTGAACAAAAGGACTTTTGATGCAACTGAGCTCCATGGGTGCAAAGTGCCTGAGATCCATTCGTTTTGACAACCTCAGTTATCCCGGTGCCTCTCATCATCTGTAAAGTTAACAAGGGCTGATAAGACACGATGAGGCAGGGTACTGGTTTGTATTTCCAGCCTCATAAATATTTCACAATACCATTTTCTTACAATCAGATACATTAGTTTGCCGAGTGTGGATGCTGCTGCATGTTCACTCAGTGGCTGGTGCCTGACAAAAGCTTTGCTTTTAAACCAGCACATCTGGGGCCTCAAGGTGCACACTGCTTGCCACTGTACCTGGCTTTCAAATGCATGTTCTAATTCGGGTGAGAGAGTTGGTGTTTGACCTCTAGAAACCGTGGCTGTCTACCTTGAAAAATATATTGTTATGCTCTACAGGCAAAAAAAAAAAAAAAAAAAAAAAAAAAAATCATCTTAGCCAGGTTCTCCTATTCTTTCTCCTTCTCCAGCCCTGCGATGCCCTTGCGTTTCTTTGTACTTCACACTGTGGACAGTAGAAGCAGGAGCCAAGGGGTGAATTTAATTTGGAACAGACCTCTGTCTTGGTGGAACCGCCTCGAACACAGCAACCTGCAGCTTCCTGAGGCCGGGCCTCAGCCGGGGCTCTCACAGGCTCCAGAAACGAAGTCCAACCTCCACGCGTGTCAGAGCCCACCCAGCTGCCACCACCAGCCACAGTGGTGTGGGCTCCCGAGGCAGCCGGGGAGCGACACTTCTCTCCCTGATGTAATCAAACTGAGTGCACGGATATCACTTGATTAACAGCTGCAGTATTAATTTCCCTTTTTGGTTGCTTGACTCACAGCGAGAATCATGTCAAGGCAGCAGAGAAGCAATTAAATTGATTTTAATCTTTGTCAGAGAAGATAACATGCCTCTTTCTCTTCTCATTTAAATAATTAAAGTTTCAGTAGGTATTATTTCTGGCTTTAAAGAAATTGGTATCTTAATGTAATAGAATCCTTGTAATTATATACTTAATGGTTCTTAATAAGTTAATCATGGTTTTTCATTTAAAATGTATTTTTTACTTATTAAATTTTTTTGTTATAGTATCTTTGCTTTTAAGGAGAAGGGGGAGACACAAAGAGCGATAGATATAAAACAGTTCTGTCATTTCTCATTATTAATTCTTTCAACAGCCATCTCCTCCTCCTTTTGTGGTGCGTTGGACTTAAGTTTGAAGCAATATTTTTACATTTCAGTGCATTTAAAAGAAGCCCACTTCTTTTAATGACAACATATTTAATTTTAATGATGATGGAGTTTTTGGCTTCTGTGAAAATTTCCTTATAGAGCATCCTATGTATTTCAATTGTGTGGAGGCCTTGAAACTTAACATTTCATTAAGGCCTTAGAGAAATGTTGAGAAAATATTGCGAGTGGTTTCGTTCCTCTTTGGTATTCAGTCACACGTTATACAGTTATTTTACTCCTCACTCCAATATTGTGAAATGTCTTGTAAAGAAAATAGGGGTAGAAGTCACAGATCGAGTGGCCCTCCTCATTAGATGCTGCATTTCAGCTGTAATGCATGTGTAGCCCCCAGGATATTGAACATTACATAATTTAACTGTCATCGACCCCCATCGCTACCACTGGGATGAGTGACTTCTCAAACAGAGGAAGTGTTATCCCAGAGAGATACTAGTTCTCCCTTCAGACCCCCTATCAAGAAATGAATGTTTTTTTTTTTTTGTTTTGTTTTGTTTTGGTTTTTTGTTTTTTTTTTTTTTCAAAAAAAGGTTTAAAAACCGCCTCCTCTTTCAGGATGGTGAATGCTGATCGAGGAGAGAGAAACCATGGGCCCTCGACCAGAAACATCGAGATTAGGGAGATGCAAAGCCAGCATCCTAGAGCTGGCCCCTGTACCCCAAGTTTTGGAGGGATGTAGTCTTCTGTAGAAATTAATTGATAAAGAGGAGTTCTTCACTTGGTATTTTGAAAGAGAGTTTCTACAAGTTTATATACTATAAATTGCCAAGTTGCACTGCCTCTAGGTGGATAGATTACAAAAGACCCTCTTCCTCCCAGTATGGCCAGCACAGGATAGGCTGGATTCCAGTCCTTACTCTTACCACTCCCCCACTCCCACCAAGCTGGGTGCTTCTCTGTAGTGCACAATCTGCACAACTGTACATGGTTTTAAAACATGTGTAAGCAAGAACTAATAGCTTCTGAAACACACTCTGAAGCAAGGATTGAATAGATCAATGCTGATGGCAAAAAAGGTGAGCAGTATAGACAGACAGAAGTATCACAGAGACTGCAAAAAGAATGCTCTAGACCAGCCCATAGTAGACATTTCTTGGCCAGGCTGATTGAGAATTATCACTGGTTACTTAGGACTTGGAAACTTAGAAACACAGTGAATATCCTTTCTAGTTTGTTATAGCATCTGTATATGTGTTTCCTGTTATAGAGTGTAATTCAGTCGTTCCTATTTAATCTTGAGGCTGTTAATCCCTATATGACTGATACATTGAAGATTCCAAAGCTCAGAGTATTCAAAACCAGCATTCTTTTGAATGAAAGGATGTTTACACAAACATTGAGATGTGGAAGGGAGTTGGGGGGAAAAGGGAAGGCACATATCATTCCAGGCAGAAGAAATCAGTTAGGCAAGGGTGTGGAGGTGCATTAAGAGTATATGGATTCTTTTAGGAAGCGTTATTTTGCACCTGATTAAATCTGAGTGTCCCTGGAGATACCGAGCTGATTATGGTACATTCCCTGCCCCGGAGGAGCTAGAAGTATTTTGACATCTACCCTATTTGATCTTCACACAAATTCCATGAATTAAGTAGCAAAGATCTCATCAACTGAAAATCACTGGGGAAGATATTGGAGCCTAAAAAAGTACCCAGCACTTATGGTTACACACCTAATTCTAGGTAAGCTGGGACTGAAATGCAGCCTCCCACTCACCAGGGTGCGTCTTTCAAGTAGATCATTCAACTAGACCCCTCCAGGGTGGGTCTTTCAACTAGAGGGGAATAGCTGTTTCCTCCCTCCTGAGGATAGGCAGCAAACTTTTTCTAAGTATTGTTGTGATTATGATTATGATTATGATTTATCAGTCAGTAAGACAGAAGGAGGAGACTATCATCAGGTCCATTCACTTCTCTTTACTAGTAGTGAAAATTAAAGAAAAAATTATTGTAAAGGGAGTTAGCAGGAGTTCAATGCAGTAAAAAGTATATGTGTGAACAGAATAAAATTTATTAAAGAGTCTTGAGTATTGCATGTCTTTAAGGCAATATTATTTATTACTATACTAAATAATAATTTATTATTTAAAAAATAAATATTTTTTATTTAAAAATAGTTAAAAATAACTACTGATCATGATGAACCCTGAGTCATGTATAGAATTGTTGAATCAATATATTGTATAGCTGGATCTAATATAATACTGTACGTTAACTATACTGAAATTAAACTTAAAAATTTAATAAAAAAGTGAACTTATCCTGCCAAGTGAATCTCTTGCAAACAAACATATACCCCCTTCAAGAACACTGACCACAAGGCATATTTCTAATGGGATACTACCCCTGTTCAGGGGTCTGTCTTATTTACTCTTTTGCCCCTAGTTCCTAGCATAATGTCTGGGCTGCAGAATTCATTCATTCATTTAACAGATATTTATTGAGCACCTACTATATGGCAAATACTACTCTAGGAACTTAGGACAAGCAGTGAACAAAATGGATAACTAATGGATACACCAATAAAGCATTTATTCTGGTGAGATAATTTAATATTTACACAGTATGTCAACAACCAAGATGTATTATGAGGAAAATCAAACAGGGAATGGGGTAACAATTAGATGTGATTCAATTGAGTGTTGGGGGGACCTCTTTGAGGAAGTAATATTTGAACTGATATCTGTATATCAAGATTCAAATGTAAGAAAAAGCTTGATGAGTCTTTGAGATGGAAGGAAGCACAGTGTGGCTTGAACCTGGATGGGAGATGGGGTGTGGGGATGAATGGGAGGAGTTCAAGGTGGTCATGTCAAAGAGTAGGGTGAGGGAGTTAGGCAATATCAGAAGCTGATTCATGCTTCTGGGGTGTTGGAAACACCATGTAACAAAATTTCTTTAAAACTTCATCAACATTAAAAATGTTTGTGCTCCAAAGGGCACCATGAAGAAAGTGAAAAGATAATCTAATGGGAAAAAATATTGGCAAATCATATATCCCATAAGGGACTTATATCCAGAATATATAAAGAACTTGTACAACTCAATAATAAAAAGACAAATAACTCAATTAAAAATTAGGCATTTCTTAATTATGTTTTTTTTTAAGATTTTATTTATTAGAGAGAGAGTGAGAGAGATCACAGAAGGAGAGGAAGAGGGAGAAGCAGACTCGCTGCTGAGGAGGGAGCTTGATGCAGGGCTCAATCCAAGGACCCTGGGATCATGACCTAAACTGAAGGCAGATGCTTAAGTGACTGAGCCACCCAGGTGCCCCTCAAAATAGGTATTTCTCCAAGGAAAATATACAAATGGCCAATAAGCAAGTGAAAAGATGGTTGGCATCATTAATTACCAGAGAAATGTAAATCAGAATCATGAAATAGCCCTTCATATCTACTAGGATGGCTAGAATAAAAAAGTCAGATAATAACAAGTGTTGGCAAGAATGTAGAGAAATCAGGATCCTCATAAGCTTCTGGGAATATAAATAGGAACATAAAGTAGTATAGCCATTTTGGAAAACAGTCTGGCAGTTTTTCAAATGATGAAACACAGAGTTATCATATAGCCTAACAATTTTATTCTTAGGTATATAGCCAAAAGAAATGAAAGCATATGTCCACATAAAAACTTGCACTCAAATGTCTATAGTGGCATTATTTTTAATAGCCAAAAGGTAAAAACAACTCAAATGTCCAGTTTGTCCAACTGACAGATGAATAAACAAAATGTGGTATATTCATACAATGAATTTTAATTTCACCATAAGAAAGAATGAAGCATTGACATGCTACTACATGGATGAGCCTTGAAATTATGCTAAGTGAAAGAAGACAATCATGAAAGACCACATAGTGTATAATGCATTCATATTAAATTTCCACAACAGGGAAGTCTGTAGAAACTATAAGTAGATTAGTAGATGCCTAGAGGATGGGAGAATGGGAAGATACAGGAGGGATAGCTAAAGAGTACAGGATTTCTTTTTGAGGTGATGAAAATATTAAAACTCATTATGGAGATGGCTGCACTTATCTATGAATATACTAAAAACCATTGAATTATGTACATCTGAAATGAATGAATCATATGGTTTGTGAATTATATCTCAATAAAGCTGTTTAAAAAACACTAAGACAACAACAAGAAAACAACTCAAAGGCCTAGGGATACACTTCACACTCACTGGGAGTTTCAGGCTTTTCAGATAAAATTTACTAGCCCGGATTAGAATATCTTTGTGCCCAAGGGACAATGATCAATGAAGCTATTCTTAGAATGCAAAGTTTTCCTTTCTAAAATACTGGAAAGGAGCAACACCTTGAACACCACAGGAAACCCATAAATATCTAATTTGCACCACTGCATGATAAAAGCAGCTTGCTTCTTTCACTCATTAGCAACCCTCAAAAATATAGTCTAGCTTTTTGCCTGCTAAAAGTATATTTACATTTCCTTTTTGCATCAACTACATAAAGCCGGTTTATTCCCATGGTTTTTCTGCAGCTCTGGTCCACTTGAACTGTGTTTGGAAAGCTGGCAGACAGAGCGCTGTTTTGAGACAAACACAGTGGTGAAAAGTGCAAGTGTTGAATGAGAAGTCATTTAAATTAATGCATTTGAAATCATGGATTTTTAAATGAATTAAATTTGGAAGCTGTTTCAGTTTTCTAGATGACAGGAAGTCAGCCATTGTATTCTACTGTGAGTAACAAGCTCTTTATCCTGCAGATGATAATTGCTTGCAGAGGCAAATTTTAGGTTCCTTAAGATAGGAAAAATCTTAGTCATCTTTGTACTTTCTACACGTCAGTGCTTTTGTACCTAATATGTGTTTAGTAAAATTTTTAATTGAATTTGAATGAATAGATTACTAGGGTTTGAGAATAAGATCAAGAATTTTTTTCAGTGATTGAAACGATTAAAATTTGAACATATGATGGATGCTTTAGCCATATTAGGTCTGACTCAACCTGGAAGCTTGGTTATAAATATAATGCTATTGGAGCCAGGGAGTATCCAACTGCTAATCAGGAAGCTCTGGTAGTGATGGTGCTATTGTAAGTTTGACATAAAAAGAAAATGGAAAGTGAGACTTTCCCTGCAAGTTTTAGCCCAGCCTAGGAAAGTAGGACACTCCATCTGGTAGATACAAGCATTCAGTTCAGTGGACTGAGACTCTCTGTGGCAGAAGAGTTCACCAGGCTTTGCCACAGTCTACATGAGTTATCTAAATTTCTCTTTCATTGTGAGACAGAGTTTCCAGGAGTTGGAATAAATGAGGTTGTATATTTGCCAGTCATAGGAATCAAACTCATCTCTTCCCTTTCTCTTGCCTCAATGTTGGCCAATAACAAGAGACTTCTCATGTGTGCAAAGCCTTTTGGCTTCCGTTTGAAAAAAAAAAAAATTAACGGTGATTCCAATCAGTTTCTCCCTAACCTTTTCTCTTTCATGCCATCTAGCAGAGCAGGGCCTCTTTTCTCATCTTCCCTCTATCCATTCAGGTTACATGGATGAGTCTGAAATGTTCAAATCTCCTAAATGCATTTTTAAATGTAGGAGATGTGCTTCGAAATCCTAGGTGTAGGATACTGATGCCATCTTTACCACACATATGGCTCTTAGCACTTTACAGCTCAATTTTCTGCTTAAAAGGGTGCCGCTTTTAAACTAGCAAATACAGCAAGTGACTAATTAGCCAAATTAATGAGGGCTTGTTTACTCGAAGTCCCCAGTGCCCTTGGAACTTGGGATGTTTCATTATTACAATCTGCAAGTGGTTTCCTCCAATTAATTTTTAACATACGGCTCTTGCCTATTCTCAGTAATATGTAATATCCTAATACTTCAGAGGAGCTTGCAAGCATTAACTTATTATTCCTCATAAGGGACTATTGGAAAACCAAAACAAAAAAGGAATCATAGTGCTTTTTTTGTCAAGACTGCTTTTTTGGTATACTTTATTACAAAGTCTATAGGTCTAAAGCAAAATTAGTAAAGGACAATTATTAAGGCCCATTGTCAGAAAAGGATGGAAAGGAAGAAACATATGTAAATATGAAAGAAATTTCTCTTTGACACAGAATAAATGATAAATAAGCTAAGAAAAGTCATTCCTCTTACAGATTCTTGTCTTCTAACTGGAAATAAACTCAAATCTAATTGGGCATGTGAAAGCATGTATTTGGATGCACATTCAAAAGTGATATATGCATCTAGTTACATATAAAGAAAGAAGTGAGATGAACATCTAAAGCACATTCAGAAGTAATCTGTGCATCTAGAGCATTTACAGAAGTGAGGTCTGCATCTAGAACACATTCAGAAGTGAGGTGCGTGAGTGATGTCACAAGAGGAGTGAAGTAGAAAGCTCTAAGAATTGGTCCCTCCACTGAAGCAGCCATTAAACTGGTAAAGTCAGATAGAATCATGTTTTTCAGAACTCCAGAATCTAATAATAATAAAAAACAACAACTGGGGGAGAGCTTAAAGAAGAAAGAGATTGCAAAATTTCAGCATTTAGGGAAATCTCTGTGATATCACTGCTGAGAATGAAACAGATTTTAGGGATCACACATAACAAAGAATACAGTCACTGCAAAAGAAATTGTTTGGAAAAAGTCACTTAACAAATGGATGACCTAAATCCTTAATAATCAATAATAGCAAACCCTGAAAGGAGAGAAAATATGATTTCCAGAGTTACTACATTGTAATGCCAAAATGTTAACAAAATCTTCAACAAAAATTACAAGGCATACAAAGACACAGGAAAGTATAGCTACTCACAGGAAAAAAATAAATTGACCAAGAACAGCTCTGAGCCAGCTCAGACATTAAACTTACTACACAAAAACTTTACATCTAGACATCTAAGTGAAATTATGGATAAAGAACTAAAGGAAATCAGCAAAACAATGAAGAAATAAAGAATATCAGTGAAAACAGAGACATTTTAAAAAGAAATCAAATAGAAAGTCTGAAGCTGAAAAGTATAATAGCTGAAATCAAACATTTGCTAGACAGATTTAGCAGTAGATCCAGCCAGGCAAAGGAAAGAAATAGCAAACTTGAAGATAGGACAATTGAAATTGAGTCTAAGGGCAGGAAGAGAAAAAATAATGGAGAAAAATGACACAACCTAAAGGATTTGTGGGACTCTATCAGCTGTATAAACATACACATTATGGGAATTGCGGAGGATAAAGAGAGAGAGGAAGGGGAAGAAGTAATATTGAAGAAATAATGGCTGGGAACTTTCCAAATTAGATGAAATACATGAATCTACACATCCAAGAATTTCAACAAACCTCAAGTAGGATAAACTTCAAAGAAATCCACATGAAGACATCTTATTACCAAACTCTCAAAACCTAAACACAGAGAGAATCTTGAGAGCAGCAAGATAAAAGTGATTCATCATAGACAAATGATCCTTAATAAAATTAACAGCTGACTTCACGTCAGAAAAGCATGGAGGGCAAAAGGCAATGGGTGACATGTTCAATGTGCTGATAAACAAAAAAAAAGCCAAATAAAAATTCTATAACTGGAAAAATTGCTCCTCAAAAACGAAAAAGAAATTTAGACACTTCCCAATAAACAAAAGCTGGGAAAGCTCATTGCTAGTGGACGTACTCTATAAGAAATACTAAGCAGGGTCCTTAAGACCAGAATGAAAGGAAACTATACAGTGAGTTGAGTCCATGTGAAGAAATGGAAAACTTTGGTAAACATAACTTACATAGGTAAATACAAAAGATACTAGTATTATTATATTTTTGGTTTGTAACTTTTAATTTTCCTGTATGATTTAAAAAACAAATGCATAAGATGTTCATTATAAATCTATGTTAATGAGGACACAGTGTATAAATATGTAATTTGTGATAATTAGAGCATAAATGGAGAGAGAAATACAGGAGTAGAGTTTTGGGGATTAAAGCTACTAAAGCTTAGTTGGTATCAATCTAAACAAGATTATTATAAACAATCTTATAGATTTAGCATATTGATTGTAATACCCATGATAATCACTAAGAAAATAACTTAAAAATATACAGGAAAGGAAATGAGTAGGGAATCCAAATGTTACACTAGGGAAAAAAGAAATGAACCAATCACAAAAGAAAACAGAGGAACTAAAGAACAAAAAGGATATAACAAATAAAGAAAACAAATGGCAGAAGTAGTTCTTTCTTATTAGCAATCATTTCAATATAAATGGATTAAACATACCAATTAAAAGACAGACTATCAAAATAAATTAAAAAAATGTTCAACTATATTCTGCCTACAACAAAAGGTAGTAGTGGGGTGTGCCTCTAGAGCACATTCAGAGTGAGGTGCACATGTAGAACGTGAATAGAACCAAGGTCCATCCCTATAGCATATGCAGAAGTGAAGTGAGCATCTCCAGTCCATTCAGAAGGGAGATAATTGGCATTAATGATTAAATTCTAATTTATTCAAGATTATCATTTCCATTTTTACCTAAAACTTAGAAAAATTAATCATTCTATTTTTGTATTTTGACAAATGATAATCTTATATATTCAGGTATTGAGTTTGGAATGAGTGTTTTAAAAAGAAAGGGAAAGGGATTTTTTTGATCACCAACTACAAGATAATAGTTCTAAAACATGACAACAAGGTTGGGATAACTTGCATTTGAGTCAATGGAGATTTCACAAAAAGGCATATTTGGCATCTTGAAATTTGTGGATACATTAAGAACAGGAGAAAAAAATTCAGCATGTGTACATACCAGTTATTTACTTAGGATATAGAGAGAATGGGTTTTGAGGTTGTGTTTGATGAAAGAGAGCCTGGTTGGTTGACTTGGTGAGGAGAAAGAATATTCCAGGTCAGGGAGGAGGTAAAATGTACGTTGAACAGAAAGTGGATTTGAAGGCTAAGAAAACAAAGGAAACAATAGAGTTCAAACCTTCCTTGAAGCAGCTGATAAATGCAGTTTCATAGGAAAAGAAACAACAATTTCATCCTTAATTACTTAATATTTCAAGTATCATTCTTGACACAGAGAAAGATAGCAATGGACTATTAGTGGCCTCATATCTTTCTCTCCTCCAACCATTGGATGTATTATTTTTTTAAAGATGTTCTCTTCTTAAAACACTCTGATAACTGGCTTTCCATTGATAAGAGTATAAAGTGCAAACTTACTGGCTTGAATTCAAGGCCTCCCACAATCAGGCTCTTATCTGCCTTTCCACCCTTTCATTTTTTAATCTTCTACCTTCTCAGGTGGTAGTTTGGCTAGACGACACAGGCTCTACATATTTTTGATAAATCCCCTGTTTTAAAAGACTAGGTATTTGGATCTTATGATTATATGAAGACAGAGGTAACCTAAGAACATTATGAGCCTTTCCCATACTCTCATCTGCAAAAATGGGTTTTGGCTTTGCCTGCAGTTTCTTTTCCTTTCTTGCCTCTTGAGGCATGTTCTGCTATTGCCAGGCCAGATTCCTGGGGATTCATGATGCAAAATTAGAAAAATAGGTGGGGAAGGTAGAACAATCAGAGTGTTCAGACAAGACATGGAAGAGGAGATATTTTTATTTATTTTTTAAAAATTTTAAGATTTCATTTATGAGAGAGAGAGAGAAAGAAAGAAGAGGAGAGAGGGCACATAAGCAGGGGAGAGGGAGAAGCTGGCTCCCCACTGAGCAAGGAGACCAATGCATGGCTCAACCGCAGGACCCTGGGATCATGACCTGAGCTGAAAGCAGATGCGTAACCAATTGAACTACCCAGGTGCCCCGGGAGAAGATATTTTTAGAGTCTCAAGGACAGCTGCATGAGGAGTGTTCCAGGTTATGAAAAAAAAATAAATGGGAGAAGAAAGTAAGGTTTTAAAAAACATAACATTACATATGAATTGTAATTCTTCAACTGTAATCCAAAAGGATTGAGTGATTTCAAAATTACTCGGTGTTGAACAGCGTTTTGCTGAGTGTGCACTAGACTGAATCACATGGCTTCTGGCTTCAATAGGCTACATGAATGACAGTCAAGTTCTGGAAACTAGTGACATTAGGTGGAATTTGGATTAAAGGCACTGGTCCTTTTCAAATCCTATTTCTGAGACTCAAGTTTTTGTTTATTTATAGTTCTTTCAAAGTCTCTTTTAAGACTTAGCTCTAACATGACCTTCTTTTTGAAAGCTTTTCCTGATATTCTTCATTTCCTAATGGAATGGAATCCCTATCCTTCAGGTCTTTCTTCTCCTTTAGATAGATTTCTCTCATTTCAACTATGAAACTAAATTTATTTGTCTGTCTTACTAACTGACTGTGAGTTCTTTGAGGGCAGACACTAACTTTGTATCTTTGGATCCTAGCATGGCACCTGGCACTTAGGCCTTTAGGGCACACTTGTTGACTAAGCAGCTTATTAGCCATTGTTCCTGCTAATTGTTTCTCCCCACTTCCATGCCTACATATCACTGACTGATGAGTGTTCCTGAAGAACAGGATATACACAATGGCTCCACACTGTTAAAATGAGAGTTCAAATTCATTAGTGTAGCATTCAAAATTCTTGATAATCTGACTTTAAATTATTTTTTAGGCTTCCTCTCCCTTTTAAACCTCTTTGTTCTATCCAAATTGGATCACTTGTATAGTTTTTTTTTTTCAAAATGGTTCTTTGTAGTGTGAAGGAAGAACTTTATAAAATATCCCAGCGCATTCCCTGCCAGCCTCAGAATTAGCACTTACAGTTGTTATAGTAAAGACTGCTGGGACAAAGGGACAGGAGACAAAAGATGACACAGGAGAATGTAAGTTATTGTGAATGTTCCAATTTCTATGTTAGGCAATGGGATCACTGGTGTTTATATATTTTAAATAAGCAAGCAAGCAAACAAATAAATAAACAACAGCTGCATAGACCAATGATGAAAGTGTGCCATAAAAATCAAGGGTATGATGGATTCAATTCCATGAATTTGAAATAAACAGAAGGGTAGCTGGAGTTTGTAGGGTAATGAGGAAGAAGACTACAAGTAACATACCTAAAACTGACTGTCCCTTCTCCCACATGTCTGAGATTCTTTCTGCTTTCTCCCTGACACCTTCATTTGTGAAATGGTCACAAATAATAGTGGACAATTTTTTTAAAAAAATTTTGTGTCTAGGTACCAATATAGAAAAGATATTTAAATTTTATGCTGAGAATTTCTCCATGACTTTTTGTAGACAGTCGTACAAAGCTTTAGTATGCCTAAGTATAACCTGGAATTTTTTCTTAGTTTGACATTTTGAATTTCTGTACCAGCTTCCTAGAGGTTCTGATTCATTAGGTTTGGTTGTATGATCCAAGAATATGATTTTAAATAATTATTCTTGTATCATTTTGATGCAGATGATCCAAGAAAAATATGTAATTCTATGACTTTGGTCAGGCTTTTTTTTTTTTTTTTTTTTTTGACTATCAGGTGGAACCACAGACTTCTCAGTGGTGTAGAAATGTACAAAGACCCTGAAGACAGTTAAGAAGAACATCAGAAATGGTTAGAGTAATGGAAGGATTGATTTGAGGCATTTACCAGGTTTAAAGGATCTAAACGTGTCTAATCCTTAAAGCCTAGCTCAGTAACAACTAATGGGAGATGTGATAATGCTCTACAAATATTTGAATGGCGTAAACATCAAAGATGGAGAGAAATTACTTAGCTTGTTAGAAGAGAGTATGATTAAGAGTAACTAAAAATGACCTCTGGGCTGAATCTAGGATTAGCTTTATGGAAGTAAAGTGATTAGATTTGAGGGTAGACTTAACAAAAGTGATAAATCAATAGAGATAAATGTGAAGAAAAATTGATCTGTAAATAAGTTGATCTCACTTTTATTTAAAAGCTGGGGATGAGAGCTCCCAAATTTCCTCTAGTGTCCATTTCTTTTTTTAGTATCCATCTGGCCCCGTCTCCCATCTGCTTTCATGTTTGGCCTTGATAAATTTTGAGTTGTCCTTATTCTTTTTTCTGGGGACATCACAATGATAGCCACACTTAATTTGACAGTTGCAGGAGTCACTTTCTTGCAATAAATACTTGTTTGTTTGTTTAGAGGTAGGGAGGGGCAGAGGGAGAGAGAGAGAGAGAGAATCTTAAGCAGCCTCCATGCCCAGCGTGGATCTCACAACCCTGAGATCATGACCTGAACCAAAATAAAGAGTCAGATGATTAACTGACTGAGCCACCCCAGGCACCCCGTGATAAATATTTATTAATCATTTACTGTAAGTCTAGGCACTAGGAAACAAGAAAAACAGAGGCTTCAGGGAGCTTATATCCTAGAGGATTACTGATTATTATGTACTGAATGTTTTTGTCTCCCCAACATGTGTATCTTGAAATCGTGACCCCCCCATCACTTTGCAGGCTTAAGATATGGGGCTTTTGGGAGGTGATTAGGTTGTAAAGATGGAGCCCTCATGAATGGGATTAGTGCTCTTACATAAGAGACCCCAGGAGCTCTTTAGCCCTCTTTCTGCCTACCATTTGAAGACACAGTGAGAAGTTGGCAGTCTCCAACCAGGAAGCACACTTTCACCAGACACCAAATCTATAGGTTCCAGCCTCTAGCATGTTAAGAAATAAATGTCTGGCTTTTAAACCAACAAATCCATGAGACTTTTGTTATAGAAGCTTGAAGAAAAACACTGATGATGCCCCACTTGATAAGTTTCTAGCTGGAAGTGGTTGAGTTCTTTCTCCATTTCTGTTACACGGAGAGAACACAATAGCTCTCGGTTGTAGCTAACCCTATAAGACAGGTAGCTGGGAGAAAAACCATTAGAACAGAACAGAATATGAGACTTGTCTCTTCCTTCCTTCCTTCCTTCCTTCCTTCCTTCCTTCCTTCCTTCCTTCCTTCCTTCCTTCCCTCCCTCCCTCCCTCCCTCCCTCCTTTCTTTCTTTCTTTCTTTCTTTCTTTCTTTCTTTCTTTCTTTCTTTCTTTCTTTCTTTCTTTCTTTCTTTCTTTTCTTTCATTTTTTTCTAAAAAAATTGTATCATATCATATCAAACCCTCCATGTCTGTTTACACGTTTCTACCATCCCTCATCCCCCATCTATTGCAATCACTCATTCTGTTCTTTGAATCTATAAGCTTGACTTTTTAAAAAAAGATTTTATTTATTTATTCATGAGAGACACACACAGAGAGGCAGAGACACAGGCAAGGAGAAGCAGGCTGCCTGCGGGGAGCCCAATATGGAACTCCAACGCGGGATCCTGGGATCATGCCCTGAGCTGAAGGCAGACGCTCAACCACTGAACCACCCAGGTATCCCTTGATTTATTTTTTAATATTCCATGTAGTAGAGATCAAATCGCATGTCTTTCTTTATCTGGCTTATTTTGCTTAGCATAATGTCCTTAAGGTCCATCCATGTTGTTGCAGATGGTGAAATTTTATCTTTTTTATGGCTGAATAATATTCCAATGTATATATACCACAATTTATTTATCTAGTCATGCATCCATGGACACTCAGGCTGTTTCCATATCTTGGCTATTTTAAATAATGCTGCCATGAACATGGGGGTGCATATATCTTTCTCAATTAATGTTTTTGTTTTCTTTGGATAAATACCCAGAAGTAGATATTACAGTAGCTCTATTTTTGATTTTTTGAGAAACCTCTGTACTGTTTCCCACAGTGATTGCACCAATTTACATTTCCATCATAGTGCATAGGGTTCCCTTTTCTCCACTTTCTTGCCATTGTTTTTTGTCTTTTTCATGCTAGCTAGTCCAACAGGTGTGAGGTGATATTTCATTGTGGTTTTGATTTACATTTCCTTGATGATTAATGATGTTGAGCATCTTTTCATTTACTTGTTGGCCATCTATATGTCTTCAGAAAATTTCTACTAGATCTTTTACTTTTTTATTGGATTATTTGTGGGTTTTGCTATTAAATCGTATGAGTTCTTTGTATGTTTTGGATATTGGCCCCTTACCAGATGGATGATTGGCAACTATTTTCTCCCATTTAGTAGGTTGCCTCTTCATTTTGTTGATGGTTTTCTCTGCTGTGCAGAAGTTTTTTAGTTTGATGTAGTCCCGCTTATTTGCTATTGTTGGTTTTACTTTTGATGTCAGAATAAAAAACAAAACACAAAAACAAACAAACAAACAAAAAACATCACCAAGACCTATATCAAGGAGCTCACTGACTAGGTTTTCTTCTAAGCGTTTTATGTGTTCAGGTCTCATGTTCAAGTCTTTAATCCCTTTTCAGTTATTTTTTGTGTGTGGATTAAGGTAGTGGTCCAACTTCATCTTTTACATGCGGCAGTCCACTTATCCCATCACCATTTATTAAAGAGCTTATCCTTTCTCCACTGTATATTCTTGGCTCCTTGGTCATATATTAATTGACCACATATGTGTGGGTTTATTTCTGGGTTCTTTTTTCTATTGATCTATGTGTCTGCTTTTATGCCAATACCATACCTTTTTTGTTACTATAGCTTTGTAACATAGTTTGAAATCAGAGAGTATAATGCATCCAGTTTTATTATTCTTTCTCAAGATTGCCTTGGCTATTCTGGGTCTTTTGTGGATCCATACAAATTTTAGGATTGTTCTATTTCTGTAAGAAAAAAAATGCCATTGGAGTTTTGATAGGCATTGCACTGAATCTGTATATTGCTTTGAGTAGTATGGGCATTTTGACAATAGTACTTCTTTCTATCTATGAGTATAGAATATCTTCCAATTTAATTATGTCTTCTTTGGTTTTTTTCACCTAATGCCTTATGGTTTCCAATATACAGGTCTTTCACCTCTTTGGTTAAGTTTATTTCTAAGTATTTATTCTTTTTGCAACTGTAAATGGGATGGGTTTCTTAATTTATCTTCCTGTAGCTTGCTATTTGTGTAAAGAAATGCAACAGATTTTTGTGTATTGATATTGTATCCTGTAACTTTACTGAGTTAATTTATTAGTTGTAACATCATTTTGATGGAGTCTTCAGGGTCTTCTATACACAACGTCATGTCATCTGCAAATAGTGACAGTTTTACCTCTTCCTTTCCAATATAGATGCCTTTTATTTGTTTTTCTTGCCTAATTGCTCTGGCTAGACATGGAGTAAGAGATGACTTTAAGGTAAAGTGGTGAACTTATTACCACTTCGCATCCTTCCTTCCCCCCCAAAAAGGACTATACTTTCTTCTTCTAGACTTTCTCTCCTTTCCATCTTAGACTGAAATTGTTCTTTTGTGATTAGCTCTCTTAAGGCTGGTATTCAGTTAAAATCAAAACACAAACATTTACTTAATCTTATCTATTTTTAAATGTTCTGGGGAGAAGGGCAGGACAGACAGATGAGAGATTTGGGCAGGGGATTGTTGTGGGCTACACCACACATATCCATTCTTAGAAGTGTCCTGTGATTTAATCCAGGCAACCACTCCATTGGGTTTCATTTGGGTTATTCTAGTATCATGGCTTCTGCCTTGCTAACCTGAATCCAGTAAGACTTAAAGCCCTGGGGCAGGGACAGAGTCTTCTCGTTCTTTGGTAATTCCTTGCTAGGCCGATATTTAAAGGCTCTGATGCTTTTCACACATTATTTCCTTTAATTTTCAATACAATTCCATGGAGTACCTACCTCTGCCAGCTAGGTGAGAACATAGAACACTTACAGTCTTGTCTTCTCTGATCTGAGTTTTTTCCCTTCTTATAGGCAGATATAGCAACAGGCCTAGTTATTGGACTCCTGGATTTTTAAAGAAGTTTTTTTTAAAAAATATGTTTTCAGGACTCCTGAGTGGCTCAGTGGTTGGGTGCCTACCTTTGGCTCAGGTTGTGATCCTGGGATCTGAGATCAAGTCCTGCATCAGGCTCCTTGCAAGGAGCCTGCTTTTCCTTCTGCCTATCTCTCTGCCTCTCTCTCTCAGTCTGTGTCTCTCATGAATAAATAAATAAATCTTAAAAAAATTAATTTAATTTAATTTAAAAATATGTTTCTGGGTTGAAGTTAGAATTGTGATCATCTCAATTGGATGAAAATACTCAGCTGCCCTCTGTGAAGAGGACACATGCAGATATTTCAGAGTGATTAATGAATTGTGGAGAGCCTTCCGAAGGATCATTGTCTCTGAATATTTTTATAAACTGCTAGCAGAGATTAACTATTGTCCTTTTCTAGGGAAAAGTCTAGAACTGTCTGTTGATTATGGTAGCCACTAGCCATATGTGGTTATCAAGCAATTGAAATTCATCTAGTCTGAATTGAGATGTACACTAAGTATGAAATACCAGATTTAGAAAACTTAGTAGGAAAAAAGAATGTAAGATATTTAATCATTAATAAATTTTTATATTAATTTCAAGTTGAAATTATATTTTGGATACATTGGCTTAAAACATATTATTACAATTAAGCTTGCTTGTTTCTTTTTACTATTTAAAAATGTGGCCCCCAGAAAGTTTAAAATCACATATGTGCATGCATATATTTCCATTGGACAGCACTGGGCTAGAAGAAAGATATCTAGAAATATGTGCTTCTAATTAAGCACACCTTACATTTTTACACCTTTTTTTTCTGCTGGGACTGCTTATATCTACCATTTAAACAAGCTTAGAATTAAACTGCCACCTTTGCTTTAAAAACATCTGGCATGTAACACCAAGGCACAATTATTTTTCTGCTGCAGCCATGTTGCCATAGGAGCAAAGTTATGGTGTAATAAAGAACAACTTGAGCTAATAACTTGTTTTTTTTTTTTTTGAGCTAATAACTTGTATATGAAAATAGTTACATCTTCATTGTGAGAACCACGAGGCACCCATACTGTTTCATTGCACACACAAATCCCTTTTATAATGATGCTTTTTCATTCATTTGGCATGCTTTTATTATTATTAATACAACAGTGAAAACTCTATATATATCAGGGTAAAAGCATCTATTTTGGATAATCAAACCTATAAATCTTGTGGCTGCTCAGATATAGCCAATTAACTCCCCTTCCTCAGAACTGCAGTATACCAGATGGTGCAAAAAGGGTGGCCACATACTTTTTGCAGTGCTTTTGACTGAGTGACATAGTCACAAAAGCCATGGAAACTAGTGGGGAGGGACAGGTGTGTCAGTTGCCAAAGATGCTCATTTTAAACTCTGATAAGAAATGTTTCTATTTCTTAAAATGTTGACATCTTCATTAGCTAAGTAGATTAACAGAATCCTTCATGGTGCACTAGCAGGGCCTTTATACCTCTGATATTCTATTGTTTGAGATTTTTTAAAAAATAAACAAACAATGGGTAATACTTTATAAAGAACTCAGGTCATATTTCATAGCTATTCCATGATATTGCTTTATTTCTTTGCTTATAACACCAGGTGATATTATTGTTTTATATTTGGGGGGTGGTAAGAAAGAGAAGTAGTCAGTATATAAAATGTAGTGCATGTAGTAGGTAAAGTAGGATTGTCATTGGTGATGCTCTTTTATTTTCATGAACTATTTTTTTATATCTATATAAAAATTCCTGGTTACCATGTTTAAACGATTTGATTGATACTACCTAAATATTTATTGAATTAACTAGTTATATCACCAAGGTAAAATACACACTTTGAAATTTCAAAGATTAGGGAATCATGCTTCATGATCACATGAATTTTGACTATGTGTGTATATGAGTGTGTTTCTCCTGGGTACAATCTTTTAGGACATCTTGGATCTAGGTTTTATTGAATTAAAATTTGTCCCGTGATTCTAATGTTTTTTTCTTAAGCTGTGTTTTTAGATAGCAGTTGCTTCTGAATTCTTTGGAGCTTTTAATGGCAGACTTTTGAAGGGCTTAGACACAGTTTAAAAACTGAATAAAAATGAACTGAGAAAACTTTCATATTTGTACACTTCTCATTTGATATTGTTTCTTGCCTCCAAATCTCCAAAAATATTTCAGATTTCGATTTCTGTTTGAGTTGTTCATCATTCCTACAAACTATATAGCTGACCTTTTCATAGATTTGATTTTGGATAAAAATGATGACTTAGAAGATATTTCACCAAGTGAAACCCTGCCAAGACTTGATAAGTGCGGTTCAAAAAACCCAATCCTATAAAGTGAAGACCTAAGATATTGTGAGGTTAACAAAATGAGGGGAGTGAGCCATTCAGCTGGCTGCCACAAAGTTCCTGGGATTTGGGGGTGAGGGATCCAAATCTGTCTGCATCCCAGAGGCAGTGTGACCACCTAGCAATGGCTGTCCTCTGACTTGAGTATTAGTGGCATTTGATCCAGCATCCTCTACAAGGCTGGTAATTCTACGACAGCAGCAGCAATTCCAGGAGTCTCCTGGTTAATTTGTGCCCGTTTCACTGGTCTCATCTGTGGTGACTGAGCCAGAAGAACCCCAGGGACCAGAAATCCACTCTCTTCTGACTCTCAAGAAGACGCTGCATGACACTTTCAAGAAACTTCCCCTTCCCTTTTACATTCCTGTTCCATTCCTTCCTTCTCCATATAAGAACTCTGGTCCACCCACCAGATCTGAGAATAGGTTAAGGCAGAGAGAAGGAGTCAATTACCCAAATCTTTGTCATTGCTGGGCCTGTTCGTGTGGAGTTTTGCTGCAATTTTGTTATGTTCAATGGGATACCATCAGGAATGAATTTGACAAAAGCTGCATCCTTCACTTACATGAGCAGTTTTAGATTTAAGTTCCCATATATTTTTAACTGCTGCCTCTAGATGATTATTACACACGTAGATTTTACTTATTTTAAAATTTTGGTTATATATTTAGCTGAGGAATGTTACCTTCATTAGGGCATGCAGATAGTGTTTTACTAAATTTCCGTTTTGTCCCCAAAAATGACTGCTTGAAACACTCCCCTCCAGCTTTGATTGGTATGAATGGGAATTAAGGGCTATTCATGTCATGATCACAGATGAAATAATATCTACTTTTTAAATGTAAGGTAAATCTAATGTGAAGGAGCCCTTCTGCTTTCTTAAATACCTACGGCATTTGATTTGAAACAATTGTACTGCATTTGCAAAACACACAAAAAAATATACTGCATTTGAGTCTTATCTCCTCTACTAGAATATAAAGCATTATCCTTAATGACCTGATCCGATTCATCTTTATATATCTCACATTGCACACAGTAGGCCTTTAATAAATATATTAAAAAGCAAAGAACATGCACATACACATGTACTTGTAAAATATTCTTCAAAAGACAAACACTAAAGACAAGGCATTAATCATTGCTTTTCAATGTCCTTCAGCCTGAGTGTATAAACAACTGGGAATGAAAGCTGTTAAATATTATGTAATCACACATAGCACATATGCGGCATGGAGAGCCAAAATGTTTTCCAACCTCCTTTGTCACTTAACTTATTTGAATATCTGATCTAGGCATTAGAGATTGAAATCAGCTGATTTCTTGGTGCTGTAAAAGAAATTGAGCTGTAGCCACAGCCTTAATAAGTTTTCATTCCGGCTGAATGATCCTATCCAGAGAGACAGCTTGTTTTTGATGGGAAGTTTACCCAATTCTCAGTAATTAAAACCTCCTATACTCCAGACAAAACTTTGGAAAGTTCTCAAAGAAATTCAAACACTTTGAGGTGCTGTGGGAAGGTCACCTTATATAGCAAGCCACTTAAGGTATGTGGGTTCTTGTTCCACAGTGAGGAACAAAAGGTAGTGATTTTGCTTAGTCTCTTCTTCCAAGAAGATTTAGGCAGTCACACAATGCTCAACAAGGCGGAATCTTTTCTTAGAGCTAATGAAATTGTCTCTCCAAGTCCCAATTGTGTAATCATCATGAATTTAATTTTATGCCTGGATCCTTAGCTTGAGAGTGATGGAGAAAATATGCTACTCTGCTGTGCGGGGAGGAGGACGCTTTAGGAGTTGAAATGTGATTCCAAGCCTGGGTCCAGAGATGGGCTGCAAAATAACACAGAATCCATCCATATCTTATGCAGAATTATTTGTGGATATGCATACATGCATTTTTGGGTGGATGCACAGCTTTTATCAGATTCTCAAAGGAGTTCAAGGCTAGCCTCAAAAGTAGAACTGCTAATTCAAGGGACTCAGCAGGTTCATTCTGATGATTTGACAAATTTAAGAAGTAATGTCTCCAGGACACCTGGATGATTATAACAAACTCCATGTGGATATTTTGACTAATCTAGAAAATAGGTAAACATTAGGGCCTTTGTGTATAGTCATGCTCATTTAGAATAGTGCTCAGATCATGACTGTCATGAGCAAAGCCTTAGAGGGGGCAAACATCTGGGGAGTAAAGTTGGGTGGGAAAAGAGAAAATTCATGTGGACAGTCAAAAAAATGGAATACAGTCAGAGAATAGTATCTAGGGTGGTAGAGGGTCTAGAAATTATGGAACAGGTTAAGCACAACAGAGCAGAGAACATTTAGAAACAAAAAAAGCTTTGCCTGAGGGAGGGAAAACATGAGAGCCATCTTCAAACATCTGGCAAAAGAGAAGCTGGAAGGTTTTTACTCTGGGTGTCAGAGAGGAAAAATCCAGGCAAGGGTGGGATTTGTAGGTTTGGAATTAGCATAAAAAAGCTCTCCTATTAGAACCCTTTAACTGAGATGCCCTGCGGGAGTGAATGTGCTGAAGGAGGTTGGGCAGTCATCTGCAGGCAATGTGTAGAAGGGACTCTTGCGGTCAGGAGACTTGCACTGGATGATTTCCAGATTCATTAGTTCACTGCCAAGTCCTCATCTCTACTTGGATGTCTGGAAGCCATCTTAAACTCGTATCGACATCAAATTTATGCATTTCCTCTTCAAACCTGACCTTCTCTAGTTCTCTTGTTTTTCATTTTATGGAAATTTATTTTGTTTTGTTTTGTTTTGTTTTGTTTTTTAATTAAAAAATCAAGTTTTTATTATTTCCAATATAGTTAACACATATTAGTGTCAGGTATATGACCTGGTGGTTCAATAATTCTATACGTTACTCAGTGCTCATCATGATAAATGAACTCTTGGTCTCCTTCACCAATTTCACCTATCCCCCTCACCCACCTCCCCTCCAATGACCATCAGTTTGTTCTCTATAGCTAAGAGTCTGGTTTTCGGTTTGTCTCTTTTTTTCTTCTTCCGTTTGTTTTGTTTCTTCAATTCTACATGTGAATGAAATCATATGGTATTTGTCATTCTCTAACTGACTTATTTCACCTAGTCTTATACCCTCTGGATCCATCCATCTTGCTGCAAATGACAAGACTTCATTCTTTTTATAGCTGAATAATATTCCATATATACCACATCTTCTCTATCCATTCATCTATCAGTGGACACTTGGGCTGCTTCAATATCTTGACTATTGTAAATAATGCTGTAGCAAACATAGGGGTGCATTTGTTTTTTCAAATCAGTGTTTTTGTATTCTTTTTTACCAAGTAGCAGAATTACTAGATCATACAGTAATTCTACTTTTAATTTTTTGAGGACCCTCCATGCTGTTTTCACAGTGGAATGGCTGCACCAGTTTGCATTGTCATCAACAGTGCATAAGAGTTCATTTTTCTCTACATCCTCACCAAGTCTTCTTGTTTCTTGTGGTTTTGGTTTGCACTTTCCTCATGATGAGTGATTTTGACCATCTTTTCACTCTAGTTCTCTGTCTTAATGAATGATACCACCATCCACTCAGTTATGCATGCCAGAAAACTTTCTATTATCTCTCCTGCAATCCTCATTTCTGACCCTCACCAAGTCCCATTCATTTACCTCCTTTATCTCAAAACTGATCCCTTTGTTTTATTCCTATTGCCACTCCTGTATCATGCCACTAACATCTCTTCCAGGCCACTGCAGTAGCCTGCCTAGGGCTTTGTATGAATCCTTCCTTGCCCTTTCAGCCATTTTTCATACTTAGCCAGCATGGTCTCATAAAAAATCTGATTAAGTTCCTTCTCCAACCAACTCTCTCCTCTGGTTACTTCTTAACATGTCAGTGACTTCCTACTGCTCTTTCTGGCCACAGAACCTGTGTACATGCAGTTTCCTCTATGTGGGATGCTCTTCTCCACCCCTATGCCTCACCCTGTCTCTACTCCCTTACTACTTTTTTTTTTTTTTCAGAATTCAGTTCACCCATAAACTGTTCACCCACCTGTTCAGTTCATTTTCTGACCTTCCTGTTAGGCAATTCTCTCACTGTATCTCTCATGGCAGCATGCTTTTCACAACATCTTCCACAGGTACCATTTGTTAGAGTGAGCCTTTGATTGACACTGTCTTCCCCAACAGACAGAATTTCTGTGGAGTTGGGGACTGTATATTTTTGTTGACACAGAGCTAATAGGTGCTCAGTGAGTAACTCCGGAATCTTATAATTCTGGTCCTGGAACTCGGGGATAGGGCTAATGTAGAGGAGCACTGAGTGAGCCAAGGCTTGGGGAAGGGGCCATGAAGAGTAGTTGAAGAAGCTGATGGCAAAACTGGCCCACTTCCCAGATTCACAGGGGCTCCTCAATAATAGCAGCCTCAGAATGGTTACGATTCTAGTAATTCTCGAATCTGCTCTTTGATCCCTGATCCCATCAGGGGTTTAGTGCTATGGAAGGTGAGACCTTTCCTGTTACCCTGTTAACATACAGTGCAGCCCCACGTAGCCCCCTTTAAGTTCTCCCAGACTCCAAGAAGAGGGTCTTTTGGCTGCCCTCGGTGTAGCCCTGAAAGATTCCCCTGGCCCAGCTGCACACATCTGTTCCTCTTTTGATTGCTTGCCCCAGGGCTTCTTTCTGCTACACATCTTCTTAGACTCTTAGATTTCCTGTAGGCAAAACTTCCAGCCAGTGGTCTAGCCTGGTGGTCAGGACCGAGAATCATCCTGCCAGAGCCTATTACCAGCTCCTCTCCATTTCACTATATACCTTAGCCAGACAAAGATCCATGGCCATCCTTTCAAGTCAGCTCATATAAGGTGCTCATTCTGAGAAACATACTCCATTTAGACTTTGTTAATAAACAGGGACTTGAATGGGAGACTGGATCACTGGAGGCCACTGGGGGTACTGAGGTGCACCAAGTTCCATTTGTTTTTTGAATGTTACTGTAGGATAGTAACAATTATGGTGAACTGCAGTCTCATTATTCATATCTTATTTTTGGGTTTAAAGTGAATCTTTCCCCAAATTTCACAATGCAGTGAAAATCTAGTACAGCACACTGGAAGTCATTCAATAGAATCTGTTGCTCACGTTGGAATGCTGTGAATTTTGGATTACATCACTCAGAAATGAAATGCCAGCCCTAGGGCAAGATTCCAAAGGCTCTGCTCTCTTAGAGGAGACTTTAGGGGAGTTTATTCCTCCCCTGCTGGCTGCATTTTCCCTTGCATCTGGTCTGATGGAATAATTGGCTTTGTCCTTGGAGAAGTAGGAATTTGACCAATAAAGGAGCATCCTTTGCTTCTCTGGGAGATCAGAGATGGTTCTTTGGAGTGAGGAGGAGCTCTGGTGTGGGTAGGACATAGCTATAATGCTGAGGCTCTAGGGTGATGTTCCCTTAACAACAGACCTGGAGACAGTGGTTTAAGTCAAGTCGTTCATTTAGGAGGCTATCCCAGGACATTCTATGAGGCAAGAAAGAAAAGTGAAAAAAGAGTCAGTACTGTGGACCCCTGGGGCTCAATCCCACTGGAGAGCCCTGAGACCCTGTAGACCGTCCTGTAACCTCTGACCCCTGCCTCTCTGTAGCTGAACCTCTCCCAGGCTGGCACACCCACGTGCACTTGCCTTCTATATCTTTGTGTGTGTCTAGGGCAGGACAGCTGTAACACCACAGCTGACAGAGATGGGATGTCTCACTGGGATATCGTAACCTGGGCCCATGCTTCGGACCTCAGACTCTGTGGCAGGGGCAGTAACAGAGGAAGCAGGTGGGAGGACAGATTGGATTGAGGTGATGCTCTCAGGCAATGCTAAAGCAAAGGTCATGAATGGAGATGGAGCTTTGTCTCTCCAGCTCACTGCCATCATCTTGCTCCCGAGCACTAGGGAGGGACTTGTGGCCCGGGGCCTCTTCCACACACCCCCTCAGGTTGTACTTTCTGTAACTTTGCTCTTTAGGGCCCTGATATTCCCTTTAGATTCCCGGAACTACCAGGGAGCCAGGGAACAAAGAATGGGTGATAAGGGTAGAAGCTGTTTTGTGCTTTACCACAAGCCTGCATCTGCCCTGCTGGGCATGGTCCTGCCTGTACTGAGCTCCCGGAGTTGACCTAATTGCATTTTATCCAGGGAGTTCCGGGCAAGAAAACAGGCGTATGCTCAGCTGGATTCTGGTTTACCCATGTAGCAGGTCAGCTAACAGAATTTATTTAAGCTCCTTAATAAATTTGTACTAACAACTACTTCCTCCTAAAATTTGGACTAGGAATCAAACCAGCTTCAAGTGGGCCTTGTCAGCAATGTTCATTTTTCTTGTTGCTGTGGGTTAAGTGTACAAGGTTAATCAAGGGGGTGGAATTGGCCACATTAGTTTCATCTGGATGGCCTTTATACTTTTCCCCCCTCTGGCCTCACACCTTGCCTCTCTCTTCATGTGCCTCCCTTCACTCCATCCTTCATTTAGTGATCATTTCAAAGAAAATATTGCAAAAAAAGTGCTGACACATAAAGCTGGAATTCCGTGTCTCTCCTCTCGCTCCACCAAAAATTCGACTGCTCAATTCACTTAAAATTCAGCGAATAGCAAGTCAGCCCCCACACAGAAGAATACAAAAATATTTCTTGACCCAGCTTTCATTCAGGTGCGTAACATAGGGTGGAATGGTCTTGAAAACTGGACAAAAATTCGAGTCATAAAAGCCAACCATGATTTTGCTTGTGTAATATGGCCTTCTAAATTTCAGTCCTTCTGACTGGCTTCATTTTAAGTAGCTGAGAAAAATAGAATCTGCCAAAAATGGTTTCCAGTGTTCAAAGTCAACCGAGACCCAGCCGGTGTTCAGTAATTACAGCTTCGCAATTTCTAGGAGATTCCGTCCCCACCAGACCTGCCATCTCATGTCCCCATTTGTAACATTGTTCATTATATTCAACCTGCTGCCATCACTCTAGAGCTTTCAAAGGTATTCTGGGGGCTATCTTGCTGTAGGACACGGATAATGAAATAGTTAGATGTGACTTGTATTATAATCGCCTCACCTAACCCCCATTTAGCTTGAAAAGTAGACTTAATAAAAGCAGGAGTGAAAGGCACTTTATGTTTTTAATAAGGAGTCTCATATGGTATTACCTGCTGTTTTTCATTGTGTGTCTCGTCTCGTGGTTTTCCTTTGAGATACATGACAGAAGAAAGCCAAGCACATCTCTTAATCTTAAAGCACTTTAAGAATCTATTGCAGTAATCTACCAAAATCGATCAATAACTTCAAGCTAACAGGGCTGATTTCTAAAGTACATATGTGTACTTATGGAGACAGGCTCATTCGTTCGCTAGCAAGTAAGGGCCATCTTCTGTCCAAGAAACGAGAGGATTCCACTGTATAATAATTTAATGTTCTGTTTGCAAAAGGTAATTATAAAACTCTCATTCCATCTCCTGCTCTGATGGGCTCAGGATGAATTTAAAATGGATTAAGAGGAAATGGATAAGACGTTCTGTATTGCTGAACTCTGCCCGGTGTCATGATATGCAAACAGTGAGCAGAGCGCGGAAACTACTAAATACACACCGAAGAGATGACAGGCTCAAATGCAAGAATGCCTGGATCTGCCGGAGGAAACGGTTCCTAAAAATAGTGCTCACGATTTACAGAAGAGAAAATCTAGCTGTGGTGTAAAAATCTTTGAAGGCAGAGCTGCTTGGAGCTGGATGCTATAAACATATTCATGATGTTACGTTTGGAGAGGCATCTATTTTCTATGCATTAATCTCAGATGAGAAAGGGTAACGGCGTCTATGGGCCTGTAGTATGTGCTGGATAAAGGATGGGATGAACCTTTGCCACTAATGAGCTCTGTGACATGCAGCAAGCACAATACTTCTTTAGGCCTTACCTATAAAATGGGTCTGTTAAACTAGTTCCCGGGGCTGTGCTGTGCTAAATGATGTGGGCAGACTTGAATATTCAGGAGTTTTCTTAATTCTCGTCTATTTATATGATGCAAAATGGATGGTTAAAATCTTGGGACCACATTTCTCTAAAGCTGTTTGCATCTCCCCTTTTCTTCTATGTCATTATGAGTTTTAAAATCAGAAAATGATGTATGCTCTTTGTAACAGGACAATAATGTAGAGATGTAGAAAGAAAAGGATTCAAACTGACTGTCCCTCCCAAATCTTCTTCTAGAACCACTTTCTTTTCTTTTCTTTTCTTTTCTTTTTTTTTTAAATATTTTATTTATTTATTCATGAGAGACACACACACACACACAGAGACGCAGAGACACAGGCAGAGGGAGAAGCAGGCTCCATGCGGGGAGCCGGATGTGGAACTGGATCCTGGACTCCAGGATCACGCCCTGAGCCTAAGGCAGACGCTCAGTCATTGATTAGCCCAGGCATCCCTAGAACCACCCTCTTTTACTCCACCTAAGGTAGTCAGTGGTAACAGCTTAATATATATTATTCCATTGTTTTCACAATGCTTTTAATATATGCTCATACTTAGGTTGTTCTTTAAATACTTTCTTTGATTAAAACGACATCATTTTTCTTGAAGATTATTTATTCGAAAGAGTGTGAGAGAGAGGACATAAGCATGCATGAGTGGAGGGAGGGGTGGGGGGGAGTGAGCGAAAAAATCTTCAAGCCAACTCTGCTCGGAGCATGGAGCCCAACTCAGGGCTTGATTCCAGGACCCTGAGATCATGACCTGAGCAAAATCAAGAGTTGGCCACTTAAACAACTGAGCCACCCAGGCGTCCTTCATTCTTCTTTTAGTAAGGTATCATGGACATTTTTCTAGGTTAAGGGTAGGAAACTATGGTGCACAGGCCAAATCTGGCCATATTAAAGAAAAAGTTTGCCAACTCTTTTCAAATATATGCAGTTCCATCTCCTTGCTTTTAGAAGGTTGCATAATATTCCATAGAATGGCTATACAGCATCGGTTCAAATTGACTGGCTCAGGTAGTCGAAAAGTACAGAGGATTATATAGAGGCTTCAGGTCCTGTTAGATCCAGGGACTGAAATGATGTATTCAGGAGTCTGTCTCCCTCTGGTTCGAATGTCAGCTTTCTTCTCTTGTAATCTCAATGCTCAGACAGTCTTTCCTCATTTAGTTTTGACAAAATGGACACCCTCAGTTCCAGTCTTAAACCTCATTCTATGGTGGTAAGAGAGCTTTTCTTTCCTGGTAGTTTTATCAGAAATCCTGGGTAGGACTTTCATGGGCCTGGTTGTTCAGCCCTGAACCAGGCTCTATGGCCAGGGGCCAAGTATTTTATTGGCCAAGCATGGAGCACATACTCTTCTCTGGGTCCTGGAGTGTGAGGCTAGCTTTACCAAAACAAATAGAGTGAAAATGAACAAAGTGTGGTTGTCCAAAGGATAACTGGGGTACCATTGTTGAAAGAAGAGAGTGAATACCAGGAGCTTGAGAAAACAAATGCCCGCTATAAGCACAGATTCCCCACAGACCTATGCTGGGTTGGATTTTGTACTTTTAAGATTTCATTGACCACTGCTAGAGAAGTTTCCAGAAAGTTTGTTGTAGTTAATCATAGTCTCATCAGTGATCCTTAGAGTGTTGTGTTTTCTGTATTGTTACTTGCACTGGTTATTACATCAAAAAGTTTTTTTTATTGATGTTTGGAAAAGGTATCTCATCATTTAAATTTGTGTGCCAATGACTACTAGTGAAATTGGGTATCTTTTTAAAATAACCCTATTATTTATGACATGTGTTTATTTTTATATGGAATGTTATTTTTACACCCTTTGCCCATTTTTCTATTGTTGCTTATCTTAACATATATGTAGAAGCTCTGAGTATATTAGGGATATGAATCTTTTGTCCATCATGTATGTTGGAAAAATGTTTTTTTCATCAATAATCTCTTGACCTGATTTATGGCATCTGTTACTACATTTAGAAAAGTATATGTTAAATTCTGTGAAGGAGTCTTTCCAAATGTAGAAATCAATCTCAAGGCCTGAGAGAGTTGAGTAAAACTACTATTCAAAGTTATGTTCATCTCTATAAACACATTTAAAATGCTCATATTCAGAAGTTATATGATTTAGGGCACAGAAATAGAGCACCACTCAGCTTGCTCTATTTGCTGTGTGATGTTCAGAAAGAGATCTGGGCTCAGATACTCAGTCCCCTTTACCCACATGGGGTCATCTGTGCCTGGCCTGCTCATCTCTTCCTTAATCCACTAACAGAAGCCAAGGAATGTTTTTGCTTAAAATTAAAGACTGGAAATCTATCAGCTCTCATTCAGATTTTCAGTTCAAAGAAACAACTTCTAATTATGTAACATTTTTGCTTAATCATATTATAAGGCACTTTTCTTAAACTTATTTTTTCATATAATTGTGAATTAAAAACTGTAATAGAAAAGTGTGTTTGTGTGTTTTTGTATACTAGTAAACAGTTTTGAATCATTACTGTAAAGGTTTAACTAGAGCATTTCTGTGTGTAAAGTAGTTGTGCAATAACACATGATATATTTACTTTAAATCTGGACTGAGGGGCACTTGGGTGACTCAGTGGTTAAGCATCTGCCTTCAGCTCAGATGGTGATCCCGGGGTCATGGGATGGAGTCCCATATGAGGATCCCCACAGGGAGCCTACTTTTCCCTCTATGTCTCTGCCTCTCTTTGTGTGTCTCTCAAGAATAAATAAATAAAATATTTTTTAAAAATCTGGACTGAACAACTGACGTCACTGCACACACAGCAAACTGACAGACAAAAGGATTGTGGATCATTTTATTTTTCTATTCTTAATGACCTAAATTTCAAGAGTCTTCAAGTAGTTTTAATTATCCAGCATAGTCCTACCATTTCGGTTTAGATTATAATCTTTGGGAGGTGACACAAGAACTTATTGAAGTATTTTTTTTCCCTAAGCAGTGCCCAACAATAGCTTATAATTAGATGTATCAAAAGATTTAGTTTTCCCCAAATAGATGAAGTCCTCTTTTATATTGGGTATTATTTTCCTTGATCAATTTTTTTTCAGTTAAGCAACTTGGTGAAAAACTGTGAGTGGACATTTTCTCTACTGAAAGGAAACACTGATTTGCCATCAATCCCAAACCAGCAAAGGACAACACACAGGGTAGCTGGCCAAAGGTCAGGTCTCGGTAGCTGTAATCAGCCATCGGTTAATTTAATTAATTAATTAAGTGATACACTGTATGTATTAAGTGAACTTTATGATGTACTATGACCAGAAATTAATGCTCTAGTCCATAGAATATCATATAAAGAAAGAATTATTGTACAAGATAATTGTGATTCATCTACTAGAAAGAACTTGGTAACTAAATTCTAAATGTGATAAATGAGAATACATTTTGCTTGATTCATAGCTGAGGGTCTCACGGTGTCTATCTCAGAGTCCTCATCAGCATAAACATCTGCATTTAGTGTACTTGCTGCAGGAGATGGTCAAAAGAAGATTCTGAATATTAGGATACTGAAGCTAAATGTGCCAATCTTCAATCAAATTACATTCCTCCAATGCACATGCCTTCTGTTTGAGGAATAGTAATAATAACAAATATATGAATACACACACACACACACACACACACACACACACACAATTAAACCCATTAATCCTCTCAACAACTCCATAAGGGAAACACTGTTGTTTCCTCCTTTTTACGGACAAGGAAATGGAAGAGAAGATAGGTAAAGACAGGTAAAGCCCCTTGTCTAAGGACACCATCGCAATATGGAAAAGCCAGGTTCAAATCCAGTCAAACTAGCTCCAGGCAATTTTAATTCCTACATCAGGTTTGCCACACAAGTCACTGTAATGGTCTGGGATGGAGACTTATGCTTGGCACTTTTAGGAATATTGTCTCTCTCACTCCAACACACATTTGTTTTTGCTTCTGGTGGTGATGACACATTTACCTCTACTGCTGCCCTACTTTACAGATTGTGTGGATTGAAATATCACAACTGGTTGCTATATACACTGCTGCTCCTGACTTGCTAAACTGTTGGCAGCCTTAACCTTCATATTTAGTTCCACCTGTTTTCTCTTATTCTGTTCACAGTGGGAATGAAAAGCAGCCGAGTTTCTATTTTTGTCTATTAATGGTTCCATTACTTGGAAGCCATTTTTAAATAGACCTCCCTCCTTTTCCAAGTTCAGCAATCTGTTCGTTTCTGTCCTGGTCCAACCCTTTAATCATCATCATCAGGGATCACCTCCCAACTGCCTCTGACATCTCTATATTCCTGTGGAGCCCAGGATGGAATGAATATTCCAATAAGAGAATGGGACATCACTTCTGGCCCTCACAAACTACATGATTCTTTGCAGTATCCAGGCTTCCAGTTTGCATTCTTTCCTGCCTCGGTCTTCTGCACCTATGGCATTCTTATTCAACAGTAGCCCTTTAACAATGAAATTAAGATTTGCTGCTTGGGACAGAAGTTGCTCTGCTCCTCAGTTCTCTACACAAACCAGATATAAACAGTGCCTACATTAGATTCTGAATTTTCCTAAAGAGGTTATCAGCAGAACATGTTTCAAAACAATAATTGGAACCCCAACTATTCTTTTTTCAAAAAAAAAAAAAGATTTTTTTGAGGGAGAGAGAGAATCTTAAGCAGGCTCCATGCTCAGCGTAGAGCCTGACAGGGGCTCAATATCATGACCCTGAGATCATGATCTGAGCTGGAACCAGGAGTAGGGCCCAGAAACCACAACTATTTTAAAGTCAAAATTGGGATGTTCATGAATTTAGAGTCTCTATTAGTTTTTTTTTATAAGATTTTTAAATTTGAAATAGTTATTTTGAAAAAAAGTGGCTAGATAAATGTGATTTATTTTTGCTTAAATTATCTAATTTGATAGCCAATAGTTATGTAAAAGGACTAAAGTTTAAACTCTTATTTTGTGATTATAAAATTTCCTATTGTTACTTAAGTTTTGGGTTTTTTGTGGGGAGGATGATCTATCTTTGGTGAAATTGGTAAAACACTAGAATCTGTCTTTGTATAATCTAGGACAAAGTAATTAGCTTCAAAACCCGTCAGGGAAGTGTTCAGTGTAAATAAATAGCTACTTGTCTTAATGAAGGAGGTTTTTAATACTAAAGAAAGTTGAGTGGAAAGTCTGAGAAATTTAAGAGACAGTATGTAAAATTCTCTGCCACAAGCTGAATCTATATTTGTAGATAGCAGAATCTTTAGTACAGAACTAAAGAGACCAAACAGATTAAGGGATGATCATCAATCCACATAATTTAATATGATTCCCCATATATTGTCACTAATTTTTATTAATTGTCCTATATTTCATTTGAGAAATGAGAATATATATTTTCCTTCTCCTTACATTCACATCATTCTTGGTTGAAGGATCTGGAATTTACAACATCAGGTACTTAGAGATTAATGAGCAGTGCAAGATATATGGATCCTTTAAAATATCAAAGATAATCTCTTGATAATTATATTGGTTATTTGGCAGCTATCCTGTAGATGACAGAGTAGATTGTGAATTTTTACAGAGTAAAATAATTCAGCATTAAGGACAACTATAATGTTTCATGTCTTTAGAAACTATTTATTTTGAAAAATTTGCCTGTACAGTATAAAGCTACAATTACATTGATCAATTGTGTTAGCTTATCTGTGTTGGTTTAATTTAAAAATAGTTCATTGAAACAAAATAAAACAACACCTAGGTATAATTAAGTAAAAAAAGGAATTCCTCCCTTACTCTTTTAATTTAAATTGCCAAAATGAAAAAAACCCACAAAAAGCAGATTGATAATATCCACTGTAGAAGAAAAAGGACTGTGCATCATTGGTGGCTATATAAATTGATGAAAACAATTTTGGAAATGGATTTGGCAAAAGAAAAAAAGATCAAAACTTTAAATGTATGTACTGTTTGACCCAGAAATTTCACCTTAGTGATATATCTTACAGAAAATTCCAAGGATGTTCATTACAGCATTTGCAATAGAAAATAGGGATACATGAAATATCTATCATGGAGTGATGTTACATAAATTAGAATATATTCTGAGAAAGATATATGGCTTTAAAACACATGGTAGGTTTCCATGTACAGATGTGATGAAACATCATGAGAAAAAAGTACCTCATTCATGGAATATGGTATACTTACTTTTTCTTTCTTGCACAACTTTTTGTTTTTCTCTTGGGTTAATACTTATCTTGCTTTTTTGTTTTCTTGGTTTTCTGGGTCCTTACCCTTCCTCTGAGGAAACACATCAGGAGTCTATCAATTTCATATTCTTGGGGACATCTTCCCTGGGGCTTACTGGCCACCCCAACTCTCAGCTGGCTGCTGTCTAGTTATCATCTTCTCTCCATTTGCCAATACTCCTGTTCCTTGCACTTTGATGAAACCTTTGCATCTATAACTTTGTAATTGTAGCAGATGTTGTTGGTGCCCTCCCCAGATTCCTTCGATATTCAAACTTCTGTTATCTGTTGCTGGCTATGACTACAAGCACCTCTGACTCTCCACCTGAAGGTTTCTCTTGGTTTATACCCTAGGGAAACTCTCAGCCAGTGAGGGCAATTTTGGTGCCCGTTCTAAATGTCTCTTGAATTCCTCAAAAGGATTGAGTCCCAGTTGTCTATGGAGATGACCAATCTGAAAAAGCATTATTATTATTATTATTATTATTATTATTATTATTATTTTGCCTCCTTTCCTTCTTTGTCTTAGTCTACCATCATCCCCCACCCCCATCAGTGCTCCCTGGGATCACCTCCCAAATAAACTATTTGTACTAAAGTCCTTGTCTCAGAGATTGTTTCTGAGGAAACCCAAGTTAGAGATATTTGCATGTTGGAAAAAAAAATCTTTAAGGTTAACCGTCATGCTTACTTGCTAATTCAGCTTGATATAGAAATCTAGGTTGTAAGTCATTTTCTGAAAGTTGAAATCGTTGCTCCCTTATATTTAAATTTTCATTATTTTTGAAAAACGGAATACCATTCTGATTCCTGATCCTTTGCATATGTAACTTGATTTTTTTTCCTCTCTGGAACTTGTAGATCTTTCTCTTTGTTTCTAGTTTTCCAAAATTTCATAATAATATGCTGCAGTGTAACGTTTTTGTTTGTTTGTTTGTTTTTTATGGTGGTAGGCATCAGATGAACTATTTCAATTCTTGAAACTCCTGCCCTGCAAGTCTGGGATATTTTTATGTTTATTTATTTTATTGATAATATTCCTTGTTCTATTTTCTCTGTGGTATCTATCTGAAATCTATTATCTGATATTGAAGTACCTGACCCATCCTCTAATTTTCTTAATATTTTCTATTTCTTTTTCATTTCTCTCTCTCTCTCTCTTACTTTGCTTTTATGGACATTTTCTTATTCCAACTATTCTATCGAGTTTGTTATTTGTTCTACTTGAGGTTTAATTTCAAAATTTTTTGAACTCTGATTTTTTTCCTTTCAAAATTCTGAAATAATATTTATTCTTAGTTTGTGGATGCTATTATCTTTCCACATATCTCTGAGGTTATACATGATACTTTTTTTTGAAGCTTTCTTCTTCCATAGCCTCTTTCCTCCAATCAGTTTTTTCCCCTCTCTTTGTGTTGAGTTATGCATTTTACATTAAAACATTTTCTCAACTATTTGATAATCCTCAGTTGTCTCCTTAGGGACACTCAAAAGTTGATTGAAAGCTCTCGGAGCATGAAGGAAGTTTTCACCTGTGTGTTTTAATGTAGTATCACAGGGTCAGGCCACTATATAGTCTGCATGTTTACTACTTTTGATAACTGAAAAGTCTTTCATAGAGTAAATATAATAAATTAATGATTGATATTGAGCTACTGATTGACATTGAGTATGGATTTAAAGTTGTTACTAGAAATGATTCTCAGATGTACATCTTTTTACATGTATTGAATGATTTCCTTAAAAGAGACTTTATTTTTCTGAGTTTGTCATGAAGATGCAGCAAAACAGGAAAGGATCCTCTCAGGCTTTATGATGGAAAAATTGTGGTAAGGTTATTGCATCTCCTCAGATTAAACATTCCTGTGAGCCCCAGTCAGAGGGTGTATGTCCAAGTCTCTTCAGACGTTTTCAGATGCGAAGCCCAAACTCATCTTAATTTGATGCATTGCAGTATCATCCTGTTGTTCAGCTTTAGAGAAAAAGATATTTTGCTACTTTTTTAGAATGCCTAGGAATGTCACTGATAGAGAAATTTTAATGTAGAATTCAATAGTTTCACATTATTGGAACCTAAACATTTGGTGAGTTGTAATGGTCATAAATGACATAGCACATAGATGTTATTTACCCTAGTCAGCTTTACTGAGGCAATAATGGGGTGTGTCTACAAGGCAATTGCCTGTTAATATTTTTGTCCTTAAGGAACTGGACTGGCATTACCAACTCACTCCTCTCAGCAACTGAACTCTGTGGTAACATATCTCTGATTTGTCTGTTTTATCTTGTTATGTGGGGAGAGTGGATAGCGGTTAACAGGTAAATGGATGGACTTGAAGCCATTCATTTGCTCTCCTGAAAAGATTATTCTAACCATTGTTATGGATTGAATTATGTCTCCCCAAAGAAGAAACGCTAGAGTTCTAACCCCAGGTACCCTAATACGTACTCTTATTTGGAGATTGGGTCTTTATAGTAGTAATCAAGTAACAATAAGTCATTAGGTGGGACTTGATCTATGATGAATGGTGTCTTTATAAAAAGGGAAAATTTGGGTACATTCATAGAGACAAGATGATGTGGAAAGACACAGGGAGATGCACTCATCTGGAGGCAAGGCGAGAAGCTCTCACAAGGAACCAACCCTGCTGACATCTTGGACTATTAGCTTCCATAATTGCAAAATGATGAATTTATGTTGTTTGATCCATCTTATTTGTGGTGTTTAGTTAATGGTAGCCCAAGCAAACTAAAGCCACCATTTATTCCATTCCAGTTTGTGAATCCAGCTCTTTGTGCCATAGCCTCTGAGCACATTTTCATGGAAGAAAATCTTAGCTTTAGAAGAGTATCAGGTCCATTTATGCTAAACAGATAATAGTTTTGTAACCTCCTAAGTATGAAGATATTTTGAAATGTAACTGTTGCTTTTTTTCCCTCCCCTTATTTCTGAATTTAGAAAAAATTATCTCATTAGAAATGTTGTTTTCAAATATGTTATCAAGCCAATTAAAATATAGGCTTCTGGATTTTGCCTGGATTGTAATGATAATGCTAATTATGAACCCAACACCCCAGCTTTCTAGGCTTCCTCTTCTGAAATCAAGCTGGCAGTTCTGTGATTGTAAAAGCACTGAATGGTCATTACCAGTGTGGGATGAAATCACCGATGAATGTTTGACAGTTCGTAAGGCAGAGTAATATTACTCAGATGTTTTGTTTTCTCCTTGTGATGTGAGCGAGATCATAATTACAGCATATTTCAAATCATCGCTTACAAGGAAATGACTCACTCTATTATACAGTACTACATTGGGGCCCCTGCCATGGATATAGACAAATATTGTTTTGTTTATGGTTTTCTTTGAGATATGAGAAGACCAAACAGAGGCTTATGTTCTTGGAAATCTTACAGTATATTTTTCCTTTTAATAAGATGCCTGGTTAAATCCAAAACTAATATTTTACACTGATGCCTGGTATGCACTGACATGTCATCATGTCATACACATGCTAGTCAGGACTTATACAACCACAACACCAGAGCAATCCCAGAGTCTCCAGATAGCTATGAAATGAGCATTATGCATGAATAGGTGGAGCTTCTTTGCTTGTGCTCTTGACATTTTTTACTGACCTTGTTTGGAGCTGAACACTGCTGCAGGCACCCTTAAATTGATGCCTTATGACAGGTTCTCAGTTGGGTAGTCAAACAGCCAAATTTACTGTAAGTTCTTTTTCTATTCTTTCTGGGCCATTTGCCCAACTAATAATAGTTACTGTTATTCTTCGACTCTACTAGTGACTGAACAGTCACTTTTTATCCGTTTTTTTTTATTCAATAAAAAACTACCCAATTTATTGGAAAACTGATTGCATGAAGAAAGGAACTAAAATTTTATTTTTTTATTATTCATTATGGTCAAAGGCCTATCATCATTTATATCATTATTAAGTGTTATATTTATGATGACATTGAAATTTACCATTCTGTGGGGCTGGTCTGCCATTTGAATTTTCAAGTTGGCCTCTCTTCTACCAACTTCTCACTTTCTAATGATTCTAACACATAGATACATGTCAAGCACTCCAAAATATTTTTGTCTTTTGGTGGGCCTCCAGCTTCAGAGGCTAGCATGGCTCCGATCACAATCATCTACTTCACCCAGCAACACCTTAAATATCAGAGTTCCCCAAGGTGTCCTCTTCTCTTCCTGTTTTTCCCTTTGTTCTCTCTGGGCAATTACAACCCTTTCCCTTGCCTCCAATAGATGTTGATGACTCCCACAACCGTATCTCTGCTCCCCACTTCCTCCTAAACTCCAGATCTATCTCATGATTACAAAAAACATTATTGGAGCTCCTTCTGTGTCCCACAGATATGTCAAGCATAACACGTCCACACCAAATACGTTATGTTTTCCCCAAAACTCCTCTCCTCAAAAAGCATACCTCCATTAATAGCATCAGTACTTCTCTAGTCTCCCACACTGGGATAGCCAGCTCATCTTCACCACCTCTCTTTCTCTCACCTCCTCACATGCTTATCATAAAAAAATCTATTGATTCTTTTCCTAAATCTCTGTTCTGTTCTTTCTCTTGGAAGCTCATCATGGCTGGCTTAGTTTCTGACCTTATTGTTTGCCTGGACAATTGCAGTGATCTCCTGTTTCATCTTTAGTCACTTTTTCTTTCAATCCTCCATCCACTGTGTCTCCAGAGTTATCTTTTTACATGAAACGAGATCATGTCAATCTCCTGCTCTGAATCTGGCAGATTTTGCCTTTCAACCTGTTGCCTTAGCATCGACATTGAAAGGCATGTGCGATCTCAGTTTAGAGCAATATCGAGTTTCATCTGCCCCCAAGTAGAGCTCCACTGCTTATTATGCTGAGTGAATCTGGTTCTATGCATGTGTGATTCATTTTTATTCGCAGTGATTTTGCAAGTCCTGTGTCCCCTATCTCAGTAAATGGCACTGCTATATGTCCGTTGGTCAAAACTGGAAAGCCAATATTCATGATGATCCTCTGCTCTTATCTCTCTCTGTACTGAGCTCCAACCTAGATTACATCACTATTCTAGATATTTCCCAGACTTTCTATCTCTACTGTTGTTGCTGACCTAGGAAGCAACATTGTCTTTCTCCTAGATCCCTAAAAAAGCTTCTGACTATATCTGCCTGTCTCTGGGTCTGCTTCTTTTCCATTCTCCTGTCTGGCCACACAAGCTGTCTTCTAGAATGTACAGTTTATCATGCTCTCCTCAAAAAAACAAAAACAAAAACAACAAAAAAACAATTCAAAGGCCCTCCACAGACTTTAGAATAAAAACTACTCTATAGTTGACTCCTGCTCTTTCCCCAGGGGTGTGTTCCTCTACACTCCTTTTGGTCTTTCCTTGACCATGCTTTAGCCATACTGGACTTCTCCCCCCCCCCTTTTTCTTTTTAGCATCATACACTCTCTCTTACTTGCATACACTCTCCATATAGGTGGATCCTTTTCCCTGGAAACACCTTCCTTGTTCTTGTCACCTGGCTAGTTTCTATTGAGCTTTTATTTATTTATTTTTAAAGATTTTATTTATTTATTCATGAGAGTGGGAGAGACACAGGCAGAGAGAAAAGCAGGTTTCCCGTGGGGAGCTTGATGCGGGACTCAATCCCAGGACCCCAGGATCATGACCTGAGCCAAAGGCAGATGCTCCACCACGGAGCCACCCACGGAGCCCCCACTGATCTTTTAGTTCCCAACTAAAGGCAACTTCTGGGCAGTATTCATTCCTCCTCGTCCTTCAACCACATTAGGTGCCCTTGCTACATTCTGGCGTAGCTCCCCCTGTCAGAACCCATGTCACAAGAGACTGCAATTGCTCTTATAATCAATTATCTCATGTTTCCCCAGCTGGAATGTAAGGTAAGGGAAGGATAGCTATATGCCCTGAGTCTTGCACAGTACCTTGCAGGTAGGAGGTGTTTGATAAATACTTTCTAGCCTTGTAGTGAGACGAATACACAGAGCACTTTAAGAAGATGCTTACACACACACAATAGATGTTGAAACAATGAGTAAAGAATTGATATTCCTTTTTTTAAAGATTTTATTTATTTATTCATGAGAGACAGAGAGAAAGAGAGGCAGAGACACAGGCAGAGGGAGAAACAGGCTCCATGCAGGGAGCCTGATGTGGGACTCGATCTTGGGTCTCCAGGATCACACCCTGGGCCAAAGGCAGGCGCAAAACCGCTGAGCCACCGGGGATCCCCCAGGAATTGATATTCTTCTCCTTGATATATCTTTCTTTCCCTTACCTGTGTGGTAAATAATCCTTGAAGAATCTGCTCAAAAGTCATGTTTTGTTTTAAAGCCTTGTCAGATCCCTTCATTTCTTATTTACACCCTGCCCTACATGCAGATTAACTCTTTTCTGCCTTGAATGTTTCTAGTAGCATAAATGTTTATAATAAACTATGAGTTTACCGTACCGGGATCATTTGTTTATGTGAACCCTACAAAAAGATGATATCTTAGATTAGTGATCATAATTCATTTATCTTTGGTTTCCAAGCATCTGGCTAGCAGAATTCTTGGCTTGTAATACTTACTGAAGACATGATGAATGAGTGAATGAATGAAGAAGGATAAGTGTATTAATACTGATGCTTGAACTCCTTTGTTTGGTTTTTGCATCCCCCCTTCAATTGACTTTTCTTGCCCCTCTCAAGTATTTCTATTCTTAGTTGCTCCAGCAAACAAATCAAATGTGGCTTTGCTCATGTGACCTGTTTATTTCCTTCTCTGCACCTTTACACATACTCTTTCCCACCCTTTCCTATTCTCCATGCCCCCTGGACACATTGAAATTCTTGCCTATATTTAGCCACAAACATTGAAATTCTTGCCTATATTTAACCACAAACTTGTGATTATTCATTGATTTAGCCATTGCTTTGCTCTCTTGTTTTCTGCTTACATAATCTAAAATTTCCATTTACACTTAGTCCTTTTTAAGATTTTTTTTTTCTTGGTGTGCTTTGTAGGGTTTTAAAATCTCTTCAGAGATCTAAACGGTCAGAGAAAGTTGTATCAGTCAGGATACAATTCCCAAGACTCAGTGGCTTAAAGCAAAAGATAGTTTTTGTTTTTGTTTTTAATCATTCATACTGTGTATCTATTGCAGGTCATTTAGGAATTCTCTCCATTTGGTTTTGCTGTCTTGCTTTAAGACCTAAGTGAAAAAGCAGCTATTTGGATCACTGCTGATCAGTACCACCGAGGGAAAGAGAGTATTGCAGAGCAATACTCTTAAAACTTTACCTTGGAAGTGACCCTACTAATTTGTGAAGCAAGCCATTTTTCCACACCTCACTCCAAGGGGTGGAGGAATGCAACGTTACTGTACACCTGGAAACAGTAGAAGTCTTTGATGAACAGCACTAATGATCATGTAAGATTTCTTTCTATTCCTTTTGAAGGTTTATGTAGGTTCTGGTTCAGAGCTTTGAACATAGGAGAGGATCAGTAAATGCTAACTAACTGTTTGCTTCACCTTAGGTGTGTTCATTCCATAGTTCTGCCTTGACTTAATTTTGAGTGGTGGTTCTCTTAGAGATGAAAGCTCTGCAAAAGCAAGAAAATGAACTGCACCCAAAATATAAAGGCAAAAGCCCATTTTAAATGCTTTAGCACTTTCTGAACTTGGCAGTGATAAAGACCTCACTAATAGTGTAGATGAACTTGATATTGTGGCCCTATTTAAAAGCACTAAATCCTCCCAGCTGGAGATAATTGATGAAATGGCTATATCTCAAAGTTTCTCTGGCCGCCACTAACAATGTTAAATTAGATAACTAGAGGCAGCATTTTGAGGAGATGGAAGCCATCTGATACCAGAGAATAGAAAATAGAAACAGATAAAAGCATCAGAATCCTGAAAGCTATTGTGTGAGTTTTCTGAAGTTCAAGCTGTACTGCTTTAAGAAGTTGGGTTGTAAAGGTAATGAACATGGAAAAGATGATATATATTGTATAGGCCTTTAATTGTGCTCCATGTGGGAGGATAAACACGGTGTGAATAGAAATCCCCAAAGATGTCTATCATGTTTTGTCCTCTAATGTGTCCATTAATAGCTAGTAAGTTGTGGTGAGAAAAATTGGGGCACTGTGGACAATGTGGTGTACTGTGGGGTTAAAGCCCTCAATTCCATTGTTTGTAAAATGGAAAGATGTACCTTGGGAAAAGTATCTACCCTGTAGGGTTGCTGTGATGATGAAATAAGATAATGAATGTAAAGAATTTAGCTCTGTGCCCAACACTCATTAAATGTTAGCTGTTATGATTACTGTACAACTATTTTCTTGTGCTGGTTATTGGTGTTTGATTTTTTTTTAAGATAGTGGCATTTGTTCTATTTCAGAGATGGAAATAATAAATATTTTATCTTTGATGGGGATAAAAAAAGAAGGCAATTTTATATTGCCACTCAAAGATCAGTGTTTTTTGAACTGTCATTTATGACCAGTTAGTGGGTCATGAAATTAGTAAGTCATGGCCAGTATTTAAAATAGGAAATAAAATAGGGGTACCTAGATGGCTCAGTTGGTTAAGCGACTGACTTGATTTTGGCTCAGGTCATGATCTCAGGGTTGTACGATGAAGTCACATGTTGGGCTTTGAGCTGGGTGTGGAATCTGTTTAAGATTCTCTGTCTCTTTCTCTCCCCACCTCTATCCCTCCCCCCTCCCTATCTCTATCTTTCTCTAAAACAAACAAAAAAACCCAGGAAGCAGAATAAAAACATGAGAATGAATTTGACATTCATGAACAAATATTTTTTTCATGAAAATTTTATTTCATGTGTGGAGTATGTGGTTTTGTTAATGTGTATAAATACTGGGTTAAAATGTAAAATGTATTTCCAATTCTGGAATGTGGTCATAACGTCTGAATGTCATAATTCTAAAGAAACGTGCATGGCTTTCAGCTTATTCTGAAAGACCCCATGCCCCAAGGCTACTTTTCTAAAAATGTTCTTAAAAACTACATTTGACTTGTGTAAGTGTAAAGTATTATAAATGATGACAATTCATTTTATAAGGTGTCTGAGGTCAAAAAAAAAGTTGAGGAATTTTTCCTTGTCCGCTTTCACATCCCCTAGTCCAGCGAGATTTCTTTCATAACAATGCAAACTGTTAACACATTTCAAATATAAGAGTGTGAGCATCATTCTGAAACCCTGATAAAATCCGCCTGTTTTAAAGCCTTGGCCTAGCCACCCAGCAAGCATGCTGGTCTAGTCCGCTTCCATCACTGGATGGTTTAATCACTTCTGGTGCCCCACGCTTCCATTTGAACACGCAATGCCCAAATATAAAACAAAAGCAAATGAAATGAAAAAGTGATGTGTCACAACTGGCCCCTGACTTGCCATGATCTTTCACTGTGCTTGCAAGACTGGACGTTCAGGCTTCAGATTTTCCATGGCTTCTCTTCCTCAGAGTCTGAAAAGCAGGAGAAAAGGGGTCTCAAATGGCTTTGGGGTCTTCTAGCATGTTCGAATGCACACTGAGTGGTGGAAAGCATCGTGAAACACCATTTAGTGGAGACATCCTGCCAACCCATGAAAGGCTCTTCATGCAGAGAGAACACAATGGTCCATTGTTAACAAATCTGCTGTGTTTTCCTCTGAAGGTGCTGCTTCCTCTGCAGTCTACCATTTGGTGTCTGTTTTCTCTCACACACCTTTCCTATGCACTTGTATTTTCATTGCTGTTGGCAAATCATTCTTACTCCTCAGGAAAGGAAAGCTCTGGATCTCATGTCATCAGACTCTACCTCCTGCCCCCAAGTGTCTGGTTGTCTCCTGAGTCCCAGGTCCTTGTGTGTCTTTAGTTCCTGACTCCCTCTCAGTCTGCCAGCACCCCTCCTGCCTTCCTTCTTTGCAAATGGATGATTTATAATAGAATCTTCCTAGTCATTTGGGCTCTTAGTTGCTTGCCTTCTCTTCTCTAACCATCTGGTCCTTGGTGTCATCCTGGCCATTCACCCTGTGACCACATCCTGGACTTTGTCTTTACTGTGACCATCCATCATCAGCCACCTCCCCCTAGCTTTATTGAGGTACAACTAATGAGTAGAAATTGTGTATATTTAAGGTATAGGACACAATAGTTTGATGTATGTTTACACTGTGAATACATTGTGGTAGCGCAACCAAGTTTATTAACACATAAATCACCTCACATAGTTGCTTTCTTTTCTTTCTTTCTTTTTTTTTTTTTTTTTGGTGTGTGGTGATAACACTAGGGACCTGCTCTCTCAGCATTATAGTTTTAAATGGCCCACTCACTGACTCACACTTTTTTTTTTAAGATTTTAAAAATTTATTCATGAGAGACATGAGAGACATGAGAGAGAGTCAGAGACATAGGCAGAAGGAGAAGCAGACTCCCTGTGGGGAACTTGATGTGGGACTCAATCCCAGGGCCTCAGGATCACAACCTGAGCCCAAGGCACCCAGGCATCCCTAACTCATACTGTTGATACCTGCTTCATGATATTCATGTTTAAATAATCACAGTTGATAAAGGGTGTTTGTTTCTCATATCTATCAAACATAGGTTTTTTCGTGTTTACATAATCAAACTTTTCCCTTGTGCTTCTTTAGTTGTGTTTCACAGATACCCTATTAGCTCAAAATTAAACTACAGAAGACTTTCCTGAGACCACTATTTGGTTTGCTGATTCACAAACCAAATGTCCCTCACTTTATATAATTTTTTATCCATCTATCTGAAGTTTTACCTCTTTGAATTGGAGACTAAAGTGCCCCTGCAGCAGTCGTTACATTTGAAGATTTATTTATTTTGGTTGATTTGTGGGATTTGGATTTATTACATTAGCGGTTTGCTGCAGCATATGCATGTAAACTTCACCTGATAAATGCTTCTTCTTTTGTAGCAAATTAGGAAATTACCAATTCATTGTATCATTAAACATTTCCTACATGCTTTTGTTCTCTTAAGAAAAATGAGAGCATGCTTATGTTTTGTAGTCTTTACCATTGCTTTTGCATTCAATAATAAAACAAATATTGAAATTCACTAACTCAGCTATTATTTGGAGTAACCAATTATGGGTTCATTGTATTGCAGTTATTTTAATAAAAATATAATCAGTTAAAAAAAAACTTGGCTTGATCTTTTCATTGAGGAAAGAGGTTATTTCTCACTCTGGTAGCTGCATTAATTTGCCTTTGCTACTAGAATATAATTAAGTAAATTAATTCCTTCAAGTTTTTCTCAAACAACTCGTTGCAAGTGAAGGTGCTAAGAAAGCAAAGATGTTTAAGCCATGTTTTCTGTCCTACAGCTACTTGCAAGCTGAATGATGAGATAGAGCTGAGCCAGTGGTTAACTGCACTGCAAATGTTTCATATTTTTGTCCTTAAGCCTTTAGCTAGCACTCTAATTGTGATCAACTGGCTAGCTGTCCACCGAACCAGTTTCCCCTACCCTCTTTAGCAGTTGGCTAGATTGTATTTTCCAGATTTGCTTTACAATAAGCATGAATATATGACTGTGTCCAGGCCAATGGAATGTAGGTAGAAGTCACGAACCCCACTTCTATATCTGTCCTTTATTCTCTCTTAATGCCATCTTTTGACGGAATATATACTCTACACCTGAGGCTACCGGAAAGTCAAGTATTAAATGAAGATGATAGAACCTGTTAGCTTAGGTCCCTGAATGAAGCTGAACTGTCTCTGCCATCATTCCCTGCTGAGCAAGCAATAAATCTTTGTTGGGCCAATGAGATTATGGGGTTTATTTATTATAAATTCTAGAGTTACAATAACTAATATGCTAATGGACTTAAATAGGTGATCCCGCTCATCAGAGTCAAGACTGTTCCTTTATATTGTGAGAAAATGAGGCTCCAAATATATTTGAGAAACATCATTCTGGAAGCTAAGAATGGACTGGTTGTACAATTGAAGACTGCTATGAAATCTAGGAATCACAGATTATTTGTTATTGTTTACTAGAGATTCTGAAAAAAATGAAAAGAGAGTGAAGTAATCTAAGAGTCTTGGGAGTAAATGGGAACATTAGACATGTAGTAAATTATTTCCGTAATGATGTTTCTGTATGTTCAAATACCCATAGTTGGGGCTCCCTGGTGACTTGGATCTACTCTTGGCTGCTCTTATTCATTGTAAGAGAGGGTGGAATTAATGAGCTTTAAAACCTTTAATCAATAACTCAAAGGATGCTTAATTAAATAAATGTCATTGCCAGGCCCCAGCTGACTCTCTTTCTGAGTTCTGATACCTTTACTTCTGTATTACTTTTATATTATTAAGATTTCAAAACATTTACCTTCTGGTCTATAACTATAATTAAATTTTCTATGTGCTGTATATAAGTCGATTTGAAAACTGAATGCCAGTAAGTAGCATTCACAATTTTATTATGATATACATACTATTCACTGAAGAACCAAGTTTGATTATATCCCAAATGAAGAAAATATAATCCCATGTCATGAAGCATGTGCATTTAATGGTAAATGCCCCAAGCATAAAGGAAAAGACAACCTACAGAATGGGAGAAGATATTTGCAAATGACCTATCAGATAAAGGGCTAGTATCCAAGATCTATAAAGAACTTATTAAACTCAAGAGCAAAGAAACAAACAATCCAATCATGAAATGGGCAAAAGACATGAATAGAAATTTCACAGAGGAAGACATAGACATGGCCAACAAGCACATGAAAAATGCTCCACATCACTTGTCATCAGGGAAATACAAATCAAAACCACAATGAGATCCCACCTCACACCAGTGAGAATGGGGAAAATTAACAAGACAGGAAACAACAAATGTTGGAGAGGATGTGGAGAAAGGGGAACACTCCTGCACTGTTGGTGGGAATGTGAACTGGTGCAGCCACTCTGGAAAACTGTGTGGAGGTTCCTCAAAGACTTAAAAATAGAGCTACCCTATGACCCAGCAATTGCACTGCTGGAGATTTATCCCAAAGATACAGATGCAGTGAAATGCCGAGACACCTGCACCCCGATGTTTATAGCAGCCATGTCCACAATAGCCAAACTGTGGAAGGAGCCTCTGTGTAATTGAAAGATGAATGGATAAGAAGATGTGGTCTATGTATACACTGGAATATTACTCAGCCATTAGAAGAGACAAATACCCACCATTTGCTTCAACGTGGATGGAACTGGAGGGTATTATGCTGAGTGAAATAAGTCAATCAAAGAAGGGCAAACATGATATGGTTTTATTCATTCAGGGAATATAAAAAATAGTGAAGGGGACTAAAGAGGAAAGGAGAGAAAATGAGTGGGAAATATCAGTGAGGGTAATGGAACATGAGAGACTCCTACCTCTGGGAAACGAACAAGGGGTAGTAGAAAGGGAGGTGGGCGGGGGGGGTGAGGGTGACTGGGTGACGGGCACTGAGGGGGGCACTTGACGGGATGAGCACTCGGTGTTACGCTATATGTTGGCAAGTCAAACTCCAATAAAAAAATATACAGAAAAAGGAAGAGTGGCATCTTTTTTCTTGAACTCGGGCAATAATTCAAAATCATGCTATATTATAGTTTTATTCATACTTGAATGACTTTTAGATAAAGCATTTTGTTTCCCTTTCTAACTATTCTCCTTTTTTTGGTTATTGACAGAAGAGGCATATGCTTTTAGCATGGCATATTTTTACAGAAATGCATATGCAAGTAATTTTTTTTAAAAAAAGAATGTATGTGGGTGGTAGCTTTTAAATTTCCTGCATGTCAGAAAATGTCTTGGTTTTGCCATTACACTTGATTGATAATTAACTAGTTATAGAAATATAGGTTCAAAATAATTTTCCCTAGGAATCTCGAAGGAATTGTGACATTGTTTTGAGAATTCAGAGTTCATTTGTGTAGAAAACTGCTCCCACCCCAATTCCCAAATTTTAGGTTTTCTTATTTTGGATTTGGACTTATGAAACTTTATCAGAGTATTTCTAATTATGGATCTTTACTCTGTGCTTGGCACTAAGATGAAATATTTTAATATGAAAACGTAAGGGTGTGTGTGTGTATGTGTGTGTGTGTGTGTGTGTGTGTGTGTGTTTAAGCTCAGAGAAATTACCTTATTTCAGTGCCTTTCCCCTCCTATTCATTTATCACTTTGCTCTTTTTGTAACTCTCTTAAATAGTTCTTGGGTTTTCTGGGTTTGTTGTCCATATTCTTAACTTATTTTTTATCATATGTTTTCATTTCATCTTTTTGCTTCATGTTCTGGGAAATTTCCTTGTCTTTATCTGCTGTCATTCATAATGATTTTGTCTATTAAGTCCTTCTATTTTGGTTTTTAATTTCAGCAAACCTCTCTAATGTCTGAACTCTCTTTCTTGTTTTTGGATTGCTCCCTTTTCATGGTAGCCTATTCTTGTTTTATTAATGCCAGATCCTCTTGAATGTCTGAGATTAAAATGATCCTAAAATTCTTTTCTGTTATTACATCATTTTTGTTTTATAAAGGACCACTCATTATGTTTATTCATCTTGAAATTTTTTTTCTTTTATGCTCTTGTTTTTCTACAAAAACTAGCATTTTTGGTTCCATATATATCATATATATATATGTTATATATATATATGGTATATATATGTATATAGCTGTGTTGACTTAGTAATTCAAAATGTACTTCTTGTTCTTGGTTTTAGTCTGTTCACTCAAAGTCCTCTCCAATGAGTGGAAAGACTGCCTGCAGACTCTGTGTATGTGGGTGGAGTGAGTCAGAAGATAGTAGAGGATGGAGAATATATTGAAATACTAGAAACTCCCATAATAGCTAAAGGAAGACTTTATTCTGGAGGGGGAAGTGCATTCACGCATTTCACTCCTGGATAGTGTGACCATACTTCTCAATTGTTATATCATAGCTACTCACAGTGCCCCCCCCTTCTGAACTGATTTAGATGATAACTTGTACAGTCACCCTGTCCCTAAGTGGAATGGTCTCTTCCCCCTCTTCCCAGTCTCTGGGGAGATCTGGAGTTACCACAGGCTCTGCTGCTATGTATCTTTCCCTATTTCTGGCACATCATCTTGGGCCCTTTCTAAATAAAATATCACTCTGTTAAAAAACTACTTCTGATGGTAGCTGGGGAAAATGCTGCTACTAGCTGCCTTATGTACACAGAGGAAGGGGAGAGAAGCCCTGGCCCAGCTTTCTCATAGACATTGCTCTATAGCCACTCCTGATTTCAGCCCCTCAGATCTCTCCTGTTCTCTATATATTTATTGATTTCAAATTTAGAATCTCTCTGAGATTTTTCCAGGGTAACAGTTTCCTATCTCTTTGCAGCCATCTTCAGTGCCTATTCTGGGTCTTGGCTGTCATTATTCTGTTTTTCATCAATATGTTTGACAGCAGCCTGTATTCTTGTATTAATTTTCTGTTGTTACATAACAGATAACCAAAATGTTAATATCTTAAAATCATATCCATTTATTATCTCAATTTTTGTGGATCCAAAGTCTGGACTCTGGGCTAAAATCAAGACTAAATTAAGGTATTATTTAGGTTGTGTTCACCCTGACAGCTTGATTAGAGAAGAATCTATTTCTGAGCTCATTTAGGTTGCCAGCAGGATATAATTCCTCATGGCTATGGAACAGGGGTCCCTGGATGTTGGCTGAATGTTGTTCTTGGCTTAGGGGCTGCCTTCAGGTCTTAGCCACATGAATGTGCCACAACATGGCAGCTATCTTCTTCAAAGCAAGCATCAAGACATCTCTTTCAAGGACCCACCTGATTAAGTCAGGCCCACCCAAGGTAATCTTCCTTCTGATTAATTCAGAAAGAACTGACTGTCTGACATCTCTTTCAGATGTAACTAAGTGACCTTAATTACATCTGGAAAAATCCTTTACCTTTGCCATGTGGTGTAACCTAATCATAACAGTGATATCCCATCACATTCACAAGTTCTTTTAGCATTCAGCAGGAGGGGATTTTACAAGGTATGCACATTAGGTGGCAGAAATCTTGGGGAGCCTCTTAGAATTCTGCTTATCACAGATACCTAGAAAATAGAACTCTGAAAAAGAGAAAGAAAGAAAGAAAGAAAGAGGAAAGAAAAAGGGAAGGAAGAGAAAAAGAAAGGAAAGAAAGGAAAAGAAGAAAAGAAAAGAAAAGAAGAAAAGAAAAGAAAAGAAAAGAAAAGAAAAGAAAAGAAAAGAAAAGAAAAGAAAAAGAAACTAGACTCTGGGACAGAAATCCTCATGCAGGTAGTTCACTCCCAAGTGCTAGAAAGATTAACATTTGTGGAGCACTGAGTGAGGGGAGAAGTTGGCTATCTTATAGTCATAAGGCCTTGGCCAACAGCATGGGCGGTGGTTGCATAAGCTGGGACGGCCCTTTAGTTGTACCGAAGTGGGGGAAAGTCTGTGTTTTTATACCCTGTCCTTGGCTAGTCACTGGATACAAGCTGTCCTGTCCTGATTGTGTACAATTGAGAGTGGAGTGTACAGCCTTTGCAACAGCTGGTGGAATAAGGTTTCAGTCCTAACAGGGTTCTGCGGTCTCAATGTGTTCCATAAAATTCATGTGTTGAAATTCTAATGCCCATTGATAGATGGTCTTAGGAGGTGGGGCCTTTGGGAGGTGATAAGTCATGAAGGCATTAAGTAAGATTAACGCCCTTATAGAAGAGGCTGGAGGGAGTTTCCTTGCCCCTTTGGCTGTGTGAGGATATGAGAAGTCCGCACGCTGGAGGCGAGTTCTTATCTGACCATGCTGGCACATTGATTTTGGACTTCCAGCCCCAGAAGGGTGAGAATAAATTTCTGTTGTTTGTAAACTACTTAGTCTGTAGAATTTTGTCCTAGTAGCCTGAATGGACTAAGATACAGGGGGACCTGGGCTGTCATACTAATCCTATTAGTGTCATTGTCTTCATGGCAGTTATCCTTATGATCTTACCTAATTTATTCATTTATGTCTTTATTTAATTCCTGCGACCTTCACTAAAATATAACCTTTATGAGAACAGGATTCTTATTTGTTTTGTATTGCTCAAGCCTCAAATCCTATAACAGAGGCTGGCACTTAGTAGATGTTCAATAAATGTTTGTTGATTGCACAAATGAATTGGCTTTCTATGGTTCAGTTCAGAATTTATTAGAACTTGGTGGTCTTTGGGTCTTTTTTTTTTTTTCTTTAACATGTCTTTCCTTTCATTTCACAGAACATGAGAGTATAGGAAAACAGTGAGTCAGCATCTTGACCTAGCCCCTGGCCCCTCTTTCCAGAGCTCTGTGATGCTGCCACCAGCCTGTTCATGGTCTCTGACTTCCATGGACTGGGTTCCTCCTGCCTCCCATCACCTGTAGCTGAGTCCAACCTCAAGAACTGGATTCTCCCAAGCATACTTGCTCAATTGATAGACCTAGGGTCCTCCTCATAATTCCTGCTTAGATCTTATCACAACATGATGATTTTGTACCCTAATTTCTAGAAATGAATTTCTGACTTTTGTTGTTGTTGTTGTTGCCTAGGCCTAAGGAGTCATTTGGAAAACCTGCCTGAAGTTCCAAAATACTAGATAATGTGGCCATACTTGTTATCACTTATTGAGAGCTACCTAGAGAATTGGCTTTGCGGTAAATTGTTCCATAAATCATTTCTGGTTTTTATAAAAAACCTCTCAAAGAATGGCTCAGGAGGAAATGGAGGCTTGGAAGGTTTTTGTAGAGTTTAATATGACTTCTTCAAGTCAAACAGGTAAAAAGTGTTGATGCTTCAAACCTCAGTTTAACTAACCCCCATACCAAGAGTCTTACTCTGCTGTTTCAGCTCTATTGGCTCTGCCAGAGTCTGAAAGTCTGCTGCTCACTACCTGCCATGAAACACATTCTTACAATTTCATGCTTATCAATGATCAGATGCGCAGATATAGCTGAACACCGTTCCTCCTCTGTGGAGGAAGAAAGCGTGGATCTGTTAATGACACCAACCCCTGCGGCCCTGTGTAAGCTATTGTTTATGAATGCCATCATTATGAAAGGAGCTAAAGTTCCTTTTTGAGGGATCCTAAGTGGTTGAAAGTTCAGGAACCCTTTTTCCATGTTGAGCCAGTATCACTAACTCCTAACACTTAACATTTCAGTGTATCATACTGATTTGTACACAGGTGCCTATTTTGCATTGTAAATCCAAGATCTCAGACATTTGATGGAAGCTTCTCCAATTCCAATTGAAACGAACAGTAGAGTAGCTCAGCAATAGATGTTAGTAGAACTTTTTATGAGAGCAGAGATTTAACATATAAATTGTACCATGAAAAATTAATTGTTTAGGTAATAAAGACAAATGGAGACTAATTTCTGAATGGCCTCCCTTCCTTGCTCCACCCCCATGTCGTGGAAACACACATTAGTAAGAGCATCTATTTGTCAAATTTGCTTGGTGTGTTGCTTCAGAGCCTCAACAGTATTACCAACATTCTGAAGAAGCTCATTGATTGAAATTGATTTAATCTTAGTTTTCTTTTTTTTCTTTTTTAAAGATTTTATCTATTTATTCATGAGAGACAGATAGATAGAGATAGAGATAGAGATAGATAGAGAGAGAGAGAGAGGCAGAGACACAAGCAGAGGGAGAAGCAGGCTCCATGCAGGGAGCCTGATGTGGGACTTGATCCCGGATCTCCAGGATCACTCCCTGGGCCAAAGGCAGCACTAAACCACCCGGGCTGCCCTCTTTTTTTTTTTTTTTTAAGATTTTATTTATTTGAGCAAGCACGAGGTGGGGAAGGGGCATGAGCTGGGGGAGGAGCAGAGGGGGTGAGCCCAGAAAACCAAACTCTTTTGGTTTTCTGGGCTCACCAATACTGAGCAGGGAGCCTGACCTGGGGTTCCATCCCTGTATCCTGGGATCATGATCCAAGCCAAAGGCAGACACTTAACAACTGAGCTACACAGGCACCTTCTAATTTCTTAGTTTTATCATAAATAGTTCTAAAGCAGTGATAGACACTATCCAGCATACTGATACATCTGAGTTTAGTATTTGGTAAAAGAAATGACTATCATAAACCTAAAGACATATTTTAAGGGGACTTTTTTGATTCTACAGTAAATTAGTGTGATCGCTGCGGGAAAAATGGCCAATGTCCCTCTCTGTAGTTTTACATCAAAAAATGGTTACACTGGGCAACCCTGGTGCCTTAGCGGTTTAGCACCGCTTGCAGCCCGGGGTGTGATCCTGGAGACCCAGATCGAGTCCCACATCGGGCTCCCTGCATGGAGTCTGCTTCTCCCTCTGCCTGTGCCTCTGCCTCTCTCTCTCTCTCTCTCTCTGTCTCTATGAATAAATAAATAAAATCTTAAAAAAAATGATTACACTGAGAGTGTAAGCAAATATGATCAGCTGTTCAGATGTCAGCAGCATTTTACTCCTAGGATGCTTGTCACAATGTAGAACATGATTTGCAATGTTTTTTCTGGAAAGTGCAAGCCTTTTCTTAACCTATCTACCTAACAAAGACCACTACATATACAGTAATTCTCATGAAATAATAAAAACTTATTTTGGAGTCAAGTAAAAAAATAAAAAGATCTGAGAAAGTATCAGCAATTAATTAATTAGAAAATATAAGATGCAAATGAGTGCGTGCATGAAATGTTGAAGTTGGTAGCTGCGATCTGTACTGTGAGCCATCTTACTTAGAAAATGAAAACAGTGATTCATGATGTGGTTTTGGCAAGTACTCAAGCTGATACAAAATGTTCCAGAATGTAGTCAAAGTTGAAAAGGCAGTTTGAGCAAATACACAGGAAACCTGGAATTTTCTATTGGCAGTATGATCTGGAAAAAATCCAGGAACCTGAACACACACTTCCACATTCTTGATTAGGAACTTAAGAAGTTGTTCAGCACAGCTCTTTCAAATGTTGGGTTTGCATTGTAATTGGCTGTCTAGTCTTGCTGTATTTCCACATCAGTCAGTAAATAAAAACCTTGAGTTTTTCGAAAAAACTGTTCTGAACATGTTAGTTACTGTTTTCTCTTTTGGTTTTCTGGGCATTTTCTGGGCAGTCAGATTTTTGTTATATGCCCAGCTCATTTCTTTGGATAGCATGCAAGTAAGCGAAGGGCTATGAGGAAGGTCATAGTAAGACCATGCAGCACCTTGACCCGGGAGCGAAATGCACAAATTGTAACTGCCTGAGCAGCTGCAAGGGAGAGGGCATTTGACAGTGGATCTCACATTTATTTCAATTAAGGTTTTTATTGAGAATTTATTACAGAATTTAGTGATTCCATTTCTGCCCAAATCATATAAGCCTATGAACTTTATGGATTTGCTACTGAATCTGGACTTACCGTGGAAGTCAGTTCTAATGGTTCTCCATGCACACCCTGCGGTAGGAAACAGGTCAATGCTTGGATTCCTTTAAGAGAGCATCAGCCCAAATGCTGACCTCTGCCTGCCTCTGGGAATCCATAAAGCAATTGTTTGTGACAACCATATATGAGTTTATATACTAGGCCAGAGTGGACCTCCCACATCTGGGACCAAATCTCTACTCTCTGGATTTAAGCAACAGAGGATGTTTTCTAATCATAAATGTTTCTGTCAATATAACTTACCATTTAACTGACATCTGCATGTTGGTTCATCCACGAAGGTGTGACCAATGAAAGCACATACTCTTGTTTTCCCACGGGACTAAGGGCCCTGCTCAGCCCCAGCCCATGAGGAGAAAGTAAGCCTGGTAGATATGATGACTGCCAATGTTTGGTCTTCAAGCAGCAGCTTCATTTTTCATTAACGATTGCTTTGGTGTAAATGGTTGAAGGAACCCAGTGTCTCATGTGATGTGTCTCACTCTCAGAAGGCAAAGTGTGGTAAATCTAAGCAATCTGCTCACTTAGAACTTTGACTTGTATTCGTGCAACACATCTCATGTTCTTCTGAAGAAATAAGCCTTAAAAGTTTTTTAAAAGTAACAAAGTAAAGTCTGATTTCTAAATCTATGTTGCTGGCTCAGACTTTGTTGACAAGTAAAATTAGTTTTCTGAGGAGAAAGTAGCTAAAAGACTCTATTTGTGATTATTAAAAATTAAATTATATATGAAGTGATTCACCTTGGAATCAAACTTTATTCCCAGGTCATCCAAACAACTCTCTAAAATTGCCAAAGGAACACGATAATACAAGTTCTTGGAGAGTGTCATTTGGCAAGCTGACCAATAAATGAAATGAAATGTCAGGAGTTTAGAGCAGTAATAAGGATATCAATATATTTCAGATTGTATAAAAACTCGCCAGGAACTTTCACTGGACAGAAGCCAAAACAAAGGAAGAACCATGATATTAGGCAGCACAATGTCTTATAAAAGACTGACAGACAAGAAAGCAAGACCTGTAGTAGGAAGTTTCAAAGGTCCTCCAAGAAACTCAATAACTTTAATAAAGAAGTATTTTCAGGATTTAAGGCAAACATAAGGTCTGTAAAGCATTCTTTTATGATTTCTTATAAGACACTGAGTTCTGTACCAATTACACTTCCATTCTTTTACTTATTTCTTCACTTATTAAATTTTTATTGTGTTTAGGGGACTGTGACAGGATTAGTGATCCATAGTCCTGGCAATCAGGGGTTCACAGTGCTGTGCAGAAGACATATGAATTATAATTTTGTGTTTTTTGAAGTATAATTTACATAAGATGAAATTCACCATTTTTTTATTTGAATGTAGTTGACACCAATGTCACATTATTTTCAGGTGTGCAACACAATGATTCGATAAGTTTATACATTATGCTATATTCACAAGTGTAGCTACCATCTGTCCCCATACGTGAAATTCGCCAATTTTAAATGTACAATATAAGCTAACAAATGTATACAGCTGTGTAACCATCACTAAAGTCATATTAGTCACATTTTTATCACCCCAAAAGTTCTCTAGCTCCTCCACACAGTCAATCCTACCCCGCTCACCCTATGCCCATAGCACTCACTGTTCGACTTTTTCTCACAATAGTTTTGAGTTTTTAAAAATTTTGTATACAGAGAATAATATAATTCATAGTCTTTCATATCCGGCTTTTTGTACTCAGCATAAGGTTTTTGAGATTCATCTATTTTATTGCAAATATCAGTAGATATTTTTATCTATTGTAGAGCAGTGTTGTTTAAATGGATGTGCCAAAATTTGTTTATCTACTCATCAATTTATAGGCAATCAAGGTTGTTTCCAGTTTGGGGCTGTTATGAATAGAATTGTTACAAACATTCTCATATGGGTCTTTGTATGAAAATATGTTTTCATTTCTTTTGGGCAAATACCTAAAAGTAATCATTTATGGAAATTTTTTTTCATGGAGTTTTCATGGAGTTTATTGTACTGCCCTCAAGTTTCATTTACTCCCCATTTAATCTCCACGTTTTACACTCAACCTTCCTCACTCACACCGTGTCTGTGCGTCAGAGCTCTTTAGACCTCTGCAGGGTAGGTCAGCTCCCCACTTACCTCGAATTCCCTCTGTGCTTACCCTGTAATGTGGCTTGCTTGGGCCCTTTTCCTCAGGGATCACTTCTCTATGCCCTTTCCATAGTCATACCCAAGGATCAGCTGGAGTCTTTTGACTATCCATTGTTCCTTTCCCTTGCTTATGAAAAACTCACCTCAAGTGGCCTCCTCTGACTACCCATCCAATATTAAATTTTCCTCATCACTGACATGTTTTACATCTCTCAAGATACTTGTAACTTTTGAGATGATTTTGTTTGTTCACACATTTCTTACCTATCTCTCCCATCAGAATGTAAGCTTCAGGAAGGCAGGACTTTATCATGTTCACTTTATGATCCTAGCACTTAGAACTGTGCCTCACACATAGTAAATACTGCATTGATATTTCTGATGATTCAGAGGTGTGTGAATCCTCAACCTGAGAGTAAGAATGCATCAGAATCCGGTGTCCCTTAATCTCTCTAGTGTGAATTCCTGGATTCCCTTCAAGTTTATATTCTTACTGGATTTTACCATGAATCATGATTTCAAAACATATATATGCTTTGCTTTTCTTTCTATATAGTGAAATTATACTTATCCTTCAAGGCCTGACTCAAGTCTTCTCCACCAAGTTTTCCATGAAGATAACATTGCTTTTCTGCTTCCTGGATATGTTGACTGTAGAGATGGTCTAAGTAACGGTTTCATGATTTACTTTATATTTCTCTATTCTCTAATTATCTCATAATTTATTTTTGCCTCCCTAACAGAATTATAACTCCTCAAAGCCGGGATCCCCTTTTATATCTGCTAAGAAGAGTTGATCCAAATTAGGCATTAAGAAAACTTATGATGCTCAGTATCTATGTAGATATATGAAGATTATGGATTACTCTTCCTAGGTAAAGCTATACAGGTAAGAGACTACTTTATTTATTATTTTTTAAGAGGCTACTTTAAAAGCATCATCCATCCATTCATTCCACAGATATTTATTCAGTGCCTTCTATGTGTCAAGTAGTGCTTTACATTTTGAGGATACATAAGTGAATAAAACAATGATAAAAACAAAAATCCCTGACCGGTTTGAGCTTATGTGTTTTGAGAGTTAACAGATAAAAACAATTAAATAAGTAAAATATATTGTATGTTAAGTAGCCATGTGTAAAACAGGACCTTCAAATTTAAAGGAGCAAAAGAACTCAATAACTTAATTAAAATGTAATCATTAGGCCCTCAAAATCTTATAAAAGACATTTGCCTTATTTTCTATTTAGAACTGGATTCTCTGTCCTATTTTATTTTATTTTATTTTTTCTCTGTCCTATTTTAAAACAATGAAGAATAACCAAGTGGAGTCAAAAGAGAAAGAATATGATTGCATTTGCTTCAATGTGGAGTAATTTGCAAACAATGAAGTCTTTTAACTTGATCTGAATTATCTTTGCTTCATTATGGGTCACAAAAGTCGACTTAATGTAACCCTGAAAACTGCTAAGTGGAAATTTGATTCTTGACTCTAAGTCAACACATCATCAGCAGAGAAAGTTTGTATCTTGAATTGCTTGGGGTACTTCGGTTTAGGTCATTGCTTTCTGTGTCCCCAGACCATTCTCTCCTAAATCTCTTAAATATAAAATCTCAAAATAATCCTCTTAGTATCTTCTTTTCCAAAATTCCACTCAGAGTGGGGCACATGAGCAAACTTCCTTGTGGAATATCTCAATCTCTTCTCTGGGCCTCTGTCCATTAAGGTCTGTTAACAAGCATGTAGCCAGTAGGTGTGCAGGTAAAACTTTTGGTCCAGCAGTAATGTTTATATAATTACACATTTCTGATCATTTACATTGCTTAAATATCCTATGGCTTCTCTAACCCTACCCTCTCAACATCTTGCTACAAATTCCTAGAGTATAATGTTTACTTTCAGAAAGTAGCCCCTGGAAGAAGTTTAAAAATTGAGTATTAATATTTTTTTATAGTACAGGCGAAGACTGAAAAAAGAGTATTATTAGATTAGCAAATATATTGGTTGCAGAAATATTAATGATTATCAAATATAAACATCCATTGATAGAACAATTCTAAATTATGAAGTAGTAATGGATTTTAAAGCTAAACATTATATGAACTTTTAAAATGTATGATGTAAATATAGTCCACGAACATTTATAGGATTCATATTTTAAAGATGGGATTAATTTCTATTTGTTTTTAATTTTTGTAAATGTCAAAGTATAATGTATTATGAACAATGCAGAGAATAGAATTTTTGAAATTTCCTAGGGCATTCATAATTTATCAGGGCTGTCTGTCTTCTCCCAAAACACTTTGGTATTTTTGAAATAAAATTATAATATAGAGTGTATTCAAGATCTAGGTAAATGATGGCCTGGGATAAGGAAGGAATATTTGAAGGCTACATACTGTATCTCTCTGATGTTTCTCATTTCATGGTGTGTTTTTTAAAAAATTAATCAATTAATTAATTAATTAATTTGTTTATTTTTAATAGGCTCCATACCCAATGTGGAGTCCAATGTGGGGCTTAAACTCATGACCCTGAGATCAAGACGTGACCTGAGAGCAAGAGTTGGACACAACCAATGGAGCTACTCAGGTGCCCCTTCATTTCATGTTTTTAACATGATTGCATATCCATTTATTCATTCAGCAGATATTTACTGATCTGTTGTATGCCAAACACCATTCTAAGGGATAAAGATATTGTAATGAAAAAATTATTCCTGTTCTTGCAGAGTTTATATAGTCCAACAGGGGAGATACACAATGGAACAGAAAGGTAAAACCTATGATATGTTAGATAGCAATATGTACTGAGGTTGGAAGACAAATAAAGCAGGGAAATGGGTTGAACTTTTAGTTTGGCTGACCAGGGAGGGCTTCACTGGGAAAGTGACTTGAAATACTTGAAGGAATTAGCAAATTATCTGAGGAAAGAGTGTTCATGGTGAAGAAACAGCAAATATAAAAATCTTAGGTGAGGACATGTTTGGTGTGTGAACAGGCAGAAGGAGGCCAGTGTGACTGGGATAGAGTGATTGTGTCAGTGAAATATTGATCTTTCTCCTCTGCCTGTATGGCTATAGGAACATGAGCAATCTAACAAGTAATATTTCCCCACCATTCATTCGTGGTTCCCTGTCTAGGGCAATTGAAAACAATGTATGATCGATCAGTTCAAGCCAGTGTTTACTTTTTATATATTCATTTTTTAAAGACTAAAATTTTAAGATTAGTTTTAGGTTTAAAATAACATTGAGAGGAAAGTCAAGAGATTTCCCACTCACCCCTACCCCACACCTGCATAGCCTCCCCTGTTACCAATATCACATGCCAGAATGGAATTTGTTTGTTTGTTTGTTTGTTTTATAGCCAAGGATAAACCTACACCAACATGTTATAAACATTCAAATTCCATATTTACCTTAGGGTTCACTCTGGATGTTCTACATTCTATGAGTTTAGACAAATGTGTAATAATATGTATCCATCATTGCAATATCATACAGAGTATTTTCACTGCCCTAAAAATCAGGCATGCTGTATCTACTCATCTCCCCGGTCCCTGCTGTAAACATTGATTTATTTACTGTCTCCATAGTTTTGCCTTTTTCAGAATGCCATTATAGTTGGAATCAAAAAGTATGTAGCCTTTTTAGACTGGCTTCTTTCACTTTACTAATATGCACTTAAAGTTCCTCTGTGTCCTTTTATGTCTTGATAGCTCATTTATTTTTAGTGCTGAATAATATTCCATTGTCTGGATATACCACAGTTTATTTATCCATTCACCTACTGAAGGACATCTTGGTTGCTTCCAAGTTTTGGCAATTATGAGTAAAGCTGCTATAAACATCCTCGTGCAGGTTTTTGTGTGAACATAAATTTTCAGCTCTTTTGGGTAAATATCAGAGTGTGATTGCTGGATCATATGGTAAGAATATGTTTAGTTTTCTAAGAAACCGCCAAACTGTCTTCCAAAGTGGCTGTACCATTTTACAATCCCACCAGAAATGTATGAGAGTTCCTATTGCTCCACACCCTTGCCAGCATTTGGTGTTGCTTACTTACTTTTCATTTCTGAGAGAAATGTTGCTTCTGATATAAGTTAGCATAGAATTAATTCGTCAGTCTATTCCTTGGCTTTGATTAAAGAAAGGATTTGGGGAAATGAAAAGCTCTAATGTCTTTGCTAAATTAATTGAAATATGTAAAAATTTAAAAAGCAAAACTGAAAAAAGTTTAATTGACATTTTGCCAATTCCAATTTAATTCAACAGACGTTTATTGAGATCCTCTAATGTGAAAAGTTTGCTGCTTGTTCCTTTGGGGGATATGATTAGCAAAAAGCCATGGATGACAACTTTCTCAGTTCTGTGGCTCTTTAGCAAAAGAAACTAATAATCTGTTCTAATAATACTGTTCCATTTATCTGTCGCTTTGCTCTGAGGGTCTTGCTCAACTTGCTTGCAAGCTGTGTTTTCTTAATATAGAAACTTACTATGGCTCTGTGAAGTAGATGGATATTAAATACTACTATGTTTTGTTTCATTTTCAGAATAGTAGAAATATTTCCAGTGTTTGTCCTTATGTGTCTGTGAACTCCCAGTTCTGTGTCTCAGAGTGGGTGCTTGTAGACAGCCCCTTTGCCCCTGTAGCATTAGGCAAACTGATGCATAACTCCCACATAGCTTCTTCGGAATACGGTTCCTCTATCCCAGAAGCACTTTAGTGTTAGGCCGATGAGCTTTCTTCAGAAGGAATTCTCTGTATTCACTATTAGAGCTAACAAATATCTGTGATAGTTCTTCCCCTGCCTACTCTGGATACTATGGATCTTTTCCTTTTTCACTCAGACACATTTAGATTTCACTTCCTACTCTTCACTTTTCTCCTGCTTTCCCTCATTCAGTTTTTATGATTTCTAGCTAGCTAGCAGCCTTATACCTGGATTCCCTCTGTTTTGACAGAAAGTTTATTTCTACAATGGATTGGTGAAGATTATTTGTGATGCTGTGTTTGGAAGGATTCTGAGACTGAGTCCAAGTTCAGTAGGAGAGGGTGTTGGGATTAATTAGATTAATTAGCAGTGAGAGAGAGGATGTAGTAGTTGTGGCAGGACCTCACTGTCTGGACTGTTGGCTCACATGGATGGTACAGTCCCCTTGTACCAGACCTACCATTCTAATCTTCCTCCTTAATCCCACAGATTACAGCATGAGGTCACATCATGCATAATCCAGGTCCTTGAACTACTGTATCTCAGCAACTGTTTGATACTTGGAAGGAACGACTTGCTCACTTTGGATACAGAAGACACTCAAAACATGCGGATTTGTGATATATGAATTTTAACAGGATGAAGCCTTTAATAGTTGAAATCACTTGGGATCATCTGTTTTGGACCTTCTGCTTGATGGATTATCCAATAGTCAATGGTACCAGCAGGCAGGCTGGATATCTAAGAGACACCATTAAGTTGCAGGTCCTTGAAAACTTGGGTATACTTCCCACTTTCTGGAATGCATGCTACTAAGGCATTTAAAGTTCCTACTAGTTCCTGTTCATAAGGCTCGGTAAGCATGATGTCATCAGATGTTTGACACGATATTCCATGAAATTCCAAGATGATCAAGATTTTTGGGTGCTAGATTTTGTCAGGCAATGGAACAGTTGATTTAGCCCTGAAGCAAGAGTGTGAAGATGTGTTGCTGTCCCTGCTTCTGGTGGGATTTGCAATTTGTTATAGACAAAAAGGCATTTGTCAAATCAATAGCTGCATACCAGGATCTAGAGGTTGTACTAATTTGCCCCTTTAAAAATTCTATGTCTGGAGTAACTGCTGCAATGGGAATAATGACCTGCATAGCTTTATAACAACTCACGATACATCTGTCTTTTGCTTAGGCCAAAAAAGAGAATTACATTGGAAGGTGATATGAGATATCATCCTTTTGTTCTTCAAATTTTTGATGAAGCCAATGATCTCTGTACTTCCACCAGGGGTCAGTTGTGGCTTACCACTCTGGTTGAGAGAGGAAGCTTTAGAGCCATGACCTCATCATTATACCATAACAACCCTACCTCCAGAGGTAAGGAGTGTCGTACAGTGATTCTGTAAGTTTCTAAGCATGACTATTCAAATTATATATGCAAGATCTGAAGATATAGCTAGAGGCCCAAAAATCCAAATTGACCTCCATAAGTCCCACATTGTCTGGTGGGCCGTGGTGGCATTATAACCTCAGCGGAGCTAGCATCTGGTAATCTCGAGATAGGCCTGGATGTTTTCCTTTTCCAGAACATGATCACCCTATATATATAAGCATCTTATAGAAGGCTTAGAAAATATTTCAGAATATATTGTGGTGATGCTGAATGAGCCCCCTGCACTCTGAGCCTAGGAGTTTGCTTAAGGCTGCAAGGGTAAGAAGATGTGCTTCACTGTTGTGGTGATCCAAGTCAGATTTCTGTCCTCTTGGCCTAGAATTTTTTAATTACAGTTGCATACATATATAATTATTTATTAGGCTGCCTATTTGTTTCATGAAACACTGTGATCGGGTTAGCCTTATAGCAGATACCTGCAGGTCAGACATAACTGATTGTGGTAATTATGCATACTTTGTCTTTAGAGGTTAAGTTGGCCCCTAATATTCCAGAATTTCACTATTTTAAAATCAGGGAACTCATTTCAGTGGTGGCATTTCTCATCATCATCCCTCGCTTATAAAAGACAGCCATCCACCATAGAGCTCTTCTAAGCATATAGTGACCCCATTGTTAATGTATTTCTCAGTGTTTTATTGAAGAGAGAGCACTCTGGACTCTCAAGGGAATTATTTGTATGGATATTCAGGTTTACTCCAACATTCCTATCTTTCTAAGCCTTTTGGTTTTGTCTCCTATTTTATGCCAAGGAAGTTCCGGCATTTCATCCTGATTGAATTAGGTCACGTTGGTGTCCATGTTTTAGTAATCATCCAAGCAAACTCTTGAAACTTCTCACAGCTACATAATTCTCTGTTAAGTTAAATCATAATAATATATTTGTTTTAATCCAATGTTGTATTAGACCCTTTTTGGTCTAATATCCATAGAGAGTACTCCCATATCTATTCTCCAAGTTTCTGCCAATGTATACTTCCAAAATCTTGCTGTTCTTTTGGAATATAAACTCTCTTCTCCCAAGCATGTTTTGGCACTTGCCTCCCTGGGGTGTGTTGAGATACAACCCTATTTGCAGGTTTTGAGGCAGTAAATGATGCTGAGGAGAATAAACATTCTTTTTGAAGGCAGGTGTTTATAGGGTCTTCGAGTAAGGCTACTTTCCTTAAAACATAAGGAGCTGCTTCTGCTGGCAAGTGGCTCAGAGATATTAGATTAAAAATACTCAACTTTGTCTAAGCTGAACAAAATTTCTTCCTTCCAAGTTCAAGCATCCATTTCTTCCAAACAATTCCTAAACTTTTACGTAAGAAACTCTGTAAATTCATCTTATATTGTAATTATGCAACTCACAAAAATATTTTGATTAGTCATACCTGCCTTACGTCTCCAAGAAATAAGAGGTTCTTTCATAACTACTGAAGATGCTTTCTGGTTTTCTATGACTTGATGTCAGAGAAAGCTCATTCCCAGGTCTTATTACCATAACTGTCACGTACTTCAGCAACTTTGTTACTTAAAGTCTTACCTTCCATAGATAATTCATCCCAACCAGCCACAGGGAATAATTTAAGTCATTTTGCTCTGTTGCCTGTTACAGATTACCAGTATCCCAATTGTCGTTGGCAAGAAAGTTATCACTGTGTTCAGAGTCGAAGAGGTAAGCAACTCAGTTACAGAATCCTATCTCTGAGGGTCAGTTTCCTGGGTCCACTCATGCTGCCAAGTCTTCTACCAATCAAGATCCAGCAATAAACCATGATATATATTTCAAATGTAAAGAATTGGTTACTTGGATTTTTAATTATCTGTTGTAACCAATAATTTAGTAGCTCGAAACCAGATACATTTAATATCTCACATTGCTTCTGGGGTTCAGGAATCCAGGAGAAGCTTAGGATCTCCTATGAGATTGTAGTCAAACTGTCAGATGGGATTGCAGTTATCTGAAGACTTGGCTGAAGATGGAGGATCTGCTTCCAAGATGGCGCACTTACGTAGCTATTGGCAGGAGGCCTCAGCTTCTCTCTGGTAGTTGGCAAAAAGTTTCAGTTTCTCACCACAGGGGCCTCTCCACAAGGCCATTTGAGTGTCCTCATGACATAGCAGTTGGCTTCTTTCAGAGAGTTATCTAAGAGAGAGAGCATGATGAGGCTGTGATACCTTTTATGACCTAGCCACACACCACCATGTGTGTCATGGTCTACTCATTTGAAGCAAGTTACTAAGTCCAGCCCACAATCAAGGGGAGATGAATTAAGGTCCACCTTTTAGAGAGAAGAGTGTTGAGGAATCTGTGACATATTTAAAAATCATCACACACCAGTATTAGAAGCCTGAAAGAACAGAAAAGGAATGACAAGCCAAGTCCAATATTAGTATGTGTGAATGCAGCTACTACTCTTGGTGTCAAAGAACAAAAGGGCACTGGTTTATGTAGTGGCTCAGAGGACTGGTCTCTGTCGCTGGTGCTTTGAATGATGAATACCATGTGGCTGTTGTGTGAATCTTCAGGAAGGCTACCACTTGGCTATTGTCCAACTCTCTGAGGAAGAGACGCTATGGGAATGGTGCTCCTTGAAAAGTGCCTGGTGTCGCTGGTACTCTGCCACTGAAAAGGTATAGCCAGCCCTGAGGGGCCGAAGCATTGTTGGTATGGTATTTGTTTTCTGCTGCTGGAAGAAAACTTATAGGAACTGTAAATAGAAAAAGAGTTCATTCTTCCCTCCTCCTGTCTTTCAATTTCACACTAGTGTCTTTCACTGACAGAAACTAACAGGAATCCATCTGGCAAGGGAATATTGAAAATATAGTGCAAAGAAGCAGAGTGCGGATGGGTCGACTTGGCACTGAGAGATAATAGGTAACTAACTGGCATAGCCTGATTTCGGCTTATGTTTTTCTTACAGGTACTAACTCCTCAGATCACCCTTCTTAATTCTTTACATTCAACTATGAAGGTCCTCATATCTGGTCCAGATCCCTGTCTAACCTCTTCCCAGTAAGAGGCTGGTATCTGCATGAATTGGATACTCTGTATTTTAAAAGCACTTAAGAAGATTTGTGGTAGGTGGGTTTTAATAGGAAAAGTCTTGAAAAGTTGAAATCATTTGAGATCATCATCTATTTCAGGCCTCTAGTAGCCAGTTGTGAATGGAGGCTATACATAGTTTGGATATCTAGAAGTCTCTAGCAGGCCACCAATAATGATCCAGTGTCTCTCTCTTTCCCTTTTCCATGTCCTCTTGGCAAATATGGTAAATATGCCCCAGTTTATAGTCCTCCTATACGGTTTGCTTCGGGCCAGAGCTGGACCTAGTGACCTCCTGAAGGTTTGTAGCTTTGGAGAAGATTGTGAATTGGTCACAATTTTAGATCTCTGCAAAAGAATGTTGTCATTGCATGAGTAGCTCAGAAACTTGCCCTTTCCCAGGTATTCTTTGAATAAGGTGCCCCAAATGGGTAAGTTCTTTCTACTGCTTTGCCAAGCGCCATCCAATCCCAGCTGCTTTTCATATCCCGAACAGATTTTATTCCCAATCTAGATTCTAGGAGCTGCCACCAGGAACTCTAAGTTGCTCTGGCATTTGGTATCCACAGAGTTTCTGTAGTCCATGTGAGTAGGACAGTTCAAATAGATTTCTACTATCTTATTTTGCACCATTCTCTCTTTACATTCTCATTGCACAACTCCTAAAGAATGTTTAATATTAAAATAAATCTAATAGACACAATCAGGAACTTAATGGAAAAATGAACATTAGAAACTAGTGACTAGGGGATCCCTGGGTGGCTTAGTGGTTTAGCGCCTGCCTTCGGCCCAGGGCTTGATCCTGGAGTTCCCTGCATGGAGCCTGCTTCTCCCTCTGCCTGTGTCTCTGCCTCTCTCTGTGTGTGTCTCTCATGAATAAATAAATAAAATCTTAAAAAGAAAAAAAAAGAAACTAGCGACTGAATAACATTATGCAATTTCTCTTCTGGTTTATGAGCTTTCATTTGGTCTGGCCACCCACTTCCTGTCCAAACAACGAGGAAGGCAGAATTTATCATAGTCTCAGCCTTTCTAGACCTCTCTGCCTCCTTCCCTCTCAAGGAAGGAGCTATTTTATGCCCCCCTCTAATGATGGCTTTGTGATTGGATGACCTCATATAATTCATAGCATCCCTGTATATATATATATATTTTCATCTGATTATTTAACTTAGTCAACTCCTCCCTTTGGATGTCCACTAGGTATTTCACACTTAAGATGCCCCAACTGCCTCCTGATCATACCAACTCCCCCAAACACACACTATCCTCAGTCTTTCTACTTCAGTTGATGAAAACATCATCCTCCCAGTTAGTTGCTCAGGCCAAAAAGTCTCCGCTTTTCTTATCTGTTTTCTTTCTTCCATTCCTCATAATCAGTACATTAGCACGTCCTATTGGCTCTACTATCAAAATGTATCCAGAATCTGTCCACTTCTCACCATCCACTACCACTACCACTGGTCCATACCACTGTCACCTCTCACCTTGACCAGTGCAACAGCCTCCCACCTGGTTTATCTGCTCCTGTCCTTGCCTCAATTTAGTCTTTTCTCAACATAGAAGCAGCATGGTCCTTTACAACAGAGCACGTCGCTCTTCTGCTTGAACCCTCCAGTTGCTTCTTATTACACTCAGCCTAAACTTGTCTTTAAAATGTCCACCAGGGTTCTGTAATAACTGGGCCCCTCGCTAATCCTCTGACTTCATCTTGTACTTCTCTTCCCTTCGTTCTCTCCATAGGAACCACACTTTAGGGGCACCTGAGTGGCTCAGTGGTTGAGCATCTGCCTTGGGCTCAGGTTGTGATCCTGGGGTCCTAGGATTGAGTCCCATATCGGGCTCCCCGCGGGGAGCCAGCCTCCTTCTCCCTCTGCCTATGTCTCCACCTCTCTTTGTGTCTCTCATGAATAAATAAAATCTTAAAACACACACACACACTTTATTCTTTTTCCTCTTTTTCTTTTAACAAATCATACAAATTCCTCCCTCATGATGTTTGGACTAGCTTTTCCTTCTGCTTGGAAATTCCTCTTGCTCTGGTATTTGCATTGTTTGCTCCACCTCTCCACCAGTCTTCTCTCAAATATTACCTTTTCAATGATGACTTCCCCAATCACTGAATTTAAATTGGAAGCCACCTTGACTTTCTGCCTGGCATGTTCTCTCCCTCTTCCCTATTTTATTTCTACTCACTAATCACTATTTGGCAAACCCAGGCACCCAAGAGAAAAATACATTTACTGATGTATTGCTGATTGTCTACCTGTCCCCAATATAACATAGCCATATGAGGTCTTGGATTTTTGTCTATTTTGTTCATTTCTGTGTCCTGAGTTCCTAAAGGAGTGGTTGGCACATAGTAGGCCTTCAGCAAATATTGCTTGAATGAATAAATGTATAAGTATATGCATGAAAAAATAAATCTCTGAAACAGAATGTAGGGGGGGAACTAGATGATCTATAAAGCCCTTTCATTTCTAAATCTACAAAAATGAGGCTCACAGTTGGGTTCCTTCTGGGTTGCAGTATAGGCAATACATTTAACATCTGGGAATATAGTAGCACTGAATAATGAAAACCATTGCCAGACACAAACAACCACCCTGGCCTTATTGATCATGCATATAGGCTAGATACCAACCCTGCTTCCACCCGGAGTATCTGCATTTTAAAAGGATTCTCCTAAAGATTGAGAAGCCAAAGGTTATCATTTTGTAATAGAAATTTCAGCATTCTAGGGTGCCAGTGGTAGTAAATTTTTGGCAGTTCATTGCACCTCTGGAAAGTATGTCTATTCTGCACACTTAAAAGGTTAACTCTGAATTTTTATGTAAGTGTCAGCGATCTAAACACACTAGGAATTGAATTTGTATGATGTTTTCTCCCTGGGTTAGTAGAATTTTTCCTGCCTTGGTTTTGTGGTTGTTCAGCAGTTGAGTAGAAAAACAAAGTAGTTTTTTTTTTTTTTTAATTTTGAGTCCTTAGGAGTATATTTGAGGAGGTTGATACTAAGAAAAAAGCCCCCAAAGAGCTTTCAGTAGTGAAACAATTAGCCAGCAAGGTCATTTCCAATCTGTGTCAGCATTTGATAGTGGTGTAATGTACACTGCTTTGGCCTGCTGTAGGCATTGTCATATAAGAGAAAAAATATGTATGGAGAAGGATGACATAAAAAAAAAACAGTGACCAGATTTCCAGTTCAATGACAAAATATGATAGGATTTGTTCATTCATTCATTCATTCAACAAATATTTATTGACTGCTTAGAATATGCAAGCCACTTTGTTAGTCTTTTGTGACATTCTTTTTGGTAGAATGGGTTTCCTATTTTATTCATTCACTTGCACAACATCAATTGAGTGTCAATCATGTGTCAGATACTGTCTTAGGTTCTGGGTATACAAAGTAAGCCTATGTGGACCTTGTCATTGGGAGCTTTCTTTCCAGAAGAAAGGAGACATGCTTTAGATATCTGGGCAAGGTGCAGGAGGAGGGCACAAAGGAAGGGGTAGTCAATTCTTTCTTAAAGTTCTGGTAAGATAAATAAAGAGTTCCTAGAGAAGGGAGTGTCTGGAATGAGTCTTGGCAAATGAGGAGGTGTTTGGACAGGAGGCTGAAGACAGGAGGCAGACTTTTCACGCACACAGATTCCCTGCAAAGGCAGGGAGTTATGAAACCACATAGAAGAGTCAGAGTTATAAGAATCGTGAGGTCAAGACAACTGCGAGGACAGATGATTTAGGGTCTTCTATGTCATTTTAAGAATTTTGCTCTTTGTTCTGTAAACTATGGAGAGCCTTTGAAGGATTTTAAGAAAGAGGGTTATATGATCTTCCTTAGCTTTTAAAGATCACTACCACTTTGGTAGTATTTGGAGAATGAATTATAGGAAGTGAGATTAGACACAGGGAGACAGTTAGGGGGCTCTTTCCAGACTGAGATAAAGGGTGATGCCACTGAACTCTGGCAATCAAAGGAGGAAGGAGAGGAGGGTATAGGTATGAAAAATGGTAAGGACACGGGATTGACAGGGTTAGTCAATGGATCGGAGGGAGATGACATAAAGGGAGAAGAAAAGAAGAATTTCTTGCTTTCTTGCTAGAGTAAAGGAGTAAGTAGTGATATCATCTACAGAGACAAGAAACTCAGTTCTCAGTCTCAAAGAGAAGTCTGGTTTTGGAGTTGCCTGCATGGTCTGGTTAGAGATCCACACATAGCACCTACCAGTAGCCAGTGGTAATCTCACTCAGGTGTTTGCAGGCGAGACAAGTTTGGGGATTGCTGGGGAAGAGTCTGCTCAACACTGTCTCTGCAGGACTTCTCAAACCTCTAAACCAGATGGAGGTTCATCGTCTGATGTGGATTATTTTCAGTTAATATATTTGATAAAAGATCCAAAAAATGTAGTTAATAAATGGTATAAAATTGGGGTGCCTGGGTGGCTCAGTTTGGTAAGTGGCTCACTTCAGCTCAGGTCATGATCCTGGGATCCCGGGGTTGAGCCCCATGTCTGGCTCCTTGCTCTATAGGGAATCTACTTCTTCCTCTCCCTTTGTACTCCACCCTGCCCACCCCACTGCTGTGCTCTCTCAAATAAATAAATAAATAAATAAATAAATAAATAAATAAACAAACAAACAAACAGACTCAAGATGGTTCTAACCATTCAATTCCATGGTTAGAATCAGAGAGTCTGCGTAAACTGCAGTGATTATGTCCATGTGACTTGGAGGCCCTGGGAAGGAGCTGACTAGGACATGATGGTCTTTTTAAAGCATATATATATATATATATATATATATATATATATATACACACACACACACACATATATATATATACTTTAACCAACAAAGTTTCCATGACTTACCTCCAGAATATTTAATTGCTTCCATATCTGTAGCTCCATAACACTTGTTAATACTCTATTATGGTTCTAATCTTATACTCTTAATATTACACTTCCCATGATACTCTGTTAGACTGTGTCTCCAAGTGCAGGGGACTCGACGCATTCATCACTGTATCCAGCCTCAAGTGCAGTAGATATTCAGTTACATTTTCAAGCAAATGAACAGCCACTTAGGGAAATAGTAACTGGTCCCTGAAGTTTCAAAGCACTTTAATTCATTTCTTTTGTGACTGTAACATGTGTACCCTCATTGGGAAGGGAGTCATTTTATTATCTCTATTTTACATCTGAGGAATGGTGCTGAAGAGGTTAAGTGTATTGGACAAAGTTATACAGGTCAGGAAGAGATGGGACCCGAACCTGGATTTTCTTTCTCGCCCAATCTCCTTTCCTTTGCTTTCTGCATTGCTGTGCCTGCACAAGAAGAGGTCTTAAAAGAGCACTGGGCCCTTCAGAGAAGTATGGGGTAAATGAGATTTCGTCTCAGAACATGGAAGCTGGGAATAGAGGTGAAAAACTACATCCACTGCCAATTTTGTCTAGAGTAGCCTTGAAAGCTAACATTTTATAAAGACACCACTGAGCTCAGATTTCCACAGAGGGCAGGTCGGCAGTAATCCTGGCATTATGTGCTCTCAGGCCTGTGACCACAGCATAATGCTGGGGAAAGGAATCTCACAGTCAGCTTGTGAACTCCATTTGAAAAAGCAAAAAGCAGGTGTGGTTGTAGAGAGCCGGGGACACAGGGAGTGCGAGTTACAGGCAGATGTTACATATTCACCTCCGGGAAGGATCATTGGGGTTTATAATGGTATTGACTACACTCTAGTTTTATTTTCTTGGTGCAGAAAAAGACTTCTGTTGCTGCAGAACTCCAAGTGCAAGATTTAAAATTTCTGTGTTAAAGGGAAATAGGCATTATTCATGGTGTCAGAATTTAGTACACTTAGGGTAAGTGCTGCGATGGTAAGCGACGGTTAAATTTCTCTAAAAGGGGATGTGCCCCCTACCATTTCTAGGGCAAGAGCTTTTTCTCTTAGGGTCTGTGGGGTGATGTGTAATGGCCAGGCTTAAAAAGGAAGGAAGGGAGGGAGGTTGCCAGAAGGGAGGGAGGGAGGGAGGTTGAGAGGGAAGGAAGGAGGCAGGGAGGATGGAGGGAGGGAAGGAGGGAGAGAGGGAAGGAAGGGAGGGAGGGAGGAAGGGAGGGAGGTAGGAGGGAGAAGAAAGGGAGGGGGAAGGAGGGAGGGAGGGAGAGAAGGAAGGGGGAAGGAGGGAGGGACAGAGGGAGGGAGGGAGGGAGAATGTGGTGGGAGCACTTCAGCTCCCCGACGTGCGTACCCCACGGGCGTGCCGGCGGAGGGCCTTTGGCCTGTTGGCTCGGGCCATCGTACGGGGCGTGACTGTGACGCAGGAGGGTTTCGATGGCGGAGCCGCGTGCACACCTTGCGGTCGGTCTTGCAGCCTCTGAGGAGCCGGCATCCCCGCCCTGCCTCCCGGCGTGTCCGCGCGGGGGCTCCGACGGGGTCTCCGTGATCTCTCTTGGCGTGAAGGCGGCGTGTTACAGACCCCTCGCACCCGGTTCTTCAGTTACATCTCCCGGTGCAGACCCTTCCTCTCAAAGACCCCTGGGAAGGGGGATGCCACCACGCGCAGTCATTATCCTCCTAAAAGGAGTCCCCGAACGCTGTCACCCCATTTCTTCCCGCTGCCCCTCCCCCCCCGGCGGCGTCCCCCCGACTGCGCTTCCCGGGCACGCACCTGCGCTCCCTGCTCTGCTCTGGCTCCTCCCCCGTCACCCAGTCACTCGCGCACGAGGAGTCACCGCCGCAGGAGGCCTGCGGGTTGGGCCCCGCGACCTCGCGGCGGTCTCAGCGCCTCGCCTGGTTCCCTTCTGCCGTGACAGCGCGGGGGTCCTCGAAGGCAGGTGCCGTGCTCAGCCGCAGTCCATACTCAAGACCGGGCAGCTTTTGGAGTTTTACTAAATTTTACGCACAAAGCGTCAGATCCGGGGTGGTTTGAGGGAACGGCCTCAGAAAGACTTTTTCCCCTCTTTTTATTTTGTTAGTGTTTTCCTTTCCCAGTGGCTGGCGAAAACAGGAAGGGGTGGGGGTTAGTCTTTTGGGTGGGAAAGACGGTTCTGTAAATGTCAATACTTACGAAACACCATCTTAAACCTTTATAAATGATTATCTCCCTCAGTACTGATGAGGCTGCTTCACATTGCTGCTCGATTTATTTACTCAGGAGACCAATTTATTCCACTCCCTCTGTACTAACTGTTTGCACTGACATCCAGGTCTGCTTTGAGCAAGCAACTGTGACAAGTTGTTTATTGAACTGTAAACAGGTATTGTCTGAATCTAAACAATGGCTTTATCTAATTAGGAGACCCCGGGCATCATCTCAGCCCCATGCGGCTATTCTAACCCAGTCTAGCATCTCCTGCAGATTTCCCACGCCTTTTAAAAATCCTCATGCTCACGTTAAAACCCTCCATCCCAAAGTGAAGAATAATCCTTATTTTGTCCCATAACTTTACATACTGGTGCTTTGTGCAAAAAAGGCCTGGCTATAATAAGCCAAACAAGGATGGCCCGATTTAGAACGGTTGAATAAGAAAAGGAAGACATGAATGAGACATAAAAAGAAAGAAAAGGATGAATAAAGATGAACTGGGTCTGTTACTTAGGCTGTAAAAATATCTTGTAGAAATTAGAAAACATTTTCCTCCCAAAAGGGGACTCAACTGAAATGATGGCTATCTGAGCGTTTCAGACAAAAATACAGGTACGATTCTGGAAAGCATGGTGGGAGAGCCGAGGGGAAAAAGTTAATTTCCCCGGGCTCAGATTGAAATAGAACATGCTGGAAAGCACTAGGGGACCCTCATCTTACCCGCCATTGCTTTGTGCCTGAAGATGCTAATTGGGTGCAGCAATCAATGTCTTTTGTTTTCAGCTGTCAGCACTTTTCTGAAAGGCTTTGCCCAATAGTGGAGAGAGGAGCTCTTAACGAAGCTTCCCTTTTCGGTTGCTATGATTATTACAGTTTCCTCTTGGAAGGGGAGAATTAATTGCAATTTCGAAAAAAAAAATGTCACCACGGTGAAGCTTTCAAATGTGAGGCCAAACATAGATATCTTTCTAAAAAAAAAAAAAAATTGACAGGGGGGATGCCCCACTGGCACGCATTAAAAAGAAAAAGCTGTATCAAAGCGAGCAGGGACAGGAGACTTCTGTTTCAGTCACTGTATAGACACTCTGCGTATTTTATCAGAAAGCCAGACTTGCACGTTCTTTCTGTCTCCTCCCAGGCGTCCAGAGTTGCTGTCTTGGTCGCCTCCTTAACGACTTGTGTAATTGGTTTCACTCACTGAGGCCCAATCGGTGGGTTCATTGTGAGCGCCTCATGAAATATGAATCTCTTTAAAAATTAATCGTAAATCAATATTAATTCAATAAAATATTTTAATCTGAGCCATGAATATTTCATACGTTTCACCCAGACATGCAGATTCCAAAGGCCGGTGTCACGTTTCTGACAGGCTGTCCGCTCCGGCCCGGACGACGCGGGGGCGCGGGCCGGGCTCTCCGGGGCTCTCCGGGGCTCTCCAGGGTCCTCCGGGACTCTCTGGGGTTCCCCGGGGTGCTCTGGGGGCTCTCCAGGTTCTATGGGGCGGATCTCCGGGGCTCTCCTGGGCTCTCCGGGCTTCTCCGGGTTCTCTGGGAGCTCTCTGGGGGCTCTCCAGGTTCTCCAGGGATCTCGGGGTTCTCTGGGCTCTCCGGGGCTCTCTGGGTTCTCTGGCCTCTCCGGGACTCTCCGGGCTCTCCAGGGTTCTCGGGGTTCTCTGGGCTCTCCAAGGCTCTCCGGGGCTCTCTGGGGCTCTCCGGGGTTCTTGGGGTTCTCTGGGCTCTCCAGGGCTCTCTGGGACTCTCCGGGGTTCTCTGACTCTCTGGGGTTCTCGGGGTTCTCCGGACTCTCTGGGGATCTCCAGGACTCTCCAGGGTTCTCCGGGCTCTCCGGGCTCTCCAGGGTTCTCAGGTTCTCTGGATTCTCCGGGTTCTCCGGGCTCTCCGAGGCTCTCCGGGGCTCTCTGGGACTCTCCGGGGTTCTCTGGCTCTCCGCGGCTCTCCGGGGTTCTTGGGGTTCTCTGGGCTCTCCAGGCTCTCCGGGCTCTCTGGGCTCTCCGGGGTTCTGGGGTTCTCCGGGCTCTCGGGGCTCTCTGGGACTCTCCGGGGTTCTCTGGCTCTTCGGGGCTCTCCGCGGTTCTTGGGGTTCTCTGGGCTCTCCAAGGCTCTCCGGGGCTCTCTGGGGCTCTCCGCGGTTCTATGGGCTCTCCGGGGTTCTCCGAGGCTCTCTGGGCTCTCCGGGGTTCTCCGGACTCTCTGGGGATCTCCAGGGCTCTCCGGGGTTCTCCGGGCTCTCTGGGGCTCTCCAGGGTTCTCCGGCTCTCCGAGGCTCTCTGGGGCTCTCCGGGGTTCTCCGGGGTCTCTGGGCTCTCCGGGGCTCTCCGCGGTTCTCTGGGCTCTCCGGGGTTCTCCGGGGTTCTCTGGGCTCTCCAGGGCTCTCCGCGGTTCTCTGGGCTCTCCGGGGTTCTCCGGGCCTCTCCGCGGGTTCTCGGGTTCCCCGCGGCTCTCCGGGGCTCTCGGGTCCGCGCGAGGTGTTCCGCCAAGCTCAGGTGAGACGGCCGGGGCCCGCGTGTCCCCCGGGAGTTCTCAGGGGGCGGCTGCCGCTGCAGGTGCAGAAGGAAGCCGAAGGCCTTGGGCTCAGCTAGTGACCATGAAGGAGGCGGCGAGGCGGCCCCAGGCCCCATGCAAGGCCAGACAAGGGAGGGGATGGCCCAGACAATGCTTTTCTCCCTGTTGGGGTTTCCGCCTTCATTTGTCTTCAGTATGTCTCGCTACCTGCCGCCCAAGCTGTGTCGGTGGCCAGAAATAAGCTCCCGGGGAAGGACATGTAAGCTGAATGCATTCAACACTCCTTGGCTATGGCTCTTCTTCAGGGAGCGATGGTAAATGAGGCAATTGAATTACTGAATGTTTTCTGTGCATGGCCCACACCCTGGAGAGCAAGTCTATATAGGCTGGAATAGACCCGAACTAGGAAGTGGATATTATGAACACAGTGGAGGGTTTAAATACGATGCCCGGCAGGAAAGAACCGAGTCCTCCGCGTCGCTGTGGGTCCCCAGCGCCCGCGCGGACACCAGGGTGCAGTAGGCCCCACAGACCACAGACGCTGCCCAAGGAACGAATATGCATGTAGTCATTTTGGTCGGTTATGTGATTTGCCTTTGCAGTGTTCTCTGGACACCAAAGGAGCCCCGGAATGATATATATATATGCTTAAGTGTTCAGTAATTTGCTATTGTATTTTCCTGTTAGCAGAGAAGTTTGAGGCTTTGTAAAAATGTATTGCTGCGGTATATTGAAGCTCAGGGAATGTCCCACACCAATCAGTCCTCATGACAGGGCTCTCTCTCTTCCGTGCGTGGGAGGGCGCTGGCAATAAATGTTCCTTCTGAGGTGTCTCCTGGCACCGATATTACTTTCCTCTTCCATTTTCCTCGTATTTGATTGGCTGGTTTATTTCTGAGTGTATCTAAGTAGGATTCCTTGTCCTCCTTCTTAAAGCTGTTGAATGGGGGGTGTGGATCGGTGCACCCCGAGGGCCCGGGTCTGCTGTGAAGTCTAGAGATGGCCTCGATAGGCTAGCCAGCTGTTTGGGTTTACCCAAGACTGTCTCAGTCTTAGCTGTGACATTCGCTCATCCTGGGAAGCTCCTCAATCCTGGGTAAAAAAGAGTCAGTAGGTCACGCTAGCCTTGGTACTTGGGATATTGAGTCTTTGACTTTTATGTTGTTGTGGGTTTCAGATGAATGCTGAGCTTCTGGAAGTTACCAGGGTTGGAAGATTGAGAAGCTCTCAATCTTGGATCCATAATGATACATGTTATGATTTTGCTACTAATAATGTGTAAAATAGGAGTTGTGTAGTGGGAAATCACCCAACTGGTGATCCTTTGGACCTCCATTCAGGACCTCCACTCTAACCACATTTAGAGTCAGTTTATGAGGAGGACCAAGCTTAGGAACCACAGCTTCGTAGCAGAGTGGGGTCAGCAGTACTCGCCCACGGAGGGCCAGACAGCTCCCCTGGTAGAGCTGGGGTCCAACCCAACCTCCTTGCTTCCAACCTCTCTGCTGAGGCCACTCTGTGGTTAACAGATTAAAAATATCAATTGTAGTGTGCTTACTATCAATTGTAGTGTGTAGATTTATTTATTGGTATTTTCCCACTACACTGTGACTTCCTTAAGGGGAGGATCTGGCCTTTTTCAGCCTTACGGTCTCCCCCAGACCTTGTGGCTTTGTGGGGTGGGGCAGTGTTGGATTCTTCAGGAGGTTGTGTCCTCACTTGGCAGTGGGCTGGTGTGTAAGAGCCTCACATTTTTTTTAAGACCTTATTTATTTATTCAGGAGAGATGAAGAGAGAGAGGCAGAGACATAGGCAGAGGGAGAAGCAGGCTCCCCACGGGGAGCCTGATGTGGAACTTAATCCCAGGACTCCGGGATCATGACCTGACCAAAGGCAGATGCTCAACCACTGAGCCACCCAGGTGCCCCAGAGCCTCACACTTGAAGTGCTTGCCCTTCTCCCGTCCTCTCTGCTTCATCTTTCCCCTCTCCACCATTGGGGTTTACTTTGTTTCTCGCCCCAGGTAAGTCGATGGGGGAAATCTGTGTCACTCATATAAGGATGAAAAATCATCTTCCTGATTCTTGTTGTGTGCATAGGTATTTGTGTGTGTGTGTGTGTGTGTGCGTGTTTGTACATAAATGAGAAGAGGGACACATGGCGGCCCTGTTCATATTCATGTATCTTTGCATACAGACAGATTTTAATACCCAGACATTTGTCTATTTCTTCCAAACCCTTCAGATTTACTGGGAGTTAAAAAAAATATCATCATTCTGTTGCTTGAAAGCAACTGTTCCAGCTGTTTGGAGAGAGGGCGTATATAAATATCCCAAAGGTATGACACTTTAAAGGATGACACTTTATTTAATAGTTAACGTTTTGATTTCCAAGAATTTAATTTCTTTGTTGTTGAAAGCAGTGTGGCATATTAGGGAAAACCACAGTGGGTGCAAACGCTAGCTTTGTTGTGATCTTAGGCAGGTAAATTAAACTTTCTGAGCTTTATTCTTCTCAACTAGGCAGTGGGATAATGTCTAACTTGTAGGGTTTTTGTGAGGTTTAGATGGAAGTACTGTATGAAATGATAATCCTTGGCATGTCATGATAGCTCTATAAATGATAGCTATTAAAAGTAAGAGAGAGAATTTAGTTCAGCCTTAGAAAGTGCTTTCAAATATTAACACTGTCTAGCAATGAAATGGCTGCCTTGGGAGCTGGTGAGCTCCACATCATTGAAGGCACTGAAAACAAGACTGGATCATTATCTTTCTGGGATGTAATAAAGGGAATTTCTATACAATGTTGATTTCTATTATTTAGTAAACCACATTAAGAGTTTGGTCATTCTCACCTAAAGTTCTTTTAATAAAAACGCTGGAATTAAAAGAAACACTTTATGATAGTTTTCAATGTAAATAAATGAAGTTGGTAGACTCATGGGGCAAGAACCTGTTTCCCAGAGTGGGGAGACCAGGCAAGTAGCACTCTTTATAGAAAGACATTTTGTATCCTACTTGTCTAGGCTATGTTAGGAGGAGGTGGAGAACAGAAGACCAGAGAACCTCGGATGGCTCACTTCCAGTTTGTCCCGTGGCCTCCTGACCTCTTCAGGTCTATCAGAAGGCTTGTGAAGGACTTTCAGAAAGGAAGTCTCCAAGGAGTATGTGGTCATTTAGCCATATAGCCTAGGAAGCACCTGGTGAAGTGAGTGGTTATTCTAGAAAGGTTGAGAAAAAGCTTCAGCAAGAATGAGTAATAACTGCCAATACTTAAATCATTGAAAGTTACTAACAGAACACTGTTAGCTCTGCTATGACAGTGTTCAAGCAACTTCTAATCATTGTCTTCTTATAGGGGGCTCAAGATAATTCCACGTTGGTTGGCTTTTGAGTGTTTGTGTATGATGTGGGGGAAAAAGTGACTTTCACTGAAATTTGAAGAACAGTGTTTTGCTAATTTTGATATTCTGCATCCACTGGACTCTAAGCAATTGGGTTGTTGGCTTAATGTCACCGGCAGGGTTTTTTTTTGTTGTTGTTGTTGTTTTGTTTTGTTTTGTTTGTGTGTGTGTGTGTGTGTTTAATATTAATTTATATAAAATGTAACTTCCTTTTATTTTTTATTTTTTAGATTTTATTTATTTATTCATGAGAGAACAGAGAGAGAGAGAGAGAGGCAGAGACACAGGCAGAGGGAGAAGCAGGATCCATGCAGGGAGCCCGACATGGGACTCGATCCCGGGACCCCAGGATCACGCCCTGGGCCGAAGGCAGGTGCTAAAATGCTGAGCCACCCAGGTGTCCCTGTAACTCCCTTTTAAATGATGATGCTTTAAAGATTGTCAAGAAACTCAAGACCTCTTATCTACGGAAGACATTGAGGGTTTTTTCTAATCATTGACATATAGCATGTTAGTTTCAGGTGTACCACACAACAATTTGATATTTGTATATATTGAGATTAAATTTTTTAACATAAAAATTTGACATATACGAGAATTTTGTTTAAAACATCTACAGTGGGGATCCCTGGGTGGCGCAGTGGTTTGGCGCTGTCTTTGGCCCAGGGCGCGATCCTGGAGACCCGGATTCGAATCCCACGTCGGGCTCCCAGTGCATGGAGCCTGCTTCTCCCTCTGCCTGTGTCTCTGCCTCTCTCTCTCTCTCTGTGACTGTCATAAATAAATAAAAAATATAAATAAATAAATAAAATAAAACATCTACAGTGTTTAAATTTTTTTGAGTAAAGTTGACACACGATGTTACGTTAGTTTCAGGTGTTCAACATAGTGTGCATCATCATCTTTGTATATTATGCTCGCCATAAATATAGTTATCATTTGTCACCATACAACACCATTACAATACGATTGACTATATTCCCTATACTGTATCTTCCATCCCCATGACTTATTCACTCCATAGTTGGAAACATGTGTCTCCCACTCCCCTTCCCCATTTTGCCCATCCCCCATCCCCTTTCTTCTGGCTACCATCAGTTTGTTCTCTGCATTTATATGTCCAATTCCGCTTTTCATTTGTTTATTCATTTGCTTTATAAAACATCTAGATTCTTAAATATTCAGAAAATTTTGGAAGGACAAAAGCTTTTTGCTATTTGGCTAAATCCAAAATATTTGAAATTACTCAGGACTAATAACTTTCTACTTGAAATAATATATTAGTTTCTCTGATATAAGATGCAATAGAGTCTTAAATCTGGGCTTTCCAATTTGCTCTCAGATTCTCATTCCCATTTATCCTGTGACTTCCATTTTAAGATTTTAATTTGTAATGGAATTTTTATTAAAATATGAACTAGAACCACGTTTCTTTCACATTTTAAAAAAAAGTGCAGAATGGAATTCCAAATAAATATTGCAGTTTGAAGGGATAGAACAGCTACTTCACACCAAGGATTTAAGATATTTCAAATATTGTTTACTTTAAAAGATTTATTCGTTGAACATTTTGGATTTTTCCAGATATATTAAGTAGGGTCCAGTCAGGAAGAAGTAAGCCTCTCTAAGTGTTTCAACAGAGAGAGTTTACATTGAAAATTGCTTAAGATGATGGCAGGGCTCGAAAGCCATGTAGGGAATGTACAGCATCCCAGACAAAATAAGAACAAGAAGCCAGTATCATCCCTGGAGCTGGAATAATAAGAGAAGTGGGTGTTGTTAAAATCTACAAACTGTGCTGTGTGGTGGGAAAGGGAACCACAGCAGAAAAAAAAAAAGTACTCTTTGGTAAACTCTAGCTTCTCAGCAACACAGGGAGGACTTATTCCTGATGCCATCCAAAGGAATCTGGGAAATATGGCTTACTGTGATTCAAAGCAGAGCAGGAGAGGAGTGGCCAATTTATCTCAGAATATACAGGCTAATGACCAGGACAATGAATGGTATTCCGTGTAGATATTGTTTCACACATGAAGGTATCTGACTTTTTTGGTACCAGAGATGAGACAGCAGGCCTATCATCATCTTACATCTTAGACACCATCTCCAGATTGGTGTCTGATTTGTACTGGTTACTCCTTCCTCACTCCATCTTTTGTAAAGGTGCAATGTAACCCATCCATAATGAGCATGAAATAATTAAAGAGTTTAAGCCCACATCACTGTAGCCAAGTGTGGGACAAAGTGTAAAAGTGTGAGACACCAAGTATTATGCTCAGTATAGATAATGCTCTCCTCATTCCATTAATGTGAATATTAAAAAATCCGCTGAGTAGCAAGCATATTTATTCCACCAAGGTATAGGCCAAATGGACTCAAAAAGAGAGGTGTGACTCAGGGAAATGGACAAACTCCATTTGTAGCTGAAAAAGGCAATGGACATCTGAAGAGAGACAGCAGGGGAGAAAGTCTCATATTTCAGCACTGTGTAGATCTGAACAAGAGCCGGTAGGAACCAGATATGCCAAATCTACAGAGATACAGTTATTAAAGACTTGACACTTCAAGTGTAAACGCTGAGCAATTGCTGACAGAGGGGCTCAGAAGTCTTTACAGTTGTAACAAAAGCTCTCATGAAAGAAAACAGCAATTCCAATTTTTGATAGTATAGGATGCAAAAGAGGACCTGTGGATAATTTAGAAAAATGATGAAAGATAAATAATCCAAACAGATTCATCAGTTCCCTGGTGGGAAGAAGGAGGAAGGAAATGCCTGAACAATGCCATACATTTTGTTTATATTTTTAAAGATAACTTAACTACTTGGTTCATTTATACATTCAACAACTGTTAAACACCTATTATGTGCCGGAATAAAATGATAAACTGGATTAGCATGGTCCATGTCCTCTTGGAGCTTATAGTCTAGAGGAAGATGCTAACTAGCGAGCAGAAAACTCCAGAAAAACTTTAAGTGTCATTAGAGAGGAAATGAGGGTTCTAGGGAAGAACCTCAGAGGAGCACCTAATCCAGGTGGGATAGAAAGCAGGGCAGGGGGATGATGGGGAGAGGAAGCCAACAAAATCGAGCCCTCAAGGATGAATAGGAGGTGTTTGGGAGAAAGGTAATTGGGGAATGTAGCATGTATTAAAAATGAAATGACTCAAAATAACTGGTGGGTACATGATTTTGTATAAGATATCAGAAAGATAAGCAGGCTCCATTCAGGTCCTTATAAGTCATATGAGGAATTTAGATTTAACCCATCCATCCATTCATTCATTTATCCATTCCACGAATAGTTTTTAGCTACTCTTATGGGGCCTATATGCTAGGTGCTTGACATAAAATGTAAAAGGAAACATGTCTTCTACACTCACAGAACCTAATAGTCTCTCCAGGGAAATCCTGAAAAAACATTTTTAATCAGGTATGAATAGTTCTATGATGAGGCAGCTATGCTAACATGTGGGGTTGCCATGCAAACACGAAGTAGAGGTGCTTAATCTGATTTTGTCATCGGACATGGTGGTGAGGGTAGTGGCAGAGGAAAGAAGGAAGATGTTCTGGGAGAAATGATGTTTAACCTAAAGTCTAAAGAATTATTAGGAGTTAGGGAAGGAAGACAGAGGTAGCAATGTCCTAAGCATAGGAAAGAGCAAGTGTAAAGAGCTCAAAGAGAGCCAGAATGTACCTCTTCTAAAGACGTAAAAGAATTTCCGTATGGCTAAAGAGTAAAATGTTTGAAGCCATGTTAAGGAGTTTGGATATATCCTAAATGCATTGGTAAGAAATATTTAGAGCATTCAACAAAATTACTGGATATAAATTTGCATAGATGAATAGATATCCTATGTATTACTAGTAATCATCTAAAATGTAATAAAAAATGTCAACAATAATATTAATAGTAATAGCAAATACATATGAAGTCCAGTGACTGGCACCAAAGCCTCTACTCTGAAGCACTCTGCAGAAAATATAAATCTCCTAGTCCAGTGCTCTTCACTGCTCTGCACTGTTTCAATAAACTTCGCTGTGCAATTCATATCTGCATTGGACTGTTTTCTCATCCAGTAGCTTCTCGGTCCACCTTCCCTCTTTCAGTGGGAAGACAGGCACGTAGCTCTGCACCTGCACAGACACAGCCTGGTGGCATGTGGTGAGGCAGCATCTCTCAGCACAGTTCCTCGGGTTAGGGGCTGGGGCCTGTCCTCATGCCCTGTCTTTAAGCCTGCCGGCTTCCTTTCCAGTGTATTTTTCCTACCTGCCCTCATTCTTGCTATTTACAATTCTCCCCCATTCGAAAGCTCATTTGCTTCCCATTGTTCCTGGATCCTTTCCATTCTGCACATAATATGTTGGCCAACATATTGACATTTTAAAATACAATTTTATGATTCTATGGACATTCTATGGACAATTTTATGATTCCCATCATGTTGGCCTCGATGAACACATTTCCAACAGTAAAGGCAAGGTTCGTGGACAGCCCAGATGTTAGCTAGTTGAAGAAGCTCTCAAAACCTTAAATTACCTAACGTGCTACTTTGGAATTACCATGATGCCTTTGGGAAAGATATTTATCTGACTATGTTTAATTTTCTAAGGCAATAGCAAAACAAAAAACAAAACAAAACAAAACAAAAAACAAAACAACAAAAACAAAAACCCAACCTGGGAGGATTTATTTGCTTAATACTTTCTGTGGTGATATTTTTATTTTGTATTAAACAGACGCACTATATAAATTCAGTGCTTCCACATTTTATCATAGTTTAGGTATATTTAAAACATCACATACTATCAGCATAAGCATGAAATTTGTTTACTGGATTTCTTCCTGAGCTGAGTCCAGACACTCCTTAACTTAGAACAAATCACACATACAAAATGAAGATAAAATGCCAACATCCAGAGCAAGGCGAGTAAACATTGTCATGAGCACCGGGCTTGGAGTAAGGAAAACAGGGTTTGTTACTTGGCTTTTCTCATTAGTAGCAGTGGGACCCTCAGCTAAAGCCGAGCCTTGCTTCCCTCATACAAAATTAGGACAGTGGATCTTGCCTTTCTTCCTTTTATTTGTTTACATGAGTTCATTACTCATGAAACCAACATTTCCTGAGTGCCTACTATGGGGCAGGTGGTTTTGGTGGCTAAACACTCTCAGTCCCTACCCTTACAGGTTGTTATAAAGGCAAATGAGACAATCATAGCAAGTGCTACCATTCATCATGTGCCAACTATGTGCCTTGGACCTGACATTATTATCTCTACTGTACTGCATTCCAGGGACTCCATATATTACCTGGCAGCCTCACATAAACCTTTTCTGCTAGTTCTTACCTCCAGGTACATGGGAGGTAACTGATGCTCACTTGAGAAATTTAAATATTTTTCAAAGTTAGATACTCATAGAGGTCTGAGTGAGATTTGAATCAAGATGGGTCTCATTAAAAGGATCCTGATTTTGCAGTAAAGTCTATCAATATTGAAAGGTCTTTACAACATAAAGCATCATGTTAAAAGAAATATTATTTTCTTCTATTGTTATTCATATCATTATGTGATGCTGTAAAAACAGAGCAGAACCAAAACCTAAACAGGAAGCGAGTTTACTCATGTTACTATGGGAATTCTCATTATGGTTCTTTAGATTCCTGGTTTTATAGTCTGAAATGTCTATTCTTTCTTCCCCTGTGGGCACACTGTCCCCTTGCTACTGTCCCTCTTCTGTCGACAGATTATGGCTGGGCTCTTGGTAAGCACAGTATTTTGAAAGAAAGGAATAGTTTTGCTGGAGAATCACTGTGTCAAGAAGGTTGTGTACCTCCTTGATGATGAAAATGCCAATTTCTTATAAAAAGGCAAAAATTCTCATTTTAAAAGGTTGAATATAATGTTACTTTGCTAATTTCAAATGACTACTTTTAGGTCACTGAAAAAGTCTAAATATAAGAATAATCTCTAGGGTCTGTAACATTTTCATTTGATTCAAGAGGGGATAAATTTTAATTCATTTTAACCTCTTGCCTTTTGGTATTTGGCTCTTCTGACAGGAAGCATCCATCGTCTACTGTGACGTTTGTGTCCTTACTACGATAGCCTGCCTTAACCAGGAGTCTGTTTTCACATATCTTTAAAAGCTAAATAAGATCCTAAGTTTCCTGACACAAAGTACATATGCTACTTCAATAGCTATATTGAAATTGTAATTGAAATATGGCATACATAGAAAATTACAAAAATTGTTATTCTATTTTTACAAAATAGAACATTATGAATACCTCAAAAGCATAATGCATGCCATCTTTCAAGTATTCAGTGCCCCAAGGTAACCACTATTCTGATTTCTATTACAAGACAGTATTAGTCTTGTCTGCTTTTCAGCTTTATATGAATGGCAATAGACTCCTATAACATATACCTTTTTGTCTCTGACTTCACTCACTCAACATATTTCATGAGATTCATCCATATTTTCTGTGTAGTAGAATTTTGTTCATCTTTCCTGCTGAATAATAGTCCGTTGTGTCAATATACCATAATTTATTTCACTAGATGTAGGCATTTATTTTCTAGTTTGTGACTTTTAAAATTACTGCTCCTTTGAATATGTCATTTGGCGCATGTATGTATGCACTTCTCGTGAGTGTAGATCTAGGAATGGAAGTTTGGGGTGTTAGAGTATTAATATTTTATGTTTTAGTTTTCCAAAGTGGTTGCATTAATTAAAAAGATCTCACTAGCAATATATGAGAACTCCTGTTTTTCTACATCTCTACCAGACTTCTTAATATTAGCCATTCTGGAGAGGTATAGTGGTATATCATTGTGACTTTAACTTACATTTTCCGAAAGATTTATGAGGTTGAACATCTTTTCGCACTTTTATTGGCTACTTCTATGTCCTTTTTAATGATGTGTTTTGTAGGAGGTAGAAGATATCTCCCTAAGGATCTATAATTAGGATATTTGTATAGGTCTGTTTCCGAATTCCTGGAATGTGTAAATATATTAGGTTGCATGGCACCGGGGACTTAAGGCCAAGGATAGAATTAAGTTTGCTGATCAGCTGGCCTTAAAATAGGGAGATTATCCTGGAATATCTAGATTATCCCAATGTAATCACAAGAACTCATAAGGGTAGAAGATGGAGTTGAAAGAGAGAGCCAGAGATGGCAGTGGGAAGGACTAGCCTTGAAGTTTTGCTGGCTTTGAAGATGGAGGAACAGTGCCAATGGGCCAAGGAATGCTGACAGCTTTTAGAAACTGGAAAAGGCTAGGAAACATTCTGCCCTAGAACCTCCTGAAGAAATGCAGCCCGATTTATACCTTCATTTTAGCATGGGGAGACCCATTTCTTACTTCTAAACGATATGACTGTAAGATAATAAAGCTGTATTGTTTTTGTCCACGAATATTGTGGCAATTTGTTACAACAGTAGTAGGAAATTAATACTTGTGTGTTCAAGTCTTTTGCCTATATTTCTATTGGGTCTATCTTTGATTTGTAGCGGTTATTGATATATTATGGATATGAGTGCTTTGGTTTGCTTAGTATTTCTTACCTATGTTTTAAGAGAGAGTCACATAATTTTCTTTTCTGCCAACATCCTCATCAAGTTTTGGTAACAAAGTTTTCCTGGCCAAATGAAAATCACTTTAGGATTGTGGCCTCTCCTTTCTCATTCTGTCATAGAATAAGTGTAAGATCACTGTGCTGTGTTTCTTAAATGGTGGACTTTATCAATGAAGCCATATGGGTCTGGGATCCAGGTTTTCTTTCTGATAAAATTTTATAATTAAAGGATTCTATTTGCTTAGTAGATATAAGATTATTCAGATTTTCTATTTCTTATTTTAGCTTGATAAACTATATTTTTCAAGGAAAATCTTTTAATTTCTCACATTTATCTGCATAAAGTTGCTCATAATATCTTCTTTTTTAAATGTTCGTAGGGAGACACCTGGGTGACTCAGTTGGTTAAGTGTCTGGCTTTGGTTTCCACTCAGGTTATGATCTCAAGATTGTGAGATCGAGCTCCATATTGGCTCCATGCTCAGCACAGAGTCTGCTTGGGATTCACTCTCCCTCTGCTTCTCCCCCTGCTCATGCTTTCTATCAAATAAATAAACTATTATTTTTAAAAATGTTAACAGGATCTGTACTGATGCCCCTTTTCCTTCTTGAATTTGGTAGCGCTTTCCTTCTTTCTCTCTCTTTTATCTTGATGAGTCTTGGTAGAAATTTACTAGTTTTAATTTTTTTGAAGGATAAACTTTTGGGCTTTTTTTTTTAAAGATTTATTTATTTATTCATGAGAGGCACAGAGAGAGAGAGAGGCAGAGACATAGGCAGAGGGAGAAGCAGGCTCCCCGTAGGGAACCCAATGTGGGACTCGATCCAGATCCTGGGATCACACCCTGAGCCAAAGGCAGGCGCTCAACCGCTGAGCCACCCAGGCATCCCTGGTTTTTTTGATTGTCATTACTGTATGTGAATTTTCTATTTCATTAATTTCTTCTTTTATATTTAAAATTTCCTTTCTTCTAATTTCTCTGGATTTAACTTGCTTTTTTTATTTTTATTTTTTAACTTGCCGTTTTTTAAAAGGTTACTTAAATCATTTAGTATTTTAGTCTTTATTCTCTAATATATATGATTTTTGATGCTAAACATTCTCTTCTAATCATTTCTGCTACAAATCACAAGTTTTGATATTTTTGTTTCACTCAGTTAAAATTTCTTCTAATTTTCTTTCTTTTTTAACTTAATTAAAAAAATTAAATTTAAATTCAATTTGCCAACCTATAGTATAATACCCAGTGCTTATCCCATAAAGTGCCCTCCTTAGTGCCTGTCACCCAGTCACCCCATTCCCCCACCTTCCTCCGCTTCCACAACCCCTTGTTTGTTTCCCAGAGTTAGGAGTCTCTCATGGTTTGTCTTCCTCTCTAATTTTCCCCAACTCAGTTTCCCTCCTTTCCCTTATAGTCCCATTTTACTATTTCTTATATTCCACATATGAGTGAAACCATATGATGATTGTCCTTCTCCGAATGACTTATTTCACTAAGAATAATACCCTCCACTTCATCCATGTTGTGAAATGGTAGGTATTCATCCTTTCTGATGACTGAGTAATATTCCATTATATCTACATACCACATCTCTTTATCCATTCATCTGTTGAAGGACATCGTGGCTCCTTCCATAGTTTGGCTATTATGGACATTGCTGCTATAAACATTGGGGTGCAGGTGTCCCAGTATTTCACTACATCAGTATCTTTGGGGTAAATACCCAGTATAGTGCAATTGCTGGGTGATGTCTTCTTTCATCTATGGATCAGCTGGAAGTACAATCCTTAATTTTCAAGTATTTGAGAATTTTCTAATTATCTATTGTTATTATTGATTTCTAAAACAATTCCACTGTATTCGGAGTAAAGATTCTCTTTGATTTCAGTCCTTTGAAAAGTGTTGAGATATGCTTTGTAGCCAAGCATGTTGGCTTGGCTTATTTATGGTGAATGCTTATTTTACATCAAAGGATATGCATTTTGTAGTTATTGTGAACAGTCTTGTACATAGGTCTAGTTTGTTAACCAGATTGTTCAAATCTTCTGTGTCTCTGTAATATTTCAACATCTGCTTGTTCAATCAGATATTGAAGGAAGTGTGTTAAAATCTACTATGACCATATATTATCCAGATTTTTCATTCTATTGGTTTTATTCAGCTTTTTGAGACTATGTTAAGTATGTACAATTATAGATTATAGTATTTTCCTTGGGGATTGACCTTTTTAACATTACAAAATGCCTCTCTTTATCCTTAATAATCCTTCTTACTTTAAATCTACTGTGTCTGGTACTAGTTGCACTATGTTAGCTTTCTTTGGTTAGTGTTTGCATGGTATATTGGGTATCCCCTGTTCATGGCCTCACATTCTTTTGGCTTTACATCTGATTCCAGTATTAATTCTGATTCTGGAAATAATTATACAGAAATGAAATTTTAAAAATTCTTTCTGTTATAAGGATTTGAATCAGCATATCAATTGGTCTCATGTACTAGGAAAATATTGATAGAGTAATTAATACCAGTATACGTCCTGCTGAAGTTACTAAACCTGAAGGCTGAAAAGTAAATTGGGCATCAAGACAAAATTCAAGTCATGTACAAAGAGGAAAAATAGCAGCTTGATATTAGATTCTTCCCTATATAATCAATGCTAGAAAACAGTATGTTGCCTTCTGGGGGGAGTGTATCCCAATAGTTTTTGCATAAGCAAGTTGTCCTTGAAACATAATGAATAAACATGATTGTGTTCACAAAATTTAGGAATCCAGAACTTACAAAACAAATAATCCAAATTAATTGGATTTACATAAGCAGAATTTAAAGTTTTGAAATGATGAAAATATAATTTAAAAATACTAATGATTAATTCACCAAATATAGAACTAAAATCTGAAATCTGCCTCAGTTAATAGAATGTGAATACTATAAACCTTAACAATATACAAACAAAATCAAATGATCAGAAGGGGGAGGAAGTGTGTGTCAAATCCATGCTACCATTTGGGGATGGTAGGTTTTGGCTGATTTTTAAAAATTTTTCATTGTTCAGGCTACATGGATGCCTCAGTCAGTTGGGCATCCGACTCTTGGTTTCAGCTCAGGTTGTGATCTTGGGGTCATGGATCAAGCCCTGGCTAGGGCTCTGAGCACAGAGTCTGCTTGGGATTCTCTTTCCTCTTCCTCTACTTGCATGCATTTGCAAGTTCTCTCTCTCTCTCAAATTGTTTTTTTTTTTTTTTTACTTTGCCTTCTTTTATAGTGAACATGGGCCATTTTTACAAAATCTATAAAGTCATTTTTCTAAAAAAATTAAAGAGAGACAGCAATAGAGCCATCTTTAGGTGAATTTTTCTCACCTTTTTCTAAATTACTTTCAGGAAGAAACTTTATATTTTATCTTTAAAGACACTACGGACTGAATTATTCTTTGTTATGGTGAGCCTAATGTGATCAATTTTTATTTGGGTATCACTAATGAAGAGTGAATCCTTTTTCTCTGCCACTCCTAGCATTCTCTATCATTCAGGATAACCTTTCATATCCCAGCCTTCCCTGTTTTAAGTCAAGTCTGTCATCTCTTCTTCTTAGATCTAGCAACAGACAGCGTCACCCAAAAGGACACTCTCTCAGGAGCAGGATGGCGGTGGGGTGTTCTGGTTTGAAAGCTCATCAGATTGACAGCCATCCTGCCATGTTCTACAATAGAGTAAAAAATTAAAATGCAGAGTGTCCTATTTTAGGATCAAGGATGAAGAGGACAGGAAAAATTGGCTCACAATTATTGAGCACCTGATGTATTCTGGGCATGGTCAGAGCAACCCTGTAAGTTAGGTGTTCCCGGTCTCACTTTATAAGTGAGGAAGCAAACTTGGGGAGGGCAGATGAATGACTGTGATCATGGGGCTATCAGGGAAAAACCGTGTTCCCCGGTGCCCTTCTCTCTCTTTCTACTGACATGGTGGAAATGCTTCCATCGGCCCATTAAAAATTATACAATTTTGTTTACTGCACTTAAAACAATCTTAAAGTTTCACTTTTGAGACATAGAGTAAATTTTTGCTCCAAGTTGCTTTTATTTTCACAATGTCTACAAAGACAGCAGAAGCAGACGATTCCAGCCAGAATCAGAATTTCAGGGTGAAACAATATCAAGCACGCAAAGAGTTAATTGTTCTAGCTCTAATTAAGTGTAGTCTTCTTAAAAAAAAAAAAAAAAAAAAAAAAAGCCTGCTTTATCCTGGCAAGAAGCCTGTAAAAAAGGGACGATCTGTCACAGACTCACAGAACACAGTAATTAAGGGCTGAAACGCTTCCCAATCAAAGAACGGGAAGAGTTCACTCAGAGTTAACTGTTTAAACAGCATCCCTTGTGAAATGGCATTGCCACTGTATGTTTTTAGATTGAATTGATTTAATTTCTTACTGTTTGCTTCTAAGTAGGAATTAGAGCCTCCATCAGGACTGGCTAACGGGGCTCATCCTAGACCGAGTCCCCCGGGACAGGAGCAGAAGGGCTGCAGAGCAGGGTGCGTGCTGTGCTGGGTGCGCTGCGGCCGGGCCTGGTCGTGGGGCTCATGTTTGCAGCAGGCAGCAATGATGAACAATTAATGAACCCACATTGTGTTTACACGTCTCATTTTGAAACCAATCATTTCTATGCTCTAAGTAAGATGTTATGCTTTCACAAAAGCATTAAAATTCACAAGTAAATGAAAATGTGTGTATTGTTCCAAAAGTATGCTTAAATTTCACATGTTTCGTTTCACAGCAGAGCCCTAGTCAGTCAACACATTCATGTAGTGACACCTGTAACTCGCACATGGTGGTTTAATTTATAACAGTTGATTTCCTTTCATAATCAAACAATCACCTGCACCCAGCTTCACGTATTGGTCCATTGTTCTTCCTTGCTGTCACCGTTAGCCCGTATGTAGGCTTCACCCAGGACATCCACTCCGCTTAGAAAGTAGAGCAAATGAGCAAAAATGTTGAAATTGTCATTTTCTTCTTACCAAGGACATGAGGGTGGCCATTTTTCTCAACTCACCGGGAATTTGTGTTTATATGCACATCACGCAGTCATTTGTTGCTCATATTAAGGGACAGATTTGGTAAATCCTATTTAGGTCTAATGTGACTTGTGAACAAAATGTGTTATTCACTTTTTAAAAGCAATTAACTATTTCAGCTACCTGATAAAAATCATAGCTGATATTTGTTGCGATTTTATTTTTTTATCAGCTACTAAGCCCTTTTGTGCACTGCTTTTGAAAAATATTTTCAAGAACCGTATGAAGAAAGTATTTTAACTATTCCTGTTTTACATGGAATAAATAAGTCGCCCAAGGTCACGTAGGCCGGGGTTTCTCACCCAATAGCTTAACCACGAAGACTTGATTGCTGTACTGTATGTCCTTCTTAGAGATACGAATGGCAGATGCTCTTAGTTTGTGCACCAGAAGACTGTTTAATGATTAGAAAGGAGTAGAGAACCTTTTAAGAGTCTAACATTATGTCCGGATGGTGGCAGATTAACTAGGAGGATATATCTCACATCTATACTAGCAAAATTCTGAATCATTTAAATCAGTGAAACGAGAGCAAGAGGCTTTGGGTTTTCGAACTCTTACTCTTCTCACTTCCAGCTCCTGGAATGTTTTGTAGAAGCAGAGCAAACCGAAAAGCCAGCCATTTATGAAGCCAGGTGGATATCCTCTTCCTCCATCTCATTCCCCCTTCATTCTGCTACTCTTAAAAAATTTATTAAAAATCTCATCACCTGGGGAGCCTGGGTGGTTCAACTGGTTAAGCCCTCGACTCTTGGTTTTGGCTCAGGTCATGATCTTAGAGTCCTGGGACGGAGCCCCAAGTCTGGCTCTGTCAGTGCTCAGTCTTTCTCCCTTTGTCTCCCTCCCTTTCTGCTGCTTCCCCTGCTCATAAACACACCATTTTTTAAAAATAAATAAATAAAATCTTTTTAAAGAATCTCATCACCTAACTATGGATTTATCATGTTACTAACTCATGCAATCCATTTTCCATTCAAAAAAGGTTTCTTACACTGGAGACATTGTGACAGGCAATGGACCAAGACCACAAACCATTTTATACTTTTTAGTATGATCCAAACTCTTTGGAGAAACTCTGGCCCCTGGCACAGTATTTTCACAGCCATAAGAGTTTGGTTTCCTGTGATCTCAGTGGTACTAAACAATAAATCCTGAACTACATGTTTAGCAAAGCAAAGGGAAAATGGATGTCAAGTCCATTAATCACAGATAAAAAAAATTTCTGGGTTGGAATGTCAACCAGGCATTAGCTGTGCCTTGCACTATAAAATCTATTCAAATGACCTCCTGATTAGGTCAGCTTGTCCTCTTGCCCTGAGATATTTTAAAAACAGAAACTGGCAGTTAGAGCTATAATCCTCATGATACTTCAGGCTGTACATAGTAGATATTTGGTCCTAAGGACAACCATAAGCAACTTCTCTGTAGCATTTCGCTTGTAGCTGTCAGCTTGACCAAATCACATACAAAATCGATATCAAACTGCATGTTCTGTAAAGTAAATAAGACCATTAGATGAGAAGTGTTTCAAGGTAATTCTAAATAGTCTGAAAATACACATTTGTAACTGAAGGATTTATTTAAGATTGATTTTGGGAAAAGTAAAAGTAAGCAAAACGGTGTTTACTTCTTACATTCTAGATAAAAGGGAGCATGAAAAAAATCTGAATTGTACCTCTCAAAATTGATATGGTGGAGAATCTGATGTTGGCAATTGTGACTATATTAGAAAGGGAGTGATATTAACGGCCAACCATTTGCAAGTTGCAAATGCCCATTTAAAAATTCCTAGTGTAAATGCACAGCCGTACAATCAAGTGCATTTACAACCTGTGAATTACTAAAGACTTGGGAGGCAGCCCCTCGTCCCTGGCAGATGCTATCCACATTCCTCAGCTCTCCTGGTGGCGTTCAGAAACACAGGCTGCTTCTGGAGAAAAGGAGAATAAAGACTCCAAAAGGCTTAGATTAGAGCAGCTTTGAAATGGAATGCATTTTAAAAATGTGCTTTAGCGCTGCTGTAAGATGATGCTATTGTTGTGTTTGTCATACTTCTGTTAAAAATGAGGCCATTTATACAGCGTTAGAGACAGTGAGGTGGGAGGGAGAATTGGGAGATGCTGGAGTGTTTGATGATATTCTTTTCCTTCCTGGGCGCCGGGAAATTGTGCAGTTGTCATTCACATTAGCAGAATGTAGAACATTAGCTGAGTGATACCAGGATGACCTCCTGGGAGGAACCAAGGCCACTTTGCCCATCATGTTAACCTCTTGAGTGCCACATTACTGAAGGGTTTAATGTGCATGAAAGAGTTAAAGAAAACCATTTAGTGGGAGATATGATTCTACGAAACAAAATGGATAAATCCATTTATCCAAAATGGATAAATGATAGGAATGTCATAATGCCAGAAGATAGCCTCTGTGGTCCAGCAATTTTGGTAGCCAGAACACATCTGTTTCACTTCCTGCTTTGTATATTCCAGCCTGAAAATGAGTCTGCCTATGTCCCCACCATTCCCAACACTCCCATCCTCCTCTACCCTCCTCTACGTGCACCCTCGAAAGAAACCTTTGGGAGACAGAGAACTCCACAGCCAACCTATTCTGATCCATGCATTCAATGAGTGTAGTTTCACTGTTTACCTCAAGACCCATTTCTTTCAGATTTTTAACTCTTAGGTATATCCTATGCATATCCTTGAACTCTTAAGTTTGAAAATGGATGCACTTTATTTGGGGGGCATATGATTTGCTAGTAATTATTTTTAAAAATACATCAGGGATTAGGGTGCCTGGGTGGCTCAGCCCATTAAACAGCTGGCTCTTGATTTCAGCTCAGGTTGTGATCTCAGGATCCTGGGATCCAGCCCCATGTTGGCTCTATGCTCAGTGGGAAGTCTGATTAAGGATTCTCTCACCCTCTCCCTCTGCTCCTCCTCCCCCCACTCCTGCCCTTGCATGCATGTACTCTCTCTAAAATAGATAAATAAATGCTTAAAAATATATATATTGGGCATCTCCAGGGAACAAGAGCTTTGGGTAGAGTACAGCATGAACAAAGTACAATTTCTGTCTTCCAAGATCTTACACTGCAGCTTCACAGTTAAGCATATTTGTTTGCAAAGCAATATGTACAATCCTTCCTTCCCTTTCCCCCAAATTAGCAGAAAAATATGTAGGACACTCCATTCTCTACCCCAAGGATCATACATAGAAGTATTTTAAAAATAAAATTTTGATTAGGAATTGGGAACAGAAAGTTGTTTCTGTAAAAAAAAAATAGCTCAGATTGAGCACAGTCTTATTCTGTTTAAGAGAAAATTCATATTTAAAGAATCCAACCTCCTCACCTTATGCATTCTCTCTTCTTTCTTAATTTCAAACTGTTTAGCCCATAGGTATATCAATTTACTTATCAAGTTTTCTTGAATTTTTTGTTGTCCCCGAAATCAAGAACCTCACCCTCTAATGGAGGAGAAAGATATAAATGGAAAATTATAGCACTAATTAGTTTCTATCAGAGAAGTAGGAAGAAAGTGCTGTTGAGGCAAAGAGGAGGCACAAATTAACATGGCTTGGTTAGGAAGGGAGAGGATGTCTTTTCAGAGGAGATGATAGGAGTTTTCCAAGTAAGGGAAACCAAGGAAAGTGTAAACTAAGCAGCAGGAACAGCAGATACAAAGACACGGAGGCTAAAGTAGTCTTGCAAGGTTGAGGATATGCAGTTGGTTATTCAGAGGCTTCTTGAGAATCAGGCTACAGTGAGGTAAAGGAGTGGGAAAGTAGGTAGGAATGTGAGCTGAAGCATCTTATACGGCAGACAAATGAATCTGGATGGCTCTTTTTGGAAAGAGGGAGTTATGGTAGTCTTTTAAGCAAGAGCATGGCAGGATCAGTGTAACATTACAAAGATCACTTCATAAAAAGAAAGGCATTAAACTGAAATAAAAAGAGTTGCCATCTTTGTGATGTTTGGGAAGTAATGGATGACCAGCTGTGATCTCATGAGGATAACCTGGAGAAGAGATGGTCAGATCCTAAACAGGACAGTGGTGTTGAGGCTACAGAAGAGGAAGCACATTGTACAGGCTGTCAGTAAATATATTAAATAAAAAGTGGTGACTAACTTGATATGAGGCAAGATGGAGAAGACAAGAAGGATTCTAGATTTATCAGATTACTCAATCGGTAGTTGGTGGCACAAGGCAAAAGAACAAAACAAGACAAACCAACCAAAAACCACAACTGTCAAAAGGAGCATGTGTTGGAGGCGAGGTAATGAACTTGGCTTGGGATATGTTGAGTTCTGAGTGTCTGCTGGGATCTCTAAACATCTGCCTAAGCCAAACTTGAAACAGGGAGCCTGTCACTATATCCCAATGCATAATGCCAGCCAGCTGGGCACTCTCTTGCTTTCTGTATGCTTCTGTGTTGCCTCTTGTTCCAGACCTGTGTAGCAAGATGAGGGAGAAGTAGAAGCACACCATGAGGGGTGAGAAAAGAGGCTGACCACGGTTTCCTTTTGCTTTCGAGCTGTACTAACTCTCAAGTAAGAGAGGTGAGAAACCAATACTCCAAATAGAGTTTGGAGCATCAAATAGTAGACAACATCAGATATTTTGATTATAAATATGGCTGAGTTTTTCTATTTCAGTGACTTTGGGACTTTTTGGTGGCTAAGAGTAACAAGAGGATAACTGGAACGTCATCCAGTGGCAGGGAAAGAACTAGTGGTGAGGAGGAAGTTGAAAGGGCAGTGAGTGACAAAAATAGAGTGCATCATAATCACCACTTCCAAATCAGGAGTCAACACAGAGGAAGAAGAGAAGGCTTTATACTGAAGCATGAATAACACCAACATTTATGGCAGAAGAAGAGCCATCTCTGGAGGAGAAATTGCTGGGGAACAACACCCTCTACTTTGTTATGAATTGAAACCTCACTTTTTTTTTTAATTACCAATCATCTTTCCAGATAAGTAAACTGAAACGTGTAGAGGGAAAAATTAGCCCTAAGGTCACATAACTCGCATGTGGCAGAGCTAGGGCCCAGAGCCTGAGTGATTGATCTCAAGACCACTGTGCTAACTATACCCTAAATCTTCAAAAAATCACCACTTTAGAATTACAAGGGGAACATGAATAAAGAACTGAGCAATACTAGAACCAATAATAAAATGTCGAACCTTTCAAAGACAAGGTTGGTAAGAATGTGATGCTGGGTCACAGCATTGCAAATAAAATTGGCATATGATTCAAGATACTGTAAATCTTCAACACCAAACCGTAAACCCTAATAATAAATGTGTCTTCTCTCCGAGCTTTCCCACACCATAGGCAGATGCTCAACTCAATTCAATGACTGAGGTTAGCTAAAGATCCTGACCAGTGTTAGTGACCTGCTGTTCTTCAGGGGCCCTGGAGGAGCCCCAGGGAGACCCTGCTCCTTGTTCCTCCCTGCACCAACACCTCCGTAGTAGGCTTTGTTGTTATTGTTGTGACTCATCATTACAGAAAATCCTCATTAAAAATAATCTTACATTTGGGTTTCAATTATGTACTGAATGACGTTCTTTAAGGAATGTATTCACTAAAAAGCCTGGCTTTTATGGGTTACTTCGCCTATTTATTTACTTATGTATTTTATTTTTAAGATTTTATTTCTTTGAGAGCACTAGCGGGGGTGGGGTGGGCAGAGGAAGAGGGAGAAGCAGACTCCCCGCTGAGCAGAGAGCTGGATTTGGGGCTGGATCCCAGGACCCTGGGATCATGACCTGAGCCCAAGGCAAATGCTTAGCCTACTGAGCCACCCAGGTGTTCCCACTTTAGCTACTTAAAAACATGTTTATAAGTAAAGCTCTAAACTGATTTGAGAAACCTAAGATTCACTTACTGTTTTAGTTTTCGAACAATGATATGTAACAAGAATAAGGACATGCCCCTAACTGAAAAGGTGCCCCGGTGAGATGGATTATGGTTTGAGACCAGGAGGCTCCAGCAAATGTTTAGCAGTGGGAGCCATTGTTGGCTGAGGCTGTCATGCGGTTAGCATGATTGTTTTTTTCTTCTTGAAGACTTTCTTTTTGCTTGACCTAGTCTTCACTTAAGTTTTAATTTTGGAACTTTTTTCTGATAGAAACAGCATATAGAACAATAAAAATAAGATTAAATTGTTCTTTTTGAAGGAAGGCTGATTGCTGAAGTGAGAGAGGCCAGCCACAGCCCAGAACTGCAGAACTATACTATTCAACTGTAAATAAAAATCTGTAACATCCTGGTTTTCTGTTCTCTAGTATTACATGTCCATCCTTTCTACTCTTGCAACTTTGCAAATGCCATCTTATTCTAAAAGAGTGCCTTATCGATAGAGCAATTTTCCAGGAAATTGATATCTTTCCTCTCCTTTTTAATCTTCTCTTTCTCTCTCTCCTTCTCTTTCTCTCTCTCTCTCTCTTTCAAACACACACACACACACACACACACACACACACACACACACACAACAGTATTAATAGTATAGAAAGTCTGCTTTGCCTGCCATTTGCCCCGGATATAGACCTGACCACTGAAGGAAGACTCTGTCCTGACCCTAGTGATACTTGTTATTTGATTTCTTAAATTAATTTTTTATTTGTAATCTCAGGTTTTGTTGACCTTGGAGAACTCTCTGAAAGAGCAATCTGAGAACCGATTTCAGTGTGTAGACAGGACTATGGAGAATAAGAAATAATGGTGTAGTCTGATAGGTCAAATTTTGGATTCACATTTCAAAGGTCAGAAGTGCAAATTTCATTAAGGTTGTATTTATGATAAAATTTCCTTTTAACAATATTTTTTAATCTGTAGTTTGAAAATTGAGAAGATGATCTATGATTCAGAATATTTCCTATGTTGGGAAAAAAGGCTGAGTTGTAAAAATAAATATAATGATTATGGCTAAAAATAAGATCTTATTACACCAGACCTTTACTGATGTCAATATGAGACAGGAGTTCAGAGGTGAATGGACAAATTTGCCATTGAAAATTCTCCTTTGGAAAAAATTTGGACCCTAATATCATCAACAGAATTTCTGCTAGATTTTTGACATGATAGACTGGTTTGGGTTTGCACACACTCTGGGACGTGGGTGTGAATTGGCTCAGGCAGTCTTGGATGTGGAACGGTAGCTACGTTAGTTCATAACAATGGAGTCCATAGAGCTCTACCCCTGGCCCCCAAATTCATAGCCTTTTTTACATACAAAATATATCCATTCCATCCCAACAGCCCCCAGTATTGCAACTCTTTCCAGCACCCACTATAGAATCTAAACTCCAAACTCTCATCTAAGTAACATCTGAAATGAGTATGGGTGAGGGGTGTGTGGTAGGATTCAAGCAGAGGCAGAAATCCTCTCCAGCTGCAGATCTGTGAAACCAGACAAATGATGTGCTTTGTCTGGGGCAGGTATAAAATGGAGAGGAGAGAAATTGGAAAGAAGAAAGGGATGATGCATTCCGAGCAAGTCCAAAATCCAGCAAGGCAAATTCCACCGGATCATACAGCTTGAGAATTTTCCTTTTCAGCTCGATGTCTTATTTTCTGGGCCTACTGGGGTGGCAACTCCACTTCTGCTCTGCCGGGCAACGCCGCCCTTCAGCTTAGTGGGGTGCCATCCCTGAGGCATTAGATGGGAGGAACCCTGGCCCCAGAAGCAGAAGAAGCCCCCTTATCTTTTGAAGTCCAGGAGGACCCAGTCCTGCCCCCAGACCTTGGTGAGGGAAGCAATGTTATGACCTCTGAATCCCTTTCAGGCTCTCTCCTTAAGGAATGGTGCACATTCATAGCTGAAGAGCCTTATGGTCTCGTCTTGTAAAATCCAAGAATTCTGATAGCTTTCCTTCATTCTGTCCTGCTTTCTCTGTCTCCCTTAGTTCAAGTTGGCAGTGTCTTTGCTGGTATAATCCTGTTTTCTTTTTATTGAACCAGGCTGGTGGTGTTCTGTTCTTTCTTTCTTTTCCTCTTCCTCTTTTTTTTTTTTTTTTCAATTTAGACAGGCTGAGAATTTTCCAAACCTTTAGGTTCCTTTTTGCTTAACACTTCCTTCTTCACTTCCTCTTCATTTCTCTCTTCTCACATTTTACTTTAAACAGTCAAGAGACTCCAAGTAGCTTCTTCAACACTTTGCTTAGAAACATCCGAAGCTAAATATCCAATTTCATTGCCTGAAATTCTACCATCCACGAAACAGTGGAATGCACTTTGTAACAGAGACTGCCTTCCCTTCCATTGCGATTAACATGTCCCTCTTTTCCATCTGAGACCTCACCAAAATTGCCCTTATTGTCCATATTTCTAGCATGCACCTCAAAACTTGTCCAGGCTCTACCCACCACCCAGTTCCAAAGCTGCTCCCACGTGCCTCAGTGTTTGTTACAGCAGCTTTCCACTTCTGGGTAGCAAATCTGCTGCAACCTCATCAAAACCTGATTATCTTTCAAAGGCCCATCTCCAAGTATATCAGATTAGGGGTTAGGCCTTCAACATATGGATTTGGGGACATGGGGTGGAGGGACCTGGTTCAATCCATAGCAATAGAGAAAAGAAAGGGAAAGAAGCACTTTTTCCTTTGGCTGTGGCTTTCCTGTCTCAGCTCTAGTTGACTCACATCATCTGTGGAGGAGGAAGAGATTCAGAGAGTCCTGGGCTCACACATCTCCACTCCTAACTCCTATTCCCATAAACACATGCTTTGTTCATTCTATCACACTGTAATCTTGAACAAATTGTTAAATGGGCCTAAGGCTCAGTTTTCAGGAGTTTTGGGGGCTGAGTGAACAATGTCAAAGGCCAGGTGGATAATAATAACAGGGCGAAGCTAGACCATAAAGGCTGTGGCAAATGTGATAGAACATGACCCAAGTAAGCCTATTTCAAGTGGCATCCATTCATTTTAAATGTCAGAGGCCAAATCTAATACGCTAGGCAAGAACTGGCCACAACTGGACTAGCTCTCTAAATTATCTTCAAGATTGAACTATGTGAATTAGCTGTTGATACCAAGTACATTTTCTCCTACTCTTTCCATTCCCTAAGACTCAGTGAAGATTAGGAAATTTGTCCCATCCTGTTTCCCTTAAAATATTTATTCAAGATTCTCTTGTGGGTCAATGAGCTTGGATTCTTTTCTCCCACAGAAACTTCCTTGAGATAGTGAGACCATGCTGAGACAGATCAGATTTGGGAATATGATAAGTCAAAAGCACCGAGTCATTCAACTCTAATGAAGTCATGGCATTTAAAAAATGTTATTACAGTTAACTGGCCGGCTGTATGTCTTCTGGAATACTATCTTCTTTCATTCTCCAATCAAGGTGTGATGATCACATTCTGCTGTTGTCACTTTTTTTTTTTTTTTTTTTTTTTGGTAGGAGGCTCTTCATGTGGGAAAGAGAAGGAAACCCATCTGAAGGTCATTTGTATATTCTAAACTATCAGACATTATTGAAAATCAAAGGACCAGATTATTGATGTCCAAATTGATCAGCTTTACTGGCATCATGATTCCAAAGCCACTAAACTGCTAAACACAAAAGGGTATTTAATATTACACGTGAACATTTTATGCAGAATCAGATGATACATGAAATGTAGGCTCATTGTCTCTTTAAAAGGCTGTGGGATTATTTCACAAGATTTCAGGTCATCTTTTAGGATTTTATCTGCAGTTAGGCCTCTAGTTTGGGTATTTTTATGCCATACATAAACCTAAAATCTGGGGCATCTGGGTGGCTCAGTGGTTGAGCATCTTCCTTGGGCTCAGGTCATGATCCCGGGGTCTTGGGGATAGAGTCCTGCATCAGACCCTGCGGGGAGCCTGCTTCTCCCTCTGCCTATAACTCTGCCTCTCTCTGTGTTTCTCATGAATAAATAAAACAAAACAAAGCAAACCCTAAAACCTGGAGCAGGTTAGTTCCTTATGAGTGATGTGTGTATCTGTGCGTGTGTGTGTGTGTGTGTGTGTGTGTGTGTGTGTGTTGATGGTGGTAACCAGATCCTTACAAGAGACAAGGTATTTTCCTATTGTCAACTGTGACCTCCTGGGGGCAGGATTGTGCTTCTCAGGCTTTTGGTTCCCTTGGATTTGGTGGTAATTTAGTGATGACCCTACTGTTTTTTTCTGGGTTATAACAGAACCTTGAAAAGAGGGATTCACTGAAGAAAAGGGGATCCAGACATTAAACTCTGAATCATATTTCTTAATCAGGGGCTTGCTGAACCCCAGCTCCATGCATCTCTCCTCTGGATCAGTCTTCCTTGGAAAGTCCCTATAAGGATAAGGATTGTGTGAGCATTATTGTCATGTTAGCTTCTTCTGGTCATCCCTGCTGCCCTCTGGCACAACAGCCCTTCATCCCATGGCTCATCAGTATCACAAGGCCCTGAGGCCTCTGGTTGTGACTGTGAACCCTAAGTGGCTTTGGGACATCCCCAATTGCCAGGGGTTTGCTACTTTCTATCTTAATGATTGCCTCCTAAAAGGAGAAGATGCTCCTTTTCTCTTCCATACTTCTCATTCCTTAGGTCACATACGACAGGATTTGCTCCCTGAGTTCTGTTCACTGGCCCTAATGGAGTATTACTTCATTTTATTTGAAGTTTGGACAATTTCCCTTAACTGATTTTGGGAGAAAAATCAAAGGATTCCGTACAGTACAACACACATATCATTCCTCCCAACCAATGTCCTTTAGAAGGGTCCTTGATAGAGTGCAGACCCTCAATCTTTCTTCTGTCGAGTTGATTTATGGTGCCATCCAGCCTTGCCATCCCCCTCCCCTTTCCCTTTCCTTCCTCTCCTCCTTTTTCTCTCCTTTGCTTCCTTCTTCCCTTATCTCATCCTTCTTGATTACTGATGGATGTGTGGAGTCCAGACCTTGAGGAAACAGTTGAGAACTGGCCCCTTGTTTGGGGGCAGGTGGGGAGAACGAAGACTAGGAAGCCGCAAAGAAGCACTGAGGGACATTTACTTGGCCAAACTGCCTCCCAAGAGAGCCACCCACTAGTCTCCCCAAGGCCGGGCTCACAAGCATTTGGCTTCATCCCTTCATACTTGGGAGACTGGAGGCTTGGAGGTAGTTTTCTCACTGCCAGACAGGATACTTTTGGAACATAAACTCGAGGGAGGCATCAATAAGAGAGGGGGTTGGGGTAAGAACTGTTTCATTTATTTATTTTTTTCTACTGCAAATAACCCAGAACAGGGTGTGTAATATAAGATGAGGAACCAAGGACGAAATGTCAGCCCTGTTTAATTTACCTGTTTGTCTTTGTGGGTTTCCGTTAACCCTTATTATTGAGTCCTCGTAGTTCTATTTTCTAATTAAAACATATATGTGGCTAATGAGTTTTCAGAATAATAAAGCATTTATAATACTCTAATGAAGGGCATTCTTTTCATCTTTATTTACTTAGCAGCATAATCAAGACCAACTTAGAAAGGTTAGATGTGGTCAAAAGAAATTTATGAAGAGTGGCTATTAAGAGACAGAGCATATGTATGCAGGCTGTGGTTAAATAGCGGTAAGTAGGACGTGTTTATTAAAATGATGCAGGGATTTTATCCCTTCATTCTTGATGTCTCTTAGTACCTGACATTATACTGCTATGGTTTCCATGGAAACAGCACACACTCTTCCTTTCAGCTGTCCTGAAGTTCAAGCCCTGCTGTTGCAATAGAAATTCTCAGAAACACCTCCACTTTTATTAAAAACAAAAATACTAAATCTATGCAAAAAGTAAAAGCAAAAAAAGAGGGCCAAAAAAATCCATTGACAATATTGCAGAAAAGAAATGAGAATGTGCGATATTTTCATTAAGAGGGAATCAAGAAACAATTTACTATGCTGGAGGTCGAAAGCGTCTGTCATTTCCTTCCCCTAAATTACCTTAGAATTGATCCTCCTGAGCCTGCCTTAACATCTGCACCTTTCATTTCTAATGCAATATATTCTACTATTTTTAGTTTTCTGGAAGTATCTCTTTTACTGTTTACTGATTTAAGAAGTCGTTTCTCTGTGACTCACAAAAAAATGTTGATTTTTGTCTATAAATTGTGACTCTAATAAAGAGAGGTTAAATTTAGAATAGGAAACCCAGAATAAGACATTTCACATGTGTTCATGAGGTGGGTCTCCAGTCCATAGCAGCCTCTTGTCTGGTTTATTAGCTAAGATGCTTTGGGTTGCAAGTAACAAAAAACTTAACTTCGATTGGTCTGTGTTGGAAATGGATTCGTTGACTTATGCTAACAAAGTGTCCAGAGGTATGATTTGATCTGGGCTCCAGGTCTGGCCCTCTGGGATTTTTCTTAACTCTGACCTCTGTGTGCTGATGGAGTCCTTAGCCTGGCTGCTTCACTGCTAAATGCCTGGGGCAGTTACCCAAATTACATCAGGTACGGCCTGATGCCATACAAGAGCCAGGAAATGAGGTCATCTTTTTTAGGATCCACCTACAAAATAGCTCCTTTAGATTTATAGTTCTGATTGAGTCAAGGACACGCCCTTGACTCAATAACTGGGCAGGACAGAGAGTTACATTGATTGTCCTTAGGTCTGAGGCATGTGTTGCCTTTCTGGGCCAGAAGGGCTGGATGGCAGAGGTATGGGCATCAATGTAAAACCTGGGAAAGTTACTGAGAGGAGAATGAAGAGATGCTGGGGAAACAGCCACCGTCCCCAGTGGTTTGGAAGAGAGATGCTTAGAGCACAATCTCACCTTCTTTCCTATTCCCAATTTAACCTTCCTGATTTATTTTGATTTAATATTGCAGCCAGCTCTCCTAATCACACTATCTTGTATTACTCTGCTTTTTTTTTCCCTTGCATAGTACTTAGGACTTTTACCATACTATAAAATTAATGTTTATGGTGCTTACTGTTACTATGCTTGCTGTTTGTTTTGTTCACTGGTGCATCCCAAGCACTTAGCGAGTATCTGGCTTTATAAATATTTGTTGAATAAATGAATGAGTTGGATAAATGAATAATTGAATCTGGCAGGTACTTTCTGGCCATTTATTGAGCCAATTTGTTTGCTCTGATTTGTGATAATTGGAGAGAGTGCCCCAGTCCCTAGTTCTAAGATATCATTCCCCAGGGATTTTCGTTCCTACAGGCTGTTGTGCTCCTGTAAGCAGGTGGCAGTAGCACCAGCCTGACTGCGACATCCTGAGAGAGATCGGTTCCTTGATCTCTGAAACCCCTTTGCTGGGTTGGGAATCAGAATGGTGGGATACGTGAACGACCTGGTTCCATGATAAGAGCTGTGTGTGTATCTCTGCTTCAAGCAGCCAAGATCACTTTGGGCTTGAGAGTGCCTTAGAGGAGTTCTCATCTGGCCACTTAAGGCACCAGTGGGGGTCTGGAAGCACTTGCCTTCAAGCCTCTCTGGACAATTTGAAGTTTAATATCAACTTGAAAGCAAGATGTTGTCTTCAGTTGGGGGTAAAATCCATCTCTTTTCTCTACAGTGGCTTTTCAGCCTGGGTAGTGTGGTTCATGAGCCACCTAGGCAGTTTCTTCACAAAGCAAACATTGAGAGCACCAGACATAGAGGCAAGTTGGGGAAGGGCCCTGGCAGATAAATATTCCGCTCTCAATGACCTAGGAGAACAGGAATGAAAAATCATACTGCCCTCCTGTGAGAAAGGCTAACACTGCCACTTAGTTTGTTACTGACCCTTGCTTGGCACATTTTGATTGCTAAGGGCACACAATAGCTTTCAGTTCAGCCCTGTCTGTTGGCCTGTCAGACTTATACCGGTGTCATGCTGTGGGTCCCACTTCAGTACCTCGACTCAATTCTCCACCACTGGGGTGTCAGAGTAAAGGATTGAGGAGACCATCCACTGGAGACTGTGTCCCCACATCCAGACATAACTTCATCTAGTTATTCCGAACAAATGCCTGTTCTGTGAGCTCTCTTGCTATACACCTGAAGTCCCAGTGACTTCCAGAGATGATAACCACACTAGTCAAAATGACCATTGTGTTAGATGTAGCACTCCCAGCCAGAATCAGTCTCACTGTGATGATTATATAAGAGGTTCTGTTTAGATGGTTTTCCCACCACAATCCTTACCTCTAGGGTTAGATAGCTACCTGAACAGTTCCCCTTATTCAGGTAACTGTATGTGAGAATCATCTGAGGCCAGGGTGGTATTAAACATGTTTCATACCCTACCCGGCATGGACACCAGGCAATCTGAAGGGAGGCTGGCCAGTGAACATCTCAGCCCTGTCAAAGAACTACCTATGCGAGCTATAATATCAGCCTCCAGTTCCCCTTCACTATCTGTGGATTAAATGACCACTTTTCAGAGCTTTCATCTGTCATCTCATCGTCTATTTCTCCAGGTTAGACATTTTTTTCTAAGTGTGGTGAGTGACTTGCTTAAGGCCATATAGGTTATCCAAATGTAATCCAAATAAATTCTGGAACCCCATGTGGTCCAATCTGTGTATGTTGTCTCATACAAAGAAACACACTCCCCCCTCCCCCCCAAAAAAAAGAAACACAACCCAGAAATCAGAAGTAATTATATATATTTCAAATCTTTTCAGCCTTTCCCAGGAAATGACAAAGAAGAAAGTATTTTTTTCAAAGATTTTATTTATTTATTTGAGAGAGAGAAAGCATGTGCACATGCAGGAGGGAGGGGAGGGAGGGATGGAGAGGGAGTCCAAAGCAGATTCCCCACTGAGTACAGAGCCAATGTGGGGCTGGATCTCAGGACCCCAAGATCATGACCTAAGCTGAAACTAAGAGCCAGACACTCAACCAACTGCACCACCTAGGCGCCCCAAAAGTGTATTCTTAATAAATGGTTAAAGTCACCTTTTGTCTCCACTGCTTTCTTCCTTAGCACATTTTACATCAATTGCAGCTGCTACTCTACAGGCCTCTCTCTTTTCCTCCTGTCACTCTCTCTGAAAGTCTTCCATAATTCCCATATAGTGGGCTGAACCATTCCCCTTCCACTGCTGAAGGGAGCACAGTGAGGTCTTGTACCGTGGCTGTCTTGGCTGGGCTGTGGGAGGGGCTGAGGGACCAGAAGCCTTATTCCCTGTGACCCCCAACCTAGACATTCTTATTTGTTATGAAAGCATCTGGAGCCCACTGAGAAATGCAATTTTGCAATCTGGCAGATCTCGTGACAATCATTTTTGGAAATTTCAGTTGAATAAAATTCTGAACCTCTTTGTACATATATCCACAAGAGCTAGAGCCCAGACCAAACCCCACAGTTTCTGGGGTATGTGCAGATGGAGAGTATGTCTCATTTACACCCAGAACACAGTCAGTACACAGTAAATATGTATTAAACAAATGAATAAACCAAGGATAAATTGAGAAATAATTTAGGAAGAAAATGACATTAGGAGGGACGAGGTGCTGGATAGTTTTTGCCCGCCTGTCTGCCTGCCAGCCTGCCTGGTTTTTTTCCCTACCAGAATGATTTGAATTGACCATCTACATTGAAAAAATTCATTGATTGATGGTTTCATTCTTCCATTCGCTTTGTGCAGGCCCTTTGTAATTTACTTTTATGTTCAGTTTCTGTTTTCTCTTCCTGTCACTTTGCCCCTCTCTTTTTCACTGTATGCATGAGAGTAATTTTCCATTATATTGTTATAGCCAAAGGTCTCTGACAGGGTGGCAGTAAAATGACACAGCTAAGTGATACAGATTTTAATGACTTAATGCTATAATAATTCCTAACAGGAACATAAGTAGAGACAGGGGTGATGTTTTAAAAGACATCAGAATGGGAAGTGGTCCATGGAAAAGTCCTGCATGAGAAATGACTATGGCAAAGAAAGAATCGAAACAGGTGTAGACAAGTGGGTGGAGGTGGGCCCAGAGAATAGACGCTGTTAGCAAAGGGGGAACAGTTACAGCACAGAAAAATAGCATTTTGAAGGTATTTGGCAAAGAAAAAAAAGGATGACAAAAAGAAAATGTGGACTGGCTTCTTAACAGGGAAAAAGAGCAAATAGGAAATTACAGAAAAAGGACAGAAGGCTTGGCCTGTCTTAGGAGCAGGCTTGGTGACAAAAGTAATAGCAAGAAGAATACTTCCGGTAATAATAGGCAATGAGGAAAGAGCACGGAGAAGCAATGCATCTCAGAATGCCCAGGGTAGGAAAATCGCTGCAGAGCACAAAAGGAGAGAATGGAGGGAGTGCAAGCCACCTGGCAATTATTTTTGAAACCTCGTGGAAGACTATTAGGTTCCTCGGAATTTGAAAAGAGAAAGATACCAATTTTTTTTTTTGACAGCCTGATAAAAATGTGTTAAATGGGTCACAGAGAATCTGAATTTGGTAGGCTTCATCGGTACGAAGATAAACTCTTAGTAAAAACGAACAAAAGAGCTAAATGATAAGTGCCCAGCTAACTTGCCCATTGGCCCACATACATGAGTGTCAGATGTACACCTGTTTCCATCCCCGCCCCTCATTGTGTAAGATCTCATCGTCTGTTCCTCTGAAGTTGACTACAAATGCACCTGTGGTAGACGTAAGCGCTGTTCACAATCGTTCCGGTTCCCTTTCCTTCTGTGCACACAAGGAAGGACTATACCTCCTCATCGTTGTGCAGATGGACGTGAACTTGTCTGGATGGAAGCATTCAAGGGCTGAGGTATGTTTTGTCATGTTTTTTCTTCCCCTGTGTTTTAAAATATAGTGTATTAACAGAAAATTTGAGATAGACTAAGGCCAACAGATAAGGAAAGGATCACTGTTATAAAGCCAATTTACTATTTCCAGTTTCCAGGAGAAAGAGGCATATGTCGTGTCATACAGGATCACACAGGAAGCCCCAGGGTGCGTCACAGGGCAGAGGGAGAGGAAGGATTATGGACAAGAACCTTTTTTGTGGTTCCTATAGGAAGGAATGAGCAAGGCAGCAAAGGCAGGCCTACTGTTGGCTGGTCTGAATTATTTCAGCAGATCCTAGGGCATAGGAGCTGTCCTTTGTTGTCTGGCTCCTAGCCTTGGAGTGATTAGGGCAAGTGGATAGTGGTCCTGGGTGTGAGAGCCCAGACAGAAGAGGTGGTTGTGGTGTTGTTTAGTTGGTTTTTAAATGAGAATGTGTCCTCGGAAGGAGGACTCTTCCCAAGGAGAGGGTGACAAGAGAGACAGGAGGCCAAAGCAATGTGACTCAGGCATATCACTGGGTTGCCCAGAACAAGGCATGTCCAGCATATGCATGTAGGGCAGGTGTTAAGAGATCAAGTTTACAGAAGCTAGAAACGTGGTTAGTATGGCCTGCCTCAGGGACCACGGCTGCATGTTCCCAAACAGTCAAAGCAGCGTGGAGTGCTGCTGCCAGCGGCTCCTACCCATCGAGTGACTTCGTGTGAGTAAGAAATAAACCTCTGTAGTTACGAAGCCACTGAGATCTGGGAGTGATTTCTACCACAGCAAGACCTACATTGTCCTGACAATGTACCACACCACGCCACTTGTGGTGGGAATTCAGCGAGGTGACACAGGTAAAACACTTCCCGACATAGTCTCAACAGTGTTAGCTATTATTATCATTCTTGGCTAATATGCTTCTGCTAAGTCTGCTCTCTTACTTGTTTTCTGTCATTGGAGAAATTAATATGTATCTCAAATAAGATGAGCTGGCTTGTTATGATACGTGGGTATGTGCTTTACATTCCTGATCATGTTTATTCCCAGAATAAAAGAGTAAGGCAGTTATTACTGTAATGACTAATAATAACAACATTAATAATGATGTTGTTGTTGTTATTTTTTCATTTTAAAGATGAGGAAACTGAAGATCAGAGAAGGTACGTAGCTTGCCCGTGGTCACACGGAGAGTAAGTGGCTGAGTTGAGATTTGTTCCTCCTGCCAGATTCCAATGCCTGGTCCTAACCACCGAGTTACACCATGTCACACTTCCAGGATGCCTTAGATCAGGGAGATTCAATACAGCGAGATATTTAGCTGAAAAATAAAGAACCCTCTTGGCACAGAAACAGCTTTCCATCAGCTTCACTGTCCAGCTTGCGTGTAGCCTACTCTCTAGTCCCCAGCCTTGGGAGAAATCGAACATCGACCCTGAGGCTGGGACAAGATTGGAAAGTTCTCCTCCCCCAACACACTGCCATGTTCAATGTGGCTGCTTCCACCTCCTTCTCATGCTGCATCCTCCCTCCCACCCAGCTTCAGTTTCTCCCCTGCACGCTATTAATTGACTACTTCCTTTGGCCTTTCCTGCTTCTGCTAGAGAAGACGCAAGGTCGATAACCACTTGCTCAATCTCCCTGAAAGCTAGTGGTGGCCGTGAGAAAGAGCGCTGGACCGTGGGACACGAATGGGGTCTTTTGGGAAAGACGTTTCACTTCTGGCGAAAGAGACAAGCACAAGAGGAGACATTTCTGATACCCCCATTTTCCCCTTGTCCCTGCCCTGAAAACAGATGTGGTCACCTGAAGCCACAGAAGTCATCTTCCTACTATGAGGGGATGAGCATAAGAATAAAAAGCCAAGGCTTGTCAGTGACACACTGAGCCACCGGAAAGAGCCAGAGTTCTGATGTTCTCACTGAGCAGCTATGCTAAAAATAGCAACCACTGGCCCCCTGGCCTCTTGTTATGTAAGAAGAACAAATCTCTTTTGGCTAAAGCTACTGTTGGTCAGGTTTTTCTGTTATTGGCAGCTAAATGTGTTCCTAAATTATATACCATATCATCATAAATCTTCATATACATCATAAAATACCATACTTGGAATTTATTCTAATTTGCATATCTAGTTCTCAATTTTGGAGAATTTAGATTATACCATTTTAACTACTTTAAATAATCCCATGTTGAACATCTTTGTATATAAAGCCTTTTCCATATTTATGATTACTTTCTTTACTCAGGATAGAACTTCCTGGAGTAACTTCAGGCTCTTGACACATATTAACAAAAAGCTTTATGAAAAGTTTGCACCAGGGGCACTTGGGTGGTTCAGTTGGTTAAGTATCTGCCTTCGGCTCAGGTCATGATCCCAGGGCCTGGGGATGGAGCCCTGAAGCATCAGGCTCTCTGCTCAGCGGGGAGCCCGCTTCTCCTTCTCCCTCTGCCTATCACTCCCCCTGCTTGTGCTTTCTCTCTCTGTCAAAGAAATAAATAAACTCTTATAAAAAAAAAAGTTTGCACCAATTCTTAACACTTTGTGTCTTGTAAAATATTGTATTATATGAACTCTGTACTTGTTTCACAAATATTTTTTAAAAGTGGACAGTCTAAGCAAGTCAGAATGAAGCCCTACATTCTAAATTTTGTGTATTTTCTTCTTAGAAAAAGAAACTTGATGTGTATTTTCAACTTGTTTGAAAAGTATAAAAAAACTTCCTATAAAATAAAGCATTAATATTACATATCATTGTTGTCTATGAATGGGTTTTTTTTTATATTTACCAAGGTGGATGCCCTGATGAGGGGTTGCCAATGCATTAGAGTAAAAAACTAGAATGGAATCTCACAGCTTTTGTGTGGAATCAGACGTTGGCACACTATTTGAAGCACATAGGAAGGGAACAGGTGAAATGGGCTGGGAGACATGGGCCTGGTGCATGTACCTTCAAGGCTTCTCCCATGTATTATCTTACTTTAGTGTTTAAATGATCTCGTTATTGATTCCATTGTACAGATAAAGAAATGGTAGCTTGGCAATTTAAATGTCTTGCCAAACTCACATAAACAGAGGCATTGCTAAGACCTAGCGTAAGTGTCTCTGATTCTCGCGTCTCTGCACATCCTATGCTTCCTCATCTCTAAAAATGCAGAGAACAGTGCATGGAGAGGTGGCATCACTTGCCCCATGCAGAGATGGGTCTAGAACCCAGTACTCCATGCGCTTTACATTCCATGTTTGACCTCTGAGGAGAAGCAGTGAAAACATAGTGAATGAGATTTAGCAAAGGCACAGCCAATCCTGATTTTTTTCTTCCAAATGACATTGATGCTGTTAGATTGTAGTGGTTAGGTCACATGTCCCTTACCCAGTTTGGGGGATAAAGTTAACCTGATGAAACATCATTTATGATGATGAAAGATTTTCTTTTTTTTTTTTAAAAAAAAGATTTTATCTATTTATTCATGAGAGACCCACACAGAGAGTCAGAGACCCAGGCAGAGGGAGAAGCAGGCCCCACGCAGGGAGCTCCACGTGGGACTCGATCCCAGGACTCCAGGATCACGCCCTGAGCCAAAGGCAGACGCTCAACCCCTGAGCCACCCAGGCGTCCCAGTGAAGGATTTTCTCAAGGAAAAGATACCTGAAGGAGATACTATTGTGAGGCCGCGGGGTTAAAAGTGTAGTCTCAAGTCCAGCAGCTCTGGACTCAAGTCTTAGCTTCACTCTGTGTTAGCCATCGGACCCTGAACAAATTTTTAAAATTTCTCTGTGTCTCAATTCTTCCAGCTGAAAAATTGGCAAAAATAATGGCGTTAACACAGGAGGTTTTTGTGAGGATTAAATGAAACAAAAAATACAACCGCCGGCCTGGATATAGTAAGTGCTCACTAAATCAGACAAGTCCTAGATTTTAATGATTTTGTGATTGCCTTTCCCTTCTTCATTTTCGTAGTGAGCTTTGTCCCTGTGCTGCATGTGTCCTTCACTTCTCTGGCCACCATCTGGCTGAATGCCTTGAATCTAGGTTCCGTTCAAAAGACTGAATGGAGCTTAGAAGTTCTGATTCCAAATGCTGTATTTGGACAAAGGCGTTTCACACAGAAGTTTTAAAGTAGATCAGTACAGTGGACTTCTAGTTTGCCAGCCTCCCTTGCAGTGGGTTGGGGTCATTTCTACCTTAAAGATACAACACAAGGTTTCAGCAGAGACTTGTTGCTCATTACCCTTGCTTCAGATTCAATTCAAATATCTTCAGGGGGGCAGCCGGGGTGGCTCAGCAGTTTAGCGCTGCCTTCAGCCCAAGGTGTGATCCTGGAGACCCAGAATCGAGTCCACGTCGGGCTCCCTGCAGGGAGCCTGCTTCCCCCTCTGCCTGTGTCTCTGCCTCTCTGTGTGTGTGTCTCTCATGAATAAATAAATAAAATCTTTAAAAAATATATCTTCAGGGGTTTTTAATTCCCTGAAACCACTTAAGGTTCTTCTTCATACATCCAGTCACCAAATACTTCTGGCACATGAATCGTGTGTAGAAAGGAAATGTGCGCTTCTGGATCAGAGCAGTTAGGAGTCAGCTAGGTGCCTCTTCCCTCGTAGAGATGAAGGCACATGTTCCAGATGGTATAGCTGTAAGATGCACAAGACCTGTCCAGGCCACAGTGGACTTTATGTTAGTAAAAACAAATATTCATTGCGTTAAGTCATTGAGAATTTGGGGTTTATTTGTTACCAAAGATTAAGAACGTGGTTCACAAAGTGTGGTTCAGGAACCCCCTAGGTATCCCTAAGGCCCTTTCAAGGGGTTTGGCAGGTATAAATAATTTTCATAATAATATTAAGATACCATTTGTCTTTTTCACTCTCATTCTTTCATGATTGCAGAGCAGAGCTTTCCACATGCTATGTGTGATGATGTCATTGCTCTGATGTCTAATGGAATGTGCCTTTGTGTATTCTTGTGTTAAAAATGTCTCCGTTTTAACTTCTAATATGGCATATATTGATAGGTATAACTCACACAGACGAAGAATGTTAAAGGCTCCTGGACCAAAGAGTTTGAGGACCACTGGATTAGTCTACTTTGCCTAATAGAGATATTATACGGGCAATTTGGAGTGGGCTGTGGTAATCCCAACCCTTTTTCTCCTTAAATTTGATTTTCAAGGTTTTATTTATGAAGAAAATACAGAATAAAATTGAATGCACTTTTAATTCAACAAAGTACTTGATAAAACCGGGGACTGAAAAAAGATTGGGAGTTGATGGGATAGTCAGAGATAGGTGCAGAATTTGAAAGCTTGGATCATAGAAAAATTAATGAAACATAGCAGAAGGAATTGTATAGCAGGCACATTTTATTGCTGAGCATGTTAGTCAAATGTTGGTTGATAATTTCTACCCATAACATTAGGAAGAATTTTAGTGAATAAAGTATGAAAAAAATTGGCAGGTAAGTTTAAGAGGCTGGCTCTGCCCTAATTAATTATTAAATCAAAGGAACTAAGATTTTACAAATACTGCTCTCCACTAGATATTTTATATACATTTAAATTTTTTGGATATTTTATATACATTAATAATAATCCTTAAAACCCATAAAAAGAATTTTAATTGCAACTTCCATTTTATAGATGAAATCAACACTATTATAATCAGAAATTTAACTTTGATATTTTTAAAATCTAATGTCCTTACTTTTTCCATAATGCCAAGCTGTCTTGATAAAATTATCAAGTCAGAGACAATAGAAATGCAATTATCATGGGGTAAGGGAAGAAGTCATGGCATTTTTTCTGACATTTTATTTTTGAACAGTTGCCCCTGAAATGCCATTTCTACCCCAAAGACACAATGCAAGTTTTTGGCAAAGGCTAGTGGCTAATTTCTCTTTCTTCAGACCTCAAACGTCTTCAGTGGTTTGTCACTGCCTAAAACCACATAAGGTCCTTCCTTGTACATTCAGTCACCAAATATTTATTGAGTTCATATTACATAAGAGACACTGATTTGGATGCTAGGGATACAAGAGTGAATAAAACCCACAAACATCTCTGCCCTCTTGGAGCTTACATCAAAGAGAGAGGCTGAAAAGAAACATGATAAATATATAAATACATATGATAAGTTGCAAAAAAGAAAAAAAGAAATCAAAGAGGATGCCATTCTCAACAAGGTGGCCAGGGTAGGCCTCGATGGAAAGGTGACCTGTAAGCAAAGGGTCTGAGAAAGCAAGGGAGCTGTGGATATCTAGAAGAAGAGCCTCCAGGGCAGATTGAATGATGACACAAAGGCCATGAGGTGCCGCAAAAGCAGCAAAGAGGCCGCATTGATTGAAGTTGAGGGAATGAAAACTTGCCCCTCCATTGGAAGAATTTGGGGCTCTCCTGTGAGCAAGAGGATGGCTTTTTCACTACTGTGAATAGAAGAAAGACATGATCTGCCTTGGATTTTAACGGAATCATTATGACTTCTGCCCTAAGAATCCTATGTGTACAGGATGGGAAGGTAGAAGCTGGAAGGTCTATTAAGAGGATGTTGGAACCCAGGTGAGAGATGACGTGGCTCAGTCTAGAGTGTAGCAGAGAAGTTGATACAAAGGGGTAGCCAAACTCTGGCTGAATTCTGAAAGGAGAGTCAACAGGATTTTCTAGTAATTGTGGATGTGAGATAAAAGGGGTGAAGGATGACCCCAAGATTTTTTGCTTGAGCATCTGGAAGGAAATCAACTAGAAGGGGAAGGTTGAAGGAGGAGTAGACCTGGCAAAGAACACCAGGCAGATTTAGGGCTCATAACATTGTGATGCCCATTAGACTTCTTGGTAGAGATGGTCTATGGGCCATTGGATGTGCAAGTATGGAGTCCAAGGAGATACAAACCAGAGAGTCATCAGAATAAGGGTAGTACTCAAAGTCATGAGAGTGGGTAAGCTCATAAAAGGTATGAGTAGGAAGTAGAAAACGTCCAAGGAATGAGCCCTGGGCTCCATTATTTAAGGTGGGGACAGGAGATGAGGAGGAAAAAAGGCTATGGAGTATGAGATGGAGCAGCCAGTGAGGAAAGAGCTCAACCCATCTTTCTCAGAATCTCATCATCCCATCTACTTGTCCATAGGTCCCCTGTAATCTGGTTACATGATGCAAACTACTTATAGTGGTTCCAGCCTTCACACCTCATTAACGTGGTTCCTATGTGTAGCCTGATGCCAATCAGCTCTTTCTTGACATGACTGTCCTAGTCCATCTTCTTAATTTTTAAAATTTTTTAAAAACATTTTATTTATTTATTTGAGAGAGAGTGAGAGCACAAGCAGGAGGGAAGAGGCAAAGGGAGAGGGCGAAGCAGGCTCTCTGCTGAGCAGGGAACCCGGTGTGGGGCTCGATCCCAGGACCCTGGGATCATGACCTGAGCTGAAGGCAGCTGCTTACTCGACTGAGCCATGCAGGTGCCTTTGTCCTGGTCCATCTTCAAGGATCATTTTAAATGCCTTTCTTATATCACTGAATGTCTCCCTTTTATTTGTAACCATTACCACATTTTAAAAACAGCTTGTGTAGCAATTCCATATTCCTCCTATTATGTGTCTTTTGTGTGCCTGTATATTACTTGTCTGAACTCTGATCTTTTTGTAGGTAAGGACCATGCCTTCCCCGAGACTGAGGAAGACTGAGCAAGATTGCATTTCATTGAACAATCACTGGATAGGTACAGACAGAAGGAAGATGTAAAGAAGCAATGGAGGTTTCATACTAAATAATACCTTCATTGTTATTATGTGTTGCTGTGGGAACAAAGAGATTATGCTTCCATAATAATAGAAAATCTAAGTAGTGACTCATCTGCTTTTAGTATAGGATGGACCTTACTGCTGCACTGCCTTTTGATTTAAAAATTCTCATATCAAGTGATCAAAAAGGAATTTTAAAAATCCTCCCAAAGCAGACATACTACTGAAACATAATAATTCTAATAAAATGGGAGATACAATTCAGTTTTCTATAGATGAAGACTTCTTTAAAATAATTCTGAAATAAGATCATGAACTGGTGATCTGCAAATTCAGCTTACAGATAGATATGCATTTGCTTTGTTTGCAGGATTCTGTGCCCTCCAGTTGATGACAGGACCCTCTGCTTCATACTGTTTCATCCAGGGCCGGTTTGCACGCTGACCTTACCTATTGCAGCACCTCTGCGTTTTCCAGCTCCATATAGTTATTAATCCCAGCCCACAACTAATGTGGAATGCAGCATGAGGGAGCAGTGCCTTGCCATTGTGTGATGCAATAGGCTGTCAGTTTGTCTCCTGAAGGCATTTGAGTGGGTGACCTTTGTTTAAGTTAATAAATAACATAAAACTATTTTAATTTTTTAAAAAATCAAGTCCTACCATCGCCCTGTAAATAATGCATCTTCGTAGTTAGCTGGGCTAGAAAAACCACTAAAAATGAACAACAAGAAGATTCTGACCAGATGTAAGTAGACTCAAAACAAATAAATAAAAAAGGACAAACGTAAAACTTTAAAATAGGATTATTTAGGAACGAATGTTTTTAGTTTTGATCTTCATTACTGACTGGCTTGATTTTCTTGTTTCCACTTTAGGCTCTTTCTTGCCCTGGAGACTCAATGATTTTATGTCTGAAGGTTCATAAGTCACAAGATATCTGGAATTAGGTGGTGAGTCTTTTTCTTTCTTTAGTGTGAGCCTATAAAACCTCAGCAATTTGTATTTTAAGGCAATCAAAATTAAATGGAGTCTTGCATAATTGGCTCCCTCTTTCTAATGTTTCCATAAAAGCAATACTATAGACAACCCCTGAAATGTAGAGACTTTTTTCTTCCAGAGTGTAAATGGAATGAAAATTATAATGGGTACAATCTTTCTACTTTGGTATATATACAAATATATATACACACATGTATGTAATGAAATATATATTTCATTACATAGAATATACACACACATATATGACAAATACCACTTTTGGTTTTGTGCACCTATTATAGTGATCAGAAATTTAGAGAATAATTGGAGTAATTACTCTTCTTAAAGATGAAATGCCAATGGAAGACTTTTGGATAGTTTGAGCTTTAGAGCACCAAACTGATGATGGATCATTACTATTGTATGAACTCCCTTCAAAATATCTCAGAAAATAAAAGGGATGGGAGATAAGACGAGCAAAGCTTCAGAACTTTTATTAAATCACCCATCTTTTCATTTTTATATCTTAAGAAGACTCAGCTCTTTTGCTGCTAGCACAAAATGACCCATATGATGTATGCAATGGAGTTTCTTATCCTTTTTTTATAAGAAATATCTACCCTTGCTTTTCACCTTCTGCAGGCTTTTGGCCCTAGAACTTATAGAAAACTGGAAAGAAATACCTGAAGGAGCAATGGAAGTTGACTTGGCAGATCTGGCCATGGTTTGGGTGAAAGGCTCTGACACTGAGTTCAGGATTTTTATATTGAAGGGAGATATTATTTTTAGAATCAAACACATTACTTTAGAAGAAGTGGAAACACATAGTGTCTTTCTCCTAAAGTGATGGCACTGGAATTGGGCCAGGACAGCATTCATGGGAGAGGCTTGGAAAATGCAACTGGATAGGAAAAATCAGCAGGACATAACTCCTAGCAGAAGTGGGCTTCCAGAATCTAGTTGAAGATGAAGATGGAGCGAGTGAGGGTCGGAGATTATTCTAAACATAGGGAGGCAGCCCAATGTAAGGCACAGAGTAGAGACCTCAGGAGCCCAATGGAAGTTGCTGATGGGAAATAAAAATGACAGAGGAAGGTCAAGTGTAACAACGTATAGAAGAAAATAAGGAGGAGGAGGAAATGAGGAGGAATTAAAAAGACTTACACCTGGAGAAGGCAAAAACAATTAAATGACTTGGGAAAATAAGTGACTTATCCTAATGAAATGGCTACCGCTTGAAGCGTCATGTCTGTATTTTCTGGAATTGTCTGCTATGCAGAGAAGGGATCATATAATATAACATAACATGTTGACTTAATTTTTCACACCATCTTGCTTAGTTATTAAGTTAAAATAACTCAGAGGTCTTTACTGCAAGTGAAGTGCCTTGGGCCAGAGAGCATTAAGGATGTCTGCTACGTACAAATTTTACATTGGAAAGATTAAGAAGAGGGAACCATTTGGCTAGCTCAGTTGGTTAAGTGTCCCACTCTTGGTTTTGGCTCAGGTCACGATCTCAGGGTTGTGAAATTGAGCCCCATGTCCGGCTCTGCGCTCAGTGGGGGTGCCTGGTTGAGGATTCTCTCTCTCTCTCTCTCTCTCTCTCTCGCTCTCTCTCTCTCTCTCCTTCTGCCCCTCTCCCCACTCACACACTCTCTCTGTCTCTAAAATAAATAGATTTTTAAAAACTCCGCACACATTACGAAGAGGATTTTTGTGAAAATGCCTAGAATATGAAAATAAACCCAGTTAAGTTATGGCTTAAATATCTGGAATATATATGAGGGAAAAAAGATTATTTATACACTTGTCAAAGTGACAATATTACTGGAATAGAAATGAAAATTTCCTGTATTTTCAAAAGTAGGTGTTATTAGTACCTGAAAAAGACCAAGAAGAGGCTCAAGATAGAACAAGGGAAGAGAAAGGTATGATTTTAAGTCTAATTGGTACATGTATGATTTGGCCATTAGGAGAGAAATTGATAAAATTTAATCATCTATCTATAACAGAAATAATAATGCAAATAGGACTTAATTAACTTAATTTAAAGGGTTCAAATGGACACAGCATAATTGTGGAATACTTTCTGAAATGAATAAATTTACCACAATTGCATACATAAAGTGGAAAAAATTAAAACTAATGAAGATGTGACTTACAAGGCCCCCAAATCACATTAATCCATTTGCTTATTATAATTGGTAGAAATACTCCTTGTCTAAACAAGAATGGGGCTTGAAGTTACAAAGCCTATGGAACCAATAGGTGGCATTTTAACTGCTTGATGTCTGTTTGAAAACGTAAGACCCCCTGTATTTGCAGTGTGTTCAAACAAGTCCATATTATATCTGCAAAGCCCTTAGCATTGGGCGGAATTTTTCCTCCCTCTCCATATTAGAAATTTTTCTAGCAAAGTTTCAGATTAAAGAGATAGAATTTAATACTAAAAATTGGTATGAAAGTTTTACACTTAAGCTGATGAATATTTAATGTCTGGATGCTGTTTACACTGATATGTTGGGAGATTCTTCAAAATACAACAGAAAAGCTTAATGACTATACTGCTAAAAAATATTTGAAATTTTCAACATTACTAACTTTTAGGTGAATAAATGTTTTTTTAAAAATGAATGCCTATAACTATTGGCCTCTCTTCTAAGGAGTTTTTTCCATTCAATTGTTACTTCTTGCTCCGAAGGGGTTGGGAGCTCAGTGACGTTCACTAGAAACCCTGTGAAAGAGTCAAACATTTTTATTCTCCCCAGTGTCTCCAAGACAACTCTGGCCATGGCCAGAGCCCACAGGGCCTCTTCTCCTAAGTCCTTGACTTGTTGTGCCTCTGCTATCCAAAGCTAGAAGCTACCCAGCCAGTCCTTCTTACAACTAGTGATGAAACCACCTTGGGGTAGGGGGGGTGGTATGAAAGACTGAGTAAATCTGAATCCTGGAAGAATAGCAGAGGAGAAAGGCAAAGACTGGTGAGAGAGAATGAAAAGTGTGATTAGTGAAGTTCCTGTCCCTCTAATCCCTGCCCTTTCCACACTATGTAAAGCAGCTGCATATGGCTCTCATCCCTACACCTGGGTCCCCTTCTCTTCCTTGCTCTTACCTCCACTGGCCATTATAGATGTATCCATCTCCTCCTCCACAAGACTTGTCTTGTTCACTGCCCTGTGTGGATGGCCTAAGGCATTGCTGGCAAGTAGTAAGTGTTCAATAAATTATTGTTATTGTTACTATTATTTTTTGATGAATGAGTGAATGAATTTGGCAGCTGACATCAGATCTTAGAGTAGAATGATGGCTTCCATGCTTTTAGGCTATGGCCTTAAATATCTTGTTAGGGAGATAAAACCTTGTTTCAAATATACAGAGTATCTGTATTTGATGCCAGTGGATATTTACTAGACTTATTATGGTGATTATTTCACACTATATGAATAAATCGAATCATTATGTTGTACCTGAAACTAATATAATGCTGTATGTCATTTATGTCTCAATTTTTAAAATGTGAAATTGAAAGAATAAAGTAAAATTTAACAACAACAAAAAAATACACAGCATCCCCTTTTTCTGCCAAGCAAAGTATCTCATGGTATTATATACTATTAAATAATAGATGCTCAAACATATTAATGTGTTTGAACGAATTTATTGAAGGTGACAAAATTAAAGGAGGAATAGGAGGTGATTAGGTGGGATACCAGAAGAAAGGGAAATGTGTATCTGTGTGAAACTGAGGGACCCATGGCCAGGGGAAAAGCTGATGAGAGAAACACGTAGCAGAGGTTGTAATGCATTGCTCCCTCCACGTGAGTCTAGGCTGAGACTTTCTCAGGTAGCAAGTATTTGTCACACCTTCAAATAATTTTTTTTTAAATGTGTATTTGGTATCTATTTGGAAGCCAGGCTGAGGACTCAGGGTGGAAGGATCAAAAGGGAGGTGTGGCCTTGGTGGCAGCCTTCAGGTGTCCTCTGCTGCCCAGCTCCAGCCCTAGACTTGCATCTCCATAAAACATGGGCTCTGGGGAGCCACCCACCTCTGGAGGCAGCTTACTGAGGCCATGTGATCTTCTTACCTCCTCCCTATGTCTCCGTACATCACGTCCCAAATAGCTTATGAAAACATCTGCTAACCACATGCTCTATCCATCTCATCATCCCTCCAGGGATGTTTGGGGTTCACTATAAGTTGTGTTACCAAGCAGCTGTCTGGCTTCCATTCATCCTGACTCTTAAACTTAGCAATGCCTTTTTTTAAGAGTTGTGTGGAAAATGAATTAACTGCAAATATTTGGGAGGAGATTTCAGGAGCGTTAGCAAAGAATAATACTAAGTGTGGTTATGTGCTAGGTAATATATATTTAACACAAAAGGAAGCCATATCTTTAGAACCTGACCATGAAACACTTGTCGGGCTTAGGACATGACATACGTTATTATCTCATGACCGCCTGATGTAAAAACAGATATCGATGTTATTCAGGAGGCAACTGAGGTTTAGAGAGGGTAGAGAACTTTCTCAAAGTTAGAGTGCTGGCTAGTGAAAGAGTCAAGCCTTAAACTGAGACCTTTGCTCTCTCAGTGGGAATTTATTCTTAACGAGAGAAAGGATGGATATAGATAGACATCAAAGAAGTAAGCATATCACTGAGGAATTGGTATGGGCTGGTGCCAGTAGTTACAGAAATGGGGTAAAGAACTGCATGGTCGGGACATATCTCTGTCCTGTTTCTGCTGATAGTTTCCATATCACATCCTGGAATCATTTATATGTTCTCAAATTTTAGTAGCTATTCTGAGTCAGGTGTCATTTCTGAACTTGGGATACAGTGGTGAAGAGAGCAGAGCTGCTGAGATTATTCATATAACTTCAGCTTTGCTATCCTGTGGGAAACAGAGCTCTTTGTGTGGCCTACAACCTCAACCTTACCAGCCCTTTGGTCCGATGAACACACCCCAATCCACGCCCCCCACCCCCACCCCCGCTTTTCCCTTCTTCCCTCTGACACCCAGCTGGCTCCTGCCACTCACCTTGCGGCAGCTACTCACTTTATGGTCCTATGGGAAGGGTCTAGGCAGGGCCACATAATCAATTCATAGGATCCAGCTGCTTCTGCCTTGGTGGACCTTTTGCTCCATTTAAATTAAAAGTAAAAATTTTATTTTGGGGCTGCCATGGTATCTAGATGAATGTGATAATATTATATATTAAAACATTGTCTTTGATCTAAAAGTTTATTTTTCCCTGTGCTTCTAAAATAAGTGAAAACATTGTCAATTGTCCTAGACCCTTAAAAGTACCACAGGTCCTGGGTGTTATGCCCACTGTGCCTCATGCAGATTTTGATCATGGGCTAAAACACCATTTGCTGAAAAGCTATCGCTTACCTATTCCTGACCAGAAAGTCAGGCAAAATCAGGGGAAAAAAAAAAAAAAAATATATATATATATATATAATCTTTGGTTTATTGTGATCTGACCATGAGGGACTTTCCTGGGATTTAAGACTCTTGCCCTTTTGCTTTGATGCCATCATCATCACTCAGTTATCACTTGGTAATTGCCTGATTATATTATTTGGTGATAAGTGAAGTTTTTAAGCCAAAAATCCTTCTAAACAGCTGTGATTGGATTTGTTTTTGATACCTTATTTAATTTACCATTGCATTTGTAAAATCACAATTAATCTAATTTATTTAATGACCCCCCCCCAACACAGGCTGTAGGATATTTTTTTTAGGGTGTTTCACAATTACACATGAATTGACACCATCATTTTAGAGGAGTTTCAGTGAAACAAACACATAATTCTCACTGTTGGTGGATTTCGTAATTTTCTCCCCACAGTGAAAAGGTTCTTAATGAATATAAAATGTTTTTTCAAAAGGTTGAATTCACTTAGTAATTTAGAGATATATCTTTCTCTTTTAAAGTTTTGGAATCTCGTACCTGACCTTTTCTATTCTGTACCCAGGATAAATATATTTCTTTGGATAAAGTTAATGATGTTATAACTGATCTGAACAAAAGGTTAAGTTCTTATAAGAACCAGCAATTGAATTTTTGGCTAACCTGTTCAAAGTGGTTTCATCTGCATTTTTGTTTTTCTCTAAATGTGGGGATATCTCTTAATTAGCCTTTAGAGCGAATTTGTGTTATTTCTCACTCTTTGGGAGACTATGATGGTGCCATTTGGAAGAACCTAAGTAGGGAGGAGAGAAGCTCTATTATTTTTGTCTACTTTGCTAACAACTAAGAGTTCTGAAAAATCTGGATTACACTATGAAAAGTTTGTGTGCTTAGTGAAATGTTGTTCAATTGGCCAATCCACTTGGTCTTGGGAAATGTCCTAGAAGCTTGGCAAGAAAATGTTCTCAAGAGAGCCCAAGTGCTGCCAATTTCCAATTGGCCAAGACACATTACAAGGACAACCTTCTCCCAGCAACCTGGCATTTCCACTCCAATTGGAATCTGCAACACAAAGATGCACGCGGGAGAAAGACTAAATAAACAAACCTTTCAGATTTCCGCTCCAGGTGAGTCTTTCATTCTGGTCTATCTGGTGAATCTTTCATTTTACATCTGGTCAGCTCCAATCTTCTTTTGATCACTGACCATTGCAAATATTAGGGAACAGTGGGAGCCTATTACAGGTTAGTTTCAGAAATGCGAAAGAGCCAGGGCAAATGCAGGAAGAGCGAACAGATCTATTTTTATACATATACACAACACGTTGAGCCTGCCTGAACAGTCCAAATTGTTGCTAATAAAATTTTAGATTTGCTATGCGAGGAAACCTGCCTGTCATATTGGCCCTTGCTCAAGGAGCTCCCAAGCTCTCGGTGCCTGTGTGGGAAATGATGACAGCTGTGCTCTTTGCCTGGCTGCTTCCATTTATGAAAACATGGGGGTAAATGGAAGCCACCCCCACAGGTCCCTTTACTGTGAATCTTCTTTTGTAGCTGCAGCCAAGAGTAAAGGCCCCCAACAGAACTGAATAACATTCAAGCCCTACCTCAAATAGGTTTAATTTGCTTTTTACAAAAAGGAATTTAGGAGACTGGGGGAAAAAAGATATTTACCAAATTGGAATTTCTAAACTATATATATATATATATATTTTTTTTTTTGCCCGTAAAACAACACTCACTTTTTGTTATTTTAACACAATCACTTGTGATAGTTTAGGTAAGCAGGACAAAGATATCCAATTATGCCAAGTAAAATTTTCTCCTGAAGTTTATTTTTGGGTGTGGCTGAGGAGGGATTCGAAGGCTTGGAAGCCCACACATGTCCCTTGGCAAATCTGGTCTTATTCTGCTTTTAAGCACTGTCAATGATGTCACCTCTGAAAACAGAGCCTAGTAGCAGATTAGTTGAGATGGTTCCTTCATGGGTTAACTTTTCCTTGTCTCTAGATTTCTGGTTTCCTTTATCACTGCACTCCTCAGTCCCTATGTCTTTCAAAGTGCTTCTGGGATGTGGTCATGCCCTGTGGCTCTATCTGCCTGTCTACAGACAGCACAGAAGGGAAGCCGAGGGTACTCAGAAGCAAGCCCAGCCCCACCCCTTACATTATCCTCTTAGACCGTGTTCCTATAACCTGAGAGCCATTCTCTGAAGACCTCCTCCATACTTGCCTCTTCAGTTTCTATTCTAGTAAATCCCTTGGCCACTGTAGAAATTCTAGTCTATAAGGGTGTTAGCTATTGAAGGTCTTTATCAGATGACTGGAAGTCAGTAGAGATTTTGTGTATCCTTCCTATTTGGTCTCATTACTGGTATCAGAGATGTGACTCCACCCTCTGTATGGATGCCTGGGGCAGAGCTGTCTTCAACGTCATAAATGATGAGTAAATGAGTGGAAGGAGAATCCCAAGGGACACATACTTACCAGCTTTCATGCCTTCCATGAATGCCTAGGAGGCCTTCCCTGGTTTTCCACAGATTTTCATTCCAGTGTTTTATCACTCGATTTATTCATTTCCATCAATACATATTTTTGCACCCCTCCTTGGTGCCAGGCATTGTTACAAAGGCAAACTACAGTCCCATAACTCAGTGTTTTGGGCATCAGCAATCAAGTTGAAGAGAAGGCAGCTCAGTAGACATTTAAAGCAGGTGGAAAGTGCTTTGATAGGGACATCCACAGGGTGTGGTGGGAGTGTGGAAGGAGCACCCAACCCTGACTAAAGGGGTTAGCACAGTCTGCCTGGAAGAGATGCCACTTTAAGTTGAAAAATATGTTGGCATTAGTGTAGTCAACTCCTTCATTTTACCCAAATAAAACATCTGCTGTCTTCCTACAGCCATTTCCTTTTGCTGAATCATCTTTGGAGATGAAGATTCACTGTCCAGCGCTTCCCACATAATCATCTTCATATTTCTGTAATCAGTTCCGGGCCCTGTATTTTAAGAGAGAGATACGAATGGTGACGATTGCTAAGAAGAAAGAAAACAATGTTGTGAGAGAACTTAAAACTTGGGTTACCAAGTATATTCCTGAAGGAGCTGGTGGTGTTTGGCCTGAAAAAATGAAAATTCAAAGGGCTCCAAATTTTTTAAGGGTTCTCATTTAGAAGATGGATTCATCAAGCTTTGACAACCCCCCCGGGTGCCGCCATGTTTCCTGTCAGATGTCAATGATTAACTAAGCTCCAAGTGCAGCCTCAGGACCCCACGAATGTGGTCCCGTCAGCAGTCATTACTATGTAGGACTCTGGATGAACATTCTGATGCTGGACATTGTCAGTGTGCTGCTGAGGGTTCAATGGAGACCAATGGGTAAAAGACAGGGACTCAACTTTAAACACTGTCATAGGAGTCAGTGATGGAATAGGTTGCTCCCAGAGGTGGCAAGTCTCCCAACATGAGACATTTTCAGAGGTTTGCTTTATCAATTCCTGTGATGGCTCTACCCTCCCACCCCTACCCCTATGGTGAAAAATGCAGAAGAAACTATCTCTGAGAAATGGCAAAGGCAGAGATCAGGCCAGGGGTTGGTCGGGGGGCTTCTTTGGGTCAAGAGGGCTTTGGACTCCATGAAGGAAGATGCTCTAAGAAAGCCTGGACCCCAAGCAAGGCATTTCTACCACAGCATTCACATAGGACACATCAAGAGCCCCCATCTTGCAGGGACTACTGATGGCTTGGAAATTTGGGCTCTTAGGGGCAAATGTGACAAGCTGGAGAGTAGTGAGCTTCCAACCATTATGCCTCCCAAATTCTAAAGTGACTCTGAGAGTGGAAAGGGACCTCTCAGAGTGTCCATTTCTCGCAATTTGCAAGGGTCTCTCTGGACACTTGCCTGGGGAACTGTCACACAGATACAACAGAACTCTATTTTAGCTAAGGTTGTGTTTACTTAGATACACCCTCACCTGCCAGGTTTTCGGTATTCCACCCCCAAACCTGACAAATCCAGTAAATCCTTGACGGGACATGGCCAACAGCTCAGAGTTGATAGAGGCACCTCCCACCTGTGAGAAGAGGAGGGTCCTGTTTCGGCAGCATCTGGACTATAGAGGGCCTTCATTGTGCTTAAAAAAAAATAGGTTTTCTTATCAGTTTCTTAAGGTTGCTTTGGCAAGCAACTAGGGAGCAGGCTTGTAATATTTCTTACATACTATGCTCGAATCGCTAATGCAAAATCAATTATCCCACCATCATTTTAGACACTGTGTGAAAAGTACAAGAGTTATACTAATGATTCAGAGAATACAATTTGCCCCCATGGAAGTGGTACTGCTTTATCACTGATAGTTCTCACCCTGTGCTTAACCTTGAACGATTTTCCTTTTCCAACCAGTATCCCAGTGCCATGATGTCACCCACGACTGTTTAGATCCGCCCGCCAGGTCTACATTAGCAAATACTCCAGGGCCAGTAAAGTCACTTGGTTGCCAGCAGCTGCAGTTATTGCTGCATTGGCCAGCCGGCGCTTTGCTTATCATCAAACCCAGTCCAGAGTAAGCTTTAGAAAAAGCCCAGGTATTGTCCGTCATTGCAAGACACAAAGGCTGTTTCCCACGGCCAGGTGTTTTTCCAGGGCCCTACTCAGACTGCTATGACAAAAAAGTCCTAGGACAATGTCACGGGATGAGGAAAATGTCCTGAATAAGCACTGAGAATTAATACTTAGTTGCATTTTTTTTTCTAAAGGCGGCACAGCACTAAATGACTGCTAGTCTTCAGCACTTTTACGACTGATACTGTGGGAGCTAGCGTATTTTGAGGGCTTTCTATATGCCAGGCTCTATGATACAGAATTTTTTTGCATCATCTTATTAAATCCTCATCACCTGATGAGGCATCAATATTTTCCCCATTATAGAAATGTGGTACGGAGTGTTTAAGAAATTTGCCAAAGTCATAAAGCCAGTTCATTTTGGAAAGAGTGGACGAAAGGTAAAAAAAGATTTGGTGGGTTCTGGCTTCCAGAATCATTTAATTTAATCCAATTTTGTAGCAATTGTAAGACTACCTATGCTTGAATCCTGGATCCACAGTTCACTTAGATTGTTTTGACTCAGCTTCTTTGTTGACCAAATAGATCTAATAACAGCATTTACATCAAAGGGTTGCAAAACTTAAAGGGACGATAATAACATTAGTTAATATTTATGGATGCTTATCATGTGCCAGGCACTGCTTCTGAGTTCATTGAACATATCTGCTTATTTATTTCTTTTTTAAAAAGATTTATTTATTTATTTTAGAGAGAGAATGAGTGCTCATGCAAACATGCATAAGAGAAAGGGTAGAGGAAGAGAATCCTCAGACGCACCACTGAACGTGGAGCCCAATGTGAGGCTCAGTCCCCTGGCCCATGAGCTCAGGACCTGCGCCGAAACAAAGAGTCAGATACTCAACCGACTGAACCACCCAGGTGCCCCTCTGCTTATTTATTTCTGACCACAAATTGTGAAGTTGATAGAATACTATCTCCTTTTAGAGATGGGGATGCTGAACCACATAGAAGTTAAGTAACTTTCCCAAGATTACGTATGAAGTCAATGGTAGAGCTGGGATATAAACCCAGGAAGCCTGTGCTTGGAGCCACCACCCTGTTACCTTCAGGAATGTCGGTAACCCACCACATGGCAACTGATCAATAAATGTAATCATTTAAAATTTTATTTATTTTTTATTTATTCATGATAGTCACACACACACAGAGAGAGAGAGGCAGAGACAGAGGCAGAGGGAGAAGCAGGCTCCCTGCACCGAGAGCCCGACGTGGGATTCGATCCCGGGTCTCCAGGATAGCGCCCTGGGCCAAAGGCAGGCGCTAAACCGCTGCGCCACCCAGGGATCCCAAATGTAATCATTTAAGAACATAACTATGCTAGATGCTATGCTAGCACTTCATAAATAATTTCAAAAAATTCTCATGACCCCCTAATAAGGTAGCCATGAACCCACTTTTGCATATTTGGACACTTACAGATGAAGTACTTTACCCAAGATTACATCTCTTTTTAACATCACGTGTGAGTAACTCTACTGGGATACAGACCTTTTGCCTCTTGAATCGCAAAACATATGGTTTTGATCATAGCCAAATAGCCAGACTACTGTCTGGCTTTAGGAATAACAACCCCAGATAATAGCATATTTTTATGCAAGCCTTCTGCATTTTCTGTGTCTCTCAAATGGCTCCCATGTAATCTCCCCGATGTTTATTTTGGTTTGGTTTCTGGAGTTATGAAATTGATCATCTTTTGCTACAACTTTTTTTTTTCTTTCTCCCCTCTGCTTTAACACACAAAGTCTCCACATTCAGTGAAGCATTGGCACTGCATGATCCATTTCACATTCTAGGACTCTGCTGCTCCTCACTTTGGGGTGATATATCAGACAATCAGTCACAGCAAGACGCTAAATGCCAGATGTTGCTTTGTCAGCTAGGATCATCCTTTGAACATCTGTCTCCAGTCCTGAGAGGGGAAATGCCCTAATGTGCCAAAAACAAGGCTATTTATAAGGAAGTGTCTGGCTGTTAATTAGGTATCAGGAGTGATCCAAAGAAGTAAAGTTACCCCAAAGGAAACTTGCCACATTCTGTAAACTCTGATCATCTCAGTGGGTGAGGATCGTAGGGATATTGGCATACTGTAAGGAAGAACTTACTCGGCACCCTTTTCTTGCCTTCTTTCCATCCCAGTGGTTATGCAGTGTTCCTAGGATCTTCTTTGTTGTTGATTAATTAAGTAAAAGAATGTTTAGACAAGGCTTGTTTTAGGCAAGCCACTGTGCGATGTACTGGAGACATGTTATTAAAGGTCCTTGCCCTTAAAGTATTACTGTTAAACACAATCTGTTCTGTCTTTGTATAATTGAAACTATTTTGATTCCTTTATTTATCCATTCACTGAAAAGTGGTATTGAGTACATAGCATATCTTTAAAATTAATTAGAATCATAACAATATTAAAATAAATGTTTGGTTTTTAAACATTTTTTTTTGGCTTTGTCTTTAGTACAACAAGCCTAGGGGTTACCAGGGAAAACTTTCTCTTATATTAATTTCTTATTGCTGCTCTAACAAATTACCATAAACCTAATGGCTTAATACAACAAACACTTACCATTATTCTACGATTCTAGAGGTGAGTTTCCAAAATGAGTTTCAAACCAGACCATGAAACCTTCATGGGCTTTAGACAGGAACCTATTTCTTTGACTTTTCCAGTTGCAAGGGGCCTGCTGCTTCCTTGTCTTATAGCCCCTTCCTCCATCTTTAAAGCTGGTAGCATATTATCTTCAGATCTTGTACAAATCTCTTTTTAATGACTCTGGCCCTCTGCTTCCCTCATCATATGTCTCCTTCCTTTCATGACTCTGTCCCCTCTCTCATAAAATCTCCCTCTTACAAGGACCCTTGGGACCCTTGAGATTAAGTTGGGTCTACCCCGGTAATTTTAAGATAAGCTTCCCACCTCATGACCCTTAATCACGTTTGCCAAGTACCTTTACCATGTGTATTAGTGTCTTAGGGCTGCTGTAACTACCACGAACTTGGTGGCTTAAAACAACAGAAACATACTATTCTAGAAACCAGAAGTTCAAAATCAAGATGTCAACAAGGCCATGTTGCTCTGAGATTCTCAATAGAAGTCTTCCTATCCTCTTCCTAGCTTTTGGAGGTGAGTATACCCCTCAGCATTCCTTGGCTTGTGGGTCTAACCTGCTGTGGTGGGCATGTGGTTCTCCCTGGATCTCTCCATCTTTGCACAGCATTTTCTTCTTCTTATGAAGACTCCAGTCATATTAGATTAGGGCCCACCCTGATGACCTCATCTTAATTTGGTTACATCTGCAAAGATCCTATTTCCAAAGTAGGCCATGTTCATAGGCACAGGGGCATTAGGACTTCAACGTGCCTTTTTGGAGGTTACAATTCAACCCATAATACCATGTAAGATAATCATATGCCACAAATCCCTAGGTTACAGATAATAAAATTAATTACCCGAGTATAAAGGGCTTCCTTGAGCTCCAGTGAGGGTCTGAGCTGAGTCTAGAATCCAGATCTGTGGATTTTCCAGCCTATGCAACTTCTACCTGGGTAGGTAAGTGCTTATTCTAGTGTCACATTAAAGAGTCACTGAAACAGAAACTGTGTTCGTCATTGACAAGGACAAAGGTTTAGAGGTTCTGATAGCTATTTTTAGGGAATGCAATGGCCTGGCTTTATGGGCTTGAGGAAATCACCTTTTAAATTTGACCTTAGTCGCCTGAACTTTGAAACAGGATTATTGTACAAATTTAAATTGAAATTGACCGGTGACTAATTAAAGGATCCTAACAAACCCAGTGAGTAGGGAGCTCCACAGAAGCAAGGAGCGGTGCCTTGTGTTAAAAGCCTACAGGCACAGCATAGGCATGGGCGTGGGATCAAACACAGGAGCTGGACAAAGTTTTTGCCGACTGGCCCCTGAACCCTTCCTCTGCATGTCAAACCACTTAGAAGCTACCTTCTTCCCTTCGATGATAGCATTTAAAATCTAAAGCCCATATTCCTTCTTTAGCATCAATTATTAAAGAGAAAAAATAGAACATCTCAGCTATTTTAGCCCTTCCTGAATTTCGTCTACTTTTCATCTGTTCTTAAAACTCTCAAGACTCTAAGATGAAAACTTTTCCTTTAATTAATAAAGACGGTCGGAAATAGTTCACACGCTCCATTGTCAAAGCTATGGTTTAACTTGGAAAAATGAAAAAAAAAAAAAAGTGAGATTTGGAATCTCCCCAAGCCCCAATTAGGTCAAGTGGAACTACATTTTAGAGAAAGAATGAGGAAAACCTCCATCACGGATCTGTATCTCTAAATAGATTGGGGATTTGCTAACGCTCTGGGTTAATCATGACGAGAAGGGAAACGGCTAGCTTCGCTGTCACTTAATACACAGGCAGCAGGAAGAGTTTGGAAATGTGAACTTGATATTTTTCTTCGATATGCCATGTATATGTGATATAAGGGGCATACTTCTACAGAGAGCCCACATTTTCTTCTGAAAGTTTTTTCTGTGCAAAGTGAGAGATAATGTTGGACACATTCATGCACACGTGCACTTCCAATCAGCTCTGCCCTCCCCACCCCATTTCCTGGGTGACCTGGGGGAATCAGTTGACCCCTCTTGACATTCGATTCCTTACCTACAACTAAAGGATCGGCTTAATCTTTGAGGAACCTATAATTCTATGGTGTTCAAAGAATCAGCTCTTCATTATTATCTATATCCAAGGACATCTGTGGAAAACAGAAAATATCACCCCTGTACAAGTGGTTCACTGTGGATTTGCATTGCCTCGTGGGCCCTAATTAGAAATATATTGTATGAGAAATGATGCAGGAAGGAAGTCCAAATCCTTTGAATGGTATGCTAGGTGGAGCTACCTTCTAAATGGCTCACGGAAACAGGGAGCTTGATGATGAGAATCTTCAGAATTTCCCTAAGTGTTCTCCCTAGAAGAGGAATTCCAGAGGATCTGACAGTTATGATGGTGTTCTGCTGCAAAGAACAGAAAACCCTATTACCTTACTACTCCATGTGTGATTAATGGATGAGCATCTGCATCACCGGGTAAGTGGGTAGGGGCCCCAACCCAAATCTACCAAATCAGAATTTGCATTGTAACAAATCTCCAGATGATTTGTACCCATATTAAAGTCTGAGAAGTATACTGCCATAAACAGAAAGTGTTTATGTGTTTGATCTGGTAAGAAGTCCAGGAGTAGGCAAGTCTGGCTTAGAGCAGTGTTTTCGTGATGTAGTCGGGGACCCAGACTTTTGCCATCTTTGCACTCTACTCTCCCCAACATATTAGGCTTTGCCCTCATTCACTGGCCCTGGAAGCACAAGGTCTGGCCAAGAGGAAAAGGGGAGGGCAAAGGCAGCCAGGAAAGAATGCTTGTTTATTCTGGAAGGGCGCCTGCCTCTAGGAGTTCTACATCTTATTGGCCAGAACTATGGTACAAAGCTAAGGTTAGATACAGGCAGGCTGAACTATAAAGTATGTAATATTGCAACCTCTGCACTGCAGAAACACAAAGTGGGCTCTGAGTTGTCTTGGGTGGCCAATCCATCGCATTTGCCATATCTGTTAATACGTGTTCATAGAGGGAAAAAAAATTCGGTTTGGGAAATGAATCTAAATAGGTTTCTTTTATACGAAACTTCTTAAAGTCTTTCATATGCCAAGATGCATTTTAAATCTTCCAGAAGAGAATAAAGTATGTAGTGTTTTCCACTTATCTGATCACAGAACTTTTCCTAGGAATCCGTTTTCTGCCGACCAACCACCACCCCGCCCCCACCTGCCAAATGGCAAAAGAAGAAAAAAAGGAAAAGGTAGATTGGTATCATGTGATTATTTTAAAGCAGGGGTCATCAGACTTTTCTGTAAAGGGCCAGATAGTAAATATTTCTGACTTTGCGAGCCATATTTTCCCTGTCTGACTACATAACCTATTGTTAGAGCATAAAAACCTTGGACAATACATAAATGGATTTGGCCCTCTGTGGGCTGGATTTTGCCAATGGGTCATGATTTGTTGACCTCTATTTTAGAGTTAACTGGAACAAAAACAAGATTAAAAGCAATACAGCCACAATTGCATCTACTAATACTGTAATGGTGCCCTAGTTTCTATAAAACACTTCAACATAAACATATTTATATCACATTTTTATATTTAATATAAATAAATTTATTTATAACATGAAATATGCATATGTTTACACACATGAAGTACACACATAATCTTTTCTGATTCTAACAAACCTGTGAAAGAGATGATCACCATTGTATGGTCTCCTGAAAAAAATGAGAAGGTCATGGCATCCATTTCCCTAAAACCTGAAAGTATTCACCAGGGCTCTCGCTGTCTTTTTTAGGTAACTGTATAGCCACTACACTGTTTTGAATTTATACTTTTTCCCCCTCAGTATGCTCAGAGAATTTCTTCCATTTAACCTTCATATTTATTCTTTGAGGGAGTCCAGAACCCATCTATTTATTCACATGGGCCTTTGAAAAGAAAGTATTGCATGTACTTTGGATTTAGTATTGGGTTTTTAAATTTCTAGACCATAAATCCCTTCTCCATCTCCCTTTCCAACCATACTGGACATTTTTAGGCAGCTCAGCTTCCCTGCTGTTACTGCTATTCCGTGCTACTGTTATGCTACATTTGTGGAACTATTACAGCGGTGTCTTTCGTGCTTTAGTGCATTTGCTTATTTAAATGCTGAAGTGTCTCCCCCTGAGGAACAGTAAGCCACTTGAGGACCAGGCCTGTGTGTGCTCTATTTGTCGCTGTGCGCTCAGTGCTAAGCAGAGTGTGGTTAGTGAACACTGTTGAGCCAAGCGTGCCCTGTGACAGCAGGGGCCTGGGGGGCGACGTCACCGCTGCTGGGCGGCCCCAGGGCTTTCAGAGCCCACATCTCCTGCCCTCACGGCCGCACCGTCTCCGCCACTGCAGTTCTTCATCCATTCGGGCTCTGCTGGCATTTCCTGTCACATCTCGGCAATGAGAACAGATTCTGAGGCGACCACAACGATGTACCTGTGGATTGAGTTCAGGCCATTAAATTGCCATCATGCGACCTATCTAATGTCATTATGGTCCAGTTCCAGCAAAGCAGAGAAATAGAGAAAAAAAAAAATGACACAATCACCAATGGACATGTTCTCAGACTTTTAAACGAGCCTGAAGGAAGAAGCGGCTGTAATAGGTGGAGTGGTACATACCCAGGCACACACACACACACACACACACACACACACACACACAGTCGCCCCTTTGGAGGGGAAGTTTGGAAACCACAGGAGGAAGGCGACTACCAAACTGAGGCTTCACTTGCATGTGAGCGGAGTGCAGTGTCTCTGGGAAAGCTCTAGAGCCAGTCTGTTTTCCAGGGGCTCATGAAAGAATGTTGCAAATTCAGAAGGGAGGGTTTTGAAAAGCTGAGACCCTTAACTCGTGCTCTGCACTCACCTGGTGACATATGTTGCTTTGCATTTTACTTGGGGTTAAAAAGAAGAGAGAACAAACAGCATCGCTGAACCACAAAATTGGGTGAAAGCACATAGTCAAGGGCATTTAATAGGCCCCTGTATAATTTTACACTGAATACCCTGCCTGTGCTAACCACAGAGTGAGTCTCAGGGACGCTGCGATGGTGGCTCTGATTAGGGCCTTGCCCCCTGGAAGGGTGCTTTAGGGTCATTCGGGTAGTTTCTGGCCCACAGGTTTCCCGAGGCCCACTTCGCTCGGCGCGCTGTGGGCTCTCCTGTCGCCGTGTTCACATGCCCTCTCTTCTTTGTTTGGTCGTTGTCATACGTGGCTCCTGTCTTAGGGAAAGACTTGTGCAAAATGCCCGCTTCTCTTGGCTTCTTGTACTTTCTGTATGAATCTCTCTCTCGTCACCTGGTCTCACAAGCAGGCCTGGGAACTTTGGAGTTCTCGTGCCTTAATATCATTTAAAAAATGCCTCCCGCCTCCTCTCTAATTAGCTGTAATCAGGAAGGCTAGTTGGTGGACACATGGTGTTGTCGCTCTGTGAAATGCTGCCTGATGGCTATAAACACGGCCATATGTTCTCGGTGAGGGATGGCTGTAATCACCAGCAACACGAACAGCTGATGGAAGATGAAGGCTCAGCCCTTCACTTCCTCCTGCTTTATTCTCAAAACCTGTGAGGCACTTCGCAGATCAGCTTAATATTTTCTCTTCGCCTTCACCGCTTCTGCTAAATTTCCTTTGTATTTTAGCTTCAGTTCTCTGCGATATATATTTGAGCTTGAAATTGCAGTTATCAAAGGAATATGTTTAGCACCTTCCGGTTTAACATCACAACACTTTAATTAGGATGGCCTCTCTTTAAATCCTGCACTACGCGCATTACGCGGGTTTCTAAAACTAAGTGGTTATCAAGAAAGAGGATAAAACCATCAAAATTTTCACAGTGAATGAACAAGAATTTCTCAGCAGAGTTCAATAGATTTGCCCTGAACTGGTGCAGCTTATAAAACCCTTGAGCCTAATTGCTTTCCTGCATTTTGGCAAGAAAAATAGCTGACTTGCAATGGAGTAGAAAGAGAGGTTTGGAAGAAAGTGTCTTTTAAGAAAAGCTTCCAATGAAAATTTCAATCAATATTTTTAATCCCAGAAGACTAGATAAAATATGATATTATGTTCCGTGTGCTAAGAGATGGTGGATAGGCTTGTTTTTCAGAGGCGGGAGGGGAGCAGTTGGAGGACAGAGAGGCCAGGGCCCCACTTCCCGCTGCCCAGGGCCTTGCAGCCCGGCCTGGTGTCGGAGGTCAAGGGCGGTGGCCCTCGGAGACCCCATCCTTATGCAGCCCGAGGGGACTCCTGGTTTGGGGGCCCGCTGCGAGGACAGATGTCTGGCTTTCCCGTGAAACAGGGTGAGGGGAGCCGTGCAAGAGATGCGCAAGGTACTGGACGTCTCTGCGCTGAGCCTCACCTGGCTGCGAGCGAGAGCAACCAGAGTGGAGGGACCGATTGCTTTCAGGCCTTCACGTTCCCATTTAGAAATGTTTTAGATTACGAAGTTCGATATCAATTTTTCCACCTTTAAGATTTCATATCTTGCATATATATATTATCAAAGGCTTCTTTTATGGCCCTTTTAATGCTTTTAGGACTTTGTTAAAACAGGGCTCTCACCCTTTACCCTTTTTTGCTTTTTTTTTTACTTCGGATGTACTGTGTGGGCTATTAAACTGTGTGCAGGTGATTGATCTCTTTAATAAAAGCAAGTTCTTTAGTAAGCAAAGAGTGATAAAGATAAACAAATGTACTGGTTTGTCCAGTGCTTTGGAGATTATGGTAACACGAGGGCATCAAGAAAGCCTATTAACAGATAAGTTAGATGAAACACATCAATTCTGATCTCAGTAAGTCGGGAAACCATTCCCTTTAAGTTAATTTTATCCATGTTTTCTCTTCATTTGTAATACTTTGTGGGTTTTAACAGGAAATATTTAATAGTGTGCAGTGCAGTCCATAGATAAACGATGTTGGCAATTTCTCCACCTAACTGCTTGTCAGGCCCTTCAGCGAGGTACACAACGCCCTGCAGTTTATCATCTCGCTTTCTAGATTGTTTTGGAAGATCATTGAGAGGGCTGAGACTCCCCAGAGTCCTGTGCTCTAATCCTGTCATATTTTTTAAAAAGCTGGAAGGTATAAGGTTACATGGTAAAATGGTTTTACATAGGCATTTCTTCAGCTCGTCACCATGGCACGTCCTTTCCATGGTAACCACTGTTTCCATGGCACATTCTGTAAGCTCCTCCAGAGTGGCTGAGGGGTTTATGAAGATGCTCACCCACCCACAAGTGTGCACACACACTTGCCTTCTTTCTGTCGCACAGGCACAGATTCAGCCCGCCATGGATGTGACTTTAGGCACATTTTCTAACAGATTCACTAAATGGAGCAAAGCTCACGTTAAAATAAAATCTGCTTTTCTCTCTGCTATGTGATGAGACGAGTAACTACTGATGTGGCCTTTTCAAATGATGTGAAAATATAACAAAAGACTGGCGTTGTCCTCAATGACATGGAGTAACAGGATAAAATCTTGGAGGCAAAATCTGACAGAAAAGACAGTCAGCCCTGGACCAGATTTTCTAAATTTATCTCCATTTTTTAGATCCTGAGCTAAGTCTATACTCAGCACCATGTTAGATCCTGTGGAGCATAAAAGAAATTTATGTCCGCAGGGAACTTGCATTTTCTGCAGGCTTGGGGGCAATGAGATTTAGACACACGTAATAATTAGAAAACAATATAACACTGTAAATAATGACAATACATTTTTCATTGTGGGATAACTTCAACATTTTTAGGTTTGGGGGCAAACAACACAGCTGTTATTTATTTTTAAAAATTCCCATCACTCTTATTCTTAGCGACTGGAGAAACCAAAATGTTTTAGGAAAATGTACTGGCTCAGGTAAATATAATGGTAAATGACTTTTTGGGGTGCTGATTAATATTCAAGGCTAAACAACAGTTCTGTTCTCTTGTCACTGATTTCATGATTGGTATCTTATCCCTTCTTGGTATAGGTGGTTGCTTCTGAAATTAACCTCCAAACGCTGGAAGTCAGATGTGTTCTCATCTGGTCCATGCAAATCCAGTGAAGCCGAATCCTCATCCTAATGGCTATCTTCCTATCAGCCTTTTGCTTTGATAGAGCAGAACATAGCTTTGGGGTTTAACAATTGCATTTGAATTCTGGATCTTTCACTTGTTGACTTGTGGCCTTGGCCATATTAACTGACCTCTTTGAACCAGAGCTGCAAAATGTTATTGATATGAGGGTGAGTATATATATTCCTCTTATGGCAAGTGTGAGGGTTAAATGAGAAATTGATACGCTCAATCAATGGTGACTTATTTGTTCACCAATATGCACTAATGTTCCACTATGTTGCAGGCATTGTGTTGATGTTGTGGATTAAACAAGATTAATTTCTGGCCTTTAGGGATCTTGCACACAGACACTGAAGTGGGAAAATATGACAACATGTGATCCACTGGAATGGAAGCTCCTTGAATGCATGGTGGTGCTTTTTTCTGTTTTTGTTCACTGCTATATCACAAGCCCTTAGAACAAAGCCTGCACATAGTAGGCACTGGACAAATATTTGTTGAAACATTAAATACAATAAGAGAAAAATACAAAGGTGACCAAACCTTGGATATAAAGGAATTCTAACCAGAGTAATTGATACATATAACAACACCCTAAAGCATAAGCGAGTTAGCCTGGAAAAGTAAGGAGATTTGATTTTATGAGTATGAGCGAGTTACTCTTTGCTTGCCTTTTAGTTGAGGTTTGTACTTTTACCATGATGTCTTGATGGCTAAATTCTTTCATATTTATTTGTGTTTCTGACAAATCAATGTGCAATAAGCATGGAGCTTTATTTAGCACTTGCAATATCCAAATTGGAATTCTTAACTGAGGTAAATACTAACTTTTTACTATTTAGGTCTCCTAAGATCCAGGTCCTAGGCTTGCTTACTTAAAGGTGTCACTTGTATGTACGCACGCATGTATTCATTCAGTAGACACATATTTATTCAGCACTTATCATGTACCAGACAGTAGCTATGTCCTAAGGTGGGAACAAAGGCTGATCAGCAAGTGGATCTGTCCTCAAGGAATTGACAGTTCCTCAAATTTGGGAGTTCGTGTAGGGAATTGATAGAAGAATAGGGCCTCTAACAGCTGTGGGCTGTGCCCAGTCCATAAGCAAGTGATTTTGGCATAAAAGACATAGAAGTTAGCAGATCATGCATTCAGATCTTTCTCTCCTACAGTTGAATCAAATTATCTGTTAAAGTGAGCCCTACTTGAATATAGTTCTTGGAAACTGTTCTTGGTAAAGAAAAGTATAAGTATTCATTACTTTTTTCAAGGAACATTTATTTATTTCCCAAATGTGTCTAACACTTTCCATAAAGAGTTTTCATTTCTCTCGGCAAGAAAAATAAGATAACTATGTGAAGCAACTAGGGAAGAACTGAAGCCTGGAGTCCCCTTGGAGATACAGAATAAAGACAATAGAAATTGTGGGTTGAAATGAAACTAAGATAATGTTCTAAAAGTGCTACGTCTCCAATTGTACCTCAAAACAACAGCATCAACAACAATAATGCAGGATTGGGTGGGTAGGGAGGAAGGGGAAAGGTATAACAGAGAACCTACAAAGGATGAAGGGAGAAGTGAGTCTAGTACACTATGTTAAGTGAAAGAAGCCACATACAAAAGACCAGGTATCTTATAATTCCACTTACATAAAATGTCTGGAAAAGTCAAATCTATGGAGACAGACGATAGGGCTGCAAATAGGAATGGGGTTAACTATAAATGAGCACAAAGGATCTTCTTGAAGTGATAGAAATAGCCTAAGACTAGATTATAGTGATGGTTGTATGACTTGGTAAACTTACTAAAAAATCAATGAATTATAAACTTGAAGTAGGTGCATTTCATATTACATAGGTTATGCCCTACGTGTTTTTAAAAAATATAGCTGGAAGAAATGAGTGTAGCATGAGTAGGGGTTGGCAAAGAAAATGATAAGGTTGAAGTAGGGGGGGTCAGAGTCTCAGAGCAGGAAAATAAATTGACCAAAGTCACATAGCTGGTAAGAGGTAGATCTTGGTAAAAGGTAGAGCTCCCTGATAAGATTGGATAAGTGAAGTGGTGCCAATCAGGGGACAATATTAGATTAATTGGGAGAAGAAGATGGGTTTTATTTGAAAAGCTATCTGGGACATTTTTGACTCTTCAGTAGAAAAGAAGCATGCCCAAAGTGCCATTTTAGGAAGCTTAATTTAGTGGCAGGATTCATAGATGGAATATATTTTAATGAGTGTAGTTATCCAGGAGAGGTGAATCTAGGTAAGAGCTATAGGAAAGGAAAGGCTGAGGGACATTTTGATGGAAAATTGTTGGGTTATGGTGACTGATCCCATAGGATTAATTGTATATGAAAGTGCTTTATAAACTAACAAGTGTTAAAATATGTAAATAATGAATCTTTGCTATCGGGCATACTGAAAGCCAGAATCCAATAAGCTTAGAAGCTCAAGATGTTGGAGAGAAAAGTGGTAAGCATAGGAATAATGTCTTTGGAGGCATTATGGGTAGAGAGGGAGGGGTTCTTCAAAGAAGGTGGCAGAGAAATTAAAGCAGCATACCATGCACATGTAATACTGTGTGTGTCAGGACCCTGCTGGATACTGCAGATGTTTCTTGGAAGTTTTGGTTGCATGTGACAGAAACCCAGTTCAAACCAACAGAAGAAAAATGGCCCATATGTCTTCACAAAACTAGAAACTCCAGGGATTAGGTGCTTGAATAGTGTGAGACTTGTGCCTATTTAAATCTTTTAGCTCTACTTTTCCTCTGTTTTGACTCCATTCTTAGACTGACTCTCTTCTTTCTATGCAAAAATAACCACTAACAACTCTAGATTTGCATATTCCTTATAGTTAGCAATCCCAGAAATTATAAGAAGTTTCTGTCCCAGTCATTATCAGATGAGCCACAGGGTGGACTCTGATCAGCCCCACTTGGATTATGTCCACGAGCCAACTCCTGTGGTTAAAAGGTGTTGGTTCTACTATGGGCCAGGCCAGGTCCTTTTGTCCCACCCCACAAGGACAGTCAGCCTCATTTGGTCCAAAAGGAGAGTGTGGTTTTATTACTGAAGATGGAAAAAGGACCAGACGAAACTTCCAAAATGTGTCCACATTTTGTGTTGGAATCACATAGACTCTTTGCAATAGGCTTTGTTCTTTAGTTTTTAAAGATGTAGAGACCAGAACCTGGAAAAGCTAAGAAATTTGCCTAAGGGTATATAGGTACAAATAAAATTGTAAAGCTGAGATTTGAATTCAGGTCCCTTTGTTCCAAAGTTTTGCCCTTTTGAAGAGAATAGTTGATACAGAGCATATATATATATATATATATATATATATATATATATATATATATGAAAGAAAAAAAATGAAAAGAGATGAACAGAAATGAAAAGAGTGGAACATATGAAACTCTCTCCTTTGAAACATTAAACACAAATACAAATCAATGTGAATCGGGAGGCAGAGTTGAGGAAGGGAGAGGTGGGAAAATCCAGGGGGCGGGGAGAGAGAATTAGTCGTTTAGCTGCTAGTTGTTAGAGGAGAAGGTTTGGAATGCACTTCAGGTCATAAACCAGGATTTCAGTGACAGGTGGTAATAGACTTGCCAAGTAACAGAAAAGCCAAATTGTAGTTGGAGCTGGTTATTCAAGTTATGGGGTTATTTCAGGAAGCACTCTCTTGCCTAGAGACAACATAAAAGTAGAAACAGTGGACATTTTAAATGACCAAATTACGATACTTTTTCACAGGGAAAGAGCCATGAGCTTGGCTTTGTGGCATACGCTAATCCTTGAGGATGAAATGGCAGGTACAGTTTGGCCAACACTGTGGGAGGCAGCGGGGCAGGTTTTGATGGCAGGTCTAATGCAATCCAACCGCAGGTACACGCCGGACAGGGTGGAGCTGAAGAGCCTGCATGGAAGGTGGCCACTGATAGCAAGAAAGTTTGCTGAACCAGGGGTATAAATACTATGAGTAGAGCACCTGGGTGGCTCAGTGGTGGAGCGTCTGCCTTCGACTTAGGTCATGATCCCGAGGTCCTGGGATCGAGTCCTGCACTGGGCTCCCCACAGGGAGCCTGCTTCTCCCTCTGCCTGTGCCTCTGCCCCTCTGTGTCTCTCATGAACAAACAAATAAATAAATCTTTAAAAAAAATAAATACTATGAGTAAGTGATTGGAGTTCAAAGAGCTGCTGAGGAAGGAGAGTGGAAATCAGGAAATGGAAGCAAAGTGCAAGACAACCCATACTCATCTGAGTGAGTTGTAAGGGTAAAACATGGTGAAAGATGTCAGGTAACCTGACACAAGCCAGGTCTTTTTCCAGGTAAGGACATAGAAAAACTTCTGATGGATAGAGGCGTGTTTTGCCCACCTGATGATTTGGACGATTACAAAGAACATGGACTTTGGAGTCAGCTAGACCTCGGTCTAATGCTGCTCTGTTATTTGCTACTTGTATAACCATTGGTAAGGTATCATCTGAGTGTGAGTTTCCTCATCTATAAGATGGAGATAAGTATATATGTACATGAGAGAGAGAGAGAGAGAGAGAGAGAGAGAGAGAGAGAGAGAGGATGCTTAGAATTCACAGATAGGAAATAAATGGCAGCTTGTCATAATAACAGCAAATTGTAGGATGCCTTGTCCCTAAAAAACTTCGTTTTATTCTGAGGTAAATAAAGAATAAAACCCTGAGTTCTGGTTTGGCCTGAGAAGTCAGAAGTGGGCTGTCCTCAAACCAGATTAACTAGCCTAAGTTATTTTATCCCTTCTTCAAATAACCTAAATTATTTAACATATTTTTAACATAAAAATGTCCAAGTTCCCTTTAAGTTGTGGAATGCCATATTAGAGGTGCAGGTACTGCGAGGATTTATTGGATAGTTTATGTTGGGTAGTCTTGCATTGCCTGGGTCTCCATCTTTGAGTCCACCTTGGCTCTGCTTAGGGGAATGGCTACCGCTTTATATCCAGTGAACTGATTGTGTCCCACAAATATCCAACCATCCTTCTATCCTCCTTGACCTTATGAATATCTGATTTTCATGCTTAAGAAGCATGAGCCATATCTTTTTGTTAAAAATCTTCTCATACTTGGGGTGCCTGGGTGGCTCAGTCTGTTGAGTGTTGACTCTTAATTTCAGCTTGGGTTGGGATCTCAGGGCCACACGATTGAGCCCTGAGTGGGGCTCTGTGCTCAGCAGTAAATCTGTTTCTCTTTATCTCTCCCTCCTCCCCTTACTCCTCCCCTGCCCTCCTGCTCACACCCACTTACTCTCTAAAATAAATAAATGTTTAAAAAAAATTTTTGGTACATTACATCCAGTCTGTATTTGCACAGTAGATGACTGATGTGGATGCAAAGAGAACAACAATCATTGAGATTCATTCACTGATTGTTCATTCATTCATTCATTCATTCATTCAACAAAATTTTTTTGAAACTTCTTTTTTGTTTCTTTTTCTTTTATTTTTTTTCTCATTTGAAACTTCTTATGCAAAGCATACCAAGGTGCTATAAGAAATACACATGAGAGGAATACATGTTCCAAGGCCTTAAGGACCTGACAGTCTAGCTTATTGCCTGGGAGATATTAGACCTTGTACAGCAATAGGGAGAATGTTTCTCCCTTCAACTGGTCTCTGCAGTGTATGCTGAACAATAGTTCTTTCCTTAATCAGCTTTAGAGGAAAAAAAGTCAACTGGGCCTTTCCCTTCTTTGATATTTGAGATATTCTTGGAATGGTATTTCATTGCCCTTTGGTGGAATAGCTCACAAAAGCCAAATAATACTTTGTGTAAACTACAGACTTCCCTGAAAGAGTGTGTTTGAAATTTTTGACTCAGCCAAGTTTTTGTCAAGTTAAACACCCAATGTCAGGAAGGAAGTTAAGCTTTTGTAGAAAATTCTAACAAATTAAGGAAAAATTAAAGAAAGTTCATTATGGTTAACAAGCTTGTGGGAGCTTTGTTTTATTAAATGTACTCCCCAAACTGATTTTTTTTCAGTTTTATTGAGATATAATTGGCATGCAACATTCTATAAGTGTAAGACGTGCAGTATAATGAAAACATACATCTATATTGTGAAATGATTGTGACATTTAAGGTTAGTTAACATCCATCACCTCATATTGTTATAAACATTTTTCCCTTGTGATGAGAACTTTTAGCATTTTAATCTCTTAGCAACTTCCAAATATACCTTACAACATATAGTCATCATGTTGTACATTACATCCCCAATCCTTATTTATCTTGTAACTGGAAATTTGTACCTTTTGACCACCCTCACCCAATTCCCCCACCTCTCACCCCCTGCTTCTGGCAAGCACAAATCTGATCTTTTTTTTCTATGACTCTGTTTTTTTTGTTTGATTCCACATATAAGTGAGATCATACAGTATTTGTCTTTTTTCTCTCTGACTCATTTTACTTAGCATAATGCCCCCAAGATCCATCCATGTTGTTGCAAATGTCAGGATTTCCTTCTTTTTTTCATAGCTAAATAGTATTCTGTATATATATATATATATATATATATATATATATATATATTCTTTATACATTCATCTGTCAGTGAAAGCTTAGGTGGTTTCCATGCCTTGGCTGTTGTAAATAATGCTTCAGTGAACATGTGGGTACAGATATCTCTTCAACACAGTGATTTTGTTTCTTTCAAATATACACTCAGCAATGGATTTGTTGGGTCATATAGTATATGAGGAAAAGATTTAATGTTTTGAGGAAACCCCATACTGTTTATCTATGATGATTGTATTGATTTACATTCCTACCACTAGTGTACATTCCCTTTTTTGCACATTTTCACCTCTAGACATTCTAACAGGCCTGAGGTGATACCTCATTTTACTTTTGATTTCATTTCCCTATTGATTGGTGATGTTGTGCATTTTTTCATGTACCTGTTAGCCACTTGATCATCTTCTTGGAAAAATGTCTATTCAGGCCCTTTTTTCATTTTTAAACTGAACTAATTTTTTGGTTTTGGTTTTCATGTTTTGTTTTTTTGCCATCAAATTATATTAATTCTTTATATATTATGAATATCCAAACTGATCTTTAAATAATTATTGATTTGGATTACATGATGCTCACCCCAATTTTGTATTTCTGGCTCCCTACATACTATGGAGGCATAGTGTGTATAGGCCTCTTCCATAAGTTCTCTCTCTCTCTCTCTCTCTCTCAAATCAGCTTAAAGGGCTTATTTAATACATAGTGTTCAAGTGCATTAAGTGTTTTTCCTCAAATTCAGAGGAGGAAGTTGAGAAATAGAATGGTCTAGAAACCATATCAAAACAGTATACACAGTAGCAGTATCAGAATGCAAAACCAGGTCTCAACTCATTTTTATTGGACATTCCTGGATCATTTGTCTTTAATTTCCTAGCAATTTATAGTTTATTTGTCAAACTATACCCTCCCCAGTACTAAGAGAGGAATCCTATTTTTTCCCATTCACCTACTTGCCCACCAGTCACTCTTCAAATATACATGAATTTTGGAAAATATTTCTAAAAGATTAGCTCTTAAGTTTCACCAAATTTCCACCAGTTCCCTTTAGCCCTTTCTGATGAATCAGAATGTTATAAAGATTTAGAGCAGGAGTTTAAAAAAAAAACAACAACTGGGTTTTGGTTCTAGTTCTTTTATTTATTATTTATTTGTTAGTGACCAGAGCAAGTTATTCAATATTATGGTAGATTGCATTGGTGCTCTGTAGAGCTTCACTTTTTCCCACTTCTTCCATGAGATCTATGTTTTTCCACAAGAAAGATGTCAGTTTTGGCTGTGTCATTTACTTTGTTCAGCTATGTCATCAAGAAGAAGCCTTGATTGAATGTTACCAACACAAAGTATCATAAATGTACTTAATGTTGGTTTGATGTATTGTACTGTGCCATCGGCCATGAGCAGCTATTGGTTCCAGAAGAAAGAAGGCTTGAGCAGATTTAAACCCAAACTGCAGCTTGTAGCCTGGGGCCTAGTTTGCTAATCTTAGTTTAGCCCACAGAGCCATTTTAGCCAACTTATAAACTTACTGGTAGGAAAACTGAATGTTTGTAAGTCATTGACATTTTTGGATTGTTTGTTATGCATCATCATCATAGTAATAGCTGACTAACACAATTTCTGTGTCTCAAATTCCTGATCTATAATGTGGGGTAATATTTATACTATACTTACTTCTTTAATGTTTGAATATTCATTGAGATGATAGATACATAACATGTTTAGAACATTGTCACACTGTAGAAATACCTGCCATTATTATATATTTTTTAGTAACTATGCTCACCCCCAGGTAAGTGCATCAATAAATATATGTTAGTATGCTTATATCACTTTGATATAACAGAGCAGCACCTGCCAATAAAGAAGTCCAAGCAAACACTATGAGAGAGCTGAACTCATCAGCATTAGTTTCACCTCTCCCCCAATTCCCTAAATCCTTGCTTAGATAATGGGCAGCATGAGCCCTTTGGTGGGTAGTGTGTCTCTTCATTCTAAAAAATACCTTAGCACTTGTGGCTGTGTCTACTACTCCTAGAGCAGATTAAGAATGTATTGGTGGCTAAAGCAGGTACCCTTGCTGCTCAGCTGACATGCTCTAGGCTCATGTCTTAATTGCATGCACAATGAAAGTTTTCTGCCTCAGAGACTTGTATATCTCTACTTCTCAACCTGAGAACTTTCTCTGGTGCCAGGTCAGCATGGTTATTAGCAAGGTAGCCAAGAAGTGCCTCTGGGGCAGCCTTTAAGCCATGAGAGATGGCAGTTGGCTGATTAGTTCTCTAATTTTCCTGTTCCTCTATGAGACATTTGAGTAATATTTTACTAGATTCCAGCAGGATTGCACCCCAGTTTCCAAAAATGGTAACCTGCTCACTGGCATACCATTTCTTGGGGTTTTTCCCTTTCCTGTCTCACTGCCCTCCTCTCTCACTTGTACTTCCATTGATCACAGCTCAAGAAAATTGCCTGAACTCAAATCTCTTTCTCAGAATGTGCTTTTTTGGGTAATACATTCAGGTATGAACCCACCTTTCCTTCTTTTATGTATCCTGTCTGTTCATGGTCCAGAAGGACCACAGCAGACATCTACATTTAGGTTGATAAATTAGTAATCAGTTTTAAGTATCTTCTCCTTAATTCTGAAGCTAATAGATGTCCATGTTTTTGTATGGGTAGGGTTGTTACCTCAGTGGAAGAAAGCTGTTTCACCCAAGGCTGTGTGCTCTTCCTTGGGGCAGTCCACATCAAATAACTGATTGATGCAGGGGTTCAAAACTTGGCCGCCTTCGCCTCAATTTGATACACCTTTGATTCCTCTCTACCCAGCCGCCCATAGAACTGGGGTGGCTTAGGCATATAACAATTGCATTACAACTCAACTTCTCATTCTATTTCTGCTTCTCTTTCTTTCCCATAGCTGTCATTCCCGAGAGCACTTTCCAGTAAACCTCCTGCTTACAAATCTCGGTTTCAGTGTCTACTTGGTGCCAGGAGTGACCCTTGGAAATAGACTTTAAAATGGAATTTTGGAGCTGGGGCATCCACTGGCCAGCTGACAATTGAGTACTCCATCACAGATAGGAAGTGGGGTACTGATTGCCCTTGGCCTGCTATTGTGATGCAAGTGTTGTAAGTGGTAATGAACTGTGATGGGACACCAGTGGAAGAGGATGCCTTGGCTGGTGCAATATCTCAGGGATTTGAGAGGTGTGGGGAAGTGGTCACTACAGACTACAGAGTTAGGTACTGTTAGCTTTGAACTGTTCCTGATTTAATGAATGGAACAGAACACAGACTTCAGAAATAGACCAACATTTATAAGTCAATAGATTTTCAACAAGGATGCCAAAACAACTAATGAAAAAAATGGTTAAAACAACAGCTTCTGGAAGATGTGGATTCCAGGTAGAAAACCACATACTTTTGCCCTATTTCATAACACACACAAAAATTAATTCAATATGAATCTTAGACTTTATTTTTTAAAGTGATTTATTTATTTATTTATTTATTTATTTATTTATTTATTTATTTATAAATAAGAGTGCACAGAGGGAAAAAGAGGGAGAAGCAGACTCTTCACTTAGCAGAGAGCCCGATGTGGGGCTTGACTTGAACAGAAGGCAAACACTTAATCTAGTAAGCCACCCAGGTACCCCTTGAATCTTAGACTTTAATGTAAAATCCAAAAGTACAAAGCTTCTAGTAGATAATACAGAAGAATAACAGGGTAGGAAAATATTTTATAAGTAGGATATACAGCAATAATAATTTTTTAAAAATTATACTTTATTAAAATGAAAAACTTCTGCTTATAAAAAGATGCCAGCAATAAAAATATTAGACAAGCCATAGACTATAGTAAAATATTATATATGTTACATATTAAAATATTATATTAAACAATTTTAAAAAATAGGTATCATTAAATAAAGTCTTCAAATACAGATCCACAAAAAAAATTCCTTCCACTCAATAATAAAACAGTTGGCAAAAGATTTGAAGAGTTCAGACATTTTACAAGGAAATATGGTCAATAAGTACCAAAAAAATTGCTTGACATTATTAGTCACAAGGGAAATGCAAACACGGTCAGAATTAATTACCACTTTATACCCACTAGAATGGCTAAAATTAAAAAGACTATAAACATTAAATGTTGGCGAGGGGCTGGAGCATCTGAAACCCATACCTCTGCTAGAAGGAGTGTAAAACACCTAGAATATAGTTTGGCAGTTTCTCATAAAGTTAAGCATAGCCTACCCTATGACTCAGAAATTACATTCCTAAGTATTTGCCCAAGAAAAGGGAAATGGTATGTCTGAAAAGACTTAACTGGAATTTCAGAGCAGCTCTATTTACAAAAGTCAAAAACTAGAAACAACTCAAGTTGCTACCAACAGAAGAATGGCTAGACTAATTTTAGATTATTAATCTAATTTAGTTTATTTAGACTATTTTGGTTGATTGAGAATGCTACTCAACATTAAAAAGGAGCTAAATCCCAACACAGGCAGCATCATGAAGGAGTCTCAAACATGGAGCCGAAGGAAAGAGGCAAGACATGAGAGAACACATTGAACATCCAGAACACGAACCTATAGCGGGCAAGAACACAATAGTAGTTTCTTCTGGGCAAAGGAGGCTGCCCTAGAAGGGGCCCTTAGGAAATTTCTAGGGTGATGTCAATATTCTATAAAGTGATAGGAATTGATAGGGGTATGATATATGGATATAGTCATTGGCCAAAACTCATCAAACAATGACGCTTAAAACCAGAGCATTCACTGTGTGTAATACATGCTTGAATAAAAGAAAGGGATAAAAAATAAAAGCCAGTACGCTAAGGATTTTACCAAAACTTTGGATACAGGCTGTTTTGAGCTTGATTAGGTCCGTTTCATATTCTCTCCTTTAAATTATTTGTTGAGGGAATAATCATGTTGGAGACTGTTCTTACATAAATAAATTGCTGTCACAAATTCCTAACCTAGAAACCCTTTCTGGGAACACAATCAGAAGTATGGACCAAGGGACGCCTGGGGGGCTCAGCAGTTGAGAGCCTGCCTTTAGCTCCAGGAGCAAGTCCCACATCGGGCTCCCTGCATGGAGCCTGCTTCTCCCTCTGCCTATGTCTCTGTCCCTCTCTCTCTGTCTCTCTCATAAATAAATAAATAAAATCTTAAAAAAAAAAGAATATGGACCAAAATGTATAAAGTTGTTTATTGAGGTGTTTGAAATTATACTTAGAGATAAAATATTTAATGAACACAAAATGTTCAAAAAATTATGGCATGTGGGATCCTTGGGTGGCTCAGCGGTTTGGCGCCTTCCTTCAGCCCAGGATGTGATCCTGGAGACCCGGGATCGAGTTCCGCATTGGGCTCCCTGCATGGAACCTGCTTCTCCCTCTGCCTGTGTCTCTACCTCTCTCTGTATGTCTCTCATGAATAACTAAATAAAAGCTTTTAAAAAAACTATGGCACATTTGTATGATAAGTTATTTCTTAGCTAAAAATATTAAATACAGGTATTTGCCATTTTTCAAGAATTCACATTACACCATTTCAGGTTTACCAAAGATCTACATTAGCACCATTTTTGCTAACCAAAAGATATCCAAAGAGGATTTTTTTACAGAAGAAGAAGAAGAAGAAGAAGCAGCAGCAAAAAAAGAGCATTCAGTGTCTGTTGTGCAGTGAGCCCTCGCAGAGGCAGCTCCCAGCAGCAGAGCAGCCCCACAGCCTCCTTCCCGGGAACTGCTCTCAGCAGAGGGGTGTCAAGCCACCATAGCTTTGAACTGTGTCTGTGAGCATCATCGGTGCTTTATCTGGATTTATTTTTTGCATCTGTTAGCAAGATGTGTCCTAAGGTATTAGAAAAGTCGAAAAGAGGTTATTTTTGGGGTCTGGGAACTCTCACAAAATTTTTCCATATGAATTAACGGTAACTACTTTTCTCCTTTATACCATTTCAGCTTACAAAAGTTTTTCCGGGAATGCTCTCCTTTCAGACAGCAGGGGCACCTGTAACTGGTATATAATGAGGAGGTACTGGTAAATCACCGGGGAACAATTAGAATATAGAACCAAATAGGTAGCATGATTTCATCCTTACAAATAATATGTGAGTGGAAAAATCCTACAAAGACACACCAGATTATTAATAATGGTTATTCTGGGATTGTGGATGACTTTTATTTTATTCTTTTTCAACTTTATTATCTGTATTTCTGCTTACCCTTTTTTAATCTGCAATGAATCACAAGAGTTATAAAGTTTTAACAGCAAAACAAAAATAAAACCTAATAAAGCCCAGAGCTTTTTTCCTTTGCTCTTCTGCAGCCACGCAGTAAATCATCTATAGAAGCACATGGGAAACCCACCACGCTTTCTCAGAAAACAGCTGCTCAGTTCTTGCATAGAGATGATACTGAATTAGATATTTTTAAAAAAACCTTCCTGATGAAACCACCTCTCCTCTCTCCTCTGGCTCTCTCCCTCATCTCCCCTCTCCATTCAGCTCCAATTCTGCTAGCCTCTGAACCATGAAGAGCAGTGATGCTCTTTAGGAGATTCTAGCAAACACTGATATCACCAACTTCCATGCCATTCTAGAAATACATTTAATTTGGCTCCATTTCCTAGTCTGCAAACTTGTTTTAATCAAAATTGGAATCAGTGCGATAAGAAGTCATGTACATCTCAGCCCCACTGTTGGGTATTTTGCTGAAATTAAGTAAGCTCAGGATTCTGTAAGAGATCGTCCCGCACTGGAAACATTCGTACAAGCTTGCAGATGTTGGGCACGGTGATTACTATTAAAAAAAAAAAAAAACACTTTTCAGCAACACATCAGGTCATTAAAACCACGGGAATGAATAATTGCATATGTGAAGAGGTGAAAAGGGACTGAGGGAAGAAGAAGGAATATCAAAAATCTCTCCACAAGGTTTTATTTATCCAAAAGCAAATCCAAAGGTTGCCACAGGACAGTGCTCATAAAACAGGTCTGCAAAGAGAATCTCCTACAAAAAATGCTGCCTGGCCTGCTTCACTGCCAGTTGAGTTCACAGTAGAAATACATTCAATTCCACATAGTAATAGTGCTTTAATAACAGATGAAAATATGTTTTATGGCGTGTGTTGATAACTAAATGCTTATCCTATATATAGAAATTCAAATAATTGGAATTTCTCATAGCCAGCATCCAGTTGAGACCACTGGAGAATACCTTGATATAGAAGGTTAAAATCAATAGACTGTGTTTTGGTTATTTTTCAGAAGATGTCTGCTGTATGTTTAATATACTATATTTGTATTATGGGCTCTGGTTCCTGTAAATCTGAGGTCTCTCTTTCTTGAATGAATGAGGAGATAAGCAATTGAATTTGAAAGATACTTTATGCAACAGAAAAGCAATTTTGTTCCTGGTTATCAGAGGGCAAGAAGTGAACTAGCAATTGAATGCTAAATATTTTTAACCCATGCGATTCTGGTTTACTCTTGAGTTCAATCTATCCTGGCTATAATGTTCCTTATAATGGAGGAGGATTTAGCTGAAAGTTTAGTCCATTTGAATTATCTTCTACTGTTAATGGATATGAATTTATCTTAAAGAATCTCAAATTACCATTTGAGAAAGGAAGAAAAGGAGAAAGATTTGCATTTCTTCCAATGAGGACCCATGAAGCAAAGAATACTGTTTTGCTCTACTTTGTGATGAACTGGTGTTGGTTTTATACATCATTTGTGACGGTCTTTGAAGGTTTTGGTGCTTGGGAGGTGAATGGGGTTGGTATTTTCCTACCACACTTCATGTTGAAAATCTCATTGTTCAGCTCTATTTGTCATCAAAAAAAAAATGTTTAAAGAAGTATATGACTTAAAAAGTGCTTCTTTGAGCGCACCTCTCTGGCAAAGTCGGTTAAATGTCTGACTCTTGGTTTTGACTCAGGTCGTGTGATGTCATGGTCCTGGAGTCGAGCCCCACCCACCTCAGGCTCCACGCTTAGCAGGGAGTCTGCTCAAGATTCTTTTTCCCTCTCCCTCACCACCCTTCCCCCTGCTCTCTCTCTCTGTCTCTCTCTCTCTCAAATTTTTTTTTTAAATTACTTGTTTTAAATTCTTTACTTCTGAATCTTAGATAATAATGGTACTACGTTGATTATTTATGGATATATCTGGTGCTAGTTTTTGCTCAGTGTTTCTGAAAATTGTATTATGTTAAAGGGTAATATTGTTTGGGTTGTCAGTTTATATCACGCTTGTGATATCCAGCCTCCGAGGTGAAGACCAATGATCTTCCCCTCCTTGGAAGTGATGTCTTTGTGTAGTTCCCACCCACACTGCATCAGAGTCGGCCTTTTTGGTGGGCAGTAGTGTCAATGTATGTCTTCTGAAGCTAGAACATGTAAGACATTGTCACTTCTGTCTTGTTCTCTTGGATCACTTACCATGGCGTGAGGACAGTCAGTATCTCAATGGACAGGTTGGTGTGACTATGAACTGAGTGAGACCTCTTACAACAACTAGCACCATGAGAGTGAGGCATCTTAGAAGTAAATCCCTGAGCTCCAGTCAGATCCTCTAATAACTGCTGCTCTGGCCAAAATCATGAGTGTAGCCTCCTGGAAGATCCAGACCCAGGACCACTCAGCCAAGCCACAGTTAGGTTTCTGTCCCATAGAAACTTCCAGAGATAAACAAATAAAAAAACTTGTTCCAAACTCTGTCGGGGGTAATTTGCAAATGTAAACATTGCTTTTAGTACATTAATTGCTAGGGTCAAAAGCCTCCTGGGTTGGCTGACATGCACCTGCCACTTAGCTTATGCAGGTATATTTGCCTCAACATTTTAACAACGTCAGAGTGTGATGGGGGCTCCAGTAGTCATTAAAGAGACAAATAAGTGTTGAACTATGTGGTGAGTTCCTCCTGACTTTTGAATAAGAGAAGGAGGAACCACAAATGATAGAGTCCCAAGAATTATGATACAGGAGGGTAGGATGTGATGAATAGTGTCTACTTCACAAATTCAGCTCTCCTCACACTGACAAGCTTTTCCTGCCTGGAAAAGCAGCCTGCTGACCTGTCAATCTTAAAAGAAACAGAAAATCTATAAGAAATGATACGCACACATAAACACACACATACACACAACATATATGTCTCAATAGCCCAATTGAGTGTGCATTTATTGAACCCTTGCTGTGTGCAGTTCACTCTGCTGTGAATTCCAATTAATAGAAGACATAGAACCTGATTCCTGGCCCATTCTGTTCTATGACCTTTAAGATTCTCATAAGTAATCTCAGAAAAGCCTACAATCCTTCCTACCCTAACCCTCTGTCATTCAATTTATTTGTAGATCTCTTGAGTTCCTCCAGCTTAGGTCTGAAGCCATCTGTTTGGAGATGTGATATAAGCATTTACTAGTTGTCCTACCATAGGACTACATTTTTTGTTTCTAAAATTTCTCACCCTTGGTCACTTAGTCCTTTTATCTTCCTAGTATTTACTATTGGCATACTCGACCATCTACTCTGGTTTCTTAATTACTGATTGACTTTCTTCCTTCTTAGTTCTCTTATTTCTGCTCTAATTTATTGAAATGCATTCTATTAATAGGACAAGATCTCTACCTTAAAGAAGCTTATAATTAAGTAGAGTACAAGATGTGACAGAGGAATGCACAAACTCTCCATTTTGATCCCCACTCCTGTAGATACCAATTGTCCATGAAGCCACTCCGTTTTCTATTCCTGGGGCACTAGGGGAGAAATATTAACTATCTACAATCAACCAAACATAACCCTTCAGGTCCAGTTGGTTCAAAAGTAATTGTTCAGTTCTCATATCTGATTTCATGAGATTTATAATTTACTTAAAGAGGCAAGACCAAATGAGAAAAGAATTAAATAGTAGGGGACTTCAAAACTATGACAATAGAATAGATCTAATGAGACACAGAACGTGGTTATTATTGAGTGATGTGCATGAGCATTGATTGTCGTAGTGTACAAAGGAAGGTAAGACTTCTCTAGATGGGTCATCAGTGAAGGCTTTTCGGGGGAAGTAATATTTTGATTTTGGTCTTAGCTGCCAAGTAGGATTTGGGTATGTCAACCTGAGGAGGAAATTTTAACTGTATGAAGATGAGGAGCACAGAAAACGTACATAAGGTCTGGTGGGGACCCTGAGCTGGGTAAAGGAAGAGTTGAAGAGAAGGCTGCAAAGGCAGTTTGGGGCATGTTGGGATCAGCAAATGAGATAATATAGGGGAAAGAGCTCCGTAAACTTTAAGGCACCATAGAAATATGTGGAAGTACAATTACAATAGCAGAAAATGTGGTAGTTGTGCCAGTAAAATAATATTTGACTTAAGGCTTTGTTATTTCTTTCAAAGAAAATATTTTTGAAGATCATGCTTTGAATGGCTCTTCTCCATGTTCCATTGCCGATAGCTATCTTTCTCTCTTATTGACATCTTTTAAGCCACCTTTAGTGCAAATGGTGAAATAGTAGAAAAACTTCAAGGCTTTGCTCTCCACTTCCTTTAAAGGTTCTTCATCTCTTTAAGAGCTTAGGCTTCTTTTTAAAACTGTAGCAGCTGCAACTCCCAGAGGTCCTGCTTAGCCCCAAGGTTTGTTTACCACTCAGCAGGGATTTGTTTACCACCTGATAGGAGAAGAGTCAAGAAGATAAAAGCCAATCAGGGAAGTAGAAAGACAGAACCAGGCAGAAAATACCAAGAAGACAAGATTAGAAACACTAGACTCAAGAGGAGTTGACTTTAGCAATATGGTGACCCTGGGAAGTCTGCTGAATGAACATGTTAAATCACTTTACTGTGTAGGTTGCTAGAGACATGGTACATCTTCCAAAATCACTTTGTGTCTGTGAACATGCACCACCATTTTAGATTTCTATGTTAACAAAATCCCCAATCACTTCATTTTCTTTTAAGTTCCCAAATATTGCATGTTTCTGGCTCTCAAATTGTAGACTGGCTGCTCATATTATATTTGGGGAGAAGACTTACTTGGTCTAATAAGTCATTTATAAAGTATCATTCATCTTGAAATACCAACAAGGTTTTTCTTTAATACAGTTTGTCTTTAATAAAGTTCCCACTGATAGAGTTGAGATACCATGATATCCTAAAGCAAACTCTGAATCCGCAAATGATTTTAAACCAAGCAGAAGTGTATTTTATTCTCTTTCTTTGGAAATTGGTGATCTGGTGTGATTATGGTTACGGTTATGACCATTGGTTCTGATGTGAGTATAATTTTTTTCACTAATTAGAATAGCCAGTGAGTCAGAAATTCTGGTTTTCAAAGTGTCTGGAAATGCAAGGTTTTAGTGTAGGAGTATTTTATAGGTTAATGCATACTATTTCTACTTTTGGTGAAGAGAAGATTATTAAATTATTTTACTCATGAAATCATTTCATATATATTTTTATAATCTTTTTTTAGCCACTTAGAGATGCTACATATGATACTTCTGATCTTGCTAATTCATTTGAAATGATTTTTAAGTATTTAAGAACTAGAATTTAAAATCATTGATTGAATTGGTTGATTATAGCTAGAAGCAATTTTTTCTTAGAGATTGGGTATTTATTGTATATGAATCATATTAAGAATAAATAGGGTATGTAATTCAGAATACTTTAAACTGAAATTTGAGACTATCCAACAGCATTAAAACATATTAATGCATCACTCATTCAACAGACATTTATTAAGCACCTACAAGATTTTTAAGAACTATGTTAGCCAGAGGTGTTTTGCAAATATCAGCATCTAGAAATTAGGTAAAGAACAATGAACTCATTGCTACAAATTGAGCAGCAGGTAATGCAGTATTATTTGTTTTGATGGGAGAAACATCTCTTTTAATTGGGAGTTCGCAATAAATGTCATTCCAATGGTGAGTCAAGAGCAGTCTGGGACAAATCATGGAGAAAGCAGACACGTTGAAAGCAAGGAGGAGGCTCACACTTAGTAGCTGTTCTTGGACTATTTTATTAACCATTGCTACACTTCAAAACCTGACAGCTGCTGGGCAAACTGCGGGTATTTCAAAGATTCTAGGTAGAACCAGCAGAAAGGTAATTGTATCCTGTGGAGCTTGTTGGAGGAGGTAGGAAGGATTATTAGAGTTTATTAACCATCCTAAGGGATGTCCTACACACTTTTCTTAAGGACTCTGAATTCTGTCTTTTACTCTTCACTGACCCCTTTAACCTTTAGCCTTTTCTTTCTTCCAATTAATTTTAAGTGTTTCTACAAGAAACCATATTACCAAGCTTCTACTTTGACTAAAATATTGAAATAACTTCCCAATACACTGTGGATTTGACCTTAGGCATCTGAGTTTTTTCCAACCAATTTTTATTACTTGCTAGTAATTTCTACCCCTGTCAGGTAGACAGGGCATACCTTTCCTTTATATAGCCATTGACCCCTTCTACCTGGAGAGTCATTCATTCATTCTACACAAGTTTGTGGGGCTACTCACTTTTTGTACCATGCCAGCCTGGGTGCTTGTGATACCAAAACATTGATTTAGATTTCATCAATCTCAAAGAGGAACCCATAACCTAAAAAGAACATAGGCACATGAGTAATTACAAAAGCATAAATACTGCCATATGTTTGTGATGAACAAAGGCACAGGAGCACAGGGGAGGGAGTTATTAACTTTTTCTGAGGGCTCCCAGGAAGGCTTCACAGGAAAGATGATGCTCCAACCGTATTGTGAAAGGTGAATATATATTTTCCATATGAAAATAATAGAGAAATAACAAAAAATAAATAAATAAAAGCATAATTTGGGAGACAGCAGATAACTTAGTAGAGTTAGAGAGCTTGCTGTGATAAACAAGGCATAGAGAAGTAAATAATCAAAGCACCTTTAAGCACATTTTTGAGTAGAAATAAATTCAGAGATTCTTTTCAAGAGGGCAAAATGAACTGATGTATGGGAAGTTCTCAGTCCAAGCGAAGTAAACAGAGTGTTTGTAAAAATACCTTTCCGAGCACAGTAATGAGAAAGGAAGTCTCTAGTGCCAGGGGTGAAAATGGATCCCACGGTGGTGAAGGCACCTTGATGTGCCATGATCTGTAAAGGTGGCTCATCTGAAGGGCTGAGGCTGGGACTTGAATCATTTTTATGTCAAAGAAACACACACACACACACACACACACACACACACACACACACACACACTGGTTCCAGCATAAAGTCAGGAGAAATTCCATGTACTGATGCTAAAATAAGGCATAGAAGCATCCCATAGATGTCGCCCCATAGTGCTATCACTGTCATTGCTTTCTGAATTATCTATATTTTTGGTTTTGATTTCCTCCTTACCCCATAACTTGTTTAGGAAAAGAGCTGCCATACTGCTTGGTGGGATTTCCTGTGGGTGTGACAAGAATTTGTTTTCTGGGTGCAGGGGCACCCTATTTCTTCCTCATGGTTGCCATAATGTGTTTCTAGTCACAGAATGTTCTCTGACAGTCTTTGGTGTCAGAGGTCTTACTTTAGAAAACCAAACAGGCTTTGATGTTCTGCGAATGTGTGGGGCTAGGGAGGCAGGACTGTCCTGGATACAGTTGCTCCTTTGCCAGTTCTACCTGGATTCTTTGAAATATCCACACAGTTCTCTGGCCAACTCTTATCATCCTCTTTGTCTATGATGCTTCTATTGTCAGTTTGTTCCCACTTACTTCTTACGTCTCCTACAAATTCCTCACTATTTGTTTTTCTGGCAACTTCGCTCCACTCCACTCATTTCTTAGCTTTCCAGGGCCGTTTTGGATCTATGTTTGGATTCATTCTGTGATTTCACTGGAATTTTGCAAGGCCGAGAGGGTAAACTGGGTGTTTGGCTGGCTTTTATGAGGATGACAACGATCTCTTCTCCCTGTTGTCTGGTTCACATCCTTAATTCTTTAAAAACCCAGGGAAACTGTATTACTTATTAAGGTTGCTCCACAGCCACTGAGAAAAAGTTAAATTGCTTTAAGTACTGGAGAATAGGAAACAGTTGTTTTCTTTACACTTACTTGATATTTCAGGATAGCACTAATCCCTCAGGAGTAAGCTCTAGAATATCATAGTGTCCCTTTGTCTTAGAGATTCCATCTGCTAAACTGCTCCGTCCTCCCACACCTGCCGTCTTAGTGAGCTACTTCAAGGATAGCTTCACTGATCGTGACTTAAAGGTAATTTTGTCAGTTTAGCAAAGGGAGGGCTTTTGTAGTAGCCTATGAGACAACTTCGATTGGGATGGCTGTGTAACACTATCTTTAAATATCTTTTTTTTTCCATCTAAGTCCAGAGGAAAAAAAAATTCAAAGACATTACTTAGCTTTATGAGTGGTTCTTGGAATCAGGGAGCCTGGTAAATTTGATTCAAAGCTGGAAAAAAAAAATCTATAGATTGGAGACTAGTTCAAGTGACCTATGGCAGCAGAGCAGGGGGCTGTGTTTGAGAAGGGGCCTGCTTTCCCCTGACAGCAGTTCACCAGTTGCTGTTTCCCAGGGACCAGATAAGCAATCCATAGTACAAATGTCTGTTTTGGGTCCTTTAAAAACGAAGCCCGAGAGGGCTTCTGCATTTCTGCAAGGACTGAAGGAACCTCAGCCAACATAGGCTGCCATGTTCTGTTCAGGTGCAGAAGCTGAGGGGGAGCCATGGGCTGTGAGCCAAAGGAGGGAGGCTGCCCGTGTTATGTGTGCCATCCGAGCACGCAGGAGAGAGCACTTCTATTTTTTTTTTTAAGATTTATTTGTTTATTTGTGAGAAAGAGAGAGAAAGAAGGGGGAGGGATGGAGAGAAAGGGCAAATCTCAAGACTTCACACTGAGAATGGAGCCTATGGTGGCTGGGCTCGATCTCACGACCCTGAGATCATGACTGGAGCCTAAATCAAGAGCCAGGCACTCAACCAACTGAGACACTCAGGCGCCCGGGACTTTAAATCAAGAGTCTGAGGAAACCAACATAGATAATACTGGTGCCAGTAAAGTGGGATTTCCTTCACAACATCTTTTCTCCTTCCTCCGGCCCCTTGACCCTTGGGGATGCCACCGGCCACCCACCCGGTGGCGCTAGTGGAATAGAATTTTAGAGAGAGAAATAGCGAAGTCACTTGTGCTCCTCTCTTCTGCTGTAGGTTTCCAACCTGAAAAAACAGACATGAGCTGGAGAAATGGGGAGAAGCTTGAAATCTAAATGCAGTACAGAGCTCGGAATATTACACGGTACTTGGTAATTCAATTATCACTAGACATCCTGGAGATTCATGTGTCCAGAGGACATCTGAATAGTCAAGAGTGTCCACAGAATCTTTGGGACCTGACTGAGATTTCCTTGAGGCAAAGAGAATGAAAAAAACCACAGGTTGCTTTATGAGTGCATCTTTCTTGTTATTTCAATGTCTTACTTGTTCAAAGCAGCATCATTACAGATGCAAACCCCACCCTGCCCCAGGGTTGGCATTACTCTTCTCTGAGCCCCTCTGATCTCTCTCTGGTGGAATTTTCTTGGACAGAACTGAGGGCATGATAATCTGGAGTCCTGGTCCCACCATGTTCTGTTGTCACAACTTTAAATTTTTGATCTATTACCTGGTGCCTTATCATTCTCATTAGTTCAGGAATCTGAACTAATATGTCATTTTTCTAACATTAAACCCTAGGTATGAGGGAAGAAAAAGGGGACCTTCAGTGGTTTTTAAAGTAAGTTCCCTGGGCCAGCAGCAGCAGCATTACCTGGGAACTTGTTATGAATGCAAATTCTGTGATTTACTGAATAAGAAAAGCCATGCCTGAGATCCAACAATCTGTATTTTAACAAGCCCATTTGGTGTTTTCCCTAACACACTAAAGTTTGAAAGCCATAGATACTCAACAGAACTTCATTTTATTAACCTATATTACAATGTCAGTATTTCTAAAATTTTTTTATACCTTTAAAAACTGAAGGATATTGTTTGGCACACTATAAGCCATTTGGGAAAACCACTGCATATGACTCCTTTCTCATTTTGGATGAGTTTATTAAAATACCACTCGAGTTCATTGAGTACAGGATTTCTGAGACATGTTGCTTGAGCAGAGGTGAGTCTCTGGAACTCTGAATTCTAGCTGAAGTATCTCCCTGTGATCCCGATGGAGCCCAGAGTCGCCAAGACCTGTTTTTAAGTCCTGTTATGTGCCTCCTCCTAGTTGTATGATCTTGAGTAAAGTATTCAAAATATAACGAATACCTGGTTTCATAAATGTTGAGACTGGGTTTCCACTAAAAGTACTAACCTTATAATGACTGTTGAAAGGATTAAATGCTATGCTGTATATTTAATGTTAGTAAAGCACTGAATTCAGCACCTGATGCAGAAAAGGCTTTCAACAGATGGCAGTAGTTATTACTGTAACTGGGATGTCCTCCTCACAGCTTGGGCTGCACCTCAGGTATCCTAGTCTGGCTCCAGGAAAGAAGATTTGCCACAGATCCGCCACTATCCAAGAAGTCCAGAAGTCCCCTAGTTTATCTGCTTCAAGGCCACAACTGTCCCAGAGCTTCCCAGAACTCATGAAGATCTTCATTCAGAAGTTGACTTTTCTTCTGTAATGTGTGTGTGTCTGTGTGTATGAGTGTGTGTGTGTGTGTGTGTGTGTGTGAGAGAGAGAGAGAGAGAGAGAGAGAGAGAGAGAGGAAGCCAGCCTCAGTGAGATGTCTGAAAATGGAAACTGAGCAACCTTCTTGCCCTTCCCAGCAGCTATGAGTGTCGGAGAGACACAATCCCCTGGCTAGCCCTTGGGGACAGGCCATCTTTGGCTAATTTTCTAATAAGAAATATTACCAAACAAAACACTTAGTTTCTCAGTCTAAAAGCATCTGCATTCTAGTTAATTATTATAGAGTTCCCTCCTAGAATAGGAAGTATAAATTGCATTGCATTTGGGTTACTAAATGGGCCATTTAGGTGATTTTCTCAGGACAAAGAAAGGATTCAGCTTTTCTGTGTGAGAAAAAAATTGCCTCCAACTTTAAAATGAGTCTTTCTAGTTGTTATCAGTCCCATCAAAGTTAAGAAATATAACAAGCTAGTAGAGTAATTCAGAACAATGGGTTGAAAACACCCATCATCAAATTGTAGCTCTGCCTCATGCAACTTGTTTGATGTGGGAAGGTCTGTAAACCTCCACTGCATCATCTGCAAAGTGAAGAGAGGGCAAAGGGCAGCTCCTTCATTGCCGTTGGGAGGGTTCTAGGAGAAATCAAAAGTGAAGCACGTAGCTAGATGTCTGGTACATGGAAAGACTTAAGTTTTAGTTGCTGTGTTGGGCCTTCCGAGAAGCAGACATCAAGAGAGGATTAAATGGACAGGAGATTAATTGGGAGATATAGCTGGAGGAGGAAGCCAGTGAAGGCAGGGAGAGCTCATCTGAACCCTGGAGAAGGAAGGAAAGGAAGGACTGGGCAGGAGGGTCTCCTTCTACAGCACAGTTCGAAGGGAGTTTGGATCAGGCTAATGGCAAATCTTCAAACCACACTTATCCTTTGGAGGGGTACTACCTCATATAGGGATAGGTCAAGACTAGTACCCTGTCATGTTTAGTTGTTGAAGAGACAGCTAGGGGAAGTGTAGCCTCGGCACAAACATGATACCTGGGGCTGTCGACACACTACATTTTCTGAAGGATGAGAGCCGAACAGTATATTTTCATGGCCACCACAGTTGTGTTGCTTGTTATTTAGGACAGATGAGAACAGCCTCAGACAACTGTGAGTGCTGGGCCCTGCCAGAGGGAGGGGGTCCCGGGGTGAACAGAGGGTGGCAGTCGAGCCCTTGCTCCAGTTGCCAAGCTGCGTACCTACAGAGCAGAGCCTGCTGCTGGGGGCACCTGTGTCCAATGCACACACAGGTGTATCCGTGCAGGGAGGTCTGGCCGGGGCACTTTATGCCACCTTGCACCAGGGGACCTTTAAGGTGACTAGTATAACACGTGGGCATGGAGGGTTGAGCAGGAGAGGGGCGCTCTGATGAGACTCCCCAGGGAACTGGCACCGTAAACCAGGTGCCATTAGCGTAGCGTTACCTTAGTCTCTGGGGGAAGGGGAAGATGTGTCTGGAGGATCCCTTATGACCAAAACTGTGAGTTTTGGTAATTAATCATTTGAATATAAGAGTGTCTCTTCAATTGAAAGCAATCAAACTCATCACCTAGTGAAAGGGGTCAAGTTCTAAAGGCTTCATTTATCTCAAGGCCTTTGTACTCAGCAGCATCTGTGCAAATTGCTTATAGAGTGAAAGGCGTGGGGGGGAAGGCATGTGGAAGGTTTCTGAGGAAAGCTTTGTTTTAACTCTAGGCATTTTCTCCAGTTATTATCAGAGGGAACTTACATCAAATATTCCTGAGCTGGAAACAATGATTAAAAGCACCCTTTTCATTTGATTCCGAGAAACAAAAGAATGTAAGCCATCACAACACACACACACACACACACACACACCCCTCAATCTGTGCCAGGCCTCCCGACCCCGAGGAAGGGACCGGGCACAGCACATGACGTCGGGACCTGGGTGCCAGCTGTGGTTCTGGGTGCCTCGGACACCCGGAGCAGGTCCATCCAGGCTGGGACCACACACCCCGGTGACGAATTAGTTAACGGTCTACATAATCTTCACGTGTTGCAGCTAAGATTTCAGGTATTTTAAATCTAAATGAAGGCACTTTGCTTATCCTGTGTAAATGGAACTTACAAACAGAACTGCAATTTCGTTTAATAGCTATAAACCATTACTCTAATGGTTTGACAAATACCTGTGAGGATAGACTGCAATATTTCATCCAAGAAGGAACGGAATATTAAATAAATGTAACCTCCCAATGGGTTCTGCTTTAACCCCCTACTAATTTTGGAGGGTGGATTTAAAAGCTGAAAGCATTTCAGAGTAAATGTTAGGGATGGCTGCCGCAGGTTCTGTGGTGCAGATTAGCACTTTATCCCAGTAATCACAAATCCTCTTTGCATCTTCCATTATCACTTCAAACTCATCATTGGAAAGTGCAGAACTTAACTCAGAAGTTGGAAACACCATTGCCTCCTGTCTAGCATCCTGCTGGGGGACTGAAGCAATTAACTAATTTCTCTGCTCATGCTTATTATTTTTCTGGGGACAAAACCCCTAACAGTACATTTAAGATCCCGTCTAGGTTGCTATCCATGGAGTCAAAAGGGCAGGCCTCAGTAAAAGGGAGAGAGGAGTCGCCCTTCTGCAGTCAGAGAATATATCAAAGGCACCATCTCTTGACTCAAAGGATAAAGTGTCATCAGGGGACTTTCAAAGAAGAGGCCTCATAAGTTGGAAAATGTGAATGGAGTCTAGAACCAGAAAAAAAAAAGTTTCTATAATTATCTTCTGTAATTAAAGATACCTTTGATGTTGGCTGATTGGAGAGTGAGAGAAAATAGGACAATGCCCCAAGGACAATGTGTTCAAGGAGAAATCTGATAAGAAAAAAGGGACAGTTTCCATGTTAAGCACAATACAGATGGAGTTTCATTTGATTCATAAACTTTTTGTCTTCTGAAGACCCACCACTTAAAGGCACCACAAATGAACTTTTATCCTGATCATCGGGGCAAAAATGTGGGGAACTCACAAAATTGATCATGTTGGTAATGAACCGAGAAAAATGAAAGTGGCTACAAACCCTTCAGTTATAACTGGCTTTAAAAAAACCAAAAAAACAAACAAAAAAACCTGCAGCTGCTTTAAATGGCTGCTTTCATTCTGTTGTTTTGTGTTTGACAAGAGAAAAAAAAAAAAAAAACCTGCTGGAAGCCTCCGATTACCTAATAGCAATTACCAGAAAACCAATCAAAAGGCAATTGGATTTTTAAAAAAGTGTGACTTATCAATTTATCCAATAGAGTTTTTCTTTTTTTTCTTTTTAAGCTAATTGGATGGTGGTTTCTTTCTTTTTTTATTTTTTTATTCCTTTTACAGGAACACAGATTTTTACTAGTCGTGTAGCCTGATAAGCCAGACCTGAGACAAATCTCAGTGTGGGAGCGACACCCCCTGCTCCGCACCCACCCATTCCCTGACCCTCATCGGTTCCCAGATTCCCCAATATTCAGCTGCTGCCCCTGCAGCCTCGTCAGAACCTGCTGTGAGGAGACCTGTTTCCAACCACAGAGCAGACAAGGGGTGCAGCTCTGCCTTCTGATGAAAAAATAACCTCTATGAATTTTCTAAATTGCATAATGTTTCTCCAAATGACAGGAAAATGATACAAATACATATAATGAACTGATTTGAGGCATAAATTAGCCTCCTTCGTGGCATGATGGTGCTTCACAAAAAAGTATGTGAAGCAGGAGCATCTGTCCTCCCCTCAGCTCTCCCCCACCACTCCCACCCCTACCCCCACCCCCACCCCCATCCACCTAAGCTCCACAGCACATCCCATTTGTCTGCAGAGGGAACGGCAGCCACCACCCAGAAGCCCCTAGTGTCTGTTGTGTGTCTGCTGTGTGTGTGTGTGCGCGTGTGTGTATGCTAGTGTGAATATATAAATACACTCAGGTGTTGAAACAGCTTTCCTCACATAGGAAGCTTGCGATGCATGTGAGCACGTGAACACACACATACACACACACATAAAGAGGAGTGGAAGGGGGGTCTTTTAGATTGAGACTACATGTTCTCTTCAAATTTTGGAATGGACTGCTATAGACAGTCTCTCTCTCTTTTTTTTTTTTTTAATTCATTGTATTCACAGGTGTGATTCCTAATAGTGAGGTTTTCAAGAGAGGATGGGTTGTGGTACCTGCAAGTTGAACCAGCTCTACCTTAAGAGGGAAAAAGAAAGAAAAAGCAGCCTCTGCTCTATTGAAACTTGCTTTTCATTGGAAAGATGCTGAAGGCAGAAGTGTACAATTGCTTGCCTTTCAATATTCCATTTGCAAGAACATCTTTCCATTGATCTCTGTCTATATGTCCTGAAAGTGTGTGGTGTTAATTTGTTTTTTGAGATATAGATCACATAGTGTTACCGACACTTAACGCTTCCCATTAAGGTTCTTGTTACGTGGTCTCTTTTGACTTCTTTTGCAGCAGACTCACATCTACCATTGTAGACAGAACTCTCTACAAATCCAAACAAAACAAAACAACCAGTTCCGTGAAGGCCAAAGTCCAAGTACCTCTGATAGCAGTTTATTTCACAGTGGAAATATGCTTTGTCATGACGTGTGTGGATGCTTTAGTGATCACTGAAAGTTAGTTTTATAGACAACTTCATGGTAACACATTTGTTTCTCATTCACTGAATGCCAAAGAAAAATGGAATTTTCACATTGATGTGCTTTGCTAAATTTTAAAATGTGAGGTGATTTTAAAATTAAAATTCTATTACCCCATCTATTCAAGTATAACAAGCCTTAATAGATGAAAAGGACTTTTCATTTTTTTTCTTTTTTTTAAAGATCTTTGTTTATTTGAGAGAGAAAGGTAGAGACAGAGACAAGTGGAGAGGGGAAGGAAAAGGGGGAAAGAGGAGGCGTAGGAAAAGGGGGAGGAGGAAGGGGAGGGGCAGAGGGAGAGGGAAAAGCAGGCTTCCCACCTGAGCAGGGAGCTCTATGTGGGGCTCAATCCCAGGACCCTGGGATCATGACCTGAGCTGAAGGCAGACGCTTAACCAAGTGAGCCACCCAGATGCCCCTGAAAAGGACTTTTCAAACTACTTTGTTAATGCTACTGTTTTTGAGTGCTTCTACCATGCAGCTAGCCCATGTGTCAAGAACTTTATTAACACGGTTGCATTTCACCCTGTCAACGAGCCACTCAAATGTGTATTTCCCCATTTCATATTGATGTGGAAACTAAGGCTCGGAGATCTTTGGTAGTTCACCCAGAGTCAGGACATAATACAATGCCAGCCCACTGGCTCAGTATTTATTCAAAATAATTCTGAATGCTTCAGGTAAAAGAAGGTCATGATTTTAAATCTCACTGGGCTGATAAAACAGGCATTACACTGAGGGTTTATATTACGATTTCCATGGCACTAGAACTTTATATGCATAAAGTGTTATTTTGTGACATTATGTAGCTTGATTTATTTTTATGGTAAGTCCATTGTAGGGTTTGATACATATTTAAACAAGAAAAAGGAAATTAAATCTTAAAAGATCATTTATATAAGATTAGAGAGGCTATCCTAAATACACACATGTGGATAAGGGAAATGTTAACTAAACTGCATTTCATATCTGAGTCGTATTCTCTTCTTGATCTTTTCTGTCTGAATGAAAAGTTTTTCAATCACTATGTTTTTACTGAGGGAAAAAGGCATTTGGCTCATCCTTTTCAGTAGGCCCTGAAATACTGGCAATGTTAGACTTCTGTGAAAAACGGTTAATTTATTTAAAGGTATCCAAGGAAGGTCTTGATGTTTAAGAGCTTGAGAGGTACCTGATAGATATGGGCACTTGACAAAAACTTTTTTTTTTCCTTTTTGTCAAATCGAGTATGTCTCAGACTTTCAGAGCAAGATTCAGAGAGCAAATGGTTCTCTTTTTGGTTACCTATACCCGCCACCCCCTCCCCCCATCCTCACCCTAACCTTATGGCTGCTCTAAGTCCCACCTGCCTGCTCTGGAAACTCCTGAGATCTGGGCACACATATAATGTCTTAGCTCTGGTCCTTCCAAATCGGTTGGGAACTCTGGTTCTATTTGATAAGCACGACTGACCTTCCAGAGTGCAGGCCAGAGAGTCTACATGACAGCTTGCCCCTTTAGAGCAAGCACTGCCTGACTTTGGCCCCTTCGTCTACATTTTACTGAACAATAACATTTATTTTATCATCTCAACATTTTAGTTGTGCTATGGGCCTATGTGGCAATTCTTGAGAAGGAATCAGGAAACTTCATTCCTGATTTTTTTAATATTTGGGATTTTGACTTCTATTTGCAGTAAGAGGTTATGGATTGGAGTCATAGAATTATGGCAGAAAAGTTAGAACAATGAAGTTGGTAAGATTTTTATTTTTTCTTTCTTTGCCTTTGGTCTTTAGAGACTATTTTCAGCGATCAAAAATAATTTTTTTCTGCAAATGTTAAAGGTGTATCCCCATGAAAGCCCCAAACATACTGATACTTGAAAAATAGTGGTTGAATAAGACAACAAATGTTCTGGGTGCTCCTGCATCAGCTCAGATGCAACATACAAAAAAAGAACACATCATGCCTCCCCACACAGCTGCTCACGTCCTGCATTTCCTGGGCACCATCACCCTCTCAGGGTAGAAGGATCTCACATCACAGTCTTGCTGGAGTTTTCTCCATTCTTCCTATTCCATCAGCCACCGGGCCTATTGATCATTCCTTTCTATTCTCTCTGCTGCTACTTAGCCTGTTCCTCATCACCTGCTGACCTGCTGTCCTAATTTCCTGCCCTTTTCTGGATCTGCATTTCATATCCCTGCACACATCCCCAAGATGGACCCACATTCCCCATGCTCAATATGACATTCAAGAATCCCCAACATCTACTTCACTTTTTCCTCGCTGGCCATGGCTTCCCATTGCCCATCCATCTGGTCATCTGACTGCCTCCTCATCTCACTTTTTCTTAATACATACTGTGGTCAATCCTGATTTATTGTTATTAATAATCTTTCCTACACATAGAAGCCATTCATTCATACAACCAGCATTTATTAAATGTCTACTACACTTAGAGAGTATACTAGAAGCTGGGGACACAGTGAGCCAGATGGACACAATTTCCAACCCCAAGAAACTTCTTATCCAATCTCTTCCCTCTCTGAGTCTCATTCCTATTCACACTATTTACCTCTATGAGGCACCTTCCTTCCCTTCAGCTTACAGCAATCAACCTTTCTTTGAATTTCCTCAGCACTTACTGTTCTTATCTCCTGTTTTGACAATTGGTCCATTCAGTCAACAAACTTTTTTTTAAAGCACTCACTTCATGCCAGAGACTTTGCTATTTTCCATGGATACATGACATTGTAAAATACATAATTTCTTACTTTGAGCCACTTACAATATTTACATAACTGACAATAGTAACAAATGGTGGTGGCCGTGTAACAGGGGCAAAGAGTGCATGTCACTACAGCACTCATGCACTGAGTGTCCTCTCTATGTGATTTTCATTTCAGTGCTACCTAAGGACACACGGTAGGCAGCAGAGCTAGGATTTGAACTGTGTCCACCTCATTACAAAGCCTGACTCCCTCTTCACATAGTTGGAGGCAGCCCGGGTCTGTATCATCTCTCTGTATTCTCCTGAGTGCCTAAAACTAATTGGGACTTGAGAAATATTTGTTGAATAAAAGAATTTAGTCTTGTCTTCATAATATCTTGGCCCAAACATCAAATAAGCCTTCTCAATGGGAGCAGAGGAGGCAACTGGTCTCCAGAAGGTGCAGTGGCCTCTGGGTTACCGAGTGGAGATTTGTTGGGGGCAGAAACGTCTTATCTGCTCAATAAAGGGACATGGCAAAGAGACGGTTAGAAAATACCATATTCAGTTCCAATTGTAGACCATCTGAGCTGGTGAGATCTTGCTATAAAATGATAATAAATTTAGAGATCCTTCTGGGCTGAGGCTTGCTTAAAAGGGTAGAGTCAAAAGGTGAAGCTCAAACAATCTGAGTGTTGAAAAGCTTTTTTTGGTTGCCTAGGATGTAAAATTTCACAAAGATCATTTTATTCAATAAAACAGACGTATAAAGAGCACCTACTTAAAATACACACACATACACACACATACTTTTAGGCAAGGTCAGAGGGTCAAAAAAAGAAAAATAATAAAATATTCACTAGCATTACAAAGCAGCTATCAACAAAAATAATAATATAAAGTACTCTAATTAAAGTATAAGGGTGTATTATAGAGTGAGAAATTAATTCCAGCTGAGGAAGTTTGGATGACTTAATGGCCAGGGTAGGTTTTAAGTTGAATGTAAAATACAGCTAACTATCATGGCTAACATTTCTTTAAAGATGTGTCAAGTAGAGAAAATAACCAGAACAAAAGGCATTGCATCCCAGAGCCAAGAAGGGACATAGTATCCTCTTTGTAGGAGGAGCGAAGAAGTCATCTGACATTTAAGGGCCCCAACCAGAAAGATGTCAAATGGGATAACTCTGATGAGTGATTAAGACAGAGTGTCCTTTGTAGTTAGGGGATGGAAAAACATGGAAACCTCCATATTGGCAAGGTCACAGCACAATGGCCACGCTTCTAGGATGATGGCAGGGTATGCAGTATACTCCTAGATCACTATATCATTATTGCTGTTAGAATTAAAATATGTCAAGCAGTGCAGCCCGGGTGGTTTAGCGCCACCTGCAGCCCAGGCCGTGATCCTGGAGTCCCAGGATCGAGTCCCCGGTCAGGCTCCCTTCATGGAGCCTGCTTCTCCCTCTGCCTGTGTCTCTGTCTCTGTCTGTGTGTGTATGTGTCTCTCATGAATAAATAAATAAAATCTTTTAAAAAAATAATAAAAAAATTAAAAAATATGTCAAGCATTTTCCAAGATAATTTATTAGATCCTCTCAACTTAAACTTTTCCATTATCTTCTACATTTCCTCCTAGCACTCCTAAAACTGTGAAAGATGTGTTTTATTGTATTAGCTCATCTTTTAATTGTATTTTACACTTTTTAAATGTTTTGCAACCACTAATAGTTTGTGATGACTACATAGTCATCTGGAACCACTACTTATTTTTAGCGTTACAAAATCAGAGCACAGAGATATTTTTGCATTGAACTGAAAGGTTCCTATACATGGAAACTTCTTTAGGAAAACAACAAGATGTCAGAGTGAAAAGCAAGCTTTCTTTCAGATAAAGTTAGAGAGATGACATTATGCTTGGATGTCTCTTCCACGAATCTGCTATTTGACTAGTATATGTTTGGTTGTTTTTGTTTGTTTGTTTTTTAAATCTACAAAAATGCCAAGAATTGGTCTCTCTGCTCTCTATGGCCTCATCTACTCCTAAAATCTGTTACTAGCATAAAGACACTTGAGATTTAGAATTCAGCTTTTCTTCTTAGAAATAATACCACATTATTTTTCCTTCACATAATATTTGTAAATTAAGTCTTATATTAACTATATTGAAAGATGCTTACAAAACATGACAGCACAGCATTTTTTATTTTAAGACAGAGGAATAATCAAGGCATACCTTTATGATACAAATTTGAATTAAAATTCCCTAAAATAGGGCAGCCCAGGTGGCTCAGAGGTTTAACGCCCCCTTCAGCCCAAGGTGTGATCCTGGAGACCTGGGATCGAGTCCCAAGTTGGGCTCCCTGCATGGAGCCTGCTTCTCCCTCTGTCTATGTCTCTGCCTCTGTGTGTGTGTGTGTGTGTGTGTGTGTGTGTGTCTCTCATGAATAAATAAATAAAATCTTTTAAAAAATAAAATAAAATTCCTTAAAATAAAGTGGGAGGCTGTTGAATCACTCAGACCTGAGTTTGTGTCTCTAATCTGTCACTTACTAGTTTTGCAACTTGGACCAAGATATTCAACCTTCCTAAATCATAGTTTTTTTCATATATAAAATGGAGGTAATAATAATATTGTGTAAAGATTTATTGAGTTAATTAAAATAAAATATGCAGGGAGGTCTGAGTGGCTCAGTGGTTGAGCATCTGCCTTTGGCTCAGGTCGTGATCTCAGGGTCCTGGGATTGAGTCCCGCATCAGGCTCCCGCAGGGAGACATTTATTCATGTCTCTAATGAATAAAAAAATAGAATCTTTAAAAAAAAAGAAACAAAATATGCAAAGTCATAGCATAATATTTTCTTATATCATAAGCACTCTGATATTACCTGCTATTCTAATAACTACCTGACAATGCTGTAAAAATGAATTAGGCATGGTCCCAGCCCTTAAGAAAACAAGGGTGGACAAGGAGAAGAGGCATACCAACAACCCTTCTATACAGGAAGGCGAAATACTTTTGTTATCATGGTAACAACGCAGAGAGAAGACTGCGAATTCGGAAGTGGTATCTGCATGTTTCCTATTTAGTATTTGCACCCTTGACCTTCAGCCAGTGGCTGAACAGCTTGCTTTCTGACAGCTTTGTATTATTTCTTGCTTCTTGCTCAGAAGATGCTCAGGAGGGATCCCTGGGTGGCGCAGCGGTTTAGTGCCTGCCTTTGGCCCGGGGCGTGATCCTGGAGACCCGGGATTGAATCCCACGTCGGGCTCCTGGTGCATGGAGCCTGCTTCTCCCTCTGCCTATGTCTCTGCTTCTCTCTCTCTCTGTGTGTGACTATCATAAATAAATAAAAATTAAAAAAAAAAAGAAGATGCTCAGGAGAAGATACTCTCCAGAGCATGCTTGAGGCCTGGGTGCAAAAACAACTCTTGCCATAACTTCTCTGGTGGTGACCTGCTGCTGTAGGAAGGCGATAGGGCAATGGGATTTGGAGGATCTCAGGTTTTATCCTCCCAACTGCTACAAGGCCGAAGGATTCTACCGTTAAAAGAGATAGTTGTTCAGAATGAAACTTTGCATCTCTACGAATCTTTCCTCCACTCGTAAAAATATACTATTTCCTTGATTCTAACATACAGAAGGCATACAACTGTCTTAATAACAGTTTATGTGTGGCAAAGAAGAGAGATGAAGAACCGGTTACATTAAAGTATATATCCCTTTGTCAAAAACATCTGAATTTCAAAAATGTTAAGATGTATATCATAAATATGCTTCTAAGAACTGAGAAGTGTTCTGTTATCAATAAGCCGTTAGGACGCACTACACTTAAGTACAGAGTAAGTCTAAAGTTCCTTCATTCACACACCCAATCATTCAACGACTCATTGAGCATTTGATATGTAATCTTCAGGACTGTGAATGAGGTTGGTTAAGACATTGTTCATGCAAACAGGAACTCTGTATGCCAGTCACAACATAGAGAGGTTGAGTGTTGATACAGGTAGACACAGAGGGATGCCCCAACACCAAGGATGCAGTAGCCAATTGCCCAGGCCACAGGACTGGAGAGGACTTTGGGAATCCTTGGACAGGAAGTGATCACTGAAGGACCATGGGTCTGTGTGTCCACAGATGGAAACCAAATGGACTAAGAGCACAACTGTGCTGTGGAAGCCCAGTGTGATGTCTCTGTTTCCAGAATCTGGCTGGACCAATGATCATTTCAATCATTCTGACCCACAAATCTTTTCTCTTGTGTCCACAACCTCTCTCTGCTATTAAAGCTCTCAAGGCTCATCTCAGATTCTCTTTTTCAGACACCATCTAGGAACCATAGATTCTTGCTCCAACTCCAGCTTTTCCCCTCACTTGCATTTAATCTCTTATTCCATTCCTCATGTTTAGGTAAAACCCACACATGCTTTCTGCTATATGCTGAAGTGACCCGGTATCACTCTTCTCTCTTGTGATAGGGAAGAGTAGAAAATCTAAAATACTTCAGTTTGGGAGGATTGGCAGAGAAGGGAGGGGAGGAAAGAATTCTAAGGAAACAGAGGAGCAATGAGGAAGAGCTGCAGGGTTTTATACTTTCCTTGATCTATAACAGTGGAGATGATTATACCTCACTTGTAAGGCACAGTGAGATGGAAATGAATGAGCAAGAGTATATAAAGAGTATATACTCAATGCCAGGGCATTGATGGCACATAATAAATTTTTTTTAAAGATTTTATTTATTCATGAGAGACAGAGAGAGAGAGAGAGAGAGAGAGAGAGAGAGAGGCAGAGACACAGGCAGAGGGAGAAGCAGGCTCCCTGCAGGGAGCCCAATGTGGGACTCAATCCCAGGTCTCCAGGATCACGCCCTGGGCCAAAGGCAGACGCTCAACTGCTGAGCCACCCAGGCATCCTGGCATGTAATAAATATTAAATAAGTGTCTTTTCTTCCCAAACCTATGTAATAGGCAGTTTCTGTAACAGAAGTTCTGTTGTCTCCAGTAGAAGTCACAGAAGACTTCTGCAGGTTTGTCCGGATCTGGCCTCCAGAATGTTAAATGCGTAACTGGCCCAACGGTAACTGAAAATGTCTTCATGATTTCATGAGTATCTGACTTAACTGCCTACTCCCAACACGCCTAGACAGAGGTCAAGCATGAGGCTTGTTCTGAGAAGCTCCTGTTACGTGGAGAACTGTTGTATACTCTGGCTCACGAAATCTTTGGGACTGAGAATTCTTACTAAGTAATGTGTGTGTGTGTGCCTGTGTATGTGTGTGCACATGCTTGCATGCAAGTGTGTGAATGTGTGTGTGTGTGTGTGTGTGTGTGTGTGTAGGTAGACTATTTGGGTAAAAGGAAGCCAGAAGGAGGGAGGAAAATAAAGGATCATGTTAATAATTCTCAAAATTTCTGTATGGTGTAGGTCAGAGCTGAATAGAATATATGATCTTTGAACATTACTTTTATTTTTAAATTATTTTTAATCTATTAAACACGTTCTGCATAAACTAGAGTATATATAAGTTCTTATGCCAGTGTCTAGTTCATGGGATTAGGAGAAGCTCGGCCCTGTATGCACTGTAGTGTGGTCAATTCCTGCCACTAGAATGGATTCACTGGCATATCTACCCAAAGCAGCCTGAAGAAGACCTAGTTGAAGGAGTGAGCTGTAACCCAGAATGGAAACTGAGGTTAACATCATGGAACTAGTACTAGATGTCAGGTCCAATGGCATGCACAAAACAGTAAAGAATGGACAAAAGGCAAGAGGCCAAGAGCTGAAGACATCAGAGACACTGTGGAAAGTAGTCATCAGGTATGATTTTATTATTTTAAGAAAGTGTCAGGCACCTAGCAACACGTATATGGTCCTTAACGGACTATAGTTTTAGAATGTTTTCTCTGGGATTTTTGAAAATGGCACAAGTACTTTGCTTGAATATAAATGTTCTTGATTTATTTTGAATTAAAGAATAATTAAATCATAGATCTCCAGGGTTTGGAGAAGGGGCATTTGAATTCAATTAACAGAACTACTGCTGGTGCTCAATCTATTCTTGAGCATCTGAACAATTGACTAATTTGTATAGAAGGAAACTTGCTCCTTCTTGAAATAAACTATTATACCTTCCTATGACTCTCAGGGAATGTGAGACTATCTCATTTCACATTTCATCTAATTCCATTGACTTCATGTTTCCATCCAATAATTCTAGATTTCCTCTCTAAGTCATGAGGACAATTCTTGTTAATCTTGTGTGGAAACTATGTAATACATTATGCGTCAGATAACTTCATTATGTTTATCAACATAGTTCAAGTAGAGCTTTGGGGATGAGATACGGAAAATTTGGTGAAAACACAAGTTTTTTCACCTATCACAATGTATGTGATATGCCTATAATAAATGAAGGACACTGGCTAATTATAAAGTTGGTCTCATTAGTTCAGCATAATTCTATATACACAGGACAAACTCACATGGGAAATGACAACTACCTCTTGGATGAAACCATTATGAAAAATTCTGAATGAAAATCAACTATCATTTCTGTCATCTATCATCGAATTCAGAGAATTTCCAAGTTGAGTTGACTTCCTTGGGTTATAGATTCCGTAAGGCTGGATTTATAATTGCCCTGCCTTAAATTTGGAAGTAGTTAATTGCGACTGGATTCATTGTGTATGTCCATTTTGAATGCCTTCATCTACAAATCTATGTGACGGGCTAGCCGCCTTTCGTAAATAATTCCCTATGCAGAGGTATGTATTAAAAACAGCTTGTCAGATTGACTAAGAGGGAAACTCGATGTTGCCCAGTCCATCTCCCTACACAGACACATTTTGACACAGTGTATTTGAGTGCTAATAATGACATTAGAAGATGTTGGAAAGAGATCTAATTCAGCATGCAGAAGTGACTTTGCTGTCATCTCCTATTTTCTGCGCAATTGACAGCAGATACTTGGGGCTGAATTTTTATTTCAGGTCAAATTTCCAAGGCATGAGGCTGTCTGTTAGAAACAGATAAGACCAAAACCAATACGAAAGCACTTGTTGGAAGTGTCAGTGGTGCTGAGAATTTGAAAGGGATGCTTCAGTTTTCTGTTTAGGACATGACACAACAACATATGTTTTAGCATCAAGAAAAACCAACCAGCAGCTCCCTGTCATTTTTCCATGGTTCCTACTGGGAAGATTTCAGAAGAGAAGTCTGATTTCTTTGGGAGATGAGATGATTTAAAAAAAAAAAAAACCCATAGCCTCTTTTGTCATTTCTTTCTTTTCTTTTCTTTTTCATTTTATTTTCTCCTTGCCAATATTTCCTAGAATATTTCAAGTAAATCCAACTGACTGGTATTTTTTTAACACAAAGACCAATAAGCCATACTTTAAGACTTCTATAATCAAACAACAGTGTTTGCCTAACTGTTTCTAATGGAAAAAGGGTTAGAAATCAATGAAGTTGAAGATGTATCATCATTCAGATGTGCTGACTCATTGAATTAAACGGCAGTGTGTCTTAAAGGCTATTTTGTACCCGTTCTGGGTTAGTTTCTGCCTAATTCAGGTTCCCCTGTCTGGAAAACACACTCCTGCTTCCTTCAGTCTGAACACGCTGAGTTAACATTCACCCAGCCAAGCTATAGCTAATGCCACTACTTTATTGCTAAGAGCTATTGATGCCTGTGTACACTTTATCACTTTAAGTTTAAATTTGAACCACTTCCACAAAAGTCAAGAGTTTATCATTGGACCAAAGCTTCAACATCAGAGTCAAAATCTGAACATGTTCACAATCCTAAATCGACAGAGTTCTCTCTCCTCTGTTGAACAGAATCCCAAGAGCATCCTGTGTTTCTCACATACACCTCAAATGAGACTCCAAGGGAGAGCTTCTCTCTTCCCTTTTTGTGCCTGCCTTATTTCTATTAGTGTTACTACTTAAACATTTCCTGTGGCATCGAATTAAAATTTGTCATTTTATTTTTCTCCTCAAGAAAGAGTGATTTAAAACCCAACCATGCACATAAAGATATGATTTGATGTAGTACCTTCAACCATTTGTCATCATAGATGGTTCGTTCTTCGAAATAGAAGCCTTGGGGAGCCCTAAATTCCATACCTGAAACTACCTCACAGGAGACCTGATTTGCAATTTGTAACAAAAGTGAACCCTCCTGGACTCATTAATCTCAGGAGACTCACGCCTCATATTGTTCCCATTTCCCAGCAGCTTTGCCTGAGGGACGAGGACTTGCCTTCTTTTTTGCATTTCTTCTGTGTGGTTGGATTTCTTTGCAATACTCTACATAAACAGTAGATTTTACAGCATCATTGCCACAAGGTCTTTCTATGAACAGATCTCATTCACGAGGGCTGTGAGATTCTTATCACTTTGATCTGTATTTATGCAACTTGAAGAAGGTAAAGCCATAAAGCTACAGTCCTTTTTACTTTTAAATAGCAAACATTTTTCCTACAAATGAATGTTGTCTTTCAAAATTGATCTCTTTTGGAGGCCATGTACCAATTCCAGGAAAACTGCCATTGTTCAAACTTTTTCAGAAATTTCTCCATTTGAATTTCCTTTGGAGTCAGTGTACTGTTTCTAAGAAAATGTTTCATTGTTGTTTAAATTAGCTGCTCAAAATTTATAGTTTTTTTAAACCATTGTTTGCCAATAACACTATTATCTTTTCTTATTAATTATATGGTTATAAAATTGACTGCACCATTGACTGACCATTTCAAAATAATAAAACCTGCCCTCAAAGGCAGAGTAACCATACTGTGGTAGATAGTTAAAAGAATGGATCCCCATCTCTAGACACAGTTCTGAAAAAGGAGATCCTAAATTATTTTCATCTGTGGTATTACCAGAAGAAGTGAGCTACCTCTCATGATCCTTTGTGTATCTGAAATTCGATGTTATTATATAAACTTTATATATCTAATAATATGGCTACACTTTATTGTCGATGTAACATTTTTTTCCTTTGTTGATGTTTTACCTGCCTGTGAACACTCAGAGCAGTTAGGGGCTTATAGGTTACTTGGTTTTCTTAGTTCCATTGGAAATGTTTTGCATGAATTAGTTATTCCCAAAGTAGATCCAGATGAAAGCATACATGCACCCGTGTGCACATGCATACATGCATATAAAAAACATTCTTTTCATCAATAAATTCTTTAATGCCTTTTAAGCCAATTTCTGTATATTCATATAGCTGACACATATGTCTTCCATTTAATGTGGTTCTTTCCCTGGAGCTCCTCCATCACTAAATTGTGGGAGGCCACTTCTATGCTTGCACAGGAAGCAGAAATTCCAGAAAATCCAGGGGGTATTCATCATTGGAGAATTTCTTTTGTTCTAGGAGCTTGGTGCAATCATTTGTAGGACGAGTCTGGATTATTTAAGTCATTCAGTGGTGCACTTTAAAATATCATCACTTGAAGACAAGACAAGCTACTCTTTTTTTTTTTTTTTTGAGAAGAGTAAGATGGAATACCCTTTATCGTGTGAGGCAATGGTTTACAAAGCATTCTCTAAATAGTTATAATGGGATGTTCTAGCTACTACATAGAGTATAACATGACCTTCTTCCATTTTTTTCCCTCCAAGACCTGGTGAGGGAGGAGGGGCAGATTAATTATCCATTCTAGTATGACTGTTTCCCTAAGTGACAAGGAGGAGCAAACAGTGCACAGATTATTTGAGGGCGTTGCCAAGTCATCTTCTCACTAAAACTGTTTGGAAATCTCTGGATGTCTTAAACACTGCTGAGCCAGGGATTCAGTTAGGAGGGATTTCTGTGTCTCAGATTCAATACTTGTAGGCACAGAAAGGATAAACCTAGCAAGAAGGGAAGTGTAGCCATGTAGAGAGAGGTCAAATATCCCTGAACGAATCCCTTCTCTACCACACAGTGTCATTTGCCACAAAGAAATTCCTTTGTCCTGAGTAGGGTATCTGCTACTTTTACCCCAATATTAAATCTATGAGAAAATCTGATTTAGTTCAAGAAACTCTACTGCCCATGGAGACACTGTGAAAGCATAAACCTTAAACAACTGATGCCAGTTGTGATTTTTAACCAGCTAGAGTGGTTTCTTTCAAAAGTTAATATTTATCTTGCCATAATATTTACCTTCACACAGTAAGTGCTATTTTCCCATGACTGCAATGAAGAATTGTGGTAAGATAAACTCACCTCTATAAGATAAATGTCAGATATTTAATGAAAATCACTGGATGAGCATCTCAGGTTTACTTTGAATTTGCTGAGGTTCTGGACTTCCAGTAAAATTTAGCTCACAAAATTTTCCAAATATGAGTCCTTGTGATCAAAACTGGGGATTGCAAGAAATAAATTCTGAGAAGACATGTGCCTTAGCAAACAGATGGCTGGTCTCTGGTCTAGCAAGGCAGAGATGTGAATTCTCTTCACTGTTCAAGTACCGATTGTTTGGGAGATTCTCTTGGCCTTCATTTCATCTTTAAAACGAGTGGATTTAACTGGGTGACCTCCAAGATCCTGTCCTATTCTAAAATTCTGTGATTCTATGTTAATATATGCTCATTAGCCATCCTAAATTTCATATTCCAATATTTCAGGTATAAGACATTGGAAATGATTTTAAAGATAAAAGAGACGTGAGGTGTGTCATCTGCTGGCAAGAAATCACAACATATTTGAGAGAAAGGGATAGACACGTGAAGAGCTAAGAACAGTACACTTTTTGTTAAACTTAGGTAATTTTCCCGGAAGAAATTGAAAAGAGATGGAGTGCTTGGTTGGTGCTGGATAATTTGATTGATGATTACAAATATTTAGGGCTGTTTTCCATAAAGTGCTCTGAGGCCCTCTTGTGACTCTCATTGAAGAGGTAGTGTGCAGTTGAAGTCCTGGAGTGGAGTGAAGAGCCTCTCACCTCAGCTTGAAGGAGAACTACTCCATTTTCACCTGTTTAATGTATGGGCTTCCTTGTCAAATCTAATTTGAAGGTAAGAGTCTACTTCTCTAAAAAGTTCGAGAGCCTTTGGCCTAGTCAATCCAATTTCTCGTGATATTAAACACACCTCAACTAACACCTCACCTTCCACTTAATCAAGATCTTTCCTTCCTTTATTGAAAACCTCCCATAAAGCGTGCTTCTTGTAGAACTGCTGTGGACTGAATTGTGTTCTCCCAAAATTCACCTGTTGAAGCCCAATGTTCGTTTGAATTTGGAGAGTTTTAATGAGGTAATTAAGATTAGATGAGATCATAAGCATAAGATCCTGATTTAATAGGATTAGTGTTCTCAGAAGAAGAGATACTAGACAGCTTGCCCTCTCTTCTTTCCTCGGGAGTACACATTCAAAAAGGCTACAGGGGAACATAGCAAGAGGCAGCTGTCTAGAAGCCAGGAAAAGAGTTCTCACCAGAAAGGGAACCAGGTGGATCTTGAACTTCTAGCCTCTGGAACTGTGAGAAAATAAACTTTTGTGTTTTAAGCCCCTCAGTCTATAATATTTTGTTACGGCAGCCTGCACAGACTAAGACAAAAATCCTAACCTGGGCCAGACGAAGGGCAGAAGTTTCTCTCGAAATCACTTCCTAGGCATAGGTTTTTCCCTAGGGCAACAAGTCCAATATGAAGAACTGAAATGAAAACATAATGCGGTGTGTAACTAACTTTCCGCAACCACTGCTGTGTGTGCACGTACTATGCTGGCGTGCTCAAGATTGAGTTGTTAGGAAGTGGCTGTGGGAATATAAACTCTGTAGATGTAAATAGCCACACGAAAACTACGATGTATGTGCCCTGTGCATATTAGCTCACCTATGAACTTCACCTCTAGAGAGCAGTTTTGTGCATTCACCAGCACATTATGGGAATGCAAGAAAAAAAAAAAAGAAATAACAAAATCACTAAGAGGTAGGTAGCCAAATGTTATTATTATCATTTTATAGAGGAGTAGCCAAAAGGTCAAGTATCTTGTTCAAAGTGACACAGAACAGTAGAGTTGAGCCCTGGAATTATTAACTTCTGTTTTCTAATCTAGTGAACCTGAGGTTATAGAATCCGACGGGGAAGGTCAAAACTATCAGTTTTATGTCATGCAGTAGTTATGAGGTGCTACACGCATCGCTCCTGTTCTTTTGTCCCCTCACTAGGGAGCCACTTGATGACTGTAGCCGCAGTGACTTCCCCCCATCCTGGGAAACCTGAACCTGAAACCAGAGACTATATTAAAAATCAGGACTGCTGGCTGACTGTGGATTTCAGCTCTCCTGCTCTCGGCCGTTCAACAGCGGTGTCTAATCAGAATCCCTTTCGCTCAAAACGTGTTTCCTTTGTTGGAAAACGGCCTGGTGATCTCTTGAGAAGAGTCCTGGGGCTTCTGGTGGGGAGCCCCTGCAAAACCTGTTCCAAGACTAAATACTAGAAGCGGTCGGCCCGGCCACACTCTGCAGCCAGCCCGCAGCTTTGGAAATAGGGGGTCCTGTTGAGATCTCCATTTGAGAAAGAGACTTGATAAAAGGATGTCTCCTGTAAAAAGGCTTTGTAATAATTCATCAGTGGTCACCTTCTTTTGCCTCCCCAAGTATTTGGCACTGTTGATCATGCTTTCCCTCAAGTTCTCTCTCTCTCTCTCTCTCTCTCTCTCTCTCTCTCTCTCTCTCTCTAGCTCAGGGACAATAGGCTGACTTCTACAATAGCCACTCCTGTCCTTCATTCACTTCTGTTTGATACCTTCCCTCTTCAAATGTGGAGGGGATTCTCAAATTTGGGGGTCTGTGAAGATTACATGATGAGGCTGAGGGCAACAGGATTCACCTCCTGAAATTCAAGCTTCATGCCATGCAATTTCAAGTTAAATGGGGCACAATCCATACAACATGACAAAAAGGGCACATAGTAGAGCTCTGGTTTCAACTTTCAATTCCTTCTTCCTGGGATCTGTGAAGAAACTTTATCTTTTGTGACTAAAGGAATAAGCGGTTTTTTATTCTGGTTCAGTTTGTGATTATTATTCTAGATTTTGATGATCCTTTCTATGAGTATCTTTATGTATGTTGCCGAATTTGTTACCTCTTTGCTTCAGTGTCATTACTATTCCCTCATGAATCTCAAATTCTATGTTAGGTGATTGTTAAGAGTTAGTTAGGGAACGGAATCTATTTCTGTTGTTTTCGACCTCAATTTCCTGATACCAACTGGAAATCCTACAGTCCAGTTAAATTCTGACGCTAACCACCTGAAGTTAGCGCAGACTCCACAGGTTAATGGGTTCAGTACACAAGACCGCCCTTGGTTCAGCTGCCATCTGCAAGCACCAGGTGTCCCCAGCACTTCTGTGCACCCATACTTCTGCTCAGTCAACTACAAATTTGGGGGTTCTCATAATCTCTCAGGCTTAAAAATTCCCTAGAATGGCTCATAGAACTCAGGAAAGTGCTATGCTTACAATTACAGTGTTATTAGAAAGTATACAACTCAGGACTAGCCAGATGCAAGAGATGGATAGGTCAAGGAATAGCAGGGTGGAGCTCAGAGCTTCTGTGCCTTCTCGGGGCATGCCCCTCTCCTAACACATCAATGTATCCGCCAACCCAGAGACTCCCCAGACTCATTGTTCAAGAGCTTCTATGGAGGTTTTATTACTCAGTCAGGATTGACTAAATCACTGGCCTTTGGTAAGTGAACCTAGTCTCTAGATCCTTCCCAGAGGCTACCTGTGGGCCAGACTGGAGTTGCCTCATTAGCATATCAAAGGCATTCTTGTAATTCAGAAAATTCCAAGGGGTTTGAAGCTCTTGTGCCAGGAATGGGGACAAAGACCAAGTATGTATTTTTTATATACATATCCACACATATATATATACATACACTTAATTGTTTTTCTCCCCTTATATGCTCAAGACACCGAGAGTTCATTATTCTAAGCTATTGAGTTTTTTAGTGAGGTAAGTAGAATTCTAAGGTGGCCCTCAATATTCCTGTCCCCTGGTGTATTCTTGTTATATCAACACCTCCCCTGAGTGTGGGCAAGACCTGGGAATATGATGGAATTTCACTCCTATGATAAGGTTATGTTATATGGCAAAGGTGAAGGCACTTTGAAGATGTAAATGAGGTGCTTCATCAATTGACCTTGAGTTAATTGAAGGGAGATTATCCTGAGTGTGCCTGAGTGTGTACACCCTTAAAAGACAGTCTAGAGAATAGAAATACCCTCCTACTGGACTTAAAGGGACAAGCTGACATGTTTCACAGCTGAAAGTGAATAAATTCACCCAGTGACTACACGAGCTTCAAAGAGGATCCCAGCAGCCCCAGGTGACAATACACCAGGGCTGAGACTCAAGTCCTGTGATACATTAATATCTCCCTTCAGTAATTTCACTTTAGTGTCTGGACTTCCAATCATGTCTCAACCATATCAGAATCCCTAATCGATTGAACTTATGGCCTTTTTAAGGAAGACTCGTTATAAGACTATTTGGTAATCTGGGTGAGAAATAATGGTGATTCAGAACAGGGTGTAAGAAGTGAAAAGGAAGAGGAGTGGTCACATTCCGAGTGCACGTGGATGGAGGAGCAAAGCATCTCCTGATGCTGAGTAGGAAGGAAAAAGTAAAGTCAAGGTTTCAAGACTAAGAGATCCGAAAGACAGAGTTGCCAGCAACTGGATTCAGAAAAGCTGGGCTGGGAGCAGGTTAGGAGGCAGGAGGATGGTCAGAGTTCAGTCATGGATATATTGAATCTGAGATGCCTAAAGACATCTAAAAGAGGTCCAGAGACAACACCCTGGGAAAGTGCAACGTTTAAGAGATCAAGGAGAAGAGGAAGGAAACTGAGAAATGATGACTAGTGGCATAGGAGGAAAACCAAAGAGACCCGATTTCCTGCAAGCCAAGTAAAGAAAATGTATGGAGGAAGGAGTGGCCATCTCTTCAATGTTGCTTAGCAGGTCCAATAAATATGAGCCAGAATTAACTACTTGCTATAAGAATGTGGATGGCATTGGTGACCATTACAAAAGCAATTTTGGTGGCCAACTGTAATGACTTTAACAAAGAATGGAGAAAAAATTAGAGAAAAGTATCCACAGTTGTTGCAAGGAATTTTGCTTCTGGAGCAGGAACTGTTAGGGCAAGTGGAGTAAAGAAAGTTATTTTTTTAAAGAAATATGGAAAAAACTGGCAATATTTGTTGGTGAAAATAATCTTGTTGAGAAGGAAATAGGATGGTGTAGGAGATCATGGGGAGAATAGCGGCAGCATTGTGTTTAGGCTGAGAGTAGATGGACCGTAATCACAAATGGAAGTATTGGCATAAGTTAGGAACATGGGAGTTCATGAAGGTGGGAAGGCAGGGAATCTGCAGAACTTTGTTTCTCACTGCTCCTATTTTTTAGTAAAGTAAAAAGCTGGAGTCAATAGTCAAGAATGAGGATAGTGAAGGAGACGTTGGAGTTTCCAGATAAAAGTGAAGGTATGAAATAGTCATCTAGAAGAGTGGATGAGTGTATGCACTAGGGTATATAATATGATTGAGGTATATGCTTTTAAAATATAATCTATGGTGTGATAAGATATATATTCTGATATATAATACAATCATGTATAATAATATGATTGCCTAGCAGCTTTAAGCAGCCACTTAAAACTCATAAATTAGTAGTGAGACCCATCAAGGTGGTTACATAGTTTGTTCCAGCCACATTCCACTTAATGAGTACAGGGATGGAGCAGTTGGTACAGTTTTGTTAGGGGAGTATGTCAAAGCAAGGAGTCAAAAACAAAGGAGTATAAACAATTCACAACAGAGTGGTGGGTGAGGGAGTTTAAAGTAAATAAGGAGAGAAGTGAAGACATTAAGAGGTGAAAGTCATTGAAAGGTTATAAGACCATCACTATTAGAGGTCGTGGTAGAATCAATGAATTGTTGGGGTTGTGATACTAAAAGGAATGAACTAGAAAGGTTGGATATGGTCAGCAGAGGGAGGAGCATAAAGCAGGGCCAACAGAAAGCTTTCCCTGTTGGTGATGACAGGGTCTACGATATGACACTAGGGACAAGGGAGAGTTAGGGGGGAGCACCAAGTGAGTGGAGGAGAGAAACCCAAAGCACTAAGAGGTCCAGTCCTTACAGGGATCATTTACATAATCATGAAGAAAAGCAGGTAAGTACTAGAGTGAGGGACTATGAGCTGGGAGAAAGAGAGGAGAAATGACCTGGGTGTGTGTGGTGGGGGTGGGGAAAGTTGTCATTGGATGACAGCAATAAGGAAAGGTAGGTGACAGTATGCTGAGATTCAAAGCTGGGGCGTTTTCTTAGAGGGAAGGAGAACCGTCTGAGAGCATCAAGGAAGAACACAGAGATCGTTCATCCATGGATGACCTGGTGGTACAAGAGCCGTGTGAGAAAACCGCCGACATCATTTAAGAGGGTGGCCGTGAAAGCAGCATCCCTCTGGGGAAAAAACAGATTCCAGTGGAGCAAGAATGTGAAAGGAATGTCCAGAGAGAGAATAACTTCCAATTACCAACTGGACTTCCTGGTGACCTTCCTTATAGCATGCAAGGAGAAAGGCCAGCACAGCCTATGCATTTAGAAGGCAATCACCTGGGGCAGCCCAGGTGGCTCAGTGGTTTAGTGCTGCCTTCAGCCCAGGGTGTGATCCTGGAGACCTGGGATCGAGTCCCATGTTGGGCTCCCTGCATGGAGCCTGCTTCTCCCTCTGCCTGTGTCTCTGCCTCTCTCTCTCCGTGTCTCTTATGAATAAATAAAATTTTTAAGGAAATAAAAAAGGTGATCATCCTCCAAATTATTTATTTCATCTGCTATTTTGTTTGTATCCATAATACTAGCTGCAAGAGGATATTTATCCTTGGGACATTTTCTTCTTACACATTCTGGCTGAAATGGGCCATGGAAATGGTGTTTATATAGCTAAGATTTTGACTGTGCAAATGATCTTTAACACCTTAATTGGCTTTGATAGATCAAAAGTAGGAAAAAACAATCTGCATGCTGGGCTGTGACTTTATAGGTTTATATATTTGGGAGGTGTTAGTAGGGTAGGAAACTAAAGCTTGTGGATTACTTGATATGTTATTATCAATGTAAGAAATAGACATTGTGAAGGAGTAATGGGTTATGTAAACCTAAGAGTTTCCTGAGTGGTTAAAAGTAGTTTAAAAACACAAACAAAAGGAAGGACTAGCCTTGTAAATTGTGAGTGTTTGTTTATTTCGTTAATTTCTTTGTGTAATAAAATGCCTTTCATTTGGTCAGCCAGTATTTAAAGTTTTAGCTTTCTTCCAATTGATATGCCAAGGGCAATAAATTATGCACAGTGCTGCTAAAAACAAGCCAGTTTGGGGGGGGGGGGATGGGAGGGGAGAAAAAAAGAAGCAATAATTACCAAAGACCAGAATTACAGTCAACATTAAAACAGATAATGTTGGCCCACAGCTCTTCCCCTGCCTCTGTTGCTACCACAATGGCAATTGGTATTTATAAGCTGCATAACATGCCCCCAAATTATTGGCTTTAATGTGCCAAGAACCTTGAAGAAAATAAAATGCTAGAGTAAACCATACTACTCCCTCACCCCTTCCCATCTTCCACAATCCAGGGTTCTGATTGCCCTATGCCTGATTTCTGTCTTCCTACTCTAATTTCCACACATCTGTCTGTCCTCTTGCCTTTAACTGGAATAGCCCAACTCTGTTTTCCAAATTCCATGAGATGGTAATGTCCCCAAAGATCATTTTTCCTATTGTCATTCTTTATTTTGTGTAAATGGGGAATATGAAGGTGAAGTTGAGGTCAATTATAAGGCAGAGATTGAATAGCTTGACGTGAGGCACTGGATAACCTAAACTGGACCCACTGATAATTTCACAGTCCAGTCTTCTTGTGCCCCTGGGTAGAAAGTGATCGAAAACACCTCTCACAGTCCCCATTTACTCATCTGAGATAGAGCCAGTTGGCTGTGATCTGCACTTCCTCTTGTCTCTGTACTTTTACAGGCTCCATTGTGATTATAGTTGGGTAGTTAGAGATGAGGCTCTTTGACTTTGAACTATTTACTAACTGGATAAATAAACTTTTTTGCTCATCTTATTTACCAGGTGGAAGCACATATAGATATAAATGGTGTTCTTACCGCCAAGGACTTGAGACAACTGTATCCACTTGGAAGTATTTATGGTGAAATACTATGATGCCAGTAGCCCACAGAAAGAATATATGAGTCCCCAAGAAGAGAATTACAAAAATCTCCAACCTCCCATTCTTCACAGCCTCTTTCTTGCATTGGTGAGGTAATTGAGGTAGTAGTATACTGAGAGAGAAGGGTCTTTGCCTTTCTGTAGCTCAAGAAAGTTTCCTTTTGTAAGCAGGGTTTGAAATGTTACGGTGTTTGCCCTAATGGTTTCAGTGGAAATGTGAGGTAGTAAAAGACTCTTCAACCATTTGGTCTTAATTCTAACAAACAAGTTTGAGTGCATTTATTACATTACCTTGACATCATAGGGAAATTACAGTAATACAGAAGTCACGGTAAAAGATTAAAGGCTAATGGAAATTTTAGTTGTCTTGAGATTGAACAACGATAATAAGCATGCACCCAAACTACTTTTGAGGTTAGCTTCAAGGTCTCACTTCAGAACAAGACTAACATGAAGTCTTTAAATACAAAATCACGGATTACCTAATCTCTGGAAGGATCTGAAACCCAAGTTGGGGGACCGTTTGATGGAAAACCTCAAATAAATAGAATGTTCAGGGAATAAGGGTATTCCAGTCCATTAAACTGAAATGAGTACTGACTCACTACAATTTCAAACATAAAATAGTTGACCTTCTTTTCACAGTGTCTTTAGTGTCTACAACAGAATCTACTTGATGATTAATTGTGGCCAAGTTCTCAAAGTCCTCATGCTGAACATCATTCTTCACTGAGGATATAGTTCTTCACTATCGAGGTGTAGTTTCTAAGCCTTTCAAAGAGCATTCACATCTACCTCATTTGATTGTCAATAAGGTTAAGACTGCTCTTTGTAGTCCAACTGTAGGTACAAACTTAATAGGAAATTATACTGAATATGTCCCTGTCTCTAGCTTCCTCTTTTTTATCCCTCTTTTTTAAAAAACTATTGGTATCAACTTATTTCCTCAGCATATACCACCAGCACATGAGCATATACTGTTTTCTTTACAATTACTCCAGCTTTTGATGTACATGTCTATAATGGTTTTTGTATTGATAGGAAGAAAACAGACTTGGCCTCAGATGAAACTCTAAGAAAGGAAGAATATAATAAATTTATGCTTGTTAAGGTAACTGGATGTCGTTTCTCATATAGAAAAGTCAATTACAACATTTGAAGTTTTAGCAAATCCCTTGAGTTCTCCAAAGTTGATTTTGGGATAGAGAGCTACAAACTATATAAATGAGCTTAACATCATGATTAAGGCATACTATTTTCCATTTATTTTTATTTGAAGAGCTACAAACTATATAAATGAGCTTAACATCATGATTAAGGCATACTATTTTCCATTTATTTTTATTTGAAGATTTAATTTACCATCTTGTAAAATACTATGAACACAAACCAAAATTTAATACATATAAGAATTAATATGGAAAATGGTGGAATCGTCTGACTTCATATAGAATAAATTTTAAATTGTCAAGTAATTTATTCAGTGTCTTTTAGGTGTCTCCTTCTCTTATGGATACTATGAGAATTATATAAGAAATGCAAATTGTGGTCTTTTCTCCAAAATGCATTAAGATGTAACATGTACACATGAACCAAATGACCTATGTATGGTTACAAATGCTAAAGGTATTGAAATTAGTGGTATATACCACTGGATGCTCGTGGAGAAAGCCTGAGATTCTACGTTTTTAATGAGCTGTCAGGTCAAATGATTTTGGCCTGTGGACCACACTTGGAGATGGAAGGATGTAGATTAGTACCATGCAATAGAAATATAATTTAAGCTAGGCATGTGAGCCATACATGTAATTTTAAATTTTCTAGTGGTCATATTAAAAAAGTAAAACGATATAGGTGAAATTATTTTAATACTTTTTGATATAAAATATTTCAACAAGTAATCAAAATTATTAATATATTTATATATAGTTGTTGATAGATTTTATGTTCATTTTTCACCTTAAGTCTTCAAAACCCAGTGTTTGTTTTATACTTACAGAACATCTCAATTCAAACTAACTATGTCTCAGGTGTTGAAAGCACATGTGACTGGTGGCTGTGGATGGGACAGAACAGATATAATATATGCCATGGGACTATAAACAGGACAAAGGAAAATCAATGATCACAGCAAAGGAAGTGGCAGGAAGCTTGACAGTAGAGGCTGGACATGATTTGCAAAAAAAATGCTGGTGGAATTTAGAGCAGAACAGCTTCAAATGAGAGTATCTGATAGATTTAGCTCATTCAGAAGTTTAGTGATCCCCAGACTTCACAGTTTTCAAGGGAAGTGAACTAGATTTATGTTAGAGCCCAAACCCCACTGGGACAGGTAGGTTCTCACCTTACTTCTGCCTTGAACTGTGGACGAGGTATTACAAAGCAGTGGTGTCTTAATTTGTCGGCATATGAGGAATGGAAACAATTTATGATGTTGACTTTTAATATGCAAATGGAAAGTCCATCTGGCTCTGTATCTAAATAGAATGAGCCAATGCCCAAGAGATGTCTCTGAGATCTTCTTGCTGTTCCATAAAAGTTTAGGTCTCCACCAGTTCTGTCAAATTCCCTTGCCCTTTTTAGAGCATATGTTTCTAGAAAGCAATTTGTTGGAAAGAGGACTTGATGGATCCTGAGCTCTGTGGCCATCAATGAAGGTGATGTCCTTTAAACTGAGGGTTCTAGTGAAAATGTAAGGTCATATATATATGAGGAATAAAGGGCCTAGCACATAACAGATAACCAGTGGGTGATTGATGCTAGGACTATGATCACTCTTGTTGGTACCATTATGGTGACATTAAAATTTGTTAGAGCGCAATTGCATTAAATGGCACAGTGCCTGGGTGTACGGTGCACACTAAAAAGTACACTCAAGTGCTACAGCCTTACCTGCGGTAGGCGAAGCTTTCTCTCACTCTCATTTACTGTTAATGAAGATTGAATCCTGTTTCCTGAATGCCCTAAATCTACAAAGATTATTCACATGGTTGGTTCTCCCAGAAGTCACTCCTGGAATTCAAAGATGCCCAAGCTGACTCCAACAGACCTCCCAGCAGGGTTTACTATTCCAGAGAAATTGCTTTGAGGCTAATATGATTTTAATGGCAGGTTTTTTGGTTTTTTTAGGATTTTATTTATTTATTCATGAAAGAGAGAAAGAGAGGCAAAAACACAGGCAGAGAAAGAAGGAGGCTCCATGCAGGAAGCCCGACATGGGACTCGATCCCGGGACCCAGGATCATGCCCTAGGCTGAAGGTGGCACTAAACCGCTGAGCCACCCTGGCATCCCTAATGGCAGTTTTTGATTTGTGGTCACAGAGTTTCTCACTGACTATTGATTGTTCCTGGGAATGTGTTTTTGAGGAGGGGAAACCATAAAGATCTGCATAGACTATTCTCTGGCCCCCTTTTCTTAAATTTTCTTATATCCACAGTGTGATGTTACTATGGGGCAGCTGAATGACTTTCTCCCTTTCTTAATAAAAAACCTGGACTAACTCTTACCTGACTGTATTCTCACCATCTGTAGTTGGTGTGTCTTGTATTCAGACTTTCGAGCTAATGCTCTCACCTCTCCAGCTTACGTTCAGAGTGACTTACCATTAGCAGTGTTAGTGCTCAAGATTGTTGAAAAAGAGATTCAAGTTACCTATTAAATCAGAGGACGATTTAGGCGAAAATAGGAATTGCACACTTCATTGAAGAGCTGACTTACAAAAGCATCAGTTATGTTTACTCCATTGAACTGCTCTAGGAAATGTCACTAGGGCACCAGAACTGGGCAGTTTTTGGCTCCCACACAGGACAAAATTCCTTTCTTCACCAACATTTCTATACAGTTTCAAGCAAGCAGCCAAATGTCAACTGCTTTCACCATCTCTGTACAATGTTTTAATTAACCCCTTCATTGGGAGAAGGCCGACCCTTTCACACACATTCCCGGATAGTGTTTTTCTAATGGTGAGAAAATGGGCCGTTCTGTTCCCTGAGCTGTGAGAGGTGCCTGACTCCGCCGAGGTGTGACCCAGGCACCCGATGGCTATCCTCTGCCACATCCTTCACTTTCCTTATGAAGCGTGACCACCTGAGTCCTTACTTCCTGCTAACATGCCTTCTCCTCTTGCTTTCGTGACTTTCTGCACTAATAGGCTCCACATTATTATGAATTTCTTAAATCACAGCGATGACCAGTTGAATATGAAGCTCATCTTAGCTGGCAATGAAGATCTCTTACGTGTGTGTTCTGTTTACTTACGTTGATTTCTCTTTTAGATTACATATTGTTGGAACTCCCTGCAACATGTGGCTGAGGGCAGTTTTGAACAAAGAAACAAGAGCACCATTTTTTCCCCAGTTGATTTTTTAAAAAAGATTACTTATTAATGAGAGACACAGAGAGAGAGAGAGAGAGAGGCAGAGACAGGCAGAGGGAGAAGCAGGCTTCATGTAGGGAGCCTGACGTGGGACTCGATCCCAGGTCTCCAGGATCAGGCCCTGGGCTGAAGGCAGTGCTAAACCGCTGAGCCACCCTGGCTGCCCATCCCCAGTTGATTTTAAAATGATTTCTTACTCAACTATGTACAACTCTGCTAGATACAGCGGAAGATATAAAAGAAATATAAGATAGAGCACTGGCATCAGGGAGCGACCAGAGAGGTCAACAGTTTTGAGCACCTGCGTCTGCGAGCACTGTGAAAGAGATAAAGAAATAAAACACAGAAATATACAAGGAATATTTATATTAAAATGATAAACGACATGTGATTACATATTCAGTGAATGATACAAATTATCAGAGACGAGGTGATTCTGAGTGAGGAGAGAATATTGTAGGATGGAAGAGGACCCAAGAAGGGACATCTGGAATGATCTTTCCAAAATGCCAATCTGCCATCAGCCTGTCCCACTCCATTGAAAATCCATCCCAGGAATCAGTACTTTTTTTCCAGCTCTACTTCTGCAGCCTCATCTCTTGGACTCTTTCTCTAGAATTTGATGCTCCAGTCATACTGAAAATTGATCTCAGTTTCTCAAAAGTTCTAGTTTGTATACCTCAGAACTTTTACTTGGACTCCTTCTGCCTGGGGGATTAAAAAAAACAATTTCTTGCCTTACTAATCCTTACAGATTCTTAGAGCATTTCTGAGATATGCCCTGGGTTCCATATCTGGGTCAGGAGCTTCCTTGTCCTCCTGTATTAATTTTTCTGTAATGACTGTAACATCCTTTTTCCGCCCTTAGACTCTGTTCACTGAGAGGTGAGAAGCCCATCAGCTGCCTCACGGTCCATCCCAGGATAGTGACTGAGGTTGGGTAGAGCAGGGCTTTGCAGGCTTGTGGGATTCTCACAACCCAAAAGGAGCAGGTGGGGCTGGAACAAGGCGAGGAATGACTGACATTTTCCTAGCACCTTCCTTGGCCTTGTGACAGGGACCCTGAAGCCATCATGTCTTCATATCTTCATGTGAACTCTGTGAAATCATTACTTTTATCTGCATTTTAGAGAAGAAGAAACTGAGGGTCAGAAAGTTTAACTTCCTAATTTGAGATGACATAGCTGGTCAGTTGTGAAACTAGAATTTAAATCTGGGTCTCCTTGACCCTCAGGGTTTGCTTGGGGAAATGTTTATTCATATATTTAAATTTTTTCATCATATCAATAAATTGAAATTTTAAGTTGATGTGATGCTAAGCACTCAGCATGGATATACACACAAATACTAGATGGGAGGTACCATATTTATGCTTGTCTCACAGGGAAGGATACTGAGGCTCAGATAATTTGGCCAGCTCAAAGCCACCCCACTAGCAGGGGAGGGGTGCGCAGGGCATGAATCCTGGCAACATGACTCGGGGCTCTAGGCTCTGGAGGAGGGTTAATCACCCAGCCTCTCAGGTCAGCTGCCTGGATTTCAGCCCTGACTCTTATAATTCGTACAACTCTGGGTAAGATACTTCACCTCTCTGAGCACCTATGTCCTTATCTGTGGTTTGGAGGACTAAATATAAAATCCTTTGGACAGAGTCTGATGTAGAGTAAATAATAAATGTTAGCGTTTATGTCTGTCTTATTAGTTATTATTGTTCAAGGTCTCATTTCATCGAAGATCAAATCTTTGCTGCCTCTTTTATATATCACAATATTTTGGGGAGCAGCTTTATTATTAAATAAATTTTGAGTTAAATTTTATAAAGAATGTTCCAAGGAATCAGAACCTGCAACAATCATTACTTGATTTTGTGATGAATTTCATTTCAAGTGAAATTTCAGAGGCCATGAATTGAGATAGTGGGAGAGAAATTTGCTGTTTTCAATTAGGAATGTATTAACAGGTTTACACAAAGCCTTGGAGAAAAATCTAGACAGCAGCTGCAGGGGTAAGGAACGGAGTAAGGGCCCATGTCTTGCTTTCTTCACAATTGAATTTTTGCATACGTGTTGGTGGAACTATTCAGCTGGCTTCATCACCTTGTCTGTAGCAATTTGAGTACCCGCCTCCCCTAATTCTTGATTTGACTTAATGAGATGTGTTTGGGATTTTTCTGCTTGGTCTTGGAGCTCTGTGTACTACTGCATCAATACAAACCAGGTAAGCAGAAGTCTCAGTTCAAAATCGGCCTCTATTGAACATGACTATCTATAAGCGACTATCATAGTTTCAGGTGAATTTTACCTTTGTTTTAATATGAGATATTAAAATCTGTTACCATACTAACTGGTGAAATCTCTTGAATTTCATGTAATTAAAAGATTACAGGACTGAGACCCAGAAGATGTTTTATCTTCTTTCTAATACAGAACAGCAGTAGAAATACTCTCACCTTTCTGGGCTTTAGTTTTCTCACGTACAAAATGAGTGAAACGGACAGGATTAGAGGTCAGCAAACCGCAGACCACATCTTTCCTGTACATATTGCAAGATGGCCCATTGGTGTAGGCAATATCTCTGGCTCCTTTGGTGATGCAAGAGCAGGGTTGAGCAGTTGCAACAGAAAGCCTGAAATTTTTATGGTCTGGTCCTTTACAGAATAAGTTTGCTGAGCCCTATGTTGGATTATCTCTAAGAGAATTTCAAACACACCTCCACTGTTTATCAGTGGAGTAACCTTGCACAAGTCACTTAAACTTTCTGGGTCTCCGTTCCTTCATGTGTAAAGAGGAAGGATAGTAAAAGAAATGACTTCATAGTCTTGTAGGTTAGCTTAATTGAGATAATCTGTGGAAAGAGCATAGTGCAGTCCAAGTACATCATAAAGACATCCCAAAACGTAGCCATCCATCGTCATCAACTTCCTTCTTACTAAAAGTGGTGCTATCATTTTCTATTTTATTAAAAAAATAACAATATATTTCAAGTTATATGTAATCTACACAGTTTTATTTTAATATTTTTGGGGCTTATATCTCATGGTAAATTTAAAGCTATGACCAGGAATCTCTAGAATCGCTGCAGTTATGTCACTCCAACATGCTGGGCCCACCTCCCATTGACAATTCTGAGGCTTCCTCCAATCTGTGCACAATGACTGGAAAGAGTTTCTATAATATAGGAAAACAGAGACCTCTCCACATATTTTACATAGTTAAACAGAGCCACCATTCTATGGGTTTGAGCAGGGAAATGGAATAATCACAAAGCTTCTACCCTGATATTCAATCCATAAAGCCCCATGTGATCGATAAGGAGGATGTTACTTCAATAGCTCAGTTGTCTATGGGCTTAATCTTGATGGCAATAAATCTCGTTGTCCTTTACAGTTGAAGTTCATTTTCCCCAAGCACAAGAAGGTGCAGAGATACTCTTCTTCATTCTATTTTAGCTTCTTTGACCAAACACAACCACAGATCTCTGGGGGTGGAACTGGCTTGCTGAGTTGAGAATCCAGGTACCTGGCAGCTCCAGTATTTTTCTCTGTGTGCCCAAGGTCTGGGGAGGGGCTACAACTGCTCCAGGGCCACCCCAGGAAAAGCTCCTCCACTTCCACAGAGGAAAGCAAAATACTCCCCTGCTTGTCTTCCATCTCAGAGTCAACTGCTGAATGCTAGTCGGTGCTCATCTCTAGAGCTGTGTTACATCTGCCTCCATAGACAGAGCTACTGTTTGCATCAGAATAGATGCTAAAATCCTTTCCAAAAGAGCAAAATGATAATGAGCCCAGATATAAATGAAGTGCAATATCCAACACATGATTTTATGTCAGTGTTACTCAGTTATGAGGCTGTAAAGAAATGAATTCTGTTGTGGTGAATGTCAATACTTTACACTGAAGGTTCAAAAACCCACAGTTTTTGAAGTGTTTCAAACCATAGGGAATAAAAATGGAAGTTTCCAGTAGCTTGTCTCTGCAACGAGGAAGTGGAAATTGAAATAAAGAGAGCAGGCAATTGGGACTCCTGACGCAACCAGGCTTATGTTCCTGATTCTCAGTGCCTTATTCAATTTTAATCAGACAAAACAAGTTCTTCAAATGTGAGTCAATAGCATTAGCTTCTTAATTGCTTCTAAATTATTTTTCTTTTTTCTCCTAGACACTCTTATTTGATGTCATGTTGAACCATGGTTTTGTTTTTCAGAAATATATTTATGCAGACAGCTCACCACGGTGGTACAAATGTTGCTGTGACTACAAACTGGATGTCTAGATGTACACATACACAAAATGTCCTTATGTAGAATCTGATCTCCTGCTGGATGAACAAGCACTGTGGTATTTGGCCAGATGAAGGGAGACTAGAGATGATTCACATGTGAATGAGGCACACATTCACCTTTTGGTGAATCTCTTTACCTTTTGATTTAATCTCTGATCTGCAATGGATGTTCCCTACCATGTCTTTTGCTCTCTTCTGTGGCTGTGATCAATTTACATGATGGTGAGTGGTCAGAAGCTGAAACTGGTCACACTATAGTAAAAACAAAACACAGCAAATACACAAAGAAAGTATGGATACCATGGATACCATTTAATACCCACTGGGTTTGAGAATAGTTTCCTTCTTATTATTTCTTATGATAATTAAGTATCTGATTGGAAATTTAATTTGGTCATTTAGTCATTCACTCAGCAGAATTCCACTGTGGCCTACATTATCTTGACCACTGTGGATACAGAGAATATGAGAGGTCCATTTCCCTGTCCTCACAGATTTTATAGGTCAGAAGTAAAAGCAGGCATAGAGACAGGTAGAAAAACAAAACAAAACAAAAGACATAGAGACAGGTCCTTAGTGAAGAAAGTGGAGAAAGAAGATTCAAGACTGAAATAGGCTTTTTTTACAATTATTTTCCAAAAAATAAAGTATAATATAATGGGATCTCAGTGCCCCTCTTTCTCTCCCTTACCTTCACCACTACATACACAAAAATTCTGTTATTTCTTTTCAATACCTGATTCTACCATAAAAGTTTTATTGCTGTGGCTTCTATCATAAGAGCTTTATTGCTTTGGCTTACAGCTTTACCTATACAAATGCTGCATATCTGAGTGTACGTGTATAGGCATCAGAGAAAGAGGGACTCCTTAGGTTGTTATATGACTTTTAATTATGAATGAGATCCAACTCCTTTCTCAAAGGATTAGATTAAAAAATAGGAAAGAGAGCAATGATATGTGCCATGCAGGGAAGAGTTGGTGAAGGAGAATATAGAACAAGAAGCTGGCTGTGCAGTATTGGGTCTAGACTTGTCCAAATGGAACTTTCATCGTGGGCCAAGGTCACAATTTCTTAGACTGGATCCTACTTTCTAAGGTGGGTTTACCAAGTTGCTTCCTACACACATATTCAGAAGACTGTGGCTAGAGCTTCTTGGAGATGGTTGCTGACTCATTTTTTCCTAATATTCGTATGGGAAATCCTAGAAGAAGAGCACAAATTGTAATTGCCTCCATTATACCCAAGTTAACTGTATAAATTAGACTTTTAGCAATGTACTGTGGTCCAAAGAAATTACTTCTAACGGGTTTTCAGAAATGTATAATATTGTTTTCTTTTTTTTTTTTTAAAGATTTATTTATTTATGATAGACATAGAGAGAGAGGCAGAGACACAGGAGGAGGGAGAAGCAGGCTCCATGCCGGGAGCCTGACGTGGGACTCGATCCCAGGACTCCAGGATCGCGCCCTGGGCCAAAGGTGGGCGCTAAAACCACTGAGCCACCCAGGGATCCCCTATTATCGTTTTCATGTGTTTACTCAGACTTACAAAGAAATTTGTTTTGCTTTTGGGGTTTTTTTGAGAATTTTCAATCGGGATGTAGGTGACTAGTTGTTTTTCCATCATAGTACTAAGAATTAATCACAAGTGTCTTGGAGAGTGGCCTTATCCCCACTGTATGCACATCACAGTGACAATTTCACCTCTCCATGACCTCTGGAAGTCGTTATTAGAAAGTGGCTAGTTTTGCCAGTCATTTTTGTGTGTTATATCTAAGGAGAAATAAAATGGAACAATTTTTTACTTCTGTGGATTGTGACCATTAATACCTGCAGTAAATATTACCTTATGCCCTGAGTCAATCACATTCTGAAGGTGGTACTTGTAGCTGTCCCTTGAACTTCTTCATAACAATGCATAGCCCCAGGGCCTCAGGTCAAGAGGTCAGCAGAGAAAAGAGGATATAATTAATTTTAAAATACCTATGGCTTCTGATATATATATTTTTAATGTCTGAAAAGCCCAGGTGTTAGTAGTTGCAATCTTACTGAATACACCCCAAAATGTACTTGATTGAAATAAGAAGGCAATTCATTTCAAAAACTGAAGTCATAGTTAAAATGAAAAATAAGTCCAAAAGGTATAACAAATAAAACTAAAATAAGTAATATATGAAAAAGTTGTTAGACTTCTGTATGATTTAAATATCTCAAACCAAAAAAAAAAAAAGTCAATGGCTTTATCCTTTAATGGCATGTAAATCTCAAGATTTCCTCTGAGTAGAAAGTTGCTACCATTAATGGTAAGAACAAAATGCCCCATATAAAAAGAGAGGTAATGTAGCTTAATTTTTCCTTAAAAGTATGAGTCAAAAAGCTAGAGCAAAAGTGCCACAAATATTTTAACAACCTGCATATATATAAAATACAAATGGGAACAAATTAAGCTCTCCTTCTTAAAGGTGTCTCTGGACAATTACTTGCAAGTCAATTTGTGAAGGACATAGAAATATTGCTTTCTGGTTTAGGTCTTTCTGGAGGCCACAGTTTTGTTAGTAATTTTGAGTAATGTGAAGACTGCTTCATAATATCTAGTTTAGTGTGGCAACTTCTAAGAGGCCACCATGGTTACACAAGCTGGGCTTTGCCTAGAAGGGAGCTAGGAGCTAGTTCCTCTCTTAAGATTAAGCTTTGCCAAAGTGGTATATTCTCCCCACCACATGCATTTTATATTTGCCTCTCTTTCATTTATCTCAAATCATCATTATCAACCTTACTATTAATTCAACTACCAATGTCACAAATATTGGCTGCCCCAATTTATGGTCACAACTTTCTGGTTAGCAGCACCCCCTACCCCACCATTTAGTCTTGATACGCTCCCAGAGGTGACAAGCACTTAAGTAGAATTGCAGGTAAAGGGCATGGGTTAGAGGGAATTGGGTTTAATTCTCAATCTTGCAACTTGCTATTTATATGACTTTGAAGAGTCTGTGCCACTGTTTGCTCATCCATAAAATGGAGTTAAAAAATCTTCCCAAAGGATTGTGAAAATTAAATAAAACAATAAATGCACATAAAGTACTTGACTCTGTGCCTGAAAAGAGTAAGGACTTGATAAAGAGTAGTCAGATTAGATATTTTCATTGCTCTTGCTGTTATCATAGGCTACCTGAGGTCCAGGACCTTCCTTTTCATATCCTTTCCCCTGTTCTACCTGAGTCTAGCAGCTAAGACCTTATCAGAAAGCTTTTAAATCTGTGGACCCTAGGATATCCTCGCCCGGCAGCAGGAAAATAGCTCAGAGTTATCTTGAAGCTACTGACTTGGTAAAAATTCACCTTCAGAAGGAAAACTCCAAGGCACTCAAGTCAAGGAGGTAAATGTCAGGATGCTGAATCTTGGGGTAATAAATCTCGTATCCTTAGTGAGTAGACATTCCAAGGTTGTGGCTGGCTCACCTATATCTGAGTGCTTACTGGTCTTGGACACAACTGAAAAACTGCCCCCCACTGTCTCCATCCAATTCTCATATGCCCACACTGAGAACCTGGCACCATGGGCCTTATCCTCAGCCACAGGACCTGAGCACTGGGTATGTCCTGAGGCGAGCCTGGTTCTAGGGTGGGAGCCTGAGGATGAGGCTGGGAAAGGCCTCTCCTATAGTTTAGGTGCGAGGTAAGCAAGTCAAAAAAGGTAGCACCCTTTCATTAATTTCTTTGTAAATTATATAGTTTCAGTTTCACTTTCTTTTCTCATGAACTCTAATAAGGTCAATATATTGTCTTATTTTTTTTAAGGCTCCACTTTTTGAGAGTGTGTTAAGAGAGAGGGATTATGTCTCACTTCCTAATAGCTAAGCTTTTGAAGCCCCCATAGGATTTAAGGGGAACTATCTGAAAATGGACATCAACAAAGCTGTCCCTTCTCCCCTGGGGTTTCAGAACAAGGGCAAAGAGAAACAGCTGCTGGTAAGCTATGGCTTTTCCAGGTCCATCTGTGTAATTCTCTTGATTCAGCCCTAGGAGACCCAGGACAACCCTTCATTCTCTGGTCTCTGCTAACACCTATTATCCCACTGTCTTGGTCGTGTAAGTGGAAGCCTAAGACTTATCATGTCATATCCAAAGCCCACACCAAGTATATTTGTTAGAATCTATGGGAGATTTCCAGAGTTTCCCCAGCAGTGTTTCCTTTCCACAAAATTTAGAGGGGAGGAGCTACTTCTGATTTTCCAGTTAGCAGAGGATTTAAAATCAGGCAAGGCATTTATAGGGGAGGAAGAGGTGGATTTACCACTGTCACATTCCAGTGTGAGAGCTGAGAGTTGCTAGGGGACCCTTCATCTGGATTGGACACCAGCCCATTGGCAATGAATGGGCTTGTGGCATGGAAAGGCAGGATATAGAGCAGTAGAGGCTTGCACTACCAAAGGCTCAAAATTAAAGGCCCTGGGCCACTCTGTGGAATATAGCATTCCCTGTGGGCTGCAAATCTCATGCAAGTCTACAATTTCTATAAATCACTGGATCAACTGCAGTAGACAAAATTCACAATATTTATTCAAACATTTTTTAAAAAAGATTTTACTTATTTCTTTGTGAGAGAGAAAGCGTGTGTGTGGAAGTGTGAGAGTGAGAGAGAGATAGAGAGAGGGAGCAGGAAAGGGAGAGGGAGAAGCAGACTCCCCACTGAGCAGGGAGCCCAACACGGGGCTCAATCCTCAGGTCCTGGGATCATGACCCGAGCCAAAAGCAGACGCTTAACCAACTGAACCACCCAGGTGCCCTTATTTCAAAATCTTGAATGTACCACAGGTGTTTACTCTTACTTTCATTAACTTAAATTATCAACATGGTTTAAAATAATAAGATTTTTTTCCTTCTTAATGCTTTTCCTTATCATAGACAATGGTTTGAAATAAAATATCATGGCTGCTATGTGACTAAAATCTACTTTTAAACAGTCATACTGAATTCCTGAAAACTCTAACAAACTGAGTTGCCTTCCAGATTTAGCCTTCACTATTGAATTGTGAACAGCATGACTTTGCCATTGCTAATAAAACACACACTCAGACACACACACACAGACACACACACACACACACACCGGTGTATACATATATATTTATGAATGATATTATATATTGCTTTAAGATCTTATCTAAGAAATTGGAAATCCTTTGTAACTTGCTCCTTTGCTTTTTTGGCATTCTGACATTTTTACAGATGAACAATTGCTCAATATGTAAAGTTTAAATGGCTCTCTTTATTCAATAAAGTATTGTATTATTGAATGAATTACAAAGAGGCAGTATCCTTTGCACATTAACTTTGAAGCTGCTGCTTAGAGCAAAATCCTGGTTTTCTTTCAGATGCTAATAACATACTGTCCAGGCAAAGGAAAGTTATTCTCTAAAAGGATTTGGTAAGACTTGGTTTGCTTTCATTTTTTATTTTGCTTCATAATGATTTCTTAACAATAACAGAGTAACTTTTTTCCTTACTGTCCATTATGGTAATTTTAACTCGGTGCTTTTCTGCCTTGGGTAAGTTAAAATATTATTGATTGTGAAATAATTCAATGAAGAATATAATCCTCTTCTGATGGGTCCTGTTGATGGAGATTTTATTTTTTTTATAAAGAGAATGAAACAAGTTAGTCCTTTCATTGTGCCTTGCTTAACTATGGTGACTGTAGAGGGTTTTGGAAGATGAAGTTTGAAGAAATCTGAATCACTGTTAATAGGTTAGAATAATGAATAGTATGAGTGCAAATGAAAGGGAGTCTGATCACCACCCTTTAGGAATCTTCTGGAATTAATTATAGGAATACTCATTCACTCTTCCCTATCAAAGTGCTGTTTGTGGTGAAAAATAGACCAGTGAAGGTAAATCACACATGGTATGTCAGCAAGAGCCAAGTCTTGAAAACTGAAACCACAGTATGTATGTCAAGAGTGGGAATTTAATACAAGGAGATGGCTACACAAGTGTTGAAGGAATAAAAGCACAGGGTGAAACACTGAGAAAATACTAAGATAGCTGTGGACAGCCTCAACTCCTGGGCTTAGGGAACAAAGGGAAAAGGACAGACTTGCCAGAGCTAACAGCTTTGAAGAACTGGAGCTCTGACTTCTGAGGATGGGATGTGCAGAGCTTGTGGGAGTACCTCTGAGGTAGCAATATAGGACCAGTTCCTAGATTATCAAAAATACCTAGAGGTTGAAACAACTGCTGCTTTTGGAATAAAGTATATTGCTGAGGGAATACTAATGGGAATAGCAAGAAAGCAGGGAAAAAGAAATCCCTATACTCCTCTTCCACTCTTCCATTCTCTTTTTAGTGTTCCCTACTCATGGAACGCTGGGGAAACTATAGGCAAAGGGAAAATGTAGTTCTCAGAGTCCCAAATCCCACATCATGAGAGTCTGCAAAGGAGGATCTGGAGTTGAGTGGTAGTAGCTTAATCACTAGTCCACATGGTTTTATAGAAAGGTAGCTTGTGCCTAGTCTCAGGCTTAGGGTCATAAATAGTGTTGGGGGAGAAGGAAGCATGGCAAAGTGACTGGAACCTACACATCTTTCCCTCATTGTGGCAGTGCTAATAACTCCTGACACAATGTGCCCAATCAAATGTGATTCAGTCTTGAAGCTCCAAATACTTAAGGAACACATGGGTCCTTTCCTCTGTGTGTCCCTTTCATTTTAGTCTCTAATGTCCATCTGAAGCTGTCAGAAAATGCAAGAAGAGATGAGATGTAAATTTAAAAAGTCATCTTAAGTTGGCTTTTCACTTCCCTGAAGCTTTGCGCCATGGCTCCATGTTGATGTATCTTAAGATAAAAGAGTTTCAGAACTAGAAGTGAGCTAAAGTTCTGGACCAGACATTTTTATAGATGGAAATCTGAGTGATAAGCAAGTTACGTAACAATATATTTGTTAGCAAAGTTAATATTGGCTTCTTGGATTCCTAACTCTTAGGGTCTGGCTCATTGTACGCTACCACACCACCAGCTATGACAAGTTATTTCATGCAAGTTTGTACATGTATTCGCTGACCTGACAGTATAATGAAATCACACAAAACTGTGTTATGATTATTGCCGTGTTGCCAGTCGCTATCATTTCCAAAGAAGATATCAAACCTAGACCCATGTCTCTTTGTCATCTTATTGTGCCATTACTTTTGGCCGTGATTTTTATTGAATTCCAGGTCTCTATTGGTAGTAAAATGATATATTGTGCCTCACCAGCTGAGAAAACAATGTTCATTGCTACTAGAGCTGAATATGAAATATAATTTTGCTAAACTAGGGCCAGGCTGGCCAAATCAATTCTGCTGTTGTCCTAAATATTACAAAGAATATGGTTGACTCTTTTTACACTTTAAAAAATGTTGTCTGAATTTTTTTATGTATTGCTGTTCTGCTGTGTTTTTTTTTTAAAGATTTTATTTATTTATTCTTGAGAGAGAGAGAGAGAGAGAGAGAGAGAGAGGCAGAGACACAGGCAGAGGGAGAAGCAGACTCCATGCAGGGAGCCCGATGTGGGACTTGATCCCGGGACTCCAGGATCACACCCTGGGCCGAAGGCAGACACTCAACTGCTGAGCTGGCCAGGTGTCCCTAACTGTGTTTTTATAGTGTATATTTAAAATATTTTTTTGTTCTTCCTTCCAATATGCATACTTAAAAAAACTATAGCAGAAACCTTTATAAGACCAATAAGTATAAAAATTTATTGCATTTAAAAGTATTAGCATTTGATTAGGTTTCTAGCCCTTCAGTTTCCTATAATTTGGTTCAATAAATTCTTATAAATTACTTATTTTAAAGTAGCCTAGAATTATTATTATTACCAAAAGCAATGGTGAAATGTGAGCAAAATTATCTTTGTCTCAGAGTAGATAATAGTTTCACAAGGTTGTTCACATTCAATTTCTATTTGTTATGTAAGAATTTCTACCCATCCCATGACTAGCTAAAACTTTTCCTCCACAACACCAGCATTCTTCACCACCCTGAACATAAAGGGTGTAATAATTAGCTTTGGGAAAGTTTTCACAAAAAAGATGGTCTTTGAATCATGTTTTGAAACAATGGAGGGAAGCATCTGTAGCAGGGGAATCAGCATGTACAATGCTCAGAAAGGGGATACTGCTCTAAATTTAGGGAACCGCATTGGTGGGGTAGAGATTCAGGCAGAGACGTCTATAACCAATTGGGTAAATACACCTGAAGCACATGAGAATGCAGGCTCCAGATGAAGATCTGGCACTTAAGATGCCATTAAAATCAAGGGAGTAGGGGTACCTGGGTGGCTTAGTTGGTTAAGCATCTGCCTTTGGCTCAGGTCATGATCCCTGGGTACTGGGATCGAGCTCCGCACTAGGCTTCCTGCCCAGTGAGGAGCCTTCTTTTTCCTTTCCTTCTGTTGTTCACCCTGCTTATGCTCTCTGGCTCTCTTTCTCTCCATTAAATAAATAAATAAAACCTTAAGAAAAATCAAAAACAAAATAAAATAAAATAAAAGGAGCAGATATAATCACCAAAGGGGAATAAAAAGAAAAGAGGCGAAAGACAAAAGCCTGAAAACCATCAACATACTGGGTGACAAGAGGAAGAGAAACCAGCCAAAGAATCTGTGAATAATGGTTGCAGGAGGAGGACTAAACCTGGCACATCCCCGGGTAGAACTGGGAAGATGGCCATTATTATATGGTATGGTACATCTGGAATGCTATATCCTACCAACCTAGAAAGGAAAGTGGAGGCCAAAGTTCTCCTCATCAAGGCAAGAAGAAAACTGAGAAACTGACTCAACTATCACAGCTCTGGAAGGATGGCAGCATGTGTATTAAACAAAGTATAAGAAGAATACAATATTCTCTATGCTAATTCTGGAAATGGTGTTTAACCTATTTGGCTAAGATTGAACAACATCCTGACATTAGTCAATATTTGGAAGACAAGTGACCTCATAAGTATCCTTAAGAATTTTATCCATGGGTAACAAAACCCTAGCAGAGAACCAGGGACAAAGGAACAGGCTATATCTCTTGAGAACTTAGAGAAAAGTAGGTGGGAACCCAGCACATCAAACAATGAACTAGGGTTCCTGAAAGGGACTCAACAAGGCGAAGAGAGTGAGGAATATCACAAGGCATTGACCAGCATTAAGACCAGGTCTGAGGCCGTCTCATAACCAGGCATGTGTGGGAAAAGGAAGACTGACATTTTATTCTGTGGATGCTCAATGGATATTTATTTAATGTAAACTTCACCAGTAAGCTTTAAAAAAAAACAACCCTGAATTTAATGCAATCTAGCTAATTATATTGATAACAGTGCTTTACTACTACCAAATTTATGAAGTATGATGTTTATACTTCTCCTTTAGCTCAAAAATGACTTTCTTTAAAATAAACACATGTAAAGGAAATAAACTGGAGGCCTCAGAAAAAACAGTTGGATGCATGAAGGTAAAAAGTCACTCATGGTACCTTGTTTAGGTGTGATTTTCTTAATTATCCTTGGAGAGACTCAGTTTATACTCAGAGGGAAAAAAGCTTCAGTTCTAGTGAAAACATGAAAGTGTTAATAAAAAAAAAGAAGAAAACAATCTATTTGAATATATTCAAGTAGAAAGATATGTTAGTTGAAGGCAAACCATTTTGATTAAAATTTTCAAGATTAAAGTCAGATAAATTGGCACGGGGAGGAAAAGACCTTTTTAAAAAGCCAAATAAACAAGAGTTTACTCTTTGAACAGGAACCTGTCAGGTACAAAGAGGACATTTTGAGGCCAACCTGTTTACATCAGAAGAAATGTTGATCAAGTTTGCCTTAGAAGGTAAGAGGAAAATTGCTGATTTTATCCTGCCTGCTACACCCCCAGCTAATACAAATATTATTATCAAGTCTCTTAGGTGGACTAAGAAAACTATGAATGTGTATTAAAATTTCAAAGAAGAATCTAGCCCCACTTCCCCAAATTAGTAAGTTCTTTGATTTCCAAAATAAGCTAAACAAAAGATAGGTGAGGAGATACATCTATCATTATGATAACAGAAATTTCTAGGTAAAAAAAGAAAATGAAGTCTGTGAAGCAAAGATACCTCCCTTGACTTTTATCTGTCTGCTTTCTGCCCTCTTGTCCTCATGTCTGCTACATACTCATGGAAAAGAATACCCTTTGAGCCACATTGTACCTTATATGCCAGGTTCAGAGTGAGGGAAAGAAGTTATCTGCATCTGACCAGACAAGGAAGAACCATATTGTTTTATTACAGCAAAGCTCATTTGGGTCCTAATGGGTAGAGTACCAATGGTGCTTCCACTAGAAAGTTCTGTATTTTTTGGTGATGAACTCAGCAGTGGTACTTTGCTTCACCTTTATTCAGAACTTAATACCTAACAACCACACAAGTGCTGTCCTTAAATCTTAAAACATAACATTTCGTTTAAATACTTTTGCAGTGGTATGAGAAGTAAAACATAAATTCATTTATGGTACTAAAATAAGAATTAAAAACGCAGTATCATCCTCTACTTTTGGCAATATCTTCACTCACATTCGTTCATTCATTCATTCATTCATTCATTCATTGTCTACAATGAACTACTCTTCAAGGTGCCAAGGGCATAGCAATGAACAAAACAGAAAAGCAAAAACAAACAAACAAACAAAAAAAAAAACCAAAAACACCCAAAACCAAACCGTGCAATAAGCTTACCTTTTAGAGGGAGAGGGAGAGATAAATAATAACCAAAATAAGTAAATTGAGAAATATATTAGAAGGTGATAAATGCTTTGGAAAGAATCAAAATGGGAGTGGAAGAGAGAACATTTAGGAATTGCCAGGGCCCCGGGTCTGGCTCCAATTTTAAAAAGACTTCAGGAAAGGCCTGAGAAGATTTGATTCAAGGAGATAAGGGAGCAAACCATGCAGATATCTGGAGGAAGAGCAAATCTGACATAAGTGTTCCTGATGTTTTTGAAAAACAGCTAGTTGGGCAGCGTGATTGGAATGGAGTTTTTGGAAGAATAAGAAACCAGGTCAGAGAAGTAAGACCGACCATGTACATTTTTATTCTGAATGCATTAATAACAAATTGGAGGAATAGTAGCGAAAGAAGAAAAGCTAGTTAGGAGGCTGTTGTAACAGTCCAGGTGACAGATGATGGTGCTAGCAAGAGAGGTGGTGAGAAGTTGTTGGAAAAAAAATCTATTTGACAGCAGAGCCAAAAGGATTTCCTGAAAGAATAAATGTGGAATAAAGCAAGGTATTTTGCATGAGCAACTGACAGAATGAAGTTATCACTCACTCACATGAGGAAAGCTGTGAATGGAGCAGTTTGGAAAGGTGAGAGACACCAAGGATTCTATTTTGGGGCATGTTAAATTTAAACTTTCTATGAAACAAATGTAGAGATGTGGCACATATATTTGGATATGGGAATTCAAGGCTGAGATCCAGACTGGACATGTACATTGGAAATTATCAATATTTGGATGACTATTTCAAGTAATAGTACTGGATGAGACAGCCAAAGGTGTGGACTTAGATAAAGAGGGGGGTCCAAGGGACACCTGGGGGTCTCAGCAGCTGGGCGTCTGCCTTCGGTTCAGGGCGTGATCCCGGTCACAGGATCAAGTCCCCCGTCGGGCTCCCTGCAAGGAGCCTGCTTCTCCTTCTGCCTGTGTCTCTGCCTCTCTCTCTGTCTCTCATGAATAAATAAATAAAAATCTTTTTTTTTTTTAAAAAAAAAGAGGAGGTCCAAGAACTAGGACATTCTACCATTCAGATATTGGGTTGACAGAAGCATAATAGAAGAAGTGGCCAGTGCTGTAGAGGGAAATATGGAAGCCATGTGAAGAGAACTTTTCCAGGAAGAGGGAATGATCAATTTGTCAAGTGTTGCCAAGAGCTCGTGGAAGGTGGGAATGGACAACTAATGAACTTAGCCACATGTACTAGAAATTTCCATGTGACAAGGATTGCTTCAGATCTCAAAAACCAGGTGTTATGATTAAATAACCCTGTTTAGCCACTGCCAGGTTGCCACGATATAGGAATGTTGTGGTGATATATTTTAGGAATAAAGTTTTTCCGGTTGTACAAGGTTAACTATTTCATTTTAAGTTGCCTCTTTTTATTTTGTTATAGCTTTATGAGCTATAATTGATGCAAAATAAAGTATATATATATAAAATATAGTAAAATAAAGTATATATATATAAAATAAAGTATAGGTTTTACATAGTAAAGGGAGTAAATATTACTATGTAATATTCCGCTTTACTATGTAAAACCTATACTTTATTTTATATATATACTTTATAGTATATATATATACTTTATTATATATAATTATAGGGCACTATATATTTATATAGTGCACGATGTGATAGGTTTTGACATATACCTATGAGACTATCACCACAATTAAGACAATAACATATCTATTTGCCCCAAAGCTTTTCTTACATATACCTGTGAGACTATCACCACAATTAAGACAATAACATATCTATTTGCCCCAAAGCTTTTCTTATAACAAGTCTATACCCACCCCATGCCCAACAACCCATAGATCTGATTCCTGGCACTTTTATGTTTACCCAAATATTTTTTCCAGCTTTATTGAGATATGGTTGACAAAAAAATTATATATTTAGGATGTACAATGTGATTTTTAAAAAAATTCTATTTAAATTCAATTAATTGACATATAATGTATTACTGGTTTCAGTGATGGAGGTCAGTGATTCCTGTCTTATATAACACCCAGTGCTCATTACATCACGTGCCCTCCTTAATGTCCATCACCCGGTTACACCATCCCCCTCACAACTCCCTTCCAGCAACCCTCAATTTGTTTCCTATGATTAAGAGTCTTTTATGGTTTGTCTCCCTCTCTGATTTCATCTTGTTTTATTTCTTCCTCTCTTCCCCTTATGATCCTCTGTTTTGTTTCTTAAATTCCACATATAAATGAAATCATATGATAATTGTCTTTCTTTGATTGACTTATTTCACTAAGCACAATATCCTCTAGTTCCATCCACATCATGTACAGTGTGATTTTTAAAAGTCTACAATGTGATGATTTAATATACATATACTTGGTGAAATGATTTTCACAATCAAATTAACATTTCATTATCTTACATAATTACTTTTTTTTTTCTGGTGAGAACACTTGAGATCTACTCTTTTAGCAAATTTCAAGTACAAAACACAGTATTATTAACTATGATCACTATGCCGTACCTTAAATCTCCAAAACTTATTTATCTTATAGCTGAAAGTTTATACCCTCTGTTCAGTATTTTCCCATTCCCTGCTCCCCACCCTGCTTTTATCCCTAGGAACTATCATTTTATTTTCTGATTCTTACGAATTCAATTTTTTTTAGATTCCACATATAAGTGGGATCACTCAATGTTTGTCCTTTTTCATCTGGTTTATTTCACTCAGCATAATGTCCTCCAGATTTATCCACATTGTTGCACATGACGGGATTTCTGGGTTTTCTTTTTTTATGGCTGAATAATATTCCGTTATATTTATATAATCACATTTTCTTTATCTATTCATCCACTGACAGACACAGGTTGTTTCCACATATTGGCTATTATGAATAATACTGCAGCAATGAACATGAGGGCATAAATATCTCTTTGAGATACTGATTTCATTCCTTTGGATATATACTCTGAAGTGGGATTCTGGAGATATACTGGTTCTTTTTAAAATTTTTTTGAGGAAACTCCATACTGTTTTCCATAGTGGCTATAACAATTTATATTCCCATTTATAGTGTATAAGGGTTCCCTTTTCTCCACATCCTTGCCAATACCTGTTTTCTCTTGTCTTTTTATAATAGCTATCCTAACAGGTGTGAGATGGTATCTCATTGTGGTTCGGGTTTGTATTTCCCTGATGATTAGTTATGTTGAGCACTTTTTCATGTACCTGTTCACCACTTATATGTCATACTGTATACCATACTGTTATATGTATACATCATTATATACATATATAAATACACACACATATATACATATCATACAGTATATATGCTATATATTTCAAGGTATACCACCAAAGTACCCAGAACTCTCTTTGGATGTAGAAATATTGTAATAATCAAGTATCATCCCTTACTAAAGATGTAAGGGCCTCTAGAGTTGTTATGCAGCATATTACACTCCCCTGGATACCATGCGCTCCAAAAATTCACAAGAATGATTCAAGAAGTCTGATCATATGGCCTGTGTGAGATTAGTCCAGGGCATTGAGACCCATTCCCAGTAAATGTGCAGTGGGACTTTTACATGCCAATAATGAAAGAAGAGACAAAGGCAGGCCTGTTTTATAAAATCAAACTTGTTGACGCTTGATTTCTAGGAATTAAGAGGGGATAAGGTATCTATAATCACAGTGATCTTAAGTAATTTGAGAAACTTAAGCCATAAAATATATTTATTGAATTATGAATTCATATAAAGATTGATAAAGTGGAAGCATTTCTTTCCTAAATGATTTTGCTTGTAGAGCTTATCAGCTTCTAATGATAACTAGCTTTACCTGTAAGCTGAAAATTGCATTGCAGAAACCTACAACCCAGTGAGTTAAATGTATTTCATTTAGAACTGTTCAGTGAGCAAGGAAAGACCCAGGGGCATTTAGGAGTCAGAAAACCTGCCTTTCTCCTGGATGTCGTAATTGTAACTACAGTACAAAGAATAAATGATAAATGAGACAATGATAGATGAGTATGGTATGAATTATATTTAGAAACTCAAATATAAACACATCATATTATTTTGTGCCAGGATTTTTTTTTCCAGCCCAGAGAAAGGAGCCTATTCTTACAAAGCAAATTGAAGAAGAAAAATTGAAGACACTAACAAATGAAAAAAAAAATGCTTGTGGAATTCAAATATGCAAATGATAACTATTCCTTTTGTACACACCGTGGATGGGAGAACAGAGTACATGATCACAGCTGGAATTCACGCTGGGATCTTATACAATGTGATATTAGCAGCCACCTTCAGATGGGGCACACCCAGCTGTTCACTTTACAGAGCTTGCCTCCTCCTTTTCCTCTCCTGTCCCCTGCAGTAACCCTTCACACTAGCTTTCCTTGTTTTTTTTTCTTTTAAAGGCAGAAATGAAGCTAAAACCTTTTGTGTAAAGAAAAAACGTGATAAAATGGAAGGCAAACCCTAAGCAGTTATTTTTTAAAAAAAGATTTTGCTTTAATAATTAGAAATTCTTTCCCTCCAAACCGGTACCACTTCAAAACACTTATTCTGTATTTCAAAGACAGCCATTTTCTTCTGTGCCTGCTGGAGCAGCTGATATGACCCTTATGTTTTAGTGGATGAATAACAGGATAAAAACTTTTGCATTGTTTAATCTCCACTCTCTTATGCTTGATTTTTGCATTTTGTTTGAATAAATGTATATCTAGTCATGCTATCACAGGAGGAGCATGCTCTGCAAAATTTACAGAAGTATCTCCTATACAAAATACTTCCTCTTCCTAATATTTAATTGATTTGCGAGTTTGAGCAACATTGTTTCTTCCCATTTGTAGCGAGGTGGACAATGTCCTCCAGAAAGATATGTCCAGGTCCTAATCTCTGGACTTGTGAATATTATTACTTTATTGGCGAATGATGTGATTGTTTTGAGAGGAAGAGCGTGTCCTGGATTGTGCTCTAAGTGCAATCATATACATCTTTATAAGAAAGAAGCACAGGGAGTTTTGAAGGGAAGGAGGCAATGTGACCACAGAGGCAAAGATTAGAGTAATGTGGCTATAAACCAAGGAACTCCTGAAGCCACCAGTAGCTGGAAGACACAAGGAAGAGATTCTCCGCTAGAATGTTCGGGAAGACTGCAAATCTGCTAACACGTCGGTTTTGGATTTCTGGCTTTCAGAGCTGTTAGTGAATTCATTTCTGTTGTTTTAAGAACATCAGCTTCTAGTAATCTGTAAAAGCAGCCACAGCAAGCTGATACATTTGGATTCCTGAAAATAATGTTATTAGTTAGCTAAAGTTTGTGTCTTTGCCTAGATCCTATAGAAAACAGAGCAGAGGATAAGGATTAAAGTGTGGATGCTTATGTAAAGCATACAAGCAGGGCAAAGAGGAAAGAAAGTGAGGCATGGAAGAATGGAAGCAATGGAATATGATCTGTTACCTACCTAGCTACTGTATGACTGACTGCTGAGAGGAGGATACTTGCCAATCAGCTCAACATTTGGACTTCTCTGAAGAGCTGCAAGGAGGAACCTTGTGGTAGTTCATGGAAAGGTGAAAGGAAGGAACAGGTATCTGCCTGGCTCTATCTCATCTCCTGTTTCCTTTGGTCAAATCACACTGGTAACAGAGTAGTTCTGTGTTGAGTGATCCAGCCCCTCGGTGGTGGCTCAAAAGCCAGATCCTACAGTATGCATTATGGTATTTCACACATGGCCAGGAGTATGCATCGACTTGGCATGTGGGGCACAGAGGCTATACAGGCTGGGTCTTTAATTTGGAGACATGGTGGCCACATGGGTGGCAGATGACTGTGGTGGCCTGGGTCTGAGAAACAGAGGAAGAAATCTGAGGAGAATACAAGGTTTGTGCCTGGGACTCTCTCTGACACCTGGGGCAAACTGCTAGAACTCGTGATCATTACGGAAAGTGATAGACGCATAGTTGTGATATATTTGACACTTAGACTGAGGTCAGAGGAAGGTATATCTTAGGCTGCTTTCCAGAATGAAAAAGCATTAAATAAAAATAAAATTATTTGGGAATCTCTGGGTGGCTCGGCGGCTTAACGCCTGCCTTTGGCCCAGGACATGATCCTGCAGTCCCAGGATCTAGTGCCTGTAGGGCTCCTGGCATGGAGCCTGCTTCTCCCTCTGCCTGTGTCTCTGCCCCCCCCCCCATCATGAATAAATAACTAAAATCTAAATAAATAAATAAATAAATAAATAAATAAATAAAATTATTGATGGATAGAGGTTATCACTCAACAAGCACTGTTTTTCCATTTATTTTTCAATCTCGTTATTGTCATTAAAAGATGGTGGTGTGATGATACATGATGATAGCTCTTTTCCAAAATGTATTATCTATACATATGGACTTCATCATAAATTTTACTGATATAAGGAATGTATCGCACATATATTACAAAAAATAATTACATATACTCTTTACTATAATACTCTATATAGCCAATCGATTCCCACAGAATGCATTCTTTGATTTTTGCCAACTGTTGTAGAGTGGTTGATCTGTGGTTGATAAATGACTGTAGTTCTGACATGGAATGTTATTTGATACTTTCATTTATGTCAATGAGTAAGACAAAAATGAAACAATGAAGACATATATCGGAACATCACTCATTCATCAATGGTGAGCGACTTCTTCCCTGAGGGGCATAAGAGCTTACAAGTACTAGAAAAATACTTCCTCAAGTCTTTGTTCAATTCACAGCATATGGCTATACACATGACACACATTTAAGTTTGATCTTCATTATTAACATTTTCTCCATCATTGTCTTCAGTCTAGTCTATTAACACAACAATGAATCAAGCCATGATTTGTAGTGTTTGCCAATTATAGCGGTGTAAACACTCTCATCATGGCTGATTTCAAGCTATCGATATGATGCCACTGAAGGCAGAGTTGTCAGCACACTATTATGTGGCATTTCCACTACAGAGATGCAATAAACGTACATAAACTCAAGAGCAGAGACTACGGTAAAATGCATAAAACAATTAGGAAGTGATGGGTTCTGGGTATTTATAAACATCTTAATAAAATTTATCTATTTCTAAGTTTTACATATAATTTGTATAATTTAGTTTTTAATATTGTCTGTGCTTAAAAAAAGCTTGCAAAATTAAAAAAAAATTCACTGTTGGCTCTAACTGGGTGAGCTGGTTCTAAGTAGACTACTGGAGATACCACTGAATTAAAGGAAAACTGCTAATGGCACCTCCCTGGGTGGTTGTGAGAATTAGTAAAGATATTTTAAACGAAAATATTTTGACACATAGAAAGGTGCTAAATAAATGCAATATATTCTTACTGAGAATAATTATCAAAGGCCCAATTCAAGTATGTTAAGAAGTAAATATTTGGTTTTGGCTCTTCAGGAAAAGAAGTATGGATCAAATTGAAACAAAAATTTGAACTCTACTCACTCCATCCACACAGAAAATTCAATACCTAGAATTTCCCATATTTACTGAAAAATAGAACATTAGATATTTTGAACTTTCTTGAAAGTAATTGTTACTTTTTGTTCTGCTGAGTTTATTAAAAGTAGTCATTTATCATAGATTGGACAGAAAAGGGTGGGAAGATAAAATCATAGATTTAGTTTTGGTGACCTAAGTATGAACGACTCAGTTGTATCTTCTTTTTGTTTACTTTTTAGTATCTATTTTTTATTATTTTGATTAACACTTGTCATAACCGCTCATATTTCTATATCCTTCTCACATATTAAACACCTTATTTACATAATAGGTACTGGTTAAACAGTTATTAAGTATATATGCTATTTCAATTAGGAATCATAATAACTTTGGTGGAATAGACAGAGTGTGCACATTCTTAACAGCTGAGAAAAACAAAGACTGATAGTGGTTAAGTGATTTTTCTCCAAAGTCAGAACAGAACTTAAAAACAACTGACCACCTGTCTCCTAATCCTGTAATTCTAACAGCTTCCATGTTAAGATTGAAATTTAGTGTTGCAGTAAGGTAGGTTGTGTTGAATTGCAGAGACCTTTTAATGCCAACATGAAAATTTTATTAACTTTAGTTAGATTATCTTTCTGATTAGAAAAACCATACCATAGGCCCTGGTTTAAAAATATGTATACACACATACACACACATATACATACTTAGGAGAAAAGCATTAACAACAACAATCACAAATCAGCTTCTTTACCCAAATACCTCTGCATAATCCATAATGAAGATTTGAATGTCTTTCCTTTCACACACAATACGTACACTCAAATATGCATCCATATTATATGATTGGCATTGCTGTACTTATTATTTATATACCACCTTTTATATAATCAGTATAAAACAAATATTTTATGCTTCCATATATGCTTCAAAAGTACTGCTTATATACTTACATAATTCATTGTGTAACAGTAACATAAATTAATTTAGCTGGACATGAGGTTATTTCCAATGTTTCATTATTATAATAACAATGAAAATCTGTACTAAATATTTGTCAAAACATTTGATTATTTCCTCATACTATTTCTGGGAAAGAGATTTTAAGTCCACAGGGCAGGAAATTTTAGAGGACTATTTTTTTTTTTTTGAAAGCCTGAACCAAATTGCCCTCCCCAACAGTCCTATATAGAAATGTGTATTTCCTGCATTCTTGCCAACACTGAACATTAATTTTTTTAAATTTTGCTATTTGATAGTTAAAAGATAGACCCTGGATTTTGATTTGATATACTTTGATTACTAATAAGCTTGATTTTTATATGATTATTTGTTCTTTCTATGTCTTTTCCAGTTATTATTTCATTACCTCAGTCCATTTTATTTCTTTCAAGGGGCTATTGAGATATTTCCATTTTTCTCCCCTATTCTGAGACCTATAGAAAAATTTTGAGCAAGGAGGTGATATACGATCAGATCTGTTTTCTCTTTCGACTGAACAGTGTAAAACATTTTGAACAAAACATATGGGGATAGATTTAAGCATATTTACATAGTACTAATCTCACATGTACTGCATTTCTCCCTTTTTAAAATTAAATTAAATTAAATTTTTTAAGCTGCCAAGTGGCACAGACTGGCAATATACATACTCCTTAAGTTGCACAACAGTCAAGCAGCTAAAGTCACGATTTATGTATGTGTGCCCAATTAGAAAAGAGGCTAGTGCCAAGATAATCACAAATTTGCCATAAACTAAAGTTTATTACCATTACACACGAAGAGATATTGGAAGAACTTCTTTTATTTGTTCCAGTTGTCCTGAAAAAAGAAAAAGATTATGTGAAACACAATTCAGATAAAGGTACAGGTGACATTTATTGGGTGTTGGCTAGGCATGTAAGCACTTCGAAATGTTTCACATGTATTAATTTAATTTTAAATTAAGTTAAACAAACTAATTTAATCTTTACAACAACCTAAGATAGGCCTTATCTTCAGCCCCATTTTATGGATTTGGAAACTGAGGCACACATTCAGGTGACTTTCACGGGATGACTAAGTATGAAATTTGATTCCAGACAGTCAGCCCCAGGAGGTTATGTATGTCACCGTCCCCGTTAGAAGTGGAAGAAATGTTTCAATTCCATGTAACTACATTTACTTAACATCTGCAGTATACTAACCATTTGTTTAATACATAGTGCATTTGATATATGGGGATAAAAAATAAGATATGGTTCCTGACTCCTACAGTGCACAGGTAAATGAAGACACATGAGCATAGAGAGTGATAGCTACTGAAAAAAGAAGAGTTCTATGGAAGCACAAGGAAGTGTACTTAGCTCTGTCTCTGGGGATGAAACCTGAGCTGAGGCTTGAAGAATCAGGAGAGGTTAGCTAGGTGAGGAAGGAGGGATGAACCGTCTGGGGGAAATGGAACACTTCAAGCAAAAACACAGAGGCATAAAATAGTTGTAGCTACTCTTTTGAGGGTTTGGTGGAACTATGACATGTTTGGTATTATTGGTACGTGAAATACCAGGTGTCCAGTGCTAGGGGATGAGCCCATGGAGGTAGGTAACTAACAAATACATAGTCAGCACCTCTCATGAGTTAGCTTTCTGCTGAAAACTGAAAATATTACCAAACAAATCAGAAACGTTCTCTGCATGAAAGCAGAATGTATCAATCCTACAAATAAATAAGAAATGAACAAAATATAGGTTGTGGAAGATACTGTGAATGAAGCAAACAGGGAAATAGGGTGTTGGAGAGAGAATAACTGGGAATGTGTTTTAAGTGGGATGTTCAGGGAAAGACTAGGAACCAGTCATGTGAAGATTAGGAGAACTTTCCAGGTAGAAGGAAAAGCAAGTATCAAAGCCCTGAGCTAGGAAGGAACTCCACATGTTTTAGAAAAGGAACGCAAGCCCAAGAGACTACATCATACTGAGCAAGAAGGAAGATGGCAGATGATAAGTTTGAGGTAGGCAAAGCCGAATCTTGCAGCCTCTGTAGTTCACCATCGGAAGATTGTATTTTGTCTGATGTGCAATAGAAAGTTATTAATAGGCTTTTAAGTCACGGCCATGGCTTTGTCTCATTTCTCACTCAGACTATTGTGGGGAGAATGGTTGAAGCAGGACACAAGAAGAAGCTGCTAGATCCTCAAGGAGTTTCTGGTTAGTGGTGCAGCTGAGAGATAAGGAGGGATCGGAAGTCACTGTAAGGACCTTGGGCTTTCTCTTAGAAGTGAGAGAGTGTTGAAGGGTATTTTTGAAGAGTATTTTTGCTGGGGAGTCATGTGGTGAAATTTAGGGTTTAGATGTATCACTTTAGTTAGGTTATAGAAAACAGGGAAAGAAAATCACTTGTCAGGAAATTTTTTTCAATATGTGTGTAGGAGTAACTACAAGTCTCTATGTGTGAATATAAATATGTATATTCTTTTCTCAAATGTAAATTCTTCCTGGAAATACAGAGGACTCTCAAAAGACATTATGAACTGTTTGATCCTTTGACTTTTTTCTCTTTCCTGAGGGTGTGGGGCTCCATGGCGTACTTCCAAAATAGATTTTCGATCATCTCTGAGCAGATTATCTAGACTTCTACTTCAGAAGGGAGCTAATGTTATTACATAGGAGGAAAACCAGTGAAAGAAGATGTTAATACATTTGTTCCCTGAGTAGTGGACAAGTGGCGATGATCCTCCCTCTCATGGCTCATGAGGCCCTTGACAGTTGTCACCATTATCTTTCATTTGGTGATGGGATTCCTAGAAGTGCCCTATTACCTTGCATCCCTGTCCCGGACCCCGGTTAGAGGGCCCCACATGTTCAACTTGTCAGATCATTCCTTGCAGGTAGAATGAATGCTGTAGAGTTTTTCACAATAAAGTACTGTTTCCCAGGAATTCTGAGCATCCGTTTGCCTGCTTCTCTTTCAGATCCAGCTTATAATTCTGGAAGCACTCATAGAAGATGGTGTTGTGTTCACCACAGTTGTATACAGCAATAGAGGAACATTTTGAAATGTTCAACAATTTACATTACTCTTAAATTTGTTATCTATAGACAGGTGTAGCATGCATGCAGCATGACACATTTTTTGTATTGACAAATAGATGGACATGAAACCAGAGTTGTCAATAGTTTCATTTTGTGAAAATATTTAATAAGATTTATTATTAAAATCTAAAATTATTTTTAAAGTTAAAATTATTAATTTTAATTAAAATGGTAATTTGAATAACATTTAGTGTTAAATACATTACATGAGAATATTTCTTAAAATCAAATAAAATTTTCAACTTTATTTAAATATTTTGAGTTACAATTTAATGTTCCCTAATAATGATTTTAATTTTAATAAATAAATTTTTTAAAGATTTTATATATTTATTTGACATAGAGAAAGAGGGAGAGAGCACAAGCAGCAGAGGGCAAGAGAGAAAGCAGGCTACCCACTGAGCAGGTGGCCTGATGCGGGGCTCAATCCCAGGACCCTAAGATCATGACCTGAGCTGAAGGCAAATGCTTAACCAACTGAGCCACCCAGACACCCCTAATAAATGATTTTTAATATTTTAAAAAGAAATAATATAGAAACATTTGCTAATAATTTTTTCAGTCTGCATTTTTGATGAAAATACATTTCATTTTTTAAACTTAGAGTACAGTCGCATTTAATTTTTTACTTTTTAAGTTATTAATGGAATGAATGCAAATATGTAAAAATCTTGTTCACGACATGGTGAATTTGCTGAATTGAAAGCAGGTAAATGTCATGAAAGATATATAAAGTAATTTATTGTCTTTATTTTTTTGCTATTGTTTCGATTTTTATTTTGCCTCTTCCCCAGAAACATTCGACAATAATTAAAGCTAGTTGCCTTTACTATTTTGCCAACTTTTAGCTATAAAAAAACCCCATACCTTTACACATATATTTCTATTTTATTGTCATGAAGATATGTTTTCAGGGTAGGAAATAGAATTGCATATTTCACAGCTTTTAAGCTTGATTTATAATTTTTAAATATTTAGACATATGATTTAGGGGCCTCCATCTGTATCCTTGCCCTAGACCCTGCAAATGTTGGAGGAGGGTCTGTTGATCCCCGCACAATGTCTCCTGTGTAAAGTCTTCACAGCTGCCTGCCCACCCCGTTTCCCTCTGCTTGGCTCACTCTCTCCTCATCCTTCCAGACTCAGCCCCAAGGTCAGTATTCTGTGATCCCTCTATCTATACTTAATCACTCCCTCTCAAGGTTCCCACTGCACTTTCCCTGTTTTCTTATGATTATGCATTTACATGGATGGGCCGTCTCTTCTACTGCAAACTCATTGAGGCCAGGGATTCCTTAGTCATCTCAGTATTATTAATGTTTGCCACAGAGCCTGGCCTGTAGCCTGTGCCCTCTCTGTTTGATGAGAAAACACTCGCTCCCACTCTCCATGTGCAGAGCAGTGCTTGTGTCCACATACTGCATTTTCTTGTGTGTGATGGGACATAGAGAGGCACATGCCCAAATACACGTACTCTGCCCACATATACAGAGTTCTTGGAGTCTGCTTCCCAAATCGAACAATATGTTGTGCTATATAGATTTTTTTAAATTATGATCTTATTTCCTTTGTAGGGCAAATTCAAACTTTCCTCTTCCTGCTTTTAGAATGGGCAGATATAAAGTTGGCATTATCATGTGTTCTTAAAGTTGAAAGTACTTGCCTTCATTTTTTGCTACTTTTGCTATTAACAGCTTACACTTACTTTTGTTGCAACTCAGCTCGTTAACACTATACAATAAAAATTTAAATTTAAAAAAATTTATTTTAAATTTAAATTTTGCAGTGTTGGTTAGATTTAATTCAAAGACATTTATTAAGAAAGAGTCTTTAAATGTGAATATTTCAGAACTTTTCTCTATACCAATGAACACCAAGACCAAACCTACCTTGCTTCCCTGTGCTAAACAATTCTTTGACCAAGCTTACTTTCCTATTCCCATGCCAAACAATACTGGAGCCAGGCAAAAATAATTTAACTACTTGCTCCAGGAAATACCTGCTCCTGGAAGATAAGACTTGAACCAACTAAAAGAGATTACTTATCAAGACTAGCAGCTTGCTCATCAGGGCCTGTTTCAAAACTCTTACCTCACTGTACCCACCAATCCAAATCTATTATATCATAAAATCTGCAGAATCCTAACTAATACGCCTCCTTGCAAGACTTCCCTTAAAATCACCTCATAAACCTTATAAATATCCTTCTCTGACACCCTCCTTCTTAGGGTAGACACTACTAAGACTCTATCAAGGAGACGGTCATTACTGAGATACACCTAGTAAGTTTAGCTCTGTTTCATCAACAGGTTTTTCAGGCCATCTTTTGGGGATTCAACAGTAAAAATATATACCAATATGGCATCTCAAGATTCCAGAATTGAAATAGCATACTTCTAGGAGACTCCCCTTAAGCTTCATGTCTGGGGTCTCTCTGTGATGGGTACTATGTTCCACAGTGGGCCAGAGCTGTGATTCATTTATTTTCATCTTCCAAATGTCTCCTAGGAATAAGAAGTCCTTGTTTAGGAATCCTTTGCTCCTCTGCTCAGATTGAAAACTCTTTTCCTTGGAAAAAAAAAAAGATATCTTGTGACTAAAAAATACTACCGTGTGTCTCTCTGTCCTCAACACTTTCTTTTGCAAGTATGTTAAGATGATCAAAGGAGGAAGGTGGGTGTAGGCCTGATATGTCCATCTCTGGAGAAGTTCACACCAGGCTCCTTGTAAGATAAAATTTACCTTGGGTTATCTGTGAAAGTCTCATGAGATCTTTTTTTTTTTTTTTTCCTCATGAGATCTTGACTCAGCCTTGGTCTCGACTTATTCATGAGAATCTGGTTCAAGGTAGATTCTTTATTCCAAACCTTCTATCTACATTTGAGATGGCTAATGAATAGGTTAGGGACTATAGTAGACTGAATGACTGTGTCACCTCAAAATTCATAGGTTGAAATCCTAAACCCAATATGACTGTATTTGGAGATAACAGCTTTTTTGGAAATAGTTAGGGTTAAATGAGGTCACAGGGTAGATCCCTGATCCAACAGGATTAGTGTCCTTATATGAAGAGACAGGAGACATTTTGTTCTCTCTATCTCTCTCTCTGCCATGTGAGGACACAGTAAGAAGGTGGTCATCTGCAAATGAGGAGAGCTCTCACCAGTAATCAGATTGGATGGTGCCTTGATCTTGGACTTACTAGCCCCCAGAACTGTGAGAAAATAAATTTTTGTTGTTTAAGCCACAAAGCCTATGATATTTTGTTATGGCAGCCTGAGATGATTAATACAGGAGCCTAAAATACAAAGTGCACAAGCAACATATTCAGAAGATCAATGTTTTCATGATGGTGTGTCTCAGTCCCATTCCATGTCCCCTTACAGTCAGAGAGACCTGAGAATGACAGGCTCAAGGGACCTCTGGAGAGAATGTTGTGCCAAATCAAGGTCTTTGAGCTCTTGGATCTTGGCAGAACTTTCGGAATTTTTTTTTCTAATTTTTTTTTATTTTCACTATAATTCATTTATTTATCCATTTCAGTAGCATAATTTTGCCAAGGATAATTTAGAATTACAGTGGTTACTTTGGCCAAATTTCGCTTGAAAAAAATTATTCATTTGAGAAGCACTTTAGAAGGAAAATGGTCTTTATTTTTCATTAGCATACAGAACCTTCCAAAAGAAATCCAGTTTCCAAAATTAATGCTTTCAAAAGATTCTTTAGACAGTCAAATGGGAAGTATAAAGAATTTAAAATCATCTCTCTTAGATTCTTCTAAACTGTAATTTGAATATAACAGCCTTGATTCCTTTAGTCCTCCTCCTCTTTCTTAGGATCCTATGTTACCCATAGTACTACCTTTCTTTCTGACTCATCTCCTTTCCCTTCTAGTCAACAAGAAACTCCCAAGTCTCAAATGTTGCTTAATGTTAAACCCACTTCAGAAGAGATCGAATTATCTCATGGTAAGATTTGAAACCCTGGTCTTTGAATTGGGATCCATTTTTAACCACTTTCTAAAACCTACACTCACAAAATGGAGACAGAAATTTACAAAAGAATTGAGAGTTGTTCGAAAAACAGATTATTTGGGAATCTCAGATTGAAATCAGTTGGCTCATATATTAATAGGAATCTCAGATGCCAAAAATTGGATGAAAAAGAGTGGAAAGTCAGATTCTGAGAATAACTAATAGACCCTGATTTGCAGAGATTAGAAAAGCTACAGATGTTGAGCAAGAGCTATAAGAGGCCATCCTCAAAGTCTGTTCTGTGAAAATAGATTGCACTGTAATCTTGTCCTGCAAGCTAAGAAAGGATGAGTCTATCGGTGACTTCAGGAATAGGATCTTTAACCCTTTAGACAGCACTCAAGAACAGATCCTGAAGCAGATGTGACCCCCAGCTCACTTTCTTTGAACAGCTTCCAGCCAGAACCATGGGATTTAACATGAAAGCAAAAACAGGAATGAGAAACAGCTCTGTTGCCACATCTTCAACTATACAATACAAATCCTGACGTAGCCTTAAAACAAAATCAGAATAAAGTCTAGAATAAATTAGTGGTCTTCCAGATAAAGCAATTATATGCTCCCACCCTAATCAAAGAATGTGTGTAAGGAGTTCATTGATAAAGACATTCATAGGCAATAGAAGCAGAAAGAACAATGAAAATTATTTAAATTATGCTAGTGAAGAAACTATAGAAAAAATTAAAATGGGTGGGCATGACAATGCTCCCAAAGGGAAATCTCATGTTCATTTTCCCATTTTTTTCTCTCAAAATCACATGGTGAAATTTCTGCAAATATTAAAGGACAATCTGTCAAATTGTTTGTTCATACCACAGACTGCCACCATCACCCAACATTTCTCTTAGGACTAAGAAACGAATAATCTCTAGATGTTTCTACATCTCAGTCTATAACCATCACCTTTGACTTTTAGCCAAAGAACATTTTTTTTCCTCCTTTGTAATATCACACCTGTGAACTTAGTAAGGAGGGGTCTAGTGGGAAAATGGAATTCTTAGGTTAAAGGTTCTACTGTTTACCTCTTTCATGAAATCTTGAGGAACATCCTACTTATAAGCAGATAATAGATAACTTGAATATTAATATATTGGAGTTTATGTGTTTTAAGTAAAGTCCTAATTGAAAATCTTCTCAAGATATAGGACTACTTGTGGTAAAAGTAAATTTAAAAATATATGAATAAAAAAATAAATTCTTCTTGTGCTGGCAAAATTATTGGTGCCAAACTCATCAGATCAGATTGACCCATACAAAAAGCTCTATCCAAGCTTGCACAATCCTGTTTAAAATGAGAAACTAAGCAAGAATAAATCAGTGGTTGAAAGACTACTAGGGAAAGGACTCATCATATTTAGTATCAACCTTTGTAACTCTCCTAAACTTCCAGATATTAAACCCAGTGGGAAAGGATGCAGATTTGTTCAGAACTTCAAGACATAAATAAAGTAATCCTTCCCTCTTTTATTCCTTGTGGTATCAAATACATTTATTTATTTTGTCTTTGGTATCCCTTCAGGCTTTTTTTTTTTTTTTTTTTTTTTTGACAGTTGTAGATTTGCGTTTTGCTTTTTTGGATTGTCTTTAGCTCAAGATAGTTAGTACCTGTTTGCCTCTTCCTGGAAAGTCAAAAATATACCTAGGCCTTTCAATTTCTGGTAAAGATGAAGGAGCCCCACTCCTGCTAGGTCCTCCTTCCTACTAAAAATCTGTGAACATTACAAAACAAACAAATGTAGAAAGACTAAAAGGTGGAAAGAAGGTAGACCATTTAGGTATATCTCTACATGAGGGAGGACGCGGTGGCTCGTCACCTGGGTTTCCATATTGCCTCCTGTAGATCTCACACGGGAAGTTGCAAAAGCCCCCAACCCAGAACCATTTGTTAATGGACACAGACAAAACAATTAAAAAAAATAATAGATCATTGCCCCTAACCCAAGGTTCAGGAAAAAAGCAGCCTAACAATGAAAGAAGCTTTTTGGCAATTCCTGCCCTCTACCAGGCCACTGACTGACACAAATGAACATTCTTCACTGCAGTTACAGCAGGACTGAGCAGACAGCTGATCTTCCATGCCACCCTCTAACCCTGGGGAAAGAAGTGGTGATATTCAGATTCCCCTGGGTGAAGTATGAGCAGACCAAGGGGAAGCTAATCTATCCCCTTCACAGTGGAAGTAAATGATGGCACTCCAACTCTCCTGCTGGGGTGGTATCAAAGGGGCTGAGGGGATGACTGTCTGACAGAGGTAGGCAACACTCTATTTCCCCTCTAGGCAGTGCCCTCGGGTCCAGGGGCAAGGTGAGATCAAGTGACAAGATGCAAGACAGCTAGTCACCATTATGTTTCACCATCCATCTCCAGCATCATCAGGGCCCAGCCAGGAGCTAAGCCTCCACCCACTCCTGGCACCCAGGAGACCAAGCAAGGTGCTGTGAATGGGGGCTAATCCCCACAGCATTCCACTTTCATTCCACCTCTGGTGTTAGTAGGTCCTGCTGGGCCCCTAAATGTCCACATCCACCTGGAGGCAAGGCAACTCAACAAGGTGGAGTAAAGCAGGGCTTTACAGGTTCCCTGTCCTATCCCAGTGCCTGCAGGTCCCAGGCACTCCTCCACCCCCATGTGGCATCAGAGGCTGATGGAGGCCGCACACATGAAGTGGGGGTCAGTTCTCCGCCTCCTCACCCTGTGTGGAGCTGAGTATCCATGGCCACCCTGATCAAGACAAAGTCAGATGATAGGAGGTGAGGCTAGCTGGTATCCATGGGTATGGTTTTGTGCCAGAAACTTTTGGAGTGGCTTATTAAATAGCAATAGATAATGGAAATAGAATTTGGATGCTGGAAGCAGGGTGCAGCTATACTAAATTGTAAACTATGTGACATTGATTTTGTGAATAGGTATCAGGCAAAAGCCTGGCAACTCAAGAAGGCTGCCAGTGGGGGCAGGAAGGCATGAAGACATTGGTAGAAACTGTCACTTGCAGTAGCAAAGAAAGTAGGAAATATCCCTGATGAACTAACTCCATGGCAGTGGTAAGGAGATTTCTAAGCAGTGTTGGAGGTACTGTGTGGCTTCTTCTAGCTGCTTTTAATAAACTATGAGAGGAGAGAAATGAAGAAGTACTCAATTTTCAAGTAAGATTTAGAGAAAATCTGGCGGCTGCAGATACTCTTTACAGCCAGCAGGTTCTCAAAGTCAGAAATAGCCTATGGCAAAGATACATTTCAGGGTGCCATCAGGAAAAAAGAAAGCCAAGAATATGACTAGCAAAACCCCTTGTTAAGACCTCAGAAATATTTAAGCCCAAACATCAAAGATCCTTTACACTAGACAAAATGGCTTCCAAGGGTCTTAATTGTACCTTGCACATCTTCTCCGTTAAATCGTAGGATTTCTAGGCATCTCAAGGGCATTGTTCCATAGCTTCAAAAAAGATCCAGGGAGAAAAGGGCCTATTCTGCAAAGATTTGAAGGTGTACTTTTGTCTAATGGTGTGGATTATAAATGGAAATGTACGAAACAGACAAAGTGGTTGGGCCTCAGGTCACCTGGAGAGCTTCTGTGTGCCAGCCTGGCACCCTGCCCCTGCCCCAGTCACCAGCCCCTCCACCGTCTCCAACGACCACATCATCCACACCATCTCCATGCCTTGTGGCTCAGTGGACACACCCTAGTGCTCCTCAAAGGGGTACAGGCTCCCTGCTTTTATTATTAAAAAAACTCAAAAGGTAATAAACACTCAGCTCTCTGTTTGTGTGCAGTGACTGACTCTCATTTAGCTTGATTTACCCAATTTATTCATATCAATTAATTGGATAATGAGTCACCAGCAATCTTTAGGTTTTGCAGAACCATTATCCTCATTTCCTAATTTACTTCAAGGGAAATGATGTATGTAAACATTTTCTGAAATATTAGGAGAGTATATCCATTTTTCAACACACATAAATTATTACTTTTTTTCACTTCAATTCCCATCTCAAAATATGCAAAAGTGTTTTGTAAAATCCTTTTAGGACTGTTGTCTATTTATAGCTCCCCTTCCGCCATCCTTTTAACACTGTTTTGATGTGCTCTTTCTAAAATGCAAATCTGATTCCCTCATCTTCACTTCCTGGCTTAAAAGCCTTCATGGCTTCCCATTACCTTCAGGATAAGGATCCTAAATGTCCTCCCTGCTCTGTGTTCTGCCCAGGTCCGTCCATCACTTAATACCCAATTCCAAACTTCTGGCATTTTTCTGAACTGCATTTTCTCTCCTGTCTTCCTTTTACAAAAGTAGCTCCCATTGTTTGGATGGCTTTTCACCATGTTTCTGGCACAGTCTTTGCTTGAGCCCAACTTCTTAGAAGCAATTCCTGATACCTCTTCTTTCTACCTTCTACCTAGGTATCCCTCTTCTGAGACCATCTCCCTGAATTGACACACAATGTGGCTCTCATTTTTCCCAGCTGTCCCAATTTACAGGGAGTGCTTTGAGGACAGGACCTGCCTTTCATTTGTAAATTCTCAGAACTCCAACTATTGCTGGACATCTAAGGGGGCTCTCAGCTTCTTTTCTGAATGAACAGAATGAAGGTATGAGCACTTGATAGGATGAGCACTGGGTGTTATTCTATATGTTGGCAAATTGAACACTAATAAAAAGTGAATTAAAAAAAAAGAAGTGTAGATTTTCACAAGTGACATCTTGTGAAAGGACAGGAGGTCCTCATTCATCTTTTAGAGAGGGGAGGGAACTGTCTGTCTCCTTACTTTTGGAGAAATCTTTAGGCTTCAAGCTTCAGATATTTCCAAGGAAGGGTTTTTAGGAAGACATATCCTAGCCTAGAAAGCTGCAAGAGGTGATAGGGCTGCCAGAGAAAGATCATCTTTTCAGGAGATCATATGGGATCACCACTGCTCCTGGTAGAGGGGCATGAAATGATTGTTTCTTTGACTCCTTTTCAGTGAAAATTTATTAATTTAACATAGAATTTTTGAGCACTAACTATGTGCCTGGTGCTGGGGATTCAATCATGAATAAGATGTTTGATCTATTCTCACCAAATTAAAGTGGATCATAGGAGAAAAACACACAAAAAAATTGCAAACAAATGACCACTAAATTCCAGTCATTTGAGATAAAGGCCATGAAACAATTAGCTACATTTGTTCATTCAAGGAAATGTTTGATGCAATTTAACTTCATCTGTGGAGGCAGTAAAAGCTTCCCCAAGAAGTCTGAGGGTTTAGAATAGTGGGTGGGCAAAATGAATTCAGGAACAGCATGCACAGAAGCCTTGCAAAACAGAAGAATGGAAAGAAGGCTATTATCAGCAGACTGTGGTAAGCAAGGAAAAGTAGCCCTAGATCAGATTGGAGAGGGAGGCATGGGTTGAACTGACCCCTGCCTTTAACCACTCCATGAACAAATTCTGGTCTTTTGAACTTTTGTTGCCTTTGCGACAGTCTTACAAATTTAATCCACAGAGGAAATAGAAAGGCTCTGAAGATTTCTGATAGTTAAGTTCGAAGTTCACATTTATGCTCATTCCGAAGTATCATTCTGGCTATTGTGAGGAGAATAGTTTGGAATGGAGCAGCAGGGGGTGTGGGCAGGTCATGAGAGAGAAAATTTATCTAGGCAAACCGGTGAACATCTCTGTGATTGCCCTTGGCAAACAATGGCAAACTTTCTGTCCTGGATCCTCAGCGGTTTTCTATATAGCTCTTACACTAGAGGTAATTCAGTAGCTGAATGCCAAGTAACAGAGCCAGTGGGGGAAGTGGATACATCTTAGAGCTGGGTTTCCTGGTGCCCAAGGCTACATTCTTCACCTGCTAGGCCTTGGTATCATTTACAAGACAGGATATCATAGGAAGAAGGGCAATGTCAGTGAGCCAACTCAATCACCCATGAACAGCCATTTGGAGATTCCTGAGTTGATGGTATCTACAAAGAAAAAAATGTTAATAATCAAGTCAAATTCTACCTTGAACAATTAGATTTTGAGAAAGGGAAACCAAAGAGATGCCATGAAAGAAAAAACTTGGGGATTTTTTTCTTTTGCTTCTTTCCTTGCTTTTTTTTTTTTTTTTTTCTGAGACAGCGAGAGAGTATATGTGGGGGGCAGGTAGAGAGAGAGGGAGAGAGAGAATCTTAAGCTGGCTCCATGCTCAGGGCAGAGCCCAATGCTGGGCTTGATTTCATGACTCTGAGATCATGACCTTGAGATCATGACCTGAGCTGAAATCAAGAGTTGGATGCTTAACCTACTGAGCCAAATGGGGTCCCTTCCTCCTATTCTTGTTAGGGCCTACACCTCCACCTTACACATGCCTTAATATATATCCTCCTTGTAAAGGTCAAGGAATTAATGATTTCTTTGGAGTCTTCCAGTACAATAGATAACATCTAAGGAGTGACCGGGAGGGGTCATCATAAATGTTCTCCAAAACCAATCACTCCAAACACCTTGATGCAAGACCTCTGGCTCTGGGGCATAAGGAACTTATGGAAGACATCTGAGCACTTGTCTCTGTTCATTCAGTTCCTGGATGCCTGAGAGGACATTTAGACATCGTCCTCAATAAAATCTCTAGATCCCAAGCAAAGATGAAACTCATGCTCCCTTTCCTTTCCAAGTCTCCCAGACACTCTGTCTATATCAGCTCTAAGTCTTCCATAAACTCTGCTCTCACTTCCTGCTGGCTCGAGTTTCATTTCCATCCTGCATGAAGCAGAGGACCCTTTTGGCTGGGACCTCCTCTGGGTCCTCAGGCCTGATCTGCCTGCACCAATCCAACTTAAGTAGTTCTCCCTATGTTTAAGTGGCTGTCTCATTCTGCTGAAATTTTGGCAATCGAGTGGAAAGGAATCTCATCAAATGACCCCTGCTCATTGCAAGTGTCTGAAAGAGGAATGTAAGTTTTTTTCTTTTTTTTTTTTTAATTTCCCGAACAGCAGGTCCTTATTCATCTTTGTGTTCCTAGCACCTAGAAATGCTTGGAGCTTAGTAAGTCCCCAATAAATAGAAAGCCTTACAGCATAGTTAAGAGCTTGGGCTTTGTCAGCAAATGAGGGTTCAAGTCCAGAATCCACTACTTCTCAAGAGTTTCTGGGGCAAGTTAATTAACCTTTCCAAGCCTCAAATTTTCTATCAACAAGATAATGATTCAGTATTAACTTCTTAGCTCATCACCTAGCAAATATGAAGGACTTCATATATATTAGCACTTATTATTAATGTTTGTTGAATGCATGAATGAACTCATGATGAAACAATTAAACCATTTATGAAACTGATGATGAAAAAGAGCAAAATGTGCTACCCTTAGGGGCTCATCATATTTAATAGGTTCTTCAATGTCTGTAGCTGTTGTGTTTCTGGGATAAGATGTGATGTTTTTAATGTATTAATTTACATAATAAAAAAACTTTTGTGGTCATCAGGATATGGCCAGGATGGAAACCCAACCATGTGCCTACAGCCTTCTAGAGTCTGGCTGAGGAGCCAAACTTCTGCTGCTTGGATTCAAATATGGTTACTGGGGTAGCCATGGCTTTGGAGGAATGGAATGGTCCAGATGGGAAAGGCATTCAGCCAGCATAGACAGTATGTATTGGGAGAGACACTGATGATGGGTCTACCAGAAATTTCAAAATTAAATACAATTAGATTTTCTGTGACCTATGTTATTGTCTACCATGCGGAGAAGCAATTAAGCCTAGATTTCCTAAGAGACAACAAAGCTTTAAGTCAGAGATTATTGCAAAATTTTCACATCTGAATAATTTTCAATAATTTTGGCTACGGCACCTGCATACATTGCATCATTAATGTTTTGTATCTGCTTTTTTTATAAGTTTCTAAAACTATATGTTTTCAACTTTTATAAACTAAGTACAATAAAATCACCTATAATCCCATCATCTTAACATAACCTTGGCCAATATTGGCATTTGGATATATTTCTTTTTAAAATCTTTTTCCTGGGATCCCTGGGTGGCTCAGTGGTTTAGTGCCTGCCTTTGGCCCAGGGCGCGATCCTGGAGACCCGGGATCGAGTCCCACATTGGGCTCCCGGCATGGAGCCTGCTTCTCCCTCTGCCTGTGTCTCTGCCTCTCTCTCTCTCTCTGTGACTATCATAAAAAAAAAAAAAAAAAAAAAAAAAAAAAACTTTAAAAAAAATATTTTCTCCCATTATTTTATAGTAATCATAAGCATCATTTTATTTTTATTTCTATAAAAGCTTATTCCCACTAAAAAAAATGCATCTGGTGCTGAATGATTTTATTTTGTTTTATTTGTAAAGATCTTATTTGAGAGAGAGAGAAAGAAAGACAGCATGAGCAGGGGGAGAGGCAGAGGGAGAGGGAGAAGCAGCTCCCCACTGAGCAGAGAGCCCAGTGAGAGCTAATATCATTTCCCTCAGGTCTCTGGATCCTGAGATCATGACCTGAGCTGAAATCAGATACTTAACCAACTGGTCACCTGGGTGCCCTACCAAACAATTAAATTAGAGTTATAGCTTCCATGAATTTAAGTTCTAAAGCCAGCATACAAGAAAGAAATTACTTTTAGATGAATTATTCTTGGGACTTTTTTAAGACTGCAAAGTGAGCATACTAAACATGAACTTCCTCAGCTAATACCCTAATACCTTTCTATAACCCTCAATTAATTCTTCAATTTCATCCCCAAGGATGTTGACAAAATGATACTTTTTTATTTATCTAATTACAGAAATATTTGAAGTTACATTCACAGGGAAGAATTTAAAAACATGCACACAAATTTTCCCTAAGTTTCCATGTAGCACCATTGGTTATCTCAGGCATGATTGTGTCTCCTGCTGGAAGGAAAGGTTCACTGAGAGAAATGGCTGGAAAAATTACCAGTATTAATCAAATATCTTCCCCTTACCCCCTGCTCCTGGAAAGTTGAGGTAGACTTTATGTGACTTAAAGAGAAGTACTACGCAACTCTGTCATTGAAAATATTGCCTACCTTTCCACCCTCTGTCTGGATCCAAGAAGTAACCCAGAAGTAACCACCTTTGAACGTTTTTAATATGTAGCCCTGGCTTTTAAGACCCCAACAATCATTTCATATATAGTTAAGGATCTAACAACTAATTGAACTACTCTGTATGCTTTTCACATAGTATTTTCTGCAAATGCAGTAAATGGTGTCCATAACAAATAACAGTAATGACTATAATAATAATACAGTTCCGAGGCCTTCTTCTGTATCAAGTTCTGGACTGGTCATTTTACATGCATTATTTTGCATCTTCTTCACAAAGACGTAATGAGGTAAATACTATTACAAGAGGGTAGTAATTTGCTCAACATTGTAGAACTAATAGTTGGTAGAGATGAGTTTATAATCCTAAGTCAGTCTGACTTCTAAGAGCAGTATGCTAACCATTCTTATTAATATCACTGTACACTTAGATAATATGCTCATACTTCTAAGTTCTTTTTAATCTATTTTTATTGAGATATAATTGACCTATAATATTATATTAGCTTTAAGTGTATGATATAATGATTTAACATATGTATATACTATGAAATAATTACACAAGCTTAGTTAACATCCGTCACCAGACATAATTACAATTTTTTTTCTATCTTTTTCATATGATGAGAACTTTTAGGATCTAATCTCTTAGCAACTTTCAAATACACACTAGAGTATTATTAATTGCAGTCATCCTGCTGGACTTATTTATCTTGTAACCAGAAGTTTGTGCCTTTTGACCACCTTCATCCTTTTGCCCAGTCCTCTGGTACTCACCTTTGGCAGCCACCAATCTGCTCTACATACCTATGAGTTCATTTTTTAGATTCCACATATAAATGAGCTCACACAGTATTTGTCCTTCTCTAACTTATTTCACTTAGCATGATTGGTCCATCCAATAAACATCTTATTTCTTGATTCAGATTTTTTTTTTTTTTTGTAAGGACTCCTTGCTATTAAATCTGAGAAATTTAACTTGTTTCTACGCCGAAGGTACCCAACTTGCCCAGGTTTGTCTGGAACTTTCTCTGCATCCCAGAAAACTCATCAATCCAAGGCAAACTGCTTCTTGGCACATCTGCTCCACATTCTAACTATTACTAAGCCTGTGCCACTTACAGAAGCTTGTTCCTTAAAGCGGTTGGTTTCTTGAAGCATCTAAATCAGGTGTAGAGTCATTTTCTCTGTCAGTTAATGGTTCAATTTGTGCTACATTTCCATTTGTTTCATTTGGAAAATTACTTTATTGCTCAAATTTTTGTTTTTGTTTTCTGCGGAATTCCTAATTGTCTTTCTTTTTCTTTATTGGAAAAAAAGGCATATGCCTCTCTCAACTTATCACTGGTATCTCACAGCTTCCCAAACAATCTATCTGAGGCACTGAGTCTATAATGTTCTTCATGAGGCGACCAGGGCCTCATGGCTGCCTTCCTGTTCCCATTGAGCTGACTGTGCTATAGGGTGTGGAGCATGGGATCCCTGGGCGGCTCAGTGGTTTAGCGCTTTGGCCCAGGGTGTGAGCCTGGAGACCGGGGATTGAGTCCCACCTTGGGCTCCCTGCATGGAGCCTGCTTCTCCCTCTGCCTGTGTCTCTGTCTCTCTCTTTGTCTCTCATGAATAAATAAATAAATAAAATCTTTAAAAAAAAAAAAAGGAGTGTGGAGCAGCTTCCTAAAAATGCATTTTGAAGTCCTTCTAGATTTGTTCCTGCTGTTTGTTTCTTTACTTTGCATGTTCTCCATACTATTTCATCTCTCTCTTCATTTTGCTAAACTTTAGGTAGTATTTCAGAACATGTACATAGAGGTAAGAAACTCTTATTTCTTGACTAGCTTAAAATGTTTATTTTCACCGGTCCCTTTAATTGACAGTTTGAATAAGAATGAAACCTAAATTCAAACACATTTTCCTCAAGACCTTCAAAGACCACGTTACCATTGCTGATAATATCATCAATATCATTCCTTTTAAGATAGCTTTGTTTCTGCTGCCTTCTTACCCCTCCACCACAATATTATTTTCATCTAATGTAATTTTCCTGTTTGATCTCAAGATGTTTATGTTTTTGAGTATTTTTAAATGTCACTTTGCTTAAAGAGCTTGAAGAGAATATATATACATCTTCTATATATATATATATATATATAATGTATATATACACACAGACATGCACTCATCCTCACACATGTACGATTTTTTTCCTGTCAACTAGGATAAAATGTTCAGTAAAGTTTTCCTTTAGTGAGATCTAGTTTCAGAAGACTATTCCCATGCATGGCTTCAGACACTATTCTAAATAAAGCTATGCCCTCCTCTTCTATTCTCTCATCTCTGCACCCTTGTGGGCTTATCATACACTCATATTTCAACATGTATTTTATGACTGTAACACTACAACTGGCAGGGTGCTCTATTTTTCTTCCTTTTATGTACCATACTTTTTAAAAACATTTGGAAGGGTACTAATCATTCAACTTCTCATGACATTTTTGATGAGTGATATAAAGAAAGTAGAAAGAGATGTCTTTCAAATGGAGAGAGGTAGAGATTTGTGTGTGTGTGTGTGTGTGTGTGTGTGTGTGTGAATGTTTTAATACAATTTCTCCGACACCCTTCCCCATATCCTCACAATTTTCCTAGAGTAATGACATGGATATAAAGGCTCTCCTAGATGTAGCAATTTTAAGAGAATACTTACATTGTGAGATTGGAATGGCCTGGAGCAATGCCTTTATTTCCTTGTCAAATCTCATAAACTGAAAAGGTATTAAAGAAATGGTGTTGGGGACTTTGAGAGAAGAGTGTCTTCTTTTTTTCTCTTTTTTTTTCTTCCTATTCCCTCAATACTGTTCTGGTGGGCATGAGACCAACACAGGGGCTGGTCTTTGAAAAGCTAGGCAAGTGATAGTCCCCTTCCAAAGACATGCTTGAGGTAGGTGTTCTGAGAGACTACATGGCTTTCTTATGGTCAGAAGGCTTGGCCATTCTGCTGCCTTAGAATTGGGGGTTAGCATACAATTTCTCTGAGAGAATAGGATAGAAAATGTGCCAGTAGCTCTCATGAGATGAGGAGAAATCTGATACATTAAGCAATGATGATAATAATAATAATAATGGTAATAACAATGGTAATAATAATTATTATTAACTCCATGGAACACTTCTTGTGTGCCAGCAACAATGCTAAGTATTTGACATCTATAATTTTACACAATTTTTATAATAATGTTATGGGGTTAATGGCAATTATGGTCCTCACAGAAAAAAATCTAGTTTAGAGATGTCAACAAACTTGCCCAAGGCCACAGATAACAAGTGATGTAGCAGTGATTCAAATGGAGTCATGAATCACAGATCCTGAGCTCATAAGCCCTACTGTGTCATTTTCAAGTGCTTACTACTATTTATCCAATTAGTTCACCGGATAATTATGTTAGGAAAAAATATATTTTTAAAGATTTTATTTATTTGAGAGAGAGAAAGCATTAGAGAAAGAGAGATTATGAGCTGTGGGAAGTAGACTGAGAAGCAGATTCCCCACTGAGCAGGGAGCCTGATACAAGACTCCATCCCAGAACCCTGAAATCATGACCAGAGCCAAAGGCAGATGCTTGACTGACTGAGGCAAGTGCCCAGAAAAAATTTTAATAACAAGATTTATGCCGAGAATTAGAAGTCTAAGCCATCAGATTATGATCACTACTTTCTCAGAAAGCCAAAAAGAAAAACAAAAAAACAAACAAAAACTTTCCTCAGAGCCATTCTGATGTAAAATCTAGCAATATTTGTTACTCTTCCAACCCTCAAATATCTTAACAGGCAAGAATGCTTTTAAGCGTTTTTACTTTTGGAGATCTCCCCACCCCTAATCATATAAAATGTATTCTAATGTATTCACATCCTAGGCTCAATTTAACTTCTATATAAAAAATAAGAATTGAGTTGAGGAAAAGTTGAACAACAAGCTGAGTAGTTGACATGTTACATTTCACTGGCATTTAATTAGTTTTTTATTTTGTTGAGATTTTTTCTTTTTTTTTTTTTTAGCTAAAATTTCCAATCAGTACATGTTTTTTAGATTCAAATACCTTCAGGCACCTCTGCATAGCTCATAGGATTGAGACTATAAGAAAAAGAGACAAAAGCAGGCACTCTGGGGGTGGGGGGGGTGCATATTGAGCAGGACAGGCGATGGCGTGCCATGGTTACAAGCTCTGTCTATTCCTAGCTGGAGCCTTAAGGAAATCAGCTTAACCTCTTTGTGCCTCAGTTCCTGTGCTAAAAATGAAAGGCAGATACTCAGATGATTAGAATGATAGTCACATTGATAACTGAAAACTGTTTTTCTACTCAAAGACATCTTTATTGAGGACTTACTATTAGGCACCAGGCACAACTCTAATGTTGGGATGCAGCAGCTCTCCGTGACAAGTGGGAGGAGGAGGACTACAAAGAGCCTGCCCTCTGGGACATTACACCCTAGGGGAGGAAACATTAGTCAACACTGTATGCACACTCAGGCAGTAATATGGCCTGGAAATAAAAGTGAAGTCATTGAAGGGGATAGAGAATGAAAGGAGTCATTGTTTCAGAGAGATGGTCATAGAAGTCCCCTTTAAGAAGGTGACATTTGAGTCGAGGCAGTCAAACCCGTGTGCCTAATATTTCTCTAGAGGACAAGGGAGACTATTAAGATTGGAAGTAGTGAGAGGGGTATTATGGCAGCATGACACAGACATGACACAGATGTTTCTAGAACTTCATGCCATTTTTCTGACTCCCCAGGCTGGCTCTGTTCTGAGTGCTTAGGAACTAAAATAGCACAGAATCCCATTTGGTGTCCATATTCTCCTCAAGAAATGTGTTAGAAAATTACAGAATTACAGTCCTGTGCAAAAGAGTTTTTTTTAAAAAAAGTTTACCTGATGCAAATTCAAGTCTGTGAATTTACAGTAAATGCCAATCTAAGTTTGCAGTAAATTATTATGGAAGCCATAAAGTAGTACATAATAAGGCTGAAAAAAGACATGAAGTGATGATTTAATTTACCTCTACTGTACGGTGGGGTTGTAGATAAATGTCATCAACCCTATTGCATAGATGACGCCCAAGGCCACAGGGATATTAAGTGGAACACGCTGAGTTGTGATCTTGGCCTCACCCCAGCACAGAGTGTTCAACCTTGCACCCTAGCCGCTTTTCAAAACATACACTTTGGTTTTATATGCAGACTTTAAAAAAATTGAACATCACTATGAGTGTGAGTCACTTACTGACAGAGGCAACCAGGATAAGGTTCCCTAAGGGAATCCAAAGAATGCGTCAGCTAATAACTGTTTGTGACAGCTCCAGCCAGTGAATAGAGGTGGCAGAGATATGGGAAGAAAGGGTCCAGGTCCTCAGGGAGCAAAGAAAAGAAGGAAAGTTCAGCAACAACAAAAAAATCACACATGAATAAGTATCCGGAGTATTTCTCTTCTTCTGCCCCTTAGGGAAAATTCTGGTTTTAAATGCTTCGCATTTCCTCACTTCCAGCCCCTGAACTTTATTATGATATTTGGCATGGAAAGAAAAAGAGAAGCTAGCCTTTCCCCTAACCAGTGGTTCTTAACCTATTGGAATCACCCCAGGAACTTTGAAAAATCCTGATGCTCATGCAGCACTCTCGACCAATTACTTCAGGATGTCTGGTGTGGACCCAAGGAATCCGTGTTTTTATACTCCCATAGATTTCCAATTTGCATCTATGTTGGGGAAAAACTGGACAAACAAAAGAAAAACAAAAAAAATATATATATAAGAAAAGGGAAAGGGGTTAGACTGGTGGACTAAAGGACCTGACAGTTTGGGCTTACGAAATTTTGAAGATTGAAAGAATATGGTGGCATAAAGAAAGAATTTAGGAGAGCGTCTGCCATCCATAAGGATGATCTTGAGAACAGCAGAGCTGGATAGAGATAGGAATTTGAAGATGTTTGGCTCCACAGTAATAACATATTCTCTCTTCTAAATCCAAATCCTCCAGCAGTTTTTCAAGAATTTAAATAAAAATCAAGATTCTAAGTTGTTTTGTTTTTCCCTTTTTCTCTCCTATAAGATTGCTTTTTTCTTTTCATACTATACAGAGGACACATGATGCCTCATTTATTTTGGGGTTACAGAAATTTGAGGGGGTAAATAAAAATGAACTAAAAATAAATAGTTATGTAAAGGCCTATTTGCTTCCTGATTTTTTTTTCTTCCTGATTATATGAGAATGAACGATTAGGAATGATAATAATGAAAATCATAGATGGAGTTATTGAGTGGTGAGCTTGCCAGTATTCTTCTATTAAACATACTAGCCTAAGTAGTATGTCCCAATAACTATATTATTTCAAAGGAGAAAATGAAGCAAAAAAAAAAAAAAATCTCTCCAGACCAAACAGAAAGTAGTAGAGCCTAAATTCAAGTCCAGACAGTTTCATTTCCAGTAACTGCTTTTAAACATCAAGCTCTCTGCCATGAGATATAGAGAGAACCATGATAACTCAGGAAAAGAGTATTTTTGGAGGATGGATAGGAGCCATTCAGGAAAACAAAGTTCGGAGGCCTGCAGGGGAATGGGGTTTAGGAGTGAGAGGATCAAGAGCTGGGAGGCAGCAAGAATCTGTGGAATGGAGAACCTACAGTGGAGGCTCCAGGCAGAGTCTTGGTGGTGGGGCAATTAGGACGAATTCATAAAGTGAACAAAGGGGGACAGCCCAGGTGGCTCAGCAGTTCAGTGCCACCTTCAGCCCAGGGTGTGATCCTAGAGACCCGGGATCGAGTCCCACGTTGGGCTCCCTGCATGGAGCCTGCTTCTCCCTCTGCCTATGTCTCTGCCTTTCTCTCTCTCTGTCTCTTATGAATAAATAAATAAAATATTTAAAAAAATAAAGCAAACAAAGAAACTGAAAGTTATTCTTGCCACTATCTCGAGTCATTAATTCCATCAACTTTTTTTCCCCCCATCAACTTCTGATAATGAAACAGTGACCTTGGATCCAAGGAGTTTAGGAATTTAAAAAGAAAACACGAAACATAACATGCTATAGAAATTAAGTGAGAGAGGAGTTTAGAGAATGCCACTCAGCCTTCTTTAACAAAATGAACACCGCAGATAAAACCAGATAGGTCATACCTTTCTGCATTACTCATCCATCTATCATTCAGGGGAGAGAGGAGCCTAGAAATGTATCTACTGTTACGCAGAATTTATTTGATATGAAAAAAAGAACTAAGAGTTTAAATCATCAGTTAACACTCTTAGTTTATTTTTAAAAAGAAGATAAATACTTTATGGCAATCCTGAAATTATTTAGAGTATAATTAAAAGTATGCATTACACGGAGTTCCTTTCGAAATTGACTGAGGTATTATCTCATTTACAGTGGGTTGTCTCTGAACTACATGAATAAAAAAATATATTCACGCATACAGTGAGCAATGAAAAATGAATAATGAAGTAAATTCTTTTGACTAATGACATCAGTTACCTTGTTTGTAAAATTAAGTGGCTGATCGTTCTCTTTCTGATCTCGAATGCTCTTAGCTTATGTTTATCAGTATCTTTTACCTTTATTACATACAGCTCAAAATATCATGAGCCGCAGGTAAACAAAACACAAGTCAATAAGCAATCAGATGCCTTTTTATTTACAAGAGGCGATTTTTGATTTCCAAATTTTATTCCAGGTGCTTCAGAGATTCTGTGCATTGTGGATTTCATTTTCATTGTTTTAATACATATTATTAAAAAATGCAATGAACAGCAAACATGTGGGCTTGAATGATGACACCTAACTCGCTCATCTGGTTAACCAGATAGTCTGCTGTCCTTGGCTGAACTGCCTCATGGCATTCTTCTGCATTTGAGTCATTTGTTGAGTCACTATGAGGCTGCTTACACTTGGCCTGTATGTGTCGCCTCAGGTAACACTGTCCACAGGAGGGCTCAGGACAGCACTTGTTCATCCCAGCTCTTGGAGATGCTCACTGGGTTCAGAGGCTCGGCCTCCACCGACGCCTCTCCCGGGTGTGGCCTGGGCACAGAGAAAGCGAGCAAGGACCACTGCAACACAGTAATTCTGCCTTGGGGAGAGTTTTAGCTCTTGTTCTTGTTTTGAGGGCTTCCTGTAGGATTTCTATTGTACTAAGTATATGGGAATCCATAAAGAATGATTTATTGTGATTTATTTATTTATTTTAAAGATTTATTTTAGAGGGAGAGAGAGAGAGGGTGTGTGTGTGCAGCAGGAGGGGCCCAGGGAGAGGGACAGAATCCTCAGCAGACTCCCCTGATGAGTGCAGAGCCCTGAGCAGGGCTTGAACCCAGGCCTCGGAGATCATGATCTGAGGCAAGTCAAGAGTTGGCTGCTTACCCAACTAAGCCACCCAAGTGCTCCGTGAGTGGGCTTTACAATCAGTGAAACCTGGGGCACCGCGGGGCTTAACTGGTTAAGTCACTGACTTGATTTCGGCTCAGGCCATGATCTCAGGGTCATGAGATCAAGCTCCACATTGGGCTCCATGCCGGGCATGGAGCTGGCGTAGGATTCTCTCTTTCCCTCTCCTGCTAACCCTCCCCCTCCTCACTCCCTCCCTTTCTAAATAATAATAATAATAATAATAATAATAATAATAATGAAAGAATTAGCAAAACTTGTAATTGAGGTTCTGTGTCCTTGGGGAGCTTCTATAATCTCTTCTGCACAACAGGGATAAGGGCAGTGTTGAAATATTTCAAAAGGCAGTAAGTTGTAAGATGGAGACTATTTCCTTCTATGAGAAGGAGCGACCATGAGAAGCCTCTTCTATGATCAGCATTCATCAGGCTTTTATGGGAGTACAGGGTCCAATTTGAGGCCCTTTGTTTGAGGCAAGATGTAGAAAACTTGGGGAGAGCTCAAAAGAGAGTGTCTAAAATGATTAGTTTAGAAAATGGGTCCTTTGAGGAAAAGCTAAAGAGATTTAGGTTATTTCTCATGAAGAAAAGTATCGTGGGAGGTGGGGAGAGGGGTGGGGAAATGCGAACACAGTGGATTTTATTTAAATTTTTATTTAAATCATTAGGCACAAAAACTACACTTTAAAATGTGGTTCTTATGAAAAGCCAACTCCTGTAAACTCATGTTGTTTACAATGTAGAAGGATGCCTAAATGCCGAGTTTTTTCTCAAAAGATATGCGCTGTACATTTTAAAGCAGTGATTTATTTTTTTCATGTTACTCTTGCAGTTACAAAGAAAATGGAGTAGTGTGGGTTTTTTTTTTCCTTTTTTGAGAAATTATTAAAATCGATTGAAACAGACTTTTAAGTTCTCTGGCAGGAAAGGCAAGTTATGTCTTAATTCAGAGGTGGTTTTCCCCTGGTGTATTAAGATGTATTAACAACCATCTCCCAAAATAAGGCATGCAAAATGTTTATTAAACAAAAAATAACAAGCTTTATATATTAGGTGTACATTTGTTTTTGTCAGCAAATGACATCTTTAATTACTTCTTAGCAAAATAAGTATGTATATTTATTATTTTAGTAACACTTGGGAATTGTGCTTTTTAAGAAACAAAGTAAAATAGACATCATTTAGTCAGGTCAGTGAAGAAAAAGTTGAAATATTAAGCTGCATACTGTAGTCTTGGTCTCCTCCTCCTTTTATTCCTGTCCTGGGAAAACAGGAGCCTCTTTGTTTTTTCAATTCCTAAATGTTTTCTCAATTTACAACAAATTAGTTCAATGGAAGTAAACATTCTTCCTACACCTGTGAAGGAGTTGCCACAGCTAAAAAGTAAATTATTGCTTTATAGATCTGGGGTGAGTTCAGGTGTTTAAACACTTTTCCTTCATCTACTGTATAAGTTCCTTTCAAATCTGATCAACACATCCCGGTCTTAAAAGGTTCACCCTCGGTCATGAAGAGCATTCTCCTTGATTTCAGAGACTTGTGTTCCATTTTCCTCTCCTAGTCAGTTCTGCTCACAAGGAATGGTTAGCAAGAAAGGAGCTGGAGAGAGTGGGAGGCACCTTAAGACCTATTAGAATAATTTTTTGCAAAAGGTACATGAATAAATTATACTTTATAATCTCAGTTCTAAGAGAATAATCTAAATTTTGACTCCTCTTAGATAGAAACTGGTTTTGCATAGGTCTAATTTATTTTTAAAGAACAAAGAAAAAATCAACAAAATCTCAATATCATGATATGATTAAAAAATAGCATTTTAATTCACCCCAAGCTTTAACAATATGATCGTAAGTCTTCATTTACTGGAGTCCAGTGAAAATAAGAAAAATGAACACTTATAATCATAAGTTTAATTAGATCTTAGCTAGAGTCGTCTTTTCATATCCTGTAATATGTTAGAGGGAGGGAGTGCTCTCTCTAAGCTTTCTGTGACCTGGTGACTCAGCAAAGGCAAGGGGTTGGAGTGCTTTGCAGCTAGTTAGGGGGTAGGGCAGGTGTGGTAGCTCAGAGTAGTGGGAATTCACTGGGCATTATTCTTCCTACCACCCAACACCTTTGCTCCAGTTGAGATTGCAAACTGAGTCTCATTAGATTTGAAAGAAAATGAGGGATGCTCTGCTATACTGGGAATGAATTTTTGTGATTGACCAAGGTGGTTGATACAAGCTCCTTGGCATTAGCTTAGGTGGTACTTTCTCCAAGAGGCCCAGGATAGGACCTAATTTGGGCCTGAATGTACTGGGACTCTCCTCCCATCTCTGTTCTGGGGAGCTGAAACTGCTCTTTGACGAACAAGCTTTAACTTGTCAACACTGCAAATGCCTACAGAGCTTTAAAACCAGCCGCTGTAGAGGGTTTTAGCAGTTGAGTCAGGTGTAAAAAAAAAAAAAAAAGCAATCGAAGTCTGTCATTTCTGGTATCTACCCACACAATGAGAGCCATTAAAAATTCACAGAAACATAAATAAAACCATCTCCTTGAAGTAAATAATTAAAGGTGGATTATGATTTGAAACCTTCTAAACCATACAGGTGGCACATTTGCAAATTAATATATTGGGCTCACTTTGGTAAATTCCACAGAATAATTGAGAACCAGACTTTCAATGAGGTGAGGCTGTGTAGTGTATTAGAGTTCTCCAGGGAAAGAGAACTAGTAGGATATATATATATATATATATATATATATATATATATAAAGAATAATTATGAGGAATTGGCTCACACAATTATGGAAGTCGAGAAGTCCCACAATCTGCCATCTGCATGCTAGGGACCCAGGAAATCCAGTGATGGAATTTAGTGCAAGTTCAGAGACCTGAGAACTAGAGGGACTGATATTATGAATCCCAGTACAAGGATAGAAAGATGTCCCAGCTCAACAGGCAGGGAGGAAGCAAGAGGAGCAAATTCTTCCTTTCTCTGCTTTTCTGATCTATTGATGCATTTGAGAGACTGGGATGTGCCCAGCCACACTGTGGAGGGCAATCTACTTTACTGAGCCCACTGAATCAAATGTTAATCTCATCTGGAAACACTGCTACAGACACACCCCAAAATAATGTTTATTCTGGCAACCCCTTGGCTAGGTCGAGTTGAAACATTAAAATTAGTCATCTCCTGTAGTAAGAAAACGGATGCTAAGGATGGAATCTTCCTGCAGGAGAGAAAGGAAGACTTCTCCTTTAGTGTTTACAAGTGTCTGATAAAAATATAGAGAATCTTCAAGGCAACTAAACTAACTTGCTAAGTGCAATGAGCATTAATTATATATTTTGCCATTTAAATTTTGTCATATTTAAAATTAGAGTATTTATTATTAGGATAATTTATTATTAATCTTGTTTGATTTTACTGTCAGAGCTTCCCTTCCCCTAATTTCTTTCCTCACATATACTATCCAATCAGCGAACCTATATTTATTGAATATTTGTATCCTTGTATATGAGAAATTTCTCATTTAAGTATTTGATGTTGAAGTCCATAAAAAGACCATTAAAAGTTCACCAATATTGTGATGCATTTGTGAGGTGTATATTGGGGAGCATCTTACCAGTGGCACATGCATGTTTCCTCTAATTTCTCGCAAAGGAGTTATCATAGCCACACAAAAGGAAAAAGATGGGTACAGTTTTAGAAACTTTATCCTTTCCCAAAGTTAATGAAGAAGACTGCTTTATAAGACAGGATCGAGATATGCCAAGATGCCATTAGATTTCTATTTTAAAAATCTTTCTATTTTTATTACTCTTCAGATTATTTGAAAGAAATATTCCTCTTTCATACTTTTGTTTTCTTCTTTGAAATTAAAGAATTTTTTAATTCTTTAATTGATTCTATTGTTTCAAGCCTGCAGCCATTTAAATTAATTTTTATATACTGTACTCAGTTTAGTAAAATATTTAGTGTTTTTATAATGATGTAAACCATTAGGCTGTAATTACACTAACCTGGTACAGAGACTAATAGTTCTATTGGAATACAGCAGTGATGCATGATGGCCTTATTAATATAATAGTCCTGAAACACTAAGAATATTAAAAAAATTAATCATTGTTACAGTCTGTATTTAGTTACAGGTTATAAAGAAAACTACTTAGAATTTTACTGCTGTTCTTACAGCCTCTTGGAGAGGCCCTAAACAATTTCAGTAAAGGTTCAGAAAGTTTTGCGCATGGCTTCAGTACGCCTCGATGATCTGGCTGTAATTTAGTGAATTTCAAAGCATCAATAATGTTACAAATAGGAGCCAGGCTACTTGAGTAATGACAGCGTTGATCTAGGCAGTCAAATATATCACCTCATGGCTCCTATATGGCTGTAAATGAGGCAGATGGATGTCAGTAGGAGCTGAATTCTGTACCCTAGTTTGATCTCTATCCCCACTAGGTTCTAGGCTTTGATGAAGTCCGGATACTTTCAGTGTCTTCTTCACCTGGAGCATGCGATCCACCGGGGGGGGGGGGGGGGGGGCTTCACGTGTTATATGAATAAACATGTATTATATGAATAAATGCTCAGAACCCAATACATTAGTCAGGCCATGCTTTTAGTATGATCACTGCATATTCGATGTCTTCCCCTCCCTTTGTTGCTTCCTACTACTTCTGCTCTGCTGACCCAGGCACCTTAACTTTCCTTTTTCTGTTGACATCTTTCCAGCAGAGAGTGAGAATGGTAAAACTCCAAGATTTATATTTTGGATATTGAGGGAAGTATGCACATCCATTTTACTTGATTAGAACTTTTTACTGGAGTGTCTAACATTCTCTATGCTATTAATAAAGTGAAACTGGTTCTTAGTAGTAATTCTAAGTAGTTTTTGCAGGTGGCCAGATTTGACTCACTAGACAGACACCCTGTCATCGTGCTAAAACCATCTGCCAATTGCATAGTTTTTGGACTTGTTAGCACAACCACTTGTGCAGATGACCCACCTGCTTCTCTGAAAATCTCCCTTCTCTTATCTAACCCTCTTGTCCTGCCTTCCTATTTCTGTCTGAACTCAGTATGTTTTGGGTTTGACAGTTCTAGCCCATATGATTAGGGAGGATCTATGTTTCTAGGGAAGAGAACCAATGCTTATTTATCCCCTTTGCACTATTGTATATAGGAACTAGTGCCTTTTCTGATTTTAGCTTTTAGCTGTCAATGTGGACTAACTGATTCTTGAAGTTTTGATCAGGGTTTTTTTTTTTTTTTCAATCTTTTTTTATCAGGGTTCTAAATGAGAGCATCAGACCTTGAGGATTTAGAGTTTAAATAGCCTGGGATACACCAGTTATTGTATTCAGCATCTAAATTAATTTTTCTAGAATCACTATATAAAACCCATCTACTAACTACTTGTAGCAACTAATAAATGTAAAATAAAACAGCATAAAATATCATAAGCCTCATTATTACCTCAAAGACACCTGACATCAGGGCATTACTAGCAAGGATAGGTAAACTGGATGGTTTTCTGGAGGATAACCTGCTGATGGATACAGAAATGTATGATTAATTATTTAAACATAGACTATTGAGCTACTGCTGTGAATAAGGTGCAAATTTGCTGGAGATTAAAGATAAATAATGATGAATCTGAGAGTGATCTCATCATTAAGGACTCTCAATCTAGAGGAGGAAGGAGGTATATTCATTAGTATAAAAATATGTACAGTCAGATAAAATAAAGCCTATTAGATGATAGCAGTTGCCTTGAAGTAAAATATAGAAATCCAGGATTGGACAGAATTTAAAATTTAGTTCATCCATTCTCCCCTTAACCTTCCCCATCATGTGGCTATCCAGCCTTGACTTAAAAATCATAGGAGATAGAAAATATGCTTCATCCCCCAAGGCAGTCTTTTCCAATTGTATGTCTTAGAGTTCAAATCTGTCTTCCTATGATTTCCACTATGGATCCTACTTTAATCTATAGGATCTATCCAAGGTTAAATCTGACTTCTGACAATTCCCAGTATTTGCCAATAGATTAGGATACTATGGCTAATATTAATTGAGCAAATAAAACAAAGACATTGTTTTAAGCCTTCATGTGTGTTAAATTGACTTAACTTTCATAATAACTCACGAAATAAAAATTACTTTTACTGCCATTTTACAGATGAAGACATGGAAGCATAAGGAGCTTAAGTGAACTGCCCAATATTGTCCTCTGGGTGAGTACTGGGCAGAGATTTGAAGCCAGACATGTGGCTTCAGAGCCTGCACCACCTCCCTTCCTTCTGAGTTATTTTTCAAGAGAAATATCCCTCATTTTTCTATGGCATGTTTTTAATTCCCTCATTATCCTATTGCTACTATCAGATTTTTTTTCCTATGTAATTTGAAGTTTAAAGGCATAGTTTAAAATCTAAGAACTAATCTTTACATAATTTGCCGTAAAAAGTTCCACAATGTGTTTAAAATACAAAAGCTTCTCTTTGAAACTATGATTAACTACATAGCATACTTTTTGGTTGAAGCTAGGGTGCTGATCAATATTTAATAATGATTTTATGGTAAATGGGTGGGTATGCTCATTAGAACAGTGACAAAAAGATGCATTTTAATGAAGAATTAACAAATGGAGCTAGAGGGCAGGGGATATTTGCTTTAGAGATTTGTTGAAGTTTAAAATAAGGTGTCTTAAATATAGCATTCCATGCATTTCTTTTAAATGACAAATTGTGTCCTAGATCTAAAAGTGTTACCATTATTATGATGGATGTGATCTGAGATGAGGGCTGAACAGCTTAAATAAATTAACATTGTGAAAACATGGCTCAAAACAATTTGGAATGGCTTCAGCTTTTAATTCATTCAGAAACAAGATGTATTTCCTACGTTCTTAAATTCAGCAGCATAATTAAAAGTCTAGAATTTTAAGTAAAACTTTTGGTAAGTCCTCTACTTTTTTTTCTCCTTTCTTTTCCATGGAGTAAAGTTAGCTCAAGATCTCCTTCCCCTTGGCTACAAATTCAACCTTGAGAAGATCTTCTTAGATCTAAAGAAGATCTCCACTGGTCAAAAAAAAAAAAAAAAAAAAGAACCACTGTAATACTCTGGCAAACCAAAAGAGCAGGCTTGACCAGTCATCACTGTATAGCACAGTAGCACATGCTGAGTAACAATAGTTGATCTGAAAACAAAATCCACATTTCGTGTGAAACCACAAAGACTCTGAAGGAGAGACTGAAAGTGTACAGACTATTGAGAGCCTGAATTAGCATCTATCTATTAACTTGCGGATAAGTACAGCCTAGTTAGAATGGACAACTCTGAAGGCAAAAGGATCCCTATCACATGGAAAGCAAATTGTCTCCGAGGTGCAACCAGAGATAAAATGGACCTTGAGCCCAAGATCATGTTTATATTTTTAAATGCTGGAATAATAAATATGAAAGGAAAAATGATTTACTTTATCTTCATTTTGCTTTATTTTGTTCATTTTTGTTCTAAGTGAAAGAAAAGTAGTTGAACTACTTTCATTTGCTATATTTGCTGTGTCTAAACAAAAAATTAAAACATATAGATTAAATTTCTAATAGCAAGTCATCTATTTTTTTATTATTATTTATTTAAGAGAGAGAGAACACAAGCAGGAGGGGCAAAGAGAGAGGAGGAGAATCTGAAATAGACTGTCCACTGAGCATGGAGCCGGACAAAGGGCTCAATCTCACAACTCTAAGATCCCGACCTGAGCCAGAACTAAGAGTCCGCAGCTTTACCAACTGTGCCACCCAGGTGGCCTACAAGTCATTCTAGACATCATTTTTAAATCTAAGCAGATATATCTACCAAGATCTTATGATCTGTTATTTTTATTTGTGACCAAGATTGTTTAATTTAAAGTACAATTATGTTGTTTTATTTACAGTCAAATAAATTTAGGAAGAACTACACAGCTGTTGGTATAATTCTCAAATCAGTAAAAATGTTTAAGGACTTTCTGGGTGTCAGGGAAGTATGACATAATAGAAAGAGTTCAGGGATTATGTGGACTGTGGTTCAAATCCCAGGTCTACCACTCATAAGTGTGCAATCTTGGAAAATCACAATCCTCTGTAGCCTCAGTTTCCTTGTCTGTAAATGGGGATAATCACATTAACATAGCAGAGCTGCTGAAATAAATGTGGGAGGAATTGTCAGCTAGTGTGTCAATTTTACATGGATACTTCATGTTAACTGTATCAGAGCCTGGAGTAGAATAAATTGGTGAAGACCCTACTTCATTCACACAGAAGAGTCAGAGGAGTGAAGGAATGTTTTGGCAAAAAAAAAAAAAAAAATCCCTGAAAAACAAAAGCAAGTTTGAATTTCTCTCAGGCAGGAGCAGGTCACCACTTCTTCCCCACATCTCAAGCCTTTGACTATGATAGTGTGCAGAAAAAGTAATGGCAGACGTTTGCTGTGAGGGAGCAGGCTCTGGGAGAAACCTTCCATCTCCAGGCTTCTGGAAAGAAGCGAGGTCAAAAACTGACCAATCCCATTTGGACTTTGTTATGGGCTGATTGCACCACCTCAAAATTTACACGCTGAAGCCCCAATTCCTAGTATCTTAGAATGTAACTGTACTTGGAGATAGGCCCTCTAAAAACTGATTTAAGTTAAAATTAGGGTGGCCCTAACCTAATCTGATTGGTGTCTTTATAAGATAGGAAATCAAGACTTACCATGGGTGTGTGTATAGAAGAAAGACTATATGAGCACCCAGTGAGAAGGCAGCCATATGTAGGCCAAGGAAAGAGGCCTGAGAACCTCAGAACCAAACTGCCAACACTTTGATCTTGGACCTCTAGCTTCCAGGGCTGTGAGAAAACACATTCTGTTGTTTAAGCCACCTAGTATGTAGTATATTGTTATAGCTGCCTTGCAAACTAATAAAGACTCCAAGTATTGATACCTCTCCTCAGCACACTTGAAACTTCACCTACTAGCATAATGAAAAATAAAACAAATTTGACCCTTGACTCTGACTGATGCATGAGGGAGAGTGTAATGAGAAAGAAGGGAAAAAAGAAATTGTCTTTCCAACCCAGAAAGTAAGGGGAAGTCTTCTGGAGGAAATCATGCCTGAATTAAGTCATGATGGATGAATAAGTTTTAACACTATGAGTAAATGGGAAGGTCATTATAGACAGAGGCACCTGAGTGAACTCACAGAGGTAAGAAATGACATGATTATTTGACAGACAAAACTATCTGCAATTTGATATTAATAGACAATAAAAGCATGAGACAGGAGAGATAGGAGAGCCTGGAGAAGGAGGTAGAGGCAGTTGCTAGAGGATTTTCTTCTAAGCTATAGGAAACTGCATCCGAGTTTTCAGCCAGAGACACAGGTGTGTGACACCTGTGTGTCTTAGAGAGAGCTCTCTGGCTGCTAGGATGGATTCAGAGTGGGCATGGTTAGAAGAGAATGACTTAGGCATCTCCTGAAATCGGACACACTAATGAGGCCTCAGTTGGGCAGTGATGCCACCTGTGGAGTGGAGGTCATGTATTCCAGCCATTCTTCCAGAGAGGCCTGGAGAACCTGCTGTAGTACAGGAGTTGTGAGGCTGCATCCTGCCACTGACAGAGGAAAATGTTTAAAGGAGCAATTGACTCTAATTTTGAAGCTAATATGTTGAGTTCTCCATTTCTTCCTTTCTTTTCATTTTGTTAAATTTGATAATTTTTTTTTCAGATGTTTAAAATTTTATTCCGTCATCAAATATATCCAAATTTCTTTAAACTTTGTATCGGCACACTTGATAAGCATACTTTCTAGGTCATCATTGAAATCATTGATTTCTCTTTGAGTGAGAGAGGGCTGCATACACCCTGATCTGTTTCATACTGCCTTAACCCTTTTCAGGTGATATTGATTCAGTAGTGTACACTCTTTGGATATAAACCAATTAACCATAATATTTCCCAGCTCAGAGTTTCCTTTCCTATCAATGTCCTGCTGAAATCCAGGTAACTATACCTTTGGTAATCTTCTCTTCATCCCTCCACCTCCCACCCCTCCTGCAAAATCTGAGTAATCTCATGACCTTATTTACAAAAGAAATTGTTCATGTACTATACTGTGTCTTACAGACAACTGTGAAAGACATTTATGTCTAGCTGAAAAGATGGTTTGTTAATAATTATGTCCATTTCAATAACTGGAAACAGAGAAAAATATTTATATCTTTATGATCAGACTTCAAATATATATTGGTAAGAGCTCCATTTGGAAAAAATATCACAACTATCTCTACATGATTAATTCTGAAATTCTGTGTGAAATAGCTTTGCTATTAAATAGGTAAGGATTTCTTTAAAAAGTATCTTGTCTTATGAACATGAAAATAGTTTTGCTTCCATGGGACATCTAATAAGTTCGGGAGACCTTTTTGATTGTCATGACTGGGTGGGAGTACTACTGGTATCTAGTAGGTAGAGGCTAGGGATGCTAACATCCTATGATGCATACAACACCTTCCAACAATAAAGAATTATCTTAAAAAAAAAAAAGAATTATCTGGCCTACAATGTCATTCTTGTAGAAGTTAAGAAGCCCCACTATAGAGGTGCCTGATTATTGTGTACTGCTTTGCAGGGTGTAGCGCTAAAAACCACATCTATGCTACCATAACACACTTTTCTTAAAAACAAGTTACTAACCCATAGCCTAGAGCATCTGATTGCTTTCCAATGGAAATGCCTATTTACTTAAAGGCTGTACTGCAGTTTTCTACTAAGTCTTTTTTTATTCAGTCTTATAATCATTTTTCTTAAAAATGCTTTAGTATCAATTCTATGAATCGTTCTATCAATTGATAACTTATATTTTACATAATTACTGTTGTTAGAATCAACACAACCCAACTGCTCTAATCCCACCCCCAAACTTTATTTTTGTTATTGCTGTCCAAGCTTAGTCCTAAGTCAGGTTTTTCAGAAGTAAGCCATGAAGGCAGATTCCTGTGCAAATGATTTATTGAGGAAGTGCTCCTTGGAGAAAGTAGCAAAGTAGGAGTTGGAAAAGAACAGGGGAAAAGGGAAGCAGCCAAGAAAAGAGGCAATTTCAGGACAAGTACTGTGGAGGGTTGTTTCTGTCTCTTCTGGTAGTGGCATCTCTGGAGTGTAAGCTCTGCATCAGTTATCCCCCTGCAACAGCCCAGAGCTGAGCTTTCATCTGGCCTCACAGATCGGCCATTGGCTCAGAGCCTCCTTCATGGTTATAAATTCCCAGCACTCCCACTCTCTGTGCCTGTGGGCAAAGCTACTCCACTGGCATGAGAAGCCCCTCAACAAGAAAGGGAAAATGCAGGGAAGGCAGGAGGGAGGTTCCTAAAAATCGTAAGAAGGTGCAAAAGATGTCTGGGAGGACTACCGACAGTGCTTCCTACATCTGGAAGTAACCATATGGGGAAAGGTTAATCCACATGGGAGTGCCAGGTACTCTCCATGTGGGACAAATATCTGTATAAATGTGTAGACTCACAAGGTAATAGCTTCTGAGAAAAGTTAGCTTAAATTTTACTGCACGACTTGCTGTCACTTTATAATAATTGCATTTTATATCATAGTTTTAATATGAATTTCACATTTCCTATTTCTCTTCTTATATGTTCTTAATCATAATAACCATAACTTCCGTACTTCAGTGGGATTAGTATTCCCCCATGAGCTAGAACTATTAAATTGTTAACAGTCTCTCTATGATTTTTCTACTCGACTTGTTATGACATGTTAATAATTTCATCAGAGTTTAGGCATTGTGAAATGTTACAATTTATACTGCTGGGCTTAAAACATAATGCATCAATAAAACAAATTGTTCACTGAAAATAAAATATTAAGTAAGTTAGTACCACATGAATTATTCTATATTACTTATTTATTTTTTAATTTTAATTTTTAAGTTTTCTTGTTACTTGGTTGTACAGAAATTGTGACGATATCCTAGATGCTTTTTGTAAGATTATTTTTGATTCTTTTATTTTATATAAACATCTTTTTGTTGCTCTGACCAGTACTTGCTTCAAATATTACATAAGTTGAAAATTAACTTACAAGCCATGTACATTTCAGCTTTGATTCTATCACTTGTAAGAGTTTAATACATCTGGGGAACAAAAAGTGATTGGCTTTTGCAACCATGCAAGGCTCCAAATGGCTAGATTCCAAGTCTGCTTCTACTGGAGGCCATAGACAAAAAGCTCTTTTAATTTTTTTCTCAGAGTTCTCTTCTACTTGTAGACTGAATTGTTCTATCCTGAATTTATCTTTTTTCTAAAGAACTTTGCTGAGAGTGAGGAAAAATTGTAACCACCACCATTTTGAATCTTCCCTATATTTCTTCTTTGTGCTACATCCTTAAGAATACTGTCTGCCTTCTAAGATATGGCTAAAGTTGAAAAAAAATTTTAGCAGCAAAAGATTCATCATCTTTCCATGTTCTGATATTTGAGATCTTCTGATCACCTTATATTTTCAGGTTTATTAAGAGAGCTACCCTAGTATAGTTATCAAATTGTATAATAGTATATAAGTTTGGCAGAAAATAGAGATCCCAAATCACTGGTTGGGGGGTGAACAATACAGAAATATTTTTCTTTCTCTGTATCTCTCTCTTTCTGATAATAATCTGGAGGTAGGAAGTCCAGGGCTAATATATTCCACATTGTTCCATAAGGATGAATAAGGATCCAAGCTCCTCCCATCTTGTTACTTTCCCTTAAGTTCAAGCAACAGTATGTTAGAAAGGAGGAAATGAGAGTATCTTTTCTCTTTAAAGATAAAAGGGGAAGTTATGCTCATTTCATTTACTACCCATTTGTCAAAACTTTACCAAATGTCGACACTTAAATTGAAAAGTCCCTGGGAAATGTATACTTTATTCTGGGCCACACACCAAACGAAACATTCTATTACTGTGGAAGAAAGGGAATATAGTTCTCAGATGATCTTAAACAGCCCTGACCACACTATAGCCATACCATAATGATATATAGTTCCATTAAACAGGAATCCATAATAATAATAATAAGCTATACAACTAATCACATGGCTTCCAAATATATACTAGAAAATTGAAGAGAACTAGAAGAATAGATGAATGAAAACATCCTCATAAGGGGAAATGTTTTATTACAGTTCAACTTACACACGTTTAAAGTGTACAATTTGAAAAAATTTTGATACATATATATTCCATGAAATCATTATCACTATTAAGATAATAAATATATCCATTGTCCCAATGTTTCTTCATGCCCCTAACTGCCACCCCTCCTGTCTATTACACACCTACCTCGGTCCAGGCAGACATTACTCTCTGTCACTACAAATTAGCTTTCATTTCCTAGAATTTTATATAAATGAAAACATACAATATACATTTTTAAAAATCCAGCTTCTTACATTCAGTATGATTATTTTGAGTTTCAGCTATATTGTTGCATAGATCGGTGAGTTAATTCCACTTTGCTAAATAGTGATTACCTTGGTCTGTTCATCCATTCGCCTACTGCTGGCTCTATGAGTTGTTTCAGTTCTTGGCTATTACAAGTAAAGCTGTTATGAGCATTTATGAACAAGTCTTTGTAAGGACATATGCTTTGTCTTCTTCTCTCTAGTAAATCTCTAAAAGTAGGATGGCTGTATATGTGGCAGACTGTAAGTTTAACTCCATAAGAAACTAAACAAACAAACAAAAAAACCTTCTCCATTTTACATTCTCACCAGTAATATATAAGAATTCCAGCTCTTCCATATCTTCACCTGCTATTGGTATGGTCAGCCTTTTTAATTTTAGCCATTCTAACAGGTTTCTAGTGGTATCTCATTGTGGTTTTAATTTAAATTTCTGTAATGACAAATGAAGATGAATGTTTTTCAAGTGCTTAATAGCTGACATATGTCTTCTTTATTGAAGTTTCTGTCCATATTTCTACCCTATTTTTTAAAGTTTGTTTTCTTCTTGAATTTTGAGAATTCTATATATATATATATACATATTTCTCTCCCAGGAGGTATAAGTGAATTTTTATTGGGAAGGGAGGTTGTTAATTAAATTAAACAGCAGCAAATGAAGAATGAATAAGGAAAGTTCCTGTTGTCACAGATAGACAAGACCTCCATTATGTATGATAGAGGAGGCATTTCAATTTGTGAACCCCACCGCTGAAATGCCAAAGGCTTTTCCATTCAATCTAATTCTTCTGGATTCCTACCAAAAAGGAATACATTGAGAGCATAGGAAAATTGCTTACTGAAAGGAAAACCTTTGAAGAATAGGGGAGGGAATGTAGAAATTAAGAAGTTATGTGGAATACTTTTAAAATTGTAATGACTACATTTACATATCTTCACAGTAATACAAATCGCAGTCACTTGCAGAACTGGTTCAGATTATTTAAATACCAGATACACTTTTAGTCCTCTATATAATTGTTTGGAAGTTAACTTATGTTTATATGAAATGAAGTCATTAATACTTTCCTACAAGTTCTTTATCAGATATCTGATTCACAAATATTTTCTTCAAGACTATGACTTGTCTTTTCATTCTTTTAACAATGTCTTTTAGCAAACATTTTTTCTTTTATAGATCTTGTTTTGGGTGTACATCTAAGAAATATTTGCCTAATTCAAGATCACAAAGATTTTTTTTTTCTAGAAAGCTTACAATTTTAGTTTTTACGTTTAAGCTTAAAATCCACTTTGAGTTCCTTTTTTATATGATGTGAAGTATAGATTGAACTTCTGCTGTTTCTTCTTCTTGCATATATATGTATTCAATTTTTCAGGACCATTTATTGAAAAAACTATTACTTTTACAACTGAATTGCCTTTCCCTGTTGTCAAAAATCAACTGGCTTGATTGTGATTCTATTTGTGAATTCTATTTTGTTCCATCAGTCTATTTGTCTATCTTGACCCCAACACCATGCTGTCTTTACTATTGTTTGTAGCTTTATAAGTAAATAAACTACAATAAATAAGCCTTATAAGTATATAGGTTTCAAGACTTTAGATAAATCTTGTAGTGCATTAAAGTCCTCCAACTCAATGTATTTTTTGGCTTTTCTATTTCCTTTGCTTTTCCATGGAATTTTATTTTTATTTTTATTTATTTATTTTAAAGATTTTTTTTTTAATCTATTCATGAGACACAGAGAAAGAGAGAGAGAGAGACAGACAGAAACACAGGCAGAGGGAGAAGCAGGCTCTCTCTGCAGGGAGCCAAGTGTGGGACTTAATCCCCAGACTCCAGGATCACGTCCTAGGTGGAAGGCAGGCGCTAAACCGCTGAGCCACCCAGGGATCTGCACCATGGAATTTTTACATTTTAAAATCAGCTTTCAACAAAAGGCTGCTAGGTTTTTGATTGGGATTGCATTTAATCTATAGATCAATTTGGAAAGAACTAATATCTTAGCAATATTAACCCTTTCAATTCATGAAAACAGTATATCTTTTATTCTAGATCTTTAATATCCCTCAAAAACTTTTACAGTTTTTGTTCAACATGTCTTTCATATTTTCGTATTTATGACTAAGTATTTCATTTTTTAAAAATCGGAAATGGATATAAATTTTGTCAAATAGATTTTTTGCATCTACTGAGAGAGTCCTATCAATCTTCCCTTTTAGTCTGCTGATATGGTAAATTATATTGATTGATATTCAAATGTTAAATCAATTTCAAATGTTTTGATTCCTGGGAAGAATCTGATTTGGTCATGATGTAATAGACTTTTCTTGTATTGTTGGATTGAATTTGCTAACATTTTGTAAGATGTTTGTATCTTTGTTCATGAAAGATACTAGTCTAGTTTCTTTCTGTTGTTTTTGTCTAGTTTTGAAATGAAAGTAATGCTGGCCTTGCAGGATGAGTTGAAAGTATTATCTCCTCCTTGATTGCAAGAGTTTGTGTAGACTTTATATTACTCCTTCTTTATGTTTGGTAGAATTTACCAGTAAAGGCATCTGCAGCTTTCTTTGTCAGAAAATTTTTACTAGGGATCCCTGGGTGGCGCAGCGGTTTGGCGCCTGCCTTTGGCCCAGGGTGCGATCCTGGAGACCCGGGATCGAGTCCCACGTCGGGCTCCCGGTGCATGGAGCCTGCTTCTCCCTCTGCCTGTGTCTCTGCCTCTCTCTCTCTCTTTCTCTCTGTGACTATCATAAATAAATTTTTTTAAAAAAAGAAAATTTTTACTAATTCACTTTAAAAATATGTATAAGTCTATTAGGTTATTTACTCCTTGAGTGAGTTTGGTAGTTTGTCTCATTCAGGGAATTTGCCTACTTTGTCTCAGTTATTGAACTGACTGGCACAAAGTTGTTCATAATATTGTCTCATCAGTCTTTTAAAATCTGTAATGATGTTACTGCTCGTTTACAATACTGGTAATCTTTTCTCTTTTTTCCTAATCAGCTTGAGCAGAAATATGTCAATTTTATTGTTTTTATTTAAAAAAAACTACCAGCTTTTGGTTTCACTGATTTTATCTACTGTCTTTTCTATTTTATGGATTTGTGCTCTGATCTTTATAATCTCTTGAGCTTACTTTGGGTTTTCAATCCCAATAATTTAAGTTCCACCTAAAATAAATGGGAACCCCCTGTTTATTTTAGATGTAACTTAAGTTATTGATTTTAGACCTTCCTTTTTGCTAATACTGGCTTATAGTGCTAAAAGTTTCCCTCTTGGTATTACTTTAGCTGTATCTTGCAAATTTTGATATGCTGGTTTTTCATTTTCTTTCAGTTAAAAATATAATAATAAAAAGAAAACAAGGGAACAATAATAATAGAATTCAGATTAATGATTACTTTGGGGTAAGGAGAAGTAAGGTCATGATTTAAGGGGAACATATTCTTTACATTCAAGTTTTATAAGGAAGTAGTTTGAACTAACCAGATAAAAGTAAGTAGGCATGAACAAATCATAATGATGAGATTGTATCATTAACCAAGGATGTGGTTAATTACATTCTATATAATATAGGTGGAAAAAAACAGAGCCAACAATTTCACTGTTAGATACATATTCTAAAGAAATTCTTGAACATAAAAAAAAAGTAAGTACTAGAATGTTCAGAGCCCCATTATTCATAATAGCAAGAAAATAGAAACAACTTAAATATCCAGTAAGCACAAGAATGTTCAGAGCACCATTATTCATAATAGCAAGAAAATAGAAACAACTTAAATATCCATAAACAATAGGTACAATATGCTATGTTCACCTAGGAGAATTCTTTATACTAATGAATACTCTATACAATTGCAGTTATAGAATCTGTAATTATGATTTCCTGGGAAAACTAGTAGCTTAAGAATATATAGAGTATGACACCATTGATTTGAAGTGCAAAGCTTTGTAAAAAAAAAATGTATACATTTTTGAGCGATTAGCATATATGTAGTCGAAGGAAAATAAATTAATGGAAATTATAAACACCAAATTCAGGAGGGGGGTTATCTCAGAGAGAAATGGGAAGAGAAAAAGGACTCAGAAGGCATGAACTATTTAGCAGTAATTTATTTCTTAAACTGCTTTATATGAACAGAAAGTCTGGAAGGTTACTCCTAAAACTACTTTATCTTTCTGCCATACCCATTCAAACCTGCCCCCGAGAATTCATTTTTCTCTGATCTTAGGGTAAAATCTAAAGTGAGTGCTATGACTTTTTTGGTCAGAGATAAAAAATCTTCCTGTTACTTCTAAACACTAAAAAGGTGTCTCTTTATTAATTGGTATATCTAGTTCAGTGCAATAATAAAGTACCGACTTTATGTGAGGATCAAATGTCTTCCCTCCCCTAGCTGTGGTCTGCTTCAGGTTAGTGTTCTGCAGGGAGTGACTGAGATAAACGAGACTTCTCATTGCTTTATTAAGTACTGGTTCTCCTCTTCCAGAGACCAGGTTGCTTCTGGGTTCTCTAGGATTGAATTGTTCTTGTGGGTGGGAAAGGAGGGAAGAGTAATAATTTACTGGATTGAAACAGTTGCTGTGATCTAGTGTTGGAACTCTCTGGGATTGAACTGTGATTGAAGCTGACTTTCTTGAGGCCCTTTTGTGTTTCTGTTGGTTGGAGAGACTGCTCTTCAGTTCCACTACTGGGAATCTTTGACTTTCAATTACTTTGTGTGAAGGAACTCTCTTATCCCTTAGGCATCCAGTGGGACACACCCAGCTTCTTTCAATCCTGCTGTCCTGGGCTTTGGTCAGGCTCTCAGGGTCTCTCAACTTCCCAGCTGGTTTCTCTGCCTTCACCTTGTCCGGCTTCCAATAATTTCTCCATATTTCCATCAGTGTTAGGATTATGCCATTTTTCTATTTAAAATTTGAAGGCTACTTCTTGCTATATAATATTGCCCCTATTTTTAGGATAACATACAGCGACATTCACAATCTACAAAGAACTTAACCTTTTTCCAATTTTATCTCTTATCCCTGTATACCACGCACACTCCACTCTAGCCACACTGGATTCTTACACATTTACTTTCATGAATGCACATGCTTATACATGCTGGGATTTAATTGTCTTCTATTTTCTGTATCTCACAACTAATGCTGCCTTATGTAACACACATTCATTAAAGTGTTATCTCAGAAATATTTTGTATATTCATGCTCCTACATTCTATCTATCTATCTATCTATCTATCTATCTATCTATCTATTTAATAGATAATAGTCACAGTATCAATGTGACTGATGACTAATCTAGCCTCTCAGTCAATGAGCAGTAAGGAGCTTTCCACAAGATGCTTCAGTTTAAAGATGCTATGCTGTTTTACTTTTATTTTATTTTTTAAAAGATTTTATTTATTTTTTTGAGAGAGAGAGAGAGCATACAAGTGGGGGAGAGGGCACAGGGGGAAGGAGAGGGAGAGGAAGAGAATCCCAAGCAGATTCTATGCTGAGAGCAGAGCCTGATGTGGGGCTCAGTCTCAACAACCCTGAGACCATGACCTGAGGCAAAACCAAGAGTTGGATGCTCAACTGACTGAGCCACCCACTCACCCCTATACCCCTATCTGTTTTATTTTTAATTCTACCTTTACTATTCCCCAGTCTCTCTTTCTTCGTCTATTTCACCTTTTGGTAAACTGTTCTGACCATTCATAGCTGACAATGAAGTGGTACTACTGGAGGTACTGCAAAATTGCCAAAAAACTGTATCATGAAGTTTTATATATTCTGTGATACATTCAAAGTAATAGTCAATTAATTAGAAAGCAAAGATCAGCAAAAGTTAAAGATTGGGATAAGTACTTTTACCTTATAAAAAACATATAGATCCCCACAGCTTGGGAGGATTGCTCTACTATTGTATGAACAGCATGTGAATAAAATTATAGCTTGAAATTTGCCATGCTTGAGGGCATTTAAAGAGAATTCCACAGCTGGTTTGTGTATGATGCATTTCCATGGGGACCATGACACAAAGACAGCTCATATTGCTTAATCATTCATCAGTTCATTCATTTCCAGAAACATATAACCTGCACTAAAAGGAGGTATGCCCATATTATCTTCTCGATTTTTCTAGGTCCCATTAAAAGTGCCCTTTCTTCTCTGCAACCTCTGTTCCTGACTAGCCTAGGCAAAGCCAACAATTGCATCTTTTCTATTACTATACCATCTCCATATACCTTTACTGTAGCGTTTACCATATTGAAGTGTGTATTTGTGTCTCCCTAAATGTGTTTTGAGCCCCTTTGGGGCAGGGATCATGGCTTATTCATCTTTGTGTCTGTAACACCTAGCATAGAGCTTGACACATAGCAGATGCTCGATAAATATTTGTTGAAACAAAATAAAATATTTACTATAGTTTTTCATTGAAACTCATAAAATTTGCACTCCCTTCCTCCCCAGACACTTAACCATCTATATGAAGGGAAAACTTGATTCAGAATAATAAATAGGCAATATTATACTATGTAGAGCTGACCCTGAAATAAAAGCTCCCTGGCTTCCACTTTTTTTTTTTTTTTTTTTTTTACTTCTCTATGGCTGTCATCAAAATCACGTAGGACTTAAATTTTGAATATAATGATAAAGATTTTCCAGCTCTGGTCCTACCTTCCCACTCTGCCATTTTGACACAGTTTACTGTTTGTTTGCTTGCTCTTGAGTTCTTTGTCTTTCAAAATTCTTTCCTGTCATGATTTCCTTAATGTTGTTCTGCTCTGGGTTGTTTTTGTTTTGTTTTGTTTTCTTTCTTTCTAACTCTTTTTCTGCCCCTTCTTACTAACTGTCTTCTCACTGTCCTTCATTGTTTCGCACTCATCTCATCTACACAAGCTTTGCTGGGAAATCATTCCTGCTTGGGTTTTAATTATTATCTATATATTGTTCACTCTCATATCACTTTCTGTAGCCTAAATCTCTCTAATGAGCTCCAGAATTATATAATTACCATTTATCTCTACTTTCAAAGAGAACTCCAATATAACATCTTCTCCAAGAAAGAGAAAAACTTCCCACAGTATTTTATATCCCTGTTTAGTTCTACCAAGGCAGAACTCCGGGGAGGCAGTGATAAATCCTTGCATCCCCCTCATGTGATCTTTCTTACTTGTTGAAAGACCCTTTTCTCTCTACCTTCACATCCATGGCCTCTGTGCATCATGGCAACTTCTACTTCACTCTCCCTTCACCTATGCTCCACCACTGTGACAGACCAGTCCCTCCAGAATGTGAACTGACAATGTCACTCTTCTGCTTGCAGTCTGTTCATGGATCCTTGTTGTAAACAGAAACAAATCCAAATTCCTTAGCACAATATAAAGATTCTTTGTAGTTTAGGCCATTCCCTATCCAGTCTTACCTCTAGGCTTCCTCATGTCTTGCTCTAAGTTTCTTCCATGCTGAAATACTGGTGACTCCTTAAAGTGCTCCCCTCATCTCCTGCCTTTGAAGATGCTGCTTGTCCACTTGGAGCATCCTTATCTCACTAGCATTGCCCTTCTAAAATTCATCGATCATTCACATTTATTCAACACAGATTTATTATGTGTTTGAGACACTGAGATCTAGAGATAACTGCTGAACAGATTTAGTTTCTTTTTTATGAAGCTAATGTTTTAACAAGGGAGACAGTAGTTAAACAGATAATTGTACTAATAAATATGTAATTGCAAGCTGAGGTAAAAGTCATAAGGAAAAGTAAAGAGTTTGATGAAAAATGACCATAGTAGATTTCTTTTCCCACAACAGTTATCACATTGCATTGAAATTGTTTATTTGTCAAGATCCCTAACTAGGTTATGAGCTCTTTGAGGGCAGGACTTCTTCATTATTTCTCTTTATATTTGTACTGCTTAAAAAGGATTTGGGTCCTAGATGGTGATGAGTTGTTATTCCTTGGACTAATGAAACCAGACCTGTACCTGCTGAAATAAAAGTTGACGGGGAGCTGGCTGTCTCTGGAAATATCAAGCATTGTAGCAAAAGTGGACAGTCTACTGCTTATGAGTCAATAAAATCAATTCCCATATTTTGGAAGACATGAATGAACTGATCTCCAAGCTCTCTTCCAAATCTAAATATTATGATATGTTAATGACCCATGGTGTAAAATAACTTAGAGGAAGGAACTTGCTTTGTGTATGTTACTGATGCAATATCTAGGACAGGCTTCCTATGAGCAAACCTTTACTCTGTAGAATAGGAGATTACAGATGCCTGGTTTTTTAAGATCCATTGTTAACTTCAGGATAATCCAGAATATAAGGAGGTAGTCCACAAATAGACTCAGATGTGATGTGGTTTGGCAAGCTAAATAATAGCTTAAGAGCTCAGCAGCTATTATTATTTTTAATATTTTAATGTTTTCTTTGTTAATATATATGTGCTCAATTCACAGGTCTAAACTGCCTAAGAGGATTGTGCTTTACATGATATAAAATATTAAAGCAAAAAAAGAGGCAAATTGCAATATTCTGGGCAGACACCAAAGTGCAAAACTAGGTGACATTTAATAAGCCAGCTCGTTTTCTTCTTCCTTTGCTGCTTCCCTCACCATGGAAGCACAGGCCTGCTTTCTGAAATTGACAAGAATTGAACACCCTTTGTTAGAGCATGAGACGCCTGATCCTATTCCAAGATTTTCTGTCTTGATGCCATAATACCCACCCCTCTTTTCTTTGAATGGCACTTAACACAATGCATTTGTGACTTGCCATGTTCGGGCATGGAAATGACTATTGCCTGGTGGAGGGAAAAATTACTTTTCAGTGGTTTTTGTTTTTACTTGTTATGGCTCTGAATTTTTCCTGCTTTGCCATGACGGCTAAAATGTGCACAGCATTTCTGTGCCATCCGCAAACATATTTTCAGCATGCCTGTTTTCATGAAGAAAGTGAAGGAAGCATAAGCTTGGCACGACACTAAGTATGGGGTGTGTACATGGCGACCATCTGTTCCACATACACTCTGCTCTGCTCTGACATGCAGTAGAAAAGAAATCTGTGAAATCGGAAGGTGGATTTTTTTTTAAGGTGTTAACCACCGAATAATTTGGGTAATGGGTTTAGGGACACTACTCCGGTTATTTATTGGGAGCTCTTCCTCCCTGTCAACTTCAATCCCATTTCAGTTAGTCATGGTCAGATCAATATTTACCCATTAGGTCAATACTTCTTAAGACAAAAACCGTGTCATTATTTCTATGCTGGGATTGGAAGACAGAGGGATGCAGAGTGCTAGTTGTTAACATATTTTAGTTTAAAAATGTGTCAGTTAGCCATGCCATTAGGGAGAGGTGTTGATGCTTTTTTTTTTCTATGCCTCTCCTGGAGCTAGGTGTTTATAACCCACACTCTGGAACCTGACTTGCTGCATCTGAAAAAGATGCCTCAGTTTCTTTTTGGGGACTGGAATTCTGGGGCTGCTGCCAGATGCCACCAGAAGTGACACTTCTCATTGACTTCTTCCTATGGGAAATCTGTACTCATTCCACAAAACTACAGGACTGGTCTCAAGCAGGACAATGAAGATTTGTATCCTACTTATCAATACTAAACATGGTGAGGAGCCAACACAAGGTGTTCCTGAAACTGGTTTCTCTAAGCATTGGCTTAATATTAGTAGTCCCAACTTAATATTTGTGATTCAAATGAGAGTCCTCATTCTTCTGGGCTAATTCTTGATCCTGATATAAAAATAGAACTGAAGCTCAATGAAAGAGAAAAAGAGAGAAAATTGCACCCCCATGAGGATCTTGTGTGATGTAAATGGAGGCTTGATTAAAACCTTTTTCCTTTTGTTTTTTTTGCAGACAGGAAAACAGTGGGGCTGAAATCAAAGGGACTCCTACCAGGCTCCTGGTCACAGAAATTATGATCAGATGACTACCAACCATCACCACTTTCTCTAGGGAGTCAGTTTAGGAAATGGATAACTGGCTGATTTGCATGAACCAAGACTGAAGCAAGCACACATGGGGCTGTCTTCTGTGGAGAGTCAGATCCACTGGGCTGGACTCGACATTGCAGAACTGCCAATGACATCTTAACACCTCTGAGAAATAGGGGCACCTGGGTGGCTCACTCGGTTAAGCATCTGCCTTTGGCTCAGGTCATAATCCCAGGGTCTGGGACCTAGCCCCACATGGGGATCTCTGTTCAAGGGGGAGCCTGCTTCTCCATCTTCATCTGCTTGCTGCTCCCCCTGTTTGTGCTCTATCAAATCAAATAAAATCTTTAAAAAAATGTCTGAGAAATAACAGGGCTGCCCCCTGAGATGCCTGGACACTGCTCTCTTGCCTCATTTAGCAGCTTTTTTCTTCTTCTGTAGGAGTTGGATTTTGTTGCATTCCTGAGCTCACCCACAGCTCTTTTTTGAGAAAAAATATGACTTAAATAAAAAGAGGCAAACTGATAAGTCAGAGTCTGTCCCCAGCAACCCATAATTTGGAACATTATACTAAACTATTACCAAAATCTATGTCTACAATCCTAATGCAGGTGGAGAACTTACCAAGTAAATGCCAAGGGTGAAGAATGGGCCCTATCAATTGTATTTAATCAACAAGCACTTTTTTTTTTCCTTTGGCTAAGAAAGGAACTGGTGTCAAATATAATATAAAGAGAAAAAAAAAAAGCAACTCTTTAGCTCACTAAGAAATGTATGCTTTGGAGCATCTATTGTGTATTGGCTGTTCAGGGTGAAAAGACGAAAAATTAAGGTCTTGTCTTTAATTAATGGTCTTTCAAATAACTGTCTATTATGAACTGGCTGGAATAGATGCATTCTCAAGATACCAAGGGTGCAGATAGGAGAGAGCACTGAAGTCTGCCTGGTTGAAGAATTTTCTGGAAGAAAGAGTGTCTGGGTCACATCAGAGGACCAGAAATATAGGGTAGTGGAGGGGCAGGGTAGCAGGTAAGAGGTAAAACAGGTAGGTTTTCTTCGGGACCAGTAAGTGCCCACCACAGAGGAAGGCAGGGTTGATCTGTTTGGAATTGTAGGAGCTGATAAGGGGGAGAAAAATGAAACTGAAGAGAGACATCCAGTGGCCACATCACACTGGCCTCTCATGACTAATCAAAGCTCAAAATCTCCTTAAAAATGGAAATAACAGATATCTCTATGTGGGGATGCGGGTCTGAAGGACTGTATACTCCTTGAGTCCACGGCTCTTCTCTTCTTCACTCAAAGATCTTGGACTGTTGCAAGAAAGCAGAAAGAAAAGGAAAATTATGCCCCAATTCCTGTTTCCTCCTCTTTTGACTGCTCCCCCTTGAGAACTAATCCTGAATGGCATTTCAATGCTCTGATTTTTACACAGAGCTTTGTTAAAAAACAAAATTCAGCTGAGTAAATTTGAAAATCTAATTGGCTGTATTCAAAGATTCATGACTCAGGCAGCATCCCATGTAGCAGACAGAAGGAAGCTCTGAGAAGCTGAGCAAAATACTGGGCAGAAGGGGGTAAAGAATGGATTGTTTCAGGCATGGTCACCTTCCTCCAAGGGATGAAAAAGGTCTAGAAAGTGGATTACTTCACTGGTACTGACCAGGAAATTTGAGACTGACCAGTTAGGATTATATTCCCAGAGGAGGTTGAAACTTCAGTTAGGTTAGGTATTAAATCTTGGTCTGGGCTTGGCATGGATGACTCCATTTTGGGCCTGTTATCTCTTTCTAACAGCTTCAACCTACAGCAACTGTTACTGGGGAGAGGGCGGGATGGCATCTCTTGAGCAAATATCCTTAAGAGTGTGAACCCATGGAAAGGGACATCACCGATGTCCTTTTTAGGTCTGGCTACCAGAAATAACACAGTAATAATAACTTGCCACAATCAGTGCAGAACGGTGTGGGATATTCTCTATCCCTCTTATTAATTCCACTATCTCCTTCTCCTACCCCAGTGCTTCATCATTTGAGGATTTAGTGAAAGGCATAGATTCCAGACAAAGTAAGTTTTTGCATTTTATTTTCCCCGTTGTTGCCTGACTGACATTGGGGATGCAGATCAAGCAAGAGAGAGTGCCTCTCTTTTCCCCTCTGCACTCTCCATCATCCTGCAATCCTATTATCTTTAAAGGAAAAGAAATGATTTCTTTGCCTAGGTACTCATCCCGTATCTCTCCGACATGGGACAAGTAGGCCTTCTATTTTCTGGCAGATTAATGAAGAGGAAGCATCTTGTTCAGCAGGCGTCCCTGATTGGAGGTTGGTTACTGAATGTGCTTATTCACATTTTCACTGTGCTGGCTGGGCTGCCTGCTGTCCTACATTCTGTTTCTATCACTAGTTTCCTTTTGCCTTTAGCTCCTTCATTTGGCTTTATCTGTCTGTTTTAGCTGCTCTCTATTTCTCCTATATATATCCAGTATAGATTGCAAATTATATTTGTGATGAGGGGAGTTTTCATTTTGATGGTTTTGATTTTATTTCACAACAGAACTGAAGCAAAATGGCCTTTTCTGCACCCCCCCCTCCCTTTTTGGATTATTGATTCAAACTAACTTCAGAAGTAACCTGTTTGGTATGATCTAGCCACATCACACATTCTAGCTTATCAGAATTCAAGCCTCATGACTAAATGCAATAAAAATGTTCAAATATATCCAAACAGAGTTAGGTTTCGAATTTAGATGAAAACCTTATGGTGTCAATCAAATATACATGACATATGTAACTTAAATCCTTAGCTATTTCAGAGACTTAGAGAAAAGAAATCAAGGATCATGTTAGTTTCTATTGACCTCTACCTAGGGCGAGGCTTATAGAACCTATAATTGCATCACTCATGTTTCTATCATGAAATGGAAGAACATAATTTTAATATTTGAACAAAGGCATTGCATCTGTGATCTAGAATTATTTAGTAGGTTTCAATAGTCACAGACAGTCACAGAATATTGCCAGGGTTTCACATGGTTTCACATCATTTCTCTTGATGTGTGATGTGGGGTTAATCATGTGTTAATATTCAATGAAAATTCACTGGTGGAAAGAAATCTTTACCAATTAATGACTAACCTAACGATTTCCTAATCTCTATGTGAATACAAGAAAGCCATGGAAAGAGTGCACAATTAGGCTTACAGGAGAACCTGTAATACTCTGAAGACAAGTTAATTGTATCTTACAGTATGTCTAAATTTTACCGACTATTTGATATTGATGTTTTAAGCTTCTGATATATGGATAACCTTTTCAAAAGCATTTCATCTTTATCACTCTAAAAATTTCTTTTGTTCATTCACCAAAGGTCTATACCTTAATCTTAAAGCATCCTTTTTTCTTTGAATACAGTACAAACTTAGAAATTCACTGATTTAGTTCAGGTATTAATGCTTTTATTTTCAGTTAATAAAGGTATTGGGGGATTTAATAGTGATAGATATTATATAATGATGACTTTGAGAATAACTAGACTAATAAGTGTAACACGGGGACTCTGTGCCATGCTATATCTTGACTTTTTCTTTTTGCTTGCTCTATAGTACAATAGAGAGGCTTATACAAGCCGCAGGTAACAGAGGGCTGACTTAAGGAGGAGGTTATTTTTCAGATATAATCAGGAGCCTGGAAAACAGGGTGCTGCTGGCATTGGTTGAGAAGTCCAACCATGGGAGAGCCACTGTCTCTGTATCTCTTGGCCTTCTCCGCAGGTGTCAATTCATGGTCACAAAAAGATGGCTGCTGCACTTCTACTGCTGATAATGGTATTTACAGTCCATGCAGGGAAGATGGGTGTGGCTGAAAGAGCTTGCCTCTAGGGGCAGGCCACTAGAGTCTTTTTATTTAAAAAGACTTTTATCCTAGAAGCCTCACTCAGATATTTCTGCTTTTACATCTTATTGGCCCTGATGGCCTTCCAGATCGGAAGGGCATCCCTAGGACAACCATTGAAACTGACTTGGGGGTTTGGGAGTGGGGTCTAGGATCAGTTACCAACAGCATCTCTCATGCACTGTGCTCAGCACAAGCACAGTGGTATGATTTATTTATGATAGAGAAAGGGAATGGGAGCCATCTAGCTGGTCTTTCCTAGGTCCCCCTTTTATGTGCTACATCTGTCAGCATCTCTCATGATGGTTCTTTGGTATCTGGGTTGAGCTTAACCAAACATTCATTACATTAAGTATAGAAATCAATACAAGGTGTGCTACATAGTTCAGTGTGACATGCTGTGATTATAGTCAACTACTGCTGCATGCCAAAAATGCTGTATAACAAACTTCTAAAACTCAGAGGATTAAGACTAGCATCACTTACTCTCAGGTGTCTGTGTGCAGCCGATTAGCTTGGGCTACCTTAGGAGCTCTGCTGTGCCCGGCTTCTCTCCAGCCTCCTGCTGGGGCCAGCCAGCAATCCCAGGCATGTTCTTCCAGGCTGAAAACTAGGCTCAAGCAGCACGCCCATCACAAAAGCATTCTTTGAGCCTCTGCTTGCACCCTGCCTCCTAACATCTCCCTGGCCAAAGCAAGCGCCACTGCCAAGTCACGAATTAAGGAGGCTGAGAAATAAATCTACCCATAGAATAAACTTTTTTTTTTAAGATTTTCTTTATTTATTTGACAGAGAGAGAGAGAGAGAGAGAGAGAGAGAGAGAGAGAAACAAACAGGGGGAGCAGTAGAGGGAAGAGAAGCAGGCTCCCTACTGAGCAGGGAGCCCTGATGTGGGGCTTGATCCCATGATTTGAGTTGCAGGCAGACGCTTAACAACCTGAGCCACCCAGGTGCCCCAGAGTGAATTTTTTTTTTTTCAGAGTGAATGTTTTTGAAGACAGACCTTATCTGCCACAATCTTTCCACCAGCTTCGAGCACAATGACTGTAGCAAACAGTTATTGTTCTCGCATATCCAGAATAGTATAGCACCATTTTCATCATGTATTTGAAAAACAATGGTAAAAGGATTGCTTCATATTCTAACCTCCTATTCTTAATAAATTATATATTTTAAACAATGGAGGTAATAATAAAACCTACTATCCTGCCCAGAGTCACTATAAAGTATTAACAGCAACTTGCCTGGCTGACATACACTGACTCCAATGAAGTTGGCAGAGTCCCAGACCTCTTAAGGGAGGAGCCCCCAGAAATGCCACTCTCAAGGCAGATATATATTTCCAAATCCTTGTGCAGGAAAGATCCGGCTTGGAAAAATAAGTTCAATATTATATAAATCTGCAAATGTCATGAAGAGTTCTTTATTTTCCAAAGGTTAGGTCACATATCTAAACAGGGAATGACCCTGAAACATCACGCTGACAAGATCTGCGATATTTCATGACCTCAGTGATCCTGTCATAAGGAGCTTTGTCTTGTACTTTAAAATTCTTACTCTCCTATAATCACCGGCCTCTTACACAGCCCATACCCCATTACTGCAGATATGATGATCTGGAGCATCCAGTCTAGATGCTCCTTATCGTTTCCTCCTGCAGAGTAGGGCCACTATGCTTGGGGACACATTTCAAGATGGACAGCAAATTAATAATAACAATAAGAGTAAGAATCAAAATAATAGATAACATTTATCCAACACTTCAGATACTTTATTACATGGGATAAATGGTATTGTTTCTCCCCTTGTGATAGATAAAGAAATGGCTGCTTTGTATATTTAAGCTACTTGCCTAAGGCCATACAGTGGGTTTTATTTACTTAAAAACTAGAAAGAGTCTATAGGTTTTTAAGTTCAAGCTAGAAATAAAGGATAATTAATGTATTTTACCGTGTATTGAATGAAAAATATTAGCATTGAGGATGATGGACATGTTCTTTATTACGAATAGATTAACCACATCTGGTACACAATACCACCTACATCACATAAATAAAGGAAAAAATTATCATTGACCTTTCTGGTGCTTCGTGAGGAATAGAAATGCCAGTGAAGAGGTCTTCGATGTGATCTTGAAAGAAGATGAACAATTTTAGAAAGGAAATGTAGCCCAGAAATACTTTCAAAACACTGCAATGCAAATCACAGCACTGGTTCATGCACTCATTTGAGGAGGAGGTGGTCTCTGCAAGATGATGGGATTGACCTGAAGAATTACGACAGAAAGAGTTCACAGTATTAAACTACTTTTGCAAGTGGAGGAGAGACAGAACTCCATTTTCTGGAGAATTGATGTGCACAGTACACTGAGTGAATATCATCCATAAAGTCAAGAGGAGCTGAGCTGGTTGAACGGATAGGGCACATATTAAATTGATAGTGATTAATTAGTTTTATGTCACTTTGGCGCTTTTCGACTTGTTCATGGTGTGGTTTTCAATTATTTTAGTATTATTGGAAGAGCCAAGATTAGACCATAGTTATTAGAATTAGATGAGTTACCTTATTTGCAGAGTAGGATAACCTTTGCTATTTTCCTTTCACGTGATCAGTGCCATTTGCAAAGAAAAAAAATGAGGTAGTGTGAACATATACAAAGGCTTAGCAGAGGACTAGATTTTTAAAAACAGGATCAGATAAATCATGTGCTCAAGATTCAAAAGCATATTTAAGATAAGTCGTTTAAAATTCGTATTGTCACTTGCTATCATTTTTAAAGTTGGTCATAGTAAGATGCAAAAAGACAAGCAGGAACTGGACATCTCAATTTCTGAGAAACAATTAGATTATGAAAACATCCTGAAATCCTCACATTTAATTCAAAAAATATTTTCCCTGTGAAGTCACACAAGAGACTAGGCTTGCAGATCTCTCTCTATCGATTTCTATCTCTATCTTAATCTATCTGAGAGACTCTTAATGAGACTCTCAGAATTACCAAAGGGATCAAATGGTGTACAAAGCTGGAAGTCATGTTTGTTACCAAGCTTTATTCTATCACATTGTCAGTTGAGGGGTGAGATCAAAAGGGTCAATAATCCTTTGGATGTTATTAACAAATGTGGCAACATAATATGATGCTCCACATAGACAGAAGGTCCGAGAGATTGTGTTCATGCCAAGAGGGTGGGCAGGGTCTGAGAGAGGGAAATAGACTGGAAAGTGACTAGTATAGAAATCTTTCTATCATAGTAAACCCTGGTGAGGGACAATTCAATCTCCTCATGTGAATTCTATCCCCTGTCACTTCTTCTGAATTCTCATTCCATTAATTGATCTATTGTCTTCTGTACAAACTCTTTCCCCTTAGCATTTAAATAATATCTCTTATTTTAAAGAAAAATAAAGGCCTGCCATTGATCTCATGACTTGCATCTCCCTTCTTTTCAGAGGCACTTTTCTGGAAAGAGTATTCTCTGCTTCCATGTTTCCATACAGTGAAAAATGTCTGTATGTTTCAGTCAAGATTATTGTTGGTTTCTGAATCCATCTTTTAACTCTTATATTAAACTCACTCTGCCTTTCTCCTATTAGAATGTAAGCTCCAAGAGGGCAAGCATCTTTGTTTGTTTTGTTCTCTCATGTATCCTTAGATTATGGAATGGTGCCTGGTACATATGGTGCTCAAACCAAATCTATTGAGTAAATGAATAAATTAATGAGAAGGGAGATGTGCCCTGTTTAAGTTGCTAATGCTGTTACTGTCTCTCTTTCCCATCTGATGTTCTCTGAGTAGCAAATATCCAATGACCGGCTATTTCTCTCATGGAGTGCTTTGGTATGTTCTTTACAGACCCTATTAGAACCCTCTACAGTTCACCATCTGCAGACGTGGATAATGCATTGTCTGGTGAATTGGGCAAAATCCTTTCATGACAGCTCTAATCTGGCTGCTAGTTCTAGACATAGGAATTCATAAACCCTTGCACCCTCTCACTCAAGTCAAGAAAGGAAAAAAATATAATTTTGCTAGAATAAAGTGAAGAGAAAATTGATCATTAAAAAGAACTGAGAAATTATAAGAATAAGTTTATCCTCTAAATATTCAGCTTTAAAACCTACACATGAGTCAGAATAGAGATAAGCAGACTCACCTAACTCACAGGCCAGTGAATGAAGGTATTAACATATCTGAAAAAATAATATTCTACAGAGCTATAGGAATGGAAATACAGAAAGAGTCACATGCAAAATTTGGCAGTAAACATCCAAGAGTGAGCAATTTTATTTCCTTCCTTGATCAATGAACATTTTCTCCTAAAAGCTTAAGTGCCTTTGAAATGAGAACAATACAGTGTAATTTCTTTTTAAAAAGTCAAAGAGCTTAAAACAACAGACATTTCTATGAACATCAAAAACAAACAAAGATAGTATGGCAGGTCAAAGAAAGTAAATAGAAACCATATATATCATTTCAAGTCTAAAAATCCTCCCACGGTCTTGTCTAGTTTTTCTCTTTCTTCCTCATCTGCCTCCCCAGTACAGGACTCTGAAATATTGGGGAAAGTAAAACCTTCAGTCTTTGAGTCATACCTTGGAAGAAAGCTGTACACAAACAGCCACATTAAACAAGGGCCTTTTTTGAATTTTTCTTACAGCCCTTAGACCAACCTGGACACAGAAATTGTGAGCTTGAAGGGATCCCTGGGTGGCTCAGTGGTTGACTGTCTGCCTTCGGCTCAGGGTGTGATCCTGGAGTCCTGGGATCAAGTCCCACGTTGGGCTCCCTGCATGGAGCCTACTTCTCCCTCTGCCTGCGTCTCTGCTTCTCTCTCTCTCTCTCATGAATAAATAAATAAATCTTAAAAAAAAAAAGACATTGTGACCTTGAAGTGAAGTATTAATGTAACAAAAGGCTTAAGATTTGTAACATTACCTTAGCACTAGTTAGCAAAAAATAGTTGGAAAGTTGAAAAGATGGAAAGTCATGTTATGTAATGGTAAACATTTCATACTATCACCCATAATAAGTCAGAAAGCAGACAATGTACATTCTGAGCTGATCTCTCTAGATTAAGATTTCTCCACAAAAGCGCAACTGACATGTTAGGCTAGGTAATTCTTTGCTGTGGGTGGCTGTCTTGTTAATAGTAGGGTGTTCGGTAGCATCTCTGGGGTCCACTAATAGATGCCATCACATCTTCCTAGTCATGACACTGCCAAATGCCCCCGGAGGGAGTAAACTGATCCTGATTGAGAACCACTGCTTTAGAAAAAGTGATTGGAAATAATAAGACTGTTTATATTGGCCACTTCCCCTTTGGTGAAGTATTAAAATAGATCAACTCAAGGAAGAATTGACTGGTTTATAAGCAGAAATAAGAGGGAATAGAGAGACTATACATTTGGAGTTTCCAAGGCTAGGAAAGGTGAATTGTTCCCGGACTTCAGACAGTAAGAGATAAGTTTGAAAAATACTTTGAGCATCAAAGTCTCAGTAAAACTTCTCAGAGAACAAAGAGAGTTAGTCCTACAAAAGAGATCAGATAGAGTATGATCTTTCCACCTTTTATTTCAGATGGCCTAAAGGTATTCATCATTATACTAAAAGAGAGGGGCAGGGAGGCTAGAAGAAAATAAATCAATTTGGTTTCAGAATTATGTCTAAGAATAAACTCTGAGTGTGTTTCCTGGCACATGAATTGACTGGAAGCAAATAGATCAGGAACCTGCTGAGGGTTTTTTTTTTTTTCTTCCAGGCTTTATGAAGGCTATATTTTACTGGAGGAAAACAGATAAGAAGTTATCAAATAGCAAATAAATAATAAAACATCACCAAAATTAAATATTATTTTATACTCCGTTGTTTGGCAAAAATTAAGGAGTCTTATGATGCTGTTAGATACAGTGTGGGCTGAAAGAATATCTTAACTATGGCTGGTTCGAGTGTAAATAGGAAGATATTTTGTTTTTGCCTCATAAAGTTGAATATAACCGAAGACCCAGCAATTCTATTCCTACATACCTACTCAAGATAAACTCTTGCACATTTGCACCAGGAAATATATACAGAAATGTGCACACCAAGACTGTCAGTAATAGCAGAATATTGGAACTTACCATAGAAAAGAGGGGGAAATTTGGGCCCCTGGGTGGCTCAGTTGGTTAAGTGTCTGACTCTTGATTTCGGTTCAAGTCATGATCTCAGGGTCATGGGTTGGAGCCCCAACCTGGGATCACTCAGTGAGGAGTCTGCTTGAAGATTTTCTCTCACTCTCCCTCTGCCCCTCCCCTCACTCACATATTTTTTTCTAAAATAAACACATAAATCCCTAAAAAAAAAAAAGAAAAAGGGAGCACTTGGCATATTTACACTATGAAATATTACATGATGTAGGAAACAAATAACTACAGACACCTGCAACAACATGATTAGGTTGTACTTGAGAACCAGAAGTGAGCCACGGATTATATTCAGTGTAAAGATCTTTTAGAAAATTAAAAACAATTTTAATAAAAAAATCACTGTTTAAGCATGTGTGTGTATATGTGTAGGTAAGATGAAAAGAAAAAGAAAGAAAGAAAGAAAAAGAGAGAAAGGTACTAAGTTTTGATAGAATTCTATTGCCCCAAACACCCAAAAGTCCAAACTAAATTGACCTGCTGGCTCTCAAGCTTGCTCTAGCAGAAAGCAGGCTAAGCAAGCTATTGTGTTCCCAGAGAGGAAATGCTTCCCAACATTCACTTCAAAGGTAACCAAGGAGAATGACAGATAAAGAAAGGTAATAATAATAATGATGATGAACAAAGGAGAAGCTAGACCCAGGAACCATGAAGAAAAATGGACGAGAGCGTCTAGAGAGAGAAATCAGGGTTTAATTGAAAAGAGAATTCTTATTCCATCTTTATATAATAATATTCCATTTAATATAAAAATATACATATGTGAGACACATACATGTATGTTGAGCACATATACACATACTCACTCATATACTTCTATACCTAATTTTAAATTTAGCAACCTTTAAAGATAGTAACCATGATTCTTTTTTTTTTCTTTTTTTTTTTTTAAAGATTTTTATTCATTCATGAGAGACACAGAGAGAGAGGCAGAGACACAGGCAGAGGGAAAAGCAGACTCCCCTCAAGGAGCCCGATGTGGGACTCGATCCCAGATCCCCAGGATCACGTCCTGGGCCGAAGGCAGACGCTCAACCGCTAAGCCACCCGGGCGTCCCAGTAACCATGATTCTTAAGAGTACTGGTACATTGGCCCTGCACGGATGATTTTGGTTGTCATGTAATGTCACTTTAAGTTTAGTCATGATGCCATTTATTAATACTACATCATGTTTTGTTTTAAGAAGTTTCATTGTTAATTTAATTTTGATGAAGATAAAAAATAAGATAAAAATATTTTTGAAAAACATTTTAGCGCAGAAAGAAACAAGACAAACCAGAAGCACTGTCAATATTTACGGTTCTTGTGAAATTTAATTTTATATGCATGTTTATACATTTGTATTTTGTACAGTACCACTTTATTTCAGTGTATAGTCATAAAGTGCAAAACTGATATATGCACATTGAAACAAATGAAATGATATGAATAAATAAAAAGATATTTCCCTCTCCAACTCCTCTTAAATTCTAATGTTTCTTGTTTAAATCAGTATCAATAATTTTGTGGTTTTCCACAGAAGTCATTTCTTCAGGTTCATAAAAATATATTAAGATAGATAAAACAAATAAGAGAGAGAGAGAGAGCACCCGGGAGAGAGATTTCTGGGGTTCTGTTTTGGTTTGCTTTTGCTTTTTTGTGTGTTCCTTTTGTGTGCTGGTGTTCGACAGAGTGCTATCTGGGCGGATGGTTTTACACTTGTCACTGTGCCCATCATACATTCTTCCTTTGACTCTGTCTACAGGGAGGCTGATCTATGATGATGGCTTTGCCAGGGTGTGGCTTGCAGGAGGTGCTGGAAGAATACTGGAAGAAGAACTTATACACCTTTGTCACTCTTCTCCCAAACGGTTCCCTTCCTCCATTGGTGCCAGGCAGCTGAGGCTGTGTTCTTAGGTTTTGGTTTTCCCATTCACATCTGAGAGGCGGCAGTGGCTTCCTGCTGTTGCTACACCAGATGCCCCATCGTGCTTTGTGGACTCCCTCACCCCTGCCCCCTCCTAGGTGAATAGTCCTTCATATCATACTCATCAATTAAACCCTACATTGTGCTCTTTCTCGTGGGTCCCTGACTAATACACACACCTACAGTATGTTATATCCTGGATCATTTTTTTCCCCATATAATCTATTATGGTCATCTCTCTAAGTCAGCATTTATATCTTTAATTCATTGTTTATAGCAGTTGTATTTTGTTAACGCTTGTCTGTTATGTCTTATTCCGATTATTCCTTTAAATGTTTCTGAATCTTTTGGTGCTGGAAATGTCATTTTTCTAAAGGATTTTATTTATTCATGAGAGATGCACAGAGAGAAGCAGAGACACAGGCAGAGGGAGAAGCAGGCTCCCTCTGGGGAGCCTGACGCAGGACTGGATCCCAGGACCTCGGGATCAACCTGAGCCAAAGGCAGATGCTCAACCACTGAGCCACCCAGGCATCCTGGAAATATCATTTTAGATGGCATAAAATGGATATTTAAAATTTAATCTGACAATCTTTGGTTTTTCATTAGAATATTTAGTGTACTTATATTTATTTAATTTTTGGACTCAAGTTTTTTGAGATATGAGTTATAATCAAGAAAATGCACATATCTTAAGTATATAGTTCAACAAAAGACATACCCATTTAACCACCACCACAATCACGATAAAAGTCATTTCCATCATCCCAAAAGATTCCTTTGTGCCCCTGCTTAGTCAATCTCCACCCCTACCCCCAACTCAAACCCAGGAAACCACTGATCTTCTTTCTGTCACCACATATTAGAGTTGCCTTTCTTAGTATTTTATATAAATGAAAATCTTTATGCTACTCACTCTTTTGCATCTGGCCCATTTTGCTCATCATAATATTTTTGAGACTCATTCATGGTTTTTGGATGTATTAGCAGCTTATTCTTTTTATGGTGAGTAAGACTCCATTTTATTGATAAGCTACAATTTATTTTTCTTTTCAAAGAAAAGAAACTGGATTGTTTCCAGTTTGGGCTGAAACCTGTCCAGCAGCAAGATCTAGCTACCCATTCCAAGTGCAGATTTCTATTATATGGATGATGACAGAGACTGTACCACTGCCCACCACCAGAAGTAAGAGCCCACACACTTGATTCAATTCATCTTCTATGGGTTTGGAGTCACCAAGGAGGACTCACACATTAGGCATTGATTGTAACAAGATATATTCACAGAAAGAAGAGATACAGTGAGATCAGCGTCTGTAGGTTACACTGGTCTCTTGTGACCGGCAAGTCCTTTCCAATAGCTGATATAGGCAAAGGCCTGGTTTCCTCCTTCTGCAGGTGACAGATATACTTGTGGAAATGGGTAGGTGCCATGTGATGCATAGACTTTAAAAATGCATGGAAGTTCACAACATACTCAGAACAGGGAAAAATTTCTCTTAATAAAGAAGAAGAATATGGGGCCAAGTAATATCTTGCACATGTCTTCCATGTAGAAGAATGTTCCAAACCCAGGGAATGGATGGACAAACCCGAAGAAGGGTGACTGGTCCCACAATGACTTCTTCCCCAATACCTCCCATGAACGTTCTTATACAAGTCTTTGTGTGCACAAATGTTTTAATTTATCTTAGGTATATACCTACGAGAATTGCAGGGTCATATGTTAAGTGTTTATTTAATGCCTTAAGAAACTGCCAACCTGTTTTCCAAAGTTGTTGTGCTATGTACATTTCTACCAACATGGTATGAGAATTCCAGTTGTTCCGTATCCTTACTAAGAATGGTATAATCATTGTTCTAATTTTAGTTACTTTTTTTGTGTGTGTCGTTGTATTATGATACATTGCAGTTTTAATTTGCATTGACCTAATGGTTAATGATGCTGACCATCTTTTCCTGTTTTTACTGACCTTTCATATATCATATTTTGTGCAATGTCTGTTCAAATCTCCTGTTCATTTTTTAGGTGGAAATATGCAGGTTAGTAAGTTGTAAGAAATATATGCTTAGAGCGAAGATCCTTGTCATATATATATATATGACACCCGTATTGCAAGTATTTTCTACTTGGTTGGGTCTTGCCTTTTCATTTCTTTAATTCAGTCTTTCAAATAGCAGACACTTTAAGTTCAATGATTCCATTTTAAACTTTTTTCTTTTATAGTTCATACTTTTAAAATATCTTATTTAAGAAAATTATTCTTTCACTATGATTGCAAATGGTTTCTCCTATGTTTTCTTTTAGTTTATAAGAAGTATTAAACTGAATACTAAGTATTTACCCTTGGGTCAATGGTTCATTTTGAGTTCATTTTTGTGAATGGTGTGAGGTAAAAAGTAAGGTTCTTTAGGTTCAAAAATTATAAGTTCTTTTTTTTTTCCATGTGACTATTCATTTGATACAGCCCTATATGTTAAAAAGACTTTCTTTTTCTCATGGAATTACCTTAGTCTCTTGTCAAAAATTCTCTACTGTTTGAGCCCTGAAACGTCTGCAGACCTGGCTAACATCTTTCTTGCAAGCTTATAAGGGACCCTTGTAAGCCAGAAATACCAGTTATACTTCCCTTGAATTCCTGATCCACAGAAACTGAAATAATCAATAATTTTTCCAGCCATTAAGTTTTAGGGAAACTTGTTATGCAGCCATAGATACCTGATATACTGACCTTATAAAATAAGTATTAATTATTTTATAGCTATTATTTTACAGCTATTATTATATAGCTATAAAATAAGTATGTAAGTATTCCATCTTTTTCTATTTTCTAAAAGAGTTTGTATACAGTTAAATAATAGAATTCACTACTGAAGTCACTGGGCCTAGAGTTTCCTTAATGTAAAGATTTTTAATGATAAATTCAATATATTTAATAAATATAGCATTACTTGGGTTTTCTATTTTTTTCTTGAATAAGATTTGGCAATTTGTGTCATTAAAGAAATTTGTGCACTTCATCTGAAATCCCTGATATATTAGCATTTAACATGAAAGTTATTCATAATATCCTTTTATTATTCTCTTAATGGTTGCAGTTTCTATGGTGATGACCTCTTTTCATTTTGAATATTGGCATTATGGATTGAATTGTTTCCCCCCAAATTCATATCTTAAAGACCTAACCCCAATGTGATAATACATGGAGATGGGACTTTAGGGAGGTATTTAGCTTTATTTAGAAGATTTTTTAAAGGTGGGGCCCTTAGGATGAGATTGGTGCCCTTATAAGAAGAGATAGTTAAGAGCTTACTTACATTCTTTCTCTACTCCGTGTGAGGACAAAGTGAGAAAGCACTGTCTGCAAGCCAGGAATTGACCATGCCTATGCTGGTGCCCTGATATCAGACTTTCCAGCCTCTGGAACAATGGAAAATAAACTCCTGTTGTTTAAGGCACCCAGGTTATGATACAGGAGACACCTTAGAGTGTGCCTTAGTATTACCATGCTCTGTGATTAAGGTCAATGGAAAACTACAAGAACCCAATTCAAGTAGAGCTACTAATAGTCCAGAGAGTTCAGGCATGAAGTTTCGGATCACTCCACTGGGTCTTTACCAGCCACAACCAGTTGATGTACTTGCTGAAGGAAAGGGAATATAGAACAAGTAAAGGAAGAAGGTAGTTATAAATACCGGCTATAAATACATGACCATTTATAGAAACGAGGACTGTAATTTTCATGAATATCTCCTCCCTATTTTGTTATGTTGGATCATATGGCAAGAGTAAGTTTAGTTTTCTAAGATACTGCCATATATATATATATATGTCAGAAACTTCAACAGTAATATTATAAGTAAAAGGAAAAAATACTACAATTATAGGCTTTCTGGGCTTCTCATTCTAGGGTCATGCCTTGTGAAATATATTTTATTTTTTTCAGAAATTTATTGACCAAATTCACCTCTTAAATTGAAGGCAAAATGTGTGCATATTATTATTGTGGGATTCCAGGTTAATTCTATACTATTTAAGAAGTTTATGGCAGTATCTTTTTGCAAGACAATGGGCTTTGATACTTTAGGGTTTTTGTTTGCTTTTTTTTTTTTTTAATGTAGAGAATTTAGGAGGATAGTGTCTTTCTTCTCTCTCTCAGACAGAAACTCATAAGGATGCTATGGCAAGGTGCACTGTCAAAGAAAGGGGCTCAGCTTGCCTTTGATGTAAGCACAGCTCTTTTGGGAAGGTATTAGTTCCCTTAATACATAGAGAAATAGAGCATGAAGAAGCAAAGTTTCATTTCCAGAGTAGAGTATAGTGAATTTAAGTTTCAAAGGGGAAATCTTAAACCCAGATGAGAGGAGGACAGGCAGCAGGGGAGGCAAGTGGGGCCCAAAGTACTTAGATATGAAGTAGTCAGGGATAAATAGTTCAATGCTCTGAGAATTTTTCCTTATGGTTTTTCTATATATAAATGTTCAAACCACAGTCAGCAGTGTCTGCTAAGAAACCCACTGGACTTTAAGTTAGAAGATAGAATTCTAAAAGTGGATCTGAGACAAATTGTGTGATATGAAGGAAGTCAATTAGCTCAAATGTGTCTCCAAGATGGAGATGCTGACTATTGCCCCATCTCTGGCCCACTGGGTAAGTGGGAGCCTGAGAAGCAATGCTGTAGGTTGCTTCAAAAAAGGCAATATACATGACATTACTTTTTCCATCGTGGACTTTTCAATGGAATGAGCCTTTGAACTGTACAAAATAAAGGTTTCTTCTGATGAAACATGGCCGTTATTTAAGGCGTTGAGAGCTTTGAGAAGTAAAGCAATGTCTGCCAAGCAATTTATTACTGGAAATTTATTATTAACCAAGGAAACAATTTATTATACTAGACTGTCAGGAAAAACCTTAAGACTAAATGTTACCAAACCAATTCTAGCCTTTTATAAGGCCAGGGAAACTGTGGAAAAAAGTTACTGAGCAGAAATATTATATTAAGACAGTATCTAGACTGAATATTATGCTCTCAAAAAATCTATTTTCTTTCTTTGAATCTTAAATTTCACTTCACTTTACCTGTTTATTGATTTCCTTTCTTCTGGTATCTGGATCATCTTTTTTCTAAGTTACAATCTATACAAAAAGTGTTGTGGCAAGTTTACTAGAATTAGAACAGGAGATAGAATTTTGTGACAGTTTTGCAAAATGCACATTTATCCCACAGAATGAGAAGGCTTATCATAGCAAATCTTTCATAGACCAATTTATTTACTTTAATATTGCAAAATGTAAGTAAAGCAGTATAAGTTAACTTATTTTGTATGCATCTACCCTCTCTCCTCTCAGTAAACACACCTAAGCCCTAGCCATATAGTAAGATCTCGCTCAAGATTGACCCTTCCTCTAAGCTTTCCCTGATCTCTCTCTGGCCAAGCTGATTCTTAACTCCCATGACACTAACGACTCATATAGTCTTTACCACTTTCTAACTCCTATGTTGTTTGTCACCCATTCCTACTCAACCTTACAGGAAACATTACATTTTATCATTCTTTTCCTTTTTCGCCCTTCAGTGTTTGGTACATAGTGGATGAGTGACTATTCACTAAATGATTTTTAAATAAATAAATATCAAACCCATCTATAATTTGAATTTATTGATGCCTTTTTCTAAATCAAAAGAAAAAAATTCTGGGACGCCTGGGTGGGTCAGTGGTTGAGTGTCTGCCTTCAGCTCAGGGCATGACCCTGGGATCGAGTCCCACATCAGGCTCTCTATGGGGAGCCTGTTTCTCCCTCTGCCTGTGTCTCTGCCTCTCTCGTGTGTCTCTCATAAATAAATAAATAAATAAATAAATAAATAAATAAATCTAAAAAAATTCAAATCAACAATTTAAGTATTAATTTAATATCTACTTTGGAACTTGTAGAAATTCCATGAAATATAAGCTGCTATTATCAATATTTGCTAACTACTTAATAGTATTTTCCTTTTTGTAAAAAAGTCTTTATTATGATGTAATTCACATACCGTAAAATTTACTCATTTACAGGGTACAATATTCAGATTTGTGCAATCATCACCACTATTTAAGTTTAAAAACATTTTTTATCATCCTCAAAAGAAAACCAGCACTCATTTGCAGTCACTTCCCATCTCCCCCACCCACATCCCTGCACATCTTCATCCCCCAAGCCCTAGTCAATCATTAATCTACTCTCTATCTCCATAGATATGCCTATTCTTGACATTTCATATAAATGGAATACAAACATATGTGATCCTGTGTAACTGCTTTCTTTCACTTATCACAATGCTTTCATGGTTCATCTGTGTATCAGTGCTTCATTTTTTTTTATTGTTGAAGAGTATTCCCTTCTATAAATATATCACATTTTATTTATCCATTTATTAGTTGATAAATATTTGTTTTGTTGTCAATTTAGGGCTTTTATAAATAATGCTGTTATGAACATTCATAAAAGTTTTTCTGTAGGTGTGTGTTTTCATTTTTCCTAGGAACAGAAATGCTAGGTCATGTGGGAGCTCTAGGTTTTCACATTTGAGGAACTGCCAACTTGTTTTCCAAAAGAGTTGCACAATTTAACATTTTCACCAACAGCATATGGGATTCTAATTTCTCTACATCCTCATCAACACTGGATATTATCTTTTTGGTTTTAGCTATCTTAATGGTTGTGAAGTGGGATCTCATGTTATTCTGATTTGCATTTCTTTAATGGCTAATGATGTTGAGCATTTTTCTTTTGCTTATTAGCCATTTGTAATTCTGTTTTTTGAAAATATCTGTTCAAATCCTTTGCCAATTTTTAAAAATAGATTTATTGAGGTATAACTGATAATACAAAAAAGCTGTACATATTTAATGGTATATAATTTGGTGAGTCTGGATATATGCATACATCTGTGGTACTATCATTGTGATCAATGGATAATAAACATACCCATCAACTTTGAAAGTTTCCTTGTATCCCCTGTGTGTGTATGTGTGTGTGTGTGTGTGTGTGTGTGTGTGTGGTAAGAACCTGAGATCTATCTTCTTAACACATTTTATGTGCACGATACTGTGTTGTTAGTAGTAGGCCCCATTGTTGTACCACGTCTACAGAATGCATTTATCTTATATAACAGAAAATTTGTACCCATTGAATGATAGCTCCACATTTCCTCCTGTCCCCAGCCCTTGGTAACTACCATCCTATTCTCTGCTTTTAGGAGTCTGAATATTTTAGATATCTCATAAAAGTGGAATCATATAGTATTTCACCTTCTGAGACTGGTTTATTTTACCTAAAATGATGTCCTCTAGATTCATCCATGTTGCCATAAATGGTAGGATTCTTTTTTTTTTAAGGCTGGATAATATTTCATTGTATGTATATACCACATTTTATCTTTTCACTTATTGATGAGAATTTAGGCTGTTTCTATATCTTGAAATCTTTTAATTTTTTGAGCAACCAACATGCTGCTTTCCATAGCAGCTGTACCATTTTACATTCTCACCAACAGTGTTTAAGGGTTCCAATTTCTCCTTTTCACCAATGCTTATCTTTATCTTTATATATATATATATATATATATATATATATATATATATATATAAAGTGGTATCTCATTGTGGTTTTGGTTTGCATTTCTTAGTTTGCATTACCTAATGATAAGTGATGCTGAGCACCTTTTCATACACCTGGAGGTATGTTTTCTTTGGAAAAATGTCTATTCAGGTCCTTTGTTTATTTTTAAATCAGTTATTTGTTTTTTTTTTCTATTGGGTTGTAGAAGTTTCTTATATATTTAAGATATTAGCCATTTATCGGGTAGATGCTTTGCAAATATTTCTCCCATTCCATAGGTTGCCTTTTCACTCTTTTGATATTTCCTTTGTTGTACAAAAGATTTTTAACTTGATATAGTCCTCCTTGTCTATTTTTGCTTCTGTTGCTTATACTTTCGATGTTCTACCTAAGAAATCTTTGTCAAAACCAATGTCCAGAAACTTTTCTCCTATGTTTTCTTCCAGTAATTTTATAATTTCAGGTCTTATGTTTAAGTAAAATTATCTGAGATAACATGGCCTTATATGCAGAAAACACTAGACTCCACACAAAAAAAGACCTGTTAGAAACAACAAAACAATTCAGTAAAGTTGCAAGAGATAAAATCAGCTTACAAAAATTAGTTATATTTCTATATGCTAACAGCAAAACTACCTGAAAAGGAAATTTTTTTAAAATTTCATTTATACTAGGTCCAAAAATATAAAATACTTAGGAACAATCCTAGCCAAGGAGATGAAAGACTGTACACTGAAGACTACAAAATATTTGATGGAAGAAGTTAAAGAAGACACAAATAATAGAATGATATCCTGTGTTCATGAATGCCCATACCACCCAAACAGATCTCCATATTCAATACTCTCCCCAGGAAAATCCTAATGTTTTTTTTTTTTTTTTTAGAGACAGAAAAAACAAACCTAGGAACCATAAACGACCCAGAATAGCCAAAGTGATCTTGAGAAAGAAGAATAAAGGTGGAAGAATCATACTTTCTGATTTCAATGTACATTACAAATGTACAGCAATTAAAATAGTATACAGTACTGTCATTAAGACCAATGTATAGACTAGTGATACAAAATAGCCCAGAAATAAATCCACATATATGTGGGCAACTAATCTTCAACATGGGTGCCAAGAAAACCATGAGGAAAGGCCAGTCTCTTCAACAATGGTATTCAGAAAACTCAATGTCCTTTCTCTATTTTTAAATTGGGTTATATGTCTTCTTATTGAGTTGTGTGTTTATATATTCTGAATATCAATCCTTTATGAGATATATGATTTGCAGATATTTTCTCCCATTTTGTGGGTTGTATGGCAATTATGATTTGTGGCAATTATGGCAATAATTTGTGGCAATTATGATTTTCTTAAGTTATACTGAAACTGCTATTCAGAAGATAATCAGGTTCTGATTACAGTCAACAGATATTTTAAAGTTGCCATTATTGACTTCCAACATAAAGCAAGGTAAAGTCCTTACTTTCCAGAGTTTTCAAACTGAGGGAAAATCAGAAAATTACTTTTCGAAAGTTTTTTATTTTTTTTTAAGATTTTACTTATTTATTCATGAGAGACACAGAGAGAGAAAGGCAGACATAGGCAGAGAGAGAAGCAGGCTCCATGCAGGGAGCCTGATGTGGGACTCGATCTGGAGACTCCATGATCATGCCCTGGGCTGAAGGCAGATGCTCAACCGCTAAGGCACCCAGGCAACCCAGATGTCCACTGAATCTTTACAAGGATACAAAAACTCCAAAAAATGGTGACAGAAGGAGAGAAATGACACTATGGAGGCAAAACTTTGGTGTAGATGACAGCAACCAGAATTTGTAAGGAGAGTCTTGTATGATGGCATAAACTTAAAAAGATCTCAAAGCTTTAAAGAGCAAATAGGTATAGTTGAGCAATACAAGGGGAAAGAGGAAGGGAGACAGAGGCTTCCAGGAAGAGGAGATACCATATACAGGCTCATGGAGACCCAAGAGAAAGAGTCAGCCTTTTGAGAAAAAATATGGAAATGGCTTCAAATGGCTGGAAAAATGAGAAGTGGATTGCCTAACACACTCACAACCATTTCAAGTTCATTAACACACTCAAGTCCACCAATAGCCACAATATGTACCAAAAACAACCAGTTCAAATATATGATGGGAAAAATGAGTCTGTTCACAACAGCAATGGGAAAACATAAAACATTTCTGTTTAAATTTCCAAAAATGTACAAGCTATATGAAGAAACTCTAAAACTTCAATAAGTGACCCAAAGGAACAAACTTGTTTTCAGAAAGGACAAACTTGTTTTTAGAAAGGACAATTCAATACCATAATGATGTCAATTCTATTTAAGCTATTTTATAAATTTAGCATTATCCCAGTAAAAGTATCAGAATTTTTGTTTGTTTAATTAATTAATTAATCATTCATTCATTCATTCATTCATTCCTGAGAGACACAGAGAGAAAGGGGCAGAGAGGCAGAGGGAGAAGCAGGGTTCCCGTGGGGAGCCCGAGGTGGGACTTGATCCCAGGATGCTGGGATCATGACTTGAGCCAAAGGTTTAAAAAAAGAAAAAGATATATCTGAAGTTCACAGAAATTTTAAAAACCTATAAAATCTAAAGAAATAAGGAATAATGAGAGAAGACAAACATCATGAAACATTCAAATGTATTATAAACCTATATTACTTAAAACGTACTCAGAAACTGCCAAATAAAAGTACTGAAAGTTCAGATCACACTGACATAGTTTATTTGATGATGATGACATTTTAAATCATCAGAGGAAAGATGGAGTCATTCAAAAAATGGTGTTGGACCAACTGGATAGCCATTTGGGAAAAAAATAAAGTTGCATTCCTATTTACATATTTTACTAAAAGAAATTTTGGGTGTATCAAATACATAAATGGTAATATATATATATATATATATATATATATATATATATTGAAAACCTAAATTTCTAGAACCATGGGAAAAATTTTTTTAAATTTCAGCATAAGGAAAGTCCTTTTAAGAAATACATCATGACCTGAAGTCATACTATTAAAGATTGATAAGTTCCATTACATAAAAATATCTTGATTGTAAACACCATCAGAAACTTAATCAAAAGATAGATGGCCAGTATAAAAATATATGCAACTCATCTCAGAAAAAGACATAATTAACTTTGATATATAAATAGTGCCTGTATGTAAGTAACAATAAGTTTTAATAATGTGACAAAATGTAGGCAAATGATTTGAACAGTTTTTTCAAAGAATTGGAGGAGCAAGCTCTTAACCTCCAAGATGACCAAGCTTACTCATATTAGGAGTAATTCAGGCTAAAATTTTAAGAGATGTGTTTTGTCACTTAGACTGGCAAATACCCAAAGTTTATGTTAGCCATAGAGTGGGAAAACAGGCAAACTCTAAATATAGAAGAGAGTGAAAAATATTTCAAGCTGTATGATAAGGACATTGGAAATACTTATCAAAATTTAAATGTATATATCTTTTTTTTTTTTTTTTTTAAGGAGGCTGCACAACCAGTGTGGGACCAAACATAGGGCTTGAACTCATGACCCTAAGATCAAGACCTGAAATCAAGAGTCAGACTCTTAACCGATTAAGTCACCCATTTAATGTACATATCATTTTATCCAGCAACCTCATAGCTAGTTTTTATATATTTTTGGTTGCATCTATTTTTAGATATTTTAACTTTTTCCTTGCCTCTACAAAAGTAAGTTTGTTTCTATTGCATCATCTAACTCTTGATTTTATATAAGGAAGTGTACTTAAATCAATGCATAATTATTCATGTGAAATTATCCAGTTGTTTATAATGGCAAAGTATTAGGTGCAAACTATATCTTTATAGGAGTAGATATTAATGACATATAATATCTAACCATTCAAAAGAATGAAATTTTTTTTAATGTACTAACATAAGGCAATCTCTAAAAGATATTTTTTATTAAAAATAAAGATGCAAGGGACACCTGGCTGGCTAGTGGTTGAGCATCTGCCTTTGGCTCAGGGTGTGATCCTGGGGTCCTGCGATTAAGTCACACATCGGGTTTCCCGTGGGGATCTTGCTTCTCCCTCTGCTTATGTCTCTGTTTCTCTCTCGTGAATAAATAAATAAAATCTTAAAAAAAAAAAGATGGAAAAGAGTAGTTGCAACTTGTATACACAGAATATCTCTGGAAAAGTATCCCTCCCTAAAATGTAGAGATGTTTACCACAAAATTCTGCATAAGTTCTGTCATCTTTTAATCAATGTTTACTTTTGTTAACTGAATATCCTGTTACAGAAACGTAAGTCAGTGTAGGAAGGGATATAGAAAAGTGATAAGGATGTAGGCTTAAAATTATCTGGATTTGAACACTGCTTCACAACTAACTAGCTATGAGTCTTAGACAATATATTTGTTGTATGATTGTGTTGTCATATCTAATGAGAGAAAACAAGAACACAACTCATTGAACTCTAGTGAGAAGGCATACAAAATTCTTCAGGAACTGACACATAGTAGGCATTCAACATATGTTGATAGCTTTCATCGTACTAGAAAACGGAGATGAGCAAATTAAACAGTGGTAGACTGTAGATACAATTTTTCTGTGAATAAAGGTGATCTGGGGTTTTCTGGAATAGATAAAACTTTGCTACTCAAAACGACACCAAGCAAAAGAGCAACAAAGTAAATTATGTGATGATGTGGATGTTCCTACACACGGAGCTATAATTAACCTTAGTCACATAAATACAAATGTAGTACGGTTTGGAGACCCATATTTTTTAGTCCCTAGTTTTGCCAACAAATTCTAGTTTCAAATCGTGTTTTATGATGTACAATAGTGAGGGATCCTGACATACAACTCGCACTTTTAATCCTATTTAATGACTTTTGCTTTCAATTCCTAAATTCTTCATCTTATTATTGTAATCATAGCATGGTCTTTCATCCCCATCTTATTTCCTCCTCCTCTTTCATTTTGTTTTCCTTGATATGCGTTTTCCCGTATTTTTTTTTTTTTAACATTTCTGGTTTATGTGTTACTTTTACAGGACAGAGTAAGATTTGGCCTTTGCATTAACCAGGGAGATGACTTTTTATATAGCTACTTAGTTTAATATCATCTAAAAAAAATGTTTCTTTACCATTACCTGTTTTTTCAAGATCTCTTGCAACACATGCTTATTTTTACTTATTTATCTTGTTTTTATTTTTTATGTTCTCATTTCACTTTTTAGACTTTTTAGTTTATAAAACGCAACTACAGAATGTAAGAAGATATTTACAAATGACATATCTGATAAAAAGGGTTAGTATTCAAAATAAAGAACTTTGTAAAAACTCAACACCCTAAAAAATGAATAATTCAATTAAAAAATTAGCAGAAACTGTTGGTGGGAATGCACGCTGGTGCAGCCACTCTGGAAAACAGTGTGGAGGTTCCTCAAGAAGTTAAAAATAGGGCTCCCTATGACCCAGCAACTGCACTACTGGGTATTTACCCCAAAGATACTGATGTAGTAAAACAACGGGACACCTGCACCCCAATGTTCATAACAACAATGTTCACAATATCCAAACTGTGTAAGGAGCCACAATGTCCTTTTTTCCCCCAGACAGAGTACAGTGGTAATAATTTCTCCATATTTAAGAATATCTTTCTGTTGTCTTTATACATAAGGATAACTTGAATTTAATCTTCATTTGTTACTACTTTTTATAATGCAAAGGTTTGCAGATATTTCCCTTTGTGTTCTGGCCACTGACATATGGATTAAAGAATACACAGTATTTCTCTAAGTTGTTTGGCACTGAAATGGTATCTTTGTGGAATACACTTTAGCAACATTGATCTAATTAATTCACTCTACTTTAGTCACAACTACATTTGAATCATCTGCAGTTTATGTGTGAACCAAGCTGGTTTAAGTGCCATTATGGTTGATTCCATTAAAAAGTCCTAATTTTAAGTTTTGGACTAACTAGATTCTTCTGTGTCTAATTCTTGAAGATGACTAAATAAACTGCAGTAAGCATTTTCTAATATTTATTCTTTTTTTTTATTTTTGAGGAGTTAGAGGTTGGCTACAACTATGATATAGTAGAGAAATCAGAGCATCCAAATTAGAAATAACTTCACATGTATATACATATGTTCGTGTATGTGTGTCTAGCAACTTGTGATGCTCTCTTAATGAGTTTTTAGAAAGATCTGCATTTGTGTCTAGAAACACTAGCAGTCACTATCAAGAGTGCAATGTCTGTGAAATATCTGTCCCAGACATGTCCCTGTGTGTGAATATGACTAGAAATGTTCATAGGATATTAAAAACAAGAAGAAAATGGAAGATTGATATTATCTTAATGAAGCTTATTTATAGTGAATTCTCTTATTTTTGACTCTTAATTAATTTTCCTTTTTTTCTGTGTTGATAATGCACATTGGTTTACAAGTTAAAAATCTCAGAGCGCTTTCTTTTCTTTCTTTTTTTTTTTTTCATATTCTCCCTGAGACACAGCACAGAATCAGTCCTTATCAAGCACTCAACCAATTTGGTAGTAAACAGCATAAAATTTGTTGGTTTAATTATTTGGTTATTTGTTTTCCTTTTAGAAGGTATAAACAGATGGTAGCTTCATATTGTATGTGACATATGTTTATTATGCAAAAGATATTTCTAAATTTAGAGAAATGAAACACATAACTCTAGGACAAAATACCTTTTATTCATTCTTCTTTGTAATTTTATTTATTTATTTATTTATTTATTTATTTATTTATTTATTTATTTATTTTCTCTCCCCACACCCATAGCTTTTCTCCTTTTTTCTTCCTTTTTTTACTTTCAACCATTCTATTCTCCAACCAGTTTCCCCTCCCTCTGGCATTTTTTGCAATTGTTTTCTAAGTGCGAAATAAGGTCTCTCTCCTGCTGCAGCTGCTACTCCATCCCCTGCTGCACTAAATTGACACTTGGGCAAGCAATGGCTCTCGTCAGGCACTCTGAAGCTGCTACTTCCAGAAGTGTCGATTTAGTGCAGCAGGGGATGAGGTGCCAGCTGCAGAAGTAGGGCACAGAAAACCTCAACAAAAAGCTCTGCCTCCCCTTATTGTATGTGATATTTAGTAAGAGGAAGAGGAGGAAGATCACCAGGATCAGAGATTAAAAAGTTCAATAATAATAAGACCCTGGAACAGACACCAGAACTTAAAAACAAGCAGCTTTGTAACTATAGCTGATTTATGGAAGAAGGCAAAGAAAAGTATATATTGAGGTTAACTTCCTTTTACTTGGTTTTAAAACTAGCTGAAAATACTGAAAAATCTGGATGTCTGATCCTTCTTGGATAACATGTATTCATTGGTCATGGTGATTTCCTTAGTCATCCCTAAAAGGACACAAACATCCTACTGACTCGATTGAGAAATGAACAGTCTGCAATGGGAAATGTGTGAAAGCTCTTAACTTTCCTTGGCAAGTCTTGCTTTTCATTTCCTGTTGACATAAATACCTACTCTGCTTAATTAAAAGTCCTCTGTGAACATTAACACTCCAGGCATCTCCGTTAACTGTAAACTCCATAGGGTAACCCTTCCACCAACTATAGTAAAGTGCAGCTATATGTAGGTGTACATATTCTAAACACAGAGAAAGAGGCTAATCTTTTAGGAATATCCTTACCTCTGTTCTCCTCTGTTAGTTCAGATAATTTTCTCTATTTGTGTGAACATAGTATCTTTTCTACCATGACCAATCATAGAATATAGGGGATGAATTCCAAAATGCTACGTGCAAGGTATTTTCATTGCATATATTGGGATTTTTTTTTTTAAGCAACCATTTTAAAGAAAGGCTTGTTTCAAAAGTGACACTGCAGAGGGAAAAAATGCAAGCGTTACTTATACTGGATTTTGACCACTGTATTCATTATGCACTCTTCGAGGTCAATTGCTATGGTAATTTGCTTTTCATAAGAAATGCAAAATTAAAATGTCTTTTGTGTCAGGGAGTTCTGATATTGCTCCTTTGGAAGGACCCAGTATCTAGGTCAGTTGGCTTCCTTAAACCTGAAATAAATGAGGGCTTTGATAATGTAGTATCACAACTGCAGGACGTAGATTAAAAAAGAAAGAGGCTTTTGCTGAGACAATTGGGAAAAAGAAAAACTTTCTACAAGGACTTATTCTTATCTTTTCACATTAGGAAAGACTCAGGATGATTTTACCGAAGTGCTCCTTCTCCTCTATGACTCTTTTATTTGTAAAATATTTTAAAATATTTTAGGTAGACAAAATTGCTCTTAACTACATTCTAATAGAGAATATAAAAGAAAACAGTGGCAGATTCATCCATCAATTTGGGAAAGTATAAGTGCATGATCTATGAACGGATAGGGTTAATTAGAAAATATTTCTTGAAACAGGTGGACTCTGGAGAATGCTTTACACTTAAAAGAGCGAAAAGAGTTGGCCTCTGGAAGAAAAAATGCAGGTTGTGGAAGCTCTCAAAATCAAATGTGAGGGCACTGCCAAACTGTATGACTTCCCAGAAGAGGAGAGACAGGAAAGATAAGTATCTGGCTGAGGTGGGGATAAGAAAAGACAGACACACTGATAACAGTCCCTAAAACTAGGCCTCAGAGCTAACCTGCCTTTTAGATGGTGAGGAACCCAATTCAACAGGAGAGATGTGGAAGAAGCAGATGGAAATCATAATCTAGGAGAATTATCTTAATTTTTCCACCTACTCATTAATATTGGTCTTCTTTAGGGATTCTATTCTTGGCCTTCTTTTCTTCTTACTCTACATCAAAGCATACATTTAACTGCTTTGGACCATTCCATGGATGGACCCCAGGGGATCTATCAGCCTCTTGAATTGTCCTTGAATTTTATAATGAGTTTTCCTAGCAAAGAAAGTGAATGGCCTCCTTCAGATGCTTAAAGGGTGTGTGATCCCTAAATTTAATAATAGTATTTAACATGTGTTAAGTGCTTATTATATGCCAGGCAAAGTTCTAAGTGATATGCAGTATTAATTCACTGAATCCTAAGAACATTAAGTATGAAGCACTACTATAGTTTCCATTTATAAACAGGACTACTGAGGTAAAAATAGTTAATTATGTCTGAGGTCAGAAGCTAATAATGGGTGGAGCTGGAATTTGAACCCAAATATTATGGATTGAAAGCCATACTGGGTCATACAATATCATGTTGGTTTTACATTTAATTGCACTTCTATTTCTCCATAGGTATGTATCACATTTATTTTAGGAGCCACTTCTCTAAATAGACTTTCTAGAAAATCTCATCAAGAATTAGGGTTTCAGTTACCACCCCTTCTGGTAATTCTCACATTCATAACATCAGTCTCATGCTTGTTTATTAACTTGAGAACATTAGTTCCAAAGTGTTACTGGACAGCTCCACTTGGCCATCCCACAGGTATGTCAAATTCAGCCTGCTTGACATTTACCTGACGATTCTCTTAACTTCTTCATAAGAATACTACTCTTTCTGTCTTCTTGAGATGCTGAAATAATGGCAACAACACATGGACCAATAATCTAGTTAAAAAGCTCTTTTCTCTCTTAATACTTTTATCCAAACAGCCATAGAATCTCCTGTTGAATCTACTTATTTAATAAGTCCTCTCCATTCTCTTTTCCACTGTGTCAATACAGGTTTTTAGGTCTTTCTTTCCTCCCTACTTCCCTCATTTCCTTTTTCCTCCTTCCCCTAGTTCTTCCTCCCCCCATCTCCTTTTCTTCCTCTATGTACTCTCATTTTTATTATTACACTAACCTCTATCTTGCCTCAATCAACACATTTAGCAATGTGTTATCCAAACTAACCTCAGGGTGATCCATCTCTCCCTCCTTTTCCTTCCTTCTTCTTTTCCTTTCTTCTTTTTCTTTTTCCTCTTTTCCTTTCTTCCTCCTTCCCTCCCTTCCTTCTCTCTCTCTCCTTCCTTCTCTTATTGAAATTTGAGAAATAACAAAATAGAAGAAAATAGCAATACCCCATACCTTTATCCCAAAAGAAATTGTTGTTAATATTTAGGCATATTTGCTTTTATTCTTTCCCTTTTTTATCTCACTTTTTTTTAAAGGTTTTATTTATTTATTCATGAGAGACACAGAGAGAAAGAGGCAGAGACACAGGCAGAGGGAGAAGCAGACTCCACGTGGGGAGCCCGATGTGGGACTTGATCCCAGGTCCCCAGGATCACACCCTGAGCTTAAGGCAGCACTAAACCGCTGAGCCACCCAGGCTGCCCAATTCTTTCCCTTTTTTGTATAGACATTTGCTTCGGTTGTTCTCCACTCAACTACTTCCTGCCATTCATTGGTACAATTCTGGCTATTTTAGCCTTTCTTCAGACTTTGCCTGCTTTTATAATTTCCTTTTAAAGAATCCACTTATTAACATATTAATTGTTTAAAATAATATTTTGGAATTTCCAAATGCATGAAGATTTGGGTAGGAGACTAAAACAACATATATTTTTAGATCACAGTTTCTATGAGTCAGAATCGAGGGAGGCATGGCTCAGCAAGGTCCTCTGCAAGATCACAAAATGACACTTGACTAGGAAACGATGCACTTCCAAATTCTTTGTGGCATCATTCAGGTCCCTGCAGGCTGGAGACTAAGTCCACAATCCCCTGCTTGCTGTCAGCTGGAGGTCCCCTCAGTTCTTTGTCATGTGGCTCTCTCCATAGGGAAGCTTATCATTTGGCAGCTTGCTTCTTCAAAGCCAGCAAGGGGGAGAAACTCAGTGTAAGATACTGGTTGCAATCTTATGCAACATAATCAAGTACTTCCTGTCATTTTGCCATACTTTATTGGCCAGAAGCAACTCACAAGTCCCATTCCCCCCTCAAGGGAAGGAGACCACACAAGGACATGAACACCAGGAGGCAAGGATCATGTAGGACCACATGAGAGTCCACATATTTATATTTATGCAAATTACATATTTATGCAAATGACAATCCCTGTAAGCAAAACCTCCTGAGAATTTCTCTCCAGGTTCTCTTCATCTTCTTGCTTAAGGAAAACCTGACTTTTCCCTGGGACACTGATTCCCTTTCCCTTTCCCATATAGTGGCAACTGTTTTCTTTTTGACATTTTTAATTTATTCAAGACAGAAAGTGAGAAAGTGAGCAAGAGTATGAGCAGGAGGGAGGGTTGGAGAGAGAGGGATAAGCAGACTCCCCACTGAGCAGGGAGCCTGATGTGGGTCTTGATCCCTGGATCCTAGGATCATGACCTGAGCTAAAGGCAGATGCTTAACCAAATGAACCAGCCAGGTACCCCTGTATTTTAACCATAAACTTCCTAGACTGTGCTTGGAGGTGAGTGAGGTAAGTGTCCTCCTACTCAATAGATCATTCCCCTTTCTCTCTCTACTAACCTGTAGCTTTTATTTTTTTTTAAAAAAATTTTTTATTTATTTATGATAGTCACACAGAATGAGAGAGAGAGAGGCGCAGAGACACAGGCAGAGGGAGAAGCAGGCTCCATGCACCGGGAGCCCGACGTGGGATTCGATCCCGGGTCTCCAGGATCGCGCCCTGGGCCAAAGGCAGGCGCTAAACTGCTGCGCCACCCAGGGATCCCTAACCTGTAGCTTTTAAATCTTGTTATCCAGTACCCCTAATTTTTGCTATCATCCCCTTCATTTTTTCACCATTTGCTCCCGGCAGTCACTCCAGTACCACTTCTGTCTTAACTGTAGGTGCTCATAATGTACATGTAGATGATCTTCCTAACACCCTGACCTCTCAGCTCCCTAACTTCTCCAAGGAGAAGTTGTCCTACCTAACTCAGCCACTTACTCCCAAGAGCATAATCACAGGAGACTTATCAAACCTGCAACTTCATTATATTCACAATTTCAAACATCTCACACTCTGAATACCACCTCATATTTCCATATATCCTTGTAGTACTCTAACTCTAGAAATTATTCAATCTACATATATCCACTCTTGCCCATCCTTACCAAGCTTAAAACCCTGGCCAATCATCATAATCATTCCCAATCCCATACTCTCCTCTTCCTTTGTTGTACTTTCTGGGCTGAACCACAATCCTGATTGAAGCCAGCTCTCTACCTACTGCGTATCAGCACCCATGCAGTTGAATGTGGGTTGGGAAAAACACAATATCATTGCTTAGTTTCACTTTAATTTCATCTCTGTGAACCTGCAACAGGCCCATAGTTCTGCCCAGGAATCCCACTTCCCTCCTCCATTCTTCTGGATTTCATACCTTTCTGTTCGCTAACATAACCTCCTTCCCTTTCATCCTCATTCTCATTAATAGCTTTGCTTCCTAATTCATTGAGAAAATTGAAGCAATGAGATGAAAATTTTCACAGAATCCCACCATGTCATCTATCCATATCCACATACCAGCATCTGTAATCTCTTCTCCACTTTCCCCTCCATTGTGTACTTGAATTTCTTAAGCTCCTAGCTAAAGCCAGTCCATTCTGCTGAGACAACAAATCCCAATCTTGCCTTGCCTAATCATCACCAGCACTCCAGCAATTATCCCCCCTCTTCTATATTATGAGTGTTTCCCTCTCTACTGGGTCATTCCTATCAGCTTACAAGTAGCTGTTATTTTTCGTTGACCCATTTCCACTGCCAGCTACTGCCCCATTTCTCTACTTAAACTCCAAGGAAACTTCTAAAGGAGTTTTTTATACTTCTACAGTTCTTTTCCCATTCTGCAGCAGCAGACTACATGTTCCAGGATACAGTTCATATAAAGTTACAAAACATGCCAAATACAGTGCTTGTAAGTCATTATATGTAATATATATATAATAGAACCATAACAATGCACAGAATTTACATCTGTGGCATATTTTAGGTATCCGTTGAATAGGTTTTCCATCTGCTCTTAAAACAACTCCATTGATGCTTTCATCCTTACCACTATCAGAATACTCTTGTCAAGGACAATGAACTTCATATGATCTCAGTCTAATGATCTAGTCTTAATTCTCATTCTTCCCCCGCCCCGCAGTTTTTATTTATTTAATTTTGAAATTCCAGTAAAATTAACAATTAACAATATTAGGTTAGCTTTAGATGTACAATACAGTGACTCAAAAATTCTATACATTACTCAGTGCTCATCACAATAAGCGTACTCTTAATCCCCCTCACCTATTTCACCCATTCCCCCACCCACCTTCCCTTGGTTAACCATCAGTTTGTTCTCTGCAGCTAAGAACCTGGGGGTTTTTTGGTCTTTTTTCTTGTTTGTTTCTTCTGTTTCTTAAATTCCACATCTAAATGAAATCATATGGTATTTGTCTTTCTCTGACTTCTTTCACTTAGCATAATACTCTCTAGATCCATCAATGCTGTTGCAAATGGTAAGATTTCATTCTTTTTATGGCTGAATAATATTCATATGTATGAATATTACTCATATTTTTTGTATATATATATATGTATATAAATATACCACTCCTTTATTCATTCATTTATCAATGAACACTTGCGTTGCTTCTGTAATTTGGGTATTGTAAATAATGCTGCAATAAATAAGAGTGTATATATTTTTCCAAGTAGTATTTTTGTATTCTTTAGGTAAATACCAAGTATGGAATTACTGGATCATATGTTAATCCTATCTTTAATTTTTTGAGGAAACTCCATACTATTTTCACAGTGGAGTGCCTGCGCCAGTTTCATTCCAGCCAACAGTGCATGAGGATTCCTTTTTCTCCACATCATTGCCAATACTTGTTATTCCATGTGTGTGTGTGTGTGTGTGTGTTGTTGTTTTTAGCCATTCTGAGAGATGTGAGGTGATATCTCATTGTAGTTTTGATATGCATATCCCTAATGATTAGTGATGCGTGCATCTTCTTCTGTGTTTGTTGGTCATCTGCATGTCTTTGGAGAAATGTTTGTTCATGTCTTCTACCCATTTTGCAATTTTTTTTTTTTGGTGCTGAGTTATATAAGTTCTTTAAATATTTTGAACACCAGTCCCTTGTCAATATGTCATTTGTAAATATCTTCTCCCATTAAGAAAGTTGCCTTTTTGTTTTAATGATTATTTCTTTTGCCATGCAGAAGATTGTTATTTTGATGGAGTCCCAATAGTTTATCTTTGCTTTTGTTTCCCTTGTCTCATGAGACATGTCTAGAAAATTTTGCCACATGATGTCACAGAAATTACTGCCCATGCTCTGTCCTAAAACTTTTATGGTTTTAGGTCACACCATTTTCATCTTTAATTCATTTTGAGTGTATTTTGTGCATACTGTCAGGAAGTGGTCCAGTTTCATTCTTTCGCATGTAGTTGTCCAGTTTTCCCAGCACCAATTGTTGAAGAATTTATCTTTTTTTCCATTGCATATTCTTGCCTCCTTTGTTGAAGATGAATTGGCAATATATTCATGGATTTATTTCTGGGTTCTCTATTCTGTTCTATTGCTCTATATGCCTGTTTTTGTGCCTGTACCATACTGTTTTGATTACTACAGCTTTGTAGAATATCTTGGAATTTGGGAATGTGATACTTATAGCCTTGTTTCTTTTTCAAGATTGCTTTGCTATTTGGGATCTCTGTGGTTCAATAGAAGATCTAGGATTGTTTCTTCTTGCTATTGGTATTTTGATAGGGATTGCACTGAATCTGTAGATTGCTTTGGGAGTATGGGCATTTCAACAATATTAGCTACAACAGTCCATGAGCATGGAATGTCTTACTATTTGTTTGTTTCGCCTTCAGTTTCTTTCACCAATGTTTGTAGTTTTCAGAGTATAGGTCTTTCACTTCCTTGGTTAAGTTTATTCCTAGGTGTTTTATTATTTTTGGTGCAATTGTAAATGAGACTGATTTCTTAATTTCTCCTTCTGCTATGTTATTCCTAGTGTATAGAAATGGAATGGACTTCTGTATATTCTGTATCCTATAAATTTAGTAAATTCATTTATTAGTTCTAGTACTTTTTGTTGGAATCTTTAGAGTTTTCTTTATGTAGTATTATATCATCTGCAAATAGTGAAGTTTTATTTTTCCCCTACCAGTTTGGATGCCTTTTATTTATTTTTAAATCTGGTTGCTGTACCTAGGACTTTCAGTACTATGTTGAAACAAAGTGGTGAGAATAGACATCTTTGTCTTGTTCCTGATCTTAGGGGGAAAGATCTGTTTTTCCCCATTTAGTCTGATGTTAGCTGTGGGCTTTTCACATATGGCCTTTATTAGGTTGAGGTATGTTCCCTCCAAACCTACTTTGTTGAGAGTTTTTATTATGAATGGATGTTGTACTTTATCAAATGCTTTTTCTGTATCTATTGAAATGATCCTATGGTTCTTATCCTTTCTTTTGTTGATTTGATGTATCATGTTTACTCATTTGCAAATATTGAACCACCCTTGTATCCCAGGAATGAATCTCAATCATGGTGAATGAAGTTTTTAATATATTGCTTAATTTGGTTTGTTAATATGTTGTTGAGGATTTTTGCATGTATATTTTTCAGAGATAGTGGCCTGTAGTTCTCTTTTTAGTGTACTGTTTTTATCTGGTTTTGGTATCAGGGTAATGTTGACCTCATAGAATGAATTTGGAAGCTTACCTTCTTCTATTTTTTTGGAATAGTTTGAGAATAGGTATTAATTCTTCTTTAAACGTTTGGTAGAATTCCCCTGTGAAGTCTTCCGGTCCTGGACTTGTTTTTTGATTACTGATTGAATTTCATTACTGGTAATCAGTCCGTTCAAATTGTCTATTTCTTCCTGACTCAGTGTTGGGAAGTTATATGTTTCTAGGAACTTATCCATTTCTTCAAGGTTGTCTAATTCATTGACATATAATTTTTCATAATATTCTTTTATAATCCTTTTTATTTCTGTGGTGTTGGTTATTCTCCTTTTTCTGATTTTGTTTATTTGAGCCTTCTCTCTTTATTTTTGATGAGTTTGGCTAAAGGTTTATTAATTTTATTGATCTTTTCAAAGAAATAGTTCCCCATTTCTTTGCTTTGTTCTACTGGTTTTTTAGTTTCTATTTTGTTTATTACTGCTCTAATTATTCTCCTTCTACTGGTTTGGAGCTTTGTTTGTTCTTCTTTTTCTAGCTCTTTTAGGCTTATATTGCTGTAAACTTCCCTCTTACAACAGCTTTTGCTGTACCCCAAAGATTTTGGTCTGCTGTGTTTTCATTCTCATTTGTCTCCATTATTTTTTTAATTTCCTCTTTGGTTTTTGGTTGACCCATTCATTGGTGTATTTGGTGTTCTCTCCAGATTTTTTCTTGTGTTTGCTGTCTAGTTGCATAGCATTATGGTCTGAGAAGATGCATGGTATGACTTTAATCCTTTTGAATTTGTTGAGGCTTGTTTTGTGGCCTAATATATGATCTATTTTATAGAATGTCCCATATGCACTTGAAAAAAAAAGTATATTGTGCTATTTTAGGATGAAATCTTCTGAGTATATCTGTTAAATCCATCTGTCGAATGTGATTCAAAGCCACTGTTTCCTTATTGATTTTCTGTTTGGATGGTCTATCCACTGATGTAAGTGGGGTTTCAAGTCCCTACTATTGTATTATTATAGATTATTTCCTTTATATTTGTTATCAGCTGCTTTCTTTATTTGGGTGCATATTTATAATAGTTCTATCTTCTTGTTGGTTTATCCCCTTAATGATAATATAGTGTCCTTTGTCTGTTGTTGCAATCTTTGTTTTATGGTCCATTTTGTCCAACACAAATATTGCTACCTTGGCTTTCTTTCCTTTCCTTTCCTTTTTTTTTTTTTTTAACTTTTTTTATTGGAGTTCAATTTGCCAACATTTAGCATAACACCCAGTCCTCATCCCGCCAATGGATTTCTTTTCACTGCCATTTGCATGATAAATGCTTTTCCATCCTATTCACTTTCAATCTGTATGTGTCTTTAGGTCTGAAATTAGTCTCTTATAGACGGTATATAGATGGGTCCTAATTTTTCAATCCATTCTATCACCCTATGCCTTTTGATTGGAGCAGTTAGTCCATTTACATTCAAAGTAATTATTGATAAATATGGACTTACTGTCATTTCGTTACTTGTTTTATAGTTGTTTCTGTAGTTCTTTCTGTTCCTTTCTTCTCTCATGGTTTGTTGGCTTTAGTGATATACTTGGATTGCTTTCTCTTTATGTTTTTGCATTCTAGTATCAGTTTTTGATTTGTGGTTACCATTAGGTTTATATATAATATCTTCTGCATATGGCAATCTATATTAAGTTGATGGTCACTTAAGTTGGAACCTATTCTAAAAGCACTAAATTTTTATTTTTCTCCCCACCACATTTTAGGTATATGGTGTCCTAGTTTATTTCCCTTTTATTTTATGAAGCTCTTGACTGATTTTTATAGATATACTTAATTTTACTGCTTTTGTGCTTCCTTCTTTTTTAAAAATCCTATTTATGTTCTTACCTTTCCACTCAGCGTCCCCTATAACATTTCTTGTACGCCTGGTTTAGTAGTCATGAATTCCTTTAACTTATTCCTTTAACTTCTATTTGTCTGGGAAACTGTTATCTCTCCTTCTATTCTGAATGATACCCTTGCTGGATAGAGTATTCCTGGTTGCAGTTTTTTTTCTTTCAGAACTTTGAATATATCATGCCCCTCCCTTCTGGCCTTCAAAGTTTCTGTTGAAAATAAACTGATAGTCTTATGAGTTTTCCCTTGTGTATATGTATATATATGTTTTCTTTACTCTCGCTGCTTTAAAAACTCTCTTTTTCACTACTTTTTGTCATTTGAATCACTATGTGCCTTGGTACCTCTTTGGTTTGATTTTGTTGGGAGGCTCTTTGTGTCTCCTGGATCTAGATTTTAGTTTCTTCCTCCAGATTCAGGAAGTTTTCAGGTATTATTTCTTCAAATAAATTGCCTGCCCCCTTTTTTCTCTATTCTTCTTCGGGGTCCCTATAAGGTGAATGCTATTATAATTTATGGTGTCATTGAGTTTCTTAAGTCTGTTTTCATTTTTACTTTATTTTCTTTCTCCTTCAGTTTGATTGCTTTCCATTATTTTGCCCTCCAGGTCATTGATCCATTCTTCTTGATTCCTCTAGTTTACTATTTACTCCTTCTAGTGTATTTTTAATTTCATTATTAATTTATTCACCTTTGACTGATTCTTTTTTATGTTTTCCATCTCTTTGTTGAGGGTCTCCATTCTTTCCTCAAGTTAAGTGAGTATCTTTATGACCAATACTTTAAATTCTCTCAGACATATTGGTTATCTCCATTTCATTTAACTCTCTTATTGTGATTTTGTTTTATCTTTATGGGTACTAATTGATGTTATATTCATAATGGAAATTGTAAATCATGTGGTGAAGATTATTTACTTAATTATCATTAAGTAAATGTGAGACATAAGAGAGAGAAATTTTTAAAATTGCATAATGCATGGAATTGCAGCAATCTCAGTGACAATTATGGGGAAGATAAAAGAAACATCCATTAATTTAGAAGGAAAATAAGAATGAGGAGAGTGTTAATTCAAGTCTTACCTATCCATAAGATGGTAGCTGATTGGTAGGATATTTGAGACATATGAATAATTAGGACCAAAATATAAAGAAAGCTATATGTATTAAAGGTGAAGTGAGAGATTGACATGTATTTACTAGGCACGAATACAAAATAATGCAATAGTTTTGAAACAAACATCAAAATTTACATAGGTAAGCATCATGTTTTGTCCACCCTGTTGAGTTGTAATTTGTCTTTTTTCAAATGCTGGATTCTTCCACTCAACTGAGTTCTTCTATTCCTGGAGTAATATCAAAATTTTCTCTCCGGTACTAAACTACTGCTCAAATATTTTTTTATTTACTTATTTTTATTCATTTGAGAGAGAGAGAGCATGAGCAGGGGGGAAGTTCCAGAGGGAGAAGCAGATGCACCCCCTAAACTGGGAGCCCGGTGTGGGGCTTGATCCAGGTCCTCTGGACCTGAGCGGACGGCAAACACTTAACCAACTGAGCTACCCACTACTGCTCAAATATTTATTGAATAAAGATAGAAAGAGAGAGAAAACAGTGGAGGGAAGGAAAGGGGGAGAAAGAAGGGAATTGGGATTGCTCTTTAAAGCAGTTATACTGCAGGATAAAGTAGTCTTTTGAATGATGCTGCATTGTTCAGAATATTTTGAGAACTTTCTTTTGGAGACTCCCTTAAAAACAAAGATTTATGGGACGCCTGGGTGGCTCAGTGGTTTGGCACCTGCCTTCGGCCCAGGTTGTGATCCTGGAGACCTGGGATTGAGTCCTGCATCACGCTCCCTGATCCCTTCTCTCTCTGCCTGTGTCTCCGCCTCTCTCTCTGTGTCTCCCATGAATAAATAAATTTTTAAAAAATCTTTAAAAAAAAAAACAAAGAACAAAAAACAAAGATTTAAAACAAGTTCTCAGTGGCAGAACAACTTTATCTTTCAAAACTGCATTTGCTTTTGGTAATACTGAGAATTTGGCTGCAGCCACATCTGTAGAAAAAGTAGGTTCAGCCTTTTCAATAATAGCATGTGGGATTAGGATATTAGGTGCGACTAAAAGATAAGAACACTGGTTTTCTTCTGTGATTTATAAACTGTTTCCTGAAGGCAATACTAAACAAGGAGCCACAAATATATTTAATTTTTTTTGAGCAAATGGCATACAATTGGATTAAGTGCATAGATCCTCAGGGTCATTGTTTCAGAGATGAATACTCATTTACAGATATGAATTTGGGTATGTTAAAAAGTCATCTTTCTTATTTGTTTTCAGCATTTTAGTATGAAAAATTTCAAGCATATAGAAAATGTGAAAGAATTTTGCATTGTGTTTTATTCACCCACCATGTAGATTTTACCATTATTTATTTTATCTCCTCATCACATACTTACTCATTTAAATATCCATATATCTGTCTATAAATCCACTTTATTTTGTGACACATTTCACAGTAAATTTTAGACATTAGTATATATCCTCCTAAATATTTCAACATGCATGTGATTAATTAGAAGTCAGTACTAGCAATTTTTTCTTTTGGTATAAGATTTACATACAATGAAATAAATAATGTATTTCAAAAAAGTGTAAAGCCACTGTGTTTTGACAAATTTATACACTTGTGTGAACCAAATCCCTCTCAAGAACACCTCCACGACCCCAGAAGATTTCTTACTATTTATTCCTAGTCCACCTGCACCCTCAACCCTAGTACCTGCACCAGAGGCACTTCTGATTTTTTCCCATCATAAATTAGTTTGACTTCTTTTAGGTCCAAGATGGTGGAGGAATAGGAGACCTTAGTTTCATTTGGCCCCAGGAATTCAGCTAGATAGCTATTAAATCATTCTGAACATCTGAGAACTCAACCAGATATCTAAGAAAAGAATAGCTGCAACTCTACAAATAGAAAAGTAACCATTTACTGCCAGGTAGGAGGTGTGAGGAAGTGAATCCAAGGTGATATATTGAAAGACAAACCATAGTAGAAGGGAGCCTCCATAAGCTGGCTACTAGAAAGTGATATAGCAGTGGAGTACAAAATCAAACCTTTTGGAAGTCTGGTCTGGTGAGGGACATCCCTACCTGAAAGGTGCTCAGGTGGCAAAACAGAGCAGAATCCTAGGTGGGACATTGTGGTCTCAGGATCCTTGGGGTCACAGGAAAACCAGGGGTGTCTGAGTGTGGCAGAGTTCCCAACCATCCGAGTGGGGACCCTGGCTGCAATCACCAAGCCCAGGAGTGGGTTCTTAGCTCAAGGTTGCCATCAACTGCAAACTGGGGCATGCTCAGGCCACCACTCTGAGCAGGGGCCCAGCAAGTGCCAGAGCCTCAGAGAGACTCCCCTTCCTTCCCCAGGAGGAGTGGCATGAGTGCATGGTGCAAGAGTCTGGAGGGTTGGGAGACTTGAAAAGGGGTTGCATGCCTGAGACAGGAATGCTGAGTCATAAGCTAGGTAAGCCTAGAGTTCCAGCAGAGACCAGGGAGACAGAAGTGATTGACTGCTCATCCCTGAGAGTGCACTGAGGAGTGGAAACCCAAGCTTTCTGCTCTGGGGCTGGAGATTAGAAGGCTACCATTTTCACTCTCATTCTCTGAAGCACTGAGGAGTGGAAACCCAAGCTTTCTGCTCTGGAGCTGGAAATTAGAAGGCTACCATTTTCACTCTCATTCTCTAAAGCACCGTGGAAAGCCTTCAGGGAACAAAAGCCACATAGAGCAATCTGGAGCAGACTACATAGCCTGGCCCCCTTGCAAGGGCAATGCAATTCCATCCTAGGACAAAGACACTTGAGAATCAGTGCAACAGGCCCCTCCCCCAGAAGATCAACAGGAACATCTGGCTAAGACCAAGATTACTGATCACACAGAACTGCAAAACTCCAGGAGTAGGGGAAAATGGTTACAGAATTGATGGAGGCTCTAACTTCTATGATAAATGAAGCAGAAGAGAATTAGTGATATAGAAGACAAAATGATGGTGAATAAATAAGCTGAAAAAAAAGAGAGATAAATAACTACTGGATCACAAGGGGAGAGTTCGAGAAATAAATGATACCATGAAGTGAGACAACATTAGAATAATTAGGATTCCAAAAGAAGAGAAAAGGGGTGGGGGCAGAAGGTATATTGGAACAAATTATAGTGAAGAATTTCCCTAATCTGGGGAAGGAAACAGGCATTCAAGTCAGAAGACACAGAGAACCCCCCCTCAAAATCAATAAAAATAGGTCAACACCCCAACATATAATAGTGAAACTTGCAAATCTCAGACACAAAGAGAAAATCCTGAAAGCAGCTTGGGACAAGAGGTCCATAAACTACAAGGGTATAAACATTAGACTGGCAGCAGACCTATCCACAGAGACCTGGCAGGCTAGAAAGCACAGACATGATACATTCAGGGTCCTAAATGAGAAAAATATGCAGCCAAGAATAGTTTACCCAGCTAGAATGTCATTCAAAATAAAAGGAGAGAAAAAAAACTTCCAGGACAAACAGAAACTAAAAGAAATTGTGATCACTAAGCCAGACCTACAAGAAATATTAAAAGGGATCCATCCTTTAAGTGAAGAGAAAGCCCAAAAGTAACATAGGCCAGAAAGGAACAGAGATAATATACAAAAACAGTGATTTTACTATGACACTAAATTTGTATCTTTCAATGGTTACTATGAATTTAAATGGGTTAAATGCTCCAATTAAAAGACACAAGGTATCAGATTGGATTTTTAAAAAGCAAGACTCGTAAATATGCTGTTTGCAAGAGATCACATTTTAGACTCAAGGATACCTCCAGATTTAAAGTGAGGGAGTGGAAAACAATCTATCATGTTAATGGACATCAGATGAAAGCTGGGGTGGCAATCCTTATATTCAACAAATTAGATTTTAAACTAAAGACTATAATAAGAAATGAAGCACTATATCATAATTAAAGGGTCTATCCAAAAAGAAGATCTAACAATTATAAATATTTATGCCCCTAACATGGGAGCAGCCAATTATATAAGCCAATTAATAACAAAATTAAAGAAACACATCAATAATAACACAATAACTGTAGGGGACTTTAACACCCCACTCACTGCAGTGGACAGATCATCTAAGCAGAAGATCAACAAAGAAACAAGCATTTTGAATGACACACTGGACCAGATGGACTTCACAGATATATTCAGAGCATTCCATCCTAAAGCAACAAAATACACATTTTTCTCAAAGTCCACACGGAACATTCTCCAGAATAGATCACATACTGGGTCACAAATCAGGCCTCAACCAGTACCAAAAGATTAGCATCTTTCCCTGCATATTTTCAGACCACAGTGCTTTGAAACTGGAACTCAATCACAAGAGGAAATTCGGAAAGAACTCAAATACATGGAGGCTAAAAAGCATCCCACTAAAGAATGAATGAGTCAACCAGGAAATTAAAGAAGAATTTTAAAACTTCATGGAAACAAATGAAAATGAAACACAACTGTTCAAAGCCTTTGAAATGCAGCAAAGGCAGTCCCAAGAGGGAAGTATATAGCAATACACGCCTTTCTCAAGAAACAAGAAAGGTCTCAATTACACAACCTAACCTTAAACCTAAAGGAGCTGGAGAAAGAACAGCAAATAAAGCCTAAATCCAGTAGGAGAAGAGTATTAATAAAGATTAGAGCAGAAATCAATGAAACTAAGAGCTAGTTCTTTGTAAGAATTAATAAGATAGATAAACCTCTGGCCAGACTTAACAAAAAGAAAAGAGAAAGGACCCAAATAAATAAAATCATGAATGAAATAGGAAATATCACAACCAATACGGAAGAAATACAAACAATTATAAGAACATATTTTGAGCAACTATATGCCAACAAACTAGGCAGTCTGGAAGAAATGGATGCATTCCTAGAGATGTATAAACTACCAAAACTGGAACAGAGAGGAATAGAAAACCTGAACAGACCCATAACCAGCAAGGAAATTGAAGCAGTCATCAAAAAATTTCCCAAAAAACAAGAGTCCAGGGCCAGATGGCTTCCCAGGGAAATTCTACAAAACATTTAAAGAAGAACTAGGGATCCCTGGGTGGCTCAGTGGTTTAACACCTGCCTTCAGCCCAGGGTGTGATCCTGGAGTTCCAGAATCGAGTCCCTCGTCAGGCTTCTGCATGGAGCCTGCTTCTCCCTCTGCCTGTGTCTCTGCCTCTCTCTCTCTGTGTCTCTGATGTATAAATAAATAAATAAATAAATAAATAAATAAATAAATAAATAAATAAATAAAATTTTAAAAATAAAGAAGAACTAATGCCTCTAAGCTGTTTCAAAACATAGAAATAGGAGAAAAACTTCCAAACTTGTTCTATGAGGCCAGTATTGTCTTGATCCCAAAACCAGACAAAAAGCCCATCAAAAAGGAGGATTACAGGGATCCCTGGGTGGCGCAGCGGTTTGGCGCCTGCCTTTGGCCCAGGGCGTGATCCTGGAGACCCGGGATCGAATCCCACGTCGGGCTCCCGGTGCATGGAGCCTGCTTCTCCCTCTGCCTGTGTCTCTGCCTCTCTCTCTCTCTCTCTCTGTGACTATCATAAATAAATAAAAGTTAAAAAAAAAAGGAGGATTACAGACCAAATATCCCTGATGAACATGGATGCAAAAATTTTCACCAAATTTTCAGCCAATAGGATCCAACAGTACATTAAAAGAATTATTCACCACGACCAAGTGGGATTTATTCCTGGACTTCAAGGATGATTCAAATTCCACATATTAATCAATATGATACACTACATTATTAAAAGAAAGGACAAGAACCATATGATCCTCTCAATAGACACAGAAAAAGCATTTGGCAAAGTACAGTATCTTTTCTCGATTAAGACTCTTCCCAGAGTAGGGATAAAGGGAACATATTTCAATATCATAAAAACCATCTATGAAAAGCCCACAGTGAATATTGTTCTCAATGGAGAAAAGCTGAGAGCTTTTTCCCTAAGGTCAGAAACATGGCAGGGATGTCCACTATCATCACTGCCATTTGACAAAATATTAGAAGTCCTTGCTTCAGCAATCAGGCAACAAAAAGAAATAAAAGGCATCCAAATCAGCAAAGAAGAAGACAAACTCTCATTCCTCATAGAGAACATGATACTCTATGTGGAAAACCGAAAAGACTCCATGCCAAAATTCCTAGAACTCATACAGGAACTCAGCAAAGTGGCAGGATATAAAAATCAATGCACAGAAATCAGTTGCATTTCTATACATTAACAATGAGAGAGAAGAGAGAAATTAAGGAATTGATCTCATTGACAATTGTACCAAAAACAAGATACCTAGGAATAAACCTAACCAAAAAGGTAAAGGATCTATACTCTAAAAACTTAGAATACTTATGAAAGAAATTGATAAAGGCACAAAGAAATGGAAAAATGTTCTATGCTCATAGATTGGAAGAACAGATATTGTTAAAATGTCTATGCTACCTAGAGTAATCTATACATTCAATGCAATCCCTACCAAAATGCCATCAACTTTTTTCACAGAGCTGGAACAATCCTAAATATTATATGGGACCAGAAAAGATCCAAAATCACCAAAGGAACGGTGAAAAAGAAAACCAAAGCTGTAGGCATCACAAGCTCTATTACAAGCTGTAATACAATACAGTATGGTACTGGCACAAAAACAGACACACAGATCAATGGAGAATGGAGAACCCAGAAATGGACTCTCAATTCTATGGTCAACTAATCTTTACAAAGCAGGAAAGAATATCCAATGGAAAAAAGACCATCTCTTCAACATACGTTGTTGGGATATTGGACAGCCACATACAGAAGAATGAAACTGGACCATTTCCTTGCACCATACACAAAAATAGACTCACAATGGATGAAAGACCTAAATGTGTGACAGGAATCCATCAAAATCCTAGAGGAGAACACAGGCAGCAACCTCTGTGGCCTCAGCCACAGCAACTTCTTGGTAGACACGTCTCCAAAGGCAAGGGAAACAAAGGTGAAGATGAACTATTGGGATTTCATCAAGATAAAAAGCTTTTGCACAGCAAAGGAAACAGTCCACAAAGCCAAAAGACACCCGTTAGAATGGGAGAAGATATTTGCAAAGGTCTTATCAGATAACGGGCTAGTATTAAAATCTTAAAGAACTTATCAACACCCCCAAAAAAATCCAATCAAGAAATGGGTAGGAAAAAAAAAAAAAGAAAGAAATGGGTAGGAGACATGAACAGACATTTCTCCAAAGAAGACATACAAATGGTCAACAGACACATGAAAAAATGCTCAACAGCACTCAGCATCAGGGAAATACAAATCAAAACCACAATGAGATACCACCTCACACCAGTCTGACTTGTTAAGTCAGGAAACGACAGATATTGGTGAGGATGTGAAGAAAGGGGAACCCTCTCACATTGTTCATAGGAATGCAACCTGGTGCAACCACCTTGAAAAACAGTATGGAGGTTCTTCAAAATGTTGAAAATAGAGCTACCCCATGACCCAGCAATTGCACCAGTGGGTATTTATCCCAAAGATACAAATGCACTTGCACTCCAATGTTTATAGCAGCAATGGCCACAATAGCCAAACTATGGAAAGAGCCCAGGTGTCCACTGACAAATGGATAGAGAAGATGTGGTATGTATATACAATGGAATACTACTCAGCCATCAAAAAAAATGAAATCTTGCCATTTGCAACAACATGGATGGAACTAAAGGGTATTATGCTGAGTGAAGTAAATCAATCAGAGAAAGACCGTTATCATGTGATCTCACTCATATGTGGAATTTAAGAAACAAAACAGAGGATCATAGGGGAAGAGAGGAAAAAAATAAAACAATACAAAATCAGACAGGGAGACAAACCATAAAAGACTCTTAATCATAGGAAACAAACTGAAGTTTGCTGGGGAGGGGTTGGCAGGGGGAAGCGTGTAACTAGGTGATGGACAATAAGGAGGGCACATGATGTAATGAGCACTGAGTATTATATAAGATTGATGAATCATGACCTCTACCTCTGAAACTATTAATACATAATATGTTAATTGAATTTAAATTTAAAAATGTATAATCAAAAATTTTGTAATTGTTTTAAAAAGAAATAAAATAATGTAACTTTTTAGAATTTCATGTAAATTAAATAATATGGTTTGTATTTTTGTGTAAGTTTTCTTTCACTTACAATAATATTTTTTAGATTCATGTTATGAGTTGTATGTATAGTAACTTTTCTTAAACTGCTGAGTTTAATTCCATTCTATAATTATGTCAGAGTCTCTTTATCCATTCTTCTATTGATTGATACCTGTCCCTTTTCCAGTTTGCTTATAATGAACTCAGTTGCTACACAACCGTTTGTCTCTCTTGCCTAAATACCTAGGAGTGGAATTGCTGGATCAACTGTCTAAACATATGTTGAGTTTTATTTTTTTTTTTAATTTTATAAATTAATTTTTATTGGTGTTCAATTTACCAACATACAGAATAACACCCAGTGCTCATCCAGTCAAGTGTACCCCTCAGTGCCCGTCACCCATTCACCCCCACCCCCCGCCCTCCTCCCCCTCCACCACCCCTAGTTCATTTCCCAGAGTTAGAAGTCTTTATGTTCTGTCTCCCTTTCTGATATTTCTCACACATTTCTTCTCCCTTCCCTTATATTCCCTTTCACTATTATTCATATTCCCCAAATGAATGAGAACATACACTGTCCTTCTCCGGTTACTGTGGCCAAGTTCAAAAAGGGTGTTGCCTGAGTTCTCCTCTGGGATTTTGATGGAATCTTGTCTCACATTTAGATCTTTCATCTATTTTGAGTTTATCTTTGTGTATGGTGCAAGAGAGTGGTCCAGTTTCATTCTTCTGCATGTGGATGTCCAATTTTCCCAGCACCATTTATTGAAGAGACTGTCTTTCTTCCAGTGGATCGTCTTTCCTCCTTTATCGTATATTAGTTGACCATAAAGTTCAGGGTCCACTTCTGGGTTCTCTGTTCTGTTCCATTGATCTATATGTCTGTTTTTGTGCCAGTACCACACTGTCTTGATGAACACAGCTTTGTAGTACAACCTGAAATCTGGCATTGTGATGCCCCCAGATATGGTTTTCTTTTTTAAAATTCCCCTGGCTGTTTGGGGTCTTTTCTGATTCCACACAAATCTTAAAATAATTTGTTCTAAGTCTCTGAAGAAAGTCCATGGTATTTTGATAGGGATTGCATTATACGTGTAAATTGCCCTGGGTAACATAGACATTTTCACAATATTAATTCTGCCAATCCATGAGCATGGAATATTTTTCCATCTCTTTGTGTCTTCCTCAATTTCTTTCAGAAGTGTTCTGTAGTTTTTAGGGTATATTTTGAGAACCATTTGAATGGTAAATGGTTCTCCAACCTTTTATTTTCAGGTTGTAGGTGTCCTTCTGTCTAAAATGAGTCTCTTGTAGACAGCAAATAGATGGGTCCTGCTTTTTTATCCAGTCTGAAACCCTGCGCCTTTTGATGGGGTCATTAAGCCCGATCACGTTCAGAGTTACTATTGACAGATATGAGTTTAGTGTCATCATGATATCTATTTAGTCCTTGTTTTTGTGGATTGTTCCACTGAACTTCTTCTTAAAGGGGAGTTTTAAGAGTCCCCCTTAAAATTTCTTGCAGAGCTGGTTTGGAGGTCACATATTCTTTCAGTTCCTGCCTGTCTTGGAAGCTCTTTATCTCTCCTTCCATTTTGAATGAGAGCCTTGCTGGATAAAGTATTCTTGGTTGCATGTTCTTCTCATTTAGGACCCTGAATATATCCTGCCAGCCCTTTCTGGCCTGCCAGGTCTCTGTGGAGAGGTCTGCTGTTACCCTAATATTCCTCCCCATGAAAGTCAGGGACTTCTTGTCTCTTGCTGCTTTAAGGATCTTCTCTTTATCTTTGGAATTTGCAAGCTTCACTATTAGATGTCGAGGTGTTGAACGGTTTTTATTGATTTTAGGGGGGGATCTCTCTATTTCCTGGATCTGAATGCCTGTTTCCCTTCCCAGATTGGGAAAGTTTTCAGCTAGGATTTGTTCAAATACATATTCTGGCCCTCTGTCCCTTTCGGCGCCCTCGGGAACCCCAATTAAACGTAGGTTTTTCTTCCTCAGACTGTCATTTATTTGCCTTAATCTGTTTTCATGGTCCCTTAATTGATTGTCTCTTTTTTCCTCAGTTTCCCTCTTTGCCATTAACTTGTCTTCTATGTCACTCACTCATTCTTCCACCTCGTTAACCCTCGTCGTTAGGACTTCTAGTTTGGATTGCATCTCATTCAATTGATTTTTAATTTCTGCCTGATTGGATCTAAATTCTGCAGTCATGAAGTCTCGTGAGGCCTTAATGCTTTTTTCTAGAGCCACCAGTAGCTGTATAATGGTGCTTCTGAATTGGCTTTCTGACATTGAAGTGTAATCCAGATTTTGTAACCCTGTGGGAGAGAGGGCTGTTTCTGATTCTTTCTTTTGAGGTGAGGTTTTCCTTCTAGTCATTTTGCTCAGTGCAGAGTGGCCAGAAACAAGTTGTATTGGAACACGGGGGAGTATCACTGGTCCGTCCAGCTGGTCTTCTGGGGGAGGGTCCTGCTGTGCTGATTTTCAGGTGTTAGCACTTGGGGGAGCTGCTCTGCCCCTGCCTGCTGCCGGGCTCAGCGGGGGTTGTTTACCCCGTGAGGTCCCAGGAGGATCAGCCGCAGTTGCTATGGCAACTCTGGAAGCCTGGATTCAGCCTCCGCAGGAACTAGGGGCTCGGGGCTCTCGGCTCTCCGTCCGCAGGGCCTGGAGGCTCCGGGGCGGGGCCGCTGATCTGCTCAGCTCGGGGCAGGAGCGTCCTCGCTGTCCTGGGCCCTCCCGGCCTCTGCCTGTCCCGGGGGAGGCCGGATCCTGGGCTGTGTCCCGGCGCCCTGTGCTCCGGGGCCTGCGCTGTGGGATTCGCGCTCCCGCCCTGCAGCCCCCTCCGCGGAGCCGCCGCCCGAGCCCCTCCGAGCTGCTCCGGTCGGTCCCTCCGTGCGCGCTGCAGCCCTTAGGGAGCTCGGCGCACTCTCCCTGCGCGCAGGTGTCTGTTAGTGTCCCCGGGAGCCCGAGGGCATCCCCGCCCTCCTGGGTCCTGCTCCAACTCCCTGCGAGCCCCTTTCCGCCCGCCCGGGAAGGTTGGTGCAGCTCCTGCTCCTCCGGGACGGGGCTCTCCTGTCCTGGGGACACTCGCCCCGGCCTCAGCCCGGCTCCTCGCGGGGCCCCTCCCCCTCGGAGGCCTTTTGTTTCTTTATTTCTTTTTCCCCGTCTTCCTACCTTGATAGAAGCGCGGACTCTTCTCACTGTAGCGTCCCAGCTGGTCTCTCTTTACATCTCAGGCCGAATTCGTAGATTTTCAGGATGGTTTGAAGGTTATCTAGGTAATTTGGTGGGGACAGGTGATTTGGGGACCCTGCTCTTCCGCCATCTTGCCCCTCCTCTATGTTGAGTTTTATAACAAACTGCCAGAACATTTTATTCTATTTTACATTACTACTAAAATGTATGAATTCTACTTATTCCACAACCTCACCATTATTTTTTGTTGTCAGCCTTTTCAATTTCTGTCATTTTGATTGTCTTATAATGATTTTTCATTATAGTTTTAATTTATTTTCCCCTGATGACTAATGTTGTTGAGTACACTCTCATGTGCTTATTATCCATTTATATACGGTCAATTTTGTTATCTGTTATGTTCTATAAAGTCACTGCAAACACTGAATTACTCCCTGGTCCTAGGAAAAATAAAGTGTTAGGTTCCTATAAACTTCTGGCTGCAACATTTTCATCAGCCAATCAATACATTATTTAATACATATCGCTGCTTCATAAACATCAAACTCTGCCAACCCCACTATAACTCATGCCTGAATGAAATATATCTAATACATGTATTTTCTCCATAAGACACCATGATCAACATCATATGAATACACACACCATATGTAATTGTAAATAATTTGCATTATCTGCTTGTAGGTTATGTGTTCCATAAATATCAGTTAAATCAGGCAGGTTGATACTTTTCAGATCACTTATAGCTTTTCAAAGTTTTTAACTGTTCACTTAATTGCTGAGAGGAATATTAGAATTTTGAATTTTATTTTATTTTTAATTTTTTAAATTTATTTATGATAGTCACACAGAGAGAGAGAGAGAGGCAGAGACACAGGCAGAGGGAGAAGCAGGCTCCATGCACTGGGAGCCCGACGTGGGATTTGATCCCGGGTCTCCAGGATTGCGCCCTGGGCTAAAGGCAGGCGCCAAACTGCTGCGCCACCCAGGGATCCCCTAGAATTCTGAATTTTAATGTTGACATTAAAATTGTCCATTGTCCATTTTTCTCTTTATATCTTTCAATTTCAATTTAAGATTATATGCATTCCTGATAAATTCACTTTTTAATCATTTTGAAATGATTAATCATCTCTGATAATATTCTTATTTTTAAGCCTATTTTATTTGATACTAATATAGCCATTCTAGCTATTTTATTGTTATTATTTGCATGGTATGTCTTTTCAGACCCTTTCCTTTTCACCTTTGTGTCTATATTTTAAGTGCATTTTCTTTAGACAGTATTGAATTCGGTTTTGCATTTTCACTTGTTCTGACAATTCCTGCATTTTTATTGGAATGATTTAATTTCATTAACATCATTGTAATTTATATTATAAAGAAATTCATATTTATATAATTCACATTACTATACTACTTATATTATTAAATTTTACTATTATTTTTATATAGTTATATATTGTTCTTCCTTAGCAATCACAAAATTTTAGTAGATCATCATATATAATGTGTATACAATGCTTTCTAGTTTCTTTTTTCTTTCTAGTTTTTTTTAAGATCCAACTAAGGTGTCATTGTCTCTCAGATTTCTTTTCATACTCCATCATCTCAGGCTCTTGCTCCTATTAAACATTATAAGTATACCTCGTAGTATACTCCTTCATTTATATATGCGTATATTTACTCACTTACCACAGTGTGTTACAATAAATTTATGCGTCCTTTTTTCCACTAGTCTAAAAAGTCCTTAAGGAAGAGAGCTATGTCCATATTGCCAGGGTGATGCCAGGCATAATGACTGCATGTTGGATTGTGCTTCACAGCTTAAATGGCATCTGTTGTCTTTCCCATAGAAACCCTCTGAACATGCAGGGTGCATGTTATCATCCTTATTTACAGATGAGGAAAATGAGACTCTGAGCCATTTGAGGACTTGCTCAAGGTCATACAGCAACAAAGTGGCAGAGCCAAGTCTGTGTTTTGTGCAGGGAGCTGAAAAAGTAGATTGTATTTAACTAGTACAAAGGATTTTCTTGCTTTCTGAGCAAGTATAATTAGTACTGATCCCTACCACATGCATGTTATTTTAATTGATCTAAATATAGTGTTTGCTTTAAGTAAAAACAAATGTATGATATGTGCTTTTCAAACATTTGATTAGTCTTAAATTTCGTTGGATGAAACACATGCTTCAAAACTAAACAAATGTGTTAAAGCAATGCTATAGACTGTGTGTATAGCATCTACTTTTTTCTTGTGACTTCGTTTTTTCCTGCTGTTAAATATTCAAAGTCCAGTTTTTATTGCTACTGATACTAGAGAGAATCTAGTCCACCTAGGAACGCTATGTCCATCTGTTCCTAGCATGCATTATTAAATTGAAGGCAACTAGAAGGTAGGTGAACACTTGCCAGATGCAAACTAAATTCTCCCGAGCTTTGGTACAGTCTATACATTTCCTCGAGTTCACTGCCAGTTTTTGACTGTAGGGAATTTTAGGTTTGGGATATTTGTATGTTGACAAGTTGCATTGAAATTCACTACTGTTTCATTATCCTCAATTTGTAATCTTTGGACACAGTTTCCTAAATCCCTGGAGTCTTTTAAACCACATGGATCGGGTTTTTGTTGTTGTTGTTTTGTTTTGGGGGTTTTCTGTATCAGTCTTTCTAGCTCTACTTGTTTTTCAAGAAACAAATAAGCCACATTACCTGTGAGCAGGAGAATGGGGTCCTGATGAGCACCCTTTGCATGTATTTTTGGAGCCCACAGGAATTAGTTTGACTATTTACAGATTATAACAGTTGGTAGTTGAATGTTTTATTTTCATTCCCAGTTGGTGCAATATGTTCACAGCTGATGCAATGGCTGGCCCATTTGATTTCACATATGGTCCACTATTTGGGGCCCTCGAAGGCTTTCTTTTGTAGTTAGTCTTCTCTAACGCTATCATGTATTTAGTTTTGCTTTTGTCTGCTGGTCAAATAAAGAAAAAAAAACCCTCAGAACCTTGGCAGCTGCAGAGGAAATCAGCAACTCGGTTGATGAAAATTCAAAGAACTGGGTCAAAATGTCCCAGGAAGAAGATTTTCGTTAAACACTGCAAACAAACAAAATGCTTCTCTACATTGCATGAAACTGAGAGCACACACACAGACCCAGCATTCTCTTTTGTTTTTCTTTCACTTTGAAGCTGTGCCTAAGCTGTTCTTCCGTGTTTTCAGCATGATTCAGTGTCAGAGAGACCATGCTGTCCTAGACATCCATTTACATCGGAAAACCTCGTGCCACAAGTCCTTTAGAAAATATCTCCTTTGGGGCAGTTTTTACAACTTAATTTTCTTTGCTGCTAAAATTCACCAAGAAAGATGGCATTAAAGTGAGCTGGAGTCACTTTGCCAAGACTGATTCCACAAAGCATATTAGAAAGAGGAGTAGAACTACAAAATTAATAACATTGAAAACCCAAACGCAAGCACCCTCCAGCAGTCATTATAATGCGATACATAATCAGTGTTTATCCTGACTCTAAACTATAACTGATAAAGCCACAATCTCATAAAAAGATTATTTTCAAGACTATTGCATTACCCTCTGAGAGCTAAAATACTCATTTATTCATAGTAGCAGATTGTAATAGCTCTAATTCCCTGAGAAGTGGGCATTGTATGATAATTGAGTGGGCTGGGATGTTAATTGTCCTCCACTTCACCTCTAGATGTTTAACTGCTTATCTCTTCAACCAGCAAACAATAATGCACTCTTACTTGCACCTTCCTGTTCAGATAATTTTGTGAGCTGAGTAATTTATTTGTAATAAAGAGGAAAAAGGTATCTGTGCAGGAGAAATATTTAAATTGTGCCATGTTCCATATTAAAACCAGTTGGAGATAGTGGTGTGTACTTAGGGAGCTTTCCAACAGAGTTGCTTTTGCAGTACCTGGAATGGAATAATTGGAAATGCAGGAATATGACCAAAAAACAGAATGACATTAACAGGTATCACTAAATGAATAATACTTGGTTAGTTTTCTGTACTATTTTCTATCAGGGGCAACTTGTCTCAAACCCACATGGTGAAAGTAGCTTTTTACTAATCAGGGAGTTAGTTATGTTGGTGTTCCTTGTTGTTTCTTGTCAAACATTGAGAAGCAGAGGACTGTAGATTATTCAGACTTGTTACCATTGCTGCTGTTCTCATGATACTTTCCTTTTGGACCTTTGTAATCACATAAAGGAGTCATCTAGGGGATAATGGAGAAAGCCCAATATCAGACACTTAATTATCATGTGTTGAGTATCTGCTGTGCACCAGATATTGAGTTGCCCTTAATTTGCACATTATTTTTTGGATTTTACTGTAATCACATTTTGTAGAGGAATATAAGAAAAATCACCCAAACTTGGAATTACAGAGGAAAAAAAGAGACTTATCTCCTACCCCCTTCTGTCCGGTACCCGGAGACCTCAAAACTGAACCAACAGAAACCAGATTAACAGGGAAAAAAGGTATATTTGTTGCTATTGATGTTAATATCATTATGTGCATGGGAGTTTCACAGAAAAGAAGTAATAACTCAGAGTGGTTGGACTTGGGGCTCATATACCATTTTAACAAAGGGCAATAAATTGTGGAGAAGTAACTAGATAATAGGAAAAAGAGTTGGGGCTTTAGGGATGGTAAATGGTGGGATGGTGACTAGGAAATTTTGGGAATGCTGATGGAATCTAAGGGTTATTTTAGGTCTGATTATGCAGACTCACTTCAGCATCAGCTCCTCATCTCCAGTGATGAGAGTCAAGTCTTTCTTTCTTTCTTTTTTTTTTTTTTTTCCTGGTACCGGGAAGGTTCCTTTTTCATGAGATATTTATGCCCCTCCCCCAGGAAGGTATAGGGAGGGCACAGTGCTCTCTCTCTTTCTGTATGCTCTTTCTCAGTTGCCTTTATCTCAAAATAATGCTCATGCCAAAGTGGCTTATTTTGCAGTGGCATATCCTAATACCCTCAGAAATAAGGCAAAGAATAACTACACCTACTTTCAAAGCCATATGGAGCACTTCCCAATATGATCAACCAAGAATTTATCTCTGAGGACTATACTTTTTATAGTTTTGCTATGCTCTATTGATTAAGAAACTGTTTTTGTGCAAATACATGTTAACCTGGAGATAATTGTCCAGTAGAAATGCAAATTATTTCTGTTCAGTAGATGAGATAAATGACCCCAAGGGTTAAAGTCTTGTTTCCCTGTAGATGCTAAATTGCTTCATCTCTAATTTAGAACATTTATTTCAGCATGCTTTGCCTAACAAAGTTTATAATTCTGTTCCTTAAGTTCTCCTTTTGACCAGTATTGCTATCCTATTCTTTCCCTCATTAATGGCACAAATCTTTAACTTGCTTGCTTTCATTTCTAGGAGAGTTATTTTTTAACTTTCCTAAAATTATTCTTTGATAGGATTCAAATGAGTCTCAGAATTGATTTTCCCAAGTTGACATGGCTATTGAGAAATTGTGTTAAAATTCAGGTTTGCAATTCCAAATAACTTGATATTTCTATTTCACTATTCTTCATCCAAACCTCCAGCTTCTTAGAGGAAGGAAGGTTTCAAGTATGATTAAAATATAGTGGTTTTTCTTCTAGACCTTGAACAGCATCAAGGCTTATCTTTCACCCAATTTCATCCAGACTTACTGTCTCTGTAGCCTAAGTAACTAACACTGTATAGTCAGTCCATAGTAGGAAAACAATAATTACTTGTTGACTAAATGTAGAAACAAGTGAAAGAAGGCAAGAAAAATAAGTAATTCACCATATGCCTTATTGACTAACATTCTACTTTATAGCAAAGAGATCCAAGGAGGAAAAAAATAAATGATAAATTAAAAATATTTTAGGGTAGGGTGGTTGAGGTAACATGCAAAATCCACATATAAGATATATATGTCCATCTCATTTCTAGATCAAATTTAAATATAGAAGGATCCTATGATAAGATTAAGAAAACCTAAATCTTACCACCTTCAATCATTGGCTTTGAACCTTAGGCAAACCTCTTTGGGGTTATCTCCACAATTGCTGAAATAATATCACATTTATCTCATCAACTGATGATTTCTTGAATTCCTCAAACCTTTGGGTTTATGGTTTTATGCTATTATTCCCTAGCAAACCAAAAGGATCTTCTCCCTTACTCTCTTGTCTTAGCTTTCTTGTTGATAACAACACTACAGCACTCTAAGAGAATAAGAAAGTCGGTCAAAATATTAAGTGCCTACTGCTGGGTCTCAGTTTCCTTTTGAGTATAATGAAGATAGAAATGCCCATCCTTCAGGACTGTCATAATAGTAAAGTGGGATGATGTATGCAAGCCTCCAAGGATGTCCAGCATGCAGAGTTTGCATTTTTGGAAAAGTTTGTGAAACCCTCCCTCTTTTTAGAACTCCAGGAACAATACATCTTTCCACTACCTTAAACCACTGAGTAATTCAAGCCTCACTTTCAGACTTGTCATTTTACCACCATGAACTTTCAATGTCATGTTGGTACTTTGGGAGCTGTGGTGAACAGCCTGGGACCAGGCAGCAATGGGCGAAATGAAAACATGGGATCTTAGAAAAATCTGCACTGGGAAGAAAGCTGTAATTCTCTGGGCCCTGTCCTTCTTTTTTTTTTTTTTTTTTAATTTTTTATTTATTTATTTATTTTATTTATGATAGTCACACACACACACACAGAGGCAGAGACACAGGCAGAGGGAGAAGCAGGCTCCATGCACCAGGAGCCCGACGTGGGATTCGATCCCTGGTCTCCAGGATCGCGCCCTGGGCCAAAGGCAGGCGACAAACCACTGTGCCACCCAGGGATCCCTGGGCCTTGTCCTTCTATAGGGAAATCCCAAGTAGTAGCTATGTGAGTCCTCAGGAAACTCCCCAACTAAGAAAGCAAACGGTGTGGATTCGGGAGCCATCTGCATTCTACTGAACATCTGGAGGATGGAGAATATCTTTGAGGTAGAGAGACAAAAGGAGCCCTCAAGAGTAGCTCAGTTTAAACCATACTCCAGACTCCTGGAAGTAGCTTAACTCTGGATCCTTGACCAAAACTTCTTGACTACTCCTACTCTCTGAATGTGGACCTTAGTTTTGGATCAGAACCACCTAGAAATAATGTAGTAATCTTAGGGCTGACTCTCTGCCCCCAGGAGAGGCCTCATTACCTTACACTTGCTTCCTCATATCATTGCCTTGCTAGATCTGAATGTTGGCCCTATTGGTTCAAAGTGACCCCACCTGTGTCTCCAGGTCAGGGTGTTTTTCCTGAAGGAGATAGGGAGCCTGAGTTGATAGTGGGTATAATATCAAGCATCCTGTCTGGTATAGCCTGCAGACAATCAATTTCTGTTTTGACTTATCAGTGAAAGTCTGGTTCAACTCTTTTATTATGTTGATTTTGTGCCTGCTGGCTTCCACCCTTCCTGCCTGACTCTTGACTGCAAAGTTACTTTGGACAAAAAGGTGCTTGGACTTGCAATCAATGAATTTCTTTACATTTGCTTTCCAAAAATGGCAGAAGTAAAATGGTATCATAAGAAAATTGACAGTGAGATAATTAAAGACACTTTATCCTCATTAAAAGAAAGAAGAAGGGTTTAACATTCCCTGACTCTTGGTAATGTGACCACAAATCTCTCTGGCTTCTAGCCTCACAAAAATGTTGCCCACTACTTTTTTTTTTTTTTTTAATTGGTTGTCATATCATGAATCCACAAATTTTAGCCACTTTTTCATAGTTTTATCATGCATGAAATATGTTACTCTAGTACATTTGGGGCTGTCTTGTCTCACATATATATATAGATGAATTTGAATGTACTATGTTGTTGACTCATTAACACTGAACTCATGGCCAAGAGCACTAGAACTTATGCCTAAACGAAGCCTATCTAACATGTATGTTCTCTGTAAGGCACATTACAACTGTCTTCCATTTAGGAACACCATACAGCACTCCAGCACTCTATTCAGAAGCCATTTTAAACACAAAATCATCAACAACAACAACAAAACACACACAAAATGTGAAAAACATGGCACTAAATAGACCTGAAAAAAGACACTTGCTTACATTACAGAAACTGAAACAAGGCAGAGTATAGTTTTCTTTCATTTCAGCTAGGAACATGTGTGTCAATGACTCAAACTTTTTCCAACTCTGTGCATGTTCACAAATGGCTATGAAAGTGAAACTAGCATTGTTGGGGGTTACAAATAAATTTTAGTAAGTGCATTTACAAAAATGGAATCCACAAAAAATGAAGAGCTACTGTAGTTGGTAATTTCCTAAATGTGAAAGTGTTAAAAAGAAGAGGAAGATTTAAAGAAGTCTAAAGTTTTTAAAAAGAACAGTTGCTATTATCAGCAAATTAGGTAATAGGTTTTAGATAAACAAAAGCATCAAACATTCCATTAAAGAATGTTTCTCAAAAACAAAAAACAAACAAACAAAAAAAGAATGTTTCTCAAATTTTAATGGGTAAAATTATCAAGATATCTTGCTGCAAACACAAATTCTGCTTCAGTTTGAATTCTGAATTTCTCATAAATTACCAAATGGAGCGATCCCTGGGTGGCTCAGTGGTTTAGCACCTGCCTTTGGCCCAGGGTGTGATCCCGGAATCCTGGGATCGAGTCCCGAGTTGGGCTCCCTGCATAGAGCCTGCTTCTCCCTCTGCCTGTGTCTCTGCCTCTCTCTCTCTCTCTCTCTCTCTCTCTCTGTGTCTCTCATGAATGAATAAATAAAAATCTTTAAAAAATAGAAATAAAAAAATAAGTGCAAAAGTTAAAAAAAAAAAGCCAAATGGCACCAAGACATTTGTTTATGAGCACACCATGAGTAGCAAGTTTTGATAGGCTGTTTACCATGTTCCTGATTCAGGCAATATACTTAATCCCAGTCACCTCATCTATGAAGTGGATAATATCTACACTGGCTTATTGTAGGACTTAAAAAAAAATAAACAAAACAATGCATATAAAGCTCTTAAAACTGTGTATGCTGCATAGTAAGCTCTCAATAAAGGTTATTGATGATAGTGATGATGAAACAGTACTTCCATTTCTCACATTCTAAAAACAAGCATACATACATAATGACAAGAGATTTTTTTTTAAAGAATTTTATTTATTTATTCATGAGAGACACACAGAGAGAGGCAGAGACACAGGCAGAGGGAGAAGCAGGCTCCATGTAGGGAGCCTGACGTGGGACTCGATCCTGGCTCTCCGGGATCACACCCCAGGCTTCAGGTGGCACTACACCGCTGTGCCACCGGGGCTGCCCAAGAGATTCTTATTTAATTTTGTTTTCTCTTCTTTTAATATCCAAGTTTGAGAGTAGTTTATTACCATTCTCTCAATTTCTTAAGCTGCTCTTCAATCCTTAGCTTCTGTCCCTACCACTCTCTAAGATATGCTCCCACAAGCATTATCAAAAATCACATTTTAGACCAATAAGATGGAGTCTGCTCAGTCTTATGTAATTATATTATGAGATCTCCTTGTAATAGCCGGCCCAGCTGATCTTTCCCTCCTTGAAACTATTTCCTTTGTGTAGAATAGATTATTGCTCCTAATTCTTCCTTCCTTCTTTGAATTAGAAGTGTATGTCTAAGCCTTCTATCATGGGACTTTGCAGACCCTCCTGCTAGAGTGGGTAAAATATACTTCCTGTCACACTGATCTTGGGTTGGATCACATGACTTGCTTTGGCTGATGAAATGTTGGCAGAGCGAGAATGTTCTACGGCACTGTCTTATGAGGCAATGCGTGTCTTTACTCAGAACCCTGAGTTCCTATAATCTGCCATTATAAAAACATCCCAGAGGCAGTAGTAACCCTCAGACTGGTCCCCAGAATGAAGATATGTGGGTGGATCTGAAACCACCAAGAGGCTTGGGGTCCAACCTGGTGCAACTTAGCACTGCTCAGATAAACTGAAGTACAGCCAGCCTACAGACCCGTAAGCATAAAAATAAATTGCTTTTGTTGTAATATTTTCCAATTGCTACAGAAAAAAAATCAACAACAAAAACTATGGTAAATATACTCAATTTCTGTTGTTTCACCCTCTCTTAGTTCTTAGATTTTCTTCTCAGTCTCTGCTTTGGGTGTGCTTCCTTCTGAAAAAAAAAAAAAAAAAACAACTAAAAATATTTGTGACCTTTAGGATTTGTTCTTAGGACATCACTTTTCACACTTTAAATTATCCTAGATAATCTCAGCAACTCATGTTTAAAACTGCCACTTACAGGGAAGTAAGCCAAAAAGTTTGTATCCCTAACCTCACCTGTGCCTCTCCTCGGGGACTTCAGACCCCTGCCTCCTGTTGTTAACTCAGTTTCTCCCCCTGGATATCTTATGGGTATCTCAAATTAAAGGTTTCCACAACCAAAGCATATTTTTCCCTATTCCCTTAACCTTGTTTCTTTTTAGAAATGAATGCCAAGCTCTGTCCTGCCTTGAGGACTTTTTGTCATCACTATTTCTTCTTCTGAGAGAACACTGCACATGCCTTAGGCAGCTCATTCTCACCCATTGGGCCTCAGCCCAGATACCTCTTTAAGAGGATCCTTCACTGATTGCCCTGTAGGAAGGAGCCCTCTTTCCTTATTCACTTCTTTAGAAATTACATCTCTTTGTTTATTTGCTTCCTAGTACCTAAAAGCATTCATACTTACTTACCTATGAACTCATTTTTCCAAATAGAATGTAATGTCCACAAGGGCAGCAAACTTTTTGACCTATTGACCATATATATTCAGTGCCTAGCCTAAAGCTATCAAGGAATTGTCTCCCAATAAATATTTTCTAGAATGAATAAATAAATTTGTTTTCTATTCAACAGTCATATGAATGGCTCTATCATTCATCTATCTATTCCAGAATTTTATTTTTATTATTTTTTAAAGTGTAATGATTGTATTTATTTATTCATGAGACACAGAGAGAGACAGAGACAGAGACAGAGACAGAGACAGAGACACAGGGAGAGGAAGAAACAGACTTCATGCTAGGAGCCTGATGCAGGACTTGATTCCGGCACCTCAGGAGCACATCCTGAGCCAAAGGCAGACACTCAACCGCTGACACACCCAGGCATCCCTATTTCAGAAATTTAAAAGCCATCCTTAAATTATTTTTCTTATCACTGCCCTACCATCAATAGTCAAACTTAGACTTTTATTCTAAATTTTTTTTTTTTAATTTCCACCTCCATCTTCTTTGTTCTCATCTCTACTCTCACCGCTGTATTCAAGTCTTGATCAGTTTATAGACACAACTTTTGGATTGATCTTCATGTATTGTTTTTTTTTTCCTCTCTATATTAATCTGATTTCACTTGTGATAATGCTGCATAACAAGTAAACCCTAATCTCAATGATTTAAGTAACAAATATGTATGTTATGCTCATTACTTTGTTACCTGTGTTCAGCTGAGCTTGGATTGGTTCCAAGGCTTTGAGTCAGGTTAATCAATCTGGAACTCAGACTTAAAGAAGAATGGCTAATTGGTACCTGTTCTCATGGCAGGGGAAGGCAACTGAAGAGCGCTGTAAAAAACTTGCAGTGCCTCATAGAGCCTTGGTTGGGAACTGAAACATTGTAATTCTTGCCCATACCCAAACCTGACATCAACAGGGTGGGAAAATTATAGACTCTAGGAGGAGGCACTGCAATTCACATAGTAAAGGATAGGAGTATCTAATTTTGTTATAAGGAAATAATAAAGAGCTGAGAATGATAATATAGTCAATCGCACTCACTATCCTTTCTTTACACAAGTCCCAAAGAGATCTTGGTGAAAAGCAAAACTTCATGTCACTTCCTTTAATTACCTCTTTTATTATAACATAAAACTCAAACCATTCGTACCTACTATTCAAGTCTCCTCTCCTCTTCACATTTTATGCTCCAGCAACAGCAAACTGCTTGTAGTTCCTGGCTGTTCACACCAAGCTGTTTCATGCCTCTTTGCCTTTGCTCATGACATTTCTGCATGGAAATGCTTTTCTCACTCTGCATTCCATTTCCTACTGGCTAATTCCTACTCATTCTTCAAGATTCAGCTCATGCATGACCTACTGGATGAGTCTTCCTCGACCCTTCTCTCAGCTCAGTGTATCCACAATGCCTTGTGCATTTTTTTATCATGGCATTTATCAGGTTGAATGGAAATTATCCATTGGTGTATATTTGAATATGTCTTCTTTTAGACCATAATTTTCTAAGTGTAAAACAAACTTTTTAAAAATTAAAAAAAATGTATTTATGTTCCCAGCATCTAGAACAATATGAGACATGTAGTAGTCACTCTATCAATTCTGTGGAGTGAGACTACAATAATTCCTCTTTTATTGCACCAGAGTTTATTATTCTAAGCTTTAAAAAGTTATAAAGTTTAACTTTAACTTTAAAAAGTTCAACTTTCTGTTGAACAAGTCTGTGATCACCCAGGTCATACACTGTAATTTTAGAAAATTAAACTATATTTCCTCTTAGCTTGCAACCCCAACAGCACCCCCCACTCTGCCTGAACACCCTCTCTAAAGAAATTCACCAGAGCAAGGCCTGCTAGTCAGTAGGTCCTGGAATATTACATTTATTGCAGTGAATTTTACCATGCACTTTTTTTTTTTTTTTTTTTTTTTTTACTTGGTCTTCTTTTGGTTGCATTTCTAGGATTATTAGTCAAGATCCCATGAGAGATGTGAGCAGAGGGTGAGGGGTCAACAGGAAAAGGCAAATGTGACTTTAGGGTAAGAAAAAGTAAAGTGAGAAATGATGAAAAAGAAGGAAAATCCCTCTGTCTCTTGGAATCTTTGATTATTTTGCAACAATCAAAGGACAAAAAGACCCTGTCTTTTGTTTTGTTTTCTTTCCTTCTGGAATGAGAAGTGGCACACAGAATTTAAACTAAAGACTCTAATGGCTTGATGACTTCAGGTAATCATTGGAAAGATAGCATTGAGGAAAAGTCTAATCATCTTACAGGCAGGAGTCATGAATGAGAATAAAGAATTCTTCCTTAATTGACATCATTACATTACTTACCGCCCTAAGGCAACAGGTAAGCAAGCCTTGAATTGTCAGTTGCTTTCATTTGCCTTTGTTAATTTCATTGGCTCATAACTCACCCAGTGGCAGTAAAGAGAATGATTTTTAAATTTTGTTTTGTTCTGTTCAAGGGGCAGAACCCAGAACTGACATTTTGTAGTGAAGGCTACTGTAATAGTCAATGTGTTCTTATTCATGTTTGCATGTTCTTATTAAGGCGGGGGGGGGGGAGTAACTGCTTGTTCCTGTGCTCCCTTTTGCTTTATAAAACGATATTTAGTTTTGAATGTCTTAAGAGCTATTAACTTTAGGTAGCAATGCTGACTGCCTAGAACTGTGAAGTTTATGACAGATATGCTTCTCTTTTAAGGTATTATCTACTTATTTATTCATCAATCCCTCCATTTTTTTTTCTTATCCCACATTTGCTAGCTTCCTCCCTGGTCTGTCGGAAGCTTTCATTTTAATGCAAGCTGGTGTTCAGGTCATTTCAGATTCATCTATTACAATTTTTCTTACCCTTTCTAAACCTAGCCATTCTCTGATCCATTATGCTCAAAATCTCTTATTTTTGAGACATTTTCTTTTTTAAAAAAAAAGATTTTATTTATTTATTCACAAGAGACACACACAGAGAGAGGCAGAGACATAGGCAGAGGAAGGAGAAGCAGGCTCCATGCAAGGAACCTGATGTGGGACTCAGTCCCAGGACTCTGGGATCATGCCCTGAGCTGAAGGCAGACGCTCAACCACTGAGCCACCCAGACATCGTGAGACCTTTTCTTAATATTTTTCTACTTTACCTAGTGAAATTCAAAGCCTATGTCCACAAAGTCACCTGAAACATTCAGTTCTTGTGTCTACCACTCTTCTCTTATTCTCACCTCTCCTCACCTGCCAGGTTCTCCAAAAGCCCCTATTGTTACCTGCCCTCCCATTTGCATCTTACTTCTTGCCACTTTACTCACATTCAGGAGTGGAATAGTTCCTCAGTATGGAAAGTACCCTTCTTGTTCTTCTCCAAATCTCTCCTGAAATCTACTTCCTCCTGGCACTGGGGCTTTATCGTTTTCAAAAGCAGACCTCTATGATTCATGTCTTTTGAACCTTTCTACCTGGCATTCTATGACAACACAAAATACTGAAAACAGAAATAATAACGGTCAGTATTTATTAACCCTTTAGTATATGATAGGTCCTGACTTCAGTGCATTATCTCAATTAATCTCCCTAACAGTCCTGTGCAGTGGGTATTATACTATTTCCATTTGTCTGATGAAAAAAAGTGAGTCATAGTGAAGTTAAGTAACTCATCCAACGACTCTGATAGAGTGGAGTCACTTATAAACTGAGTGACTTATATACAACAAACATTTATTTCTCACGGTTCTAGAGCTTGAGTAGTCCAAGATCAAGCCACTGTCAGATTCAGTGTCTCATAAGGACCCACTTTCTAATTCATAGATGACTGTCTCTTCACTATGAACTTACATGGCCAGAAGAGTAGAGAGAGCTCTCCAGGGTCTCTTTTATAAGGGCACTAATCCCATTCATGAGTGCTCTGCCCTCATCACCTAATCACCTCCCAAAATTACCACCTCCAAACACCATCACCTTAGGGATTAGGTTTTGACTAATGAACTTGGGTGGGACACTCAGTCTATAGCAACACTCCTAGGATAAGGACTCAGATTGAGATCTTTATGGAACCTAAACACTGAAAAGGTTATTGTATCCATTTATTAATGTGATTATTATTTCCAAATAATAGTTCAAAAAAGTTCGTCAAAATTCAGAGCAGTTGTTTACTCCTTTATAGGACCAACCACTGGGTGTTTTCATAGACACAGTATAGAAAAGAATGTGGTCCAGGATATGATCAAGGAGCAGACTTGAAAGACAGTCACTAATATAAACTCACAACAGCTCTCAAATATATCAGTTTCAGTCTATATAAGTATGAACCAACTATTAGTGTCTTGAACTTGACTTTGACCCACATCAAAATTCCTCATCTTCAGGGTTAGAGCACAAGTCCAATAAGATAGTTTTGAGCTTCCTTGGAGCAAAATTTGGTTTGTGTGCTCTGTGTGCTGTGTGTGTGTGTGTGTGTGTGTGTATAACTTTCTCAAAGTGAAGGAGTTTCAAATCCAAAAAGCATTTTAAATCATTGTCCTATTTTTCAGTCATTACCCTAAAAAAAATATATTTAGTTGCACTAGGCTAAAGAAAAACTGTTCAATTTTAATTCAGCTGGTGAGATAGACTTCAGTAGTTCTTTGTCTTAGCTCTTATTCAGAATCTGTTCCAGAGGCTCAAAACTTCTTTTTCTTTCTCTCTTTTTTCAAAGCTTTTATTTATTTATTTATGAGATACACAGAAAGAGTGGCAGAGACATAGGCAGAGGGAAAAGCAGCTCCATGGAGGGAGCCTGACATGGGGCTCGATCCCGGGACTCCAGGATCACAACCTGAGCCAAAGACAGATGCTCAACCACTGAGCTACCCAGGTGCCCCAAGAGTCAGGACTTCTGCATGGTGTGTTTTACTAGATACATTTCAATAAGAAGGAACTATTTTAGAGGATTTTTAAGATGGCAGCATAGGAAAATCCTGAACTCACTTCTTCCCACAGACACAACAAATCTATGCTACATATAGAAAAAATCTCTCTGGAAAGGACCTGAAAGCTAGCTGAATGGCTCCTTCACAACAACAGAGAAAGGGGGTACCTCTAAATGAGCAGGAGAGGCAGAGACCTGGTCTCACCAAAAACCTCACTCTTGGTATAGTGATCCATGACTGGAAGGTTTTCACAAGTCAAACCTCTTCCCTGAGGAATGGGGTTTGTGCCCCACATTCCAACAATTGGATGCTGAGCTGGAGAGATGAACCCTTAAAATGTCTGGCTTTGAAAACCAATCGCACTTACATTCAGGGGAATCATAGGGCTGGAGGGAACAGAGATTCTATTCTTAAAGGGATCATATATGGACTCACTTGCCCCAGGACCCAGCACAAAAAGCAGTGTGTTGTCCTAAATTTGATTCTAATGCTTCATCTGGTTCTTTGAAGCAGTACAAAAAAAGGGAGAGAGATAATGTAGGGATATCATTTACTCAAATTTACAGTCATTTGTCCTGAAAACACAATTAGGAGTACCAGACCACAAGAAAAAAAAATTCCTTCTTTTTTTTTCAAGTATAATTGACATATAACATTATGCTAGTTTCAAGTGTACAACATAATGATTTGATATTTATTGTACATATTGAGAAATGAGCACCACAATAAATGTACTTATCATCCATCACCATACAGAGTTAAAAAATTTCCTTCCTTCCTTCCTTAATTTCTTTCTTTTTGAAATTATTGATGCTAGAAGTAGCTAGTGGGACAGACAGATGTCTGGGAAATAGATGATCTGGGTTATAGTCCTGGTATTGCTTCCAATTTATTGTTTACATCTGGATAGCTCACTTATCATTTTTGTTTTTTTCTTTTCTCATAAAGTAATATGTTTGCTTTATTTACTTCACAGGATACTTAATATCAATTAAAATATTAAATGTTAAAGTGTTGGAATAACTAATAGTGCATAAGTATGTTAGGTTATTCTAGTTAGAAACATAGAAGTTAATCAGTAACTTGTCACTTTCCTTTAGTTATTACAGGCAAGACTACTCCAAGATTTGTGAAGTCCATTTACTGAATAGTATTTGAATTAATCTCTTAATTTCTATCCCCTATACTTGGCTTTAGATACCTGGAATACATGCTTTATTAGTTAAAAACATGAATTTTGAAGTCACTTTATTATAATTTTAGTTGACTATTGATTTGTAAACTCAGGCTGGTACCTTGGTCTCTTTCTCATCACTAAAATGGGGATAAGATGCCTGCCGGAAATATGGCATTTTTATAAAGTCTAAATAACTGCCTGAAAAATTCATTCATACATTTACTCATTTTATTCATTAGACAATTTTTAGTTTTTCTAAATGCTAGAGATAATGTGCTTTCCCTGCCTTCATGAATGTTATATGGATGATAGATACTAAGGAAGTAAGCACTCATAATTAAAGTTTGGTGATTTGTGTTAAGAATCAACAAAAGTGAGTAATGGGTTGGAGAATGCCTGGTTGGGTCCAGTGCAGGTGATGTGCTCAAAGAAGTCTTCATTGTTTGAGTAGCATCTAGAACTGAGACTTAAATAATGAGAAGAGGCTAGTCATGGAATGACCTTTCCTCTTGGTATAGTGATGGCTGCTTTCCTGCTGTAATAGCAGAGTTAGGTTGCTGTGACAGAAGTCATATTTCCCACCAACCTAAAATATTTATTTATCTCTTTAAGAAAAATTTTGCTGACCCCTTCAGGATGGCCCTGGTTTCCTCTGAAATTTATTTTATCCACAGCAAGCACTGTGTGGATGAAGTGGCTTCAGCCATGCTGCACTGCCCAGTATGACAGTCAGTAGGCACATGTGGCCACTGAGTTCTTTCAGCATAACTATTCCCAGTTGAGATGCCCTATATGTGTAAAATACACACTGAATTTCAAATACTTAACATGACAAAAGTGTTAAGTCATGTTAATTACACTGACTATTAATATTTACAATGACTATATATTGAAATGATATTCTGGATATAATGAGTTACACAAAATACATTATTATAATTATTTCCACCTTTATTCTTATTTTTTACGATGTGGCTGCTAAATAATTTTAAGTTATGTATGTGGCTCATATTTGTGGCTCACTTTTTTCTATTGGACAGTGCCAATCTAGAAGAGGAGTATGCCAGTAAATGGGAACAGCAAGTGCCAATGTCCGGAGTATGAAAGTAGCTCTGATTACAATTATTTGGATGATATGAATAAGCCCTTTACTTGGCTACACTGTCAACATAATGTTCAAGATTGTTTTCTCAGAATTGGAAAAAGACTTCTTTTTCTGTGTATATTAGCTCTGAATATTTAAAAATTATGATTACATAGGAATGTTCACAAAAATCAGGAAATTTTGTTAAATAATCTAAGGCAAAAAATTTGGTTTATCATTCCATATAGCATAGTACTCGAGATATGGAGAGTTTCTGTGTCTGAGCACCTGGGTTCAAATCTAGCTAGTATATTCTGAATAAACTTGGGTATATTAGTTAACATCTCTGTATCTCAACAGATTCTTCTGTAGAATGTGATAAATTTGAATGATTATGACATTAATAAATAAGAAGTGGATTGCATTTTAATTTCCATACTTATCCTTTGTTTTATATATTCATAATTTATTTCATTGTAATTTTCCTATGGAATCTTGTCGTTCTCCTTAATTCCAGTGCTGAAATCTTAGCTTCATCCTGGTTCCATCTCAAATACCTTATTTTTAATACAATACTTTCTGATCCTCTTTTCCTTGATGCCAGATGGGGTATCTCTTTATTACTTAATTCATATTTCTTTCTTTAAAAGAATTATCATGAAACATTTTAGTCAAACAAAAAGTCTGGAGAATAATATAATGAGTATCTGTGTACTCACTGCCTATCTTAAGGATATAAAACATTATTATATTATACTTATAAATCATCCATGCAGGAACATGTTGCTTTACTTAACTCACTCATTACTGAATAATGCCCCTTCATATGATGATATCACAACTTATTTATCTGCTCTATTTATGGATAATTTCCTTTTTTGGTAACTTTCTATCATCATAAACAACAGTTTTTATGAACATACTTATACATAGGTCTTTGTGAATATGAGTAAATAATTATCTGACATATATTCCTAAGAGCATATTAATGCCCAATTGTTCTCCATAATGACTTCATAAATTTACACTCTTGGTGACAGTTTCTTCTTCTTCACTGACATTTGATACTGTCAAACTTTTAACTTTTTGTCAATCTGATGGGTATAAAGTGGCAACATAACACTGTAGTGTTTAATTTGTCTAGTTAGCAGCAGGTTTAAGCATATTTTCACATATATATTTTGTCCAGCCAAATTCCTTTTTCCTGAGTTGCATGTTATAGACTTTCATCCAATTTTCTCTGATGCTGCTTTGTTTTTCTCTTATCTACTTATAGGAGTTCTTTATATATTCCAGATGCTAACATTTTATTGTGTGTATGCATCTCAAAGAACTTGTTCCAGTTGTTAGCTTGGCTTTTCATTTTTTAGATGGTTACTCAAAATGCACCAGAGAATTTTAACACATAGATTCTTGAATTTTGATATATAGAAACTTGACAATCTCTCCTTCATGTCTCAGCTAATTTGACTTGTCTCAGAAGGGCTTCCTCATCCTAAGGTCATAATATTATTTTCTGCTTTCTCTAAAAATTTTTTTTACCTTGTTTCTAATTACTTTAAATTTATTTTTGTTAATAATGTTAGGTTAACAGTCCATTTTTTTAAAACTACAGGGATAATCAATTGTGTTAGGTTAGATTCCCCAACAAACAGACTCTGAGATGGAGATTTGTACCTACGTAGTTTACTGAGAAGATGCAAAATTTAAAAATACATAATGGAAAGGAAAGAAAAATACAAATACAACAAAGATTTTAAAACAATAAAATAAGTGTATTTGAAAATTTAGATGAAGTTGAGTATTATTTGGTAAATTAGAAAATACCAAAATCATTACAAGGACAAAATCTGACTAAAGAAAATAAACCTACTAAAGAAAATAAAATGTTTACCTAAAAGCCTTCCTCTAAAAAAATCTCCTGACTCAGACTCCTTTAAAAGTAAACAGATTTTCACAGAGCAGATAATGTTTTCTTCTGCAATTTTTCCCAAAATATAAAAAAATAAATGCAGTCTAATTCATCTTATGAGACTAGTATAACACTGATTACATAGCAATGTGGAATAGTTCAAATAGAGAAAAGTTCCATTTTACAGAAAAGCCACTGATGTAAAAATCCTAGGTCAAATATTAGCCAAGCAAATGCAGTAGGGCATTACCTAAGATTACATCGGACATCCATGCAGTCCTGATGGTGTTAGTGCTACTCAAATTATAATTTCATCATAACCAAGAAACCAAGAAAATAAAATCAAACAACCTTTTTTTCAGATTTAGCACAGCATATGATCCCTGAGAGTAGGTAAAGAAATGAAACAAACCTCACTATCTTCCCTTCTTTCTTCCTGGAGGCACTTTCCAAACTAATAAACCCAAGCAGAAAACACAGGTTTCTTTGAATTCAGGAGAAAGATCAGAGTTTGAGGAGACTGAGACAACTGGAAAAAGTATGTATCTATATATCTCTAAGATTTCTGCTTCTCTTAATGATGGAGGAACAAGGACTGGATTTATATGGCATCCTAAATAGTGAAAAAACTGAACAAAGTATATGAGATAAACGTTCAGAATTTCACAGAGAGAGAACTCGTGAGATCTGCAGAGAGGTCCCTTCACGTCTTGGACTGAGTACTCATGGCACATGTGTGGGATGAACTCCACGATGCTGGGGAAAGGAACACTGGAAAGCAAACAACTCTCTGAGCTCACACAGTGTTGAGAATGTTTGTGCTCACATAGGTATACTGAAGCTGTCTCAGGAAACATGGAGAATTAGGTAGATTTTTTTTTAAATGGAGCTAAATTAGCCCCACAGCTCCCTTGGACTAACCCAGGCTAACTTGAAAGTAAGCACTATAAAGATTAAACTGATTTCCACTATACTAAATGCATCCAGAACATTTTCCAACACTCATTTTTAAAAATGCAAATAATGAACAATATAAAAATAACCATGTTTTGCATCTAAAAAATGCTATCAGGCATGCACAAAAGCAGGAAACTAGGACCCACAAGAAGAAGAAATACCAATCAATGACAGAAATAATATAATTAGCAGGAGGAGATGTTAAAACAGCTATCTTAATATGTTCCATATATTAAAAAATGTGAAAATATAACAAGGAGGGGATTGCTGGATTCATAAGATGAAATATATTCAACGATAAAAAGGAATGAATTACTTATATTCTCAATATCAATGAAATAAAAAACATGTTCATCAAAAGAAGGCATGTGTAAGGGGCACCTGGGTGGCTCAGTGGTTGAGCACCTGCCTTTGGCTCAGGTTGTGATCCTGGGGTCCTGGGATGGAGTCCCACATCAGGCTCCCCGCCAGGAGCCTGCTTCTCCCTCTGCCTATGTTTCTGCCTCTCTCTCTGTGTCTCTCATTAATAAATCAATAAAATCTTAAAAAAAAAAAGAAGACATACACAAAAGTGAAGGTAGTATATGATCTAATTTATATGAAACTCTAAAAAGGCAAAACTAATCTATGGTAGCACAAGGCAGATTATTTATTTCCAGATTTTAGAGATTGGGATAAAATGACTACAAAGGAATAAACATTTTTTTTGGTGATAGAAATGATCTGTGTCTTGACCAGGATGGGAGTTCAGGTATATTGCCAGAACTTATTGCACTGTACACTTAAAATGGACTTACTTACTTCAAAGTATATAATTTTTACACCAAAAAAGTTGATTTAGAGAGAAAACTACATTATGTTCTAATGATGTTTATTTTAAGAATGAAATGATGGCCAATTTTAGACAATATATTTATTTCTGGTAAAACTGATAAAACATATCATTAAACCAAAAACAGAAGAGAATGTCCTTAACTTTATCAAATGATAAGAATGAATAAAACCCAAACTTGTATGAAACATATTTAATGAAGAAACTTTATAGAGGTATTCCCATAAAAGCGAGGATCAATATAAAGATGCCCACCGGGGATCCCTGGGTGGCGCAGCGGTTTGGCGCCTGCCTTTGGCCCAGGGCGCATCCTGGAGACCCGGGATCGCATCCCACGTCAGGCTCCCGGTGCATGGAGCCTGCTTCTGTCTCTGCCTCTCTCTCTCTCTGTATGACTATCAAAAAAAAAAAAAAAGATGCCCACCATCATTGCTATTATTTAATACAATGATGGAGATCCTAGCCAACTTTCTAATTAGGAAAAGAGAAATAAACTTTGATAACTGGAAAGAGATAAACTGCCTTTATATACAGATAATATATTTATCAATATTAAAAAAAAAACCTTCACATACAACCAATACTCCCAATTCCTCTAATTAGAGAGTTCAGCAAATTTGCTGCATAAAGAAATGAATATTATTCCTCTATAGCAAGGGGTTGACAAACTATTGCCTGCTAGACAAATCTGGCCATCACCTGTTTTGTAAATAAACTTTTATTGGAATGTAACCATGCCCATTTGTTTATATATTGCCTTTAGGGTTTCTTTCTTGCTACTATGGCAGAGTTGAATGTTACAATAGAGACTGTCTGGCCCACAAAGTCTAAATTATTTACTACTTGGTATCTTACAGGAAAAGTTTGCCAACCCCTGCTCTAAAGCAACAATAATCAAATAGAAAATATAATAAAAAATAAGATGCAATTTACAAAAGTAACAAAAATTGGTACATATATATAAATTAATCAAACAATAATAATAATTAATGCCTTTATTAAGGGACTTAAAACAGATTTATTTAAGTGGGAAAATATTCTGTATTTATGGATGGGGCAACTTATCATTATAAGATAAAAGTTTCCCTTAATTAATCTATAAATTCAAAGCAACCCCGAGAAAAATTGCAGATGAATCTTCTTAGGAACTTGGCAAACTCCTTTTAAACTTCACATAGGAGAATAAAGACTCATAAAAAGAAGAGTGAAGAGAGTTTCCCTTCCAGATATTTAGATGAACCTCAAAGCCATTTAGTGAAAATAACACAGTGTTCACTAAAAAATGAATATTCCAAAGGAATGTAACTCAGAAAGAGGTCTATTTATATATGGGGAAAATGATAAATACAGCACTACAAATTCATGTATGCAGTATTTAGAAGAGTGTGTTTGGAAACTGCTTACTACTTATAAAAAATTAATAAACCAGGATCACTAAATTTGCCCTGCATACAAGAGTGCAGTTCTGATGTAACATGTATCTAAATTTAAAAGGTAAACTATAAAACTATTGGAAGAAAAGGAGGAAAGCTACCCTGTTACTTGGAGCATGGGTGGGGAAAGTCTTCAATAAAATTCCCCAAAGCAAAATTTGTGGTACAAAAAAAATTTTTACAAAAGAATGGATTTTGCTCTATGTAATTAACTACTGTTACATAATGAAGGATGCTGTAGCATATAGTACATGGTACATACTATTCAATTATATAATATATAACATATATACTCATACAAATATATAATATGTATGAAAGGAATTCCTGCAATCACAACTAAAATGACAAAAAATAAATTCAAAACATGCAAAGATTTTATATTTATAATTCATGGAAAGATAAGCTCAAACTGATCACAAGTACCTTAAAACTCATTAGTAATAGGATAAAGACCACAAAAATGAAATAATAATTTACACCCATGAGATAGGCAAAAAATTATGAATGAAGTAAAACTTGTAGGGAATATGAGGGGACGGGGACACCGGCATTGCTGGTAAATTGCAGCTATTTTAAACAACCATCTGTAGCAGTTATGAAATTAAGAACATCCTCAAACTTAGGGGTAATCTGTACTGAGTGTATGTACCTCCTGAGTGTATATCCTGTGTATGTGGGCATCTTGATTATGGAGTTTCTGCTGAAACTCTGAGGATATTCTTAATGAGTATGTCTTTCTCCTTCCTGAGAATATGCACATCTCTATATCCTTGCCATGTATGTAAACATGCACATCTCTATATCCTTGCCATGTATGTAAACATGCTTTGAGCATGGATTCATCCTAATGCCATGTGTTTATCCTTGCTGAGTATGTGTGCATGCTCTCTGAGTGGGACTCAGGAAGCCTACTCTTGTAATATATCCTAAAGAAATTCTTTCATAAGAGGACATATGAGTCTTCATCGTGTAGCATAGCAGGGAGTTGGGAAATACTTAAGTAAATGTGGGAGATGCGCACTTTAGAATACAGTGCTGCAGTGAGAAGCTACAAACCAATGGTATCACAGATAAAAGGATGCATATAAAAATTGTATTGAGGAATAAAGTAGGAGAAAGTGATATTATCTATATATGCTCAGAACACATACATAGGAAGCACTGTATTTTAAAGTCTACATACACAAAGACACAAGTAAATACATTAAAATGGTACATTGTAAGGGACAGGAAGAGGAATGGGATCAGGAATAGGATGGAGGAGGAAAAGGGGTAAAATAAGAGGCCTCACATCAACATGATGGCTTTTGCATATATAAACAAATGCTCTGCATAGGCAATAAGGTGAATATACCCACTAAATTTATCAAGTGTTGTAGCCCTGATGCTGAGGAATACAACTAACTGAACTTTCTGTTATCTACCCAAAGAGAGAATTGAAATCATAGATGAATGAGAGAATTGAATTTCTAACACATGGACATTCACAAGTAGCATACATTCAGCTTATCTGAAAGTAGATTATAAAGCTTTCTGAAGGTATTTTAGCAAGTCTTTACCAAAAATTGTATGAGGTAATTCAGTTTATCCTGACTAAATACTTTATTTTGTTTGTATTTAGTTAGAATGATCTCATCATAATTTCTAATCTAATTTAAATATATTTTTTTCCAAATTGCAGTAAATACACTTTGCAAAGTCATTGTTCCTAGATGGAATTAAATTACTTACCTTGGTAATGGAGAGTTACCAGAAGGATGTAAATGAGTTGTTAACATGGCACTTCATTGCCACAATAATTTAGAGCCACTAGCTAGCTTGATGTGTCTGCAATAAATGTTTTATTATTTAGGAAAAATACACTATACAAGTTGCAATGTGCCATGCTCATTCATGCTGTAAATCAACAAAGATCAGCAGACTGAATAGAAAAATGAAAAGCTTATTTAGAAACTGACATAAGCTTTCAGATGAGCAGGGATGGTTGAAGTTAACTGCATTCATTTTTCTTTGCTTGTCATAGTTGCCACTTGAATTTCACTGCTAAAGATAGAAGATAGTTTTGCTTTATGAAATTATATCTACAGAAACAGTGTTTGCATTTATATAGATATAGTCATAATAAAGTGGAATATAAAGAAGCCACACTAAAGTAATAGTAGCCCCAAATTTATGAAGTGTGGGATGGAATTTGCTACCTTACGTCTCTAGACTCAGTGAAATCCTTCTACGGAGATCAAAGCTCATGTTAGAAACCATGGCATGACTTTAGGCCCTGGGACTGTATAGTAATTTCCAGACAATACAGTATAAAACATCATACACTTAGCATTTGTAAAGCACCTGGCAGTTTTTTCCTTATTTGCTTTGTTATTTTGACTAGCTCAAAATCCCAGAAAAATTATCACTCTGCTCACAAACCACATAGTGCCAGCCATAGTGGCAATAGATAAGCATCAATTTCTGAAGCACGGTCCTCACCGTGACAAGTCCCCCACCCTCCCTGAAGTGACCTAGAAATTGCCACAACTGATATAGATGATGTCCTCTATATTGGAACAGTGAAGAACCAAGTTCACTGTTGCCTCTCTTTCTGCTCTGAGGAGACAGTGTCCTAGGCTACCAAATGCCAAATTCTTTTGTGTGAAAGAATCACATATAAATGACATCCACCTGTCTTAGCATTACCTTCATAATATTATTAGTCATGTTAAGTTCATCAGCCTCACGAATGTTACTTTATAACATAATAGTGACCCTTCTCTATATAAAATGTGTTGGGCTAGTGGTAACCTGCTAACCATCATACTAAAATTAACTCTTTTTGGAGACAGACCTGACACAGATATCAGGATCTGAAACCTAACTTAAGAAAAAAAAAAACCAAAAAACAAAAAAACCCTTCTGTTATTGGTTTATTTATGATGGTGAAAAGAAATAAGAATCCTAGAAAAATATTTTTTTTAAATTTTTTTTATTTATTTATGATAGGCACACAGTGAGAGAGAGAGAGGCAGAGACACAGGCAGAGGGAGAAGCAGGCTCCATGCATCGGGAGCCTGACGTGGGATTCGATCCCGGGTCTCCAGGATCCCGCCCTGGGCCAAAGGCAGGCGCTAAACCGCTGTGCCACCCAGGGATCCCAGAATCCTAGAAAAATATTTAAGTAATAAGGGAAATATAGCTAGATGAGAAAGACCTATCAGTAGTAAACAGTTGTGGGGTGAGTTCATATGAGGCTCATCTTATGGAAACACAGGGAAAGGCCCCAGAAATCACAGCAAGGCATAGAGGCTATCAAGGAAACTCTAGTGATAAGAGTGCAGAAGTAGACTGAAGCAATATTTTGGGGGGAGGGCAGGATGTAATTTACACATATAAAGTCTTAAAAGTATATACACTTGCGGCACCTGAATGCCTCAGTAGGTTAAATGTCCCACTCCTGATCTTAGCACAGGTCTTGATCTCAGGGTCGTGAGTTCAAGCTCCATGTTGGCCTCCATACCAAGCATGGAGCCTGCTAAAAACAAACAAACAAACAAACAAACAAACAAACAAACAAAACAACTATATGCCTCAGGCTCCTTTTTCTGAGGGAGATGTATTCCAGGACCACTAGTGGTGCCTGAAACATGGATAGTACCAACCCTTATTTATACTATGTTTTCTTCTATACGTATATGCCTATGAAAAGTTTAATTTATACATTTAGGCATAGTAAGAGATCAACAATAACTACTAATAAAATAGAACAATTATAATAAGCTGTAATATATAGTCTGTAAATAGAGTCTCTCATTCACTCTTCTTCTATGATGATGTGAGATGATAAAATGCCTACATGATGAGATGAAGTGAAGTGAATGACACAGGTATTGGGATGGGGTGTGAGGCTGCTATGGACCTCTGACAATTCATGAGAAGAGACCACAGTTGACCGAGGGTAACTCAAACCATGGAAAGCAAAACTGTAGTTAAAGGGGGACTACTGTAGTTTAATGAATCTAGGCAGATATATACATCAATATACCATCACACCCCTAACAAAATCTAGAAAATGGCCGTTACTATAAGGAAGTTCCCTATTCCAAATAAAATCACTCCTTATCATAGGCAACCAATATTTTACATTCTATCACCAAAGATTACTTCTGTATGTTTTTGAACTTTATATCACTAGAAACATAGATTATGCACGCTCATGTCTAGCTTCTTTCATTCAAGTTAATATTTTTAAGATTCATCCCAGATATTGGCAGTATAACTAATACATTCCTTTATTTTTTGGAGAAGTATTGTAATGTGTATAGACACCACAATTTGCTTACTCTTTCTCCAAAAATTAATGAATACATGAGTTGATTCCAATTTTTGGCTCTTATGAATAAAGTTGCTATAACATTTTTCACATAATTCTTTAGGGGGGCATATGTTTTCATTTCTTTTGGGTAAATATCTAAGAGTGGAGTTTATGGACATGTATATGTTTAATCGCCAAACTGTTCCTAAATGTCCCCAACAGCAATGCATGAGAGTACTGGCTGCTTCACATCCTCACCAACACTTGGTATTGTCAGTTAAAAATATAGATTTTAACCTAAAAACAATTGAGACAGAAGTAATTCACAATTTAAAATAATTTACAATTATTCACACTATGCCAGTAGGTCTCAAAGCATTATTATAAGCTATAAATATAGAGGTATGTTTTCCAAAATTAGTATTCATCATACAGTGAAATGACTTTCGTTGGCATTCATCCTTACCTGCCTTTGATAAGTCAGTGTCTATATTTTCATTACCTCAATGAAATATCACGAATTGATATTACCTCGCTAAGATGAATACCAACATCTTTAGGATGCTTAACTATAAGTGTATTTAGAATTAATACAGAGCTTGGGAAAAAACCTATCTTTGTCTAATATTTGTTGCACTCAATGTCTTAGATCTTGCAAGAACTCTGGAGACGTAGAAAACGAATGTGGAATAATTTGAAAAAAATGTATTCTTGCTGGATTCTATTTTTCCTTTTGAAACTAGAAACAATGTTAAAGAGAGGATGAGGGAGAAGATGAGGGAAAGATGAAGGGGGAGGGGAGAGATTAATCCGGGATTCATGGCAGTCTAGCGAGTCTGTGTAGGTTATCATAAAGTCTGTGGTCATTCTAAAATATTATGCAATATTTAGAGTGTATAGTGCATCAGAATTTGTAGGGCGGGGGAAAGAATGTGCTTAAAAAGGTTTATGAGCCAATGACTTAAAAGAGCTTTCTTCATCCTGGTACTTTCTAGATGGTTCTGCTAAGAGAGGCTCTGCTTGCCCTCTGCAATTAACTCCTTTAGCTGAGTTAGGCCAGCTGCTGTGAACTTATGCTACTAGAAACAGCTCATGAGCATGTAACCAGCAGGCATTACTTTATTACTTCATGTGATTTCAGCCAAAAATTTTTGAAAATCATTCCTTATAAGCAGAATAGACTTAAGTCGGCAGTCCAAAGTGGATGACGCTGTTGGTACTTATTATGAAGAAGAAAAATCATTGTGTTCTATTTCTACTTTGATAATAAAAGACAGTCTTCCTGCCACAACTATTTTGTGAAAATAAAGTTGAATGCCTAAACACATCAGAGAACACTCTCAGGTAAGGTTTATGAACCATGACTAACCTTGTCTCTGTGCATTTTAGCACATCTTCCCAAGATGACCCAACGTGCATGCTGCCCCAGTTTAATCTGAAATTAACCTTCACGATGCCATTTGCTGTGTGGCACCTGCCTTTGAGTGGTGTCGTTGTCACACAGTGATTTGGTTCACTAGTTCATGGTGTTCATTTGGACAAGTTACCACTAATGTGTCTATGCTTCAGTATTCTCAACTGTGAAGGAGAAATGACCCTGTTAACAGCATGCTTCCCTGAGGTGCTGTGATGGACAGCCAATACAATTATTGTGGAACATTTTACCTGATGCAAAAAAAGAAGTTTTTATGGGAAAGTTATATGACCTTCTCCCTGGCATTACATAATGGTTCAGAGAGCCTGGTTATTGCTTTATGAAAACATTTATTTAGAAAATGCCCTGACAACCTTAAACAACCAGTGTTTTATAGTATAAAATATTAAGACTACTTTTATTACTTTTGCTGCCATCAATTATTATTATTATTATTTTTTACCACTGGAAAAATGTGAAAGAAGACCCACAATTGTGGACAGAGTAGGATGTTCAAAAGTATAATGAACCAGATGAGCCATAATGCATTATTATAGACCTCTCATTAACTCAGCCATCCTGAAATCTCCACAGGTCCTTATAATAGATGTGGGAATAATCTTTAAGAATCTCTCCAACCACACAAGAATAAAAGACAATTAAATGAAAGCTATGAATTTGATTTCAACCTAAGATACATTAGGTAGCTGGATTAGAGTCCAATACCCTATTGATAGAGTAATGTGATGCTACTGTCCAAACCACAATTACTTTGATTGATTAGAAAACAACTAAAACTGGAACTTTAATTAACTAGACTTCCCCAACTCCCTTTTAGAGCAGAAGTTCATTTAAAAATTAATATCCATAATTTAGGGAAAAAGTAAATAAATAAGCAAATCCAAGTTCTTGAGGTTCTAGAAAGAAAGCTGTATGATAATGAGGGTAGTGGTGATAAACTGATGATAAATTGAATTCTGGAGTATTTACCTTCCTTAGACACTGCATTAGCTCCTTTAAATACATGATTCTTATTCTTTTTTTTTTTAAGATTATTTATTTCAGAGAGACAGAATAAGAGCACAAGCAAGGGGGAGAGGCAGAGGCAGAGGGAGAAGCAGACTCTCCGCCGAGCAGGGAACCCCATTCAGATCTCAATCCCAGGACCTCAGGATCATGACCTAAGTAGAAGGCAGACACTTAACCAACTGAGCTACCTGAACACCCCATAATCTCTAATTCTTACAAGAACACTTTTATGTTATAATGCTGACTCAATGGGTGAGAATACTGAGAATCAAAGAGCTTATTAAAACTTATATATGGTCATTGTTAAGTCACCAAGTCAGGATTCAAATCCAATTCTGTCAGCTCCATTGCTTATGGGCCTTTCCATAAGAGCAGCAGCATGCCCCATTTTCAGTTCTTAGGAAGTTGGCATAAATAAATTATAAAAACAATAATTTCTCTACTCAGATATATTAGTTCTTTTTGCTACTTCAGAAATTTTAATAATATGCTTTATGACATTATAAGAGGTGGCTATAATAGGCAATATTTTTCAAACATGATTATAGAACACTTATTTAGAGAAAAGAGAGGGAAGTGATCTTGCAGGATCAGCATTCCATGGAACCCAACTGAGAAATATTTCACTACATCCATCTTTACTTGCATCTGCAAATTTATGCTCAAAGTAATGAATCTGAGCACTAGAAGATTCAGTATTAATAAAAACAAAATTTAAATACATTCACTATGTTGTACTTATTAGTAAAGTAGGAGATTCTAAGGGGTCTAAGAAAGATTTTTTTTTTCCTAAGAAAGATTTTTAATAAAATTCTAAACAAAATACTTTTCTAGCTAACCAGAAAATACAGTTAACTAGAATGCATCGTGCTTTGATTATGCTAATTTAGGTTGCTCTGAGAAAACTTGATAGTCCCATTATATTAAGAATTATTGTTTTCAACTTAAAATTTAGTGTGAGACAGTGGCAGGCACTGTAGACTGGATAACTCAGTAGCCATTCCCCATTCTCTTTGGCCTTGCCCCTTTCTACCACAGAATGGGAAAGAATTCCATTATTCCTGTTCACTTTCCTCATCTTCTTTGAAACTAAAGATGGGTACAGAGTGCACATTGGACACTGAAGCATAACTGTAAAGCTTGAAAATGAATTCTGTGGAGGACTAAAGGCATAAATAATAGCCTAAAGAATTCTCTTTTAAAGATATATGGTCAGTTTTTAAAAATAAAACTTACTAGGATATGATTCATGTACAATATATGTCATCAATTTAGGTGCACAATTTGATGAATTTTGAAAAAATGTACATACTCATATGACTACCACCACACGCAAGATAGAAATTTTACAACATTCCAAAAAACTCCCTTATGCAGAACCTCTTTCCTCATCTTTTCCCATTACCAAGCACTGATCTACATTCTTTTGTTGTACTTTTGCCTTTTCTAGAATTTCATATAAATGGAATCATATAGTATATGGTCTTTGGTCTAGCTTCTTATCCTTGGCATAACGCTTTTGAGATTTGTCCATGTTTTATTGTGTATCCATAGCTCCTTTCTTTTCTTTATTTCTTTGTGTTGACATACCATAATTATTTCAATTCACCAGTTGATAGACAGTGGATTGTTTGGTTGTTAAGAATAAAGCTTCTGTGACCATTCAAGCATGCATCTTGTGTGGATGTATGTTTTTATTTCTTTTCAGTGAAATACCTAGTAATTAGATTATCTGGGATCGTTTTGATACTCTAAACAATACTTTCATATTGAAGACTCTACTCAATGGCCTCATATTCACAAGTTTCTTTTTTCTTTTTCTTTTTTTAAAGATTTTATTTATTTATTCATGAGAGATAGAGAGAGGCAGAGACACAGGCAGAGGGAGAAGCAGGCTCCATGTGGGGACCCTGATGCAGGACTTGATCCCAGGACCCTGAGATCATGTCCTGAGCTGAAGGCAGATACTCAACCACTGAGCCACCCAGGGGTCCCTCAAGTTTATTTTTTTCTGGCTGGTAGGACTACCAACTATTTCCAGCTTTCTGTGAACTCTAGATGTATCTTGCTGTACTGCTTTCTGGTGGCTTTTTCCTCAGCCTCATAGATATTTCCACCTAATGCACAGTTCCTGACTCAGCTAAAGGTTGAGGGGACTCTATGTGGTTCTCCAGAGCAAACAAGCTTCAATATACAGCTCCTTCCTTGCTCATTTTCTGACCTGCCAATCTAAATGACTCTGTGTTTATGAATTCTGTATTTTCAACTCACTGGGACTGCCATGTTCTGTGTGGGTCCCTTCACTCTATGCTGTGACCTGTGAACTGCTTCTGGGAGGTAAACTAATAGAGTTATGGGGCCCACTTTGTTTACTTTCTCTTATGATCGGTCTCTTGTATTTCCTGTTGTCTGATGCCTTGCTGGTTATAATGAGAGCCTAATTCCCTAGCAGCTAAGCCTTCATCACAGAAGTGTAAGTTCATGTTTCAGTTTTTAAATTAACTATGATACTGGGGTAGAGAAATGACTCAGATAGTAAAAATATGTTTATGAAATAAACATATACCAAGAAATAGACAACAGCATTGTATTTCCTTCCTAATAATAATATGAAATGCTGAGTGATTTGTAGGGAGAACTGTTTCCAGTGCACTCTGGGTAAGAGCAAAATCAAAGTGTCATAATTAATTTAAAAATTGATGATTTATACATCTTAATAATAGTCCATAAAGTATGTATAATAATAGTATATTTTATATGCACTATCTTGACTGAGCCTCCTCACAACCTTAGCCTCACCATCATCTTGATCTTCATTTTGTAGATGTGGAGGATGAGATTCAATGATATGTACTGACCCAGGATCACAAGATAGCAGACAGTGGACACAGTTTACTTAATCAATTAACTCAATCCACAAATATTTGCTAAGCATCTAGTCTATGGTGGGCACTGGTTTGAATTGAATATGTAAAGATTTATAAAATAATTTCTACTCTTAATAAATCAAGATCTTGTAAAGATTCACAACAACACAGGATGCTAACTGGTTTTAGAGGACAGATTTCTTTTTTTTTTTTTTAGAGGACAGATTTCTAACATAGACCTAGAGAAGAGGTTAAGAGGAGGTAGCATCTACATAATTTAGGAGAATAAGGGGAATCAGATTTAAAAAAAGAGAGAAAAAAGAAAAAGCAATCCAACCTAATGAAATCTCACACCATGGCCCCTCCTTAACTCTTTTCCAATGTAACTTCAAATTTCTCTCCTTCTTGCCATACTACTGAGAATAAGAAATTATCCTGGTTCTAATGACTTCCAACGCTGGGCTAATAATACAAAAATTTGGTCCCCTCCCCGCCGCCCTCTCTTTTAAAGTGGATAATGTTCATTTAACCTGAATCTTAATAACTAAAATGATGGTATGTCATTGTACTTTGTTGATAATTCTTCTTTCACAGAATCATGTTATGCTTTTTTCCAAGTCCCTGTCCAGGTTTAACAATTTTTATGATCCAATTTCATAAACAATCTTGGTTCTCTTTTGATACTAGACATTGTGCTAAGTGCTTCAGGGGATACAAATATGATTAAAATACATTTCCTCTCTATAAAGTACTGATAATCCAGAGGGTGACTTAAATAAGTACATGACTGGTTATACTACCAGTGAAGGCTAGTCTGTTAGGAAAAACACAGTGTTCAAAGGGAGTTCAAAGGAAGGAGATATTAAAACTGCTGAGATAAGATCTGAAAAATCGGGATCCCTGGGTGGCGCAGCGGTTTGGCGCCTGCCTTTGGCCCAGGGCGCGATCCTGGAGACCCGGGATCGAATCCCACATCGGGCTCCCGGTGCATGGAGCCTGCTTCTCCCTCTGCCTGTGTCTCTGCCTCTCTCTCTCTCATTCTATGTGACTACCATAAATAAATAAAAATTAAAAAAAAAATTAAAAAAAAAAAGATCTGAAAAATCTTTACAGAGGAAAAGGCTTCACTGAGCTTTAAGGAATGGGTAATCTTGATAGGGAGAAAGAGGGGGAGAACATTCCAAGCATAATAAAGTATGTAAATGGAGCACCGATTATGGACTGAATGTGTCCTCCCTAAATTCATATATTGAAGCCCTAAGCTCCAATGTGATGATATGTGGCAGGTGGGGCTTTGGGTAGATGATTAACTTAGATGAGGTCATTAGGGTCAGGCCTCCCTGCTGAGACTAGGGTCCTCATCAGAAAAGTAACAGAGTAAACTAGTAGAGATAAGACCAGAACCTTGAAACCTAGATGAAGAAATTAGTATGCATTTTGGTAGATAGTAAAAAAACACAAGATTTTCCAGAAGTGATGTGAAGAGAGTGGATCTCAGGAAGATCATTTTGGCTACAGCATGTATGATATACTGGAATTGGGAGAGATATTTAGAATATGATGAAAGCTGGAAGGCAAAGTAGGAGTTATTACAGCTTAATAATAAAAAACAATGAAAAGATACTGTACAAGAATTGTGGTTGTAGGGATGAGAAGGAGGGCCAGGTAGCTATGAAAGTCATTCCCAATCAAGTGGATGTTTGAAAACCAAGTGGATAATTACAGATTATAATGCATAAGGAGAAGGAAGAAAAGAACAAAACTGTTACGTGTACTGAATGAATGATGATTCCATTTATGGGAACAAGGAAGTCTAGAGAAACTGGGCATTTAGGGGCATAAAGCATTGATAAGGCATCCAGGTGGAGAGTTATAACAAGTTGTTGGAAATGTGGCATTGGAACTTTGGAGAAAACAGGGCCTTGTGAAGAAAATATATAGAGTTCTTAGAGGCAAGGATTGAGAGAAATGAAAAGATCTAAAAAGCACCAATTACTGTTTCATTGACAATGACTAACATTCTAGAATTTCTCAGCTTTCTGTAATATAAACTGGTGACAAAAAATATAAATGTAGGGGCGCCTGGGTGGCTCAGTCGGGTTAGTGTCTCACTCTTGATTTTGGCTCAGGTCATGATCTCAGGGTAATGAGATTGAGCCCGGGGTCAGACTCTGCACTGGGCATGGAGCCTGCTTAAGATTCTCTCTCTCCTTCTCCCTCTGCCCCTCCCCACTCTCTCTCATACACTGTCTCTCTTCCTCTTACATATATATATATATATATATATATATATATATATATATATATACTCTCATATATTTTAACTGATTCTTAGATGTTCTACATTGAAACTATTATTTGATATAGCCTAATAAGAAAAGTTAAAATGACTCTGACTCAGTCTTTATATAAAGTTGTAAGGGTTCTGAGCCTCATAAGCCTGGCTTTTCATCTGTCAAATGGAGTGCTATATCTAGGATTTTTAGAATGATTGAATGAGCTAATGGTTGCAAAGGACTTACCACATTGCCTATAGCATGGCAAGAGTTAGATAATTATAGTATTACTGGCAGTTGTGCAGTAGTATGTGTTATAAGATGGTAAATAAATATCCTTGATTGCCTGAGACCGAAAAAAAGAAGAAAATGTCTTAAATTTACTTGCTCTTGGACAAGGCAAATATGAAAAACCAATCTAAGCACCACAAACAACACAATGAAAACAATCTAACAAGAAATCTTAATTGAGAGTAATATGAATTATTAACAAAAAATACTGCACAATTTTCTTCCTAAATCTTTTTAAGGAATAGCATTGATAAGCAGCTGCTTTTATTATTTGTTAGACTTCCCAGGGGTTTCGGATAGCCCCATGCTTTCTATAAGTTTCATTTTTGTGGGTATTGTAATGACCTGCTGACTTAGAGTAATGAGATGATTTGGAACCTTTGGGTGATTATACTGCAAATGAAGGTTAAATGATTTGCTACAAAATTCCATCCATTTGGAAGTATAAACCATTTGGAGAAATGATTTTAAAATGAAAGAGTGACTCTTTCATAATTGCTTTGTCTTTAATTGTGTGCTATTTATAAGACACTGTTATCTTGAATAATAAAGTAAGTGTAAATGTATTTAAGAAGGTAGATAGATAAGTGCATATGTATGTGTGTGTGAGTGTGAATATGTGTACATGTATAAATGGGAAATTAAGCCTTAACTCATAGACACAAAGCAATGCAAATGGCATTTTTCTGGGAGAAAATATCTTACCATACATTGTACTCTTGAGTGCTGCTATTGTTGTCATAGAAAATTACTGAACAAATATTAGTGCAGTCTATGCTTGGGAGCATAAACATTAAATGTTCCCCCAAAGTATTTTCCAATTATCAATCAGTATATTTAAAACAAGGACATCATCTTTTACACACACACACCCAAACACACACACACAAGTTCTTCTCAGAGGTTAAAAAAATGACATATGTAACAACCAAAAGACAGGTTGCCTTCAAAAAGTGATTCATGACATTGGAGAATGTATAATTGATGTGTGTGGTTGTCTGGATGGTAAAATAACAATGCCATCCATTAGAGATGAGAGCTCTAACAACTCAGGCAGGGAGGCAGTACGTATTTTATAGGTCATCTGGGTTCCATTTGGATCTACAGGTTGCTATTCCTTCTCCATACTTGAAAGCATTTAATGGATTATTATAAAAAGAAAAAGATGGTATGCAATAATGGTTTAAATTGAAGCTCCGTGTGTATATCACCACTGTGTGACTCCTAAATGAGAGCTTCATTTTTAAAATTCTCATATGGCATGCTTGAAAGTTTGCCAGCACATGAAGGAATCAAAACAATGAATTCAGCAGCAGGAAAGAAGGACATAGAATGCTGGGGAGAAGTGGGGTTTCTTTCTTCCTTTCTTCCTCTCTTTTGGCATCCATGATTATAAATAGTGAAAGTTCATCAAAAAAGGAAAGTGCAGATATTTCTGAACTCCAAATGAGCAGTAATTGGGCAGTGTTTTTAGAAAACACACTGATTCAGAAAGTGGGGTATAAGGACAAAGCTTAAAACCACACAAAACAAGCTGGGGGAAAAAGATCTTGATAGTAATTGTGGGTGAAAATCAAATCAAACAGCAACTCATCTGGAAAATACCTCCTCCTTTCTGAAATTGAGATAAGCTGCAGGGTGGAGACTCTTTTCTGCATTGTTAGCCATGAGTATAAAAGTTTATTTCTGCTTTTAATGAGTAGTATTTTAGAAGTGTAATGGAAGATAATTTTACTGGATTTCCCCGAGGAAAAGCCTTAGCCCAATTATATAGGCAGTTCCAGCCATTCTAGTATAATGCACACAATATACATGCATAGAAACGAGTATTTCCAGTTAAAATAAAGTGCAATGGAATCTGAATAATCAAAAGCAATGAAGGCACAGAAGGTAGATCAGGAATGATGAAGTATTATTAAGATATTTTCAGTTTATGATGATGTATGTTCTAAAATGAGGCTCTCTTCAGGATAGTCCAAAGGGACTATCCTGGCATCTCTAAGAACAAACATACTTCTCTGTAATTTAGAAGGGGATGGTAGGGTGCAGAAAGGAGAGTGTAGTGTAATTAGCTATTTCCTTAGTTCACATATCAACCAGGCTCCATACAAAATACCTTCTGTCAAACTATGGTGTTGGCACATTCTGCATTTAGCAATTATAGATTGGTAACTCAGGCCTTAACACCAAAACACGGAAGGCCTAATTCTCAGGCCTTTAGGGAAGTGTGCCTTTCATAGGTACAGTTAGTGGTTCTTAGATGATTTTTGGTGGAAGAACTTATTATTTTTTCCTCGTGTATGACATTCACGAATGATATTTTTCAAAAAGTATTTAACGATCTCACCTTCTGAACTAAGCACTGTACCTGACATTGAGAATACAAAGGTGAATGAAATAAGATTCCTGTCTTATCCTCAAGTTGTTCAGAGCCTACTGGAGATTGACATGCTAAGTACGATATTATGGGATAAGTGATCTTATGTCTAAGATGTGGTAGGGCATAAAAGAGTGACTCAGTCACTGTGCCAGGGTCTTCTACAAAGGATGGGGAATCCTGGGAGCTGAGTCTTGAAGGATGAGTAGGGATTCAGCAAGTGAAGCAGGGACATTCCAGATGAGGAAAGCCTGGGATGCTCCAACATACCCAGTGTGAGAGAGTGTGGTGTACATATGGAACAGCAAGTGATTCAGAGTGAGGGGCCTGTAGGACTATTTTCAGAAGTCACACCAAAGCATGGGGCTGGAGAAGCATGGGTGCTTGAGTGCTGAGGAGCTATGTGATTTGCTGAAACATCTGTGGGTGATGTAGACACTAGTTGAAGAGTTCTGGCAAATGATTCCATTTTGTTTTATAAAAATCTTTTATGGAGGTTAGCTACCAGAGGACAGCTGAAGAAGAAAAGGGTAAAGAGTAGAGAAGGAGAGGGAATGTATTGAAAAAGCTTAACTGAATATTGTTAATCCTGAAGAGAGAAAGGAATATCAGATGATACACAGGTTCTTAGTTTTTTTGTTTTGCAGATTTTCCTGTGAGGTCTGTTTGAAAAGGGTGGGTCAGGTAATTCTTAGCAAGGTAATAATGTATAGAAAAGCAAAAGACAGCTCCAGAAAAGAACCTTGTCAACCTCCACCCCCCTAAGGACTCCCCTCTGAACTCTCCCTTTCAGTGGGGGTGTACATTTACAATTTTGTCATCTTGACGGTATCCTGCATCATACTTCTTGCTGAAACCATCTGTAGCACCTCTGTCAAGCATGATGATAGTCTCTACAGCTCAAAGACAGAATTCTTCACCCCACAGCACATCACAGCCAACCAACACTCATCTTAAATGAGGAGAAATTTGACATACACTATCATAAGAGATATGAGCGCTAAGGAGTGTAGGAATCGGCGGCTCTTTCATGACTACTTTGTCCAAAGTATTGCACTTTAGGGGAAGGTAATTTATGTGGAATCTGTTTAAAGTAGGTACAAATTCACAATCCCTTATCTGAAATGTGTGGGACTGGAAGAGTAGAATTTTTTAAAATATTTTATTTATTTATTTATTTATTAGAGACAGAAAGAGAGAGAGAGAGAGAGAGAGAGAGAGAGAGAGAGACAGGCAGAGGGAGAAGCAGACTCCATGCTGGGAGCCTGACGTGGGACTTGATCCCTGGTCTCCAGGACCACAGCCTGGGCCGAAGGCGGCGCTAAACTGCTAAGCCACCGGGGCTGCCCGAAGAGTCTAGAATTTAATGTTTTTTTTTTTTTCGTGTTATGTTATATTATGTCATACCATGTGCTACGTTATGTAATATTCCAGCAGGTTCTAAGGTAGCATCTATTATCAAATGCATTAATATCTCTGTGGAGAAGCATATGGATATCTATGCTAAGTGATATAAACAAAAACAATGAAGAGCCTCCTCTCAATTAGGATCAGGCTATAGTGATGAAATTTGAGTCAAATTTATTTAATATCTTAGTTTTTAGAACTTGCAAGATTCGAGAATTACAGAAGAAGAATTGTGGACTCTTTTTCACTCTCCTATCTGGTTAGCCTGACAATTTTCAACTGGTGAAATAGAAAGGTGTCAAATCAGTTTAATTTCTATGAACAGCTTTGAGCTGGAAATGTTGATGGGGATATTAGAACTAAATATGTGTCCAGAAGGTCTCATTACCAATGCCAAAAGTTTAGAGGTACAAATATACTGAAACCCAAGTGTGATTTCTGTGTCTATAATCTTACCCAAGAAGTTAAAACTAACTGCATATATGGACATTTTGTTCTGTACTCAAATTTTCTGAGACATTCTGGATCAGAGGAATAATTACAGTGAATTTATCCAAGCCTCTAGATGAAACTGTCATAAAAGCTAAAGCAAGACCAATGTTTTTACAGGAAACAATTCAATGGAAAGAAAAGAGCAACGAATATTGAAGAGATACAAATAATAGTAATAAATAACTAAGGGTAGAAATATTGGTGTGAAGTAAATTGATGAGTCGAATAAGAATAAATCAAGGATCTCATTAACCATATCTAATTTAATTTAGCATCTAACACATTTGAGTGTATGTGGTATGTGTGCATGTATGTGTGTGTGCATGTGTGCATGCTTACACAATTTTCCCAATTGCTACACCTCAGAATTGCTGGTTCTTAAATGAACTCAGTGCTCTTGAACTTCAGATTCCAAAGGGAATAACAAATGATATTCAGGATGAACCCAAGTTTCCTTGAAATACAATGTAGTCTGACTGGTCACACTCATTCTTTTCATGTATATGTAGACTTTGAGTCTACTCCTTTCAGGTTTTCTTTGAAATGAATGGGTGTGCTGGGAACAAGACAGGCACCTACTAGATTATTCCATAAGATGGCATCCAATTGTCTCATTTTTTATTAGTCTAGCCTTAAAGAAAATCATTTCTATAGAGGATTCTCTTCAGATCTGATACAGTGTAATGTACTTTAACATAAATCTCTAAGACTTAAGGTTCCCCCACCACTATGATGCATTTGAAAGTAATACAGAGAAGGTTGAAATATGGCATCTCCCTTCAGAATACTCATGTGATCATATCACTCCCCTCTCACAGTCTAGTGTCTATGTTCAGCAGGCATTGGTTAAAAGAAAACTGAGTTCTGTGTAATTTTAAAATATTCTTATCTCTAGATAGTCCTAGAGATAGGTTGAACTGCAGAAAAGCTTTCGCATTCCTCTTTTTCTGCAGTATTGAATGGATGGCAAGCAAAATGGAAATTTCCTCTTCATTTTTGGTTCAGTTGCCGCAATGAATTTAAACCAGTGATTCTACTTGTTCATCTGATTCTCTAAGTCAGCTTTAGTGTGGAAACCTGAGTTCATGGAATTGTGGCGTTGAAAGGGCAAAAGAGAGTTGTTTTGAGAACTTTCAGGAGAAAGCCCTTACTGGCAGGGGAGTCTTCCTTCTTGTTCCATGTGCTCAGAATAGCTGCCTTATCAGACATCTGCTTTACTGATGATGCAGATGGCACTAAAGAACAAGGGGACAAGATCTACTTCTTTAAGTAGAGTCTGGCTATTAATTTCTGTTCTCCTGCAAGGTAGGAGAACAATGGATGGAATGACAGGAATAATTAAGAGATAGAGAATAAATTTAAATACTGCATAATGCAATCATTCAACATTGTTTCGCTAGCTATGGATCCTTCCCTTGTAGCCTCTCCTATTTTCCAATATTATTCACTACCATCATTTACTGTGTCTGGGCCTCCAGAATTATCAGTTTCCTCCTTTATAATTCACAGAAGTTTCATGTGCTTGCCTATTCTCTTTTTGCTTGAAGCAAAATTGAGCAAAGTTACTGAGACTAATAACAGCATATAATTAGACCTTTTGCCCTGGACTTTCAATGATATTGCACATATATTTTATGAATATATGTAACATAGCCAAATAGTCACACAATTCTTTTCTGCTAGAGGAGTGTTTTTCAGACATGCCTATTTTAATGTCTAAATCCTGTTTAAAATATTTGAAAGTAAGAGACACATTCATTAATATAAACATGTATTAATAAATACATGTCTTATTATTTATCACCCATAGAATGGAAAGTTTATAAAACCTGTAGATAATCCCTAGTAATATTTCATGGAATTTCAGGTTTCTCTTCCGCCAAGCCAACTCAAGGTCAGAGTTTTTATTTTACCCCTTCCACATTCCCAGTTCCTGAATAAGATTGGGTATGAATTTACTAAAAGAAAATACTATGATTTGTGTCTAGGAAAATAAAAATCACAAAATCTTCCTGAACAGGCTTTGCATGTAGGAGGTACTTAACAAATGAGGAGATAGCAATGCATTCAGCAGAACTCAGTATTTTTGACTCTGGGAAATTACTTTATGTGATTTATCTCTTTGCCCAGATATTTTCAGACCTCTACTATGTAAGCGAATCCATACCAGGTCGCTTCATTTGTTCTGTGCAGTGATAACTGAAAGTGGGATGGCTGGATTATATACAGACTCAATAGCAACAATGTCTACACTAAGGCATAGGGATGCTTTTCTGAGATGTATACATTCTTCTGTTCCTGTAGCTGCCTGAATTCTGTGTCAGAATACCTAATATTTGTCACCTGTAAGGGTTAATACAGTGTTCAAAAAATGTGTACTGATTTGCACACATCAGCTAGAGCTACAGTTAGATCCCAAGACACATTTAGAACAGTGGTTCATAAACTTTAATGTACATAAGAATACACTGATTTGCTTGCTAAAATTGCCCCTCAGGCCCCACCTAGGCACAAACTAGGACCCATGGCAGAAATTGTGATTCACTGGGTCTGCAGCCACTTAAAAATTTGCATTTTAATAGACATCTCTAGGTAATTCTCCTGTAGCTTGTCCCTGGATAATACTCTGTGAAACACCGCTTTAGAGCTCAGAGGCTACAAATAATCATTTGTTTCTTTATCCTTTCAAAAGAGTTTTTCATATTTGTATTTGAATGTCTTTGCACATATGTGTATATAACAATTATAAACACATCCTTATACAATAGAGGTATGAGAGGGCTCTGGAACTGAAAGAAATAAATCACTGTGACCCAAATGAGCATGTGGCTACATCCAAGCCTAAATTGTTATATATGGGCTTTTTTTTTTTTTTCATTTTTGTTTTTTTAAATGAATGCTATTCACCCTACCGTAGGGACTTTTAACTAATGATACCATTTTTAGAAGGTAGACGGCAGGAGTCAGTGCCCACTAAAAAGAGATACTCTGTTGGTTTTGCATTCCTTGGGGGACAAGCACTCCACTTTCCTACTCCTTGCTTGGGGATGGGCAATAATTTCACCTGTGATTTAATACAAACTGCCCTCAAATCAAAGCGTTAGAGGATGTAATCATGCATTTCATTTGATCCACTCATTAGTTTTTCGCCTAAGAGCTTCAGGTTCTGTCATTCCCAAGGTGAAAGACCAATGTTTCTTTCTGCTTCTTCTGTCCTCCCTCAACCCAGAAAACTTGGGAGTCTTATCAGTTCCGAGTGACTCACAAGGAAAATCTCCTGCAAGGTGTACTGCAAGAGTATCCTTCTAGCTTTGATAGGTCCCTTAACCCTTACTTCCCTTTGCAACTCCTTTCTCTGACTACTCCCTTCCTTTTTTCCACCATCCTCACTATAGAAGCTGTATTTGAAAGAAATAATGAAAGAAAGATCAAAACAAAAGGTCCTGTAAATTCAACAATAGATTATTCACTTTCTCAGTCAGTAGTTTATACCAGATGGAGCTCAGTACCTCTGTGAATATTTTCTTCTTTTTATCATGAGCAGAGATTTGCACATGCCTACCTTTGAGATGTGAAATACCAGTGAGCTTTTGCAGGCTTTTCTAGGCAAATAAAGCAAACTCTCACAAAAAAAAAAAAAAAAAAAAAAAAAGAAACAAAAAAAAAAAAAACAAAAAAACACCCACAAAAAAAAAAAAAAAAAAAACAGTCCTCTTCACAGGTATAGAGAATTATTTTTAAATAAATCAAAGGAGAATTCAAAGTGGGAGGGAAAATGAGCCTATTAATTAATGACTATTTTTTTCTAATTTTCAGAACTGATGTTAAATAAAATTCAAAGATTCTTCACAAGAGACTGTATTACTATGACTTATATTTCCAGAGGTAGCAACAAATTGAGAAAGGATGGGAGACAATTTCTAAACAATAGAATTTTTTATCACAAGGTGAACATACAACATTTTTTTTTATTTAAATTCGACTGTTCTCTTTGTAATTACAAAGGTTTTGCATCTTTTGTGAGAGAGGCTGCAAGCTTTCCCAGAGTAGCCATGCTGCAGTGAAAACAAACTTGAAGGCATTAAATTTCTCCTGTATTTCATTTTATTAATGGTACTTTCATGGATGCACAGTTTGGGACTACCAATTATTATTATGCGTTTGGTCTCTAAAATAATGCCTGAAACCAAGCATTTTCTAGGAGCAAGATCTAATGGCAATTAATAGTGCTATTTTACGACTAAATTAAATTGTTTTCCAGGGAACTTAAAGAAGTCCAGCATCACTTTTCATTTTATTAAAACTCATGGGTAGCTACTCTTCCATATGGAATTAATCATTCTTAACCACCTTCCTATAATTCTCATGTAATAGTTAAAATAATTTAGTGTAGTAGTTCTTAATATCCACAATATAGGTCTGAGGAAACTAGGCTCAAAGAACTGCAGAGGAGGAAAAACTCTTACTCTATTCTCTTAGGTTCAGTTATAGAGTGCTACAAATTAAACTGACAAAATACAGAAAAACGAAGAAAAAGGACTTCTACATACAACTCACATGTGGGAAAATGCAGGGAGTAATGAGTAACTCAGAGGAATGGTTAGAATTTGAGGCTTCTATACCATTTTAAAAAGTGAAAAGGAGGAAGAAGAAAGGCACATATGGTAAACCAAAAGATTTTTTTGGCTAGATATGTGGATTTTCAGGATAACAAACAGGAGATAACGTTTGTGATAATGTTTGTGTATAGAGGTATGAGTGGTCTTTCCATCTCCTTCAGGGCCATGAAATCCCTCTGGAGAAAAGATTGGTGGTGGATGTTTTTCACATTTTCCATTCTGGGAGGAGATCTGCCCGGAAGAGGAATTTATGGCAGCATTACTTCCCAGAAATTTCTCCTTTTAGTCAGGTAAGGGAAGCTCTGAGGTTTCTTTCTTTCTCTCTCCTTTCTCTTTTTCTTTCTTTCTTGCTTGCTTGCAGTTGTTGAGTCTCAAATGTTTTCAGCTTAAAATTATCTGTATGCCGAAGTGGCTATTTTGGGGTGGCATATCTGATGCCCTTCACAAGTAAATTGTTTGAAATTAAAAAGCAAATTCATAACAAATTAAACCACAAACAGGTCTACTGTCTTATGGTCTAAAATTCTTTCCATATCCTAAATAGCAAGTAAGAAAGGGGTAAAACCAAGAAAAAAGACTGCAGGTGGCAGAAATTTTACTAGCATAGTAACAAACAACAAAACATTCTCATAAGAATAAAACTTTCAGGGGTTCCTGGCTGGCTCAGTTGCAAGAGCTTGTGACTCTTGATCTTGGGGTTGTGAGTTTGACCCCCTGCTGGGTGTAGAGATTACTTAAAAATAAATAAATAAACTTTTTAAAAAAGAATAAAACGTTCAATCTTCAATTTCATGACTGTGTTTCTTAAAATTAATTTGAATGTTGACCACTCAGAGTTGCAAAATAGACCCCTGTTGTAAGACAATGTTCTGTTCCTCGAAAGCCATAAGGTACAAAGTTGTAATGATGATACCCCTACTTGGGTAATCAGACAGACAAGTAAAAAATTTCAAGCCTTTCTGAACCTATGATCCTGGCCTTCCGGTAGTTTTCTCATTGGATATGGAAAATCCAGAGAGGCTGTGTGAGAAGAATTGAAGGGTAGCCCCCATATTTAAACCTCTCCTCCCAAGAGCTTTACTTATTTGGAACACATGACTGAGCAAACTTTTTATTTTTTTAAAGATTATATTTATTTATTTATTTATTCATGAGAGACACACAGAGAGAGGCAGAGACACAGACAGAGGGAGAAGCAGGCTCCCTGTGGGGAGCTCGATGTGAGACTTGATCCCAGGACCCTGGGACCACACTCTGAGCCAAAGTCAGATGACTCAACCACTGACCCAAATGTCCTGAGTGAGAAGACTTTTAAAACCTCTTTAGAGTTTACTATAATCCTCCTCAAACACATGTAAGGCTGTTGTTGGCTCTACCCCCCACTGCTACAGAGAAACTGAGGACAAATGAAGACTTCAAGGAGGTTAGACTAGCAAAGTGGCATCAGCTGGTATTGAGGCTGGACTGCGTAGAGAAGCTTATAAAGCCCAGTTATCCACTGGCTTCTAGAAGAGTGGCACTCATGGAAAAGGCCATGTTCTCACATTGCAAACACTCTCCTCTAGGGGTGTGTTGAGCATAAAGTACAAGCCAAAAAGCAACATAGATAAATGTCATCATTGATCAGATGGTGAATAAAACATTAAATCTGATGTAGGAAGAATGACTTAGGGATGTTGTCTATTCCACTGTCTCCTGGGCTCCAGGCTATTCCTGCCTTTGTGATCAGCATAGATCTGATTACTTCTACATAGAATGCTCTTCTCCCAGAGATTCACTTGGATAACTATTACATCATATTTATCAACTATTACATCACATTTATTTGGCCTTTATCTTTAGGGCCGCCTGACCACTCTTAAAAATTCTAATTCCCATTCAGCTAACTTAGGACTCTCAGTCGATCTTATTTTCATCTACATTTTCTTTTTTCTATACTATCTACCATGTAACATTCTATCTATCTATCCACTTATTTTTTAAGTGTGTTTTCTTAATGTCTATAACTCCCTAGGAAATGAGCTAAATGAGATTGTTGCCTTTTAAAGTTCCTTGCTGTATTCTAAGTACTTTAAGTGTTCAATAAATATTTTGTTGAATTAATCAATCCATGAAAAAAGAAGTTGTGAATTTGACAAATATTTGAATAACTAAGACCACCTGTATATTAATACATAACAATAATTTATGTTTATAATGCTAATCCTAAAGCACATGAGTGCTTACGAGCTTACGATGCTTTGAAATTTATTTAAAAAAAAAAGAAAGAAATTTATTTTTTATGAAATGTTTAATATGTTTTTAAATTGGCATTTTGCCTTATCTGGAAAAATAACTTCCATATTGTATTGGAGCTATCCTTTGACAATGATATTAGCTTATAAAACCACAATGACAATGTGATACAATGGAGTATGAATTGAAATTGACAGGACTGCATTTAAATTTGTACTCTATTACTCTAGAAATAACTTATGTTGGACAAATCTTCCTTTTTTCTTTTTCTATCCTTTCTTGTTCCCCTCCTTTTACTTTCTAATCTATTTCGTTTCTAAAAAACTTTATGGTTGCTTATAAAAATACATACAATTCAATAAGATTGTAGATTATTAGATCGATATATCAATAGGTCGATAAATCAGTGTAAAATGTTTTTAAAGAGTAATGGAAAAATAAAATTAGGATAGCCAGGCACGATAAAAGAGAAAGTCACTGCACAGAAAGATAGGTCTTACAGCCCTATTCTAAGATAGGGCATTACAAAAAATTAGATTTGAGTTGCCAAAAATTGAAAGCATGATTAGATATACATTATACATTTGCTAAAAGCAGTCCCAACTCTAACACTCATGGATCCCAGGGCAAGACCATGCACAGAAGCCCATATGTGTTCAAATAAATAAAAGTTAAAATCAATCCAGCATTTTAAGTGAATTTTATCTCCTAATTTGAAAACACTCTCAAGTAACAAAGCTGAAAATTTTTTTTAAGATTTTATTTATTTATTCATGAGAGACACACAGAGAGAGAGGCAGAGACATAGGCAGAGAGAGAAGCAGGCTCCATGAAGGGAGCCTGATGTAGGACTCGATCCCTGGACTTCAGGATCACACCCTGGGCTGAAGGCAGGCGCTAAACTGCTCAGCCATCCAGGAGTCTCCAAAGCTGAAAATTTTTAAGATGCTACACCTACATAGATTAACATTGCAAAATGTTCCTAAGTCACCAGATGCAACAGTTGGGACTACTCTGCTAATTCACCCATTTCTCAAGAACTATGAATTGGAACATGAGAAAAAGGAAAATGAATTCTTAGTACAACTGGGAAATGCTATTTTTCTATGTAAGAATCTACCGCTTATATTTAAGTGTCAAATCTCACTATGCCAATGCTGAATTTGGATCATGAGTGACACAGACATCAAATACTCTTTAGAAATTTAACATTTGTGTTGAGATATGAATGGCTCACTGAAACATGGGGCCCAGGGCTCAGACCTCTCTTGCTAGGTTTAATGACCATACTTGATTAAAGATATCAATATCTCAGGAGAGGAAAATCCAGATTAGAGATAGACTTCTACTTTAAGTCTTCAAAAGGACATCCTGAATGGTACTATCTAGTGATTTCCAACCTAGTCATTCAAATAGCCTAAGAGATTCAGATTCAGTAGATCTGGGGTAGCACTTAGGAGTCCGTGATTTAAATCTCTTCAAAGATGATTCTGACAAGTTGCAGATACAGTAGAGGACAGCGTCCTCCCTGATATTCCCGTATAATACATTTAATAATTACCTTGATAGAGTCATTTTTTTCTCATGCAGAAATTAGGGATAATAATGCTACTTCTTATGTGGGCAGGGTTTTAAATATTATGTTCAGAAAAGAAGGGTATGTAACAAGAGCAGACATTCTACAAAAGTTAGTTAAGTCTGTGTCTGAAGCATGTCAATCTCATTAGATTTTAGGATATGGATTATTACTTTTTCTTTTGGTGATTGACAAAAACAGTTTTAGACCCTTTTGTATAATTCTGCTTACAGGAAAAGTTTCTTCTTTTGAAAGATTGAACAGAACATAAAAATTACACTTTAGACCATCTTTAATATTTACTTCTTTTATTGAAATATTAATCCTAGTTACTCACTCCTAAACTCTGAATACCCATATAACTTTATAATTTAATCTTATTTTAATATGTTCAATAAAATGTTATTATAGATGGATATTTGTTGTAGAAACTTAGATGAAACATATCATCAAAGAGAAGAAAGGATAGATCCTGAATAATCTCACTCTTCAGAGATAATCACTGATATATTTGGATAAATCATTCCAAATTCTTTTCTGTAAAATATTTATTACATAGACATGTTTATTTTTTTAAAGGAATCATAGGGACGCCTGGGTGGCTCAGTGGTTTAGTGTCTGTCTTCGGCTCAGGGCTTGATCCCCAGATCCAGAATCGAGTCCCACATCAGGCTCCCCGCATGGAGCCTGCTTCTCCCTCTGCCTGTGTCTCTGCCGCTCTTTCTGTGTCTCTCATGAATAAATAAATAAATAAAATCTTTAAAAAAAATTTTTAAATAAAGGAATACAATATACACGTTTTTGGAAAATATCTTCTGTTTTTTTTAATATCTTCTGTTTAATAGAACATTAATATACATTCTATGTGTATACATTTATATAGTTTGCATGATCATTTTTTAAAGGATTTTACTTATTTATTTGAAAGTAAGTTCATTTTTTTTATTTTTTAAAGATTTTATTTATTTATTCATGAAAGAAATACAGAGAGGCAGAGACATAGGCAGAGGGAGAAGTAGGCACTTCACAGGGAGCCTGATGCGGGACTCAATCCCCCAACTGGGATCACACCCTGAGCCAAAAGGCTGACGCTCAACTACTGAGCCACCCAGGTGTCCCAGTGAGGTCATTTTTTAAAAGGATTTTATGTATTTATTTGAGAGTGGGGTGTGCACTGGAGTGTACAAGCAGGGGGAGGGCCAGAGGGAGAAGCAGACTCCTTGTTCAGTAGGGAGCCTGCAGGGCGCAGGGCTGGATTCCAAGACCCTGAGATTCTGGCCTGAGCTGAAGGCAGCCATTTAATGGACTGAGCCACCCAGGTGCTCCTGCATGATCATTTTTTTTTAATGGCTACATGATATTCAACTATATAGATACTCTAAAATGTATTCAAATATATTCAAACTATTGGATATTTAGATTTTTGTTTTTCTAAACAATGCTAGTTGAACATGTATATATACATACACATTTATCTATTTGTCCAGTTATTTTCATAAGCCAAACAACAAAAGAAATTGCTGCTACAGTATTCAATTGTTTTCGAAAAGTCATGTTTATTTAAATTTACAATATATGACTTTGAGAATTATTTTTTTTGTGTGATAAGCAACAGATGAAATGTCTCTGATCTGCATTTCTTTAATGGCTAATAGAATAGCATTTTTCTTAATTTATCAATTGTTCTTGTATTTTTCCTTTTGTGAATTAACTCATATGTTTTCTTCATAAAAAACACTATTACTTAGTGTTTTTTCTTATTTCTAAGATAAGCAACAGATGAAATGTCTCTGATCTGCATTTCTTTAATGGCTAATAGAATAGCATTTTTCTTAATTTATCAATTGTTCTTGTATTTTTCCTTTTGTGAATTAACTCATATGTTTTCTTCATAAAAAACACTATTACTTAGTGTTTTTTCTTATTTCTAAGATAATTCCTTATATGTAAAACTGCTTAACTTTTGTAGCGAATGGCAAACTCTAGATAGACTATCAAAACCCCAAGTGATACATGACCTAAGGGCTCTTTTTTTTTTTAAAGATTTATATATTTATCTATTTGAGAGAGAGAGAGAGAGAGCAGAGGGAGAGTCAGGGGAGACAGGCAGACTCCCCAATGACTGGGGATCCCAGCAGAGAGTTTCCTTCTAGGAACCTGAGAGTATGACCTGAGCCAAAATCAAGAGTCAGATGCTTAACCCCCTGAGCCACCTAGGCACCTCTAGCCTAAGGGCATTTATTTATTTATATATTTATTTATTTATTTATTTTAAAGATTTTATTTATTTATTCATGACAGACACACACAGAGAGAGAGAGAGAGAGAGAGGGAATGAGAGGCAGAGACAGACACAGGCAGAGGGAGAAGCAGGCTCCTTGCAGGAAGCCCAACGTGGGACTCAATCCCGGGACTCGATCCCGGGACTCGATCCCGGGACTCGATCCTGGGACTTGATCCTGGGACTCGATCCCGGGACTCCAGGATCACACCCTGGGCTGAACGCGGTGCTACACCGCTGAGCTACCCGGCTGCCCGTCTAAGGGCTTTTAAAATAGAATATCTATTTCTCTGAAGCTTATAGTCATGGCTTCCTAAAATTTAGTAAGTGCAGCTTTAATTGGTTACTTTTTGTTGTTGTTGTTGTTGTTGTTATTCAGTTTAGTCCATTATTTCGGCTTTCCTTTTCTTCTACATTTCGTATTCCTATAGCTTATTCATCTGATGGTGGTTCTGCTGACTGTACTCAGTACCACCCTCAGCAGTCCTTGCTGTCAATCATTGACACTTCCAAAGAAAAGCTGACTTGGTGGAAGATAAAAATGCTTCCTTAGGTGGTTAGATCTCACTACAGTATGGGGGTAGGGATTGAAATCAATTAGAATATGTGCACAAAATAAGATGGAAGTAATGAAATTTGAACTGAGTCTTAGAAAGAGAAAATCTGCAATCTTGAGAAAAGGAAAATTAAGAGTTGAGGTGTAATTGTTGAAAAAGAGAAAAATAAAATAGAAGAAATAGGATAATATAAGGAACAAAAAATAAGAAGAAAAAATCCTATCAGCAATATTGTTAAGTGGAATGGGGGATCTTTAGGAGTTTTGGTTGGAGGGACACTTAAGATTCATGAGGCTTTATTTTTTTTCTACATTGAAATAAAGTCATTGGAATACTTTGTTAAGTCAAAATAGCACCAAAAGGTTGTAACCTCTGATCAATAGAAAACTAGTTTTCCATAAAACAGGTTTTCTATTGATTGGTGACATCATTCTCATTAATAAATAAGCAGGGCGTTTACTCACTGTGCATCAACATACACTCAGAGTAGTTTATGTTTTGTAGTGGACACCCTTGGCCTATGGGTAAAAGGGAACCACAAATACCTTCTCATTTGCTTCAATAAGTCCCAGAGGGAGACAGTGGTCCAGAAAAGCCCCAGACTCTTGTTAGTGCTTAAGAGTGCACATTAGCAATTGTAGTATGGAATAAACCTTGTTTCCAACATGCTCTAGGATAATTCACAGTTAGGTAAAATAATCCCTGCCCTTGGTCTCTGGTGTTTAACTCAGAAGGTGTGAATAATTTTATGATAACTCACTGGATGCCATGTCTGGAATCAGTGTAAATACAATCTTTCATATAATAAGTTCATACTTGTACTTGGCTATGCTTCTTGGTAACTGATACCACATAGCAGGGGGAAGAAATAGTAATCAATAATATGGACATTTGGTAAAATAGTAATTATTATGATTTTTTGTTAGGAAAGGGTGATACAGGATTGCCTGGGTGGCTCAGTGGTTGAGTGTCTGCCTTCGGCTTAGGGCGTGATCCTGGGGTCCCAGGATGGAGTCCCACATCGGGCTCCCTGCATGGAGCCTGCTTCTCCCTCTGCCTGTGTCTCTGCCTCTCTCTCTCTCTCTGTCTGTCTCTCATGAATAAATAAATAAAATCTTAAAAAAAAGAAATAAAAAGGTGATACACATCCCATTTATCATTTATTTAAACATAATGCATAGTTCTGCAGAGGCTTCCTATGGCATCAGTCATCTAGAAGTGTGGAACAGAAAAGGGAATAAGTATCTCATATATGTGTGCTCAAATGCTACACGCTTTGTTCTTAAGTGGCAACGTATAATTTGTTGGACATTCCTTTCTAAACTGGAAAAGTTCTCTACTCTAGGTTTACTTTAGATGGAGTGAACCAGTTGCCAAAGTTTCCTGCCATGGGGTTTAGCCTCAAATGCTGCTGAACATACTGCATGAAGTCAGTGCACAGAGCTGGTAACAAATATTTGCAAATTTAATAATGCTTTGTATGTACTTTTTAATTTGTATTTATTTATTTGTATTTATTTATTTATTTTTACCTGTGAGCTCTTGGAGGAGAAATGGCTCCTAAGCAGTTTTCTAACACAACTTTAGATCCCAACAGTATTATGCAATGCTGCAATATTTTTTACAGAATTTGTATCAGTGTTGTTACACTTGTTCCTGACACCATCTCCAATGTTTTAATTTTTAATCCTTTGGGAATGCTAGTAAAATAGTCCTCAAAATAAACAGCCCAGGTATTTTTTGTTAGTTATTTTTTAAGTATTTATTTCAGTCTTTGGTAACAGAAAAATTTTCAACATAAAGTTGACCTAGATCTTCAAGGAACTCCACTTCCTTGTGAATTTAAATGGAGGAATCAAGTAGGGAGAAAGTGGCCACCAATCCAGGATACAGGCAAAGGCAGAGAAGGTATTATTCACTATCCACTAAACCCGAAATTGTAGTCACTCTTGTGTACTTGGACCACTTACAAAGACGGGGGATATGGTCCAAGCAATGTGCCACAGGATCATATATTGTAAAATTGCATAAGTAAGGGTTTTTGGTATCCTTTTTCATTAAGAAGATTCTCCAAATTGTATAAACTCCAAGCCTTAAAAGACCTGTATTTACCTACAGGCAGAAGGCAGGTGTTCTTTTCTTTGTGCCCAGGAAGGCAGTTTGCTTATGTAAGCTTGTATTAGGCAGAGTTCTTCAGAGAAACAAAACCAATAACATATAAAAGGTTATTTGTTATGAGGAATTGGCTCACATGATTATAGAGGCTGAGAAGTCCCATGATCTGACATCTGCAAACTAGAAACCTAAGAAAGCTGATACTGTAAATTCAGTCTGAGTTCAAAGACCTGACAACCAGGTCAGCTGAGGGTATAAATTCCAGCCCAATGGCAGAGGAAGACTGAGGTTCTAGCGGGCAGGTAGAAAGGGAATGAGTCCTCCCTCCCTCTGGTGATAATTCTAATCAGGCCCTCAATAAACTGCATGATGCCCATTCACATTGCGGAGGACAATGTACTGAGTGACCTGGAAACATGCTCCCCGACCCATGCAGAAGTAATGTTTAATCTGGACACCTCATGGCCCAGTTAAGTTGACTCATAAAATTTACCACCACAATTCTAAGGGAAATGAAAAAATTCATACCATGGCTTAGTAACCTTTCAAAAACATGCAGCTTGTTTCCAGGAGAATTTTCAAACTTCTGGAATTGTCATTTTAATGGTTTGCTGGTTTTCTGTTTTTAACTTTTAGTTTCATTTCTTATTTTGTTTCCGAGTGATTATTTTTGACTTAATGGAAGTTGGTGTTGTTTATGTCAGTGATGGCCACATGCTTGAGTTGAATCAATTTAGAAATATCATTAATGATGAATTTGTACTAGATGTTTACTGTACCTTAATATCTGCAAATGACAATACCTGCAAATAATTGGGGAAATTCATGCATCTACACTACAGTAATCTACATATCTACTACACATCTATAATAATTACATTTTTTGTACTGCTAGAAATGTGTGATCAAAGAAGTTGAAAAAAAAAAAAACCCACAAAAACCAAAGAAGTTGAAAGCTGTTGAACTCCTGCATAGAGTCTAAGCATTTTTCCATGACAGGTCAGTCCCTCCATGCTCTTGCCTGTCTTGTCTCATCTTCACTTCCTACATTCCTCACAGTCAATGCATCCATGATATTGTACTACCTGTAGTGCCCTGAAAATGCTAAGGAGGCTTAACACCTTCATTGCTTTCACATGGTGTTTTCCTTTGCCTCCAATTCCTTTCACTTTCTTATTTGCCTGGTAATCTTGCATCCATTATTGAAAATCTTGCTTCCTAAAAATTTCTCTTTTTTCTTGAGTCCTTGGAGTTATGAACTCTCTCTGCTCCTTCTGTCCCTCGTATGTACTCCTAACAATGCCAATACAGAAATTATTTCTTTATGGGGGTACTCTTCACCTGTAGCCTGAAAACTCCTGGATGGCAGAGCCAGGGTCATAGTGATCAGCTTCACCTGAAACAGGTGGACACTTCAATAATGCTTATTGAACAGAATCACTTGGATAAAGGTGTTTATAAAACAGAATCTCTTTCTGTCTCTTTGTTTCTTCACTTCCAAAACTAGAATCCAAAACCCTCAGTATATACGTGTAGAATCAGCTGCTTTTTATTGCCTTTTAGAGATTATTTAAATTTAGAGATTACTAATTTGGGTTCAGAGAGGTATCTTAGATGATGGTTGGAGAGCTTTCACCATCATTTAAATAATTAAATCAGAATTGCTGCTAATGTAAATTGGAGGCCTTTGTAATAAAGTGCTCTTTTTTCTTCTCTTTTCTTTCTTTCTCTCTTTCTTATATTTGGCTGCTGAAAGCTTTTTTTTTTTTTTTTTTTTTTTTTATGATAGTCACACACACACAGAGAGAGAGAGAGAGGCAGAGACACAGGCAGAGGGAGAAGCAGGCTCCATCCACCGGGAGCCCGACGTGGGGTTCAATCCCGGGTCTCCAGGATCACGCCCTGGGCCAAAGGCAGGCGCCAAACCGCTGAGCCACCCAGGGATCCCTGAAAGCTTTTTCAAGGGTCGCTCTCCCTTCTTTCCCTTTCTGCCCCACCTCTGGGTAAGTGGGTAAGAGAGGCCAGGTGCTCCTTCCTTTGGCATCTGTGGAAAGTTCAAACAATGTCTGGAACTCCCAGCCTGGCCATGCCTCCTAAACACCACAAAAAACCCAACTCTGTCTCTTTTCCCTGCCCTAAAAAGCCAGGGACTTGCTTAGACTTTTTATGAATCACTTTGCTTACTACATAAAGCCTCATTATGAGAGTTATTAACTTCTTCATACCTTTTGATGTGTGTGTGGTGTACTCAGTCTTGACAGTCAAACTGAATTTGGGGTGGAAATCCATCCTAATTCCATGGGGCATCTACACAACAAAATACCTCTAGATTACAATAAATTTCAAGGACAAAGGCCCTGGTAAATGATACCCACCAATTTTACATCTTACTTCCCATCATCCTTTTCATTTCCTTCATGTTTCTCTTGAGCAGGGTAATAGGGTTGTGTGCTTTAGATGCAGTTCAAAATAATGACATGGATTATAACAACTTCCTGTCTGTCAAGCAGGGTCACACAATTGACCATATGCTCTTGGATTAAATCATGTGGTCATGTTGCTACACATTAAAACATCCAATTACAGCTGTTAACTGTCTTTCATAATCATCCTTATTTCCAAAGGGGAAAATATATTATCACTGAATAAGACCCAATAAACATTTTTATGCTTGAATTTATTAGCCTCCATGAAATAATATAATTTTTGGTAAAATTCTAACATTCTGGTATTTTATATTAAACAAATCACTCTTTTCCCACTCTTATGTTTTCAAAGGAGAGGAAAAAACACTTTGAATACTTTATGTAATGTTTAAAATGTATTTTTCCTGAGGTTAATTTTTTCCCTAAATTACAATTCTTTATCTATTTCAGTTTCTTGGATTTGATTCAAATCTCATTTACATTAAGTGCGTACCTTGTGCTATGCTCTATCACACATGTATTATTTTATTAATTTCCTTGTTTGAAATTGAATTCAATGTGATGTGGATATTAAGGAGCGATATTAATTAGTCTCCATATCCATCTCCAAAATGTCCTCTCCTTTCCACATCACTTTCTTAGAGATATGAATCTACAGTAGGATTTCTCAATAACATATAATTTCCTTAGGAGGACAATCTTTTAAATTTGAACGATTCTTGTGGCTAGAATGGGATCTTAAGGTCAAAGGAGTACAGATAATTTGGAGGAAAAAATGTAGCCAGGAAGCTAGATTTCATAGTCCACAACTACAAAGTATCAGTCTGCCTTGTTTTAAATTAGGGGACAGTCCCATTAGGTATGAGCTCCAACCAGGACCGGACATATAAGCCAGAGCAGCAGGAATTGCTCTGAGCTTTCCAAGGAGAAAATTATAAACCAGCAGCAGAGAGCAGTATGGAGCCATTTTTAAAACCAGAGAACCAGGAAGGAGCACCAAAGAGCCCAGAAAGGGCTGGGGGAGGGGGAGAAAAGATCCAAAAGCTGTCCAAGGTCTTGATTATGCTTTTCTCTTTCTATAAGCTCTTCTCCTATACAAATAGCAGGTCCTTGCTTTGGATGCAAACCTATATATGTATTTTTCCCTTCTGCTCGTCTTGCTTGCTTTTTCTTCAGTCACATATTTTTTTGAGGATACATATATATATATATACATATATATATATGTATATATATATATATAATTTTTGTAACTAGTCTTCAACCCTGTTTAAGAAGAATGAATATTGAACTATGTTGTGTTGGCTGCAATGCAATTCCATGCAGGATATATTAATCTATATTTCATATGCAGCCTGGATATTCACAGCTTTCATATTCTTAGATAAGCTTATAGATACAGTGTATCTACATGCTGATTTCCTCTAATATTTTCTCTTCAATTCCCCTTGGTAACTCTTTGAGTTAGAGGATGTTATTATATTGTTGATCTCAGTTTGGTTAAATTTCTATCCAATTTAAGTCTGGATCAAATACAGTGTTTGGAGAGTAAGCAGTGTATGTGAACACAGAAAGCACTCTCTCTGGCCCTGTCATATTGTCTGTAGATGAGTGTGCCTTCATTTAATTAAATGTTATTTTTTATATATATAAACAGAAACATTTATTTATGCCAGTGCCCTGCAAATGACACAATCTGCCCCTCTTGCTTCCCTGCCATCATCATAAAATGCCAACCTTTGAGTCACATTAGCCTTGGGCATCCAATATAGGTGATCTTTTCAAAAAGCCAGGGCTTTTCTTTCCTGTTTTCAAAGTCTGTCTGGATGATTGCCTCTGTGTGTTCTGTGTGTGCACAGGAACGAGGAGGGTTCATGTCAAAAAAATGGGGCTCTAAGAAACTAGATTAAGCATTTTCATAATGGAACTCTCCTGTCTGGTGTTCAGTTTATTACTCTGTTGATTACTGGGCATTGTCTGGTAAGGGATGGGTAGAAAGAGTTGCTGGGCTTGTCATTTCCACGGGGGAATCTTAAATAACAGCCTGAATTTCTCAGCGATGGGAGTGAATTAAAAGGTTATGCCACTCCTTACGGCCACCTTCTGACCATATAAGCACTGGACAGCTTTTCCAACAACAAGTGAATTTTGAGAACAAAAGCAGATCATCTCTTCAGGCATATATACTTGGATTTTAAAGAAAGATGCAATGGCATTTTTCTATCAAGAAGGTTAAACTCATAGGATTGGATGAAAACACTCATTTTACCCCTGCTAACCTGTAAAGATTCCATTTTGCTTCATTTATCTTCTCTCTTACCCTATGCTAAACCATCCCTGGCTTCGATGAAAGAATCATGTCTCCATTCATTTCCTATCTTGCTGAATTGCCTTCACATTTCCTATCATCTGCACATAATCCTATTCTCTCCATTATTGTCTTAATACCAAGAACAGCACAAGATAATGGATAGGCACTGTAATAACAGCGTGGCCTGTAGGAACCCCTCGAGGGAAATATCTTTGATGCTGGTGGAATATTAATGCATCCTAGGTCCCTGATCTTCCTCTTTCACTTCATCTTCTGTTTTCTAAACTACATAATGACTTTCATATACATGACAAAAGCATTAGAACAGAAAAAGCCTCGCAGATGAGCAGCAGAGCTGTGTGATATTAAGAAGTCCTATTCTTACTTCTTTGTACAATTTTTGACCACCATCTGAGACTGTATATGCAGGTAATTTCTGATTTGAAAAGATACTAGTGGAACGAAGCATAATCATATTGTGTTAATGCAAATGCCCCTCAAAAGCACTGCATGAAGATAAATTAAAATATAATTCTTCAATAATGCATATGTCCATAGGATGATTTTGGACAGATTAAAAACAAACACCTTGATATCACTTAGACAAGTGAGTGGATTGTTTTCAGGGAGGCTAATCATCAGCAGATTATGAATGGGCCAGTAAATCAAAGCCGCCTACATAAAACCTTGTAGATTAGGTTATAGTTACAATTTGTTGTACATAATTTTTCAATAAAAGGGAAAGAATTGATTTTTTTCTAAGCATAAATAATACAGCCTAGGAAAATTCAGCAGCAAATGATAAGAACCAGAGTGCTAGAGAAAAACAACTTGGTAGCAGAGTGGCAATAGCCTCTGATTGTTTTGAGTATCCTCAACAACTTGCACAAAACACTTAACTTTCAAAACTCTAGCTTTTTTCCCATTTGTTTACCCCTATCGCTTTGTGTTAGTGGTCATTGTATTTCCTGTAAAAATGTTTATGAGTAAGAAGCTTATAAAACGTGTATGCATCTAAGCTATTTTGAAAAGGGATAAATAAAAAATGCCCCTGACATTGACATTTCCTTGAGCCTTCAAAGGAAAGATCATAGGTTTTCTGTATGAAGAAAGTTGTTTGTAGAGGCTTCTTCTTTTGTAGATGATTTTCCTTCTATTTAAATGACATAAGAAGGGATGAGATCTGAATTTCTGTCTATTGAGCATCCTATTTTTAGTAATTCCATACAAAAGCCACTGGGCAGGGTTGTGGGTTTGGGGGTTTTGTGTGTGTGTCAGCAAACGTTTATTATGGGTTATTTTGTTCCAAGTACACTGTTAGGCTGCTGGTTGCAATGGTGATCAATACAGACATGTTTCTCCTGCACTTAGGCAGCTCACAGTCTAGAATCTAATGGATAAAAGCTACATTTATTCATTTATTGGACAGGAAATCTGCCACGTGGCAGAAGCTGTGTTAGACATGGTGGAGGACACCAAGTTAAGCAAGACATGGTTCCTCCTCCAAAGGCATTTCCAGTTGGTAAAAGAGGCACTTGTCTACCTCTATAGTCTTAATTGATGTTAAACATAAAAAGTTATAAAGAGAGATAGATACAAGTAAAATGTTAGGAGGTTCAGAGGAAAAGAGAATAACTTCCAGCCTGAGGAATTAGTGACAGGATAGGATTGAGGAAATAAGGTGGCATTAAGTATCTATAGGATTTAAACCAAAAGTATTTAGGTGAAGGAAAGAGCATGAGAAGAAACATGAAATTCATATTTCAGAAATTCATCTAAATGGTTAAGAAGGTAGAAGATAGTGGGAAATATAATTATTTGATGCCAGATGATTAGAACAGCAAAGATTTTTGTATATTTTCAGTGAAGGTGAATTACTCAAGGATTTTGTCCACTGGAGTGGATTAGCAAATGATTGATGTGACATTGTTGTGTAGTTTTTGCAGAAATAAAAGAGAGACTTGAGATGGGTTAACCAGTTAGGAAGTCTCCAAAATAATGCAGGTAAGAAACCCAAAAAAGCTCTAATAGTAGTGATTCAGTAGTAGAGTTAAATGCAATTATGCCAAGAGAATAGCAATCAAAAAGATACTTCACTATTTTGTAATGAAAATGTGAATAAGAGGAAGGTCAACCAGGACTCTCAGAAAATAATATTAAAGGCAATAGTTCTTGAATTTCTGTGAGAGTTGTTCTTGAAAGAGTGAAAATCAGCATCAGGGTGAATAGGGTTTGTGCCCTCAGAGAGCACTGTGGTATATTTTCTCATCAGCAGGTGTAAATCTCTTTGTAAAAGGGAGAAACTTTCCTTGTTTCTTTTCCCAGGAGTGCTGGTCTCAGAAAAGCTGTGTCTTAATTCAGTTTACAAAGTTTCATCCAAACCCAGCTTGGTAGCTACGAAAGGGGTTCTATCTCCAGGGAATAGAACAGAATTAATCTACCATGATCAACTCCAAAGAGAAAACTAATGCCTAAGTGAACCTATCACGTAGCTCTCTGACCATTTTCACCCATTTAAAAAGAGCACAACACTTGTTGTTTAGTACGTTTCAGAGTACAGAAGAGATTAATGATGGACTGAGATAGTGAGCTTCTTTAAAACCCATCTTAAGGAAGAAAAATGATTTCACATGTAACTTCATGGCACTGAACTCTAGAAACTGGAGTCCATTGCTTTAAAATCCATTAGGGACAACATTATTGCATTTACTTGATATTTTTCCCTTTACACAGACTTGTGACCTAGACGCATCATTTGTAATGTGGGTAATAATGAAACTAAATGCTTAAGACTGTGCATGGTATTTTCAACCAGGCTTGGTGAAAACGTTTCAAAACGGTTTCATTTTCAATGCTAAATGGTTTGAGTTTTGGATAGCTTGGCTTCTCCTGCTTCCACAGAGTTAGTGGTAAGAAGGTCTGGCCACTCCGTCCTGAGGTGAGAGGACACAAGTCTAGTTTCCCCTCTTCTTCTTTCCTCTCCTTCCTGCCTTGAGCCTGGAGAAGTAAGGCATGACCTTGAGCCTACTCCTTGTGAAAGAAGCCCTATTCTTTCTTCTTCCTCTCTCTCTTCTTTAGAGATACCTTCTTCCACCCAGCAGCTGGCTTTGGAGGACACACTGTTCAATGTTTGTGTACTAATCCTCAATCATCATCATAATCCTATGAGTGATCGATCCTTACTATTATTATCATCCTTATTTTAAATATGAGGAACCTGAAGTAAGAAGAGATAAAATCACTGAAGTGACTGAACTTGCATGATCCAGAATCTCTGGCTCCAATGACTGCACTCTGAACTACCTCCTCAAATTGAACCATATATTTATTTAATGAACCACTCTAGGATCATGACCTACAGTTTGAAAAATAATGAACTAGAATATACTCAGGGGAAGGTGAAGTTGATGAATGAGATGATTAGAATCTACGTCATTTGGATAATGACTAAAGGAATGGGAAGTATTAACTCATGAGTGATTTGCAACTTTCTTCAAATGTTGAAGGCTTGTTTGGGAGTGAGAAAAGAAGTTTAGAATAGTTCTTTGTGACTTAGAAAGTAGGAACAGTTCTGTAGGCAGGAAAGGTCCATAGAAAGCAATAAGTTTTAACTCAGTATTACAGAATTTTCTAATCATTAGACCTGTCTAAAAGGACAATGGGGTCACTTATGAGATCATAAGTTCTTCTTTAATTATTAATTACTGAACATCAAACAGATATAAGCCACTTTTCTAGGATAGAGCCATGAACAAACAGAGCCAGCAAATCCTATATTCTCATGCATTTCCATTCTGGAGAGTAAGACAGTTCATAAATATAATTAGGTATATATGTGTGTGTATAAGATCTATAAATAAACATATAACAAATTTTATGTTACAAATAAATGTGTAATATAAGTGCATATATACATATAAGTGTATAATAATGTGTGCTTATATACTTATATAAAATGTTTATTCAATATTCATATTTATATATAAATTATAAATAAATATATATTATATATCTTAAATAAATACATATAAATACTTAAGTATACTCTATAAACTGATATATAAAGGAAATATAAATCAATAAATAAATTGGTTTACTTATTAATTTATTTATTTAGCACTGCTACTCTGCTAAAGGCTATGAAGAGAAGCAAAGGAACACAAGGTGATAGAGAGTGATTTAGGGAGAGTGCTAATTTATGGAGAATTTAATAAAAACTTCTTGGAAAGCTAACATTTGAGTAGAATCTTTGTAAAAGTGAGAAACAGAATCTTGTGTTATTTGGGAGGGCAGTAATATAGGTAAAGGGAACAGCAAGTACAAAGGCCTTGACGTACATGCAATTGGTGGACTTGAAGAATATGAAGTGGCCAATAACTGGGTTGCACTGATCAAGAGGGAAAGTAGAAGATAATTTTAGACAGTTGCAGAAAGGATGCACAGTAGATTATGTAGGACCTTCTAGGTAAGACTTTAGGATTACTTGAGTAAGAACAGAAGGAGTTGGGGCAGAGGAATGACTTGATTCGCCTTAACTTTGAAAAGAATCACTTTGCCTGATGTGTAGGAAATTGTGGAGGGTAGATTAATTAGCACATCATTGTGCCACTACAGTTGTGCAAGACAGCCTTAGATCATTACTTATTCGGGACATGATCAAGGAGATGCATTGCTTTACATCTTAAAAATTAGACAAGAGCACTTCTAAAGTCTCTTCTGACTTCAGGATTTGTGATCCTGTGCTTCATTTTACATTTCAAATTCTTTCCAGTGCTAAAAGGTCATGTCCATAGCATCTAATGTTGTTAGAGACATAAAAATAGCCATAACAAAAGGAAGACTCCTAAAAAAATAATTTTTTTTACCTTGTAATCCAATGTTTGTAACTGGAATAAAAACAAGCTCAAACTGATTGGTCTCTACCATGTAATTTAAAAGCAATCAAGTCTCTGGAAGCACTTAGCTCTACCTTCTTAGTCAGGATCACTGAGGCTGTGCCCCTACTCTCCATGGAGTAAGAAAAAAGTTAAATGTTTTTGAGATTCTGTGTGGTTTAAAACGTGTTTGTTTGTTCATTTGTTTGTTTGTTTTGAGAGAGAGAGAGAGAGAGAGAGAGAGAAGGGAGCAGAGGCAGAGAGAGAGAAGAGAATCTTAAGCAGGCTCCATGCCCAGTGTGGAGCCCCACACAGGGCTTAATCTCATGAGCTCAGCCAAAATCAAGAGTTGGACCAACTGAGTCATCCAGGTGCCCCTAAAAGCATGTTTTAACTGAAAAAGTTTTCTAGACTTTTTAGTAGAAAGCATCAAACTGTGTAAACTCTGATTTGGTCTTTGTTGTACTTTATGTTTTCAAGACTTTATTCTTTCATTTCTAGGGCAGCATATATAAAAGTCCATATCTATCTGAAGGTATAAGAATTCAGTTAATTTTATAAAATTCAGTAAGTTTTATAAGTGACATGATGCCAAAATTATTTGTATTTATGTAGTTCAAAATTTTATATTTTCAAATTAATTTCATGTCTATTGATCTTCAAAGCAATACCATAAGTTAGGCAGGGTATCTCATAGTATTCCTATTTTTAGGAGAGGGTTTGGATATTCTAGCTTTTTTTGAATATTCTACCTTAAAAATAATTTTTAAGTTACTTCCTATATTCTTGTTTGCTTTATGAAAGTATAAATTCCTTCAGATGAAGGTTCATATGCAAATATATTTTCCATGCCTGCTCGGAGCTAGAGAGAATGTACTAGGCACTTAATAAATACTGTTCGATAGAAGCCTAGGAAGTCTGAATTTCTCTCCTGGTGCCATCCTGTTTTCCCACGTTACTAGAAACTCACAACCCCACAGTTGTTACTCTACTCTGTAATTTCTTGGCTGAGACTCCTAGGAATCAACAGTAAATGTGTAAAGAAGAAAGAATAGTAAGTTTTTTTCTACCTGAGAAAGTGCGGATGGGGAGTTGGCTAGGTGGGAAATCTTCCAGGTCAAAGAGTACTCTGTAATAAAGGGTGATTTCCTTATTCTAATGGTTGAGTGGCTTCAACTAGGCATTTAAAAGCCACTGGTAAGTTTAATTCATTCATTTATTCTTTTATTTTTCAATGTATAATGGTAAGAACCACCCCCCCCAAAAAAAAAACCCTACATGATATAGTTTCCCTCTACAAAGAGTATACATTAAGATGGGGAGAAAGTATGAGCACATGAAAGATGTGAACACTCTGTCAGCATAGTGGGGGAGAAAGAAGTCAGTGTGGCCGTGAGTTGTGCACAAGTTGATAACTCATTCAAGAACTTTTAATGGTAAATGAATCACCAAGAAAGCTTTTAGAGTCACAAGTTACATAGGTTTTCTCAAGACTGGAGATGTGCATCTTGGAAGCAAATGGAAAACAATGGGGAGGTATTGGAGAAGAATATGAATACTGGACCAAAAGAACTCCAAAACTAGAAAGAATTTAGATCTATATGACACCTTGCAGAAAAGGAGAGTCATGTTTGCTTCCGAGAAGAGAAAATGGGCTATAAGAAAAACATGCATCTTACTTTTCCCAAATGAAAGCTGTCCCTCGCCCCTTGAAAACAACGTGAACCTGTGACTTCATAATATATGAAAGGTACTCATTTGTTCGTTTTGCATATTCTCTTAGGACTTTAAAGAATTTCTAATTTGACAGCAAAACAATTTTATTTACAGCCCATACTTCTCATATGTATTACCTTGCCAAAAAAATCTGAATTACTAGGTGAATCTGCTATTTGACTCTTCAGTGGTTAGTACAGTCTATTGCAATTTTTTTCAAGAGACATAACCTTGTTTACTGAACTTCAAAAATAAATGTGACCTCTGTAGATAGTTTCAACACATCCAAGTGTGATCTGGTTGAAGCAGATGGACTGAGAGGGAAAAGGCTCATGAGATAAAAGGTTACTTCTCACTACTTCTCACTCACATTTTGCTTTCATCATTTTTCATTCCTTAATGAATCCATAGAACCCCTGCTGCATGCAGGAAAACTTTTTTAAAAAAATACCATATGCTTCTGATAACCCCACTAAACTTCTTTGTACTTTTAACATATTTTCCTTGTAACTATTGCTGTAACATTTGAAGTTCATTGGTGTGCTGTCTAGCCAATGTCTCCAAATGTATCACAATCACAGTATCGTAGCTCATCCTCAATGAGGAACCTCACCAACAAACAAATCTCAATTATGCAATCAGTTAGTTTATCAGGGCTGAAAAAGAAACTAATTTTGGTGTGCATTTTTTTCTCCTAATATATACATATATCGCTAGAATTGACAAAAGATTTAAGTTATATATATGCCAGGTACATAGGAATATGGCTTGAAAGTTCTCCACCTTTCCCAGGCTGTCTTAAAATGACTTTCTGCTATTTCTGTAGGTAGGTCACACATTAACTCATTTTACTTTCAGATATGTAAAAAAAAATATATGCATGAACAAGTCCTCTAGGTTATAATGTAACATAACAATTGAGGGATAGTGTATTTTAAACTGATAATGAGAAGTCTTTCTTTTCAAACAAACTCTTCAACCATCCAGTTTCACACCGCTGATGGAAGACAATTCTAGAGAATATGCAAGTAAGTGAATAAGCTTTTTCTTGGACTCCAATATTTTTCCAGTGAATATTTAGTTCATCAAAAAGTGTTTTTTGAAATCTTTAGTTATCACCCAGCACTGTGCTAGGTAACAGAAAATATACCTAAAGGACTTAGAATCTAACTGAGAAGACTACTGAATAATTCAAAATGGTACATAACCAAGCAGTCAGTAAGTGACACAAAAATCATGGATTTTCTAGAGTTTAACAATTTTCTATTCCCTTCCTCCTTGAATTACGGAAGAAGAAATTAAAGTTCCATGAGGTGATATGATCTTCCCACAATCACACCTTATTGGGGGTGAGTGTGGAACTAGAACCTACTGATTTTTAACCCACTGTACAGTGCTTATCTCTCAAATGCTAAGAAAGGAAATATAGGTGTTGCTTGGGTTAGCTGGAAATAGACATATAAAGGAGCTGAAAGCTGAAATCAAATACTTGTATTGAATACTTCAAACTGGAAATTGTATTTTATTCATGAATGCTTTCCAAATTTTGGTAACTCCACGATGCAAGGTATTGACAACTAATGCATTTATCATATATGCTGTGTTCATAATTGATGTCTTAATGCACTTGCAGTTTTTCACCTGAATTTATATGAAAATAAGTGAGAAACCAGTTCTGTTGCTTTAGAGTGCTTTCATTTATCATCCTACAAATTTATCTCTGTGTTCCTGGTTCTCTCAACTTTTGGAAAAATAATCTTTCATACCAGTTATCTATGTTCTAAGGAAATTTGTTCTCTTTTGATTATTTTGTCCTTTCATTTCTATGGGGCATATTCAACTTCAGAGTGATCAGATATTTCTCTGATAATTTTCCAATGATTTCTGATGCTTGGTTTTAAAATTTCATATGGGAATATAATTCTAAAATTATTTTCATGTAAAATGCTATCTTTTGCATTATTACATGTTTAACAACCACCTTTATTTTTTTTTAAGATTTTATTTATTCATGAGAGACACATAGAGAGAGAGACATAGACACAGGCAGAGGGAGAAACAGGCTTCATGCAGGGAGCCCGATGTGGGACTCGATCCTGGAACTCCAGGATCACTCTCTGAACTGAAGGCAGACGCCCAACCACTGAGCCACCCAGGAGTCCCTAACAATCACCTTTAAAGTACTTTCTGCTACATGTTCTTTATCCTTTTCCTACCAGAGTTCTAAGCTAACACTTTGATTAATTTATTTTAAATGATAAGAGATTGGGATTTGTTTAGCAGAGTACATATATATTTGGATTTATTATTGTTTACTTTGTCAAAGTACATTGAAAGATCCTCCTTATAAAGTCTTTCATACTCAGTTCTATATCACATTATTGTATAATATCTAAACTAGAAACGTATCGACAAACATGTAACATTTGGTGCTATCCATTTTATTGCTCATAAGAGTTTTCCATGAGCATTTTTTCATGTAATGTTTTTCAGACTCATAATTTCACTTAAAAGATTCCAGAAATATTTCTTTATGAATTAGTTAACAGGCTAATATCCATTTGATATACTTATTTTTTTCTCAGATATCATGTATACATACAGTTTTAATGTCCTTAAAGCTTATTTGTAAATCAGAATATAGAACTACTATTAGCAGGAGATGTCTAATCTCATTACTGTTTTAAGCCATGACACTTTCTGCTGTTCCATATAGACCAAGTGGACCCTCAATACTGGTTCATTCATTGGTCTTGACCTTGGTTCTGAACCCCTTTTCTAAAGCCATTGTATGACACTTCTCTGTTCCTCCAGCTTCTAACCTTGTGATTAATTTACCTTTTAAGACATTGACTTTTTCTCTGAAACCTGTTTCTCTCCCTAAGTATGCTTTCAATTCTCCCTTGAAAATCCTATCCAATTCAATTAGATGTTGTTCCCTCCGGTAGGGTTTGCCCACACCAAAAGAGGAGGGAATGAGACTCATTTAAGGTAAACTTTAAACCTCGGGGTCTGACTGTGGTATCATGTTAGTGTCACTGAATGAGATATTGGGATTGTTATTTTCTTTGGCCTCTATTTTGTTTTCCTCACATAGAGGAAAAAAATTCCAGTCATGCCAAAGGCTATATGTGGTACTGAAATTATCCTCTGGGAGGATATGGCATTTGAAGTCAGTGATTTCTATGTGTAGGTCTTGCCTGAGTTCCCCAAAGGTCTTGAATTATGACATTTTCTACTTCTTCTATCACCCCCAGAAAAGTAACTTATAAATAAAAAGTGCTTTGTAACTATTGTTCTTATTTGTTGACACAGCTTTGTGCAAAAGAGAAAATTATTTTACAAATATCACCAAAAATTCTGACAATATCTTGCAACAGTAGCTAGAAAAAGAGGTTGTTCAAATATCAAAGTAATGCACAAGGGTCTTAACTTAGCTGAAGAACACAGTCCAACTGAAGAACATACATGAAAGACCCTGTATACAGTTTCTCTTCTTCCCAAATGTTGAACATCTGCATCAACTACTTCCAGATCCCCTGTAAGAGTCTTAAGAAGCAGTTTGAAATATCTCTAAACTTTACATGACTGGCTAGCCCTTTCAGCCGTTAAGGTCAATTTTTAAAATCTTGCTACAGATTCTCAGGGCTGACCACACATACCCCACTGGTTTTGGCAAAGATCCAATGAGTCCTGTTGTGCCCACAATCCCACACGTATTTGTCTTGTCAGTGACTCGGGCCCTATCAAATTCTGCACAGAAGGAACCAATGTATTCATTAAACTTTAAAAATAAATAAATAAACACTTTAACATTTATGTCTCAAGTAAGTATTTTCATTTATTTTTGAGGAGAAAAATACAAAGGTTGAGCTAAAATATTACTATTTAGAAAGAGCCACTGAAATTCAGAGCTTCATTAACATTTGGAATGGAAAGCAGGGTTCTAAAACATTTCAAGCAGGCAAAAGTGAAGGTTGTTTCCCAAAAAAGCTAAACATTGTGTAAGTACTGAACACTCCTCTTAAAAACCCAAAGTCTCATTTCCTTATTTTGTCCCCTGCTGTTTGAGGCCTTAGAGCCTCTTATAAACATATACTTGTGAGTTTTGCCCTCGAACCCTTCAAACCTTGTTACTATTCTCTTGCTGCTCAAACTTTTCTCCTGCTTCCTCCCTAAATGTCCTCTTATCTAAAAAAATTTTTCTCTCCCTCAGAGAAGTACTAGAATTGAGGATTCAAATATTAATCTTTGTCCACTGCATTTCACCAAAATCTTTTTTAGTTTATCATAAATTTCTCTTTTGCTTTTCAGAATAAAACACAGTGGAGGAGTACTCGTCATTAACTCCTCGAGACAGTGGTTTACAGTATTATTATTTTTAAAAAGAAAAGAAAATGACACAAAATTTATCTGATGCATTGGTTTAAAATAGCAGGAAACTACTTCAATTCATATATGGTTTATTTCATAGTATGTGTTTCCAATTCATCTCATTTGAGTACTAGTAGAACACCTTCTTTTTATTTATTAATCTTAGCATGCGTTGGTTAAAAAAATAAATTTTAAACACTAAAAAGAACATTCCTCCTGCAGTTAATTCCTCCCAACATCCCTAAATTATGTAATTATAAAAACAAACTGATAAAAAGAATATTATATTGTAAGACAGAAAACAAACCTATAGATCTATAAAGTGAATTACAAGATAAGGTTTCTGTATTCCCAAAGGCAAATGATGCTGGGGAATTTTTTTCGATTGAAATTACACTTAAATAATTCACATTACCTGCTTTTAGGGGATTTCAGCTCAGGTATAAAGTATTACTTTTTGATGCTTCAAGTTGTATTTCCACGTATCATATTATGACAAAATATTTTATACCATATGAGGTGGATTCATACTGTTTTTAAGTATTGGCTTGAATGGATACATTTCTTTAGTGATTTTTCACTTTATAATAAAAAATAGAACTTCTTCATAGGCAATGAAACACTTTCATCCTGAAATTTGTGTTACCATCACCAAATACCTGACTTTCAAAATATCCACTTATGCCCTTCTGGATTAGATAGTGGCCTTTCTCATTTTCTTTTAAGGATATGTTTAAGAGACAGCATAGCAATATAGAAAAATCATTGAACTAAGCGTCAGAAGACCTGGTTTCTATTTTAGATTCTTCCACTCATTAGAGAATCCAATATTTAACATATTTCTTCATGTTATCATCTAAGGGGATTGGGTCGGGTCAGCTTTCCCAAATACTGTTTTCAATTTTAAAATAACATGGCTCTAAAAGTATTCCCCATCTCACTATACCTAAAAACACAGTGAAATAATCTCAACCAGCTTTCCTATCATTTAATTCGTCACCATTCACATCTACTTAACATCTAGATCCTACAATATTTTCCTAAGTATCATATATCAAATGCTGACAACCCGCAAATTTTTTTTGCCAGATTTTTCTCCTGCTGCCAAATCTCTCTTCAAAGAGGCAGAGGGTTGGACTTTGGACCAAATACTAACTGCTTTCCAGGGAATATGATTAATTTCAATTTTGTGATTAATCCAAACATGCATCTTATGATAAACATTCAATTCAATTAAGTAAAAATTTCATTAGCTCTTTCCATGAATCCAACACTGCTCCTGACATTTGTATCATCCTTCATTTTAAAGCACCATCACATGCATTTTGTTGTATGCATATATCTACCTTTACTTTTTCCATGATGAAACTTCACAAACCCAGAGCACTTGGACTTGGCGGGAGGGGGTGGGGGATAGTGTCTTCAAATGTAGAATGATATGAATAGTAGAATACTGTCATTTCCAGTAGTTCTAGGGTGAAAAAGAGAGTACCAGGAAGTTGGCTATTTCCCAAGCAATAAGTGAAACATGTCAGCATTAAGCAGAAGACTCAGAAACCACATAAACATTCTTGTCCATTCTGTAGACTGACTAAATGGCTTTTGGTGACTAGGAAGAGGCCCATTTAGTCCACTCACATTCCACTTCCTTTTAATCAGTTTTTTTGAGGTAAAATTTGAAAACAATAAAATGTACCCATTTTAATTGTATAGTTTGATGAGTCTGACGAATATAAACTCTCATTTTCCTACCATGCAGTCAAAATAAAGGTCATTTTCATCACTCTCCCAAATTCATGTATGCCTCTACCCATTCAGTCCCTTTTCCTCACCTCCTAACCCAGGCAATTTGCCTTCCATGTAACAATTACAATTTGTCTTTCTTGGGTTTCTTATAAAAAGAATCATACGGTATGTTCCTTTTTGTGTTCCTAGATTCTTTTGTTCTCTGTAATACTTTGAAATTCAAGCAAGTTGCTGTGTTTACTGCAGTTCCTTTCAATGCTAAATAGCATTCCATTGTATGGATGTACCACAACTTCTTTATCTATTCACCAATTGATGGGACAGGAGTTGTTTCCAATGTTTATACTATAGCAAATTAAACTTTTATAAACATTCACACACAAGTCTTTGTGTGAATATGTTTTCATTTCTCATGAGTAAATAACCAAGGGTAGAATTACTAGATCATATGTAAGTACACTTTTAACTTTATAAGAAAATGCCAAACTGTTTTCCAAAAAAAGTAGTACCATTATATAGCCACAAGCAATATGTGAAAGTTCTTTCAGTTACCAAGATAGTAGTGCTGAAGACTCTAATTATGTTTCATTTCTATTTATAATCTAACTTATTTGTATTTGCAAATGACTGCAATATAGTGCAATGGTGAAGACCATAAACTTAGAAGCCAAACTAGAGAATTTGAGTGTTTGGAATAGAAAATATTAAAACAAAGTAAACTCTATTAAAAATTTCATAATGACATTACTATTTATATTTGCCACAAAAAAGATAGTACATTGCACATACACTCTTTCCACAAGTATGTTTTGAAAAAAAAGTTTCCCGTTAAGTAATCAATAAATTACCTGCTTCTTAAGATATGCTTTATAGTCAGTACAAAGATTCTCCTCATTTTAGTATTTTAGAAACAAGAGGTAGCTATTTTTAATATGCTTACACTAGTAAAGTTTAACTTATATAAATGTAAAAATCTTCTGGCAGCCCGGGTGGCTCAGCAGTTTAGCGTTTCCTTCAAACCAGGGCATGATCCTGGAGACCCGGGATCGAGTCATGCATCGGGCTCCCTGCATGGAGCCTGCTTCTCCCTCTGCCTGTGTCTCTGCCTCTATCTCTCTCTCTCTCTCTCTCTCTCTCTCTCTGTCTCTCATGAATAAATAAATAAAGTCTTTAAAAAAAAAATCTCTCTCCTTAGGAAAAAAGAACTAGTACACATAAAGAATTCTACTTCCACATTAGCTTGTGACCACCTCTGGGGCAATATCCATATAATTCCTCTTTTTTTCTCTTTGGGATAAGATGTGGGACAGGAAGCAAAGGTTCATTAAATGACTTAATAATGAATGAATGAATGAATGAGATGAGTGAATGGATAGGCTCCTCTTGTATACTGTACCACTTTCTATTTTATATTGTCTTTGAGTATTTCATCTCTCTTCCTGAATCAACAAATCTTTCAGGGCAAGAACAATAAGATCCATTTTCACATCCTTTACCACAGCCTATCCCAATGTTTATTGTTGAAATAAATGAGTAAAGCTCTTTTAAAAAGTTTTTGAATTCTACCTAGGCTTTTGTGGAAATGAGAAGTTTCAAATAAGGAATATCCACTATTTCATTATCAAAAAAATCCACAAGCATGTCAGACCTTAGGTACACCTCATCATTTATAGTTCCCCCCCACACACACACAAAATGACTGGAGCATTCTGTCTATAAAAATGCATGTACCACAGGAAGGGGCATTGTTTGTTGTGTTCACTGCTTTCTACTTAGTGTCTGAGCATTTGATTTATACCCCTTAAATGAATGAATCCAGAGATCAGCCTTCCAACATCTGTTTAACAATCTTTTAATGGATATTTTATCTCTAATTATGTGCCAAGTGTTGTTCTAAGCACTGAGGAAACAATGATAGATTTATTCTCTGCCCCCATGAAGCTTATATTCTACTAATAGAAACACAAAACATATATTCTAGTAGGTGGATAACTAACCAAGCAGAAGGTGGTAGTGCTTTAAAAAAATTAAGTTACCAAGGAGAAAACATCAAGGGTCAGAAGGCAAGAAGATTAAAATATAGTTTCATCAATGGAGGTCTCTCTTTTAATGAATGCAATATCTGAGCAGAGAGACTTAAAGAAAAAAGGGAGATCTTCATGATTTTGCTCAAGAAGGAGCCCTCTGGGCAGAAGGAATAACACATGGAAAGGCCCTGATGTAGAGGTGCATTTGGTAGATTCCAGAAATGACAAGGGGGCCTGTGTGGTTGGTCCAGTGAAAGAAACTGAGTAGGAGAGGAAGAAGAGTATTTTAAAGCTTTTATTAGGACTCTTTTTACCCTGAGTGAGATGGAAAGCCATTAGAGAGTTTTGAGCAGAAGGAAATTATCTGAAAATATCACAAAAATTTATGACCATGTGACCACACTGTTTAGTCTTAGACCCTTCTCATGGCCTTGGAAGTGACCTGTTTCAGGAAAGGGACCCTAATGCTTAAGTTTCATTAGTTCCACTATAAATATGCCTCTAGATTTCCCTCATTTTAACAGGTTCCCTCCCTGGATGCTTTACAAATAATTTATAGGGAGATCAAGGATAGAGGCATGAAATATTGCTAGACAACTGCAATATAGGCAAGGGATGATGGTGGCTCAAACCAGATAAGGGTGGTAGCAGTAGATGTGGTGAGAAATGAGTGGATGCTTAGATACATGTGAAAAGTGAGTTGACAGAATTTGTTGATGGATTAAAATATAGATTTTGGGAGGAAAAAAATTGTCAAGGATGACAACAAGGTTCATAACTGGGTAACAAGAAAATGGAAGTGCTGTTCAGTTAGCAGTAGAGTGAAAAAACTATAGGGTAGTAGGACTGCCAGGTACCACTAAAAACTCACTTGATGTTTATGTTTATGTATTCTAAGTAAGAATATATAATATTATTATTTTCCTTTTTGTTCATTTATTTTGTTTCTTAGTGAAATCATATGGTGTTTACCTTTCTCTTATTTCACTTAGCACATATCATCAAGGTCCATCCATGTTGTTGCAAATGGCAAGATCTCATTCTTTTTTATGGCTGAATAATATTCCATTGCACATAGATATCACATCTTCTTTATCCATTCATCTATTAATGGATACTCAGGCTGTTTCCATACTTTGGCTTTAGAAAATAATGCTGCAATAAACATAGGGGTGCATGTATCCCTTTGAATTAGTGTATTTTGGGGGGTAAATATCCAGTAGTGCAATTATTAGCTAATAGGGTACTTTTATTTTTAACTTCTATAAGAACCTCCATACTGATTTCTACAGTGGCTGCACCAGTTTGCATCCCCACCAATAGGGTAGAGAGAATTCCTTTATCTTCACATCCTTGCCAACACTTCTTGTTTCCTATGTTTTTGATTTTAGCCAATCTGACAGGTGTGAGGTAATATCTTATTGTAGTTTTGAAAAAAAATCTCACTGTAGTTTTGACTTTCATTTCCCCGATGATGATCTTTTCATGTGCCTGTATTTCTGCATGGTTTGCCTTCCATAAACCTTAGTTTATTTTCACCCATGATATTCCCTAATGCTGTAATAGTCTGGAGAATTTGATACACAGAAATTCCACACAAGCAGTTGTCAGCATAGAGGACACTGGAATTGGCACTATCATTTCTTCATTTATTCTATTGGTACATGAATTTAGCATCTACTATGTGCCATGAATTTTATTATGCCCTATACACATAAAGATCCTGCCCTTGAGATCCTTTAACTCATAATTCCAACTTAATAAAATGGCTGCTATGATGGAATTATGTAGACAGCACTCTAGAGATCCAAAAGAGGGTATGCCTAAGACTTCCCAGAGGTGAGGAAGACACCCCTAGGGAAAAGAGCATTTTCACTGTATCTTAAAGGGTTAGTTACAACAGTTTTCCAGGCATACAACATGATGGACAAGCATTTCCAAAGAGAGCAACAGCAGCAAGTTCAAAGGCATAGGAACATTTAAAAGCCTGGCAATGGAGGAGACAGATGAGAGTTGCCAGATGTTAAGAAAGTACATACAACTGAGAAGAAAAATGGGTCAGGGGGCTGAAAAGGTGAAGAAGGGACAGATCACATTGTGATTGATCTGCAGGGCTCTAGGATGGATGGATTTTTTTTTTAATATTATTCATTTGTTTGAGAGAGATAGAGAGCATGGAGGGAGGGGCAGAGGGTGAAGGAAGAGAGAATCTCAAGCAGACTCCCACTGAGTGCAGAGCCAGGTGTGGGGCTTGATCTCAAGACTCTGAGACCATGACCTAAGCCAAAACCAAAAGTCAGATGCTCAACTGACTGAGCCACCAGGCAACCCAAGGATAGATTTTAGTTATCAGGCAAAGAATATGATTTGTAAGTGTGTGAGCAGTGTGGAAGAAAGAAGAATAATAGAAATAGGGCCTTGCCTCCCCCTAACCCATCTTTTCATTTTCATTTCCATCCCCTTCATTTAAGATAGACCCTTTGTTCAAAACTAAAATGTGGACCATGCCTCTGCTTGGATTATGAATTGAGAAAGAGACTCAGGGGATCCCTGGGTGGCGCAGTGGTTTGGCGCCTGCCTTTGGCCCAGGGCGCGATCCTGGAGACCCGGGATCGAATCCCACATCAGGCTCCCAGTGCATGGAGCCTGCTTCTCCCTCTGCCTATGTCTCTGCCTCTCTCTCTCTCTCTCTCTGTGACTATCATAAATAAATTAAAAATTAAAAAAAAAAAAAGAGAGACTCAGTCTTTCATTTCTCCATGCCTGGTACTTGGTAGCACTGCTGCCCACTGAAGCGGCCCATACTGTCTCGTCAGTATTTGTTGGGCATGATGGGAAATATTCACATTTCAACCCTATGCAGCAGAAGGTAACTATGACAATCGAGAAATTATGGAGGCAAATGCTGATTGTGACAGCCATGCATTTCTCTGCATATTTTTTGTCACTATTTCCCAGAACTGGAGATTTCTCTTTCTTTAAAGAGAGAGTTTGTGAGAGCTCACTAGTTTTGTAAGAGTCATTTCTGTGTATATGTTTGTTTTAGTCAGGATAAAGAACCCGCTTCTGAGGCCCTGAGAAGTGTTTCTTACACTCTCTGGTAGGTTCTAAGCTACCTTGAACTTCATATATTATTCTTCAATAACAACTTTCCATCTCATGAGAGTGGAAAGCAGGAAGGCTCACTAGAATCAATGACCAGGTAATTGAACCATCAGGACCTCTGTTTTGCATGATGCTCTAGCTTTGAGAATACTTGATAGTTAGCAAATTTGCTTTTGCTAAAAGAAACCAAAGTGATTCATAAAATGAAATTCTGGAGGGTCATGCATAGAGGCCAAAGTGGTTGGGATTTTATGTTTTCTGTCTCCCAGGTATATTAGCAAAGGTTGTTGACAAAAAGTGAACACTTAAACCAGAAAGGAAATTTAATATGAAGCTGTCTTAGATGCAAAGGCACAATAGCTAAATAATATCTTGTGCAGCTATAGGTCTTTTAATGCAGCCCTCTTTATTGAAAAAATAAAATGTTTTTCTCTAAGAATGTTTGTGTGGCACGAATATTGTATTTTGTGGTACATTTAGGTCACATCAGAAATTACTGTTTTATTCTGAAAATGAAAACTGAATGAATCTCAGCTGGCCATTTGTGTAAGAATAAAACAAAGCACCATTTTTTTAATCTTTTTAATGGAGAGCACCACATCGTCAATTTTTCTGCAGAATATATGAAATAGTTTATTACTTGTATGCTTCTGAGAGCAGATGAGGGAGAAGTAAGATTTGATAACTCAACTTTATGTGAACCAATCTGCCTTGCCTAGACAGAGGGAAGCAGAGTTTTATAGGATTTTCCATGGGCTGCTACCAAGTGGAGTCACTCACAAGTGCTTTCTGACCTGTAATAATTTATGAAATTTATTGCTACTTAAGCTTGCCGGGACAAGTTTTGGCCGTTAGAAGAGTAAATAATTTATTTGCAGATTATAGCAAGGTCATCTTAAATACTTCATCAGGAGAAGGAGATGTGATTGCATCATCTCTCTGACCAAACTGCACATCCCCTTGGGTGAAGCCCGGGCCTCCTCCAGAAAGGGGCTGCAGCACTGTAGCAGATTAGTATAAGTGATGCAGTCTGAGTTGAGTAGACCAGGTTATGCCATTAACCAAATGATACCAGTGATGTTCCTAGAACACAGCTCTCCTCTGCCAGGTAGCATGAGCTTGAAACTACCTGCAGGGAGAAACTAGACTTGGGCTGGGCCTCCCGGCAAGGCTCAAGACTATGCCTCTCAGCTTTGCTCAGGAAAAACTCAGAATGTGTCCAGTGAAGAAAAAGCCTGGAAATGAAGGGAATGAAGAGAAATCCATAGCCAACTAGTGGGAGTTTCCTTCTGACAGGCAGAAAACAAACTGAGTCTCAGAATCAAGGTTTCTTCAGTCAGGAGGTGAACTGGGAAGCACTCTGGAGATCAGGAGGCATGATGGGAACTAGCCTCTTTATCATGAAGAGTGGAAAGCAGTAGTTGGGGAGGCAGCTGCTCTCTTTAGCAGCCCCCCAGACCCCACAAGCAATTATAAGATGATTTCAGCAAATATTGGTGATGGTAGCCTTTATTTCTTTTGAAGGTAACTACATCTTTTGACATATCTTAAATCATGAGAGGGGTTTACATCCTATCACTTTTTCTGTATTTCAGCAGTTCTCTAATGCTGGACTCTCTTTCTCTCCCCACCCCCCTTTTTTTTAATGTTGGATTCAATACAAAAACACTGATGGCTCAGTAAATGCATAAGTTGGTAACAGGTGAAGATTATTCTCCTGGTGCACAGATAAATTTAATAGTTTCTATTTGAACTTTCTCTTTTTTGCTTTTGTTAGTTATATGCTGTTATAATTTTCATGAACTTATTCACAACCCTTTCTTACACTGCATTTAATATAACATTACAATTCTTAAGGAATAGAAATCCAGAAATTACAAAAATCATATAATTTGAATCTAATTTCACTACTGTATATATTGACAGCATATCAAGATTTAGTTATTTTTTAAACTAAAATCAGTAAAGCCTCACCCTTGGGTTCTGATAATAATTTGTTAAAGGTTGAAAGGAATATTTTCACATTTGATCAAGAAATACAGGCACAAAGAATCAGTTAATCCTCTTTGAAACGATATCACTTAACATTATAATTAAATTCAGATTCATTTTAATTCATTTATTCAACAAGCATTTATTAAACCCCTATTGTGTGCTTGTTACTCTGCTGGCATTGAAATATTTTTAAAATTATACATAATAATCCCATCAAGAAACTTTTAGTTTATTAGAGGGTTATAAGACATGAGCATAATTAATTTTGAGACAAAGTAGAAAGTGATGTGTTATAAGCAAGTATAAGTAAATGCCAATGGGAATGAAGAGGGAGAATATTTGCAGCCAGAGAAAGCTTTATAGGAGATGTAACTTTGAGTTGGACTTTGAAGGATGAATAAGGGCAAAGGTATTCCAGGTAAAGGGATAAACATAAGCAAAGACATAGATGGGAAGTTATGGGTTGTGTTCACTGCTAGGGTAGAAAGTAAGGCAGATTTTATGTACTCTGTCTTCATGGCTGAGTTTCTCCAGTTATTGGCAAATTCTTTGTATTAGGCAATTTTGAGGTGAGACTTAAGATGGTGGTCATATGCTAAAGTAATTTCTTATTAAGATATTAATTAGTGTAGTTATATCCTTTCCTGTGGAGCTTTGGTTTTGCAGAGACTTTAGGTGTATAAGTAGGAAAAGCTGAGTTACTATGAATGAGGGAAGATGGAACACACCCAAAGAATAGAGAAAAAAGATGTGATAGCACAAACAATGCACAGAGCTTATTTTTACCTTTTCTTTTGTGATACCTAGAAAAACACATACATTTCAAATGCAAATTTAGTTCTGCTCTAGTACTGACACTTTGTACTGATGTGTTATATTATCTTAGGTGATCCTTTCTATGCAGAATTTCTATTTGTCTATTTTGCTTGATAACTCCAAACTCTACTGAGGCTTTCAAGTTTCAGAGTTTTTTTTTTCCTCCTCCATTTGAACCAAGAAATAAATTTTGCTAGGAAAACTGAGAACTCATTTTATATTGATTTTTTTCTTTAAAATCACATTTTTCTTTTCGTAGCTCCCAGGAAATTAGGATAACGATAGCTTGCATCTCATCAACTAGCTCTTGGGTAAGTTGGCTAAATCGGGAATATGTTGGCACAGAATTACTAAGGATTTTATTACCTATGAATTTCATAGGAAAGGATTTCTTTGACAATAATATTTTGAATAACAAGAACCACTATCACCACCGACAGCAAATGTTATTTGTGCAATACATTAGAATAAATAAATTGAAGCTATGATCATGTATGTTCCCAGCAGAAAGATGAAAATGGCCACTGATAAAAATCCTTAAAGACAGGTAGTTACGTAAAATATGAACAGTAAGTAGATGGTATCCAATTAAAGTATGTTTTAAAGCCCAAAGGGAAATCTGACTGCCTAAAATGAGGAAATGGAATTAAATACTTCACTAGCCAAATTTTATAGAAAAATCTCAATGAAAGATGTTTGTGTAATATTAATATAATTCAAGGTATTAACTAGCAGTAAGGTTCACTTCACTGTTTTTGGTTATTAAAAAATGTCCTAAGTTTAGTCACCGAAGTTGACAGGCTTATTTGTCCATGTGATTTTAGGTTATGTTAGGAAATATGATTTTAATTTTCTCTTCCATTTCTGTGACTTCTCTCCTCTTACAAATCTCTCTTTTTTTTAAGATTTTATTCATTTATTCATGAGAGACACACAGAGAGAGGCAGAGACACAGGGAGAGGGAGAAGCAGGCTCCCTGCAGGAGCCCCATGCAGGACTTCATCCCAGGACTCCAGAATCACGACCTGAGCCAAAGGCAGATGCTCAACCACTGAGCCACCCAGGCACCCAATCTCTTTCCGTTCTTCTGTCTCCCCTCCCCTTCTTTAACATTCAAACTCATTTTCCTAGGTCTTCACTCTCACAAAAAAATTAGTTGAAGAAGTTCATTTAATATGTCTTAGTACTCTTTCTAGGAATGTTTGCATTTTGTATACAATAAAAATGTGTGTGTGTGTGTGTGTGTGTGTGTGTGTATGTTTTGGTCTGTTTTGAAACTTCAGCCATTAATGATGGTAGGGAGTCTTCATAGGTAGTCTTCCATATGCTTTCAGACCATACCCATAGGAAGTGCCTTGCCCATTTGGTGGATGAAGCCAATTGTTCTAGTGTGTGGCTAGAATTTTGAGGAAGACAGGTGAGCACAGATAAAATATCAACCAGGTAGTTTTTCTTCAACATCATCGACTAAGAAAATTCTGGATTTCCCATGGAAAAAAAAAAAGGCACTATCCATCCTATGTCTTATTCCCTTGAGGCCTCCACCAATAGCAGTTTTCTCTAGGAAAACACAAAATTAGAGTACTTCCAACCCCCAAACTGCACCATCTAATTAGGTTTACATCCTCCAAAGGCAAAGACCTATTGCTGGCAGCAATTTCTCAGGATGCAACTGTTTCAACAGGAATGTGAAGTGGTTGCTGGTGAGACACTATATATAGCAGCTCGGTGCATTTTGACCTGTCACCCCTGCTTCAGTTCAAGGATTACTTGATAAAATTGTTTGTTGACACCTATGGGACTACTCATGGGAATTTCAGCTTTTAACATTAAAACTTTGGAATTAGTTAAAATGTATAGAATGCTTATTCTATAGATGAGCAAAGAGAAGTAAAATAGGAATGAAACATAATTGGCTAGCAGTAAGAATGAGGTAACATAAGGTTTATGAACAGGGACCTTGGTATTGGGGGTTTAGTTCTTATTCCTACTTTTTAGCTATTGACATTCAGGAAGCAGCACTACTGTGAGGATAAAATTAGGTAATGCACTTTATGCATTAGAATATCTGGCACATAGAAGGCATACAATAAGTGGCACTCTATTGTAATGTTCTTTTACATTTTATAAGTTGCTTTTATTAATTGAATATTTATTCATATGTTTTGGAAAAGAACTGCCTTTCATTCTAATGAAAATCCTAGACTTCTACTTCTCAAAAATGGCTGTGTATTCTAAATTTGATATTTTTCAGCGTTTTCATGAACTTTCCTAAATATACCAAATATGATGTTTAATCACGTATGTTAACTTGGCTATGCTGTGGTACTCAGCAGTTTGGTCAAACATTAGTTTATGTGTTGCTGTGAAGGTGTTTTTTAGATGTGATTAATACTAAATCAGGAGACTATAAGTAAAGCAGATTAATTTCCATAATGTGGGTGGACCTCATGCAACCAGTTAAAAGCCCTAAGAGAAAAGACTGAGGTCTCCTGAAGAAGAAGAAATTTTGCCTTCAGACTATCTTCAGACTCAAGACTGCAACAATGACTCCTGCAGGAATCCCAACCTGCCAGACTGCCCCATGGATTTTGGACCAGCCAGGTCCCACAGTCCTATGAGCCAATTCCTTAAAATACCATATTTTCTCTCTCTCTCCCTCTCCCTCTCTGTCTCTCTCAGTCTCAATAGACAGAGAGATAGAGACACAGTCAGATCTATTTATCTACCTCTCTACATCCTATTAGTTCTGTTTCTCTGGAGAACCCTTATATCCCCAAGAACTCATTAGGAGGAGGGAGTTCACACACACACACACACACACACACACACACACACACACACTACTTGGAATTCTCTGGAGAAGACATTCTGAAAACAACTTGATCCAACTGCCTCATCATTAAACCATGAACTTCTCACAGGATAGTTCTACTTCTCGTGGTAGTTAATCAGGAGATAGAAAGGTGACTACTCAGTGTTAAAGAAAAAAGTAAACACTTCTGATAAGTATTGAATAAATGTTTCTCACTTTACTCTTTAAATTCCAGAGGTGATTACAAAAGTTAATCACGTTTTTGGAAGCACCTGATGACAAGGTTCAAAATCCCTTCACCAGCTGGTTGGGACAAGGCTCCATTGTTGCTCAAATAGGTCCACCATTATCTCACAAGGACTGTTATACTTATTTTAACCATCTCAAGTGTGCAGGTGAGAATATCTTAATAGACTCTTGGAAGAAGCCTGAGTGAAGGAAATATAAAAATAAAATATTATTTTTCCATCATGCATGTATATTGTAAGGACTATCTGTTTGAATTTTTCATTTTTCTGAAGGGCTATGTGAAGTTTTATAAAAGTCAAGATGAAATGTTTGCAAATGTTTAGAAGCAATAATCCAAGCAAACCCCTAAAAGCTTCAATAATAAAGGATAAAAAGAGTAGAAAAAATGGGAATTAATTTTAGATGAAATTTCTGGGCACTATCACCTGCATGTTAGCTTAGCACTTTCCTTGAAGATGTGTACTAAGAATCTGTGAGACCTATAGTCTCCAGCGCAAGAACCTTACTCAAAGGGAACTCTTGTAATCACATGAAGTACATGATAAATGGATGACTAAGCCATTGGTAAGACTACTTTTACAGTTCTTTGGAAGGACAATTCCACTCAACTATTTATTCAGAAAAGAACAATGTTACTGACACTGCGTTGGTCACAGGGACGAGAATTTTCTCCACGTGCCCCACTCTTTACCCTTTGTCCAGCATTGCCTCTGACATAATTCATGACCAATTTGTGACAGGTTCTATCTGTGAAGTGGAAATAAGATCTGGTTTTCTCACAGAAACATTGTGAGAATAAATGAGATAAATAATTTGAAGTGTTTTGGGCTCTACTGATGATGAGTGCTATATTTCAAAGCATAATTATTTACTTCATAAGTGACTTGTCACCATTCCTAATATGTAGAAAGCACTTTGAATTCCTTAGAGAAAGACTTGATATGGAGTGAAATTTTAATACAAGTGGATAATATGCAGTACATACAATCTGTTCTGTTAGAGACCCCATTACTATTGTGTGGGGGAAAATAATGCCTGCTGTAGCATGGTAGATAAGAAGAAATGTCAGGGAATACTTAATTTTTTAAACTTGTTTTCTCATAAGACCTCCCAAACCAGCCTAAGAAACTTATTTATGTTAGAGACAGAGCATATAAGTGTATACTTGGTCAATGTCACATTGGCCCTTAAAACTACTCATCTTGGGCAGCCCCGGTGGCCCAGCGGTTTAGCACCTGCCTTGACCCAGGGCGTGATCCTGGAGACCCGGGATTGAGTCCCACGTCGGGCTCGCTGCATGGAGCCTGCTTCTCCCTCTGCCCGTGTCTCTGCCTCTCTCTCTTTCTCTCTCTCTCTGTCTGTGTGTGTGTCTCTCATGAATAAATAAATAAAATCTTGAAAAAAATAAATTGGGAACAACAACAACAAAAAAAACATCTTATTTTAGTAGTCCATACAAAAAATAAATTGACATACCAAATATTTACTGAGCATTTACTATTTGCCACTGGACTAGATTCTAGAGATTAAATAAAATAGTCAAAGTAAGAAAAAGCCTAGTAGACAATGAAATAAATCATATATAAAGAAAAGTGGGGTAAGCCATCTAATCCCTTAAATTAGAAACACCAATATGATATCCTGACCTTAAAATGACCTTTTATTTATTTATTTATTTTGACCTTTTAAATAAAGTTTAACACTACTAAAGATTCCCGACAGAGGACAAAGTAGCAGTAGTTCTAGACTTTACCCATTGCCAACTGTTAAGGGCACCCCTAATATCAAGATCTTGGTCTCTGCTACTACACTCCACTATAAAACACCAGGACTACTTGGAGGGGAGTTACTTCCATGCCTTATATCAGGAGAAAATTATAATGGGCCTGGGATTTTTTTGTTTTTGCCATTAATCAAGAATGTTTATAAGGGTAATAGAAACAGTGCTATAAAGGACAAAAGAACAAAATTGAAAGGAGTTCCAGATGGCCATGCTGAAATAGTTTGATTATATAAGAAAAGTTATAGTAATACTACAGTTAATTGGAACAAACTGAATTTGTGAAAGGACAAGAATTCTTACTGATATTCAAATTTAAATGCACTGTACTTAAATCCAGTCCTTCATTCAACCTGTATGTATTTATTGCCTACTATGAGGCACTCACAAGAGCATCTAAGAAAGAGAAGCAAGTAAGATTTACAAATATATAAGCAAAATACTGTACATCAATAGTAATGAGTACTATAGAGTTCTCTCTATAAATCAGAAAAAAAAGGCTAAGAAAAGGCATAGAGGAGAAGCTGCAAAGAAAAGACAGAACCAGGAGAAAGAATGGTCTAGGCAGAGTAAAGAATGTTGGATGAGGTCAGAGATGTCTAGAAAATATCCAGAGATGGCTCATGTAGAGCCTTACAGGCCACTGGAAAGAGTTTGGCTCTTCACTGAGTGAAATGTGCAGCCATCTATGGCTAAGTGGTCAATGGACTGTGGGTGGGGCAAAAGCAGGAGTGAAACACCACCTGGGAGGTGTTATGCCATCGTCAATCATCACATTAGCTTAAAAAGGTGATCAGATTCTATATTTTCAAGTCAACAGTAACAGGATTTTCTTTATTTTTTTTTTATTTATTTATGATAGTCACAGAGAGAGAGAGAGAGGCAGAGGGAGAAGCAGGCTCCATGCACTGGGAGCCCAACGTGGGATTCAATCCCAGGTCTTCAGGATCGCTCCCTGGGCCAAAGGCAGGCGCCAAACTGCTGCGCCACCCAGGGATCCCAACAGTAACAGGATTTTCTAAAGGATTTGATGTGGGGTATGAGAGACAGAAAGGCACCAAGGGTAATGCCATAACTGTGGCTTGAAGACCTGGAAGAATGGAGTTGGCATTTACAACATTGGGGAAAAATGTGAGAGAAACAGGTTTAAAGAGGAAGACCAGAAGCACGGTACTGAGTTTATTCGATTTGAGTTGCCTACTAGGCATGCAAGAGATGTAGAGTAAGTGTGAATATGTGAGGCTGGCAGTCTGGTACGTTTGTCATCTGTGTGTGTATGTGGGTGTGTATGCACGTGTACACTGGGGCATGTGTGTACAGATTGATGAAATGACTCATGAAAGCTTTTTTCCTGAATTTAAGTGAAGACAGTGCTTCAAAGGTAATTGTAACAATAAAGAAAAGTGAATAACAATGAGGTGTATAATTTTTAAGGATGTTAATAAACAAGTTCTTGATAGATTGAGTTTATTATATCATTTATTTATGAAGTTTCTGTGTGTAATTCAAGTCATCCTGGAAAATGTAGCAGTATTCCAAGAATTGTAAGGGATGATAAATGTTGAGGGTCACTCATAACCACCAGATAAAAAGTGGCTCCAACTATTTGTAACATGTATGTCTACAAAATCCAAGTCGAAAGAAAGTTCCAAAGCATTTTAAAATGATTGATTAGCCAAAAAACTGAAGAGGAGAGCTAACAATGCAGCCTCAGTCTCCACCTCTAGGTGGCTTCTGAATTAAAATAAAATATTAATAAGAAATTCATGATGTCAGAACAGATTACTGCACTGCAAAGACATTTCAATGAGTTAAGTATTGCAGGTTATTTGAAACTTAATTTACTGGAAAGACAGGAACTTATAGAAATAAAAATATACAACAGTATGTAAGGGGAGGGGGAAAGGGAGGGAGGAAGGAAGGGAGGAAGGGAGGGAGAGGAAAAAAGGGAGAGAGACAGAGACCAAATATGTAACAAGTGAACATTGCCATTAAAAGGGATTCAGGTAGGCTGCCTGAGTGGCTCAGTAGGTTAAGCTGTCGACTTTTGATTTCAGCTCAGGTAATGATCTCAGGGTCCTGGAATCAAGTCTCATGTTGGGCTCCATGGTCAGTGGGGAGTCGGCTTCAGAATTTTTTTCCTCTCTTTCCCTCTCGCCCCTCCTCCTCTCTCTCTCTCTCTCTCTCTCTCTCTCTCTCTCTCTCTCTCTCAAATAAATACATCTTTGGGGGACAAAAGGGATTCAGCCAAGTAAAGGATCATTAGAATTTAATTCCCTTGAATGGCAGGATCAGAGAAGATCCTCAGTTAACTGACTGATAACCAGATCCTGCAACATCTGCTGTTCTGAGGAGAAAGAGGATCTGTACGATCAATAAAATTCCAGGATGGGATCAATATAGTACTTTCTAAAACCACAGGAAAATATCAAAACAAGTATTAAAATAACCTAGGAAGATATAAAATTTGGTAAAGAAATAAAAAATAACTGAAGTAAATCTGTGGTGTTGATTCTTTTAGACAAGAAGTTAAATGTGAATGTCATTATAAATTTTGTAATTATTGCATTTGTTTATATTTTATTTGTTGTTTAAGATATTTGCAAATGTGTTACTGTTATATAAATTATTGAAGAGAAATTAGTCAAAATTGTAACTGGTATTTATATGTTTAAGAAAAATTAACTTTCACAGTTTTAACCTTTAGGAATGAGTTCAATATATTAACCATTAAATTATAAAGGGAGGTGAATATCCCTCTTCCCCATAAAAGCTCCTTGGATACTGAAGAATCAAACACAAAGCTTCATGAAAACCAGCCTAGTCTTTAAGGATACACGTGCAGGATTACAGAGACACAACAGCATGTGTTTATAAGGCTGTGTGGTACATAAAACTGAGGTATGCATCAGGAAGATGGTTCTCGATTTTTTTGATCTGAGAACCCTTTTATACTCTTAAAATTACTGAGGACCTAGACATGTTTCATTTATGTGTGATAAATCTACCAATACTTACTGTGCTGAAAATTAAAAATGAGGTATTTTAAAATACTTATTAATACATATAAAAATAATAAATCCTTTACATGTTAACATATTTTTGTGAAATATGCTCTAAAATACAAATTTTAGTGACAATAATGGCATTGTATTTCATTTCTGCAAATTTATTTAATGTCTAGCTTAGGAGGAGGTATATGGATTTCCATATGCTTCTGAACTTCTCTGTTGTAATACGTTTTTTTGATAGGTGTATATGAAAAATATCTGGCCTTCCACTGGTATGTAGTTGGAAAAAGGAAGAGAATTTTAGTAATCTCTTAAGATAATTCTTTTATATTACACCAACACTCAACAAGCAGTTTCTTAAAGATTAGTATTAAAGTGGGATCTGAAATAATACAAACTTATCATGTTCTATATAAATATTCATTCGTCTCTCATATGAATGGGTCTTTTAGTCATGAATAGTTTTATAAAATCATCATTGACATTTGGAAAATATTGATTATACAAATCCTACAAAATTTGACACATTTTATTGTATAATATCAAAAAATCACATTTGTTAACATCAATACTGATCTCAAGAAAAGATTTTATTATTGGAAGAGATATAAAGCCCATAATGGCTGGTAAGAGCTTTCCACAAAGTAATTTACATTTAAAAGCTCAGATTTTATCATTAGTAACTACAAACACTATAAATTGTTTTTCTTGAAGTGACAGATTCCACTTATTTCCAGAAAAATGTCTGCCAAATTAGACCTAAATACACATAATTTTCAGGTTTTTTTCAAGTAAAAACAGTACCTCATTTAAAAGCAACTAATTGAGCTTATAGCAAAAATGTTTTTGTGTATTTCCATATCATTACACAAAATATTAAAAAGATATATTCTCAAGGGTCAAGATGAAATAAAATTAAATTTTTGTTGCTTTAAGAAATTCTTAAATGGCCTTTTTTTTTTTCTCCTTCCAAATGTGAGGCTGTGAAATAATAACTTCTAGGACTGTTTGGTGCGCCTGCCTCCTTTTGTGCTAAGGTGCTGGCATCAAACCCCCTATGATTTTTGTACCATTTGTTCTAACGTCAACACACTGAACAAGGCACATGTCATCTTCATATTACTGTGAAAGCAATTTTGAACTCACAGCATCCCACAAGGTTTGGAAACCTCAAATATCTGTGAAGTATACTTTAACAACCACTGCATTAGGCTGTCATGTGAGCACAGCAAAGTAGTACCCACCCCAAGCAGGGTACTAAGAATTAGAGACAGGGAACACTTCTTAGAGAATAGATACATGTGCTGGGCCTAAGGGAGGAAGTAATTAGTATGTAGCTGAAAGAAAACACAAGGAAAGTTGTGAGGGCAAGGCACAGCATGATGTGGGCAGAAACCTCAGTAAGTTAATGATGCTGCAGTATTAGAACCCTGGCCAAATGGAAAGTGTCAGATAAAATTGGACAGGTAGAAAGTGCTGGATCAAAGAAGGAGAAATGTGCCACATTAAAGATCCTACTTGGTTTTTATTCTTTAGTCAAAAGAATGCAAGTTTTAAGAAGAGTGGATTTGTCACAGTTGCACTGTAGAAAGATCAGTTATATGAAGAATAGATTTGAGAACAAAAATGGAAGCATGGAGATGGCTTAGAGGATATTTCTCCTTGCAATGCACTAAATGTTTGTCCCCTCCCAGACTCACACGTTGAGAACCTAACCCCCAAAGTGATGGTCTTTGGAAGTCTTCGGGAGATGATTAGATCATGAGGTGAACTCCTCGTGGGTGATGTTAGTACCCATATAAAAGAGACCCAAGAGAGTTTCTTTCCCCTTTCATTATGGGAGAACACAGCAAGAAGATAGCCATCTATAAACTAAGAGGGTCCTCACCAGATGCTGCATCTGTCAGCACCTTGATTTTGAACTTCTCAGCCTCCAGATTTATTATTCGTTTGAGAAAGAGAGAGAGTACGAGCGGGAGAGCCAGAGGGAGAGGGAGGGAATCTAAAGCAGACTTTGCACGGAGCATGGAGCCCAACATAAGGCTCAATCCCAGGACCCTGACATCATGACTTGAGCTGATAGCAAGAGTCAGGTGTTTCACCAACTGAGCCATTCAAGGGCCACCACCTCCTCCTCCTCCTTCTTCTTTCTTCTTCTTTTTTCCTTCTCCTTCTTCTTCATTTCTATTTGTTAATTCCAAAATAAAAACATACACATGTTACAAAAAGTAAAATAAAATAGAAGACAGTATAGAAAAGGAAAGCTAATCTCTTTGTCTCCCTTCAGCCCTATGTCCTGGAGGTAACCAATTACAGGCGGGTATGCATTCTTCAGAGGATAGATGATTCTTACAGTTTCTTTGTGATTTTGAAGTAGTTTATCTGTTCAGTAGGCCACTTGATATGAAATCGAAGCACATAGAAAGGTCACACAGACATGTGGAATGCCATCCTATGAGGAGAGGTTAAAGCATGAGTGTGGGTGATATCATCTCGGGATATCAAACAAAAAGAGTATCAGTGAAGGGCACCTGGGTGGCTCAGTGGTTGAGCATCTGCCTTTGGCTCAGGTCATGATCCCTGGGTCCTGGGGATCAGGCTTCCCGCAGGGAGCTTGCTTCTCCTCTGCCTGTGTCTCTGTCTCTCTCTACGTCTCTATGTCTCTTATGAATAAATAAATAAAGTCTTTAAAAAAAAGAAAAAGAAAATCAATGAACTGCAACCTGACCTGTGGGGATCATCAAAGGGAAGAAGCATGCAGCGGCCCACAAGGAAAAGAAAAGATGATGGGTTTTTAGCAGGAAAATCCTGATAATAACTTTAGTTTAAAACATTGAGGATATGCCTTTACAATAAGAATATGCTAAATAAATGTCCTGAAGGAAGTTGGTGGGTTTTAATAGAAATTGAAAAGAGAGGCTTTATGAGACTATAATAATTTTCCTGTGGTTTTATGCACATTATATACATATAATGTAATTAATCTTTGGTCAGGTCTTCAAGGATGTTCTCAGAAGACCAGTACCCTGAGAAATAAGTGAAGGATGGGATTTATTACATATTTGATATTAAACAAATGGATAGATATTAGTATGCCCTACTAGGAAAAAAAGAAAAGAGGATTATTTGTTAATCCAGTTCTAAAATGTTAAGGAAACTGCAAAATTTCCAGGAAATATTAGAAAAAGAAAGATACTGAGAAAGCAGTGACTTCAGTTTATGAAGGGTGAGAAAATATCCAATAAAAAAAAAAAAGGAGTTTGAGATGAGGAGGACAGGTACATGGTGACTTTCTAATAGTTAACCCACAGAAATACATATAGTGTGTGTGTGTGTGTATACATGTATACATATATATATATATCAAATTTAAGTAATGGATATTTTGGCATTTAGAAGTATTGCTTTACTTAGTTTTATTCAAGTGAAAATAAATAGCATTCTGGAGCCCTCAGAATGGGATCAGAATGGGTATGCATTTGAAATCTGCAAGCACTTACAGTTGTCACAATGAGCGGATACTGATGTGAGTGCATATTTTCCCATGCAATAATCTGTACTTACTACAGCACATCCAACAAAATTGACTTTTCCTAACATCTATATATAAGATACTCTGATGGGTACTAGGGATATGCAGATTATAAAATATTGTTTTTCTCTTAAAGAATTTGCATTCTCCCTAACATACCATATACTTAAACCACTAACAATGACTATATTGTGATAAATATGGTGCAGGAATTGCCTTTTAACAAGTCTAGTAAAATCAGCTCTACCATACCTTCTTAGATGGTAGAAAAGTGTTTAAGCTTTTTATCTTTTTTCTGTTCCCCAAGTACAAGAGAAAATAACCTTCTTACATCTGATCTAAATATTTCCTATATAGGAAGTGCTGTAAAATTAGAGTCCAGTTGTCTGAAATTATGAAATGCAATTCAGCACCCTATGTGCTTCTGCTGCACAAAATGAAATTACAATTTATTTAGCCAAATTTGATGACATGTACAGAGATGTACTAATTGTTAAGTGGCTAGTCAGGAGTTCTCTGCAGTAGGTGGACTGCATAGGCTGGCTTTATTTCAAATGCTAATTATCTTAGAGCAGATTTTTTTTTCCTGTATGGATGTTATATTTCAGGACACATGGTTTGTACAGTTTGTTGAAATCCGTGTAGTGATGAGCCATTTAGTGGTGAGAGTACTATTTGTGTAACATATACTGTTTTTCACACAAATCTACTAGGTCTAACAAACTGACACTTTCTTTCCTTAGAAATAATTCCTCTGTAGAGGACTAACTCATCAAACCGGGTCTAATTAGAACAAGAGCTGGGTATCCTTACAGTTAGTTCTGTTCAAAGAGTAATATGGCCAACTGGGTGACTAAATTTGGCTTAGGCAAAAATCTACCAGAATGTAGAAACAGTCCTGCATTCATGAGGACTAGGTACTTTAAAAAAAATCCTTAGCCTTCTGTTTTTTCAGCCCCCTCCCCCAAATAAAAGCACTAGGACATTTTTAGAATCCTGTAGGCAAAACTATAAAACTAGAATTTAACACAGGAGAAAATTCAGATGACTTGTGTCTGGTGATGACTTTTTTAAGATTTTATTTTTTAAACTCTACACCTAATGTGGAGATTGAACTCCAAGAGCCCAAGATCAAGAGTTGCATGCTACACAAACTAAGCCAACCAGGCACCCCTTGGAAATGACTTTTTAGATATAACAGTAAGGGCATGATACATGAAAGAACGAAATGATAATCTGGACTTCATTAAAATTAAAAGCATCTTCTCTGTGAAAGACACTGTTAAGACAATGAGAGGACAGTACACAGACTGGGAGAAAATATTTGCAAAAGACATATCTGATAAAGGACTGTTATCTAAATATACACAGAACTCTTAAAAATCAACAGTAAAAAAAAATGAGTGTACTAAAAAACAATATGGCCAAAAATCTGAACAGACACTTCACCAAAAATAATAAACTGATGATAAATAAGCATACGAAAAGATGCTCCACATCATATGTCATCAGGGAAATGTAAATTAGAACAATGAGATACTACTTCACACCCATTAGAATGGCCCAAATCCAGAACGCTAACTACTACAAATGCTGGCAAAGAGGTGGAACAACAGGAATTCTCTCACGCATTGCTGGTGAGAATGCAAAATGGTACAGTCAATTCGGGGAGACAGTTTTGTGGTTTGTTATCAAACGAAACATACTCCTTCTGTACAAGCCAATTATCGTGCTCCTCAATATTTACCCATAGGAGTTTAAAACCTTAAACCCAAAGACCTATACACAGATCTCTACAGAAGTTTTATTCATAGTGGTCAAAACTTGGAAGCAACAAGATGGCTTTCACTAGGTGAATGGGTAGATAAATAGATTAGTACAGCCAGACAATGGAATGTTATTCAGCAATAAAAAGAAATGAGCGATCAAACCATGAGAAGACAAGAAAGAATCTTCAGTGAAAGAAACCAATCTGAGAAGGCTAGACACCATACGAATTCAACCATATTACATTCTAGAGAGGCAAAACCATGGGGATGGTATAATAATCCGTGGTGGCCAGGGTTTGGGAGGAGGGCAAGAGGAATGGGCGGAGTACAGGGAATTTTTAGGGCAGTGAAACTATTCTGCATGATCCTGTAAGGGTACATTCATATCATTATACATTTGTCAAAACCTATAGAAGGTACATCACTGAGACTGAACCCTAATATAGACTATGTACTCGAGATGGTAATGATGTGTCCATGTAGGTTCGTTGATTATAAGAAATGTACAACTCTGGTTCCAGATACTGGGAGGCAGGCTGTGCATGGGGGCGAGGGTGAGTAAGGAATATATAGAAACGCTTTGTACTTCCTACACAATTTTGTAATAACCTAAAACTACTTTAAAAATTAAAATGTTTGGGCAGCCCGGGTGGCTCAGTGGTTTAGCACTGCCTTCAGGCAGGGCCTGATCCTGGAGACCTGGGATCGAGTCCCCCATCAGGCTCTCTGCATGGAGCCTGCTTCTCCCTCTGCCTGTGCCTCTCTCTCTCTCTCTTTCTCTCTCTCTCTCTCTCTCTCTCTCTCATGAATAAATAAATAAAATCTTTAAAAAAATTAAAATGTTTATAAGTGAGTTGTTTGGGAAGATCATCATCATGTTAATAGAAAGAGTGAACATTTTTTTAAAAGATTTTACTTATTTATTCATGGGCGACACAGAGAGAGAGAGAGAGGCAGAGACACAGGCAGGGGGAGAAGCAGGCTCCCTGTGGGTAGCCTGATGCAGGAGCTGATCCCAGGACCCCAAGGTCATGACCTGAGCCACCTAAGCCAAAGGCAGACACTCAACCACTGAGCCACCCAGGTGCCCCTGGAAAGAGTGAAATTTTAAGGTACTTATGAAAGGCATAAGATCATAATGCTTTGTTCATACAAAATCTAGCTTCTTTGGTTTGCAATGCAGGAATCCAGAAGGTAGAAAATAACCCTCATTAAAGAGGAATCCAGTGAGTCAAAATATGTTTTGCAGACAACATGGCAGGTGTATATTTTCAAGGCAGCCTTTGGAGGTCACAATTATCTTCTCTATTAACCACTGGTTATTTTCATAGTGACCTAGCAGAACACCTTATAATATCCTAGATTTTTTAGGAGATATTTAAGAAATGGAGAAATTGTCTGCGTTAAACTTTATAGAAGGCAGAAGAGCCTTGACTTAGCTAGGATTTAAACTTTCACACATAGCTTTTCCAAAGAGCTTTGATTCAGCTCTCGTAGTAAGCCTGAGGAATGGTTACTGGTATACATGGTGAACATTCCCTTATTCCTTTCATTGGTTCCCGCTTTGCCTATCTTCAGAGAATGTAAAAGCACTTGCCTTTCCGTTAGTAACTTTGCTAAGGGTGTCAACACAGAGAGTTCCTTATTTTGGGAATGAGTGTTTATGATTTTAGATTTTTTTTTCTCTATACTGTTCCAGCAGTGAACAGACTTTTAACAAATCTCCAAAATAAACTCATTTATCAAGGCTTTCTCATATTTGTCATTTTGAAAGACTGAACAAACATCAGTAAAAGAAGCAATCCAAGTTCTCATGCCAAATGTGTGCATGTCCAAGACCAGGATTTCTTCATGCTTAAATGTGGATTTGGAACTTCAACTGTTAGGTATTTTTAATTTTCTTTCTAACTTATTTTTGTTTCTCCTCCTTCACTTGCTCCAGTTTTGATGGACCTTAAAGGTAGGACTGCTTGCCACTTAGAAAAAGATGTGTTCTAGCAGACGGAAGGCTGAACTACCTTCTATTTTATTTGGAAGAAGACTTGATTTCAGGCCAATGAGTCACTAATTGTGGCTCAGAGAATGCTTTCCAGACGACTGTAGGTTAGTCCAAAACAGAAAAGGACCCAATTGGTCTAAAGTCTGAATGACAATCCCAGAGAGAGTTAAACAAAGGTTGGAGGGGATTATTTCTGTTGCTGGAAACACATCTGTAGTATCTGCAGAGCTAGGCTAAAATGAGCAAGCAAGAAGAGAGGACAGAGTCCATCTTTGGATGGCTCCATTCTTTCTACTTTTTCTTTTTAAGGGGAAGCAATATAAGGATTTGAACTCAACTGTTCTCACTGTAACTTTTTATTAGTGGAGATACATGGCTAGCCATCGAGTTCAGGCCTGCTACCCTACCATCCTCTTATCTATGTGCATGTCTCTATTTCATCTTCATCTCCCCATTTTCCAGACTCCCTAATTTCTCTTTCTATTTCTATTGCTCTCTCATTCTAACCTTTAATGTCATTTTCTTTGTATAAAACCTAAACACTTTCAGAGGCTAGACAAGCCATCTAAATATGTTAAGTGACAGGGCAGTGCATCAAAGAGTTGTGGAGACTCAATAAACTAAAATGCATGACCTATCCAAAGGTGGTCAAATTCTAATGTGAATTTATTGGCTAATAAACAAAATCCAAATGCCAGACCCCCCACTGGTCATCACTTTGCAAATGCTGCTCTATTTCATTTATATCGCCCTTTTCTTTCATCTTTCTAAAAAATTTCAGGGTGAGGATGGAGTTTATAATTTTCAAATTCTGGTTCTGCCTTACTTTGCCAATTCACAAGTTTATTTATAATTTTATTTATAAGTTATGAATAATGATTTATAATTAATTGATTGGTTAATTGAATGTATTAGTTAATTCAGATCAATCTCTCTGTACCTCAGCTTCCTCATCTCAAAAAATGGGATGATAATGGTACTTATTAATTAAGTTGTTATGAAGATTGCATGAATGAGTGCTTATAAAGCACTAAACAATAGTGCATAGGTAGGACACAGATGTACTATGTAAATGTTTTAAAAATAAATGTTAGATTTTATTACAGCAAAGAAAAGCTGCCCAAACCCTGAATTTCACTTTTCTGCCTGCCTCCATTACCTCCTTCCTCTCTGTGTTCCTGAGGAAAATGCTTATCAGGAATCAACAAGGAGATAAGGCACAGATTATGATTTGATTGATTCATCAATGATTGGTTATTTGGTTCAAACATGCTGTTTAGTCTTGAAACCTAAACAATTTCCTCACTACTCTTAAGTTTAAATCTTGATAGCTTGTCAGCAGAATCAGATGTTAGAGCTTCAAAGGAAATCAGCATGATCTTTGTATTATAATGTTTTCACACATTTTGCAAAAGTATGAAATTTTACAATTAGTCCTTTTTCTTACTGACTCCCCCACTCCCCAACCCTTTCCCTCAACACATTTCCTCACTCATAAAGAGGCATTCATGTCCCTGTGGGCATTTAGGGGGAACTGACTCCAGGAAAATAGAAGGAATATTTAGCTTGAATTTCTGGGGCTATATTTATGAGGTTTGTAGTCACCTTTTATAGTTCAATTATAGTTAACTGTCTCCGGGTGAAAAAAAGCTTCTAAGAATGCTTCTAGTGTTTTTCAATTCAACTTTTAAATGTTTCCAAGAGTATTTTAGACTAGTCACTACAGAAGACACTTAAAATGTCCTGAAGCTTACAGCCCATATATGGAAGAACTTGAATGAGATTTTTTTAAAAATCAGTAACAATCTTAAGAACATATATGACATTATAAACAACTCATTATAAATTCAGTGTATCATATAACATATATAAACTTTTTTTTAAAAGGTATGTGAATCTGCTTTTTCTCTTTCAGGACCCAGTCTAATTCTAGAATAGTACTGGTCATTAATTTTTTTGTTCAAATTGTGCCACACTGCACTTAGTTATCCTGTCTCCCTAGTGTCTTCTGGTCTGTGGCAATTTCTTTAATTTGCTAGAGCAGCTCACAAAACTCAGAAAAACATTTTACTTACTAGATTACCAGTTTATCATAAAAGGACATAATTCAGAAATAGCCAGATGGAAGAGATATGTATAGCAAGGTATGGGGAAAGGGCTCAGAGCTTCCATGCTCTCTAGGCAAGCCATCTTTTCTGCATCCTCTTGTGTTTAACAACCTGAAAGCTCTGTATCTTCTTGCTTTTGGGCTTTTGCCGAGGCTTAATTATGTAAGCATGAGTGATTAAGTCATTGGCCATTGGCAATTGATTCAACCTCCAGTCCCTCTCCCCTTTTCAGGGATCAGGGAGATGGATCTGAAAGTCCCAACTCTCTAATCACTTGGTCTTTCTGGTAACCAGGCACATCCCAAGTCTGCCTAGGGCCCCACCCTAATTTACCTGATTAGTATAAACTCAGGAGTGCTTGAAAGTGACACCTAAAGAATTATCAAAAGACACTCCTATTATTTAGAAAATTCCAAGGGTTCTGGGAGTTCTGTGCCAGAAATTGAGGACAAAGACCATATATATTTCTTACTGCACCTCAATTTTGGTTTTTCTGATATTTTTTTCATGATTAGACTAGGATTATGGGTTTTTAGAAGAATACTGAAGAGGTGAAGTGTCCTCATCATACATATTCATGGGTAATGGCTGTGCCCAATACTGCTGCTAGCTTTCATCTTACAGCTGAGGCAATGTTTGTCAGGGTGTGTGTGTGTGTGTGTGTGTGTGTGTGTGTGTGTGTTTTAAGCTATTTTTCCGTATTAATGCACTAATCTTTTGGAAGTGAGTCACTAGGTCTAACCCATTCTCAAAAGGAAGAAGTATTGGGAAATTAAGCTCCAAACTCTTGATAGAGCTTAGTTACTTGCAATTGTCATGTAAGGAAGAATAGTCTTCATTTATTTGAATCAGTATGGACTCTTGAATATTTATTTTGTATTACATTATTTACTTTGTTGCTCAAATTGTTCCATCTTTTCTTATTGGGAGCTCTTTCAGTTGGCTTCTATGTCCCTTTGACATGTTTTTTTGATCATTTCCTTACTTTCTGCCACTATAAAATATTCCACACTCATCTTGTATTTTTCCTGCTCCAGCCCCAGAATCAATTATGTCTCCAATGACGCCTAGTTACTTTGATTAAAATGGTATTTAGAAACCAAGATCTGGGTATATGTGTGCTCATCACTAGTGGGTTATTGTTGCTTCTAGGATCTCTCAAGAGAGCTAAGTAATACATACACGTATATATACTAACTTATGCATATACACATGTGTATGATTGCTTCTATATCTACTAACTGATATATACACGTCTGTGATTGTTTCTATAGCTACCATCTGTATTGATATTAAGTTAAACATGAGTTCACCCTGATGTCTCCAACTCTGATCCACCACCATGGAATTAATTCTAGTTGTCCTCTCTTATCTGTAACTTATTTCTCCAACAGTAAGGAACCTGGCACCCACTATCTACCTTCCTTTTACTTACTTATCAACCTCAATACAGATGTAAAGCCTTTCATAATTACTAACTTGTCCTCCCATGAAAAAAAATTGCCAACTAGAGTACACTGTTTATGTACAATTCCTTTCTGTCTTTAGATTTATAGTTTCTTTATTTTTGTCTTTAACTTTAAAATTTAACTTTACAGCCAGAATACTAATTTTCAAAGTTACATACGTCAGTTCTTCTTCCCCTTATCTTCTTCAGTGCTGATATGTCCTACTTTTGTAACAAAGTTTAATCCATTTGCCCTTCGACATCCTGGTCAGTGCTTTCTTTTTCTTAGTTTGCATACATTAAAGGTCACTCTTTTTGAAACACAATTCTATGGGATTTGACAAATACATGTATTCACCACCCAGTTCAACTCCTTTTTGAACTCAATAAGGTTAAGTTCAGGTCCTGACCTGTACCCAAAAGTTCTGCCATCAGAAAACATCTCTTACTTCCTATCCACACATCAAATGCCTTCATGTGACCCTTCAATGACCTTCACAGTATACTAGATTCTTCTTTTTTCTCCAAATATTCCAACTGCAGAGCTTTTGAGTTGGTTGTGCTACCAAAGGCCTGAAACTTTGGAGAAACCTGAATAATACAAAACATTATGTCTATGTCTAAAATATTTCCTTGGGTATGATATTTTTTAAAAAGGATTAATCTTAACATTTAATATTGTGTGTATTTGTTCCATATTTGTTTTTTTTCCTTTTAATCAACATATTTATCAGATTAGGATCAATAATAGATCCTAAAATGTTTTCACAATTGTTATCTAGTTTTTATCATTTATACCCAATTTAATTCTTAAAGTTTGCAAACTCAAAAGAATTTTATTTTACAGAAAATACACCATTAATAGCACTTCTCATTATCATCTATATAAACCACATAAATAATTTCAGTAGTAATGTCTTGATCAACCTTTTAGTATATAATACCTTTGTTGTTAATCTAGCATATTTTTTTGCTAAAATATTTTTCTAATTGTTTAACTTTGTCTTGGCTTCTTTAACAGGTTTTGAATCTGAATAATTATCACATTTCATTTATTTTTTTCTTTTGGAGATGTAGGATACATGGTTGCAATACCTTATGAATCTCTTTTTAAATTGATGAAATTTATCTTTTTGGGCAGCCTGGGTGGTTCAACAGTTTAGCGCTGCCTTCAGCCCAGGGCATGATCCTGGAGACCCAGGATTGAGTGCCACATTGGGTTCCCTGCTTGGAGCCTGCTTCTCCCTCTGCCTGTATCTCTACCTCTCTCTCTCTCTCTCTCTCTCTCTCTCTCTCTCTCAGCTTCTCATGAATAAATAAAATCTTAAAAAAAAATAAGAACTAAAATTTATCTTTTCCTGGATTTCTATGAAGATTAACAGGAGATAATTGAAAATGCATTTGTTGAAAGCCGACCTGGAACACAGAACTCTCAGATCTGCACATTTAAGTATTTGGCTTTGCTTTCAAGGTTGTCAACATGATGTGTGGGCTTCTGCTTTTGCAATTATTTTAAATGTGGTTATTAAATCCCTTTGGGAAATTGTTTTCCAATTCTTGCATTTTCTTATGTACTCTCCTTTTATTTAGTCAAGGTATTAAAAGTATGTTTCTTTTGAGAAATATACTTGCTTTTCATTAAGAAATGAAAAGAGATGGGAAGTACAGGGAGGCTGGCAGAGGATAGAAAATTGGACTCAGAGAAAAGAGAAACTATTATTGTTAGCCTGAATTTCAATTTTAAAATGAAAACTTTAAGGTCAGAAGAGAGAAACTAGTATTTTATCCCAAAGTAAAATTTAAGGTAAGCCCAACTTTAACTAAAAAAAAAAAAAAAAATTCAGTCATTTATTAATAAACTAATTATTCATTCATCCATAATTAGTTTCTAGTTTCAAAATAAAATTGGGGTAATCATTTCCAAATTGTTTTATTAGAAGATGGGATTGCTATGAAATTTAATAACTTCAATTGAGTATCTTCTGAGGAAATCAAAATATGTGCATTTTTATTCTTGTCAAATTTAGGGTAATCAACAATATGATTAAAGGCTTTTTATTGAGTTGTCACCAAAGACATAAACCAAAGATGGCAAACACCCAGCATAAACAGCAACTCTAGACACATCCAAGGCAGACATCAATAATCAATTACAGTGACTGTGCCACTATGTCAATAAGGCAAGATCCCGAATCCTTACCATAGCACTGCTAGACATCCAGTGTCAAGTATATAAAGACAAAGGAAAAATTAAACTTAGTTACCATTAACCAAATAACTATAAACTTCTCACCTCCCTGAGATATCAAATGCATGACAAAGGATACTCCTTATGTGTAGGTAGTTGTACAGGTTGTACGATTTCTTGACTGACCCCAATAAAACTCTTTTTAAAATGTCATGCAATTTTCTGGATTTATTCTAGTAGATTTTATTTCCACATACATAATATTACAAATTAACAAACAACTCTAACTTGAGAATATGAAAAATTTACAAAAGATCTGTTCTCATAGATACATTCTTTCCGTATACAGGATTTGCTTACTGCCATGGACATGGAGATTAACTGATAAAGTCACTTAACAAAACAGTCAAATACATAACATCTATTTTAATGAAACTCAGAGAATATGACGATTATGAGTGGAATTAATACAGTAAAATAATGAACAGGATTTACATTTACTGGGAGCTATATAAAAAACAACAAATCAATCTACACTAAGTTCATTTAGCCTCAGTTTTACATCTCCTAGGACAGGAATTGCGTAGCCTACAAAACAATTTATATTTTATCTGTACCATCTAATTAATTAAATGGCCCCAGAGTACCAGACTCACAAATCTCGTTAATAGCTGAATACTGAAATAAAGGCTGTTCACCCCTACTAGAATAATATTTGCATATCCCCACCTGTGATGGGTAATAAGTACCTGCCACAAATCAGAATTATGAATTTTGTACGCCTAACAAAACCGCAGGGGAAATTATACCTCAGACATTCCATAATAATTGCAGCTAAGCTGTTTAGTGCCATCCACTTATTCTGCCTGAAGTGTTTAAAGCAGCAACAGTTGTAAATGAATTCAGGCACATATTCAAGGGAATTTTTTTTTTTTTCAAAAAGTTTTTCTGTCTTGCCATATGTAATTATCTTTACGGAAGTATTCAACTGCAAGTTATAACGCATTCACATTTAAAGAAGCAAATTAGAAAAAATAAAGAGAGTTCTTTCCATCAGCCTATTAGGTGTATATTAGAATTCTGTTATTGAAACTCTGGAATAGCTCGAGATGGATTTCGAGGTATTGACATTCTGAAACTTAGGTAGGCTACATAGGCTGGGATTCTAATTCTGCAATCTGTAAATTGGTTAAATGATATTCAGGGTAGATAGCCAGGAAATTGTGATATTATGATGAAGCAAACGCTGGACAAGTAACCCCAGGTTTCAAGATTGCATAAGGTGGCCCAGCTCTAAAATGGCTTATCTGAGCTATGGAGTCCATAGTCTCCTAGGATAAATCTAGCCTAAGACCACCACAATCCTGGACCATTAGCTGGGAACAATGAGAGCTGCAAGGGGCATAGGTATCTCTTCTAGTGTTAAGCTCCAACATGGGAAGTGTCATTGTAGTACTCAGCACAGAGTATCACACAGGAAGAAATAACAAATACCTTAGTATTCACTGTTAAATACCAGTTACCAGGTTATGGTGAGTTAAACTATCTCATTACATGAGAAATAAGTACAAAAGGGGCAAGAGATGACCTGTTTAGGAAGTATGGACATTGTTTAACAATTTAAGTGGCAGTGAGGTACACTGGAGAGGTAAAGTTAACTAAACATTGAAAGACCCAGTTTCAGCTCTTGCCAGGAATTAACCTTGAGAGCTTGACCAAGTCAGTTTCTCTGGGTTTCCCTTCCCTCATCTATAAAATGTTAACAAAAATAGTTTCATCTCTGTAGCAATGTACTGACCAAATTACCTACTGCTTAGGATGGCTGTGTAGCTCTGCAGCTATACTGTACACACCTTAGCATCTCACTGTGACTGTCACTATTTATTTTTCCTCCATTAGGGATTTGACTGATTGGCTGCCTGCCTTCTAATGCAAGCTTCTGTACCTAAGAGACTTTACTGCAAAAGGGAAGGAGGGGCACTGGAGAGAATATATGAAAATAATCCAATCCTTTGGAGACAAAGAGTCTCTTCCTACCTATTTTTTCTGTGTATGCTTAGCCTGAGTGTGTACAAGAAATCAACCTCATTTTCTAGAAAAGGCTTTAAAAATAACTAGGATTTATATATTTTCAAAAGAGTGGGCAGGGCACAATGAGTCACTAAGAGGTGATTAAGTCAGGTTGTTTGAGGTTCCCTGAGGTGACAGGATGGTCTGTAGACTTTAGAAATAAAGCTTATATAGCCTATTACCATGATGAAGTGAAATTCAAAATTACATTTTATATTTGTAAAGGACTAACAGGCAAGGTCCCTATGGATTGTCAAACACTACATAAAATGCTATAAAAACTAGACCATAATCTCTCACTAACTTACACATTAGCCTGAGGCAGTAAAGATGGTTTTTATTGGAACTAGATTTTGTGAGGGGAAAAAGAAAGTTACGCACAGTTTATCCTGGCTTTTCAGGCACTTTGCCTCTTCCTTGAGTTAACATGACGTAATCTAAGTGATTAAATAAACTTGTCTAGCAACTCTTCTCATGCACTTGAAAGGAAGCAAAGTAAAGAAGGATTTACTCTGAAGAGAGGTCTTAATTCTACCACTGAAAAGTGTCCCTACTTTAGTCTAATCATCACTACAGAAACCAAGAAAGGCAAGAAAAATGAAAGCTTCTAAAATAGCTGATTGTAGAGACCCACTTATACTCCATGTATGATTTCACTTATCACATCCTACCTCTGCAAATCTAAAGTAATATGCAGGGGAAGAATTCAGGAAATGGAGGAGGGATCACTGTCAGCATATGACCCAGGTGAGGTAATAGTTGATATTTTAGTTCATTTTGTATTATTTTTTAAAGATTTTATTTATTTATTTATGAGACACACACACACACACAGAAAGAGAGAGAGAGAGAGGCAGAGACACAGGCAGAGGAAGAAGCAGGCTCCATGCAGGGAGCCTGATGTGGGACTCAATCCCGGATCCAGGGATCATGCCCTGAGCTGGAGGCAGATGCTCAACACTGAAGCCACCCAGGTGTCCCTAGTTCATTCATTATAACTGAAGTTCTGGGCAAGGCTTTTCAAATATTTGGGGGAATTAGTCTTTTTTTTTTTTATGTTCAAGATAAAACTTTGTTACTTCAAGAGTAACTTTGAACAGCTTACAGTCAGATTTACAATATGTGGCAGATTTATCAATGGTCTCTACTCAAGCAGTTGAGCAATGTGCATATTGGTGTCTTTTGTTTCTTTTTCTTTTTTCCTTTTTTTTTTTTTTTGGTGTCTTTTTTCATTTGCCTTTCAAGAGTTGGGAATGTGCAGAATCCTGGAAGCTTGGACTAAACTTTAATGGGGACAAACTGCTGGCTATTTAAATCTGGCCTCCCTAATATTTAGACTGGTCCAATTGAGGATTAACCTTCCATAACTTAGGTAAAATGTAGAGGAGGGTAGTGAACCTGAGTCTTGAAACTCTCAGGTAAAAGGCCCATGTTTAATCTCATGCCTTATGAGCTCCTGAAAAGGTCAGATGTGGTAGGAAGCATGTTTGACCTTTGCTGTCAGAATGACCCCTGTCCTAATCCCACACCAATCATTTATTACCTCTATGACTTGGTAGCTAAATTACCTCCTCTGAACTTCAGTTTTGTTTTTATTTTTATATTTTGTTTTCCCCATCAGTAAAATGGGAACAATGACAACCATCTCAAATATTGCTTGGAAGATAAAATGAAATCTCATATATGGCTCAGGGTTAAGTTACCTTACTGGAACTGGATTCAGGGTTCCAGCAAAGGAGGAGCCCTGAGTCTGGAACATAGTGACCAAAGAAAGAAAATGCTCTAAAAAAGGGAGAAGAGATTAGTGTTCATTGCTATAGAAAGATCTAATAAAATACAGCTTAAAACAATCCCTTTCTCCTTGTATCTTCCAAACCATTGTCTCTATTCTGTCCTTTGTTAGTATCTTCCTTCACTTTACTAAACTGTTTTCATCAAGATTCTCAATGAATTCCTGTTGCTAAACCCAAAACTCACTTTGGTCCTTTTTTATTAAGGTAAAACCAGTACAGTTTGGAGACTTGGAAAGGAAGAATTATAGGTGCAAAGAGCTTGCCTGGATTCAGAGTGAGAGTCTGAATGGCAAATTGTCATTTTAGTAAATGTGTCAACTTGAGCAAGCTATTTGACTATTCTGAGCTTGTTTTCCTTCTCTATTATTAGAAGGAAAGGAAAAAAAAAAACTCTACTTACCAAGTTCTGATAAAGACTAAGATCTGATAATAATACACAGAAGTATATGGTACTCTGCTTGGAATGTGATAAGTGCCCAGCAAACATTTTGCTTTTCCCTTCCCCTGATATAAAATATTACCACATAGCAGCCATCATTTTCTTCTACCCTTTATCATGCAAGCTTCTCCTAAAATAGGTTAGGAAACCTATTTTAATTATCTGTGCATCCATAATACCCAGCACACTATCTGAAACATAGTGCATGTTCAGTAAATTCATATTGGTTGAATGAAAACGGAAAACAGCATGAATAATGACATAGGGGAGTTCCTATAGAAGAAATGTTTGATGGTGCTGACACCAGTTTCCTAGTGCAAGTTTCTTTTAGAGGGTCTATTGAGAGATCAAGTATAATGATCATGCATAATGAAAAGACTACAGATAACAGTAGGTAACATTTTATAAGAATATCTTATGTGAGCAGCCTGGGTGGCTCAGCGGTTTAGCGCTACCTTCACCCCAAGGCGTGATCCTGGGGACTGGGATCGAGTCCCACGTTGGGCTCCCTGCATGGAGCCTGCTTCTCCCTCTGCCTGTCTTTGCCTCTCTCTCTCTCTCTCTCTCTCTCTCTCTCATGAATAAATAAGTAAAATCTTAAAAAAAAGTATTAATAAAAAGATCTTATGTGTGTCTCATGATAAGTGCTTTATATGTGTTACCTTAATCATCACACAAGCTTTAAGAAAACTGCCCTGTGTCCATTTTACAGAAGAAACAATTGCTTACACAATTAGGCAACTATCCAAGATCATACACCAGCTGAGAGTGGAGCTGTGTTTTGAATCTAGACCTGCTTGGAGAGTCTCTGTTCTTAAGCCCTATGCTATGTGCCTGATTCCCCACCAAATGTGTGCTATGAATACATGACTGAGAAGGCCTTCCCTGATGTAGCCACCCCCTATCTCCAGGCTTTTCACATGCTCCTCCCTGCAATCTTTTCCCATTCCATTTTCCTTCTTTAAACATTCAATGATCTTTCTCACCGTTGGGTCTTACCACAAAGTTTCCTCATCTCCTTCCAGTAAGTTCCCTCTACCCAAGTTGTCTTGAATGTGTTTCTTCTTCCTGCCACTGAACTATCCTTGATTTTAACATTTTGATGGAAGGCAGTGTGGCAATGTTTAAATGGAGCATGAGCCTGAAGCCCGATGAAACCTGGTTACAACATGTATGACTCTGAGCAACTTAGCTTTTTCAATGAGGCAATAACCATATGTACTTCACAGGACGTTCAAAGGACTAAATGAGAAGATGCATGCAAGGCACTTGCTTTAGTAAGTACTTAATACATGGCATCTATTATTAAGATGATGAATATTTTTACTCTTGCCTTAAAATTCCTTACTTAAGTCATGGTCTAAAAGTTTTTCAAATCTTTTAAGTTCATTTCAGTTATATCTAAAATAAATGCTTATTAATATATTTCCTTATATATTACATGTTCAAAATAGAAGAAAGACATGAATATCAGTAATTGAGCTCGGTATGTGAATGAAGAGAACTTTCTCAGGGGTTTCTGGGGAAAAAAGTTTCACATGAAACATTGACTTATTTGTTTTTGTGTAAGACCAGAAAAATATGATGATTGATTTTTGAGGCTAAAATCAAAGTAGATATTAACTTATATTTGAGTATGATTTTGCCCTAGACTGAAATTATTGTACTTAACTGTTCCAGTTTTAATTTAGGGCTAATTCAAATTAAGTAATACATTTCTCTCATTGCTATTTAAATTAGAGACAAGTTGCATGTATTTTATGTATTTGTACATATATACAATGTGTGTTATTAGGCTTTGGAGAATATTATGAATTCACAATAAAGATTATTTTAAAACTACAATAAAAATACCGTTTTCTATTCCCAAAACCACATTCTACAGTTTATAAAATATGACTGTTTAATAAATGCTGGAGTTCTCCCATAATTCTCTTGGGTAATTTGTTACCCAAGGTTTTTATATGCTTATGACTAAATCAGGAATTACGAAAACTGTGATATATTCAAGCAAAACCTTCATAACCAATTGGGTTATGCATTGTCTATTTAAATATCTTTGATTTCTGCAAAAGGTATACCAATGCATACTCTTAAAGCTATGCTTAAGGCTGGTTAAAGCTAAATTAAAGAAATATATAAAAGGTGATTTTTATGTCTATGCATAGGCTAAGTAGACCTGTGAAAAGTTATCTTGGGTTTTTGTTTTTTAATCTGTTCTTTTCATCTCTACAAAATGTTTCTTCTGATCTCCTTTCTCTATTTCCCCAGATTCATCCTCAATGATGTCATTTCTATTATCAAAGATCTTTAGTGTCTCTTTAAGATTTACCAAATGAAAGTAATTAGTACAACCTTCTTATCTCAGTATTTAAGAACATCCAGATACCCAGATTACCCTGTAGTTGGCACAGAAACAAAAATCAGAGGGAAAGAAAAAAAAAAAGAAGAAACAAAAATGGGAGTAGACATTTAGGAGACACAAATCCATTTATGCTTGGCTCTTAGGATCATCTCCCTGGCATATCACCTTGCATAAATAATTTCATCTTTTCTAAGTCTTTGCTATCTCAACTGTAGGATGAAAAAGTTAAACTATAGTTTCCTAAAGTTTGCCATAGCTCTAGAAGTCCATGTGTCTTTGATTTAATCCTTCCAGACATATTTTGTATGAGGTCCCTACATGTTTCATTAGTTCCAGCTAAACCACACTATATACTGATTCATGCACACACCCATCTGCTTTTTGGCTTCTTTTGGTATTACTGACTTCTTTCAACAAAACGTTCTCTTCATTTCTGTCAGTTCAAATTCTTACAGTTCTTCAAGATTCCTTTCATATCTCCCGTTCCATCAAACCTTCCCTGACATCTTCCAACTCATGGCATTATGGTCTCTGAAATTTTGCTTGAAACTCTTCAATATATGCCGCCTACAGACTTTTATTAGACAGTAGTCTCTTCTTACCCATGGTTTCCTTTTCGTGGTTTCAGTTATCTGCAGTCAAATGTGGTCTGGAAACAAATGCTCCTCCTTCTGACATGTTGTCAGAAGGTCAAAGTGGCCTAACTCTACATCCTAATGCCTAGATCATTCACCTCACTTCATCTCATCACTTAAACACTTTATCATCTCACATCATCACAAGAAGGAAGGTGAATACAGTATATTTTGAGATACCACATTCTCACAGCTTTTATTAGAACATACTGTTATAATTGCATTATTTGATTATTGTTAATCTCTTATTGTGCCTATAAATTAAATTTTATCATAGATATGTATATATAGGAAAAACATAGAATATATTGGGTTCAGTACTAATTGTGGTTCAGGCATCCACTAGAAGTCTTGGAACATATCCCTGCAGATAAGAGGGGGACTGCTGTATTGTATCTGATTTGGTCTTATCTATTAGACTTGGAACAAAGGCATTCTCTTACTAACTTCTGCATGTTTCTGGAGCACCTAACAGTGCATGGCACATGATAGGCACTCAATAAAACCCCTGTGAAATAAAAAGTCTGATGTACCATTCTAATACATTGTAATTGGTAAAGTTATCTCCTGTTACAGAAAATGCTGTTAGTCTTTTATTTGAATTCCATTTTGTGTATTGTTTTTGATTGTTCAAAGATGCAGTTTAATACTGTTTTTTATTATACCATATGAGTATTAGCTCTCCCCTGACACTAAGACAGGCAGAAAGATGATGCAGTTTACCTTTCTTTTCTCCAAGCCATTATGCAGAGAATAAGCTCTGTGTGATGAGGTCATACCCCTGTGTCTAACAAAGAAACAGGTTGCTTCTTAGAGTTAAACATCTCAGACCATTCCCTGTAATCAGTTAACAATTTCAGCTTGATTAAAATGTGTACAATCTTCCAGTTGTCTAATTTTTTTTAATTTGAATTTTGGATCAAACTAAGAAATTTTGTATGTCTCTTCTCTCCTTCAAAAACATTTTTCCATCATAAATGAACCTGTAATTGGAATTTAAAGGTCATTCCCCAGTGATAAATGTTATGTGGATGTTAAAGCAAAGACAGCTCAGGTTTTCTTCTATCCTTTCACCCTTGTTATTATGATGGAGGCTGCATAGATCCAGTGGAATTTGGCAGGTAAAGGGACTTGGTTGAATCATCTCAAAGCCCTGGAGTTTGGGGCCTCTGGCTATTATGGCTGAGTAGCTGCAAGTATACAGAAATTGTTGCTTTGTTTGCCCTGAATCCCTGAGCCATCTGCACCACACAGAAAAGCACTGTGAACTCAGTCATTCAAAATGAATATTTAAGAGTTCACTTTTGATATGCTCTTTTGTTTTATTTTTAATTTATTTTTAATTTGTTATTTGTTGCTTCTTAAATCTCTTGATCCCAACTGTCCTGTTTCTTCTCTGCTGGCATCATTCTGTATTCCCCTTAGTAGGATCAGAGATTGCAGATTATCAAAGGGAAGCTATCTTTTAACCCTTGAATTATTTCCATGGTAAACAATCAGGACGGTCTCATATTCTGTCAAGATTTTGCTCATCTCTGTTCACTAAAAAATATAAATACGTAGGAGGTATTTTATGCTGCCTTCTATTTTTTGTTTTTGTTAGTTTTGTATGCTTTAAACCATTTACTTTTCAGAAATTGTACCCACGTGATAAGAGCTAAAATTAATGTCCTTTCATAGATTGTTTACTAAATGTCTATAACAATTCCAAACAACTCCCAAAGTGATAGTATATATGAACTTTCTCCATAGGTCTTCAAGATTAGAGACATTTGTCGCAATGCAATGATTAGACTGTAACATGTAACACCTATAAGCAGTTTTTACTAAGGTGAATGGCTGTTACTGGTCTCAAGGCTGAGAAAAATTCTATGGAACTAGTCTTTATAGCAAAAATTCATGATAGTGCAATCTTTTCAGTTTTACACACTAAAATGCAAAATTTAGAGCTTTCAGCCTCCCAAACTTGGTAAAAGGCCAACAGGAAGATGTCGGAAAGAGATATTTCACACTCTTGAATACCATATGTGACTTTTTAGGATCTGGTCCTGCTGTATAATAAAAAGCTTCTAACTACAACCTGTTGAAATTCTACTTTTGTCCAGGATTTCTCAACCTTACTATATTGATATTTAGTGCAGGATAATTTTATTGTATGGCCTGCATCTTGTGCATTATAGGATACTTAGTAATATCCTTCATCTTTACTCCTTAGATGCCAGATACTAGTAGCACTCTCCTGATTAATGGGAAAAAAAAACAAAAACAAAAACAAAAAACAAAAAACAAGTCTTCATATGTTGCCAAATGTTCCCTGGGGAATGATGTTGCCTCCCCACCTCCAGAAACTCACATGACCTTTTATAATCCCTGTTTATATTATGCCCATCAGTCTGAATTTTTAGTGTAGTTTCTAGATGTTTTAACAGAAAGGAAATCAGTTTGCAGTTTGCAACAGTAGGAATCACCAGAGGAGAGAAATTCAGGAGAACCCATCAGACTGCAGAATTGTAAGTGTGTGCCACTTGCACCTGTGAGTCAGTTTAAGGAACCACCTACTACTCCTGCATCACCATGGCTGTCTCACACCCAGAAAGCTTATGACCAGACTCAGAAAATCAGAGCACCTAACTACCAGGACAAAGAGAAGCAACAACATGCCCAATCACACACTTTTTTAAATATTAATTTATTTATTTATAATAAATAAATAAATTTATTTATTTATTTTTTAATCACACACTTTTTAAACCTCACATGCCTGTATGTCATTCATTGACTGAAATCTAACTCATAAATAGACTTCTAGCTTCAAGGAAGTTTGGGAAGTATTATTTATTCCTTTCTAGCTCCTGCAATACACATAGAAGGTGAAAATCTGCTATGGCTAAAATACCATATTTATCATGCCATACTATGGCACACCTGCTTGTTTTGGGGTCACTGTGCCCTCTGCATAGATAGGCTTCATCTGTTCATTAATTAATTCATCTGATCATCAGCCAATTTTCAACAAGTTATTGAATAATGTGTTAGGACTCTCCCAGATGCCAATAACTTGAATTAGTTTATTGAAACATGTTAGTGGGGAAGGCAAGAAGTTGACAGGGTATTGAAGATGACAGACCTGGCCTTACAGGTGCCTTTGAGACTCTCTCTCTCTCTCTCTCTCTCTCTCTCTCTCTTTCCTTCTCTATCTCTCAACATCCTTTACCTAGAATGGGCTTCTTCATGAGGTGGTGAAATGAATTACTTGAAGTTCCACATTCACCCTCTAACAGCTTCCTCACCATATGATCATTTTTTCAACAAATACATATTGAGAATCCACTAAATATATATCTCTGTTAGGTGCTAGGTATGAGCTGTGAGAATCCAAAGGGGAGGCTTTCTTCTTCCAACTAAAGTTAAAAAAGAATAAATGAGTAACAGAGAAGAATCCTAGTTTTTCCAACTTGGGTCATGTGCTTCTTGAACTAAGCAGTGAATAGTGTATTATGATCAGCCCAATAGGAGTAAAATGTTTATTCATTTGGATCACTCAGCTAAGAAAGAAGTAGTAGATGGTGGAAGTTAAGGTAGGAGAATTGTATGACTTGACTACCAGAGGAATCTCTGTGAGGCAGAAAGCTGTTGTACCTCTGGCAACTACAATTGCCTGCTATGTACTTGGTGGTAGGCCAGGGGCTGAGAATATTGCAGTAAATAATACAACTTTCCCTGGAAAGGCTTTACTGTGAAACCTGATCCTCTCACCACCTACTAATCACCAGCAGAGGTAACCACTACCTCTTCTGGGGTACTAGTCATTTGCAGATATTAAGTTGCTATTATTTGTATCTATCTTCCCCAGTAGGCCATAAAATCTTGGAATGGAAGCCTCTGGCATCTTACCTTAATACTGTGCTAAGCATGCAGATGTGATCCCACAGAATATTTGTTTGGCTAAATGTTGAAAGAGTGAAAAGAACAAATGATTGATTGGTTAAATGAATTAATGAATGCCTTCCCCTCATACTGAGACAACTGTAGATGAGGGCCTTTCTCCTTTCCTAAAGCAACCTTACCAGAGCGGCGAATCTGGCTCACTGGAAGGGTGATGGAAGGGCAGCTGATCTACTCTGACATGTTTCAATTTAAGCTTATCTTTCTTTTGCTCCTTTGCTGTAAGTCTATCTTTTTGGCTATAAGATTTTTATTGAATTTTTGATGTGTGAATGAATCACCATGTAAAATGTAAGCTCTTTCTTGAATAAAATTACACAAACAAAATACTCCTGGAAAAATGAGGCAAATAAGTCTCTTCAGAGATGGTTATTTATTAAGTCCCATCCACATTTAAAATGCTCTCATTTCAATAGCCTTAAGTGTCTCTAGTTGGAATTTTAGTGAGAAAGACATATGATCTGTGAGAAGTGGCACTTTATCTTGGCTGACTATGAAAGCATTTAAAAAGTTATAATGACTAAAAGTATTTTAAGTCATCATATAAAATGTCTTCAGATTTCTTTTATCTTTTTTATGGGGGGGGCGGAGAGAATGAGGTGGTTATGACGATGATTAAAATCAATGAAGACCATTGCTGGTTTTAACACATGATGACAATATTGTACACCACAGTGGCACATAAAATGATATCACCCATAAATCCTTTGCCCTTTCTGATGCTTCTAAGAAAACACATGAAATCATTTTGACTGATTAACAAGGCTATGCTCTGCAGGCACTACTGACCCTAAAGTTATTGGTATTACCTAAAGTATTTGAAGCTATAAATCAGAAGCAGTTTGCATTATTAGCAGCAGGAAGAGGTTTCCTAGGAAGAAAGAAGAAGGTAATAATTATTTAGGGTTATTTGTGATGTGTTTCCACTATATTATGTTTTGGATGATATAAGAAAATGTGTGATACTCAATTCTTGCAAATGAGGTTACTGAAAATTAAAGGAAGCATCCCAGATACAGAGGAAGGCAAACTCTCCACAAATTAGGTTTTACCTTTTGGAAGGGCTGTTTGTAGTCGCTTAGATGGAACAGACGTGACCAAATGGGACTACTGATTTTTTATCTCTTATTCTCACTTACAGTTGCCTGCCTACCTCACTCTTACCCCTCCAGTCAAAACAGTCAATTTGTTTATGGGTTTGCGGTTGTAGTGCAGTGCTGAGAGAGAATGCGGAGGAACACTGAATAATTTGTAATTTAAAAAAAATGAAAAAAAAATGAAACATTGGTACATTTGCCAAAATATAATGCCTAGGGGCACCTGGATGGCACAGTTAGTTAAGCATCCTACTCTTGGTTTCGGCTCAGTCATGATCCCAGAGTCATGAGATTGAGCCTGGAGTCGGGCTCCACAGTCAGCCTGCAGTCTGCATAAGACTCTTTCTCCTCTGCACCTCCACCACACATTATCTCTCTCAAATAAATAAATAAATCTTTACTTTTTTATTTTTATTTTTAAATAAATCTTTAAAAAATAAATCAACAAATATTCTACGCATTAGATGAGGTCTGTTATTTAAAATCACAAAACAACCAACAGGCTGTGTTACGTAAATTGGAAGGTATGGAGGCCCATTCTCACCACCAATCATATATGCACCTCTCAAAGTATTTCTCATTCCTCTATCAAAACCTTCTCCTGAGACAAGCAAACACCAGCTGGGCTTGTGGGTTCCAACACCAAAATTTATGTGATGTTTAGCATTACTAAAGTATTATATTGGCATCATTCTGGATACTCTCTGTTGTTGAGAAACATGTTAATAAATATTAGATGCAAGTTTACCAAAAAACTGTTCATTAGATCTACTTAGTATTATTTTATTTTATTTTATTTTATTTTTTTATTTTATTTTCAGAAATTCTTTTGGTTGCAAACAGCAATGAACTCCAATTAACTTAATTACAATATCAGATTTTTAGCTTCATCTGAATTGGACTCCAGTATGCATATCTTTTTTTCCTTTATGTATCTATATTCTTTACTTTTAATCCATTTCTCAAGCCAGCTGGTTTAATGTGACAAGAGAGAATAAGGGACAAGTTTTATAACATAGGCTCTATAGTTTATTAGTCATGTGATTACTGGTATTTAAAGTATCCATTTAATTCATCTGTACAGCAAAGTTAATAATAGGGATCCCTGGGTGGCGCAGCGGTTTAGCGCCTGCCTTTGGCCCAGGGCGCGATCCTGTAGTCCCGGGATCGAATCCCACGTCGGGCTCCCGGTGCATGGAGCCTGCTTCTCCCTCTGCCTGTGTCTCTGCCTCTCTCCCTCTCACTGTGTGCCTATCATAAATAAATAAAAAAAAAATAATAATAATAATATCTGTATCTCCTGAGATTCCTGATAGGATTTTAAAATAAGTGGTATGAAAGCACTTTGTAAACTTTGTCCTTTGTAGGACATCGAACAAGTATATCTATGTTTCCTTACTTTTAATTTCATAGTCTAAATAACTGCACTCTGGGCCCTTCACAAAAAGGAACTTTGATTTTTCAAAGGATGCTTGCTGAGGTCAAAAAATCAAAGGAAAAAGAATGATCTCATATCACAAAGTGGAGGGATCACGATGGCTGTGGGGACTTAAAGCTCTAAAAAATATAAGGCACTGCCTTCCCTATATATAATTTAAAACTTATATAGTTTTACTACATATCAGTAACAGAGCTTAAAGAAGCTCAATAAAATTCTCATTTTTCTTGTTACTACCTTAATTTTTGGAAATATAAAAATTTCAAATATTTAATATTTTGATTGACTTTGATTTGCAATATCACACATTTTTCCATTTTTCACTACCTCTGCATTGCTGGTACTTAAGCAGATGCTTAGTCTGTCACTTGGCACTGGCATTAATATGATTCAATCCCAATGACTTTCAGATTCTGTTTCTCTGCCTTTGGGTTTCAAGTATGGGTCAATTATCTATCCTTGCATATCAAGGAGTATAGGAATAAGGAGTGTAGACAAGGCTACTGAGGCCCCACCCTTTTCACTAAGACCATTTCCATAGAAGACAGAACACTGTAAGTGGGGAAATTCATACCCCTCCATCTTTTTTTGGTCTATCTGATATGGGAGAGTTGGTTCTTGTCTCACAGAGTGGAAGAATGAATCTCGCAGACCGAGAACAGTGAGTAAAGTGATAGAAATTTATTAAGTAAAGATAAGAGAAAGCTCTGAGGAGTGAGAGGGTCCCAACAGGGTTGCCATTGAGGGCTTGCAGGGTTGGTCTTTTATTGAGATCCTAATCAGGGAACCTAAATCCTTTTAACATTATCTATTGACATCACCATTGAGTAAGGACTATTGATAACATCTTTAATGGCTTACTTCTTCTTTGGGGTCTCGTTATTCTTTTTTGGTCACAAGTAGCTGTTGTAACAACAAGCTGTTGTAACCCTCCCCACCAACACCTTAGGGCAGAGTGGTCTGGCTTGCTCCCTTATCTCTGGTTTCCTTACACCTCAGCATTTTGGGGATTTCTGTGAGCCTAATTCCGTGGCCCCCTACCTAGTCCTGCCTAGCCCTGTTTGTCCCTAAGTCATATCCACTTTGTTTTACCTACAAGCTGAGGCTGTTCATGTCCTCATCTCCAGCTACCTGGTCCCTCATTACTTAAAACTTCCTATTTAAACCTGACATTACAAGGGGTGCCTGCATGACTCAGTCCATTAAGGATCAACTCTTGGTTTTGGCTCAGGTCATGATCTCAGAGTGGTAAGATCAAGTTCCGTATCAGGTGCCATGCTCCGTACAGAGTCTGCTTGAGATTCTCTCTCTTTCCTTCTGCCCCTCCTCTCACTTGCACTCATTCTCTCTCTCTAAAAATAACTAACTAAATAAAATCTTTAAAAAATAAAAATAAAACTGAAATTACAAACTATATAATAATACAAAAAATGGGTAAAAACTGATTAGGTATTCATTCTGCTACATGGTCCATGTAAAAGTTTATTGATAAAAATTCACAAAAGGGAGAAAGAAAAATCTTCACCCAGGAGATACAAGATACCAGAGATTTCCTCATCTTTATGATGGGTATGACCTCCATTTCACTTGTAATTCAGACCTCAGTTCTCACAAGAAGAAATCTTGAAATCCTTCTTCACATCTACTCAAAAGTAAGCCATCAGCCTTTTTGTGTGGCATCTGCCATTTTCTTCCCTTTGTTTTCAGGAACATCTAGTGCTGTCTGTTGCCAATGCCTCTGATATAGTGTTAGCATTAAGATTCTTCACTTCTTGTTCTAGTATTCACACATTAGTTTTATTCATTATGCCCTATTTCCTACTCGGACCTGAATATCTTACTCTACCTCAAGAAGCAGTCATTGCTGATGCCTTAAACATTCTTGAAAGACCAAAGATGGCAGAGAGCTCTCTGGAGCCTTCAATGCCCAGGTGCCCAGGTGGCTGTTCTGTGTACAAAGAAAAAAATGTTTCTCCTTGTTAATACTGCACATTCTCATACACATATGAGAATAGGGATGCTTGTCTCAAGCTTCTCACTCATACTCTGACACGTGCCCTTTCCATTTCTCTTATTCATGAATGTTGCAAAGCTAGATTAGGAAACCAAATGTGTTGCACAACAAATAGCTCATCTTCTACTGGCCATTGTCAGTGATGTGATGACAGAAACTTGTCCCCATGAGGGAAGATAAGCTTATATGCTGAAGAAGACAGATTGGAAAGATGGAAAGAATAGGAGTTCTTAAAGACTTTAATGGCCTATAGAATTCACCAAGCCTGGAAACTTCCTACTCATAGACTTCTTTGTTTTTGAAATATGACATAGCCTTTGTTTTATAAGGCTGCTGACATGTCTTATTTTCTTACATAGACCTGAAAAGACCATAAGTCATGATCTTATAGCAAAAATGCATAATGAAGATAGTAATTAGAAAATTCTATTTACTAATTTGTCTTTCTCTTTCATATTTCCATCTCAGCAGACTCAGCTGGGCACTGAATAATTTACCAGCCTCTAATGGTCTCCAGCTCTTTGGTACAATATTAATTTTAATTAAAGAAATGAGTATATACTTGATTTAGGATAATACCACTAATTCCATCTAAGTGTTTCTTTTAAACTTTTTTTTCATAAGGTACATTTCACAAGGTATATTTTTCATGTCTAGTACATTAAAATACTTTTTTAAATGAAAAGAGAAGACACCATTCAAACAAATTTCATTTTGTTTCCCATAGTTGTAACAAATGGATGAAACTTTTTACATACCATAAGTTCTTTAGTTAGAAGGGTCTCTGAAGGTTTTTTTTTCTCCTCACTTTCCATGAAGAGTAGTACATGACTGCAGCCAAGATGAAACTATATCATTACAATCTAATTTTATTATTTAATATAGAAGAATTTTAAAAACAAGAAATATTTTTCAAATGGCATAGTAAATGTATGTTTCTCTTCTATCTCTCTTCATACATGACTTCAAGTAAAGCAAAAGGGATATATAAAGGCATAAACCAAAAAACAATGGGAGTGAAGGAAGTATGGATCAATCTAGTTGCTCTATAGGACTATTTCTTCTGAAAAAACAAACAATGACATAAAGCATATTGAGGACTGTTGACTAATAAGGCAAAAATGAGGATAAAGTGAAGAACACTTTATAAAATTTTCAGCAAAGGATAAAACAGATTTTTCTCTACAGAAACTCAGTAGGCCTTGCAAGTTGGAAACCCTATACCTAAAACACTAGGAATAGGAAATAATTAAAAGTCTGTAGAAAAAACAGTTGATCTCCTTGTCTCCCTCCTATATCTGTACACAGCTGGCATGAAGGATTTAGCCCACATGAAGAAAAACAAAATGGCAAAAAATTCAAGTAATGCTTTTCAAATAAACTGAACCATCTTTTGCAAGAAGAACTAAGGTAACTAATATGAGAGATCACACCCAGGATTAAGTGATGCATATTCTGTATTTAGGGATCTGAAAACTTACCTGCCAGCTCTTTGTCCACTCGTAGTAAGGGGTGTCTGCCAAGCCCCACAGTGTCCACGGTCAGACTTGTGGTAGTCTCTTAGTTAAATGAAGAATATGCAACATTAGGGAAAATTTATCCAAAAAATAAAAACTCAAATAGTGATTGAGAGAGAGAGAATCCTCTCCATGGGAAAAAAGAGATATTTTGAAGCATAGAAGAATACTTAGAAGGTATTCTAATTAGTGTTCCTAGTTGTATCTGGAAGATATTGCCTTAATAAAATAAGAGCTGCCTTACTTGAAAAGGAAGAAATACCAAACACATACAGGAAAGCATCCTGGAATTTGAATATATATTCCAACAAACCTAGTGTATTCAATGTCAGACTGTTAAATATTTCAGAAAAGCACTGAAAATTCCAGAATTATAGCTTAACTACTAAACTAGAAAGCTGACAGGAGTGAAAGGATTAGGAAAAATTAATTGGATGTATCATGCAACATAAGAGGGAAGTTGAAAATATGGTAGAACTTTGTGGAGTATAAAAGCTCATGGAACTTGACCCTAGGAATATTCTTCATGAGTGTAAAAGTGGGTGGAATACTAAATCATGGGAGAAGAAGATCCTAGTACATACTTAGCTCTTCAGTAAACAATTGTTACATAGCCATAATAATACAAGTACAATTTATTGGTTTTTAACTTTTAGAAGTCATTTATAAGCAAATTGTATAAAAGACTTCATTCACTAAGCTCCTAAAACATGTTAGAGCATCCAGCTTTGATACAGAAATTTGCAACACACCTGCCATGTTACTCCTACTATAATTTGAGAAAATACAAAAACCAAGTTATCTGTTTTTTTAACACTGTTGGATAAATGTGGACATAAAGAAGCCTAAAAAAACTCCATCTGAAGGAAAAGATATTTCTAAGTAAATAGGAATCATCTGCTACTTTCCTCTTTGGATGCTCTGCCAAGTCTGGGTATACGCAAGCTAAAAATCAGGCCTGCCAAAAGGCAGAGGCCCCTTTCCGAGGTAAGGAGAAGCAAGAGATTCAATAACATTGTGTCCTGGCTGACATATTAGATCTACAGGATCCCCAAACATGTAGCTAATTCTGCTTGTGGATTTTTTTTTTTCCACATAGGACTTTTGTAGAGTGCTTGGCTGGGGTATCATGGAAGACAAGAGTTTTGGCTAGAAAGCAAAAAGAGCTCTCACAGTTCTTAGATCTTGCAAGAGGGAAGAGATTGCAATATATGCAGAAAGCCCTCACCCTGAAAATATTTGAAATAAGAGGTAATTTGAAACTAACTATAGCTGTAACCTAACCTCAAGCTACTTCAACTACCGTTTGGATTGAAGTGATCATTTTCTTATACCAGTTGCCTAGTCACTAAGTTCCCACTTGAGCAGCAGCATTTTCTTCAGTTTGTAAGGTTTTAAAAAATACTGTGTTGGCACACAATAAACAAATAAGAGCTATGGAAAGGAGCAAGATAAAGCAAATGTTAGTCAACAGAAAAAAACAGTCATAGAAATAGACTTAGATGTTGGAATTAGTAGACAGAAACACTAAAATAGATATAATAAATATGTTAGAAGAACACATGAACAGTGGACAAAGAGTAGGAGAATTTGAACACAGAAACTGAGTCTACAAAAGTGGATGAAATGGACATTTTAAAAAAAGAGGATATAGAACTTGAAATTAAAAAATTAATTGGATGGTTAAACTTCTGGGAAAATGGAGTAGGTCTACTTTTACATATTATTCTCACTAAGTACAATTTAAAATCCCGGACAAGGAACCCCTGGGTGGCTCAGTGGTTGAGCGTCTGCCTTTGGCTCAGGGTGTGATGCCTCAGGGTGAGTCCCACATCAGGCCTCCTGCATGGAGCCTGCTTCTGTCTCTGCCTTTCTGTCTCTCATGAATAAATAAATAAAATCTTTAAAAAAAAACTCCTGGACTTTATGTAGAAGGGGACTAAGAAAGGTAAAGAAAAGAGGGCAGACCAACTGAAACTTCAGGACTCAAGAATAAAATACTAGTGAGTTTCTTGGGTGTTTTTTTTTATTTTATTTTTTTTATTTTTTTGTCTCCTATGTCCTAGATTTAGGGCTAAAGAAACCAACAGCCTGGAAACACCAACAGGTATAGACAAAAAAAGCCACAACAGAGAATGTTTTCTCTAGCCAAAGAACCAGGAAAGTGCCAGTCTACCAAGACAGTAACCACCCTCCTCCAGTCAAAGAGCACAGAAAACACAGAGGACCCAACCCCATCCATGCAAACAAAGCTGAATAGGGGGTGAGGCTGCACTGAGGTACCTTCTAGGGTGATAACAGAGAAGGTAAAATAGGGAGTTTGGTTTTTCACCTGGACCTGGCAGTAATGAGGTTCCCTCCACAACTTGGGTGGTGTCAAAGGAGGCCTTGTGGTAGAATCAGGATCTTCACTATGCCCAGTGGTAATGAAGCAACAGAAGCTCAACTTTCCATGCCTGCCTCATACTAACAAGGAACCTCCCACCTCAAGAGTGTCAGCCATGGTTCGGTACAGAATGTGGACCTCTAGGTCCTCTGGGAAGTAATGAGGCAGTGCCATCCTCACCTCCAGGCCCCACTGGAGTGATGTTAGAGAAATCCAGGTAAAACAGAAGGTTTTGATATGGTTTAGAATCTCAGAACATAGTGCAAAATTGTACAGATGCTAATCAAAAATCACTCATACCAAACACGAAACAGATCTCAAACTGAATGGAAAAAGACAAACAACAGATGCCAACAGTGACATAACAGGATGTTAGAATTATATGGCAAAGATTTTTAAGGCAGTCATGATTTTAAAAAATAACAACAACAACAACAAAAAACTTCAGTGAACTTTTACAAATACATTTGAAACAAGTAAAAAAATTCAAATCCTCAACAAAGAAAATCCAACAAGAAAACAGAAGATAGAAAGAATCAAATGGAAAATTTGAAACTGACAAATACAACAATTGAAATAAAAAGCACAGACGATGGGCTCAACAGTAGGTTGAAGGGAACAGGGGGGAAAAAGTAGAATAGAATTTACTCAACTAAACAAGAGAAAAAAATAACACAGCTTCAAGGATCTGTGGGACTATAACAAAAGATCTAAATTTTGTGTCATTGGAGTACTGGGGGAAGAGAAAGAGGATGAGGCTGAAAAAATACTTGACAAAATAATGGCTGAAAGCACATTTGGCAAGAGATAAAGACATAAAGATTCAAGAAGCTGAGAGAACCCTCAAGAGGATGAATTCAAAGATACCTATGATGAGACACATCATCAAATTCTGAAAACAAAGACAAAGAAAATATTTTAAAAGCAGCTAGAGAAAAATGACACCTTACCCACAAGGGTAAAAGCAATGTGAATAACAGAGGATTCCCCTCAGAAACCACACAAGCCAGAAGAAAGTGGCACAATATTTTTCAACTGCTGAAAGAAAAACCTATCAACCCAGAATCTTTATACCCATCAAATATATTCTTTAGTAATAAAGGGAAAATCAACAATTCTCAGATGAAGGAAAACTAAGAGGATCTGTCACCAGGAACCATCTGTCCTAAAAGAATGGTTAAAAGAAGTTCACACACACACACACACACACACACAAAGAAGTTCACAAAACAGAAGGGAAACAGTGAGAGAGGAACCTTGCAATGCCAGAAAGGAAGCAAGAGTGCTATAAGCAAAAGTATGAGTAAATATTTTTGGTTTCTCTTCTCTTCTTGAATTTTCTAAATTATACTTGATGGTTAAAGCAAACAATCATAACACTACCTCATGTGACTTGAATGTATTTAGAGGAAATATTTCAGACAACTATATGATGAACAGAGAAGTATAAGGGAATGTAAAGGGAGATAAGTTTTCTATACTTCACTCAAACTGGTACAGTGAAAACACCTGTAGACTGTGATATGTTATGTAATGTAATGTAGAACAAACACTAAAAAAGTAAAAAAAAGATGCACCCTCAAAAAACACTACTGGTAAAAAGGAATTCTAAAAAATATACAAGTAACCTGTAGGAAGGCAGGAATTGTAGACTAATAGGTCTTTACTGGGGAATTTTATCAACATTTAGAAAAGAAATATTCCCACCCTTGCAAAATTCTTTGCAACAGAGGCCCACATAAGCCTAATACTAAACCTCAACAAAGAAATTACAAGAAAAGTATGAAATATGTTGTTTTATGAACATAGTCACAAAAATCCCAAATATATTAGCCAGTCAATTTCAGTTCTACAAAAAATGGATAAATCAATCAGACCAAGAGATATTTTTTTATGAATGTAACATTAAGTTAAGCCTTTAAAAAAATGAATAAGTATAATTCACCATAGATGAAAGAAATAATATAAATGTCTCAACTGATGCAGGAAAAAGTAATATCCAAACCCACTTAAATAAAACAAATTGTTTTTTTCAATTTTAGTTTTAAAATATTTACCAAAAAGCCTATATTTAATGATATATTTAATGATAAAATATTGAGAGTACTCTGTGCAAGGTCATAAACATGACCAATATTTCTGCTATCACCATTGCTACTCACCATTACACTAGAGGTCCTAGCTCGTGTGTTAAGGTAAGAGAAAAATGTATAAGATACAAATATCAGAAAGGAAGAAGAAGTAAAAGTGTTTTTATTTGTAGATTGTATGATATACACATAGAAAATCCAAGGAAATCTACAAACAAGGAGAATTTAGCAAGTTCACAAGACAAGATTAATTTCCAAAATCATTTGTCCCTCCTCATGCTAACAGCAAACAATTAGAAAATTAAATAAATAAATTCTACCCTAGCATAAACATTATTCAATTGCTGAGGCTCCTGGATGGCATACATGGTTAAGCATCTGACTCTTGGTTTCAGCTCAGGTCATGATCTTGGGGTCATGAGATTGAGTCCCAGGTCAGACTCCACACTCAGTACCAAGTTGACTTCACATTCTTTCTCCCTCTCCCTCCGACCCTCCTACTCATGCTCTCTCTCTCAAATAAATAAGTAAATAAACCTTCGAAAAAATTATTCAGTTCCTAAGAGTAAATGTACCAAAAAGTATGTAGTATCTTTATCCTAAAGAGTGTTGAGTGTGGAGGCCGAGAAAATTAAGGTCATTCCACCTTAAATTCAGCATTAGCACAAGTACAGCCATCTCAGGCCCCTGTGAATAAGAGCTGAATTTTACCTTACTTCAGTTACAGGAAAAAAAAAAAAAAAAAAAAAAAAAAACAATTTAATGCCCTTGAAAGCCCCATATTAGAATGAGAACAGAGCTCACTGCCCATGGCAGAAAGTCCCATATCAGAATGAGAACAGAGCTTAATGCCCTTGAAAACCCCATATCAGAATGTAAACAGAACTTGAGAAATTCCTCCACCCTTTCTAGAGGTCCCCTAGACCAGCCCATAAAACTAAGCTGGAACTGACCTCGGGGGTCCAAGTCCCTGCTCTGCTCTGTTGGGTATACTTGGACCCAAGCTCGAGCTTGTAAATAAACCCTCGTGTGTTTGCATCGGTGTCGGCTCCTTGGTGGTTTCTCAGATACGTAATCTTGGGCACAACATTGAGAAAATTAATCTATAGAGTCAAACCAACCCATTGTGCTTTATCTGTGGAAATTGAAAAGCTGCTTCTAGAATTTATATGCAAAAGAACTAGATAAAATAAAACAAGCAAACAAAACTCAGAATGATAGTATTACAAACTTTGACAACATAAAGGTCAAATAGTTTTGACAGACATAATAAAAATGGAAGTATATAAGAAGAGGAAGAAATTCTACTTTTGGAATCATAAGTGATGTGTGAACACTGACCAAGACTTAAGATCAAATAAATTTTGAATTATGTTGTCTGAGGTTAAAGATAAGATCAGTGGAGACACTATTAATAATGATAAAAACTATACAGGTTGGTCATAAATTAGGAAAGGAAGAAGTAGTATATATGAACTATTTTCTCATCTGTTATGAAAGTAAATCAATAGACATGTCTAAAACTAGAAAAAAAAAAGGAAAAAGGCAAGGAGGGGAATAAGAGAGAAAATCCCAATTAATAAAAGTTAAGAGGAATTGTTCTGCGGTAACAGGACTAAAAGTGAGGAAAGGTGGTGAGATGGAAGATTGCTCCCTTTTATTATATCATTTAAATCCTTTGTATATCTTACTATGATAAAACTTTTATAACAATATGAATCTATAAATTAAAAAGGAAATTGCATAAATTCAAAATATGATATCCCCGTGGAGAATGTGCATTAAGATGAACTCTATCATGAGTGAACTTGGGGTATAAAGAGCAAGGGACTTTGATACTGAGGTGCTACTGAATGGCTTTATATATTTTTACTTTATTTTTCCTTTTGAAAATCTTTTCTCTTGAAAAGAGCATGACTATATTAATGTTTAGTAAACATGATACTCACTGTATTTTTTATTGTTTTATTTAAAAAAGCCCAATAGAAAATTACACATAAAAAGTAAAAAATTTCTTTAATTTCATCTTTCTCTATTATAGGCATGATCCTATTCAATGACTCTGTGAGCTATTGCTATAAGGTTAGATGGGTGAGTGGTGAGGTAGACAAAGAGAAAAATACTTCAAAGTAGCATCAAGCATTACTACTATTTTAAACAAAATAATTACATTTTATTTACTTGAGTTTTCCAAAGAAAACTTTCATAAGAAATAAGAGAAAGGACTGCTGAACTTCAAAAAAATATTTCTTTGCTTCAAAAATATATTTCAAAATAAAGTTCTCTACTACTAAGAAACCGGGAAAAACAGAGCATTTAAATTGCCATCTGTAACTACATGTTTCACCTTTGGTCAGTATCAATTCATCTCAACTATGAGAGATGGAAGATATTAGCTTAATTTATACTTGCTCCTAGTTTCTCTCTACCTGTCAAATTTTTGATTAGTCATATTATAATACTTAAGATCTATTAAAATTGCATATTATGTTTTTATTAAGTTTATGTTGACCTTTATAACTCTAATTATCATAGAAAATATTGATTTTATTCAAATAATTTCTATTTCAGTTCTTTTAAGGGGCTTCTCCATTTTGAGCTATTTAACTCTTGAATTTTAAGAGAAGTGTTCGTCAGATCTTTATGGAGAATATGGGAATTTTGATTTTGTTTTTCTCTGTGGAATAGATACAGAAACATGTTTGAGAATATTTTTGGTTGCCATTTCACTTGACTTCTATCTTGTCTAAGTCTAATATTTTGGGCCATACACTTCCTCGGAACCCTATAGAAATTGTTCCCTTTATTTTTGACATTGAATGTGGCTTTGAAGAAGTCTGAAGTCAGCCTAAACCCTCTTCTGCTGGAATTTAATGTGCCATTTTAAACCAGAATTACTGAAGACTGCCTCCTTTTTGGATTTCAACGTTAATCAAAATTTGTCTCATGGATGGTTCTATGTGTAAGATTTGTCTTTGCAAAGCAGGTCATTTCTGCTGTATTTCCATTAGTTTCTCTCCACCCTCCACACGCTCATTTATTTTATTCTCTTTCATCAAAATTAGTCCACTTGTATGTACAAACTTTTTGGAATACTCTCCTTTATACTACTAATCACAAAAAAGATAGAGTCAGAGGTGTACTGATTATTCCTATAAAAATAAATGTTAGCAAAGAATTGTGCAAAAAGAGCACAATGGTACATTACTTCTAGTAAACACCACACATTTATAAATAAACACATAAATCAGTGGCTGCTTTTATCCATAGCAGCCTCTTAAAAGCACTACCTGTGAGGCATTGTATCTGGGATACATGGGGGCTTGTCTAATTTTGAGATATACTGTTGCCCTCTGACTATCATCTAGCAGTCAGGGTAATTTCAATAGTGAGTTAAGGCTAATCTGTTCAGATTTCTTAAGGAGAAAAAATACAAGTCTCTCACAATGTACCAAATGGTTTATTTAACCATTTGTTTAAACCATTGAAATTAATGGGGCTGGTCTTTTGTTTAAGAAAACTTCTTTAATGTTTATGATTTAACATCCTATCCTACATTGACCAGGCATTTGCTGACATAAATTTAGTGCAAAATTGCCAGTTATTTTAATTTATGAATTGCTAGTACTAGCAGAATGTGTAGCACAGCTGTTACTCAATATTAGAAGGACATTTTTAACATAATTTTTCTACATGATTAAAGACTATTGTAGAAGCAGAAGCTTAAAGCTTGGTTCCACGAGCAATTTTGTGTCCTCATTGTTACACTATGATATTTGAAAAAAGGTGATCTGAAGGTATCAGATGTGTATTGGTCACTAATTTCCTTTTTTAAAAGCAATATTGCATTCTAACCTCCTAGGAACATGGTTTGCCTTTTTCTTTTTAAAAGGTATGTTGCAGATTCAGTGCAATAACAAAAATGTATTACACACTCTGTTCCAGCAACTAGCCTTGGACACTGATATCACAGATAAATGTTACCTTGGAGCCCATTTGTATGAAAGAGGAAAACAATAGATTTTTAAGGGATTTCATAAAATTACAGAAAATATTTAGACGTGCATGGTGAATCTAATACAAGCTCCTTATTTAACAAAATGGGAATATTTTTCTCCATACTATGGAAAGCCTAATATAAGTTTTTAACATAGGGCAAAAGCAATGACTCACTGAGTCCTTTCTTCAATAAATGGAAAAGAAAGATTAACTGGGTTTGTAACATTATAGTAACCTAGCTTCTCATCCCAATTTCTTTTTACTTTACACTTAAGTCTCTATGTCTGTAGTTTATAATGGCATTTATCAGAAGCTTCATGCAACTGATATTTTAGCAAGTAATCCTAATGCTGTTCCCTGTAGGACAGGCTGAAGAATAGCAACCACTGATTCTATGCAATGCATTATATCAGAAAGCTTGTCGTCAACTTACACATTCATTAAGAGGCCAGATGTGAGTTTGGTTTCTTCATTTATTGGGATTCTTTTTGGGAATGTCTACCCCAGTAGTGAGCCTAGGAAATGATTTTCCGCTGCTCGGTTGTTTTATGTCTGTTTTGTTTGAAAGAGAAGGAGAGAGTATACTTTCTAGGATTCTGAAAGGACTAAAATGTGATAATTTCCTCCAGGGCCTCAATTCTGTTCATTGGAGTTTGAGCAGAAAAAAAAAAAGGGGGGGGGTCCTGGCTTTGCCTTTGGGAAATGTATATATATAGTTTCTACCAGACGTTTGCCTGTTGCCAGATAAGCATAAGTAGATCAGTTTCATTTGAACTGCAAACTGCAAGCTTTATAAAGAGCGAGAAGAGAATCTTTACTTTGCAAGACAATCAAGTGATGGTTAAAGATGATAAGCATTGGCAAAACACCAAATTTGATAAGATCTTAGAACAAGGTTTTCCACAATCTGTTCCACATGTTTCCAGGATAAAGAAATTGTTTTGTTTAGATGCATCATTGGCCATAAAGTCTCTGGACCCCGTTTCTAGGACAATGCAAATTCTACGTTCTTCTTCACAAGGAGATATGAGCTGTTTAATACCCAATCCCCTACCTTTCAAGGTTGCACTCCCGTGATAACAGTCTCAACTACAACCATTCACTTGGAGAATACAGGAGGAGGTAGCAATGTATATTCATCCATTCATTCTTTGTTCTTTTAACAAATGTTTATTGAATGCCTACTATGGACCAGGTACATTCACATATAAATGAACACATATGTTCACATATGTTCCTTGCACTCAAATAGTTCATAGTCCAGCTTCAACAGGATACCTGTAACTAATTCCAAGTAACAGGCGCTAAGAAAATGCTTTCTCAAGTACTCTTTATCTTGACTCTGGATGATCTTTACATTATAAAGACCCTTTTACAGTATGGTGACAACTTTTGAACTAAGAAGAGAAAATGCTCATTTTTTCAAGTCCTCTAAGATATTGGACAGTTAGATCACAGTTTTGATATGTTCTAAATGAAAAATGAGGATATACAGAAGTTAATTCAGCTTCCAGTGTTGTCTAACTAGCTCACATGTGAATGAGGTTTATACCGTGAGACAGGTCTATGAGAATGAGGTTCAGAGCAAAAGATTTTATGCAAATCCTCAATCCCAAACTTGTCTTAAGAGTAGAGAACCAAGCTACCTTGGTCAGTGCTTCAGGTACTGTGCTCTGGCAAAAACTCAGAAAACACATTCAGCAACTTAATTAAGCCCTCACAGGGAAGACACATCCAAAACTAGGCAATTTCTGGACAGCGAGATTTCCTTCCCTGTTGGATTCTAACTCACCACTATCTCTTCAGCTACTTCAGTAGCAGGAAGATGAAAATTTGGTACTTTTGGCTCCCACTTAAGTGTTCAATGCAGACAGCTAAGCGAGGTAGCTATTTTTTAAAAATCAGTCCCAGAATACACAAGAGAGAAATCGTCATTTCTCAAAAGTCTAAAAGGAAGTCTGCTAACACTGAGTTTTTGAGAGAGAAAGAAACAAAATCAATGAGGAGAAAAAATTCTGAGATTACTGTTTGAGTGAAATGTTCTGATTAACACTAAAAATGTAATCCACTATACAGTAACATTTCAGACTGAAGGGTGATTTCACCAGAGAGGTTTCTAAAGCACAGAGTGAGTAAGGCAATCAATTTTTTTTAATTCTCTAAATATGAAAAGAAATTTTAATCTGGAAGTTTATTATCTCTCTCGAATTTCACAACACAACAGCAGCACACTTGTGCCTCAGATTGCTGAGATGCAGTTACAATGTCAGTGAAATTTCCTCATCTCCCCAGACTCCGCATGCGCCCTTCGACATCATTAATTCAAACCGGCCCACATTTGCATGTAGCTCCTTAATTTAGCAATTCTAGTGCTGGTCTTGGTTTTGTTTTGCTGTCAAGTATTCTACTATGGTGTCTTCTTCACTGAAGTATTTCCACATTACATTGTCCAGGACAAAGCTATTTTGTATGCGAAGGAACTCACTTCAGGACTTTAAACTATTTTCTATTCTACAGTGGTTAATTTTTCATTTATGTAGCACCTTACTGAAGAGTAGTCAACACAGTTAACAATACATTGTGTAACAATAAATATTTTACTGGGTGTATAATCTCCACAATTTAAAAGTTTTATTTTCTATGTGGATCTGTATAAAGCTAGAATTGTTAACATTTTGCAAACGCACATTTTTTAATAATACGCTCTATAATCACTATCAAACAAATGACCTGCACTTTAATAGGCACTCCAGACATTAGCTGCCATTTCTGCCAAACTCAGTAAATTCTAATAAAGGTATTTTATGAGCAGAAGGTTTATTTTTTTTTAGAAGATATATTACATAGATTTCATCAGCACATAAAAATGTTATCCTGGGAACACTGGATGATTCATCTATTTCTAAATTACGGCACATTGCTGTCACTTTCACATGAGATCATTCTAATTTTTTAAAAAAAAATATATAATAGTTTGGATTGGGTCATGTTTCACACTTTATTCCATTTGAATTAATGATGTTATTTACTTGGAACTTGATTGTGTACTTGTCTCACATTCTACGAGGTAGTTCATAAAAGGCAGCCAACATAATAAAGAAGGAAAATGTTATTTACTCTCTTTCTCAATTCTCAGGAGCTTGGTGTAAATTCTACCCAATAAAACGTGTTTAGTTTGTTTCTGTATTCCTTTAAGGCTCAATATACAGGAGCAGGCAGCGGGAGTGCTTAGAGTCACAGCCTTTGTAGGATTTTACTCCTGAGCACCTGCAGTGCTTGCCCTTGATCTGGGAAACAAACGTATTCTCAGCTCTGGAACTCCTTGATCCAAGAAACAAAACTGTCTCATGCCATGGAGCTTCAGGAGTTCAGCTTTTGCCTCCCTACACCCAAGAGGCTAACAATATCACATAGCAAGAACTGGAGTGAGCTGGGCACAATAAATATTTTCTTTAAGCAGCTATCTGCATTAAATGGGAAATATGTACCAAACAAAAATCCCTCTATTTCTAGAAATAATTCGGTGTCCATCAAGTAAATCTAAACCCAAACCTGAGCCTAGTCCAAGGACAGAGGGCCCATATTTTTGGTGGGAGTGGCTATACAATCCAAAGGGTCAGAAGGAAAACAACTACTGGCAACAGAGTCAGGCTCCTCCTGGTATGCATTTCAACCTTAAGAGTTCCCTACTATAATTTTGTCATCAAAGGAAACAAGTTGAGCAACAAGGCCAGGATGCCAGGCACCTCAGGCCATGGTTATTCAAAATGTCAAGAAGCTTGGGGATCTATGTTTATTATGACTCATGGGTTTGAAGAAGAAGGCATTCCAGTGCCCTCTGGCTTTGCCTCAGTTCTGGGGCCCTAATAGCATTTTAAGCTAGCATTTCAAGCTAGGATTTCAAGTATCTACAAGCCATATGCAGGTGGCTATACTCCAGAGGCTGCAAATGATCAATGTGAGGTTTAAAATCAGCATCTTATAATGGGGGAAAGCCATGAAAATCAGCAAACCTGAATTGTGCTGAATTGTGCTGAATCCTAAGCAACCCACTGGAACAATTTGGGTCTCAATTTCTCCATTTTATACAATCCAGATGCAAACAGAAATACTCTAACCTTTAAGATTCAAACAAAATATGGTCAAATTAGGTTTGCTACAGTCTGGATGTTTGTGTCTCCTCAAATTCATATGCTGAAATCCTAATGCCAAAGGTGATGGTATTGGGAAATATGACCTTTTGGAAGTCATCAGGGAATGAAGATAGAGCCCTCATGAATGGAGTTAGTGACATTATAAAGAGGTCCCAGGGATCCAGCTCTTTCCTCCCATCATGAGAAAATGAGACAAGAAGTCTGCGACCCAAAAAGGCCCTCATGAAACCATGCTGTCACCCTGACGTTGAACTTCCCGGCCTCCAGAATTGTGAGAAATAACCTTCTGCTGCTTATAAGCTACTCAATCTATCGTATTTTGTTATGAAGCCAAATAGACTATGACAGGGCTATACTAACCTATTGGCTATCACTCTTTCTGATATTTTGGGGAAAACAGAGTAGCTTACACATTGTCCTTTGAATCCTGTTTACCTGGTTGTCTATAATTATCTACTATTTATCTGAGCTGTCACTGTTCTATATTGAACCAGATATGAAATTCTATCACAAAATAACCATAAATACAGTCCAAAACCAAACAAAATTAAATAATTACCCCCTATCTCCAACAAAAAACCCAAATTAACAAATAAATGCAAAGAAATAAAAAGATCTTGTTGTGGAAAGCAGAATTTAGTGAATGCATTGAGAGATAAAAGAGGACTTAGTTATAAGCAACACACCACTTAAGATTGATTATTGGGGTCTTCCTATTCTTAAGAAATCCCTCAGCAGCCACTGATGCCGATCTGAGTTCCAGATCTTGGCAATGTTGTTTTTGCTTTCCTCAATCCAACTTGTCCCTGCCTGCTCTCGAGTATAATTTATAAAAACAATAACATGCAGACCTATACAAAACCTAAGCTCCGTGTCCTGGAGAATACCCAAAAATTTTATAATATTTCCCTCCTAACAATGATCCATATGTTCCAGGTCTCATTATTTCTTCTGCCTCAAGTAGGAAGAAAGAGACATATTTACTTATTTCTATAATGACTTGATTTTAAATGCTCTTCTACTCTTTTCCCGATACTGAATTATTTTTAAGGTTCCTACCTATACTAGGAATCGAAATATTTCAACATTGTAGAGATCTGAAATACTTGAGGATCGGTGAAATCTTTATGCTCATGATAAAGAGACATTGATAGCTCCAAGAGCTAACAGAAGAATGGCTGAAGGATGATGAAGATTTGACGTGATTATGTCACTATGCAGTGGGCAGGATGAAGGTCAAGAGGCCCTTCCTCAAATTTGGTCATAGGAGACACTTGCACAGACTAATAATAGATTTCATTCTCAGGATTTTTTTTTTTTTCATGAAATTTAGTCTGAATTTTCTGTCTTTCTTTCTTCCTTTCTTTCCAATTTCATTTTATTTTTTTTAATATTTCATTTATTTATTCATGAGACAGAGAGAGAGAGAGAGAGAGAGAGAGAGAGAGAGAGAGAAAAGCAGAGACACAGGCAGAGGAAGAAGCAGGCTCTATGCAGGGAGCCCAATGTGGGACTCGATCCCAGGACCCAAGGCCAATGCCCTGGGCCGAAGGCAGGCACTAAACCGCTGAGCCACCCAGCTGCCTTGGTATTTGTATTTTCATGCTATAACAGAAAGCAGATGTTAAAGCATGCTGTAACAGAAAGATTAAGTGATTTGCCTGAGTGTAAGAGGCACAATATAAACCGGAGCCTCCTGCCTCTGAAACCAGCAGCACTGCTGCCAGGCACTGGCCTTGGTGGCTGAGTTCAGATGCCCAATGGGGGTTAATGACCCTCCAGCATTTCAACAGACATATCTTGCAACCTAGAACACCCAAGCTGGATGGGGCCAGTAGAAGCAAACCCCCAACACCAAAGGGCATTGTCCTGACTAGCAAAGAATGATCATGATCTGTTTCTATCACATTCCAAGCAAGTATTATCATTTGCAAGTGGCATTCACTGCACTAAGTCATGAGTGTGGATGCCATCCTTCATGGGCATGCTTCAAGTGAAGATACTATCACTATAACAAAACAGATGGCCAGCTCTTTGTTTTCACCACCAAGGGGAAGAAATGAACTGTTTTCCAGCCCAAGAAGTAGGTTTTGGAGCGTAGGTCTCAGTTTGAAGCTAAACCCAAGTGGAGAAAAACAAATACGGCTTTCACAAAATTTCTAACCCACCTTCCTAAATCAGATTTCATTTTTATTCATCCCACAACCTTCTCAACTGCCTTCTTACCTTGCTGCCTTGCTTCACACGCCCACTGATTTTAAAACGTTCACAGCTATTGAAAGCGACCATCCTTCTGAACTAGGAAGACTGCTCTCGAAGCTCTTTTAGGAGTGACATAAGTTCTGCAATTCCTCCATAGTATCAGAGAACACCCTAGATTTTCAAGAGCCCCTCTGTAAGAAGGCTCCAGAGAGACCCACAAATTTCATCTTATTACTTATAGTCATATCATCTTGTAGATTGCTAAATAATTTCTCTGATGCTTTGCTGTTTACATCATCAAATATCAGAAGGCAGTTGGTTGCTTCACCAACTGATGTATATTTAATTCTGTTTATCTCTCCTCATGAATCACCTCAGATCTCCAACATTTTCTTGTGAATCTGTTAGCGCTTTCCAAATACGTCTATAACATTCTGGTAACAGGGCACCAAGAATGAAACACTATTTCCCTGTGTCTTAGGCAGGATACAGAGAAAATCATTTATTTTGGGCCTTAAATGATATACTTTCACTTCACGTAAAATAGATAAATTCAGGGTAAATTGTGTACAAACCAATGGTCATATATTAAATGGTATTTTAAATTCAGCTGCTCTGTAAAGAACTCTTTTTGTAAAGCCAAACAAAATTTGCTTTTTCTGGGATGCCTGGGTGGCTCAGTGGTTGAGCATATGCCTTTGGCTCAGGGCATGATCCCAGAGTCCCATGATCGAGTCCCATATTGGGCTTCCTGCACGGAGCCTGCTTCTCCCTCTACTTATGCCTCTGCCTCTCTCTGTGTGTCTCTCATAAGTAAATAAATAAAATCTTTTTTTAAATTTTGCCTTTTCTGTATGTGGGGGGGAGAGGATTGAAGATTCTCTTCATTTAAGTATTCTGGAAACCAGATGTGGTCAAGATCATTGGAAAATATCCATGATTCATCACAATATCTAACATTTGTAGAGTTTGCAAAACATTTTTGTATACTTTTTCTCATTTTTCTTTCTCAATCCTACATGAGATAGGTAATACTATCTCTTTTTTATGAAGAGGAAAACCAAAGTTCAGTTCCATGGATTTGCTTTGGATGAAATGGGGCAATGGCAGAACAAAACCTTACCAATGTCCATTGCTTCCAAATTTAGCAATTTTAAAAATAGAATCCTGGTATATAAGATTTGGGAACAGAATTCGGGGTAACATAGAACTGTGTGGAGTTCTGGTTCTTCCACTGATGTTTACTACCATGAGAAAATTGAATAATCTTCATGAACCTGAATTTTCCCATTTAAAAATGGATTGGATATTCCACTCTCCCAAGAGAGAATATTTTACATAAGATAACCAATGAAAAATTTAACTAACTAGGTAGAAGTACACATGACTTATCCTTCCTCTCTTATTTCCATTGCCCACTGCAATGGATATATAAATTTAGATTTTTTAAAAAGATTTTATTTATTTATTCATGAGAGACAGAGAGGCAGAGACATAGGCAGAGGGAGAAGCAGGCTCCCCACAAGGAGCCTGATGAGAGACTCGATTCTGGGGACCACATCCTGAGCTGAAGGCAGACGCTTAACCACTGAGCCACGCTGGCATCCCTAAATTTAGACTTCCTAAGACTCAGTCATGGCTGTGTTCTACGGTCTTGATAACCACATCTAACAGAGAGGTTTTTGCAGTGTATTATACATCTCCAATGTCCCATGACCTATTAGTAGGTGTTCCTTAAAAGAAAGAGGCATAGTTACAGGGAACATATTTGTTATTGTCTATTCCATCATCTGATGCTTTTGAAATTAAAGAATAACAACAAAAATATCAGATAAATTTTACTCAGCAAAATCACTAGTAATCTAAAACAGTATTTATTACACTAAGAGATAGTTATGCAAAGACTTTCCTGGGAGTAATCCAATCATGAATAGCTTTAAGTAGCTCTCCCACTTCACAGAAGGAAGGCAGAGCCCACATTCATTACAGATCATATATTGCCATGAAACACAAAACTTCCCAGAGCCTGCTAACGTGAGACATATGGAAATACTGGTTAGGAGATGCCCCCTCAATACAACTCAAGAAACCTTAAATTAATATTACTTCCTATATTTAGTTTGGGAAACGTTGGCTGAGACTGGGGTGCTCTGAATTCATAATAGTATAGATTAACGACATGTAATCGTATTAACATAACAGGAATATTCTGTTATGATAATGTTAAACTTTATCTGAGCCTTGTAATTCTAGAAAACAGCTATGGTGAAAGAAATCTCCCCTCCTTCTGTGTTTTGGGAAGCAGTTTATTGCCAAGAACCACTCTTTCACGTATGACTCAGATAACTGTTAATGGATAATCCCTCTTGTTTTTCCTAGCATGAGTCAGACCCAGACCCTCCAAAATTCCATTCTTTGCCTCACAAGTGACTATCTGAACTTTTTATCCCCACTAAACAATCAGAACAAAATCACTATTAACCTGACCTGACTAAACTTCTATAGTTTAACTTCTCTTCCACACTGTACCTTGAACTTTGACCCACCCTCTCCCTGAGCCAGCATCAGGAAAAAAAAAAAAAACAGCTTCTTTTAATGAGGGCTCCCCAAACTCATTACAAAGAGCAATATCCCCTGATCAACTGTCCAATTCAGGTTCTTTCTAGCCTTGTTTACATCTCTTTGTGAAATAAAAGCCCTTTTCTAACTGAGCCTAGAGACATTTGCCAGATCACATGGTCTTGTTATTGCAATAGTCTTTTCAAATAGTCTATCCTTCCATAAGTCCAGATTTGTCTATATTTGATAAAATATCAAATAAAATAGATAAAATTTTATAAGATTTCTGTCAGGCTTGGTCAGTTTTATTTAATTACATACTTAATATATATTTATCAAATTGTATTAAGAAATATTTATTCCAGTTACAGTGAATGCTCACTATCAAGAAATGAACTTATTTAAACTTGTAATAAATATTCATGTCAGCTTAAAATGTGCAAGAGGATACACAGTGTTTCAAAAATTATTGCAAGAGTTACACGAGGAAAAGAATTTAAGGACTTCTGCTCTAACAAATGGAATCTAGAGAAGAAAATCATTGAGGAGATATGATTATATTTCAAGTTTGCTTCCTGAAACCCACTGATTTATTACTTCTCCTTGTAAAAAAGTGAAAAGAACATTTGTATTCACACCTTTTCAATAGATGTTTGAAAAAAAGGTTATTCGAATTTCCCTTCTGACTGAGTGGGTAGTGTGTGTGTGTGTGTGTGTGTGTGTGTGTGTGTGTATGTCCACGTAGGAGGTTGAGGTTAGATCTTGCAAGCTGGCAGTTGGGGTTCTGACAGCCAAGATTGGACAGTGGGCAGGACAGTCCTATAGCTTCAGAACACAGAGGAATGTAGAACTCAAAACAGACTTGCACTAAAGTAAGTGGTCTGGGGAAGCCTAAGAACAGCCTAAGAGAACATAATGTGCAATCTCACGACAGAAAATGTAAAACAGAAATACTGACAGAGCCAGAAAAATGGTTTGGTCAGCAGGGAGTGGGAATCTCATCCATGGGTCAGTCTTCCCCAAGGAAACAGAAGGATTTGAACTCAATAGTATATGCTTGAGATCAAAGGTAGGAGTTAAGTATTTAGAAACCGCCTTTACATACTAGTTCATTAATGACTCTTCTTGCTTATCTACGCCCTGAAGCTTCATTTTACCAGATACAAATTTTAAAGGGTTGTTACTACTACTTTCTAGGGTTTTTTGTTTCAGTTTTGCTTTCCAATTAATCTACCTAATAAATATTTTGCAGCTTATTAGCTTGAAATGCATTTAGTTAATGTTGGTTGCCTTCTTACCCCTCTAAATTTTACTTTTGCTAAAACACTGGTATTCTTAGGTCTTTCTTGTATCAAAGTCAGGAGATGTTGGTGAAAAACTATCTAAAGAAGCAAGGGTGAGGTAAGGGAACAAGAACCTAGGAGCAATAGGGAGTCATTACTATCCCTAAGTATGAGGTGATCAGGATTGGGGAGAGCCTGACCAACACCCAGTGAGAAGGAAAAAAATAGTGGAAGGGCTGAAAGAGTGGAGCGCAGGAATCAGAAGCTGTGAGAGGCATGGGATCTATGAGAGATACAGCCCCCAAACGTGAGGGCAATAACATGAAGACAATATGGCCTTTCTCACCACCTGCTTTTTGATTTCCTGCTGGGGTGCCTCCCACTGACCCACAAACTGGAAGCCAATAGGCAAGGGAGCCCAGGGGAGGTAATTCATAAGGCCCTGACCTCTAGTCACAGAGAAGGCAAAGAAGAGTGGAGAATGTCTGAGGAGGCAGACCAAGGGAGCCTAACCATCACAGTACTTCTTAAGGTTGGATGTCTCATGTATTTTACTAACTTTTTTTGATGTATGTATGATGGGAAATGGGAACAATTCTCATTTAAAAATTCCTCCTTCACCAAATATAATTTGAACATTCCCCTCATTTTGTTTCACTTTTATGTAGCAAGCTTCTGTATATATCAATTTTTATTAATTTGGTAAGACATGATGCTGAATATAAATAATTATGACAAAATATCAAAATTTTTATTAAAATAAACATAGAAATTGATTTGGTAGAGCTACTCATCTACTAATCTTTTAGCTTTATTAAATAATCAAAAATTCTGCCATTGTTCTTTAAAAATTGTATCTATCAATTCTGATTGAAGTAACTTATTGATATTTCAATTAAAAAAAAGATAAATTCCAGAATTGATTTTGTTTACTCCTATGAAATTAAGCACTGTTTGCTGTTCTCTATCTCCCCTTTCATATTTGTATTCTACAGTCTTTTCAAAAACAGTTTTTGTTGTTCAGGATGATTATAGTCAACTGAAATTTTATAGATATCTAGATTTGTAAGCATGTCTTTTATTAACATATTTCAATAAATACTTTTTTATAGTCATTATCTTCAAATAATGTTGATCCATCACAGATAAACTTGAAACATGAATTTAGTATCTCATTATGTTTTTATTCAACAACTATCCGCTGAGTATCCATGCTATAAAAGATATTAATGGCTGATATTTACTGGGTATTTAACATGTGCTAGTGAATTAAAGGGATTATTTCACTTGACCCTCACAATAACTCTCTGAAGCAGGTTTCATTATATCACAGTTTTTCGAGAAAAACTATCAGGTACTGAGCAGTTAAATGACTTGCTCACAGTCCCAAAGCTAGTGAGTAATAGCTGGCATTTAAATTCAGAGTCAAATACAGAGGCTGTGTTTTTAATTATTATGTACCTGATACTGTTTACAAAGAATTGTAAAGCACAGCTCTGCCCTAAATGAATTTAGACTATTGGCATAAATCTGGGATCAACAATCTGTAACTCATGGTCCCAAACTGACCTGCTACCTAGTTTCATAAATAAGGTTTTATTTGAATGCAGCCACTTGTTTGTGCTACAAAGGCAGAGTTGAGTAGTTATGACAAAGACTGCACACCTCAAAGACCTATACTATGTACTATCTGGCCCTTTACAGAAAAGTTGGCTGACCCCTGGCACAGATGCCTACAAAACTATGATGAAGGCAGCATTTGTTACCCCTGGCACAGATGCCTACAAAACTATGATGAAGGCAGCATTTGTTAAGTGTTATTTAACCAAAAACATGCAATTGGACTGCACTGCAAGTATTAATTGCAGCTTAAAAATAAAAGGAATGGGAAATTTTTATGAAAATGGTGTTATATCCTGATCATTGAAAGTGAGTAGCCCACTAACCCAGCACCCTAGAGTGAAGACCAGATACTGTTCATCTCTTCCCCTATTTTTTTAATTTTTTTTTTTTAGATTTTATTTATTTATTCATGAGACACACACACACACACACACACACACACACACACACACACAGAGATGCAGAGACACAAGGCAGAGGGAGAAGCAGGCTCCACACAGGAAGCCTGATGTAGGACTCGATGCCGGGTCTCCAGGACCAAGCCCTGAGCTGAAGGCGGCGCTAAACCACTGAGCCCTGGGCTGCCCTCTCTTCCCCTATTTTAAGAAGATTAAGGCAGCTCTGTTTTCATTTCCCTTCCAGATCAATAGTCTCAAAGTATTCCAGTCCTCTCTCATACCCATACAATGTCTCATTGTCCTTACCAAAGTATTTCACAGATGCACAGGCAAATAGGGCTCTTCTCCCTCTACTGAAGATCCCAATACTATCAGCATGAAAGTGAAACGACCCTTCTGCTCCTAAAATTATGTTTTTGTCTAATTCTACATCACTGATTATACTTCTAGTACATACACATCTTCTGTTTCTCACTATGCTGAAGACTGGCACCCTGCTGGGGGCTGGGTCTCAAAATGATCTTCCCCATTTTCTTGAGAATTAATGACAATCCAATTGTTTTTGGTTAACTGGTTAAAGTCCTTTTAATACTCAGATTGTTTCTCTCTCTTTTTTTAAAAAACTCTGATTTTTTTTTAAAGATTTTATTTATTTATTCATAGACACAGAGAGAGAGGGGCAGAGACGCAGAGGGAGAAGCAGGCTCCACGCAGAGAGCCCAATGTGGGACTCGATCCCGGGTCTCCAGGATCACACCCCAGGCTGCAGGCAGTGCCAAACCATTGCGCCACCAGGGCTGCCCCACTCAGATTGTTTCTTAAGGAATGTATCTCTTTGGAAGTCTCAAACATTTATGAACATGCAGTGCAAGATAAAGTGGGCAGAAGGTACACACAGAAAAGTCATTACCAGAATTACTACCTTAGTAATATGAAACCCTAAGAGAGTCAGATGTCAGAATAAAGAGGCAAGAAAGCGTGAAACCACGGAGGCCAGAAAAGGCATGGATCTCTGTAATTCTCCTAAGATCTTACTTGGAGTGTTTACTTGCTCAGAGTGTATACTTAATTATGCAGCCTTGACCTCTTCCATTTTTTTTTATTACTTGTGTATTTCCAGTTCATGGGATGTTACGGAATATGCAACACAGCCCTGATTTCCTAAAAGGAGTTATTACTTACAATTTAAACCAGAGCTATGTGAAATCGAAAATGAAATACTTTGTTGAAAGGGAATGAGAATTAACAGGAACTAGAAGGTGAAGGAGAAAGCTGAATTGTCAGCAGGAGGGGAACTTGGCCTCTAAGTCCAATCAAATTCTACTTCTCTGAAAACAAACGTAGGGTTGGCACAGAAACAGTTTCAATTAGGGATAAAGCATAGAAAAGTGTGATATGAACTTGGACCCCTGCCGTATTACAAAAGATTTGGGGAATTAGAGCACATTTTCTTGACTTACATATATTCATTCCATAAATTGAGTAAACCTAAGTAACTGGCACTATGGAAATGTAAATACAACTGTAAATCTCAATTTATTTGTTAGCTCTTGCTAAGGCTGTTTTAATCTTTAGCCATTAATTATGTACAAATCAATGAAAGATGATTTTTATTATAGCCATAATAGCTTAAATCAAAGAATAAAAGAAAAAGGACCACATGCCTGCTAAGTGGGGCTGAGACTATAAGAACCAATTCTAGACCTTGAAGTGAAGGACCCAAGCTTTCTCCTCTGACCTCCCCTGTAACCTTTGAAAAAGCAGTGGTTAGTGAAATGTTGCCTTCAGTTGTCCCTCTGTCCCATCTCCTTTTTTCTCTACCACCTTCTAAGCTAATTCTGAAAGATCTGGGAAAAGAGAGGTAGCAGAAGCCTTAATCATCCTCAAATGTGGGAGCCCTAATTTGTATTTCTATTTGTAACTGCTATGTTTTTCTGAATTTTTTGATAAAGTTATGCTTACAGCAAATGCTTCCCTAAAATTTGATTCCCTATACTCATGGAGACTCTTAGTTGCCTGCCAAATTTTATACCCTCCATCTTCTATAGCAGTAGACTTGTAGCTAGGCACTTGGCTGCTCAAGGAACCCAGCCTGTAGAGGTGGCTAGGGGACTAAGCCAATGGAATATGAACACAACTGATATAAAAATGTTTCTCATCTCACTTTTCTCTCTGGCCCTAGGCTTCAACTCTACCTTTCCAGCTAGCTTCAACAATGATGTTCAGAGAAACATGGCTACCATGCATTAAAGTTGGCAAAGATGCTGTCAGCCTGAGTTTATGAATGACTGCTTAGCCACCTTCTAAACCTGGAATATTCACCTCATTCTGTTAGGGGAGAGAGAATAAGCAACTTTGTTCTTATGCCACCTCTGTCTAGGTCTCGTGGCAGCAGCTTAACCTTTTACACAAATTTATGCTATATCCATTAACATTTAATGAAGAAAAATTAAAACTTTTTATAATACATATTTTAATATACTATTTTAATATATGTAAATATACTTTAAAATATATTTTTTCTCTTAACTGAAAAATGCTGTCAATTTTTGCTGACTGAAACAGATGCCCTCAGAACAGTAAAACTTAGCTGAAACTTAGTTTCTTTCTCAGCCTTTCCAAAGCCTAAATCCTACACTTAGCTTTTAATAATGACTTTCATGTATCATTTTCAAATTTACTCCAAGCTTAAGGCAGACTCAAAACTTCTACAACTTCTCTCTCCCTAGGCCTCCTGTGTGAGGATCCATAGGAATAACCACAGCTTTTTATGTCCTCAGTTCCTACCTGTCCCACATACAGTCCTCAGAAGTCCCCAGTCACTGTCCCTAGAAGTCCTCAGCCATTATTCATCTTGTCAAAGAGAACTTCCTCTCTTCCCTTTATTATTAAATTCTTAACAAACAAAATTCTAGCAATAGATTGCTTTTTTATAAAAGTTTTAAAAAATAAAAAACAATTTTACAAAAGTCTTTCATTTTTATAGTTGAAGTGGATTACAGAAATAACAAAGGTTGCAACTTTTATCAGCAGCATTGGTATACTAAATAACTACAGAAAACCATTCCCTTTATTTATTTGTCTTCCATGATAAACTACCTGAAGTCAAGGACTAGGTCTGTCTCTTCATCACTTATTCTCAGATACCTAGCATAGATATTGGCCATTATAGATACTCACTAAATGTTGATTAAATGAATAAATAAATGCTAATTTTTTCTCTCAAGAATAAGACTCAGTAGCCATTTGTATTAATGTTTAGTCCTTGAGAAGGTGTTCAGTACATATTTCTTTGTCCTGGCAATAGATACCAGGTATGTGGCAATGGATGTGATATGAATATAGAATGTGCTTTGGACTCATATGTGAATGCTCATGATTGATTACTACTTCCAAAGGTTGCTACCTGAGACACAGTGAGAAACACAGGTGAAAATCCAATCAACACTTCCTGAATTTTTTTAGGTACTAGTTATTGTGCTTATATTTTTTTTATTGTCTGTTACTGCCCAATTGCAGTCAATTCAAACTCTAGGCTTAGCACAGATGGTTAGCACATCCAAAGAAAGTTTAGATAGGATCAGCATCTCTTCAAAGGTGTTGGTTTTTCCCCCCTTTACAAACACTGCCAAAATGTGGCCCAGTGATTGACATGAACATTGTGTTCCACAAGAAAATCAGTTAGTGGGATCCCTGGGTGGCGCAGCGGTTTGGCGCCTGCCTTTGGCCCAGGGCGCGATCCTGGAGACCTGGGATCGAATCCCACATCGGGCTCCCGGTGCATGGAGCCTGCTTCTCCCTCTGCCTGTGTCTCTGCCTCTCTCTCTCTCTGTGTGTGTGTGACTATCATAAATAAATAAAAAAATTTAAAAAAAAATCAGTTAGTCATGAAACTGGTAGTAAACTCTATTTTAACTAGCATCAGAATAACAGTAGCTCCAATGAATTCAGTCCCTTTAAAAACAAAACAAAACAAAACAAAACAAAATAAAATAAAATAAAATAAAATAAAATAAAATAAAATACTGTCTTGAATTGTTTCTGCCTAGTTATGATCTGTAGTTTGCATTTTGCTTTTTTTCTCTACCTTTCCCTTGGCTCTCAAAAAGAGAGTGATGTTAAAGGTCCATGACAATAAAATAAAAATAAAATAGAGTTGTGATAAAAGACACATCCATAAAGCAGGGACCAGGCTAAGGTACTGATTGGCAAAACAAGACCACACTGACAATGCCAGTTCCTGATCTGGGCTGGTGGGCTTGGATTTCTCCTCTCTTTCCTTGCAGCTACACTGATGCTTGCTATCAACCAGATACACAATTGTATTTATAGCGTGTGATTCATCTTCACTCACCATCTTGGATCTCTCTGCTCCAACACCATGTCTTAGGCAAAGGATTGTGAGTTAAGAAAGCTCTATCATATCAAACCCAATTAAGAGAGAAAATTAATGGAGAAGCAAATGGGATTAGTTGGAAATCAAGTTACAGATCCTGAAGTTTGTGCTGAAACATCTTTATGAAGAGGGATTAAGTATTGGGGTCTCCCCTTGCTCATTTCCAGAAAGCAAATATCAGACTGGCTCAGCAGTCTTGTAGTTCAAAAGCTCTTTAATCTTCTCCTTCCCAAATTCATACTGCCAGCAATTTGCCCAATGCTAAGGTATCACTTTCTACCTAGAGGAGATTCTCCACAGACTTTAAAATAATGTAGGTCACATGGCAAATTAGTAAATGCTAGCTATTATCATTAGTATTGTTATTAATTTTAGCCAGGTATTCACCAACGTGTACAGAGAGGAACCAGTTTTGGGCTGAGATCCAAATACCAACTGTGACGATTATCAAACACAAAATATTATGATAGCCTATGTACAAGACACCCTTTAAAAGGAATTGAGCCTTTCTCTTATGTCTGTTGTCTTATCTCCAGCAGACAGACTAATTTCTCTGTGGCCAATTTGGGAGAAAATTACAATTGAAAATACAAGAATTGTATGCTTCCATTTAATAATAAAAAAGTATATCTTCTCAAAGAGTTTGATGGTATTCAGATACATTTGGGGATTTTATTTGTCTTTCATCTAAATTTTGTTAGACTCTGTCTTCATAAAATCAGATGATTCAGAAACTGTGGAGAAAAAAAAGGGAGAAAGACAAATAACTGTAAGTGTGTACAAGTAGACGTTCAACTCATTAGCAAGTAATATCCAGAAAAGACAGTTACCATATGGACTGCTCTTACTGAAAAACTTCTTGCTTCCATCAAGAGGCTCAGGGATAGTTGTTAGAATGAAACCTCACGCTTACTGCTTCTCTCCTGAGCAAGTTTTTTTTTCTCCCTGGCTGACAAAGGCTGCTGCCTTTAAGGCTTCATTTTCTTTCTGAGCCTTTTTGAATGTTAATGTCTTTGCGACTCATTAACCTGGGGTAGTTGTTTTGCACTCTGAGCACCAAGACATCTCATCAGGATGAACTGGGGCAAGGCAGCCTCCAGAAACACACCTGGGTCTCTGGGCAGTCATCTGCAGGTGATTGCCTCCAGGTGTTTGCCAGTGGGAACCCATTGAAAGTCAATGCAATTTAGAGCAATTTCTCTGGCAGTGGAAATTAACCTGCAGGAATCTGCCCGCAACAGGTGTATTTTAGGGCATTCATACCAGCGTCCTGCACTGAGAAGACAGGACCTTGACTACCAGGTGTAGTGCAGGAGGCTGGATAATTGGAGGCAGGAAATCAGTGCAGAGAAGATGGCCAAATTGCTAGTTCTATGGGTTGGTATAATTATTGGTTAACCCTCTCCTACCCGTTAACTAAAAACTATTTGTATGCTTGAGAAGCCAGGAAATCTTCACTGAAGGGAAAATAATTGTCACTCACTGCTCAAACAGGCTGAATTTTTTGATAACTGAGGTTTTCTGCAAATTGTCTTTAGTTTAGTCCCCGGTACTCGGAATATATGGCTGTTAGGAACACACAGCTATTCCGGAGGACACAAGTAGTGAATTTTGAGTGTGTGGAAGCCTCCTTCCTCAGAAACAAACATAATTTTACTAGTGTGTTTCACCTTTTCCACTTCTTTCCAAAAGACCTATGAGGAATATTCAGATGCAGGAAGGCCATTCATGCTACCTTCTCTTCTTCTGGATTTGTATCTCTACCTGTATCTTCCCCTTTAAGATCTTATATTTTGATTCCTTGGTATAATTCTCTTTTCCTAGGCCTGTTACTGCCGGTTGTCATTCCACAGAACTTAATTGTCTTAAATAGCTATACAATTAAGCAAAGCCAAAATCCTGAACTACTCAAATTTCCAACCACACCTGAATGTTCACCCAAATCTTAATATTGATAGAATAACCATGTCATACACCAGTGGAATTTATGTGGTAAAGGCTTTTAGTTTTCTGATACAACATTTATGCCATTTTCAAGAATGAAGTAGAAATGTACATTTATAATTGCCAAAATAATGTGCTGCCATAATTAATGATTATTGTGAAAGTAACTGACTTTATTACAAAAACAATTATTTGGCATTTCCAAAGAATCAAATAGAGTAAATGATGGTTCTTATGAATACTAATAAACTTATAGATAACTTTAGGAGAAACATCCTTTTTAAATAAAATTTAAATATTAAAAGGTGGAATAAATGAGATTAGAGTTAGTTTATTTTATTTTATTTTTTGAATAATTTCAATCTTTATAAAATTGTTTGACATAATATTTTAAACATTATACAAGAATTGTATTTAGGTACTGTATTTAGTATTTAGCTAACTAATTCTATTTATGGCATGATATCCTTCAAGAAAAATTCCAAATAGGAGTTTTTTGAGGAATTCAGGAATGATTTTTGAGGATGAATTGAAAATGGACATCAACTTTACCACTTCAAAATTTTCAGGAGGAGGAAAATTTCCCAAATCATTTAAACAATAGCCAGAATCAATATTTGAGCCAACCAAAATAAAGAAAATGGCATGAAGGTAGTAAGAAATTACTCCACACATTCTGTTCTCACTAATCAAACTTCAAAGCAATAGACATTGTAAGGACACTTAAAAACAGTTACTTGTAATTTTGAGTCTTTGGAGGGTGAATATGGTGTTTGGGTTTTGTCAAATTGAATGTTCCTGTCCAGTACTTCTCAAAGTGTTATCCCTGAATCAGTGGGTCTGAATAATCTGTGAGTATGAGGCCCACAGTGGGTTTTATTAGGAACCTTCCAATGACCCAGGGTTGCAGCAAAGCTTGAGAATCACTGTTCTAGACTGCTAACCATTTTCAGTAGTTGAAGAATTTTTGAAAGTCACTCAAGCTATACATCAGAGGCACACAGTTTCTTCTAGAAAAGAAATTACTGAAAAACACGTTTCTGAGTTTCTGCTGAAAGTAAAAAGGTTGTTAATATTACTAAATGTGCTCATTCAAAACAAGCATATTTTAGTATCACAAATATACAGTGTAGTGATGGTGTGTTGTGCCCAAGATTGCGAATCCGAGAAACCACCGAGGAGCCAACACCGATGCAAGTACACGAGGGTTTATTAACAAGCTTGAGCTTGGGTCCAAGTATACCGGACACAAACGGAGCAGGGACTTGGACCCTTGAAGAAACCTCCCCCCTTGTAAGTAGGGCCAGCCCTAACCCAGAGGCAGCCCATCCAGGCGCCTTCCTGAAATCTTAGCAACTAAAAGCATTCTGTTTACAATAAGAAAACCATTTCCCCCCACACCCTGATTGGAATGTCCCTGAATGGGTTCATGTTGACCCTCCCGGAAATCAACCTGGATGCCTTGCGACTCCCGCGGTTCTTTTGTCTTTAGGCGGTTTCTTTCCTTTTGCCTTTAAAAGATCCCTGTAATTGCTCATCGGGGCTCTTTTCCTCCTCGGAGGCGGAGAGCCCGTTTGCGCAAACGTTCAATAAACCCTCTTGCTAATTGCATCTGCCTGTCTGGGGTCTGAGTCTCTGGGGCGTCCACCGGGACACGTTGGCACCCGTGAGCCAGGGTCCAACACCCTGAGGTGGGTTCCAGCCTAGTTTAATGGGCTGGTCTAGGGGACCTCCGGAAGGGGTGGAGGAATTTCTCAAGTTCTGTTTACATTCGGATATGGGGCTTTCAAGGGCATTAAGCTCTGTTCTCATTCTGATATGGGACTTTCTGCCATGGGCAGTGAGCTCTGCTCTCATTCTAGTATGGGGCTTTCAAGGGCGTTAAGCTGTTTTTTCCTGTAACTAAAGTAAGGTAAAGTTCAGCTCTTATTCACAGGGGCCTGAGATGGCTGTACTTATGCTAACGATGAACTTAAGGTAGAATGGCCTTAATTTTCTCGGCTTCCACAAGTGAATACAATTTAGCAGCCGATCTTAAAATTACTGTTCTTGCACAGTAATTTCAAACTTTTAAAATTTGACTATCACAAGTTTAAATAATAAAATTGCAGTCATAATAAAAATTTTAGTGTAACTATAAATTTGTTCTTTCTTCCATGAGTTATCTTCATGATGGCAACATTTGCCTTCAGTTGACTACTGATGTTAAAAACTGAACATTCTCCATTGGACCAAAAGATGTATTTGGTTTACATGTAGTGTGAAATTTTAGTTCCCTCAGAAATATAATTGGGAAGATATCCTCTTGGGTTTTTTTTTTTTTTTTCATTCATTTATATAGATCCCTTTGTTTCTCTATCTTGACTCCTTGTTTTCTTCATTGCAAATTTTGCAATTTAAAATTATTTTATTTATTCATTTGTTTAATGGATTCTTTCCCCTATTTGACTATCAACCACGTATTTGATGTTTTATCCCTAATGTCTACAATAGAACCAGCTTCAAAGTTAGTATTCAGTATTTGTTGAATAAATGAATGCATACACGAATGTGTTAGTATATTCAATTAGAATGTACTGAATACTTGACATATGAACCACCTGTCAAAATACACGGTAAATGCCCAAGAAATGCTCCTTAATTATATTTGGTTTCTAGTTCTTCAATATGAAAAAAAAAGGGGTTAAACTAGCTCTAAAATTTATAGATAGAAGAATTCTCACATGTAGTTCTCTAGGCATACATTTAATATAGGATTATTATCACCAAAGATGACACAAATGGAAAGATATTCTCTGCTTATGGAATAGGAGAACTAATACTGTTAAAATATCCATACCACACATAGCAATCTACAGATTTAATGCAATCCCTATCAAAATACCAACAGTATTTTTCACAGAACTAGGTATAAATCACAAAAGACCCAAATAGCAAAGCAATCATGAGAAATAGGCAGTATTACATATCAGGTTTCAAAATATACTACAAAGTCATAGTAATCAAAACAGTATGGTACCAGCACAAATATAGATACATGAGTCAGGGATCCCTGGGTGGCGCAGCATGGAGGGTCCTCAAAAAATTATCATATGGTCCAGTAATTCCACTACTGGGTATTTAACCAAAAAATGCAAAAACACTAATTCAAAAAGTGCACCCCTGTGATTATTGCAGCATTATTTACAACAGCCAAGATATCGAAGCAATACAAGGGCTTATCAAAATATTAATGATATATATATGTGTGTGTGTGTATATATACACACACACATACACACACACACACATATAGACAATGGAATATTGCTCAGCCATAAAAGAGAATGAAATCTTGCCATATGCTACAACATGGATGGATCTAGAGGGCATAATACTAAATAAAGTAAGTCAATCAGAGAAAGACAAATATCATGCTATTTCACTCCTGTAGAATTTAAGAAACAACAAGCAAAGAAAAAAAAGACAAACTAAAAAACAGACTCAAATACAGGGAACAAACTGGTGGTTACTAGAAGGGAGGTGGGTGGGGGGATGAGTGTAATAAAGGGGAATAAGAGTACACTGACCTTATGAGCACTGAAAGATATATAGAATTGTTGAATCATTATATTGTACACCTGAAACTAGTATAACATTATGTTAATTATACTTCAATAAAAAAAATAGATGATTGTTCTAATTCTTATTCCAATTGTCATCTTTGTTATTTTGAAGTGATACTCCTTTGCCCTTAGAAAAGCTCTGTTTATATCCCTTCTGAACAAGTACATAATATAGCTGATGAGCCATTTCTCTCCCTCTTAAATTAAAAGTTCCCTTAGGGCAAAAGAATTGCTATTTTATTTATATTGAATCCTCTGACATTTGGTATATTGTCATGATGTATACACAGAAAGAAAGAATTAAAGTTGGTAGCTTCAAGAATCCATGCCAATATCTCCTTTCTCCTTTGTCTTCAATCTCATTGTTAGCTGTGGTGAGCAGAGTAAATCATAAAGCAAAGATAGAAGCCTGTGAAGAACTGGTATTCTGACAGTTGGGAGAGACATGGACAAGGAGGAGAGTTCGGAATCCCCAGTCACAAAAGGAATCAATGAAGTCCACATTGGTAAACTAGTAAGTGAGTCTCTTGAGATCAGGGAAAAGTCTGATTAAAGCGACCACCCCGTCTTTCAAAAACATTCATAGCCAGCTAGACATGTAAATCTAAAAGCTTCCTAGGCATCAGGAAAAGACCGGAGCCCCTCTTGGTATGTTCGGAGAGCAAGCAAGTACTCTGACACTCATTAGCTGTGAGGTTTTAGTCAATGTGATTTAGACTCATGAATTGAAGATCCTTAGGTATCATATTCCCAGTGTCTTCATCTGACCTTCTTAGGGCCTACTTTTTCTGAAGGGTTTACTCTAGGTTTACTTTCTTTTGTTCATTTCACAAACTTTTGTGAACCTTTATGAAAGACATCATTGTCTTGTATAGCGCTTAAAAGTGTGGGCTCTGGTACCAGATTACATGGATTCAAATCTTGACTCTGTTTTTATTAATTATGTAAATTGAACAGGTTATTTCCTGTACTTCAGACCTGTAAACTGGGCTTAACAAAAGCCCCTGTGGTTGACATGAGCGCTAAAAAACTGGATAATCAAAAGTATATAGTATCACATCTGGAAGACAGTAAGAGATCAGTAAATGTCAGCTGTTATTATATATATGGGAGAAACTCCCAAAGTTTGTGTCCTATAGCTTAAATCAGGACAGAGACAAGACATAGCACAGTGCCTGTCCCAAAAGTTCAAGATCACACATTCTGGCAGAGAGCTCAAATAAAATAACTAACAATTACACTTCAGGTAACAGTGCTACACACAGGGTCTCAAAGGAGCCCAAGAGTTGGGCATCAAATTTTACTTTATAAAGAGCAACAATTTTTTTTCTAAAAGGAGCAGTCACTTAGCTCTTTCTTGAAGGACACACTGGTATAATCCTGGCATAAGGGAGAAAAGGTAACTACTGACAGAAGGACCAACTACAATATAGAAGGTCTGCAAGGTTTTGCAGGTCACTCTGCCTTCAGAGCCAAATGCTCTAAAGTTGTTTTAGTATGAATCTCTGTGCTGTAATCCCCAACCAGTACAAAGGACTTCATAATCCTTTACTAATATCATGGAGATTTCTGAAATATTATTGGGAAAAGTATTTAAAATGATAATGAAGTAATAGATCTTTTAGAACAGAACAAATAGGGATTCAGGAGTTAGATCTGGATTCAAATTATGATTCCATGTCTATGAATTTGAGCTGATTACCCTCCCAGGGCTTTTCTCCTGTGATAAAATTAGACACAATCACACCTACCTCATGAGTTAAGTAGGATCACCTGTGAGCAAGTGCATGGCACATAGTGACAGCTCCTTAATCATGGATTATTCCCGTCTATGAAGAGCTTTCAAAAGCAAGATTATTTGAAATGGAAAGACTTAGAAAGATTGCTTATCAATTAAATAATTTATTTCATCTTGGTAATAATGATTGCGAATATGGTTTCCAGAGACCTTTTTGTAGTATTTTAATCACAGAGATTAGAATTTAACAGAAGAGAACATAAAGGAGGAGAAGGAAGGGGCACCTGGGTGGCACAGTTGGTTAAGGATTGGACTCTTCATTTTCACTTAGGTCATGATTTCCAGGTCGTGGGATTAAGCCCCACGTTGGGCTCTGTGCTCAGCAGAGTCTACTTGAGAGTTTCTTTCCCTCTGCCCCTCCCCCACCATACTCTCTCGCTCATGCTCTCTCAATAAATAAATAAATCTTTTTAAAAAATTATCTTTTAAAAAGGAGGAGGCAGAAGAGGGGGAGGGAGAGAAGTAGCCAGAAATATTCTAAATGAACGGGTCTTGTTCCATTTTTGCTTAGGTAATAGCTTTTCCTGACATTTCATCTCACTATAAAGGTAATACCATAAACAGTTTTCAGTTTTTGAGGCTTTTGAGGCTTTTCCAAATCTACATTGACCTAAGTCAAAATAGATCCTTTTCCATTTTGATCACCTTCTCCTTATTTTCAGAAACCTCTAAAGCCAGGCATCTGCCAGAAGCAAGCCCAGAGCACTTGGACAAATACACATTTCCATTAAAAGGAAAAGACAACATAAACTCAGAGAAGCTGCAAAACACATTACCGTTTAGTCCAGGGGGCCTGGCCTATTTTTCTGGCACCCTAATGCACAGTATCTACCAGGCCCTTCCATATTTCTCTACGACACGGAAGCAAGACATACTTTTCTGTGTCCCTTCGAGTACAGACTTATTCCCATTACAATGAATTTAATTGCTGAAATAGAAGTGGTAGACAGCCCAGCTGTAATCTGCTATCTTGCTAAAGGAAGCCAGTTTCAGGAATATCTCTCAATGGCTTAAGCATTATATTTCATTTCCCTACTCCTATCCAGTCCATAGACAGTCTTTCTCCCAAGCTATGCCAAGAGACATTTGTATCACAAGATAGCAGGCTCAGCTGCAGGAACTTGCTACAATACCTTCATTTTTATCATAGCAGTGATTTTACAACCCCTCTTCTTTTCCTAGAAGTGCATGCACATTCTCAGTGTTGTGCTTAGTTAAAAATAATTGTGGAATGAGCTCAAAGCAAAGAAAGTAGAAGGTGTGATTTGCATGCACAGAATTCTTCATAGAAGCATCAAAACTTGTGGAGGAAGACTGCACTCCCTCTATCAAGTATTTCTTATCATACCAGTTCAATAAACTAGTCTTACTTTCAAAAATAATAACAAGAGGGACAATGATATATTTTTTAAAAACAAAAGAAAACAAAAGCCCTGGCTTGATCTCTCTCCTTGGCTACGTTTGTCAGTTTTCTGACTAGCCTCGGTGGCAGACAATTAGCACAAAGCACTTTCTATTCGGATGAGATATCATTGTGGTGGAAAACACGAGGAAACGTGAAAAGCGTTAAGACAGTGTTGGGCTAGTAGGGTGAATTGCTGCAGAGAGAGCAGCCCAGGCAGCTTGTTATTATGAAATGTCCCTGGATGCGATAGAACAGTCAAACAAAGGGTATTCCTTTTCTTTCTTAATTAACAATTGAAGATAAATAATTTTCCTCTTAAGCTCAAATCAGGATCAAGCAAAAACCGCTGTGTCTTTTGACTTCCCAAAGCTGCTTCATGAAGCACCACAGCCAGCCATTTTTTTAACCTCCTTCTGATTTATTAACTTAAGATAAATGGCTTTGCTATCATAACCTGTCAGTGCCATGCAATGAAAAGGAAATCAGTGGTGGTAACCATGTGCGAAGCTGCTCAGCATTGCCAGCCTTAGACACTGGAGTCCAACTTTCCATAACTCCGCCTCCCCCTGCAGGAAACAGCCCACCAGCACGTTCCTCATTCATTAACTTTCTAAAGACATCTGTCTTTGCAGAATCTCCGAGGCAGCCAAACATGATGTATGAAATAAAGAATCCTGCCCGCTTCATGCACAAAGAGAGCGAAAAGAAGCAGTGCTTGGTGGAAGCAGTAATATTGTGTATGGCAGCTTCAGCGGACCCAATTGGCAAAGATGCGCCCATGAGGATTCAAGGAAAGGGCTCATTTCCCTTGAGTAGGAGTCACCTCTGGAGGCAGCCAATGAGGTACAATTTATTAGTAATAGTGATAATAAAAAATAAAAAAAAATCCCTCCTAAGATAATACTCTATGTCAAGCCTCATCTTCTGTCAATAAGCTTGCAACATATTTACATATAATGAATGACTCATCAACACACCTGCCCTGCCCGTCTCTTTGGGATTTAGAAAGAAACAAACAAACAAAAAACCCTCAGAAGCCGGCAAGCCAGCATGGTACTTAGACAAAAATAGAGGGTTTTATTGGGATTTTCATTCAGATGGTAGGTCATTCTATAAGCCCTTGGATATCATTTGCAATATTTATAACATTTAGAGTAATACAATCTCAATGTATGTAGAGATTTTTTTTTCATTTACCATGGGATTTGGTCTTTCTCTTGTCTGTCATAACTGGATATCTATAAAAGTAGATGCCAGACTGTGGACAACTTTTTTTCTTTTATCACCTGCAGTTTCTGAGGTCTTTCCAAAAGGAAGTTAGCCAGAGGCTTTTAGCTTACCCCAGGTAGGATGTAAAGGGGAAACATGTTCCCTTTTAAGAAGGGTGTTCCTTCTTCAGAGATATGGCTGCCATCTATACCCAATGGCTTCAAAGTGTCGGTTTCATAGTCTATGCTCATCTCTAGCAATTTCTAGAATTTGTTACCAAAATGATCCAGAAAGTGAACTTTGAGAGAAACAACCCACTCTGGCTTGTCTGACCTCTCCGATAATCTATCAATATAACTGACCCTATCTCAGTCTTTTTTTTTTTTTTTTGAGAGAATCTTTAACAGGCTCCACACCTAGTGCAGAGCCCCACAAAGTGGGACTTGATTTCACAACCCTGAGATCATGACCTGAGCCAAAATCAAGAGTCAGATGCTTAACTGACTATGTCACCCAAGTGCCCCAACCCTATCTCAGTCTTAATGATGCTATTCTTCACAAAAAGATACTGATTGTCATGTAGCATTTGTTCTAAGGTAGTAAAAGCAGGAAGGACCAAGTTTTATCTGTAGCACAGGTTTTCAGAGATGTCATAATTTTTATTAATGTTGGTTGCAATGATGTTTCCTAGGTTTATAATGAGATTTCAAAGTTGACAAAATCTCTGTCTTGAGCTCCTACTTGAATTATTAGCATAACGTACATTTGATGCCTTCATGGTTGACAAGGGCAATGAAGAAGAAGTTAGAAGCCCTGTCAATAGTCACTTGTTTTTTCTTGATTCTGTTTCTTTTAGTGATATAATTAATGACAAGTCACTTGACTCATCTGAGGTCTATATTCCTCTTCTGTTAAACATAAGTGTTTGTGTGGATTGAACAAAGCAGTGTGTACAAAAACATTTCAAATGTTGCACAATGCCTCATAAATGACAGGCATTATAAACATTTATTTGAGAAAATTAATTAATGCATTCCTTAAAATTAAGCCAACCACAATACTAATTAATATACTATGAATAGCATAATGATAAGTCTCAAGTTAGGAGTACTGCCTGTAGGGTCTGTCTCCCTGGGTCCAAATTTTGGCTCCTTCAGTTCATATAGGTGACAATGGACAATTTCCTTAACATTTCCATGTGTCAATCTTCTTAGCTATAAGGTGGTGCTAATTAAAGCATCTGTCTTAAAGGGCAATTTAGAGGACTTAATAATTGATATATCTGAAGTGCTTAGACTATTTTCTGGCATAGAGTAATTGCTCATTGAAAGTTAGCTATTAACCTCATCATTGTCATCATCTGAGGTGATATTTGAAGTATGAATACGAATGATAAAGTTATTTACAGGAGAGCATTGATTTCACCTTGAGGTTTATTCCTCTATGCTTTCTAGAACACAGTGGCTGCATGCATTACATTACTACTATTTTTATTAACTATTATCCCCACATGAGACACTTGAGGGCTTAAACAAGAATGTTGTTGATTGTAACAGAATTCCAGAATATCTTTCTTCTAATAATGTAAATCTCTTTATTTTTTTATAAGATTTATTCATTTATTCATGAGAGACACAGAGATAGAGAGAGAGGCAGAGACACAGGCAAATGGAGAAGCAGGCTTCTCACAGGGAGCCTGGTGTGGGGCTCAATCCCAGATCCTGGGATTACTCTCTGAGCTGAAGGCAGATGCTCAACCACTGAGCCACCCAGGCATCCCTATAAATCTCTTTCTTTTCAAAACTAACTAGCTTAAATATGAACTTCTATAACTCTAGTCAAATTTTGTAATTCAGCAAAACCAATCTACAAAGAATTTAGGCATTAGGAATCTCCACTTCTGACTGTGAAATCTATGTTTAAAACAATGGAGCTTGTTTGGGCATTAAAGTCTTGATAAGCAAATATTATTCCTGAATAATTATTACCCAGTTTCTTTCAACAGCTATAATTACCCAATTTGGGAATAAGTTAGGACTTCTTAGCCCAAGCTGAACTTAAGTTGACCAAAATCATGAGCATGTTCTTCACTTCTTGATTTTCTTCAAATGAGCATACTTTGGAGAAGCTGATATATATTTATACTCCTCCTGGTACAATAAGATAAAAAACTAAACTGATTTTAAAATCTTGTTTTTCAAGACTATATAAAGCTCTAAGATATATTCATGATGTGGCATGAAATGAAAAAAAATCAAGTAAAATAATATTGTAATATTGTTAAGATTATTTAAATAGAAAAAGCACTTATGATGGTCATTAAAATAAGTGATCAACTGAGTTCCAAATTCTGAACCGTTTTTATTTTCCTTACACATGACAATAATTTCAAAATTTCCCTTAAAAGATATGAATTACTATTATTATATGGAACAGAAAACACATATATGATAACAATTGTAATAAAATATTTTTCCTGGTTAGCTGAGAAAAGTAAACAAAAAAAAAATGAAAACTCCACAGGTGAAAAGAATTTTGAAGAGGTCAAGAATTTCAGAGAAATGTTCCTGGGGAAAGTACCCTTTGGGATTTGGAGGAGCTTTCTGGTATTACTTGAATAGGGAGAAGGAATACATTTAAAAGGAGAAATAGAGAACTGGAGAAGAGATAAAAGTTACCGGTGTATAAAAATACTCAGAGACAGACTTGGCCCACCTCAATCTTCCATCTTTTCCTCTTCTAACATTCTCTACCCATGCATAATACTAACATGCTTTGCAAAGCAACAAGATTCTTCACTGCTCAGGCTATAAGATCTGTTTTTCTTTGCCTTTAATCTCTAGGACTGGGCCCTGGTTCTGGGTTCCACCTTGCTAGGCCTTCCCTAGCCTTCCTTTGGATATACAGAGGGCCATCCAGGATCACCAGCTCTTCAAAGGCAGAAAAATTTTCTTTATCCTTCTCACTTCCCTGCTGGGTTCTCCTAAGTATCCTGAGTATTGTAGAGTTTCAGTTAATAGAAATTCTGAGCCACAGTTGGTGGACTGTACCTCTGGAAGCAAAAGTGTAATAAGAACAATGTGAAAGAGAGGGAAGGAAAGCAATGCCATTTCATTAATTCTTCATTACTCTGATTGGTTGAGTCCCCACTAGGTACAAAACACTGCAGGAGGTGGTGTAGGGAACATAAGAGGGATAAGGACAGTTTTGTTTTGGTAAGACAAAGTAAGCTCCCAGAGAATTAATCTTCTCATAGATAACAACTATAAACTCTCAACAAAAATTGCAAAAAAACAACTATGCAAAGGCACTGGAGACTGAACAAAAGGAACAGATTTTGGGGAGAGAGCCAAAACTAAAAATGACACCACATAGGGTGCTTTTCCCATTTCTGTAGTTTTCACCCAAGTGTGGTCTATAGTCCTGATGTAGTATGGGTATGGGTGCTGAGGTTCCAACAGAAATTGGCCATCTTTCTGACCTGAAGAGCACAGAGTCCAGGACAACTCCTGCTGCTGGCAATTGAGAGCATACCCTTGAAAGGAGAGAGCTAGAGCAGGGGAGACTCTGATTCTGTGTACAAAACCTGCTGCAGCCTCTGACTGACCCGTGGGCCCTGCGGGCACAGAGTGGACTGCAGACTGCCTAGTTAGGGGAAAAATTTAAAAGGGCCTCAAAAGAAACTTGAGCTTCTAGCCTCATCAGGCAAGACAAAATTAGCAGCTAGAGGAACAGGGCTGTGGCTATTCCCTTCCCATCTCTGTGCAGACAGCGATGGAATATGTTCCCTCTCCAAGAGAGGGGATACATTCCAAGAGACACAATCCCAGGGACTGTGAGGGAACAAGCCCTCTTAAGGGAGAAGCAATATCCCATCTCTCAGTTAAATGTCTGCTTATGTGATGGATTTTCTTTCTTTTCTTTTTTTGAAGATTTTATTTATTTATTTGAGAGAGAGTGAGCAAGAGAGACAGAGAATGAGCAGGGGGAGAGGGAGAAGCAGACTCCCCACTGAGCAAGAAGCCTTATGCAGGACTCTATCCCAGGACCTTGGGATTATGATCTGAGTCAAAGGCAGATGCTTACCCAGTTGAGCTACCCAGGCACCCCCGGATTTTCTAATCACACATGTGTGTATATTTGAGCAAGGGAGAAGAAGTTGGAGAGAAAAAGACCAGCAACATGAGGAGGCAGTGTGGGAATGCTGTACTCTCTGTGTTTGGCATGAACACACAGATGAGTTGGGTGAATAAACTTCCTGAGGATCAATAGTCAGGCTTGAGCTATCTGGCTGGTACCACACCCATGAATGCTTTGATGGGCAAGAGACTAAAGTGGGTACATCAAGTGGTAAAAATTAAGGAGGATGACATGAAGCTGTCATCTTATGCCCCTACAAGGATCCAGCACTAAATGCCTGTCATGTACCAAGTATTGTCAGCCAATTAAAATCTCAGAGCATGGGACACCTGGGTGGCTAAGTCGGTTAAGTGTCTGACTCTTGATTTTGGCTCAGGTCATAATCTCAGGGTCGTGGGACTGAGCCCTAGTTAGGACTCCATGCTCAGAGTGAAGTCTGTTCTTCTCCCTCTTCTTCTGCCTACGCCTGCCACGAACCCCCCCCTGCCCTGCACACTTGTGCACATGCACACTCTCTGTAAAATAAATAAATCTTTAAAAATAAATAATATAAAATCTCAAAGAAGCATCAGTTAAGAAAAAAGCCTTTTTAACTCCTTTCTTCATCCGAACCTCAGCTCCAACTACCTGAGTATTGAAGGTCTTAAGACAGACAAGCAGCAGGAGTATGAGAATAGCTGCTGCTCTGCTCCCCATTACAAACCCTTGAGCCAAGAGTCAGGCCTGAGCTCTGATGAGAGGAAGAGCTTCTGTGAAGACAAGTAGGAGTGTTCAGTAATTTAAATTATCCTGCAAGCTGTCTTGAGGTTGCCTGATAATGAGCTAACAGATACTGGGGTCTTCCCCTCTCCATTCCCTCAGGGAAAGCTGCCTTCCAAGTCAACTTCTCATGGGACCAGGGTCTCCAGATGCAGAGAGCTGACATTTTCCAATACTCTCCTAAACATCTGCCACCAAAGCTAAGAATGCTTGGTTCCTGAGCTCCAGATGTTTATTCATCCCTGTAAAGCCATGTGTATGGTTGTCCTGTTAAAAGAACAGAAGGCAGCCCGGGTGGCTCAGTGGTTTAGCACCATCTTCGGCCCAGGGTGTGATCCTGGAGACCTGGGATCAAGTCCCATGTTGGGTTCCCTGCAGGGAGCCTGCTTCTCCCTCTGCCTGTGTCTCTGCTTTCTCTCTCTCTCTCTCTCTCTCTCTCTCTCTCTCTCTCTGTCTCTCATGAATAAATAAATAAAATCTTAAAAAAAAAAAAAAGCGGAAAAGAGGTTCCTTCTCTTCCTGAAGTAGAGTCCCACAAGTGAATCTAGCAATGCCCTGTCTCAAACATGCCTCTTTTTCTGTAGGATGCTCAAAAAACAAATAGGGATATATGCATTTGCTGAAACTTATCTCTGAGTTTCTGCCTGAACCAGTGATACTTTTCTATCATTTCCAACTACATTAAAGTAAATGTGAGATTCAAATTTTAAATTGGGCTATAATGTAATGAATTGAACTTGACTGGGATTCTTTTTTAGGCAACAAAATGACTGGAAAACTATGGGATCCACCCAAGATGTTAAGACATGGCCAAGGAAGACACAACATATTTCAAATAGTCTGAGACAAAATAATAAGCATCCTACAGATTACTCCTCTGGATAGGCCCTGCTTGGACGGAGATCACCTGACTGGGTACCTATGAAGTTGCCATGGATGGTTTTAGGACTTAAGAAGTCCCAATCCAAGAGACTGAGAAATCTTGAATACATACTGTCATAGGTAAGGGGCTGAAACTTCCATGTAAATGAGTTTTAGTAAAAACAACAGATAATCTTAGAATTATTTTTGTTTCACTATGCAGGGTGGTTGTGATGGGAATCAGAAAGCAGAGGAGTCAGGGCAAGGAAAAATGACTGCCACAGTAAAAAAAAAAAAAAAAACAAAAAAAAAAAACCTTGAAGATGTGAATTTGGACAGTGTGACCGGGATGGAGAGGACAAGTAGGAGAGGGCTATAGGAGCAAAATCCAGCTGGCTGATTTCACACAGGTCTACTCAGTTTATCTCCATTCACAGCCTGCCCCCATCCCAAGACAAACAGAAGGTATGGACAAAGTCTGTTTCACCCTCCATATCCTCAATACTCTTTTTAAATGGCTACAGAGGTCTCAGCAAAAGAATTTACTTAACCATATTAGTAACATCTTAAATGATGCAATTTTATCTTGTTAGTGAAATAGTTGCAATTAAACAAATTATGTTTTTCCATTCATAGCTTCATTCAGATAGCATATCTGATAGATTGTCTTAAAGTGTTGACTTTTATCAGTCTTGTCTTATTTCCAAATGAATTCATGTTTCTAGCATAGTATTTAGAAAATTCTAGTGCAGGGCAAGTCCACATTTCTGTAGTTCCCCACTGTGTCTCCAGTATCCAGTTAGGTGCCAGCACTGAAGGATATGAAACCACCCCTAACTTCCATACTTATAGAGAACTACCTTTACTTTTTGATACCTATTTTTCCAGTCACATGTAAGTGTACACAAATAAAGTGTATGGAGGTGTGTGTAAAATGTGTGTTTAGATAGTTATACAAAGCACAAAGTCAGATGGCTATTATAGGGCACCAGTGGGAAATGCCATATGACAATGAGGCAAAACCCTGGGACCATTGCTCTTACTAGTCCCAATATTTGACCTTTCCACAGCAGCAGAATAAATGGCTTCTGCAAAACACTTACTTAAATCTCCTTTCCTTTTTTGAAGTATCCTACTCTCTTGGTTTTATTACTGTATTTAATTAGGGAGAAATACCTCTTTATGTAAAAATAAGATTAAAAATGATTGTAACTGCATTTCAACATGCGCTCTGGATTTTTCTACCTGGGAAAAGGAAGAAAAAATCAAAATGCCTCCTTCTCTTACTAGACTGTTCACTAAATGGTCTCTAGGCTTTCCTGTAGGCTGTAGATGAGGCCTGTCTAGTATCAGTCTCCCAATCAGACTCAGAAAACACCATCTGGGGTCAGGAATATTCAGACAGTTGAAGATTTCCACTTTCAAAGATAGCAGTTCATCCCTCTGAGTGTCCAGGGGAATAATGAATGCACTGTGGTATATTTATACATTCAGATACGCCCATTGAAAACCACACTTGAGTTCTATGTAGCAACATGGATAAAATCCCAAATGCAGAATTTTAAGAGAAAAGGCAAGTGGCAGAATTAGAGAGGTGCAGTATAATACCATGTATACAAAGTTTAAAAACAAAAATGTGAAATAAACCTTTTATAGATACATTCATTGGTAGTAAAAATTAAAAATATGCATGAGAATGATACAAATTTTAGGAGATTCATTAGCTTAGAGTAAAAAGGAAATGACATCACAAGAGGTGCAAGATTTGAATTCAATCTGTGATACCATGGTCCTTAAGCTGAGTCCAATACTCAAAACCATTTTTGCTCCCTGAAATATTATAAAATGTTTAAAAATAGATAATATAATTGACATCTTCAGATACCTGAAGATCTGGCATGCTAATGATGTAACGTATCCCACGACTTGTGAGCAAAGCTATCATAAAGGTAAATTTTAGGTTATTCTTTGGAAAAACCTAAGAGGACTGTGTAAAAAGTGAATACCATCTCCTATTTGACTAAGGAGTGAAATGGAGCTCAGGTTTTCAGGATTAGCAAATCACAGTGGACTCAGAGCTTATATGTTTTTATTTTAAGAATAAACATTTCTTTTTCCTGTAAAATTCCTAGGATGTATCCTGATAGAGCTTCACATTATTTTACATTATTATTACTTTCATTATTCTTCCTTCACCGTGTATCCCTGGAAGACTCTCAATCCTACTGAAGTTCAGCTTCTCAGATTGGGTTTCCTGCTTCCTCTGTTTGACACTGCCATCTGACACTGATTGGAAATGTTACCCAGATTCTCTTCCCAGCTGCTCTATTGTCACCCTCCATGTCAGCTGTAAAGACTCACTAGTACCCCTGTGATATTAGGAGTTCCCTGTCTGGAGATATTAAAAAAGAGATAGATGGTTGGGGAACTAGAGAAGGGAGTCTAGTGGGACCTAGTACCGTGGAGCAGACAACCTCTGTGTATTTATTTCTATATTAACCCAATCCAGAAAATCTTTGATGTTTACTTTGTGTTTACTTTGTGCAAAGCACCTTGCGTGTTCAGTGTCTATAATTGTAGGCTATGTCTTTGCAAATATGTCTCTGTTTTCACAAAAATGGATATTGGAACACAAAGGGAGAAGAAACTTATTTAAGTAAATAACAAGCAGGCAAGCAGGCAGGCTGTGGTCTACAGACCCAACACTTTCAGTCCCGTTGCCAGGAGTACTATGAGAGTTGCAGGAACGTTTTGGAGATAATGGCTAAATTCACAGGCTCATAGACATCTCACCATGGAAAAGACCCTAGAGGTCATGTAATTCAAATACTTCATTTTACAGATGAGGAAACAAAAAGGAGGTTCAGTGGCTAACTGATTGCAGAACCTATTCTCAGATAGAGTATTTCCTTTCCTACCTTGAAGGTTATGTTTCTGAAAATCCCCATGGAAAGAAGAAATTATGTTTGAGGAACTTATGACCTTTAGAGGAAAACAGTTTGGGGAGTAAGATGGTGAGTGAATCTGAGAAAGTTATATAACTGTTTTACATATCCCAACATGAAATAACACAGGTGCCAATGATATTCACTTTATTTTATGCTAAACAAATTTGTAATGATGAGCCCATTAAAACTGACTTTTATTTAGTTTTCAGAATTCCTTATTATCAACTCTGTAATTCCCTTTTGCAAATAATAGTTACAATGGATACTTTTCTGTTTCAGGTCCAAAGGTTTTTACTGTTTTGTGCCTTTGATATGGTCATTCTTATGGTCTCTTACCTTGACTGCAGGACAACTCCATTTCTTCCTGATTTTTCTTCCCCACCTGTTCCTTCTCTGTTGCATTTTAAATGTAGCTACGCACCAAGATCATCCTGTAAACTTTCACCTCCTTTCACTGTTTAGTTTCCCTATCACTATTTGATAACTAGGGCCTGTCAAATAAATGTTCTGAATCCCTTTCTGATCTGTGTTTCCTCCTCTATTCCTGCTGCTACTGCCTTGATTCAGGATATGATCATCTCCCACCTGGACCACTGCAATAGTCTCCTTATTGATTTGTCACTAGTTTGTCTCTCTCAAATGCATGATCTGCCATGTAGTCTGTGTAACATTTTTCTTAGGACTGTCTACAGCTTTTAGTGGTGCCATACTGCCTACAGAACACCATCCCAACTTCCCAACTCTTAGCTCTTGCTCCTTTGCTCCAGCTATATTAATGTATTGAATCTAGTTCAATGTTGCCTAATGCACTAGGACTCTTTTTCATCTTTGGTGATTTTGTCAACAGATGATTCTTCATCAAATGCCCTTCACTCTGCCCCGTTTTTCCTTCCATGCACCACAACTTGCCTGGTGAACAGCTCTTTTTCTTTAAAGACTCTGTCTGGGGCACCTGGGTAGCTCAGTGGTTGAGTGTCTGCCTTTGGCTCAGGGCATGATCCCAGGGTCCTGGGATCAAGTCCTGCATAGGGCTCCCTGTGGGGAGCCTGCTTCTCCCTCTGCCTATGTCTCTGCCTCTCTCTCTCTGTATGTCTCTCATGAATAAATAAAGTCTTAAAAAAAATACTCTGCTCTACCATCACCTTTCCTTAAAGCCACCCCCTCCTCTCTTTCTGCATACTTCATTGAGAAGAATAGGAGCTGTCTACTGGAAAATCTGAAAGCACTATCTACAATTCCTATTGTGTACTTCTCTCTTTACAATTGAATGTGTCCTCTTTTGTTCAAAAGCTGTCCTTTATTTGTGCTTGGGATTCCATTCCTCTTACCTTCTCAGGAACTTCAAGCTTCTGTCACACCTTCTCTACTAAGTTAGTCCCACCAGTATATAATATAATCTACAATGACCATCCTAAAAAATGAAATTAAAGAGTTCTATATCAATCCACTTCTCCTTCCAGCTACCATCTCATTCTTCTATTTCACAATAAAATCCCATAAAATAGTTGTGTATACACAGTGCCTTCACCTTTTTCACTTCATGTCCATTTCATAATTCACTTGAAACTAGTGTTCATCCTTGTAACCCAATTTGTCACTAATGGCCTCCATATTACGAAATCCACATTTTCACCTCATTAGAACTTTCAACAACATTCAATAATTGATCTACTATTCTCTCAAAGTTCTGTCTGTTCTCAGCTTACATGATTCCATGTTTTCCTGTGTTTTCTCTGCTTTTCTATCCATTCCTACTAAGTCTTCTTTGTATCTCCTCTATCACATCTCTAAAAACTGATTTTTTTTAGTACTCTTATTTTTTTAGTACTCCCAAGCATAATGTTTCCATAAATTATCTTATTCATCATCATGACTGAAAATACTAGTTCAGGCCAACAACACTTATATTTGTATCTCTAGTCCTACTGTTACCCTTCCTCTGACATCTTGATTCATATACCTATCTATATAACACACTCTCATGGATGCTTCATGGTCAACTCACATAAATATATCCAAGACCTAGTTCTTATTTATGTCTGAAAACCTTTTTCCATCCTCCCTGTCTTTGGCACCATCATCTACATGATTGTTCAAACATGAAACCTGGGAATCACTCCTAATTCCTCTCTCTCTTCCTCTACATCTAATTGGTCACTAAATCCAATTATCTCTGTCTTCTCAAAATATTTCAAGGTGAATTTCACTGTCACAACCTCAGTGTCCAAGTTATCATGTTCTTAAACTTAGCTTCTGCAATACCCCCAAATGTATCTCCATGTGCACAGACCATAGCCCTACCCATCCCTAATTGATCCTCTCTACACAACCATAGGAATAATCTTTCCTGAAACACAGATCTCAGCATGACACTTCTGAAATAAAATCTCACTTTGTACTTTGTCTTAAGTCCAGGCTTACTGATGTGGCTATAAGCCCTGCTGGTCAACCTCTTCCCCAAATCCCCAAGCTCAGCCTAAACCAGTATTCCTTTGCTCTCTACACTCTAGACTCACAGACTCCTGATATTTTCTCAAGCAAGTTGGTTTCATTTTCATCTCAATCCTTCACACAGTGTTTCCTTTGCTTAGAACTCCACTCTCCCTGATGTTCTCACAAAGGACTTAATATGTCCTTTAGGTCCTGGCTTAATGTCATCTTTTTAGGGAAATCTTCCCTGGTGACCTTTGTCAATTTTCCATTCATTCTTTATCTCTGTGTCCTGTTTCTCTAATTTGTAATTATATATTTAATCTACCCATTTTGTTGCTATTTGTTTCTTGTTATTTCTTCTACTTGGCTCTGTAGAAGGCTCTGCATAATTGACCAAAATATATCCAGTGCCTGTCAGAGTGCTTGTCACCTAGTAGCACTAAATAATTATTTGTTGAATAACTTAATGATTTTTGCAGGCATATAAGTGTTTTTTTGATTGACTGAAAATAGATTGCCTGAGGTGACATGTAGGATCAAAGAGTGAGCCGTAGAAGATAGCACCACTCTGGGATAAAATTTCACTTCAAAGTCAGTAATACTTCAAGAAACAGTTACCAGTATTCTTGGGACTATTATGCCATTATCTACTCTAGCCTACTTTGGCACATTAGCATCTCTACTTACTGACCTTTTGCATAAGAATAGAATAGAAAGTGGCTTGAAACCATGAATACCTGAAGTATGACATTTAAAAATTCATTCTCAGAAGAAATAATATCCTGATTATCTTTGATTGTGCTAAAAGAGTCTAACATTGTATTTCATTTTGAATACTCTATTAGGGTTCTCCAAAGAAACAGGATATATATATATATATATATATATATATATATATATATATATAATATATATATAATTAAGCTTAAGAACATGATAACTTGGACACTGAAGTTGTGAAGTGAAATTCACCTTCAAATATTTTAAGGAGACAGAGATAATTGAATTTAATGATCAATTAGATGTAGAGGAAGAGAAAGAGGAATTAGGAGTGATTCCCAGGTTTCATGTCTGAGCAACCATGTAGATGATGGTGCCAAAGACAGGCAGGATGGAAGAAAGTTTTCAGAAGTAAATAAGAACTGGGTCTTAGATATATTTATGTGAGTTGACCATGAAGCATCCATGAGAGTGTGTTATATAGATAGGTATATGAGTCAAGATGTCAGAGGAAGGGTTACGGTAGGACTAGAGATACAAGTATGTGTGTGTGTGTGTGTGTGTGTACACACACACACACACACACACACACACACTCTTTAAGAGCTTTCTTAAAGAGCTGTCTTGTATGTCTGCAGTTTTACAGCCAGTGGCTCCCAAATGCCCAGTTCTTTTATGTCTACCAAGGTACCTGTCTCACCGTTTACACCCCATGTCTCACAGTTCTCCTGAGTGTGCTTGGCCCGAAGGGAGGTAAACAGACAAGTGGAGCTGGCCCCATAAGGGTGTGAGGGATGACCTCTAAGGCCTGGGCAACATCCCTGTATGGCCACTGTCCCACACCAGTCACGTCCTTGGATTTTTCTGTCAAGGCATGGGCCACAGCCATTTCAGAGGCCCCACCTCCTGGAACCAGCTGGGGGTCCAAGAGGACATTGCGGCACACCTGCATGGCATTCTGGATTTATATATATATATATATATATATATATATATATATATATATATATATTCTTTTATATACCTTCAGTTTATATATATCCATATATATGTATATATATCTTCAGTTTATAATATACATATATATATATATACATTTTTTAAGGATTTTATTTATTTATTCATGAGAGACAGAAAGGGAGAGAGGCAAAGACATAGGCAGAGAGAGAAGCAGGCTCCATGCAGGGAGCCTGATGTGGGACTCTATCCCAGGACTCCAGGATCATGCCCTGGGCTGAAGGCAGACGCTCAACTGCTGAGCCACTCAGGAATCCCTATACATACATTTTTAAAGATTTTATTTATTTTGAAAGAGACAGAAAGAGCTAGCAGGGGGAGGGACAGAGGCAGAGACAGGGAGAGAATCTCAAGCAGACTCCCGACTGAGCACAGAGCCCAACGCAGGGCTCGGTCTTATGACCCTGAGATCATAACCTGAGCTGAAATCAAGAGTCAGATGCTCAACAAACTGAGCCACCCAGGCACCCTATTATATATAGATAGATAGATAGATAGATAGATAGATAGATAGATAGATAGATGATAGTCTTCTTCCACTTCAAGAGCTTTCTTAAATTATTTATTTTTTCTATTTTTTTTTCTTTTTGGTCTTCTTTTGGGGAAATTTACTAATGCACAAAATGGATTTCCTTTGTCTTCTATATTCCCCATTTTTCTCTATGACTATGCTTTAATTTTTTTCCTCATTCCTGTTTCACTTTGCTTTTCTATTTTCTACCCTTGTCTCTTAGTCTCTGCAATGTCTATTTCCTCACACTAATTATTAGTCTTCATTTCTGAGGTAATTTTATTTTATCCATTTCTTTCTTGAATCCTACCAGTACTTGCTTTACTTTCTCATATTTTTGATACCTTTTTTTAATTTTTTTTTATTTATTTATGATAGTCACAGAGAGAGAAAGAGAGAGAGGCAGAGACATAGGCAGAAGGAGAAGCAGGCTCCATGCACCGGGAGCCCGACGTGGGATTCGATCCGGGGTCTCCAGGATCGTGCCCTGGGCCAAAGGCAGGCGCCAAACCGCTGCGCCACCCAGGGATCCCATATTTTTGATACCTTGATTATAATCAATACTTCCTTGATATATTTCTTTTTGTGTTTTTCTTTTATAACAGTAATTGTTTCAGGAGAGTTTTAATATTGAATTATGATTTTCAACTGCTTTGTGGATAATTTTCTTCCTGTTGAAATTGCATTTGCAGAAAAGTTTTGCTAAATTTCAAAAACATTTTTCCTTATGTCTTTGTATATGTGCTGTGCTTGTTTTTTATTTGCTACTTATATCAAATGAGTTGGATTCTTCTGGTAATAGCTGGAGTTTCTTAGAGAAAGAAGTGACAGTATATTCCTCAAGCCTTTAGAGGTCAAACACTTTTGGTTACTACAGAGATGAATATTTTCTTTAAAATATGGTGCAATTCTTCTAGAATTAAATTTAATTCAGGAGGATTTATTCATCCAGTCCTACATTTGCCTGGTTCTTTTACCAGCTACTGCTCTTTTCATACCCATATGGGTATAGGCCTTGCTTTCCAAAATTATCCACTCTTTTGGTACCTTTATTGATTTACTTATTTACTTATATGTTTGTTTGTTTGTGCTGTAGTATTCCAAAACCTATCTTTGGGCCCACTGCGCACTTTTCTCACCTCTCAATAGGCTTCTTCCTGTTAAATTTCAGCCTACTTCCCAGGAGTTCCTGCTTGGGATAGAGTTTTGTCTTTTTAGTAATAGATGTTTTCTGGGGAATCTGTGAGTTCTGTATCCATTCAGCCTCTCAATCTGCCCACACTTTCTTACTACTCTGTCTTGGTGTTCCACAGGGCAGTCTGATAGTATACATACACTATACATTTTTGAAAGTATATATATATATATACATTTTTTTCTGTTTCCTAGTTTCAATGGAAATAGATTTTGTGACCATTGTTATATATTCTCTTATTGTTCATTTGTTTTTTTTTTTTAAATTTTTTTTATTTATTTATGATAGTCACACACAGAGAGAGAGAGAGGCAGAGACACAGGCAGAGGGAGAAGCAGGCTCCATGCACCGGGAGCCCGACGTGGGATTCGATCCGGGGTCTCCAGGATCGCGCCCTGGGCCAAAGGCAGGCGCCAAACCGCTGCGCCACCCAGGGATCCCCAGTTCATTTGTTTTTAAGAAAGAAACACAGAAATATTCAGAACTAAACTACTGTTGCTTTTCTGCACAAAAACCCTATGAAAACATTCTGTTGCCTCAGGCCTGCCCCTAACATTTTTAGTTTCAGGAACAAAAGTACACATGTAGGGCAACATACCATATGTCAAAATCTTTAAGGGTTATAAATCAGGCTAACAAAACTAGTAAGTGAGACATGTTCTATCCTCCTTCCTTAACAAATACATCATCATAATGACCTGGATGGCCAGATTCAAATACATTATTTTCAGACTCTGTTGAATTCTTCTCCTGTCCTCATCGTGCTGTCCACTTCACTTCTCTTACCACCTTAAGTTGTGTCTCACAACATAAGAGCCTCATGAGTACCTATGTGGACATTCCAGCCTGACTGTGAAAGTTTTCTCCATATCATCTGTAGTCAGCTGTCCCCTGGGTACCATGCAGACCTGAAGATGTACCCAAACTACAATGCAACCCTCCCTTGGAATGCCCACGGAAGATGTGAGGGCTTTGACAGTGGATTCTGGACAGAGAATTCTGGCTCCTGGTTGCTTGGAACATGATCTACAATAGGCTGGGGTGCTTTCCCCTGGTTCTGTGATTTCCTTACCCAGGGGTGAGGAGCATTAGCCAAATGAGGCCAGAAGAAGGCTATTAAAAGTGAGGTACCATGTATTTTTCCAGTGATATTTGAATTTCTACCATTTATATCTATTTTGTCATAAAAATGCTTATTATTATTATTTTTTTTACTGGGGAGTTCTAAATGAATCAAAGTTTTTTTTTTCATTTTAAAAATATTTTGTAACTTTATTATGAGAAATTTAAAAGCTAAGTAGGTGAAAAGTCAGATTACTGATCATTTCCTTCTTTACCCTTTCCTATAGCTGTGGATTTTCTACTCTAAATATGTATTATTTTCATAATCTGAAAAGAAAGTTATTAAAAATGAAAAAAAAAAGATTCTGAAAATAAATAGTGAAAGCCCTAAAAGGGAGTCTAATACTAATATTTACAGGCAAAAAAAAAAAAAAAAAAGAAAAAAGAAAAAGAAAAAGAACTTCCATTTTTTTTCTAGTGTGTCATGGCATATTTTCCAAAGGCTTTTCTCCCAACACACACATATACATACACACATACATACATTTCCATATCTTAAATGTGTTAAAATGTCCCTCACCAAGACAACAGATTTGCCCTTGGATCTTAAGACATAAGATGTGCCTGGGTGGGTGTCTGTAGCTATGGCCCTTGTGCAGTGTCTTCTTTAATGTTCAAGTGAATGGTCAGCAAAGAGAACATGTACAGAGAGTAGCCAACTCCTCCCCACTGGCCTTCTTTCACCTGCCAGAGTATCTGCATGACCATTTCTATTTGTGTGCATATAATAACTTCCTGCAGGGGTTCCAGACAGGAAATGAAGGGTATGAAGCTGCCAATGTCAAAGATACACTAGGTCCAGAATTCATCAGCATCACTCCAAAGTGGAGGATTTCCAGTATTTGATTTATGGCCCTTTGGGTCCCACGTTTCTCATTTTGGAAAGCTTTTAGAACTTTTCCTCAGAACATTTTCCCTCTCCAACCATTAGGACTCCTAATTGGATAAGACTGAGAGTATTATTAAACTTTTGTTTAATAACAAAATTTATTTTTTACCAATATTTATATGGTATACAAACCATATTTACCAATATTTATATGGAATACAAACAAGATTTTATTTTTTTCTGTCTATAATAACAAATCTATGATTAGAGTAATACTTCACCGTTGTTTTTTTGTTGTTGTTGTTGGCTTGGAACTAGGGGTAGGACACCAATTTAATTCACCTCAAGTTCCACTATTTTCCAATTTCCCTAATTTATCACTTGTTCTTCATATATAGGATTTTTTTTTTTCTTAAGTCAAGCCTCTTTGGGGACTCACATGGCAAAAGACCTAGACAAGAATATTTATGGTTTTAAATAATTTTTGTAGGCTTTGAATTAATGGGGTTTGATGAAAAGGTCATTTCTTTTCTCTGAGAAGTGCAACTCCATTTCTGAAACTATGTCCTTATGATCTGTGGTTTCTTCGCATCACACTCATGGCCAGATAGCTTCTATTCATCCCACAGGTATATCTTTTACTCTGCTAAGTGCTCTGCAAAGCATCCGAAAGTTTGTTTTCCATGTTGGTATTTTTTGTGTGTATTCTTTTGGCTTTGTTTTCTTTTCCTAGAACATTCCTTTAGAAAATCGATCTTCAACTTTTATATTTTTATGTTTTTCTTTATTTTTTATTTTATATAGTTTTTAAATGTACATTACATAAAAATTAGGAAGACTAAGTCAAAAAAAAAGGAAAGAAGAAAAAAACTATCTATGATTCTACTATCTATTGTTACTATCCTCATTTTAGTGCACAATGAAAAATGGTTTTTTCCTCCTTTCCAAATCCACTGCTATACATAATGGAAGCTTCTCCAAGGATAACCCTATTCATAAGCAATTATTCTAAAGTGTTTCATTTCTAAATATAGAATCTAGATTCTGAGAATTTACTAAATGCAAGGATGACATCATATAAACATATCCAAATCTCTTATGCCATATTTCTGAAAGTGCTCATTTCTGTGTTTGAAGATGTATGGCTCTTATCTTTTTATACCATGTTTTGCCTGAATTTTATTTCTCCTTTCTACATGATCCAGCCAGCCATACTGCCTGTGTAAATACAACTCAGGCTTCTTTCTTTTTGATACTCAGAAATCCATCTTCAACATTTTTGATCAGTGTGCAGTGCATTAAATACTACAGCAGATGGTGCTTTTTGATGATGTGTTTCTACATGAAGCAACATTTTGTCCTGTATGCTGCATTATCAAAAAATCAAACATGTAATTATGCAAATATGTATGCCTTTATAATAATCAAGTTTTATTGTAAATGGTTGATGCACATCAATTTGATCCTGTAGTGCTGTTTTAAGTGCGGTTTAAGTGGCTTTTCAGTGTACCCAGAGGCAACACAAATGCATCTCTGGAATATTAATAAAATCCTGAATCTTTGAGACCCCAACTGGAATCTCATTGCTTGTACTGATTGAAACAAAATGCTAATCCTTTCCTTTAAAAAAATCCCCTTTGTTATTTAAAACACTGATATTAGTATGATATGAAGGGCCATTTTATTTTAAATTGTATTTTAATGTAGTTGTTAAAATAATGCCTAATCATACTATATTCAGTCTTCACAATGTAAATTTGATGAGACATGAATCCAATCATTTTGCAACAATGAATGCAGTCATGTATTTTAACCAGTCCGGTTTCTCTAATTCCATAAATTTCTATTGCTGGTGGCTGTTTACTGGTTTCACTTTTGGATGCATTAGCTGTCTTTTGTGGGGACATGTATTGTGAATATTCATTGCAGAAACAATTGACTCCTTAAAAAAAAAGGAAGGGGAATTCTTTAAGTTGAATTCCTATGAGCATTTTCAAGCAGGATTATAACATAGACAGTGGGATTTATTACTGAACAGAATCCGAGTTTTATACATTAGATTGTTTCATTGGTACATAATAGTGCCCGCTCGTCTCTCCCCAAATACAAACACTCTCGCACATTCTGTTGTGGTTAAACTAACCAGATGGACTGTGGGTACTGATAATCTATGATTGTAAATTATTTTTGCTTGTTTCTTCCTCTTGAAGAGAAATAAAAGGATGAGAAAAGCAGAATACAAAAGGAAGAGCTTTAAAAGGAATGTAGCTTTTAAGGGAAGAAAATAAGCACGTAATTTCCTTTTTCTATTTCCAGTCCTCCTTCTCTTTATATTTGCTTTGTTTATTGGGTTTACTATAATTATGGGTTATGTTTTCAATGGCTGCCACTCCCTGGCACAATGTAATATGCACTTTTTCCCTTTGCTCTCATGCCTAGCTCCCCCTGCACTATCCTTCATCTTACCATAGAGCATGACTTTCTTCCAAATATGTAGATTCACTTGATGTTTTCTCTCTTTTTCACCTATTGTTTATACACTGCCATTAAATCTCTGGTTATTTTTATTTGCTTTTTGTATAACTTTCTGATTCATAGTCCCTCCCTAATGCATCAGGGTCTAGATTTACTTTATTTTGATCTCTTTGGGGGTTGTTTGTTGTGCAACCTACAGTGTACATTTCTTTGTCAAAATTACATCATTTCATCTCTTTCCAATTTTTTAAATCTCCATTTACCCGTTTCTCTGATTCACCAAGATCAAGATAGTTAGATATATTGATAGGTAGATTTGGGGAGCAGGGATGAAAGGCATGCTGGACTGGAGATTTTTGTTGCTTAGATGTCTATCTATAACCACATGTTGAAATAAAATGTCAAGGATATTTAAAAATAATTTTAATGCACTATCACTTTCTGAGAATCTTTAAGCTTAAAATTTCCCTATAATTTAATTACTCTCATAGGTATCAATTATCCCTGTCCATTTTGTTTCCTCCAGGCCACATCAGTTCTATTCTTGATGGCCGAAGCTGTGCTGTTTGGGTAAGTCATTAAAGTGCAATGGGTTTTGTTTCTTGTTACTGTACTGGGAGTTTTAATATAAAAATGGCATGGTACACGGACTATTTAAATTGCAAACACACACACACACACACACACACACCTACATTAGTGTAGTGGTCATTTGTAAAGGTCAAGACAAGCTCTGGACTGTTTTCATGTTGCAATCTATGTGATTTCCTTTTCTGTCCATAATCAGAGCCTAGTGATGGCTTCTGAATCAAGAGGAAGTGAGCCTGCATTAATGTTTGAGTTCCTGTTGTATGCAGATTTTTCTAATCAACTAGGTATGAGTCTGTCAGGGCTGACCTGAAGATCTTATAAAAACTAAGATCCTTAAACCATGTATGACTAAAAAAGTTATTTCATTCTGACTTTATAACCTTATAACTTTTATATATATAAACTTTTTTTATAACCTTATAACTTATATATATACAAGAATCAATTTGTTTCTTGGGTTTTTCCCCAATAATCACTTTTGTTTTTGCAAGGTGATATTCATACGTAATCTGAAATGTATGTTGATGTTTCTTTCAATCAGCCTCTTAATCTTTATTAGGAAAATCAATAGTGTCCCTGGCCTTTTGACGGCTTTTTAAACATGCAAATGTACCATAATACTTTTTTTTTGGCTTTTGAATTTAACTTTAGATGACATGACATTTCAAGCTCAGTTTAGAGATAAAAACACGACAGTAACATACACAACTGCAGCATTGATTTTAATAGAGTAACAAGAAATGTAGTCACATATTCTGCTTAAGTTTCCCCAGCAGAAATTGCTTCTGCTTCAGAGCCTATTACAAATGCAATTCACTAAGGTCTTATGGGTGACAAAGCTTTAATTAGCATCACATTGTTTTCTAATGTGATTTTGCACTTGTAAAAACAGGATTAGGAATCAAAATATACTTTTATAAATGCCAATTTTAATTGCATTACTGATGGTTTGCAGGTCTTTAAGCACCCCACGCAGCTTCTCACATAATACCTCTATTTGAAGGATTAAGTGTAAAACATAAAGAAATGATGGCATATATTATCTAATAAAACACTTCTAAATCCGAAGAGGAAATACAGTCATTTATAGTATACAACATTTCATCTGACATCAGCACCTTCCTAAGTCTATGCTCCCAAAGCAATTGGTGCCCATAAAATAGGTAATGCTTAGTAATTGTCTGCTGTTTTATTCCATAGCAGAGAAATTAGAGCAGCAGGGCACATTGGTGTGCCTTCATGAGAATGCACCTCAAGACCCGCTAATTTCTTTCTTGGCCCTCCTTCATTTTTTGTTTGTTTGTTTTTTCTTTTCATTTTTCATTTCATTTTCTTGTCATCTTTATTTTACTTTTGTGATATGTGATCCATTTAAGGAAAGAGCCATCTTCTTTTGTTGAGAGAATTTTCTAGAAGATCATAAGTAGGTTTGATCCTTGAATTAAAGATCTGCCTTAAAAATCACACTCTTTCATCTTTCCATTATATCTCTGTTCTAAGTGCTTAATAGACCTGTGTCCATTCACCTGCACCATACATTTTCTACAGGTAAGCAACAACTTTTCCTCACCTTTTAAACAGAGGCAGATCCAAAGACACAGTGGGGTGAAACAATTTATCAAAGGTTAGGCAACATTTTAGTTGGAGAAATATACCAAAGTGTGTGTTTCTATTTCCTAGCTTGCAGCTATAATCACTAGATCTGAGAAAGATAATAACTGGACATCATATGAAGGGTTCTCGTTTAAAAAAATCATAATAACTTTTGTTCAGTTTTATTTTACTTTTGTGGATAAATGCTGCTTCTAAGCTTTGGTTATTTGGACAGGGGTTAGAACTGAAATGATCTTAACTGAAAGTGACAGTTTTAATTTTGAAATGTTGTCTCTGTGCCACAAATGAGATGATTTGGGAAACAGATTCTTATTCTATAGCAGCTCTAGAGTCAGAGCTATTTTTACTTTATCACAAACTATGTTGGTGTCCACTGAGCTATTTGTTTAAATCAGTGGAAAGACATTTTATATTCCAATATAAATGTAATTATGTTATTTGTTGTTTGAGTTTTAAAACCTTAAAATTCTTTATATTTTTACTGTTTTTTCCACTAATTTAAGAATTTTCAAATTAACAGAAAGAATGCAAGAACAGTAAATGAGTTTCATTGTTTTTGAATTTTTGATTTTCTAAGAGGAAAAAACCTACTGCTAGATCAATGTAAATTTTAAAGTTTTTTTCATTTCTCTTTAATTGCTTCTTAATTTCTTATTGATCCACTAACCAAAGGATTATTGTTTGATTCACTGAGTGAGCTGGCAAGATTGCCTGGGTGAAATTAAATCAGTTGACCCAGCCTCTTCTGCTGGAAATTGGGTTGTGCAATTGTAATAGCTCTATGCACTCAATAAGGCGAAGTGAGAAAGGACAGCCTAGCTAGGAAGCTCCATAATATGCCTCCTATTTTAATTCATTACCACTCCTCTGTTGTACCCCTTAAGCAGAGGACCTTGCAAGAGAAACCCAGATGGGAATAACTTTAGGTCACTCTCAAAGCCCAACTGTGGCTCAACTGCCATAAAACTTTTATTTATTCTTGGTTTATGGTATGAAAATAACAAAATCGAAAGGCCAATCCTTAAACTGTTCCCTATTCCTTGTCCAACTTTCATCCATACTTTTCAATATCAATTTTTGGTTTATTCTCAGCTCTCTCCTTTCTGTCCCTTTATTGATTTCAACTTTAGCCCATCCCTATACTCACTGTTGTCTGTCTTAATTCCTATTGTTTCTCTCACTTGTATTTCATTCAATTAATGCAGAAACATTTACCATTTTTTCTGCTTGTCTAAAGACCTTGAGTACCGATGAATATCAGCACAAGTCCTGTAGACTCTGGAAAGCCTAAACTGATGTTGCCACCCTGTACATAGCACTCCCTTCTATAACTCTTCTGTTGCTTATGTCATTTTGTGCATATGAACATCTTACAAACTTGCCCTATTATCTCATTGTTTTATATATGTCTCTTTGGTATGCATTACATTGGTAAACATCTCCATGTCAGTAGGTCTTCCTTTTTTTGTATCTTTTTTTGGGTCACCTTCCCCTACCTTTGCATAGAAATAATTTTATCACACAAATGTGATTTTATCACACGAGTGTGTGGGGAAATGAGGCATTGCCTGAGATCTCAGGTAAAAGGCAGGCAAATAGATTAGAAAGGACCAGATCCTAACAAGGAAGGGGTTCAGCACAGTATACAAGGGGTTAAGGACTCAGCCTAAAAGTATAGCAAGAAGAAAGTCAGGATCTGAACAGAGTCACATGGGTGATATTTCAGCATCAAAATTGGGTAAGTACTAAGAAGTGTCTGCACTTTCTATGATTACAAGTTTGTAGAGATTAGCCTCCTGACTGATCTCAAGGTATGGGTAGTTCTTGGAATCAGGTGGAAACATGAGAGAGGTATGAGGGAGAAAGAGCCTAACGGTTTCTAGATGGAACATAAATAGTGCTTAATAAATGCTGGTTCATGGATTAAAGTACATTCAAAAGAGCACTAATGTAGCTCCTCTACCCCCGGATGCTAGCTCAAACTTTTGACAAGTAGATCATATTCAAATTAAAATGTACTAACATATACTTCCCTGAAGTCTACCAATCTAAAGTTTTTTCCTACTTGCCAAGTTTTCACGTATTGTATACTAAGAACTACTGATCGACTATCTTCAGGGACAGGAATAAAAATTTTATATGCAGCTTCTTTCAATAGATTATCCCAGATTTTTTAATTACTAAATTTCTCTTCTCAACAAACAGCTCTATCTTTTGTTGAGGATTCGTAAGAATACTCTGGTAGTCAAAGCCAATTTCGTCATGAGAGAAAAATATCTTCTAATTATTTGTATGAGCTATGGTCCTATAAATGTGTACTGGCCTCCCTATATCTCCCCTACAGATGTTATTGGCTGGTGTTTCTGATATCTCTATGGCAATATTTCAAACACCTCCCACATGTTGCCTGCCCTGGAGAACTTTCAGTCAATGTTAGATTCTAAGACCTCTGTCTCTGACATTAAAGACAAGTTCTGGCACTCATTTTTATCTCCATTTCTCATACAGAAGAATAATGGTAGATGTAAGTAGAGGAAAGAAAATCAGCCTGGTTGCCAAGATGCCTTGGTCCTAATTCTGTCTCTACTGCCAACCTTCCCTTTGGTCTTGAACACTTTCCTTCTTTTGTAACCTCTGAACTTTCTGGGCCTCAGTTCTCTCATCAGTAGCAGAAGGGACTCAATCTATATTGACTAAGGCTCTATGTATTCAATTTTCTCTTTCCTTCCCTGGAGAGAATACAAAATATTAGATGTTGTAATATATACATATATATAGAGAGAGACATCTATCTATCTATCTATCTATCTATCTATCTATCCATAGAGAGAGAGATTCATGAGGACAAATTAAAATGCAGACAGAATGTATACAAAGTTACTTGATATGTCTTTGTAACTTGCTGGTAGTTTTGATACTGAGTATGACATTTTTCTCATGTAAGTTTAGTGGTCTCCTGGTGGTTGGATTAGTCCTTGTTATGGAACATTCATTATTGCCTATGTAATCCTTGACTATCTGAGGTTATGCTTAATAGGTCTTAACTTTTATTCTCACAAGTTAGTGACAATAATATTAAGTCAACATTTTGGAGTACTTATGATGCGTTCAGCAGCATTCTAAGTGCTTTATATCTATTTATTCATTTAATACTGAAAACATGAGTGCTATTACCTGTCCATCCCCAGACTAGGATACAAAGGCCCATACAGCTAAAAATGTTGTTTCAGATTACCTAGAGAGAAGTTAGAGATTTTCAATTGGAAACAGGCAGCACACGTCCAGCATCTATATTCTTGAATGATTATACTGTTTTGCCTATTCTCCTTCAAAGTACTTGAGGAGAAAGCACAACCTTAGCTAATGTTTTCAGCGTAGGTGAAACTTTCCACATATGCTGTATGATCACAAGTTACTGGCAGGGTAGCTGTTAGCACTACAAAACAGTTGGTTAAATTTTCATACTTTACCATGCACACTAGCCAACAGGGACTGAATAAAAATGCTGATGCTCTGAGAATGCCACCCCATTTGGAATTCGAGGGAATAAATCATAACAATCAACAGGGACACAGAACATCCCCACATCAAAGAGGTGAAGTTAGTCACAAGTGACAATCCAGTGTTAAATAATTAAATTGTCTTAGTTGTTAACTGTAAGCGAATGTTGTTTTTAATTGCACTTTAATAATGCCATGCCCTTTATAACCAAAATTAATGTTTTCTGTCACTCTGTTTTTGAAGTATGCAACAGTTTAATTAAACTATTAATGGTGCGGATTTTAAGTACTGTATATTCTTTATTAAATTGTATCTGTTCAACAAGCATAAACAGGAAAATGGAGTCGGTGGGGAGCAGATTCACATTCTGCCGGACAAATCACTCATCATCAGATAAGATGAGCGGTATGCTTATTTAGGTGCTTACTCCCATGGTAAACAAATCCAATTCACAGCTCTCGTTTAAAAATAATGGTGATTGTGCCTTTTAAAAATATGGGTTTACTGAGCTTTTGTGAGACAGACAAGCAAAATGCAGGACCTGAAGAACTATGGTGACAAGGGCTTCAGTTCACTTGGGATCATGGGCCCCTTTCTGCCGTCTAACTCAGACAATTCAGAAAGAAAGACCCTAAGAGGCGTAGGCTTCCTCTTCTTTATCCCCTCTGGATTGCCTAATTATAGCTAAGTCTCCTGCAGAACACATGAAACCAACCTAACATAAAGCAGCCATTTGTTTTTATTGCCAGAAATGACAATTGATAAAGTAAACACTGTGCACACCCCAAGCATCTCCTGGATTCAATTCAAGAGAATCGATTGAGTCTGGCTTAAAGATCAGGAAGGGCTAGAGCAGGATAATTTCTTGTCTCTTCAGCCCATTGATGACATATGCAAATAGAAAGGGGACCCTAATTGGCAAATGCTTAAAGAAGCAGGACAGTAGCGAAATTACACTTCTCTAGCAAGAGGAATGGTGGGGCAACATCTGCTGCTTATAGTTGAAGATGTAACATGTTATAATAGAGACAAGTGTGTCTTTCCTTTGTGTGGCAGATCAATCAATAGCTTTTCATGTGATCTTGTTCACTATTATGTTAGTAATGAAACCCTCGTGTGATGTGACAACTGTGGAATAACATTTGGTCACAAAGCTGGTGTTAACAAGCACAACTGGCACTCTGGTAATTAGACTGATTTCTGGTCTCTTCTTTCACAAATTGTCGATAAGTGCAGTAAACAGGCCGCTGATTCCTTTCTGAACAGCTATATTAAGCTTCATCTAGGAAATTCATCTAGGTTTGTTTGTGGGGGGTGAAGCAATAGAAGAGAAAAGATCATATGACAATCTTTCTCTCCTGGCCAGCCCGTGCATATGTAAACACATGCATGTCTATCTTTACTATAGAATTGTGTCAGTAAAATTTAAAGCATATACTAACATACTTAGTTTTCATTAACTATCAGTTGGCTGAGAACAAGAGCCAGATAAACAAGGACTCAGTGCAAATCCTTGGGTTTAAGATTCACTAAATGAAGCAGAGAGATGGACCTTAAATGGGAGACAAAACTCATAAAAAACTAACCATATCTTTCACACTTTTTTTTTACAAGAAGAGCTGTATTTGAAACTATAATTCATTTACGAGCTTAGCCCTGGGAAGAAGCTTAAATATATGAATCTAATATCCTCCTTATTATCCATTCTGACAATTATTTTTGGCCTTAATGTTTTCTCCCGCTATATGGATTTTCTGAAGAGGGACAGTAGAAGCTCTTAAATATAGAGCAACATGAAAATCTGATCCACCTATAGACAATCAATGGGCTTGTCTCTGAGGATTCCCCCATTGTTAACAAAAGGTGCTAATTGCATTTAAATGTGAGTGGCTCTGAGTGCTAGGTGAAAAAGTTTATCCAGATGGGACCTCTGCTTCAGGGAAGCTCTGATCTGAGCCAGCAACCCTAAGAAGGCCTGACACGCTTTCTGCTAGTAAAAAAGACAACCTTAAGTAAATCACCATTATATGATCATGGGAAGCATTTGGAAGCCAAAATGAAATGCCGGGTAGAATCAGGTCCTTCATGAAGATTCTGTTTTAAGCCCCTCTGTGTTTCAGTCCATCCCTGTCCCAGACATTTGTTTGCTGCTTGGTACACAGATGCTTAGAGACAAAAATATATTTGGTCATGTCAAGTTTTTCTTTTTTTTCCTCCTGGACTTGGAATTTCATTCTCTGACAGGTTTTTAGATATGTTTTGTTGTTGTTAAGTTCTAGTGGATGTTGAAGTATTTCAATCATCTCCCTCCACAGAGATATGATTCTTTCTTTAGTCCTCATGTAGCTTTTCCCTAGCTTTCTCCACTTTTAAAATACTAGCTGAGAGGCTGGAGTGCCATCTCCAGTAATAAATATGACCAGTTAAGAAGGCTTCATGGGAGTCAGACCCAAGCCCACCAAGTAATCTCATAGGCTTATTAGCTCATATGGCGATTCCCCAAAGTTATATACAAAACACTTCAGCAAACTTTTACTGAGTGGTTAGTCACCTGACAATGAGGGTACAGAGATAACAAAACATGGACCCTGGAATCCTTTCACAATGAATATGTATATACTTTTAATATCTTAGAATTTTATTTGGCACTTAAACCTCAATAAATGGAAAAAAAAAAGACACAGCCTCTGTCCTCACTGGGCTCACAGTCTTAATAGAAGCTTTGCTGCGAGTCATTTTCAGAGATTTGGCTTCATTCAGAAATCAATGATGGGACAATGAAGAAATTAAGCCAGGAGAAATATATAAGTATGAAGGATAGTAAGGTAAGGAATCCATAATATTTGGCACCAAGTTGATTTATTAACTAAGTGAATATTTAATTTTTTTCTATGGCTCTCATGTTTTTCAAAAGTGGGAATAGCAAATAGAAATAAGACAATGTTACTCCAAAGCCACATAGCTGGTATGGTCTAATTAAAGGCGCAAAAGACTGTGCCACAGAGCAACAGAAGCTCTGAGGGGAGAAGGGCCAGAGTACAAGCAAGGATAGAGGATGTACTTGCTGCTTATCCCTTAAATGTTAATGTTCTGAAGCACCCTGAATCCATGCTCTAGTAAGCTGACTTAAACACAGCCCTACATGAAATATTGCTTAACCTTCCCAGTAATATTTTGAGGCAGTTGTTACTGTCCAGTGGATGAATAGAATTGAAATGCAGAGGAGGTCATTTACTTGCCCCAAGTAATATAGTTAGTAAGGAATGGGTGTAAAATGAGGACAAAAGTCAGTTAAAGTTAAACCCCAATTACACTTTCTACAACACCAAAATTTTCAGGTATTTTGTACCATGCAGGCCACCTACTTGGCATTCTCAGGACAAAGGTAAGCCACCACCCTATACATTTCAATTATCTTAGTCATGGAAGGTTAGACCTAAACTGGTAGAGTCTGAGCACTAGGGAAGGTCAGAACTTTGAATTTCAGGCCGGTAAATAGTCTAAATTTATGGATATTTAATTAAGAGTTAAAACAACCAAATCTAAATAGCCAGCAGTATATCCCCACATAAAAGCTTAGACCTAGCTTTCAGACAACTGCAAATCCCTAGCTCTTGAAAGGCTAATGAAACAAAAGATACCAATATGCTCACCGCTTGACTGTGGAATCTAGAGATCATTTATAAATCTGCCAACTGTTATAAATCTGATTGTAAAGACTCTGTGTTGAAGAGCTGGAACTTTACCTTGAAAAATATGGTTGTCTTTTGTCCACATTATTCATGGCCCTTTATCCATAGCTGTCCCTCCCAAACTCTCCTACTAGCCATTAATAGCTACAATAGGAATCTATCTCATGCTAGGCAATGTATATTTTCTGAATTATTCTTGATGATTACCCAATGAATTTATTAAAAGGAAAGTTGAACCTCAGAAACATTGTTCTAGGTTATGTTGCTATTTGGGCTGGAGTCAGAATTCAAACCCAGCCCCTTTTAGTTCTTCATACTACCAATCCTCTTGCAGATATGAAAAAGTAACAAGGGATAACAGATTTTGTCCCAGAATATCAGCTGGGAATGCTCTCAGCTGCCATCTGAAGCTCATCCCCACTGTTCCCTGATCTCTGGCTTTGGACATCTGCTCTTAGTCCTTGAATTTGTGGCCACATATATTTCCTCTGTATATGTCCCACTTGTATCTGTTTTTTACATGCTCTTGGATATTATCATCTCCTCTCTACAAGACTATCTTTATCAGATTCAAGTCAACAGATTTGGAATGTTCATGCCTTCATAAACACTTCTTGAAAAGGGAGAAAAATTTAAATGCCATATAAAGATATTAATAAGGTAATGATGAGATTGAAGATAAATTTTTTAAAGAATGTTGGTTGCAGCATGGAGAATGAATTATAGGGAGGCAAAAGTGGACACAGAGAGACTAATTAAATGGCTATTGCAGTAATACAGATGAAGAAATGGCCTTAGCTTGCACCAGGGTAGTTCCAGTGAACAGTAATGATTAAGAACACAGGTTCTGGAGTCAAACTGCCCAGGTCTGATTCCCAGCTTAGCCATTCTATGTGGCCTCGGGCAAGCTACCTAACTTCTTCATAATTCAGTCCTCTCACTTGAAAAACGAGGTTAATAATAATAATAGTACCTGCCTCCTAAGGTTATGAATATTAAATGAATTAACAAATAGAAGTGGCTAGCACATAGAAAGCGCCATAGAGATGTTAGCTATTATTGAGGCAGTGAAAACTGAGTGAAGAAAAACAAGATGTAAGGCAGTAAAATATACATACAGTTGATTAGTGGTTGGAAAAGAATGATTCCTAGATTTCTATCATGAAGCATTGCTTTCTGAGTTTCAGTTCCCAAAAGCACAATTTTGTAAGGAGGAAAAATCAGAATAGGAAGAGTCTTGGGTTTGAGCACAATGGAAGCATATGTTTACTTAGAGGTTAGCTAGACTCACTCACTAATTAATGTACCCATGTTAATACAAGCACAAGGCCTTAGAGGTTTTTCCCTCATAGTAGAAACCATGAATGGTAGATCTATGGATTCCTTTCATTCACTGTATCATTTTCATTTTCCAACCAAATAGGCTGAAGTTCAGAGAAATGACTTGCTAAATTCAAGTTGCTACAAAGAGATGGCATAATCTTCCCCTGACTTTAGGGCCTGCGTTGTTTCACTGTTGCCCAATGCCCCACAGGCCACAGACTGATACACTAACGGTGTCAAACTAAGGGGCTAGAGATAGCCAACGAAGGGAAAGCATCAGGTTAGGGATGCAAGATGATGAATGATGAGGAATATAGTTCAGAGGGTGCATTTTAATAGGGTAATGCACAGAAGACTAATTTGGTACTATGACGCTTGAGGTATTTTATTATTTATTTTGTTCTTACTTCCATGCAATATAATTAAATTTATGAGATAAGGCTTATTAGAACTATCTTATCTTTAGAATGGTTTGTGTTATCTGCTCTTTGGGAGTTTTGGTTGTTTTTTAACTGTATGGTATTTTAAGTTAAAAATCAAGTGGGCTGCTTCTCCATATGTAATGTAATGGAGATTTAGAAAAGTCATAGTTGACCATATTCAGGGAAAATAAACCATTTGTTTTAAAAATCAATAAACTAAGATATATAAAAGATACAAAACATCATAAACATGAGGCAAATTCTAAGTCCATACTAGAGAGCAAGAATGATTCTTTTTAAGTTTTAAAAATTGTTTTATTAATTAAACATAATCCTCTAGATAATCATTGTTTATATCCCTTTCAAGATGTTTTTATCCTGAAACATCTATCTGCCATTTTATAAAAATAGATGATGTCATTCCTTTATTTATTCATTGAATATCTGCTGTGTTCTAGGCACTAATCTGGACATTGGGATACAGTAGTGAACAAAATCAAGTCCCTGCTCTCATTAAGCTTTGCTTCTAGGGAGGACACAAACAACAAATAACTCAATAAATGAGTAATATGATGATACCATATTTCCGTATGTATTAGAATAAGGTCCCATAGCAACCACTCTCCTCTCTCTGCAACAAGTAACTTAAATCATGCTTTTCTCTTATAATAGCCCAACACGCCTGATTGGTGAGCACCTTAATCTCTGGGTACATTATGGGATGCTCCTTCCACATATCTGCTCCTATGGCACTGTCATTGTGGGCTGGTCAAGCTGGATCACCATTATATCCAAGGTTCAGGTGATAAGAAGATGAGACACCAGTCACTTCCCTGCTCACTCTATTGGAGTGACTTTAGACACTAAGGGAGACAGAGAAGTGTACGCTGTACAACCATGAAGTAAGTTTTTCTTTTAAGGTTTTATTTATTTATTTGAGAGAGAGACACAGAGATAACAACAGAAATAGTGAGAGAGAACATGAGCTGCAGGAGAAGGAGAAGCAGACTCCCTGATGAGCAGGGAGAGGGAGCCCGACATGGGGCTTGATCGATCACCAGGACCTCGAGACCATGACCTGAGCTGAAGGCAGATGCTTAACTGACTGAGCCACCAAGGTGCCCTTCCTTTTCTTTGAAAAGAAAGGAAAGTGGAACTCCTGGGAGGCTCAGCAGTTGAGGATATGCCTTCGGCTCAGGGAATGATCCCCGGTCCTGGGATAGAGTCCCATATTGGGCTCCCTGCAGGGAGCCTGCTTCTCCCTCTGCCTATGCCTCTGCTTTCTCTCTGTGTTTCTCATAAATAAATAAATAAAAATCTTAAAAAAAAAAAAAGAAAAGAAAATTTTTATGGACTTCTAGTGGTCTCTGCAAAGTTCTGTACTTTAATTTGATATAGGAAATATTTACGGTAAATTGTCATAAAAGTTTCTTCATAAGTCTTGATTAACCATTCTCTTGGGGCATATATTTCATATCTACCTTTGTATTATTATAGACAAAAGAACCATTAATAGCATATGGTTATTTTTTTAGATTATTCCTTAAGATATATTCCTAGAAATATAATTACTGATACTTGAAAAATTTTGTTGTTTATTATAAATCGTTTTCCAAAAGCATTATAGGCATGTTTCATTTACTTGCTGAGTTTCTTTCATACTTTTACTGCAAAAGAATATGAAAATTGTTATTCCTTGTTAATATGAAGGAGAAAAACACTATCTTACTATTTTTATGTGCATTTCTTTGTTATTTAAGTCTGTGTTCCACCTCCTCCAATTTTTTAGTTAATTGTATTTTTTTCATTTATTTCTTAGAGTATTTGCATTGAATTGAATACATTTTTATACATAAAAGGATTAATTTTTGTGGTATTTGTTTTTTTTTTTTAATTTTATTTATTTATTCATGAGAGACACAGAGAGAGAGACAGAGACAGAGACACGGGCAGAGGGAAAAGCAGGCTCCACGCAGGGAGCCCGATACGGGACTAGATCCCGGGACTCCAGGATCACTCCCTGAGTCAAAGGCAGATGCCCTACTGCTGAGCCACCCAAGCATCCCATGTATTTGTTATCAAAATATGTTTTTCCTAAGTATTTCTAAATACTATTATCAGAAAATATTAACAGTTGGTATATTGATAGCATACAACTATATTCCAATAATAACCCTCATTAAAACTTTTGGCTCTTCTGGGTGCCTGGGTGGTTCAGTCAGGTAAGTGTCTGATTTCAGCTCAGGTCTAGTTCTCAGGGTCCCTAGTAGGGCTCCATGCTCAGCAGGGAGTCTGCTTATCCCTTTCCTCTGCCTCTTCCCCTGGCTCATGGTCTGTCTCTCTCTCAAATAAATAAACACAATCTTTAAGAAACAAATAAACAAAAACAAACAAAAAACCTGGCTTCTTTGGTCAATGATATTCCAGCAGTCACCCCTTCTACTGCTTGCCCCTAGAGCTTTTAGGCATACAATTCAACACAAGCCTAAGTAACTGCATATTATACATCCCCCGTCCGTTTACTGTGATTGAGTCATGGTTTGGGAGGTGGTATGGCATTCTGGGAAAAGATGCTTCTTGCTTTTCTCTTTTTCTTCAGAGCATAACCTCAAGTATATAATCTTAAATAATGTTGGTCCATCCTTAATCATTTTACCATTGAGCGAAATTTGAAAGAGGTAGGTGCAGAGTACTATGAGATCTCATTGTTTTGTTTCCTTCATGTTTAGCTGTCTCATTCATTCTCATCATTATATTCCAATATCACAATATGTTACACATTGTTTAATAATACACAATATGATCGGGCTCCCGGTGCATGGAGCCTGCTTCTCCCTCTGCCTGTGTCTCTGCCTCTCTCTCTCTCTCTGTGACTATCATAAATAAATAAAATTAAAAAAAAATACTGTTTAAAAATAATACACAATATGTATTACACAATGTGTAATAATTTCACTATATATATATTTTAATATTTTATTTATTTATTCATGAGAAACACAGAGAGAAAGGCAGAAACACAGGCAGAGGGAGAAGAAGGCTCCATGCAGGGAGCCCAACGTGGGTCTTGATCCAGGGTCTCCAGGATCCGGCCCCGGGCTGCAGGCGGCGCTAAACCACTGAGCCACCCGGGCTGCCCATTTCACAATATATATTAAGATATATATCTCATATTATATATATATGTGTGTCTTGTATTATATACATCTTAATACATATTATATATAATATATAGTATACATCTTCTTAATAGATGAACTTAATTACTAAGTTCATAGTAATTATTTAAACATGAAAACACATGAGAATTCTATTTATCAAAACTATATAATGGCATTTTTTAAAAAAATAATTACTTCTAAATATATCAGTCAGCTTTTGCTAAGTTATATTGTGATAAACAACCCTAAATCAGAGTGATATTTCAAATTCTCTGAAGCAAAATGTTTTCCTTAAAAATTAGAAAAAAAGTGAAATATAAATAGTTTAAGAATGAAAAAAGTCACCTTTCAATAAAACCCACTCTGGGGGCACCTGGATGGTTTAGTTGGTTCAGAGTCTGACACTTGATTTCAGCTCAGGTAATGATCTCAGTCAGGATCATGAGATCAAGCCCAGCGAAAGGCTCCATGCTGAGCTTGGAAGCCTGCTTGAGATTCTCTCTCACTCCTTCTCCCTCTGCCCCTCCCTGCTTGCTTGCGCTCTCTCTCTCTCTTCCTCTCTCTCTCACAAAAAAACCCCAAAACAAAAAAGCAAACAAAAGACCCACTCTGACCACCCTATTTACAAAAGAATCCATTATCTCCCAGTTAGTTACTCATGTTCTTTGCTGATTAATTTTCCTCCATCATATTATTTCTTTCTACCATGCTATATTATTTACTTTTTTAAAAAATTGCATCTCCCCAGTAGAATATAAATTCCACGAGGGCAAGAATTTTGTCTGCTTCACTTATGCATCCAGAGTGTCTAGAACAGTGCCTAGAACATACGAGATACTCAAAGAATAATTGTTAAATGAATAAGAAAAAAAAATATCAATGGCTTACAACAACAAAATTTCCCTATTCATGTAACATGTCTTTAAAGGATTGGAGGCATCTATGGTCTTCTCATTCTGAGATGCAAATGACAAAACCACTGTACTTTTGAAACACTAGCCTCACTGGAGACAGAAAAATTGATGATAGAATTCAGGATAGTTCTTAGACTTTCAGCTGGAAGCACAGATCACTACCACTAACATTCCTTTGGCCAAGGCAATCATTTTGGTCAGGCAGTGTATTAAGGGGTAGGGAATATACAATCATCCTATAGGGACAGCAGTGGATATTTGAAATAATAATATGACCTATGACACTAGTGTCCTCATTTTCCTTCCCTACAACATGTATAAAAAAGTATCACCTGAAAGCAAAGTCTTCATAGTATATTTATGTACTCATAGTATATTTATGTACTCTTGAAAGAACATAGTACAAAAAAAAAAAAAAAAGAAAAAAGAAAAAAAAACCACAAGTGATAATGGGGCCTAATCTATAGCTTGGGGGTAACTAAGTGAGAATAATTGCTTTAAAAGAGATGAAATTAGAAGTAAATTTGGGTTCTTCTAATTGTGCAAACCCATGTTCCCTCTCTCCCTTTCTTTCTTGTTCTTATAATATATTCCATTCATAGGTACTTTTTGAAATATAATAATTATAATATTGCCTGATTTAGATACTAACAGAATTCTCAATGCAATCTTTAAAATGAGAATTGGTTATACATGTAACCATTCTATGAGGCTTTAGAAACTCCAAACCAAGCAGACCGCAAAATTTAATTAAAAAAAATAACTTTCGGGATCCCTGGGTGGCGCAGCGGTTTGGCGCCTGCCTTTGGCCCAGGGCGCGATCCTGGAGACCCGGGATCGAATCCCACATCAGGCTCCCGGTGCATGGAGCCTGCTTCTCCCTCTGCCTATGTCTCTGCCTCTCTCTCTCTCTCTCTCTCTCTCTCTCTCTCTGTGACTATCATAAAGAAATAAAAAAAATTAAAAAAAATAAAAAAAATAACTTTCTACGTGACAAAGGCAAAAACTATGAAAGTTTAGATCATAGCTCAAAACTAAAGTAATTTTGAATATCAAAAGAGAATGCCTGGCACAATTTCTAACCAAGTAGCAAACAGATTTTCCAGGGGCTTCAAGAATTGGCTGAGCTTTCAAGAGCAAGGAGAAACACGTGTATCCAACCTTAAGCACAGATATAAAACTTGCCTAAACAGTTTAGTCATGCTCAGTTGATTTTGATGTTGTATAGAATACCCAAATAGATGCTAACTATTCATTTGACCCGAACGCTTCAGATCCATAGTGGCTATAAATGCCCTTCCATATACTTATTCACTAACAAGATTTCTGATAAGCCATTTTTCATTTTGACTTTCTCCCTTCTTACTGTTATTTTCCTTTTTCCCTTGAATTTGCCTCTAGTTCACCAAGAAGTATGCTTGGAGCTAAGAACATATAAGATATGTTCCCTTGCCCATAAGGAGTTTATTGTCTGGTAGCAAAATCCACAGTTAAAAAGATACTAAGTACTTTCATAGACACATTTATGTGGCAGTAGAGCAGAGGAACACCAACTCAGTATAGAGCCGACAGGAATTCAAATGAGAAGGAGGAAAAAGTGGGCTAAGAAGTTGTAACATTTAGATGGAACCAGGTACGCAGAGTTAGAGACATCTGGGTGTGTCCAGCCCATGGTACCTGAAGTATAGCATGTGCACTGGAGAGCACTAGAGTGGGACTACAACCCCAATTCTCAAGGAGGAGTGGGGGGTCGGGTGGGGAGAAGGGGAGGAATACTGCCCCCCAAGGAACATTTTGCCATGTCCGGAGACAGTTTTTTTGGTTCTCACAGCCTGAGGGAGTTGCTACTGGCATCTAGTGGGTAGAAGCCAGAAATGCTGCTACCCAGCCTATAATACACAGGACATCTCCCCACCCCCTGACCCTGACCCCCATCCCACGCCTACCTCCAACAAATTATTTGAGCCACAATGTCAGTAGTACCTAGGTTAAGAAATCCTAGGCTAGAGAATATTAGAAGTCATGATCCTCCTACATATTCCTCTTAAGTTTTTAGAATATAGAGCCTAAAAGAAAAACCCTTTAATACCAATGTTCTTCTTAGCATTTGCTTGGCAGAGAGGTATTGCTTGAAGAATACACGATAAATGCAGTTACCCCATTTTATTGATTCTAGGGCCTACTGAAGAATTTCTGGACTCTACAAAGATCTTGCCATAGACTTGCTATTTATTTGGGGAAAAATCCGTGATGAATATAACATCTATAGTGGATCAAATCAGTGATTTTGTGTTGAATTCAACAGATGAGTTAACTGTTTTTTTGGAATTCTAAATGAATAGTGCTGCTCTGTGGTAACACAGAATAAAGCTACCAGGCTCAGTAGACCCTTTAGATTTTATCCCTCAATCTTACCTTCTTTCCTGGCATTGCATGTTTGAATTCTTTCTTCTCTAAAAGAAAATAGAAAAAAAAAAAAAAACTTTATTCCAGAAATAAAGGAAAAAACCCATCCATTTTAAGAAGGAGAATGAATCTTAGTGCCCCATATTATCTAATCATTCCTCACCCTTCCATCAAGACAAATTACTGTTTCTCTTGTAGGATTTTTGTCTAAAGTTATGATGCATATTGAATGCATAAATGAGCAAATTAATTACATTAGAGTTTTGTATTAGCCACAGTTGAACCACTTAGTCTGGTCAAAGGTAAAACTACTCTAAGCTTCTCTGGGTTATATGGATCTAAGTTATATTATTAACACTCCAGAATTATGCTATCTATAGTTATTACGTATTACACACAACATACGTTATTATATTTAATTATATAACCACAAATCTCATAAAGCAAGGACAGTGGAAAACCCCTTACTATTAGAGTCTGTTTTCTACTCATTGTCAGGATTAACATTGAAACTTCGGGATATTTTAGGTCATCTGAAATCATTCAGTAGAATCATCATTTGTACCTATGCCCTCTCTCTGCCTTAGCTATGATTTCCATCTTTCATATTGAAACTCGAGACAAAAATCAGAAGACACACACAATTATGTGGCAGTTTTCCAGTGTAATTTTCCTTTTCTAGTATAAAGAAAATCCTGTTTTGCCAAACATTCTATTGAAATTGGTTAAATTTACCCCAATTGTTGTTTGTTGTTTGCCGATTAGTTTTGCTAATGAATTAACTAGTGCAACCGACCACTTGCAGAGCTATTCTCAGTATAATGAATGTAATTATTTAGCACTAAACCAGGACAGCATCTTTCTTTTTTCTGTGACAAGCATAATTCTTTATTCTCCCATTAGCCAGGTGCCCTGGTCTCTGTAAACTAGTTATTGACCTGCTCATTTTAGGAGCTTCACTCTCAATGCTTCTTCCCTTATTTAACTCAAGTAAGCTCCTATAATTTCTCTTCACCATACGAGGTTAGCATGTAAAGAGTTCATTGTTCATTTATTGTGAGTAAAGCAAGGCGTCAGGGAGCTATTCTTAGATAGATGCTCAGACTCCTGAGCCCTGCTTACTTGTCCCTGGTTATAATGGATACAAAACCGTATGGGGCTGAGCGAGCATCATGTAAGCTCCGTAGGAAATCTGAGGCAATGAATCATGGAGCCGGACTCCTGCTGAGGACTGTGTGCCTGAACAGACTACAAATAGACAGAAAAGCAGCTTAAGCAAGTGGCTTTCATATGACAGGAATGCATATATTAGGCATAAGAGGAAGACTATTTGGATAAGGATGTTTATATATAAAGGGCAATAATAATTCTTCTAGCCAGACTCTGAGAAAGCAAATTGTTAGAGAAGAACAATGCCCCTTGGGTCCACATTGACGTGTTTCAGCCATATCTTCTGCCACCATTTAATATCCTTTTTTTAAAAAAATGTCACACGATATTGGATCACCTTGGCCTGATTTATTGTGTCAGGGCACAGGCAATGAGACATAGTGAGATGTGACTGGCGAAGCCTAAAGTAAAGATTAGATGTCACAAATTAAAGAAAAAGCCACTGCCATCATTCACAATTGAACTCTCCTTTGAAACTGAGGAAAAATTAAAAGAGTTTAAAATTACATAGGAAAGAAAGTTGTGTGTATAATGTCTGAGGGATAGTGTTCTTTTCCTCCCACATTTTCTTTAAATTGCAGGTGCTATAAGTTATACCTGACCTCTATCTGTAGAAATGTAATTGTGCTGTTAAAAAAAAAGAAAGTAAGTAATAAACACCCCCACCTTAGGGAAACCTTGTTAACATTTTTATTAAATTTTTATGTTTGAATAATGATACTTTAATATATCTTTCTCTTGACTGCAATTCCCAGAGTCCTTTTAAGAGTAACTTGGCTTGACAGCGAAGGAATTTTGAGATAAAGAAAAGACAAATTAAGACCGGGTCTATTGGGGGAAACAAGATTATATTGGAAAGTTTATGGTGTGAAGAGAGCAGGAACAGAATCTATTGGTTTTCTTTCAAGGCTGTTTATGTATATGTATGGTAAGTGAGAACAGTCATACAAACATACATAAACATGTTTACATTTGTCCTCATGCATGCTCTCTTGACTTTTTAAGCTAACCATACAAATATAAATATGGATGGCAACACATGGTTTCTTTCAGAATAACAAATTTGATTCAAGCTGGGAATTTGCCCAATGGAGTAAACACTAAATTAAGAATATTACCAAGCAAGAGAATGAGCTAAACAGAAAAGGACAGACTTACAGCAAATTACGAATTACAGGGCAGGTATTTCGAATCTTTTGTCAGAGCTGTTCTTTGGTAGGTTTGGTTAGCATGTGGTATTACTGGGCATTGTAAATAAAATAATGCTTCCATCAAATAAAAGTTAGGCAATACCTCATTCATGTTCTCAAGACATACAAACTGAGCCCCAAAACTCACTGGTCTGAAATCAAAACTGAAATCAAAGATGGTTGCCATCTTTAAAAAAAGAATTTAAAGCTTCAGAAATAATATGCATATCCTTGAGGATGTTAACTAGAACCACTAAAGGCAATAAGGCTGGGTGGAAGGCCATGTAAATCAGGTTTGTTAGTGCACTGCCTTCTATGTATACCACAAAGCCATCGACATTGAATATGTTTAATAAATGAAATTATACAGTATGTAAGCTGACTTGTCTTGCTCATTGGATAGTAAAAGAAAATGACACAAGAAGTTAAGGTACAGAAGTCTAGCATAAATACTGGAAGCTAAATACCACATTTTTTCCATTATACTTTCAATATTATTTAATACATAGACATTTTTAATTTAGATGAGATCAAATGTGCCACTTTTTCTCTTTAATGGCTTATATTTTTATGCCTTACCTGAAGTTCATTAAGATCTTGTCTAGTATTACTTTACTTTGATGCCCAAACACTTATTTTTTATCAGTAAGACTGACATACAACAACAGTTTCAGATATATTATATAATGATATGATATGTATATATATTGTGAAATGATCACCACAATAGATCTAGTTAACATCAATCACCATATAAACTTACAGGATTTTTTTTTTTTGTATGTTGATGAGATCATCTGAATTTACTCCTAAAAACATTAAAATATACAATACAGTATTATTAACTACAGTCGACAGGCTACACATTTTATCCCTGTGACTTATTTTATAACTTGATGTTTGTATCTTTTAACACCCTTCACAAATTTTGCCCACCCCCATTCCCCACCTCTGGCAACCACCAATCACTTCTGTCTATCTGTGAGTTGTTTTTAATTCCTCATACAGGATAGATCTCATGGTATTTTTATTTTTCTTTCTGATTGATTTCTTTTAGCATAATGCCCTCAAGGTCCATCCATGATACTGTAAATGACAGATTTCTTTATTTTTATTATTTACTTCTTATTAAGTTTTTATTTTGATTCCAATTAAATGGAATTTGATTCCTGTTATGTTCTTAGTTAACATACAGTGTTTAATTAGTTTCAGGTATACAATATGATGATTCAGCACTTCCATAATTAAGTATTATGTGTTTTAAATTATTCTTTTCATATTTAGATCTGATATCTACTTGGAATTAATTTTTATAATTTATGTGAGGTAGAGATATAATAAATGCATAATCGATTATCCTATTAAGTTTTTGTTAATCCCTCTCCTATACAATACCACTTCTGGAATATAGTAATTAGTTATTACTACAATATTTTTATAGTAAGTTTGAGGGACCTGTTTTTAGGCAATCTATACTGTCCCAAAATATTTTTCTGTGCCAGTACCACAATATTTTATAATTATAATTTTATGGTGATAATTCTGAAAGCTTGATATGACAAATCTTCCTACCTTGTACTTCCTCAAAATTTTCTTGGCTAGTATTGATTGACCTTTGGATTTACACATGCTTTTTAGAAAAAGTTTGTCAATTTCATGAAAAAATATTTTTAAAATTATATTTGTATTTAATTAACATATTAACTTCAGGAAATTAAATGTTTTAACATTATTGAGGCTTTCCAGCCATGAACACATAAGTTGCTTCATTTCTTTGGTCTATTAAGTCTTCCAATATAGCTTTATTATTTTCCACAAGAGGTTAAACATCTTTTGGGACATTTGTTACAATGTTCATTCCAGCTTCTGTGTCCCTTTATATGATGATTTGGGATTACATTTTCGATTCACTTTTGTATATTGAACTTTTGTCCAAAATACTTGCTTAATGTTTTTATTGATTCTAATAGTTTGTAAATTATCTTGGGTTCCCTATACAGACAATCATATTGTCCCTGAAGAATGAGATTTTGATTTTTTTCTTTTCCTATCTGAATATATGTATGTTTTTCCTTATTTCTTTGTGTTAACTAAGTCTTTAAGAACACTATGAATTAGAAGCAGTCATAGTACGTACATGTCTTGATCCTGACTTTGAAAATAAAAAGTTTCTAATTATGTTTGTTTGCTATAGCTTTAGTAAATACTACTGAAGGGGTGCAGGATGAGACACCCTAAAATATGCCACTTTAGCATAAAGACTATGTCAAGTTAAAAGTAACAAGAATCCAGCAGATGCAAGAGAAGTTCTCTGTTCCCCCCATAACTGCCTGATTTACATTGGAAAGGAGAGCCTACAACAGAAAGAGAAATATTAATAGACCCTCTTTACCTAAGGAACTTATCTACATAGGACAACCTATGGATGTTTTCCAAACATCTCCTTTCACCTTCTTGCTAATGAGCTTTCTGTACTTTGTATCCTAACACCCTACCCCTTCTACTTAGCTCATAAAAGCTTCATGTTGCCTCATTGTCTTTGGAATCTTGTGTCTGTGTGGATTCCCTGTAATACACCTATTAAATTTGATTTTCTCCGGATAATCTGTCTCATGTCAATTTGATTCTAAGTCTGGCTAAAAAGAGCACAGGGCAGAGAAAGGTCTCCTCGACACTACTTCAGTAGGTTAAGGAATTTTCCTTCTATTCCTATTCCAATTATGGTTTTATATTACCATTAATGTACACTAAATTTTTCTGTATCTATGGGTACATTTATGTTTCTTTCATCTTTATTTGCTAAAGAGAAATTTCATTAATGTATATGGTATAGTATTAAACCTTGAGTACATCCAATTTGATGGCAGTCAATAATTTACTTTTCTTCTAATAGCAATTTTTCCTCTTTTTCCATTTTTGGAGCATTTTACATAAAATTGGAATTATCTATATTTTAAATATAGATTTAATATAAGCATTGGTAGAATTATTTTAAGCTGCCTAGGTCTGTAATTTGTGGATGTATAGACAGGGTATATATTTATTTATTTTAAAGATTTTATTTATTTATTTATTCATGAGAGACACACACACAGAGAGAGAGAGAGAGAGAGAGAGAGAGAGAGAGAGAGAGAGGCAGAGACACAGGCAGAGGGAGAAGCAGGCTCCACGCAGGGAGCCTGACGTGGGACTCGATCCCAGGTCTCCAGGAACAGGCCCTGGGCTGAACGTGGCACTAAATCGCTGAGCCACCCAGGATGCCCAACAGGGTATATATTTAAATAGTGAATAAATTTATTTAATAATTACAGGTCTGTTATATCTTTAATTTTTTTACAAGTCATTTTTGACAAATTATATTCTTTTGGGAAACTTCACATAAACTTTCAAATTTATAAATTTATTTACAAGCAAACATATAAATATTTCAAATTTAAAGTTTACATTGTAGTATACTAATTTATTTATTTATTTATTTATTTATTTATTTATTTATTTATGAGAGGGAGGGGGAGAATGGGAGGAGCAGCAGAGGGAAAAGGCGAGAGAATATCAGACTCTGCCAAGCATAGAGCCCAATGCCTCCATCTCACCACTCTGACATCACAAAGTCCCCCATACTATAGTTTTTATTTTTTTAATTTATTTTTCTTAAGATTTTATTTATTTATTCATGAGAGACATACAGAGAGAGGCAGAGACAGGCAGAGGGAGAAGCAGGCTCCCTGTGGGGAGCCCAATGTAGGACTCCATCCCAGGGCCCTGGGATGATGCCCTGAGCCCAAGGCAGATGCTCAAGCACTGAACCACTTAGGTGTCCCACCATAACTTATTTTTAAAAAATCTTTGACTGCAGTTGTCTTGTTTCTTTTCTAATAGTTACTTTTATTTTTCTTTACCTTTAGTCAATTATATTATTTTTAGAATCATAAGAATGTAACTTATTTTAATAGTTTTTCTGCCATAGAACCACCTTTATTTTTGCTTATTCGCTCTCCTATTTTTGTTTTTTCTACTTCTATTTCCTACTCTTATGCGAATATTCCCTTCATTACACTTAGGTGGTTTAACTTATTTTTTTTCAATTCTTTAAATTAGTGACTCTGGTGACACTGATTTTAATTCTTCTTTTCTAACAAATATTTAGAGATAAAAATCTCCATCTAAATCATGTTGGCATTACCCTACAAGTTTGATATGTAATCTTTTCATTTTCAAATCATTTTATTTTTTTCATTTTCAATCAATTTTAAAATGGATAAAAACTTATTGTAATTTTTTGACTAATGGGTTACTTAAACATTTGTGTTTGACTGTCCATGGAATTGTTTGTGTTTTCATTGTTATTGATTTAAATAATGATGTAATGGCTTTGGTGTTTTTGTTATTGATTTTGATGACAATGCCATGATTCAACTGCATTTTCATTAGAAAACATGGTCTATATCTTATTGATATCAGTAAGATACGCTTTGAATTTGTAGTCGATTTTTATAAATGTTCTATTTGTACTTCAGAATAATGCCCAGCCCAGGGTTATATATATAAATCTATTAGAATCAGCTTGGATAACTAGGCTGTTCAGATTTCTAAACATTTACAAATATATTTTCTGAATAATCTACTAATTATTCAGAGTGCTTTGTTCAATTAAATCAATAAGATCGTAAATTAATCTATTACTCTTTATAATTCTATCAGTTTGTTTCCTAATATATTTTGAAGCTATCTTATTAGGTACTGGAAAATGTAGACTTTCTAGATTTTTCTTGGTGAATTATTCATTTTTCATTATATTCTGACTCTTTTTATCTCTAATAATATCTTCAATTCTATTTGATATTAATAGATCTGCCACAGCTTTTATTTTCATTGGAATTTGCTTGTTGCATTTTTCCCCTCTTTTTTTTAACTTTTTGGGTGTGCCTTTATGCAAATGAGAAGAAGATTTTTTTAATTGTTCTGAAAAATCTCTTTTATTGTTAGTTTTTTTTTATATTGTTTACTGACAAAATCTAGACATGCTTCCAACATCTTAGATTTTGCTTCTTATTTATCATGTCTTTGGAGGGGAAAGAGGTTATTTTCTTTTCTGGATTCTAGCTATTATAGATTTATGCTTTTACCTTCCTTCTCTATTGATTTAGAAACTACATATTTCATTTCTATTCTATTAGTAGTTAGCCTTCAAATTTTACACTTTAATGAGCAACTTTTCTAAGTCTAATTGTAATCCTTATCTATTCAAACAATTTAAAGGACTTGATGCATCAATTTAAAATTCCTTCGGTGTTACTTGTATTGTTGCTCAATACTTCATTTCCACAATGAACGGTGATTACGATTACTAATTTTATGCCATCAATAATTACTTAGCTATACTTGTGTTTTACCAATTTGCTTACTACCGTTTCTTGCATCTCACTCCTTCCTTTTCGGTTTCTTCTTCCTCAGGTACTTCTTTTAGAATCTCTTTCAGTGAGGATCTATGAATGAGATTATATTCTAACAGTCTTTAGTAAGAATGTTTTACATTACCCTAAGTCTTAAATGAGAACTTAATGATGCAAAGTTTATATTTACAGCTACGTTTCTCTCAGAGCCTTAAAATTATTATTTTAACACCTTCTGACTATTATTGCTTTTTATTTGGTATGCTGTAATTTTACTATGATGTATCTGTATGCAGATTTATTTATTCATTCATTGGCTTATTCATTTATTTAATTCTACTCTGATAATAATGTTTGCTACTGTATATTACATTATAAATAAAAATAAAGTTGGTTCTAGGGAAAAATATGATATGATGTTTATCATTATATTTTATGAAATCTGAAAAATTCTTAGCCACAACTTCTTGTGGTATGCTGATTAACGGCCCCCAAAGGGATCCATGTCCTAATTCTCAGAACCTGAGGGATGTTACTTTGTATGTCAAAAACAACTTTCATCACATCTATTTTCCATTTCTCTTCTTGCTCTATCTCTTTAGGAGTTTGCAAAATGCTGTGTAAAATGCTCTCTACCTGATTTTTTAATTTCACTGACTATATTGTTCTTTTATAGACGCTCTATTCAAATATTTTTCATATCTGCCTCCTGTTCCTTTCTAATAGCATTTTACTGTATTTTGAAATTTTATATGTCCTTCTTCCACATTTTATTAAATTTTAAATACATTTATAATTTCTTAGGTCTATATCTAAGGTTCATAAGGATTTAATACTAATGTTTAATATGCCTGCTGGTTCTCTCTCATTGTGAATTTTCTCCTTGTTTGTTCATAATGTTGAATTGTGAAGTTATTATTCAGCAGGACTGTATCTGTGAGAGTTCTGAGTAGCCCTTCTAAGACCTGAATTTTTGGGCAAGTCTCAGTTCTCATTCTCTATCTTCAATAGGTCCATAATCTGGCCTCCTATTCCTACCCAGAAGTTAGTCCAAGAATTTACACACCCAATGGAAAAGATCTCTTAGCAAAGCTCCAGCATCAGATTCATTTACTTTCAGCTCTTTTTTGTTTGTTTTCTTCTTCATTTCTTGTCACTAGAGATTTTCCCAGTTTCCTGAAGAATTTAGCTTTTATAAGGATGATTGCTATATTTTATCATGCATGTGTGGGGTTTTGTAGTCAGAAAGAATTTCATCTTGCTTTACTTATAACTTTGCTAGAATTCAAAGTCCAGGAGAGATTTTTTAAGGTAATATTTTAAATCAAATCCATCTTGAGACAAAGCTGCTTTTTTCTTGCTTACACTGGTAGGAAGTATTCAAGCAGAGTTGGATATGCCATTTATGTAGATGTTCAAACAGCCTGTCCTTTGAGGGAAGTTGGAGATCATTTGTAAGCTTGCCCTACGTCTGGGATTTAGTTTTTCATAATCACTTATCTTGAAACTTCAGTCTTCTTTTGTAGATGTTCTTAATTTAAAGCCTGAGTTCTTTAATGAAGATAGCTACTAGCTATAGTTTTCTTCACACAAGTACTGTCAATACCCTAATAACCACAGATCTCCCATTTTAAGAAATAATAATCTAAAACATAAAGTTGTTAGCTTGTGGAATTAATATAAATTACCTATGATTGAAATGTTATATTTAATGAAATTTGATTCCGTCTCTGAGCTATATAAGCTTATTTTTTCCTTTGTTATTTTTTGTTCTCTCTCTTTTTTTTTTAAGATTTTATTTATTTATTCATGAGAGACACAGAGAGAAAGGCAGAGACACAGGCAGAGAGAGGAGAAGCAGGCTCCATGCAGGGAGCCCGATGTGGGACTTGATCCCAGGACTCCAGGATCATGCCCTGAGCCAAAAGTAGATGCTCAACCACTGAGCTACCCAGGTGTCCCTTGTTCTCTTTTCCTAATAAAAGAATTAGGATGTTAATTAATCTGTGTGGATAGTAAAGGAAAAATGATAATAATCATATAATTTGCCACTGTCTATGATTACTGTAAACAGATATTACTATAAATATCCCATATAATATTATCTAATTCATTCTTAGAATAATCTTATAATATTCATATAACTTCACCTATTTTTCAGATTAAAAAAGTAAAGCTTTGTAACTTGCTCAAGGTCATCCTGTAGATAAGCAATGGATCCAGGATTTGAACACAGGTCTATCTGACTTCAAAACATGTGCTCTTTCTCCTGTGGGAGCATCTAGCCTATAAAGACCTAGAGATAAATAATAATTTCTAGTAAGTACATACTAGTGTGTAATAAAGAATTTAACCTTGTCTAGAAAGAGGTCTGACTTTTGTCTTTGGCATCTGGGAGGCAATCTCTAAGCCTCTGGAATGTCATACTTGATAGGAATGTCTTTGTTTGCCTGAGATCATGCTGCATAATCTAGCAGTATCATTTCAGATAGAAGCTGACTATGCCAGAAAAACCAACAAACAATGTGGTTTAATGTGAGAGCTTTGGGTCACCTGGAGATCCACCATATTGGCAATGATCAATCAATCAATATGTAGATCATGGAGCACCAATAAAAACTCTGAAAAAAAAAAAAGAAGAAAACTCTGGACTCTAGAACTCAGGGGAACTTCCTAGATTAGTAATACTCCATGCATATTGTCATACACTGATGTCAGAAAAGTAACATGTCCTGACTCCAAAGGGAGAGAACAAGGGAAGCTCTATTTCTGATATTTTTCTAGATCTGTCTCATTTGCTTCTTCCTTTGGCTGATTATAATTTGCATCCTTTCTCTGTAATAAACCATAACCTAAAATGCAGCAGCTTTCAATGAATTCTGTGAGTACTTCTGGAATTATTGAAACACCTGGTGTTTTGGGGAACCCTTAGAATGTGCAGATAGTGTCAAAATTCAGTGTGGTTTTGTGTGGATTGTGTTCCTTCTACCTGTAGTTAGTTAACTCTAAGCAGATAGAAAGTCATGAAAAGTGGGCTGTAGAAACGTGAAAAACTAAGAGGGAAGAAATGTCTGACCAAGTCAGAAAATCCTGAGTTTACCTACAAGTTAAGGAAAGAACATTATTCTAGGAAAAATGAACAAAGGCAAGGAATCAGGAAGCAAATATCATATTCCACTTAACTAAATACACCATATAAGTGGTACCAAAATAAAACTGAACAAATAAAGCTACCAATTAAATTATCATATGCCACTAATTGGAAGATCCATCCTTCATATTAGAGATGTTAAAAGTATCTTAATAAAATCAATAAAATATGGTGGACTACTTAAGAACTGGCGCCAAACTAAGTGTGGCCAATACATTAGATACTTCAAGGCTATGAGTGGAGGGAAAAATGTAGATGGGAGGGGTAGCAAGAAATGATGTTAAGGAAGTAACTCAGAGGCAGACTGTGAAGTTTAGGTGAAACATAAATATTCCTTATATGCCATTCCTTCTGATAAGAGTCTTATGTAAAGTATGTCTTTCGATGGTCAGAATGACTTAAAGTATATTATACAGATAGAGAAATGGAAGCTCAGAGAAGCTACAAAGTTAAGCAAGGTCAGAAGCCTATTAAGTTGGGAGGCTAACTTTAAAGCAAGTGTTTCTGATTCTAAAATATACAGTGAAGTGCTTAGATTTTACCTGTAGCAGGGGGCCGTAAGGAGAGTAATGACATTTTCTTTGAGAATGTAACTCTGGTAATACTGGGAAAAGACTGGCCACAAAGAGACAGTAGGCTTTTGCAATAGTCTGAGCTGATGTTTTACGGTCATAAGCTAAGGAAAGAAGAAAGTTTCAATGGCAAAAGGAACACTTAGGGAAGCAACAAGGATGACTCTGAGGTATCTAGATTGCAAAGTTATGATTAGTAGAGTCACAAAACATTCGGAGGGAAAGTGTATTATGACTTAAAATTCAAATTTAAGTTCCAGGTACTTGCTAAGTATCTCAATTGGCCAGTATGCCCCCTGTATCAGACAGGGCAAACTGATGCACATTTAGATGTCTGAATACATACAAGTTTAGAATATGCAAATGAGTTAAATCACCCAAGGACATCATATATAGATAGAGAAAATGTTTAAAGCCAGATCCCTAAACAATCCCAACATATAAGGGGCATTCAGAAGAAATAACTAGATCTGTCAATAGAGAAACAAAAGGCTGTCCTGCTGTCTTGTAAGAAAGAGAAGTTAACAACATTGCAGCAGAGAAGGAATGTAGGATAAAAACTACAATTAGTTCATTAAAATTGGCAACAGTAGTCACTATTTAATGATCATGACTAAGTAAGTTGGTTGATGAAGACCAAAATTACATTGTAATGAGTTAAAAAGGGAGTATTAGTTTTTGCTGTGCTTTAAAACTACCACCATTTGGGGTGCCTGGGTAGCTCAGTTGGTTAAGCAGCTGACTTTTGATTTTGCCTCAGGTCATAATCTCTGAGTCCTGGGATCAAGCCCCGCATTGGGCTCCATACTCAGCATGGAGTCTGCTTGAGGATACTCTCTCTCCTTCTGTTCCTCCTCCCCTGCTCACATGCATTTGTGCTGTCTCTCTCTCTCAAATAAATAAATAAATCTTTAAATAAAATAAATAAATAAACCAACTGTTCAGTTAACTTGCAATTCTGTGAGACAGTAATTTAGGCCAGGCTCAGGTGGGTGATTTTTCAGGACTCAGTTGGACTTATTCTTGCTACTTTTAGTCAGCTGCCAGTCAGCTTCTGGAGGTTTTCTGGCTGTCAGCTGGGGTGATAATGGCATTTGGGCCATATGTCTCTCATCACCCAGCAGGCTAACCCAGATTTGCTCACATCGCAGCTCTGAAGGAATCCAAGAGGGTGAGCAGAAGCATGAAAAGACTCTTGAGATGAAAGCACAGACTGACATACTATCACTGCTTTCCCCCTCTACTGGCTGAAGCCAATCACAAGGACAGCCAGATTTAACAGGGGAGAAAATGGACATCACCTCCTGATGGGAGGAATGGCAAACATACTTCAGAAGGATTTAGAAATAAAGAATTGTGGATATTTTTGCAATCTACCACAAAGAACAACATGAGGAAGAGCAAACAGAAAATAGTACCTGACTTTGTCGATAAAGTAATGATGAGAAAATGATACAGAACACCTTAGTGGAAAAGGTGGCATAGCAGGTTTTTTATTCCATAAGCAGGAAAATTAAGCTAAACTTTAAGGTTGCTGTGTCTCCCAACTCTTTTGGTGCTATTGTTTATCATCTGCATCCATTTTGTTTTCAATTGCAAGTTACTGCCAAAACCATCCGTCCCCAAGTTTGAAATGCTTGAATGTGGATACTGATTTGAAGACATAAATCAGAATGAGACATTTGATCTGATCTGCTAAGATTTGTTTCTGTCAAATTCCATTTTACAATTAGCTATTGGAGTAATCTTTCTAAACTGCCTTTTCTAACTGTGTTTGTTCAGGTCCCTACTGGAGCAGACACCAAAAGGAAATTATAATTGCAAGAGAATTATCAGGGAAATGCTCAACCTAGGATTTTTTACATATAATTTAATAAATTATCACAGCAATATAGATTGTGTTTTATCACCCTTGAGTAACATTTCAGTTTGATCACTGTAGATATCTAAACTAGCTGTTGGCACAAAAATCACCTGAGTCTTGATGTTTGAGAACACTATTCTGTGAGCTGACAAGTGGTTTGGCATAAGAGAGCTAGAGCAACAAGGATCCAGTTCTTTCTTCATACAGCTGGTTAGTGTTCAAGTACAGGGTTTTGTTTATGATGTCATTATAAACATCATTCTCTGTTAAGAGAATTTAACGATACTTGCTGTGATAAAAATTTAATGCTACTTATTGAAGAATGACAAATTTGTATCATCAGGAGGATGAGATCTCTCACATAGGCCAACACCATAATATTGCTAATAATAACCACAACAGTAATAACAACAATGGCTAAAGTTGTGTTATAAATGAATATTATATGCTTTGCTCCAGTACTCAACAAGCAGAAGGAAGAGTTGGTTTCATCATGCTGTAAGATGATTGTTAATTTTTAATACTGTTAATGTTTATTAGTGACAGATGACTGGCTTTAAGTGTCTTATGAATAATAAATAAACTGGGTGGGTCTCTGGTGTCTGTCACAAATGTGCATTCAAGGCCAGTGGAGCTGCCCTTTATTTGGCTTTGGAGACCTTGCATGTATAGATGATAACAGAATGTACCTTCAGGAATTGGGGCCAAGTTTTCACATTTTAGCACTGAAAACAGTGGGGGAATTCTTGGCATTTTTTCAAGTCTCTGAGAGTCTACTGAAGTCCTGAGACATAGGAAAGTTCATCTCAGATGTTTTAGCAAATAGAAAACTGCTGGAAAATGTTTCTCTTGTTCCCTGGCCCTGTTGAATTCATAACACTTAAACACCTGTGTCCATCAAATAGAACACACAGGATCACAGCTAGAGCTGTTCTTGACTTTGCAATTTCATTGACTGACAGTTTAATATCTATTTATTTTCACATCTGACACCAGTAAAGACAGGCTGGCATCATGAATGTCAAGACATTATGCTGACAACTGTATTTTTTTTTTTTTTTATCATTTGGGGGGATAGAGGAAGGTTCAACATTCCCAAGAAAAGTATTCTTTTCAAGCACTGCAGCTCCAATAAAGACCAAATTATAGTTCAGATATAATTGGCAGTAACTATTGATAGGTTACCTGTACATGTTTATATAGGAACGAGTACATTCAATTTGAGATTTGCTAGTAAACTAACTGTTACTGTTATACTCTGGAATGAAATGTGTAATTATACTATTTAAATAGCTGAAACAGCTGCCATTACTGTGGACCGTGTAAACAGTGTTTTCTGTGCTAAAATTGAATGTTTAGAATATGGTCCCTTATTTTCAGCAGCTCTTGTTTAGTTAGTCTCTGAAATACAAACAAGAGGTCTAGCTCCATTCCAGTTCCATAGTATCAGAACAACACTCTAGATAAGAAGCATTCACAAAATGAAAGTGAGATGGATTTTTAAAATCTTAAGCAAGACCAAAGTGTTGCTCAAAATTAACCACAATGTACCGAACATAACGTTCACATTGGGAACTGTGTAAAATACATTTTCGTTTCCATATGCTGAAGCAGCTCAGGAGAAAGGCCTTTTGTCTCTCTCATTTACACCAACTATCTAAACACAAAATAATTCAATTTTACTGTACCTCTATGTATGGCTGGGGAAATATTATTATGATGCTGCAATCACTGAACTTTTCAGTCTGCTATCTTGAGAATTTTCTCATGGCTAGCGGTAAGGTCTGATAATTCACAAAACTAGTTTCACTGTGCAACCGTTAAGGAGCTGCCTTATAATCAGGCAGTACTGAATGGACTGACTTTATTGCCTTTATAGTTTAGGATTGAAGTATACTATTACATCTTACAATTCTCCTCCCCAGTGTCATTTTGCCAAGTACTCTAAGAATGAAATATGCTCTCTAAACTGAAATTTTGTTCAGAGTGCATTCATTCACAGAAATTAGGCCTGAGATTGATTGTGGATTTCCACAAAATCACATTAATTTCAGTTCTTGGCAATTACAGTATAATTAGTGTTATTGATGTAGCAGCCTCATAAATAAATATTTTGTAGCCATATAGAGGGCTTTTGTTTGTTTCTTGTTTTATGTGTTTGTTTAGGCATCATTTATGGCTGAAATTAGGCCTGGGTGCCTTTGCTCCTATTACGGAGGGAAGCATACAGGGAGGGGTAAAGAGAAGGAAGATATCAGAATCCTCTCCTCCAATTTACTGAATCTATTTCAATGGCACATTCATATAAGCTCAATCATGATTCCCTCTATCCTGAGTTCTCCATATCCCAGGTCCCCAGCCCACAGTCAATTTATTTACTTTTGTCTATCAATATCAATCCTTCTTTGGCCCCTATACCATTATGACCTCACATACAATGTTCTTAGGTCTTTTCTCCAATACTCCTAGTAGTTTCCTATACCTGTTTTGCTTTCACATCATCCCTTAATATTTTGTAAATCTGTCATGATTTGCAAGGTGCACTGGATTTGGAATCAGGAGCACTGGACTTAAGTCCAGCCTCTGGAGCTAATATATATGTTAATTGAGTAAATATTCATTTCTAAAATGAGAGTCATACTAATTTATTCATTCAGCAAATGTTTACTGAACAATGATTATGTGTCAGAGACTATTTCAGGTACTAGGACATAGCAATGAAAATGAAATCAGCCAAGGCCACTCCCTCATGGGCCTTACATTCTAAAGTTATTTACCTTTAAAGGATCAAAGAGAAAATATATGTGAAAGTTTGTTATAAATATAGCTAATGTATTTTATGCCAACAATAACAAAAAAAAACGATTGTTTTTGCTTTTGTTTTGCCTAACCCAGAAAAAAATCAGTTTGCCATCGTATAAAGCCTAGTTTCCTAAAGTTGGTGAAAAGGAAAAAAAAAACAGAAAATATTTGCAAAAATGGAATGTACATGAAGTTATTGTGGAAAAAGAGGGAAATGTAGAAAAAAATACAAATGATCAAACTGACAGTACTGAGTGTGCCCACACACAAAGTATATGGTGTTTAAGAAGAGGGGCCAATGCTGATTTATCAACCAGGACAGAACAGTGCAGCAGTCAGAGCCAAGACTGGGCATATAGAGACTGTGTATCTATTCCCCTTCTGTTCTGTGATCTATATGATCTTGGTCCAGTCACTCTACCTGTCTGGACTTCATTTTCCTAGTCTATGAAAAGAGAAGGTGGACTTCTTGGTTTCCAAAAATGCCTTTCAGCTGCCTTCTGTGACTGAAAAGCAGGAGTTTGTATCTTTGAGTTGAGTCTTCAAGTAGAACCCTCCAAAATGCTTGCCCCAAGGGAGACCAAGGATACTTTTTCTGTAATAGAGGAAGTATTTAGTTCACTTTTTTTTTTCAAAGTTGTGGTAAAATATACAAAACAAAGTTTATCATATTAGCCATATTTAAGGATACAGTTCAACATAGTTAAGTACATTCCTACTGTTATGCCTATTTCACTTAAAAAAAAGATTTACTTTATTTTAGAGAGAGAGCACAGTAGAGAGGGGCAGAGGGAGAGGGAGAGAATCTCAAGAAGACTCCCTTCTGAGTGTGGAGCTGGCCTCAGCCTCAGGGCTCCATCTCATGACTCTGAGATGATGACCTGAGCTGGAATCAAGAGTTGGACACTTAACCCACTGAGTCACCCAGGAACTCCACCTGTATCACTCTTAACTGCTAAAAATAAATGACAAAGTATATTGTCTCTTCATTAAAAAATTGGTAGACATTTAATCTAATGAATGCTCAATCTTTGGACTTTTTAGGAACATATATTTTATCTAGCTATGTATAGTTTCCACCAGTCTTAGTTTTGATTAAGGAAACAACCTCAAACACCAAATTTCTAGGGGCACCCGGGTGGCGCAGTCAGATGAGCATCCAACTCTTGGTTTTGGCTCAGGTTGTGGTCTCAGATCATGAGATCAAGCTTTGCTCAGCATGGAGCCCACTTAGGACTCTAACTCTCCCTCTCCACTTCTCTGCTTCCATGCTCTCTAAAATAAATAAATAAATCTTTAAAAAAAAAAACACTAAATTTCTATAGTCAATAAATACAATTCAAATTACTTTTATGTATTAGTCTTAAAGGTATTCTTGACATTTTTTCCTGTTTTCTGAGACTCTATAAAGGCATTCAGAGGGGAGGATAGTTTTAGATTCCCACTCAGACTTACCAGTGGATTTAAAAGAAAATAGGGACTCTCATATTTGTGATATGCAACAAAGAAAACTTAAGCCTCTCTTGACTCCACATCATGTCTCTTGTCCCCCCAAAACTCCAAAATGACAATTCTCATCTAATTATGAATACAAAGAGACATCATATTCCAGAAATAACAAAATTTAAGTAGATAATATTTTTCACATTTTAGGTCCTGTGGGAAAATCTTTATCTTTATTGAATGGAGGAGAACTTACTTAGGTAATGATCAAGTGACCAAACCCAAATCCCATCCCTGCTGTCTATCTGTCAGTGAGCAGTGACTGTTCTTGCTCCTTTCCACAGAAGATTGTGTCATTTTCCAGATCGAGCACTTCAGGCCATACTCATGGGTCTCCAAAAGCCATGAGCCTTGATATGCTATTGCCCCCCTGATATTACACTGAGTGCTCACAGTAGAATGGGAAGATGAGACGATCATATGATCATAATGACATTGTTTATATTCCCATAAAAAAAGAACAGTTTTAAAGGCTAATGTGATTTTCCATTATTATGTCACCCTTAATAACACTGCTATTTTGCTGAGAAGAGATAAGCAAAGAGAATGGAAAATGAGGCAAAGCCATAAAGCAAGTATTCCATTTGGGCACTCAAAAATATTACCAGATGATATTTACTAACTTTTGACAACTCAAAAGGACTTCTTTTCTTTTTTTCTTTATTTTTCTTTTTTTTTATTTTTAGGACTACTTCTTTGGATATGAGGTTTGTAGGGTTTCTCATTAACTCTTCCCTCCATAACCAATGCCTAATGTGAGTGGTGTAAGAGACAATACTCCATGAGTGACAAGGTCTTCCCAAAGTAGAAGCAAAAATTAATGAAAGGACTATCTCAGCATGTCTCTGTGTGAAAAACCCACACTTGTCTTTTCAAACAATAACTCAGTTCAAATAACTCAATTCAACTAAAGGCATTCTTAAATCACCACCTCTGGTTTTAATTTGGGGAACTGAAAATTTGCCACCAGGCTTATCATTACTATTTCAACATGACACTCATCACTGGGTCATATTTATAAGAATTTTATTTGTTCATGTGAACACAATTCTTAACATTGTCATAGTATAATAATAGTGATTCTTCAATAGTGATTCTACAAAGCATTTAAATGTTCAAGGTACTTCTACCCAGATGATGTATTATACTCTCTATAAAGTGCTATTAAGCCAGCAGTCAAATAATAAATACCACAAACACAGACATTTGGAATGTGGAAAGTTCTGTAATATCCTTATAAATTAAAAATGTCTCACTTGCTAATCAAATGTCCCAAATATGATCATTGCCTAGAGTTGATGATAATGAAATTACTAGTAGTTCTGAAAACCTATAGGAGAGATTCATCTGCTTTTCTTCTGACAGATTATAAATTTAGCTCTCAAAAGTAATTACCAAAATTTTGTTCCTCTCAAGTATTTTACTTGGTGAGATGCCTGGGTGGCTCAGTGGTTGAGTATCTGCCTTTGGCTCAGGGAGTAATCCCAGGCCCAGGGATCTAGTCCTGCATCGGGCTCCTTGCGAGAAGCCTCCTTCTTCCTCTTGCTATGTCTCTGCCTATCTTTGTCTCTCATGAATAAATAAATACAATCTTTTTTAAAAAAAGTATTTTACTTGTGATATGTCTCTGAAGGTGGCTCATGGTGTCAGCATTAGGGAATCTAAGCCTCTCTCTCTCTCTCTCTCTTTCTCTCATGAATTAAAAAAAAAACTTAAAAAAAAGTCAACATGCAATTGGAAATACTTAAATATACATTATATTTTGATCTTTTTACATGATATAATCCTTAATTCAAAAAAAATCCTTAATTCAATTCTTTTTTTAATTTTTGATTATTTATTTTTTTAATTTAATTTTTTAAGATTTTTACTTATTTATTCATAGAGACAGAGAGAGAGAGAGAGAGAGAGAGAGAGAGAGGCAGAGACACAGGCAGAGGGAGAAGCAGGCTCCATGCAGAGAGCCTGATGTGGGACTCGATCCTTAATTCAATTCTTAACTGTTGTCAGGTATGCATAGGTAAGTGTAGTCTTTCTGGATTATGATCTCTAATAGAATAGACTTGTCTCTTTGAGTGCTAAATGCAGAATATTATGTAGATGGTAGTATAAAACCAAAGACATTTTTCCTTTTAAAAAATAAACAAATATACTTATCAAAGTTTTAGCCTTAGATTAGCCTGATGTATTAGGTTCATATTTTCACCTCCACATAATGCAGAATACCATTTCTGAAAGGTAAAAAATAATGAAAGACCTTGAGTGGTTTTATTAAAACAATACATTTTTTACCAAAAATCTTGTCCTCGTATACTTCCTGCAGCTATATAAGGAGTATCGAAAACTGAACATGTCTTTCTTTGCATTATCAAAGGGCTGCATTTTCAGTGTGTGTGGTGTGTGTGTGTGTGTGTGTGTGTGTGTGTGTATAGGTATGTTTCCAGATCATGCTCATGACCTATGTAGCTTCCCAAAGTCAAGGAAGAAAAAGATTCATAGAAATCAGAAAATCAGAGAGGTGGAAAAGTCTAGGTCTTTTCTGCTTGAGGAAACTGTCTTCATATTGTTAAATAATATGGTCAAAGTTAGCAGCAGATTCACTCAAACATTATGATCCTGAGTAGCCCACTTATATGTTTTCCATTGCATCATCTCTCCTTACAGTGAGCTTCTTTAAAATAAAGTTTGTTTTAATGTTTATTACATTCATACCATCATAGTGTTTAAAACACAGGGCAGGGGATCCCTGGGTGGCTCAGTGGTTTAGCACCTGCCTTTGGCCCAGGATGTAATCCTGGAGACCTGGGATCGAGTCCCACATTGGGCTCCCTGCATGGAGCCTACTTCTCTCACTGCCTGTGTCTCCCATGAATAAATAAAATCTTAAAAAAACAAAAACAAAAACAGAGGCAAATAATAATGGAAAAAAAAATTCCCTTTCCTCACCCCCAGTATTGCTTTCCAGGGACTCCACATATGAACATTTCTGGTTTTGTTCACCTGATGTTATACCTCTCCTCCACCTCTCCCAATACAACACTCATACTGACATTTTTTACTTAACTAATTTAAATACTGTCTCTTACCTAAGGCTCCGATGGATGAGAATTTAATGCATCTATACCACTTCCCACTTTCTCTCTCCTCAATCATGCAAAATATTTAAAACATTCTTCTCAGTTTCTCCATTGGTCATTTTTCTAATTTCAAATAGTTTTTAAATCTCCTTTTATTATCCCATAGCAGTAGCTCTTCATTCTCAACTTTTAAAACAATGACATTAACCTTCCTACACTCTCCATCCTCTGTAATGTGAGGCACCAAACTTTCTGTGTCCATACACAGTGATCTTTATTTTTCTCTTATACTTAATTGATTGCTGATTGGATATGTGTAATTCTAGTGAGGGGAGAAGTGAAGCGAAGAACTCTTGTTTAGCTCCATTATCCTGAATTTTGCTTATCAGAACCCATTACCAGTTTGATAATATTCCTTTACAGATGATCTCATGTTTCTCTCTGGAAGCTTTTATTTTTTTTTTATTTATTTATGATAGTCACACACAGAGAGAGAGAGAGAGAGAGAGGTAGAAACAGAGGCAGAGGGAGAAGCAGGCTCCATGTACCAGGAGCCCGACGTGGGATTCGATCCCGAGTCTCCAGGATCACGCCCTGGGCCAAAGGCAGGCGCCAAACCACTGCACCAACCAGGGATCCCTCTGGAAGCTTTTAGGATCTTCTCCTTCTCCCCACTATTTATAAAGTTTCGAAATGATGCACTTGGGATTAGGTCTTTCTATATTAATTGTGCCAAATACTCAGTATATCCTTTTACTCTGAAGACATGAATGCTTCTGCTTCTCTTGCATTATTCCTTTGATAATTTTTTTGTCTACAATTACTCTATTCTCTCTTTCTGCAGATCATTAAACATATTAGATAGATCTTCTATGTCTCTGACCTATATTTTATGCTTCCCTTTCTCATTCTATGTCCCAGATGAGTGACACGTATTTAAATCCTAAGACTTCTGTTGAATTTGGTATAACAATGTCATTATTTATATTCTCTAAGAAATCTCTCATTCTCAATTGTTTCCTTGCCTAATGTCTCATACCTGATTTTTGTTTGGTTTGCAGTTGTTTTTCAAGTTTCTTTGAATTCTAATTAAAAGTATTATTTTGTGAAGGTTTTATTACTTCATTTAAGGGGATTTGGTGGGGGGAGGTGATATTTTCACTTTCATGTGACCAGCTTTCCTAAAATGATGATCCGTGGCCAGATTCTGAGCAATTATGTTTAAAAACTCTGCTTATGAGCAGGATTTGATGACTATCTGGGCACTGTTACACTGGGGCTCCCAAATGCCATGGCTTTTTCTGGGGTTCCAATGTTCACCTTAGATACACAAATTCTCATCATTTAATTTCTTTTGAGAAGAAATTTCCAGTCTTCTGCCTGGAAAAAACATCTATCTACCAGGCATTCCATGCAATGAATGGACATGGTGCTGGTGATGGAGTTCAAATGCTCTGTAGCCAGACTTTAATTAACACCTCTGTTTTCTGGTTTACTTCCCTTCACACCTAGCATTTTGGAGTCTTGAGTTACTTGGGGTCTATAGAGCGAGTAGGCCCCCTTTCTGGGCCAATTCTCTCTTCTGTTACCAATTATTCAGCAATTTTTTGTTTTTGTTTTGCCCCAGAAAGTTGTTTTTGCCATGTCTCCTCAGAATTTCCTTCTCATACGGGGATTTGAGGGGGGTAAGACTGGTTGGAGAGGAAAAATGCACATGATCAAACCATATTTTTAAACCAAAAGCTACCTGAAATGCATCCTAATCCTAGGTGTCTCCCCTCACAATGTTCCCCCTTAAATAGTAGGCATCCTGTACTACATAACCATTAAAGATAAATGAGTGTAGGATGAGCCACTTAAGGTATGCTTCTTAAATGCATATAAACATTTCCATAAAAAGACTAATCTACCCACTAATCCCAATCAACCACCCACTGCAAAGTGATAGAAATAAAATGACAGGTATTTAATGCCACTAAAATGGCTTAATCCCACAGTGTCTTGTTGGATAATGCTCTGCTCAAAGTAATTCTGATTGTGCCTGTTGTTATTACGCTGTTAATATTACTAAATTTAATATCAATACCCACAGAGAGACAATGGTTACTTTTCATGTAAACTCCATGGTTCCAATTTGTACCAACTGGATATTAAATAACTCACAAAAATAACTCATAACAAAGGGCAGGATGAAATAATTTATGTATCATAAATTGGATAATGTTATGATGAAAGCTAAAAACTATGTTTAATTTTTATGAAAGAAAGCTGTGTCCTGAAACTCAACTAGTTTGACTAAATTCAGTTAAAACAATAACAAAAAAACACAGGTGGAGATGCGGGGATGGGAATGAAATTGTGCAAATTTCTATGTATCTGTCTCCAAATAAATAGACTTGACTGAAGTATCTCTTTTCAAGCAGTTGTGTATCTAAAAATAATCTTCCCTTTAAGAAGACCTCCATATATAGTTGTTCTGTAGGAAGCCCTGGGGGCAAAGAGAAGACCTTTTCTTAAGTGAAAAGCTAGCCTGAGAATTGCCTTTAGGCAAAAGCCATTATACACTTCTCTTCCAACCTTTAGACAAGCAAAAAGCAGAGCTTCCCACTGATACAAATCAGCTCACAACTTGGCTCTCATTAGCTCTAAATCTATGGAAATCTTTAGAAGCTGGGTTCATCCCACCAAGCTCATTAGGTGTTTAAAATTAGGCATTCTTTTCATAAGAAGCAACAGGAGTTCTTCCTGTAGCACAGGTATATATATAATGTCCCCCCTAGGCTTTGTTAGGTTAACAAAGTGCACTGAAAGTGCTCACTAGGCCTCCTTGGCTGTACTTGTTAGTTCAGATTTCACTCTTAGCACTAAAATAGAGCAGTGATTGGTATGCCCAAATCCATTTAGGTTCTAAAGGCTGGATATCTTATCTTTTTTCATATACTTTTAATCCTAAATGCATCCATTTGTTTACTTCCTATTTCGGAGAATGTGTAGGGGAAAAACATTCAGTTACTAGTGTCAAGTATTCTAAAGTCATGTAGAAAAATATTCCTGCAAGGGATAAAGGATTCAGGAATATACCTTCAATTGAATTCTGCTTTATAACAAGGCCTATGCTTTTCAACTTCCATGAGACTAGAAAGTGAAATTGCCTGTGTTCATTTTGATGTAATATAGCCATAAGGTGTCCAAAGTCTTTTTATTTATGTCAAATTAAGGCAGATATCCAAAGCACTGAGCTTGCTGAAATGGTTTTGTTTAATGTGTTCCATATGACTTGTAAGATTCTGGGAAACAATGGAGGCAACTGGGGAGGCCAGATGTGTTCAAGTGTAGTAAAAAGATGTCTTAAAGAAAAACCCTAGCGGGCAGATTCACAGCTCTGGATCATGGGTCAGCCAGTGTCTGCAACCTTGATAACTCCCTGTTGCTTTGCGCCCACTACTTCCCAAACTATCAAGACAATGTAGAAAAGCGTTTCTCCTCATTATAAAACAATGCTGTGGTACATAAAATGTCAGTCAGCTGTCCCATTACTTCATACATTACAGGTGTAAATCTGGAAGAGGGCATAGAGTTCAACTTGCCTTTAGCATGGAAAAGAAGCAATTACTTAGCTGTTAAGAAAAATCCTAATATCATTACCAGATAACCCTAATAGCCACCTGGACATCTAGCTATTATTTTAGATGGATTTAAAACACATTTTAAAATCTCAAATTCAAATCATATGGAAATAATAACATAAGTTATCATAAAGGTGTTTTGAGATAATGCTAAATGTCAATTTAGCATATTTTCCTATATTGGCTTTCTAGAGTGAATGAATAGCTTCTTTTACGAGGTAAATGTCCTTTGGTCAAATGAAAGGGACAATCATATTTAAAGGTCAGTTAATATAGTGAAGAAGATGTAGTCACTAGTGTTCAAATCTCACTATATTATCTTTAAACAAGGGTACCCACTATTTTGACTAAAGCTATGCCCAACAGCTTGGGCTGCTTATTTTCTTTTGTTCTCATGTTTTCCTACTAAGTTGATCTAGTATTTCTTTTTTTAGCTCCAGCCATTTTTGTCTACTGTGTCTCACAATCTAGTGACAATAATTTAATTGTCTTTTTTTGGTTTTGTTTTGTTTTTTTGGTACAATGAGGCCTACCACCACATATATTTCAATGACAACTCTTTCTGTAATTCAAAAGAACTGCATTCCAGAACTGAATTCTTTTTTTCAGAAAGATTCCTCTTAGAATCAGGGAACTCAGCCTTCTTAAAAAACGGAAAGCCTGACAATTCAGACATATGCTTCTAGTCCTAGGACCATGTTTCTTTTCTCAAGACTTTACCTGTGTAAAGGCACCATAACAACCATTTAAACTGAACAAACCTTCCTGCTTACCAAACAAGGTTCTATTATAGTAAAAAATAATTTGCTTTTCTCCCCACTCTACCATTAATCAGTGCATACCCAGAAACAGGCATGCATATCTCTGACTAGTTGTTACCCTGAATTAACCCAAAGCAACTCTACAGAGGTTACAGAATTGACCTCTTTTGGGAAAAAGTATTTTAATAATTCTAGTTTTTGACTGGAAATAAAAAGTAGTTATTTTATAAGTATTTGCAATTAAAACCATGAAGATACAGTTACTAAGAATTTACTTAGGTCTCTCCCCAGTGTAAACCCCTCTATGAGATTAACAACAATTATCATGACAACTGAGTTATCAGTAAAGTGAAAAGTTTGAGTACAATGGTCATATACTCAAGAACTTTTAAGGCCTAATTTTTGTGTGTTTAAATATCTGCATTAATGGTATGTCATATTGGCATAAGGAATCTGAAGGCTAGAGGGCACCAGGTATTTTTAATCTTCATCAGAAGTCAACAGAAATATTTAAAAATAACAAAATTCACCATACTTACATATTTTACTGTGATATTCTCCTCCATGACTATGCTTTCAAAACTGACACTCAAGTACTGGAATATATTTTAGGTTTGCAGTCTTTGAATAATATAATTCAAGTTGTAATATAGTTTCTTAAATAAGCATTAATAGAAGTTGATAAAAGGATTTCTTTCACTGGTGGATATGGTTTTAGAAAGCTACCATAACTGATAGTTACTCATATATAAATGAACCAGTAAAAACTTTTTTCAAGAAACAAACGAGAATTTCACTAAAAAAGAAAAACAGGCTTTGGGCTGATGAGGCAGACATACCCTGAGGTGACCCCAATGAGACACATGTTTGACTAATTTCCTCCCCTTACTTAAGGCAGAACCTGGGACTTGCTTCTAGCCAATAATATATAGCAAAGGAGAAAGGATTTTTTCAAATGTCATTTAGGTCCCAAATAAGTTGACTGAGAGTTAATCAAAAGAAAGATTATCCTGTGTGATCCGTACTTAATCAGGTGAAAGTCCTTAAGAGAGGGACTGAGTCTCCCTAACATCAGAGGCTCTCTCCTGCTTTGAAGAAGCAAGCCACCATGAGTGGTACAGTGGCAAAGCCAGCAACTATGTGAACTTGGAAGACGACCTCGGGCCTCAGGTGACAACAGCCCCAGATGACATCTGGAGTGTAGACTAGTTAAGACTCTGAAGCAAGTAACATAACTAAATCATGCCTGGATATGTGACCTACAGACTCTGTAAGATAATACATGTGTGTTATTTTGAATCACTGAGTTTGTGGTAATTTGTTACATAGCAAAAGAAAACTAATACAGCTGAGCAATATAATACTTTCATATGGACCAAAGGGAGGACAATTTGTATTATATATGAGGCTGGGAATTGGAATGGATTTGGGCATTTTTATTTGGGAGTTTAAGTGGATTTGGGGGGTTTCATTTGCTTAAAAATGATGAAAAAAGAGAATATATTTCCCAAACTGATGCTTAAGGAACACTGTGATATCTCACAGCCTTATCCACCTTACCTTATCAAAATGATTCATGAAGGAAAAATCTATAGTCAAATATTTTTGGCAGACATCCCACTTACTACCACCACTTTCTCCACCAGCACCACCACTGGTACCCTATTCTTGCAGGTTCACAATGCAAAAGTTTTTCAGTCTACAGTAAAAAAAAAAAAACTCAGTTTTTTTGGGATCCCTGGGTGGCACAGCGGTTTGGCGCCTGCCTTTGGCCCAGGGCGTGATCCTGGAGATCCGGGATCGAATCCCACGTTGGGCTCCCGGCGCATGGAGCCTGCTTCTCCCTCAGCCTGTGTCTCTGCCTCTCTCTCTCTCTCTCTCTCTCTCTCTCTCTCTCTCATAAATAAATAAAAATTTAAAAAAAAGAAAATCTTTAAAAAAAAAACTCAGTTTTTTCAAAAACTATGTGACAGTCAAACTGTATAACAGAGTTCAGTAGAACACACTTTAGAAAGCAGGGTGATAGGGAGTTCCAGTGAGCAGAGGCTGTGCTAACTGGAAACTGGAATGACATGAGTGAGGATCACCATTACCCTCAAAAGTAATAGCTATGTTGGGAAAGACGGTGTTTAGGATGGAGAATGATTCAAATGGAAGACAGCAGTAGGTAACAAGTTATTTCAGAAACCAGATTGTTTTAGGACATTTCCATCTATAGCTCCTTCATAAGAGGGCAATTATTCACATGAAACTTACTCTTTCTTTCTTTCTCTTTTATTTTTATTTTTTTTTTAATTTCACCTCAGTGTGACACTGGATAAGCTGCTAAATGTGAATTAGTAGCAAAAAAGAAACCAGACTGTGGCAATGATGAGATTGGATCTTGTTTCTTATTGTTTTATTTTGACCCAGGACTAGCACACCCACCACTGAAGAAAACAGATTTTTGACCTTCAGTGCTCTCAGACCTCATGTTTCTTCACTGTGGCTCCACAAGATGCCCTGTATTGTTTTCCTACCCTTAGATGCCACATCCTCCTACTCTATTCCTATTCTCAGGACCATCTTTTCCTTGGTAGGTCTTTTCCTTCAGATTTCTCTCTTTAACCTCTTCCTGTCTGAACTGACCTATTATGTAGTCCTAGATCTCAGTCAATCATTATTCTTGTTTGAAAAATAATTACATATCTTTGTTAATACCTATTAAAAAGTACTATTGGTTAAAAAAAAAAAAGTTCTATTGGCTTTCTTAACTCCAGTCGTGGCTGCCTAACCATAAAACAATAAGCAAAGTGAATTATGGATTAGGCTCAAATATAAAACCAAAATATTTTAATAGAAAAACTTAAATTTCACAATAAAAAGAAAAATTATCACTCACAGGCCAAGAATCTCTTTCTATTCCTATATCATCTATCCTTTCTTGATACTTATAGATCTTTTTCTCTGCCCATCAGAACCATTACACCAACCACACTCCATTATATATGCTTAACACGCTATAATCTCTCTGTATTTACTGGACCTAGAAACATTATACTCTTGTCATGTGCATTTGTGTCACTGCTGTGGCCTTGTCAGCAGAACGGTAGATGACTACCCAATACTGATAAATATCAAGGAAAGGATAGAACTACTGAAGTCCTACAAAGGGCAATCAATGGATGGAACCCTAAAATTAGGCTGGCTCTCTATTTTAGATCTGTATAATACACAATATTATTCAGGGAGACAAAATACATGAAGTGTCATAACATCAAACACACTGTAACTGATAGATACATGTGTTGTGCAACATAAATAATCTCTGATTAAGTAGGGAAAGAGGGATTGGTCTGGTTAGCTAGATGAAAGGATATTTGTTTGTGGTTAACTAATGAAGTTTGCAAACAACTTGTGCAGCAAGTTTAGGGTGTGAAGCCATTATCTGTACTTGTCAGCAGGATTGGCATAGGGTGAGGTGAGTGAGATGAATGAGGCACTTGCCTCAGTGGAAATTTAAGAGCAGAGAATGCCAATAATCAAAATAAATTATTCCAGCATAGTATTTTTAAAAGTCTAATGTGAAAAGTCATAATAAAGTATCAAATGGTTAACAAAGGCAGAATTAATAATTTCGTGCCAAGCCATATTGGAACCTAACGCCAAAGGAAAAATTAGCAATATTAATCTGTCTTTACTTAAAATTTTGATATTTTGTTCATCATAGATTTTTTTCTTTTTTAAGAATTTTTAAAAAATATTGCCTTTGGCACTTCTCTTAATTTAGTGCCTACAACAAGTGCCTCACTTGCCTCACCCTAGTCCTGGCCCTTCATTAGATCTATTTTTTTTTAATGTTCTGGCTAACTCCTAGAAAATATTTTCTCATTCCTTTTAGTCTCTCATAGTTTGGGGTCAAAAGTCCTTATGAGACATTTATGGTCAATTAGTTTTCGACAAGGATGCCAAGAATTTCCAATGGAGAAGGAATAGTCTTTTTAACAAATAGTACTGGAAGTTAGATATCTTCCTTACACATATGTGAAAATTAACTCAAAATGGATCATAGACCTAATATTAGAGCCAGAACTACAAACCTCTTAAGATAAAAATATAGGAATAAATTTTGTAACTTCTAGTTAGGTGCAGCCATCTTAGTTTTGACACCAAAAAACAAAAGTGACAAAAGAATAGATAAAATAGACTTCATCATAATTAGAAATGTTTGTGCTTCAGAGGAAAGTATAAAGAAAGTAAAAAGACAACCTGCAAAATGGGAGAAAATATTTGTAAATCATATTTAACAAGAGACTGGATCTAGAACATACAAAGAACTTTTACAGCTCAACAATAAAAAGTAAATAACCCAATTTAAAAATTGGCAAATGATTTGAATAGACACTTCTACAAAGAAGCTGAATGAATGGTCAATAAGCACATGAAAAGATGCTTAACATCATTAGTCATTAGGAAAATATAAATCAAACCACAATAGATGCCACTTCATCCCCACTGGGATGCTATAATCAAAAAGACAGAAACTGTTGGCATGAATGTAGAGAAATTGGATGGAAATGTTGCAGCCATGTTACAAACAGTTTGGCAGTTTCTTAAAAATGTTCAGGGATGCCTGGGTGGTTCAGCAGTTGCGCAGCTGCCTTGGGCTCAGGTCGTGATCCCAGGATCCAGGATCGACTCCCGCATTGGGCTCCTGTGAAGAGCCTGCTTCTCCTTCTGCCTATGTCTCTCTCTCTCTGTGTCTCTCATAATAAATAAAAATAAATAAATAAAATAAATCTAAAAAAAAAAAGTTCAACATAGAGTTACCATATCACCCAGAAATTCTGGGAGAAGCGAAAACATATATCTATACAAAAACTTGTACACAAATATTCAAATCAGAATTACTCAAACAGTCAAAATGTGGAAATAAATGGTTTAGATTTCTTCCTCTCACCCTCCCAGAATTCAGCATTCATTAATACCAAACCAAGACAGTTAAAAACACAAAATGCTAGTATTGGTATAGTGGGGTGTGTGTGGAGGGGTGGTGCTTAAAAGATATAAATGTCTTCCAACATTTCTCCCTTGAATTTCCTGAATTTATTTAAGACATGGAAAGACGGGACGCCTGGGTGGCTCAGCAGTTGAGCATCTGCCTTTGGCTCGGGTCGTGACCCTGATCCCCCGATCGAGTTCCACATCAGGCTCCCTGTGAGGAGCCTGCTTCTCTCTCTGCCTATATCTCTGCCTCTCTCTCTGTCATGAATAAATAAATAAAATCTTAAAAAAAAGACATAGAAAGGCTTATGAACATATTATAAGAGGCAGCATTAATGAAATGGAGAAAACCTGTTAATGAGCTAATGGAGAGTAGGGATATGGCCACTGCCTTCAAATTTTATAGGGTACTGGAGAGAGAGCGGAGTTTTCTTTGCAGCTCTGTAAAAGGGAAAACTGGTATCAAAGAGTAAATATTATCAATGCCAGTTTTTTATTCACCTCATTATGAAAAAGAACTCTTAGTAGTCAGTAGATAGACCAGAGCTTCCTTCTACCCATTCTCAGGCACTGGAAGTGTTCACCCTGAAACTGATAAACTCTGTTTCTTAAATAATGTAGAAGGGCATTAAAATCTATTCCCCCTGAGATTCCATAATCATTTTATCACACAGTGATATCACTCATTTAGGTTAATTAATATTCCTTTGTAAAGTGTAAAAAATAATAACCACTCATTAAACCATAATATTCATTAGGTTGTTTTTTTTTTTATTTTAGTATCCAAATAAACTGTTTTGAAGAGTTATGATAGATTTGTTTAGTTTTGTATTAGAGGATGGAGAGAAAGATTGGAGTATGACATAGTAAGTTTAGAAGCTGAACTGGGAGTCTTTTGGGTCCATCAGAAACCAGCATAAGGTCAACAGACTCCTTGGAGAGGGGCGCACACAAGAGGGGGCACAAGAGGGGTGGGTGGAAGGTCCCCATTCTCAAAAGTTACCTACCTTTCTCAGAAGATAGGGGCAAGATCCAAAAAGAACTTTCCTCTTCTAGCATCTGTCCCACCTTTAATGCCTGCTGGCTACGTCATGGAAGTATCAATGCTATTTCCCCTAGGCAAGAAAGCATGGCTTAGAGAGGTCCCATTAGCTCTCTGCTGGAAACCATATACTTTTTTAAAAAGATCTTTATCATTTACTTCTTTACTTGAGATACTAAGAAAGAGAAAGTTGAGAATTCATCTAATAAATTACATGGTATATGAGTACCAAATCATTGCTAGCTATTACCCTATCTTAATTCATTTTTTTAAAGCACACACAGGTAAGAAGATTTTAGAATGGAGAACATTTTCTATCCATTTCCATAAACTATAAAGAAAACAGCTGTGGGCAGGTCTGGGGTTGAATTTGAGATATAGTTTAAGGCAAAAAGCAAAGTCCAAACGTCAGGGATCCAACAGGGTTGTTGCTTTGCCGCACAACATAAGGAAAAACAGAACTAAGAAACATCTATATTCATTATCCCTCTATAACCACTATGCCACATACTCCAAAATGGCTCCACAGAAAATATGCTGAAGAAGACAGCTGAAACATTCATTGGTAAGTTATTGGCTTTGTATAATATACATTTAAAGGGAGCTACAAAAGTAAAGGCAGATGTGTAATATATGGCTGGCACAGTTTTTATTTTCTTATACATCTTGCTACTGTCTGGGGGCAATGCTCTAGCGACTACTGAAATATAATAGCTGCTTTCTCTCTCAGTACACAATTTGACAGCATTTATTCTTTCCTTCAGTGAACATAATTACTTCACATATGGAACCTGTGATAGCCTACAGGCATCTGAGAGAAACCAGAATCATGCAATCTGTCCCCTTTGTGAGCTTAATTTACATTCACAAGTGTCATTTTATTAGGGCTGGCATCATGTAGGATAAAAATTACAGGTCAGCTATGGCATGTCACTGGGAGTGTGCTTAAGTCAATAATGTGGTATTATTACATTTGGGATAATTTTACAAAGGGAGATCTCACAGGAGGAATCTGACCCTTATTTCTTCGTTTTCAGCTCTACTATTACCTACAAGGTAATTCATTTAGAAATGAATAGTTTAGCCTGCTGTAAATATTTGTGCCGAGTGTCCTACACTTCAATATAACTTTGCACCATCATCTACAATCTTAATGGACATGGAAGATTTACCTCACTAACTATTAAATGTGGGCATGTTCAAATCTGTGTAATCAAAATAGCATCAGTCAGAAGAAGCCTGTGCCCTTTATTTAGGCCTGCTTGAGAAGTAGAAATTAAGAAGATTGTGTTACTGACCCTTTCCATCATAAGCAAAACAACATTGTTGGTTTAATAGATGTTCCCTGGGAATGGGAAGTGTAAGGCAAGCTGTAGGCACTATAATTGGTGATTGTTTCTCTGTTTGAACAGCAAGATAGATGGTCTTGAGGTAATGCTTCCTATTTGGCTCCCTTCTCTGTTGATGAGGTCAGATACAAATTTTAATATGAGAAATTAGACATGGTCAGTAAAGTCTAAACCATGATTTCTTCATGATGCCATATTCTTTTATGAAATATATGGTCTAATAAGTAACTAAACATAATTCTCAGATATATGGATGGTGCAGGCTGAAAGAGATGACCAAGCCAGAACAAACCTCCAGACAGTTGCTAAAAACTCTCAGCTTCATCCCAATAGGGGTGTTCAGGGTCTAAGGATCAGTGGATCAAAGTAAAACCAAACCTGAGTCTATGGAAGGCCAAAGTTAAGGACTAGGGTTCAGATACTGAACCAAAAGCAGAATCACTGAAGGCCAGACAAACGAGAAAAACATCATAGTGAAGGTCTGGATAAGTAGGGTACAAGAGTCACGCAAATTAGAATAAGTATCTGGAATTAGGTTTGTTTACCAAAATACTCTTTCTTAAGTCTGATTTAAAAAAAAAAAAAAAAAAAACAACAACACTGATTTAGGTGTCACTGAATTTTAAAACTGCCTTATTTCCGTAATACATTTAATTTAATTTTTTAAATCAAATTAGTCCATAAATATGATAAAAAAATCCAATGGCAGATAGCTAATTTTGAGAAACTATTATACCCATATCCCATACATTCACACGTTTATTATCTAGAAGCAACTCCTTTTAAACTTTCAGTTTTAGTTATAACTATAACCTACATATTACTTAATATATGCCTATACTGACATTTTTCCCAACTCTATTGAGGTATAATTAACAAGTGAAAATTGCAAATCATTCAGTGTAGAACATAATCATTTGATACGTGTATACATTGTAAAGGATTACCCCTTCAAGTTAAATAACACATCCGTTTCTTCATATATTTATCGTTTGTGTTTTCATTTATGTTTTCTTTAGAAAAAGTATCTATTTAGGTCCTCTGACCATTCTTTAACTTGGTTGTTTTTATGCTATTGAGTTATAAGAGCTCCTTGATTTTAACATCTGATTAGATACGTGGTTTGCAAATATTTTCTCCCATTCCACTGGTTGTCTTTCTTTTTCTTTTCTTTCTTTTTTTCTCTTTCTTTTCTTTTTTCTTTCTTTCTTTCTTCTTTCTTTCTTTTTCTTTCTTTCTATAGCTTCCTTTGGTGTGCTGAAGCCTTTTTATAGTTTGATGTAGTTCTACTTGTTTATTTTTGCTTTTTATGTTTTTGCTTTTGGTTCCAAATCCAAAAACATCATTGCCAAGACCAATGGCAAGGAGTTTATCACCTATGTTTTCTTCTACGACTGTTATGGTTTCAGGTCTTACATTCAAGTAAGTCTGTAATCCATTTTGAGTTGATTTTGTGTATGGTATAATACAGTGGTTCAGTTTTATTTTTTGAAATGTGGCTCTCTAGTTTTCCCAGCACCATTTATTGAAGGGACTATCCTTTCCTCATTGTATATTCTTGGTTCCTCTGTTATAAATTAATTGACCGTATAAGTGTGGGTTTATTTCTAAGCTGTCTATTCTGTTCCATCGATCTAGGAGTCTGTTTTTATGCCAATAGCATACTGTTTTGATTACTATAGCTTTGTAATACAGTTTGAAATCAGGATGTTAGCTGTGGGCTTATCATACATGTCTTTTAGTATGTTCTCTTTCTTTTAATTTCTTATTAGTATAAACAACTGATTTTTGCAAATTGATTTTGTATCCTGCAACTTTACTGAATTTATAAGTTCTAAGTGTGTTTTGGTAGAATGTTTAGGGTTTCCTATATATTGTATTACCTCATCTGCAAAAATAGAGTTAGTCTACTTCTTCCTTTTTGGTTTGGATGACATTCATTTCTTCTTCTTGAATAACTCCTCTAGTTGGGACTTCCAAAACTATGTTGAATAAAAATGGCAAGAATGGGCATCCTTCTCTTCTTCCTGATCTGAGAAAGAAAGCTTTGAGCTTTTCTCTACTGAGTATGATGTTACTTATGGGCTTGACACAGAAGGCCTTTATTATGTCTACATATGTTCCCTCTATACCCACTTTGTTAGAATTTTTATCATGGGGACACCTGGGTGGCTCAGTGGTTGAGCATTGCCTTTGGTTCAGGGCGTGATCCTGGGGCCAAGGATGACATTCATACGATGTATGTATGGAGTTCCATGCCATTTAATTATATATGCAGATTCAAGCAACCATCGCTGCAATCAAGATATAGAACTGTCCCATCACTAGCCCTTATAGTCATAGCCATTCCTCCCTTCACCGCATCCCTAACCTCTGGCTGATTTATTTTCCATCTCTATAGTTTTTCATTTTAAGAATGTTATATTAATAATGAAATCATATTGTGACCTTTTACATTGACTTTTTTTCACTGAGCATAATTGTATTGTGATTCATTGAAGTATATCATTTGTATCATTAATAGTATTTTACTGTGTGAACACATCACAATTTGTTTAACCATTCTGGGTGGTTTTTTCTAAGGGTCTGAACTGGCTCAGAAATGGAAGCAGGAGGGAGAATCTTGTCTACCTACAAGGAATCTTTCTGGTATTCAGGGTTTTTTCTCATGAAGGAAGTAACTAATGAGAGGAGAAGGTAAAAGTTAAGCATGATTAAATGCAGTTTTCAAATTGAACATAAGAATGCTATAGAAGAGAGATTTCTGGAAGATGGCTTAGGTTCTGATTTTCTGTTTGAATAGCTTGTTCTTAGAAGTCAAATTTTACACAAGTACCAATGTCCATAATTAAACCAATCAAGCCAAATGGCAAACCAAGAACCAACTCACAGACCTAAAACCAAATCTATCTTTAAAATCCTGGTAGTTCTTCATCACTAAAGATATATGTTCTAACAAAGCTTTCAGAATACTTTATTTTTAATCTGTGACTTTCTTTCTAAAATATATAATCCTGATGAAAAGTGTGATAGAAAAATAAAATTAATTACATCTGCACCCCTGGCTTTCCTTGTTGTGCTTATTTTCAGTCATATTTCCTTATAGTTTTGTATGAAATTTGGTTGGCAACTAAAAGTCCTAGTCATTGCTCTCCTGATTAGTATCTCATCCTCTGATTTTCATTCTGATTGCTAGCAGGTTTATGGAGTTAATTATCCTTTTTATTGCTATTTATAACTTATAAGACTAATATGAAAATCTTTAGTGAAACAATTAAGACTTGTCTTGTCATAAGAATTATGGAATATCTTATTTTCCAATTGGAGTTTTCCTATTGTTATGAATTATTTTAAAAATAACTTACTTGATGTAAATGTCAAAATGTGTCCATATTACATACTACATCAATGATGGGTAGAACTCATTTTTGTGATTCTAAAAATTCATATATAATAACTAAAAGACTTGCTATCTAACATTTAAAGAGCTCTTACAGATCAACAAAATTCAGGTTGCCCCCAAAAATCTGCTTTATTAATAAAGAAACATAAATGGTTAATAAACATTTTAAATGTTTAATCTCAATGGTAATAAAGAAGGTAGTCAAAATAACATTAAGATAATATACCACATTTTCAAAGATTTTTTTTTCTTCTACTTTTAGTAACAATATCCAGAATTGGACGGTATGCAGGTAAATAAGGCAAATTATCACTCATGCTCAGCTGAAATGTAATTTGGCAATGTGTCCAAACCCTTTACCTTGCAATTTTATCATGAGGAAATCATACTGGGTATGTTAAACATTTATGTACAACATTCTCACTACATTTTTAATATGAAAAATTATGGAAAAATATATGACCAAAGACTGGAGATTGGTTAAATAAATTATGGTATACTTATATATTAAATCCTATGCAGTAATTAAAAATTTATGTTTTAAAGAAAACATAATTGATGTGAATATACACACATATTTTTCAAGTAAAAGTAATTTATATAGCAGTTTTAGTTTGGGATGCCTGTGTGTATGTGCATGTGTTTCCATATTTGTTCATGCTAACTACTGTTTCATGCTGACTATTCATAGACCATGGGAAAAACGACTGGGGAGAGAATATGCCAAAATAACAGCAGCTATGGCACTTCAAATATTTTTCCTAACTTTTGGACTCATCTTTTTAAATTTATACAATCATTATGTATTATTATCATAATCAGTATTAGAAAAAAAAAAGTTACTTTAAGAAGAAGCCAGAGGAAGGTATACCATTTTTCTTCGTGAATTTGAAAAGAATGATAATTCTAAGATGAGAATTCAGAGACTCCAGTTGCACACTGTGAATTGTTATAAAGAGAGCAACTAATTTAACTAAAAAAAAAAAAACATAATGTTTATTCTATAATGGTGACTAGACACATAATGACTCATATATTTACTAAGCACAAATGTGAAGCCAGGAGACCAGAAGAGCTCAGTGATTCTCAGACTTTTTGATTTCATTGGGGATGAAAGTCTCTCTCTCCTTATGCTCCATGTTCTAACATGTGATTCATCTAGCAGATCCCTCTACAAACACTTAGGTCTTTGACTTAATAACTGATAAGCTGACCAACTATCAAGTGCCTTGGTAAATCTGTATCTACTGCTTCTGCTTATGGGAATTCTAACTCTCGACTTCCATTCTCTTGTGATTCCAGAATGTATTTGTCCTATGTATGTATTTGCTGAAGGGTCTCATAAAATCTTGGAGTAAAGAAGGCAACATATAAGGGGGCTCTTCCTATATAGGGTCTATGAGTCAGGTTACTTAACAATTCCTACTCAAATATTCTGCACATACAAGAAAACAATTCCGTTTGTAATAAACCTTCATGACTACACACACTGTACATTCCAAATATATTAGAGTATTCCTGGTTCCCAAGCAACTCCACACACTTTCACCAACCCATGCCTTTGTTCATGCTTATTTCTCAGTCTAGTATATCCTTGCCTTTTGCATCCTTCTGTTAAAATCCAATTAATCCTAGTGCCTAAGGAGCAGTTCTATTATTCCATTTTTGACTCTTTCTTTTTCCATATTACTGTTTATTTTTTTAAAGATTTTATTTATTTACTCATGAGAGACACAGAGAGACACAGGCAGAGGGAGAAGCAGGCTCCATGCAGGGAGCCCGATGTGGACTCAATCCCAGGACTCCAGAATCACGCCCTGAGCCAAAGGCGGACGCTTAACTGCTGAGCCACCCACACGTCCCTGTATTACTTTGTTTTAGGGTGAATTCAGGTGCTCTCTTTGGCTTTCTCTGAAGAATAATAGGTCTTTTTCATTTTTTATTTACCTAACATGGTACTAAGGGCCTTTTACTCCGTAAACACTCAGAAAACATTCGGTGAACTAATATGGCCTATTAATCTCACCCTACAGATGCTTTTCATATCCTCTCAGATATGAAAAAAATAATTTAGAATGATGGATATCTGAATTTTAGAATATTTTAAAAGACCTGTAGTACTGCAGTTCCTGCAATACCTTTGAGTTCATATTCCACCACACACAGAGAAAATCTACCTTTTTGGAATAACACATAATGATCAATTTAATGACTTCTAAGTACTTTTTAGTCCCCATGAAAAATTACTATCTCTGAAGTGTTTGAAAGCAATTTTTTGCTATTCTTTCTTCTTTTAATCCTATTTGTATTAATAATTTGCTTAGCAAATTAGAGTAATAATCATAGATCCCAAGAAGTGGGCTTGACTCATTGAACATACATTTACTGATCACCTGCTATCTGTGAAATACAGGTGTTAATAGCAGTTAGCTCCATCTCTTTGCCCAAACACATACACAGCCTTGCCCTCATGGGGCTTACCTTCTAGTAGGGACAATCAGACAATGATAAAAACAAGTAAAATATATACCATGTATATATTACTGTGATAAATACTATGAAGAAAAGTAAAACATTGGAAGGATATCATAATTTGGTGGCAAAATAAATCCAAATGACTTGGGCTTTACTATATGTCTCCTTTTACAATTCATTGTTTATTCTGTTTCTTGATCCTTGTGTCATTCTAGAATCTCTACATTTGTTAAGTTATAAGACAAAAAATGATGGAGCCTAAACTGAACTGAAAGCACAAGATTTTAATGCTGCAATATGGCCAAGACCATCTGAAGAGCTTAGAGAAATAATGAGGAACACCTCACATGCTTGAAAAGGTAAATTCATGTAGCTTACTGGAGTCAATAAAGTAAAAGTCAGACAATAATTGTTTTTTTTTATTAGTTTTCTTTTTGACAGAACAACATTAAATAAACATTTTAGGAATAAATATTTAAGTTTAATAATATAGGACCTATATTACAATGCTATTTAGGGATTAAATATCACTGAGATACATTAGTTTTGCAAACAATTTTTCCACCATGACCATCCCCTTTCTTTCCCTTTAAACCCTGAACCTATCCTGTCAATGACTAACACTACATAATAGGAAGCATCCTGACTTTTGTAGTGAACCTGTTACTTAAAGAGTCCTTGGGTAAACTGTGGATTCCTGAAAAAGATGATCCATGCCTTTATTAGGCATTTCTGAGAGGAGAGAGGAAATAGTGAGGGAGAAAGCAGGAAAAAAGAGAGGGGACAATAGAGAGAAGAAAGAGAACAGAAAAAGAGGGAGGGACAAGGAAGGAGAGAAAACATCAGAAGTAGAAAGAGAAGAAAATATAGTAATAGAATTGCATTGAAATCTAAAAGAACCAGGATACCAGGATGTAATATTACCAAGTACTACATAAATAACTTTTGACTTTGTTTGCTTACAAGAAAATTCTAATTTTCTTTTTTACAAAGTTTCTGGTCATTGACAATGCCCTGGGTTTAAGTCTCTTTGACTTCTGTAAACTATGTTCCTCTTTGGCATTAGATGTTACAGAAATTGTATCTGGATATTTGTTTGTTTTCCAGAATTATTTTTTACTTTAGCATTTATTGCCTAATGTTGTTTTTAGTTCTCTCTTACCCCTTCTTTATATTAAATAGATATGTGGCATCCATTAAAAATTTTGACTGCCAAAGTTCTTGATATTTTATTTTTTTAAGGTCTTGATATTTTAAAGCTTCTAAAGCTCTTTCCTGAATTAGTTTTAAAGCTTTTACACAATAGTTTCTCCACACTACTCAACGGAGCCATAATATTCACATTTCATTGATGTAGGGATCATTATATGTGCAGTACAACACTTGTTTCTCAGTTGCTCTTGAGATCCAGTGGGCTGACTGATAATAAATGGGTCATTTTGACATTAGTAACCCATATTTGGCTTGTCTGATCCAGTTCCAACCTGCTATTAGAGAGTCCTCGAGCATTGTAAACATATCTTCAGCACTTAAGAACTTCTGGAACTCCCCAAGGGCTTCTAGCATGTGCTTGGAAATAAGATTCATCAAGCACAGTATGGCTTCTGACAGGGACTGCTGCCATTCCTTGAGTCCCACTTGCATGATCTACTATTCAAGTCTGCACAATAGGGCTGCCTACGCCAGACTCTCCAGCTTCATCCTCTGGTGCTGCTGCCACCTCTTTTACTGGAGCTGTTCAAGTACGGAAGTGTTTATGAAGCTGAAGTGCCGATGAATTCTGTGGTAAAATAGAGGAAAATGCTTCCTTCCTTCCTTCATCCCTACTCCATGACTCCTCTCCTCCCCTTTCCTTACCTCCCCCCTCCTCTCCGTCCTTTATTGCAATATCTTGCAACAGGCACCCAAGCTGTACTACTTGTTCCTTAATCATGACAGTTTCTAGTGAACACAGATCTGTTTTTATTCACAAACTTCCTTCTCCCTAGACTCCAGATATGAAACTAAAGGAATGACAGAGACTGCTATGGTTAGAATCCCTCCAACATGGATATGGTAATAAGTGGGTAAATCCAGGCTGCCTGACTCCCTCTTTCCTAAGGAGGGGCTGGTTCTACCAACCTCTGCAGCGCCTTGAATCAATAGATCCCTGATTTGTCTCAGACAGGCTGCGAGACATGCCCACAAGGGTCTTCCTCCCAGCAGCAGACACTATTTAGGCATAAACTAGGAGCACCATCTCACAAGAAAATCGAAGTTTTTATCTTCCCACTTCCTGTCTTTTGGCCACTTCACCAGTTGAGCCTTTGACCACCTCGCAATTTTACATGTTCTACTTCTTGCTAATCTTGCTAAGGTAATTTTCCAATGCAGTAATTTCACCATTTACTTAATTCCAAGGGGGATTATGTTGAGAAAAAGAAAAAGATTATTTGAGAAATATCTAATGGGTGTCAATAACCCATGCTACTCATATCTTCCATTTTATTTTATTTTTTATTTTTTTTTGCATATCTTCCATTTTAAAAGCTAATGGATAATTGACTCACTTGGCAATTAAATCTGAATTACACTACTTGTTTGCTATTTAACAATACTTCATTTTGACTAGTTAATATGTTTCCAAAATGGAATTGCATCCTATTATACACAATCAGCTTTATTCTTTTCATACTTAAAACTAAATCATGACAAAGCAGACTTCAGCCAAAAATGTGTTCTTTTGCCAATCCTTTCCTCTGATACATCCCCATGGTTAGCAGGGTGCCTGGAACATGTGCTGAACATGCTGGATGACTGAGTGAGTGAATGAATGAATGAATGAATGCCTCAACCAATCATTCAATCAGGTTTTCCTAGAATACACTACAATCTTGTTAATTCAGTCTTCACTCATCCCCATGATTTATTCAGATCTCTGTTAATCCCACACAATTCTACAAGACGATTTCCCTAGCATCTACTTTTATATGTAACATGTAGGGATTGGCCTCCACTCTTGGATGTTCCATTCCACATGCTAGTAGTTGTTTCTAAGGAAGAGTTAGTTCACTGGTTTCCTTCCATAATATTTGACCACACCTTATCCTTTGCTCCCATTCATGCTCTCTCCCTTCACTATACCTTGTCTGGCTCTCTACTGCTTCTGCTTTACATGTCCAGTTCTCATGACCATTTACTACTCTGGGCCTTAATCTCTGGCTCTATTCTTTTGGATTCCTAGTACGAATTCTTTCTTTTGATGGGCTATTTCCTCAGAAATATCTACACAAATCAGGTAAGTCTGAGACTCCCTCTCCCTATGAGTTGCCCCCACCAGGCCAGCCTGGTCCCAGAGGCAGACAGATGGATGCTAGGGTGTACTGTCTCTCAACAGAAGATCTAGGAATCTGCTGATTCAGAATTACCTGCAATGATTTAAAAGTGAAGATTCTCCCTTGTATTCCCAAGAAACATGTAACTGGTAAAACTGAAAATTACATCTAAATGCATAAGAACATACCTTTGTTTTTTTCTTTCTTTAAACTGTGCTTTATCCTGGTTGATATGTATATAATAATACCCTCAAACTTCTTTAGGTCCAGTACTAGTAGGGTTAATTTCAAATTAATAATTTCAACTTGCATGTAAGAAAGCACGCAAGCTGAAATAACTGGCTTACTTTGTAAAGCCTATCTCCACAAAATATAAGAATTCTTTGTATGTGTGTGTATCCTTCGGTGTAATTACGTATATAAACCATTCTTAAGCTGTCAAAGTGCTTCATGGGTCAGAATTTTGTCAGGTTTATAAAAACTTCTCCCCTAAATAACTTGAGGCAGCGTTTTGCTAACATATTTTGAGATACACATATTTAAGTTCTATTGTCACTCTATGTCTTGAACCAAGTTTTCCTGGATTTCCCTAAGAGTGGTATTTTCCAGCCCAAAATCCCATAGCATTCTGTTTATCTCTAAGTGTACTTATGTTTTATCTTGAATTACATTTGTTTTCATTTATTTTATCTTGATGGCATTTCAGGGCAAACCACTACTACCTATCAGCAAAATGTGAGGGTAATGAAGCTGAAAATCAAGGGAGGGTCAGGAATTGGATATTGAAGAATTATTATCAGAATGCAAAACTCATTCATGTTCCTTTCATGGAAGCAGAGTTGGAAGATGTGGCTAATGGAACAAGGCACATTAAATCTATATAGGGCATGTGCAAGAATCAAAGTCCATGGGGAAACATGAGGTCACAGTAGGAGGAAGCTAATAAAAAGGCACATGTGGAAAGTAATGGTGGTGTTCACTTGTTCCATTCAGATTTATTGTCATAGATGAACTCTCATTACCATTTTGAGTTTTCTTTCTAAGGTCCAGGGCCTCTCATACTTTAGTCAGTCTTAATGAAGTGGTCTGCTTCATATAACAAGAATCCTATTTCCTGTATTCCTATAACTCCACTGGTTATTCCTTTTGTTTTTGTTTTTTTTTAACCTCCACAGCATTTAACACACACATCTAAGGTGATAAATTTGAATGAATGAATAGTGCATACATTTTTCACTTTTAAGGGTTAACTAAAATTTGTCACCGACACTGGTATTTGGTTGTACATACTAGTATAATTTTCTGTGGTTGAGGTAGCAAGTTCTCCAATTATACTTTCTATTGCCTCATTAGTCTTTACCTATTAGCAAGTAAGTTTTCCTTAATGGGGTATTTAGGATCATTTTAGCGATGGTCATTTATAATAAAAAGAAGAGACTACAGTAAACTCTTGCACTGAGCTTTAATGTATTATTTAATTCTTACTCCATCTGCAAGTGTTTATTTTCTTTTATTAACTGTATCAGAAGAGGCTAATTTGTATAGCGTTTACATGTTATTTTCCCCAGTGAGGTGTCTGCTGTCATGCTTCTATGGCTCTATTATACCAGAAAATGATACTGCATTGCTTTCAATTGCTTTAATATAAAATCAATAAAAAGAATTATATGAGGGGGAGAAATCCCCTTACAACTGAGAATATGTAATAAACAGGAATGAAGAAAAATCTTGTACATTTATGTCAAACTTTTTTCTTCTTTTTTTACCTTTCTTCTTAAAAATAAAAAGTTACCTCCTTTATGTCTCAGAGGCACAGCTGTGTTACTGGTGTGCCACTACTGAGTCATCTGTGGCAGTCACTGTATGCTAGTTAATTCTGCACAGTATAGGGTAGAAAAAGGACCCATCAGAGAGAGTCTACAGCATAATTAAGAAACACTCTTCTCATCCCACTGCTCTCCAGTATCTCTTCTTCTCACCTTGCCCTCTGTTTTTCTTCTTTATGAAATAGTAGTTTTTCCGTCTCAGTGAGAAAATAACAATTCAGCTAACCCCAAATGACTTGTGCACCAAGTTCCAGATATGTGGCCTGAGAGAGATCTTGCCTAGTCATTTTCAGGCCAAATTTGAGGCATATAAAAGCAAGCCTACACAAATATATGAGGTCAAAAATTGTTAGCTGAATTCATTAAAGAAACTGGATACTATTTGGTTAATTAGAGGCTTTTTATCCAAGATAGGGCTTTTTTTCCTCACTGTCTTCAGAGATTTTTGTCTTCATAAACCAAGCATTTTGTTTAAAGTAATCTCTACACCCAATGTGGGGCTGGAACTCATGACCCTGAGATGAAGAGTCACATGTTCTACTGACCGAGACAGCCCGGGGCCCCTAAACTAAGCATTTTTGGTAAAGCATTTCTAGTAGAGCTTTTTTTTTGGGGGGGGGGGGCAGGAGGGGGAGGGGATAATACCCACACCAAGCCATGACTTGAAGTGAAATGAGATCTCACTTAAATCCCACTTCGTTTCAAGGTCTCCAAGCTGGTGATCAGTCCGATTATCAACATATGACAAATATTTACTTCTGTGTGTGTTTGTGTGTGTAGCAACATTACTGGTACATAGTATGGTAGGTTTACGGATGTATAAGCACAAAGATTTTTAAGATTGATATGACTTGACTAATAAAGCAAAGATTATTAAGTAAAATTGTATATATATGAAAAAGTATTATAAACTATAATTATATAAATATAAGGTATGATTTTTTTTTTAAGTTTGCAACTGGACACACTTTTGTGGTGTTTGTTTCCCCTAACTTCTATTTATCTAATTGGCCTCTTTTTTGTTCTTCATAGACCATAATGGAGTTATTTTAGAAGGCAGATTTGAGAGAAAACAGCAAAAATATTTTGTCAAACTCTAAACAGGGAGAAAAGTCATGTTTATCTTAAAAAAAAAATCAGATCAGAATGGCTAACCAAAAAAAAAAAAAAAAAAGGCGGGGGAAGGAGCTTATTCTAAGGCCACTTGGGAACCATTCATGTGGGTGGTGGCCATTTACTTCTCAATAAAACATGACTACTTAACCATAGCAACCAGATAGTAGATGGTACATATGCTGCCTATGAGATACAGTACTTTAATAAAGAAATACTTGCAGTGAAGAGTGAACAAACTCATAGGCACATTTTTATAATCTCATAATAGAAAACAATATCTTTTGCAAAAGCATTTATATTTTCCTGATTTTTAATACCCAGCTACTGTGTGATAATCAATACAATATGCTATAAGCCATTTGTCTTTCTTTGTGACTACCTTGCCTTTGAAAGTGATGGTTTTTATTTGTGTGCTTGTTTCAACAGGATGAATGTTACATTTCAGAAGGCATCAAGTTGCAATGGGAAGGTAGCTTTTCTTTTTCTAGAGAAGATAGCACAAAATGACTGAAATTCCTGCAAGGTGATACACCGGTTCCTGCAATTTTTCTAGGAGATAATATGTGAGTCATATTATCTCCTAATTTCCTTCAAGTTTCACACAGGAAGGAGGAGCCTGAGTGGTTTTAATGAACATAGGAGCTAGGTTGCAGTGGTCTACTGAGGAGGCTGCTTTTGGCTACAAATTAGATCCCCGTGCTTTTTTCATAGCTCATTTATGTACTTTGGCTACATGTTTACAGTTTACAATACCCTAAGCTTTGCATCTGAAAGAATCTTGCATTACCTTGTTATGATACTACTCCCTGTGAGTTGTTTCAAATTTTTACAATAATGTTTATTTTGCATGTGTGGGATTATTCATGTATTATTATAAGTAGGTATAGTCCATATTTTATAAAAGTTAAATTTTTACTTGGAAATCATAGCCAAGGAACACTTTTTTTTCCAATGAAAGTAATTTAAATTGAAGTAAGACCCTCTAATACCACCATCTGTACAAGTAAACTACTTTCAGAGTAATTAAATATGCATATCTGATCCCTGTACTGTACAGATGAATGATGTTTTATTGAAGCAATATGCTATATAAATCCCCTAGGTATTAAAGATGAGGTACCAATAGCATTTTATATTCATGCAGATACAAATAAGCACAAAGAAGATATTTGAGCAGGTTCATCTTTTCTAGAAATACATCTTACCAGCTTTTCCTAGTTAATATTTTTTACCAAATAGTGTGATCAACATTTTTATTGGTCTAATGTTCTGCATTGATTTCAAGCTTCACCAGCTATTTTCATGTTGTATATATGTCTGAATTTATGATAGGTGCCCATTTACTTATCTTTTGCAGGTTCCCAGGGAGCTGAGCAATGCAGTGAAACTGAAATCATTATGTCGTCTGAATTCATTACAGTTGGACTTGCCCCTCCATGAAACAGCACTGCACAGCCAATAGGAATTCACGGCCCCTGCCCTTTATCCCATCATCATGGTTTATAGTCCATAACAAATACAAATACAGTAAAGAACCACAACAATATAATACATCTGACCTGCCAGCCTACTTTCCAGGGCTTTGCCTGACAAACTTTCATTTTTACTGCACAGGGCAGAAGCAAATGGAACACACTCTGTTGTTACCCCCTTGTAAGGCTGGACCATGGGTTCTTAGTCCACATCTCTGACCATGTCATCACCACCAACTGTCATTGCAGCCAGTCTCAATTGGGAAATGCAGTCACTTAGTAAGATCTTCCAGTAAGAAGTACTGGTGAGTGTTTATGGATAGCAATTTAAAAGTGGCTTACCAGTGCAGTGAAACATCTCAGTTGCTTTTATAAAGCACTACTATCTTCCAGTATTATTAGAGCTGACAGGCGAACTGGGCCCTAGAAATAGTCTGGATCAACCTACGGATACTAAAGGAAGACTCTATAAGAGACATTTTCATTTCAGATCCTTAGGAATAGAATGTCTTTTTCTCAAATTGTTGTTAAGCCTTAGGAATTTGATAATCAGTTTTATTTTCCTTCACATCAATAATTCCCATTACAGTCAAATTATTTGTTTGCTGGAAAAGTGTTGGAACTCTCGCTTCTCTTTAGCGTCTTCTCATATTTGTGACCATATTCAAAGCGGGTAAAATTTGCACGTGATATGGAATATTTATTTTATACTTTATACTTAATCATCCTTTAACAAATGCTCAAGGAACTAAATGAGTAATTTCTTAAACAAAGGAAATTCCAAATTGCCTTTAGAACAGAAGCATGTGGGATGCTCTACATATCTTACCAGTACTTTTTTTTTGTTTTGGGGCATTTGACTTTTCTGTTTATTTGTAATAAGTTAAAAGGACACAAAATATAATACTTTATGCATCAGATTAAGTTCCCTATAAGATTTTATTGAAGATGTGTTAAAACTATGGTATTAGAAACATGGAATTGTCCTCTAAATATTTTCTCTTTGCCAATAAAGTTGTTCAAAACTGACTACAGATTTCAAAGTCAAGCAGCAGTAGCAAAACAGAGTCCCACATACCTCAGAAAACTTTAATCACAGAATCTTAAAAAATTTATATCATACGGTTTGTCTATTCTCATCTACTCTGGATAAACATGTTTTTCTGTCAAGTGGCATTTAAGGCTCAAAGAACTGTTTGCAGAGAAAAGGTCTGGGTTTTACTGGGGACTGCTTATGAAGTTCCAGATTCTCCCAGTCTGAAGCCTGTCAGATATGATACACAACAGTCACTGCAGAGATTCCATAAAATGTAAACGACTCAATAAGAAAGGATAACTGGATAGTCTGTATACCATCATGCCCTGCTTGGAAAAAGTTGGGTTAGATGGGAGAGAAAGAGTGAACTCTGAATTTCCATATTTTCTTTACTTTCTGCAATGATTTTATATTTCCTTTTTTAGATAAAAATAATGTATAGTTTTAAAAATAGTTGCCCTTGGCTTTAGGCTGACTGTGTGTTATAATTTTAGAACTCTACAGTGCACCATAATACACACAACTAGGTCTTCCTGATTCTTCTGTAAATACAGTATAATCACAGTGATCATCATCTTGTTATATAATGAGAGGGATCTCACACAGAGTTGTTTTTTTACACTGTCTAGTGTCCTGGGACTAGGAGGATTCATGAGGACTGATAAGAGTATGGAAATGGAGCAGCCTTCAGAAGAAATTAAAAGCCGAACTATTACAGGAGGGTCAGGCAGGTTGAAATAAGCAGCAGATAAGCAGCTCTCTCCGAAATGTTTTCTTTCTCAAGGCATTTCAACCAAATATGAAAGCAGCTCATACTACCTTTAGTCTAAATGTAGAGTACCAAGTGAATGAACATATCTCTACTTTGCACATTTTCTGCCATCAAATTTCCAAATACTTCTCAGTGAAAATCTGAGTAGTAGAAACTTTCCCTGAAAACTTTGTCTCTTTAGAAAGTACATACTTTCTTATCATGGATTTCAAATACATGGTTTCTGAATGCCCTTTGAAGTAATCTTCAAATTCTTTATGCAACTCTAAATTAAGGATTCTTCACCATAATGCACTTTTATATATTCACATAAATAAACCTATACTGATTCTGAGCACTTCTCTCACCATTATCCAAAATCATGGACCAAGCCAAAAACTCATTAGTAATCAACATTATAAAACTAAAAAATTTTTGACCCATGAGTGTGAAAAGAAATTTGTAATTCAATATGGAAAATTATTTCAGATGTCTGACCAGCTTGCTTCTCCATATTTTCTGTTAGTTTTGTTTGTTTGTTTTGTCTGTTTTTGTTAATATTTCTGAGTGTGGAATTTTTGTTTCATCATACTATTATTATCATTGACATTATTATTATTATGCTTTTACTGAGATCTTGTTGGACCATTGCTTTTGTTACTAAAGGGATCTGAAAGATGAAGTTAAATGAGCCTTCTTAATGAATTGACTTATGCTGTCAAGTCCGAAAAGCATCCAAAAGCATTTGCCCCCATCCTTCAACACAAATAAGGTTTTACCTCGTTTTTTAACACAATCTAACTTGGATATTTTCTATTTTGTTCTACTCCAGGAAATGTGCAGCTACTTGAAACTTTTAGGTACTCTTTAGTTTTCTACCTTAGAGAAAGATAGTATGGTGTGAGCGATATTGAAACTATGCATGATTGAAAGCTTTCTCTTGTACCTAAATGGATATATTTATACATGTTCATGACCTTGGAAAGCAAAACTATGTACACTTTCTAAAATCACTTCAGGACCTAAATAAAGTAGATTTCAAGAATAATATTTTTTTATAATAAGGAAAATAACAATGATCCTATGTTTACAATTCTCCCTCAGCTGTTTTACAGATAGAATTTTAAAACAGATTTTTGTCTATGAAAGATAGTATTCATTTAAATTGTATTAGCATGAGATGATGCCACAATATATTGTAATCTATTTAAAATAGTTTCTTAGTCTCCTGAGATATTTTAAAATAGTTAAACTAAACTAGAGTTTCTACTGGGGAACAATTGAAACTCTAGAATTTTTAAATTATTATTATTCAATATTCTGCAAGGCAAAAGAAAACTTACACATTTGGGGGGACAGCCTAGGGAGCATCTCCTCAGACATTGAGGCACCATTTGGTGCTTAAAATCTAATATCAACTATGGTGTTGAAAATGCATTTAGTTTTAGATCTCTGGAAGAATATAATAAAGGCCAGATGTAAAATAGCATCTCTCGCTTAATTCTCAATTTTCTTATTCTGGAAGTAAGAATTAGAATAAAAACTATTTAAATGGGAAATATGTAGACATTAAATTAAAAGAGAGGTTTGGAAATTAGCTAGTATATACCCAAAATAGACATTATTTAGCCTCCCTAGACAAGAGCCTTGGTAGGCTTAACCACAGTCTCACAATAGAAAAAAACTAACAAAAACGTATTCAGATTTTGAGCTAAAACTGACTTTTTTTTTGCACATAAATGTTTATAGCAGCTTTACTTGTAATAGTCAAAAATGCAAATGTCCATCAATTAGTGAACAGTGGGTGTATGGTATATCCATACAATGAAATACACTCATCAACAAAAAGAAATGAATAACTGATACGTAAGTGAATCTCCATATTCTGCAGAGTGAAAGAAGCCAGATAAAAAAGTACATGCTATATGACTCATTTGTGTAAACTGTAGAAAAGGCAACTGATCTACATTGATAGAAAGCAAATCGTAGGTTTCCTGGAGACAGTCAAGTGTAGGAGGGAGGAATTAAAAACTAGTACAAGAAAACTTTTGGAATGATGAATATGTTTGCTGTCCTGGTTGCTGTAATGGTTTTATTGGTTAACATATGTCAAAACTTATCAAATCACAAACTTTAAATGTGGCATACTGTTTGTCAATCAAACCCCAATAAAGCAGTTAAAGAAAAAAAAATCACCAACTAAGTCACTTCCTGACTATCCAATATTTGTTCTCCCTTTCTTTAGCTTAATGGAACCCCAATTTTGTCTGTGGTGGTAGTGTGAATGGATCATCATTTATGCCACTCATAATAATCCTATTACCCTCTCTCTATCTGCCTCTTTAGCAGTTGTGAAAGGCCATATGATCTGAGACCAAAGAAACTTAAGCTCACGTCTGCTGGTAATGGTTCTGGGAAAGTTTTGACTTTTTCAATAAAAAAGGGCTAAGATAGGGGCTCCTGGGTGGCTCAGGCAATTGAGCATCCAACTTTTGATTTTGGCTCAGGTCATGATCTCAGGTTGTGGGATAGAGTCCCATGTGGGGCTCCATGCCGGCCATGCAGCCGGCTTGGGATACTCTCTCTCCCTTCACCCTTTCCCCCACTCACTCACACTTTCTAAAATAAATAAAAATTGTTAAAGCGTGGGGGACTAAGATAGCTGGATTAGCCTTTCCCTTTCTGTCTTCTTCCTTAAAATTAACCTCCTTTATTAAGAATTATCAAATCCAAACTATGGCTAAGATGAGGAAACTGTATCTAAATGGTAATGAGAGCAATATCAATAAAAACAACAAAAATTAATTGAAAACTATACAATGTATCTTCTGTTTCTGATATGAAAGAGGAAGTGGATACAAGTTTACCCTCTCACTATAAACAACTAGAAAACTGAACAAAATATATAAAGCAACAGTTTTTTGAAACTGAACACTGAACATCACAGAACTATGATTCCTCCCAAGAAAGAGAAAAAAATAAATTAAATAAGCCTTATAATTACCCCCAGGTTTCTGCTTAGACACACTTTCCAGACCATGCGGCATGGAGGGAGAACCCAAACAAACAACAGAAGTCTTACCAAAATGAGAAGACAGGGATCAGCTTTTGGTAAGGCCAAGGAGACTAGAATTTTCAAAGGAGAGTACAAAAAAGGAGGGAGACATATATATATAAAATGCTTCAGAAATCTAAACACAGTCCTCTTGAGTATGTTAATAAATACTAACCTGCACACACCTATGTAGAAACTCTATGAAGCCAAGCAAAAAGCAACTTTTAGAAAAAGAACAATTATGGGATAGCTACAAAACAAATGATTCCTAGAGCTGACACAAAGCAGGAAATCATTCAAATCCCAAAAAGCCAGATTGAGGAGACCTCACTGACTATCTGGAACATTCATTAGAGAACTCAGAAGGGGGATCCCTGGGTGGCGCAGCGGTTTGGCGCCTGCCTTTGGCTCAGGGCGCGATCCTGGAGACCCGGGATCGAATCCCATATCGGGCTCCCGGTGCATGGAGCCTGCTTCTCCCTCTGCCTATGTCTCTGCCTCTCTCTCTCTCTGTGTGTGACTATCATAAATAAAAAATTTAAAAAAAAAAAGAACTCAGAAGGTTGACAATTTATTAATAGGGCTAAACATGATCTAGAATAAATCCTACTATATACCTACCTTAAAAACCTAAAAATAAGACTCAGAAGGATCAAAGTGATTCTCAAGTAACTTGACTATTCTTAAAAAAAAAAAAAAAGACAATGTCCAATGCTTAAAAATGTGAAATTCATAATGTTTGATTTGTAATCAAATATTATTAGATATAAAGAGCAACAGGAAAAACTGACACATAATCAGGAAAGACATCAATTGATAAAAGCATAATCAGAAATGGCAGACATAGTGGAAGTAGCCAAAAAAGATGTTTACCAGTATGCTCTAAAAATTAAAGAAAAATATCACCATAATGTGGAGAACAGAAGATTTTACAAAGGCCCAAATGGAGTATAAAATAACTGAAATTAAAATCTCACTAAATAGTGTTAACAGCACAGCAGATACTGCAGGAAAAAATCAGTGAGCTTCACAAAACAGCCATAGAAACTTTTCAAATGAAGGACAAAATGAAAAAAATATATCTGAACGAGAACAAGTCCAGAAACTCAGTAACCTATGGAACAAAATCAAGTACTCTAACAGATGTATAATTGAACTTGCCAAAGGAAAGAAAAACGTGAGGACAGAAAGAATGCTTGAAAAAACTAGTGGCTAAATGTTTTTAACTTTAGTGACAAGATAAACTTAGAGATCCAGGAAAACATTTAAGTTTGAGGATGAACAAAAATAAAGCCACGCTGAAGCACACATCAACTTCCTGAAAACCATTGATGAGAATTTCTTTAAAAAGACCAATAAAAAAGATACACTATATACAGAAAAAAAAGAATGGCAACCGATTTTTGTCAGAATCTTAGCAATCCAGGAAATAATGGAATGTAATCTTTAAATTGCTAAAGAAAAATAAATAACCTGTGAATATAATAATGAACAATTTTTAAATACTTGAAAAATGAAGATGAAATAAAAACTTCAGACCAACAAAAACTAAGAGTATTTATTGTCAGCAGGTTTTCATTTCAAGAAATGTTATAGGATATTCCTGAAACAGAAAATATTAACAAATGAAAACTTGAAGCTATACAGTAGAATGAAGAAAGAAATGGTAAACCTGTGGGTAAATGTAAAAGAGTATTGTTTCTCCATTTAAAAATTTCTTTAAAAAATTCTTCAAGCATAATTAACCAATTAAATCAGAAATTATAATCAATGTCTTTGTGGAATTGTAACATACATAGAAAAAATATGATAACAATAGGCATTAAGGATATGAGGGGAAAATGAAAGTAAACTGTTGTAAGGTTCCTATGTTCCACATAATGAAGTATCATGTGTGAAGGTACACTGTAACAAATTAAACATGCAACTTTTAAGTCTTGGAGCAATCACTAAAAGTATAAAACCAAGAGTTATAGATGACAACCCAACAGTGGAAATAAAAGAGATTCATAAAAATACTTAAAAATAAAAGGGAGAAAAAGACAAAAAGGAAAAAAGAAAAAGAAAAATATAAGTAGAACAAATAGAAAAAATAAGTTTGCAGATTTAAACCTAGCCAGACCAATCTTACTTCTACTAAATGTAAAAGGAAAAAACATTGCAATTAAAAGGAAGAGATTATTAAACAGACTAAGAAGAAAGTAAGACCCACCTATATTCTATCTGTAATAGAACCTGACTTTAAGTACAGATGTAAGTAGGTATAGATATAAACATAGATGTAAAAATATATACTATGAAACACTCATCGTAAGAAAGCTAGAGTGGCCATAATAATATAAATGTAGACTTCAAGATAAGAAATGTAATCATGGATAGAGACACTTCATAATGATAAAGAAGACATAAAAATCCTAAATATACATACATTCAGATACAAAGCTTCAATTGCCTGTAAGAAAACCTGACAAAAATTAAGGAAGAAATAAATAAATTCACAATTGCAATTGCCATTTCAACATTCTCACTCAGTGATTAATAGAAAGTAAATAGAAATATATATGTGATTTTAAAACATTATCAATGAAATTACCTAACATTCATAGAACACTACACCAATAGCTGGTAAGCACAGATTCAAGTGCACATGGAATATTCCCAAAGATAAAATGTATGCTGGGCCATAAAACAAGCTCTCAATTATTAAAGGAGTAAAATAATACAGATTATGTTATCTTATCATGATAGACTTAATTCAGGGATTAATAACAGAAACTTATCTGTAAAATCCCTCAAATATTTGGAAGTTAAATACCACAGGTGAATATTGTACTGGAAATCCTAGTTAATGCAAGAAAATAAGACAAATAAATACTACATATACATTAGAATGTATATATAAATAATACAGTTGCATGTACAGATAATTCTGGACAAACTAAATTAATCATTAGACTATTACAAAGGTTCAAGATTTCTGCACATAAGGTCAATATACAAAATTCAAAAGCATTCCTATACATAGTCATGATAAATTATAATATTTAATGGAAATAAAGGATTTCTTTTTTTTAAAGATTTTATTTATTCATGAGAGACACAGAGAGAAAGAGGTAGAGACATAGGCAGAGAGAGAAGCATGCTCCATGCAGGGACCCTGATGTGGGACTCAATCTTGGGACTCCAGGATCATGCCCTGGGCTCAAGACAGGTGCTAAACTCCTGAGCCACCCCGGCGTCTCTATAAAGGATTTCATTAAAAAAAAGAAATGAGTATTTTTCAAATCAATTTCCTAACAAAATATCCTGTGGAATTTGAAAAACTAATACTAAAACTTATACGTAATTAAAGAACCAAGAATAGCTACGACAATTCTAAAAAAGAATTCATGTAAACAAACTTTTTACACTTCCATAATTAATATAATATGGATGCAGTGACAGGTAGACAAACTAAAAGGGAAAGAAAGCCGCAAAATAGACTCATGTACAAACAAAAATTAAATATATCTGTGGTGACATTATAAATAGTAAAAAAGATATAGTCTGTTAAACAAATGGAATAGGGAAAATTGGTCAAATATGCAAAAAGTAGAAACTGGATCCCTGCTTCATATTATACACAAAAATTCAAATAGAAATTAGTAATTTCCTGAATTGTATTTGAATTTGCAAAATGTTACATATGTAGAACACAGGACTGAGTAGAATTTCTTAAACGTTACACAAAACAATACAAACCATAAAGTATAATATTAACATTTTTTCCAAGTGTTTAGAATAAAAATCTTTGAGTAAAGTAAAAATAAATAAATAAATAAATAAATAAATAAATAAATAAATAAATAAATAAAATAGCCAAAGTTGGAACAATTTGAGAAACAATGTAAATTGAGTAGTAGTGGATTAGAATCTAAAGTAGAAAATAAATACCATAACTCCATATGGCTATAAATAAATGATTAAATAAATAAATGGGACAGAATAGACATATGTCCCACTCAAAGGAATTCTAAATAATTTATGTATACATATCATCTCTAAAGAGGTGGAATATAGCTTCCACTACTTAAGTGTGGACTGCCTATAGTGACTTCCTTCAAAAGAATGCAATATGACAATGGAAAAAAAATGAATTTCTTTATAATGGAGAAACCTGACAAATACTACCTGAGTCAGGTGATTGATGTCAATATCAATAATAGTAAGTCATGTTGATAGTATGTATCCTTCATCTGATGTAATGAGAATGGCATTTCTCATCTGTGATTTTCCTTCCCAGAACCCTTAACCTCTGTATAACTATGAGAAAAATATCACATAAATTCCAGCTGAGGAATACTTCATCAGTATTCCTCAAATTATTAAGGTCATCAAAAACAAGGGAAAACTGAAAAACTGTCACAGCCAAGAGAAGCCTAAAGAGACATGATGACTAAATTAATGTGATATCCTGGATGGGATCCTGGAAAAGGGGGAAAAGAACATTAGGTAAGGAAATTTGAATAAAGTATGGACTTTATTTAATAATACCCTATATTTGTTCATTAATTGTGACACACTAATGTAAGATCTTAATAAAGCAAACTGAGTTTGGGGTATATAGGAGTTTTCTGTACTACCTTTGCAACTTTTTGTAAATCTAAAACTATTTTAATCTAAAGGTTTTCTTAAAAAAGAGAGAAAGCCATAGTCTGGGAGAAAGTCTTCGCAGTATGCATAACAAATAACAATTAACATTGAGGATATATAAAATAAGTAAAAAGCATGTAATCTAAAAGAAAAATCATTAAAGAATATAAACTTTCAATTCACAGAACGGGTAATCTTTTTTTATTTTTTTTTTATTTATTTATGATAGAGAGAGAGAGAGAGGCAGAGACACAGGCAGAGGGAGAAGCAGGCTCCATGCGCTGGGAGCCCGACGTGGGACTCGATCCCGGGTCTCCAGGACCGCACCCTGGGCCAAAGGCAGGCGCTAAACCGCTGTGCCACCCAGGGATCCCCCAGAATGGGTAATCTTAATGGCCATAAACATATACAGAGAAATTCAACATCCTAATTCATGAGGGAAATACATATTTAAAGTAGCACATGATATAAAATCTGATAATGTAGAAGAGGAAGTGAACAGTGGCAATTCTTATGCTCTAATTATAGAGTAAAAATTATACCAAACAAAAAAATAGTCCTACACTGAAAACATCCTGAAATCTGTCAACAGTAGAATGAATTATGATATATTCATAAAATGGAATACTATATTCCAATGAGAATGAACTGCAGCCAAATGCAATATCATGCAAATCTCACCAACATAATATTAATCCAAAAACTACACACAGAAGTACATACTCTACAATCCCATTTAAATAAAGTTCAAAAATAGACAAATCTAACCTTCGGCATTAGAAATGAGATAATGGTTACTCTCAGGAAAAAAGACAATGACTAAAAGAGGCCTCAAGGAAACTTCTGAAGTCATAATTACAGTCTGTTTCTGAATCTGGATGCTTGTTATTTCAGTGTGTCAACTTACAAAGTATACATCTGTGATCTCTGCACTTTCCATAGATATGTAACACTTCAGTATAATTGCAAAAAACCAGAACAAGACAAAACACACAAACATGTACTTGAGAAAACTGGGAGGGAATGCTTAATGATGAATTAGGTTCTATTTTTAAGTTAAAACTTTAATAAATAAAAATTAAAAATTTAAACAATTAAAAAAAATAGTAACAGAGTTCCAAGCATGAAATTCACTAGGAAGAAAGAAGTCTAGTAAGAAAAGCCAGAGCAGGGGCACCTGGGTGGCTCAGCTGGTTAAGTGTCTGACTTTTGGCTCAGATCATGATCTCAGGGTCCTGGGATCCAGCCTCACCCAGCATCAGGCTCCCGCTCAGTGGGGAGTCTGCTTGTCCCTCTGCCCCTCCCCTCACTCATACATGCACCCACACACTTGCACTCTTTCCCTCTCAAATAAATAAAATCTTTAAAAAAAAAAGCCACAGCAGATACAAGTCCTGATTGTAGGCAATGAATAATGCCCACTGTGATGGGCATAAAGCAGCACATTCTAAAGTAACTCCCTGGGCGTGATATAACCCTTCTGTTAGTTTGATAGGGTTGTCACAAAAAATGCAACAGACTAAGTGACTTAAACAGCAGAAATTTATTTTATCATCTTAGAGGCTAGAAGTTCAAAATCAAGGTATTACCACCTTTAGTTTTTCCTTGGCTTGTAGTTGGCCACCTTCTCCCTAGATTGTCACATGGTTTCTCTTCCGCATGTGCTTTCTGATGCACGTGTGTGTGTGTGTGTGTGTGTGTGCGTGTGTGTGTGTTTCTAGTTTTTTTAAAAATGGATTTTATTTTTTAGAGCTCTTTCAGGTCCATAGAAAAACTGCAGAAAGTAATTTCCCATATTTCTCCTCCCCATACATATATAGCCTCCCTCATTATCAACATCTCCATCAAAGTGGTACATTTGTTACAATTGATAAACCTACATTGAGATCTCACTATTATCCAAAGTTCATAATTTACATTAGGACTCATTCTTGGGGTTGTACATTCTATGGGTTTGGAAAAATGTATAAGGATATATATCCATCATTATGATATCATACACAGTATTTTCACTGCCTAAAAACCTGTGTTCCATCTACTCATACCTCCCTTACCTCTCATCTCTGGCAATCACTTTCATATTGTCAGCATAGTTTAGCCTTCTCTAGAATTAGTTGGAATCATATAGTATGTAGCCTTTTCAAAATGACTTCTTTCACTTATTAGTAACATGAATTTCAAGGTTCCTCCATGTCTTTTCATGGCTTAAGATCATTTCTACTTAGTGCTGAATAATATCCCATCTTCTGGATGTTTCTTTATTCATTCACCTACTAAAGGATACCTGGCTTGTTTCCAAGTTTTAGTAATTATGAATAAAGCTACTATAAACATCCATGCATAAGGTTTTTTTGGTGGATACAAGTTTTAAATTCTTTAGATAAATATGAAAAAGCATGGTAAGAGTATATTTAGGGACAGACCAGCTCTTTAGCATTTAGAGTTAATAGGAGCTATAACTACTTCTAGAAACTACAATGCAAAAACAAGGAAGATTTGACCAGTTCATGTCAGACTAGAAGTTGTTCCACAATCCATAATACTTTTTTCACCTCCACTCCCTTTTTCCATGTCCACATCTCTTTTACTTCTATTTTTTCTTCTTTCCTATTTGTATCTGCCAAGTACTTTCTTCTTTTAATATCTGTTGATAAGTACTCCCATTACTGCAGGTATATTTCTTCCCTCACTGTCCTCTTTCCCTTTTTTTATCTCTCTTCCTCTCTTTTCTGTCTTTCTACTTTATCTTTTTTTCACAAACTACACCTTTCCCCACTTACATCAGTCATTGTGTAGAAATCAGTGGATATTTTAAAAACTATGCTATATTTAAGTAAAATTTGTTACTTCTTGATTTTAAAAGCAGTCCAAATATTAATGTATACAATTTTAAGGGAACTATAAATTAGTTTTATCCCAAAAACCAGAGGAATGGCCTCCTCAGTGTCAAGGTCGACTCTACTTCTTCAGGAAAATCCTTAACCTCTAGATTAAATTAACACCCTCATCCTGCCTAGCATGTACTAAGAAACTTAATAAAATTCAACTATTATTTTCCTTCTCATTTAATGACTTTTTTCTGCTAACATATAAATCCTGTAAAGTCGGGGATTATACTGTTCTGTAGACCCTATAAGCGCCAGTACCTAGCTGAGTATTTGGAGCACAGAAGGCGATTAAATGATGTTGAATGAATGAATAAAGTAATGAATAAAAAAATTCAGCCCATCTCCATTTCCATCTTGTCAAAAATACCCCAACTTCCTCAATCTTTGTAACTCATCTTTAAATTGTCTACTCATTCCACAGTTCCCTGAAATTATGAAGACTAGAAGAGAACTGTGGAGAAGGTGATAATGAAGCCATTCTCATAGGCAGTGGGTTCTGAGATAAATTCTGTAAATTTAAAAAGTTTCTTGGTGTGGTATCATCTTTAAACTGTAATATGCCACACAATTTTCTCTTTTCCCATTACCCCTTGATGCTCCAGAAACAACTACTCTAACATTGCCTCACTTTCTACCTCTTAGCCTTTCTACTTATTAACCACAACGGGCCTCTTCTACTTACAGTTTAGAATCTAGTGTTTCTTATTCCCATCCTGCAGTGTGTGTCTGTGGTTTTTTTTTTTTTTTTCCTAAAAGGGTAAAACACCAATAAATGAAGATAAATTATTGGCTTTGTTCCAAAACAAGCTTGTTGTTTTAGGACCCCAAACTGTCTCAAACATCATTAAGAAGCAGCAGGCCACCCAAGGTTGTGCATCAATTAGCAATTAGGTCACACATTGGGTGGTTGGAGGCACTCAGCCTTTGGCCTTGTTCCTTGCAGCACACCCAAGCAGGGCACCAGTATCCAAACAATGCCCACCCTGCTGTATCTTGTTCCTTAATTGGGATAACTTAGAGATGCTAATGTGCACAGGCAGGCCCTGTCGCTCCAATTAGGCCTCATTAGTGGCTCTGCCAGTGGTGACCACTGCAAAGTGATATTTGCTCTTGGGAAGGCTTTGTGAGGTGCTCCGGGTTCCTGCAGAGAAGCAGTAAGGACATGTTTTACACTCTTTCCAGCAGCAAACTCCTTCCCTCGATCTTCTCCAGCCCCTGTCAGTTTAGAGAGTATTACTTTTCGTGGTTCAGTTTTACGACCATTACTACTGCTGCCTGGGGCAATCGGTGGAAATTCTGACAGACACCCACTTGGAGAGGACTGGTGTATGTGTCCTCCTTTCCCTCCACCCCTCATTGATTTTTAATGAAATATAGAAAATTTCTTCAGAGACTGGCTTCTGAAGCCCAAAGACAATGCCTCCTTGAACCCCAAAGTATCCCATAAATAATTTTTAGCTGTCTAAAAGCAAAAACTAGAAGACAATCATCTTGAAAAATGCATAGGGAATGAAGAATACAATTTGTTTTAAAGTCAGAGAGAATTCAAAATGACAAATTTTGAGAATGATGCTGTTAAATTCTCCACAATGGGAAACTGGTCATTGGTCTAACCAAACCTCAGAGAGACGCACATGTCCACACTAACAGAGGACTGTAGACATTTTAGTCCTTGCAAATTTAGTTTAAAAGGAGACACAATGTGATCCTTCATGAGGGTCATTGACACAATCCCATCTAGTTTATAACCACTGTTAGAGTTTAGCTCACAATCCTGGCAGACAAGAGCTCCTTAAAGACAAGGATGGCAAAACAATAATTCCCTGCATTGGGATGGGGCAAGACTGGGTGGGCATGTGATTAGAGCCTCCTGCTCTATCCCCTCAATTCACTAAAATGTCATTAGAGTTCTTGTTTTAATATATTCAATTTTTTTTCTTAAGAAAAGGAGGGAGTAAAATACACTTAATGGATAAGACTAGAGACAGACTGATCAATAACAGATGACATTAAAAAATGGCAGATCTAACAGTGTCACTTCCTTGCAATTAGTTATTTTTAAAAACCTTTTTCTCTTTTTCTTTCTTTCTTTCATTCTTTTTTCTGACCATTCACATTCCAGCAGCTGCCTGAACTCCTGGCATTGTAGTATGTATCAAGACATTCACAACCTAAAGAGCTGTTAGGAGAATCATAAGAGTAGAGCTTTCCTAGTGGCCATTTCCATCATGTGATTTTTCCCCTAGTTACTTGCATCCTTCTTCCTGCCCCTTGACTTGTATGAGCAGTTGCTGCAGAGATGGCAGGATGTCAATGCCCCCAAAATTGAACCTGTGATTTGTTTTTCTTTGATTTATGTTCTTGTAGTCAATAAACTTTATAAAGGAAAGTATCAGACTGAACAATCAATCAAAGATAAACAGATTCCTGTCCTTTAAAAGCATTTCAGCCCAGTAGGTGAGTGCCTCATTCATCTTTTGCAGGCATGCTTTTGGCCTTTCCACTGAGACACAACCGACTGCTCACTACAGGCAGCTTTTCTACCAAAGGGCTGCTGCAGTTGAGCTGAGATTCATCAATTTCATGGCACCAGTGGTCCTGATATGGTATCATTTTCAGGATCTAAATGGTTAAGCATGCTGTTTGCATGCTGAGACCTGGCCTTTCCATCTACCGGTGAAAGGGGAGAGAAACGAGTAGTTTTAAACACCTAGGTTTACACTGTATAGCTCTATAAAAATTCTTATGTACTTTTCTTTTTATTTTAAAAAGCCAAATTCCTTCCTTGCAAAAGAGAATTCCCTCTTCGTTCTATTAGTGGTTTCTGAATCTTCCTTCGAATAAGGCAAATGTCATCCTGCATTTTTTGCTTCTCCACAGCACAGATGGTGTACATATGCAGATTGGTGATTTTCTAATCAATACAGTGGCACTTGGGAATATCTGTAAGTATTGTAATAATGCATTAGTCAGGAGTGATGTTGTAACACACTGAGATCATACACATAAATCTAAGACACCATGTCTAGACACTCCAGGGAAGATGGCATGGCATGGGTTAGAGCAGGCATTAAGGGAGGGCAATATTTCAAATATGATGGGAAAATAATGCAATTTGCAGACTTTAATAAAACCACTAGGGAATTAATTTCAGTAGGGGTACATTCTCTCCCCAAACATTCTCATTCTTATGTTTGCTTCATAGACACTTGTAATGAGATACTTTTCACCTGTTATCTCAGGCATAAACACAGAATGGGATCTGCGAATTGAGCTAGATTTTTAATGTGCTGAATATGAAAATAATCCCTTTTAGGTAGTGCTTTAGCTGTACAAAAGTGCATTATGCAAACAACACATAGACAGAATAAACCTTAGAGATTCAGAGTTAGAAGAGCTTATAAATTAATCTCCTACACATACCTTGAGCGTGCACAGAGTCCACTCAATCATAAAACTTGACCAACTGAACCAGCAAAGTTTTAAAGGGATGGGTTTGATGATGAAAAGTGAAAACAATATTAAATATACATCCATTTTAACACTTCCCAAAAGTTACAGGCTGATTATAGTCTCTGCTACCTTCAAGCCATTTGCTCTTGAGTCCTCTATTTTAATCAACCAAACTCAGTTTAAATTCTTCAGGCTGATGACGGACCTGATGTCATACACTCGCCTTAACAGAAATGCTGTGATAAAAATGTTAAATCAAATGTAGCCAGAAATGAAAACTGTATTTTCAAGCCAAACACAAGTATAGAATGCACAGACTGGCCCCAGACCCCCTGCCTGTTCAAGCAGTAACACAACAGGCCCCTGGTTCCACACACTGCTTAGCCTGTCCTCTGGTTGTCATTTTGGTCCCCTGCTGCCCAAGCGAAGTCCCCTCAAGTCTAAGGCCAGTTCGGTGCTTCTAACACTCTGAAGGCTTTTCAATTAAAATGCGAGAGAAGTGAAGGCTAGTTGGAATCCACCCAATTATCTCTGTAGCCATAGAAATGCACATGATAAATGAACTCCAACCTTTCCCTTTCTGATGACAACTTGGGCTCTGAATAGAGGTGTGATTTTTTTCTTTTTTTTTTTCTTTTCTTTTCCCTTTTTTTTTTTTTGAATGTGAGGAAGAATGTGGTTTTCTTTAGTAGAGAGTGAAACATCACTTCCTTGGCAAAACATCTCAAGGCATAAGTTTCCAACACCTGTATAATTCGGTTTTATAAAGGCATAGGCTTAGAAAAAAAAATTTTTGTGGTCTCACACTGTCCCTGCTGTCCTGAGGGAAAGTACTTTGTAGCATCTTATTTGCAGAAGTCTCTTCTGCAGCCTTATTGATTCATTTCCTTATTATGCTCATTTTAAATTTGTGTTTCTAAATATTTTCCTCTGTATCTTTCCTTCAAAAATCGTTTTTAAAGGGGGAATAAGAATACACACAGAACATAATAAATCTGTCTCATTTCCTAAGCCCTGACCTACTTCCCTCTTGGTGAAAAGCCCTTTTATTTACATTGCTACTACTGGACACAAATTTTGTGAGAAAGGTAATTAAAAAGCTCAGTAAGAGCAGAGGTCAGCCTACAGTTTTCCATATTCCTTGGTTCTCCTCCCATTCACACTCACCCAGAGGTCCCTCAGTCCATGTTGCTCAGTGTAGAGAATGGCCACAGAGAACTTCAGGAACACCTCAGTAAGTAACATCCACTGCAAACACAAGACACAGTTGCTCTCCCTTTCACATTGAGGAAAACTAGAAAATTCCATCCTAATATTTCTTCTATAGCTCTTATTTTATCCCACTATTTTCTTTTTAACTTTATGAATCTTTCTGTCAAGTGAAGAGTACATGAGTCCTTGTCCTTTTTTGTCAGTCTGCCTATAGTTCAAAATCCTACTGGACTTTATCCCATTTGAATTCTTAGTCATACTATAATCAAAACTTAAATCATCATGATCTTTTTGCTATCTTTTTCTGTCTTATTCTCAGGACCACTTTAATTCCCTAGTTGACATTTAAAAATTTTATGATAGCTATCACCAAAATATGTGTAAGACTGTGTCCCTGCAAACACTAACAATTTGACTCACTTTTTATAATCTACTTCACCATGATCTGATTATCCACTGTCAGTTTCTCCTGGCTCCAGAGAAATTTGAGATGGTCATATGATCACAGAGATAATGTGTATTCACTTTTAATATTTTGTAGTTTACAAAATTGCATTTGGGAACATGAAAAATAGTAGTCCTGGTTGGGGAAAAGAAGAAAAAGGAATAATTATTAAACAGCATGTATGCATGATCCTTCTCGTGAGTTAATGCTAAGGATATCAGCCTGAAGTTGATGGTTGAAAGGTGTTTATGAGGGGTTGAGCATTGTTATCAGAAGGAAGAGATCTCAAAAAAGAGACATTACACTGTCCCTCAGAATGGGGTCAATGAAGGGACAGCCACAAAATCATAGAATTCTTCATATCAAGATCAATCACAGGTAAAATTATTTTTCAGGAGACGAAGTTCATTTCTACATTTTAACTTAATCTCTCATTGTGGCCATTTCTTCCCCAAGTCCATCAAAGCTGTTTGAATTATATAATAACAACCTTGAGGCTTACACTCCATGATCTTGTCCAGCATTGGATCCCACATATGACAGAAGTTCAGAGGGAAGACTGCACTAAAACATCTGTCAGAAAAACTGATTTCTTTGGCTTGAGGCTTTGTTTGCCTGATAAAATGCAAATATCCCTGTGGAAGATAACATTTTGTTAATCACTTATATTTCAGTATTAATGATATTATTAGATATTTACCTAATAACAAGTATTAATGCACAGTTCTTAGAAGCTTATGGCAGAGAATATCTCAGAAAAATGAAGAGTGTGTCACCCAACTGGGGAAGGAGGTTGGGGAGAAGTGAGAATAGTGAGAAAGTCATAACAACAGAAATCTAGTGACACTGAAAACTCATTTCTTGCTAATCATTACGCCCTGAACTGTCCCTACCTGATGTTGCAACTATGGAACAGGTATTTCTAAAACAATAAACAAGTATTGCTAAAATAAACAGTTCTCTGTCTACTCTCCATTTGACTCAAAATTGAAAACAGGCACTAATTACCATTTCCCCAGAATGCGACATTATGCCCAGAGATATGGAGCATGTGGTAAAAATGCAGATTTCCATTTTGTGGTGTTTACCAGGAATGCTGGGCTCCCTCAGTCTCCTCATTCTTAGTCCCCTCCTATTTTCTACAGCAGATCAATTTATCATCAGATGGCAGATTACTGATTAAACCAGTCTTAGAATCAGTTTAAGTCTGAGTCCTCTAGAGACAGAATCTGGCATTTCAAAGGCTATGGGCTTCATTCTCTCTCTCCCTTCCTCCAATCATTTTAAACAAATGACAACATAAAGTTCTTAGAAGAATGCTGAAAGTAATTTGAATTATTCACAAAATATTATTTCTCTATACTATTTTTATTCTTTTTTTTGCAACTACATTTTGTTTTTTTACCAATTGTGCATGAAAATAAGAGGACTATTTTTTCCTTTGTTTCTCTTCTGACATTATTGAGATAATTATTATGTAATATTTTATATCAATAATGCCATATAGGGATGCCTGGGCAGCTCAGCGGCTGAGCGTCTGCCTTCAGCTTGGGGCGTGATCCCGGGATCTGGGATCAAGTCCCACATTGGGCTCCTTATGGGGAGTCTACTTCTCCCTCTGCCTCTGCCTCTCTCTCTGTGTCTCTCATGAATAAATAAATAAAATCTTTGAAAAAAATAATGCCATACAAAAATAAAATGCCATTTCAAAGTATCTGCATTAAATTAAATTGCCTGAACAGTCTGGTAAAGTGGATGAGCACCGGATCTGTAAATCAAAGTAGACCCAGTCCCAGTTCTGGCCTCCCTTGGCAACTCTCACAGCCAATCTAGGACCCAGGATCCTCTTGTAAGATAAAGGGGCTGGACCCTTTACCAACAACAGGATTATTCCATCTTGTCTACCAACCCAGACCAGTTTGCTAGTTGATTATTTGAACTGCTGTGTTAAGAAGGACTACGATTCCCAGTCCTTGTTCTTCCACTGACCGGCAACATCTGTCAGAAGCAAAGTAGTAGAGGGCAGTAGGACCTGGACCAGATTCTGCTGCACTGGAGCTAGATGATCTTAAAATGGTCCTCTTACCTCTGGAATCTCCATTCTCAACTACAGAGTAATTTATTTTTGTTGTTTTTAAAAAAATGTACAGAGGTATAAAACTGAAAATTATCAATTTATATTTTAAAGAAAGCTGAATATTATCAATAAGTTATATATTTAAAAGTAAAATAAGTTATTAATAGGGCCAGGTAAGCTTTATATTTATAAAAAAAATTGTCTAGTATCAACAAATTCTGCCGCACTATTTTAATCTATTTTGTCGACACCCAGTGCTTAAAATAAAAAAAGTCATATAGTTAAATTCTTTTCTTAGTGCTGCTGGCACTGGGGTGAAGTAATTCCACCCGAAAAAAAATATTTATGGAATTTCATATAGCCTCATATGTTTCAGATGAACCATACTTTTCATCTAAAAGTACATGATTCTTGTCAGGAACTGTGACAGGCAGTGTTTAAGTCTCATTTTATACCAGCATATTCAATATGAAAAATTTATCATCTTGTGGTTGATATTAAATTAGGAAATCCCATGTGATCACACCGTATCACAAGTTGGGAATAACTTTATTATCATCTTGTCTTTTTTTTTTTTAAAAGAAATAAAAGTCTTTCTTTTCCTTAATCGGCAATATACCCTGTAAATAATGTTGTTCCCTTCACACTGAAAACCATTTAATTCCCCATTATCTCACTTCATTAGCCAAATGTCCTGTTTAGGCAAACTCTGAATATAAAGCACATTATAATGTAGTAGGAAATAATATTTAGAAACAGCCTCTAACTGAAAAGAAAAACTCAACAAAACAGAAGTCAATGCAGATGATATGTATTCATTACATTCCAGGTTACTTATTTCAGAGGTCTAGTTCTATTATGATTGACCTTGAAAATCAACCGGGAGAAATTTCCACATGTTGTACTAAGTTAACCATGAATTCTGGGACAGGCAAAAGTAACAAAAGTTAGAAATTAATTTTTGGTAAATATTTTGAATATAAAAAAGACCTTGGACCAAACTAAAGGGCATTAGGGACCAGGAAAATCCTGCGTATCACCAGCCCATATCCCCATCCATCAGGAAAAATCCTTTGAAATGTAGGGGCATATGAAGGAGTACCTTTAATAGAAAAAAATGGTTACAAAGAAGAGTTTGCACTGCGTGTATAAAGGAAGAAGGCCATCCCCAAGAGAGAGGTATGGGAGAGGCCATGGGCCACAAGCAAACAAACACTTCAGACATGTTAGCCTCTGCTGATAAAACCACTTTCTTCATCCTCTCAGATTTCCATTCTCAGTTCACTGCTCACTCACTAAGACCAGGAACCTTTCCTTAAAATAATGGGACCTAAGATAGTCAACCAAACAGAAATGAGCCTTCATTGTCATACTCAAGTAGTCCCCTTAACTAGGAGCAGAGCTGCAAAGAACTGCTTTCCTCTGGAAGCTCAGAAAATGAGACATAGCAAATATCAGGTAGGCCTTCCTGCTTCAGTTACTTCTCCTTCACACTAACTAAAGGAGCTGTTTTAGATCCTTTTCAAGGATGAAAAAAAGATCCCTGAAAAGCACAACCCATATATACTATGAAATAAATTTTCCATTCTTTACTTAGTACTGTAGTAGATGATAATATAGTATCATTATCATAATGCTACTCCTCCCTTACTAGGAATACCTCCAAGGGAGGATTACGTCTCTTATCCCATTGATGTCAGACTTAGTCATGTCTTCTTTGGCCAATGAGAAGCAGAAGTGTCAAGTGCCACGTCTGAGTAGAAGATTTGAAAGCCTTCATGATGTCACATGATTTCTCTTTTTCTCCATTTATGGGCCTGGCAAAGTGTTGCCAGAAAAAAAAAAAAAGTACATGCAGTTAAATTTGAATTACATAAACACCAAATAACTTTTTTGTACATGTATACCACAAATACTATATGGAACACATTTACACACATAAAAATCATTTATTGCTTATCTGAAATTCAAACTCAACTGGGTGTTTTATATTTTCATTTGCTATGTTTGGCAATTATTCTGTAGGATCCCAGAGAGTAAGTATTCTATTGGTCTGTGTTCCAGAATAAAGAGCAGGTGCAATAAGACCTCAATGGATTTGAAGCCAACCAGAAATGCAATCAAGCTTTGTGGTCTCAAGCCACTTAGAGTTGGAGGTCACTGTTTCTGAAGTGCAACTTAGAGAAACATGACAGATAAAATCACCATACATTCCTCACTAAGATACTAATGAAGCCCTTAACTAGGAGAAGCTAGGGAATGTCCCTCTGGTTCTAGTCTGAATCCTTTCTATGCCACTCTTCACATCAGCTTCTATGTCCACTGCTTATCTGCACTGGTTCAATCCAATGCTCTTCTTTGTTGGTTTGTTCACTTCTTTTTATTAGAACCCCCTCAGTCTTCCTAATTGCATCTACTGTGAATTTGGTCTCCATGACACAGAGGTTTTACTCCCCTGACTATATGCATTTCATCAAAAGTATTTCTAATATTTTACCAATATTGATCAGTCCCTAGTTGCCACTACAGAAACTGGGTAGAAATTCTGGAAATGCTAGAAAGTATATACAATCTCTGCAGAAATACTCACTACAAAATGTATTCTGGTTATGCAATGGTGGTTCCTACTAGTGACTGAATTCCACTAGACAGAGAGCCAGGGGACTGGCTTTACTGTGATGGACAGAGTAGATATGACAATTGGCCTCATGGAGTTTACAGTCTAAAAGGTTAGATAATTTCCCTTAAGAAAAATGAATATATTAAGTAAGGTCTGACTATTTTCTCCTCTTTAATCATCATGCCTCCAAATTTACTCACATGCTCTCTTACTTTCAGTTTTATATCAGAATTCTCATATGTCCCTGTATCTGCAGTAGCTGCTGGTTAAACTTTTTTACCGTCTGCTAATATGAGCTTTATAATTTAATTTTTAATGCTCTTTTAAGTAAATTTATAGTTGGTTCCTTTAGAGAATATGCCACATTTTACTCTTGTATGTGTTAATTCAAATATAGCACTCTACCAAATGCTCACTTTCAGTGGATGCAGGGCAAGAGGAGGGTGCAGTAAAAAAGAAAGAAAAGAAAAAAAAACCCAGTCTTTACCTTCAAAGAGCTTATACTTCCAGAAAGAATTAAAGCTCATATCTCTAAAATAATTAACTATATATGGCACAAATAGTAAATGTTAAGAAAATGATTAAAATAATAACAGCTACAAGATTTCAGAGAATGAAGAGCCCTCTGCAGGCTCAAGAACTTGAGAAATGGGAATTAAATGTAGCTGTGAAGAATAAGCAAGAGTCTCATTGGGTGTAGAGAAAGAGGGCAGGGCCCTATAGGCAGGATACATGGAAAAAGAACTTAGGTGAGAATCAGCAAAGAGGGACTTTACAGAAATGATGAAGTGTCCCTGCCACAGGTATCCTAGGGGCAGCTTGTAACAGATCCAGAACACCAGACTCAAGAGTTTATATCCTAATGACAATGGATACAAATAAAAGTTTTGAACGAAATAATGACATAATAAATTCTAATTTGCCTCTTCTTAACAATTATATTTGTCGCCTTTATTTTTTACATTAGATAGAGTCTAGACCACATATTTTCGGATCTGTGTGGGCGTATATGTGTGTGAACACAGGTATATATGTGTGTATATCAATGCGACTGTTAACCATTCATGGCCCTAAGACTGCTTTCTGTTCAAAACTACATTTTCCTCTCATGGAACTGCAAAGGCAGAAGGTATTCATAACACATATTTTAATTGCAAGTGACAAAAACAAAACAACTTGAAAGGCTCACAGAAATAGGATTTATTGGGAGAATAATGAAATATCCCATGGAATTCAAGAAAAATCTCAAATGGAAGGGTCAATAATGTAGCAGGGCTAAGGCACTACCAGAACTACCAGGAAATGGAAAACTATCTCCAGTTAATGTACCTTTTTATTCATCTTTCCATTTCTCTTTCTCTTTGTGTAAACCAGTTGGTTCCATGTCATGGCATAAACTTGGCCACTAAAGGAGCTCTAAGATTAATTTACATTTAACATCTTTAATTACAAGAGAGATTGTCAAAACTCTCACCCTAAAATTCAAAATTTCACTAAGTAAAAAAAAAAATCAGAGAAAGGCAAATACCACATGATTTCACTTATATGTGGAATCTAAAAAATAAAACAAATGCACAAACAAAAAGCCAAAACAGACCTATAAATATAGACAATAAATTGAGAGTTGCCATAGGGGAAAGGGTGGAATGATGGGCAAAATGAGTGAAGATGGGTAGGAGGTATAGGCTTCCAGTTATGGAATGGACAAGTCATGGGGATTATAAGTACAGCACAGGGAATAAGGTCAATAGTACCATAATAACACTCTATAGTGACAGATGGTAGCTACACTTATGGTGTAGTGCAGCATAACATACAGACTTGATGAATATATTATACACTTGAAACTAATATAACATTATGTGTCAACTATACATCAATAAAAATTAATTAAAAATTCAAAACTTGAAAATTTCAGGCAAGAGGTTCAGTGGCCCAGTTTGGATAGGATTCTAACTATTGAGTCAGTCAACTGTGGCTCTCAAGAGCAAAGTCCTATTGTATAAAATGGTCATTCTCATAAAAAATGTGGATGCCAAGAGTGGATATCCATAGAAATGTTGGAAATAGGCCACACACAGAAAAAGGTATCTTATCACAGAAGTCACAATTACAACCATCTTTTACATAGAGCGAATGTATAATTTTAACTAAAAGGACACCTATTACATAGAAATGCTAAATCATTACCCAAAGCTTAAAACAAACTGAGGTAATTCTATAGGACACCAGAGTTTCAATTGTTCTACACTACTACATTTAAGGGCCTGGGCTCCATCTCTAATATAAAGACAAAAAAGGAAACCCAGAAGACAGGACACTGATGGAGAGGTGACTTGTGATTAAATAGCTCCAAATAAATACTGGTGTGGCCACTAGTTTCTGAAAAACTAGAAGGGTCCCCTCAAAATGACCCTGAGCATGAATTATAATTGCCCCTTTTAATCTGCAAAGAGAAGATGGTGACATCAGCTACTACTGTACAATTGTTTGCTGCCATTGTAAAATCAGTTGCTGTTAACAAGTACAAATGGGAAAGAACAGTGTTGAGATTATCTCAAATGGGATTTTAACATCTTCAAACTTTTTATTAAGATTTATCTTTAAACTGATATTTTGAGAGGATATATCATCTCAGGAATTTGAAGTGCAAAATGTCAAGCTGCTATATGTACCTATTTGCATGTATGTGTGCTTCTGCACTGAACTTTTTAGTTTACTGCAATGTGCATTTCAACTGAAATATAAACTCTAAAAGTAAGGGCCCTATCTAAAATTTCTTTGGCTACAGATCCCCTTCTCCTCATGCTCCACCTCACCACTTCTGCCTAGAATTTGCCTTGACTCAGGAATTGTTCAACTAATATTTATTAATAGATTCATGACATAAAACTGTAATATCCCAAATGGTTGCATGCAAGATAGGTTGGGTAGTAGATGGAAAAAAAAAGATTAGATGTGGCAAAATAAATTTGGCATGGCTTATTAGTCTACATACATACTCTGCAGTGTGATGGCAAAAAACATGAAAAGAATTTTTTTCAAAAATATTATGAGGCAAAGGAATTGATAGGATTTAGAAATTGAAAAACAAGAAATAAAAAGAAATAAGTAAAGGTCAATGTGAGTTTTTAAACTAGGAAAATCATTGAGTTAGGTGAATCTGGAGAGGTATTTGGGAAAGAATAAGTTTTAGAAGATAAAGACTTAAATGAAAATATCTAATAATATTTTATTACTTATAGTTATAATATCTTCCAAAAAAATAAACATGTTGAACATGCCTTGTACTGAATATAGGATCAAATCCAGGCAGATTATCGTCTGAGATGATAATCAAAACCATAAGGTCTTAGGCTTAAAAAATTTGAGGCAAATTTTATCTATACTGTCACCAACCTTTAAATTTACATATACAGAGGAGAGGAGGCAAGATGGCAGAAGAGTAGGAGTCCTTGATTCATCTGGTCCCCCAAACCTACCTAGAAAACTTTCAAGACATCCTGAAGACTTAGGATTCCAACCTGAGATGCAAAAGAACAGGTGGAATGCTACAGGGAGAAAAGTGATTGCTTCTGACAAGCCATTCTGCACTGGGCAAAATGACTACAATGAAGAATTCACTAGAAAGAAAGAACCAGAAGTAATTCTCTGCCACAGACTTACTTGATATGGATTTAAGTAGCATGTCAGAGATACAATTCAGAAGTACAATCATAAAATTACTGGTAGCTCTGGAAAAAAATTAAAAAGTATTCTAGAGATTCTCTTACTGCAGAATCTGAAATTAAAAATACTTTAACTGAGATGCAGTCTAAACTGGATGCTCTAACTGCTAGGGTTAATGAGGTGGAAGAGAGAGTGAGTAACATCGAAGGCAAGTCGGTGGCAAGGAAGGAAGCTGAGGAAAAAAGAGAAAAACAATTAAGAACCCACAAGGAAAGGCTTTGGGAAATAAATGATAGCTTGAGAAGGAATAATATTCTTCTTACTGAGATCAAAAGAGATAGAGAGAGAGGGAGGGAGACAGGAACACAAAGTATATTTGAACAAATCATAACTGAGAACTTCCCTAATCTGGGGAAGGAAACAGGCATTCAGATCCAAGAGATAGAGAGGACCTCCCTGCAAAATCAACAAAAACTGATTAACACCTAAACATATAATAGTGAAACTTGCAAATTTCAAATATAAAGAGAAAATTCTAAAAGCATCTCAAGACAAGAGATGCTTAACTTATATGGGGAGAAATATCAGATTAGCAGTGGACCTATCCACAGAGACCTGGCAAGACCAGAAAGGGCTGGCATGATATATTCAGGATACTAAACAAAACATGCAGCCAAGGATACTTTATCCAGCTAGGTTATCGTTTAGAATAGAAGGAGAGATATAGAGCTTCCAGGATACACAGAAACTGAAAGAATATGTAACCACCAAACTGACTCTGTAAGAAATATTAAGGGGGACGGGGCCTGTAAGACAAGGAGGGAGGCCAAAGAAACAATCTACAGAAACAGGGTCTATATCAGTAATACTATGACACTAAATTCACATCTTTCAATAGTTACTCTGAACGTGAATGGGCTAAATGACCCCATCAAAAAAATGCAGGGTATCAGACTGGATAAAAAAGCAAGACCCATCTATATGCTGTCTACAAGAAACTCATTTTAGACCTAAGGACACTTCCAAACTGAAAATGAAGGGGTAAAGAACCATTTGCCATTTAAATGGTCCTCAAAAGAAAGCTAGGGTAGCAATCTTCATATCAGATAAATTAGATTTTATATCAAAGACTATAGTAAGACATGAAGAGGGACACTATATCATACTTAAAAGGTCTATCCAACAAGACGATCTAACAATTATGAATATTTATGCCCCTAATGTGGAAGCAGCCAAGTATATCAATTAATGACCAAAGTAAAGAGATACATAGATAATAATACAATAGTAGTAAGAGACTCAAATACAGCACTCTCAGCAAAAGACAGATCTTCTAAGCAGAATATCACTAAAGAAACAAGGGCTTTGAATGATATACTGGAACAAATGGATTTCACAAATATAAACAGAACACTCCATCCTAATGGAACTGAATACACATTCTTCTTAAGTGAACATGGAAATTTCTCCAGAATAGACCACATACTGGGTCACAAATCAGGTCTCACCCAATACCAAAAGACGGGGATTGTCCCCTGCATATTTTCAGACTACAATGCTTTGAAGCTAGAACTCAATCACAAGAAGAAATTTGGAAGAAACTAAAACACTTGGAGGCTAAAGAGCATCCTACTAAAAGATGAATGGGTCAACCAGAAAATTAGAGAAGAATTAAAAAGATTCACAGAAACTAATGAAAATGAAAATACAACTATTCAAAATCTTTAGGATACAGTGAAAGCGGTCCTAAGAGGGAAATACACTGAAATACAAGCCTCCCTCATAAAATTGGAAAAAACTCAAATACACAAGCTAATCTTGCACCCAAAGGAACTGTAGAAAGAAGAGCAAATAAAGCCTAAACCAAGCAGAAGAGAGATAATAAAGATTCGAGCAGAACTCAATGAAATAGAAACCAGAAGAACTATAGAACAGATCAACAAAACCAGGAGCTGGTTCTTTGAAAGAATTAATAAGATAGATAACCTCTTAGCCAGTCTTATTTAAAAAAAGAGAGAGAAAGGACTCAAATTAATAAAATTATGAGTGAAAGAGGTGAGATCACAACCAATACAAAGGACACCAATACAAATGATTTTTAAAATGCATTATGAGCAACTATAGGTCAACAAACTAGGCAATCTGAGAGAAATGGATGCATCTCTGGAAACCTACAAATTACCAAAACTGAAACAGGAAGAAATAGAACACCTGAACAGGCCAATAACCAGGGAGGAAATTGAAGCAGTCATCAAAAACCTCCCAAGAAACAAAAATCCAGGGCCAGATGGCTTTCCAAGGGAATTCTACCAAACATTTAAAGAAGAAATAATACCTATTCTACTAAAGCTGTTTCAAAGGATAGAAATGAAGGGAATACTTCCAAACTCATTCTATGTGGGCAGCATTACCTTGGCTACTTTGGGGTTAGCTGCACATCCATGGGGCCAGTTGTGTATCAGCTTTCTTTACTTTTCTTTTCTTTACTGGTATCTGACTATTCTCATCATTGAATAACTTTAATATCTTTACAGAAACTTAATTTGGGGCCTTTTGTCAATATGTCAAGGTGTGATTTTTTTCCTCAGAGCACTGAAGAGTAGTCAAAGATAGTAAATTGAACTGTTAATGGATTTTATGTAAGTGACACAGTCTTGATTTGGTCCTTATAAATAGTGCTAGGTGTGCCTTCTACCTGTAATACTCCCAAGAGTTAAAGGCAGCAGAGGGGTTCAGAAAGAAGATTTTTTTACAGTCAGCTAATTTACCATGTATAATTGCTGTAAATGATAATGTGTACAGATTTTTTGTTTAAATATTCAATTGTAAACTTCTTGTTAAGACTGTTATGTTTCTATTGCTTTTGTATGGAATGATATTACAAAAATAAAAAGAAAAGAACCTTTAAAAAAAAACAGATCTCAAAAAACCAGGAAAAGACCTCACCATAAAGGAGAATTACAGACCAATATCCCTGATAAACATGGATGCAAAAATTCTCACCAAGATACTAGCCAATAGGATCCAACCGTACAGTAAGAGGATTATTCACTATGACCAAGTGGGATTTATCCCTGGGATGCAAGGATCATTCAAGATTCATAAAACAATCAACATTACAGCTCACATCAATAAAAGAAAAAACAAGAACCATATGATCCTCTCAATGAGGGAAACCATTTGACAAAATATAGCATCCATTCCTGATTAAAACTCTTCGAAGTTTAAGGATAGAGGGAACATTCCTCAATTTCATAAAACCCATTTATGAAAAACCCACAGCGAATATCATTTTTAATGGGGAAAAACTGAGAACCTTTCCCTTAACATCAGAAACATGACAGAGATGCCCACTCTCTCCACTGTTATTCAACATAGTAGTAGAAGTCCTAGCCTCAGCAATCAGACAATAAAAAGGGCTAGTTGGCATTAAAACTGGCAAAGAAGAAGTCAAACTCTCACTCTTCACAGATGATATGATACCCATATCATATATAGAAAACCCAAAAGACTCCATCCCAAGATTGCCAGAACTCATATAGCAATTCAGCAATATGGCAGGATACAAAATCAATGCACGGAAATCAGTGGCATTTTTATACACTAACAATGAGACTGAAGAAAGAAAAATCAAGGCATCAATCCCATTTATAATTGCACCCAAAACCATAAGATATCTAGAAATAAGCCTAACCAAAGAGGTAAAAGATCTGTACTCCAAAAACTACAGAACACTTATGCAGAAATTGAAGAAGATGTATAGAGATGAAAAAACATTCCATTGCTCATGGATTAGAAAAATAAATATTGTGAAAATATCTATGCTACCCAGAGCAATTTACATGTTCGATGCAATCCCTATCAAAATACCATGAACTTTCTTCACAGAGTTGGAACAAATAATCTTAAGATTTGTACGGAACCAGAAAAGACCCTAAATAGCCAAAGGAATGTTGAAAAAGAAAACCAAAGCTGGGGACATCACAATACCTGATTTCAAGCTATATTACAAAGCTGTGATCAAGACAGTATGGTACCAGCACAAAAACAGATACATAGATTAATGGAACAGAACAGAGTCCAGAAATGGACCCTCAACTCTATGGTCAACTCATCTTAGACAAAGCAGGAAAGAATATCCACTGGAAAAAGGACAGTCTCTTCAATAAATGGTGTTGGGAAAATTGGACAGCCATAAGCAGAAGAATGAAACTGGACCATTATCTTAACACCATACATGAAGATAAACTCAAAGTGGTTGAAAGGTCTAAATATGAGATAAGAATCCATCAAAATACTAGAGGAGAACACAGGTAACACCCTTTTTGAACTTGGCTGCAGCAACGTCTTGCAAGACACATCTATGAAGTCAAGGCAAACAAAAGCAAAAATGAACTACTGAGACTTAAGATAAAAAGTTTCTGCACAGCAAAAACAAAAAAACAAAAAACAAAAAAAAACAACAAAAAAACTAGTCAACAAAACTAAAAGACAACCTATAGAATGTGGGAAGATATTAGCAAATGACATCAGATAAAGGGCTAGTATCCAAGATCTATAAAAAACCTATCAAACTCAATACCCAAGAAACAAACAATCCAGTCATGAAATGGGCAGAAGACATGAACAGACATTTCTCCAAGAAGACCTACGTACGGCCAACACATGAAAAAATGCTCCACATCACTTGTCATCAGGGAAATACAATTCAAAACCACAATGATATACCACCTCACACCAGTGAGAATGGGGAAAATTAACAAGGCAGGAAACAACAAATGTTGGAGAGGATGTGGAGAAAGGGGAACCCTCTTGCACTGTTGGTGGGAATGTGAACTGCTGCAGCCACTCTGAAAAACTGTGTGGAGGTTCCTCAAGCAGTTAAAAATAGAGCTCCCTATGACCCAGCAACTGCACTACTGGGTATTTACCCCAAAGATCCTGATGTAGTGAAATGTCAGGACACTTGTACCCCAATGTTCATAGCAGCAATGTCCACAATAGCCAAACTGTGGAAGGAGCCATGATGTCCTTTGACAGATAAGTGGAAAAAGAAGCCATCAGAAAGGATGAATACCTACCATTTGCTCCGATGTGGATGGAACTGGAGGGTATTATGCTGAGTAAAATAAGTCAATCGGAGGACAATCACTTATATGTGGAATATAAGAAATAGTGAAAGGGACTATACGGGAAAGGAGAGGAACTGAGTGGGGAAAAATTAGAGAGGAAGACAAACCATGAGAGAGTCCTAACTCTGGAAAACAAAGGGTTACAGAAATGGAGGAGGATGGGGTGACTGGGTGACAGGCACTAAGGAGGGCACTTGCTGGGATGAGCACTGAGTGTTACACTATATGCTGACAAATTGAATTTAAATTTAAAAATTAAACAAATAAATAAAAAATAAAATGGCAAAAAAATTAGAGACAATGAATGAATGAATGAATGAATAAATAAATTTATAAATAAATAAATAAATAAATAAATAAATAAATAAATAAATAAATAAATAAATGAAAAATAAATAAATATTTACTGGGTTTGGGAAAAGTTCCATGTGTAACTCAATCTACCATAATAAAAAGACCTACAGTGAGTCTAGGGCAAAAAATCTGGAATTGGAGTTCAAGGTTTGGATTCTTCTTTCTGCCACTAAGTAGCTATGTGACATTGGGCAAGTCACACATCCTTGCTAGATTCATTGCCCATCTATAAAAAAGAGGATGTTTGCATAGATGCTCTTCAAGTTTCCTTCCAACTCTAAAATTCTAAGATTCTACTCTCTGGACTTGCAGACTTGCCTTTTAATGGCTGCCATTCTGTTTTCACTGAATAGACAGTTGTTGATTCAGTCTGATACCCAGAAGTTTTATGAAATTAGGGTTTAATTCATAAGCAGAATAAACAACTGTGGCAGGGATTAGTAATTATCTTTTTGCCTATGGTAATCCAAAATGGCCATCAATTGACCCAGCCTATCATGACTAGAGCAATAGATGATTTTGCAATATATCTTGATATTTTACCTACAATAGTCTATCTTGGTATGATAATTCTATCCCCTGTGAGACATTTGGCAATGTCTGGAGATAGTTTTGGTTGTCAGACTGGGAAGGGATACCACTAGCATCCTGTAGGTCAGAGGCCAGCGATTCTGATAAATATCCTACAATACACAAAAGAACGCCTCCCCATCAGCAACAAAGAATTATCCACCCAAAATGGCAGCAGTGCTGAGCTTGAGAAATCATTTCTTTTTCATCTTTTGTAAGTCCATTACAAATTAGCAGAAACATCCTAAAATATAGCTATTTCATGGATGTCCTGTTCACATAATCTCGTATTTCCAGCTTTGCAAAGTTGAAGGCACGCAATCCTGTTTTTCCTAATCTCTGGGAGATGGGGAAGGATAAAAAAATGGACCTGCAAGATGATTTTACAGCTGCGTCTACACTCACAAACTAAGTGATTAAATTATATTTGCAAAAGAAGTCAGGAGTCAGTAACACAACGGGCGTCATTTTTTGGTTCACTACTGCATTTTTCACTTTTGATCAGGTTATTTTGGCCCTCAGAAACTAAGACTTGTAGGAGAAGCTAATGAATTTATTCAGGAAGCACAATGTAAATTAAGTGGCAGAGTTTTAAAAAATTAACTCTCTTAGAGGAAGCTTATAAAAATTGATTAACAAGCTAGTAGTGAGTATTGAAAGAACATGCTTTCACATCTTTTAGAAAACTGCTTTAAATTATTATGGAAGCTTATACATATTCTGAATTAACATACATTTAAGTATTTTAGTGTTCTTTTCTCTCCTAATGTCCCATTATCAGTTTCTTCACATTTGATTCACAATTTTATTATCTGGAAAACAGAAAAAAGTATGCAACAGCAAACTTCGGCTGGTGTTACCTGGCTTCATTTTTTTTTTCCTTTTTGTTATTATTTGTTGGCATTTTGCCCCTGGCAAGACATAGGTTTTATTTATTTTTTTTTTATTTTTTTTTATTTTTTAAATTTTTATTTATTTATGATAGTCACACAGAGAGAGAGAGAGAGGCAGAGACACAGGCAGAGGGAGAAGCAGGCTCCATGCACCGGGAGCCCGACGTGGGATTCGATCCCGGGTCTCCAGGATCGCGCCCTGGGCCAAAGGCAGGCGCCAAACCGCTGCGCCACCCAGGGATCCCAAGACATAGGTTTTAAATGTGGGTTTCATGATGCTGTGAGTCAATCTAGAGAAGGTAAAGTATTTCAAGGACAACACAAAAGATAAGTATTTCTGAATTTTAATTTTAAGCATTAGAGCATACATGTGCAATGAAGGTTTATTTATTGAATTTGAAAAATTAATTCCTTACAGCCTTGAGTGTATTTTGCTTTGTCTGCCCCTGGGTTTGTACATATTGGTATTTTTTTTCCTTTTTAATATTTCAACAGGTGAGGTTAGCAAGACGGCTGATGATGCTGTTTTACACCTAGAGGTCTTATGGAACCAAGACTGCATAAGTGGAACAAACAACTTTGGGGGATGGTTTAATAATTGCCTTTGGTAGGACTTGTCTCATATTCATTAAAAAGTCTAGGTGAGACTGCTTCCTTGATCTTCATTTATTTTCAGTTGCCAAGCAAACAAACAAACAAAAATTCTTTCCTGAAAGTTGTTTACTTATCTAACCTAAAATATCTTTGACTGAAGTAGAAGTTACACATCTCAAATATCTCCACGTTTAGATGTTAGAACTTGGCAGACATTTGCTAGAATGCGTGACTAGTCTGCTTTTCTTGCTTTTGAAAGCATTTAAAGTAGTCTAGAATTTTAACCTTTACAGAATACCATCATATAACAGCTTTCACTCTTAAAAATATTTTTGTGTTTCGTTCTTTGGTGACTAAAAAATACCATGTTGTCTAATTATCTTTGATGTAGGAAATGACTAGACAATAATTAATATAAAAGATTATGATTTTTATTATTTAGGAAATGATAAGGGAATACTAAAGCTCTCCAGTTTATAATTACAGATATTTAAACTCATCTATCTTCTTTCCTCATTTAGTTTTATAACTAAATCTGAACTTAGGCTTATGAAAGTGACAATATATACAAAGCCCACAGAAATGTATCTTGTATAGAAAGTAGACAGCAAGTATTCACTTTTACCTGTCAAGGAAATGCCCATAAGAATTGTTGGTAGGTGTCTAAATGTGGAGGTAAGTAATAAGCAGGTATTGACTTCTGTTGAGATCAATATCAAGATTTGTTGACCCAAAGAGGTTAAAATTGACTGAAGAGTGGAACAATAAATCTTGTTATTGACTAGAAAGCAGAAGTCAATATATGTATTATTATAAACATTTTTCTTTTCTTGTAGATGATAGGGTGGAGTCATTTTTAAGACCTCAGATGCATATAGCTACATATTGTTTATATTACGATGGTGGCCAACATAGGCTCCTTGGCTTACTAAAAACGTGTTTACTCAGATGATATCAATAACATTCTTAGATCATTGTTCGTGATGTCAACCATTCTTCTCCCTGTACTTCAGGTACTTTCATCCTGATTAATTTCAAATTGAAATGTGGAATGCCCAAACTTGTATGATGAAATTTTTTTGAAAGGGGAAAAAGCAGAAAAAACACTTAAAAAATTTTTCCTCTATAATGTATTAGGTGCTCTCCAGATCTGTGATTACTGCTCCCATTGTTTGTGTGTGTGCACATGCACACATGTTTTTGTGGACACATGCACATGTTATGTGTGCCCACCTAACATTCTTATATTTTCAGGTAACAGAAATGCTTCCCTCCAAGTTGCCCACTGCTAAGAGGACTCTGCGCTTCAATTGAGATATTATATTTACTAGCTAGTCTTAAAAGCACATGTCAAGATAAAGACACTTTATAAAAAGTATATTTAAAATTAAGTTTTTTGAAACCACAAAATACATGTAAGTGGGTGTTATCAGGTCATTTTTGAGGTTTTTTTTTTTTTTTATTCACACCAACCACCCACTCACACATAAGCCAAACAGAGATTTTATTTTACCATAGTTGAGAGACGTTGAAATGGAAAACAATATTCCATTGTTCCAAATAGCTCTCACGTTGATAAGAAATCAAACTCTGTACATCCAAGCTGAACAGAGCATGCTGGGTTACACTAAGTCTCTGTTTGTCTAGTAGTTTCGCCTGAACTAAGGTCTGTACACATGGATCATGAATGCATGAAATCCTGAAGGAATATTCGGCCAGGACTTCAATGTTTCAGACTACTAACCAAAAATTCTTTCATGCGATATGAATTCATCCTCATACCTCCGTCCCCAGCCTTAAGGTAGTAACAAAGGAAAAACACATAAAGTTTCTTTCCTTTCTAACCACCTCCCCAAAGATGGTGCTTTATAAGGAATATTCAAATCCATAAATTCTCTGTAATCTGCAAGTTAGGAATGAAACATGAGAGATACCTTCAATGTGTCACACTATAGGATGCCTCCAATTCCTCAATACACCCCATTGTGCCTCACGGCTGGAGAAAGCTCTGCACAACCCATTTCCTCCTTTAACTGTGAATTTCCTCGCTTCTATGGGTTTAGATTTTAATGGTTGAATTACATTTACATCTACTTTTGCATTTGCCATCAGCAGCCAAGTTCCTGCCTAAAGCCTTTACTAACTTTGAGAACAAGTTTCTCATAAACAGCCTCATTTAGTTTATCTATATAAATTCACATAAGCTTTCTTAACCCCTCTGTGACACCTCTCTGTACTAAATGTCAGGTCTTCTTAGCTATCTGTTGGGTTTAAGTACTTCACAATAATCATAGCTCAAGACAAATCAGTAATTAGGCTGAAATGATTTCAGAACCACTGAAAACGTGGCAAAATGTTGGTTAGTCAGAAGTACTGAACAATTAAATTAAGTCTTAGAATTCGTGGTCTTTAGTGAGAAGGAACTAGTTCTGTGATGAGAACACACCCAAATGGTACTGAAGAGTCATCTAATATAATAGTATATTGATAACACTACAGAAACACATCCACTTCATAACCAAAATATCTGCATTTCATCATAAACATAAGATAGCACAGCATGAGGCAAGCATGTAGTTAGGGCATGCCTCTGAGTTACTACCCCACAAAAAATTATGTTTTTAGGTATACTTGGGTGGATCAGTAAGTTAAGAATATGACTCTTGGTTTCAGCTCATCAAGCCTCATTTCAGACTCCCAGCTCGATGGGGAGTTTGCTTGAAGATTCTCTCCCTCTGCCATTCCCCCTACTCTCACGCACCCATGCTCTTTCTCTCTCAAACAAATTGTTTTAATTATATTTTTAATCTAACAAACCCTGTTATACAAATTCTATTTATACATCTTCATATGCATGTGAATTTTCTACAAAAATTAAGAAATTCCATTTGTTATTATGATGATAATATGCAATCTTACCCTTTGCTTCACATATATTCTGTACATAAAGATGAGAAAATGAAATTATATAAACCCTTTTTCTTCTTGTAGTAATAGGTTTACAGGAGCCACCTAGACTTTCTCACTTGTTCTACTATGTAGCAACTTAGGTGGGGAAACAGACATTCTTGAGTAGATGAAGGTCAGGATATTCATGTTATGAGACCAACTTTTTAAAAAAGTTTTGATGTCTATGACATCACATAATGACTATGACTAGGCTCTATATATCCCAATTGGTCACTAGAAATGATTCATTCAATTTGCTAACCCATATCTGTTGATGTTCAGTTTTGACTAAGAAATTATCCCCCTTCACTGCTTAAGAGGATATAATTGTTTCATTGATAGATAAGCATTTTTTTAACTTCAAAGTTTAGAATTAATTACAGGAATTTAAGAGAACCAAAGACATAGTGTTAATATTTATGTGTTAAGGAAGCATGATTAACTTTTGAGTGTTTATAATGTTTAAGATATTTTAGTTTATTAGAGAACAGGTAAAATTAGTGATTCAACTTAAAATGCGTGATTAAGCAATTGATTTAGGCCCGTGAATTTAAGTAGAAATTTAATTTAGTTTATATAGTAATTACAGTAAAGATATAAAGTATTAAAACATTTAAGAGAACTTGAGGTTCACAATATTTCTAGGTTTAATTTATTAGAGCCATTAGAGGTATTTTAAGTATTCTGGAAAGTTTGTTTTTAATCACACATTTGAAGTATCTAAATAAGAAGTCACATATATTTAATTTATAAATTTAGTTTAAAGTGTTTGAAGGAGTTTAATTAACTTAGTTTATACATGGGTCTAAACATTAATCAAAGGCTTCATAAAAGTGATTGCTAAATTTGCTAGACTTACAAATATAAGATTATGGAAGAGCTAAGTTTTCAAATTTTTACAACTAATAATTAAAATGTATTTTTAACCAAACTCAACCTCTGAATAATCTTTCCTGTGCACAAAATCTGCCCTTGAAAATACTAACATTGACAAAGCAAAATAGGCATGTTTGAAGCAAAAAATTGACATTGACAAAGGTGCCATATAAGAAGATAAAGAAACATTAAATTATCGCGCAAGTAAAGACCTCCTACAACTACTGCCTACTGCAAATGTCTTCTAACACTCTCAGCCCCTGGCATGTTTGATGGTATTAGTACTGAGAAGTAGAACAGAGCAGTAGTCACAAACTCAGGTCCTGGATTCAGATCTACGTGGTTTGGACCCAAGTTGCTCTATGTACTAGCTGTGAAATTCTGGGTGAGTGCTAAACTTTCTAAGATTTACTTTCCTTATTTGAAAACTGGAAATATCATTAGTGCATAAATTATTGAGAAACATGAATGAGGTAATGCTTACAAGTATTCAGCAGAGCACCTCGCATCAAAATAAAGGCTAAGTAATTGTTAACTAGTAGTGGAATAAAGGAGAATTTTCTCCTATAGGAACTATAATCCCCCTGGTTTTTAAACAGGTGCCCTTAGAAACAAATTTTTTTTTCTGTTGAATAGAAACCACAATAATCAAGAATTCAAAAAGATATTGTTTATCAACAATAAGCAACTCTTATTTGTCTTCTGATAAAAACTTACAGTCTTATAATATAAGTGCACCCAAGTGTATGACTGATTTAGCCCCTTGCCCAAGTGTACCATTATAAAATGAACTAAGAAAATAATATCAGTACTAAAAATTGTACATTTTAAAATATTTAATGCTGTACTGTTTATAATTATAGGAAAGAATGGAAACCAACTTACCTTTATAACAATACCTAATTTACTAAATAAATGATAATACATTTAGAAATGGATATGCTATTCAGCTTTTAAGATTAATTATGGAAATTTATTTATGTTATCAGGGAAATATATTTAAAATATACTGATGAATGAACTTTACAAGCAAGATGCAAAGCAATATATACAAAATAGTTGGGATCCCTGGGTGGCGCAGCGGTTTGGCGCCTGCCTTTGGCCCAGAGCGCGATTCTGGAGACCCGGGATCGGATCCCACATCGGGCTCCCGGTGCATGGAGCCTGCTTCTCCCTCTGCCTGTGTCTCTGCCTCTCTCTCTCTCTCTCTGTGACTATCATAAATAAATAAAATTAAAAAAAATAGTTCATTTTTTGTTAAAAAAGGGGAGGACTATCCCTTTTTTACCTATGTATACTATAAATATCTGTAAGTATATATAAATGCATAGAAAGAATCTAGTTATATATGGTTATGTGCATTGTTGGCAAAGTTTTTTTTTAATATTTTATTTATTTATTCATTAGAGACACAGAGAGAGGCAGAGACACACGCAGAGGGAGAAGCAGGCTCCATGCAGAGAGCCCGATGCAGGACTTGATCCCAGGACTCCAGGATCACGCCCTGAGCCAAAGGGAGATGCTCAACCGCTGAGCCACCCAGGCGTCCCGTTGGCAAAGATTTTAACATCTATGTCTGAGGTTGTGAAAAAAAGTTTCCCCTACATTATTTGCTAATAAAGGAATCACTACAACCAATCAGAAAAGGAATAGGACAGTTTCCACTGACATGTTAAATGAGGAATCCTACTTTTGAGAGCCTAAATAAATAAAAGTGCTAGCATAAACAGATGTATTTTTAGCCTCTTCTTCTGTTGACTAAAAGGGGGAATAATTTAGATGTTCATTAGTGATACCACAGAAATGATGCTGTGAAACATCCATGGCTATGTCATAAAAAGCACTGAATCCTCCACCTTGTTCTCTGTTGGATTACTTACCCATGGGAAAGCCAACTGCCAGACATAAAGATACTTAAAAAAAAAAAAAATGCAGAAGTCAATCTGTAAAGACATAAAGTCTTCCTTCCAACATCCAGGACGGAGTTGAGGTCTCCAGCCAACAGCCAGCTACTTTGGAAACCAATCCTCCCACCCCAGTCAAGCCTCCAGATGACTGCAACACCTTCACTGTATCCTCATGAGAAACCCTAAGCCAGAATAACTCAACTAAACTACTATATCCCTGACACTCAGAAACTGTGAGGTAACAATTATTTTAAGCGACTATAAGAATTGTGCAGGGTTATTCAATATTACAGTTTGTAATTAAAAAAGAATGATTTAGATATATAGATTATACTGCTACTTGAAAAAGAATGAGTTAGATATATACATATATAAGTATATTAACATATTTAAATTTAACATAATAGTATCAAAAATATGATTATATAATAATGCATATAGTATAAGTCAATATTTGTTTAAAAAATCTAAAGTTATCTACATTTTTGTTTATGTTTGAGTACAGAGGAAAGTACCAAAACAACTCATACCAAACTACTAATATTGGTTACTTCAGTAATGTGTGAAAGAGAAGATTAAAAGCTTTTTCTTAATATACCTTTGTACTATTTGCATCATATGAAGACGATGTGTTACTTTTACAATTTTTAAAAATATAATAAACTAAAGAAAAATGGGAAATAACAGTAGCTGTATCTGGGTACTAGGATTTTGAATTTTTTAAATTATTTTTTTCTTTCCTTGTGTGTCTAACTTTTGTAATGACCATAAATAAATTAGATAAATATAGTTTTTAAATGTTTTAAATAAACTTTAAAAATTGGAAGTCAACTATAAAAGAGGCAGTCACAGAAAAGTGAAAAGGATCACCCAGGGCTATCCAATAAACTGGAAATAGGGCACATCTCTCCATGTCTGTGCCAGTCAGTTGACATCTTATTCCTACCAACACAAATTGGTACAACTGAAAGAAATATTTGTATACTTAAACACATCTAGGATAAATCAAACAAAGACAAAACCTCATTGTTTGGTCGCTTCATATCAGTCAATTGTTTGCAGTTTGGCAGTCAACATGCACAAAGTCCAACAGCTATCATTTTGACAACAGGCTGATGAGCCACAATTCTGCTTATTCCATGGCAAACTACAGCTTTTACCTAGTAAACCACATGATGGGACTTAATTGTCTCATGTTTCTATTTTTGTCTTGGGAAAGTTAGATTCTTCTAGTCAACTTAATGCAGCAAACTGAACTTTAAAGATACAAGCATACTTGATTTCTTAAATGAAAAACTTGTTTTAAAGAAGGTGAGAGGACAGAATCATCAACCTTGATCATCTCTTCTGAGCCAAGATATTTAATTCACAGCAGTAGCTACTAAAGTTACAGGAAAGATATGAATAAGAAGGAAATGCATACATCCCAATCTCACTGTAAAAATGTTCTCAAATATCATGTCCCTAACCAATAAATATATTTTTAATGAAATCTTGCAATTTTTTTTTCTAAAAATAGAAAGAAATCTGCTTTATCTTTCCTTTTCAATGAGTTCATTGCTGAGACTAATTCAAACTCATGTTTTTCTTAGGCTTCAGTTGACAAAGCCTTTTTTGCTTTAGATGACAAATCACTTCCATATCTGTGATTTGTCTGATTCTCACAACATTTTAAAGTTGTCCATCAGTCCTCTTTAATAGAGGCAACAGATCAAGGGAAAAAAACTGAGTGACTAATTCATAGCCATTCCATGCCATTGACTGGACTCAAAATCAGGTCCTCTCTCACTCTCTAAATGCTATATACTTTTCCTCCTCTGCATCTGCCTTCCATGCTACTGCCTCTGTTGCACGCTTTGAATGCTTCACAAGAATAACTCAGCCCTACTTTGCTTCTAAACATCATCCCCCAAAGCCTAAAATGGAAAAGCCAACACAACAGAATTAGTGATTCTAATAAACATTGAGTTATAATGCTGATTATTGGCAACCTGCCCACACCTTTGATATGTGAGCAATTATTCAGCCTACACCCATCACCTAAGAGAGGGACTCATGGGAAACTGGTGACTCATTCCATGACGAGTTTGGGCAAATAGAAAGGCCGAGGAAGCACCTGTACATAATAATCAGGAGGTATTGACTTCTGCTGAGGTCAGGAACAAGATATATTAACCTAAGAGATAAATATTGACTGAAAATTTGGACAGTTCTTCTTTTTCTTCCCAGAGACCTGGTAAATTACTCAGACTGCCACTCAGACACTAAAAACTTAGATTTTTCCTCCAGTTTTATGTCCATCTTTAGTTATAGACCTCCTAGGGGAGGAAAAATCTTTGTACTATATTTTAGATAGATATTTAAAATCCTGCTAATTATTGCTTCATATTTATCTATTCTAAGACTCACTGGCCAGAGCCTTTTATTATATAGCAACAGGTTTTCACATCCTTAGGGATTTTTTTTCTATGGTCTTCAGTGTCTGGCTGTGAGTCCGAATTTCTATTCATCTCATATGGTAGCTTCTATTCTTTCCCCCTCTAGTTTTGTCATCCTTAAGAAGTGGTTTGCCTCCTGTGGAAACCCCTCCTAGGCCCACAAATTGTGCAAGTGATGCCTAGGAAAGTTGTATTCTGCAAGCCCCTTGTTGTAACATGCTTATCACTAAGTCAGAGCAAACTCTTTCCTCCTCAGATAAGTTATTCACAGATGTCTCGATCCAGAAGGCCTGGTTTGAACTGTCAAACATCCAGGTCTCTGTCCTTTTGCTCCATAGCTTGGACTGGTTTGCATGTGTCTTCAGATGTTGGTCACATTTATTCTCTTCTCATTTTTGAGAATGTGTAATAATCACCTGGATAACCTGATTTCCTTTTCAGACCCTTTTCCTTAATATTTCTTTCTTTTCCTGGAGATCTTCACCTTTCAGTACATTTAGAGGTATATCCCCACATTATATTAAAAGCTTCACAATTGTAAATCTGTGAGGCTTCAAAAATGTACTCTCCTCATTTAAATGTACTCCTTCTTGATCAGAAAAATCAACACCTTCCACAGACTGTTCTTGCTAAGAATATGTATGTTTAAAGCTCTTATCTCCTTGATTCCAATAAATTACTAAAAAGTATTCACTCTACTTTGAAATATCTTAGAAACATTTGTGGCATTAACACAGTGTACTGCAGCTCTTGAAGTTTTATTGCTTTTCAGTTCTTTTTATTATTATATATTTAAACTCCAATCCCCTTTCTTTTTTTGAGATGACTGTTTGACAAAGACCTGCAAAGAAGTATGCCTATCTTCATATACATTTTCCTCTCCCATCTCATTCTTTCAGAGATTGTTATGAATTTATAACTGCAGATGTTACTAACATGTTTTCTAATTCTTTCTGAGAATTTCTACTATACTTTGACATGACTGGAGCCCAAAGGCACTAAGTCCAGTGTGATGCCCAGGTAGGAGGTGGGAAATCCTGATAGAAATGCTTAATTGTGGCTTGGGAAAGACCCACTTTCTAGTAGTAACACATTTTCACAGCAAGTAACATTTGAGTAAGTGACAACCATGCTGTGTCCTAAAATAGGTTTTAGGTTATGTTGAGCTGAGGTTTGTAAGGCATTCCTTCTTGCTTCAATATTTTACATAGTGCTTGTGGCCACTAAGGTTGGGAAAACAAAGCTGAAAAATGGGGTAAACTGGCCACAAGCTATAATGTACTTAATGTGCCCTCCTAAACTTGTGAATGGAGAATATTCCTAGATACAAAAAGGGGTGATTCACAGGGCTAAATTTATGGTAGAGTCCCTGCCTCAGGAAAGAGTTGGGAATAATCAACAGCAAGAAACCCCTTGAAATTATCAACCACTAGTTCCAAAGAGGCTGAAAAATCAACCAGCAGCCACAAGGTGGCGTAATCACATTGATGTCCTTACTGCTCTGATTTCCCCATAGAAACCTTTTAATGTCAACCATCTGAGGACAAAGGTATCATTTTTACATTTAAATAAAAGCCACTTATCACTAAGATTTACAAAGCATTTCAGTGCATCCAGACAGCTATCGGCATATACTGGATAGTGTAGGAAGAGGTAAGGTTGAGGCTGCTGAATAAAAAGAGAACCTGTGCTTTCCCTACATTTCATGACCATTTTCTTTCTGGATGTAGTCGATCTCATATGATTATAGCATCTCTTGAAAAATGTAATTTAAAGATTAAGAATAGAAAGCATTTAGAATATATTTTAGAGCATATCACAAAACTTTTGTAAAGTGCAGTTTACCTTAGATGTAGAGTGAGCATGAACAAGGAAGGATGCAGATATTAAAGAAAATGTCTTAAGTGTCATCACAGGAGGAAAAAAGAGCAGCATCTGGATGCAGTCACGACCATGTATCCTGCTGCTACTGCTCACTGGGACATGGGTTCTATTCTGACTGGTGTTTTCAAATTCTGGCACATTCACTTGTATTCTTGGGGATTTCATTAAATTCTCTGTGCAACAATTGCCTCATATTTGAAAATATTTGAAAACGATACTCCAAAGCACTGCTGTGGGGATGAAATGGATGAATTCATATAAACAGTGCTGCTAGTAGCCAGCAGCACATCATGGAAATTATATAAAGGTGCCCTTCGGGATGAACACATCCCCCGTCGAGGGTGCACAGCCCAACAAAAAAAGCTCCTACTAGATTTCAGCCTACTCACCCCCTTACCTGGGCACTTGTGTTCAGGAAACACCTTGTACAACTGTAATGTCTGGGTTCTGCATGTAAAGCACTTAAAATGAGGGCTGGCCCAAATAACATAAACTCTCTTAAAATGTTTGCTGTTGGGGCACTTGGGTGGCTCGGTTAGTTGAGAATCTGACTCTTGGTTTTGGCTCAGGTCATGATCTTGGGGTTGTGGGATTGAGCTCCCCATCAGGCTCTGTGCTTAGCACAGAGCCTGCTAAAGATTCTCTCCCTCTCCCCCTCCTCATGGGCTCTCTCACTCTCACTTTCAAATTAAAAAAATAAATAAATAAAAATTTTTGCTGTCATTGTCATCATCAGTATTATGATCTCCTCTGTGGCCTTCTCTTTATAGCCTTACTACATTTAATTTATTCTACAGATATGTCAGAAATGTGCCTATAGGTGGGATAAGGTAGGGAAGCAATATTTATTAATAATTTTGTAAACTAACTGTTGACCTGATGGTGAAAACTGTGATGAATCAAATTTATTAGTGGTGGTAGGGTGGGAGAAAGACCATGAAAGAATAGAGAAGTTCCAAGGGTGGGACCTGGTTCTCTAATCATGCCACAGTACAGCTATTACTTCTAGCCCTAGTCCCCCTGCCTGGCCTAATGCTCACTCCAATGGGTATTGAGACCTGACTACTCTTCTAAAATAGGCTTTTTGCTGTATTTAGTGATTTGGGGAACACCAGATCTCTCAGACCCAATACCACCACATGACCTCTTAGATGATGACCATTCTGCAGGGTCTGATGTGTCAGCTTGTCCAAATCAGTTCAGAATGACTACTATACTAACTGGTGGAGGATTACATAGCATCCCTGAATGTCATTAGTGAGTATGCAGAGGATACTGGGCAAGGAACCAGTTGGCAGACTCAAGCTTTAACAAACCACAGGGTTTCAAGGTGCCTTTTTATTAAAAGAGCATTGTTATTTGCTTTGACTATGGCATTAGAAGCAGTGCCAATAATTTGCATTCAAGAGAGTGCATAATATAGGTGAGGTGCCTGACCAAGGATCTTTCAGTCTAAATAAAACAAGTATTAACAGAGCAAAGGTGAAGAATGAGATGGTCTTACAGTTTGCATCTAGTTCAGAGGACCTTGGCTCCTTTTCAGAAGAGGAATAAAGAGTATTCATGCCATGTCATAGGCATCTTGACATGAATTCTGTTTTACTGATTTATTCTCAGAATGCAGTTGGTGAAATATGTATATTTATACTGCAAAATGAGGATTTCTAAAATATTGATAGAACGCTGTGTGGGGGAGAGGGCTAGCTTAGAACTTAAACATGAATAATATATTTTAATGATATAGCAATTAAGTCAGTTTTGTTGTTTTAGAAGTGCTAATTTTCTCCTCATTCATGGGAGAAGGGGGCTTTTATTTTCTAAAACAAAAATTTTCAATCTGTCAGGTTTTATGCTACAGGCTGCAAGCCCTTTGACATTATCTTTTTGTGAGGCACTTTTGAAGTAAATGTGTTATTAGTCCAAGAAAATTATGATTATTGTAAACAATAACTAGTAGTTGTTGTTGTATTTGTCTGACACATGGTTATGGAGTTGTGGCTGCACTAAGCCACTTGAAAAGTCATTGATCCAAAGCACAGTATTTTCAGGGCAGCTATTGTAAATTCTTCCATAACAGAGTCATATTGGGTAGTTTATGACAAGCTCTGAAGCAGTCACTGGTTACAATCTGGAAACATTCACAGGGCAAAAGGAGAAACACTATAAAATAGGAGCACCATCCTGTGGACAGCATGGTACCAACATGAAGCTGTACTAGGGGATCTCCCAGAGGGATATTCGGGCCCCCAAATCAGCACAGGGAACTGTTGACATGGTACTTTAGTGACATGGTGTTCACTGTACATGGAACAGCAGCCTGGAGAGGTAATGGGGTGGTGGTAATATTTGGGGGCCAAAGTGAAGTTCCAGGGTCTTTACCCAAACTTTAGAAAAGCAGATTTGAATATCTGTTTTACATATTGGACTTCTAAGCAAAACGATGTTTAAAGAGTTACTAATTTTTTTAAATTGTTGTTTGTTTGTTTTTTAACTGATTTAATGGAAAGAGTGCTGGGAAAACTGAGAAAGGGAGTTGAAAAGAGGATGCAATTAACTCAAAACAAGAGGCATAATTCACACTGAGTTCTTGGGGCATCTTCCTGAGAAGTAGATGAGCATGGAATATAGAAACCAGGTCAGAATGTCCTAATAGCTCTGCTGGGCTCAAGGATAGAATTTGGATGATGAAGAGCAGGAACAGAAAAAACAAAAAACAAAAAACATAAAACAGCAAAATCTCTCCTGAATGGAACTTTTAATGCTAGATACACCAACCTAAAAATTTAGATAGTCTATTTCATCTATTTCTTTTTTTCTTAGAAGAAACATTTAATTTATTCAGTTGACATGGTTAATTTTATATGTTAGCCTGGCTGGGTTATGATGTCCAGATGTTTGGTCAAATGCTAATCTAGATATTACTGTTGAAGGTGTTTTGTAGATGGGATTAACATTTACAATCAGTTAACCTTTAGTAAAGCAAATCAGCCCCCATAATGTAGATAGTCTCATCCAATTAGTTGAGGGACTGATGAACAAAAAAAACTGAGGTTTTCAGAAGAAATTCTGCCTCAGTAACAGACACCCTGCCTCAATTTCCAGCCTGCAAGCCTACCCTACCAATTTCAGAGTTGCCAGCCCCCATTATAAATACAAAGACACATACATACATCAATAAATGTATCCTATTTGTTCTGTTTATTTGGAAAACCCTAAAATGCCAGTCATCCCATTGAGGTTCTGGTCACACTCTAGCCTTATACTAAGAGGTCATGACTTCACAGGCCATGCAGCCCAGATTCAAACTCCAGCTCTGTCAATTATTAGCAAATTTCTATGTAAATTACTCAATCTCAGAGCACTTGACTGGCTCAATCAGTGGAGAAGCATGCAACTCTTGATTTCAGGGTTGTAAGTTTGAGCCCATTGTTGGATATAGAGACTTAAAAAATAAATAAATAAAATTTTAAATTACCCAATCTATTTTATTCCCAGCTATAAAATATCAATAATGTTCCTTATCTTCCTGGAATTGCTCTTAGGAGAATTAAATGCAAAAATAAATATGAAAATAGACAAAACAATATTTGGCATTTAGTAGGTAATCACAATTAACAAAATTTGGATTATAGATTTTATCTAATATACTGAAAAAACATTCAGATTGCTTTACCAGCTATTTAGGTATACGTACACTAACCCTATCTCACTCCCTACTTCTAAACAGTCAATTAAAATAGTTTTTAGAAGGGCAGCCTGGGTGGCTCAGCAGTTTAGTGCCACCTTCAGCCCAGTCCCTGCCTGGAGACCTGGGATCAAGTCCCATATCGGGCTTCCTGCATGGAGCCTGCTTCTCCCTCTGCCTCTCTCTCTCTCTCTCTCTCTGTGTCTCTCATGAATAAATAAATAAAATCTTAAAAAAAAAAAGAAAAAAGAGTACACTTAATGATAAGAAAAAAATAGTCTTCAGTATATATAAAAATGTCCTAATTTGGATTCCAGAAAACAATAGTGCCATGAAATTACTGAAGACAAAAGGGTCCCAAATTCAAATAAGAACAAGAGCCTGCATATTATAACACCCTTTGGGAGATTTGCACTTTATATTAGTATGTTAAAGACTGAGAAATTTTGCAGTCTCATTTAACTTTGTGTAATCTAATTACAGTAGTCAGTAGGCCTGTTTACAAATATCCAAGTTTCCCTCTGCTTCCCTAGGAGTATGGTAAGTTTTACTTGCACACTCTTCAAAATTAGATGGGGTCATGTGATTTACTTTGGACAAAAAAGTGTCAATGAAGTGACATGCAACACTTCTGGGTGGAATGATCAAAGCCATTTCTCTTTTTTCATGGGCACTGCAAAAGCATAAGTTAGGTAGAACTTCAATCAGCCTGTTGCTGAGTGACAATGAGCAGTGTACCCCAGTCTCCTGACCTGCTTTGGACATGGTACACATGACTGAGAAATCAATTTTTTGTTGCTCTAAGCCAAATTTTGAGGTTGTTTGTTGCTGCAGTATAAGTTGGCTGATCTAATGTCATACAGAATTTTGGGGGGAAAAAAAGTTAGGTGCTGCTGTAAGAAAACCCTAAAATATATGGCATGTGTTAGCAGCTAGGTTGCAAAGATTAAGAAAACTGTTAGCAGAATCTGAAAGGATAGCAAAATGTTTTGCAATATCAAAATGTATATGACCACAGAATCATCTGTTTTGGAATCTCTACTGGGCAACATACATCAGAAAATGCTAATCCAAAAGGGTTCAGGGCAATCCTTTCCTTTCTCTTTGCATTTGAATTATTGCCAAAATAACTAAATAAATATCTAACTAAATAAATACATTTGTACTGAAATTTATATGGATGGAAAATGATTATCTAATATTTCTTCATAGGCTAATTTTTATGTCTCCTACTATCTACTCAAATTGCATTGCTTTTCCTCCATAGTTTCCCCTCACCCCATCTTATCTTTCATAGTTTAGTTCAGAAAGTACTTCTCAATAAAACCTTACCAGATTCAACATTTTGATTAACTGCTCACTCCTATACATTCTGAATTGTACCTCATTTCTAGCATTTACTATACTCTGCCTAATTACATGGTTAGTTTATATATGTATCTCATCCCCATCAGATTAGAATCTCCTCTAAACCTGGAACCTTAAAATATCTTAATATTTGCTATAGGACTCAGCACAGGATTTTACATTCAGATTAAACTCAATAAATGTTCACTGAATAGAATTATGCTAAGAGTTAAGTACTGATATAATTATCAACAATAACAGTAACAATAACGAAGTTTTTTAGCACTACCATGTGACAGAAACTATAATAATACATTTATCAAATTATTTTATTTTTCATATTATGCTTATGTGGTAGGTATTGTTATCCACATTTTATAGATAAGAAAGTTGAGGCTGAGAGAAGTTAAGCAATCTGACCAAGTTCACACAGCTGATAAGCAACTGCCAATTTGGCAAATGTAAACCTAGATATTGGCCTCAGATGCAGAAAGATATTTACAATTTTATCTGTTTTAATTATAAATATCTGTCGGCATGCACTTATATTTCTTTTATCCAATTTAAGATAGCCCCATAGTGTGGCAGATTTCACGTGGAACAACAGAAATATAAGATTTGGGCTGCAGAAAAAGAAAAGAATAAAAAGAGAAATTATAAGGGGCATACTCTGTAAAAACAGGCAGAAAAAGCAAATCCAAAACTATAAACAAAGTATTGCCAACATGGGCAGAGAAACTTCAATTTATGAAAATTAAAGGAAAAAAAACAGTTAAACCATAAGCCATACATACTGGACTATTGACTTTCCCTCAGTGTCCAGGGCTTTGATGGTGAGAGCCAGGAGAGAAGTGCACAGGCTTCGGAATGAAGACAGAAGGGAATCCTAGAGGGTGGTAAGATAAGCTTTATCCAAAGAGGTTCACAAATCCCATTTTATACATAAAACTGAGTCCCAAGGATATAAACCAATTTGTTACTTGCTATACAGATAAATATCCTGAAGTTAAAACACAAACCATCAGAACCCTAAAACTATCTTCTTGGTTCTGCTTTTCTCCACATTACTCAGCTTCCCCTGCCACAGTCAGGAAATGGCTAAGATAGCACCCAGGAAAGACAGGGTAGTAGATATCTACCAACATGTCTCACTTGAACCTTCACGTCCTCAATAATAGCTCAAAGGGTTATCACATTTGCAGAACAACAGCAATTCACCCCTGGTAACCATTCTGCCCCCAGTGACCCTCTCCTCCGGCCAAGGTTCCTGAGCTGGAAATGGTACTGGACACAGCTGAGATGATCAGTAATCCTCCTCTCTTATTCTTTGACCCTACTTGATTTTTTCAGATATGTTCAGCCCCTTAACCAAGCCGAGTCAGAAAAAGAAAGTCAGCCAAACTGGTAGGCCTTTACTATGTGGGAACTGTCAGCTCTACATGTTCTGCAATATGTACCAAGTATTCAATCAAAGGCTATCTTCAGAGAGAAAATACAGACCATAAAGGAGTAGATTCAGTGCATTTGGCAGGCCCAAATGTGCCCCTACCCTGGACTCCATAAGACACCCACTCCATAAGACATCCTATGATAATTATGAATTCTCCCATTCTGCTTAAGCCAACCCAATGGATTTCAGTCACTTGCAATAAAAATAATTGGACTCAAGACCTTGGGTTGATCTTGGTGGTGATCTGAGATGTAATATTTAGAAAACTGGCTGATAACCAGAGGGGTTTAGAGAAACAAGACAAATGGTGAGATGCTGAAAAAGTAACATGGCTTAGGAACTTATGGTTCAAACATGGAATAAGTTTTCTTTTATACTGCACCTGACACAGCAACAGACTTCATGAGCAGATAGATTTGGTAGAAAATGTGCTTCTGATCTGATCAAAAGCAGATTGCTATGTGTTCAGCAGAGGTCTCCCCTCGGTTGAGAAGAATTTCGAATGGGCAAGATGCTTATTGTGACAGCTAACGACAGCATAAATGTTGAAGAGTAGCAGAATATTCAACTTTGGTATAAGAATTATTTTGAACAGAAGGTAATTGATAAAAAAAAAGTACACATAAGCAAAGCCCTCTGTCCTCCCCCCAACTGCATATACCCTCTAAGCAGCACATAATTTTGTAAAGGCTTCCCCCACTCTGCTCTCTACCAGGAAGGACAAAAGTTAATCACCAAAGACAACTCTTGATCCTTACCCATTCAAAGATAACAGCAAAGAAATCAATATACCAAACGTTACTAACTAGCCCTTACCTTCCATTAGTTTCCCCATATCTATCTGCCTTCCCATGATTTGCCATCTTAGAAATTCAAAGTCATTTTCCTTTGTGTTGTCATTTGTCTAAAAATGTATTGTTCTTTTCTTAAGATACTACATAAGCCCAAGTTCTAACCACCTTTTTGAGTTATTCATTGCTAAGTGCTCCCATGTTTATAAGCAATGCATATGTAAATAAACTTGTTTGTTTTTCTGTCAATCTTTTGTCAGTCTAATTTATAGCACCCCATGCAGAGAAACTAAAATGGGTAGGGGAAAGGATTTTTTACCTTTTTCTACAGTTTATACAGAAATTTAACTATGGTTGAGAAAGTTATTCCTTAAGTGGAATGGAGATGAGGTGAGACAATAAAAAGATTACAAATTTATTTATTTTAGATTACAATTTTAAATATGCAAATGGGAAGAGATAGGAACTCCTTATGCAGTTTGTTACTATAAATAGTTCAGGGCTAACAGTATGGGTGGAAAATAGCAGGTTGGCAGCTATTCATTGTTGTGTTATACAGTTTGCACTTTTGAAACCATATGTCATAATGGCTAAAGAGCATAGAGACCAGAGTCTTTAGCTTTGGAACCACTGGCTAGTTATTACGCCACTCAGGACCTCAGTTCCTCATTTATAAAATGATTGTGTAACTTAGTCATAGCTATGTAACATAACAAACCCAAAGCTCATTGGCCTAAGACAAACAGCACTCATTCTTGCCCACAGTTACATGGTTCAGTTGGATTTTTTTTTATAGTCTCAAATTCAGTGCTCCTTCTGATCTCAGCTGACCTATTCATGAATCTGTCTCCCACATCCATATTCTTAGACCATTATGCTATATGATTTCACAGCTATAGACACAGCTATAGACCATATAATCTGCTGATCTTAGCTTGGTTCTCTCACATATTTTGGATGAAAGCTAATCTAGGATGGCATTGGCTGGCACAGATCTCCTGTTTGTAGTCTCTCACCCTTATGTGGGCTAGCTCAGGCTTATGCACATGGTGCTCGCAGGGTTCTGAGAGGTAGAGCAGAAATGTGCAAGGTCACTCACTGAGTGCTGCACTCAGAAATGCCATAACATCACTCCCAATGCACTCTACTGATCAATGCAAATCATAAGATCAACACAAATTCAGAGGGTAAAAATACAGATTTTACCAGTTGATAAAAGAATCTACAATGCCATATTATAAGGGGTGTTTACTATGAAGGATTATTTAAGTGAGAGGCTATTTTGCATTCAGTCTATCACAATGGAGATAATAGTATACCTATCAGACAGTGTTGCTATCAGAATTAAATGGGTTGGTTCAGCACAGTACTTGGCCAATGATTAGTGCTACATAAAAATTAACTTTTATTATTATCTTAATACCAGAAAGGAACTTGGCAGAACAACACATATGCCACCTTCTTAGCATGGGACAACAATGCTACAATCATGGAGGGGAGGGTGTGGTTAATCAGATTTTAAAGTTCAAGTCAAAGTGTATATTATTGAACACAGTAATCGTCTCCCAGTGTTTAAAACTGTAGAAGGCAAAAAGCCTAATCTCCATTTCCATTTTGCCATTGCTTCACAGTGATTTTGGGCAGGATACCACAAATGCCCAGGCTTCCATGTCTTTCAGTTGTAAAGTGAGGGGTTTGGACTGGATAATCTTAAGTATCTCTGTTAACCGTTGATAAATTATTCTAAGGATATTCTCCCGAATTTTATCCCAACAACAAGAAAGGATGAGTCTTCCTGTTGCATCAATGACTTTTAACAAGACAGAATGCCAGGGGGAAATGGGTTTCTGGGAGTAACCAAGAGCTCAAAGTGAATTGTCAAAAACAAATTGACCTAAAACAATTTTCTCAAAGTCAAATTGTTGGAAAGAATAAATTGGTCAAAAAGTATTATCTGATATGGATTTTTCATCTTAGTAATTTTGATGCACTTGAAGAAGCTTGTGAGTTTTCATGAGTCATTAAGCCTTTCTGTCATTTTTTTTTTTCAGAATTTTTTGGAAGAACAAAAAAAAAAAGTTCCTTTTCTTCCTCATTCCTAATTCACATAAAGTCAATTATGTCTGTTCTGCTCATTTGTCTGAAAGGTAATTGTTCTAGAATCAATGTTTCCAACTACCAGTTAACATTATTTTATAACTTTTTGAATCTTGGTATAATTTTTACAACTTTCATCCATAATTTTTATTGAAAATCTTACTTCTTTCTATATAATTTTGCTTTTTAAAAGTTTAGGTTCATTTTTGGCCAATGATGTTAACTTCATTTATTGAATCCTATTTTGTGTTCCATTTTGTTTGTACTTTTTGTGTATTTCATAAATTTTACAGAGAAGTATTTTTTACTACTCAATGTTGCTGTCAGAATTGAAGCTATAATGAAAAAGATGCACAGCCTCAATGTGGCTTCTCAGACAGCTCGAGGTCAAGTTTAAATTTATCAATCTAACAATGTATAAAATGATGTATGAATAAAACTCTTGATAGCAGATGACTCTGAGCCACTGATATCTTCACTACAGAAAGGGAAGAAGTATATGCCAGCTTTCCTAAGCCAGTTAATCCTTACATAATTCTGATAACAGAAAGACTTTAAGACTAAAATAAAAGTCTCAAAATGTTCTAGGTAAATATAGTGATTAATACAAACTTCAATGACATCCAATAACTTCATTCTCTATAGCCAACCTTTGCTATATCATGTCTTTAATTTTACAGATTTCCTGGGGTGCTTAATAAAAGAACAAATGACTAATTAAAACAGATTTTAGACTGGCTTGTTTTGGAAAATCTGGTACAAAATCATTAAAGGTTTGCTAAGGAAAGTAAACATGATTGGATGAAAATGCATCATGAATTAAAAATAAAAGGTTAAAGGCTGAAGAAAAATCCCCAAAATTCAGAAAAATGCTTTATTACATGAAAATTCTAAACACCTTCTCCAATGCTTCTACATTCATAATATATAAATAACCAATTACAAAAAGAGTCACATATACTGATTTTTACAAGTTTGTTTTTAGGCAAATTGTTTTCACCAAGATGGCTAACAAATAGAAGTAATCAGAGCCAAGACCCTTCATATGTGGCTAAGGCTAGTTCATGGTGCCACATCCAACAAGGCACAATTTGGTGTGAATTTGTTGACATGGTTTCTCTCTAAGTCCTCAACTTTCTCTCTGGTTCATAGAGTTTTCAGTTCTGACTTCCTCACATGTGTCTGATCTTGGGATTCTGGTCCCTGGCATGCCTATTCCTTAATTTATATATAGTGAGAACTAGTTCATGTTCTCAGCTCTCTTTTTATCTTTAGTTTTGTTTATTGACTCCTTTTCTTTGGAGGGTAACTAAAATGGGCCAAGATGCTCACCAAGATTTCTCCTCTGGGTTATTTCTAGCCATCACCCAGTATAAGAGGCTGCTGTCTCAAGAGTCCCCTCAATTCCCTCTGGCTCCTATAATTAACCCCAGGCCACAGAGTACTGGTCTCCAAGATGTCTCCCGGCTACCAGGTGGCCTAACATTCCTATCTCTTCCTCCAGAGACACAACCAGCAGCCAGGTTTGTATTAGATGAACCAACCTTCCTGATCATACCTTACTGGACCAAAAGTGAGCACTTAAAAAAAAAAAAAAACTGTGTCACTGTGTCACATTTCTAGAATTTGGAAGATTATTATAATCTTTTTAGGTGAATATATATAAAATACATATATTTATATATAAAGTAAATATATAAAATATATAAAGTCAAATCCCAAGGATGGGAGAACATTTTGCATTATGTCAACAAGCAAATCAGGGAAAGCAGGGTTGTTGTTTTTTTAACTTTGGGAAGATATTTCATTCTTTATTAAGCAATATTCCCTCACCAAAAATCAATGTTGGACAATTTAACATTCATTGTTACCTACCAATGTCTGGTTCTCATTCAGTTGTATGCAATATGTGTCCACTAGTTAGCATCATTCTCTTGCATAGTAAATCCATGTGCACTATTACCAAATTAAATTACCTACAACCATTTATCTTTTTAAGAATTGTGGTAAAATATATAAAACTTATCATTTTAACCATTTTTAAGTGTACTTTTCTTAGTGTTAAGTAACTTCTTATTGTGTGACCAATCTTCAGAATTTTTCATGTTCCTTAACTGAAACTCTATATGCATTAAATAACAACTCCCCATTTTCCTCCTTCTCCATCCTTGGCAAAAACCATTTAACTTTCTGTCCTTATGAATTTGACTACTCCAAGTACCTCATATAAGTGAAATCTTAAAGTATTTCTTTTGCAACTGGCTTATTTCACTTGGCCTAATATTCTCAAAGTTCATTCTTTTTGTATTGTATGTCTGAATTTCCTTCCTTTTAAGGCTGAATAATATATAACTATATGTAAGTACCACATTTTTTTTATTCCATTCACCTGTTGATGGACACTGGGTTTGCTTCTCTACCTTTTGTCTATTGTAAATATGCTGCTATGAACATGGTATACAAATAAAACCCAGTTTTCAAATGGAGAGAAGTTAAAAAAAAACATGAAGAGAAAATAAGAGACAATCAATAGAGGTTTCTCATACTTTTCCTATTCCTAGTTTCATTATCTATTGAAATCCACCTGAATTTCTGCTCTTGGGTTATAAAAGTCACCTCTGTATTCTTATACAATAAATTCTCCTTTTTCACTTAAGATGGCCCAGGCTACTTTCAGTATTTACAACCAAAGAGCCTTGACTAATATATGGGTAGGAGAATTAAATAAAGACAAGTTCAAGTCACAACATAGATTTCTTTTAATTCTGTAAATAAGAAATATGAGAATATTTCAGTACTGACAAAGGTATTAAAAACTCTAAATATCAGTATATGTCAAAACACCAGTGAACTTCCAGAACTTTAGTAAACAACTGAAAAATGAAGGAAAAGTTTCTAGATAAAACCTAAAAAGGAAGGTCAATGAAATTTGAAATTTTATTATTAGTTTTGGTTTTAATTTTTCACTGTCTGCAAAGCCAGGACATCCAACAGGGATGGAATTTTCTATGAATAGTTTGTCCTTCATGAATCACAAATAAATGAACCATCAAGAGAAAAACAGATGATGCTATCACTTTTCCAAGTTTCAAACAGTCCTCCCAAAGAGTCATTGCACGCTTCAATTTTTGTTAATCCCTTAACTTCATCAACTTTGTAATTACTGCTATAAAAGTTAAGATAAAACATATTACTAGTGTCCATGGTGTCCAAACAGAAGAGCTGCTCTCATCCTACATCTCACAGAAACAGCTGAAACAAAAACAAAAAAATCCCAACATAGACTCTTACTCCTGTCTCATGTTTTTTATAACTGCATTAGCTCGGAAATTTCATGGAGTTTGAAAAATGCTGAGTAATCTCTTCTAAAAAATGGCAGTAAATTTCCCTCTTCAAGAGAAAATTAATTTCTATATGCATTTGGCATAGTCTTCTATCCATTTTCTCCAAAGTAATTTCAGTATTCAAATCTTGACTCCCAACCCCCACATAATTCTTGGTGTTTCTGCCTCCTGCTTTCCCATCACTCCTCTAATTTTCTCAGATGACCAGCGTCTTTTTCTCATCATACTTCAGCTTTGTATTTTCTTTAGCCTTTTTTTCATTTTTTTTCAACTGTCTGGATAGCTTCTTTTAAGGACTTGATTTCTAAGAGACAGTGCTAAAGGAAGTGTATATGAAAGAGAGAAGAGAAGAGACATATTTTTCAATGTTTCTACGTGCTTGTGCTAGTATTCTCTGGGCTGAGTTGCAGCAACCTGAATTTATGGCATATTTAGAATTTTGTATTGAGAAAGTATAAAAACCTACAGAAAATCATCCAAAAAGTCTCCTCAAGAAATTTATACATGCTGACATAGTTGAGCAAGTCAGACATCTAGGAAAACTGGAATCTTGAAAATTTTTCTTCAAGTTAGAACCCTTGTCTGACTAAATTTCTTATATTAAATCAACGTTAGAAATGCAACACGGAATTGAATAACTTCTCTTAAATGACTTTTCCCTAAAACAACCACTAAAGAATTACTAAAGATAGATCTACTTTTAGCCTTATACAGATTACTTTAATTCAACAATAAAATGTCCTACTTAGTTATATTTTCATATATATTCATGCTCTCCGAAGGCCAGGAGAAAAAAAAAATAGACTTCTGTAGATTTAAAACACAGCTGCCTAAACAAAAGCAAAAATAAACAAGTGGAACTGCATCAAACTAAACTTCAGCAAAGCAAACAATCAACAAAATGAAAAGGCAACCCATAGAATGGGAGATATTTGCAAACCACATATCCAATAAGCTGTTAACATCCAAAATATATAAAAAACTCACATAACTCAAGAGCACAAAAATGAACAACCTAATGGGCAGAGGACCCTAAATAGACGTTTCCCACAGAAGACATAAAATGGGCAACAAGTACATTGTTGCTCAACATTGCTAATCAAGAAATGCAAACCAAAACCACAATGAGATATCTCACATCTATTAGGATAACTATTATAAAAATGACAAGAGATAAAAAAAAATGACAAGAGATGAACACTAGTGAGGATATGGAGATGAAGACCCTTGTACACTGTTGGGTAGAATTTAAACTGATGCAGCATTACGGAAAATAGTATGGAGGTTCCACAAGAAATTAAAAAATAGAATTGCCATATGATCCAGCAATCCCACTTCTAGACATACACCCAAAGGAAGCAAAGCCAATTATCTTAAAGAGATGACATATCTCTACACCTATGTTAATTGCATCATTATTCGCAAGAGCCAAAATATGGGAACAACCTAAGTGTCCATCAATAGGTGAATGGATAAAGAAAATGTGGTATACATAGATATGGATATATAAATACAATGAGATATTGTCCTAAAAAAGAAGAAAATCCTATCATCTGTAACAATATGGATGAACCTAGAGGGGCATTATGCTAAATGAAATAAGCCAGATAAATATTGCATTATTTCACTTTTATATGTAGAATCAAAAAAATTCAAACTCTTAGAAACAGAATAGAAAAGTGGTTGCCACATTCTGGGGGGTGTGGGAAATAGGAAGATGTTGGTAAAAGGATGTAAACTTTCAATTATAAAATAACTAAATGGACTTAGGATCTAATGTATAATATGGCAACTAGTTGATAACACTACAGTGTATAAATGAATTTGCTCTGAGATTATAACTTGAAGTTCTCACCAAAAAAGGGGGCAGAAGAGGGAGTAAACATATGAAGAAATAGATGTTAATTTGAGCTCAAGAGAAATCCTTTAACAATGTATATGTAGAGCAAATCATCACATTACACATTTTAAATATGTTACAATTTTATTTGTTAATTATAGTTCAATGAAGATAAAAAAACAGCTATCTAAATCAGATAAAAATTACTTTGATTTTTATTTGATATTATTATTACATAATACATAGCAATGATAGCATAATAATATAGTAATACATAATAGCAATACATAGTAATTGATAGCATATTGTGTAGGTAATAGTTTCCATTTTAGTATGAACGTGTGAAAGTAAATGCTGAATCTCAGACATCACAGCCTCTGTCAAAGCTAAAATGCATAGTAAATATATGAAATTTGTTGTTTAATCAAATGTTTATCAATACCTATTACGAGTATTGTAGGGAAGAGATCCATACAAGACATGGGCAACTTCTCTCAAGGGATTCATTAGCTTAGTTGGAGAGACAACATACAAACACGAAAAGATTATTTAAAATGCAATGTATAGGGATCCCTGGGTGGCGCAGCGGTTTGGCGCCTGCCTTTGGCCCAGGGCGCGATCCTGGAGACCCGGGATCGAATCCCACGTCAGGCTCCCGGTGCATGGAGCCTGCTTCTCCCTCTGCCTGTGTCTCTGCCCCTCTCTCTCTCTCTGTATGACTATCGTAAATAAATAAAAAAAAAAAATTAAAAAAAAAAATAAAATGCAATGTATATTTAAAAAATCCAATGTATAAACTGATGAATATAAAAATTTCAAATGAAAATTATGAACAAATTCTTAGAGATATCCAGACAAAGGAAATATTTATCGATATGGATGGCATAGAAGTTTCCATATGAGGTGGAGGCTAAGCTTACTTTGGAAGCATTTGTAGAGATCAGAGAAGTAAAAACTTAGAGCAGTGCATAATAGGTACATTGCTATAGGATGGATAATATGAGTGATGTCAAAAGCAAAATCATTCCCAGGCTGTTCAGGGGAGGAAAATAAAAGAATAGAGCAATGTGTTGAGACAAGAGAGTTTTCAAGGGAAAGAACGAAATCTATCTGACTTCTCCAGTAAAGGAGAAAAAAACTTTTTCAACAAGCGAACTAGTTACAGAGGTACAAGTATTATAACTTGATTCTGTTTTATTCAGAAAATGAAACAGGTATCTAACCGAAGCAATCTTAATGACTTCCAACAAATATCCCAGTCACTTCTATGTTCACAGTTTCTAAGTCAAGATCATTTAATGAGAAAGGCACTTAACAAAAAATCAAAATAAAGCAAATTCCTCTGTAGTGTATCTTTGGAAATTTTCTTTAAGATAATATACATATGTTTCCTTGAAAATAAAACATACAGATACACATGAATATATGTCAAAGTTAAATACAAATAAAGATCATATTGCTGGTATCTTATTTGCTTCTTTATGAGCAAAAGACTGAGATCTGTGAATCTCAGTTTTTAGACTTTAAAATCTTTAAAAATCAAGAAGCAAAATTTAACCAGTAAGAAAGTTGAAAAATATTTCTTGTGTATCTTCATTAATGATTAGGCATGAGACTGCCCTTATGGAGCATAAAGAAGGGTATTTCCTGCCATTGACGTACTTTATTTTCATAGGTCTTCTCAGATTGAATTATGTGCACACCTCAGGGTATGTGGTCATGTGTTGGGTGCACAATGCCATGAGATAAACACAGCGCATCTTCCTAGGGTTACAATTTTACCTGATGATTTAGAGGTATGGTGGACCAAGTAATTTAATAGTAAATAATTGAAAACATAGTTTTTACGTTAAAGCATATACATAAAAGTAATAGTGCAGAATGCAAAATGCTTCTGAAACTTCATGAAAAAAATATGAGACATCAAATAGATTTCCTCCATGTTTCATTGCATAAGCTATTTCCCCAATGGCGAGAAAAGCAAAGAAGCTACTTAGAGGGGTTTAGGGTACATTTACTCCTTTAGAAGTACTTTGGGAGAAATTTACAGTATCATTGTTCTAATATCTTATTTATTTTTCCCATATCAATGCAGTGTACTTTCCACTTAATATTACTGGAAGAGTAGAAAGATGATAGTTACATAAGGTTGTTTTTCAGGTTTTAAGGACAAGTATAGTAGCCCATTCTACTTTTAGCAAGGTCCTTTCATTCCTTTGGCATGGCCTCTGGAGCTGGAGGCTGGTGAAAATACCTCCAACCCTATCTCCATCCTGTTTAGTTGGTCCTGGGTCCCAAACATTGTTCCCTAGGGCTTTGGGTAATGCCAGACAATCAGTTCAGTCTGCACCATTAACCTCCAGGGATTAGTAGCTCTCCCTGCAATTGAATGTTCCCAGATTAGTCCCTGTGGTGAGCCACCTGCCAGGACTCAGCACATCACAGGCAAGCTAAGAAGCTGGTAAAAGATTTAAAGCTCAAACTTGAGCTGAGCAATCAGGATATTTTTCTCCCACAATTTACAGCCACTGTGGCATGACCTAATTTTTGATTCCCAGTTTGGCTTTTTTTTCTTTAAGTTTTATAACCTGATTTATCTGATAGAATTTGCTATCAGAAGGAAATTAATGGAAATAATTTTCCCAAAAGAAAATTGGAAAACATACTGCAATCCGACATATCCTTTAACCTTCATTAAGTTCCCATTGTGAACCCTAGATATGTATTAAAATAAGAGTTCTTGGGGATCTCTGGGTGGCTCAGCAGTTTAGTGCCTGCCTTTGGCCCAGGGCGCGATCCTGGAGTCCTAGGATTGAGTCCCACGTCGGCTCCCGGCATTGAGCCTCCTTCTCCCTCCTCCTGTGTCTCTGCCTCTCTCTCTCTCTCTCTCTCTCTCTCATGAATAAATAAATAAATAAATATTTAAAAAAAAATAAGAGTTCTTGATCTCATGCAAGTTAAGGGCTAGACTTTCTTTTGTGAGATAGAGACACTCAGCCACTAATATAGGAAGCTCCAGGTCTGCAGAGTGTATCCAAAGTGTACGAATCATAAAACTCAGGCTTGACTTTCCACTGCTGATACATTGATATAAAGTGGTATAAGGTCATCAATTTGTATGCTTAAAAACGGATAACTGTTTTGCTATCAAATGAAATGGAGTAAGGAACAGATGTCCTCTACTCCCGCCTGAAATAATGAAAATAAAACAGACAAAATATATAATAAAGCAGTTTTTATGATGTTAGCCAATGAACGGCAATAAATTCTGAGATATGTAAAACAAGCAAGGAGTACAGTGATTCTCCAGCTTACTTCCTGAAGTGTCCTGAGGCCACAGACCACAGTTCACAAAGAGGACTCTCAAGTAAAGCCTATAATTTCTGAGTAGAGTAGACAGAGCTCAAGATTTGAGGAAGAACAAAGTAGCTACTGTTGCCAGACAGAATCCTGGAAAAGAGACAGTTTACACAGAGAGAAAATCCCAGAGTCTTAGAGCATCCACCTCAGCTACTGATCAGTGCTACTGATACGTGGAGAAACTCCCCAACACTAGATAGAATCCTCTCACAGGAATAGAGGGAACGATGCTCCGTGAATAGGAATAGTGCCTCTTTCCATGACCCAGACCAGAAAACTTAACAATTCATGGCACACTGGGTCTTGCCTCAGCAGTGGAGAATAATTAGCCCTAAACTAAATGCTGCTCTGTTCCAATATTTAGAGGGATACAAATCCTTTAAAAATCTTAAAAGAAAGACCAAAATGGATCAAACTATTTCTTAATAAGAAACTGTTTCAGAATAAAGCTCATAATAGTTACAGAAATACAAAAATATCTAACCCTGAATGAAGGGCGAGTCATATCTTGTATCCAATCAAAGATTACCCGGCATGCAGAGGCAGGAAAATACAATGAGGAGGAAAATCAATCTTTTGAAACCAATTTAGAACTAACAGAGATATTGGAATTAGCCAAAGACATTAAAATAGTAATTATAACCATACTGCAGATGTTAAAAAGACACAAATTGAACATCTAAGGATGAAAACTATAAAAACTAATATGAACAATAATCTGGATAGGATTAATAGCAGATTAAATATTACCAGAGAAAATATTAGTGAACCTGAAGACATAGCAAGAGAAACTATTCAAAATGAAACTAAGAGGGAAATAAATGAAAGAGCATCAGTGATGTATGTAACAACTTCTAACAGCTTACTATAAATGTTATTGGAGTTTCCAGGACACAGTAGTTAAACTATTTGAAGAAATAATGGCTAAAAGTATTCCAAATGGATTTAAAAACATATGTATGTAAATATTATATCAATTATATATGGATTATAAGAATTACATATAAATTTTTATACATAATAAACTCTTAAGTCCAAGAAGCTCAATGTATCCCAAGCATTAGACACATGAAGAAAACATCAAAGTACTTCACAATCAAATTAAAAAAAAAAAAGATAAAGATAAAAATACCTTAAAAGCAACTGGAGAAAAAACAAACATTAAATACATAGGACTAAGGTAAGAGTAATGGCAGATTTCTCATCAAAAACAAGGCAAGAGAGAAAAATACAGCAACATCATTAAAGCAGTCACAGAGAAAAAATACCTGTTTACTCAAGAACTCTATACCTAGAAAAAATATCTTCAAAAATGAACATAAAATAAAGGATTTATTTTCAGGTATACAAAAACTGAAAGAATTAATTACTACTAGATTCAAACCAAAAGATATGTTAAAGAAAGTACTCTAGGCAGAAAGAAAATAACATCAATTTAAAATAGTTATTTACATAAAGGAATGAAGAGAATCAGAAATAGTGAGGACATGGATAAATACAAAAGGTTTTTTATTTTATTTTATTTTTAGCTTACTTTATAAAAAAATTAATTCCAGTATCATTAACATGCAGTGTTATATTAGTTTCAGGTATATAATACAGTGATTCAATAATTCCATATATTACCAAAGCTCATCATGACAAGTGCACTCCCTAATCCCTATCACCTACTTAACCCATCCCTCCACCCACCTTCCTTCTGGTAAACAAAAGTTTGTTCTCTGTAGTTAGGAATCTGTTTCTTGGCTTTTCTTTCTCTCTTCATTTGCTTTGTTTCTTAAATTTCACATATGAGTGAAATCATAGGATATTTGACTTTTACTGACTTATTTCACTTAGCATTATATTCTAGTTCCATCCATACTGTTGCAAATGTCAAGATTTCATTCTATTTTATCATCAAAAAATATTCCATTGTGTATAAAAATATACATGGCATTTTCTTTATCCATTCACTAGTCCATGGACATTTGGGCTGCTTTCATAGTTTGGCTATTGTAAATAATGCTGCTATAAACATGGAGTTGCATGTATCCCTTTTATGTTTTGGATAAATACCCCACAGTGCAATTAATGGGTCATAGGGTAGTGCTATTTTTAACTTTTTGAGGAACCTCCATATTGTTTTCCATAGTGGCTGCACTAGTCTGCATCTATTCCCATCAATAGCGTACATCCTTGCCAACATTTGTTGTTTCTTGTGTTTTTTTATTTTAGCCTTTCTGACAGATGTGAGGTAATATCTCGTTGTACTTTTGATTTCCATTTCCCTGATGATGAGTGATGTTGAGCAACTTTTCATATGTCTGTTGGCCATCTGGATGCCTTCTTTGAAGAAATGTCTGTTTACATCTTCTGCCCATTTTTTTAATGGGGCTGTTTTTTTGGTATGTAGCTGTATAAGGTCTTTGTACATTTTGGATACTAAACCTTTATTAGATATGTCATTTGCAAAGATCTCCTAATCAGTAAATTGCTTTTTAGTTTTGTTATTTCCCTCACTCTTCAGATGCTTTATTATTTTGATGTAGTCCCCAACAGTTTATCTTTGCTTTTATTTCCCTTGTCTCAGGAGACATGTCTAAAAAAATGTTGCTATCGCCAATGTCAGAAAAATTACTGCCTGTGCTCTCTTTAGGATGTTTATGATTTCAGGTCTCATATTTAGGTCTTTAATTCATTTTGAATTTATTTTTGTGTATGGTGTAAAAAAGTGGTCCAGTTTCATTCTGGATATTGCTGACCAGTTTTCTGCATATCGCTGACCAGTTTTCCGCACAATACCACTTGTTAAAGAGATTGTCTTTTTTCCACTGGATATTCTTTACCTCTGTGTCAAAGATCAACTGACCACATAATTGTCAAAAGGTCTTTTCTTAATATTTAAATCTTTTTAAAAGAACTGACTACATAAACAAAAGTAATAATATTGTACTGAGAGTTTGTAATAAATATTAATAAAATGTACCACAATAGCAGCATAGGGGAAATGGAAGCACACCATTATAAAATTGTTACACATAGTGGTATAATCTCATTTGAAGGTATTCTGTGATAAATTAAAGATGTATAATAAAAGGGCTATAATTAATAAGTTAACAAAGAAGATGAAATGAAAATATTCAATTAATGTAAAAGGAGGCTCAAAATGAATTAATAAAGAACAGATGGAATAAACAGAAATCAAATAGCAAGATGACAGATTTATACTAAACCTATATATAATCACATTAAGTTGAAATGGTCTTATGCCCAAGTTAAGAGACAGTGTCAAACTGGAAAAACTGAAGAGAAGGGAATACTTTCCAACTCATTCTATGAGGATAGCATAATCCTGATACCAAACTTAGACACTGAGGAAAAAACAATTACAAACTAGTATTTCTTATAAACAAAATTTTCATAAATCAAATCCTAAAATGCATAAAAAAGGAAGTATGGAGTGTATGCCAAGAAAGCAAAGTCCATTTAACATCTATAAATCAATGTACTTTTCCATATTAATCAATTTAAAAAGGAAAACCACATAATTCAATAGATGCAGGAAAAGCATTTGACAAAACCAATGTCCATGCTAATAAATACTCTCATCAAACTAAGAATAGAAGAATATTTCCTTAACTTACAAAAGGCAAAAACCTACAGGTAACTTTTTTTTAAAAGATTTATTTATTTATCTTTAGAAAGAGAGAGCACAGTGAGAGGGGCAAGGGAGAGAGAGAATCTCAAGCAGACTCTGCACTGAAGGTGGAGCCTGACACAGGGCTTGGTCTCACCCAGACTGAGATTACAACCTGAACCAAAACCAAGAGTCAGATGCTTAACCAACTGTGCCACCTAGGCACCCCAGTTAACTTCATTTTTAGTGGTGAGAGATGGAATGCTTTCCTCCTAAAATCAGGAACAAGCTAAGGTTGTTCACTCTTAGGGATTCTAACTCAATGCCGTGTTGGAAGTTCTAGTTAGTGGATTAAGGCAAAAAAGGGGGGGGGGGCATTTGAAAGGAGGATGAAACCTCTTTGTTCAAAAACAATATGGTCATCATATGGTTAGAAAATAATGGAACCTATGTAAGCTACTAGAACTAATAGGTGAATCTGGCAATTTTGGAGGATACAAAATCAAAATAAAATATCAACTGTATTTCCAAATATTAGCAATGAACTATCAGAAATTAAAGATAAAATATTATTTATAATATTATACAAATACTATGACAAATAATTGCAAGATTTTTACAGTGGAAACTACAAAACCGCCAAAAGAAATTCAAGACTTAAATAAACGTCCATGGGTCGGAAGACTCAGCACTCTTATATCAATTCTCTTCAACTTGATCTCTAGATTCAAAGCATCCCTAAGAAACCACAAGAAGACTTGTAGAATTTGACAAACTGACTCTAGAACTCATATTGAAACATAAATGAGTTGTTATAACTTAAACTTTGAAAAAGAAGAACATTGGAGGGTTAATGCTTCCATTCTCATGACTCATTATAAAGTTGCAGTAATCAAGATAGTGTAGTTATTAGTGTCACAAGAAATAAACGGATAAAAGAACACAAGTGAAAGCCTAGAAATAAACCCACACATAAATGAACAAAAGTGGAAAGGAAAGTCACTGGAGAAAGGACAGTCTTTTCAACAAATGGTGCTGTAATAACTGACTATTCACATGTTGAAAAATGAAGACCAATCCAAACTTTATACAAAAATTAATTCAAAACGGATCATAGACACAGTGTAAGGCCTAAAACTGTAAAACTTTTTAAAATAACACATGAGAGATCTTTGTGACCCCGGGTTAGCAAAAGATCTCTTAGCTATGACACCAAAAGAACATTCCATAAAAACAAAAATTGAAAATTGATAATTTGGACTTAATTCAAATTTAAAACTTCTGTTACTGAAAGACATTACTAACTGGATGAAAAGATAAGCTTATTACTAATTTGAAAACAAACAACTCTATTAAAAATGAGCCAGAATCCTTAACAGGCACCTCACCAAAGAAGATATACAAATGTCAAATAAGCATATGAAAAAATACTCCAAATTGTATGTGACCAGGGAAATACAAATTAGAATAGCAAAGAGATACCACAAGACACCTATTAGAATGGCCAAAACCCAGAATACTGATAGTACCAAATGCTAACAAAGGTGTGAAACAAGAGAAGTTTCCATGTATTGTTTATGGGAACGCAAAACGATTCAACCACTTTGGAAGACAGTTTGGTTGTTACTTATACAACAAAACATACCACCCACAATCATGTTCCTTGGTATTTATCCAAAGAAGTTCAAAATGTATATCCACACAGAAACTGTACAGAGATGTTTATAGTAGCTTTTTCATAACTGCCAAAACTGGAAGCAACCAAGATGTCCTTCAGTAGATAAATAGATAAACTGCAGTACATCTATACAATAAAATATTATCCAGTGCTAAAAAGAAGTATGCTATCAAGCCATGAAAAAACATAGAGGAAACTTACTAAAAGCAAAGGGCTATCTGAAAAGCTACATAAATTTGAACTACATAATATTCTGGAAAAGGGCAAACTATGGAGACAACAAAAAGATCAGGAGTAGGAGTAGGGTGCATAGATGAATACGCAGATCACAAAGGATTTTTGGAGAGTGAAAATACTTTACATGGTATTATAGTGATGGATATGTATCATTATACTTTCGTCTAAACCCACAGAATATAACACCAAGCATAAAACCCAAGGTCAATTATGGACTTTGAGTGATTATGAAGTGTCAATGTAGATGTATCCCTGGTTAAAATAAATGCATATTTTGGTAAGTGGCATTGATAATGGAGGAGGCTATGCATGTGTGGAGTTAGGAGGTACATGGGAAATCTCTGTAACTTCCTCTCCATTTTTTTGTAAAAGGGAAACCACTTTTAAAAATATAGTCCCTTAAAAAACAAGATAATCATACTGGGAGAAAATATTTGCAAAGCATATGTCTGATAAAAGGTTTATAGCCAGAACATACAAAGAGTTCTCGAAACTCACAACTCAATAAACAACTCAATAAAAAATTGAGTAAAATATTTGAATGGATACTTTTCCAAAGAAAATATAAAGACATATGGATGGCAAACAAGTCAGAAATGTATATGGAATTAGTCATTAGGGAAATGGAAATTAAACCACAATGTTACCCACCATTAAATACCTCTTAGAATAACTGAAATTAAAAGAACAGACCATAGAAAGCCTTAATAAGAACTTGGGAAAAAAAATCAGTCTCAGACACTTTTCTGGTGAAATTTTTTAATGACATCACAACTTTGGAAAACAATATGGCAGTTTCTTAAAAAGTTAAACATACAGTTACTATATGGTCCAACTATTTTACTCCTGAGTAGTAACCCAGGAGAAAAGAAAGCATATGTCCTTAACAAAGACTTATACACAAATGTGCAACCAAAATGCCCACCAAAAGGTGAATGGACAAACAAATCATACTATATACTTACAACAGAATACTATTCAGTAATAGCTAGGCTGAATGAAAGAAGCCAGACTAAAAAAGAATACATTTTATATGACACCATTTATATAAAACCATAAAACATGAAAAGTAATCTATAGTAATAGTGGATTCGTAGTTGGCTGAGGAAAGATGAAGAGAGTGGCAGTAGAGAGGAATTTTACAAAGGGCATGAAGAAACTTTCACAGGTAAACAGTATGTTCATTACCTTATTTTGGTGATAGTTTCATAGGTTTATACATATGTCAAAACAAAATATGTTCAGTGTATTATATGCCAATTATAAAGCTTTTTTTAAAGAGTAAGTCATCTCTATGAAAAGTATAATCCTATCTATATATCATATCTTTTTCTATCCTTGGATGTGTGAATCAAATACAATCATTTGTATCTGTCACTGTTAGTTCCCTAAAACCACAGTGCCCATCTACATAGTTTACCCAATAAAGTATGTTCATATACATGCCAACTGTTCACAGGTTGAAGATTTAGATCTTTGGGTTTTCCTTTATTCTAACCTATTTTGTCACTCCTGAATATAAACCTTGATTCTTGTTTCATCTTCATTTTTAGATGACCTCCTTAATTTTCAGTTTGAAGTCTGTCTTTCTGGTTATAACTATAGATCATCTCTAGACAATGATTTTGGATCCTTATCTCAGCTACATTTCCATAAACTGCCTTAGACCTAGTCCTCCTCAAGGCTTTACGCCTTGGGCATAGTCAAAAAAACTTTCTAAGGATGATTATGAACCTGTGCTTCGTCTAACCAATAAGCTATGAAATGATTAACTTGTACACATTTGGGTTTCAATAAAGCCCCACCCCCATCCCACCCTAATATATAAAAAAGGCAGCATACCTCTGGAAATGTAAAACAACTCAATTAAATACAGTAACAATGCTAAACAACAGATTTAACTATATTTGGCAAGTTTTAGTTTAAATGACTACATTGATTACTTGACATGACTACATTGATTACTTGACCTGGCAGCTTGGGCAAGGAAGATAGACTGTGGGGTGACAGAGGCAGATTATGCACAAAATCTTGATATAGTTAATGTTATCAACAGTATATTATAGACTTCACAACAAAAATTCAAATAATTGTTTTTAAGTTTTCTGTTGTTATAGAATAACTCTAAAATTAGGGAATCCCTGGGTGGCTCAGTGGTTTAGTGCCTGCTTTGGCCCAGGGCCTGATTCTGGAGACTTGGGATCAAGTCCCATATCCGGCTCCCTGCATGGAGCCTGCTTCTCCCTCTGCCTGTGTCTCTGCCTCTCTGTGTCTCTCATGAATAAATAAATAAAATCTAAAAAAAAAAAAGAATAACTAAAATTAGATCAATTAAGAATTAACTTAGGGCATGCTCGGGTGGCTCAGTAGGTTAAGCATCTGTCTTTGGCTCAGGTCATGATGTTAGGGTCCTGGGATCAAGCCCTGCATCAGGCTCCTTGCTTAGCAGAGAGCCTGCTTTTCCTTCTCCCTCTGCCTCATACTCATGCTCTTGCATGTGTGCTCTCTCTCTCTCTCTCTCTAATAAATAAATAAATAAATCTTAAAAAAAGAATTAACTTAGATTTTCCTTTATATATACAGTACTTAATCTATTTTTGCTCTATGGGGCAGAGGGGAAAAAGAAAGAACAGAGTGAGGGGAAAGTGGATAGTTAAAACTGGGAAATTGGAGGTTACTGATCCTATGTGAAAGGACAGAGACAAAACAACCCAGTGAAATATGCTTATTACCCACTTCTAAGTAGAATAAGTGAAAAATATATACTTACATCACATTAGAAATCACTAAATTCCACAGGTTTTTATTTTCCCAAAGAAATAATTTAGGAAATATGAATAACTATTGGCTTTATCTTAGTGGATTTTTGAAAGAATACATGGCAGTACATCAGGGCAACACCTGCCAGTATAGCAAAGGCCAACAACTTAATTTGAGTCACCAAAGTAGTGTGAGCAATTTCAACTCTCTATCCACAATGCAAGAGCCATTTACTGCCCTTTGCAGGGTAATAAATTGATTTTGCTCCCTTTAAAAAAAGAAGACATTTTACTTAAATTGTGCAAACACAATTTGCAATAATTAGCAGCAGTGTGATTCTTAGACAATTGGGCCAGCTCAAAATGGACAACTCACAAACCACAATTTCTAACCCAGCAGGTGGGAAAGAATCCAAAATTTTATATACACTTTTATACCCTTTGTTTTTTTCTAATATATATAATACAAAAATATTTTAATATAAAAAATATTGAAAACAAAAACATTCTAATATATATGAAATATACATATATTTGAAAAAACAATGTCAACATTTGACCTATTATTATGGGTATCAATTTTAACACACTTGCTTTCCTTCCTTTTATTGCACCCCTGGAATGTTAATGGCAAAGAGATAGACTCTGATACGCTCTGCCATTGCAAAAGACATTACCCAGAGCATTTTGCTGAACTGTGGCACCCCTCACATCAATGGAAGAAAATCAAAGACTCCATAATTTGTAACCTATTTTTAAAGGGCCTTCATGAATTACTTCCCGCATGGTTGAGTGGCAAACGCTGAGGACTGAAACATCCCCATAAATATATTCTGACATGGCCATCACCATACAGACATGAAATCTCCCGCAGCTGCTTGAAATTGCACAATAAGGATTCACTCCTTGGCTAGGTATTGAGATCCCTATAGGATATTTTTTTAAGTAAACCTTATTTTTGTCTGTTTTTTGCTTTATTATTAGTTTATTTTAGTTTCTTTTTATTCAGTAGTTAATTTTATTTCATTTTAGACACACAGGAAAACTGAAAACATGAGAGTTTTCATTTACCCCAGTACCTAGTTACTATTATTAACATCTTATATTAGTATGGTACATTTGTTACAATTCATGAATCAACATTGATACATTATTATTAACTAATGTGCATACTTTATTCATATATCCTTTGTTTTTTACCTAATATTCTTTCTCTATTCCAGGATCCCATCCATGATGGTATATTACAATTAGATTAGCCATCTGTCTAGTTAGGCTCCTCTTGGCTGTCAAAGTTTCTCAGTCTCCTTCTTTTTTGGCATATTACAGATGCCCTTCCATTGGGATTTGTTTGATGTTTTTCTTTTTTTAAATTTTTATTTATTTATGATAGTCACAAAGAGAGAGAGAGAGAGAGAGGCAGGCAGAGACATAGGCAGAGGGAGAAGCAGGCTCCATGCACCGGGAGCCCTACATAGGATTCGATCCCAGGTCTCCAGGATCGCTCCCTGGGCCAAAGGCAGGCGCTAAACCACTGCGCCACCCAGGGATCCCTGTTTGATGTTTTTCTAATAATGAAACTATATTATGGTTTTTTGGAGAACGACCCAGAAACAAAATGCACTTCTCATTATATCATATCATGGGTATACTGTTGATGTTCACCTTGATCACACTGGCAAAGGTAATAGGTATTGGAATTCTCAACTTTAGAGTTATTTTTTCTTCACATTTCTCACACTTAAAGGAACAGAATTTAGTCATGATGAACCTAATGACCAGGGAGTTATGCTTCATCTCCTTGAAAGCAGAATACTACATAACTTTTTTGAATTCTTCTGGTGAGAGAATCATCTCCTCTATTCATTTATTTTTTTCAATCATTAATTTATATCAGTATAGGCCCATGTACATTTATTTTATAACCTGAATTATTTTTAAAAAAGCTGCTTTATTTTTATTATTTTATTTTCTTGCTCAAATTTCTTCAGCTTTGTCCTCTAGGCAGCTCAGTCGGTTAAGCATCCAACTCTTGATTTCGGCTCAGGTCATGATCTCAGGGTCATGAGATCAAGCCCCGAGATGGGCTCTACTCAGCACAGAGCCTGCTTGTCCCTCTCCTCCCCTTCTGCTCTTGCCCTCTCTTCTAAATAAATAAATAAAATCGTTAAAAAGATAGTTGCATAAAGATTCACTCTTTGTGTTATAAAGTCCTATGCCAAAGGCACAGTGTCATGTACCCACTGTTACAGTATAATACAGGATCATCTCACTGCCCTAAAAAAATCCCCTGTGTTTCAACTTGTAAATACTGATCTTTTGGTTTTCCTTTTCTAGAATATCATTTAATTGGAGTCATATACTAGTTGACATTCAGGTTGGCTTCTTTCACTTTCGATACGCATTTAAGATTCACCCATGTATTTTCATAACTTAATAGTTCATTTCTTTCTATTGCTGAATAATATTCTATCATATACATGTACCACAGTTTGTTTATTCATTCACCTGTTGAAGGACATCTTGGTTGATTCCAGTTTCTGGCAATTTGTGAACATAACTCGGAGTATGATCGTTTCATCAAATTATTAGAATATGCTTATTAGCTTTGAAAAAAAAAAACCCTGCCAAACTGTCTTCCAATGTGGCTATATCATTTTCCATTTCAACCAGCAATTAATGAGAGTTCTTGTCATTCTCTAATCTCATCATTGATTAGTATTCAATTTCTGTTTAATTACATTGTAGTCTGAAAACATATATGGTATGACTTCTAAATCTGTGAAAATGTGTTTTATGGTCCAGATTGTGGTCCATCTTGATGAATGTGTTATGTGAGCTTGAAGGAATGTATATTCTCCTGTTGTCAGATGGAATAATCCATAAATGTCAATTAGATCTAATTGATCAATAGTGCTGTTCAGGTCAAATCCACCCTTACTCATTTTCTGCATGCATAATCTATCAATTACTTAAAAAAGTAGTGTTGAAAACACCAGCTCTAACAGTGGACTTGTCCATTGCTACTTTCAATTCTATCAATTTTTCCCTCACATATTTTGATATTTTGTTATTGGGTGCATATTCATTTAGGGATTGCTTTGTCTTCTCAGAGAATTGATTCTTTTACCATTATGCAATGCTCCTCTTTATCCCTGATAATTGTCACTGTTTTGAAGGCTGCTTTATCTCAAATTAATATAGCTACTTCAGCTTTCTTTTGATGAATGTTAGCACAGTACGTCTTTTTCTATCCATTTACTTGTAACCTGTGTCTCTATATTTAAAGGGAACTTCTTGCAAACAATATATAGTTATGGACTAGTTGGGTTCTTTTTTGTCCACTGCAGCAATCTGCATCTTTAACTGGTGTATCTAGACCACTCACATATAAAGTGATTATTGATATATGATATAGCTGGATCGATATCTACCATATTTACAACTTTCTTCTATTAGCTGCATTTGTTCCTTGTTTCTTTCTAATCTTCTTTGTCTGCCTTTACTGGTTTTAACTGAGAATTAATTCCATTTTATCTGTATGACTCCATTTTATCTTCTGTCAGCATATCTTTTGAAAAAAAATTTAGAGTCTGCAATATGCATTTTTTTTGCAATATGCATTTTTAATTAATTTAAGGCTACCTTCAAATAAAACCACAGCATTAAATCACAGTGCAGGTACCTTATACCAAGGAATTTCCAAAGTCATACCAAACCCTACTTACCTCTAATAATACTGTCAGGATTCATGTCATTTACAATATATGCTATAATTAGACAATACATTGTTACTATTATCATTCTAAACAGTTGTCTTTTAAACTGATCAATAAGAAAAAAAATTACATTTTACCTTCATTTATTCCTTCTCCAACACTCCTCCTTTCTTTGTGTAGATCTGGGTTTCTAACCCTTATCACTCTCTCTACCTAAAGAACTTTTAACATTTCTTGCAGGGTAAATCTGCTGGTGATGAATTAATTCTCTCAGGTTTCTTTGTCTGAAAAGGATCTTATTTTCCTTCACTTTTGAAAGATAATTTCATTGAATATAAAATTCTGGGTTGATGATTTTCTTCTTCCAGCACTTTGTTTAATTCTACTCTTCCTATTTACACAGTTTCTGAATACAAGTCTGTTCTAACTATTTCTTGTTTCTAAGTAAAGTTAGTTTGGGTTTTATTTTGTGCTAGGTTTTTTTCCTGATTTCTTTCAAGATTCTGTTTTTGGTTTTCTGTAGTTGAATATGATATGCCTGGGTGTAGATTTTTGGTATTTATCAAGATCTTCATATTGTCTGAGCTTCCTAGATTTATGGTTTGGTGAGTAACTTTTTGATAAAAAAAAAAAGTTGGATTTGATTTGTTAGTATCTTGATGAGAATTTTGCATCTATGTTCATCAAAGATATTGGCCTGTAGTTCTCCTTATTAGTGAGGTCTTTGGTTTAGAATCAAGATCATGTTGGTTTCATAGAATGTGTTTGGAAGTTTCCCTTCCATTTGTATTTTTTGTAACAATTTGAGAAGAATAATATTAACTTTTCTTTAAATGTTTGGTAGAATTCCCCTGGGAAGCCATCTGGTCCTGGACTTTTGTTTGTTGGTAGATTTTTATTATTGATTCAATTTCTTTGCTATTTACCAGTCTTTTCAAATTTTCTATTTCTACCTATTTCACTTTTGGCATTTTATCTGTGTCTGAGAATTTACCCATTTCTTCCAGATTGCCCAATATGTTGGTATATAATTTTCATAATATTTTCTTATAATTGTTTGCATTTCTGTGGAGTCAGTTGTGATTTCTCCTCTCTCAGTCATGATTTTATTTATTTGGGACCTTTATCTTTTCTTTTTGATAAATCTGGCTAGGAGTTTATCAATTTTATTAATTTTTTTAAAGAACAAGCTCCTAGTTTTATTGATCTGTTCTGGTTTTTCTGTTTCTATATCATCTACTTCTGCTCTAATCTTTATTTATTTCCATTCTTCTGCTGGCTCTAGGCTCCATTTGCTGTCTTTTTCCTAGCTCCTTTAGATATAAGATTTGGATGTATATTTGAAATTATTCTTGCTTCTTGAGGTAGTCCTGTTTTGCTATACACTTCCCTCTTAATGACCACTTCTTCTGCATCCCAAAGGTTCTGGACCATCGTGGTTTAATTTTCACTTGTTTCCATGTAATTTTTGTTTCTTCTTTAATTTTCTGATTAACCTATTTCGTTTGTTAGTAGGATGTTCTTTAACATCCATGTATTTGTGGCCTTTCCAAGTTTTTTCTTGTGGTTGACTTCAAGTTTCATAGCATTTTGGTTGGAAATTATGCATGGTATAATCTCAATCTTTTTGTATTTGTTGAGGCTTGATTTGTGACCCAGTATGTGATCCATTCTCTGGAGAATGTCCCATGTGCACTTGAAAAGAATACATATTCTGCTGCTTTAGGATGAAATGTTCTGAATATATCTGTTAAGTCCATCTGGTTCAGCATGTCATTCAAAGCCATTCTTTTTTTTGTTTTTTTAAGATTTTATTTATTTATTTGAGAGAGAGAGAGAGAGAGAGAGAGAGAGAGAGAGAGAGAGCATGAGCAGAGGGAGGGACAGAGGGAGAGGGAGAAGCATGATCTCTGCTGAGCAGGTAGCCTGATGCAGAGATTTATCCTAGAACTCTGGGATCATGACCTGTGCCTTTGTTGATTTTCTGCTTAAATGATCTTTCCATTGCTGTAAGTGGGGTGTTAAAGTCTGCTACTATTATTGTACTATTATCAATGAGTTTCCTTATATTTGTTATTAATTGATTTATATATTTGTGTGCTCCCAAGTTGGGATCATAAATACTTACAATTGTTAGATCTTCTTGATGGACAGACCCCTATATTATGATACAGTATCCTTCTTCATCTCTTGTTACAGTTTTGATTTTAAAATCTAATTTGTCTAAGTATGGCTACTCTGGCTTTCTTTTGACATCCTTTAGTATCACAGATGGTTCTCCATCCCCACACTTTCAATCTGTAGGTGTCTGTAGGTCTGAAAGGAATCTCTTATAGGAAGCATATAGATGGTTTTTTATTTTTATCCATTCTTATACTCTATGTCTTTTGATTGGAGCATTTAGTTCATTTACATTCAGCATGATCATTGATAGATATGAATTTAGTGCAAGTATTACTTGTTAAGTCATTATTTCTGGGGATTTTCTCTGTTCCTTTCTAGTCTTTGTCACTTTTGGCCTTTCTTTCCCATTCAGATTCCCCTTTAATATTTCTTGCAGGGCTGATTTAGTGGTCACAAACTCTTTCAGGTTTTTTGTATTTTTGATTTTTGGCTTTTGTCTAGGAAATACTTTATCTCTGCTTTCTATGCTGAATGACAGCCTTGCTGGATAAGTTTTCTTCGCTGCATATTTTTCCCATTCAGCATGTTGAATATATTCTGCACTCCCTCCTGGCCTAACAGCCAGTTTGTATGGATAGGTCTGCTGCTAACCTTATATGCCTTTCCCTGTAAGTTAGAAATTTCTTTCCCCTTGCTGCTTTTAAGATTTCTTCCTTGTCTCTGTATTTTGCAGATTTTACTATGATATGTCTTAGTGTTGGCCTGCTTTTGTTAATTTTGATGGGGGTTCTCTATGCCTCCTGGATCTGGATGTCTGCTTCCTTCTCCAGATTAGGGAACTTTTCAGCTATCATTTGCTCAAATAAACCTTCTGTCCCTTTATCATTCTCTTCTTCTTCTGGAACTCCTAAGATACAAATGTGATTATGCTTTATGGAGTTAATGAGTTCCCTAAGTCTACATTTGTGATCCAATATTATTTTCCTTCTTCTTCTTAGCTTCATTATTTTCCTTAACTTTATCTTCTGTATCAGTTATTTGTTCCTCTGCTTCTTCCATCCTTGTGCTCATTACACCCAGTTGTTTTTGCAGCTTTTAGCATTTTTCAATTTCTAGTTTTTAGATCATTTATCTCTGCAGTAAGAGTCTCCCTGGTGTATTCTATGCTTTTTTCAAGCCCAGCTAGTATCCTTATGATTGTTGTTTTAAATTCTGGGTCAGGCATATTACTTCTATCTGTTTTGATTAGGTCCCTGGCTGTGACCTTTTCTTGTCTTTCTTTTGGGATGAATTCCTCTGTCTTGGCATTCTGTCTAGGTTTCTGTACTCCCTGTGTTAGGAAAGCCTGTTAATGTGTCTTGCTTCTGAGAGTAATGGCTTTATGAAGAGGTCATATACTTTCCAGGGCCTGATGCTTCAGGGAAGTGTTTCTGGTAACTGCTGTGTGTGCACTCTGCTGTAGTGTTTTGGCTGTTCTTTCTCTCAGGTCAATCCTCTGCAGTTTCTCCTTGCCTGCAGTGTTTGGATCTTGTCCAGAGTATGGCGAGTTTTAACTAGGAGTGTTCTGGTCTGCTCATTAAAAGAGGCCAGATCCTATTTCCACTAGAGCTGAGGTTTTGCAGTCAGTAGACTCTATAGTCAGTAGACTTGGTGTGTGTGTGCATGCAGGTTTGTGCTGGTCTTCTAGAGGAGGAGCCCACTCTGGTTCTCAGGCACACATGTTCTAGCAAAGAAGCATCCACAGAACACGGGGGAATGGGGCTTTGTGTAAGCACTGTAGGCCTCCACTGTGCTGCCCAATGAAATCTAGACTATGCTGATGGGCAGGGGAGAAAAATGGTGCCAGTCCTTTCCCTTAGCTCCACACCAGGGAGTTTGCACCAGCCACTGTCTGGGAAGACCTCAGAAGAGTTAACAATTTCCTTCTGTGTGTCCCATGGATCCCTCAGATCCCTGCCTACACCCTGTGTCCAGGCCATCTGCCTGACTGGCAGTGCAGTGCACATGTGTTTTATCTCAGGCATGCTGGCCGAGTTTCAAATCTCCCCAGCACTGTGCTGGAACCAGTGCTGGTTTGTCCCAGAAGGATAGTCGCACCAATGTGCAGGAGCTTGGGGTTTAGAATAAAGTACAGCAAAAAGCTGGTGTCTAGGTTACTGCCCTTGGCAGGTGTCTCTGCCCTTCTGCTAGGGAATGGAGCAGTGCAATGGTGCCCATTGGCTCTTTTTTCCCCTGAGAGGCAATGCCACGTCTCCAAGTTACACTCCAAGTTACAAGAAGAGAGAAATGTCTCTCCCAATGTGTCCCAGGCAATTCTCAGATCATGCACTTGCCTCCCAGTCTCTGCCCTCCTTCTCCATAGGAGCACTGCAATGCCCACCAGTCTCCACACCAACGACGGCATAGACTTCTAAAACTCCAGCTTTTGAACTCTGTTGGTTGTAAAAACTCACAATAATCAGCTCCTCTTGTTTCCCACTCAGTGGTTTCAGGAAGTATTTTTCTCATGTGATTCCCTATGCACTGTTCTCTCTCTCTCTCTCTCTCTCTCTCTCTCTCTCTCTCTCTCTCTCTCCTCTTTCCATGATCAAGGCTCCCTCCCCTCCACCACACCCACAATCCTCTTCTCCTCCAAATCACATCTCCATACCTCCTACCTTCCATGATGTGGCTTCTTCTATCCCTTGAGTTGTGCAATTTGTTCTCTCAGTCCTCAGATTGATTTCTTAGGTATTCAGAATAATTTGATATTCATCTAGCTGTGTTCCAGGGATGATGCCAGCATAGGATCCTCCTAGTATTCCACCATCTTAATTCCCCTTGCCTTGTAATTTTTTTTTTAAAGCTAGCTATGATGTACAGGGTAATAGGAACTAAGGTAAACAGGCCTTTAGTGTGAGATTTTATGTCTATCCAACTATAGGTTCCAGAGACTTTTAATTAATCTAGTATTTTTGTTTTTGTCTCCTCTTTTGACCTAAGTTTTCTCTAAACACTTCTCAGAGAGCATCTGTGTCTCGCAGCTCTTTCGTTTGTAATCCACTATGTATTAAATCTGAACACCATTGGTGTGGCAGTAAGGTGTAGAGGAGAGAAAGCATTCCATAATTTTATGATTAAAACTCAGTTGACTCACATACGTGGACCAGAAACACAAGTGTTTCTTAGGGCTTTTTACCACTGCTTAGGTAAAACAGGAGGGCTAGAAGGGACTAGATGAGAAAAAATGCCCTTCCCTCAAGTGGTACTATTTTCCCTTGGAGAATAGACTTTTGTTATGGAGAAACTGCTGGGAACACATTGTTAACAGTTACTCTAACCTTGCCAGAGTTCTAAGGAGGAGATCTTCAGGTCCTCAAAAGGAGAATTTGGTGGGGTTTCTGGAGGTAAAAATCCATGAAACTGTTGCAGTCCCCTAACACTGTGGTCTCAGGAGTTTCTCACACTCACACTTGTCCACACTTAGCTTTCAACAGTTCATCAAAATATGGCTCCTGTGGTTTCATCTCATCTCTGACTCTTATTTTACCTGTCTGAATCAGACTTCAGGGTACAGTTTGCCCCATGACCTCAGATCTCTGGTGGATCAAGAAAAGTTGTTAATTTTCAGTTTGTTCAACTTGCGCTTGTTTTAAGAATGGGAATAATGACTTCCTAGCTCTTTTTATGTTGGGGCAGATTCCAGAAGTCTACGTAAGGTACTATTTTAAAAAGCAATGTTCTAAAAAAATAACACAATAAATACAATTAACATGCACTGAGCGATGTATTATATCTTTTATATATGGTCTATTATTTAAAAGATACAAAAAAACTATCAAATGTTATCAAGAGATCTAGTTTCCAGTACTGCATGCTTTCCACAAATTTTATGTTTCTTTATGTTTCAGAAACCTTGGTTGCTCACATTTAAATGGAAAAAATTATGGGAAAATATTTCATTCAGTAGAAAATATTTTGTTCAGCAGTATTAAACTGTATTAATTACTGAAACACTGTTTGACAAGCAGGCTCCACATTGAGAAAAGGCCTTGAGGCTTCTATCAAACCCTCTTTTTTCTTCTGTTTGGTCTTTAAATGAATTACATTTTATTCATACACCTCTAGAATAAAAATAGGATATACTTTTTCCAAAATGAAACATCAGGATTTTTTTTCAGAAAGGTCAGTTCTGAGTTTGGAGAAAACGTGCTTCTTTAAAAGTATTTTTCAAATAAAGGGAATTTTGATAGGACAATTGTCAAGACAGACAAATCCTTAATAACATACAAGAACTATGCAAAAAAATATTGCAACATATGGCACTGTATTTTCTTTAGGAAAGCAAGCCTCCTGGGACCCAATTCTTTGATACTAATCACAGCAGTAATTAGAGATGATGTTGGTTAGTGTTCACAACTGCTCTCCATGTTAAGTGCAAATATACAACCAAAGTATCTTCCTTCTCTCACTCAACTGGTGGCCTGACAAGTCCATCTCTAAGATTGGTTTCACTATTGCTGATTCTGGAAATTCATCACACACATTTTCAAGGACAAAATCAGAAAACCACTTATTTTGAGGCAAGTGAAAGCTTCTCTTTAATTATAGTTGTTTAGCCTCTAAATAATAGGTCTGAGATTTGAGGGAAAGTAGAGCAAATAGGAGGCAGTCCTAAAGCAAATTTGAGCACATAAAATTAGGTTTATCAAGTAAGCATTTAAATAAAAGAATGCCCATTGAGTCCCACAGAATTTTTTACCATCATATTTATGTGAATCGCATCACAAATTTAAGAGCAAGGAGAACATCTAAGCAAAAAAATTATATTAAGAAACACTGTTGGGATCCCTGGGTGGCACAGGGCGCGATCCTGGAGACCCGGGATCGAATCCCATGTTGGGCTCCCGGTGCATGGAGCCTGCTTCTCCCTCTGCCTGTGTCTCTGCCTCTCTCTCTCTCTCTCTCTCTCTCTCTCTCTCTCTCTCTCTCTGTGACTATCATAAATAAATAAATAAATAAACAAATAAATAAATAAATAAGAAAAGAAACACTGTTATTACAGTGTTATACAGAATAAACCTACACTGTGACCAGATTGTTTTCAAGTACCATGGAAGATTTTAATCAGGACAGTATGGCATTATAGCTGGCAAAATTTGGTACTGGAAATGCAGAGGCCTATCTAAGCAGGCCGATGGCACAAAATGTGGAGATAGATTAGAAATAAGGAAATAAAGAGGAGAAATTTCTCTAATAGTTCTTCTTCTTTTTTTTTTTTTTTCTTTTAGAGAGAGAGAGGAAGAGAGGGCAACACCAAGGGAAGGGGCAGAGGGAAAGGTAAAGAATCTCAAGCTCCATACTCAGTGGAGCCCGATTTCATGACCCTGAGATCATGACCTGAGCTGAAATCAAGTCAGATGCCTAATTGACTGAGCTACCCAGCCACCCATCTAATATTTCTAAAAGATGGTGGGACCAGGGGGAAAAGTAGCATTAGATGACATAGTACTTTTTTTTAAATTGAGAGTTATTTGTAGTAATTTCTTTTGGGAGGTCTGTTGTATTCTTCTTACCTCTATTATTATTTACCTGTGAGAAGGTTAATGGCACTTCTGAGTTTTACATGGAAGGGAGGAGTTGCAGAATTTTCCCCTGCTTAATGCAAGGAAGGCTAGCAAGTCATGGGGAAACTCACTAGGCTAAGCTGCAGAACAAACTTACAGAACCGCTCTGACCACTGGGTTGAGCAGTCTCCAAGGAACAGGGTCAAAAATACAGAAAAAGCAGACTTATGTTGGACTGCAAGGTTGAGCAAGCTGTAGAGTAGGCAAAATGATTGCTACAAACAAGGACAAAAGGAGTCTTATTCTGAGAAAGGTATATGTCAAAACTTCTAAAGGTTGCTTGTAATTTTTTTCCATTGGAGAAATCATGTTTCTAACATTTACGGAAGGTGAAATTTTAACCTGGTTAAACATGCTTTGCTTCTTTCCTTTCCTAGCTGTCACCAGGCCTTTATAACTAGCATCAAAACAAGTTCACAAGAAACTTTCTGAAATATCTATTATTATGGATGTTCCTCCGAAGGTTGATTACTGTGAAGCTAGAAATGTACTAAGGTTGATTCTTGATTGTATGCACGAGCAGAGAGGAACAAACAATCTAAAACACAGATATGCTTTCTATGACATTCTCCAGAGCACATACTTTTATAATTTTGCTTAGTTTCCCTCTTTAAAGGCCCATCAGTTGTTCCTATAACTTACAGAACACAGTCCAAAATCCCTAGTATGGCTTTAGTGACCTATGACCTATATTTTCATAGGTCTCTGTTTCCCATCACAGTAAATTATTTGCAGTTTCTTTCATGTCCGTAGTTTTTATCTATAGACTAAAGTGTAGTTGAAATTCCCTACTTTTTTCCCACTTGACAAATTTTTACTCTCCTTACCGTAATAAACTCAGACTGTCCTCTGAATGTTTTTCCTCCTTCTGACTCAATTCACTGGAAGATACTAATAAGCTCTACTTTCTCTCAGAATTTGGTTACCACCTCAGAATTTATGATACCACAGAATAATTATCTACTTATGTAGACAAAAATGTGAGATACTTAGTGCCAGGAACCAGTCAGAATTCCCAGGGATCTCAAATAGCAATATGATGAATGGTAAATGACTGAGGGACCAAGTTATAAAAGAAAATGTAGATCAGAAGACTGCAGGAAGAGAGATACTCTGGGATTTGTCTTTTATGGGAGATAATCCACACAGTACAAAATTTCCCCAGCATGAATTCCTAATTAACATTTTATTGTGCATGTATCGCCACCTCCTAGATTCATGGAGACCAGAGAGAACATTTATACAATTATCCTGTCCAGAGTTCATTTTCCAACACACTTGACAAGTGACTTCCAGAAAGGAAGAATTCACTCTCTCACAAGGAAAACCACACCATTCATGAATGCTTCTGATTATTAGAAAGCTTTTGGTTGTCTGTTTGTTCTAAATACCAAGCAAAAATCTTTTTCCTGTTAATCTAGTTCTTCTCTCTTGAGAGTTAGAATTTGCATTGATAGAAACATAATTTCACATACAAAAAGATCATGAAATATTGAAGTCTGAGATCTGAGGAAGATCTGTCTGAGATCTATATTCCCTGAGACTCAGTTTTTTTTTCTTTTTTTTTCTTTTCTTTTCTTTTTTTTTAACAATCTTTCAATGGAACCATTATAGCACAACCTTACAGGGTTATAGTGAGGATCAAATGAAATGAGGCAATGAAACATGAAATGCAGCTATTTTGCTATAATGATTTTATTGTTATTATTTGAATATTCCTATTATATCCCCTTTCTCTTTCTCCAGTTAAATAGCTCCTGGTTCTTTCAACCATTAATCATATAAAATTTCCTCCAGCATCCTGACCGCCCTCTTTGTGATACACTCCTGTTTGTAAAAGTCCCGTTGGTAATAGTGTCGACAACAGCACACATTATAACAAAAGTGGATGGACCAGCACAGACTCCAGTGGAATTATTTCAATCCTTGATGAGACACTTTTCCACAGGAGCAATATTTACAACATTAGCTTTTTGGCAGCTCCATTAACACTATTGATTTATATCGAGTTTACAGTTGACTAAAACTCCTCAGCCACCTGTGAATGAAATGCTCTAATCCAGGTCTCTGCCACTTTAATCTCGCACAGTCAGTCATTTTGAACAAATGTGTCAAATTTAAATTTCAATCACTTATATTTCTTCTTCTTAAGTTTACTTAATAGCTCCTCAAAGTACAAATTCAACATAACATTAGCAATTGTTTTGTGCTTTTGTCTGACCTGGATTGTAGAAAGAATTAAATGACACAGCATATGTAAAATTTAAATCATATTGCCTAGAACATAGTAAGTGCTTAATAAAATATACTTTCCCTGTATGTAATATTCAAATTTGATAATCAACACCTTATATATTCCAGAAGAGGACCAAAAGAGACTACTTCTCAGCAATAAAAATGAAACAGACATTAGTCAACCATTAATACTGTTTATGGATGGCTTTACAAACACCTATGGTATTACATGTATTTTCTGATTATCTTACACTGATGTTATAACCACTTTTCATTGTGCTGTCCTTTACAAAATGACTCTTCAATAATTAGGGTATATTTTATGAGCTCCCCTGCTTTCACTGATGATAACTGTGGGGGTGGGGGAGGTGTGCATGCACATGTGCACATGTTTCCCAGATGACTGTCCAAGGCTACAAACTTTGGGAGAATGCACTCTTCTAAAGAACTAATTTTCTTCAGGCCGCTCTCCTCTCTGCAGGGCCTTTATCTTCTCCTTAAGCTTCTCCTTCAGCTTAAACTTTGCCACTTTTCTATATAAGGCACTGCCTTGGGCGACATTTACCGATTCTGTTAAAATGTTACGAACAGATTCAGGTTTTAATCCTCCTGGAAATATTTTCATTTTAATAAAAGACCACTGAATCTTTCATGATTCAAAATACTGATCATAATCTGATAGGATTCCAGGTGGTTTAATTTTGGCAAGGTCTTCCTCACCACATCCAAAAGAGCACCACAGATCTAACAGTCCATTGATAGAATGAATAAAGCAAACTATCCACCACATTAATTCATGCATTCAACAAATGCTTACTGATTACATATTACATGTGCCAGACACTAAAGATAAATGATGAACAGGACAGATATGGCCCCTACCTCATTATGCTCCCAACCTATTGAGGAAGATGGGGCAATAAACAAATTAGCCCAACACTGGTTGTGATGATACTTTGCAATCTAATATTTTAAGATATTAGTCTTTTTTAACCTTTTCTTTCCTCAATAGTGTCCAGGGGAAGTCTGTGGCAGGAAGAAAAGCTAAAACTAAGCTAATTCCTAGCTTTTTTTCCAAATGCCAAATGTAATTGAGAAAAGTATGCTAGGTGTTCTAGAAAGAGAGTTGTTTTGCTTGAAAATGAAAGCAATACCTGGAGGTGCAAAGGAGAGAAGACTGCAGGAGTGGAGACAGCACCTTAAAAAGGAAGCCAGTCCTCAGAGAGGAGAGGCCATTTAGTCTTCCCACCTCTGGAATGGAGCAAATGGTTTGCCATGATGGCAGGGCCTCCAGAGTACCTTGAATCTTTCCACTAACCTGAAAGGCTAAGGCCCCAAGATTGACTGAATTTTAAATTCTCTCCATCCTAGGAAGATGAGATTAAAATTTTAATTTTAAAATTAAAATGCATATTTCAGGCATGTTCAAGTACTTATAACAAAATGAATTAATTCTTAAAATACTCAAAATAAATAGGGTACTATGATAGAAAGCAAGTGGACAGAACAGACCTTTGTGAGAACATATTTAACCCTACACGTGAAGAATATGAATGAGTCAGCTATATAAAGACCTGGAGGCAGAACAACAGTAAGCAGGGGGCCATCGACTAAAAAAGAGCTGTACACACTTAAGCACCTGAAAAAAGAGCAGTGTGGCCAAGATATAGTGAGTTAAGGAGAGAGTGGCAAGCGGTAAAGAGGCAAAGATCAATCTATGTAGGGCTTGGTAGACTGTGTTAAGGAATTTGGATTTTACTCTGAATACAATGGCAAGCCATACCCACACCAACAAAGGGCAAATGCCCATTCAGAGCACTATACTTATATATATTAACAGAAAGGTTTGCTTTGAATAGGTTATATTACATTAGATTAAGTCTGTATTTGAAACCTTTTATTGTGGGAATTAATTCTTCAATAAATAGAAGTAATAACAGCTCCCAAATTATCACATCTATGCTGACGGAGATTATGAAAAATGAAAAATGTTCTCAGACAACCTTGAAACCTATTTCAAACAATTAGGGATGCCATAAAACACTTAAATACATGAGACTAAAACTCACCTGACAAGTCTGGGCAGAATATCTACAATGAATTTGGGAACTGTCATCATATAAATAGTTTTAAGAGCTATGAGACTCAATGAAATCAACAGGGAGAGAGGGAAGAAAAATGCAACTTCTGGATTCAAAGTGGTTCAGTGAGAGCCTTTTGGTATCACCCCTCTTCACACCAACCATGCTGCAGCCAAACCAAGCCCAGAAAAAAATAAAAAATATATATGCTAATTAACATAAAATCATGACTGGAAAAAAAATTTCCTTGAGTCAAGATTTGTAACAAAATATCAGAAATACACTTATAATCTTGGAAGAAGAAAAGTGTGTTTCATACAACACATACACACAAACACACACACACCATAAACTATAATGGGAAAGATTGGTACTTGAGGCTTCATAATTAAAATCTCATAGACAATTGAAGGACTCATCTAGAAATTATACAGAACTCTTAAAAATCTGTAAGAAAAGGGCAAAAAATGATAGGTAAAAGATTAAGAGATCTCAGCAGATACTTCACTAAAAAATTATATCAAGAAGGCTAATAAATGAAAGAAAAGTGCTCAACTTCATCAGTCATCAGGAAAATGCAAATAAAAACCACAATATGATATTATTAAACATTTAGCCAAAAAAAATTAGAAGCCAAATAATACTACATGTTTATGAGATAATGGAGCAACTGGAATTCTCACATACTAATAAGAATGTAAATTAGTATAACTACCTTAGGAAAACATAAGCTTACCCTATTATCAAGAAATTCCACTCTCCTGTATAGATACCTATATTAGTATATAGGTATTTAGAGAGTGAGTGAGTGAGTGAGAGAGGGAAAGAGAGAGAGAGGGGGAGACTGATTTATATGAGGAATAATTGGCTCATGCAATTATAGAGGCTGAGAAGTCTCATGATCTGTCATTTGCAAAGTAGAGACCCAGAAGAGTCAGTGGTATAGTTCAGCCAAAGTCCAAAGGCTTGAGTGCCAGGAGGGCCAATAATGTAAACCCCAGTATAAGGGTAGAAGAATATGGGATTAGATGTCCAGTTCAGTCAGTGAGACATACAAAAAAGGTCTGAAATCCTTCTACCTTTCATTTTATTCAGGTCCTTCAAGGAATGGACAATGCTTGTCCACGTTGAGAAGGGGGCAATCTACTTTACTAAGTCACTGATTCAAATACTAATCTCATCTGAAAAGAACCTCACAGACACACCTAGAAACAATGTTTATTTTGGGTACCCATCAGACATACAACTTGACACAGAAAATTAACCATCACAATACCCAAAAGGAACGTTATACATGTACAACAAATATTCATAGTAGAACTATTCACACTTGGCTAAAATGGAAACATCCATCAAGAATAAAAGGGATAGAAAGGAATAAAACATGAGGTTCAAGAGAGTAGTTACCATAGGTGAAGGAAGACAAGGGGAAAGAAAGATGGGGAACTATACATATAATTGTAAGTTATAGTCAATTTTCTAGTTTTAAGTTTGGGAATTTGTTTTATAGGAAAAGAAAGAGAGAAGGAAGTCAGGAGAAAGGAGGAAAAAGAGGGCCTTTTATATCCAATGATGAGAGTCAGGAGCCAAATATATCAATATCAAAGGAAATCGATATGCCATCTGGAAATTATTAAAAATTTTAGGGTTTGTGTATGAGAATCATGTTAATGCAATTATGCCATGTCTTTAATACCTCATTTGAAATTTAAATTATTTGTAATTAGCATATCCACAACCACAAATTCAATTAGCACCTATAAGCCAATGACTCAAAAAATCTATATCTCCTGTCCAAAATTTGGTCTATTAGTTTGTTGGGCTCCTTAATCTGTATACGGAAAGAATGACACACAGTAGTCTGGAGTTTAATTTGGGTTGTGTTTCATATCCTGCCACCTACTGGTTTTATCATCTAATTTAACTTTCTTAAAAATCACTCATTTCCCCTTTAAAATCTACTTTGATTTCTATATTCCCTTATATATTTAAAAGGATTATAGTTCTCTAATTGTCAGATCCAGGAACCTGTCTTTTAAAAGCAAGTAGTGTCAATAATCTACTGATTTCCTTTCCTAAAACATCATATGCCTACCATTTCCTCTTTTTCAATGACTTATTTCAAAATTAGTAAATAAAATTAAACTAATTTGGTAATTTTATTGAAAAATCTCACTATATTTTTGCAACAGAACTGGGAGAACATAGTAACTATCTGTATTTATACCTACCTATCAAAAGAATTAAAATAAATGATGACAAAAATTCTACAAAAAATGGGTAAGATATTTTAAATTTTAAATCTAAATATTTTGTCTTCTGAGACAATTCTATTGATTTAGGTATAACATAAACATTTTTCTCTACTTTTCATATTAAATTTATAATGAAAAACACTTTTGAGAGACTACAGAGAGAAGAAATAATCAAATATGAATACATTAAAAATTAATAATACATTAAATTAATATACATTAAAAAACAAAAAATATCAAGTTATAATTGTTTGACAAATTATGTTTCATCAGTGTTTCCATTAAGGCAAGAAGGCATTTAAGCTTCAGATTAGAGTTTAATGTATATGAAACACCTTCACTGTTGTGGTAACAATGAAAATATAAACAAAATAAAAACAATGCTTTTCTATGGGGATTTCAAAGAATGGTAAGTGCAAGAAAGTCTTCGTCTCTGGAATTAAATTCCAGAGAGATGAGTCCTTCATACAGGTGCCATACTTGGGAAAAGGTATCTGTTCTCTGTACAGCTGGATGAAGAAATAGGCCTGCTATTCATGGACACACAGGACTGGGACAAAGAGACAAGATTAGACAGAGAACTTGAGCAACTTTTCTGTAAGAAAAATGGTACAGATTACATATGAAATGACCTAGACCAAGAGCAAAGAAGGTTGGGTGGAAAAATTATGCACCTTTCTGCAGCACCAGAAGAGGGCACCTATATAAATAGGTCTTGACAAAGTATTATGAGTTGTAATAGCAAGGGAGATGGGCATACAAGAAACACAAAAATGCTCCAAAGCATACCTCACAGCCACTCCAAATAAGACATTTTCATTGCCAGATGCAATAGCACTCGCCAAACTGGACTGGGGTACGGTCATCAGCCAAAGGATCATAAAGATAGTGAGGCTTTGAGGAGGCTACCAGAACAGGTTTGCAGTTGAAATACTAAGAAAATGAGCTATGGGTATTTCCAGAATTACTTTGGAAGATATATCATCATATCAGTTATATACCAAGCACCTCAACAGCTGTACGTAAGAGATAAAGAACCGTTCATTCAGCAAATATTTGAGGGCCTCCTGCATACACTCCAGTTAAGTATCTGGTGACAATCACATGGATTCGAATCTCAATTCCACTATTTACAAGTAGGTGTGTGACTTGACTTCTCTGTGATTCTGCTCCTTCATCTATTAAAAAAATCCCTCACATAATTGCTGTGAAGACTAAATAACCTAGTTGTTAGTTAATCTCATCATTAGAAAACATAGGCAATCCCAAATTGAACAACATTCTAACAAAAACTTGACCTGTCCTCTTTGAAAATACACGCTATGAAAGACAAAGAAAGATTGGGTACTATTCCAGATCAAAGGAATTAAAGAAGCACGACAGGGATGTCTGGATGGTTCAGTTGGTTAAGCCTCCAACTCTTGATTTCCAGTCAGGTCATGATATTAGGGTCATGGGAGCCCTGCATTGGGCTCCATGCTCAGTGGGGAATCTGCATGAGATTCTCTCTCCCTCTCCCCCTCCTCCCTCTGCCCCTCCCTTCACTTCATGCTCACTCGCTCCCTGGCTCTCTCTCTCTCTCTCCCACAAATAAATCTTTTTTAAAAAGTGACAAAGACATGGAAAGGATTCTGGATCAGAAAAATGTCTTTGTTTTTCTTTTGCTGTAAAAAGCACCAGTAGAACAATTAGCAATACTTGAAACACTATAGATTTGGTAATAACATTGCACCATTGTTAATTTCTTGATTTTGTACCTTCACTGGTTATACAAAACAATGTTGTTTTAGGAAATACACACTGACTTACATAGTGGTAAAGGTTTTTGTGTTACCAAGTTCCTCTCAAACAGTAAATTTTAATATGTTTATTATACTTAAAATCTAGTGTTAGCAGTTCTTTTCTTTAAAAATTAACATTTCTACATTTCTTTTTTTAAAGATTTTATTTATTTATTCATGAGAGACACAGAAAGTCAGCATAGGCAGAGGAGAGGCAGGCTCCTCACAGGCAGCCCGATGTGGAACTCAATCCCAGGACCCAGGATCACACCCTAAGCCAAAGGAAGATGCTCCACCATTGAGCCACCCAGGTGTCCCTGCATTTCAACACTTCTGAATGATACACATATTTCAAAAATATTAAACTCTAGTAATTCCAATTCCATCTTGTCTGTCATTGTTAGCCATTATCAGCCCAAAAAGTAAACATTACTATTACCGTTTACACAATGACTATTTGTTTAGAATGTTTTACTCAATTTTACATTTATTCATCATTCTTTCTTTCATGCTACATCACTTTTCCTGATCATTTTCCTTTTTTCCTTAACTATCACCTTGAGAATTTCCTCTAATCGGTATATGGCAAATTCTAGTCTGAAAATGTCTTCATCTCAACCACATTCTGGAATGATAATTTTGCATAATGCAGAATTTTACATTGACAGTGATTCTCTCTCAGATATTATTTCCCTTTCATATGACTTCTGATAACTATAAGAAAGTCAGCTTCTACTATAATTGTTCTTCCTTGTTAGATTATTTCTCTTTTTCCTGCTATGGCTAATTCTAAGATTTTCTAATGTCACTGATCTTCTACAGTTTCATTCTAATGTATCTAAATGTAAATATCCTTTTATTCATCTTTGGGTTTCATTTTTGCTTCTTGATTCTGATCATTCAATCTGGAATCAGGCCCTATGTCTTCATTACTATCTTTCTCCCATTCTCTCTACTTTTTTCTTTTGGAAATCCAAGTAGATGTATCTTCGAATAAGTACTCTTATCTCCATGCCTCTCATATCTCTCGCATATTTTCTGCCTCCTTTATTTCTTTATTTGACAATTTTTTTTTCTGGTCAATCTGCCACTTAACTAATTTGTTCTTCAACTATCTCTAATTGCTGTCTAAGTCACTGATTTCATGTTCAGTTTCAATTATTCTATATATCTTTTCATTTCTAGGAGTTCCATTTGATGCCTTTTACAAAGGTAATGCCCAATCATTTTTATGGTCTTTTAATTATTACTTGTATTTTGGACCCATATTTGGTCTCCTGAATAATTTTTAATATAATCACTTTGTGTTCTTTAATTATTCAAAAATTATTCAAAAATCTGAACTCTGGAGGTTTAGTTCTCTTTTATATGTTTTTCTTGAACTCTTTCTCTTATTTGGTTTCTCCATGTAATTTTAATTCTGGTTTGTATAAGTGACTTTAATCTGCAAGTATCCAGAGGAGTGTGAATTGAGGTATAACCTCAAGTTCAAATGCCACATCTTCATAAGTACAGTACTATGGCTATAGATTCTCTATTTGCAGGTGAATGGATTTTTGTAGCCCTCTTTTTCACCAAAGTTTTTGACTTTCAAGGGTTCATATTTTATGAGTTCCTAAACTATATATAGGTGGATCCAAGACCTTGCCTCCATTACATTTATTTTATTTTATTTTTTGAGATAAAGAGCAAGGTGGGTGAGTGAGAGAGAGAGTAGGAGCAGGGGAGCAGGTCGGAGAGGGAGAAGCAGGCTCCCCACTGAGCAGGGAGCCCAATATGGGGCTCCATCAAAAGACTCAGGATCATGACCTGAGCAGAAGGCAGATGCTTAACCATTGACTAAGCCACCCAGGTGTCCCTCCTTTACATTTTTTTAAACCTCAAAATGTTCTTCAAGGCAGGCCTAGCATTAGTTTATGCTCATCAAACTGGTGGCCATTTCTCTCCACACATTTTGCCTGCTGTTCTTTTTTTCCAAACTCAGCGGGAATATTTGACTTTTCATTCTAGTACTTTTAGCTGTTTGGTAATAAAACTTTTTCAAAATATCTAAACCACCTTATTATTAGAAGCATGACTCAGAATTGTTTTAATTGCAGTTATATTTATACTAGGTGTAGAGAACTTGTTCTCTCCAACTAGTTTATGACTATCTTAGTCAGTTTGGGATTCTACAACAAATTACCATAGACTGGGTAGCTCAAACAATAAATAATATTTATTTCTCATGACTCTGGAGATTGGAAGTCTGGGTGCCAAAACAGTTGGGTTCTTGATGAAGGCCCTCATTCTGGCTATGGCCTCACATAGTAAAGAGAGAGATCATCTCTCTCATGTCTTTTCTTGTTTATAAGGGCACTAATCCCATTTATAAGAGATCCACCCAAAATCGAATTACTTCCCAAAGCCTCAACTCCAAATATCACCATAGTGGGAATTAGGGCCTCAACATATATAAATCTAGAGGGTTGGGTACAGGGGACACAAACATCCAATATAGCAATGATCCAAAATCAGCATTTTCTAACAAAAGGTCCTATTTTGAGTTATTTATTCTTTCATTTATTTATCTCCTTTCATTCTCATTCTGAACTTCAAATTTCTTCTTTCCCAAAGGCCATTCATTTTAAAGTGTTTAACGTATAACCTTTCACCTTTAGTGTACTTGTAAAACACGAACTTTTTTTTAAGGTTTTATTTATTTATATGAGAGAGAGAGAGAGAGTACAAGCAGAGGGAGTAGTAGGCAGAGGAAGAGGGAGAAGCAGGGAGTCGAGCAGGGAGCCCAACGTGGGGCTTGATCGCAGGACCCTGTGATCATGACCTGAGCCAAAGGCAGACATTTAACCAACTAAGTCACCCAGGCACCCAACATGCAACATTATTTTACATATTTTATATGTTTTTAACTGACATTAATGCTATTACACTCAACTGACTTGATTTTTACTATGTCAACCCAAGCTGTTTTTATGGTCTATCATGTCAGCATACTTCCATCTGTTCCTTTGCCTCCAATTGCCGAACAGCATTTTACAGTGAGCACTATTAGTAGCAGTTACCTAGACTGCCTCCAACTCCCTGTTACCACAAACAATATTGTAGTGACTACTCTAAGTGCATGTTTTTTAATGGACACATGCGAGAATTTCCCTGAAACGTATATTTAGGAGGGACACTGCTGGGTCACATTTATTTATATTTCCAATTTAGCTAACTACTAACAGATTGCTCTTTAGAATGCCTGTGCAAGTCTACACTCCCAGAATGTGTATCTTTACGCCTTCAAAGATTTGAGGGAAGCATCCTGTCTTATTCATCTATCTCTTACAATTTGCTCAGCACCTGTCATATAGTCTTAGTTAAATATATTTATAAATTTCAACCAGAAACCTAGTCCACAGAAATATGAAAAAAAATTATTCCTAAATGTTTAATACCTATGCCAATACCTAAGACTAATAGTAAAGTAACACTTTTCATAAAATAAGAACATAGTATGAGCATTTTTGCAGTTTTATTTCCTTGTAAGCTTAATAATTTTGTTTTAGCTCACATTCTAAAGTAGAGAAATTACTATCACTATTGCTTTCTTTCCTCTATCATAATTCTGTGGATGAATTACCAATATAACAAAAGTTTTATTCATATTATATCCAGTTAAAAATAGTTTTTAACTGAGTTTTCAGCTCAGTTTTCAAACTCCCTGACTCCTACTAATCTTTATGTTTTATTATAATGACTTAGTTCTTCAAAGAACTTTGGATTCTTCACTTGGAACCAGGTGTATTGAAGTTGAAACTGTATTATGTAAGAAGAAATATTATAAATTCAACTTATTAACAATGTAACCTCTAGTCTTGACAGCATTTCTTGAAATACTGTACTCTGGAAAACTTGTAGCTGTTACTGGGAAAGGTAACTTTTTCCCTTCTCTAGATTGGTACAACGTATTTCAGATTTGGAGCAATAAACATAAACATCCTTGTTTCAAAACTATTGTTGTTATTATGAATTGATATTTAATAAGATATTCCGTATTCAAATACCCCATTTTATAAAGTTTCAAACCATAATGCTCTGAACAATAATGTTTGACTTTAAGACTGGCAGAGATAATTTGTAGAACGAGCAGTTTACCATTCACTTCTATTTCCTTTAAGATATATGCTTTCACTTTGTTTCTAGATGAATTTTTTCTGTGTAATTGCTAAAGTCATCTTTAATTTTACAATCTTTGTCACAAAGTAAATGCATTGTGATATCTTGTGCTTTTATGTATGTGGTAGTTTTAGAACTTTTTGTAAACACGAACTAATGTATACCCCCTGTGATTAATAGCTGGTTCTCACTCAAAATAGCTGATTAAGTTTCTGTTGATAAAATAATATGTGTGTTGATCATATTTTATCCCCAGCTTAATAATAATAATTATTTCAATAAAACCAAGAGATCAACATGCTTCTGGAAATTACTCAAGTTTTTCTTTTCCAATATAAAGAAGGGATCCAGGGCACCTGGGTGGCTCAGTCAGTTAAGCATCTGTGTCTTGTTTTTCTTTTTTTTTAAGATTTTATTTATTATTCATGAGAAAGGGGGGGAGCAGAGACATAAGCAGAGGGAGCAGCAGACTCCATGCAGGAAGTCCGATGTGATACTCAACCTCAGGACTCCAGGATCACACCCTGAGCCAAGGGCAGACGCTCAACCGCTGAGCTACCCAGGCGTCCCAAGCATCTGCCTCTGGTTCAGGTCATGATCCTGGAGTCTTGGAATGGGGCCCCACGTCATCCACTCCCTGCTTAGTGGGGAGTCTGCTTCCTCCTCTCCCTCTACTCCCTCTACTTCTGCTCTTTCTCTCAAATAAATATTTTTTTCTTAAAAAAGAGATTCATCTGTACCTTGTTGCCATTGCTTTAAGTATGTCAGAGTACATAATGATATTGAAAAAAGGTTCAATGGGCCACTGAATTAGAATATAGATTCACCTGCTGGACTAGAAACCCAAAATAAAAATTATTTAAATACAACAGAACTTTACTTCTCTCTCATGTAACAAACCAGACGGGAGTATCCCAGTGCTGGTATGAAACCCCAGGAGTGTCGGAGACCAGACTTCTACCTTGTTACTCTGTCATCCCTAGAATCCTGCTTTCATCCATATCATCCAAGAGTAGACATCATGATATCTATGGCAGGAGGGGGGAAAGAAGGAGGAAGGAGGGAAAAGGCATTCATCTTCCTTTGGAGGTCATGATTCAGAGGCTGAATATATCCAATAAAATCCCTTTGACCAAGTTTAGTCATGTAGCCATACATAACTCTAAGACAGACTTGAAAATATAGTCTTTTCTTTATTCTATGTGGTCATCTACCCAGCTAAAATTCAGGCATTCTATTAGGACAGAAAAAAGAACTGATATTGGGAAGTAAGCACCCATATTCCCTAAACACTGTAACTTAATTTCAACTTATATTCCCCATTCAGAATGTATAACACTTAAAGATGTATGAAAACAATCCTAACATTTTATTTACAGATGATTAAATAACGAGCTTTCCATTTATGTAAAGATGCCATATGCCAGTCACACACCTCCCAGATTTCCAACATAGGAGTTAACAGAGATAAGTTTCTATCTGCAGAACAATTCAAGTAAACTCAAAACTCACAATTTTTATCTTCCAATGTTATCTTTACATTACCTAAAAAGAAGTCTCTACCTTTAAAATATAATTGCTGTGCTATTCCTTATTTGTGGGTGAAACAGCTTCTAATTTGTGTCCGATGAGCAACATGCAGAAAAGGAAGTCTATGTGTTTCTAGACAAGTCTTGAGTGGAAACAAAGCTCAAAAATGCCATTGGCAGGATGGGGGAAGTAAGCTGAGTTCTAACTATATAGTATAATATAGGCAAGAGAACTGATGATTAAAAATTCCTCAATTTTTTCTACAGCTAATGTTGTTAGTGCTCGCCAAAACTCCCTTAATGGCCTAATAAATCCACACCCTAACTGCTGCAGGCAGGCACTGACTGCTGAAGCTCACATCTGCACCTTCTCCAGAAGATTGCCCTTAGTTGATAACAGCTGCCTTACTTGGAGATGCCTAGGATTTATCCCATACCATGGCCAATGAGTAGCGGGGGATTTAAAGGCCCAGCCCCTTGCCTCCAGGTGGACCAAACTGTAAGGTGATATACTCTCCAGAGCTTCCATAAGATTACCCTCCAGACTAGACAACCCCTAGAACCATAACCTTCTTCAGCTACTTTCCTTCCCTCCAATAAATCCCCTGAGATCCACTCCTTCAATAATCCCTTGCATAAGAATTTTCATCTCAGTCTCTGCTTCTAAAGAGGCCAAATACAGAATTTTTCTTTAAGTAGGCTTAATTTTCTGTTAATGTGAGATATAATCAGACACGGATACCATGCTCAGTCCATGTCATCACCAACTATCATTCTGAAGAGAAACATCCACATATTTTCACTAATGATTTGCTCATTCAGATAATAATGGATGTGGACATTATAGTACAGATAAACATAGCTTATTTAATCTTTTCAAGAAATGTTTTTAGCGGGGATCCCTGGGTGGCTCAGTGGTTTAGCGCCTGCCTTTGGCCCAGGGCGTGATCCCAGAGTCCCGGGATGGAGTTCCACGTCGGGCTCCTGGCATGGAACCCGCTTCTCCCTCTGCCTGCGTCTCTGCCTCTCTCTCCTCTCTCTATGACTATCATGAATAAATAAAAAAAAATTTTTTTTAAGAAATGTTTTTAGCCATAAAAGATGTAGTTATAGGACTAATTCTAGTTAATAAATAACCGATAAACATATATAGTAGAATTTTACCATAATGTTATAAGGAGAAAAAATTAATTACATAAAATGCACAGTGATCTTATCAGGAGACTAATGACATGACAGAGGTGAGCCTACTACCAAGAACGGGGACTAATAACCTCTGATTATGCTATTGTATATACAAATTTGTATTATTGGAAGGGTTATTATTACAAGTTGCCACTCTATGTGACTACTTGAACATTCTTAAGGTCTACAAGATAAATTTGGTCCTAGAACACCTCAATTCTGACTCTTGCATTACATCTAATGTTCAGTTTCAAGATTACCAGTTTATAGGGAAAAATGTATTTTTCAAAAGCCCATAAGATTATCCAGACTTTAACTACATAGCCCAAAATTTTAGAATAATTCTAAGAAATATATATGTATTTATAAAATACTACTCAGTACTTTTCATTGGGCATTTTTAGTTTTAAACAAAATCAGTTTCACTTGAAACTAAGTCATATTGACTCAACAGATACTTGTTAATTCTTGAGATTTGCAGTCCAAACACAATAATTTAAAGTATGATTCTGGTTACTACTCACATCTCTCTTAAAAGTCCTATTTTCCTGTCACTACACACTGGGAAACTTCATCTACTTCTTGGTTTTATATTCCATCTCTGTGTTTTTGACTGTCATGTCATTTGTATAGTTTCCCTTTTTGCCTACAACACCATTAACATAATTACTCACTTGTTCAATCCTATAATACATAAAAATAATTTTAGAATTGCTACACCCATAGGATTACCAAAAACAAACCATGTAAGCAAAGTTCATAATTTCTCTGCAATTCTTTTTATCCTTTAGAATACATACCTCTCATGATGTATAGCCAGGTACAGCATCCCAAAGTTATATGTATTATTTTTTCTTCTTTGTGTTTAATGAGATACAAAGTTAAGTTTATTTGGCTCGGCTTGTCTTCAGTGCCAAGTCTCTTCTCTTCACCAACTTTGTTAATTATTTTTTAATTTGTAAAAACACGGCTCAAAATCAAAACTATATAAAATGTATATTCAGAGAAATCACAGATCCCTACTCCTTCTACCTAGTTTACTCTTTCTTGATTTATTTCATTAGCTAGAAACTTCTATATTGTTGATTAGAAGTGGCAATGGGCATTTCATGGGAAATATTTCTATATTTTACTATTAAGTAAAATGGCAATTATTTGTAGATAGACTTCGCCAATTTAAAAAAATTCATCCATTCCTAGTTTAAACAACTTTTATTATGAGTGAAATTTGACTTTTATCAATAATTTTTTCTATGTATTAAGGTGATCTTGAGATTTTGTTCTTTCATTCTTTTAATGAAGAGAGGTATATTGACTGGTATTTTTACCTCACATTTTATAAAATTTCAAGCTTACCAAAAAGTTGCAAGGACAACGAAGGAACTCCTACATATACTCTTTAATGAGATTCACCTCATCATTTATATTTTTTTCCATTCATTCTATTATTCTTTTACTCACTTTTACTCCCACTTATTCTAAAATGTATACTTTTTTTCTGAATCATTCCAGAGTAAGTTGGAGACATCATGTTTACCACTAAACCACTAAAAGTTCAATCTGTATTTCCTAAGAACAAAAACACTCTTATATAAAACCAAGTAAAAAACACACATTAAATGCATATTAAGTTGGACACATCAATTGTCCAAATAATGATTTTAACTTTTCCTTTCCTAGTATAAGATTCAATTAATAATCTGAAATACACTGCTAATCCTAATTGCATTGAATTTAAAGTCTCTTTTGTGTATATTAATTTACATATGCACCTACATTTTTTATTTTCTTGACCTAGATACTTTTGGAGAATTCTGACTAGTTATTTTGTAAAATGCTCCATAACTGAGGTTTGTATAATATTCTCTCATGATGAGAGACTCATCCTATGCACTTTTGATGAGAATACCATTGTGTCCTTCTCAATGCAATGGGAGATACATGATGTTAGTCTGTCCCAGTAAGTAACATTAATTTTGATTCCTTAGTTAAAATGGAGTTTGACAAGTTTTCTACTGTAAAATTAGAATTTCGCTAATTTTTTAATACTAAACAAATATATAGTTCAGTAAAAAGTCCAATAAGCTAGTAATGTATTATATTTTATAGACATTCCTGAATCTGACATTGTATTTTAAGATACTCCCTCCACATTTATAACAAAGATTGACTGGCAACTTCTGGTTTTATCAAGTTTTGTAACAAGGTTATGCTGGCCTGAATGATTAGTCAGAAATCATTCTTTCTTTTGGTTTTCTTTTTTTTTTTTGAAAAAATGTTTTGTAGATATGATTCTGATTTCATTTTATCTAAACTTTTAACTTGGGAGGCAAAAAATGCTTATAATATTTATTATGTTTTAATGTTTTGTAGGCTTTATTACAATGTCCCTTCATTTATTTCTAATATTATTCACTTGTCCCTTTCTATTTTTTTTTTTTTTTTGGTAAGTCTTTCTATTTATCAATTTTTGCCATTTGGAAATAAACAACTTTTGGTTTTGCTGATTTACTCTATTTTTCTTTTTTATTTAATTAAATTCTTTTATTATTTCTCTCATTCTACCTTATGTAGATTTAAATTACTGCTTTTGCGCTAGCTTCTTCAGATAGATCCATATAAATCATTAATTAGTTTTTAAGTCTTCAAATATATACTTTGAGGACTAAAAAGAACTGTCTTTAAAGATGGTTTTAACTCCACACTACAAATTTTATATATTCTCTTTTCATTATACTTTAAATGAAAATCTCAAAATATTTTCTAATATTTTATTGACAATTCTTTTATTTATAAGTTATTTTTAAAATTATGCTAGCAAAATAAGTCAGAGAAAAACAAATACCATATGATTTTACTCATATGTGGAATTTAAGGTTAAATTTTAGATTTAAGGAATTTTCTAATTTTTTTAGTTACTGATTTAAACTTAAATCTACTATAGTCAGAAAATACATTCTATAATATTTTAATTATTTGAAACCTGTTGAAATTGTTTTATGTAAATGTAGTCAAACATATACAATTTTAAAAAATATTCTATGCACACTTATGTATATTCGTATTATGTGTATGCTCTATATTGTCAATTAGGGCAATTAGGTTTATTAATTTTTCTTTCCACATAGTCTGCTTTTATTCTTTTTGCCTGCTTTTCCTATTTAACTCTCTGGAAATTTTGTGTTAAAGATTTTTCATTGTGATAGTAGCTTTATTTATCTATTAATTCTTTCAGTTTTTGTTTTATAACCTATATAATTAGGTGCATACAAATTTAACATTGCTATGCATTCCTAATAAATTTACCCTTTTATAATTATGAAATGCCTCTCTTTACCTCCAAGAATGCTTCCTGTCTTAAAGTCTGTGTATTATTTTTGATGATGGCATAGTCTACATAAAGTTTATTTTAGTTACTGTTTCAATGTTACACCCTTTTTCATTTACATTACTTTCCAAATTCTGTTGTATTTATATTTAAGTTTTCATCTCTTGTAATAAGCAGCATATAATTGGCATTAATGGTCCATTCTGACAATCATTGACTATTAATTAGATAATTGAATATCTTTATTAATTTAATTAATTATTGATACATTTGGGTTTAAATCTACCATCTTAATATTTTATTCTATTTATACTACATTTTCTTGCTTTCCTTTTCTGTCTTGTCTTCTTTTGGGTTTATCAAGTATTCTTTAATTATATTTTTCTTCTCTTAAAGAAAAAGAAGATGTACACTCATTAACTTTTAAAAATTTGTGTTTTTGGTTGTTCTTCTATGGATTCCCTCACTTCTTGAGTCTTGTATATATATTTTCATTCCCAGACAATGCAAAGATATTTAAATACTTTAAATTTACTTATCCCTTCTCAATTTTGTGTTATTCTTATCATATACATTGATTAAATGCCATAGTATATTATTATTGATTTTTATAGTCACTGTTTATTTGAATGTATTCACATTTTAACCACTTACATTGCTTTTCTTTCCTCTCTCCAAATCCAGTTCACCCCTATGAGATGATATTCCTTCTACATAAGCAAATCTTGTAGCATTCCTTCCTAGTGAGGTTCTGCTGGTATAAGATCTTTTGTTTTTAAAAAATCTTTACTTGTAAGTAAATCTCTTTTGTCAATTTCAGTGGCTATTTCCACTAAGGGAAGAATTCTAGTATAGCAACTATTTTTTTCCCCAGCATTTAAAAGTTTTTGTGTCAGATTCTTCTGCTTCCATTGTTTTGCTTAAGAAATAAGAATTATACAATTGTTCCTTTCAAAGTAAGTTGCTTTTTTCCTCTGGCTGCCTCTAAGATTTTTTTTCTTTATCATTACTTTTAATTAATTTTACCATATTGTGCCTGAGTCTTCTTTGTTCTCATCTGGTTTAGGCTATTTCTTGAATCTGTGGCCTAATATCTTTCATCTTTTTGGATAATTTTTGTTTTTTCTTGGGTCTTTCTTCCAGTCTTAAGAGTCTATTTGTCACAAATATAGATTCTCTATATATTAGATATTATATAATAGATCTCTTTTCTTTTCTATATTTTTAGTCTTTTTAGATATTGTTTCCTGACTTATCTTTTAGAATCACTAATCCTGTCTCTTGCATCTCTTTGTAGCCATTTAGTGTAGAAGCCGATCACCTTAATGCATTTAGGGATTTAGCTATTTATAACTGCTTTTAGGCTTGGTGTTCTAATTTGCTATTATTCCTAGTATGTAGTCCTTCAGGAGATTTTTTTTTTAATTTTTTTTTTATTTACTTATGATAGTCACAGAGAGAGAGAGAGAGGCAGAGACACAGGCAGAGGGAGAAGCAGGCTCCATGCACCGGGAGCCCGATGTGGGACTTGATCCCAGGTCTCCAGGATCGTGCCCTGGGCCAAAGGCAGGCGCCAAACCGCTGCGCCACACAGGGATCCCTCCTTCAGGAGATTTAAAGATACCTAGAAGGTTTAATGTAATCTTTCTTCTTGGTTTGACTTTTAACTCAATTTTTTAATCTCCAAATATCACTGTATTTCACTTTCTTTTCGCATCTGTCTGCTTTTAGCTTCAGAGCCTTTCCACCCACATTGCATATGCATTAACTAATGACTCAAAGGGAAAGGCTGCCAAGAGTAACACACTTAACTAGTTTTCCTTCTCTCTGGAATCCAAGGTTTCCAAGTTTTGGTTGCCTTGATTGCTTTCTGGTGTGTTCCAACAATTTTAAATTTTTATCCAGCTTTTAATTTTGCTCTCAGTAGGAGGGCAGTCTGCAATGAACTGGTTCTTCCTAGCTGGAGTATGAAGTTCTAGATATTTTTATAAGTCTATGTTAATGATAACTCCTCCATGAAACTTTTTTCTTACCATCTCATCAGAGATAATCTCTCCCTCCACTAAATTCCTATGAATGTAGTGGTTAATAGGACAGAATCTAGGGCCATTTGAATCAACCTCCACCATGCCTTTGGACAAGTTATCTATTTTGTTTTGCCTTAGCTTTCTCATTTATAAGATGAAGATAAAATATGTACTTATGTCACAGTGTTGTTGTAAAAATTAAATAAGATAGTATATGTAAAACACATAATAAGCACATAGCAAGAGTTACAGAAGTATTACATATTGTTACTAATATTATTAGTAATATTATGGCACCTTTAATACTTTGTTATTTGAGTGCATAAATACCTGATTAGACTGCACATTCCCTGATAGACTACAATGTCTTCCTCACATTCATTATTTCCCTGTCATAAGATATTCCCAAACAAAATATCTATTCATTGAATTTATGAGTGAATGTAAAATTAATTGAGTACATTCAGATTGTCTAATTCAATGAAATGAAATGGTAGTTTGTTTTGAAAGACCCATGGAAGGGGAAAGAAGTTTAGCTATTGCAAATGAGAACTGGATCTATAGATTTTCTATATTTTTTTTAGCTCCCTGAAAGAATAAAATTGTTTTTATTTCATGTCTTCATCTCAGCACTTAGTTCAATCTTTGTTAAAGAAACACTCAATCAATCAAAAAAAAAAAAAAAGAAACAATCAGTGTTTACTGAATGAAAAAATTATCTTTTTGTCATATTTATTACTACTGATTACCTAAAATCGTCTTTTACAGATACTTGTTTATTTGGGTTTCAATTTCAAGTGATCTTCTTCATTAAAAAAAAGTTCTAATTTTTTCTTTTAAAAGTCAGTTTTATTTCTCTTTTTCAGTGAGTTGTATTTTCCACTGACTATTTTTAAAGCTGCTTATAAATGATCTGCATCAGGCAGGTATGTTTCTGCTATGCTGAACTCTTAAAATGCAAGTGTGGTTCAGAAGTCCATAAACCAGCACACCAAATAATGTAAACACCTCACATGCTACAGGAAGCAATGGAAGATTTTTCTATATTTTTCTTTTAAGACAAGATTGTCCTTTTAAACTTTTGATCCTAATCTTTTTCATAACATTAGCCAAAGTCTTATGGATTTTATTTTCTATATGTTGCTTTCCCATATATCCTTTGATGAAGAGAAGAAAATGTTCAAAGACTCAGTCTGGACAACAGAGCATCACACAGCTGTGTTGTTCCTTCTCCCTCCACCCCCGGCTTGATCTTACCCTGAAGAAAGTATTCCTCTTGGCTCAAACTCCTGAAAGTGTCTTTAGGTTAAGAAGTATTCCTCTGGGCTCAAAATCCTGAAGTGTCTCTTAGAATATACTTTGGTCATAGAAAAAAAACATATTTAAATTCTATTCCAAGTACAACCTCTCTTTATTTTATAGATTAAAGTGGAAGGTACAACTGGGAAGGAAATGGGGATCATGAGTATTTAAAGTTTATCACAAATGAGAAGTTTGTGAACAAAGCCTGCCCATGAGACTGGGGTTTGTGTTACATCACCTCTTGAAATCAATCTGCAAAAAGGAGTGTACACCAGACAATTGCACCAAAAAAGAAAAATCTAGTACATGCCTCATTATCAACCTGAGAAATGCCAACACTAGTGGTCTTTTTTAACCTCTTGATCACCTTTTGACACATAGGTTTCCTTTAAGTCACATAGGTTTTGGTAGCTCACACAACAGAAAAATTATTTTTTTAGTCAATTATAATTGATTTTTCTTTTCTTTCTCACAGGTTTTTTAAATGAAGAAAATACAAGAGAAAGATATTTCTTATATTAAGACAAGGCAAAGGAAATATCTGCCATAAAATGATTTACTGCTAATGTTATTATTTTACTAGAAAGGAGAACAAGTAGCTTTTGAATAAAAGTTTATACTAACAATATTAACCATTTATCTATCAACAAATTAAAATATTCTATGTGCCAGACACCACAAAATGGTAATTGAATTTATACTTGCCATGCATGATGCCAAGTTGATCCAAATTTCTATAGTCATATACCAAGTTCTAATCAGTGCGCAAACCATAAAACAATGCTATTGGGTGAGATTACATAAACCCTATAGAATAACTCCACTCCCAAGTACTTGTCACTTGCATTGCTTTTACCATTCTACACATTCAAATCATGGGGTCTAATTGTGAATAAATGATATGTAATTCATTCTTCTAATTGTCATTGAAAACAAAACATCCTTTCAGTAATTGATTCATTCATTTAACAAACACTGTAATTCTACTGTATGCAAGGACAACCTACATGAATCATACACTCCACTTTATATTGTTGAAGTTATTGGATCTAAGACAGGGATCAGCACATTTTCTGTAAAAGACCAAGTAGTAAATATTTGGGTGCTGCAGATAACGCACCTCTCTCCTGAAGGTGCTGCTGCACCTTCTTTATATTCTTCACCACCGCTTCCCCCAACCCCTGCCTTTTCCGCCACTTCTTCAACCCTTTAAAAATGTGAAAATCATTTTTAGTTCATAAATTTTACAAAAACTGGCCTCGAGTTGGATTTATGAGCAGATCATAGTTGGCCAGCCCTTGGTCTAAGGGAATGTCTTTATCAAAATATCCAGTTTAGTTTAACACACTCTTTCTTTCAGCTGCTTCAGGATCCTCAGTTACTGTAAGGGGAATATTGGCCTATATGCTTCTCTTCCCATCATTAGGTTTCTGCCTCTGTCCTCAGAAGGTAACTGATTAAACAAAGAAACACACGTTTATGTTTCAAAGTCATTTTTCTAGAGAAACATAATCTCCATGGTTGCAATTCCACTCAAACCAAAGACACCTTCAAAATTATCATGCAAAATGGCTTTTCTCCTATTGATTTAAATCTCTAACAAAATCCAGAATTTTTATTTCCTTTTTAACAATACAAAGTTCATTAAGGTGATCAAAATACAATTCTTAAGGATCAAAGCACTTTTTTTAATGTCAATGTATAACCTCTAGACTCTGTTCTCTAAGATTCCAAAATAGCCTTAACTCAAGGCTTGGAAAATATAGTCATACGCAGACACACAGATAGGCAGACTAAGAAAACACACATGCACATAAAGAAGAGACATACCCTCAATATTGTGACAATGAAGAAATTACAATAAATTTTGCATTATGGCACTTGGAATCAGTATCATTTGTTTAGAGTTATATCTAATATGTATACATTTGGCTATGCTATATTACATTAGAATTAGAAATACTAAGTGACATATTAATGGGGATACATGGTTACATGTAAAAGATGTCCAAAATAACAATGGTTTAAATAAGACTGGCATTTAATTTTGTTCCCATATAAAAGTCCTGATATAATTAGTTTCATGACTGATAATGGTAGCTCCATATATACATAGGACCTGGATAATACCTATCCTGCTCTTTATCTTCAGAATGGCTCCCTCAACCTCATGGTCCAAGATGTTGCTTCACCTCACAGAAAACAGAAGAAAGGCTATAACCTTTTCATTAAGAAATTCCAGAAGCAGCATATATCATAGTCTCTCACATTCCTGAGGCCAAAACCTAAAGCTTAAGGCCAAAACTAGCTACAGAGTGGGCTGACAAATACAATGTTCCAATAGGCATGAAAATGATGTGTTCAAGAAAAAGAGATATTAAGAGGCAAACCAACTGTGATCGAAAATATTAAGACCATTTAGGGACATTTAATACTAATAAAATGAAAAAAATAAAATAAAACTAATAAAACTATGGTGAAGTACGTGAAGGGAATTAAGGGTACACTTACCATGTGATGAGGAGTGAATAATGTACAGAAGTATTGAATCACTATAATGTACATCTGAAACTGTATGTTAATTAAACTTCAATAAAAATAATTATAAAAATTTTAAAAATTAATGTCTTATAATTAAAAAGATGGAATAATCTATAAAGAAGAAAACCTAGAGGTACTTCTGACATATTAAGTAGAATAAACATCTCATTAAAAGCTATTTGGAAATATTCAGTAAAGACTTAAGAATCTTAATTAGAAGGCACTAAATAGCAAATAAAATCATATAATACATTTTTACATCAAGACCATTTCTGGTATTTTTATCATTAAAAGAGAATTGTAGCTTTGGATTATCCCCTCCATTACTTTCATGTCTGGTTAGCAGCATGCCCAGTTTCCTTTGGAAAACTCACTTCTATTCCACTGTGTGTGGTCTTGGTGTGACCACCAATAGGTACTCTGCCAAAGTGATGGGTGTGGGGACTCAGTTAAGCATATAAGGTTATCTTTTGGGACACTTAAACCCAATCAAAATGACACCAAGTTGGGAAAAGAGGTTGAATAGGTTCATTCCTGTTACCTTCTGAATACCTGTTGACCCCATAGCTTCCTCAGTTCCTTTTTTTATTTAAATTCAATTTGCCAACATGTACTATAACAATCAGTGCTCATCACATCACATGCCCTCCTTAATGGCCATCATCCAGTTACCCTATCCCTCCATGGGCCTCCCCGTCTGCAACCCTTTGTTTGTTTCCCAGAGTTAGGAGTCTTTCATGGTTTGTCTTCCTATTTTTCCCCACTCAGTTCCCCTCCCCCCCCTTCCCTATGGTCCCTTTCACTATTTCTTATATTCCACATGAGTTAAACCATAATATAATAGTCTTTCTCTGACTTATTTCACTCAGCACAATACCTTCCAGTTCTATTCACATCAATGTAAATGGTAGGTATCCATCCTTTCTGATGGCTGAGTAATATTCCATTGTGTATATATAAAACAACTTCTTTATCCATTCATCTTCGATAGACATCTTGACTCCTTCCACAGTTTAGCTATTGTGGACATTACTGCTATGAACATTAGGGTGCAGGTGCCCCTTCAGATCACTATATCTGTATCTTTCGGGTAAATACTCATTAGTGCAATTGCTGGGTCATAGGGAAGCTCTATTTATAACTTCTTAAGGAACCCTCATACTGTTTTCCAGAGTGGCTGCACCAGCTTGCGTTCACACCAACAGTGTAAAAGGGTTCCCCTGTTCCACATCCTCATCAACATTTGTTGTTTCCTGTCTTGTTAATTTTAGCCATTATGACTGGTGTAAGGCGGTATCTCATTGTGGTTTTGACTTGGATTTCCCTGATGACATGTGATGTGAAATATTTTTTCATGTGCTTGTTGGCCATGTGTAAGTCTTCTTGGAGAAATGTCCATTGATGTCTTCTGCCCATTTCTTGACTGGATTATTTGTTCTTTGGGTTGAGTTTGATATGTTCTCTCTAGACCTTGGATACTAAGTGCACTTTATCTGATAGGTCATTTGCAAATATCCTCCCATTCTGTAGGGTGTCTTTTAGTTTTGTGGACTTGTTTCCTTTGCTGTGCAGAAGCTCTTTCTCTTGATGAAGTCCCAGTAGTTCATTTCTGCTTTTGTTTCCCTTGGCTTTGGAGACCTGTCTAGCAAGAAACTGCTGTGATTGAGGTCAAAGAGGTTGCTGCCTGTGTTCTCCTCTAGGATTTTGATGGATTCCTATCTCACACTTAGGTCTTTAATCCATTTTGACTTTATCTTTGTGTATGGTGTTAAGAGAAGGTTCTAGTTTCATTCTTCATGTGGCTGTACAATTTTCTCAACACCATTTATTGAAAAGACTGTCTTTTTTCCATTGGATATTCTTTCCTGCTTTGCCAAAGATTAGTTGGCCATAGAGTTGAGGGCCTATTTCTAGGTTCACTATTCTTTTCCATTGATCTATGTGTCTGTTTTTGTGATGGTACCATACTGTCTTGATGATCACAGCTTTGTAATACAGCTTGAAGTTAGGTATTGTAATGCCCCTAGCTTTGGTTGTCTTTTTTTTCAACCTTCCTCTGACTATTTAGGGTGTTTGCTGATTCCATACAAATTTTAGGATTATTTGTTCCAGCTCTGTGAAAAATGTTAATGGCATTTTGATAGGGATTGCACTGAATATGTAGATTGCTCTGGACAGCACAATATTTAGTCTTCCAATCCTTGAGCATAGAATGTTTTTCCATTTCTTTGTGTTTTCCTCCCTTTCTTTCATAAGTGTTCTGGAGTTATTAGAGTACAGATTTTTTACCTCTTTGGTTAGGTGTATTCCTAGGTATCTTATGGTTTGTGGTATACTTGTAAATGGATTGATTCCTTAATTTCTCTTTCTTCAGTCCTTCAGCTCTTCTTCAGAACTGATTCCTTAATTTCTCTTTCTTCAGTCCTTTCTTCAGTTCTTCTTCAGTGTTAGTGTATAGAAATCCAACTGACTTCTGTGCATTGATTTTGTATCCTGACACATTAGTGAATTGCTGTATGAGTTCTAGCAATTTTAGAGTGGAATATTTTGGGTTTTCCACAAAAATATCATGTCATGGGGATCCCTGGGTGGCTCAGCAGTTGAGCACCTGCCTTTGGCCCAGGGAGTGATCCTTGAGTCCTGGGATCGAGTCCCACATCGGGCTCCCTGCGTGGAGCCTGCTTCTCCTTCTGCCTGTGTCTCTGCCTCCCTCTCTCTCTCTATGTGTCTCTCATGAATAAATAAATGAAATCTTTAAAAAATATATATGTCATCAGCAAAGAGTGAGAGTTTGACTTCTTCTCTGCCAATTTGTTTTTTTTTTCCTTTGCCAATTTGAATGCCTTTTATTTTTTTGTTATCTGATTGCTGAGGCTAGGACTTCTAGTACCACGTTGAACAACAGTGGTGAGAGTGGACATCCCTGTCATGTTCCTGATCTTAGGGGAAAAGCTTTATTTTTCCCCATTGAGAATGATATTCAGCATGGATTTTTCATAAACAGCTTTTATGATATTGAGGTATGTTCCCTCTATCCCTACTACACTGTGGAGAGTTTTATTCAAAAAAATATTCTGCATTTTGTCAAAGGCTTTTTAGGCATCAATTGAGAAGATCATATGGTCCTTGTCTTTTCTTTTGTTACTGTGATGTATCACATTGATTGATTTGTGAATGTTGAACCACCCTTGCAGTCCAGGGATAAACTCTACTTGGTTGTGGTGAATAATCCTTTTAATGTACTGTTGGATCCTGTCGGCTAGTATCTTGGTGAGTGTTTTGGCGTTCATGTTCAACAGGGATATTGTAGGTTCATCAGGGATATTATTCTTTTCAATGGAGTCTTTTCTGGTTTGGGGGTCAAGGTAATGCTGGCCTAATAGAATGAGTTTGGATGTTTTCCTTCCATTTCTATATTTTTATACAGCTTCAGTAGAATAGGTATTATTTCTTCTTTAAATGCTTGCTAGAATTCCCCTGGAAAAGCCATCTGGCCCTGGACTTTGGTTTCTTTTTGATGACTGCTTCAATTTCCTTGCTGGTTACTGGTTTTGTTCAGGTTTCTATTTCTTCTTGTTTCAGTTTTGGTAATATATATGTTTACAGGAATACTTCCATTTTTTCCAGATTGTCTATTTGTTGGCATGTATTTGTTCATAATACATTCTTAAAATCACTTGTATTTCCTTGGTTGGTTGTGTCTGTCCTCTTTCATTCATGATTTTGTTAATTTGAGTCTTTTTTCTTTTTAATAAGTCTGGCTAGGGGTTTATCTATCTTACTAATTCTTTCAAAGAACCAGCTCCTACTTTCGTTGATCTGTTCTATTCTTCTGGTCTCTATTTTATTGAGCTCTGCTCTAATCTTTATTTATCTTCTCCTACTTGGTTTAGGCTTTGTTATTCTTTCTTCAATTCCTTTATGTGTAAGTTTAGGTGTGTATTTGATATTTTCCCAATTTTCTGAGAGATGCTTGTACTGAAATGTACTTCCCTCTTAGGACCACCTGTGATTTTGAATAGCTGTGCTTTCATTTTTGTTAGTTTGCATGAATCTTTTTAATCTTTTTAATTTTTCCGTAATTTCCTGGTTGACACATTCATTTTTTGGTAGAATACTCTTTAACCTCCAAGTATTTGAGTTCCTCCCAAATTTCTTCTTGTGATTGAGTTTTAATTTCAAAGCATTATGGTCTCCAAATATGTAGGAAATAATCCCAATCCTTTGATATAGATTGAGACCTGATTTGTGACCCAGTATGTGGTCCACTTTGGAGAAAGTCTCATATACAATTGAGAAGAATGTGTTCTGTTGCATTAGGATAGAAAGTTCTGTACATATTCGTAAAGTGAATCTGGTAAGTTAGTCATTTAAAGCCCTTGTTTCTGGAACGCCTTGGTGGCTAGTGGTTAAGTATCTACCTTCGGCTCAGGGCATGATCTCAGTGTCCCAGGAATGGAATCCTGCATTGGGCTCCCTCTGCCCACATCTCTGCCTCTCTTTCTATGTCTCTCATGAATAAATAAATAATCTTTTAGAAATAAATAAATAAAGCCCTTACTTCTTTGTTGATCTTCTGCTTAGAATATCTGTCCTTTGCTGAGTGGAGTGTTGAAATCTCCTACAATTAGTGTATTATTATCTATGTGTTTCTTTCCTTTGGTTACTAGTTGGTTGATACAACTTGCTCCTCCCACATTAGGGGCATAAATATTCATAAATTTTAGGTCTTGTTGGATAGATCCTTTAAGTATTATTTAGTGTCCTTCTTCATCTCTTACTACAGTCTTTGGTTTAAACTCTAATTTATCTGATATGAGGATTGCTACCCCAGCTTTCTTTTGAGGACCATTTGTATGGTAAATGGTTTTCCTCCCCTTCATTTTCAGTCTGAAGATGTCCTTAAGTCTAAAATGAGTCTCTTGTAGACAGCATATAGAGGAGTCTGGCTGTTTTATCCAGTGTGATACCCTGTGTCTTTTGACTGGTGTATTTAGCCCATTTACATTCAGGGTAACTAGGGAAAGATATGAATTTACTGTCATTGTATTACCAGTACCATCTCTGTTTCTGCAGAATATCTCTGTTCTTTGGCCTCCTTCTTTGCTTACAGGATCCCCCTTAATATTTCTTGAAGGGCTGGGTTGGTGGTCACATATTCTTTCAATTTCTGTCTGTCCTTGAAGCTCTTTCTCTCACCTTCCATTCTGAATGACAGCCTTGCTGGATAAAGTATTCTTGGATGCATGTTGTTCTTATTTAGTACTCTGAATATATGATGCCAGCCCTTTCTGGCCTGCCAGGTCCCTGTGCATAGGCCTGTTGTTTTTTCTGTTCTTTCTGCAGTAAGAGATTCTCTAGAGTCTCTTATGCTTTTTTCAAGTTCACTAGTAACTTTATAATTGTAATCCTGAACCCTATCTCTGAAATTTACTTAAATCTATATCCATTAGATCTGGGGCAGAGAATATTACCTCTGGTTCTTTCTTTTGTGGTGATTTCTTCCTTCTAGTCATTTTGTCTAGCGCAGAATGGCTGTACAAGTGAACAGAGTCAAAAGTATCAACCAAGACCCAAGTGAAGTAAACACTAGACAATTCCAAAGAAGTGAGGAACTAGAAAATAAAAGAAAAAAGAAAAAGAAAAGAAAAAGAAATTTAAAAAAGAGAGGATGAGGGAAATGGTGGGAGAGAAAGAATATAATCTCACAGATTGGACCAAGATGGTGGTGCACCTGGTTCTGAGTGTATTTTGGTCTGTATGTTAGAAGGTACTAAATTCCAAAATTACAAAAAAAAAAAAAAAGATACGTGTGTATGTGTGTGTATATACACATATGTGTGTGTTTGTGCACATATATAATTGAATAAGTAAAAGGAGCAAAAAATGAATAATAATATATCTATAACATAATTGTAAAACATGAACATTAAAAAAAAAAAAAAAAAAACCCAGGCAGCCCCGGTGGTGCAGTGGTTTAGCACCACCTGCAGCCCAGGGTGTGATCCTGGGGACCCGGGATCGAGTCCCACATCAGGCTCCTTGCATGGGGCCTGCTTCTCCCTCTGCCTGTGTCTCTGCCTCTCTCTCTCTCTCTCTCTCTGTGTGTGTCTCTCATGAATAAATAAAATCTTTAAAAAAATAAAAAGAAAAAGACCTAAAAACAAAGAGTTGATAAGATATTATAAACATCTTCTGAAAGATAAATAAATCATAAGAAAAAAACCTTGAATTCTATATATTTTCCTCTAGTCCTGGGGGTTTTGTCATATTTGGTCAGTAAACTTGCTGTTCCCGTTCTTCTAGCTGGTCTTCTGGGGAAGGGGCCTTGCTGCACTGATTCTCAGGTGTCTGTGTCTGGGTGGAGCTGCACTGGCCTTTGCCAGGTGGCTCAGTGTAAGGAGTTAAATGTATGAGGTCTTTGTTCCTGGAGGCCATACCTCTCTTGAGGGTGAGAGGAGAAAAAAAAAATGGCTGCACCCAGATCTCCAGCCCCAGAGCTGAAAGATCCTGGCATGTGCCAAACTGCAGACTTCTATAGTCCCCATTCACACAGATCCTCCTGAGAGCAGTTGGAGGGGGGACATTGATTTGTGCAATTTGCAGGGCCCCAGCAGGGAGTTTTGCCCATTTGTGCACACATTTACACTGCCCCTCCTGGAGAAATCAGAGGGTCATCTCACTTCTGTCCATTGCAGGGCCCTGGCACAGGAAGAGACCCCGTCAAGTGTGTACCCAATCAGCTTCTTCAAGATCAAAGTGGAGGGTTGCTATGTTCCAGTCCTTTGCAGGGACTCAGCATGAGGAGCAGTCTCTCAATTTGACTGCCTTTTGCAGTTTATGGCACAGTAAGCTGAGCCTTCCCTCAGATTTGCTGACCTGAACTTGTTTCCCCGCTCCAAGGCTCGGGAACTGTACTGGGTCAGGTGCCCACGTTCTTTCTGTGCCTCTGGGAATACTGAGACACCACTGTCCCCCCTGTGATTTTGCCGTTTCACCGCTAAGCACCTTCCTGACAGGGAAGTCTCTCACAGGAGCAGATTCCTGATTTTGAGCTGTATCACTTCCCGCAGCTGGCTTACGAAGGCTCCCTCCCTCTGCTGTTTATTTTCCCATATATCCATTTGTCTTCACACTCACACCTTGCAAGAAGTGGTCACTTTTCTATTTGTAGAGTTCCCAGGCATTCTTTCTTTACAACTCAGATTGAATTCATAGTTGTTCAGTATGGTTTAAAAGTGATCTAGCTAAATTTGGGGGATCAGATTAAATGAGGACCCCTACCCTTCTGCCTAAAAAACCCAAGTTTCTATTTGGATCCTACATCTATATATCAATTTCTTTATTTCATTGTGCCACCCCAAATCATTCCAAGTAATTTTATTTCTGCTTATGCTAGGAAGTATTATATCCTGCTACTTACAAACAACAAAAATCTAGCTGTATCTTAACAATACATTCTGTACTGGAGGTGAATATCTCTCTCACACACACACACACACACACACACACAATAGAACTCATTAAAAAAAAGAACAGAACAGAATATACTCTATTACTTTCCTTTTTATGTGTTCTTGGTCTATTTTGTATTTCTGGACATACAAGCTGAAGGATGAAATATCCTACTATAGTCATATGAGAAACAAATGGAGAAAATATTGATAGCTAGGAGAGAAAACAGATGCTTTGGTAGATGGGTAAAGGTAAAATGAAGCATTTTTAGGCCAGATGGAATATCTACCCAGCAGCTTAATGATCTCAAGAAAAGTGATTTTTCTAGGTTACATACAAGTCTAATATTTTTAAGGCTCTTGTTCATAAGTATAAAATCATGCAATACAAATGAAAACACAATGTATGTATTAAATGCCTCTGGTTATATGAATACTGAAGGCTTTTTTAATATATATGTGTGTCTTTATTATTGCTCTTCTATTGTCATTTCAAAAAAGGATTTCTAATAGAGCCCTCCCTAAAAGGGACTTCAGGCTTAATGGCTATAACATTTGTGAAAGTGTTCATAAGGTCAAATTGATTCAATTATTTTCATTTGGATGAAAGGAACAAACATTTTTGAGAGTCTACTATGTTGGTTCTTAACCCTGGTTGAATATTAGATTCACCAGGGAGCTTTTTAAAACGCAGATTTCCAGAACAGTTAAAGCCCTCCTCCCCATCCCTATGATTGTGATATATCTAGTAAGTGCTAAGGATTTTGTTGTATTCTTTATATGCAATATCACACAGGGTAGTGCAGCAATTAAACAGCCAGGCTATAGACCAAGATTCCATTCAAATCCTGCTTGATCACAAATTGGCTATATAACTTTGGGCAATTTACTTAGCCTCATTGTGCTTCCAGTTCTGCTATAAAGTGAGGACAGTATGAGTACTTACTTCATTTGGTCGTACCTTCTATGTAGTTAACATCCATTATTGTGAATTACATAATAATTGATTTTAAAGCCTTATAAAAACCTATCAGGGGGGGGCCTCAGTGGCATAGTCAATGGAGTGTCTGGCTCTTGGTTTCGTCTTAGGTCATGATCTCACAGTTGTGGGATCAAGCCCCACATCAGACTCCAAGCTGAGCTTGAGTTTCTCTCTCCTCTCTCTGCCCCTCCTCCCCTCCCCTCACCTCTATGCACTTTCTGTCTCTAAAGAGAAATAGGGCAGCCCAGGTGGCTCAGTAGTTTAGCGCTGCCTTCAGCCCAGGGTGTGATCCTGGAGACCCGGGATCGAGTCTCACGTCAGGCTCCCTGCATGAAGCCTGCTTCTCCCTCTGCCTGTGTCTCTGCCTCTCTTTCTCTGTGTGTGTGTGTGTGTGTGTGTCTCCCGTGAATAAATAGTAAAAAAATAAAATCTTAAAAATAAATAAATAAATAAATTTTATAGAAAACTATTAAAATTACTATTATTTTTACCTTACCTATATGGAAACTGAGTCTCAGAGATGAAAATAACTTTCCCAAAGTTATCTAGTTGCCACCAAGCTAAAATATGGTGTGTTTAGCAATGTGGGGGAATATATGATAAAAAAAAAATTACTGGGAGTAGTTTTGGTCATAGTGACTTTGAAATGGTTTCAGAGCAGGTAGGTAGAGATACCTAGTAATAAATCAATTGTGTAACATGGCTCTAGGTCTCAGCAGAGTGGTCATGGCACAAGAATATTCATTAGGAATCTCTGATATATAGTGATTAAATCCATGAGTAAGAATGAGTCCAGACAGGAATAATAATAAAGAATAGCATAAGGTTGAGGGCATAGCCCTTGAGAACTCCAACATTTTATAGGACAAGTAGTCATGTCGAGATTAAAGGAAAACTAAGAAGCCAGAAGCAATAGTAAACTCTGAGAAAGTATTAACATTTAGAGAGAAAGGAGTTTCAGAAAGGAAGTGTTGGTTAAAAGTGTTAAATAACCTGACAATTCAAGGAAAAAAGGTGTCCTATGCCTTGGGAAAGTGACCTAAGGCACAACAGTTTCTTTAGAATAAATAAGTGGACATAGCAAGTATGTACTCCTCTTAAGAAGTTTGGTAATAAAGAGGGAAAAAAAGAGAATTATACATAGACAAGAACATAAGGTTTTCAATGGGAAATAAAGGTAATGGACTTGGGGCTAACTGATCTTAATTTTCTCTGGCCACTTATTTTGAATTGAACCACTTCTGAATAAGTATGTTACGTGTGAACATGTGTAAATATACACACATAAGTCAGAGGTATACATATTTTGAGGACTTTGTTCAATAGACTTATAAAACTTGACCTCCTTCAGTCATAAAATTTTTCAAATCAAATTACTCATACCAGTCAAAACTGAGTTGGAAGATACTTAGGATATGACGAACATTACCAACTAAAAACAAAGGAAGTTTATATTTTCATTATAAGGTTAAATGCACGTAGGAGAAAACTGAAGTTTTTTTCTTTTTATTTAATTCCCAATAGACTAAGGATCAAACAAATTTTGGCAAGAAATTTCTATCATCTTACAATGTCTTCAAGTACACTTTCTTCATTATGGTATTTTTGGAGATTTAAAAATTCAATAGTTGTATATTAATATGCCAAACATTCAAATTTCTAAATAAACAATTAATGATTCTTTTTTCCAAAATTAATGTTTGGACGTGAAAGCAAAAAGAATTAGTGTCTGAAGAATATTTATCAAGTTTTAAAGATCATATACCATACCTCAAAGACACAGGAAAATCCCAGTTTCCTTATTCTTTTTTTGTTTTTGTTTTTTAGTTTCTTTTAGTTTTTTTAGTTTCCTTACTCTTAAAGTGAGTATCAAAGTATCACATGTAAACAATTTCTTTTACATATAATCTTTTTTATATTAAAAACATATCTCTATGAGACATGCCTCTGTGGAAATAAAACTCAACATATAGTTTCATTCTATTTTATGACATAATTAGAATCATTGTATTTCCTTTCAGTTCTGTGAATGATTTTAATCCAAAAGTGGTGAAGCTGGATTTGACGTTTGAACTATTTAAGGGAAAGTTTTAATTGTCAGTCAAACACACAGTTTCACTCATCATGTCACAAAGCTTTTTTTATCACAATGTTGAGAACCCAATTACTTAAGTGTTTCTTGAAGAAATTTAAAAAGCAGTCTCTTTGTAGATGAACAACTAGGAATGACCTCCAGTGAAAAACATATTACCTAAAGGTAGAGTAAAGAAAATGGTAAGGGTACCACTCCAATTACTATATGGCAAGACAGTGGGGTGGAAGGCCTCTGGAACTAGCTTCACATAATAGAAGCTGATTGTCTCCACAGATGACATTACACTGAAGAATCTGCAAATAAATAAAGGAAAGCCATCTACCAAAATGGATGTAATTGCATCTCATAAAACATGTGTGCAAAAGAAAACATTTTATGTAGGAATAGTTGAATGACTGGATCAAACAAATATTTGTTAAGTCTCCTACTCAAGGACAAAGGTTGTGACTAAGTACTTGGTAAGAGACAAATACAAAGCTAAACAGAACGACAGAGATTAATACAAATCTAAAACTAAACTCCTGGCATCTTCCTATTGAGTTGTATATCCTCTGAGGGGAGAAACTGAATCATTCTTGGATTCCCTGGAGTGCTCAGAAAGTCACTTGCTAATACTCCATGCTTAATAAATTTTTGTTATCTGAGAAAATGTGGGCATTGTAAGCTTAAAAAATCATGTGTCAATCCTTACCTCACTAAACGCTAGACATGTATTGGTAAGTTCCTTCAGCATTCAGAGATCAATTTCCCTCATTTCCAAATAACAATATAGAGACTGAAAGTTTGTTGTAAGAAGTAAATATTATAACAAATATGATAGAATGCCTTAGCATCATTTGGCATAATGTTCAATATTCATATTGCTGAATAAACATTAGTTCTATTCTTCTTCCCCCCTCCCTTTATTTTTTTTTAAGATTTATTTATTTATTCATGAGAGAGGCAGAGACACAGGCAGAAGGAGAAGCAGGCTCTATGCAGGGAGGCAAATGTGGGACTTGATCATGGGACTCCAGGATCATGACCTGAGCCAAAGGCAGACACCCAACCGCTGAGCCATCCAGGCGTCCCTTTTCCCTCCTTTATGATTCCTTTTTGTACTCAATTCTTTATTTCCTCTGAAAACTCAGAAACTTTCACCAATAGCTCTCTTCTCTGACTCTGACCCAGGAAAATCCTCTGTTACTAATTCTTGGTTTCTGACTCCTGGCCCTACCTAACCTGGTTGTCTCACATACTTCCAGTGTACACACAATCCATTCCCCCAACTACCCACCATCAGGTCCCTCATTTCCAGGACCACTCACTCAAAGAGTTCTTATACCACTCTATCATCACTTTACCCACACTCCTCTACAGTCTTGACCTAACTCTCTGGGCACTGACATTAACTCCGGGTCCTGGCTTTAACTTCTATTTCTCACACTGCTTAGTGCCTTATCTCACATCACAGCCCCCTCTGGGATGTATTTCTTCACCATCAACTCCATTCACTTTCATAACTTTCCTCAAAGTTCAGTTCAAATAATACCTCTTCCAGAAAAGCTATTCTGGTCTAAGAAACAAGGAGCAATTTAATCCTAAATTGTCATCTGGAGGGTGCTCCTTTCACAAGTCTTATATGTCAGTTTTACTCTGATAGGCTGCATTGCATTGAGGACACAGCATAACCCAATGGAGATCACATATCTTTGAAGGTTGGAAGATTTGGGATTGGATCAAGGATCAGCAAACCTGTGTAACACTGGGTTAGTTACTTCATCTCTTAGTGCCTTTCATTATTACTAAAATGGGATTAACACTTACCTCAAAGTCTCTCTGTAGACATAGGCACAGCATATAGCAAAATTCCTGGGATATTAGTGTTTTTTCAATGGCTATTGTTATTAATAGATCTATGCATCTGTGCGTTATGTTTTATTATTTCTTAAATTACCTTGCAGCTGTCTGTGATGTTTAATGAATGTTCAACTTGTCATAATTTCTCAAAAAAAATAAGAATTTGGGATGCCTAGATGACTTAACAATTGAGCGTCTGCCTTTGGCTCAGGGCGTGATCCTGAAATCCTGGGATGGAGTCTTAAATCAGGCTTCCTGCATGGAGCCTGCTTCTCCCTCTATGTCTCTGTCTCTCTCTCTCTCATAAATAAATAAATAAAATCTTAAAAAAAAAAAAAAGAAAGAAAGAAAAGACTTTATAAGTGTCTTTTTTTGTAAATCCAACTTTTGGCTTTCTTGATTAAATACCTAATTTCTTGCCATGCATATATTAAAGCTGAGTAATTCAATGATGGATAAGCGAATGATCCAGTTCACATCTATAAATGAAATTACTTTACTTTTCTATTTTTTTTATTGGAGTTCGATTTGCCAACATATAGTGTAACATCCAGTGCTCATCCTGCCAAGTGCCCCGTCATCCAGTCACCTCCCCCACCCACCTCCCCTTCCATTACCCCTTATTCGTTTCCCAGAGGTAGGAGTCTCTCATGTTCCATCACCCTCTCTGATATTTCCCACTTATTTTTTCTCCTTTCCCCTTTATTCCCTTTCACTATTTTTTATATTCCCCTAATGAATGAGACCATATAATGTTTGTCCTTCTCTGACTGACTTACTTCACTCAGCATAATACCCTCCAGTTCCATCCACATCAAAGCAAATGGTGGGTATTCATCTCTTCTAATGGCTGAGTAATACCATTGTATACATAGACCACATCTTCTTTATCCATTCATCTTTCGATGGACACAGAAGCTCCTTCCACAGTTTGGCTATTGTGGACATTGCTACTATAAATATTGAGGTGTAGGTATCTCAGCTTTTCACTGCATCTGTATCTTTGGAGTATATCCCAAGTAGTGCAATTGCTGGGTCATAGGGTAGCTCTATTTTTAACTCTTTGAGGAACCTCTACACAGTTTTGCAGAGTGGCAATACCAGTTGACATTCCCACCAACAGTGCAAGAGGGTTCCCCTTTCTCCATACCCTCTCCAACATTTGTTGTTTCCTGTCTTGTTAATTTTCACCACTCTCACTGGTGTGAGGGGTATCTCATTGTGGTTTTGATTTCTATTTCCCTGATGGCTAGTGATGTGGAGCATTTTCTCATATACTTGTTGGCCATGTCTATGTCTTCCTCTGTGAAATTTCTGTTCATGTCTTTTGCCCATTTCGTGATTGGATTGTTTGTTTCTTTGCTGTTAGGTTTAATAAGTTCTTTATAGATCTTGGATACTAGCCCTTTATCTGATATGTCATTTGCAAATATCTTCTCCCATTCTGTAGGTTGTCTTTTAGTTTTATTGATTGTTTCTTTTGCTGTGCAGAAGTTTTTATCTTGATTAAATCCCAATAGCTCATTTTTGCTTTTGTTTCCCTTGCCTTCATAGATGTATCTTGCAAGAAGTTGCTACGGCCAAGTTCAAAAAGGGTGTTGCCTGTGTTCTCCTCTAGGATTTTGATAGATTCTTGTCTCACACTTATATCTTTCATCCATTTTGAGTTTATCTTTGTGTATGGCGTAAGAGAATGGTCCAGTTTCATTCTTCTGCACGTGGCTGTTCAATTTTCCCAGCACCATTTATTGAAGAGACTGTCTTTTTTCCAAGGGATATTCTTTCCTGCTTTGTTAAAAATTAGTTGACCATAGAGGGCCCATTTCTCTCTTCTATTCCATTTATCTATGTGTCTGTTTTTGTGTCAGTACCATACTGTCTTGATGATCACAGTTTTGTAGTACAACTTGGAATCCAGCATTGTGATGCCCCCGGCTCTGGTTTCCTTTTTCAATATTCCCCTGGCTATTTGGGGTCTTTTCTGATTCCACACAAATCTTAGGATTATTTCTTCCAACTCTCTGAATAAAAGTCCATGGTATTTCGATAGGGATTGCATTGAGGCTCTTTAGCCTCCAAGTGTTTTAGTTTCTTCCAAATTTCTTCTTGTGACTGAGTTCTAGTTTCAAAGCATAGTGGTTTGAAAATATGCAAGGGACAATCCCAGTCTTTTGGTATTGGTTGAGACCTGATTTGTGACCCAGTATATGGTCTATTCTGAAGAAAGTTCCATGTACACTTGAGAAGAATGTGTATTCTGTTGCGTTCAGATGGAAAGTTCTGTATATAACTGTGAAATCCATCTGGTCCACTGTATCATTTAAAGCCCTTGTTTCTTTGGTGATGTTGTGAGTAGATCTGTCATTTGCAGAAAGTGCCATATTGAAGTCTCCTACTATTAATGTATTATTATTTAAGTATGTCTTTACTTTGGTTATTGATATACTTGGCAGCTCTCACATTAGGGGCATAAATATTCATGACTGTTAGGTCTTCTTGTTGGATAGACTCTTTAAGTATGATATAGTGTCCCTCTTCATCTCTTACTAGTCTTTGGGATAAACTTTAATTTATCTAATATGAGGATTGCTACCCCAGCTTCCTTTTGAATGGCAAATGGTTCTCCCAACCTTTCAGTTTCAGGCTGGAGGTGTCCTTAGGTCTAAAATGAGTCTCTTATAGACAGCAAATAGATGGGTCTTGCTTTTTTATCCAATCTGAAACCCTGTATCTTTTGATGGGATCATTTTGAGTATCTACTGAAAGATATGAATTTAGTGTCATCGTAATACTTATTCATCCCTGTTTCTGTGGATTATTTCTTTGGGCTTCCTCTTCCTTTTACAGGGTCCCCATTAATATTTCTTGTAGACCTGGTTTGGTGGTCACATATTCTTTCAGTTTCTGCCTATCTTGGAAGCTCTTTATCTCTCCTTCTATTCTGAATGAGAGCCTTGCTGGATAAAGTATTCTTGGCTCCATGTTCTTCTCACTTAGTACCCTGTATATATCATGTCAGCCCTTTCTGGCCTGCCAGGTCTCTGTGGAGAGGTCTGCTGTTAATATAATATTTCTCCCTATATAAGTCAAGAATCTCTTGTTTCTCTCTGCTTTAAGGATTTTCTCTTTATCTTTGGAATTTGCAAGTTTCACTATGAAATGTCGAGGTGTTGAGAGGTTTTTATTGATTTTTGGGGGGGAACCTTTCTATCTCCTGGATTTGAATGCCTATTTCCCTCCCCAAATTAGGGAAGTTCTCAGCTATGATCTATTCAAATATGCTTTCTGGCCTTCTGGCCCTCTTGGTGCTTTCTGGAACCCCAATTATACATAGATTCTTCCTTCTGAGGCTATCATTTATTATTAACCTTTCCTCATGGTCTTTTTTCTCTTTTTACCTCAGCTTCCTTCCTTGCCATCAACTTGTCTTCTGTGTCACTCACTCTCCCATCTCATTAACCCTCATCTTTAGGACCTCCGGTTTGGATTGCATCTCATTTAATTGATTTTTAGTTTTGGCCTGATTAGATCTAAATTCCGAGTCATGAAGTCTCTTGAATCCTTTATGCTTTGTTCCAGAGCCATCAGTAGCTTTATAATTGTGCTTCTGAATTGGCTTTCTAACATTGAATTTTAATCCATATTCTGTAACTCTGTGGCAGAGAGTACGGTTTCTGATTCATTCTTTTATGGTTTTTCCTACTAGTCATTTTGCTCAGTGCAAAGTGGTTGTATGAGCAGGCTGAGTCAAGAATATCAACCACGACCTAAGTAAATTTCACCGTAGATGATTCTGAGGGGTCCTAGAGGGTAATTTTCTTGGTTCTGAGTGTATCAAGCTCTGTATGTTAGAATATGCTCAGTCTCAAATTTATATAATCCAGCGATACCTGTAGAAAGCCCCAATATTGAGCACTAAAACATAAATGAGATAAGAGAGGGAGACAGAATGGGAATGAAGAAAGAATATAATCTCACAGAATGAACCAGCATGATATACCACCTGGTTATGGGTGCAAGCTGGTCATGTTTTAGAAGGTACTAACTTTTGCCATTGTAGAATAAAATAAGGCAGAGAAAACACAAAGCAAAACAAAACAAATATCTTGTATATCTCCCAAAATTAAATTGAGCATGTTGAAGGGAATCTAGAAGTGGAAAATAGATCTAAGACATGTAATTGTGAAAATATGAAAGTCAAAAAGGAAGAAATTTAAAAATGAAGAGGTGGTAAAATATTGTAGTTAAGGGGGGAAGAGGAAAAAAATACTGGAAATTTTTACTCTGATATAAAAATGAGTTGTACTGGAAAAAGGGGAGGGAAAAAGGAAGAAGGAACCCTCTAGTCTATATACTATAAATCCCTCGACTTCCCCTGGAGCTTTCCAGAGCTGCTTGGCCAAGAACTTGCTCCTCCCGTTCTTCCAGCTGGTCTTCTGGGGGAGGGTCTGCTATGCTGGCTTTCAGGTGTGTGTACCTGGGGGAGCTGCCCCACCCCGGCCAGGTGCTGGGCTCAGTGGGAGCTGTTGACCCCATGAGGCCCTTGTTCCCTGGCAGCCCTGTCCCTCCCAGGAACAGGGTGACACCAGGAGGAACACCACCACTGGCGATGGCCAGGTCCCCAGCCCTGGAGTCAGCTCCCTCAGTAACTACCGCAGTCTCCCAGTCTGTACTGGCCTGGGTGCTCCAGGGGTGGGGAGCGCTGATCCGCACAGCCTGGGGGGCGCCCGGCGGCAGGAGCGTCCTCACCGCCCTGTGCCCACTCCCCCCCACCCCACCCCCACCCAGCACCCAGTTGCAGGAGCGTCCTCGCTGTCCTGTGCCCTCCCAGCCTCCACCTCCCCTGGGGGCGCCCGGCGGCAGGAGCGTCCTCGCTGTCCTATGCCCTCCCGGCCTCCGCCTGATCCGGGGGGAGCGCAGGATCCTGGGCTGTGTCCCCCGGCGCCCTGGAATCCGGAGCCTGCACTGCTGGAATCTCACTCCCGGGCTGCGGTTCCCTCAGCCCTGAGCCCCCATCTGACCCACCGGCTGCTCCCAAGCCCCCCCCCCCCCCCGGCGCTCCAGCCCTTTACCGAGACTGGCCCACAGTCTGTGGCACGCTCTCCCCCAGGCGCCCCTACTGTCCTAGTGACTCCGGGAGACTGGAGGCGTCCCTGCCCCTCCTGCACTTCTGCCCAATTTCCCTACTGAGCGCCTTTCCATCTTGGAAGAATCCGGGCGGATTTTTAAAGTTTCTGCTTCTCCAGGGCAGGGCTTTCCTGTCCGGAAGCTCTCACCAACCTGCCTTAGTCCTGCTCCTCATGGGGCCCCTCCCCCACTGTATTTTTTTTCTTTTTTTTTTTTCCACCTTCCTATCTTGTTAGAAGTGAAAACTCTTCTCTCTGTAGCATTCCGGCTGTTCTCTCTTTAAATCTCAGCTCAGATTTGAGGGTGTTCAGGATGATGTGAAAGTTATCCAGGTAAATTGGTGGGGCCCTGTGAGGTGAGAACCCTGCTCCTCCACCAGCTTGCCCTGTCCTTGAAATTACTACTTTTGTAGTCATGTGTAAGTACCACCACTTAGGGCTCATAAAATGTACACCTACTAAAACTAAATATGAAATCTTGAGTCAATATTAAGATAACTTTGGGGATTAAGATGTATTTACATCTGATTTTTACTTCCACTTTGATATTGTCTGTATTTACTTTATTAATATTTTATGACATTTTAAAGCACTTTGTAACAATTTTTAATAACTTAATTTTAAAAAATTATGTTAGGTAAGATATATGTAAAACTTCACATTTTTATACATACACAATACATACACATACATATATATTTGCAATAGTATTAAAAATAAAGTTTTGAATTTGTTCATTTCTTCATTTGAATCCAGCCTCATCCAAACACCTGTTAAAAATGCAAAAGGACACACATATACACACATTATCACTGGGCAATAAGTATAAAAATGAAAGGAGCTGTAATTTCCCTCATATACTCCACCAATCCCATCTGTTATACAGTATTCAGAAAAATAAGCCTTTGCATTCAGGTGCTAATGTTTTAGTAGGAAAAGTTGTAAATTTCTTGACACAGAAAATAGAGATAGTGGGTTTTCTACATAGTATACATATCTATACATTATGTGTATCTTAATTCCATTATTGTTCTTGAGTCAGTTGTTAGTGAATGACCATATGACTTTCATCTGTCTTTACTAGATCAACTCTCCTATTTCACACTCTGAACTCAAGTCATAGCAGGAAACCTATACGACAGGTAAAAATCAAACTGCATTTTTATTGTAGTAAGAAGAAAATATTAAATTGAGTGATACATCTTATAATTGTTTACTATGTGAAACAAAATGGTAAAATAATGGATGTCAAATACTAAGCAGCAAAGAACAAACAACCACAATCGTTCTCACTAAACTTTATATTTGTATGAATTTTAAGTCACATAATTAGGCTCATTTGGTGGGGAACAGCCTATCCTTGCAACTGGGTGTTTAAAATTGGTCTTCACCCTAAAGACATGACCTGTTCCATCATGAAAGCTAGTAATTCCTAAGCATCCACACAGTTCAACCACAGACTCCAACTTCTCTACCCCAACACTGCCCTTCCTTATGCCCCTTCTATTGCAAATTGCTCCCACAATCCATCCCTCTCTTCACCCTTTTCTTAAATGTTCCAGTAGCTTCTAAGTTAAAAGCTCAACCTACAGATATTTTCATCTTGTCACTTGTCTTATCAAAGGGAAGCTACCTGTAATCTTTGTCTCCTGAGGAGTCTTAGACAGCAGGTCTGGTCACTTGACTATAATTATGCATTTGATGGAATACCCAAGTGTTCCAATTGGAAATTGTATCTAAGGAAAAGTAATACTAATTATTGTAATGTATCCAAAATGTCTTAGAGTCTATACCTAATTGCTATGCAAGAAAATAACATTTATGCATATCTTTAAGCATGTCAGATTAATTTTATTAGACATTTGGTTTATTATTAATATTAAATGCAGATCATGCTTATTTTATCTTTATGCTTTGTACACACTCAGCTCAGCACAAAATTTGAAACAATTAAAAGTGAACAATGATCAGGAGACCAGAGCTCTGCTCTGAACTCCACCAGTAAGGAACTGTTGACCTTGGCCAGAGTACTCAATTTCTTTGAGCATCAGCTTCCACAGTCCTGAAAAATAAATAAGACCTTGCCCACATAATTCACAACACTGTTATAAGTTAAATTAAGAGCATAGTTATCATAGCTTTATACAAATTGCTCTACAAGTAAAAGTACCCTGTGGCATAAAAAATCTGAGACTAAGGATTAATTCATTCACTCATTCAATCAACAAATTTAGCTAAAACTCATCTTGTCAATGTTTCAAACCATTAAAATAATGTTTAATTGTTGCATTTTGCACAAAGCACTTTTATTGCTGGATCTAATTCCCTTATTGAATTATATTATGCTGGATGTTGTATGCAGATACTAATCACATATATGGAGCAGTGTCACCATTAAATTGCCAATGTGAAATGTTTCAACATTGCCAAGGGCTGACTAGATAGTTTCCAATGGTTCCATAGCAGGACAATAACATACTGTTAATCTTTTTGAAATATGTCAGAACCACCAAAGAAAACCATTTCAAGTTAGTTCCTCATCAAATTAATAAGACAAAAAGTACTGACATCATTCCATATTACAGCCTCACACACTGGAAAACTGCCATTAGAGAAATAACATTCAGCACTGGTATCAATTAATGCTGAAGTGCTATAACAACAAAAATTCATGAAATCTGGCAAGTTTTGGATTTCATACCTACTAAATTATTTGAGTTGGAAATGTGACCCTAATGAGCAGATTCTTATGAATCATCCTTCCTTCTTAAAGAATATACTTTACCTATTGATAAAGCATCACCTGAGAGATGCAATTTTCTCCATGTGCTGTTAAATAAACTAGAAAATTCTTTTTTCACTCCTCTGAAATTTTTCCACTATTTAACCTCCATTTTCCAATCTATTAAATGAAATATCTATTTACTGTGTTATGGTCCTAAACTTAACCACATAATATATGTAAAACATCCAGCATCCTGTCTGGCACATACTGTAGTGTTTGATTGTTAGTTTCATTCTTACAGTAGTGTTTGATATTAGTTTTATTCTTATACCTCATTTATCTCTGGGTTCCTCATAAGAAGTCAATTAGCTGTGTAAAGTCTTTCAAAATTCCAAAAACCTTTATTCATTCCTTCAGAAACGTTCATTAGTTCTCTAAGGATGAAATCACTAAACTAATACTTGCTTAGATTCATTCAACAGTAAAAGACATTATAATTCTTAGAAGAACTTAAAAGGGCACAGAAATTACTGTAGAATATTTTTAGCTACCATTTGAGATAGGGTATAAACTATACACACAGATTGGTCATGACTTACAAGCATTCTGTGTTTCATAAATTTTGTGGCAATATCAACGGTTTATATTTAAGAACACATTTTCCAGAAGAAATATTATGTATGGAGGTTAAGGCCACACACCAATTCGCATGGACCTAATTATTTCAGTTTTTTTCAACAAACATTTAATAAGTATCTGCTATGTGTAAGGCAACAGGTAGCCTCTGCAATATAAATGTGAAAAAAAGAAATATGAAAAAGTGAGCCATTATGTAAATTAACCTATAGACCCAACTAATTCATATGTAAATACATAGTGTAATAAGTCCTATAGAGAAAAACAACAGTGTGCTAAGAGTGAAGACAGTTGAGGCTTTTTACAATTTTGTATTTAGAGCTTTAGGAAAACTTCTTTGGGGAAACAGCATTGTGAGCTATGAAACAAAAGATGAGTTAGCCAATTGAAGAGTTAGGAGGTATGAGACATCTTTGCCCCATCTACCCTTCTCCTCTGTGTTCTGGGTAGCAGAAGGCTGAGCCATCGGATTGCATTAGTGGGTTTCCTTATCTGCTAGCTTCTGGTTTGGTTTGGGCAATGGGAGAGAAAATATTATAAAATGGTACAGAATGAGTTTAGGTATTTATTTTCCTAATTTTATCCTGTGTTGTATTACAGTGGACGACTCTGTCCCTCTGCTAAAGACTATAGCTCTTGCCAGTTACCCTTTTCTACACAACAGTCCTTTCTAGTTCTAGTAACCATTCCCTCCCATTGCCTTTTCAGGCCTAGGAGTAGTAATAGCCTCCCACTTTTGGTAGCCTCCACGTACTTACTTAATATGGTGACATGGGAGGAAGTACAACAGGAGAACACACATTGGGAGAACAAATGGCTGTGTCAGTTGATTACTGTGACATCAATAATGATTATAATGATTATGAGATCAGCTGGATGCTTCAGATGACCCCACAGAGATTACCCAGGGAAAAAAAAAATTGACAGTCATGAATTCCTAAATCAGAATCAGGGCTGAAAATCATAAAGCCCTAATGATAGCTCTGAAGGGTCTTTCATCTTCTGTCGTCTCAGGGGAGAATGGATGTAAACTAAGCCCAAAGCCTGGTTATAAGGGTTGTAGAATGGCAGTACAGATTGAGTGATTAAATGTCCTGTGCTAAAATCAGGTACTAGTGGGAAGGAGTAGAAACTCAGTGAAATCTATTATAGTAGAAAATGACAAATGAAAACCCACAGAACTCCCCACCTTTCTCCACATCTGTCAAGAAAAGTAAACCAAAAGCAATTTTGCATTCTCAGAGCCATTACAGAGGTTAGTAAAATTATCAAAGACTTTAAATATTCCTATAATATCCCAATTTCTTACAGCTGTACGTGTAGTTCACAAACCAAATGGGTCGTGGAAAATGAAAGTAGATTATCACAGACTTAATCAGGTGGAGATACCAATCACAGGTGCATTTCTAGAAGTGATATCTTTAATGGAGCAAATCAACCCAGCCCCTGGCAGCTAGCATCCAGCAATTGACCTGACTGACCTGGCTTTTTTTCTTATACCCTTCAGCAAAGATAATCAGAAGCAGTTTGCCTTCACAGGTACAACAGTATACTTTTATGGTCTTGCCTCAGGGTTATGTCAACTCCTGTGCTGTCATAATATAGTTTGAGGCCCCCTGATCTGATATCCCATAGAACATGACACTGGTTCATTACATTTGTGACATTATGCTAACTGGATCTAATGAACAGGAAGTAGCAAGCACTTGAGATGCCTTAGTAAGACATATGCATGCCAGGGAGTAGGAAATAAAAGCCTACAACAGTTCAGGAATATACCATATTCTAAGGGTCCAATCAGGATATCCTTCCCATAGTAAAAAACAAGTTACTGGAGATTGTAGTGACTATCGTGAAGAAGTATAACTTGTTGAGTTTCTTTTTGAGAAGGAACATAAAGCATATTTGGCAACCATTATGCTTCCCAGTTTTTTCTGTGCACAAATTGCCCTTTTCATTGGCATTGTAACCTTCTAGACCCAGAAGTTCTTATCTATGTCTTTCCTACAACTACAGCTCTCTCTCCAACTCCAGATTCTTTTAATCTTTCACTCCTTTGCTCCTTCATATCTATGGGTCACATAAAATTTTATGCATATGTGGACAATTGATTTAAGACGTGAAATATGGCTAAATAATGGGAGAAAGATGCTTTCTCAATCAGCTTCATTGATTAAATATCTATATGGAGAAAACAAAACTCTTATCTGAATATATTAAAACTCCTATAAACCTAAGATAAAAATAGATAATCCCATGGAAAAATAGGCAGGGGACCCAATAGGCACTTTTCAAAAGAGGCAATCTAAATGACAAATAATATAAAAAGATCTTTAACTTTGCTGTGATAAATGCAAATTAAAACCAGAACATGAGGGATGCCTGGGTGGCTCAGCCTTTGGCTCAGGTCGTGATCCTGGGGTCCTGGGATTGAGTCCGGCCTTGGGCTCCCTGCATAGAGCCTGCTTCTCCCTCTGCCTATGTCTCTGCCTTTCTCTCTCTCTTATGAGCAAATAAATAAAATATCTTAAAAAAAAAAAAAACACAGAACATGATACCATTGTACCCAAACTAGTATAACTAAAGTTTTTTTTTTTTTTTTTTTTTTTTTTTTTTTTTTTTTTAAGTATAAAACTAAGTTTCGGCAAGGAAACAGGGCAATGGAAAATACTGCTAACAGGAGTCTCAGCTGATTTAACCACATTGAAAATTCTTTGGCTTTATCAAGTAAGCTGAGCAGACACAAACCCTATATCCTGGTAAATAATTCCTATGTATAAACCAATACAACCACATGCTTGCACGCAACAACACGTGTTCAAGGACATTAACAGCAGTAATTTTTATAATATTAAAACAAAACAAAGAAAATAACCAAATGTCCCTAAATAAACTGTGGTATAGACATTGGATGGACTAGTATATACATCAATGAAATGAACAAACTACAGGTACAGGGATGAATTTTACAAACAAAAAATTGAGCAAGAGAAGCCTGACAAGAATATATGCTATATGATTCTACTTGTTTAAAATTCAGAGAATATTTAACCTTACAGTCTAGTGTTTAGAAATACAGGTTTAAGGATGTGTTTACCCTGTGAGGCATGACAACGACTACAATTAAAGGATAGTGATTCAAAGTGGTGTCACTACCAAACTTACAGAAATAAAAAGTAGCACAAGAAACCCTGTAATCAATTGTATACAAACAAATCAGATAATTTAGAGGAAAGGGACAAATTCCAGAAACAAATTACTGAAGTGACTCAAAAGGAAACAGAAAATCGGAGATCTATAACAAATAAAGATTAAGTGGTAATTTTAAAACTCCCCACAGGGCAGCCCGGGTGGCCCGGCGGTTTAGCGCCACCTTCAGCCCAGGGCGTGACCCTGGAGACCCGGGGTCGAGTCCCACGTCGGGCTCCCTGCATGGGGCCTGCTTCTCCCTCTGCCTCTCTCTTCTCTCTCACACACACACAGGAATAAATCAATAAAATCTTTTTAAAAAATAAATAAAATAAAACTCCCCACAAAGCCAAGCCCTGAAGCAGACCAGACGACCTCACTGATGAATTCTCACCAACATTTAAATGTGAACTAATACCAACCCTTCACAGACTTAAAAAAAAAAAAAAAAAAACAGGAAAAGTCAACATTTTCCAATTCATTTTATAAACCCAGCTACCCTGATACCAAAACGAAAGATGTCACAAGAAAACAAAACTCGCACACTTACTTTTCTCTGCCGGAGACCCGCAGCAGAGCGGCGGCCACTGGCTGCTCCATCGAAGTTCTGAGCGGGAGCGCCTGCTTGCGTCAGCGCGTCGGTGCGTCAGTACGTCAGTGCGCGCTCACCAGTCGCAAGGGCGTGAGGGAGGATAGCCCGGCTTCTCGCCTCGCCCTGCTCCTCGTCAGCCTCCTCAGCTTCCCGCCTCCCGCGCTGAGAACCCCAGCGCCCGTGCGCTGTCTGCGGCCGTGCGGGTCCCCGGAGCCTGAGCGGTGACGGAGCTGCAGAGAGCCGCTAACGTCGCCAGGCAAGCTCACCATGCCCGCAGGAACAGGAGAGGCCCGGTAGTGGGGGCCAGCGGGGGCTTTCCGGTTGTGTGGTTTAACGGACAGGCCTGTGTGGAGCGGGGAAGACCACGGTGAACATGGCTTCGGCGGAGTATTGGTTCGCCATCAGCTTCCACGCTATACTTGGAGTGACGCCAACAGCCACCAAGGTGTCCATAAAATCTTGGCTTCAGCCCTGAAGACGTAGAAGAGACTATTCCATGCATTGCAGAAGTCGGTAAACCGCTTGCAGATGCAGGCTTGGTTGACTCGCAAGTTTTCTACAGCCTCATACTCGGAAGAGCAATAACGCAAGGCAGCTTCGTGAGAGTTTACTTTTTTTTTCACTTTTTTGTTTGAATTCTAATTGGTTAACATACATGCAATATTGATTTTGAGAGTAGAATTTAATGGTTTACCTTTTTTTTTTTTTTGAAGTATTTGTTCATGCTCCTCTGTGTGTTTGTTATGCAGAGATGTCAAAGGACTCAAAAAAAAAAAAAAAAAGACAGGGCTGGGGGAATTAAGGTTTCACTGGAATGGATTCTGAATATAAAAGAACAGAGGCCCCATAATTGGTGCTGAAAACAGACTCCTGTGATGTAAATGACCATGTCCAACAAGTTACGGAACTTCTACAGGAACTGGATACTCTACCTGTGCATGCCACTTACCAAGTAAAAGAACTGGATATGCCAGAAAATAAACTTAATTTGGCAAAAACAGTTGCAGAAATATTACCAGCATTGAAAATAAAATGGATATACAGTGGGTGCAAGTTTTAGCAGAAGGCTGGGCAACCCCACTGAATGATTTTATGAGAGAGGGAGTCCTCGCAGTGCCTTCATTTCCATTGTCTTATGGATGGAGGTATCATTAACTTGTCATTGCCTTCAGTTCTGACAACTAGTCAGGAGGGAAAGAGATGTTGGATGGCTGGTCTGCATTTGTTCTGATGTAGGACCACTGTGTGGCTATTCCTCACAATATAAAGTTTGTTGAGCACAGAAAGGAGGGTTCTGGTGCCAGACAGTGGGGAACAACATGTGAGAACCACCCTTACATCACGATAGTTATGGAACAAGGAGGTTGGCTGGTTGGAGATTTTCTGGCCTTGGACTGAATTTATTGGAACAATGGTCTTGATGAGTTTTGTTTTACTCCTATTGAGCTATAACAGATGTTTAAAAATATGAATGCTGATGCTGTCATTGCATTTCAATTATACAACCCAGTGCGTGCTAGGTTGGGTCTAATCTAGTACTGTGGACATGCTTTATTAATAGAGGATACCTATAAGCAACTTCTAGAGAGTGGCTACAGGCACCTTGCCCTTCTCCTTCACTCTCTTGGTACCTGCACAAAGGACAATGATGCTGCTTTGATGTGTATGAAGCTGCATCCTTCAGTGCCAGAGGAGGGAGTTCCATATCCTAAAACAACAGTAGTGGCCATCTTCCCATCTCCTACCATGTATGCTAAACTAGCTGGAGTCCAGTGGCATTAGAGAGCATGGATGGTTGCAGGAGACAATGTTAACATTGTTGGACAAGAGCCTGCTGGCAGACCTCTTTCAGAAACGGGGAACCATCCTTATGAGCCAACTCATGGCGCCAAAGTACTGACAATGGCCTCTGGCCTAATCACCTTGGAAATAGTTCCCTTCTGAGTTGCAGCTTACAAGGAAAAGAAGCATACAGACTACTGTGACCCTGAACACCTTGAAGACTTTGAATTTATTTCAGGAACTTGAATGTGCAAACTAGCCAAAGAAGGCCAGAAATCTGAAGGTGTCATGGCTCCCAAGCCCTGGACTGTGCTGATGCAATACTACAAATCCTGGGAGAAAGCTTAAGCTGTAAGCCCAGTCACTTCACCTTTGACACTTCACTGAGTAACAAGAGGAAGTTGTTAGTTATTAATATAATATAAATATTAATATAATATAATATAAATAACATAGTTATTGTTAGCATTTCTTTGAAGTAATGTCTGTCTAGACACGCTTCCTACAAACAGACCATTTTCCTTAACTAATAAAGCTTTGGTCCGCCTTATGAGTACTTTTTGAACCAGTGTAACACACTGCTTGTTTGAGTTCCACTTATTATAGCTAATATTCCTATAATAAAATTTTAAATCTTGTCTTTTTATATTTATGCTCCTATCTCATGATTTTCTTAAGTTGTTATAGTGTTGTAACCAGTAAGATATACATTGAACCTCACTTTTCATCCCTTGAAAACAGAAATGAAAGTCCACTAAACAGTAAATTTGGCTAGACCTAGTTTGTTGAATTGTATAAGACATCTCTTACAATTAGATTATTTTTCTGCATTAAAAATAAACTGCTTTCTTTCTTCCTTCTTTCTGATCAACTATTGATCTTCAGCTATTACAATCTAAAGTAGTCCTGTGATCTGAGGTAAGCCCCAAAGAAACTTTTTTATTCAATAAAATTGAACTTTTTTGCTTCTAAAAAAAGAAAAGAAAGAAGGGAGGGAAGGAGGAAGGAAGAAAACAAAAATCAATATCCTCTATGAATATAGATGCAAAATCCTCAATAAAAGACTAGAAACTAAATACAATAAATGAAAAGAATTATATACCATAACCAAATAAAATGTAATGTATCCTAAGAATGAAAGATTGTTTTAACATCAAAACAATTAACATAAAACATCACATTAATATCATAAAGAGAGAGGCTTGAGGTCCCATTAAGCAAGGTGAAAAGCTTTTCCTCTTCTTGGCTGTTTGGTTCCATCTCTACAAGTCTTTCCAATAATTCCTAATCTCTAATTTGTATCTTCCTGTTCCTTGAAACCAAAGAATCTTTCAATAAGAATTAAAATATTTGTCCCTCTTTAGTCTGTCAAACACGAAATATCCCTGTAGTACTTGTGATAGAAATGTTTCAGTAACAAGTAACAAAAAAAAATGAAATAAATACAAAGTTCTAAACTCAAAATGACTTTAAACAGTAAAGGAGGTATTGACTTATGTAACAGAAAAGTCCAAATGAAGCTTCATCTTGCACCTCAGATGAGATCTCCAAGGACCTTTTTTCTCATATTCTCTCTATTCTACATGCTATCCCAGTAGCCCTCTGGGAGTTCCAAGTTCTTCTGGTAATTTCAGCAAAATGTTTGCTGCAATTCCAGATGTCCTTTCCTTATAGGAAAACACTCTGGAAAGCTAGAGTCTCTTAGAGTAGCTGCTATACGTGTCCTGGGAATCGGTTTCCCTTCACTGATAATTGGAACTCATGTCCTTCCCTGAGCAGGTCACTGTGACAAGGTTACAATACTCTCCGATTGGCTTTTAGACAGGGAAAATCCACCCCAAAGCAGCACACACATTCAGTCTCACCCAAACTGCAAGGCTGAGAAAATGGAAGGAGCAAATTTCCTCCCCAAATATAAAAATACACTTGGTTACAGCAAACAAAAAACCGAAGTGGGAGAGAGGTGAAATAGATGCCAGGAAGACAATAAAAAAATAATCTTCAAAATGGTTTCCAGGCACTATTCTATAACATGGCATTAAAATCATTCTAGGTAGACCAGAAATCTCAAAAATTATTTTCAATTACTTTTTGCCTTTGAATCAATGAAAAAGTTAACATCAGAATAAAGCCTTCCAGGCTAAAACAAAAAAGAAAGAAAAATAGTATTTTGTATTTTCCTATATTGCATGATGGAGCCAAGGCTTGAAATTGTGATGAATGTTACCATGCAAAGTCAGTGCACTGAATATATCGTCTATTCCCATCATTCATTCAAATTCCTTGCATATATTAGTAAGGGTCACTCAGAAGCACCTACGTTAATCAAAAAAGAAAAACTGGTGTTGCATGCTGCAAACAGCCTCTATTCCTGGATGAATAAATAACATTTAAAGTTGCTTGCCTTCCTTTATGTAGCCAATATCTTTCAGGTATTTTAAGGGAATAGTGTTCCTGAGACAGCCACAGAAAAATATTAATGAAAATATGGTGATGCATCTTATTAGTCTATGAAAAAGATAGTTTTTGCATTTTCAAATTAGTAGAATATTTAAAACTACCTCCAAATAAGTACATTAATGAAATTGCTTTGTTACTTAAAAGGGAAAAGGAATACAATTATGAATTACACTCTTATCTTCATTTTCTCACTTTAAATGTACAAAGTATTTATACCTGACTCCTGTATGCAATCAAATGAAAAGAAAATCCCATGTTTGTAAAACTATAGTATAGACTATATAAAATTAGGGTTGACTTTTCAATCGTATTTCAGTCAAGTTTGTCATTAACAATTATATTAAAATGTAAAATCACCACCTTTTTGTTGGCAAAAGGATGATATAAAAAACATTATATGCCAGTCTTCAATTTTATATATATAAATAGGGTCCTAGATCAAGAGGCTTAACAGTAATTGCTATAAACGTTCTGTAATACTGTATTCCAAATCTAGAACTCGATGTAAGTGTATTTTAATTCATCATTTATGAGTTATTCAGTGAGTTTTATTTTTTTAAATAGGGTCATTTAAAACACAAATTTTATTATTCTTTTAAAATAAAACTAAACTTTCCCCCTATTAGTTGAATGCACATTTCAAACTCATTTTCCCCATGTATTTTTTTTAATTTTTTAATTTTTTATTATTATTTTTTTATTTACTATAGTCATACAGAGAGAGAGAGGCAGAGACACAGGCAGAGGGAGAAGCAGGCTCCATGCACCGGGAGCCTGACGTGGGATTCGATCCCGGGTCTCCAGGATTGCGCTCTGGGCCAAAGGCAGGCGCCAAACCGCTGCGCCACCCAGGGATCCCCCCCATGTATTTTTTTAGAGAAAGAAAATACAATACCTGAGGTTTGAAGAACTCTACCTATTAAAAGTCTGTTTTAAAATTACTTGGCTTGGGATCCCTGGGTGGCACAGCGGTTTAGCGCCTGCCTTTGGCCCAGGGCGCGATCCTGGAGACCCTGGATCGAATCCCACGTCAGGCTCCCGGTGCATGGAGCCTGCTTCTCCCTCTGCCTGTGTCTCTGCCTCTCTCTCTCTCTGTGACTATCATAAATAAATAAAAATAAAAAAAATAAAATTACTTGGCTTGAGTTATGAAATGTTATTGATCCTTTGAACAATAGTATTTTACTCAAGGGAAGAAAAAAATGTGACCCACCAAGTCTTCGTATACATAACATAGAAAAACGAGTTCAGGGAAAAACTAGTAACAAAATTATTACATTAGTAAAAATTATTGGGCCATCCTAATATTTGAATTCATATTACCAAGTAAACAAATGACTGACTATAATTTACACTTTTCCTTATTCTGAAGTTGTAAATATAATCTCTTATAATTTCCTTCAAAACATTTTAAACTATTGCTATCTATCACAATTAGATCTTCAATCCACACAAAATTACTTAACAGCATTTGGTTAGAGACAGAGCTTCTCAATTTTTTTTTCTCCATATTGATAACCAAAGGTTCTGAACACTAATCAATAGCCCATCCTTCACTGGTAGGCAGTGCCGCCTCTGCCATATATCAGGTTTCCATCTGTGCATTGATCTATTTCAAATCTCTGTTCAGTTCCATTGGTCTATTTATCTTTCCTAGAGCGATGCACAGTGCTTTTGTTGTTCATAGCTTTATATTATTTATAGTTTGTAATAAGTGTTTATGGTAAGGAGATCGTCTTATATTGTACTTGTTCAAAATTATCTTGGCTATTTAAGCCCTTTGCACTTCCACACATTTTATAATTGCCTTGTCAAGTTTCATAGAGGTAAAACAAAAAAAAAAGAAAGAAAAACCCTTTGAGATTTTTATTGGAATCTTGTCTTATTTCACTGGTTCACATAGCCAGGTTTGATGGGGTTTGGGAGGGTGAGGCTTAGATGTTAACCATCAATTCATTTTATTAATAATTTAGGATTAGTGAGGTTTTTAATTTCTTCTTGAATTATTATTGGCTAGTTCTATTTCTCTCAAACATTTATCTTAAGTTTTCAAATTTAATGACTTAAAATTGTTTATAATATCTTCTTTTAAAAAACTCATGTTTCGGGATCCCTGGGTGGCGCAGTGGTTTGGCGCCTGACTTTGGCCCAGGGCGTGATCCTGGAGACCTGGGATCGAGTCCCACGTCCGGCTCCCGGTGCGTGGAGCCTGCTTTTCCCTCTGCCTGTGTCTCTGCCTCTCTCTCTCTGTGTGACTATCATAAATAAATAAAAAAAAAAAATTAAAAAAAAAAAAAACTCATGTTTCTGGGGCTATGATACTATTCTTTCACTGCCAATATTCTTCTTTAATGGATTCCTTCTCTCTTTTTTTTCTTGCTCAATCTTGCCAGGGAGTTTCTATTTTATTAGACTTTTCAAAAAGTTAATGTTTGGCTCATCTCTTATCTTTTTTCCACTTACTTTTCTCCTCTTATTATTTTCAGTATTTAAATTTACTTTGAGTTTATTCTGTTATTTTGATAACCCCTTTAATTTGGAAACTTAGATGACCAGTTTTTAAGCTTTGTAAATAATAGGATATTAAAAATTATTTTAAGTAATGTTTTACCAATATCCCCTAAATTTTAGAATGCCATGTTTTCATCAATTTTCACTCCTAAATATTTTCTAATGTCCACTGGTATTTGTATTTAGACCCAAAGATTATTTTGAAGTGTCTTTTATTATAATTTCCAAATCAATTTTTAAATTAGCATTTTTAATTATTTCTGAACTAGGTACATTTTAACAGAAAAAAATCACCTGTTTAGCAATTCTTTGACTCTTTTTAATAGCGGCTTAATAGTGTAGAATGTGCTCAGTTCTAATGAAAGTTCCATGTATACATTCTCTAATTGTTGGATATAGAGCTCTATATGTGCCCATTACATCAGACTTGCTAATTTTATTGTTCAGTTCTTCCATATCTCTACTAATATTTTGTTTGCTCTATCAACTACTATGAATGAGTTAAAATTGTCTATTGTGCATATTAACTTATTAATTTTACTTTACAATTCTGTCAGCTTTGCTATATATGTATTAAAAATATATTACAGGGCAGCCCAGGTGGCTCAGCAGTTTAGCGCTGCCTTCAGTCCAGGGCCTGATCCTGGAGACCTGGGATCAAGTTCCACGTCAGGCTCCCTGCATGGAGCCTGCTTCTCTCTCTGCCTGTGTCTCTGCCTCTCTCTGTGTTTCTCATGAATAAGTAAATAAAATATTTAAATATATATATATAAAACACATATATAATGTATACATATATAAAGACTATGCTTTTGGGTGCTTATAAATTTAGATTTTTTTAGTCTTTCTGTGAGAATTGGACCTTCTTTTATTAAATATTATAATACTTAATTAAATTGAATATTCTACACCCCTAAAGTATTTTTACTTTGAAATCAATTTTGTCTAATAGAAACTTACATAGCTATATTTACATATTTACACAGATATATTACCAAATTATTTTGTTTAGTATTTGCCTAACATATTTATCCTTTAACTTTCCAATTTTTATGTGATAACTGTTTAAGGAGTGTTTTGTTATTTACCCAAACTTGAAAATACTTGTACTTTGACTTGCGTGTTTACTCTATTGGTGTTTATTATGATTACTAGTACATTTTGATTTAGTTCTACAACTTTATGTTTTATATTTATCCTGCTTTTTCTCTGCTTTTTTTTTCTTTTCTCTTTCCCTGCTTGCTTTTGAATTGATCAGGTATTTTACATTCATTTTCCCCTCTACCAATGGCTAGAAAGTTATATATGTATTATGTAGGGTAAACTAGGTTTTGAAATAAGTCCCGTATGTTAGTGGCTTCATACAATACCGTACAGCTTTCCTGGAGCTGGAACAAATAACCAGTGGGAATAGAAATGGTAATTGATAAAAAAAAATTGATAAAAAAAAACCTCTGTTTTGAAAAGGCAGAAGGGAAAAGTAACCATTTTGAAATATACCCAGAGCATTCTGCTCTTCATAACAAAGCTCCGCCCTCAAGAGAAATTACTCTAGCAAGTATAAACAGAGACATAATATAAAGAAGTCAATTTTCCAAGAAGACCTACCAATATAAAATGTGTGTGTGCATTTATATATGTATGGGTATACTCACACACACGTGTATGTGTGTGTACCAACTAATGTGTATGTGTACATACACTCATGTGGTTATGTGCAGGTACATTTATATGTGTGTGTACCATCTAAGCACACACACACATTTGATAATGTATCAAATTTGGTTTGTCAATCTTAACATACACTAACTCAATATGTTAATAATAGGGGAAGCTAGAATGAGGATGGGAAGAGTATACATGAGAATTCTTTGCACTATTGCTCAATTTTTCTGTAGGCCTAAAAATGTTATAAATTATAAAGTCTATTAAAGACCTATTCTGGGATCCCTGGGTGGCGCAGCGGTTCGGCGCCTGCCTTTGGCCCAGGGCGCGATCCTGGAGACCCGGGATCAAATCCCACGTCGGGCTCCCGGTGCATGGAGCCTGCTTCTCCCTCTGCCTGTGTCTCTGCCTCTCTCTCTCTCTCTCTCTCTGTGACTATCATAAATAATAATAAATAAAAATTAAAAAAAAAAGACCTATTCTTAGGTCTCAGGCCTTGGAAATTCAGACTGTAGGCCAGATTTGGCCTACAAGCACTAGTTCCTTGAACTTTGATATAAGAAACTTCCTTTCTTGTGTCTATCCCCATCTTCTTCCAAAAGAAATGTCTTCAGTGAGGTATAACAAACTCCATTGGTGGTAAAATCTCATTTTCCTTTGTCTGAAAACATCTTGATTTTATTCTTTTTTTTTTGAATTATAATTTAATGGAAAATTCAATTTTAGATCAACAGCAAATTCTTCAAACATTTTAAAGGTAGTATACTTCTGTCCCTTTTCATTCTTGAGAAATCTGCCCTAGTTTTTCTTTTCTCTCAGATTACTTGTAACACTCCTGTTTGTCTCCAATGTTTTGCATTTTCTGGAATATGCCTAATTGTGTGTTCAGTGGATTTCCTGTTATTTCTGCGTGAGATTTGGGAATGATTCTCAACTTTGCAGTTTTATATCTTTTAATAATTATGGAAAATTCTCAGCCATTATTTCTTGGAATATTTCCTCTATTCCATGTTCCCTGTTCATTTATTTTGGATTCCATTTAAATATATTTTAAAACTTTTCACTCCAAACTTGATATTTCTTAACTGCTTTCATATTTTCTACCATTTATCCCTTTGCATTTCATTTTGTATAATTTTTTTATATTTATTTTATTTCACTAAGTCTCTTTTTAGCTGTCTCTATTTAACTCATCCACTCAGACTGAGGTATCTTTTTGTTCCTCCTCAATGTTCTATTCAGTTTACTTTAAAGTCCTGCTGCTTATTTATTTTCCTAATAGTTCCATGGTTTTTGAAAATATTTTTATTACAGTCTTTATTTCTTTAAACATTCTGAGCAAATTCTGATATTCCTGCTTATAACCCTTTGACATTCACCTCTATAAGCCAAAGTCTATTACTGGATGCCTGCAGCTCTCTGCCTGATTAGTTTTTCCTGACCCCAGAGCATACCCAGCCCACACACAAGGCAAATCCAAAGGCTGGGAGAGTTAATGTTCCCAGAAGCATCCTTCATCTGATGATTGATGATAAGTCAATGTCTAAGTCAGCTTCCTTGTCTCTCATTTGGGATAACACTGAGGTATGTTCTATCTTTTCTAGGAAAGTTCCTAGTGAAACTGGGATCCAGTTGCCCAAAATAGAAACTGGTTTATAACTTATTGTCTACTGACTTTTTTCCCTTTTCTATCTAATTTTTTCAATCTCCTACTGGTATATCCTGGGACCATCTACTACATAAACTACTGCATTTGAATTCTTCCTGTAGAATTTGCTTTGGGTAGGGATGGAGGGGACTCAAAATTTTCTATTTACCATTTGATATTCTTGTTATGTGGAGCTCTTAGTGGATACATCTGCTGGATTTTCTTTTCCATTCTTTTCCTCCTGACTCATGAGGAAAAAAAATGAATTATGCAAAAAAAAGGTATACAAAAATATTTTTTATTATGGCTTATTTGTGTATGTGTGTATTGCTTGCTATTTTTTTGAATTGTGAATTTGTCTTGCATGACTTATCTCTGGAAATCTTACAAGATTTGGGTCATGGTCTCTTACCTCTGCTACATTTGCCAGAGTGTTACAAACCAGTAGTCCAATTATGATCTTTTTTTAACTTGAATTTCCCAAACAAGCGTGGCACTTCATTTGAATCCATAAGTGGGTGGAGGAGCCAGAGTGTCTCCTTGAGTGCAGTTAAGTTGGGCCTGGTCTCCAGAATGGCTATAGCCTCCATGGAAAGCATAGAAACCATTACAGATGCTAACAGATAAGATGGTGGCAACTGCAGCTGTTCCAACAGAGGCCATAGGTGGTGATGTCCATGATGAAACAGCTGAAGGCTCCAGAGATGTGAGAGGCCAACCATATTTGAGAAGGCACATAAACTGTGTTCAGTGCATTGGGTCTGAGATACAAATTGTCAGAAAAGAAGTTTCTTTTATCTTGAGCCCAGCCTAGTATAGACAATTTACTTTTTTTTTTCTTCCTAGTTTACCTTTCCATCGAGGGTAAGGACTTTCATGTCACCTTCCTTTTTTTCTCTCTAAAATCTTTACTTATTTATTATGAAAGACACAGAGACATAGGTGGAGGGATAAGCAGCCTGATGTGGGACTTGATCCCAGGACCCCTGGATCACGACCTAAGCCAAAGGCAGATGCTCAACCACTGAGCCACCCAGGTGCCCCCTCATGTCACCTTTCTTTATTAGGGATCCTGGTTCCAAGACTTCATCTTGCATAGGTCTAGCACCTTTTCTCTATTAGAAGTTGGGCCATTACTACCCAATCCTGGCCCAACTGTAGCCTTAGAAATAACACTAGCCTACAAATGTGTCTTTCAGCTCTCTCTTCATTTTTTATTTCTGACAAGTTCTATCACGTTCTCGAACACTCTTCTATGCATTCCAAAAGGCTTTTAGCTAGTACTCTTAGCTATTGCACTGAGCCTTTCAGGTTTCAATCACATTGTTGGGAAATGAAAAGTAAGTATCTTTTCTTTTGAAGAAACATTTATTTGCAGTTCAGCACATCTTTGGGTTTCACTTGTTTTCCTTCTACTGAATGAATTAAAATTCAATTCATTACATGTTATTAAAATGAACATTATCATTGATTATTCTAATTGTCCTATATATTTACATTTTATGAATTTCCTATTATGAATATACCTTTATTGAGATGTCTAGGTGGCTCAGTTAAGTGTCTGCTTTAGCCTCAAGTCATGATCACAGGATCCTGGGTTCAAGCCCTACATCCAGCTCCCTGCTCAGTGGGGAGTCTGTTTCTCCCTCTCTTTCCATAGCTCCCTATGCTTGTGCACTCTCTCTCTCAAATAAATAAACAAAATATTTTAAGTAATATATCTTTATCTATAATTCAAAAATATTTAAAATTATAAATAACTGTATAAGGAACAAATATATACATCACCTAAGAACTATAAGCCAATTTACATTAATGATGGTTACCTTAATCAGAAATGTTGATCTACATCAGTAGTTCTCAGCCTTGGCCACACCTTAGAATTGACTGGGGGAACTTTTAAGAAATAGTAATGTTAAGGTTTCATCTCCAAGGAGTGATTTTATTGGTGTGAGGTTAAGTCCACACATGGATAGTTTTGTGAGCTCCTCAGGTGCTTCTAATGAGCAGTCACATCTAAAAACCACTGATGTACATCTGTTTAGAGAAAGACTTCTCTGTAAGGAAAGAGAGGGGACTAAACTTGGAAAGGACAGATTTAACTATAGTGGAGAATGTTCACAGTGTGAATGAGCATGCGCATGCTGACTGTGAGGTCCAGTGCTCTATCCTCCACAGGTGGCAGCTCTGTTCTCTCACTAGCACCACCAGTGTGAGCTTTGGAAGTAAGCGTGACCTAGGTCCTGTGTCCCGGTTCAAGAAACCAGCTCCTTTCTTGCTCCTACAACTTTGTCTCTACTTAAACCTCCTATTCAAAGAAAGGGAGTTCTGTTACCAAACCTACAGATCAGTTTCCTGCCTTAAGAACCAGGATTCTATCCGAGTTTTCTCTGATTGGGGCTGTTTTCCTCTTACTAAATCCTTTGAGGGTTCCTACTTTGTAGGCATTAAGAGCTTCAGTTCCAGAGTCTCACCAATCCGAGTTTAAGTCTCAGTTCTGTCGCATGCCATGACTTTAGGCAACTAACTTGACTTTAAGTTTTTGTCCATAAAATAGCTATGGTAAGAGTACCCACATTACAGAGTTAATATGATAATGAAATGTAATAATGAATGTAGTGTTCTGCTGTAACACCTAGCAAACAATAAGCTTATCATTGTTAACAATATTATTATCCTCATTATTTAAGGACTCCTGCAAAAACTTAATTCTCCTGCTGCCTGCTCTTAGTCAAGGTGACTTTCAAGCCAGTCACTGCATCCTGCTCTCTTTAAGACTTTCTGACGCCACTCTCCCCCTGCCTGCTCTGGCACCACTGGGCACTCCCTGACTTAGACCACTCATTCGTTTCTTCACTTAGTATTTATCGAGTGCCTAATATGTGCTAGTACCTTTGCTGGGTGAGCAAAAATTGTCACAGCCTGAAATGTTACTTCCCACATCTTACCTTATGTTCTATAATAAAAGACCAAATTGTGTGAATTCCTTAAGTGTCCCCTAGTTTCTGCTGAGTGATGCCTGCTCACTTCATCCCTCACCACACACACACACACACACACACACACACACACACACACACCATCAGGGATTATTGGTCCAGCAGAACATTTTCTCCTATTCTCTTTGCTAACTCAGCCCTCTAAATGCTGGTTTAATTATAGTGAACAAGTCTTTCCTTAGCATCTCCATCAGGCCCTTTTAAGATCTAAGATTCTAGGCACATCATAGACATAATATCAAACATATTAAAATATGCCCACATCACACAGTAAATACATAATATAGTAACTCTATATAAATTGGGCTGAGCTGCAGTTGGAGCCAAAATTATTTTTTCACATCTCAAACTCTATCATAGTTCTTGCATTTTTGCACACCCGAGACACTGAGCCTACATGTCATTATCCTTACCCCACTCACTTTACCATTCTCTCAATCCTCCTATTCTGACCCGGCTCTCTGGAGAACATGGGAAAGAAGAACTGGGTAGACAAAGTATTCACATGGAAATTAGGAATATTCAAATTTTGTCCCTTTTGCAATTTTGTCTAAGTCCCTGATAGTAACTGATATCAAATGCCTTCATAAAAATAGCCAATTATATTTAGAAGGGGGAAAACGTACATTTTCTTTCTTAAATGAGCCCAATCTAGTGGGAACAATTTTTAGCATTTATATAGTGATTGATATATAGTGCATCCTCACTTTCTTTTATTTACCCCCTAATGTTATAAATCAAATATAATTATAATCCCCTATTATATATGGCACAATTGAAAATCACAGAAGGACTATAACTTGACCAGGATAACACAGAGAGTAAGGGAGAGAGTCAGGACCTGGATCCACATGTGGTGTTTTGATACTGAGTCTTTACTCTACAGCCAACTTCCTATGTAATACAGTGTTGCCTGGTGGAAAAGGATACCTCCTTCAGTGAGACCAGGAATGTATGCATATATTCTCTCAGAGTACCACTTCTGGCTTCTCAAAGATTTTCAAATGTATCCCTAAAATGCAAATGTCTACTGGTTCTAAACCCTGAATGGATAGAATTGTATACACATGTCTGTTTAGTGACAGGACATGATGTGGCTCTCCCATCTTTAGTGCAATCCAAGAACAATGACCTCCAATCCCATCTCAAATTTTCACTGCATCAAGGTCAGCCTTCCTCTTTTACCAAAGTCATAAATGCATTCTGCACAGTTTTAAACCAAATAATAACCATCCCATACAGACTGGGTCTGACTTCAACATTATTGCTTTCTTTTTGCTTTTTTTTTTTCTTTAGGTCCATAACTGCCTTAAATTACTGTCCCCTTCAGGATTGGCAATGCTGTAAAAATTTCAGGGACAAGACTTTACTGCCTACCACCGCTTCCTACTTTATTGTCAGGGGCAATTTCAATTCATTTCTGTGTCACTGTCACTCCAACTTCTATCTTCAGCTCTATGTGGTGTCCTAAAGTTCAGAGTTAATGTAGAAACCTTTGCTTTAATAGAAAAATAATGTTCTTTGACTTTTTCTCTAACATTAATAAAGAGCCAGCCAAGGCCAGTCTCCAAATTCAGCAAAAATAAAATTCCTTCCAAATGCCAAGGGGCTCTTCACTGTCTTTGTTTGAGTTATAGTGAGGCAAGGATTATCATTTACCTGCAACAAATAAGAAAACAGAAGGTTTAAGGAATCAGTGGACTAGATTTTCCAAGGCCTGGCTTCAGTTTTGTGCTATCACAATGAATGAACCTATGATTTCAAGCGAAGGTCTTAATCTTTTTAAGCATCTCCCTCTCTTTTCTTCTCCCCTTGCCCCCTTGTAAAAATTGAGATACAGCTATTGCCATTTATTTTCCACTCAGAGATGCTTTAAGTTTTAGCCCAATGGAAAAAAGCTTGGTACAAATTGTTACTACTGACAATGGATCTGATCTTGTATTGAGCTAAGATGAACAAAATGCTCTCTGGGGAAGAGGAGGGCTCACCTATGTGAGGTAAATGAATTCCTCTGTGGCTCTAGGGAATGGTGTGATTGCTGTACAGTATATGGATGCCCCAAAGAGTTTATTATCTTCAGCCTGTTTGTGGATAACTTGCCTGACTTGATATAGAACCAAGTCAATAATAATGTTTTTTCTGGATTTACACAAAAAATTGGATAATATGTGTAGTGATTTGTTTTTATCTTGGTATCAATAAGTATGTTATATCAGAGATATAAACGAAGGGGTGGCTATTTCTTAGAGCCAACATCTGTCCCTACTTTGCTCCCCACCCCAGACTAATATTGTGGGAAGACAGTAACTGATTTGGCACCTAAAATTGGAAAAAAGAGATGAGGAAGTGGGAAACAGAAAGCAGACACGACTTAAATGTCTATGACACAATTTTCTGATCCCTAGTTGTCTATCCCTTGCTTTCTCTCTCCATAGGGAAAATGCACTGGAAAAAGGTAAATCATAAAAAACATGAGTGATTTACAAAACTCTGGTTATTTCTGAGCAGCTGATAGAGTTTCTGGTAATAAACCATTTAAGGGATGAGTCATGTGACATATAGTCTTCGCACTATATGATCCTTGAGTCATTGAGGTGAACTGAATGAATCAATCCATGTTAGAAATAGGGTCTTTCCAGGAAAACCTGTTTGAGAATGAAAACTTATTAATCCTGGCTTCTACCTCTCTTTTCATGCAGCAAATATGTTAAACAAATAATTATGTCATGCTAATAATAGGCTAGCCACTTTCCCAAGCACTTGGAAAATTATGAATTAGTCATTGGTGAAATGACTTTTAATAAGAGTTCCCTGAGTCTTCAAAGTTGTCCATTCTTCATTTAACTTGTAAGCAAATAGCTTTTCTTTTCAGACTCCATAATTTCCACAATAAAATTTAAAAGCATTATGGCATTTTTTTCTTTAATCTTAGAGACATCATTTTGTTGTTCATTCTCGATATATGTTGAAATTTTAGATTTTCCCACTTTCTATTGCATTCATTTCAAAAGTATGCCATTTACAGATGAGACAGAAATATATACTATCTTACCTTAAACAGATTTAAATGTTATTTTATTATTTTATGTTCTTAACTTTAAAGTATATAGCAAAATAGGAAAAAAAAGAGCAGCAACCGAACATTTGGAAAATTATTTTTCTATTAGCAATATTCTGCACTAAAAGTAAGCAAGTGTGAATAGTAATTGGGACTAATTAGTCAAGATTTTTGGGCTACAAATTACATAAAACTCCAATTGAACTTATTAAATCACTGAAAATTATCTTTTATAATGAAAGTTTGGCAGTAGACTGTTCTAGACTTAATTCAGCAACTCCACAATCTCAGGTTTCTCTGTGATTCTCTTGGATTTTGCTTATAGTCATTAGATGGCTTCAACGGCTCCAAGTATCACATCTTATACAATAAGATTCAAAAGTAAAAACACAAGCTTTTATTCAGCATACCTGTTTTAGGGCAGGGAAAATTTTTCATGGTGCTTCCAAGGGATGGACTTCCTCTACTATTTCGTTGACCAGTGCATCTTTATATGTTTATGTCTTTTGCTAACATAAGAATGAAATTATGACCGACTTTAGCATTCATCCCTCTAGGTTTGGGAAGTGACTCTTATCAAGAACTTGAAATCCTAGTTCTTGAATAAGATCAAGATGCTATTCGGAAGAATGAGGGTGGGAACTATTTATCAAAGGAGAGGCTATGGTTGAGGAAAATCATCAAGGAAAGAGGCAGTACTCTGAAGGTGTTTCCATGCTATGAAGCATGGACGACCTGGCAGGAGCTGTGGCCTTCCAGAGAGCAAGGCAGCCAGTTCACTGCAAGCCTAGTGGGAGAAGCCAGGGAAATATATACCTCAATCTAACTCTCTTCTCCCTCTTTAGTCTCCTCTATTGTCAGAACCTACCCAAGAGTCAGAGTATGGGAACCAATAACTTGTGCTATGAGTCATCTTCCTGGGACACAAAGCTGCACTGTAGAGTTCAAGGAGTCTAAAGTGTGGTTCAAGAGAGACAGAACATATCTATTATAACTATCATTAATGAAGCATTTAATGCTGTGTCAAGCAGTATGATAAGTGATTTATATGCATAAAACAGGGATTCAATATTGCAATGTTAACTGCAATAAACACACTTTTTACCATACACCCAGGAAAGAAATAGAGGCATTGTTTGTAAAGACCCTCTGAGGGAAAATTATGGGACAAATGCCCAAGGTTCAGTGGTAGAGGTATGGAGGGAGGGAGGTTAAAAATTGTGAACCTGATAAGGGGGAGATCCCCCAAGCCTGGGAAGGGATGTTTCAGCTGATTTTGCAAATAGCAAAGATCCATACCCAACTCTTTTAGCTTCTCAGAAAGTGTGTTATACACTTAAGAGCTCTCTCTCAGGACCTCGGAAAGAAATGGTTTATCCTGTACCTAAGAGTACTGAAAGCCTAAGCTCCCAGCCTTAGCAAAACCCTCACACCTAAGCTTGACACAGAGATAACAGAACCTCTCCTAGTTTAGTGGATCAAATGGACCTAGATAGTGAGCACAACAGGTTGAGGAGTTAAGACTTTCTTCTTTCCAGCCACAAAATACAACTGAGACTCTTAGGCAATATTTATGTGTGACTAGAAGTAGAAAAGAGCAAATATGAATGATGAGTGCCTCAACATCCTGGTAAATGGCTTCTCAGAGATTTAATTTTCATTTTAAAAACATTTCTTAAGCTGATTCATAAAATAGAACTGGAAGGAAAACATCCAAACTCATTCTATGAGGCCAGTTTTACCTTGATCCTAAAACCAGACAAAGACCCCATCAAAAAGTAGAATTACAAACTAATATCCCTGATGAACAAGGATGCTAAAATTCTCATCAAGATACTAGCCAATAGGATCCAACAGTACAGTAAAAGGACTATTCACCACAACCAAGCAGAATTTATCTGCAAGGTGGTTCAACATTCACAAATCAATCAATGTGATACATCACATTAACAAAAGAAAAGACAAGGACCATATGATCTTCTCAATTGATGCATAAAAAGCCTTTGACAAAATACAGAATATTTTTTTGAATAAAACTCTCCACAGTGTATGTAGGGATAGAGGGAACATACCTCAACATCATAAAAGCTGTTTATGAAAAATCCATGCTGAATATCATTCTCAATGCGGAAAAACAGAGCTTTTCCCCTAAGATCAGGAACATGACAGGGATGTCCACTCTCACCACTGTTGTTCAACGTAGTACTAGAAGTCCTAGCCTCAGCAATCAGATAACAAAAAGAAATAAAAGGCATTCAAACTGGCAGAGAAGAAGTCAAACTCTCACTCTTTGCTGATGACATATATATTTTTAAAGATTTTATTTATTTATTCATGAGAGACACATAGAGAGAGAGAGAGGGAGGCAGAGGCACAGGCAGAAGGAGAAGCAGGCTCCACGCAGGGAGCCCGATGTGGGACTCGATCCCAGGACTCAAGGATCACTCCCTGGGCCGAAGGCAGGTGCTCAACCGCTGAGCCTCCCAGGGATCCCCATGACATGATATTTTTTTGGAAAACCCAAAACACTCCATTCCAAAATTGCTAGAACTCATACAGCAATTCACTAATGTGTCAGGATATAAAATCAATGCACAGAAGTCAGTTGGATTTCTATACACTAACAATGGGACTGAAGAAAGAGAAATTAAGGAATCAATCCATCTACAAGTATACCACAAACCATAAGATACCTAGGAATACACCTAACCAAAGAGGTAAAAAATCTGTACTCTAATAACTCCTATTAAAATGCCATTAACATTTTTCACAGAGCTGGAACAAATAATCCTAAAATTTGTATGGAACCAGCAAAGACCCTAAATAGCCAGAGGAAGGTTGAAAAAAAGACAACTAAAGCTAGGGGCATTACAATACCTGACTTCAAGCTGTATTACAAAGCTGTGATCATCAAGACAGTATGGTACCATCACAAAAACAGACACATAGATCAATGGAAAAGAATAGTGAACCTAGAAATAGGCCCTCAACTCTATGGCCAACTAATCTTTGGCAAAGCAGCAAAGAATATCCAATGGAAAAAAGACAGTCTTTTCAATAAATGGTGTTGAGAAAATTGTACAGCCACATGAAGAAGAATGAAACTAGAACCTTCTCTTAGCACCATACACAAAGATAAAGTCAAAATGGATTAAAGACCTAAGTGTGAGATAGGAATCCATCAAAATCCTAGAGGAGAACACAGGCAGCAACCTCTTTGACCTCAATCACAGCAGTTTCTTGCTAGACAGGTCTCCAAAGCCAAGGGAAACAAAAGCAGAAATGAACTACTGGGACTTCATCAAGAGAAAGAGCTTCTGCACAGCAAAGGAAACAAGTCCACAAAACTAAAAGACACCCTACAGAATGGGAGGATATTTGCAAATGACCTATCAGATAAAGTGCACTTAGTATCCAAGATCTAGAGAGAACATATCAAACTCAACCCAAAAAACAAATAATCCAGTCAAGAAATGGGCAGAAGACATGAACGGACATTTCTCCAAGAAGACCTACACATGGCCAACAAGCACATGAAAAAGTACTTCACATCACATGTCATTGTCATCAGGGAAATCCAAATCAAAACCACAATGAGATACCGCCTTACACCAGTCAGAATGGCTAAAATTAACAAGACAGGAAACAACAAATGTTGATGAGGATGTGGAACAGGGGAACCCTTTTACACTGTTGGTGTGAACGCAAGCTGGTGCAGCCACTCTGGAAAACAGTATGGAGGTTCCCTAAGAAGTTAAAAATAGAGCTTCCCTATGACCCAGCAATTGTGCTACTAGGTTTTACCCCAAAGATACAAAAGTAGTGATCTGAAGGGCCACCTGCACCTGCACCCTAATGTTCATAGCACTAATGTCCACAATAGCCAAACTGTGAAAGGAGCCAAGATGTCCATTGACAGATAAATGGATAAAGAAGATGTAACATATACATATGTGTGTGTTTATGTATATAATGGAATATTATTCAGCTATCAGGAATGAATACTTACCATTTACATCAACGTGGATGGAACTGAAGAGTATTATGCTGACTTAAATCTCAGTCAGAGAAAGACAATTATGTGGTTTCATTCATATATGGAATATAAGAAACAGCCCAGAGTGTCATAAGGGAGGGAAAAATGAATGGAAATAAATTAGAGAGTGAGACAAACCAAAAGAGACTCTTATCTCTGGGAGACAAACTGAGGGTTGCTGGAGGGGTTGTGGGGGGGGGGATGGGATAACTGGTTGATGGGCATTAAGGGGACATATGATGGGATGAGCACTGGGTATTATACACAACTGATAAATCATTGAACACTACATCTGAAACTAATGATGTACTATATGTTGGCTAATTGAATTTAAATTTTAAAAAAAGAAAACAAATATATTTCTTATACACAAATACGGTGGAGTAATTATTTTATCAATAATAGGTTTGAAGAGGTTTAAAGAGTTCCAATAACTTGTCTATGATCATATCACCAATAAGTGGCTGACCTAGGGCTTGTACTTGGGTCAATGTGCTCCAGTGTCTCTGCTGTCAATGATCTTCCATTTTACACAGAATTAACTGGGATGGAGATGTGGTCATCTTATCCAGGTATCATGAAGCATTCTGCATAACAGAGCAGATAATTCCATTGGATTAAACTCACTGCTACTGTGCTTTAAGTAAATAGCAATCCAAGAGAGTTTCATTGAATCTTTGTAACCACTATCCCTCTTGATCATTACACTTTGTTCCTGCAAAGCAGCCAGAACGTACCACCATCACCAACCATCACCCATCCCCATTTTAGGTGAGGAAACTAAAGTTTAAAATAAGAAAGGTAGGAAGGAAGAGAGGAAGAAAAGTCACTTAACTTGAGGAACTAGGACAAGAACCAAAACTTTTTGGCTCCTGGTTCTGTATTCTAACCCCTTGCTGCTTCAAATACAACAAATTTTTAAAATCAGAAAACAAAACATTTGTTTCTCCTTCCCAGAATACAGACAGTGATTTGGTGTTTGTGTGTTGAAACTGAAAAAGCAAAGAAGTCTGTGTATCAGTGTGGGAATGCCAATAGACTGCTAATGGAAGCTGGAGAAAATGGGTAAATGTCAGACAAGGATCAGTGACTCTTTGAGGATCATTACCTTTTCAATATGGATCAAAATCCTTAGTACAAAATGTTAATATGCCACATCTGCCATATTACCCCTCAGTTCTATCAACAATATCAACAGGTGGTAAGTCTCCCAATCCTGCTAGGACTACAGCTCCAGTCTTAAATACTGCATCTATGACAAGATTTTTCTTCTGGACCATATTATTTCAGCCTCAGAAATCTTTTCTTCTCTCCATCTCTGGTGTTTTTCTTCTTGGATTGATTGATCTTGATTGTCTTGATTGAGGCCATCATAATTTCCTCAGTTTCCCAAGAACAAATTTGAGTAATCACTCTTGAAACCATTTTTCATGATTCTTCAGAGCCATTGTCAGCTCTATCCTATTTTTGAAATGCCTGTTAAATCTTACTCTATCCCCACCACAATAATAGTTATCCTCTTAGTCCAGTCTTACCTTTATTGCCTGACCACTGCCCAGCCTTTCTCTGATTTTACCAAAAGTCTCTCACACTCTAGTTTATTATAGTTGCTTTCATTAAAAACAAATAAACAAACCTTTTTTTTATCACTTCACTTCTCTGCTTAAAAATGTATTCAGTGTTAATCACCTGTTTTTTAAAACCTAAGTTACTCAGAATGGTCCAGAAGGCCTTCACAATCTGATGCCAGCTTCCCTAACTAGCCCCTCTCTTCCTATTCTACCTCCTATACTTGTATTCTCATCCTACTAAATTTCCTTTAAGTCCCTAATTTATCAGATTATATCATTCTGTGCCTTTGCACATGCCATTTCCTCTGCCTTTACTTCCCTCTCTTAAATTTTTCATTTCCCTACCTCAAATTCTGTAACTTATCCTTATAAATAAGCTTGAGTATCATGTCCCATGCATGCATAAGTCCTTAAGCATGGTTAATCAGTTCTGTGTCAGGATTATAGCAGTACTCTGGCATGGAACTAGGGGTCACAGCTGGAGCTTAAGCTGTTTATGGCGGGATCCAGCTATATCTAGGCAAGGCTGGCAGCTTGGAGGGAAAAGCTCTGTAGAACCTCTTTGTATGAGGAGCAAGGTACCTTCTAAGTCTCAAATCCAGACACTGACCAGATCCGATTTTGTGGGAGGTGATGTTATACACACAGCACTAGGTCTACTTCTCAGACTTCCCTCTTGCCCACCACCACCGTAAACTCCTATTTAAACCCTTGGGAATTAAGGTTGCATAAAATACAAACATTTATTTCATTGATAGTTCTGTGGGCCACTAAAATTGTGACTCACAGATTGTTTGATCATAGCCATGAAAAACAAAAGGCATTTTCCTTAGGGTTATATGGAAATAGCTCCATGGCCTATATGGATTGTTGACCTAAACTCTAGAAAGCTAGAGGCATCTTTGAAAATGCCAATGCTAGCAATGTCCATTGTATGCCTCTCTGTGGTAAGGGGTGGGGGCATAGGAAGAGAAAAGATGGGCTGCAAAAACCCATCCCATGTAGCTGAAGAGTTTTCAGTTAAGGGCATCCCTGAGGGGGACTGAAGAAAGAGAAAGGTGATAATTGCCACAAGATAGTTTTTAAAATGTATCAATGAACCCAAATAAGAAACACCTTAGGGATTTTGTGCATTAATTTAATCCTTATTCATGAGAGTTACTGCGTGTACTCATGGTATTAAATGCTAAGGACATGGAAGAGAACAAGGTAGGCACAGAAAGGTGAAGAGAGGTAATAAACAAGTCCACAGTGAAAGGAAAAGGCCATTGCAGGTATCAGTAAGTGCAATAAAAAAAACAAAATGAACTGATATGGTGGAGTTGGGGATAGGGTTAGGTCTTGTTGAGATGTCACCTGTGCTGAGACCTGAAAAACATAAAAGAATCAGCCACATAAGATCCTGGAGAAGAACATCCCAAGTAGAGTGAATAGCTGGTGCAGAAGGCTTAAGAGAGTAATAGGCTTAGCATTGCGAAGACCTAAAAGAAGGTCATTGTGAAAGCCACAGTGAGCAGTGAAAGCAGTAGGAGATGATTCATGGAGACAAACAGGCGTTGAGTCACGTGGGAAGTTTTAATTTTTTTTTTATTTATTTATGATAGTCACACACAGAGAGAGAGAGGCAGAGACACAGGCAGAGGGAGAAGCAGGCTCCACGCACCGGGAGCCCGACGTGGGATTCGATCCCGGGTCTCCAGGATCGCGCCCTGGGCCAAAGGCAGGCGCTAAACCGCTGCACCACCCAGGGATCCCCACGTGGGAAGTTTTAGAACCCTGCTCAGCACTTTGGACTGTATTCCATGTGTAATGGGAAGCTACTGGAGCTTTTATCTAGGAATTGACATGACCTGAATTTTGTTCTTAAAGCTTCACCATAGCTGTTCTGAGGAGAGTGGAAGGTGGAGGGAAGGGGCACAGAGAGACCAGCTTACAGGATATTGCAGTATTTCAGGCAAATAATAGTGGGTGCACAGACAAAGAAAGTAGCAGTGGAAAACAGGGAAAATGTGGCTAACTTGGAATGTATTTTTGCAGTAATGGACAGGATATGCTGACACATTGGATATTAGGGTGAAGAGGAGAACAGAATTAGAAAACACTGCATGGTTTCTGGATAGAACAGTTCTTAGAGAAATGACTGTTGAAAAGGGGAGAACTAAGAAGAGGTGTGTATTGGGGTCAGGGGCGCAATGGGCTATTAATTTCATGCCCTATTAAAAATCTAGCGGATTTGTCAGGCAGGCAATTGGATAAAAATTCTGAAGGTCAGGAGAGAGGTCATGGTTACAGAATTAAATTGAGGACACATCAGAAGATTGTGGGTGTTTAAAGTGGTGGGAGCAGTTCCAGAAATAAGTAGGGGAGCCTGGAGGAAGCAAATTGAGGTCCCACAATCTTATATGGAAGTGTTATTTGTTAGATAATATTAACATTCTCCTTAATAGGGGAATGCTCCTCAAGAATGGTGTGAGCTACATGAGGCACCAGATCTGAATCCAGAAAAACACTTGTCAAATATGCATTGATCTTCTTTCTTTTGCTTCCCTAACCTGTCATTTTAATTGCTCCTAAATATCCTGCATGCCTTTCCTTGAAGATGCAGAATTTCCTTTGGCCTTTGAACTCCTGTGGCATCTTCTTTTGTGATTATAGTAATATCTGGGTAGAACTGGAAATAATCACATTTTTTAATTTAATGAACAATATTTATGTCATTTGAGAAAGATATATTAAAATGGCAAAGTGTCTGACAAAGGGACTAGTTTCCAGAGTCAAATAAGGGAAAATTTCAGGGTTGAAGAAGAGGAGGTGGTAGGGGGATGGGAAAACTGGGTGACGGGCACTAAGGAGGGCACTAGATGGGATGAGCAGTGGGTGTTATACTGTATGTTGGCAAATTGAATTTAAATAAAAGATTTTTAAAAAATAAATTAGGTACAAAACAAAAGGGCAAAATTTCAATAACCAAAAATTATTCTTGAAAATCTTTTAAGGGGGAGGGAGGGGCAAGATGGCGGAAGAGCAGGGTCCCCAAATCACCTGTCCCCACCAAGTTACCTAGATAACCTTCAAACCATCCTGAAAATCTACGAATTCAGCCTGAGATGTAAAGAGAGACCAGCTGGAACGCTACAGTGAGAAGAGTCCGCGCTTCTTTCAAGGTAGGAAGACGGGGAAAGAGAAATAAAGGAACAAAAGGCCTCCGAGGGGGAGGGGCCCCGCGAGGAGCCGGGCTGAGGCCGGGGCGAGTGTCCCCAGGACAGGAGAGCCCCGTCCCGGAGGAGCAGGAGCTGCACCAACCTTCCCGGGCGGGCGGAAAGGGGCTCGCAGGGAGTTGGAGCAGGACCCAGGAGGGCGGGGATGCCCTCGGGCTCCCGGGGACACTAACAGACACCTGCGCCCCGGGAGAGTGCGCCGAGCTCCCTAAGGGCTGCAGCGCGCACGGGGACCGACCGGAGCAGCTCGGAGGGGCTCGGGCGCGGCTCCGCGGAGGGGGCTGCGGGGCGGGAGCGCGAATCCCACAGCGCAGGCCCCGGAGCACAGGGCGCCGGGACACAGCCCAGGATCCGGCCTCCCCCGGGACAGGCAGAGGCCGGGAGGGCCCGAGACAGCGAAGACGCTCCTGCCCCGAGCTGAGCAGATCAGCGGCCCCGCCCCGGAGCCTCCAGGCCCTGCGGACGGAGAACCGAGAGCCCCGAGCCCCGAGCCCCGTAGTTCCTGCGGAGGCTGAATCCAGGCTTCCAGAGTTGCCATAGCAACTGCTGCTGTTCCTCCCTGGGTCCCACGGGGTAAACAACCCCCGCTGAGCCCTGCAGCAGGCAGGGGCAGAGCAGCTCCCCCAAGTGCTAACACCTGAAAATCAGCACAGCAGGCCCCTCCCCCAGAAGACCAGCTGGACGGACCAGTGATACTCCCCCGTGTTCCAATACAACTTGTTTTTGGCCACTCTGCACTGAGCAAAATGACTAGAAGGAAAACCTCACCTCAAAAGAAAGAATCAGAAACAGCCCTCTTTCCCACAGAGTTACAAAATCTGGATTACACTTCAATGTCAGAAAGCCAATTCAGAAGCACCATTATACAGCTACTGGTGGCTCTAGAAAAAAGCATTAAGGCCTCACGAGACTTCATGACTGCAGAATTTAGATCCAATCAGGCAGAAATTAAAAATCAATTGAATGAGATGCAATCCAAACTAGAAGTCCTAACGACGAGGGTTAACGTGGTGGAAGAACGAGTGAGTGACATAGAAGACAAGTTGATGGCAAAGAGGGAAACTGAGGAAAAAAGAGACAGACAATTAAGGGACCATGAAGACAGATTAAGGCAAATAAATGACAGTCTGAGGAAGAAAAACCTACGTTTAATTGGGGTTCCCGAGGGCGCCGAAAGGGACAGAGGGCCAGAATATGTATTTGAACAAATCCTAGCTGAAAACTTTCCCAATCTGGGAAGGGAAACAGGCATTCAGATCCAGGAAATAGAGAGATCCCCCCCTAAAATCAATAAAAACCGTTCAACACCTCGACATCTAATAGTGAAGCTTGCAAATTCCAAAGATAAAGAGAAGATCCTTAAAGCAGCAAGAGACAAGAAGTCCCTGACTTTCATGGGGAGGAATATTAGGGTAACAGCAGACCTCTCCACAGAGACCTGGCAGGCCAGAAAGGGCTGGCAGGATATATTCAGGGTCCTAAATGAGAAGAACATGCAACCAAGAATACTTTATCCAGCAAGGCTCTCATTCAAAATGGAAGGAGAGATAAAGAGCTTCCAAGACAGGCAGGAACTGAAAGAATATGTGACCTCCAAACCAGCTCTGCAAGAAATTTTAAGGGGGACTCTTAAAACTCCCCTTTAAGAAGAAGTTCAAGTAACTCTGAACGTGAATGGGCTTAATGACCCCATCAAAAGGCGCAGAGTTTCAGACTGGATAAAAAAACAGGACCCATCTATTTGCTGTCTACAAGAGACTCATTTTAGACAGAAGGACACCTACAACCTGAAAATAAAAGGTTGGAGAACCATTTACCATTCAAATGGTTCTCAAAATATACCCTAAAAACTACAGAACACTTCTGAAAGAAATTGAGGAAGACACAAAGAGATGGAAAAATATTCCATGCTCATGGATTGGCAGAATTAATATTGTGAAAATGTCAATGTTACCCAGGGCAATTTACACGTTTCATGCAATCCCTATCAAAATACCATGGACTTTCTTCAGAGACTTAGAACAAATTATTTTAAGATTTGTGTGGAATCAGAAAAGACCCCGAACAGCCAGGGGAATTTTAAAAAAGAAAACCATATCTGGGGGCATCACAATGCCAGATTTCAGGTTGTACTACAAAGCTGTGTTCATCAAGACAGTGTGGTACTGGCACAAAAACAGACATATAGATCAATGGAACAGAACAGAGAACCCAGAAGTGGACCCTGAACTTTATGCTCAACTAATATACAATAAAGGAGGAAAGACGATCCACTAGAAGAAAGACAGTCTCTTCAATAAATGGTGCTGGGAAAATTGGACATCCACATGCAGAAGAATGAAACTGGACCACTCTCATGCACCATACACAAAGATAAACTCAAAATGGATGAAAGATCTAAATGTGAGACAAGATTCCATCAAAATCCCAGAGAAGAACTCAGGCAACACCCTTTTTGAACTTGGCCACAGTAACCGGAGAAGGACAAACAGTGTATGTTCTCATTCATTTGGGGAATATGAATAATAGCGAAAGGGAATATAAGGGAAGAGCGAAGAAATGTGTGAGAAATATCAGAAAGGGAGACAGAACATAAAGACTTCTAACTCTGGGAAATGAACTAGGGGTGGTGGAGGGGGAGGAGGGTGGGGGGTGGGGGTGAATGGGTGACGGGCACTGAGGGGTACACTTGACGGGATGAGCACTGGGTGTTATTCTGTATGTTGGTAAATTGAACACCAATAAAAATTAATTTATAAATAAAAAAAAAAAAAAGAAAATCTTTTAAGGGATGCCTGGGTGGCTCAGTGGTTGAGCGTCTGCCTTCAGCTCAGGAAGTGATCCTGGAGTTCCAGGATCGAGTCCCGCATCAGGCTCCAGCATGGGGCCTGCTTCTCCTCCCTCTGCCTATGTCTCTGCCTCTCTCTCATGAATAAATAAATAAAATCTTAAAAAAAATCTTTTAAAATGTCTATAAAGCAAAAACACATGACTTCAAACCTATAAAGACAAAGATCTCTCAGGAAGTCCAAAGCATCCTGCTTTTCTTCCAGGATTAACAGATGAAGCCATGGATTGTACCAGAAAATAGTAGCAGGTAGAGACGAATTTCTGAATGTTCAAAAGATGTATGAAGTGTCTCCATGTTATATCTAATACTAATCTCAGCATCTCCATGGCCAAATATCCAGATTATAAGGGAGATTTTTCCAGTAATAATGGAGAGGAGCTTTATGGACTAAGGTATCAAGAGTGCTAAGCACACAGAGGTGAGTCTTCTGAGAATATGTCTCTGATTCAGGGCCAAAGATTGAACTTGCTAATACAGAACACAGGTATAGTAAGATGTGAGAATTTGTAAGGCACAACACAGTAGTAATGTCATATTTGCTTATAATCTTCTAAAACAAATTTTATATTTTGAGTCTCCACTGACAACAACAACAACAACAACAAAAAAAAGTCAATCTTCCTTATTACTCAGGCTGCTACTCAAAAGTCTGGAGTTCTGTGTGGCCAAACTCTGTGAGGATCTTCTGGTTTCCTGCTCAGAAGTTTCACTTCCCATTTGCTTATTGTTAAGAGAGCAGGAGCTCTTGAGAGTTAGGGCTCTAATACAGCTCTGTCTAGCACAAAGTATCCATATTTCTGGAGGCACCAGGAAGGGACTCTCCTCAGAGATTCTATCACCACTCTAGGCAGGTACTGTACACAATTCTAGAAGGTGCAAAGCCCTACCTCTTTCTTGGCCCCTCCCTACGCCAGAGTAGTGCTTCTCCTTGTAAGCCCCACTCCCAACTCCATTTGTATTACTACCACCTCCAGGGAAGATCAGCAAAGTCTCTTCATTTAGGTTGGACTTTTTAAAAACAAAGGAACTTTTCTGGTGTCCACAATGCAAAAGAACCTCTGACAGGGAATTACAAAGCCTTGGTATATAAGAAGGAAAATTCATAAATTTTTTCTCCTATCATGTTTATGGTAGAGGGAAACCACTTTACTGAATGGGGATTGCAAAGTATTTGATAATACGAACAATAGATATAATCTATTAAAACTACAGACACTACAAATTCAACAGTTTTCTCCAAATTTAGTCCTTTGAGTCAGGCTCGAGTTGGCAAATTTCCTATTCCCACTCCTAAACAGTACCATCCAAGTCAAAAATTCTTCTAAGCCTAGTCAAGTTAGAATGTCTTTGTTTTCACTACACTACCCTGGAAACAAGGGGCTGCAGATATTAAAAGAATACTGGTGCTGGCAAGAATCTAAGCTCATTTTCTTGCTGAGTTTGGTGAAAAACAGGATGCATTCCAGCCTGCATGCAGTCTGGTGGAAGAGACAGATTTGCAGATAGGACACATAGTATGTTGCCGCATATTTTATCTGTCTGCAAATCTGTCTGTCCCACCAGACTATAACTCCCTATATACTTAGACTAGCAGCCTGACATACAGAGGACACTTAATAAATGAATTACAGGTCATCACCAGGAAAAGGCTTTTCCCACTTAGTTTTCTATTTATTTGTCATGACACCTCTCCTGTAACTTGAGGCCCTCACTTATTTCTTAGATTCTATGATCCATTTACCTACTGATCTGATGGGGCAATTTCTTTGGAGCTCTCCATGACAAAGTCAGTTGTGCCTCAGCCCCTTGGCCTTTCTCCCTGCAGGGCTATTCCAGAAGCTACAGAGGATACTTTTTTATCTTAGGTCCACTGCTGTTCTCTAGTTGACTCTGGTTTAAGAATGCTTTTATAATCCCATTAGGATCAGCTCTACTCCCTCTGTTCTTTATCACAAATCACTGTTAGATGAAAGACAAGAAATCCTATCACTTCGGTTAACTGGGTCACTAACAACCATAGCATTCCTATGTTCCTGCCCTGAAAGCATAATTAAAGCCTTGACTAATTAGTATTAAAGTAACCTTAATTAACCAACCTAACTTACCACTAATCAAGGGAATGGGTCTTCTGAGGGATCATGGATCATTTTCCAGGCAGTATACAATATAAGGTAATATACATATATACCCCTAGGGATGCACTCATTTAAAAAAAATTAAAACTCTTCATTATTAGCACTGTAAGTTGGAGGTTACTCGCTTACTTGCTTATTTATTTATACTCTGCCTCTTCCCACAAAGAACTGGGCTCAGAGGACATTAGCTTGCATTTGTACTGCAGAGCTCTTGCCATAATTATGAGACAAGAAGGTATTTAGCATTCTCCTTACTTGCTCTGGGTTATTAGTATGCCCATGATAATTATTTTAGCCGAGTAATGCAGAGGCTGCTATATCTGATTTCCACATTACAGATACTTACTAGTTATCTATGTGACTTAGGACATGTCATTTCACTTCCCTGGACCTCAGCCTCCCTGTCTATAAAATGAGGCCAATATATTAAGACCCCTGCTAACTTTAATATGATCTTCTCTATGAGAGTAAAGTTTCTTTTGATCCCTAAGTCCTCTGTCTTACAAGTCAAATAGATGTGATGTCTATTCTGCAACACACATTTTTGTGTCATACCATTTCCAAAACTGCTCAATGAGAAGGCAAAGTAATAAACTGTCTCTATTAAGTGACTTCTGGAACACAGGAGAAAATCCACCAAAATAGCTACCTTAGTCAGCTATAACATCTGAAGTTCTACACTCCCATTTCTACAATGTAAGGCTCTATGCATCTATCTATCATCTGGCATCGATATGAATGAGTTTCCAAAACCATTCCTTAACCCAGATTTGGAGTTAGAGGGAGCCAAGGAAACAAAACAAAACAAAACAGAAACAAAAACAACACATTATGATGTTGGTTTGGAGATAGCAGTGAAAGAAACCAGACTAAGAAAAGGGGAACGAGTATCATCAGCTTCTTAATATTTCTTTTTTTTATTATTTTTTATTCTATTTATTCATTCATTTATTTATGAGAGAGAGAGAGAGAGAGAGAGAGAGAGAGAGAGAGAGAGAGGGGCAGAGACACAGGCAGAGGGAGAAGCAGGCTCCATGCAGTGAGCCTGATGTGGGACTCGACCCCAGGTCTCCAGGATCATATCCTGGGCTGAAGGCAGCGCTAAACCACTGAGCCACCCGGGCTGCCCAGCTTCTTAATATTTCTAAAGTAGGCACCATAGTTTTGCCCCAGGCCAGCCCTGCTTTTTCCATGATAAGAATCTGTATCTGTTGTTGACACTCAGGAACTTGTAGTGGAAAAAGTAGCAGTAAGCACTAGATCTAATATATAAAGGTGGCTATGAAATCTCTTGTCCTAAAAAGGCTTAAGAATAAGTTAGTTTTCTTTTAGTCTGGGGTTGTTTAAAAGAAATCTGCAAAAAGCCTAGGGGTGGAGATGCCTATAGGCATCCCTGCCAGCACAGTATTTCTCTGTTCCTTGAAAAGCATCAGCTGCAGATTGATTCATCATCTGACAGCCACAAATAATACCTAAGAACATACCATACCCATTCTACCTTTGAAAATAGATTCCACAAATTCTTCAAGTTGTTTCATTACGTCTTAGTTTTTGTCACCTGTTTGTAGTAAATGAATGAATGAATAAGTAAGTAAGTGAGCAAATGAATAAACAGGTAAATTAAAGTGGTTTCTTCCTTCTCACCTGAATAATTATGTTTCACTCATCTGTGTAATAAATATGAAAATAAGACAAGAAAAGGCTTTTTTTCAAGCACCACTAAGTGATTATCAAATGTTAGTGTCTATAAGTATCACTCAGAAAACTTATCAAATATGCAGATTCATGAGCCCTTGTAAGTACAGATTCTGAGTCAACAGATTGGGCATGAGCACAGAAATATAAATAGTAATCCCACACACACATACACACTCCCACTTCAAATTTGTTTTTGATATGGGTGGTCCACAGGCCACACTTGGAGGAGAATTGCTACATAAGGACTGCAGATCTTCTGACCTGTTACTCTGATAGAATCTTCAAAAATTGTGAGTTGCGGGATCCCTGGGTGGCGCAGCGGTTTGGCGCCTGCCTTTGGCCCAGGGCGTGATCCTGGAGACCCGGGATCGAGTCCCACGTCGGGCTCCCGAGGCATGGAGCCTGCTTCTCCCTCTGCCTGTGTCTCTGCCTCTCTCTGTGTGTGTGTGTGTGTGTGACTATCATAAATAAATAAAAATTTAAAAAAAATTGTGAGTTGCAACTATCCCACCTTTGGGACGAGGGTCAAATGGATGCAAGTAACACCCGAAGTGCAAATGGGCATTACAGTGTTACAGTGTCTAACAACTTACTATAAAGATACAGTAACAAGAAAGCATGGCATAGACAGATTACTAGATCAATGGAAAAGAATGGAGTCAATAAACAGATCCATACATATATGGGTAATTGATTTTCAACAAAGGTGAAACGAACTCATTGATGAATGAATAGTCTTCAACAAATGATGCTTGAACAATTGGATATCTGTATATAAAAAATGTACTTCTGGGATCCCTGGGTGGCGCAGCGGTTTAGCGCCTGCCTTTGGCCCAGGGCGCGATCCTGGAGACCCTGGATCGAATCCCACGTCGGGCTCCCGGGGCATGGAGCCATGGAGCCTGCTTCTCCCTCTGCCTGTGTCTCTGCCTCTCTCTCTCACTGTGTGCCTATCATAAAAAAAAAAAAAAAAAATTTAAAAAAAATGTACTTCTATCCACCGTATTAAAAAAACTTCAAGATGGATAATAAACCTAAGTGTTAAACTGAAAGCTATAGAAACTTGAGAAGAAACAATAGAAGGAAATCTTTGTGATTGTATGTTAAGCAAAGAATTCTTAGATGCAATATCAAAACCACAATCCAAAAAGTGAAAGTACAATGGATTTTACCAAAATTAAGATATTATCTGCTTTGAAAAACATTTTAAGAAAGTGAAAAGATGAACCACAGACAGAAAGATAATACTTGCAAATCACAAAACGATATTTGCAAATCATAAATCGATAAAGGACTTGTATCCATAATATATAAATAACTCTAAAAACTCAATAATAAAAAAAAATTTCAAACGGACAAAAGCTTTAAAAAGATTACCAGCAAATATATATGGATAGCAAAGAAGCCCATGAGAAGATGCTCAACATCATTAGTCATGAAGAAATTAAATAATAATCACAAAGATACCACAGCATACCTACTGGAATGGTATAATTTAAAAGACTCAATAAACCAAATATTCTCAGGGTTCTGGAGAAACTGGAATACTACTCCACAATAAAAGGAATGAACTGTTACTACATGCAACATAGATGAGTCATAACATAATTATACTAAGTGACAAAAACCAGACAAAAAAGTACAGATTGTAAGATTCCATTTATATAAATTCCAGAAAATGAAATTCAATCTATAGTGACAGAAAGTAGATTAGTAATTTCCTGAGATGTAGGGAAAGGAATGATAGGAGGGAGGAAGGGATTAAAGGGGGGGCAAACCATACTTAGAGGTTGATGGATATGTTCATTATCTTTTTTGTGGCCTCATTTCAAAGGTCTGTGATATAAATGTCAAAGCTTATCAAATTATACACTTAATGTGCAAATTACTGTACACCAATTATATCTTAATAAGACTGTTTAAAAAGTGAAAGGTAAATATTTAGAAAGAAAAGGAAAAGAAGTAATTGAGGAAATAGAAATCTTCAAAAATTTCAAAAGTAATGCAAGTAAAAAGATACAATCACAGTACACTCCAGATCTCCCTCAATTTATGACAGAGTTGCATCCTGATAAATCCATCATAACTGAAAATATTATGAGTTGAAAATGCATTTAATATATTCACTTACCAAACATCATAGCTTAGCCTAGCCTACCTTAAATGTGCTCAGAGAACACTAACATTAGCCTAGAATTGGACAAAATCATCTGACATGAAGCCTATTTTATAATAAAGTGTTGAAGATCTCATGATATTTATTGAATATTATAATAAAAATGAAAGAACAGTTGTATGGGTACAGAATGGTTGTCAGTGTATCAGTTGTTTACCTTCATGGTCACATGGTTGACTGGGAGCTCTGGCTCACCACTGCCCAGCATCACAAGAGAGTACTGTACCACATACTGCTGGCTGAAGAAAAAATCAAAATTCAAAATTCAAAGTACAGCTTCTACTGAGTGTGTATTGCTTTCACAGTTGAAAAATCCCAACTAAGTAGAAAGATCGTAAGTTGGGAACCATCTATATTTGACTAATCAGTGAGTAATATTCTTATAGTTCTGGACATGTAAACACTGAATATTTATTTTACCCAAATGATGATATAGCTTTATCCAGAAGAAAGTAAAGGTAAATACCAGGTGAGGGGCAGAGTGGAGGAGCATGTAAGAGTGTTGATTATCTTGATCTTCTATAAGAAGTCAAGAGATAATTAATAAAGTTGTTATATCAAGAAATGTGGGGGGATCCCTGGGTGGCTCAGCGGTTTCGTGCTTGCCTTCGGCCCAGGGTGCGATCCTGGAGTCCCAGGATCAAGTCCCGAGTTGGGCTCCCTGTGTGGAGCCTGCTTCTCCCTCTGCCTGTGTCTCTGCTTCTCTCTATATATATGTCTATCATAAAAAAATAAATCTTAAAAAAAAGAAAAAAAAAGAAATGTGGGATATGCAGATCATATAGAGATATGGAGGTAAATACCAGGAAAAAAACAAGAAAGAGAAAGAAAGAAAGAAGAAAGAAAGAAGAAAGAAAGAAAGAAAGAAAGAAAGAAAGAAAGAAAGAAAGAGAAAGAAAGAAGAAAGAAAGAAGAAAGAAAGAAAGAAAGAAAGAAAGAAAGAAAGAAAGAAAAAAAAGAAAGAAAGAAAGAATAACTAGAAGAGTTAAAGAAACATTTACTTCTTAGGAGTAGTACTGGGTGACAGTGGGTAGTAACACAGAGATTGTTGGTTTTATACACACATGTATAATTTATGGTGCCATTTTACCATTTGACTGAAACAATTGTTGGCAGGCAATGTTCCATGAATATTTTCATATTTCTGTATAGCCTAGACTTTAGAGTTGAATGGCAAACACACCTTGGAAGTTAAAGAAAGTAAATTGCTCTGGATAAGATTTAGAGATTTAGGGGGATCCCTGGGTGGCTCAGTGGTTTAGCACCTGCCTTTGGCCCAGGGTGTGATCCTGGGGTCACAGGATCCAGTCCCACATCGGGATCCCCGCAGGGAGCCTGCTTCTCTCTGCCTGTGTCTCTGCCTCTGTGTGTATCTCATGAATAAATAAATAAATAAATTAATTAATTAATTAATTAATTAATTTAGAGATTTATCTCCCCTAGCCAAATGTTTCTATTCTAAGAGTAATAAAACCCAGAGACAACTTTCCTCTGTTATCCAGAGATATTTGCTTACAATATAGGGTACTCTTCTCTCCTTTGAGAATATTTGTTTACATTAGGCAGAAAGTTCTGTCTCTCTGTCAGAAGGAGAGGAAAAATAGATATACATTTGCCTAATATAACTTTCAAGTCTCCTAATTTGGTGATTCCTTTCCTGTGGTCCAAAACCTCCATACATGCCAGTAAACATCTGAGCTACATTGACTTGCCTTATGGTACACTGGGGCATGGATAACCATCTTAACCATGGATTATATTCTTTGTGAATGATATATATATATATATATATATATATATATATATATATATATAATATATAATACTATATAGTATATAATGTATATATAATATATAATGAAATATAAATGATATATATATCATTCACAAAGAATATATCATTGAAATTATAGATATATCAGATTCGTGGGCCAGAGAATACACATATAGAGAAATATGCATAGGCATACATAGAAATGAAGCTATAGTAGGTCACTTCTCATAAGCTAACTTCTTAGCTTGCAAGTAAAATAACATATTACATCTTTCACAGTTTGGGAACTTAATAATGTGAATATATTATTTCTATATAGTAAGTAGGGAAGCTTAAATTTAAATAAAATGACAAAAATTTTTAAAAATAAATAAATAAATAAAAAGCCAGAAAATATTGTCACTAGTAACAATGTGTGAGCACTAGAACTCTCAATTCTCTCATTTTCTTCTGGTTGAAGTAAACATTCTTATAATTACTTTGATTATCTTGTCAAACTTATCAAATAAAAAATGTGCATACCCTATGTATTAATTTTCTATTGGCATGTAACAAGTTCCCACATATTTACCACCACTTTAAAATGGCAGACATGTATGATCTTGCCATTTCTAGAAGTCTGAGTAAGATTAGCTGAGTCCCCTGCTCAAGGTGTCACTGGCTCAAATCACGGCTTCAGTTCAGGGCTACAGTTCGGAGTCCTTTTCCAGGATCACTGGTTGTTGACCACAATGAACTACTTGTGATTGTATTACTGAAGCCCCATCTTCCGGCTGGCAGTTGACCAAGTACTACTATCAGTTTCTGGGGGCTGCCTCCAAGTTCTTTCTATGTGACTCATCCATAAGCACTTCAGCACATGGGTATTAGTTTCTACAAGGCCAGCAGGAAAATCTCCTTCATGCTTCAAATCTCTTTTCAAGAAGGGCCCAGTTCCTTTTAAGGATTCACCTGATTAAGTTAGGTCTACCCAAAATAGTCCCCCTTTTATTAACCTAAATTCAATTGATTTTAACTACACTTGAAAAATTATTTCATCTTTGTCATATAATGTGTCCCAATTATGGGACTGAAATCTCTCCTATTCGTAGTGTTGTCTGTACCCAAGAGAGAGGATTATACGGACTGTGCACACTAGGGGACAAGGAACTTGGAAGTCATTCTTAGAATTTTGTCTAACAGGTTATTACCCAGCATACCAAAGACATATGCAAGTATAAGGATGCTCATCACAGCATTGTTGGCAACATGAGAACTTATTGCCTACTATCCAAATGTCCAGAATAAAGACATAAATAAATATATAATAAAATGAGGAATACTCTTAAGTTGGAATAAAAGTTCAGCAATAAAAAAATGAATAAGTAGGTAATAAAATATATGCATCTTAACATGTATGTTCCTTCTTTCACTGAATGTGATGGTGAGGGGAAAAATAAAGTTAGATATGTAAGTTTTAAAATGCATACATTATATCTTATTTATGCACACATACTTTTTTATTTCTATATTTCTAATGCTTTGATATCAGAGGCCTTGCTGCCCTAGAGACACTGCCCCACACAGGGCTAGCCAATTTCTAGAGACAGTAAATGACTATGAACTGCCTTTCATTACAAACCAACCAATTCTGAACCCACATCTCAACCATCCTCTGTGTTGGGCTCTTCTACTCAGGGCCACTGTTCCCCTGCTCTGATCATCCCAGAGTCAGGTATCAGACAGCTAAGGACTATCCATATGCTCTTAAGCCTCCTGAAATTATTTAAACTAGCCAATCTTAAAACCTGCTTACCCTGCCTTTCCCATTGTTTACATGGAAGCCTGTGTGGCCTGTGTGTTGTGATGTGCTTCTTTCTCTTGGGAACTGTGATGAACTGTCTTCTCAGTGGCAATTGTTTCCTGATCTGTTGGCTTCACCATACCTGAATAATAATAAAACCTACCTTTTAAAACATTTTTTCATGGATACATGTGTATGTTAAAATATTTTTTTAGAACCTTGGTAGTATACACACTAAATCTATCAAATGACTGCCTCTGGGAATTGAGGAGGGGAATGAGGTTGGGGAGTTGGGATATCAGAGGTTCATAACTTCACAGATGCAGCACACTTTCATAAAGTGAGAGACTTGAAGCAAATATAGCAAAGTTTAAAATTTTCCATCCTATGTGGTATATTGTATGATTTTTTTAAATCTCTTTTTTTTATTTTTAGAACTTTCAAAAATAAAAATTACTTTTAAAAGTTAATATTACATATAACATTCAAAAGATATGGTGCTTAATAGTTGTGTTGGTCTGAGCTGGGCTCAGCAAGACTTACTCATGTGTCTACAGCTAATGCAGGCAATTAAATGATGACCATGATTGAGTTCTCTCACTGTCTGTACCATCTCAGCTCATTTGCATGTGACTTCTCCAGCAAGCTAGCCCAGCCTTATACTTAGGGGAGGAGAGAGGAGCAAGAGAGAAGATGAAGTGCATAGAGCCTCTTAAGACCTAGGCTCAGAACTGGCACACTCAACCCCCCAAGTTATATTTACCAAGGCAAAAATAGACTCAACCTCTTTGATAGAAGGAGCAAAAAAAATCAAGTCCACTACTGTTATCAATCTACCATGGTTATATAAGAACTATTCTGTGTATAGTTTCTCCAGTGTACTTCATTCATTAGGAGTTACTGGACAGAGCAGGGATTAACTCTGGTGAGAGTTTTGTTTTGTTTTGTTTTTTAAATGGGTCTTTATGTGTTCCTGCTTGAGACAATACCTTAATATATTAATATCTTTACCCACTGGCCTATATCTTCTCAGAGTATTATAACCTAAAAACAATGTAAGACTTGTGTTCTTCAGAAATACACTCTGAAAAAAAGGCTAACATCTGATTATTTGTCAAAGGGAGGACAGAATTACATGCAAAAGAGATTAAAAGCTTGTAAAAAGCCACCTTTAGGCCATGATGACCACTATTTCCTGCCAGAATGCCTATAAAGCCTTTTAAAAGGAACTGCATATAAGGCCTGCACTCCCCCCATGACTCAACCAGCAAGGAAGGACAAACCAAAGAACCACAGAAAAAGATTCTGTGAAAACTTGCATATGACCATATTCCTCTCTTGAGAAGTCACAATGTACATTAGTTTTAGATGTTGCAGGTTGCCAGCCCAACACCCATCCCCTCTTTTTTTTCTTACCAATAAATCCTGATTGTGCTTGGAATAGCAATGTACCAGTTAAAAACATTCATTATTCTAGACTCATGTATAGGTATGGATGGCCTCGTGGCCTACTGCTAGTGAGATATAAGCACAAGTTAACTAGGTGGAGAACTGAGAAACATTCTTTTCTGAAATAAAGGAATATATTTTGCCCTCATCCAGTTTTGTCCCTTGACTAGGCCCTATTCTACATACATAGAAAGCCAGTAAGATGCCTAGAAGTACAGCAGCCACCATGCAAGCCAGTATGTGAAGAAGAAAGCCTCACACTGTGCTAAGGAGGATGGTGGGGAATGAGGGAAGAAGTCTGACTGCAAGTGGCATCCCAAACTACCATTCCTTTCTGGATGTATTTATTTTCCTGAATGAGAAAAACAAACCCCTGCTTATTTATTTGTTTGTTTGTTTGTTTATTGAGAGAGAGAAAGAGTCCAGGGAGAAGTAGAGGGAGAGGGACAAGCAGACTCTGTACTGAGTGTAGAGTCCAATGCGGGGCTCAGTCCCATAACCCTGAGATCATGATCTGAACCAAAATCAAGAGTCAACATTCAACCCGCTAAGCCACCCAGGTGCCTTAAACCCTTATTCGTTTGTAAGTACACATTCAGGTTTCCATCACATATAGCCAAATACAAATCTAAGTGATACGTGGATTCTAAGAATTTCTGCATTTAAATACATATGTCAATCTTTCTCAAACTTATTTCCACACACTTTTAAAAATGTTTTTATTTCATATAACATTCCACGAGTGTTCCATAGAATTCTTGTTTGGTAAATACAGTTTCATTTTCTATTTTAAAAATACTTTAATATGGGCATCTGGGTTGGTTCAGTCACTTAAGCATTTGCCTTTGGCTCAGGTCATGATCCCAGAGTCCTGGGATTGAGCCCAGCATCCACCTCCCTGCTGCTGCAGAGGACCTGCTTCTTCCTCTCTCTCTGCCTGCTGCTCTGCCTACTTGTGCTCTCCCTCTCTCTGTCAAATAAATAAAATCTTTAAAAATATATAAAAATAAAAATATTTTTATAATAACCAATCTGTTCTGTTGCTTAAAATACTGAAATAATGAGGTCAAGGCATACAACTAACTGCTCTCTATATGGACAAACTAGTTTCACCTTGTAACACTATCTTAGAAAAGATGCTGTTGGCTCACCTATGAGTCCATTCATCACCAAAATATTTACTGGTCACCTGATAGGTTCCAAGATCTCTGCTAGGTTCTGCAGATACAAAGATAATTTAATCTTGTACCCAAGTCTTGGTTGGTTTAAGGTTTAATGAACAAGAAAATTATAGTGTAATGTATATAACATTCTATTAATACAATTTAAGGACAATTCTAAACATCCAGAACACATAGTCATAATTCTTCTGAATCAAATATTGACCTCCACACTGTCAGGCTGATTTCCTTTATTAGGAAGGTATCTGAACCAACTATCAGCACTGACATTTCAACTCAACTTTGATTTTCTTTATTTATCCTCAGACACACAATGATTCATGTCAAATGACTAAAATGTCAATTCTTTGTGAAGTCTGTAAACAGTTAATGCTGCTGATAGAAGTTCAAATACCTAGAGAAGAGTTCAAATAAAGAAGAGAAGGATGCCATCATAACTAAAAGGAGGGACTTAGGTTAAAGAGATGGATCATTTAGTAGGATGAGGGACGTAAGTGTGTTTTCAGGATGCAGGGGAATTTATAGTGGAAAAGCACATGAAGGAGCCAAAAAAGAGGGGTTTGTTGATGGAGCAGAGTTTCATGGAAGATAGGAGGGGTTAGAATAAAGAATACTGAATTAATTTGAACAGAAAGAAAATCCTATCCTGTGATACAAAAGGAGGGGAGTAAGATGAGAGTGAATATAGTAAGTGTGTAGATAAAAGAGAGATTGTTTTAAGTTGAATTGTTTTTTCCCAAAATACATGTTGAAGTTCTTATCCTACCTACTACTTAAGAATATGACCTTATTTAGAAATAGGGCCATTGCAGATATAATTAGTAAAGATGAAACCACACTGGATTGGGGGTGGGTGCTAATCCAATTATAACTGGAGTCCTTAAAAAGAGAAAGAGGGAAATTAGGAGACAATTTCTGTGTGAAACAATTAGACACACAGGAGGAAGACAGTCATGTGACTGACAACCAAGACAGAGATTGAAGTAATGCATCTATTAATCAAGGAACACCAGGGATTACCAAGAATTTCAGAAAGCTAGGAAGAGGCAATGACGGATTCTCATCTACAGGTTTCAGAGGGAACATGGCCCTGCTGATGACTTGATTGTAGAGTTCTAGTCTCCAGAACTGTGAGACAATAAATTTCTACTGTCATAAACCACCAAGTTTGTGGTACTTTATTTCAGCAGCCATACAAAATTAATACAGGGATGCTGGGAAAATCCCACTGTGGCCTTATCTTATTGATGAAGAGGGAGTTAAGGGAGTAGCATGAAGGTTTAGAAGGGGGCATTGAGCTGTAGTGAAGTTCTAATACCTGAAGGGAATAGAAATGGAAGCCAAGCATGAAGATATAAAAATGAGTAATAAGAACCTGGCTGAAGTCAGTGACTATGAATTTATGGCAACACTAATATGATAAAAACCCCAGACACAAATATGAATTTAGCACATGATAAAGGTAGTATTTCAAGTCAATGAATAAATTATGGATCCAGTTCAATACAAGTGACAATTTGGAGGAAATAATAAGGTTAAATATCTACAGACAGAATTGCCCATTCTCTTGATTCTAAACAGTGATCTTAAAGAATTGCTTATAATAATAGTAAAAAAAGAAAAAGAAAAAAATCCTAAATATTCAATTACTGAAAATAGCATATAAATGATATTTGGTTTTTAACAAATTTTCCATGGTGAGAATATATTATTTTTGTATTTAAAAATGTCAATACATATGATTTTCAATTCTTGTTATAGTCTTATATGTACATGCTATATATATAGGAAATAGTGGAATTCTATAAAAAAATAAATGATGAAACTGTAATACAATGTTATAAATGTTATTTCTAAATGATAGAATTACAGGCTTTCTTTCTCTATAATTCTCTTATTTTTCAAATTACACAATTAATATATGGCTTTCATTATTTTTAACTTTATTTAGAAAACAAAGGACTAAAACAACTGTGATTCCAGAATCTTAGGGTTTTATATATGATTGTGAATTTATAACACATAAGACCCAGTCACTGACTCAGAAAACGGTGGCTTGCATTTCTTCTCCATAACATGTAACCCTTGAGAAAAGTTAACAAGAAAAATAATTTGTCTGAAAGGAATATATGTATGTTTGTGTATCTCTATAAACATACATCTATGCATCCATATTCAAGTGCAACATCTATAAGAATGTAAAAAAAAAAACTTCACATCTATTATGTCACTTTCACATCCCCAGATTCAATGAAAATAGAAGTTCTGCTGAAAATAAAATGTTTTAAAAAGAAGAAACAGGTCAGTTTAAGAACAATTAGGCTCAAAGAAAGTTTGAGTATTATCTTCCTAGTGGGCTCAGTTGTGCAATATAGTCAAGAAAAAGCACAAATTTGTAGAATATTCTCAGAGATGAGTTTTTGAGATGTTTTATTTTAGTGCTTTCATTTTCTATAATGAAATGAGATAATAAATCCCTATTTGTGTCTGAGTATTCCAAAATAGCTTGTAAGAATAGAAAAATCTGACAGTTGCTGAGAAAAAAGAAAAAAAAAACATGAAAATAGCTGAATCTGTCCAATCTTGTATTTATCCATTCAGGCTAAAAATGGTGTTATTGTTGAAAAGAAGTTAAGAAATTTTCTTCAGAGGAAAAAACTTTTTGTGGAGAAGAATGGCATTTGTTGCCCACTAAATACAAATGTGCAAAATTAATTTGATTCTCTTTTATTGGTAACTAAGTAAAAACATAATAGTGGGTTATCATTCATTCATTCTGCAAATCTTACAAATCCCAGCCTGGGCTAGACCCAAGACGCAGTACTAATGGAAATGAACTCCAGTAGGAATAAAGCGTAGTCTCTTCCCTCAAAGAACCTTATAATCTTCACAAATTAAAATCATGACAAAGGGCATGAACAGGCAATTCACAAAAGAAGAAAAACTAATTGTCTAGAAACATATATAAAATATTCATCTCCACTAGTAACTAAGAAATGCAACTTTAAAATAAAAATGAGATTCTGGTTTTCATCAACCAACTTAGAAAAGACTTTAAAACAATAATACAAAGACTGGTGCATAGAAATAGGCCCTCTAATTAATTATTAGTTGAATGTAGATTTGAAAATCTTTCTGGAATATAATCTGGCACTATGTATCAAAAGAATTAAAAGCATTCATATTGTATGACACAAATCCAGCACAGGAATTTCAACTGAGGGAAAAGATTATTGAAGTTCTCATAAATGGAAATGAGAATGTTTATCATTCAATTTTTAATAGTTTTTGATAGCTAAAAACAAAAACAAACAAACACCTCCCCCCCAAAACATTAACAATCAATGTACCATGAAATGGAAGATCTGTCAAAAAATATGGCACCTTCTCATCATATAATACTACACTGCTATTAAAAATTAAACAGAGGTACCTGGGTGGTATATTCGGTTAAGTGTCCAACTCTTGGTTTTGGTTTAGGTCATGAACTCAGGGTCATGAGATCCAGCCCTGCTTAAGATTCTCGCTCTCCCTCTCCCTCTGCCCCTCTGGCTTATGCTCACTCTCTCTTTCTGAAATAAATAAATAAATCTTTTAAAAAAAATTAAACAGTAGAATAATACTGACATCAAGAATTTTGTGGTATAATCAGTGAAAAAATAAAACACAAAAACTCTGTATAGCATGATGCCATTGCACATAATGCACATAATGCATATGTATATATTTTTAAAAGAGATAGACACAAGTGGCAGGATACATACCAATAAGATAGATTAGTTATAACACGTAGATATAGGTAATTTTTACCTATAAGATTATAGGTAATTTTTATTTTTATTTTTTCTTTTCTTGTTTTTGTTTCTTTGAACACAGTAATTTTTTATATGGAACACTTAACCTTTCTTCTGTTAAAAATTAACTTTTAAATAAAAAAGTTTAATCTGTCTAAGGTTTGGACTCAAATCTTATGTGCTTTCACAGATTCCACTGACTGCCTCTTTTTCTCTCAGTTGACTGCCCACCTTCATCAAATTTCCCTCCACTTTTCCATTTGAATGAAACACCATATGGTGGAGCATGAGACCTAGCTTCTTGAGAAGCTACTGAGGAGCCAAATGAAAAACTAGTTACTTCCCATAGGATAAGCCTTGCCCAATAATAAAAAAGAGATGAGAGAAAAATCTGACAAATTAATTGTTTTTTCTTTCTCTCATCCATACATCACTCTGAGGCTTGATTCCTCTTTGAAATCTGTCTGGTGAGGGGCATTCATTTGAGTGGCTCAGCGGTTGAGTGCCTGCCTTCAGCTGAGGGCGTGATCCTGGAGTCCCAGCACTGAGTCCCACATCGGGCTCCCTGCATAGAGCCTGCTTCTCTCTCTGCCTATGTCTCTGCCTCTCTCTGTGTGTCTCTCATAAATAAATAAAATCTTTAAAAAACTGTGTCTGGTGAAGTCTCAAGTGCCAAGTACACACGTGAGCTGAGAAATCTGCTGTCTCTCATTATGAATTAGTAGATTCACATTAACATATCTTTCCTTGATTGTCTTCTCTTTTCCTTCATTTTTTACTGCCATAGGCCTGCACCACACAGATAAAATATCAACATCTCAAAATTTTCCCTAGATTCTCTTTTCTAGAGAACTCAAGCTATTATAGTCAAAATGGAAAAAGAGAATTATATAAAGATACATCTGAATTCCGAGTAAGAGATGTTAATTGAGTATCAGAGCAAATATGGTAAGAAGAAGTCAGTCCCAATAGGGATTTTGAGAAATTCTCTTAAAAAGATCACTTAAGTTGGACCTTACAATATGAGTATGATTTTTGACAATGGAAATGCATATAATGAAAAGTAAAGGACAGTATTGAGCCAAACTCTCATACAACCAAAACTAGGATTTTTCATTCAGCTGCATGTAAAAGTAAAGCAAAATAGCAATTACTTACCTAAATAGATATATATATTTCCTATTAAGTTTGCAAGTAGACAGTTTCTAGCATTGGGGTTGAGTGGTTCAAGGATTAAGAGACAAGGTATCAGCAATTCTCTTCTTCATGGTAAAAAGAAGTAGCTTCAGCTCCAGCTATTATATCATATTCCAGGAAGGTGGTGGTGAGTACAAAATAGCTTAACTTAACTAAAATGTCCACATTTTAGGAAACTTTACTCAAAACTCCTTCTAACAACATCCAACCTTGACTTTTTCTGATCAGGAAAGTGACATGTGGCCACTTGTTTATGGACCTGGAACTAAGGAAAGAAGGTGGTTGTTTTTTCTTAAGATTTTATTTATTTATTTTAGAGAGAGAGGAGAGAGCATGAGTGAGGAGAGACGCTCCCTTCTATACTATAAAAGTGTGAATTTTGTCATATGCAAATTATATCTCAATAAAGCTATTATTTAAAAAATGTTCCTAAGAGGTATATCTTAAAAGTTTTCAACATAAGAAAAAATTGTAACTGTGTGGTGATGGCTATTCACTAGCCTGACTGAAGTGATCGTTTCATGATCAAGTCATTCTGTTGTACACCTGAAACTAATATAATGCTAATTATATGTATGCTAATTATACTTTCATTTTTAAAAAGCTATTATTAAAAATATTGTGAAGACCAAATGTGATTATCTATATAAAGTGCTAGATATGATATCTGGTACATAGCACTCAATAAGTATTAGCTATTATATTTTAGACTGATTGAATTTATGAAGCTTTGTGTGCCAATAAAGTCTCTGGGAAAAAATATAAGATGAGTCAAGTTGCTTTTGTAAATTAGAAAGTGATCACAACCATGATGTGGAGTACTATGTTCTATTGTAGTCATGGCAGCTATGAAATTCCATCTTCCTGAGGCCAGTTGAAGTGGATGATGTCTTGGTAACAGAGGGTGGGACAGGGTTAGAGCCCAGACGTGGAACATATCAGGCCTGTGTCTGTCTGGTATGGATAAGACTTTCCAGAGCCTTAAGGCTAGAACAGAGAAGCAAAGCCTTCACCAGAGCCAATCTTGATAATGAGAAATTACAAATGAGGGGAAAACTTCCCATAGAACATCAGATGTTTTGACCAATGTCATGAACACAATTTCTGCTACTTAAAGAGGAAGGTGATATTTAAGTAGAGAAGAACTACATTAAAGCTGAGTTTTCCACAGTCTGGATCTATATAATCCAATAAAAGGGCTTAATGTTTTTGCAGTATGTTCAGAAGGAGCCACTTTACTGTGACAAGATGGTTTATTATATGCACAGGCCCCTGAAGATGCACACAACTGATTGGTTAGCTGCTAGATGTGTCCTTTTACTGACTTTTCTTTTTCAGAGAAGGGGAGAATAACTCTAGAAAGACTTGTAAGACAGACAATTACCAAAAATCCCTTTTTTTCTTTCTTTCTTTCTTTCTTTCTTTCTTTCTTTCTTTCTTTCTTTCTTTCTTTCTTTCTTTCTTTCACCTGAGATGCTCCAAACCCACTGTTAAGAAATGCCATGTTGAATTTTAACATTTAAAGATCTAAACAATTTAGGGGTGCTTGGGTGGCTCAGCTGCCAGCTAAGTATCAGACTCTTGATTTTGACTCAGGTCATGATCTCAAGATTGTGACATCAAGCCCCGTGTAGGAAACTGCTTGGGATTCTCTCCCTCCCTCTTCCTCTGCCCCTCCCAACATATCACTCTTTTTCTCTCTCTCTCTTTTAAAAAAAAAATACCATTAAAACTCTTAAGCAACACAAGAAGGACCAAATATTTACCTAGCATTTCCAATGTTCTTTTCATTGTGAAAATCCTTACAAATGTGGAAAAATTAATTTCTAAAGATACTCTACAAAAATCCAGTGCTAGGATTTATATCAGAAATGGGGTTTTCATAAACTAAATCTCTCTTATTCAATTAAATCAATTGTAATCATGATCCAAAAGTATATTATAAAAAGTACCCTATAAATGTCAAAAGGCTATAATAGTAAAGATGTATTAGAATGACATTAATAATAATAGACAGTGCTACTTTTTCACTTTGAGTTTTGAGGATTGACAATAATGCCTGTCTAAAGACCACATTGGATTTGAGTTCCAGATAGAGAGCATTTAAATTGCACTGAGCACATACAAACATACATGTGGATTTATTACATGTCTAACATATGTATTCAATGCCAATATATATTCCCAATTCTTGACACTCCTTGTTCCATTCAGCCAACTTTTATAGAAGCCTACTGTACATTTGTCCCTGGGCTAGGTATTAGGAGAAATACAAAGATATTGAGCATATGATGCTAGATGTCAAGAACTGGCAATCTCACAGTGAAATTTCAACAAGAGCACCAACCTTTCCATTCTGAAGCCTAATGCCAGTGCCAATAATAAAAGGAAGAGTTATGGGACCATTGACAAAGACTAGTTGTTGGAGTGGGGATTAGTGAAGAGTTGGAGGTAAGGAGATATTTGAACAGACTCTGTTATAGTGAAAATGACAATGAACTGAGGGGGGAAGAATAGCTCCACTTATCTATTCTAAGAGAATCCATCTTCATTCTTTATCTCCTCCAAAATGGTGATTCTATGTTGTCTTGCTTATGTCCCAAATGATTGGACCAGAACAATACATGCGACTCAAGGTGGACCAATGAGCTTCTTCTCTCTAGCTTTTGCTCTAAGAAGTACTGAGGTCAGGGAGATACAGACTGCAGTCATTGGTCATGTAAATTAAGACCTGGAAGCCATTTTTAGACATGAGCACAGTGAGAGAAACAGAGACAATGTGGAGAGAAGCATGAGAGTTACTAAGAAGCAGGAGAGTTAGTGGAAGAAGCAGAGGCAAGGGTCCATGAAGATTGTATGAGGAAGGGAGGTTGTTTTTGACCTTTCAGTTCCCAGTCTGGACTTAGTTCTATTCCTGGTTATTGAGTTCCTTGAGTTTGGGTTCATCATTGTTTCAGGCATTATGAATTAATGTCTGCTCCTTAAAACCAAACAATTACTAATTCCCAGTAAAGCCTCACAGATTTAGGCTTTATCTGCATGTGGCCTCTTCTAAGAAAACTTAGAAATTTGATGTAATGAATTTTGCCAAGAAGCACTCACCACATTCCCACTGAGAAACTATGTTCCAGCCACATTGAAAAACATCCAATAGCTCACCTCAACCTTCTGGGTACTAAGAGAGAGGTAGGACAGCCTGCACCAGGTTTGTGAGTGGACACTGCTCAACTTTCTGAGGCAGTCTAGCCCAGCGTAAGTAAGAATATAGGCTCTGGTAACAATCTACCTGAATTTGCATCCCAGTTCTAACAGTTGGTTATGTTACCTAGGTCAAGTGCTGTAACCCCTAAGGTTGTTTATCTGAAAATGGGGGTAATGTTGGTACCTAACCCATATGCTGTGTAAAGATGAAATGAGATTATGTATGTATTATAGTTAAACAGCTCTTCATATATGCAAGGCCTCAAGAAATATTAGTCATTATTTTCCAGTTATTTATAACTCTTCATTTCTCACCAACCATCAAGTTCTCTTAATTCCACTTCCAAGATTGCTTAATTCTACCAGCAAGATTGCCATTATACTAGCCCAGGTCTCTGTTAGCTTTCTACTCTCTGTAAGTGGTTACACTTATCTATTCCCCCTCGTCTTAGTCTTACCTACTTCAAATGAATTTGTATACAGAACTAGAGTGGTTTTCCTACAGTTCAAATCAATTAGTATCTCCCCTGCTTAATAGCCTCAATGACTCTTTTTGGCCTCAAAATTAAATGCTGTCCCTTCATGGTATCTAAGGCCTTTCTTGATGGGAATGATACTTAGATGTCCAGTGTCATCTCTTGCCACTTACTCTCCCTGATCCAGTTTCTGCCTTTGAAAAATTCCTATGTTGGGTCTTGGTACACTATGGAACACTCTTCCCCCCTTTCTTTTCTCCACATTTTGCTTTTCCTTTAGTTATCAGCTTAGATAGTTCTTCCTCCGAGGATAACTTTTGACACTACAAGATTTATCTTTATCCTCAACTATATTGTAAGCAATTCAATTTTGGGCAACAATATCATTCCTCATTCTCTCCTCAATACCTAATGTAGTCTGTGACACTATTTTTAAGTGAATGAATAGATGGAAGGGTGAAAAAAATGAATGAATTCAACTTTGTAGTGCATGAAGCCAGTTGGAATACAGGAAGTCATATGCAAGAGAGAAGCCAACAATGAAGTCAAGTTGATATATCTAAAACTGAGTTATCAGTCCTAGTGACCAACAGAGTGAAGGTCAAGCAAGGAATCAAAGCAAGAGCTGAGTACCCAAGAAAGTTCAAGGAGCAGGTGCAAGGAAATACAGAAGAAGGATTGTGCAAGGATTCACAAGGTACAGTGGCGCCACTCATCATGACTTTTCAAGAGGTCCTTGAACTGCCTTGACCAGTATACGGGGTTCATTTAAAAAGGGACCCTAAAAGAGTGGACAGTAAGCAATGGGAGGATATTGACAGATATTAAACAGAAATATACGTGATAAACCTTGTTTTTTAGTATATGTGCTGCCGAAGCGAGCACACGTGATAAACCTTGTTTTGGAGAAAGAATTTTCAGCATTATAGAAGATAGTTTGAAGAAGCAGAACTAAGGACTATTGGTAGAGACACTAGTTAAGAGGCAATGCCAAAAACCAAATGGAAGATAGTAACATTCTGAACCAAGGCAGTAAGGATCGGAAAAGGAAACAGATTGAGGTGACTGTGATCAAACACATTTGAGCATGCTCAGGGTATGATTAAGATTTAATTTGCAGAGGAAATTGTAGAAACTACCTTTACAAAGGCAAAGCAAATATAGGAAAATATAGGATAATTGTATAATTTTCAGTTTGGATTTAAAGTGAGAAGCTAGCCATCTCCTCCTCAGGCCTTGTGGAACTACAATTCCAATAGGTTAAAACAAACAAAAAATAAAAAGATTCTACCTGAGGTGAATTTAGAAACAGGATTTTCCCAGACCCTGATCAGATCTAGAACACTAGGGTAAATATATTTGCCTTGAGATTTTCTTCCTGAAGACTTCCTGCCAATCCCTTCCAACAATCAGTTCCTGATGGCTATGGGCTCCTGTCTGAAGCACAACAGCTCTGTCATCCACCCACAGTGCCATCCAGGACAGATTGTGAAAGCTGCCAGCTTCCCATTTCACTGAAGTCTGCATGCTTTTCATGCTACTGACAACAATTCAGCCATTATGCCCTGGGTGAGGAGACACCTTACCCTGGAAAGTGATCAGTACAAGAAAAATGTGTTTGAGTTGTCTCTGAAATGCAAGGAGCTAATTCAGCTTGCTTTTGTGGGACTTTCCTTCTAAATTTTAAACAAATGATTTTTGACGGAAACACTAGTTGAGGTGTCACAGTTAAAATTCTTCCCCAAATTATCTAACACTTGTTGGGGAAATTATCTCAGAAGGTTACATAGCAAATCTTGAACATAAAATATCAAAGAATTGTTCACAGTTCCTGCTCTCTGCTTCATCCTCTTTCCTACTACCTTCCCCTTTTAAAAAAATGTCTTGAGACTAAACAGAGTAATCACAGTTGTATTTTGTTTTTGTTTTCTGTTGTTGCGGGGGCGGGGGGGAGGGGTTGAGCCCAGGAAAAAAAGGTGCTGAGAAGGGGAAGCAAGACTTGAGCCCTCTGAGGTGTCACAAGACTGCTGCAAGGTGAGAAGCTGAGCTCTGAGAGCTTGTGCTAACCTGCCTGACAGCCAAGGTCTTGTTCCTTTCAAAGTAATCTCCCCTGAGCACTCCAAGACAGGCTGGCTTAAGCGGGCTCAATCCAATTTAATGGATGATTTGACAATGGAAAATTGAAGAAAGAAGGAAATGATACATGCCAGATATCAGCCCAGACGAAGCTGAAAGGGTGTGATACCTGTCATTCATTTACCAAGTAGGAAGTATCTGGACGAGTAAGGGCTCAGTATGGGGGCAAATTCTAGCAGTGTCTAGGGAAAAAGAATGCCCTTCCATTCTCTAATCCCCCTTCCTAGTATTCAGACTTTGGGATCATTACTTGGCAATCTCTCACAGTCCAACTCTACCCGATTTAGCACACTCCTTTTAGGACCTTCCTTTTCCCAGTGTGAGAGCATCAGTAATTGTGGCCTCAGCAATAATCTATCCTCATTGCCGATGTCTCTTGCTAGCTCTCCTCCTCCTCCTCCACTTCTGTTTATGTTTATCACCATCCAGCTCTAATTCCCAGTTGATAATTCCCAGGTTCCATTGGTAACAAATGACCTTTAAATTGGCTGCCTTGGAACCTCTACTCTCATGAGGTATTCTCATAGGCATCCCTTCTGGGCATAATACAACCCAAGGGAACTCAAGGCAATCCCCTTCTTAAAGTATGTTTCTTATTATCCACATTTCCGATGGCATTACAGTCTGCCAGTGTAGTAACATGAATAGAGAAGGAAATGAATTAACTAGTTGTAGCTTTCACTGTCTTTTTTTTTTTAAATCACTTTTATGTTATTGCTTACTGCCACTCTTCAAGGGTAGAACAGATGTCAGTGTTTGCTTTTAAGAGCTAGATCTCCCAGAGAAGGTCAGCATAGTGCCCTGGAAAACTTCTGGATTCATTTTAGAGATCTTAATGATTTCTTTCATGGCACTTTAAAATTACTCATTTCAAACCTATTATTATATACCTCTTGCTTTCACAGGCAGCATTGTAGGACCTCTTGGCGTTATTTATTATGCTTCAGTGGTATCAATGGGAGGAGGTTGATACCTGAATTTCCCTTCAGAAAGACAATCATTCATCTATCTTTGCCCTAAGGCTTATGTTTGAACAACCACCTTCCCTATCTACAGTTAGAATGCTGGTTAGAAAAAGACCAATCTACAGTCCAGCTGAAAATACCCTCGAAAGGACAATTCTCCACTGTACTTCACAGAATGCAATTTATAGAATAGGTAACAACAGTATCTATCATTAAAGAGCACTTATTGTATGCTAGAACAGCTAGGTGGTTTACAGAGATTATCTCATTGATTCCTCACATTTAAATTAGTAAAGAGATGCTATAATTATCCCTAATTTACACATTTTTCTTTTTAAAATTTTTTTTTACTTAAATTCAATTTAGTTAGCATATACTGTATTAGTTTCAGGGATAGAATTTAGTGATTCATCAGTTACATATAATACCCAATGCTCATTACATCAAGTGCCCTCTTTAATGCCCATCACCCAATTACCCCATCCCCCCACCCACCTTCCCTCCAGCAACCCTCAGTTTGTTTCCTACAGTTAAAAGTCTCTTATGGTTTGCCTCCCTCTCTGTTTTCAATTTATGTTATTTTTCCTTCCTTTCCCTTATGTTCATCTGTTTCATTTCTTAAATTTTGCATACAAGTGAAATCATATGGTATTTGTCTTTCTCTGACTGACTTATTTCACTTAGCCTAATACCCTCTAGGTCCATTCATGGTGTTGCAAATGGCAAGATTTCATTCTTTTGATGGCTGAGTAATATTTTATTCTCTCTCTCTCTCTCTCTCTCTCTATATATATATATATATATATATATATATATATATATATCACATCTTTTCATCCATTCATCTGTTGATGGATGTCTGGACTTTTCCCATAATGTGGCTATGTTCATCATGCTGCTATAAACATTGGGGTGCATGTGCCCCTTTGAATCACTTTGTTTGTATCCTTTGGATAAATACCTAGTAGTGCAATTGCTGGTTAACTTTTGAGAAACCTGCATACTGTTTTCCAGAGTAACTCTACCAACTTGCATTCCTATCAACAGTATAATAGGGTTTCCCTTTCTCTACACCCTCGCCAGCATCCTAAGTTGTCCATTTAGCCATTCTGACTGGCATTAGGTGGTATCTCATTGTGGTTTTAATTTGTATTTTCCTTTGTATTTCCCTGATGCCAAGTGATGTGAAGCATTTTTTCATGTGTCTATTAGCCATATTCCTAATTTATATTTAAAGAAACTAAGCACCTAAATAATTTTCCCAAAATGAGATAGCAAATAAGTCATAGGACTCAAATATAAGTTCTATCTATTTCCACAACCTCTGTTACACTTCCCCAAAGGTATCCATTCCATATACTGGAGATAGAAAGATGCTTTCCCTTTGTGGCCCCAGCCATCACCCCTGACTTTGGATTTCTGGTACTCTATTCCAGTAAGTTTTCCTCTGTTTTACTTGTGTCAAAGTTATCTCAGGAGTTGCAGTTTCCTATTGCCCAAGGAGTTTCTGTCATGCTGCAAAGACCTGACTTTTAAATTAGGTTGCCACATTTCCAAAAGCAATGAATCAGACCTTGAAGACATGTAAAAAGTTTAGGTGTTATTTCTACATGATGATCACTATCAGACACTTTTCTATTTTTATACCAGATCTCACTCAGTTCCTATCAGTATCATGGATTGTGACCCCAAAGCAAGAAACTTCTTTAAGTACACCTTTATTGTTGTTGTTACTTACAGGCTAGGAGGAGAAAATGAATAAAGAATGATTTTTAATATCTAATTTATCATGGTTCAATTCAGCCACTATTTTTCTCCATGTCTATGATATGCAAGACACAGTGCTTTATGCTGGGCTAAATCCACAGAGGACAAGAACACACAAGGCTTCAGCTCACAGCATCTGAGAATCTACTGGGGAAAAATATACATCCACACATATTAATAGAAATCATCTTGGGTAGGTTGTTCCACAGTAAGACACAAATTTACATACCAGAAAATTATGGTTAAAACGTGCAAGTTGCACACTCTCCAGAACATTTATTAATTCTTATTCTATTCTATTTCTTATTCAGCAAGATAGATTATGAATAGAAAAAAAATGTCAAGGAGGAAAAGTAATTCAAACTCAACAATGTAGTTTATATTTATCTTCTCAAGTAAATAGTATCAATTTCTACTGCAAACTCCTTAGGCACATTAAGCAAACACTAATCCTTGTTAATAAGCTACAGGGAAATCTACTTATTTGTGTTTTCTCACTTTGATTATTTATAATTTCTTCCTAATGACCAATTCTAAATGTTTCTTAAACCATATTATTAATGGTCATGGTAATTTGAGCTCTAAACATTTCTTTAGCAAGATTCACTATATTTCAACAACCCTTACATTATTACAGACTGACCATTAAAACTTTTATATTTAAGTTTTGTGGTGCTTTTGAAAATATGTATACTTGAAAGTAATTAGGTTGGCTTAGAGTTGCATTATGATTAACTGCAAAGGCAATGATTATGTTACAGAAATAAAATCCAGTACATGGTGTAATCTTTTATGTGACATAAATAACCATATTTATAAGTACAGTATATAGAACAAGACTTTTCTAATAGGAGAGATAAAACAATCCTCAAGATTTAGCAGTAAGCAACTAAACAGGGTACATAACTGTGTCTATTATTCTACCACTATTTATTTATTTATTTATTTATTTATTTATTTATTTATTTATTTATTTTGGGGGGATCAGGGCAGAGGGAGAGAGAGAGAAAGAATTTTAAGCAGAATCCATGTCCAGCATGGAGCCCAAGGCAGGGCTCAATCTCATGACCTTGAGATCATGGCCTGATCCAAAATCAAGAGTTAGACCCTTAACTGATTAAGCCACCCAGATGCCACCCTACCACTTATTTAAATAAAAAAATAGGTACATTTAATATATATGTATATGCATCCATGCATATACACACACACATTAAATTTCTTCTGTGGTAGCTACTGAGATTTTTGTAATCACATTCTGAATTTTGTTTTTAATTTCTAAGAACTTTGTTACAAACAGTTTCTCCTTCTTTAATTTACACCTGTCCTTTGTTTCTATAGGTTTAGGTGAATTTTCAAGCCTTTGCTTAGTGGTTTTCATCAGAATAAATCTGCTAAGCCTTTGCTACTGAGAATGAAATACTGTGCCATACCAAAAGTGTCCCTTCCAACAACTCAGAGGCTAGAGTCAATGCAGGAGGGCTCTCTCACATCACTCTGCAATACCTGAAGAGATACTTCAGGGCAATAGCACAGGCATCAGTAGGTGCTGATGGATATTTGGCAGTTTGCCCTCAAAGTTGTGATCTCCACTCAGCTTACTCATTATTATGGGTCCTAGAGAAGGCAAGTTGAGAGGTAAGGCTAGCATCGCCTTAGGTATCCGGAGGACACAGACATGTTATCACCTGCTTTTGCTGAAAAATTTAAAGGATTACATTATCTTCTCCTAGCTAGAATCATTTGGGGCTGAGTTTTCACTTTAACAATTGTCTGGTAATGGGGAATGTGGCTTCCATAAAGCTTCAGAGGGAGGCAACCACATTGAGGGGGAAGAAGCAGTTGAAAGCACAGACATATTGGAGAAGGCACAAAGTCAATGTAAGACATGCTCATGTCACTTGGTCATGTTGCAGCTCTGTCTGTAGCTGTAGCTGGGGCAACTCCAGCATTTCTAAGTAGGAAGGGCTTTGTGGCAGTAATCTGGTAAAAAAGTGAAGTAGACAGAGAGGAGACTTGCACTTAAACTGCAGTGCCTAGCAAGGCTAATGCTTTTACTTAGTTTTCATGTGCCTTTTGTGTCTATGTCAAATGGCTTGAAGATGCATTATCCTAGCAAGTACACAATTCTTACTAAGCTTAGTAAGATTGTGTGTTTATTTGGAGTGATAAGACCACTAATAGAGATTGTAGGAAGGAGAAAACCCCTGCCAACCACACTGCCATCTCCACTAAGCAGTATAGTCTGCAGAAACAAGTAGAAATTTATCAGCAGAGCTGGCAGCAAGAGCTGTCACCTCTGAGACAGCTACCAGGTGCAGGTACTTGTTCTTCGAATGAAAACTTTACCCCACTTATAAGATAGCCACAGTGCCCCCGTGGTGGCATAACTAGAACAGTACAGTTGAACCCTCAAAAAGAGAAAGAGAGCAGAGAGATGAACTCACCACATTTCTTCAAGCTGCTTCAGCTGGATGAAATGTATCTGTGATTACAACTCTTACAGGTCCAAATACTCCAAAAAATTATTTTACATATAATTGTCAGCTTTACTGGCTTTAAAGCAGCAAATGGATTTATATATGAAAAAGTTTTTTTAAAAAGTTTTGACTTCCCCATACAGCAGAATGCCATTCGCTACATCAGAGTTCAGCAGCTGCTTCCCATCTTTTGATTTACTGGTGTTCAGAAATATCTGACATCAGAATCCCTAAAATGAAGCATGTCAATGTCTTAGTTAGATTTCCCAAAAGCAGATCTAGAGACAAGAATTTGAATGCAAGTAGTTAATTTGAGTGTTAACCCCAGTAGGAGAATCAGGAAGTAAAACATAGGCAGGAAGGAAGACCACGAAGTGTGCATTATAGCCAAGTACTCACTAAGGCTCAGTCCCACAAGGAAAACTATCAGAGATGGTGTGAGAAATGTCCCAGATTTATCTCCTACTGAGAGCTGAGGAGGCTGGGTTACTTACTCTACACATGACATTTGCCATAGACTGATGTCTGCCCCTGAGGACACGTCAGACCTGCTGAGGTAGAACCCTCAGGAGGAGAGTAGCAGGAGCTTAGAATGAACACCACTGACATGTGGTAGAATGGTAAGAGCCATGGAGGTTTGGATGGGGCCACATCTGCCATAGTTGGGATCCCAGAGGGGTTCAGCTGTTCAGTCCAACATCTCCAGAAGTGGAGCCAAAGGACAGAAGGTTAAGCAGCACCTAAACTGAACTGCCATCTCTACTTCCCCTCAATCTGGCCAGACAGATGGCTTGGGACAAGAGCTTTCCCTATAAAAACTCCTGTGTAAAATCTTGATGCTAAAGATTGGAAAACCGAAAATAAGATGTCAACTGGATTTGACTATTGTGTCCCATCTTAGTTCCTCACTGGGAGGGTGGGTGGAGGGCCACACATTACATCTGGTACTTGAGAATGAGGCTGTGGGAGGGGATGGGAGTAGGCTAGTAAAAACTTTTATCTGTCCAGAACTGGGAGTTAGAGCTCACAAGCCCAAGGCAGAAGTGTACTTACTTTAAAGCCCAACTATATACAAAATTAAAAGCTAAGGAGATGAGTTCAGAGGTAAGATCACTAAAACTAACAGGCCAGAGGATAGTCATTAAAATTAGCTGCCTCAGTCAAAGTAAAACTCTGTGCTATCACCCATAATCCCAATTCTCAGTAGTTTTGTGCAAGCCAGAACTATTTCTCCCTCATGTAAAATCCCCAGTTCTTCTCAACTATGACTCATGTTCCTCCTGACTGTGGCTTTATTCCTTACACATGCCTTGGATTTGCTGAATCCTCTGATTCTGGCCAACAGGTTGGGAAAATAAAGAGTAGAAGCCTGAGTGGAAGAGTATTATAGGACAGGCCTGGAAATGGCATGCATTACACTGCCCCACAAACCATTGACAGAAACTTAGTCACATTTCCCTCCCATAAATGCAGAGGGACTGGGAAAAAATAGTTCCTGACTGAAAAGAAACTATCTAGCAAACAGTCTCCACTATGAAAGAGGAGCATGGCTCTTTGACAGAAAGTTAGCCATCTCTACCGAGAAGCCAAATCTAAACAGCTCGATAAGACAAGGCATTACTGGAAGTGGAGTTCAATGAGCTTGGAGAAAATGGACAATGGACAATGTGCCAGTTCTAAAGCCAGCCAGAGACCAGATGCCTCTGTAGAGTCATTCATGCAAGTTAGGGCATGGCCCAGTTGATTAAAATACCAGGTGGAGCGAACAATGTTGAAAAACTGATCAATTAGAGAACAAATCCCAGCTTGAAACCCAGGATTTTTTTTTTTTTCTGTGCCTTCCTCTCATCCTGAGATGGGCTGCCTGGCCCAAAATTCCATCCAAATTTGAATTCTACTTAATATCACCAAAAGATTTTTTTCACTGGGTTTTGTTCTGCATCCAGTGATAAAAGCAGCATACAATTATTTTCGATTGGACCAATGAGATTGCACTGAGACGTCTCTGAAGATGGTCTGCTGAGTGCCAGTTGTTAATGAATCCCATTTGTCTTTCTTGATTAAGTCTGCTATTACCCCCGTTTAGTCCTGTCACCGACCCGTTAGCAAGAATTTTCATATCAGTGTTTCGATGAGAAATTAGCCTATGAGAGCAGCACTCATCAATCAGAAGGCAGTTTATTTAATACAGTTTACAGTTTATGAGTTCAAAAACTGTAGCCTCCTACATTAGAAATGGATCACTGTCCTAGGCAGAGACAATCAGGGGGTTCAGTTCACTTGACAGGCATGGAGAAATGACTCTGAATTTGAGATTTGCACTTAGAGAAGGCCTGCAGTATCGCAAGCCTGCAGCTGAGTACCAGGAGGCTTTCTCTTCTGATTAGAAAATCCCCTTTGGTTTAAGCAAGGGCTCCATTTTAGGTACGTAACCACGCCTTCCTCCAGGACTACAACCAGAAAATCCCAAATGAAATTTTAGAATCGACTCACTTCTTTATAATATTAAGTCTTTTTTCTTGTTGGCAATATTTTTAAAAGAGCTCATGTAGAATATCTTATCTTGGCATCATATAGAGCAAGATGTCTATGAAAATTTTAATTTTGCAAAGAATAGTGCAGTTGCCATTCTGTGGCCACAACTATACAGCACAGAAGAAAATGGAGCAGATACCTGACAGAGTGAGGTAGAGATGTGGGCATGCAAACTGGATGATTCTGGCCCCGAAAGGACTTCAGGAAGCCCATGTTGGCAGGATGTGTTGCTTATCTGATAGTATGAAAGACTAGTAGTTTTAAGAATTCTATTTCACATCATAATGAAATAGGCTAAGCTTACAGAACTGTTTCCCATAATATTATTTCACGTAGAGCCATAGTTCTCAGTTTATTTTACCTGTGGCTCCCCCTTATTTTCCAAATCAATGCTTTACCAAGAAAGAATGTCATTTGTATACTTGGTTAGGTTTAGAGAAGTAATGGCTGGCAAACATTTGCCAGGAGCCCTCAACTCCTGCTTCCCACTTGCTATGGTCTTAAATCTCAGTAGGAGAAATGCCTTAAGAGGACTTAGTCAGGGAAAACTAGCTATTATCAGAGCATATAAAGTTTGCCATTACCATCAGTCTTTGATGACTATTTGGAGATATATAACTGCAACTTCTGTGATCTCTTATTAAGTATTAATGACTCCATATGATATTTAAAGAATAGTTTTCCCCTCAGAGTGATGTATTTTATATGTTAGATTGGGGTATGCATGCCAAAAAATGTTTCATTGCAGTCATCCATCAACTATCATTCAGTCTTTAATTGCCTTCGTTGTTATCTCACATAAAGAATATATGCTTGTTGTAAAAAAGAAATGAAACAACACAGAAATATATGAAGTAAAAAACCAGTCTGTCAACTCTTTATTCCCACTTGCCAAGTGTAAGCACTTTTTAGGTTGATGTGTATCCTTGAAACCATGTTTATGCATGTCCAAACCCTATTTGTAATTCTTAACCAAAAAAATGAGATTACACCATATGTTATCCTACAACTTTCTTACTCTGTTTATACAATGTTGTATTAGTTGGTGTTCTACAGAGGAAAATATCTCTATCTATCTATCTACTTATCTATCAAGAGATTTATTATAAGGAATTGGCTCATGCAAGTATGGAGGCTAAGAAGTCCCCATGATTTGCCATCTGCAAGCTGGAGACACAACAAAGTCATTGGAATAAATTTTAGTCTTAGTCCACAGTCCTGTGAAGGAGAGCACTAACTGTGTAAGTCCCAGTTCAAGGGCAGAAAGAGACTGATGTTCTAGTTCCTACAGTATCCAGAGAGAGAGAATTCAACCTTCCTCCACATCTTTGTTCTATTCAGGCCCTCAAGAATTGAATGATGCCCATCTCACTGGGGGGTCAGGATGTTTTCCTCAGTCCACCAATTCAAATGTTAATTCTCATCTGGAAATACCCTCAGAGATACATCCAGAAACAATGTTTATCTGACCACTCAGTGTCTCAGTCAAGTTGACATACAAAACTAACGATAAACATATCACAAGCAATCTTCCATTTCAGTGTATTCATATATATCATGTTCTTCATATTGGCTGCTAAATGGATGTACAGACTTAACTAAACCATTACTCTATTGAAAGGCACTTATGTGGTCTCCAATATTTCTGGTAGAACAAAACAAAATTTGCACATTTTTAAAATTTTTTCCCTTGACCATTTTTGTGCAATATATCTTTGCTGAAATGAAAACTATGCATTTTTAAACTTCAAGTGTTACTGACAAATCTCCCCCCAAGATAAAATAGAACTTAACAACTCTTAATTCTCACACACTATAAAATTCAGTTTTTTACAAGCTGACGTTGTTGAGATAGATTCATCTCACTCGTGGTTGACAGATTCAAATACTGCAAAAAACAAAAATATAAGTAAAAATGCATGCAATAAGTCAACTGCTGCATATTTCTACCGTGCTAAACTAAGCTGTTCTGGAGCTGAGTCAAAGGATAATTTATATCAATGTTTTATGAGATTGGACAATGTTCACAATACTTTGGAAAATTCACAGAAGTAAATCAAAGAGCATATTCAGTTTTGAACCTATCTTTCATTATTATCAGGATGAGTTAAGTTATGCCACAACAACCAATTAATCTGGTCAGCCATAGCTTTTACACAATTTATTTCCTAAAAAAAAAAATAAATAAATAAAAATTAAAAAATGAAATATGAAACAATTTATTTCGTACTTATACTACATGTACATAGTATGGTCATTATACTGTTCAGGGGAGGGAGCCTCTGTTCTACATTGTCCCTTGGGGACTCAGGCTGCTAGGGACTCCTTTATTAATTGCACTTTCAGGAATCCATGGCTCCCTCAATCACTGTATCAGGGGAAGAGTGACTGGGCACAGACACTTTTGGTTCTGTGATATCACCACTAACTAAGGTCAGTCACATTTACTTTAATACCAGAATTATAGCTCTGAAGGCTATAGTTGTCCCCAGTACTTCTAGCCCCACGCCAGAGGTAGATCATCAGTACCTCTGATAGCATTGCTGAAATCCTGCAGTGTGCAAAAATGGGACCTGACTGGGCCACTTTCTTTTGCTGTCCTATTCTTACCATCTTTGCCCCCATCACTGCTGACTGCAACTGATAGACCAAGATCTCTATTTATTTCTCTAGTTCTAAGAGATAAGCTTCTTGTCTCAGAATCATACTCAGAATTAGAAACAGAATGAATACTCCAATATTTTAGGTCAAGAACAATGCAACTGATCCAATCTTGATTGATTTACATAAATAATCACAAGGATTATTCCTTAATTTTTAGTATTTCTTCAACTTTATATTTAAATACTGCACACCTAGCTGATATGAGATTCTACAGTTCATCATGCTCCTGTTACAATATGTTGGGTAATTTCCTTTTCAAAAGAACTCCTAAATCATCTGATATATTTCAAATTCACAGACAGGTGCAAGATTTATGGTGATATTTGGTCAAAAACTTTATGATTTTTGTAAAGATTTATTACTATTTAAAAAAGAAAAAAATTGGAACTCTTTAAAGAGCAAACAGCAGGTTAAAATAGGTGTAGCTTTTTCTCCCAGTAAGAAATTCCTGTTGCTGGCTTGGTTCTGTGGCAGAGACTCAGACTTACCGCAGAGGCTCTCAAGATAAGATGCCAAAAATCTGCCGGGAAAGAAAAAGTGAGATTTATGCTCAAACCTCCCCAATGATGCCTCATCACCCAGAATTCTGGATGGTTGTATTCTCTCACCATTCACATCTCCTGAATATTTATCCAAAAACAATTCTTGGACAATATTAAATGTCTCATTCAGTGCTTGCCAATAAAATTACTAAAGATACCCCAAAATGTGAGTCTTGCCTTCAAGAAGCTCACACTTGTTTAGACACAGCCACAGTGAATGATTTTTAAAAAATAAATAAAAAGTAAAAGTAAAAGTAATAGATCTCCCAAGATTAAGTCTTGACCTTCTCAATGCTACTTCCAAGGCAGATGTTCCTTCAAGCCGTGAATGTTGGATTGTTCCTAACGAGAACACGACACTGAATATAGGTCAGTGGCAGGATTTGTGGCCACATCAGGAGATAAATGACTCTTGAACAGAACTTGATCGAAGGAAAATGAATTATGAAAACTCTCATGCTGGGATGAACATAAGGTTCTGAAAGTAGAGAGCAGATAAAACAAGGCAGGTGTGGAGACCAAAAAAGAATCCGGGATTTCAGAGAGCACAAAGTGGGTGAGGCAAACACACAGTGCAGCTTTCCATTAGCAGCTGGATTTCCAGTGGGGTCCAGTGAACTTTCTCACTAGTTTATCTACCAAGGGGGAAAATGTGGGTTAATGCTTAACAGGGAACTCTCTGACTTCAGATTTGTCAAGAAACTGGACACAGAATAATCAGAATATGAACTCTCAACCAAGGTACAGAATCTATTTATTGAGACAGTCACCTTGGTATCATTAGTCACTTCCCTCTTTCTCTATATAGCCTTCCAGTTGCTTCTTAAAGTCAAAACTATCAATAAGTCAAAACTTAACTTATTTGTGCTAAAGCAGTCCAAGATAGGGAAAAGAATAAACAGAAAGTCAGAAGTCATGGGTGCTGATTTTGGTTCTGTTTATAATTAGCATATACTGTAACCAACAGCACTTATCTTTGTGCCTCAGTTTGTTCTCATCTGTAAAATGAGGGTCTGTAAGCCCCCTCCCAGTTCTACTCTTCTTGCTAGTTTCTGTAGTTCTATTTTTCCTATTTCATCTGTCAACAAAGTGAAAAGCAAATTTTACCTACTATTGCATTTAATTTACTATTTACATTTCCTGAATATTTGATTGTTAATGGACTAGAAGAAAGAAAATTGTAGAAGGTTTCTTGTTAGAGTCATTTGAATATCATTACTAAATCTACAGCTCTTATCAAAGCAAACTGTGACAATTGCTCCTAAGCCTTCCTTTCGGAGTCACTCACAAATGAACACATTTTATTTTAATAGAAAACAAGAACATTTTAATTGCCTGAGCTAGGTACTTTTATTTTGTTTTATGTGTGCAGTCAGAATCAGACCCTTGTGGATAATGTTAAAAGATGGATATTCTTTTCCCTGAGCTTTTTTCTTTTTTGTGTAAATTACAACAATTGCTTGGGGGATTGGGCATTTGGACAAGCCATAAAATAATCAAAATTTTAATGCTGTTTGGTGGCAGCCTAGGACTCTTTGAATTAGTGGCTAGATTAACCATTCACAGGTATAAGCATCCCATTCCTAGCTGGATTTAATAGTCCTGGTTGTTGGGGGAATAAATTCTCTCAGTTGGTTCAAAGGCTTAACAAAATAATTTCTTGAACACAAGAAAGTGACCCCAGCATTTGTCACTAGATTTTCCTTAGGTCTAATGCTATGTCTATAGTCAGCCAAAGTAACATTTAAAAGTGAATGACTCATCATCCTTTACTAAAAATATACGAATCCAACCCCAAATCATTCAACTGCTTTTGCCAAATTGTGTGTGTTTATGTATGTTTCTAACCACTATCTCAAGAAAACTACCTTCAGAAATAGCTATAAAAATAGCTCTAAAGATGTGGTCATAGATCATTCAAACAACAAATATCTTTGATTTGGTCTTGGTCACTGTTGGGAATTTCAAATGCAATCTCAGATGAAACAAGCCCTAGCTAGATTTTCAGTTTGATTAGTTTCTCTCTCTCTCTCTCTCTCTCTCTCTCTGTCTTAATTACTTTAAATCTACCCTGTCACTTTAACATTTCAACCTCAACTGTTCTTATGACTGTGAAATATTGTCACAATATATTATGCTAATGGACCTAATTAATTTCTTGGGAAACTTTCCTATGGATTGTGGTAGAGTATATGATAAAGCCACCAGTTCTTGATAGTGAGCAGATTTTTTTTTTTCAAACTTGACGTTTACAACTGTGCTGTATGATTTAATTTCTGATATCAGAAAGCTAGTGAGCATATTTTAATGGCTCCAATGCATTAAATTCTTCCTCAAACTGCTAGTTACCAAAGTGCAAATTATCACTTGCTTACCATCCAGGCAAATATGAGAAACTCAGCAATTAATTGTCATGGCTGTTGGTCTGTCTAGACTTCAAGCTTCCGTGGAAAAAAGTCCTTAAAAAACACTCGGCCTACTCAGGACTTCCCATCTTACAGTACTTAACACGCAGAAATTGGGGGAAAGAGGTGACATATTGGAGAAGCCCCTGACATTCAACTTGTAACTCTTTATAGTAAATGATTCTTTATCCCCCAAAGTAGAATCCAAACTGTGATTCTGAGCTTTGTCAAGTCCTACTGTGCTCCAGTAAAGATATAAAATAGACTGTTCCTCAAGGCTAATGATACTTTAAAGGAAACCAAATGTTCAAGCTGGAGCTAAGAAGCTAGAGAAAATGGGTAAGGTTAGTTGGCCCAAGAATTATAAGCTCTAGGCCATCCACAGAACACCCATACTGGTTGCCAGGAGTTTGAATCCTGACTCTGGCATTTAATAGATATGAAATATTGAATATTTTAAGTTTCAGTTTTCTGAACTGGACATAATAATAGCTACCTCAAAGTGTTGTTAATAAGCTAACAAACAAAAGCCTAATAATTTGTGGCAAAAAGTAGGCACTCAATACATGTTATTTCCATCTTCTCCAAAAACCTTAACTCTTCTGCTTCATAGAGTTTCTCCCTTCTTCATGCTTAGTAGAATTTCTTATCTGTGCATCACATTTGGGCACACAATCAGGCAATACTTGAAAGAAATAGCTCTTCATTTTATGTGACTGTATCTTCTTTTCTGAAAAGATGTTGTTAATTTATTTGAGGTCAGGAACCCCATCTTATCCTTTTACTGCTCTTTCTACCACCTATCCCCACAAGTATATCAGGTACCATGTACTGATAAATGCTTGTTAAATTGAACTAACTGTTTCCCTCATCCTTTTCTCCTCCTCCTCCTGCTATTTTTTGACTACTAACTTATGCATGCATTTTCGGCCCAGGTGACATTTTAAAATATATAGTATAGCCTTGCCTAATTATAAACTGAAGATTTGTATCTGCAACTACACACATTGTATAATTGTAAACAATTGAGTGATACTAAATTAAAACAGCAACAATAGGGGATCCCTGGGTGGCTCAGCAGTTTGGCGCCTGCCTTTGGCCCAGGGTGCGATCCTGGGGTCCCAGGATAGAGTCCCGCATCGGGCTCCCAGCATGGGACCTGCTTCTCCCTCTGCCTGTGTCTCTGCCTCTCTCTCTCTCTGTGTGTGTGTGTGTGTGTGTGTGTGTGTCGGTCATGAATGAATAAATAAAATCTTTATAAAAAATAATTAAAAAATAAAAATAAATAAAACAGCAACAATATATTTACAGGAAAATATATCAGTAGCATTGAGCACTAATAGCCTGTGAGGCATCCAACATAGCAGGACAACTACTACCTTCTCAACAAACTTTCTACAAAGTGATGAACTCACTCTGTTCTTCACTCGATTTTTCTAGATAGGCTAACAGAAATATCTTTTAAAAAATGATTTGTGTAATTTGGTACAAATAATTCCCACTATTTCGTTGAAACCAACCAATCAAGAGCATCAAAAATAATTTTCTTAAAAAAATAATTTTTACTCCCATCACATAATGCCAACATGCTTGGGCAATATGACACTGAACAGTAGCACTGAAATCAGGCCCTGGAGTTCAGGATACTAAGTCTGAGATAGTTATATACACCATGTTAGCTTAGTTGGGACACCAACAAACTGGACCTACATACACAGAGGCTAAGGTGAGGGCCAGTCAGGGGTTATTTAAAGAATAGGACCACCTATAGAAGCGGTTCTCACTTCTAACACTTGGCAGAGATCAACAACAGTCCTCACATTCCCAACTTCAATAGACACTCCAGTTTTAATCTTAATCTAGCAGAGATGGTGGTCCACCAAAATGTGTGCCCTCTTTTCCAGAGTTTAGAGTTGTTTCTGGGAAATAAACCATATATCTCAGCCTCCCTTGTAACTAGGTGGACCCATACAATTGGTTCTCTCCAGGGGAAGTTGAGTGGAACTGTTGTGTAATACATCTGGACCAACATAGTTAAGAAGCAAGTGTGTACTATCTTCTCTTTGCTTACCTGCTAGATGGATGCCAAAGGCTCTGAGATAATAGGGGATGCACAGGCCATATAATGGGTAGGTTCTGCATGTCTGGATCACCAGGGTGGAGGAAAGTTACCTGATCACCAGGATTATCCAGTTTAAATGATTAGGGTTAATAACTGCCGTGTTTAGTTACTAAAATGTGGGTTTTCATTTTTAAAGCACTCTATCTTACTCGAATACATTTATTTGATTATTCGATTTTTATTTATTAAATCTCTGTGCTGCATTTTACACTGCTTATTTTGTCTTTTTTGATATTTACAACTGCAGGTAGAAATTTCCTCCTTTCTTTGATCCCCCTGCAGTCCTGAATCCTTTTTCTCCACCTATCTCTTTTCAAGTTGTCATCCTTAGCCCACTGCCTGTCTTGTCTGCCTCTCAACCTCCAGGCAATCCCATGATAGCTTTCAGGCATATTGTTCATTTCCAGATTTTACCTCTTGTCTAATTTTTAGCCTGGCATATTCAAATACCCACTCAACTTCTTTTCCTAGGCATCTAACATCCCAAACTTAATTTATCTGAAACTGAAATCAGAATTTTTCTCTCTCCCGGAAGTGCACCCCCTACTGCATTCTCTCAGCAAAGAGCACTGAAAATCATCCCAGACTCCTCTTATTCCCTCATTTTCCAATATTCAGTGCATTTTTCCAGGAGGTTTTACTGACCAAATAGTTTGTGAATCTATTCTCTCACCTGCACCCTAAATTATACTGTCCTGGCTCTGGGTCCCATTATTTTTCACCTAGTCTGTTCCAGAATACAGTCACAGGGACTTCAGAATCAGAGAGATCTTTGTTAAAGTTTGAACTCTATCTATGTGATCTAGGGAAACTAACTCAGTGCTTAAACTCCTTCTCATCTGTGAAATAGAAACCTTTCTATTTCACAATAGAAATATACTACTAGTATATTCTAGAATAGAAATATACTACTAGTACTTTCCAAATGGGGTGTTATAAACAATGAAAGAAATTAGGTATAGAGAGACCATAAAACAGCCTGGAAGAGAGTAAGAGCACCATAATTTTAAGCTATTTTGATTGGAAACTCAATGCTTCTGAATTCATCTCCATGACTCCACCCTTCATAAGGGAGTGATTGCTCTTAAATATGAATTCGGCCATCTTCCACTCCTGTAATGTGGATGGAAACAAAGAGGCTGGGTATGAGAAATATTCAGAGGTAGAACTAGTAGGAGATGGAAACTGATTAGGGTGATAACTGGTAGATACATAGAAATGTCTATACAGAATACATAAATTGGATAAATTTGCCTTCATGAGTAAATTCAATGTATAAAAAAATCCTTTATTTCTTTTTATCTTCTCTGTATTGGTTCTGTGCATTAAAAAGTACTAAATTAGTAATTATCTAAATTTAGCATAAACCCTACTCATCGCATAATGGCCAACCCATTTGTTTATTTACAGTACATTCATGACAGCTTAAAAATAGGAAATTCAGATTAACCAAAATTTCCTACTAAGAGAACATAATATGAGGAAAGTTCCAAGTATAGTATTTTTAATTCTCATTACCACTCTTTCCACACACATCTCATCTCAGTAACATTTTCCTCTCCTTTTTTTATCTCATCTACAGAGTATCCTGAACAGACAATGAGAGCATTTGGAAGATAAGAAATACATGGGTGATTAGAGTGGAAATAAATGAGGAGGGATAAAATCAGGAGTGACTATGCATCTACCATGTGCCAGACAATGGGGATGTCCTTCACATATGTTGTCTCACTTAATTCTCAGAACAAAAAATAAATAATGAAATAAAGTAAAATACATAGTACATATGTACCACATAACATATATATGGTATATTATACACCATATATATATATATTATATATATATATATAATTCCTATTTTACAGAAGAAAATCTCAGTGAAGTTAAGCTACTTGTCTAAGTCATACAGGAAAAGTATTTATTTGCCAGGATTTTAAACTACTTTTATTTGACACCAAAGCCCACCAGTATGGTACTGTTTTATCCTAGATATTCAAACTATTTTTAAAAATCTACAAAACTATGTATTTGACTACTCTGTTCCCCATTAGTGTGTATATGAACAACCAAAAAAGAAAAAGTATAGTTTGTAGATAGCCACTTCTCACATTGTCACATTGTTTGTGCCTACATGGGAGCTGAAGCTATGAAACACAGAAACTTCTCTGAGGAAGAAACCAGTCACAAAAAGCACCAAAAGCACCAATAATATACACACATATCCCAGTGGGAACATCCTCCATTCTTCACACCCTTCCCACTGGATGAAATAAACATCCCCCAGCTTCCTGTAATTTGGGCTTCAGACTCTTAGGAGAGTAAATTCACATTCTTCTATATCTGTGCCATAGGGGGAAGGAGTTCTATAAAGCAGGAGAAAACAAATGATTGGTGAATAATTTTTTTAAATCAGATTCTTTCTGAGACACTGATCTCATTATTTGTTCACCAGACGAGCTCCCACTAAATCTATTCACAATTAAAAAAAAAAAAAAAAAGATTACCCAGCTAGTAGTATTGAACTGTGCCTTAATTAGGGCAGCCAAGAATGTCTTGTATAATTAACTGGGCTTTGTTTATAATTATTTCCTTGTGGTTAGAACTGTTTTCTGCATGTAACTGGGGCAATGCTAATAGTAACGCTAACCTTTGATTTTCATACAAGAATAACTGAAGGACAAGCAGAAGAAACAAGGCCAGACCTGGGAAAGCAAAACCAAAAGACATGAAACACAGGATTTCTTTTTACCTTCTGTTTTGCCTCAGGATGAACACAGTCTCCCTAGCCTCTCACCCAATCCGAAGTCTAGATGCTGACATCTGGGCTCCTTTATCATCTGTCAAGTTAAAGAAATTATTCATTCCCTTTTGGAAAGTGGAAAAATGCCTTTTCTTATCAAAGTACATGTACTAGATCTGCCCCTCTAGATTCACTGTCTGATCTCCCAGATCCAGCTCTGTAACCTGTTGGATGACATCAACATCCTTTGACTTCCCATTAATTTGGCCAATAGAGAACCCTAGCAAGAGATCTGGAAGGAGAAAGGAAGGGAGGGATAGAAGAAGTGATGTCTCAGTATTTATTCCCCAGGAGCCTTCTTTCAGTTATCTTGGGCAGACTGTATCTAATCCTTAAGCTAATATCTTAGTTCCTATAAACAGCCTTCTCTAAGTAGCCACTCTGCCTATGGACTCTGGCAATCACTCTTTTTTATAACTTATCTCTAAGTTTGGTAACAGAACACTGTTGTTACACTTGTTGAAGAGACAATACTATCTCTTATGATTGCCCTATACACTACCAAAACTTTGTAAATAGTTCCTATTAAACTCTTCAAATTTTCATAATTTGAGTTAACCTCTTTTCCTGTCTAGCAAAACAGACACAACCTGCATTTGTAACACCAGGTACACCCGTCCACACCCACCCCTTTATGTTCTAAAAGACCTCAAGAATGATAAGAATTTTGGTTATAAGGAATTTAGAAATTCATTGAATGAGTCATTAATCAACAGTATTCAATGTTACTGGAGTGTGGTTGGGTAAACTCAGGCCCTTGGCCAAATGTGATAGTCCAGGTCACGACAAATAACAACAGGAATTTTATGGATTCTGGCAAAGTAGAAATTATTTTTATTTTTCCTATAAATCTTGCTCACTGTGGCTGGTGCAGTTAGCATATGAATCTAAAAACTCTATAAATCCTTATCACATTTTAGGGTGCCTGGGTAGCTCAGTCCATTGGGCATCTATCTGCCTGCGGCTTGAGTCATGATTCCAGGACCCTGGGATCAGCCCCCAGTCAGGCTACCTTCTCAGTGGGAAGTTGCTTCTCCCTCTCCCTCTACTTCTCACCCCACACATGCTCTGTCTCAAAAAATTAAATAAAATCTTTTTAAAAATTCTTATCACTTTTCTTCTGATTGATATTTCAGATATACTTTCCTAGAAAAAGAGATTAAGGAAAAAGAATTAGAATAGAAATAATGATGAATGAACTTTATTAAATGCATTACTGTTTGATTATTATAGGATGTGAGGGACAATTTGTTAGGTATCTAGGTTCCTTCCTGCAGGTAACTCACAGCCCATTGGGGAAGACAGACCATTATAGGGTATAAAAGAGAGCAAAATTAATTTTTTTAAGTAGCAAAAGTAGCCTTAAATGGCTTGACAGAGAGGTTAGCTAGCCATGAAGGCAAATCTGGAGGGATCCTGTCCAAGTAAAGGACAGGAGTTCCAGACAGAAGAGCAATGTCAAAGAAAAGGAGGCATAAAAAATTGCAATGTATAAGAATTATGAGTAGTTTATTGCACAATAAAAGACAGTGGAAATTTAATAGAGCATTAGATTCAAGAACGAGAGTGTCTAAGGATGAGACTAGAAAACTCCAAGATGGTGAAATAATAAAGCTCCTACCAAACCAGCACAGCTTAATGAAGTCTTCAAAGAGATCCAGATATTATTCTGTAGGCAATGATGAACATGAGGTTATTTTTAACAGAATATTTATGTGGCTAAATTCATTTTTAAGAAATATAACTTTAGGGAAAGCATATTAGGACCAAGAAAACAATCATAAATATAATTAAATAGTCGTTAGCCTAGCCCAAGTTAAGAGTTCTTGAAAGGACTAAATAAATTGTTATACATCTAGAAGACTGACCAATGGAAAATGAGAAAAGACACAAATTACCAATATCAGTAATGAAATGGGGAGAAAATTAAAATTTCCTGAAGATATTAAAAAGATCAAAGAAGACATTTTTAAAGTCTTCATCCAATATGAAAGAGAGAAATTACTTGAAAATTGATTTCAGATGGATGCCTAGGTGGCTCAGCAGTTGAGCATCTGCCTTTGGCTCAGGGCATGACCCCAGGGTCCCGGGATAGAGTCCCGCATGGAGCTCCCTGCTTGGAGCCTGCTTCTCCCTCTGCCTATGTCTGTGCCCCTCTCTCTGTGTCTCTCATGAATAAATTAATAAACTCTTAAAAAAATAAAATAAAATTCGTATCAGAAGAAAGAGAAAATCTGAGTAGTCTCATTCTGTGAAAGAAATTGATTTCAGAGATCCCTGGGTGGCGCAGCGGTTTGGCGCCTGCCTTTGGCCCAGGACGTGATCCTGGAGACCCGGGATCGAATCCCACGTCGGGCTCCCGGTGCATGGAGCCTGCTTCTCCCTCTCCCTATGTCTCTGCCTCTCTTTCTCTTTCTCTCTCTGTGACTATCATAAATAAATTTAAAAAAATTATAAAAAAAAAAAAGAAATTGATTTCATATTTGAAAATTTTCCCACAGGCAAATCTTTAAGCCAAGATAGCTTTACTGGTAAATATTTCCAGGCAGTTAATGAAAAAAAAAATAACACAAATTGTACACAAATGCTTACAATTTTTTTAAAATTATCAGTGCAGTGAGACAAGAAGAAAAGATATAAGAATTAAAAAGTATTAACAATTGTCATTATTCAAAAATTACATATTGTTGATCATAGAAACTCAAAAATAACCATCATAAACTATTACACTTATTAAGTAAAATTAGTAGGGTCAATATGTAAATATTAATTGTATCTCTACAAACTAGCCCTCCAAAAAAGAATATTTTTGATGATACTATTAATGATAGCATCAGAAACACCATATTTATAAAAAGAAATCTAACAAAATTATGTAAGACTGATTTACAGAAATCAGGGTAGTCTTAAAGCAAAAAAATATATAAAGTTACAATGAAGATGTGGTATATAGACAAGGTGAGTGAATTAGTCCAATAAAACTGAATTTGAGTCCAGGAATAGATTGCTGAGTCAATTGGATATTTTCATGAGGAAAATATTTATTTCAACTTTTTCCCTATACCAAACACAAAAGTCAATAGCAGATGATTGCAGATAAAAATGGAAAGCTAAAATGCAAACACTTCTAGAAGATAATAAAAGAATATTTTTATGACTTTAGGCTAGGAAAAGATTTCTTAAGCAGAACACAAAAATTTCTAACCAAAAAGGAAAAAACTGGTATGTTGAGGTACATTTAAGTTAATAACTTCCATTTATTAAATATCCCACTAAGATAACGAAAATTCAAGTCACAGAGTAGGAGAAGATATTTTCAAAACATATATTCATCAAAGAACTCATACCTGGAATATATAAAAAAAATACTACTTATCAATAAAGAAAATACAGGGGCAGCTCAGTTGGTTAGGTGTCCAACTCTTGATTTCAGCTCAGGTCATGATCACAGGATCTCAGGATTGTGGGATCAAACGCTATAATGGGCTCCATGCTCAGCGGGGAATCTGCTTGGGATTCTCCTTTTCCCTCTCCCTTGGGCCCTTCCTCCATTCATGCTCATGTGCACTTTCTCTCTTAAATAAGTACATAAATAAATAAATAAATATAAAGAAAATACAGACAGACCAGTAGAAAAATAAGCAAAAGATTACAAAATGGATATGCAGATGTCAATTGGTACCTGAAAAAATGCTCAGCTTTAATAGTTACTGAGGACACATAAAACCACGATGGGATATCTTTACAGCTAGAATAGTTGAAATATAAGGGACTGAGTTGTCAAGGGTCTGGAGGAACTGGAACTCTCATAAAATGCTAGTGAGTGTGTTAATTGGCACAATCGCGTTGAAAATGGATAACATCAACTGAAGTTGATCATACATATACCTTGTAATTCTATTCTTAGGGTTCACTCATAAAAATTACATGCGTATATACATGAAAGGACATATATAACTATGTTCCTAGCAGCACTATTTATAATAGCCAAAACCTGCAAACACTCCAATACCCATCGGCAGTAGAAGGGATAAATAAAGCATAGCATATTCATAAAATGGAATCATAGAAAGCAATGAAAATACATGCGATATTGCCTCACGTACCAACAAAGATAAATTTCACAAACATACTACTGAGCAAAGAAGCTAGATACCAAAGAAAACATTGCATTATTCCATTATATAAAGATCAAAAAGCAGATAAAATCTATGGTAATGAAAGTCAAGATAGTTTCTTTCAGAGCAGTGGTCACAAAAAGCTATGAAGAATGCTTCTGTTATGGGTAGTTGTGGATCATTTCATGATCTGGATAGTTTTACATGCATTTGTTGACACTGTAAAAATTCATTAAGCAGTGAACTAGTGATTCACATTAAGTGAATATATGTGATACTTCAGTAAAAATGTCTATTAAATAGACGCAGGAATTAATCAGTCAATATGTAAGTAACAATTGGTTCAGGAGAAGGAAAACCTATAGTAAGTGGTATCATGAAATCAAGGGAGAAGTGAATTTCAAGAATGAGCAGGTGGTTAACAATGCCAATTGCTAAAAAATTCAAGAGAAGTCACTTTAAAAGGGCACTGTCCGTGGTATGGAGGACAGTGTTTCCCTCTGGACAGGGCATTAGTTTGTATGGGCTCCAGATTTAGGATGAGATAGTTTCACTCTCACACCACTGTTGCTGCTCTGAATAAGGGATAAAGGTTATGACAGAGTTTTCAGGGCACCATCAGATTTTTTTTGTTCACTTTTTGTGGGGTTTTTTAAAAAATGGAATTACCAATTAAATTAATCCAATAGTTAACTGTTCCTTCACTTACTACAGTCCTCAAAAGGTTTGGATTAAAATGTATCAAGTTCTATCATTTTGGTAAATGAAATGATTTTAGGTTGCTATTCTTATTCTTAGGCTCAGAAAGTAATGAAAAGGATGGCTGCATTGTAATTCAATGCAAACAAATCAACTTGCTTAACTTTAGCTAACTTTTTATAGCTCTGTTTCCTTATTTCCTAAGAGTAAGATTATAAACTACCTTTATACTCAGCTGAGCAAATTAAGCCCATTACTAATGGAGTTAAGATGATAACATCCATTTGTTTTATAAAGGTCTTCTGGAGGAGCCCCCAAAATTTCAAAGCTCTTTAATGCATTGACTCTATCTCCAAGCTTTGTTCATGCAACGAATATATGTGGAGTGAGCACCACATGTCCTTAGAACCTATAACACACTTTTAGACCCTTTTCTAAAAGTACTGAAAACTTCAGCCAACAATTACTTCATACTGTGCTCTCCTTACCTTTTAACAACTTTGTTCTCTCAATCTACATAAATTTTTAAAGTAGAGAGGGAGGAGTGAATCCTTATTAGGTTTATGCATACCTATTATTCCAAAGTACTCTGTTAATATTCTGAAACCAAATCACTGCAATAGGTAAAGGTTTAAATATGGGTTTAATTCTACTTTGAAAAAGACCTTCTCCTTATCTCATTCCTCTTTAAACAGAAGCATAATTAAATTGTTGATATCATGAACAGACGACTGATGGTGGATGATGTACAATGCATTATGGTACAATTCTACTCACTAGTGTATTTAAGAGTTCAATGTCTTTAAGTATGGGCTCGAGATCACACAGATCTGATTTGGATTCTCACTACTGTCACATGATTACGTGACCTTGTGCAAATTACGTAACATCTCAAAGTCTCATTTTTTTCCCATATGCTAAATGGGAATAACAACTACTTTTAAAGTTGTTAAAAGAAATTCACAGTATAGGTGTAAGAAGCTTTTAGTAAAGTATCCAGCATGTAATAAACACTAAATAAATGAAAGCTATTCATAAGATTTAAAAAATTTATCTAGATACTTGAGATACTAATAAATATTTTTCCTCAATAATGTTCACAATCTATGAAAAAGAAATGCACATATATCTACATTATTTTTCATCTTCCTTCCCTTCTACTATTTTGAAAGGTCAAGTGAGTTCTAATTATTTGTTGACAATTTTTCAAGGAGGAAAGAAGAGAAAGAATGGAAAAACAAAGAAAAAAAGAAAAAGCTTTCAAGCATAACCCAAACTGCTTCTTTGTGACATTAATGTCCCAGTGCCATACTCTGATAATTCCACTTTGCGTCCAAGTCTTCTGGCCCCTAAATAGTGTCCACTGTCTAAACAATGCTAGTGTTATGTGGTTGTATGTGGTTTTTCCTCACTGCATCTAGAACAGAAATTTAGTGAGATGAAAGAGGTAGTCTCCTGGTAGAGTTGCTGAAGTGCAGACCATGCTCATTTGACTTATTCTGGGTTATCTCATGCACTTCCTGCATCAATTTACTTAATTTTACTTTATAACAATATTCACAAAAAGACTATTACAGCTATTGTTCCTTTAGATTCATATCCAAATTACTTGTAAGTGTTCATTTTAGATTTTGCTGATGTTCTTTGGAAAAGAAATAGTCAGGGGATGCTTTCTGTATTTAAAAGAAATTGATTCACATACAAAGGAATAAATTTTCTCCACGAATATGCAACATTTGAAAAAATTAGGTAAGAAAATTAAATGAAATCTACTTTGGTACCACTAAGGATTTAATACAAAACTGAATCAAATGATTTGCAGGTGAAAAACATGCCAAATTTAAATATATATAACTTTCAGAAACTCACCTTATTGTCTGAGGGCAATGGTACTGACAGAGACTAAGAAAAGGAGCTTTGGTCATAGATTTGCTGGCACTGACCAGGGTCCACACACCACAGTTCAAGAAAAGCTATTGTTTTTCCTCATAAATCTCTGCTCTTTGCTTTGGTAACTTCAGTTTATTCTTTTCTATGTCTTTAAATATTGGAACAAAACAAATTGGAAAACAAAATGGCCTATTAACTGATCTATTATTTTATATAACAATTATGGGGGATCCCTGGGTGGCGCAGCGGTTTGGCGCCTGCCTTTGGCCCAGGGCGCGATCCTGGAGACCCGGGATCGAATCCCACGTCAGGCTCCCGATGCATGGAGCCTGCTTCTCTCTCTGCCTCTCTCTCTCTCTCTCTCTCTCTCTCTCTCTCTCTCTCTGTGACTATCATAAATAAATAAAAAAAAAAATTTAAAAAAAAAAAAAAAAACAATTATGGGAAAACGATTTGACTATTTGTTTCTCTAATGTAACTGATCTGATGGGTGTTCTATCATTATGCAAACATAGCCCAAATGTAGTAGATTATAATAACTGATTGTCAAGTTAGTGATCATTTAATGAGGAATTCGTATGGGATGTAGACTAGTTTTTTTAATAAACTGCCCTGATGACTATGGCCAAGTCATTCACTCATTCATATTCAACAAACGCCAAGTGCCTAGGTGCACCAGCCACTGTACTACAGTGTAACAATTGGATATGGACGTTTCTTGAAAGAACTGTGAAAATTAATAAAGGGACACCTCACTAAAATGGAGCCAGGAGGCCCGGCAGGGGAGCTCTTACACCCTACTACTCATTGTCAATTGCAAAGCCAACTGGAAGAGACCAGGCCCTTGCATGTGGCTACTACTTTTTTATCCTAGGAGAAGGAAGAAGGGCTTATCTCCTCCTCCTTCTGCAGTGGTGTAGCCATGAGAGGCTGTCACAACTCAGCCAATAAGAAGCCTCTATACTTTCAATCCCTGTTTACTCCAGTGGACTTTTTGTTTATAACAGCCTTCCCAACTTGTTGCTTTCCTCTATAAAAGAGCATTCTTCTGTTCTGATGGGTGTACTTGCCTATAGTTTTTGCCATAGCTTGTTTGTCCTGGATTGCAATCGTCTGCTATCCATAAATAAGCCCATTTTTTGCTGGTAAAATAACAGGTTTTATTTCTAAGGTTAACAGGACAAACTGCTTTTTCTACCTTGATATCTCTGGTACCTTGTACCTAACCTCATATTGGCAATCTGTAAAGATTTGTTATTATTACTTTCATAATTACTTGCTGTTACTGCTGCTGCTGATGACGAAGATAGGTAAAATAAGAAATTGGCACAACAGTGGAATTCATCAGACCTCTATATGTTTATGTAATTTGGGAGATTTTTATCTCTAAATGGAGTTCCTTGTCCCAGGGGAAAGGAAAATCCAAATAAAAAAAAATCCTTCAGATGGTAATGCTTCTCTGGAAAGCGGCTACGTCATTTTCTAAGTTAAAAAATATTAGTCCCACATTCTGGAAATACTGCCTTGCTCATTATATCAAACAATTTCTGGTCCTTTTAATCACTGCTAAAACACTAACGGCTCTCTTTAATGTCTAGTCAATAAGCAGATTAAAACATAAATGCCACTAAATATGCTTTAAATATCAGCTCCATTGAAATATTTCTAAATTCTGTATCCTCTTAAAATAATCCCCATTCAAAATTGAGAGGAAATGTCACCCATATGAGATTCTTCAAAATTTAAGCTCTGATTATACAAGGAATTATGTACTATAGCTTTAGAAATCGGATAATTAAAGAAGCACCAGACTCTGTTGATGACATTTTTAAGCCTAGAAAGTTTTTTATCAGTGCTACAGTAAAGTTTCATTTTTAAGTAATGTTGCACATGGTGAGTATATTTCCAACCCCAATTAAAGCTAGCTACCTTAAGAGGGAAGTATGAAGGCAAAGATGCATAATCACACCAGAAAATCCAAAGACCCTGGCAAGAAGGCCATTTGCTTTGAGCAAGTCTTAGTAGGAGGGAAAGTAGGAGAAGTATGGAATTATATGTAAAATAAAAACACACACACACACACACACAACACAAAAACAACCTCTAACTTTCAAGGAAATAATGGTCTGCTAAAGAAATTGAATTGGTTCAATTGTGAATTGACTGGCTCTCTCCAGATATTATTTTTTAATCTCCATTTTCAAATATGATATGTAAACAAGAAGTCTTTTATAGGCCCTCAAATAAATCTGATTCCTTATTGGATGAATGTAGACAAAAGTGGCCCAAATATATGTTCATATCTAATGCAGGCTAAAGACATTTGACATTAGTTTTCCTATTATCAGAGACTTTAGGAGTACTTTCTCTGAAAGGATCCATCTTTATCCTCATATCAGTTTCATTGAAATATTTAATTCCAATAACCAGGGACTATATTACAAGCAACTAAAATAAACATTTTACTAAAGTCTTTCAAATGCAGTATATTCAACTTCAGCCTGCTAATTAAACCACTGATATTTTTTTAACCCACTGATATTTGCCAGTATTTGCATCTCACAAATATATAACAAACCTCTATTCTTCTTAATAACTTCCTTGATTAAGAAAATATATCATCTACTTATAATCCTATTGAGTACCTACAATCCAAACCCTAATATTTAGAATCACCCACATTGCTTTCCTTCTAGACCTAGAACATTCTTTCCCTCTTATTCTATCTTCTTTCCCTCTAACAAGATGCAGAAACTCATGAATCATCTTCCCCATTAAAATGGAGGAGATTTCTCACCGTTCAGTCACAGACCATGGTGTGTAAAATTGGAGGGTACCAGAGATCATCTATTCTTTTATTTTGCAGGTGAAGAAACTGAGCCACAGACAGGTTAAGAGTCTTGCTTCAAGTCACAGACCAGTGTCAGAATTTGGACTGCTTGTTGTGTAACCTCAAGCTGCCACTAAGATGGAAACTTTCCCACTCAGAGATGCTCCTGGAAGAGAAGGACAAAACATCATCAGAAAGGCACCTTTTGGAGCAGCTTGATTGAAAGGACAAGAGGGGGCTTTAGAAGTCTCCTGAGAGCACTGACATCTGGGATTTCTGAAACTGAATTAGTTGAACCTGATAGCAACTCAAGAGGAAAGGTCACACAGGTTTGGGTGAGAAATTCATGATTTGCAAATGTCAGCTAAGATTTGGATAAGCATCTGGCTTTTGGTTATATATCTGAAAATGAATAAACACTGAAATCTGGACGATTCATACTCACTGGACCTAATCCACCCAGGATTTAACAGCCAGAAAAGAAATGCTGGTTATGGCATGGATTCCACAAACTTTTAAATCATTTACACACAAAAACAAAGAAGCACATATGTATATGTCTGTATACATATGTAAACATGTCTATACATAACCCACACACACAAATATGTGTATATTTCTACGCATTTCATGTATATATGCATGTAGGTTTGTGTGTGTGTGAGTGTGTGTGTGAGTGTGTGTGTGTGTTTAAATATTCCAAAACATTGGGCCAGTTGGCCATGCATCTAGTTTCTCTTGGAAAAGATTTGCTTCATATCTAATAGAAATATACAATCTGGTTAAATGTTGCTGGTAAAATGTCTAACACATGGGTGGATTGAGATTGTGAACAAGTAGAGAATACTAAAGCAGCCTGATGGAGATAGGCCCTTGGAAGGGAGGCCAGAAAACATTCCATTCCAAAGAGAGAGGATACGCATCTATTGTTTCTCCAGCTGGCTAAGCAACGGCAGGGATGTTTCCTACTAAACAGCCTCATTAACATAAGCATAACTACAGGGTAAGTTTTCAAGCTCATTCCAAGTGAATTCAAAGGGGTGGGGGAAGAAAGATGCCGTTAATATGCACAACTCATGCAGACAATGATATGAAGCTAATTCATTTCATCATATTATCACCATAGCATATTAACTTAAAAGAAATAATAAGACAACATGGAAATGTTTGCATATTAGAGAGAATTCTCGTTGTACCCTATTAGCACCATATCCTATTAGTATTGCATTAGGCTACCATGCCGCAATGCTAAAATGATGAAATCCCACTGTGAAAACTGATATTGAATTCTTGTAATGTTTCAGAATCATTTTTAGCACTGCATATAAATAATTCATGTGAGCAGATCTAATGAATTGATGGAAGAAAAAAACATCCCTTGGCATTGTGAGCGTATTTATGAATGTAAAGTCACGAGCAAGTCGCTTTCTCATGGAAGGTGGGCAGGGACTGAAGTGTGACATCTATTCCAGAGCTGGTTATTAATATAATGAGGAATTCTAGGTCAAGTCCCGTTGAAATATTCCTGAAAGCACATTTCCTTCTAGGAAAGGTGGCACAATATTGGCTGGCACTCTCCTGTCCTTTCTGAATCTAGATTGTAGATCAACTGAGGTAGAGACCCTCACTTAAAGACGCTAGCTGCACAGAATCCAAATTCAATAAGCTGAGAATCCAAGTAAACTAGTGTCTTTTTGCTCCCAGTGTCTTTGTTCAAGCCTTATCAAACTGTGTTATAATTATCTGAGTCCTCACTATCCCTCCAACTATACTGCACATTCCTTGAAGTCAGAGATCATAATTTATTCATATTTATAATCCTAATTCCCAGCACAATGCCATGGCCCTAATGGGTACTCAAACACTGAATGAATGGATGGATGAATGAATGAATATATTTATTCAATTCCAAAGATTCCAATTAAAAAGTTGGAAAAAGGGGGGGATGGGCCATTTACATTTAAATCTGATTGTTTTGCTAAATTGAATCTTTATTTGCAATGTTGAATTCAGTCAAAGCGCTTTCAGTGTAGAAAAGCATTCTAATGCAATGGAATTCTTCCTGAGTTAGATGCAATTGTTTAAATTCCTGCTTCAGATTAATGGCTTTTTGGTTTCTCATACACATATTGCATATTGGTGTCAGTGTGCTTGCCGAGAAGTAATCCTAATGCAATTTCAACTCCCCAGGATGGAGATTTCCTGCAAAGAGAGCTGTCGTGCAAAGCATGTTCCCCTATGTAGAAATATCGCTGGCAGTTACAGTGAATTGCAGGGCAGAAGCCAATGACCTGGTTTTGGTTCTCTGTGTAACTGGCTTGTAGGCACTGTGATTCTTTGCTACTACTCTCTGGAGTTCACTACACTTAAGATCCAGATCCCTCATGGCCTATTTCCTGCATTCTGCTCAGAGGACAGATCACACAGAGCCCCTAGTTCCGTAATTACTTGTTTTAGAGACGAAGATACTGGGAAAAAGTAACTAATAGATTTCCTGGAAGAAAAAAACTATACTTCTTTTTCTCTTTTCCATGCCAAAGAGAATATTCTAATGTGAGATTGAAGGAGATCACTTCACTGTTCAACACCAGCCCTGCTGTGTCTATATGCATGCACTCACATGTGCACGCACACCCAGCTCTTCAGCTATGGTTGTGTGTTTGTTCAAGTCTCAGAGTCATTCACCCGGAAGAGTGTCTTTTTCATTAGCCCAAAAGGCCAAAGAGTAAGTTAGAAATGCAAGCCTCATAAACAATGGCTATGTTGAGAAAATAAAAGGTCATTTGTCCTCCAGCAGACAGCTTCCTGCAGCAGAGCTAGATGAGCAAGACACTAAGAGAGTCCCTTAGATGCTTTTCTGTGCTTTTCTTGCTTTTAACTTCCCAAGGGTTTTATGTGGTGGACTCTCATTAGTCAACACTGAGGAAAATAAAGGTTCCTTCTTGCAGGGTGACAGTATTGGAAACAGGACCCAGTGGGGCACAAGTACCCCAGTGCCTTTCAGGTGAGTTAACAAAGCCAATATTTTTCACACTCGTCCCCACCAACCCAGGGTTTGCACATGGGTTGACAGTTTGAAGTTGATGGTGTAGTAACATACATGTGGTATTGAGATGCATTGATAAGACATAAGAAACAAAATGAAAACTCACTATCTTGTTTCACCAATGAAAAAAGCCATTTTATAAGGAGGCATCTCAAGATGCAAATGGAAAGTGTGAAGTTGAATTTGAGAGAGTTTGAATTAAGGAAATGATCTGCAAGCTGAGGTGGTGTCCTTAGGCAACAGTGTTTCACTGGTGGATAGATTTGAGTTTCTCTGCTGTCCTGTAGTGGCTCCCAGATCACTGCAGGCCACCTACTGAAGTTGTTTCCAGACCATGAAATACAAGTCAGAAAAACCTAATTGTGAGATTTAAAAGGCTCGTATTTTTTCTTTTTTGCCTGAACAGATAATGGTGAAAGGCATTCTCTCCTATTTTTCATTTCTATGTATTTGTTGAGCACCTGCTATGTGTACTATGTATTCATTATTTATTTCATCCCCATTTTTCAGATTAGAAAACAGACTCAGAGAGGTTTAGTAACTTATTCTGTGAGAGGAAAAGAATTGATATGAATCAAAGTTGATGTGATTCCAAAGCCCGTGCTCTTAACTCTTTCCTCAGAACTTAAGAACCAAGGCCTACACATGGCCCATTGGATCTGAAGACTAATACAGCCTAACACTAATGAAATAAATACCAATTTCCATCCACATTCTATAAATAACTAGCCTGAGCCTGTGCTGTTTCCATCACTCAGTGAAGAACGATGAAATGGACAAAATGGGTCAGACATCTCCCTAGGTGTTAAGAAAGTCAGGTGGATCCCAAGTAAACCTACTTCCTTTCTTAGGAGGTAGCCTGTCATAGGGAAGAGCATGGATTTATTTACTGACTCAAAATTTGTTTTACATCTCAACTTTGGTAATTACTAAATGTATGAATCTGGACATGTGTCTTAGTTTCTCTAGATTCCTAATCTGTAAAACAGAGGAAATGCCTAATTCATAGAATTGTGGCAAATAAGGGGGATCATCGTAGTGGCTGACACAGAATGGTACCTCGCAATTGTTACTTCTCTTTTCTTTCACTTGGCTGGAAGCTGACCTGGGTCCAAGGACGGAAGATAGCTTTTCCCTACTCTGCAGCTCCCACATCTGTGCGTACAAACTCTCCAAACAGCTCTGGGACTCAGATGCATTTTGCCAGTCCAGAATTTCATCACCACGGTCTTAGGATTCCTAGAGGAGCTGGGTTCAAAATGTAGACTTCTGCTGTCAAGTGGTATCATGTGCACAGCCAAAGGGTATTACCTAAGTAATGTTCAACTGTAAGTAATTCTTATAATAAATATCTCCGCAGGAGCTATAAAACCCAATGATATATTTTTCAATGTACCTGTCTCATAAAATGCCCAATTTTCTTTTTTTCCTATTTCCCATTCCAGCTAATTTCAGTTATTCTGACTTAGCAACAAATCTCAGGGTGCCTGGGTTAAGCGGGTTAAGTGTATGCCTTCAGCTCAGGTCATGATCCCAGGGTCCTAGGATGGAGCCTCGAGTCGCCTGGAGTCAGGTTCCCTGCTCCGTGGGGAGCCTGCTTCTCTCTCTGCCCCTTGGCCCTGCTCATGCTCTCTCTGTCTCTCTCAAATGAATAAATAAAAAATCTTAAAAAAAAAAAAAAGAAAAGAAACAAATCTCATACTGAGCAAAATCTATAAGTACGGGACCCTGATCACCTTCGCAAGATTTCTGAGCTGCCTTAGAGCTAGTTCTCTTCTGGATCAGTCCATAGCATATGCTCCAGGTCACTCTGGCCCTGCTTAGCACAGGGTTGATTCCAGAGCACGGGAGAGTACAATGTGAGTATGAGCTAATGTGGAAATTCAAGTAGTGTCTTAGGAACCAACAGGGCCCTAAACCTCACCAGAAATTCAACATAGTCTCACTCTTGAAAGGACTACTAGAGGAGGCTCAGCACACCTTGCCTGCACTGAGCAAGCCAGGTCGTACCAGACAGCTGGGTACTGAATGTATACTTCAGTGTGAGCACCGAACCTACTTCCATGTTGCTGAAATCCAAAAATTTGCTAAGGGACGTTCACAGAACCTGTAAGGCCTTGGATAGTGCAAGCCATTCTCCTGTATTTCTTGCTCATTGCAAGCCATCTAAAATTATACACTAACCCTTAAACTGAGACTATCTGGGAGTTATATATGACATAATTTTAAACTATCGTGGCAACCGCAAATTTTTAAAATGCCTTTTTAAAGGCGTATTAAAACTCTTCTTAATTAAGCCTTTCCTCAAAGAAGATTCGTAGCTTCCATTGTTTCTCTGAGCTAATAAAATATTCAGGACACCTTTCTTGTAAAATCAGGACATAGCAGGGTGACCCCACACACCATCACAATTTCTCAAGGTATTTCACCTTTCAATTAACCAAGACAGATCTATGCTCATCACAGCAAGAAATTCTGCTTTTAATTGGATGCATGAGTATTACAGTAGCTAAAACGTAGAGTTATTGCTCTAGATTGTTTACATTTCCAATAACAGTTTCAACTCAATGTCTTCATGAAATGTCAGATTTATTTCTGACGTAACAAAACACATTCAGTGGCTAATTATGTATTCATTAATATCTCGTGTTGCCATCATGTCATTATTGGGTCTAATAATACCTAATTGCAATAATAAATACCTAATTTTGGGGATTTATTTATTTTCTAATTAGACATTTTTCACATTTCTATTCTGTAATTATTCATGAGTAATTATTGTGAGTCACAAAATAGAATTATCGTTAAGCCTGTATAAACTGCAGCCAGCTTCTTATTGAAAAAAGGAATTAAACTTTTCCCGCTTTATGTTCTAATTAACTTTTTTCTCTATTTTGTGGAATTGCTCGGAACGATGTTGAGGGGAAATGTAAAGTAGAGGCTGATAACTCGAGACATTTTCATAATTATAAACTTGCTGAAGGGAAGTTTAAAGAATCATATAATTGGGGTTTTATTCCCACACCCCCACTTGGAACCAAATAAGCTCTTGTCAAAAGACTTTTGATTTGTCAGGTAGGGGCCTGGGGCTTGGTCACCTAAAGCTTCCTTCTCCAATCTTTGAGGTACTGGGCAAACAGCGACAGCCAGAAAGCCAGTCCAGGCCTGGCTTCAGTCTTCTCCTCCTCCATCATCTCCTCACTGGCCATAAACACATTACATCCCACCTACACGGAATGTTAGCTGTTTCCCATAGGAAACAGATATGATTAATTTAATCATATCTGCAAAGTCCTCTTTGCTACATAAGGTAACAGTCCTGGGGGCTGGGAGGCAGATATCTGGTTTGGGGGGACAGGGTTGGGGTGTGTGCATGGCAATGATCCAGCTTACCACCTCTGAGATCACTTCCAAAACTGATCTACCACAAGTATGCTCATATTTCAAGCTCTGCATTTGGGGGACATTTAGGCGAAGACAGAATCCAAAGGGAATTAGAAGAATATCAAGATGGGAATAGTTATTATTATTAAAAGCTGCAGATCAGCGAGATATGGTTTAGAGAGATAATACCAGGTTTGCAATGAGGAAGCCCTTGGTAGACTTGATGAGGACAGTTTCAGGGGGTAATTGCTAAATGCACTGGATTTAGAATGAATTCTCAGAGTTGCCCAAAGATATAAATGTAAAGAGGGCTCGACATCAGCTTGTTCATGAGAAATCATGAGTATCGGGCAGCCCGGGTGGCTCAGCGGTTCAGTGCCTGCCTTTGGCCCAGGGCGTGATCCTGGAGACTCGGGATGGAGTCCCACGCCGGGCTTCCTGCATGGAGCCTGCTTGTGTCTCTGCCTCTCTCTCTCTCTCTCTCTCATGAATGAATAAATAAAATCTTAAAAAAAAAAAAGAAATCATGAGTATCTATAACTATAAAACCAGCTCAATGTTTTTACAAGAGACAGTAGTAATAAAGCTTAAACTTCGTTTTTCAGGGACGGGTTTGCTGGCCTAGTTGATCTCCTTGCTGACTACGGGGGGGCTTTCACAACTCTCAGGGTTTCCTCTGTCCTCATATGCATCACCCTGTGTGAGAACCTTGCTGGTACCTGGCTTTCCCAGCCACTGAAGCCCTGAGATGGTAGGTGCCAGCATCATCCTCAGCCCCTCACATGATTCCTGCCGCAACATACATGATCGAGAAGTAATTATTAAATAATAGAGGAAGCCAGCAAAATCTGTAGCTGTGCCTGAATGAAATCACAGTGTATGTACCGTGAGGCGGAGCGGAAAGGGGGCTGGGAGGCCTGCTTAGGGACAGCACCTGGGATGCCCCTAAAGCGAGGGTCGGGCTGTGCGAGGTGGGTCCCGGAGCCTGCACTGCGGCGATCCAGCTCCCCAGGGCGTCGGTCCCGCTGCTTCTCAGACACCTGTCTGAAGATCCTAGGCCGGTGGTTCTAGAGCTTACCTGCGGTGACTGAAGGAAGCATCTTGGCAGCTTCACAAGTAGATCCTAATGCCGTCCTGCGCACAGATTCTGACTTAACTGATGGAGAGTGGAGCTCCAGGGTTCGTTTTTTTTTGTTCTTTTTTTTTTTTTTTTTTTAAGATTCCCAGACAATTCTAACGGGTGCCAGGGCTGGGGACCACTGGGCTAGTCTGACTTCTCCCCCACCCCTCGAAGGAACCCAAGGGCCGAGAGGTCCGCTAAGGGCCCCGGTGGACCAGCAGGGCCCAGGGGAGCTGGGACTGCAATTCTGCAGGGTTTTCTCTGCTGCGCGAGGCATTCAGGACGCTGCTGGGGGCGCCCTGGCTGCACTCCATGGGGGGGGGGACTGAGAGCGGGGACTGCAACCATCCCTCCGCCCCAGGCCGCCTCCGGGTCACCCCCCCCTCCACCCGTCAGCCCCGGCCCGCAACGTTCACCCGCGGGGGGGGGGGCATCGTCCAAGAGCCTATCCCGGCTGACCTACTTCAGTTAAAACAGCTCCTTGGGGAGCCCCAGGGGGCTCAGCGGTTGAGCACCTGCCTTAGGCCCAGGGCATGATCCTGGGGTCCCGGGATCGAGTCCCGCGTCAGGCTCCTGCGTGGGGCCTGCTTCTCCCCCTGCCTGTGTCTCTGCCTCTCTCTCTCTCTCTCATGAATAAATAAATAAAAACTTAAAGGGGGGGTAAACCTCAGCTCCTTCCCCCGGGTGCCGTGAGATTGCAGGTCTCAGGGCGTTGGCCTTGAGCAGGTGCTGGGCACCGGGCAGGTGTTCTTAGCGGAGAAAATAGAAATAAAGGGGGGGGGCTGGGCGGCGCTGTCTGCTGGGTGCTCCCCGGGAGACACAGACCCTCTGCGGACCCCCCCCCCGTCCCCCGTCCTATCCCCCCGCCCCCAGTCCCCCCAGCCCCCCCACCCCAGCGCATCCCGCCGCCAGGCCGAGGCTGGCCTCCTCCGGAGCGTCGCGCCGGTGCCCATCGCTTCCCAATTCCAGTATGAATTTACGCTCTTTCTGAAATCCGGGCTGCTCCCTGGAAGGAGCGGAGGAATCCGAACGATAAACGGCGTGTCGCGATCCAGGTGTGCGGACCTGGGCACAGGCCTCCGAGCCGAGGCTGGCGGTGAGCAGGTGCCTGGGCTGCCCCGGGGGAGGGGGGAGGCGAGGTGGGATCCCAGGGCCCCGGCTGGCAGGGACGAGGGGAGGCGGCTCTGACGAGGGGCCTGGAGGACGCGAGAATAAATCTGGACAAGGACAATGGCCAGCTCTCTGTGACAAGGACGGGAAAGGTTCCTGAAACTCCTTGAAAACTCTTAACCTGAGGAAGATCCAGGTCCTTCAGGTCAGCAACTTCTCGGCATGGTGGCTGTCACCTTGAGGGTGCACGTGGTGCTGAACCCTCTATTTTTCTCACTTAACAGCAGGTGTCACGGCGTGTTGCTTTCTGCCAGAGGTTCCCTTTACAAGCTCTCCTATTCCAAAATTTTAACGTACCTGCGAATCGCCTAAGGATTTTTTTTTTCTTTTTGTGATGCAGATTCTGATTCTCTGGGTCTGGAGTGAGGCCTGGAGCTCCTGTATTTCTAACAGGTTCTTTGGGTGATGCTAATACTGCACTCAAAGCAGCAAGGTGATACTTTGCTTCAGGCCTTCCAGCCTTCCCCGGTGAGGCTACCTGTGCAGGCCCGGTGCCTGCGCAGAGCTGAAGTGCCAGAGATGCCTCGGGAGCACAGCAAGAGACACCTAAAGTTACAGGGCAGAAAAGGACAGGAGCATCTAGTCTTGTCCACACAGCTCTCCCTTCCCACACTCCGGAGCATATACTGACCACAAGGATCTTAACCGTCCCCTAAGTGGGACTAAACTTTGGGCTTCCTATGGACTCTAAGCCCCTGACCTCTCTTTTGCTAGAACCGTCACTTAAAAAAACTTCTCATTGTAAATGCTTTCTCTGCCCTTTGGGATGTGAATCTTTTTAAAAGCCTCTTTCCAATTTGGCAACCCAAGAATATTTTTCTCAAGGAACCGGGAGCCATCTCTTTGGAACGTGAACATCCAGGGAAATAGCATCCCTATTTCCCACTTTCTAGGGGAGGAAAAGGTGAACAACATAGTGCGGGCATGACTTCCTCCAAGTTGCAAAAGTACCTCCTGTCATGAAGATCCAAGGAAGCTTACTTTTCCTTTGGATAAGGCCAATCAGCAAATGCAAGTGGCCCAGGGTCATCCCTACCCCAACTCTTAAAATCTGTCCTATGCTTTGTTTCAGCAGAATTCAGTTCAGACTGCATTCTGGTCTCTCTCCCCTACTGCTACAGCCCTGAATAAAGTCTTCCTTCTTTGCCTGGTTAACTTGGTCCGGTGCAATGTTTGCTTTGATGAAAACACAGACACAGAGTGTGTTTATATAACTAATGTATATATGTATGTATGTATGCATGTATGTATGTATGTCCTTATGCACATATATATTTTCTGGGGAAACTGAACCTCGGAGAGGGTAAAAAACTTGTCCACTGCCCCAGTTGGTAGGGTTTTCGATGACAAATCTTCCATATGTGTGATGTTTTTCCTTGTTTTTCTTCTTCCCAAGACCTGAACGTCAAAAGTCCTGACAACTAACTATATCCACTATTCAGTGATAACTTAGAGAAAGATAGTGGAACTCTTTTTATACTTCAAAGAGTTTATATTAAAATCCAAAGTATGCATACTATATAAGGCCACATATTCAAATTAAGAGACAATGAAATTACAAACAAGTCCTCTAACCTTTCACCAGCAATTACTTTGTGCATTTGGTGAGTGTTCACCTTTTTCTGCGTTCCCAGTATCTTTGCCTCTTGAAAGAGTCCTTTAGTTTGTCTAAAGGGAAGTCAGGAAAGGATTCTTGGAAGAGTATTTAAGGAAAGTGAACACTGTGGAGCTAGTCCAGTCGTGTGAGGGCACAAGCAAGAGTTCATCATTGGGATGTTCTAACATTTCCCTAGAAATGAAAAGTGAAAGAAAAAACATAAGTTTGACTTTAAAAAGGAATGTTTGCGAATAAATATCGACACTCTGATTTTATATTTTATATCTGAAAGTAGTATTTAGAGACGATTTAGGTGAAAAGGATCAAAATAACCACAACACCTGTCCATTTGGGGAAGGCAGGCATATTAGTGGAGGGAAATGTGTCTCTATATGAAATAACCCACCTGGGAAGGTGCATGACAACCTGTGCCTCACATAAGGGACAGATGACCATTGCCCATATTAAGATAGCTGTTTAAGGCCCTTCAAAACCAGTGATTGAAATGTCAACATACTTTCAAAAAAAATATTTTTAATGATGCAAATTCCAAATTGCCCCCTGACTTGCTCTAAGCAGAATAAACAAAGTAATAAACCCATTAGAAGGTACTTGTGAGACATTTAGGTTTTAAGAGCCTTGCTCTGATGACTATGAAAATAGAGCTAGTTCCCACTTGGGAAAGGCTTTTGTTACTCTGTTTAGTTTAAATCACAACTAACAATCCTACTGGCTTTGAAAGAATTGCAATTATTCCCTGCCTTCCAGTAGGACCCAAGCTTTTCCAAATAAACATGTTTTAAGTGTTTATCTGCAAGTAGGCAGAGAACTATTTATGAAAGACAACAGGTGTCACTTCAACATACATACTTGTGTGTAGCTTCGCTCTTTGTTCTGCTCTCCTCATTTCAACTATCAGACCCTCAGAGAGCCAGAGGACCACCTCTCCTAAACTCCAGATCAAAATGGCTGATGTTTCCAGTGAATTTTGGTCATTCTCTCGAGAGCAAAAAAAAAAAACAAAAACAAAAACAAAAACAAAAACAAAACAAAAACAAAAACAAAAACAAAACAAAACAAACAAACACAGAGGTTTGAGTTTCTCCCATCCTCTTCAGTTCGGAAGTCAAGCAGCTGCCCTTGTCTTGCAGCCAACAATGTATCTAAACACTCACATTTAAGGCTTAAGGAATCATTTTCCTTTTTCTGAACTGAGTCAGACATTTTATCTACAACAGTTGTTTTATCAGTAAATGATTCAACCATGCACGGAAAAGAAAAGTTTGAATGAATACATCGATACTATCAAATGCTTTGGAAAACTGAAAGTGTACTGACAGTATTGGAGTGGCCTCAGCTTCCTCGCTTGTCCCTGCAGGAGACGAACTCCTGCTAAGGTAAGGAAACTTAGGGGACCCACACAAAGGACTGTTTTTTTGCTGCCTCTATTCTTGCTAGAACCTGCACCTCTACCTGCCACAAGTCTTCCAGTAGTGATAATGTACATTCTCTTTGTGAAGGTCAAGGAGTTAATGATTCCTCTGGAGTCTTCCAGCACAAGCGATAACATTGAAGGAGTGACTGGTGGGGTCATCTTGTTAAGTTCTCTAAGACAACTAACTCTAGATGCCTTGACCCGAACAGTCTTGACTCAAGGGCATAGGTGAACATATGGAGGACACCTGAGTACCTGTCCTTGTTTGACAAGTTTCTGGATGCCTGAGAGGACACGTACACCAGACCATCATTCTCAGTAAAAAGCCCAGACTCTGAACAAAGAAAAGACTCATTCTTCATTCTTTTTTTTTTTTTTCCTGAGTCTCTTGGATGCTCTGTCAGTATATGCACTCACTCTCTATATCTTCAGTAAACTGTACTCTCATTTTCTCTTGGCTCATATTTAATTTCTATCCTACACAAAAGCCAAGGACCCTCTTGGCTGGTCCTTCGGGACCCTCTCTGGGTCCTTGGACCCAGCCAGCTTACACGACTACTTCACTGAATCACTATGGGAATAGAAGGAGAGGTAGGGTCTGGAGCTCTCAGCATGTTGTCTAGCACATGGTTAAGTGCTCCATCAATGGAAGTTGTAAATGCAAAGCAGAATTTCCACCACACCAGTTAGGACTAGTGCCAAACTGTGGCCTTGCCTCAACACACTTAAATTAAGTGTGAACTGTGTTGTCCTTTGGCTTTCTGGTTTTACAACCCTCCTTGAATTGGCTCTAGCACAACACTGAGATTCCAGGGTGAAAAGCTTCTAGAAACTACACACCCTTGAGGGCAAAAAGAGTCAGTTATAATAATCATCCTTGTCAGCACAGCAGGATCCCTGTCTCACACATCTGCCTGAGTGCAATGCTCAGGACAGCATTAGACAAGTATCATTTTGTCAATTAACCTTTTTCCATTCTTAGTTTATTAGGGCCTAAGCAAATGCTTTTACTAAACTGAGAGGGGCTTTTATTTTTTTGACATGGTACTTGCAGTTTTAAACACAGCCTACCTGCACTTTCCCCTTACAACAGACTCGGTTGCACCTCTCTGGCAAATTGGATAACCCTGTGTCATGCTGCATAAGGAAATCATTTTAATTTATGGAAGGCCTTGGTTTATTTAACATAAAGAGCAGTAGATGTCATGGTGTTTAACTCTGCTTTTCATATCCAGCCGGTAGGAGAAAGCAGAGGATGTAGGTGTTGCCAGTGATCAGTGACTGCCTCCTCCTGCACCTGTAACCCCCTTGGCTCCCCCTCCCCAATGGGGGCCAGGGACAGATGCTGTGATGTACATGCCTACAGTGCTACCTGACATAAAATTTAAAATAGGTGCAGCCACTCTGGAAAACTGTGTGGAGGTTCCTCAAAGAGTTAAAAATAGACCTGCCCTACGACCCAGCAGTTGCACTGTTGGGGATTTACCCCAAAGATTCAGATGCAATGAAACGCCGGGACACCTGCACCCCGATGTTTCTAGCAGCAATGTCCACAGTAGCCAAACTGTGGAAGGAGCCTCGGTGTCCATCGAAAGATGAATGGATAAAGAAGATGTGGTTTATGTATACAATGGAATATTCCTCAGCCATTAGAAACGACAAATACCCACCATTTGCTTCAATGTGGATGGAACTGGAGGGTATTATGCTGAGTGAAGTAAGTCAATCGGAGAAGGACAGACAGTGTATGTTCTCATTCATTTGGGGAATATGAATAATAGTGAAAGGGAATATAAGGGAAGGGAGAAGAAATGTGTGGGAAATATCAGAAAGGGAGACAGAACATAAAGACTCCTAACTCTGGGAAACGAACTAGGGGTGGTGGAAGGGGAGGAAGGTGGGGGGTGGGGGTGAATGGGTGACGGGCACTGAGGGGACACTTGACGGGATGAGCACAGGGTGTTATTCTGTATGTTGGTAAATTGAACACCAATAAAAATTAATTTATTAAAAAAAATTTAAAATAAATCGTAATCTTCCTACCTGTTTCTTCGATCTTACGTGAACCCCACCAAGCACAATCTTTATAAGGAGTATATAATAACAGGTATTTAAACTAGTCCCTTATACTGTACCAGGTTGTGCTAAGTGCTTCTCAATTAACATTGCATTTTAATTTCCTAACAATCTTGTGAGGTAGGTATTATTACTTCCATTTTACAAAGGAAGAAATTCTTAAAAGCACAACGAGTAGCTAGTTATCAGGCCAAGGTTGGAGTCAGGTTGCCCTAATCATCATACACCACATAACTCCAATTCATGGAAGTAGCTTGGATCATAACTCCCAACCTATAAAAATACAAGTAAGAAGAAGTGTGATCCTTCCACTAAATAACCCAAATTCTAATTAAATGTGATACCAACTAAGAGCTGAAGCCACAGCTAATAAAAATAGTCAGGGATAAGTCTGGTTGTACCATACTCTTTGGGAGTGAACAGCAGGCAGCATTGAGCATGACGCTAAAACATGCGAAATTTCTTACAGTACGTGTATATTCAGATAAAGAAGTTGAAATTATATACCTATGATTAATCTAAGAGAAAAAAAAAGTTTGAATTAGAGCAAGCCAATAGATGCCAATTCAGTCTTCTAGTTATGAAAGATGACATCACTAGTAATTCCTCTCCAGCCTGGCACAACAAGGCCCCATTTCTCCTGCCTCTCCTTTCTCTCTACTTGGGATTCTCTCACCCCATTACAGAGGGTGCCTCTGTTTCCTTCCTTCTGCACGGCTTGGTACTCAGATTATCTATCTGTTGCTGTGGCCACACTGCAATCCTCTTTGCGTCTTCTGCTTCCTGCCACCCCCCCCCCCCGCACGTTATCAGGTAGCTTTCCTCCCCTTCCCCCCTGTTACATCCCGGGCATTCCTCCCCTCCTGATGGCGTGTAGTTACTCCATTTCTTTCTTTCTTTCTTTCTTTCTTCTTTCTTTCTTTCTTCTTTCTTTCTTCTTCCTTCCTTCTTCCTTCCTTCCTTCCTTCTTTCTTTCTTCTTTCTCTTCTTTCTTCTTTTTTTCCCTCCATTTCTTTCATTCTCTCCTGTGTATGTCACTGTGGAATGAGAGCCTCAATTTGAAAATACAAACTTTGATAAAGTCTGGGAAGAAAGCACACACTGGCATTAAAAAAAGCCTTTCCTCTTTCTTCATTAGAAATAAGTTTATCACTGAGAATTTGAGAAAATTAAGATTAAGTGTGCTGTTGCAGAAACACACACACATTCTCACACACACACACACACACACACACATATACGCACACAAAATACATACACAAATGACGGTCTGCAGGCTTCTTGCTCTTTTCATGGCTTCTGAAGCAACAGTTAACAAATGAATCTCCCCACTCTAGCTGTGTTGACTTCACCAGTGAGTGTCCAGTAAGACATACAAGAAGACTAAAGGGAAGGCATTTAATTCTGAGGTCTGTAAGGAAAAAAAAAAAAAAACACATGAAAACATTAATGGTTGCCAAGTAGACACAGTCAGAAGGAACAGGGGAACATGGAATTCATTTCCAAGATTGGAAGAAGTATAAACCCTGGAATAGAGTTAAAGGAGTTCTTTTCATCTGAGCTTTGGGTGTTACTGCAAGGCATTCTAATCATCAACTTATCATTATTAGTATTATTATTGTTATTACAGATAATAAACATGTGTTGGCTGCCAACAGGATGCCAGGCTCTGCCTCAGAGAGAATTAGACTCTGTCCCTGCAGTGCAGGCTTACAACAGATTATAATTGCAATAGAAAATCATATGAATAGAAATTCAATATTTTATTAGAAAAATAGCATTATTTCTCTCCTCTCTTTGGGTTTCCTACCACCACAAAGAACACGGACTCTAAGCATGATGGTTCCGGTCATAAAGCCAATAAATCTCCTGCTAAGAATTCACCCTCTGCAATTTCCCAACGTCGAACACTTTGCTCCTGCTTTTATATGATCCAGTGGAATCATCCTATATCCATGGAGTTGCAGCCCTTTGGATCAAATGAATTCTCTGATTTATGCTGAGTTAAGATGACAACAATCATCTCAAGCAAGGGTTTTCAAAATGCAGGTTACAGCTCATTAGTGGGTCTTGGAATCCATTTAGAGGCTCACACCATGATTCTAATAAAAATAATAGAATCTAAAAGAATAGAAAAGAACTCAAATGTAACATATTTAGTAAGAGTATTTTTTTCTGAAACTTTTGTTATACTTTTATGTGTGTGTTTGTGTGGGGTTTTAATGGGTTGTAAAATTAAAAGTATTTATTGCCGTCGTTTGCAATCAAAAAAGTTGAAAAGGCACAAAAAAGTATGAAGATACACTTTTCACTTAATTTGAAGTTCAGGTTACCACCCAAACTGCAAACATGTCAGACGGTGAACACAATTTTCAAGAGAATGCAAATATTCAAGTATTCATTGTACCTCAAAATCAACTAATATTTATTATGGTTACAATGACCTCACATCTCAAAATTAATGCTAATCTCAAATATTCTTTTCCATTAACACCATAAATATATCCAGACTTGTTAGACTTCCAAGTCCTGACTATTGGTTTATAAAATATACTCACCATCTGATGTCATTTATACAGCTCTTCATTTATGCTGTATTTTTCCTGGATGCCATAGGCTCGCCTCTCCCATACCACTTGTTGATGACCTCCACTGGAATGACCAATCCCTCCTAATGTACACCTTGCTAAACCTACAGTAGAACTTATGTTTCTCTACACCTTCCCCCCATAAAATTTTGAGAAAGCTTTCCAATCTCATTTCTAGAATTTAGCCGTATAATTAACATATTACAAGAAAAGTTCCCATCTGCCTCCAGCACATAAGTGACACCATTTATCACATCTTCTTGGTAAGATTTCCTTTGCTTTTATTCTAGCTAGAATTCCTATGCCTTTCCTGTACTGATATTATTACATCTTTTTATGTTTGTATAAGTTAAAGAATAAGTTATATGCTTTTACACACTCTCCTCTCATTTTAAATTTAATCCAAGTAAAAATATTTGAACTGAAGATGGAGAGAAGGAAGCATGACTGAATTATCAAGATAATCTTCTGGAAACGATGCTGTAGGAGACTGAAGAAGCCAGAGTAGCAAAATACGTAGCAAGTACCATTAATATGAAGAGGCTTGCCTGGTGATGTTTCAAACAAAGACAAACACTGCTTTGGGAGAGGTTTTACAGATCCACAATTCCAAGGATGCTTCTAATTGTTCTACTCATACTAACTAGACACTTTCTACTGCTCATTGAAAATGCCCTGACATTTTTATATTCCAAGTTCGCATACATCTCTTGATGCCAATGTCAGCCATAAATACAAAATATAGAATTATATTCTTGCTTAGAAGAAAGCTACTTGTTGATGAATTTATTTGTTTATAATTTCTACTATCACAAACATCTGAAAGGATCTAAGGGTGGACATAGGGTGCTTTAAAATGCCATGCAAGGTAAGGTGTTGAAGGATAAAACAGAACAAAGCTCTTCTCATAGAAGGAGGGAGAAGAGATGCTTTTAGTCACTCGAGCTGAGCAAATTATAACACTTGAATAATAAATCTGGACCTAAATTTTGTGACAGCGGTGGTAAAAAAGAAAACATAAAAATTATCTGAATGGATACAATCTTTATTGGAATTGAACCCAAACAGAAATATTCCATATTGTCCTTGCTTAAGAAGCATTGGATGTGGCCTGGGTATCACCTGCGTCTAGCCACCAGGGCCACTGTAGGCCCTGCTTCCATTACTGTATTGCCCCAGACCAATCCTTTCACCTTTAAATTCTCTCTATGGGATGGGGCAGTGGACAGGAGAGCTCCAAACTAGAGAGTGGCTGGGGTCCTTTAAAAAATTAGAATCCAGGGGCACCAGGGTGGCTCAGTGGTTGAGCATCTGCCTTCAGCTCGCTCAGGTCTGATCCTGGAGGCCTGGGATAAGAGTCCCGTGATGGGCTCCCTGCAGAAAACTTCTCCCTCTGCCTCTGTCTCTGCCTCTCTCTGTGTCTCTCATGAATAAATAAATAAATATTTTAAAAAAGAATAAAAATCCAGATTCTATGACACGGAGAGTTTGAAGAAGTAGGGATCTTTTAAGCCAAGAGCTATATTAACCACTGAACAATATGGAAGTTGAAAAACAGCATTTTTGAAAAATTCTCCAATTGCTATTTTTCCATATGGAAATAGCAGAGTCATCATCCATCCTTTTATGCATGATTCCAAAATCTATTGTTTAATTTCAAAACAAATTTCATTCCCCGCACCATATCGGTCATAGAGTCACAGATTCTATTTGCTCTCTTGAGTTTACCCACCTGTTTCTCTCCCCACTGCAACTATGCGCTGCAGAGTCCCTGCCTTTTGTCTCCCTGCCTCTGGCTTTCACCCTCTCGTCTGTCACACTGCCACCACAGGGACTTTTAAAAAGTGAATATGGTTCATAGTACCCTTCAGTGACTACTCAACACCTGCAGGATAGGGTCCAAACTCCTCAAGTCCCCATCCAGTGAGCCCCTGACTTTGATCCTGCCCATGTGTCCAGGTTTACTTCTCTGCACAGTCCCCTTGAGTTCTAACGCTCCATCCAGCCATTCAAAACTACTCACAGATCCCCTGAGAACCCATGACTTCATGCCTTCGCACATCCTGTTTTCCCCCTTACATATATTTCTTTTCCCATCTTACTTCCCCAGTTAACTTGGCAAAAGCTTCCATACCTTTTAAGGTCCTGGTAAATTATTGCCCCTATTATGAAATCATAACTGGCATTCTTCTCTAGAATTTTAACGGCTCTTTTCCTCCACAAGTTCTATCATAGCGCTCATGACATTTTATTGCTTATATGTCTGTTTTTTTTTCCCTCCTTGAACTTTACCAGCAGGAGGCATGAAACGTTTGCTATTTTTATTCCTGGCATTCAAAGCATGTTTATGGAATGTTGGAATGTCGGGTCCTTTCCCTAATTTCTAACTCCTAAAAAGCTGAACAATGTCCTTCTTTGTCTTTTTTCTGCTATTCATCATTTCAGTCTATCCCCATATTGACTCCTCTCATAATTACATCTTTTGTTCTCCTTCCCCTACTCAGTGGCGTGTTAGCCAGGACAGCCTGTGAATTTAATAGCTTACTTACTTCCTTCACCTTCTTTACACTTATTTCTTTAACTGACTCATCCATATTCTGTCCTACTTCATATATTTCTCCTCGCCAGATTCCTCTTAGCGATTTTTTTGTGTGTCTATTAAATCTTTTGCTCATTTCTGGCACTCCATAAATACTAAATGTGCTTGTTGAAAAGCAGTAGTGTTTGCTGAATTGATTTTTGCTGTCAGGTGAAATCTAGAAGTATCTTCTTAAAAAACAAAACAGAGGCAGGATAGCGTAGTAGATAACAGACTCAGCAGAGCAGAGCAGAGTGGTTCATGGTCTTGGCTCCACAGTCAGATGGTCCTGGGTTGGAGCACTGCCTCCAGTCCCAACCCACTGGATGACCTTGGGCATGTGGCTCAGCGTCTGAATTGGTTTGCTCATTCGTGAAAGGGAATAATCACACCTACATACTTGCATTATTGTGAGGACTAAATAAGATAACTCAGCAGTATATGTACCCAAGAGCAAAAAATGAACAAATGATAGTTGTTACAATTGTTACAGGTTACTTGTTATTATTATCAATGGTTATTATTATTATTATTATTATTATTATTATTATTGATTCCACACACTTCTGGTGCAACACTGAAGAAAATCTAGGGACTATTTCTATTTTGGGTTTGGAGTGTGACTCAAAGTGTGTTTGTCAAACTGGCTTTTATTTTTAATGAATATTAGGTTCACTGAAGATCTTTGCTGTCCACTAGTTTTCTAACCACGGCTCATCCTAATAAAAAATTATTCCACAGTGATCCCATCTGGAGTGGATGTTGAGACCGACCCAGCATCAGCAACTCCTGTGTGATCGTTAGTCTGGAAAGCTACACTCTGGAGACACTGTGACAAAGTGGAAAGCCCCAGCAGCTTTTCTGATTGGCTTTTCCAGGGTCGTTCCATTATTGCTGGAGTTGTTGTTTTTATTATTATTCTCCTTTTCTTTTTTTAACAAAGAGCTGAGAACCACTAAAAGAACAAGAAAAAGACCCAGTAGCTTCAATAATGTGATTAAGTGTCACTGGGCGGCAGGAATTTGCACAAACTCACTGCCGACCCAGGTAACAGCTCATGACTTCATCTTGGACAAAGGAAATCACTCTGTTTGATGAACACTTTGGGATGATTTTCAGCTTCTGATATTCTCTTCCTCTTAGACAGCTACTGTAACAAAAGCCTGTAGGGAGAGCTAAAGCTTCGCCTATTTACAATACCCACATGCTGACTCTCTATTTAATTTTAAAAAACAAACCCAGAGCTCCGAATCATTCTCATGTTTAGTATTTTGTCTTAAAATAGCTCTCTATTTTATTTTGCTTTTTAAAAACTAAAGCATAGCTTTATAGGATGGGCAGCAGGAAAAATGGAGAGGGAGAGAGAGAGAGAGAAAGAGAGAGAGAGAAAGAAAAAAAATAGTGATATCGGGAATGGATTTAACAGAAGCTCATTTCTTCCCCTTTGGAGGCAAAGAAGGTGGCAACAGCTATGGCATTATTTCTTGCATGCCAGTTAGAGCCCAGAACAATGATATACCATCATTTTCAATAATGCCTGTGTGTTCTTGAGGAAATACACACACATATGCACATGCACACAGCCACACTTTAAATAAATTCTACAAGAAGCCACTTGTCCATTAAATATGATTACACAAATGTGGTTCAAGAGAATTTCCGAGTTTTCTTTCTCATTCTTTTTTTGTAGATAAACTGGGAGCCACCTGTGGATTCCAGACCATGTTATGACCCCTTTCCTGGCTTCTTTCCAGACTCAAAACCTGTAGCATGATTGCAAGTCTGGGTTCAAGCCTTTCTCACCTCCTGAATAAGTTACCAGCCAGTGAAATGCTATACAAAAGTATCTGCAAATTATATAACTTGGTGGATCACTTCAAAACCTCTCTCTGGCTTTTTGCAGGCTGGGCGTCCTGCTGCGTGCCACAGCATGCTGGTTGTGTTCAGCCATTATGCAATGATGTTCTATGTTGCCAGTTAACCGTGGCTTTATGCCACGGTTCAGTATAGCAGCTCCATTTAGCTTTATTTATTGGATTTTTAAACCTTCTTGTATAGTAGATCTCTCCTGAAGTTGTGATTATAGCTTTAACTATTGACACTTCTATCATAGCCAATCCCTCCATTCTTTGCTCTCACGCTGACATGAAATGGTAATTCTTGCCACACTGCAGTCTGAACCCTTGACCCCCAGCCCCACACACTTTGCCACATGAACACAATACGAAGTACATGGATGCCGATTAGCTCATTTCCTTAGCAATTTGGAGTCTTCAAGTTGCCTTTCCTTGCTGTATTGCTCCTTTAAGGAGTTCCAGACTGGAGACCAAAGCTTGATCAGAAGCACTGCAACTGCTCTGGGACCCATTCACATCCAAAAAAGCTGCCTTTTTCCAGTTCACAAATTTGGTGTCTGCCATTATTCACCTAGAACACTGTTGAGTTCTTAAAATAGTTGGCAGTGAGCACTTACTTAGAAGAAATTTACCTTTCTGCTTGTTGCCTAATCTCAGGGATATATTTTGTAAGTTCTAGCAGTTTGAGTATAATTAGAAAGAAGCTTCATTAAAAATCAAAACATCCAAGTATGAACAGAAACTCAGCCATTAATTGGTTGTGTGCCTTTGAGCACAAGTAACAACTCCTCCGAGCCTCAGCTACCTCATCCTTAAGATGAGAAAAACTTAAGCCTCCTTCCAGCTTTATTGTGAAACTCACATGAGGAGATGTGTGTGGAAATTCTGACACACAGTGAAATGTCAGTCAGTCTTCCTTTCATTTCTACTTTTGCCCTTTGTTCTACCAGGTTCACAAGACCAAGTGTTGCTTATGAAAGACTAGATAGTCATCTGTCATAGATCTTCACCCTAGTATAGGTCAGAGTAAGGGGCTTGACCTTATCATTTGAGCTTGTCCAACTTACGCTTCCTCTCCTGGCCTTGCTTTGGTGCTTGGGATTCTTCTATTATGTACTCCTTTTGATGGAAGCAATGATAGAGTGATGCAATGAGCCTTGATGAGTTTTTTTTTTTTTAAGATTTAAACATTTATTTGAGAGAGAGCATGTACATACACACACATGTGCTTATGCAAGTAGGGGGAGGAGCAGAGGAAGAGAATCCCCAAGCAGACCTTTCCAGCAAGTGTGAAACCCATCATGGGGCTCGATCACTCAGCCCATGAGATCACGACCTGAACAGTAACCAAGAGTTGGACGCCGAACCAACTGAGCCACCAAGGCTCCCTGAGCTTTTGATGAGTTTTTCACCTCTTAGTTAGTTGATCAAGGAACTTTCAGTTCTAACATTTGTTACATTAGCTTAAAAAATAGACTGCTCCAAATAGGTCCAGCATCTTTGTAAAACATTCGTACAGAATTCTTACTAGAGAAATATGTAAGCCTTGCATAGAACATCCTATGCCTTTGGCAAAGGAAGTTCTACTGAATGTAACATCATTTCAAGAACGAAATACCTAGAAGACTGATGGGAAATGCATTAGCCTTATTCCAATTTTTAAGAGTTAAGTAGATTATCACAGTATCTTGGTTTGCAAGGGTCAACCTGTTGCAAAAACAGTTCGTATACTGCTTGTAAAAAGGCCTAAAGCTGCTGTCTCTTTCTTCTTGCTTTTGAAATGTGGAAAAGGAGGACAAGAACTATTTAGAAAGCAAGAAAGAATGTACAAGATATCAGCTAGATAACAGATTGTCAAAGTTACTTGCTGTGGCTTTCCTAAACACCACAAGAGATTGAAGTTTCTAGAATCTAGATAAAGGCCAAGTACATTTTCAGTTTTATCATTCATAGAATCATGCATCTCAGAGTTGGGAGGCACTTCAGAAACTATCCAGTTTACAAATACTCATTGCTGTCTTAGAAAGGTGAGCACCAGGTTTTATTTGGATATTCCAGAGCAGAGAACACATTCCCTTGCAAGAAACTCTATTTCACTTTGAACAGATCTAACTGTGAGGAAATTAGATCTGTTACTTATTTTTGAATCGAAACTCTCTTTCCATTACTTCTATGCATTTGTCCTTATTTTACCATCTGGAGTCACAAAGATAAATCTGAACCTTCAAAAATATGAAGGCAGCTGTCATCTCCCACAGGTGTGCTATTCTCTCACATAAATATTCCCAGTTTCTTTAACTATTCTTCTAATAACAAAGTCTAGTTTTCCTCAACACTCTCATTACTCTATTTTGAATATGTAATGGTTTTCCAAAGTGTGTATAAATTACAGCACTCAGAAGGGAACACAATATTAGACATGCATTTTTGGCCAATTACAAGAGAGCAATACTGTCCCTTCCATGTTTTTCATATTTAGATATGTTTACATATTTAGATGGATCTATCATTTGCTATAGGTGTCAGGCACTGTTCAACATGGTGTGTATACATTAACACATTTAATCTCATCACAAACCTGCGAGATAGGTACTTTGATTAATCTTATTTTTTTTACTGGGTAAACAACAGTGTTGTCTTGTTGTCTACATCAGTGCTTTTCCAGCTTTGATGTACATACAAACCATGTGGGGTTTTTATTAAAATTCCAGTTCTAATTTCATAGGATTTCTATAGGTCCTGAAATATTGGTGCTGCTGGTCCAGAGAACATAATTAAAGTGAGAAGGGTCTGTATAATGTGATAAAATAATAGAAAATGATAAATCAGAAAAACCTCAAGCTGCAGTGGCAAAGGGCATCTTGAGTGGCATTATGGGAAGTTTGAGAGAATCTATGTTTATTTAATTTGAGAACTGTTTTTAGCTGACAACCTAATTTGAAAGCTGTTCTTCCTACCAACAAGAGCTGGTTTATATAACCTTTTCAACCAGTGATGTCTGAAATAACCACAGTAACTGGCATTTATTAAGCACTTGCCATGTGTCAGGTCTTGCTCGAAGAAACTTACACATCTTCTCGTGTAATGTTTCCAACAGTCCTAAGAGGTAAATCCTACCATTATCTTGTTTTGGAGATGAGGAAACTCAAGCAAATAGGAGGGCAGAACTAATATCTCTAAACTTCTGTTTAATGGAAACACAAAGACCAAGTAAATAGACCAAGATCACACAGCTAGTAAGTGGCAGAGTTGGAGGCAAATCCACCTGAGCCCAGGGTCCATGTGGTGAAGCTGCATCATGTGCCTACGCTCACTTCACCGAAAACAAAGGCAGCTGTCCAAGAGATTCTGGGGCAGAGAAGCTGCCAAGGCCAGCGAGTGGAAAGTGATCACTTCTCAGGTAGGGCAGTTGCTATGCAGCAGGCATTTCCTCAAATCAACCTGTGTTAGACCCTATGTTAAAGATGATAAAAGCAAACATTGATCAAGTACATAGAGAGAGGCTTCAGGTTTTCTGTAGTTAATAATAAGGACCTTAATGTTTAAAGTACCAGATCTGGCTCAGATCCTGTGCTAGGTGCAAATGTGTACATGTGAGTCCTGCCTGCCGTGGGTTCCTAGTCTAGCTGGGGAACCATGTATAAACAAATGATTCTCTAATAGAATATAGCAGATGCTATAGTAATAATGGAGTAGGATGGGGTGGTTAAGGGAGAAAACAGTGAAGGTGTACAGCAGACAGATTGATGCCAAGCAGCATCCTGGCAGAGAAAACCAGAAGAGCAAAGGGAGGTAGAACCTAATCTTCCTACTTCTTAGGTAGTTGCAATGGTACGTAGAATGGGGTTTTTTATTTAAATATCCGCTCCAAAAGGGTGATTCATTTTCATGATTCTTAAATTATGCTCCTAAGGAGGACTGCTCTCATATAAAAATAACAGAATCTCTCAGTTTTAAGTTTGATTTTCCTATATTTTTTTCTTAAACCCGTTGGCAACTACTTTTGTTGGCTATTAAGAAATATCAAGCAGATATTAAAGAAGCCATTAAAAGCAGATGTTTGAGTCTGGTTTAATAGCTTGGATGGTAAAATTATTCCTAGATTCTTTTCATCAATGAATTAATATAAATCAATTTGCATGGTATTGTCAAACATGATAGTTTTCAGGAGCTATGCTGTGTGAACAAGTGCTCTTGTCTATTAAAAATTGTCAAATTCATCTGTTTTGACCAGGTTTATATTTTAGAAATTTGCTATGTACCTTAGGCCAGCATACACAATACGGCAAAGGTAGACTTGTCCTATACACCAGTGATACAAGCAAGTTCAAGTCCTCTGGCTTTTTATGGGACACATGAGAGTATAAATAATAGCAAAAAAAATTAAATAGTTTCAGTTGGGGAATTTATTCTTGAAAGTATGTAAAAGAAGATGGATCAAGAAGCTTCATGTGGATTACAGGCACAGCATATGGCTTGTGGTTTGGACACTGTGACCAAGACATTTACCACCAGCTGGTAGCAGTGTAACTAGTTGCAAGAAAATATCCAGGAGTAGCAGACACTTTCAGTGCTGAAAGCTCTACCATCCTTATTTTGCTAACATATAACAAATGTCATTTGGCTAGAAATTCTATACCTATTTGGAAAGGAGAGTGACATAACAGGAAAGAAGAGGCAAAAAAGAAGGTTGGCAAATATTGCCCACCTCACCACTCTTCAGGAATGGCATCCTATAACCTCTTTTAAGGTGTGCTACTTCAGAGCTACCCTACACCCAAGACTTGGGACATTTCCTCCTATTGAAGATATCTGCTTATTCATTTGGTAGGATTCCCTGAATCCATTGGTTGTCACCGCTAGGGGCTGGGGACATACATGACTCATGCTTCCTATCAAAGCAGCTTGTAGGAGAGAGGGGCAGACGTGTAAAGAAAGATAATTAGTAAAACATTAGGTGCTGCACTGGGTACAATGGAGACAATGGAGCATAGCCATTTTTACCTAAACCAAGTGAAGAGAGAAGAAGGTCTGAAGAGGGATGGGAAATGCTTCACTTGAAAGAAATTGACCCCTGATTCGAATATAAAATATGAATGTAGAACTTTCAGAGGACTAAACAGACAGAGATTTATGGAAAGGAAAAGAACTGAATACACAAAGGCATCGGGATTTGAACAAATAGGGCCTGTGTAAGAAACCAAAAATAATTTGGTATGGCTGGAGATTAGCGTGGTAATTCTTACTACACAGCTCTCTGCTGTGGTGGATCTTGGAGACAAAGAGATGAAATCCAGCTCTATTGTAGTAATTCAAACACAAGATGAAAGTCTGACTTGAATGGAGAAATAAAAAGGACGACTAGATGGGTCTGACTAAACCGAGCAAACTTAGTCACCAGTTGTCTACTGGTGAGACACAATGAGAATGGTTCTCTGGATTCAGGTTGGGAGTGTATGTTGGAAAAAACCTACCATTCTCCTCCTGTGTCTTTCTTTTTGCTTTCAGAGAACACCACACATTTGACACATCGGCCACCGGATGTGTGGTGGTTTTTCCGCCACCAAGCAATTCTCTGACACAGCTGACTATCCTACAATTTAACTCAGTTCTGAGACTATCTACTTGGAGATAGCATCAGATTCTGCAGGTTAAGGATTCAATGCCAAGAAACTGCCCTTCACGTCAGATGCCAATCACAAGTAGGAGGTCCCCTGGTTACTCCCAGCTTCTCCGTGACTTCACTATAAATCATAAGTTCCCACCACCTCCTCCCCCTTGGATTTGTTTGCCAGAATGGCTTCAGAATACTTTAAGTAAGTATGTTCATCAGTTTGTTCAAAGATATGATAACAGATACAGATAAAAAACTAGATCAAGAAATACATAGGCTGAGGTCTGGGAGGGTCCTAAGCACAGGATCTTTTTTCCCTGTTGAGTTGGGATACACGATGTGTTTACCCACCTGGAATCTCTCCAAACCCCATACTATTGGAATTTTAAGGAAGCTTCCTTGTGTAGGCATGATCAATTATTAACTCAATTTCCAGCCCCCTCTCCTCTCAGGAGAATGGGGTGAGGTGGGGGAGGAGAGCTTCTAATAATGGTGTGGTCTTTCCGGTGATGACCATTCCCCTTCCAGGTGCCCACCCAGAGTCACTTCATTAGAATAAAAGATGTTCCCAATCTTCTTATCACTTAGAAATTTACAAGTTTCTTAAGAGTCTTGTGTCAGGGATGGGATCAAAGACCAAATATGCTCTTATCTTACAAGAGATGCTCTTATCACTTTGGAAATTACAAGGGTTTTAGGAACTCTGTGCCAGGAACTGGGGGCAGAGACCAACATATACATCTTCTTTTATGTTATCAGTTGTATGAATGGTGATGTCATTTGATATATACATGGGATATGTATCAACTTTTGGAAATTTCTATTATAGGTCGTTTGGTGAGCTTCCTTCAAATGAAAGAAAAGGATTAAGAAAGGATTCCTTATATTGTTTTGTCTAGCTAAGTTCTATGAATATTTGAATGATGCCACATGGTCTTTGGGCTAGAATGAGACACTCTATGTTGTTTTATTGTACCACATTATTATAATATTTCTTTTCATTTGGGATGTGGCAATCCCTTTGGAAACAGCCTGCAAAAATGAATCACAAGCAGTTAAAAATGTAAGTGAGAAGCATCAAATTATTAGGCAAGGCTTTGAAAAGATAAATGGTTTGTGAAGAAAAATGTAATTAACAGGTTACACTGTATATATTTGCAAAATGCCTATGATGCATGAAAATGTTTTTGTCTACTTAATTTTCCTAACATTGTGTGTTTATATTTAAATTAATTAAAGGCAAACAGCCTTGTGCTCTTAAATAACTCTGTAGTAACTGATATGTGCAGTAGCCAAATTGATGGCGTGTTATTAAAAAAAATAACCCAGAAGCTTGTGGTCCAAGAAGCCATGCTCAATGATGAGAGCCTGGGGACAGTTGTTCAGAGTCAGCTCTTGTCCTTAAGGGGAAAGAATCTTAAAACCTCAGTGTGCAGCAGAAAGGGTCTTTCCACACAAACAGAGATTTGCAGATCTTTAAGAGAGAGTCAAAAATATACACACCTTCAGAGTGGATGTCTTCATCTAACTTGTTCGCTGACACACTCGGAGTGCTTGGAACAGCCTAGGTGTTTAATAAGTATTTTTTTAATTACTGGATTGACTAATTAATTAATTTCCTCAGCAGTTTGGTAACATGATATGAGAACAAGAATTCGACATCAGGAATCCTGGATTTTACCCCTTATTGGTAGTGTGATCCTGAGTAACCTGAGTAACTCACTTTACTTTGAGTTTTAGTTTCCTCATCAGTAAAATGGAGACAAGAGTTATGAAAATGAGATTGCGAGAGACAGTTTATGTGAAAGGACATTATAAGCATTAAAGAGTTGATGTGTTCATTTATCTCTTCAAAGGCAGATTCTGCTTATGCATTACTAGTAATTTTCAATCCCCACTGCTTATGTATTACTTATTTTTCAATCCCCCGATGCATGATCAGTTCATAATAAATATTTATTAAAATGTCTTGAATTCACCATGGCTGTTACATTTTACATTGGGAAGTGGAGGAAAAAGCAATTGACATGAGTGAGAAGAGCTCGTTGCCAGAGAGTGCCCTAAGTTGGGTCATTTGGGTTTCTAGCAACTGGGTTTCTTTCTCAGTCTGGAGGCTCTCACTCAATCTGATTTCTAGGAACACTGTGATTATGACAATTATTCCCATTCCCCCATTTAGAATGACTACATTATATGACAGAGTGAGCTACATCTATTGGCTCTTTGCAACGTGAATCTATTCCTGACAATGGCAGGAATATTGTCCAAGTCTACAAATACTGTTTATAGATATGGCAATATGTATGGTTCCATGCCCAGGAAAAACTCTCAGAGTACATATAATATATATACACACAGACCTATAACAACAGGTACTCTGAGTAATATATATATATATATATATATATTTGAGAGAGAGAGAGAGCACACACATGATTGAGGGGGGTGGTGGGGGAGGGACAGAGGGAGAGGAGGAAGGTGAGGGGGGGTGGGGGGACAGAGGGAGAGGAGGGAGAGAATCTCAAACAGGCTCCACACTCAGTGTGGAGCCCAATACGGGGCTCAGTCTCAGGACTGCAAGATCATGACCTAAGCTGAAACCAAAAATCAGACAGACAGTTATATGTATATATTTAAATAAGTCCTTGTCTCATGGACAGATTAGTTTTCAAAATTTCACTTGTGAGAACTTTGTTCAAGAATTTGTTAAATAAACATTAAATCCTTATTGTTCTGGCCTCTATATTAAGCACTGTAAGACAAAAATGTCTAATATGTCATCTTTACCATTTCTGGTGACTCTCATTTTCTAGATGCTTAGAGAACAGAGAGATAGCTGTTTGGTAAGGTGAACAAAAGATGCTTTGGTGGCAATGCAGATTTGGAAAAAGGCTTAAAATAGTAAGATATTTAGAAGGCAGAATTGACAGGACTGGGTGGTTGTTTGGATATGAGAATAGTTGAAGTATATATAGTCTAAGATGGCTCTCTGGATTTATGGCTTCAGTCATTGGGTAAATGATTCTAATGTTTGCCAAAAGAGAGACACCCAAAGAATAAGCAATTTTAAGGCAGGACAAAATTATCCTAACTATGTATAGTTCTTAGCATGACTCTGGAGTTCAACAGATAGTACCTCACCAGCATCTTGCATATACTAGGTACTTAATATGTGTTAAATGAACCAATCAATGAAGCTGTGCTCTACCACTTACTAGCTGTGTGATCTTGGGTCAGCCACCTAATCTCTCTAAATCTCATTTTTTTTTCAACTATAGAGATAACAATACGTGCTTCATAAGATAATTAAGTGTTTTAGGGCAGCCCGGGTGGCTTAGCAGTTTAGCGCCGCCTTCCGCCCAGGGCGTGATCCTGGAGACCCCAGATCGAGTCCCATGTCAGGCTCCCAGCATGGAGCCTGCTTCTTCCTCTGCCTGTGTCTCTGCCTTTCTCTCTCTCTCTTTCTCTCTCTCTCTCTCTCTCTCTCTCTCTCTGTCTCTCTGTCTCAAATAAATAAAAATCTAAAAATAAAAGAAATTTTAAAAAGATAATTAATTGTTTTTAAAAATAGAATGAAAAGCTGTATCTAAAGTAGGTAGCACAATATCAGGTACATCATAAGCTTTCAATAAATGGTGACCATTTTATCCATCCTGTCTTTCAGGGATTTTGTCTCTTGGACAGGACAGAAAAGAAAAGAGATGTCAATAATCACTAATTTTATTAATAGCATTAGCATATTTTTTTAACAGTTGCTGACAGAGCCTCTCTTTAATGCAGAATGTTCAGCCTTATGTGATTTTGCAGGAACATGGCACTCTGATGAACTGGACCTAGTGCTCTCCAACTTAGGGCATGGCTCAAATCCCTTCAGCACTGTATCCTCTGCTAGCCCAGTCCCTATGCATCTTGCCTTCTCCTTTCCCACAAAATTGCTAGATCAATGACAGAGGATGAGTAAGAAAGAAGAGGCAAGAAAAAGTAAGAACTGATTCCCTCCAGCCTACTAATGGAAAGTTTAATATTGTGCGTAATGGCAGGCCTTACTGTCGACATAATTATATGCATAGTACGTGTGGATATGCAAAAACATGTAAATAATACCACTTTAAATGCAAATATATACATGGTCTTTTTGATTATCTGTGCCACTTGGATATGACCCTCAGGATAACCTTAGTAGAAACTACTGCCCTAGGTTCCATTTTTTAACTGAATCACTGATCTGAGAATTTTTTTAAAAAAGGAACTCAGAAATGAAAAAGAAATACATTTTACAGTTCACATCTGCTTGGGTTAAACCACCTGCTATGATTCTGTAGATTGTATTCCTTTTACTGCCTTGTCCTATTAGTTAGTTTTTATATGTACATGTTTTCTCTCCCACCACTCCCTACCCCAGATTGTCAATTCCTTGAAAGAAGGTACTATGTATTATAATCCATCACATCCCACTCTAATTTTGGCAATAAAGTCTTTAAAAATGGAGGGTTGCCCTGACACAGGAATGATGCCATCTTTTCTGTTTCTCACTCTTCACTCCATTTCCTTCACTGCTCACTTTCACATTTTTATCCCTTTCTTCCCTTGCCAGTCCTCCTCCCCTCCCCTGTCTCAGGACTGAGCTTTTGTCTTTCTTCCTTTGCTCAGCATTTTCCTAGGATGGCCTACATAGTAGCAATCCCCCTACTTTACCTGGGTCCCCTCAACTCCACTGTCTGTTCCCTCCTCTTTAAAGCAATCCCCCCCAAAAAAATAGAGCAATCTCCCACCATTTCTCTCCCATCTAGTGTTAGAGCACACTCATCCAGATTTTTAAGCCTCTTTCAGATCCTACATGAATCTTTACATCTGGTTTGAAACCATCCAGACACCTAGAGTGTTTAGGGTTGCTAAAAGACAAAATTCAACTGAGCAAATTTTAAAGATATTCCCAGGTTTATTCAAAGATTTATGAATCAGGCAACATCCAATCTAGCAGATAAAAAGGAGCTCTGAAGAGCTGAACAAAATGAGACTTTCATAGGCAGAAGGGAGCAGGAGCGAGGAACTTATACTAGACAAAAAGGCAGATTGGTTATTGCAAGGCCACTTTCCTTTAGGGGATACCGGGGGTCTATTGGGCAGATTGCCTAACTAGTGCTGATCAGGTGATTTCTGATTGACTGCTTTAAGGTTCCATTTCTAGGAAAGCCAAAACTGTAATTAAGTCTTGCCTTGGTGATGTGGAGCTTATCATAAGTGACTTCATTGGCTGCCTGTTGTCTTATTTTTCACAGGGTTCAGATAATATTAGGTCCTTGGAGGGATATTATTGTTTTCTCCCTTAGTGAGACAAAATGAACTAGTTACTCCTCAGGTACCCTAACAAAAAAGACCTTCACCCATCTTTCCCACAGCCGTGTCTCACATCGTGGAAGTGTGGGGTGTAGGTCTATATGTAAGAAGAAATCGCTAAGAGTAATGCCCTGTCCAGGGGATCCTTAAATTCCTTCTGGTGCAGACATCCTTATTTTGCACTTCCCTTAAGTGTTCTGAGATTTCCATTTCATCTGGGAATTCTGCATACCCAAGTTCACGTTTGTCGGCTATTACTCTTTTTTCATTCCCATGCACTTGCCCAAGTCCCAGGTCCATATGCACTGGGCTTGTCAATGGTTTTCATCGGGATTAAGTATACATTGCCGACTCAAATAGCTTCCAGGGTCCACTGGGAAATGAGCAATTTATTGTTACTCTGTCAGCACAACCCCAGAGAGGGTAGCTTAAGACTGTGTCTCTGCCTCTTAAGGAGATAGCTCTTTTAAAGAACAGTTCTGCTATGTATGCCAGGGAGGTCCAAAGTCTTTGATATTTTGTACCTTCAAAAAATAAAAATCAAGATAATTTGAAGCAATTAAAAACTCTTTCTGCAAGCCTGCTACTTTCTGCTTTGGTAACCCCTTCCTAGACAGCAGGTTTCAACAAACTTTTTCTGTAAAGGGTCAGATTGTCAATATTTTAGATTACAGATTTCTGTAAAGGGTCAGATTGTCAATATTTGTTGGCCTTACGATGGCTTAACTCTGCCACTGTAAGGCAAAAGTAGCCACAAATGAATGGAGTGTGACTGTCACAAGGCAGGAAAGGAGAAAGTGAGAGAGGGAAAAAGGAAAACTGGAGAGTGTAAAGGAGAAGGTAAAAGGCTTGCTTTGTTCTCTAATCGGTGGAGAGCACCTAATATAGCTAATATTTTGATCCCCAAAGGAGATCCATTCTTTCTGTCTATATTCAAGTCTGTATTATGAATAAGTGGTAGGATTCAAATATCCACTCCTTATATTATCATCAGTTAATGATCTGGCTCCTTGGAGCACAGAAAATGGATCTGTTTTCTGACCCAAATAATGAAAGTAACAGTAAGTACATTACTGCTGTTAAATTAATTTAGTAAGGAGGCCACTGAATTGAGGTGGCTCTCGTGCCTGCCTGACACACGTAAGCAAATCAGATTGTAGACCTGTAAATGCCTTGAGGCTACAAAATTGAAACCTAAAGACAACCAGTCACAAACAGACAACTAGGCTTTAAGTTATAACCAATCAAATAATTTCCTTTCTTTGTTTCTATACCTTCTCTAGAGTAGTCTTGCCCTTGACTTCAAAAGGTCGAAACTCACTTGACCACTTCCAGTTTGGTGCGGGCTGATTTGAATCAATTTTTATTCAGACAAATTCTTAAAATGTTTAATATGCCTCAATTTATCTTTTAATACTGGTTATAGAACACAACAGTTTCTAATGTATATAGAAAGCTTCAAATGTGAGCTTTTCTTGTAATTATGGCTCAGATATTTAAAATCTCCAATAAAATAGCCTAATAAAAGCATATACCAACTCTGCAAGTATACCAGTTGCCCATCATTGCAATTTAAGAAAATTATTTGTTGACATATTTACTAGAGCAAATAGACATATTCATATTTACTATGCATCATATAGTAAATGGTGAAGCCCTCCAGAAACTCTTTTTCACTATCTCAAAACTGTTTTTTTATAATGGCCCACTGTCTAGCTAACAAGATATTGTTTTTCTAGACATAACAACAAAAGGAATAGCCCCTTTCAAGCTTAAAATTTTTCCTATGATTATAAAAGTTTCCATTAATTATAAATTTTAGGAAAATAGAAGACACATGCAAAGAAGAAATTTAAGACCATGTTTATAGTAATTACCCAGAGATAAAATTTTTTTTAATATTTTGGCATTTTTATTTTCTGTCCTTTTTTTGAGCATACACAACTCCTTTATATTTGAGTTTGTACTTCACATGATAAAATCCTATGAACTATTCTTTCCCTTTTTTTTTTTTTAAGATTTTTATTTATTCATGAGAGACACAGAGAGAGAGAGGCAGAGACACAGGCAGAGAGAGAAGCAGGCTCCATGCAGGGAGCCCCGTGTGGGACTCCATCCTGGGACTCCAAGATCATGCCCTGGGCCAAAGGCAGGCTCAACCACTGAGCCACCCAGGCATCCCTATTCTTTCCCTTTAACCAAAAGAAAGGTAAGAATTTCTTGCATCTATTAAATATTATGTGAAAAGTCTTTATATGTCTTTATAGAATGCAATTATATAGATATCCCTACTTTAATTAATTTCCAGTTTAGGATATTCGGATTATTTTCAATTCTTTAATATCATGTTATGTCATGATAAACTTCCTTTTACATGCTTCTGATTATTTGTATAGAAAAAAATACATAGCAAGTTAAAGTTTAAATGTATGTGTGTAGGGCAGCCCAGGTGGCTCAGCGGTTTAGCGCCGCCTTCAGTCCAAGGTGTGGTCCTGGAGACCTGGGATTGAGTCCCACGTCAGGCTCCTTGCATGGAGCCTGCTTCTCCCTCTGCCTGTGTCTGTGCCTCTCTCTCTCTCTCTCTCTCTCTCTCTCTCTCTCTCTGTCTCTCATGAATAGATAAATAAAATCTTAAATAAATAAATCTTTTTAAAAAAAGTTTATTAACAAAAAGTTTTAATAATTTGTACCTCGATTTTTCCAAAAATCTGTCAGTAATAGTTTTATATTTTTATTAAATTAGTAAGTGAAAGTAGTATCATATTGTCTTAACTTACATTCATTTTAGTACTGGTGTGAGTAAGTACATTGTCACGAGTTGATCAATCATTCACAGTTTGCCTTTATTTCTGTTGAGTTGCTCATGTTTTAAAATATATTTTGAGAAAGCAAGTTTTTAGTTTTTCACCATTTATTGCAAATATCTTTTTCTTATTTGACATTTGTCTTTTAAATTTTTATCATTTATTATATCAAAAGTTTACTTTTATACATTTAATATAATCAAATCAATTGGTCTTTGTCTTTATTGTTTCTATCTTTTTTTGTTATTTTTTTAAAAGATTTTATTTGTTTATTTGAGAGAGAGAGAGAGAGATAGCAAGAGAGAACAAAAGTGGGGAGAGGGAGAAGCAGGCTTCCAGCTGCCAAACATGGGGCTTGATCCCCAAATCCCAGAATCATGACCTGAGTCGAGAGCAAGTGCTTAACCAACTGAGCCACCCAGACACTCCATCTATCTTTGTTTTTACGCTTATCTTTCCCAGCCAGATCAAATTAATTTTTAGTCAATTTCTCCTTCCTTCCTCCTTTTCTTCATTTCTATATTTCACTGTTTCATCCATCTCGAATTTGATTCTGAGCTTGCCATGACATAAGGATTTAACTTTTTTGAGTTTCAAAGTAATTAATAAGTATCCCTAAACCATTGAACCTTTATTCATATTTATACATGCACATTAAAACCCAAACACCTGGGGCATCACATCACTTTGTTTGCTTATCCTTATACTTTAACCATGTGTTAATTACTGTAGTACTGAATATACTTATATTTTTCTGATAGCACAAGTCACTCCTTGTTAATCGTTTTCACAATTTTCATGGTTGTTCTTAGGCAGTTATGAATAGTGCATCATCTTGGAGTCAGTTACAGCCAGGAGCCATTATCACTTCTAGGCCAGAAGTTGCAAAGAGCTATGTTGACATCTACCTGAGAGTAGAGGGTTCATCCAACCCAAGGTGGTCCTAAAGGAGGCTCCTAAAGGAGGCAGGAGTTGGAATAAATGCTACCACCTCCTACCCTCTACACGCATATATAAATAACCCTGCTCCTGCCCTTCAATCTAACTCATCCTCAAACCAGAATATAAGGGAGCCCTCTCATACAGTCCTTCCAGGTCAGCCTTGCAGGGCACAGCAAAGTGGAAGAGAGTCAGGGAGTGAGAAGGGGGCATTCAGCACCTAACCACCTTGGTTAATTACAAAAGCAATCTCCCACAAATGTTTAATGATACTAAATTACATTTATGACTCAATTAACATCATTTTAATTCTGAACATTGAAATCTTAGAACATAGCATGCATTTTCTTTTATTTATTTATTTTTTTAAAGATTTTATTTATTTATTTGAGAGAGAGAGTGCAAGCATGCTGGCACAAATGAGGGAAGGGGCGGGAGAGGGAGAGGGAGGGGGAGAAGCAGACTCCCTGCTGATCAGTGAGCGCGATGTGGGGCTCAATCCCAGGACCCTGGGATCTCAACGTGAGCTAAAGGCAGACGCTTAACCACTGAGCCACCCAGGAGCCCCAACATGCATTTTCTTTTAATTAAGTCTTCTTTTTAGTCCTTCAAAAATATCCTGCTAATATCTTAAATTTACTGTCTTGTTCTTTCCTTCTTCCCTTTTCCTCCTTCCTGCTTTCCTTCTTTCCTTCTTTCTCTCCTTTCTTTCTGCCCTCCTTTTTTTCTTCTTATGCTACCTTGCAAGGCTTCTCTCTTATTTACTTTTTTATCCACTTGAAACCTTCTTCCCCATTCCATGTCCTTCCTTACCCTCAAACGTAACTATCTTCATTTGTTTTTATCTTTTTTCAAGTCTTCATATGTGTTTCTGTGAAATATATATTACTCTTATGCATGAATTGTTAATTTACACAAATGCTATTGTGTGTTGCAAATCTCATTCTTTCTGGCTTTTTCCATTCCACCCAAGTTTTTAAAAATATATCCGTGTTGCTGTTAGTGCATGTCTACGCATTGTTCATTGGTCCTAACCAATATGTTTTTCCATAGCAGGCAATCACAATATTTATAGTTCCATTCCTCCAGTGATGGATAATTGGATGGCCTCCAACTTTCTGCCATCACAAACAATGCTTCAAGTAACATCCTCATTCATTTCCACCTATAGTTCTCTAAAGAGTGGAATGACTGGTCATACTGCACACCCTTACTTAGTTTGAGTAGGTCCTGCCAGTTGCTTGGTCATCTACATTATTCTCTACTCCAACCAGCACTGTCTGAGTATTCTGATATTTCTTCCTCCCACCAACACTTAACAGTGTCAGCTAATGTTTTATCTACCTGACAGGTCTTCAGGGAGATGTCATTGTTATTTTAATTTGCATTCATCTAATTACTAGTGGTTTTGAACATAAGTGTATTAGTCCATAGGGTTTCCTCTTCTATGAATTGCCTCTACATATATTCCTGGGCCATTTTACAACTGGGATTCTTACCCGTTTCTTGTTCATTTGTATGAAGCTCATGTATATTCCAGATATTAGTCCCAATGGTATCCAACATTGAATAAAAATCTTTAGTGTAATGTAATCAAATTCAGCAATTTTCCACCTCATGATTCTGGAGTGTGGTATTTTTCCACAATTAGGGTACCAAGATATTCCTCTGCATTACTTTTTATTAGCTTTATGGTTTTGCCTTCACTTTTAGATCTTTAACTTATCTGGAGTCTTTCTCTATTCAGCATGTTTTACTTGTCTTTATACTATAAGGCATTTTTCCCAACACCATCTACTAAACAATCTGTCTCTTTTCTGTTAATATCTTGGGCCTCCTCTATTGTATGTTAATTTTCCACATAAACTTGGGTCTGCTTCTGATCTCTGTGGTCTATTTTCCTTTGCAACGATTCTATAACTGTAGCTTTATAACATATGACATCTAATAAGACAAAATCTCTTCTCTTTTTTTTCAAAATGGATTTAGTTCTCCTTGGATATTGATTCATCCATATAAATTTTAAAATTACTGAGTTCCTTTCTTATTATTTATATATAGATTTTATGTTTTTAAGGTGACTAATGCTTCATTTAATTTGCATTCTGATTATTGATAATATATAGAAACATTAATTTGTCGATATTTCATTTACATTTTACATTTTCATTGAACTATATCTTATCAGTTTTTCTGTTGACTTTGTTGGGATTTCTACATAATTCATATCATATGGAAATCTCTTCTCTTATAACCCTTATCTATCTGAATTATTTTTCTTGACATGTTGCATTGGCTAGAACTTCCTGAATAATTTTAAATAATAACAATGATAATATACATCTTTGTCTTATTCTTTATTTAATGGGAATGGTTTATGAATATTCCATTAAGTATGACAGACATGCCATACCATCATAAGGGAGTATTCTATTATTAATTCTATAGACTGAACAACTAGAGTTCAAATGTTACTAAATGTTTTTTATTGTTTATGGATCAAAGTATAGCCTTTCTCATTTTATTTATTTATTTTTTTTTATTTTCTCATTTTATTTATTAATCTGATTGCTATTCTACTGAATTTACTAAAATAAGTCAATAAAGCATGTTGACTTTGCCAATGATTACAGCTTTGACTGGATCCCTTTCTTATGTTTTGATATGTTCTATTCTCAGTATCCCTATTTTCTAATTTTTAAAACTGCAGGTTTGATTCCTGTTTTAATCCAGCAATTACTGAGGAAAACTGTGGTAGTTGTTTAATTCCCAAATGGCTGGAACAAGGGAGTTCTTTAATATATTTAATTAACTTCTTCCAGGAGTGTCAGAAACAATGAGTCCTGCACACTTTTTGTGACTTTACATTTACATGAGTTCTTTGGTCTAATATACTTCTAAATTTTAAAAAAAATATTCATTGCTTCCCTGAATAAATATAAAATATATTATCTGTGATTTATGAAACAGAGTATTAGTTAAGTGTTAAATCATCTGTTTCAAAGCCATTTGAATCTTTTATATCCTCATTTGTATTTGGCCATTTATCCTTGAAATATAGAGAGATATTTCTGTCTCCTGCAATGATCGTATATTGGTCAGCTTTAAGGCATTACTAACTGTTTCAGTATGAAATTAACCTCTTTATTAAAAGTACATTTAAAGTTCTTTTGCAATATATATACTTTAATAATTTGTCTTTATGTTTGTTTTCATCTGCTTTAAATATTATTGCCTATCTTGTTACTTTTAAACTTTCTGAAATGGAGGGGGGAAATTGCTTTTGTTTTTTTTGAAAATTGCTTTTGTAGACAGTATAGAATTAGGTTTGCTTTTGGTTCTGTTTCATTTCTTCACTCAATATAAGCCTTTTTTTTAAAAAAAAAAAGAGGGGGGAAGTTTTACTTAATTGTCTTTATCGTCTTCATTAGTATGGCTAGTCTTAATTATGCCAGTCTTAGAAATTGTACCTTTTATGATTCATTGCTCTTTCCTTTGTTTTTTCTTGTTATTTAAATTTTTTTGTCTTTAGCTATATTGAAAAAAAGTATTTTATAAAATGAGGAAAATATAAGCGCTTACATTGAAATTTGCTGGGGGTTTTTAAATACCTATGTAAACGCATATGGCATAGTACCTGATGCATCAAATGGTCAGGAAGTGTTTGTATTATTTTTCTTGTCATTCAGCAGCAGTAGCAGCAGCATTATTTGTCATTTAAAATTATCAAAGAAGGGATCCCTGGGTGGTGCAGCAGTTTAGCGCCTGCCTTTGGCCCAGGGCGCGATCCTGGAGACCCAGGATTGAATCCCACGTCGGCTCCCGTGCATGGAGCCTGCTTCTCCCTCTGCCTATGTCTCTGCCTCTCTCTCTCTCTCTCTCTCTCTCTCTGTGTGTGTGTGTGTGTGTGTGACTATCATAAGTAAATTAAAAAAAAATTTAAAATTATCAAAGAAAATTCAGAGACCTGCTTGACTTTTTTCCTCTCTAAATGTCAGACAGGATGACGATGGAAATCATTTTTGAATCTTTGAAATCCATAAACTTCCCAATAATATGTCTAGATGCCCCATTCTGAAATCTCAAAAAGTCACTTCCATTTTAAACCTTGATTGTTACTTCTATTTTTTCTTTCTCTCTTCTTCAAGAGCATCAAATATCTATGGGTTGGATTTCCTCACTGAGTTCTACACATCCACTACTTGTTGCCATCCTAAGTTTCGTAAGCTTCCCCTAATTCGCTAGCTGACATGATTTTCTTCAGTGCTCATTCTGCTTCCTTCTAGAGCACACATTGATTCTCCCATCACAGTACTGTTATATTATTTCCTCATCTTGTTATTTATGCAGGTAAGACAATTCCTATCTTCTCTCATCTCTCATTTCATTTTTCATCTCTTCTTTGCCTGAAGTTCATATGGTCTAAACTTTTATGTGGTGCCCAAAGTAAATGTTATAAATTTGCTTGTGTTTCGTTTCAAAAAGTTGTTTTAAAAAATTTTCCCTTAACTTTTAAGTATTATATTTTCTTTGTAATTTTATATTGCAAAGCTTTCTTTGGTTGCCCTTTATTGTTTAGCTTTGAATGAAAATTCTGGTCTCCTGACCTCATATTTGCCTAGGAGCAGAAGAGTGGATTATCACCCAATTTCCATTTTATCTTGTTGGTAAGAAACCTTTTTCCAGACTTCATGCATGAGGGCAACAGGAGCAGGATATATTGAGATATAACCACCCAAGGGATGAGAAAGTGCCTAAACCCTGGGAATTCCAAGTTGGTCTCCAAGCAGATGTTTAGGAGAGTTGCCCCACTTGGCTATACACAGCCTTCTATTGTCACATTCTCCATATTACTTACCTTGTGTGGCTGTCCAGGCCTGGGGCTGCCCTTAGGTTGGGAAAATAACCACTAGGATTCAGCTAGAATCCTGTTTTACTACTGCAGTATCTATGGTGTGCTCATTTGCATAAACCTCCACAACCTCCCATTGCAGCCACACCTACACATCTTATCCTTCAAAGTAAAAGAGATTCTAAAAAAATGTTCCTGTTTGTTCCAAGGTCCACTATATTTAAGAGGTGTTAATTGGGTTCTATCAGGTACTCCCTTGTTTTCCAGAATGCTTCACTGCTATTCTAGAAGAGAGTTGTATAACAACCTGCAATGACTTCTTTTGATTTCATTCCATCTATACTATAGTTAGTACAGTCAAAGTACCTGGCAGGGAAATGGTAGTTGATGCAGATCTTCCCTGTTGGTTTTTTTTTTTTCAATTGTATTTTATTTTTTGGTGATTTCAACATACTTCTAGGGCAGAATTGTGAGGACAATGAGGGAATAAATTCCATGCATACTTAAGTTGTCACAGAGCCTGTAAGTATAGAGAAATAAGTATATACTATCCATATTGCAAAAGTCTGGAAGTTCTTGACAACCATCTATGAATTCTGCTATTACCAGAATGTATGCCATTGAAATCTACACTTACATTCATACACATTTGCCATGTTCAGAATGTGAAAGTTTGCACCACTTAAGAGTATTCAGAAAACTTCAGAAGAAATGTCACCAGAGGTCATGGCAAGTCATATCATCTGGCACTGGAATGTTTACCTCACAATCATGACAAATAAGCCTGAGAATTCATGGGAAGGTTCAGAGGGTTCATGGGAAGATATTTGAGAATACTGCAGTCTTTTACACAGAATTAGAAAATGACCAGAGTGCCAGATGGGAGTCAATACCAGCTCTGCTGTGTCAGTCAGTAAAAATACCAACAATGAGGCTTTTTGCCAGTGGGTGGAGGCCATAATGCACTTCTCAAGATTGTAATCATTATACAGATGGTATCCCTACAAGCTACAGGCTAAATATGCTGCATAGCTCCTGTAGAGAGAAATCTTCCACCAACTCTGAAGGGGATATTAGAAGCCTCCTAATAGGGAACTAGGCTCTACCTCAAGAGTCTGTAGCCATGGTATTTATACTACTAGAACAGCCTGACCATAGGCATTGGTCAACAGACCCTTTGCAGTAACCTCCATGGATTCTATCTGAAAAACATTCATTTTAAAGATTCTTTTTGCTCCAAAGAAATATTTTTAATTGTTTAAGTATATAATCCAAAAAATTATAACAAATAGACTATAATAAATAAACTCTTTGAAAGGGGAATAAAGGCTTTTGACTACTTTAGGCAAAAACACTGGGTAACATAGTCAAGACTTAAAAAGACTAACACCCTTTCCCAAGAGTACCTGATTCATACTGGGAAGTAATTTTTTCATTTGGTAGAAGCCAACCTAATAACCATTTTGGACAGGTATAGCAGTTGATCAGAATGCTGAATTGGTGGTGTCCAACAATTCTTTGGCCTCATCTTCTATAAAAGGCTTTAGAATTATGACAGGAACAAGCTAAATGATATATGGCAATCTTATAAATAGATCCATAACTCTAAAATATATCCAAGGCTGAATATCTCAAATGGCCCAGCTCCCATTAGTCAATTGCCTTAGCACCTCAAGTGTATTACAGTCTCGCAATTCTTCCAGAACCATCTATTATCTTACTTATCATTGACATGAAATCACCTTTACAGAATTCAACACATGAACATTCTGGTTTATTTTCAAGTGGAATAGGGCTTGCTGGATGTGGTAAAAAAAAATGTGATGCCTACTTTAAAGTCTTTCAGAATTTGCTATATTCAACAAGTTAAATGCGTGGCAAGATAATATAGGAAGACCTTGACTAATTCTCCTGTTTGTGTCTCCAAAAACATCAAAATAATACAAGTTCAAAGGCTCAGCTGGACTGTTGGCTCCCTCCTTGGAGGAAGATAATTCTCTCGTGTCCTGCCTTGAAGCAGGGTGCCACATACGCTCCACTCCCAAGCTAAGGGTACAATGCAAGCAAAACGCTCCTCCAGTTACATTGCCTGTTGATTACCGTTGTGTCTCTTCAGTTACCTGCTGACACATCTGGAGAAGAATAAAGGCAGGGGAACAAACCCCATTTTCCTTTCTTGACAGTCTGTCTTTCTTATGTTAATAGAAAATTTTAATATTATTGGGAACTTTATTTCATTTAATCCTCACAGAAATTCAGAGAAATAGCTTCCATTACTCTTGCTATTTCCCAGATGAAGAAACTAAGGTCTATAGATTAAATAACATGTCGGAGGTTACACAGCTCATAAAAAGTAGAGCCTAGGATTCACAACAAAGCCTTGGGACTTAACTCCTCTGCTCTGCTCTACTGCCATCGATTGTAATTTGCAGAGTAGATGCAAGTTTCCTACTGTACGAAGGACCCTGGAGGCACAAAGCTGTAAATATTGAGAGCCAGTGACAAGTGTGGGCTTCTAGGTCTCGGTTGCTCTGGCATGAGCTCAAATCCAGCAGTCTGTTCCTGGTGTTCCTGCTCATGTTCCTTCTCTCTCTCTCTCACCCAACTACCCCTCCTAAGACCCCATCTTGGCTTTTTTTTTTTTTTTTTTTAACTAGAGAGCCTTCTGGTTCAGCCCCTTGAACAGGTTTCTTAACTCTGAAGACTCATTTGATATTCACTCTTCCTAAATTGACTTCCCATATAATCAGCTTTTCCTGGTTTCTGTTGCCTCGCCCTTCTTCCTGCACCCCACCCTCCCGCCCTCACTGTCACCATCTAATCTTGTTTCTTTTCTATTTGGGATCTCCTACACTTCCCCCTAATCCTTTTCAAATTGCTGTTTCCTCAGGCCCTTAACCTGGGCTCTGTTCCTCTCTGTTCCGCTAAGCCTCCTTCTGGCTTCTCTATGTAAACACACAGGTTCCCTAAAAGCACTCTTTCCTTTCTAAAACTCTCTTTCAGCAAGCCCCCGGTCAGGGCATTCCAACCCTCTCTCCTGTCCCCCAGTAAGAGTGAACACATCTCTCTTTCAAGGTGTCCTGTCACTTAATAAATGCCCCTTGGCAGGTTGAAGGACAGCCACCATCTGGCTGTGGTAAAGTCCATCAGCAAACATCCTGACAAACATTAAAATTATTTATATTTGATAATATTTACTTCACCTTTCCAGAACTTTTAATCCACATTCACTTTTTGGTTATGGATGCTGTGCTACTCTGTTCCTACAGGGCAATTGTCTCACATGCTGGAACTTTTTATACAAATATCTTCAATGTTACAAGGTATGATAAGCAATATATGTTATAGACAGGGCTTGGTAGAGGGTAGGACAAACTAAACTCATATCTTGGTTTTTCAAAGTTTTGCCTATTTGTTGTTAGCAAATTATGTTCTGACCACAGTTACAGACACAGAGGGCAGGACACATACCCAGCAGCAGGAAATCGGCAGGAGAAAGTCCAGGCAGATGGTAAATGTGCATCAGGGGAGAGTCAGTAGTGAGCAACAGGTGTGCTGGCAGAGAAGGCAAATGCAGCATCAGGAGCTGGGTTGGCAGCGGGCAGAGTTGATATCAGGGAAATCTGGCAACAGGTAAAAGGCGCCAACCATAAGCAGTAAGATTTCGCCCCACAAAATGACCCAGGTGGCAGGACAGGATCATAGTAGTGGAGGGAAAGGATATCAGGCAGAGGCTGACAGTATACACCGAGCACCGGAGGGTTCCCCCCAGTTACTGGAGTTGAGATTCAAGATGGAGTTTTATTCACAAGGAAGGTGATAGGTAGGGTAGAAAGTCAACAAGACTGGAGGCTGAGCTGCTGAGCAGTTGCCTTCCACTCATTTCCACCTGTGTGGGACCAGGACTGATCCAGAGGTTGAATATGGAATTAAACTTCCAGGTGGGAATCAAGCAGCCTAAGCAGTCCAGTTTAGGCATTAATAGCAGCATGGACAATTTCTGGGTCCCCTGGGTTGACAAAAAATCCTTATCCCGTAGAGGAATTTGTCTGGCACAGATTCTAGCTCCCAATGGAGACCTGCCTACCTGCCCCCTGGGCAGATCTCAGGGGACACCTGCTACAAATCCATAAGTCCAAGGCATACAGTAACAGCCCCTGTGCTACACACTAGAAACAGACAAAATTTGCCTTGATAGGATCATCTCACATGCACTTGACAGATACGCTAAGATTAGAGAACTCTTTGTTGGACGTGCCAGCCAGAGAAAGCAACATGACTTCCAGAATACCTTTTGGTCAGAGCAGGAACTTGGTAAATATTTGGAGAATTGGTTAATCTTGCCCTTATGTTCAGACTGCCAGAAAAGTAGAAACTTGATTCTAACCAAGTCCCCAGCCACTCTCATTTACCCAGGAGCCAAAATATGAGTAATCGTGACCTCGATGTATTCTTTGGTGATGTTCAAGTGTTAAGTACTGCATAAAGGAATAATTCCCTAAATGCACGGAGACCTGCTGTAGAGGTTTTCTGACTACAGTGTCTACAACTCAAAATGCAAAATATCTACTGTCTGGGAAATTGTCCAGATTTTCGGAGCTCGCAAGTTGCTGAGTTGCCCAGGTAAATACTTTTGTTTAAATACAAAGAATGGTGTGTATAGATGTGTACCACCTATTTGAACGCTGCTTCAGAATCAATGCACCTTTAATAACTATTACTTGTATATTTCTCAATGAAGTCACTTTGCCAAATGAATCATACCCTAATTGAACATGGCAGAAACTTGTACCTTTTGCTGTCACGAGCAGTTTTAAAGATCCTTATTTTCCCTGCCACAGAGCAAATACCGATACCATTCGGCCATTCAAGCATGTGCAGGGTGACCAATAAATGCCGGAAATGGCTCTAGTTTGACTGTCCAAGCAGGAGGTAGAAAGAAGTAATCCATTTCATTTAAAGTTGTGAGTATCATCTTGGCATCAAAATGACAAATGGTCCTTCTCCATGTGTGAAGCATGCTGGAGTTAGTGGGCTATGTACCAGGGCTATAAAAACTTGGAAATGTCAACGGCATTTCCGAGCATCTGCTCTCTCTAGCCCCACATTTCTGGGCAACTGCAAAAATTCTTCAGGATGATGCATTCAAGCCCCAGTTTCCAGCATAAACTGTCAGGAGAAATTTTAAATTTACATCAAAGAAATTAGGTGAATCATCCTACTCTCCCCTGTTACTGCTCCATGGGGGGTCTCTGGGATGAAATGAAATTGTGGTTACATTTCCAAATGGGTTATAAACCTAGTACAACTCTCCTTAGAGACTCACAATTTACACTTCTCCATTTCCTGATACACTACTGCGTCTCAAAAACTACTCCATATATACTTGGTGTAGCAGTGAGCCTTACAGAAAAGACAAAAATAGGGAAGAGAGTCCTGATGATGGATGGTTGAAAGCTTTGTGGACCTGATTAAATGTGTGTGTATGCATGTGTGCACACGCACATGCACGTTCACACGCACGTGCACACACACACACACACACACACACACACACAGTCTCTAGCCCTGCATCACTGTTTCCTGGACAACTCCGTCCCATTATATGCTGGTATAATGGCATACTAGCAAATAGCTAAATAACAACTCTCCACCCTGACAGAGAATTTACACCCTGTGAAACCTCCTTTATTTTTGTGGCTACTGAGCTTTCAATGGGGCTTCCCTTCGAAGCTTTCAAAGACAGTGTTTTTTGGGGGTAGTGACACCTTAAATATAACTAGACATTTTAGCTAAAGTTTTTGAGTAGATAATTATGCTAGCCAGAGGAGGATTTCCAGTTGGAGGCAAAATCATCTTATTTTGACAAGACCTATCTCTTGCCTTCGCCCAGAAACCACGGTAAGAACCCCAAAATGGCAAACTCGGGCAGCCTTCCTCATGCCCTGTTTCAGCTTCCAGGGAATTACCAAGATACACAGAGCTTTCTCCAGGTATTTTTAGAAAACAGACAATAACCAAGAAATAAACACATTGACTAAGTGCACACGTCACTGAGATGATTGCTAATTTAGAAATACACTTCTAGCAACTCATTTTCTCCTACTGTTTCCAGGCACAGTACCAGCAAGAAATTAATTACTTAGGAGAAAGGGGGAGGGAGTAAAATCGAATCAAATAAACTTCTCTTTAAAAAATAGCACATATGGAATTTTAAGAACATTTTAAAGTTGCCCAGTTAACGGAATGGCCAGGCTCCACTTCAGGAGGCAGAGACCAAAGTCGATGCACAAAATGCACGTTTCCCAGTGTGTGGCAGTGGCACCTCTCTGGCAGTTTCTGTGATATATGCACACTTCTACTCATCTTGAAGTTTTTGATTAATGTGCAGTTAATCTTTCTTCTTGCTAATAGACCAAAATATTTCTCATCAAGGAATAAATGATCAGACTACTGATACAAGTGGCTTTTGAGAAGTCCATTTATAATGCAGCACCTTCAGCAAAAATTCTTGATTTCAAAAAAGAAGAAAAACTAAAATTGATGTCTTCAGACTCTTACAACTCTTTCCCATTCCTTTTCTTGGACAGGGGCTTTTTAGTAGCACAAATGACAGGAGGAAGGAGAGAAAGAAAGCAAAATAGCATTCACTGGGGACTCACAATGTGCCAAGCTTCATACTGGGCACCGAAGTAACACATTATCTCATTTGATTCCCCAATCAACCTTTCTGAGGAGGTGTCATTGTCCTCACTTTACTAATGGGTAAACTGAGCTTCACTGATGTTAGGTTGTCCAAAGTCATGCAACTAGCAAGTGGTGAGAACTAGTTTCAAACCATTATCCATCCAACCATAAAAGCCATGCAGTCAACACTTCATAATACTGAACTTCCACAAGCTGAGCACAAAGTGTATAATCCTGTGCATTAGAGATGTTAATTTTAAGCTAACTCCAATAAAATGATACAATGTTTCTTGATTAGCTGAATTAAGGGTGCCAAGCTTTCACATAGATATTAAAACAGAAAATAATGCCCAGGGCTTATCTCCCCACAAAGGCACAAGAGCCTCAAAGAGACAAAAATCACCAGCCAGAGGATCAGAAGGGTTTTAATCATAGGACCAACACTGACATGGAAAAAGACATGTTAAAAATCTGTTGTCTAAGTTGACTTCATCCCATATGAAGGAGTAATCACTAATTCTAGGTCAGATAATAGAGGCAACAAAAGTTTCTGGCATCAAGGCCAGACTTTGGGACCAATTCTGGGAAGAACACAAGTTGACATAGGTATTGTGGCCAACCCAGCCTTTGAGAAGGACATAAAATATTTAGAGGTTGGTGCATCGCTGACATTATATAAGCCTGGAGTCGGGCGATCCACTCGATGTGAATTCTGGTCCTAGTTCTTATTTATGGCAAGAGTCTATAAACAAGTCACTAACCCTCTCTGGGCCTGAGCTTCCTCATCACTTATATAAGAGTTTTATACCAACTATCTTCAAGGTTCCTTGCAGACCATTTTAGCTTCTTTGTTCAATACAGTGGAGCTAAGAGAGAATTCAGAGTTGGGGCATAGAGAAGGTGATGCTGATGTACAGACTTGCATGCGACCAAGAGCGTGGACAAGACTTGAAAATCTCCTTGTTCACAAGCAAGGACAATGAAGAGAAAGCTAAAATCCAAGCAAAAGATAGCATCACGGTGACAAGGCACCAACAGCAAAAATGTTCTAAAGAATGGTCCACTAAATTTTAATGCCAGGCTTTCTTTCCTAAGAAACTTCAAAATTAACATGGCAGTTAGAAGTCATGGGATACCTGGTCTGAATGAGAAGCAGCCCCAAAGAAAAGTCTCTAACTAGCTCCTACATATTGACACACTGCTTTTATTGTCTCTAAATACAATTTTGACTAGCCAAGCACTTAGTATTGGTCTCAGTCTTGTTAGTGATTCCCATATTCTTCAAGGAGCAGAACTAAAGAAATCAATAAACCACAGAGACATTTTAATAACATCCTTCTAATAAAGGAATTCGAATCCTTAGGTTTTTCCTTGAGGGAGGTTGGTTTAATTGACTTAGAGTAATAGCGGCTTGATTCATAAAGAATTTTTTTTAATCTTCACTACATTTTAAATCAGTTTTGCTAATAGCTACCACCTCACTTACCCAGCTTTAAATAACACAGCCTCAGCCAAGTGATAAAAAAAAGTGTGGTTTTATTTATGTTACGATTGTATAATTTTTTGGAAAAGATGAGTAGGTAATTTGAGGATTTCTTTGGGTTTGCAAACTGCCTTCAAAGTCAAGTGGGATAGTCTTCTGACTATGGGAAGAAATACATACATATGTAATACATATATCAGTATATATTAATTACATTGTATAATTCTTAATTTTATATAATATATTGATGATATTAATATGTATGTGCATGTGTATCAGATCATGTGCTTTGACTTCTAGATCTAAAAGAAAAACATGGAATTCTGGGTTAATAAATACAGTTAACAAATAAATATATGCAAGAATGAATTTTGTAGCAATCATTTTTGTAGGGAGAAACTGTTAATAATCCAAATATTAATAAAGTATGGATTGATTAAATAAACTATTGTTTAGCCTTACAGCAAATACTATATAGCTGTTCAAAAATACAGATGTGGATTTATATATACAGGCATGAAAAGACAATAAAAATATATCATCAAGTTATTTTGGCATTGCAGCACATCACTATTCATGTGTTGCCACGTTGGTGTACATATAAGAAAGTTGGAACAGTACACATCATATTATTGCTAATGCTTCTCTCTGGACAGAGAACTTTTGTTATACTGAATATATATATATATCTGGGCAGAAGATGATATATTTTCTGTTATATGCTATTATAATAAGAAAAAAAAGCTCCAAGGAAAGACACAAGCTAATTCAAAGATAAAGTGCAAGCAGGCTGCCCATAGACATATATACTTCCTGACATCTTAATCTAAGTTAACCATCAGGGAGGAGTTTGGCAGTCTGACATTAAGTCTCATTTCAAAAGACTCATTAAGTTTCAAATTTGTGTTTACAATATATCTCACACATGTATCACTCAGGAATCTCTTGATGAAGAAGAAGAAGAAGACAACAGCGGGAGTGATCTTGGCTTTCAAAACATATTTGAACACATTATTTCAGAGGGGAGCCAAGATAGGGAGCTGTGATTGATAAAATCTTGTATGTGTTTAAGCCCCAGCAATACCAAATATTTCCCATAATTCAAACCAACATGCAATTTTCAGTGTATTAATGAATACAAATTGGAAAAAATAGAGGAGTTGTTAGAAACCTCTATGGTATTTCAAAGTCAATAAATATAGTTACCTAGCCCTGTGCTGTGTACTTCAAAACCTAAACTGTTTGCTGTTTTTGTTGCTTTTAATGTGTTCCACAGATGACAACAGAGCACAGTGCATTAAGCAGATCCTGGCCTGCAAGTCGGAAGACCTGAAATCTATACCCAACTCCACCAATGACAGACAAGCTGCACGATGCAGGCCAACCTGCTTACCCTCCTCAGTTCCAATTTCCTAATAGGGATCACACTGCATTTTCTCTATAGTCGCTTCCAGCGAGCCAATTCTATGTCACAAGTAAAAAGTCTGAACAGCCTGTGCTGTTGACTGCTGCTGCTTCTCTGGCCTCTAGAATGGTGTTCGCTCCATAGGTGATGTTGAACAAATACACGGTGAAAGGGTGAAGTCTATAGTGGTTCACTCTGAGGATTTTTTTATGGGTGGCTTTCAGCCCAACCTGGAATAAAAAAGTGGAAGAGCAGCAAATAAAGATGAGGATCTGTTTCTTGGATGAAAGAACTTCTTTGCCTGGAAACCAAAAACAAACAAAACTGAAAAGCCCATGGCAAAGCTGTCTCTGAGTCTCAATGTGCAGCACAGACTCCATCTGAGGCCTGCACAGGGCCTGCTGGGAAGGTGACACAAACAAAGCGGAGCCCACTTAGAGTCTCACTCAGAGCTCCAGTGATTGGCCCCCTCCCCTTTGCCTTCCTCTCCTCCCTCTTTGACTGTCCCTGAAACCTGCCCTATAAATCAGATTTAATTATCTATAAAATTTGGTGTAGAAAAGGATTTACTCATTAAAAATGTTCATCAGCTTGCTACCCACGTCCCAGACTAATAGAAGCGGAAAAGGAACACCATGGAAACACCAGACGGGCTGGAGAGATAAGCAAGCTTTGAAATACCTGAACCTCAATTAAATAGCAAGTTCCAGTTTCTGTATTTGCCTTTTAAAATATCATGTGGGGAATAAGTAAATGTCACCAAATAAGCCGCCCATTTTCCCATCTTTTCTCTAGGTTACTTGCTTCAACAAGTGGGTTCTCCTGGTTGACCTCCCTGGCCTGCGTGCGACCCAAAAGTCTCCCACTCATGTGTGCGTGTGTTTGCAAAATGTCATAATCCTCTCGATGGCCAAGCACAGGGGCTCACGTTTAGTTACAGAGTGAGGAGCAGTTAATGAGTGAGCGCCAAGGGAGGCAGTAAGGAAACTGGAGACTAACGTGGCCAGTAGAAGATCGGAGGGGACTGTCAGAAGTGGGCCCAAGATAAATCCACAGTCCTCGGAGGCAGCCCTGGGACAGAGGACGTGCATTTCACGTGGCTACTTGTGTGCATGTTGGGAGGAGGGTTGGTCATTTTTGTTTGTTAAGGTGGTAGAAGCAGGTGGGGGGGTGAGAACTTAGGAGAATGTCAAGGCAACTTCAACAAAGGCAGAGCTCCTCTCTAAAATTGCACATCAATTTCCATGAAACTCTTCATTTGTGAAAAAGGCAAAGATCTAAAACTTTTTCTCCTTTTCCAGCACATGACAGGATTTTTGTCGTGACTTTCCTCAATTCTCGCTGTGCCAAGAAAGAAAGTGCCCACAGGAGTGGGAGGGAAAGACACATGGAGTGGCAGCGAGGAAACCTGCCCAGGGAGCCAGCCTTGCCTTCTGGCCCCTCGCTTCCTTCCAGAGAGAACGTCTTTCCTTGACAGTGCCTGCCTCCTGTCGTTTCTTCCCCACACTCTGCCCAACCCTGGAAATCTGGATTTTCTTTTTAAAGAAAGATGTCTAGAGAGAAAAATAGACCATGAACAGCCAATAGAAAATACAGCAGAGCTTGTTGATGTGGTCCTGTCAGATATTTCAAGTGTTAGTGGTAAAGCTCACTTCTTATTTCTAGAAACTTGTTTCATTTCACTCGGTATGTGCTTTTTGTTTATTTGTCTCTAGTGTACATAGTCTTCTGTTATTTGTCCCTTCAATCTATTGCTGAGCCTTCCATGCTGTGACATATCTAATCTCACAAACACACCAAAACCGACCCAAAGTAAGGTTTAGGATGTCTTAACTAAGTTTTGGAAAAGCAGGCTGCTTCAAGTATTACCTACTCACTAATGCAATAGGTCCATGTTCTAGCTCAGATATGATCTTCAGGGACTCATGTTCTTGACCATACAATTCTGAGAACATTCCTCAGCTACACCACCCAGACTGACGGTCTGACTGAGTAAGGAGACTTGGTGTTTTGGTCTAGTATTCGCCCCATGAGACTATGGAATTAAAAAAAAAAGAGAGAGAGAGATACTTTTGATTTTGCTTTGTGATGTCTTTTTTCCTCCATTTTTTTTTTTTTGGTGACCATACTGCCTAGATGGCTTAGATTATGAGCAACTCATAGACCATAATCTTATTTGATTCGTTTCATAGCATTAATGTCTAAGACAGTGTCTAACATTTGGAAAGATTTTAATACTTTGAAATGAAATGAGTGAACAAATCACCTTTTTGGCAGTAGAGCTGTTGAACCATCTTATTCAAATACAAAAATGAAAATTTTAAAACCCATAGCATTTTGTTGACCTTCTGGGTTCACCCCATTACTCAGAGTCCAAGACACTATGAGCAATGGTCCTGGTATTTCCCATGGGCCCTGTGTTCTCTATTTCTTTCTGTCCCTCTTTTGTCATTATCCTTGCTTCTGTCCCAAATAGTCATAAAAGGCATCTATTCAAATCACTGTGCTGTCAGTATAGAAAATCTTTGGATTTTATTCAAATTAATATCTACTAAATCTAAAACTCTGTGCCACTCCACTGTTGCCGGCAGTGTAAGTGCAGTCATTGGAGGTAGGGTAGAGCACAGTTGCAAATGAGGGGACGGAGAAGGGTATGAAGGGGAGAATAAAAGAGAGTGGTATTCATTCAATCACTATTTATCACGTTCTTTCTCCAGGTCCAGTACCGAGCTATTCTCTTGCAAGACAGTGGTAAACAGGACAGGGTCCCTGTTCTCAAGGAGTTAAAAATTTAGTGGAGCCAGTTGTATATGAACCTCCTGATTTCACTGCCCTGAAAATCATACCATATAAATGGTCGTTAGACCTTAGGCTGTTCTACTGGTGTTGAGGATAACTGATAATGGATGAAATTTCCCAGAACTTGGGCCATGAGCTTGACTGTTAGTTATGCATTGTTGAGTTCTATGATCATTCTTCCATGCCAATAGGCTAACTGCCACTGCCCAAGTGAATACTGAATATACTCCTTAGGCAGTGGAATCTGATGAAATCCAACACAGGACCAGTTAGAAACAGTAGGCAGCCATCACTGTCTTTCCAAATTTTGCAAATATAGCAGTTGGCATTCATAGGCAGAAAAGACTGACACCCCCATCAAATGGCTGAAGGAACCTCAAAATCCATCCTGTCCTAAAAATATGCCCCTTAAACTAGCCAGGAAATTCTTAATGCCCCCTCCAGGAATGACACTTTGATTAAATCATCATATTCTTGAAAAGAAAAACTCATGGTCAGATCTTACCCACTATCAGAAAATTTGTTATTTAATTAACCCATCACTCTTTCTTCCTCCTAACCTCATATGTTTATTCCCACCCATTCCCCCCATCAATCCCTGCTCAGGTAGCTCTAAGTCCCAAACTGGGAGGCGGTGTGGAGTGGTCGTGACTAATCCTTGATGGGAAATAAAATATCTGCTTTTTTCAAAAGGCTTTGATGTATCTCAGTGATAGTGGGGGGAGGTCTCACTGTGGCTGTGGGGATCTGGGTAAAAAATACAGGGAAACGGAAAGAATTGCCAAAAACAAATTTCCCCATGTCACAGTTTTGTGAGCTATCTGATCAGCAAGTGATAGCTCTTCTCCTCAAATCTCAACCCTGGTTCAGAGCTCTCTAGAATGTCTGCTACAGGCACAAAACCCCCATTAAGATGCTTGACAATCTAACCCATGCAGTTCCCCTCTCAGTTGCAGCTACGTTAAGTGACATCCAAACGTTGGTAATGAGGAGACATCTGCATACACACTGGTTTTGAAACATAAAGCTCTGGAGGAGTTATGAGCTGTCAATCACTTCAGCTCTTCTCGGCCCTGTGTTTATTCAGAAATAATTTTCAAGGCTGCAGGAAGTGTTGTTACTGACTGATGAGCAAGTTTGAACACTAAGAATGAAGAATGATTGATGTTCTTTTAGGTAAGCTGGGAGAGTCTTCATCCGCTAGAGGCAGTCACAGCTCGGGATGCTGATAAGGTACTGCCATGGAGCGTGAGTGATGAGTGGTGTGTAATGTCTGCTGAAAATGAGAAGCAATGACAACAATGTGAGGAGAAATCCTCTGATCACAAATCTTACGGCTCCACACAAGCAAGGTAATAGCTCTAAGATCTGGACTTGATCTATGGGAGAAGCCCCACTTGGGATCACTTTTCCTTTACTGTCAGGAGAGACTATAGAAGCAAAGACTCATTAACTGGTGATGAAAAATCCCCCTTAATTTACTGATTGGCTGGTAGTTTTGGAATTTTTTCATCTAAATGCTTAATTTAGAATATTTCCAACTCATCGTATGTTGCAGCACTACTAGAGAAAAGGACAGGAACTTTTAGGAACATTAAAACTATTCGAATCTGGAAAATGTGGATCCTATCTTGGGATTCATGTCAAGAAGTCGACAACCCTGAAATATCACCCAGCTAGCTTTATTGAACTTTGATGTCAGAACTCAGAATGTGACTTAATATAAACCCATGTTTTCTGAGAACTGCAGAAAATTTTTTGATCATCAGCCAATTGACTGGCCCACAAGCTATGGCAATGCCCCACCATTTTTCTCATCAAACTCCCACCCTTACTTGCAGCAGCTGCACATATATATGCTCTGAAGAACACGTAGCTGGGGCATCTTCTGTGCCAGGCGTGGTGCTGGTTCCATACAGCGGTGGACAAAACAAAATGGTCCCTTTTCCATCGGAGTCCACTGAGCAGCAGAAGTCAGGGACACTGAATGCAAAATACGCATTTTGGTCAGTGTTCTGAAAGAGAAGTTGCACAGAGTGGGTGGGAGAGAATAACAAGGGATCTAACAGAGTCATGGAAGGCCTCTCTGAGGTAGTTGTATGTAGGCTGACATGTGACGCTTGAACAGGAGAAGGGCAGGCAAAAGATAGGGGTGGGTGAGTCGGGAAGCATTCTAGGCAGAGGGAACTGCATATGCTCAGACCCCACGGCAGGGTAGAGGAAGGGAACAGCACATTAATGCACCTTGGACAATGGAAGTCATTCAAATTCAGTGAATACCATCTCTATTTTAAAATATAAAGGCTCTAAATTTATTATAAATAGCCAAGTATTATAAATCTTGTCCCTCTCACTTGTTCTGGATTCTCAACACTTATTAACCAGCATATTGGGGCTCCTTCCTCTGGCTTCATCCTCATTCCTTCAAAGATTTCTATATCTTTTCTAGTAACAGTGGGAATGAGATGGGATAATCTGTTAGGATACTATTTTGTGACATGGACTCACTGCCATGGAAGACTTGAAAGATTAGAAAGGTGGTAGAAGCAGGAAGTGGGGGACTTGAAGGGAGTGTCTGGGTAACTTTAATGAGACGAAGCTTCCCTCTCACTCTCCCCTTCAAGGCAAGGAAAGCTGGGCCTTATCTTCTAAGGTCTTTTTTTTTTTTTTCCAGTTAGTAGACAATTCACAGCTTACTTTTGTATCCGAGGCCCTCTGAAGTTTCATCATCATGCAAAATGTCAATCAAAACGCCTATCAAGAGATAGGGCTTTAAGTTGAGGAGGAGGAGAGATGATATGCTTTGTTGGCAACTCGTGAACATGTCTTTGCCATTCTCTTACTCAGGAACCTATAACCGGTCACCATGGTCTATAAACTTCAGCCCAGCTCAACAACTACTTTCTGCTACATTGCATCTGACATCTCCTCCCCGACTATTCCCCTCCATGGCCAGATTCATTCTCAATGCCAAGTTCTAGCCCATCAATCCTATCTCTTCTATAATAGATCTCAAGTCTCTTTTCCTCTGTTTTCTGCTCTATCCACTTTGCACTTCACCCTATTTCAATCTCTCATTTTCCTAATGTTCCACAATGCTTATTGCCTGTACTATGCATGCTGTTATGAATCACATCCTCTTGCATACAAAACAATTAGAGGCAATGCATGTACTTTTTTCTCCTCAACTAATTTGCAGAATCCTTAATTACAGAAATGAAGTCTTACATTTCCTTGACTCTCTTCCAACGCTGGTACAAAGCTGGATCTGCGGCAAGCTCTCAAAATTAAAAACAATAATAATAAAATAAAATCATTTGGCCTTCCATCTATGTGCAAGGCCGTGCTAGGAGCTAAGGATTTGTAAAGGACATGTTAGCCTGGCCAACTCCTTCTCATCTCTCCAACCTCAGTTTATATATACTACTTTTCTCTTGGTAGCTTCTCCAAATCTAAGTACAAATTAGATGCTCCTCTAATGTGTCACTAAAGTAACCAGTACTCCCCATAGTATAGCTGCTTTACAGAGTGAGCTGCTTTATGTAAGAGTTCATTTACAAGACTTGCCTCCAGGCTGAAAGCACCATGGGGATAGGGACCAGATTTGGCTTATTCATCATTTAGCCCCAATGCCTACTTGTCCCATGGTAGACACTCTGCAAATATTTATTGAATAAATAAATGAAAAATGTACTGACTTCAAGGCATAAATGATCTAGTTATTGAAACAGAATAAATGCTTAAATATATATATAATGTATATACATACAAATTATGCATGTTCATATGCGCTAACGCATCTGTTTAATCGTTTGCCTCAAAGACCAACAATTGTGGTTTGTATCCACCTCTGAAATGGTAAGAGCTCCTCATAATGGCAGTTGATAAACTGAAAGGTTGAAAACAGTAATTATTAACACGATATATAGATCTGTAGATTTGCTGTGGATAATAGCAGATCATAAAACTTAGTCAGGTACTCACCACCAGGCCCTATACAAACTCTCACCCTTCATTGTTCTCATCTTTCTGACCACTCTTTATTCCTCACTGGGACCCCCACCTGAGTGAAACATATTCACTCTTGAATTACGTACCAACACCAATGAGAATAATTTTTATCCTTGAGTTTTTGTAAGTTCAAAGTTTTGTAAAAACTGAATTAAGATGGAAGAGGCTTTTTTGAGCCCCTGTAACTTTTTCCCTACTTCAAAACCAGACTGCGTCAAAATCCATATTCCAAAAGCACAAATACTGAATATAGTTTAAAATACTTGTAATGACTAACATTCCTGACTAAACTTCTCCCACCATTTACCTTCCATCTTTATAGCTGGGTTATAGATACTAATCACTGTTGAACATGGCCAAACACTTTCTAGCTGTCTTCAAAGTAGATAGCATTTGAAATTTACTAAGTCTCACCTATGGATGGTAAGAACAGATACGTATTTGGGGACCGTAGTAGTTCATTCATTCATTCTTGCATGGAACAAATATTTAAGGAGCACCTGCTATGTACCAGGCATGGTACAAGGTGCCAGGAATTTAGCAGTGGGCAAATAAAAAAAGGATTTTCTTCCTGAGGTCTCCATTCCAAAGTAGAGAAACAATCTGGTTTCTCTTTCTTTAGACTCTTTGGCAGTGTTGTCTAAGTTCCCCAGGATCTATATGATTGTGAATGTGAATATGAGGCTTAAGGGACAAAATGAAATGGCATCATTACATTTGAATTCCTCTAACTTACTATCTTTTTTTTTTTAGTAGGTTCTACACCCAACATGGGGCTTGAACTCACAACACCTAAGATCAAGAGTTGTATGCTCTATCGATGGAGACAGCCAGGCACCCCCGAATTCCACTAACTTATGTTTGATATGCTAATTTAGAATATCTTACATGTTACCCGTACTATTAATCATAATTTAGGTATCTGTTTTATCTGCCTAAAGAGATTATAAACTCCCGAGGATAGCAGCCTTAAGACTTCGTTGTGTCACCAAAGCAGTCTGCCTTGCTCACAGGAAGAAAATACTACCTATTTTGCAGATTTTTTATTTTGAACTTCCTTTCAGGAGCCATTCTGAAGACACCTGCTGCAACTATAATGCATCAGCAGGAGTTCACCCTGATTGAATAAATTATTTTTTATGAACCATAAAAATAAAAATGAGGAAGTCTTATTTCCAACTGATCCCATTAAATCCCACTCCTGGAATTTCAACACATTTCAACAGCAAATGGTGTGTCTGTGGGGGGAACTATCCATTTCAAAGTACCAATCAAGAATCACCTTAAAGAAATAGAAAATGAGGAATATTCATAACCCAATGGAAAGACTACAGGAACATGATTGGGGAAATGTATAAGCCAGAGATCAAACCTCAGATAGGTAATCTGTGCATTCGCCAAGGTATGTGCTAGAACCAGGCCACAAGGAAGATCGAGATGAGGGATCTGCCCTTTCAGGACTAAATGAGCTGCCTTAGGACTACCCTGCACAATTAGTGCACATGGGCCACAGAAGGAATGGCACAACCAAGGACCTTTGACCCTCAGCACCCAGAATTTTTCATGGCCAACCTATTAAGGAAGGAGTGTTCTTTACTGTGAAATTGTAGAGGATATTCCCAGCAACTCTGTGATTGGAAAATGAGTGTTTTGGGCTATAAAGGAAGGACTGAATTAATTATTAATCTTGGCATATATCCAAAAGGTCAGCTTTACTTGTTCTCTCTTTTAGTGAGGAAGCACTGTTAAAATGTTACTTCAACATATGATTGTTTTAAACTGGGCTTTAAAACAATGCTCCCGGGAGCCCTCCGATTCTGTCAATGTGCCCCAGGGGCCGGGTGTGTGTGTGTGTGTGTGTGTGTGTGTGTGATAATCCATAGCCTTTGGGGAGTGTCTAAGGGATTCTCCAGTCTTCCCACCCCTACCTCTACTTGAGAAACTCCATGTATTATTATTTTTTTTAATTTTAGAGCTTAGTGGGGAGTAGCGTTTTGAGGGTCGGGGGAAGAAGACTCTTGCAGCTTTATACTATGTATAAACTGATGACTTGAACAACGAAAAACTGCATTATATGCACATGGTCTTTACCAATTTCTGTCTGAGAAGCACAATGAATCTCAACGATGTGCACAGAGTGTGAGGGAGAGTTCTTCATAGATTTCTGTTTGTTTGGCCTGTATTTATGCAACTTAGTGTCATGAAAATTACTTCTCTAGTAGGTCAGAGGGCTAAGTGATACCGTGGAATAAACATTTAGGAAATGCAAAGTTACTTGTCAAGACAACTTAATCTCCTGACTCAGTTTTCTCCAAGAAGATCCAATGGAACTCGGCATCGCTATCAAATATTATTTCCTAGCACTGGAAGGCGAGCCCATGTTGAAGTAAAACATATACCAATTTTGACAGGAAGCCTAAATATAGAGAGTGCTTATGTAAGATAAAGACGTGTTCGTTTCCAAAGGTAGTCTTAAAATTCGACCAAACTAAAATGCCACACTCGTCATTATTTGAATTCTCTCCTACATTTTTACCTCCTCCCAGTGCCCACTGAAAACTATTGCTACAGGGTGTAATTCCCATTAACAATGTGACAGAAACAGCAACTGTGCAACTAATTCCCCACATTGTGTGTGTCTTCTGCTCACACTTCATGGAACATACTCCCTCATGAGTCTGAAAGGAAGCAAACAGTGCACCACCCTTTGAAGAGTGGAGCATGTAGAGAAATTCCGGGGATTGTGTTCAGCACAAGAGACAGAGTCGAGTCTTGGACACTATGTGTGCTGTGCGCTGTGTGTTGGAGCCATTATCTCTATGCAGGCACAGGACACGGATGCTGACATCTAATTAGCATCACGAAACTGATTAACTCTCAATAAAGTCAGCACAAAGTACAGAAATATGTCTTGATGCAATCTATTAGGTCACTTATTTAATAAATTAAAATACTTTAGGAAGGAAAGTCAGTCTGGCATTTTCTCCAGTCTATTCTCTTCGGTGGATGACTGAATTGCAGAGAAAATTCAAAGAGTGGATGCAACACTACATTAAAAGCCCCATAATCAAAACAGAGAGCATAAAAACACTTGAGCATTGTCTAATGGACAATTTATCATCCAAACAGATGCATTCATTAAGGGAAAAATTACCTTCAAATATCAGTAAAATAAATTGAGTCTCTTCTGATTTCTTATTTCTGCAACAAGGGTGTTCCAAACTATAGAAACGAGTATATAAAAGATGCTTCAGTGCACGAGCAGGACATTTTAGGCATTTAAGTTTATTGTGCAAAGCTGTTTGAACTGCTTGAAGATGGTAAATCAAGCAAATATGGAACATTCCAACTGATAATGTCTTTCTGGGCCAATTACTTTTCCCCTATATTTCAATGACAGAGACTGTTTTGTTACTTCATGGCTATTGTTATTATTAATGCGACAAGTACTACTAATAAGAAATCATTTTCTGCTCTGCCTTAGCGATGTGGACTCCAATCGCTCACCACAGCTTCCCCTTTCGTGGTAGAGAAACAACACATCCCTCAAGCGCGGAGCAGAAAGACCAGCCCCCTGGTGCCGTCTCTCCTTCTGTGAATTCTTGGTGCTGAGCTCACAGTCAGATCGCAGAGGGAATCACTCTGTGCAGCTGGTGGCCTGGGCCTCCTGCTCCACCAGTTTGCTGCTCTGCTCTGAAATAAACACCAAGAAGCAGCTCTGTTGTTGCCCCACGGCCGCAATCTAGCCACTAAATGGAATCAAGAACTTTCATAAATAAACAGGCTAAGCAGTAGCTCACTGAGCTACAACCCTAGGGCACATAGAAAGTTCTTCCTTTCCCTATGAATGAACTTACAGAGAACTTCTCTCGATTTCTGGGCAAATGATGATAGTTATGATGCTGCTGTGGTTACTTACAGAGCACCTACTATGCACAAGCACATGCTAGAAACTTCCCTGCATTACTCCTAATCCTTGCAACCATTCTACCTAGGGTATTAATACCATTTTACAGATCAGGAAACTGAGGTTCAGCATCAGAAACCAAAGTCTTTCCATTGTATAAACTTCCTCTCTGCTTACCGATCCCTGACTATAGAATTTTTAATGCTGATATAGTCTAATGAACATCTGGGTCATTTTATTTCTGCACATGAGAAAACAGAGGTAAAGGTAGCAAAGGGTAAAGTTACACACCATCAATTTGCATCTAACCAGGCAGAAGTTTAGATAAACCACATGTAGTTTTAATTCACTGAGCCAATCTGCCTCTTGTTAGAGATCAAGGCATTATAGTGACAAGGGCAAGAAAGGACTTCGGGGTCAGTCCAACCTGTGTGATCTCTGGGGAGCTAGTTAACTTTTCTGACCTTCATTTCTTCACTTGTGAAATAGTGGTAGTAGCCAAAATTTATTGAGCACTTACTATGGTTGAAATGCTTTTTTCAAACCCTTTACAATATATAAAATCATTTAATCCCCAGAACAGCTGTATTATTAAGTCCAAGTGATAAGCCTGAGTTTCATAGAGGTTAAATGATTTGTCCAGGGTGCTAAGGCTAAGAAGTGCCACAACACAGGTTTTAACTCCTCTATTCTGACTCTGCGTCCCAGGCCGGTAGCTAGCTTGTGCTTCCCCGCTCACATGGCTGTGTGAAGGATCCGAGAGTATATACAGTATATGAACTACTTGTTCATTTGTGATATAATTTATTGAGGCACGGCCACCCTTTAAAGAGTGTTAAATGCTAACATATCACACATAATGATAACAACGTTGTTATAATTGTTTAGTGTAAACTGACTTTGCAAGTGAGACCAGGTATGCCCTATGGAAATTGCCAAGTTATGAAAGAAACAACAAGCTTCCTGAAAGATCTCTTTATTTAAAAGGTATATATAACAGCAATTAAATGGTACGTTGGAGGAGAAAATGCAGTGTCTGAGGCATCTTGTTGGTTTAGCAAGCCATACTTGGCATTTAGAAAACACTCAGCAAAGTAACTCAAATTGTATTGCAATAGGAAAAGAATCAGCAGAACCATTGGGTCTATATTTTAGTCATAACTTCAGTCAACTACGCCCCAAGCCCTGAGCAAGACTCTGGGGACACCAAGATGCATTTAACATGGTTCCTGTCCCTGGGGAATCTGTCATCCAGTAGGTCCTAACGCAAATCTTGTCTGAGTTATACTTTGGTAATGAACAGTTAGTTTCAAAATCTCAAACACCAAAATTTCAAATCTTAGCAAACACGAAAAAAAGCTGCTTGCTCACACCCGGCTACACGTCTCTCGTGGGTAATTTTTGGAGACTCTGAGCAACATAGTCCCTCGCATCCAGGCTAACGGGAGCTCTGTGGTTTGAAGCTGCGCCATCTGGAACAAGGGGCTTCTCATCACCAACACAGAGAAAGACGGTGCTGAAGGGTTTTGCACAGGCAAGTAAATGCCTGGACCCGGAAATGGGATCTGTCACTACTTCTCAAGGCCACACAGCCACATGTCCCTCTTTCCTACAGGAAGGCAGAGAAGTGCCTTGCTTCCCTGTGCTCAGGAGCCCAGAACAGGAAATGGGTGAGCACTTGAGGCCTCTAGGATCTGAGGCAAGCCAAGGAACTATATTGGGGCATCTAGAACATCCTGCGCTCCCAGCCTTATAGGGGAGAGATTGAGAAGTAGGTGGACAAAACTAACTAGCAAGGCAAAGTGAACACGATCTGTTCTCTTCATCTCCCCATAGTCCTTTTAAGGGGAAAAAATCCAAACTATCTGAAATAATTACAGCATCAGCTCGTAGTTTCAAGAGCAGACTTCCAGTCCCCATTTGTTTTGTTTTAGGAGGGTATCTTTAAAGACAAAGAAACAAACAAAAACAGATAGGCACCTTCCAATGAGGAAAGTTGTTTTTTTTTTTTTTTTTTTTTGTATAGGTTCCTTATACCTAAAGTCCATTTCTAAACTTGAAGCTTTTATTCAGTACTAGAGCCAAATCACATTTTAGCAATAGCTACATTGCATCACACAAAATGCTTTGATTTCTTCCATCTAAGTTGAAAAAGTTGTCACAAAACACCAACAAATTCAAAACAGCTCTCAAAATGACTTTTGTTAAAGGCAGATTCCTGAACTATTCATCTGTGTTAAAATGCATTTTGCCTTGAATCATATGTCATGTTGCCAGCAAAGAGTTGTTTCCATGCCAACTCGTTTGCAACACGGGGGAAAAAAATCAAAGCTACTAACATCTGGAAGATGTCAGTACTGATGTAAGCCACTTGCAATGAAAAACACGGGACTGCAAGTATCTGCCAAAAAGACCCTATATATGGAGTAACATTGTATAATATAATTACCTAACAGTGCGTTATTACACCTTTTTGGGGTGTTTTCTTGATCCAAACTCTATTCCAGAAAAGGGTTACAGCAATAAATAAATAAATAGGTAGGTAGGTAGAATAAAAAAATAGATAAATATTAAAATGTGCTTCATACACAGTGTTTTTGTTTTTGTTTTTAGGAAGCCAGAGCATTTTTTTTTTTTTTGACATGAGCCTTTTAGCAAGGCACTTAATTTTAGGCTCAGTCATAAAAGTGGAACAAGAAACAATTGTCTCACTTTCTATACCTTTTCCTTTCCATCTGTGGTCCTCCAAAGTCCCTCCTTCAATAAACATGATCAGTGAGATAAATGAGACATAGTGTCTCAAACAGTGAATCTCATGACCAGCAGTCTACATACTTCATTCTCTTTCTACATATTTCTCTGTTTTTCTTTATCTGTGTGTGCATGCTCATGTGCATAAATGCATGGATATCTAAATATGTCTTTAAATACAATGAATTCGTTTATTTATTTCCTAAGTAATAAAGAATACCACAGACCAGAGTGGCTTCTTGGAATAGCATTCTTTGATCAAAGAACCTCAGGACACTAAATTTTGAGGTGATGCTTAATGTCACAATAGCTTGGGTCTTTTACAGGTAAGAAGGATCCTGACTACACTTAATTGATAGTAGAAAAGCACTGGTGTGGGGCACCTGGGTGGCTCAGCGGTTTAGCGCCGCCTTCAGCCCAGGGTGTGATCCTGGAGACCCGGGATCAGGTTGGGCTCCCTGCATGGAGCCCGCTTCTCCCTCTGCCTGTATCTCTGCCTCTTTCTCTCTGTGTGTGTCTCTCATGAATAAATAAATAAAATCTTAAAAAAAAAAATAAAAGAAGCCCAAGTGTTCCATGTTCTGACTTAAACATGGAACGAAAGTTTGTACTAAGCCTTTAGCAGATTGTAAGCACACAGGGGGTCATGTTAACAGAAACAGTTTATGTTCCTGACCCCTGCTTACTCAAGCAGGACCCCAGATTCTCCTCCCCAATATTTCTGGATTTCAGCAAAGTGTACCTCATCCATGATCTCAGGAAAACTCTGCTCAGCTGCACTGCCAACAATGTCTTTCTTCTGTTGCCTTGCTCACCTTCCCCCTAAGACACCAGCTCTGCCACCAACAGGTTAAGGACTCCTGTGTGTCTAAGCCACACCAGTGAATATTACAAACTGGGAAGAATCTCCTTGTTTAGTGTCTTTCCCCCCTCCCCACCGGCCGAGAATACATTCAAACAGTAGTTTTAGGGCCCGGAATATTTAATGAAACAACTTTTAAGGGCTTGTTTTAGAAAAAAACCCTCTGCTTTCCACAGGACTCATACATCAATCAGTGGGATGTGGGTCAGTGCTAATTCATGAGATTCTAGGACAGTCACTGTATGGTGTCTTCCCTCTTTGCTGGCATTCAGCTTCTCTTACTGAGTCAAGGGAGTCTTGTCTGGCTCTTCTTCATTTGAAAGGAGTTCTTTCCCAAGAAGCTTATCAGTCTCTCTCACAAAAAGATATCTGGCAGGCCCATCCCATCAGTTCCCAAGTCATGCCTAGGCAGGTCTGAATGCCTGTTGGAATGCGAGGTGACAACCACAAAGTGGTCAGAATATCTATTGCTTTTCAGAGGCCCAAGGTCTTGAGTCATTTTCAGAGAGGACTCTTTCTAAGGGGCAGCCCATGATCCTTCCTTCAGCTCTCACTGTCTGCAGAAGCTCGTAGACCTGGTTCCTGATGTTCTCAACACAAATATGTTTTTAATTCACTGAAAATATCAGTGGCCTCTTGAGCCTCCCCACACTCTTGACGTTTTGGCCTTCCTGGGCCCTTTGGCTCACAGCTGAATTGTAGTTAGCTTGCAGGCTCTTCCCCTGTTTTAGGCTTTGGGGCTAAGACTACTCTGATTGTTGAGTAGAAAGAGAGCCCTAATTCAATAACTGAAGCGAGCGTGTCGGGCCATCTATTCCAACACTGTGTCTGTTCCACATCTGAAACAAGTAACTGCCTTGCAGTTCAAGTTCATGTCTGTCTTGCTCCTCCCAGTCCCTTTACCTCTCAGGAATCTTGCTGCTAAGCATATGTCAACAGGCCTTAGAGACAGACATCTATCACCTCCTCCCTGCTACACAGACTCCCTGCTCTCATTATCCCACCCCTCCCATCTATTATGCCTTGCTTAACTCCTGACATGCCCTGAGTGACTCTCTGGGATATGCATCTCACCAGCTGCTAAGGCTGCATGGGCTTACTGCTTCACCCTTGGGGCTGTACCTCATTTCCAGTTATCAGCCCCAATATGAAGTCTGTCCTACAGCCTCCTGAGCTTAGAATACAGGTTCAGATAATGGAGTCCCTCAGATTCCAATCCTGGTACTGGAGAATCTCAATCTTAGCTGATTATGGCATTGGAGTACCTCAGAGAAGCCAGACCTAGAAGAAAAATCACACAAGCCATTGGAACATATTCAACTGGCAAAGAGACTTTATTTCATCCCTGTGGTGTCTTAAAAATACTTGTGTCAATCTTGAAATTTGGTAAATCTCACATAAATCCCCAGATCTCCAGTTTTTCTTGAGAAATCAGAAACTCTCATGTATTGGCTCAAATTTTGTCATGGTAACAGTTGCTGAAGCTGAGCTGTGGCTCCCCCCAAGGACACATGTCCCACAGTACACAACAGTACTCAGTGTTCCCTATGATGTAAAGGGTGTTTAACATTACCCTGGCAGTGATGATTTTCTAACAGTAACAAACCATTTCTCTGTGTTCCCATCTCTATGAAAAGTAAGAAAACGAACTAAAGAGAAGTCTGTGTATTTGATGAAATATGCAAGAGAGAGACTCTCGTGCTTATGTGTGCCCATAGGTGTGTGTCAAGGAAGAACAGTCTCACACGTTTAATGAGTAGAATGCATGTGTGTTGATATTTCTATCCACTGGCCACTTTGCCCGTTTATAGCTGTCTTGATCCAGCCCCTAGCCTGAAAGATTCATGGGGTGTCTCAGTCCAGGTCTAGCTCTAAAAATGCTTCAAATAAATAGTTACCTATACATTATGATTTAAATTTGAATTTTTTTTAATTTTTATTTACTTATGATAGTCACAGAGAGAGACAGGCAGAGGGAGAAGCAGGCTCCATGCACCGGGAGCCCGACGTGGGATTCGATCCCGGGTCTCCAGGATCGCGCCCTGGGCCAAAGGCAGGCGCCAAACCGCTGTGCCACCCAGGGATCCCCACATTATGATTTAAGAACCAATGAAAGTTGGCCTTATTTATTGAGAATCTCCTGACGGCTGGGTCATGCCTCACCTCCCCCTCCCCTGCCCCACGACTACCAACAGCACAGGTGCAATTGCTGCTATTAACGCTATTAAACTCATTCAACCACTCGGTACTAAGCTCCTCTATGTGCTTGGCACAGAGCTGTGCACGTTACGTAATTATATTTACAATCATTTATGGTGGGCCTACTGTGTACGGGGCTCTCTACCAGTACCTTTCCAGATACGGTATTATTTATAACCCTCCAAGGTAATGATTATCCTCCTATTATAGGAAGGCAGCCGTGCTCAGGAAGCTACACAAGTGGCCCACAGACACCCATTGAAACTGGGGTGCCAAGACTCAGACCCAGGCCGGTGTCAGTTTAAATGTCCTTATCTTTCAGGAGAATAGAATATCATCTGACTACTGTTTGCTGAGACGGCTAAGTCTCTCTCTATTGCTCAAAGCTGAATATTACTCCCCTCGATCAGAAGAGATGCCTCGGTCTGAATCTGCACGTTCCTTTCACTTTCCCTTTCATTAACTCGGAAGAGATTCACCTGCAAAGAACAATTGTCTCACTGGACAGAACCCAGCCTGGTTGTTAAAAAGGCTTTATTTTTAATTTCTAAAATACCCTCAGCATGTTACAGTACTGGAAAGAAGCTGGGTTTTGTTAAAGAACCTGACTTCCAACTGCATTCTCCACTGCAGGGCGGCACTTAGCCTTCCATAATGTTATGATGGGCATTTTACCCAAACTTTAACCTCGGCATGTTAATAAATAGCAGCAGAAACCCATATGTAGTAGCACAATGAAAAAAAGTAATAAAGCTGTTCATTACCCTTGACTCCTCTGCTCCTTTGCCCTTGTTTTCTCTCTGCACGTGGTCAGAAATTGAATTGATATTGAATTTGCTTCACTTGTGTAATACTATTCATACATGCTTTTGTAATTCATTCACTTCACTCACATTTCACCTTTTGTCATTTCAATCACTTTAAATCTGCTTTGGCCTCTTTCACATTCAGTCTACTAAGTTCCTGGGCATGAGCAGAAGATTTATTAACTTTACTTTCTGGGCTCTGGTTCCAGTAGGAATAATCTCATCAGGAGACAGTTTTAGAGACTGACAACACTGTTGGCCTGAAATAAGGCCCAGGGAGTAGAGAGAGGCCGTCCTCCTGCGGCGGACCCTCCAAAGCAGGCAGCACTTTGTGACAATATCCCTGAGGGCCTGGTGTGCAGGCTCTGTAGGCAGATGGACAGAGTTCAGGTCCCGGAGTGCCATTCTCTGGGAACTTTTGCAAGTTACTTAGGTTCTGAGAGCCTCAGTTTCCTCATTTGCAAAATGCATACCAAAATAGTATCAACCACATGGGAGGGTTTTGAAAATTCAATGAAAAAATGTACATCAAGTGCTTAGCTCACAACGGGCATTCAATAAATATGGGCTATTATTATTACAGCGAAGCCAAAAAAATGTAGAGTTAATGTCTTTACTTTGGAAATGGACTGCTGAAAACATGAGAAAAGACCTAAAAAACTCAATACTTCAACAATGTAATGACCATAAAAACAACAAAAATGCATCATTGGAACCAATTGTTTATTCAGCCTGTCAACAGTTGTATTTAGTAAACAGACCTGGTTGCCTTTCAATATCATCTTCGAATGTTACAAATGCCGTATACGATAAATTTCCTTCGGCGGCATAGAGGATCAATCCTTCTTTACCTGACTCAAGCTTTTTTGGGGCTTTCTTTATTCCTGTTCTGTGTAACTCTGGGATCATACTATTCCTTGGGCTACCTGCTATGAAAGGGGTATAATTTTTACTCTCCTAGTTCTTACATTTTAGAGACTTGGTGAATGAATCACAGTAATATAGATGCATCCATATCTTACTTTCCCTTTCTCTTTGCAGAGAAATAAAAGTGCTACTATCTCTGTCTTGGGTACAAAGGCAAAGTTGAGTGACCAAAGATGTCAATGAACCAAAGCAGATCAAGGCCAAGGCAATGTCATAGAAAGACATGGTTGACTTCCTGGGATTAAAAATGACAGTGACATTGACGTGGATATAATTGACCCAAGTAGTGCTTACAGTAGGAATAACAGATGAGGAAACGCTGAGTCTAGATGCAGGTATGTTTCAGAATTAAGCCTGGTTTAGCAAACTGGTGGATTAAAAAATAGAATCTAGGTGGAAAAATCCTAAAAGTAGCTGGTTGCTCTTAAGTAGACTTGATTATTTGGAGGGAATCTAGGTGTTTTCCCTCTTAAGAGACAAGCATCCATTACTGCAGGCCTGAGTCTTTAAAGGCAGAAGTGATCTCCTCATTCACTCAGGGTGAGTGATGACTGTATCTGTGATAAAGCTGCACATGCCAACCAGGCCCTGGGATCTTTTGCCACCCAGTTGCAAGGATCTCTCGGGAATGAAGCCCAATAGAAGCTAGCCCTTTGGAGTTCTCACAATCTATTTACCAGAAGCTTGTTTCTTTATACCCTATTATAGATGTTTCCCCAGTGGCAAAGGCTTCTAAACGAGCCCTGATGGTAGTCATTTTAGTTTGTTCTCATTGAAGTTATTCCAGCACCTTTATCAACCCCAAACTGCCCATCTCTGGCCCCTTTCCCGGTCAGTTATAGCTTTCTGGAAGTGTAGTGACTAGAACATGTTCTTCCTCAAGGGTAACATAATACTTTCTATTTTCATTCTAATACACCTCTTGGTGATGCCAAGAACACTCTGGCCTTTTTTTCCCCTGCAGCTACATACAAAGTCTTCAAGACCTGATACTCCACAGTCCCTTAGAAGCAGTTCAATCCAGCCACTATTTATTGAGATCCTATAGAGGACAGCAAAAGAGGCAAAAGACTCAGTCTTGTCTTCAAGTAGCTGTAGTCTTTCTGGAGCCAAATATTATTAAGTATCATAGATGAGATTGTAAATATCATAGAAACTCAAAAGAATCCCAGTACTCTTATTTTAAAGCGCGTCTATTGCTGGGGTATAGTAATGGCAATATCATTATTCAATAAATGGGACATAATAAAATAAATTAGGTGATTATCTCTTCTAGTTGTCACTCAATGATAATGTATTTGACCAGGATCTTATTGTTATTACACATTCTCAAGGGACACTCAGACGAAGACAGACATCATTATTAACTAGAACTTTGGCACTCCTGGCCCTGGGGAGGTGGGCTATCTCACACATGAGTTGGAGGAATTTCTTTTGCATTTCTAGCCTAAGTCAGAGCTGGCAAATACAGACCACATGTATTCCTCTGTCTCCTAAAATATCTATCACTACTAGATCACGGGCTTTTTTTCTCACTGAGCTCAGAAATGGCCATAGAATTTTTCTCAGCTCAGCCCTCCTGATGGCCATCACCACCAAACAGAAATTAGCCTTGAAAACTGATACCTCTTTGTCAACCTGACCTCAGGGCCGAGCATGTCTTAAGTCACACTGCAGCCTGGATATCGGGGCAAAACATCTACCATGTCCTAATAAATTCTTGGGAAGCCTTCCATCTTTATAACTCTAACAACCTCAAGTCAGGAACCATTACAGACACTTAATTATAGTAGATTTTCATTTCCAAATAGAAGTGGAAGTCATGAGTATAGTTTCAGTGCAATAAGCCAGCTGCAATGAGAAATATATGATGGGCCCTGATAATAAGAAAGGTGTTTATTATGGTAACCATATGCTAAAGGGCGCTGTATTAGTCAAGTTTCTCCAGATAAACAGAAAAAATAGGATATGCATATATAATGAGAGATTTAGTTTAAGGAAATGGCTCCTACAATTATGGAAACCAGCAAGTTCTATATCTGCAGAGTAGCCTAGCAGACTGAAGACCTAGGGAAAAGCCAATGTTGCAGCTCCAGTCTTAAGGGCACCTACTAGCAGAATTCCTTCTTGCTCAGAGGAGGTCAGTCTTCATTCTGCTAAAGTCTTCATCTGATTGGAGGAAGACCATCTGGATTATGGAGGGTAATCTGTTTGACTAGAAGTCCACTAATTTAAATGTTAATCTCAGGGCACCTGGGTGGCTCAGTGGTTGAGCAGCTGCCTTTGGCTCAGGGCATGATTCTGGGGTCCTGGGATGGAGCCCCACACCAGGCTCCCCACAGGGTGCCTGCCTCTCCTTCTGCCTGTGTCTCTTGCCTCTCTCTCCATGTCTCTCATGAATAAAAAAAAAAAATCTTTTTTAAAAAAAGGAAAAATAATGTAAAAGATGTAAAAAGGAAAATTTACACAAAAGGGCTAATACTCTCTCAGTGAGACAATCTCTTGTTGTTGAGGGAAATGAAAATGAAAACCCCAGTGAAATACCATTACATACGGGAAATATTGTCAAAATTTTAAAATTTTGGATGGTATCAAATGATACAAAGAATGCAGAGCAGCAGGGGCCCTGCTTTGAGGAAAACCACATTGGAGAGCAATTAGCTAAATGGAACAAAGTCGAAGCAACACATACCTTCCCCCTAAGCAATCTTAGTTCTGAAGAAACTCTTACATATACGCACAAAGAGATATGCGAAAATATTTGCAATGACGTTTTAATTTTTTTGTAATAGCCAAAATATCTTTCCTCCTATTGCTACTCCTGGGAGTAGGAGAACGGTACATAAATTGTGGCATGTTTATACTTTGGAATACTACACAGCAACTCATTAAATGGACTAAATCCATGTGTCCATATTTTTTAACCTCAAAAATATGTTAAAAAAGGCAACCATGAAAGAAATATTTTTAACATGCATAACTGTATATTCTTAATGTATGTGTTATAAATGGGGAAAGAATAGACATCTAATTTACTGGGAAGAGGAGGGAAAGAATGAGATCAGGTTAGGGCCCAAAGGGGATTCAACTAAAACTGCATTTTCCTTTTTAATTTGATTTAATTTTTTTTAGATTTTATTTATTCATGAGAGACAAAGAGAGGCAGACAACACAGGCAGAAGGAGAAGCAGGGTCCCCATGGGTACCCCAATGAGGGACTCCATTCCAGGACCCTGGGATCATGCCCTGAGCAGAAGGCAGATGCTCAACCACTGAGTCACCCAGGTGCACTTCTTTTTTAATTTTAAAAAAAGAAGTGAAACAAATGTGGAAAATGTTAATATATGCTGATCTGGGTACACACGTGATTATTCAAATACTCTGTATTTTTCTAAAATGTAAAATATTTTATAATTTTTTTCCAAATGATTTTTAAAGTTTCATAAGATTTCTTCTCAGGGTTTATGTGTTGGTTTGTTTTATATTGTCGTGGCAACTTTTATCAAATAGAGTCAAATACAGAAAATGTACTTTTTTGGGGAATTTTGTGGATCAACCATCAGTCCAAACAAATAAGGCCATTGCTGATCTTCTCGAAGCTGGACAATAATAATTTGTCCCCTTCAGATCTCCCTTCCTACTAGAACCAAGGAACTCTTTTGGTGTTTGTTTTAATTGTTCCAAACATCTGCCTTTTAAGTCACCTGTTTTCTCCCCAGCCCAGCAGTGGTTGTACTTTCCCTCCCACGGCTTCCTGCAGCTCACTGCATTACTTCACACTCCTTGGTGTTGGGTTGATATCAAGACCCAAGACTTGACTGGGTACATAGTAAGAAAACTTGGATTCCAGCCTTCAATTCTACTGCACTGACTGCAGATGACTTGTTCAGCTATTCATATTCTTGTGTTACACTTAGGTGCCTCAGTTTCCAAACGTGCACTCAGGAAATAATGTCACTTCTAAATGTACAAGGTGGCTTGGGACATTCAAAAAATAAAAGAAATGAATTTGTGGTAAAAGTACCAAATAAGCCAATCTACATTTTCTCATTATTCCTTGATTTTGTTCAGTCCATCCTATCGACTCATTAATTAATTCATTCATTAAACACATTTTCATTCTGTGCCCACAACATGCAAAAAAAAAAAAACCTGTTAAGAATTAAGGAACTCTCAAACCCACCAGGTCATTTTTTTCACACAGTATATAAACTAATGGAAAAAAACATTAATTCTTCAGTAGGAATGAAACACATTCTAAGAATATAATTCAAACACATAGACTTTAAGACCATAGACTTTAACCATAGTCTATAGTTTAAACTATAGACTTTAACCTCATGGGATTGGGCACCTTGATGGCTCAGCTGGTTAAGTGCCTGCACTTTGGCTTGGGTCATGATACCAGGGTCCTGGAATGGAGCTTCCTGCTCAGCGGGGAGCCTGCTTCTCCCTCTACTCCTCTCCCCTGCTTGTGCTCTTTCCCTCTCAAATAAATAAATAAAATCTTTAAAAAAAATGAGACCACATGGGATTATAGACAGAGAAAAAATTTAAAGCTTATGGCAAGTGTTGTCCAGAGAACTAACAAGTTAAGGACAACGTCGTCTGGTAGAGAAGGCAGCATATTGCATTCTTCGCTTGATAGCAAAGTGGTCAGACTTTGTGATTAAATAAACCAACAAAATTCCCCTCCCATATTGTACATAATGCAAAATTTTATTTTCCAAATAAAATCATTAAACAAACAAATAAATCCTTCCATAGTCTATTACCAAATTTATTTAGAAGCAAGTACATAAATAATGTCTTAGCCCATTAGGGCTGCTGTAACAGAACGCTGTAACTAGGCAGTTTATGAAACACAGAAATTTATTTCCCAGTTCTGGAGGCTGGAAGCCTGAGATCAGGGTGCTATCATGGTCAGATGAGGCCCTCTCCTGGGTCTCAGATTTCTTCTGGTGTCCTTAACACGGTGGAAAGGGTCTAGAGAGCTCTGTGGAGACTTTTTTATAAAAGAGTCTAATACCTGCACCTTGGGGATTTCAATATATGAATTTAAGGGTGCAGGGGGAGACACAAACATTCAAACTATAGCACTTATAGAATAAAAACAATCTTTGCAATGGATGGAGTGTTTTCTCATTTTGCCGTGATTTGGGAAACTCTACTATAATGTCACCCAAACGATGCAGCATTTAGTCAATAACTATGCCTATCATGTTCCAGAAAGTACTTTAGGAATTTTGACACGCATCTGTGAACAAAATTAAGGTTCTTGCTCTCTTTTTAAGTTATGAAAAAAAAGTTTTTAATCATTAACTTAGCCTGAAATACAAAACTTGCTTTCCACTTTGAATCTAGGAATTTCTTCTAAAAGTAAATGTAGGTCTTAGAGGAGAGCAAACAAACCTGCTACATATTTGAAAAATACTGTCTACTAAAATTAAAAGGAAACCCTGGTGCTTTATTGCAAGTGCCAAATTTAAGGCTGAAGATAGCAAACAATCTTCTACTGACTGAATATGTAAATAGAAGATTTTTTTTTGTAATATTAAAATCTGCATTATTTCCATTTCCTTGTGTAGTTAATATGTATATTTCTGGCTGAGAGGGTTTAATGGTTCAATTGTTGTTAATATTTCTATTGAAACTGGAATGGGCCACTTTCTGATGCACCTCCATGATCAAAATAAATTTTTCATTATTATTATTCTTATTTCATCTTTTGGTCAGATTGGAAACTTATTTTTTTAAAGATTTTATTTATTATTTTAGAGAGAGAGAGTGAATGTGCACTCACAGGCTCAGGCTTGTACACATGAGGAGCAGAAGGAGAGCAAGAATCTAAGTCTGAGCACAGAGCCTGACACCGGACTTGATCTCACAACCCTGAGATCATGACCTGAGCCAAAAGCCAGAGTCAGATGCTTAACCGACTAAGCCACCCAGGCGCCCCAGGAAACGTTTTTTTATTAACCATGCCAATTTTCTGAGGCTAACATTTTCTAATGATCTTCATTTAGATTTCATTTTTCCAAGTAGTCTTGAGTCAAGCTATATCTTATCTAAAAATTATTGAATCAGACTTATGTGCTCTATTAAAGTATATGTATCAGAATTTCCTTAGTTTTCCTAAAATTTATGAATTACCAAGGAACCAATATGTGGCATGTGTTAAGAATATACCTAGACATTTAGCAACCCTTGAATTCTAGGCTTTCACTTGTCATCAATAAAGTTTTTCTCCATCTGCTTCATTCAAAGGAGATGTGCCTAATTCTCTAGTGCAATTCTTAATACTTTTACCTTAGTCTTAAACCAGAGAAACACACTGAAATGCCCATAGCAGCCAGAAAGATGAGAGAAACGAGCTGTTCATGAACTTAGCCTATAAGATAGTAGGACATTATGAGGACTACAGAGCACATATGCCCTTCTAAAGATATTCGAATATGTACCATTTTTTAAAGCACTGTGCATGACCAAATCAAACATATCTGCAGATACAGCCTGCATGTCTGCACTGTGCAGCCCATGTCTTAAGCACTGCTTGCCTAGATTACTGTAATATACTTAGCATACGTCAGCCTGACATAAATCCCCAGGTTCCAATTATTGTTACATAAAATGAGTACTATTAAATAACCAATAAAGATCTAGTACTATGCTAGCTACTATGATTAATCAAAAGAAGTATAACGTATGGCTTTTCCCCCTAAGGAATGAAAATAGAAGGGAGCAATTATTTGGCACCTGCTATGTGCAAAGCATTATACGAATATAAAAGAAATTGTATATCTTTTTAACCTTCACAACTTCACAATTAGCTATTATTCATTGCAGTTAACTCATTCATTCAACAAATATTTATTAAGTGCAACTACACAGCTAGTGCTTTGCTAAGGACTGGAATTTTAAAGTTGAAGGAAATGAAAAGCAGAAGAATTAGGAAATTTACCCAAGGGCCAGCCAGGGTTCAGCTTCATACCTCTCTGAGCCCGCGATCTTTCCCCCAGAGGAAACCACAGAGGAAGAGTATGGGCTCTGAGTAAATCTGACATGATTTTGATTTCTACCCAAGCACTTTATAGCTACATCTCTTTCTTTCTGTGTTGCACTTTTTACTGTCTCTCTCAAAGTATTGTGGCATTGGAAAGGGCTTTATAACCAGTCCTGGCTTTTTGATGGATAGAGAAAACCTTCCAAGCTGAATTCTAACTGAAATTGTTTTCCCACTGTGCAAAAGTCATTGATTCTATGATACTTCCTGTGTAGCCATATCAAAGAACTGCCTGCCTTCAGAGACTGAGGTTTTACTATTTAATTGTTCCTAGAATATGTGGGTTAGGCTGATAATCTGTATCCTCAGAAGTCCTCTCATATTTACATATGTATGTACACATAAACACATACATATACACATATATGCACACAGGCGTGTGCACACACATGTATGTGCTGGTCACTGTTCAACATGCATTCAATAGTTTTATTCTTGAGGTTATTGTTTCATGGTTGACATAGTAGAGTCAGCTGTTTTTATCAGAGCTATCTACATATTTTGGAGTATATTAACGATCAAGCATCAAACAGTTTCATTTATACCTTAAATTTCTACCCAAGCACTTTATAGCTACATCTCTTTAGAAATATTAACTAGAGACCAAAAGTTCTTTAAGGACAGAAGCTAGAACTCCTCTCATTTATTTACTTATTTTTTTCATCCCTCCCAGCCCAGGGAGAACAGTTGATGAATGAGCAAGTGGGGGCGTAGATAAAGAGGCTAGTCCTTCTCCAGATGGTCTCCAAATCTGAACAAGTCATTTTTTAAGGGAAGCCCGTATCTCAGGGATTCATTTGCTCTCCTGTTTGACAAATTTCAAATGTTTCAGGACATGATGCAGTGTCCTGGCATTCAATCAAGTTTTGATGGATGGAGAGAGGTGGGTTTACCTTTGCAATAGAAACGTTTGTAACTGAATGTTGTGTTACTGTTAGCAAAGTTCTGTGGCCTAGGTAGCAAAGAAAATGCATAAATATAAAGATATTAGCACCAAAGTGTCACTTAAGGAAATTATCCAAAAACTTTTTCTAGGAGAAAGAAGGATCCGTTGCTATTTTCCCTGGAACTTGTAAGCACTTACACTTCCATTTTTATCAGTCATTACTTTCTTGATCACACTTCTAGCATCCAGTTGATGTCCTCAAGGGTACATTTCATCTGGTTTATATTGAGCTAATTGGCAATTTTACTCTGTGTTGACCTTACTTCTCATCTGCAGCGATTATTTGCAACTACCTCTTTGATCTCGAAGCTGTTTGAATAGTGACCCTGATTTTGTCTATTAGCCTCTCACATAGAGGGAAATTGACATTATTGCACCAGGGAAAGTATAACTGCCCTCCGCCTGTTGTGGTTTCTGGAGGCCTCGTACAAGGCACTCGATTCATTTTTTTGTTCTGGCTTTGCCTCTCCGGGGTGAGCCCTTAACAGATGACTTCCCCTGAGCTAGTTGAGCACCAGCACTGCTAGGAAATTTCACATCTTCTATTTCAGTTAGCTGTGGCCTCACAGTAGGCTTTATATCTTTTTTCCCCATACGTACACTGCAGCTAGACTGATGTACATGGCTTCTTCCAAAACACACCAAGCAATTTCCCAAGATAATAACTAACATCATGAAATACTTATCATGAGCCAAACACTGTTCCTGGTGTACTGTAATCTGTCCAACTACCCATAGAGGCGGTTATTATTATTATTATTATTGTCCCTATTTCACAGATGAAGAACCATGTTCTTAACCATTATTGTGCTTACTGATTTGCTGTTTCAAGCCATGGTGCCTTTACACGTATTCCTTCTATTTTCCCATCAGTTCTGCCCTTATTCCCCCTCTACAGCCTTGCAAGCTCTGCTGAACCTCCAAGACCCATCTGTTAACAGCTTTATCTGTAAACTTTTTGAATCCACCCAAAAGATCTGATCATTATTTTTTGTGTATGTCAAACCATGCTCCCAATCACAAAATTTCAGTGTTATTCATCTCATACTTTGTAACAGTTTGTCTTTGTTTCTGTTTCTGGTTTACATATCTGCTTCCAATTCTAAGGACTTTGAGAGCAGGAACTTGAATCATTGACCTTTAAATCTTTGTCTCCTCTGCCAAATAATTGGCCCATCTCAGGGTTAGTTTCTAACTACTGCTTTGCTTCTTGACTGTGAATCGTAATTCCCCTATTTCTTTGTATGTCCAGTAAGTTTTTTTATTGAATACTGCGCATTATCACTATTACACTGTAGAGAAGCTTATTCCATCATCTTCTGAAGAGTATGGATTCCGGTTGACAGACAGTTCAGCAGGCGGCTGGTCACTGTGTCCTGGAGTAGCTTGGTTTGTGCTTCGCAATCTAGATCCAGGCAGAGTAGAATGTGTTTCCTGATTATTTCAATATCTGAATTCCGTCCTCTCAGAAGATCTAATAGATTTTGGTTGCAGGCTTTGTTAGGGAGAGGGTACTGTAGGCATTACTTGGGTTGTGGCCCTTCTTCCTAAGGTGTTGCCTTTCTAGTGTCTCAACCGAGTGGAAGCTCTTTTTGAGGGAAAATGATCTCTCCATTCTGGCAGAGCCAGAATTTCCACATTTCCTAGCACTGTTCCCACCGCAGATGTTCATCCTCTCATGTCCCTCTACTGCTCTCCAGTGAGTCTTGGTGGGTCCACCCTGCATATGTATAGCTCCATCCTCAGCCATGAACTTTTATAAGGGTACCATCCCATATTCTGGGACCCTTACTCTGCATAATTCCCTATCTCTGATACCTCATCCTGCAGAACCCAGCCATGGCAGCTGACTCAAACTTTGATTTCAGTCTCTTTAGCTCAGTGAGGTCACCATGCTTTTCTCAGACACCAGCCTTCTGCACTATTATCAGGAAATTATCCCCAGGCAGAGTTAGACAATCATGAGGCTCATCTTTTATTTCCCTTGTCTCCAGGATTGCAGTGTCGTGCTGGCCGTTGTCCAATGCCTAGAAATAGTTACCTCATTTATTCCAGTCTTACAGTTGATTATGGCAGGGGAAGTAGGCTGGTATCAGTTATAATAGCATAGCCAGATGCAGAAACCTACTCTCTTATTTATCTTTAAATCCCCAGCACTTATAAGTATCTAGCAAATAGTAAGTCTCCAATAATCAGTAAATCTTTATTTTACAAAGGACTGAAAGAATATGCTTTTCAATGAGTTATACTATTCTAGCTAAGTAATATTTTTATGATCCTATGAGATCACCAAAATAGATCTTATTCTGACATAAAATTAATTTACTGAAATTAATGGAGAGTAAGAAGAGAATTTTCTATGGTGGTTTTCAGTTGCTTCCATTTATTTATAACTAACACAATTTTCAAGTCCTTTGATGGTAGACAGATAATACATAGGCAAATTAAACTTAAAAATCTAGGTTAACAGGAGTGCCTCTGAGAATGGAATTTTCTGTTAATGTAATCTTCCTACCCGGTGAGGGTTAACAGAAAATCCTTCAGTTTTGTTACTTATTATTAAAAATGTCTATGAAATTTTTTAAAAATGCATTTTCCTTTAGAAGAAGCCCTTTAACATATGGCAAATTTGAGGGTGATGACTCTTCTTCAATGACTCTAAATACCAATGCACATTGTCCAGTCCAGATAGGCCCTAACACCAGGAACATGTTCAAGAAAAGAAAGAAACCATCCAGGCAACTCCTCTAAATTACAGCTACACCAAATTCTGATCATACACGGTATGTGAGCTCAAGGGAAATGAGTATGACTCTACTCCCGAGTTCAACTGTGATTCCAGAGACAAAGGAATATTCTCTCACAACTCCTCCTATATGCAAAACACAGTCTCTCACCCCAGCTCTTTGTAGAACAAAGAGGGAACACACACTTGCTCTCCCTATTTCCTTCCAAGATCAAAAGAAAAGCAATACCCTGGCCAGAGTCCCTGAACTCTCTCATGATGGAGAGTTGCTCCTGAAGGAATCCTGGATCAGGTCCTGGGAGAAGCATCCCCTCACTGTGGCACTTTGTTTCTTCTCAGTGACATCCCTGAATACAAGATCACCAGCCAGTCACTTTGCTGGCTGAGGAATAAAACTTGCTCCCCTTCTTCTTTCTCTTTCTAAAAAATGTATACTACTTGGGGTTTACTTAAGCTCTTGAACCTGTCAATTGTATCTTTCATTGCTTCTGAAAGTCCTCAATCATTATTCTCTTCAAATATGGCCCTTGTGACATTTTGTTTCTCCTCTCCTATTCTCCAGAAGTCTTCATTTCTCTATTTCCCGTGTATTTCTATTTCCTGAATGGAGTCTGAATAGTTTCCTCTGACCTACCATCTAGCTTATTAATTCTGTCTTCAGCTGATTTACACTGTGTTCAAACCCATCCACTGGGTATTTGTGTTGATAGCAGTGTTACTCAAAATGTAATCTTCAGGGCCATGGCACTGGAATCACCCATGAGCACGTTAGACATGAAAATTCTAATCTAGCCTGATCTCAAACTGACTAAGTCAGAATCTACGAGAGCAGGGTCCAGGAATCTGTGTTTTGAAAAACTCTCCAGCTAATTTTTATGCATGTTAAACTATAAGAAGCACTGATTTACAGTATTATTTTTCAATTTTATAAATTCTATTTTTTAAATATGATAATCCCTTGTCTTCTGTTTCCTAGAACATTTTTTTAAGTTTATCTTTTATTCTTTCAACCTAATAACCATACTTGTTTTCTATTCCAATATCTCAAGTTTCTAAGGACCTGTTTCTGCTTTATGCTGTTTTTGCTGGTCTTACAGTACCATGTTTCTTTCTGTACCTAATGGGTTTTTCTTATTGTAAAATGTTCATTTTTCTTTAAAAATTGCTTGCAGGTATGCTTTGAGGCCCGAGATAAAGGTGTACTCCCCAGAGATAATTGGCATTTTCTTGTATCAAGTGTAGAGGTACTTGAGATTTACAGAGTCTTTTGAACCACTCATGCGGGCTATCAATTCATTTGGGGCCTAGGTAGTGGTTAAAAACTTCTCCAAAGCAATTTTGGTTTTCCTCCTCATCTGATTAGCTTAATGTCAAATTTCCATTTAGTCCCCAGAGACTGAAGGAGGGTTGGAATAACTGTTGAGTACACCAAAGTCTAGCTTTTGGGTCTCGTTTTAGGGATAGAATTCTCTATCTTGTGTGGGCTAGAGCTTAGTCTCCCATTGCTTAAGCTCAGGAGACCACATAGTTCAAAGCTCAAAGTTACCAGCTTCAGCAAGTGACCTCTAAGCAGCATCAATGTTTAACTTTATTTAGATTTTAGTCTGATAAGATAAACAATTTGTCAGCACTTCCATACATTTAAGGTCACATATATATGATACACACTCATACACAGTGGTGTGCTGGAGCTGACTTCTACTGGCTTTCAAAGTTGAATTGTTAATGTCTCTTCATAACTATATATTTAGTGACATAGTGTGGTACCTCAAAATCAGCTATGATGGTAGTTTTTACACCACGAAATTTGACAAATACAAGAAATTAGAGCACTTTTTTCCCCAGAAAGTTGATTATTAAATATTTGATGGCACATAGCAATACATATATCCAGTCCAACATTTTCACTCATGTTCTTCAGAAGGATCAGTCTAGCTATTGAACAAATACAACTCTCTTTGCTTCCTCACTTCCCACTACCATAGACGTTGTTTTCACTAGAGACACATTATATATATTCAAGATACAGCTGGTTTTATTTTGCTTCTCCTGGTTCTTCATTCAACCATGAATAATTATTCCAAATAATTCACTCCAGATCGAGACTCTCCTTTTTTTTTTGGTTTTCCAATAACTTAACTGTAGCCTTCAAAAATACCCTGTAAGGTTATATTGTTATTTCTCTGTTTTGTATATAAAGGAACTGAGGCTCAGAAAGGTGATGTAAGTTGATGAAGATCACAGACCTAGTAAGGGCTAGAAGTGAGTTTATACTCAAGTCTGTCTAAATCTGAAGCCATCCTGCCTCAACTGACCATAATCACTTCTAGTCCAAAAAACTGACTTTCTCAAAATCAGTTCCTTCCTCCCTTACTAATCTTTTCCTCCTCCATAGTCTTCTATAGAATTTACCATTTCTTCTTTCAGCTTTATAAGGATAACTTCCCCAAGTGTGTTTCATAAAAAATAAAGGATTGGGAAGATGTTCAGGAGTCTATTTAGTATTAGAAATGTTAGATATTACAGCCTCCTTTTTGGAGATCCATAGGTACAATAACATATCAGGAACTCTGAAGAGTACTACAATTAAAAATATTTTTAACTATTTTCAATTCAGCATTTTTGAGATTTAATTTTACCACAGAACCTCATTTTTTTAACATTTATTAAAATTTCTGTTTCCACACATATTTTGAAAAGTGAAATAATATAGAAAGGTATCTTCCTGGTCAATTATCCTGTTAAACTCAATATTAACTATATGGAATCTTATTTTAATTTTATCTTATTTGCCACAATGCGTTTCTGGAAACAGTTATAAAGCAGCTTGGAATAATGTTATGATTTGAATGCCATATTCTTTTTTAGTATTTTTTTTAAGATTTTACTTGTTTATTGATGAGAGACACAAAGAGAGGCAGAGACATAAGTGGGGGGAGAAGTAGGCTCCCTGTGAGGAGCCTGATGTGGGACTTGATCGCAGGACCCCAGGATCACGACCTGAGCTGAAGGCAGACACTCACCCACTGAGCCACCGTGGTGCCCCCTGAATGCCATGTTCTTAATGAAGGACTTACTATCAAATAAATTATAAATATGAACAATAATCTTTTTAAAAAGAAAAGGTACCAACATGAGACTTTATTGGATTTTAAAATAACTGAAATAGTACAAATAGACTGCATATTTGATTATTGAAGATAAACCATTGTACTATAAGAAGTCACATCTCATAAAATATGTAATCCTGCTGTCTCATAAATTTGATCTGAAACTAATATTCTGCTGTAGTAAACATGATTAAGCTTTCAAGGAGTCATTGACTTCTAGGATATTAGAGGGACTTTAGACATTAGTGGAAACACCCAAATCAATCATGAAATCAAACACATTTACCTGTGTTAATATGAAACTCAAAGATGGTGAATATTGCCTTTACTTAATTTATATTTTAACTATTGGTATTGCAACCCTATAATTTTTAAATTATAAACATGAAGCATATCATCTGTTCAGGTCTTTTGTGAGCTTGATATTCAAACCATTGCAATATTATACTGATGCTTTTGAAAAATATACTCTGAATTTAAAATAATCAAAGGAGAGATGAATATTGAAATCTGACACTTTGGAGCTGATTATACCCACATAAAGAAGGAGGGGCTGATTGGCCTAAATGCATATTGGTATGTATAATTATATATATTCCTGGAAGTTATATGCCTGAAAGTTATCCTTTTCTATTAAAACTTTTACCTTGGAATTATAGGTGACTCTGGTTAACTAAAGCTATCAGTCAATTAAGATTTTACTCTATGTTGAAATATTGCAAATGGACCTAACATTTTGAGAAACTGCTAAGATTACCTATCTTTCATCTCCTCAAACTCTTATAGGATATTATTTCCTTACCCATGTTTCAATTATTTGACTTTGTTATGTGGTCAACTGACTAACCGAGGCATGTTGAGGATTGCTTGTCTCAGAAAATCTTTATCACTCCTTGTTTTCCATAGGACAATTTTGCAGGGTACAGAATTATAGGTTGGTGGTTTCTTCTCTCAGCACTTTAAGTATTTCACACCACTTTCTTTTTGCTTGCACAGTTGCTGAGAAGAAGTTGGATGTAATTCTTATTTTTGCTCCTTTATTGAGAAGGCATTTTATCCCTCTGGCTCCTTTTGGGACTTTTTCTTTATCTTTGTTTTTCTGTAGTTTGAAAATTACGAGCTCAAGTATAGTATTTCTGTCATTTTTTTCCTGATGGGCATTCTCTAAGCTTCCTGGTTCTGTGGTTTGATGTTTGACACTAATTCAGAGGAAATTTTCAGTCATTATTGTTTCAAATATTTCTTGGTTTTTGTTTGCTCATTTCTCCTTCTGGTATTACCATTATGTCTGTTACATTTTTTTATAATTGTCCCACACTTCTTGGATATTCCATTCTGATTTGTTTTTTTAGCCTTTTCTCTCTCTCTTTTTTTTTTTCAGTTTTGGAAGTTTCTATTGAGATATCTTCAAGCTGAAAAATTCTTTCCTTATTGTGTCCTGTCTATGAATAAACCCCTAAAGGCATTTTTAATTTATTGTACATTATTTTTAATCATTTATTATTGTTTTTTTTCCTTAGAATTTCTACCTCCCTGTTTACATCTGCCCATCTGCTCTTGTATTTTGTCTACTTTATCTATTATAGCCCTTAGCATCTTAATCATAGTGGTTTTAAATTCCTGGTTTGATCATTCCAACATCTCTGCTATATGTGAGTCTGATTTGGATGTTTATCTTTTCCAACTGTGTTTTTTCTTTTATTTTGTTTTGTTTTTTAGTATGTCCTGTGGTATTTTCTTGGTAGAGGGACATACTATACTAGATAAAAGGAACTGCTATAAATAGGCCTTTAGTAATGTGGTAGTAAGTAGTAGGGGGAGAGGAAGCATTCTAGAGTCGTATGGTAAGGTCTCATGTTTTTAGCATGCCTGTATCCTTGCATTGTGAGCTTGATAAGTGTTTTCTAGATTCCTTCCTCTCTCCACTTTTTAGGTGGGACAGGATGGCTAGACTGGGTTGGAATTAGGTATTTCGCTTCTCTTGGGTCAGTTAGGCTCTAATAAACCCCCAGATTGTTAGGTTCTGGTTAGACAATTTCTCCCAAGTGCAGACTTTGTTAAGAACAGAGTGTTCTGACATATCTCATATTTCTCCTCCTTCTGCCAGAAGCACAGGAGGATTTTTTTTCCAGTGTTCACTGCGAAAATCAGGGCAAGTTAAGGGTAAAACTTACAAAAGTGTGGGGACCTCTTTATAACTGGATCTGCTTGGAGTTTTTAACCCTGAGTTGTACACATTGAGCCTCCAACAATTTGTCAATTACATTTTAGGTTTCCCTACCCTAATAGGTACTGGTTCCCATGTAGGTTGCTTCTCATGCATTTCTCCATTGGTAAGGTTTGATTCTCTGTATTTGCCTGTAGGTCTCTCCAGTTGGGGGAAAAGAGTTTGCCCTGTGATCTACTTCTCTTATGGATCTAAGAAGAGTTGTTGATTTTTCAGTTGTTCAGTTTTTCCTTGTTGTTAGGATAAAATGGAGACTTACAAGCTTCTTACATGCCAGACTGAAAATTTTCTTTTGGGATCTGGGGATTGTTGACAGAGTCTAGACTTGTGTTGACTTGAATACTCTTCAAATCTTTTTTTGGTTTATAAGTATCTTTGCAAAGGAGAAACATTCTGTTGGTTCATTTATTGAAGAGTTTAGCTGGATTCACTTTTTTTTCAAAATTTTGTTAAACTTAAAACATCTTTGGAATTTAGGAGTATTTCTTTTATCTCTACCAGTCCACTTGCCTGGTGAATTTTCTACATTCGAAAATATAAACTGATAGGACTTAAGATAATATCGCATGTTAGGATTCTAGTGTTACATTTCTGGCTCCTTGTCTTTTTTATCTTTTTCATTTATTCTTTTCCTAGGGTCTCAGAGGGTGCTATCTTTGCTCTTATTGTCAAGGTCAGGCACACTTCTTGTTTCCCTGACCTTGTCCTTTTGGGTTTTCTCTATAGAATTCTTTCTTTTTCCTTTCTTATCTTATAGCAGATAGTGTCTCATATCCTCTAATTTCTTGGATTTTTCCATGCAATTTTAGTTATCTGTTGATCACTTCTATTATATGAAAAGAGAAAAAGTTAATATAAGAATCTGAGAAAGATTCTCTATTGGACTAATCAGTCATTACCTATTAGATTCAAATTGTGGAGACTGAGTTCTCTTTACTTACGGACTCACAAATCAGTGAACCCAATTCAACCCAGATACAGTGTAACTCCTTCATAAATTACAACAATTAAAAATCTAGTGAAAATATAGTTACAAAATTAAATGATTTATCATCAGTTGCCACCTGGATTCTTCTCACGAGAGAACTGAAGCTTTCATCATAATAGAATGCTTTGCTATTGATTAGCTATTCTTAAATTTCAGATTAAATATATACATATAAAGCATCTTTTGTTTTAATATGGTTCTAATAGCTGTTTTCCTGGGTTTTGTTTATTGGAGTTTTCTTGTTCTGTGATCTTGTGTTAGGGTTTCTCAATGTTGTGAGGTGGCACTTTTTAGATATTTGTGTACCCACTGATGTTTGGTGATTTTTAAAATTTTAATTATCATTGATATGCTGGTGATATCAAATATAAAGAGGCTTTCTCACTTTTATAAAGATGTATGCCATCACATCTTTCTATTTTCAAATGCTATGGCCTATTATAACTCAATGTCATTGACCATATTTTATTCCTGACCTTTAAATTCTTAGTAATTTCCCTTCTTAAAGTACAATTTTAGACACGAATCATGAATGTTTACCCAGACTACCTAGAAAACAGCATGATTAATATCCATTCCTTCAAGTACTTTAAATATTTCGTAAATTGCTACCAATAGTTTTATTCTTTATTTATGATTTAATTCTTAAAATTATGTCCCTTGGAAGTCTCTAGTTGAAGTAAATGTGACGCTTAGCTGTGCTGTCTGAATTATATTCACAGTGATGATAACTCTTATTGAGTGCCCATGCTTATGTGACAGTAATCCTACATATATTTAATCCTTTCTTTAAGAAAACTGTTTTACAGATAAGGAGGCTAAAGCTCATACAGATTAATTAATTTGCTCAAAATCAGCTATGATATGGAAGATTCATGGTCTGAACCCGGGGTTTTGCAACTCCAAAGCCTGTGTCCTTTCCTCCAACCTGCATTACCTCTCCATTACACAGGTGAGCCGTCTCTTTAGTGATCACAATGTCTGATTAATATCTCAAGTCTCTACCTCATTTTTCCTGTATAGATTATTAATATGTGGCAGAACTAATGAACTTGGCACGGTAAATCCATTTATTTACTCTCTAAGTGACTGATATAGATCACTGAATGGTCATTAATGCCATAGCCATTAATATACATTGTAAAGATGGCTGAAATGAATGAATCAGCTCCAAGAGGGGGTACAGGGCACAGTGTTTCCCAGCCTTCCATGGTGATGAAACTCAGAGCACTAGGCTTGGGGTCACAGCTTGAATTGAGACTCTGCTTAACTACTTCTTGGATGTGTGACATTGTGCAACCCACTTAACCTCTCTGAACCTCTTTTTTTCACGTCTATTAAATAGGGGTATTGACCCCATAGCACTGTCAAGAGGATTAAATGAGATAATGTGTGTGAAAGGGTATTATATTCTGAAGAGCACTCTTTAAATTGAAGCTATGATTATTATTTTATTAGAGCAGTATTCACAGATAAATTCTTATGATACCGAGACTACTTGGGAAAAAGAGAAAATGTGTTGCATGTTACTGTTCTATTATTTAAATCTTTTCACACTTGGACTCCTACATTGCTTTACAGTCTGGATCGTGCTTAACTTTGTGTTTGCAACTTAGCATCCTGCAAATGATTTATCACTTGCTTTACCATCTGTGCCTTCTATGAAATCTAGGTTACATTATAGGAGTTTTGTGTATTTAGTGTCCTAGGAAGATTTGACTAAATATTTTTGGGATCTTCTAATGCATATTTAGGTCTTCATTCTTCCTTCTATAATATTCCTCAATATTTTGCTATGAGTGGAAGGGAGTATATAAATTAATCAATAATTATTAATAAACTTTTGACTGTGACATATGCTAAATACAATCAAGTCCCGAAGGGCAACACATACAGCATGTTACAAGTCTGTCACAATATGTATGATTTATGTATGTAAATACTAGGTCATAATCAATCTTCACTCGATGAAATCACATGTTTATAAAACAAAATAAGTCAGCATTTAATATTACCTCTGTCATCAGCAATGTTGTTTGAAGCTCTCCTACTCTACTGTATCATTAGAATAATGTATTATGGTATTTATCAAGAATAACATTTCATACCGGTGTTTCAAAGTAAGGTGGAAATAAAATAGGGATTACTTCTTTTGAAATATTATATTTTCCCCTATTCCAAGTGAAATACACAACAAACAATAATTAAGGGAGCAATCTGATGGTCCATGACAGATTTTAGTGGGTCCATTACCCATGGAAAGTATACATACTTGAAATACACAAAAATCTCTCTGTGTGTTTTAATTAGTGAGATTTGATAATATTCATTATAATAAATTATTTCAGCTGTAATGTTAGAACAAAGATGTAGCACACAAAGCAAAATTGAACAAAGGTCCAAATGGGATATTATTAAAATGTCAAAGTGAGTAAGCAGATGGGGTTTGTATGGCTCAGTGGATTAGTCACCAGGCCCCATTACCTTGGGGACTCTAGTGAAATCCAGTCTCAGTAGAATGATCAGAAAGTAAAAATAAAGGGTATGTACAGAAGCAAGTAAATCATTTCGTTTGTGTTCCCAACTAAAACCCAGAGGTTTTTATTTTTTTTCTTTAATCACAAGACTACATGAAGATTATATTACTGCTACATTTGTTTTTATCAAAGATTTTTTTCCTCTAAGGTGGTATAAAAGGAAATAGAAGGAGAAATTGGAAACTATGCAGATTTGTCATGCTCTTCACATAACAGCGCGTGCAATGCAGTGGCTGGATGAAAGCACGCACTCTCTCTAATGGAGCTTCAGCACAATGCACTAGTGTGTGGGAAGGTGCCACTCAAAGGCAGTGACTTTGTAACAATCCCATAAAGAAGAAATTAAAATTTTTTACCGTTTTTACCGTCTTTCATCCTGGTCAGCTCCCTAAAGCAATTACTAGTACCGACTCTTTTCAGCCACAAATTGAAATGTAGCCATTTACATTTCCTCCGAATTTTGACAAATCACTCTGACTTTTATTACGGCTCTACAGTTTAACACACATCAAACCTCATGATCTGTATGGGTAAGTTAAGATTTGGAACACGAACATACATCCTACCGGAAAAATTAGAGTTGGTACAAAGTCCTTTCCCTTGATCAGATAAAAGCCTTGCTCCGATATTTCATGATAAAAAGAATGTAATTGCATGTTACACACTAGACTGTGTGAAGTGTGCTTTCTGAATGACTTTTTGGTAAGAGCTCAGAAATGTTTGGGTGGCACTCTACTACAAAAAATAAACACTTGCTGAATGCAGATTCCCCATATAAGTAGCTCTTGAGACAGCAGCTGCAGAGTGTTCACGGACCCATTATCACTCTAGAGACGGAGGTCAAAGCCAGCTGACAGAGTAAGATGACACAACCCAGTCTACTCAGAGTACTGTGTTGATTTGCTTTGGGTTTTTGGGGGGGGGGTTGTTTGTTTGTTTGTTTTTGAGAGGGGGCGGCATGAGTAACAAATAAGCGCAGACTTCTATTAAAATTTAGTCTGCTCTTTGAGGATTCTTTGAGCCCATTAGTGCTAAGAATATGTATGCATGAGTGTGGGTGTGTATGGACAGGGCTTCCCACAGAACCAGAACCAACAGAAATTCATATGTATATATACATATAGTTCTAACTACATATGACAATATATATAATCAAGATATTGCAATAAAGGACTAAATTGAAAGTAAAATAGGAGTGCCTATCGCTACACCGTGCCAATTATATCACTACATTGTTTCCTCACCGCAAGACTGAGACTCTACAAGACTCCGAGCCCGAGGGACTTGCACATGTCTGGTGAAAATTGGGAATCAATAGGAGTCTATAATCACAAGCAAACGGCATCATTTTCATGGAGGTAAAAGATGACAGGTATCATAGAGCCTGTACAGGACTGTGGCACACAGGGCCAAATGCCACTCTTTTTCCTCTGCCTGCCTTGAGTGTTCCTAGGTTGGATGATGGGTTTTCATTTGTTTGTTTGTTAACACGACTCTTGCTTATAAAAGAAAAGCAAATTATTCTTTAATTTCAGGCAACAAAAGAATGGCAAACCTTTTCACTGAACTCATACTAATTAGATAATGAATATTTTTCTGAGTTTACTAGGGATGGGAAAGAATTCATCATCTTAATTTGGCTCTCCTGCTTATCTGCACTCCTGGTATCAAATGTGCAAATGTTTCCAGGCTTTCTCACGACTCACCACAAATTCATCTTAATTCTGGCTTGAGGTGAACTCCATTTCCAAAGCTCAGAGGTAATTTATTCTCCAGGGTCATTTGGTTCTGCCTCTTGTTTGAGCAAAGTCTACCAATTTAACATGAAAATGAACATTACTATCCACTAGGGGCCAAGCTAAACCAAACATTTAATTTTGTTACAAAAGACTATTTTATTCCAGTTGAAATTACAAAATTCTTTTTTTGTTGTTGTTCTCAGTTTTTAGCCTATTACATGATGTGTCCTATTCAAAGCTGTCCTTGAGTTCTCTAGCTGAGACAGAAAGACACAGTTCAGCCATACAAATGTGCAGTCGTTATGAAAGACATGACTGCATCTACTCATGGAAAGGCAAGTAGTGCACTCGATGACTGCCTCTCCAAGACAGACACAGAAAGAGATGTCACTCCTCAGACAACAGTGCCTTCAAAAGATTTCCAAAAGGTAAACTAAAGTTGGCTTCACAATATTCATGACTACCCTTGTCCACTTTTTGAGCAAAGGAGGATGGGTTGAATTTGATAGGTGCCTAGCTCAGTTCTCAACAGATAATGCCTTGCCTTATGTCAATTTATTTCTAACCTTTCTGAAGATATAAAATGTCCTAGGATGCCACCTTATTAGCGGAAAGTGAGTAAAGGTTGTAAGTGTTGTCCGTGTGGGATGGCAAATGCATGCCTGGATTTGAGGGCATTTTTGAGGGTGGATTGGTTTCTATCTTGGAGCTTCTATAAATGAGCATAATAGTTTTCAGAGAAATCAGGACTTACCTTGTTGAATGAGACATAGCATTATACAGTCCACAAAATTCAGATCAAAGAGAAAAGGATTTTTATTACAAATGGATTTTTTCTATCCCTTCTACACTTCAGGTAAATTAGTTCATTAAAAGGAAATACTGACTCAAAATAGAGATGGAACAAAAAAAGAATATGTGGGACAAGGTTTTACATAGATGACATAGTAAATAAGTGTTTTCTGAAAGTCATACAGAAATTTTCAAAGAGTTAGACAGATACCGTACCTTTCAGCATCTTGGACTCATGCAACCTGATTTCTCCTTTAGAGAAAGCTGTTTCTTCCTGCCATGAATTCAGAATATTTTCTCAAGTGTCCAAATTCCACAAGCACAGGCTCGTTCTGGACATAAGTAGACTGCACATCAACTTATGGACTCTGATTTCGTAAGAACCCAAGAACTTCTCTCCTGAGGCTTTCAGAACTGACTTGAGCTTCCCTCTGGGCTGATTGTATTCTCTCATGGAGTTCTTGCCTCACTTCAATCCAATAGAGCTGTCATTCTCAACAAATCTCTGACCAGTTTGCCTTTTCTTGCACTCACCTGTGGTTTGTCCATTGCAGGATGTGGGGTGGAGGGAGTTGGAACATTTTAGGCACTTTAGAATGCCCTTGACAGGCTTCACCATACCTCCCTAATTTTATTTCTCCTACATCTCAGCAGCAGCAAGGTAAACAAAGGTCTTACACTGGTGTCCATCCAAGTCATTCACCACTCTCCACAGTTTGGCTTAGCAAATCCCGACCCTATAAATCAGGCCCCTCACAGGCTGGCACACAGTATATGCACTATAAGTATGTCATTGATGAAAGAAGGCATCAGGGGGATTCAGAAGACAGCGGTCTTCATGGCACCCACTTCCGACTGATGCCCACAGGGCATCCCCTGGAATTTAGAATCTTACTAAATCCCCTTCCCTCTTGTTCCTGAGAACACTTCCTGAAAAAGTTGGCAAAATATATCCATTTTACAGCTATGAAATTTGTGATATAAAAATTTTTTTCGATTCCTTCTTTTCATCGAAAAGGGGTGCTTTTTCTTTTCTTTTTTTAAATATTTATTTATTTACTTATGATAGACAGAGAGAGAGAGAGAGAGAGAGAGAGAGAGAGGCAGAGACACAGGAGGAGGGAGAAGCAGGCTCCATGCCAGGAGCCCGACATGGGACTCGAACCTGGGACTCCAGGATCGCACCCTGGTGCCAAACTGCTGAGCCACCCAGGGATCCCCAGGGGTGCTTTTTCTTATACAAAGTAACATCTGATGTATTTTGATACACCATTGTTTAATCTTCTATCTTTACCAGATAGATTCTCAAATATCCTTTGTTTTGTGTGTTCAGTATGTTTGTGAAAGTGGTTTCTAGAAAGAATCTCTTTTTGCCCTAGGGAAAAGGTAAAATATCAATGTTTGTGTAAAATTCAACATGTAGGAGTATCTTTTTGTCTGGTTTTATTTCTGCTTTTTATTGAAGACAAATAGCCACACACACACACCCTTTAAAAAAAAGTTTGAGACTAGTTTTCTTCAATAAGAGTATTAGTTAATTCTGCGGCTTATTAAGATTTCCTTAGTTATTACTCATTCCTCATGCTCACTGTTCAACTAGTATATTATCATACATATAACAATATGTTTATTCAGTGCCAAGCTGATTACAAAAGTAGTACACTAAAAATAAACTTGTTATTTGGTGACTGGTCTTCTTTATAAATTTCTGTGTTTGGCATCTTCAGACTTTCCAAAATATATGTGTGTATCAGAAAAGCCATTATTCTAAGTGTCTTTTTTAGTGTGACTTCCTTTTAATATTGTACATATGTTGCATCTTTGTTTTATGAAGAAATAAGTACCTTTAAAAATAGACATAAAATGTATTTTTATCACCTTATTTTTTTTTTAATTAATGAAATAGGATATCCTAACAGAAAGGCAAGAGTACCAGACAAGAGACTGTCTCACATTTTAGTTCATTAGTCTTTGGCAGAGCCCAACCAAGGCCAAATTCACTTAGGATAACCAATAGCTATGAGCATCTCCACAGAGTCAAGTAATCAATGGATATGCTGGATTAAAGTTTTAAAAATTTTAATATTGTAAAAGGTTTTTATTTATAGGTACCATTGTGAAGTGAGGAATCACTTTAAAATATATCAAATAAAAAATAATAATTTAGCTTCATTCTACTTGATGTTTATAACTAATCATGATTTTGTAAACTTGCTTGTAAAACTATGTGCTTTCAAATCCACAAGGCAAAGCTTAGCTAGAATAGAAAACTGTCTCTACCCACAACTTTCCTGCACATACAGATTTTTCCAATAGGCAGCAATATTTGTAAACATGCTTTGAACTTCAATAAAGCTGCATGATATTTTATTTTCCGCGAAAACTTTTACACTCTCTTAGGAAGCTTAACCAGAAAAAAGCATCTATGTATGGTCCAATTCTAACTGCTGATTTGGTTATGAGTACTAAATTTTTGACCCAAAGTTTGGTGATTTTGAGTAAATCTTGACCTAAATAGTATATCAATGACCACTAATATAAAAACATATTGGGGATCCCTGGGTGGCTCAGCAGTTAACACCTGCCTTTGGCCCAGGGTGTGATCCTGGAGACCCCAGATCAAGTCTTACCTCACACTCCCTGCAGGGAGCCTGCTTCTCCCTCTGCCTGCGTCTTTGCCTCTCTCTCTTTGTGTATCTCTCATGAATAAACAAAATCTTTTTAAAAATTAAAAAAAAATTAAGCAAGGTAACTTTACAAAATAGGGTTCCATTAAAAATATATTTGTGTTTTGGGCATAAAAAAGCATGTGGAACTTTACAATGTGTGTGTAGTCTGAACAAATTAGTCTGCAAGAGTATGCTTAATAAGAAAACTTTTTAAAATTCAAATGCTGTGTTAACATTAACCAAAATGAGGTGACTAAATCTTGCTATTTGAAAAATTCTAGGTGTTAATATTGCTTTCCAAGATACCAAGAGAGTTTTTTTTCAGTTAAAATAGAACTATGACTTGAGAACGGCGGAGTTTGCAAGTTTTGATTATGAATATGATGGTGGCATTTATTTAATTTACTTTAAATACAAAAACCTGCCTCACTGAACATCGCAGAATTTTCTGCTCTAAAGGTAGCGTCCTTTTTTGGTGTCCGTAAGGCAGAAACAAAAATGATGCGGGAGGGCAGCGGCTTAGCGCCGCCTTCGGCCCAGGCCAGACCCTGGGGTCCCGGGATAGAGTCCCACATCGGGCTCCCTGCATGGGGCCTGCTTCTCCCTCTGCCTGTGTCTCTGCCTCTCTCTCTCTCTCTCTCTCTCTCTCTCTCTCTCTCTGTGTGTGTGTGTGTGTGTGTCTCATGAATGAGTAAATAAAATCTTAAAAAAAAAACAAAACACCATTAAAAAAAATGATGCGGGAGTCTGTGATGAGAAGGAGCTGTGTCCCCAGAGCCGTCCGGCGGACAGGCCTTGGGTTAGGAGACCTTGGATGGCTGTTCGGTCACTATCGCTCTGTGGCTCACTATCGCCGCCTCGGCCTGCGGCTCCCCAGCAGCCCCCTGACTCCAGCAGCCTCCCTGCTCCCCAGCAGCCCCCTGCCCCCCAGCAGCTCCCCTGTTCCCAGCAGCCCCCCTGTTCCCAGCACCCCTGCCCCCAGCAGCGACCCGTTCCCCAGCAGCCCTCTGCTCCCCAACAGCCCCCCTGCCCCCAGCAGCGCCCCTGCTCCCCAGCAGCCCCCTGCCCCCCAGCAGTCCCCTTGTCCCCCCCAGCAGCTCCCCTGTTCCCAGCACCCCTGCCCCCAGTAGCGCCCCCATTCCCCAGCAGCCCTCTGCTCCCCAACAGGCCCCCTGCCCCCCAGCAGCTCCCTACCCCCAGCAGCCCCCTGCCCCCCAGCAGCCTCCCTGCTCCCCAGCAGCCCCCTGTCCCCAGCAGCCCCCTTGCCCCCCAACAGCTCCCTGCCCCCCAGCAGCCCCTTGCCCCCAGCAGCCCCTGCCCCCCCGCAGCTCCCTGCCCCCAGTTGTCCCCTTGTCCCCAGCAGTCCCCTGCCCCCGCCAGTCCCCTTGACCCCAGCAGTCTCCTGCCCCCCCAGCAGCTCCCCTGTTCCCAGCACCCCTGCCCCCAGCAGCGCCCCCATTCCCCAGAAGCCCTCTGCTCCCCAACAGCCCCCCTGCCCCGAGGAGCCCCCATCCCCCCAGCAGCCCCCTGGCAGCGGGCAGCGCAGGGGCTGTGGGGCGGGCGCGGGGGACGAGGGCGCGCTGAGGAGGCTCCCCGCGGGCTGGCCCAGGTCCAGCTACTCCGCGGAGTGGACCGGGGACCCCACGCGCCGGGCGCCCGCCGGCCCGGCTGCACCCTGGAGACTGGGGCGCGGGGGTCCCCAAGGGCCTGCGACCTGGGGCGTGCGCATGCACGGGCGGCTCGCTGCCTCCAGCCCGCGGGGCCCTCGGGTGCCCTCGGCTCCTCCCAGCCGCCGCGGCCTCTTCCTTCGCAGCGGGCCGGCTAGTCCCAGTTCCTGCCCCCCCCAGCTCCCCGGGGCGCCCTCCTCCCTCCCGCCCCCGACGTTCCTGGGCCAGGGTCCCCGGAAGCCCCTCCTGCCCACCCCAAGCCTTGCCCAACTTAGAGGTCTCCAGACTCGAGCACCCCACTCCTCTCGAACCCTGACCCCGGGCCCGGTTGGGGTCTCCGGCCTACGGTCACCCCGGTCTAGGCCCCCGCTGTGCACCCCCCCACCAGCCGTCTTGCTGCTGATGTGGCCTCCGTGACCCCTTCCCTATCCGTGCCCCCCCCTTCCCCTACAGGAGTGGCAGCAGCTTCAGTTATTCCCTTCCCTGCAGTGTCCCCAGTCCCACCGTCCTGGTGACTGCGGGGGGGCTCAATCTCGTTGGGAGAGCCCCAGATTGCAGGGACTGCCGGGGCCCAAACTCTCTGTGTATAAACTGTAGGGACCATGAAAAGAAAATCACTTCGATTGAATTTTCCACTAAGCCAGCAACAGAGATTTGAATTGGAAATTAAATGGATTTTTCCAAAAGTTAATGTATTTCTTGGCCACCTAAATTTGAGGACGGAGATTCAGGCTCCCCACATAGGGAAAAGATTTCTTTCACATTAGAAGATGAGTTCTAGGCAGGAGGGATGATATTTGTTTTGTGCCCTGTTTCCACAGTGGCATAAAATAGGCAGTCAATTAATAACGGTTAAATAAATGAGTGACCGGATCAACACATTAGCACAAATGTCATTATTAAATTAGCCAGTTGTTATCCAGCAGAAGGCAGAGTAAGAACAAATACATTTTGAGCCCAGGAAAGAAAATCTCCCAAACATCGGATGACAGGAGATAACCCGGCAGCGCACTGCTTACCCTGGGCCGCAATTGTGCAGTGCTGGGGGGGTGGGGGGTGGCATGGGGGGCAGGAACCTTCTTTGAACCTGCTGTTGGATATGGAGGTGGCAGGGGAAAGGCGGCATGGGGTAAGGATGCCAAAGACAGATTTGCTCTAAACTCTTACCGATTTGATGCAAGGAACGCTTGGAAAGAGGGCAACAAAAGGAGACCTTGGAATTTTAGCCTTGTAAAGATTAATAACTTGGAAAATGTGTCCAGGTTTGCAAAAGTCTGTCTCTTCAGCTGAAGCGCTCCCATCTCATCCCCTTCCTTCCATTTGTTATCACTCGTTCCTCTTTTGAGCCAATGTGAGCTCAGAGGTTCTCCATCGTGCACGGGAATCTAGTTGGGCAGTTGTAGCTGGTAAAGCTTCTAAGAAAAACCCAGAAAAAGATGAATAGAAAAGAAGGGCTCTGTCTTTCGTGCCTCCCAGGCCCTAGGGGGCCTGCTACAAACCCTTTGTGCCCAGTGCTGTCTGCATTCTTGCAACTGCTCAGCCAGTTGAGACAAGGACCTTTCCAGAACTTGTACTAGAAGGTCATCTGAAGGCCCTGAAATAATGTCACAGTGCTGACCTTCTTCCTTTCCATGTGTTCAGACCCTCCTCCATCCTGACCCTCACCCCTTCCTAGGGAAACCCACCAATAGCTTCTCTTTCATGAAGGGGCAACAAATGATCAAATAATTCACAAGACAAGCTACAGCTTGCAAGGAGGTATAATTAAAAGGTGTCACATATTTACCAACTGGCTCACCTGTAGCTTAGCATATGGGACTGGAAAAATCCTTCACTCTGCTGGAAGACTCCAGCCGCCTGCTGAGAAAACCGTGTCAGCCTGACAGCGCCTGGCTTAATTACTTCAAACTTAAAATAATTAATAAGTTCCTCATTTCCAACAGGAAAGCACTTAACGCTGTTCAATAAAATAATTCATAGCCTACATAACTTGATACAGCTAGAAGGAATTGCTTTTGGGTTTGTTTGTTTTGTTTTTTTCCTGTAACTTTGGGTAGGTTATCTGCTGCACGTTGAAATGATATGTTCTTGCTGAGCCTCCCACAAGAATGTGAGTTCTGATCATTATATTTCTTCTAGCAAATCCAGTCGTCCTCAAATGTACCAGGGAGAGCTTTGCTTTCTCCCCACCCTCCCCTTGGCTAATCCTTCTGAGTCAGGTTTCATTGTGAAAGGTCAGAGACTTTCAGCCTCAAAATCTAAATATATGCTCAAAATAAATACAGAAAGAGGGTGTGAGAAGGTGATTGAATGAAAGAAAAGATGTATGCTAAGGAGGAGAAACCCCAAAAAAGGAATCCTAGTGAAAATAAAAAACAGGAATGAAGGATGGGCCAAATGGGCCTAAATTTCACTTTCTTCTATGGGCTCAATGGGCTTTCCATCGGGCTTTCCGTTAGGTATCTCTACAAGTGGCTGTATGGGTGCCATGGAGGCGCAAGGCAGCAAATCTAATTTTAAAAATTGTTTATAAAGAGCTTTTTTAGGCTGTAAGTGAAATTTCTTTCAAGGAGAAAAATCTTGCTTGAAAATGCACAACGGAGAGCAAGAGAGGAAACTGTGGTTTCTCAAGTGTTATATTTTTGATATCTGCCTTAAGTATTTATTCCATCCAGAGTGGGTTATTTTTAACACAAAAGTTATTATTCGGAATTCCATAAGGCTATTAAAAGTTGGAGGGTAGGGCAGGAATAAGAGGGGAGGTGTCAGCAGGGCTGGCACCTGAGACCAGCGGAGAGGGCCTCTGTCCACTGGAACGGGGCTGTTTCCAGTGACTTGGGCACAGTGGGGTCCAGGAAGTGGCCTGAGAAGCCCTGGCCCTGCAGCTCAGAGGAGGCAAATGAGATTAACAAACGGTTATTGTTATTAAGTGTCCTTAAGCAAGAAGGCAACAGTTTCTAGTGCCTCTTCCCAAAAGATCAGCGATCTGTCAGCAGCGAGGCAGAGACCATGACATTGAAAATCCTCACTTAAACCTGATTTGTTTCAAAACTCTGCTAGCTCCTTCAGGGAAACAAACTGAGCAAAAGCTCTCCTTTTTATTCCAAGGAATATATTTTTTTTTAAGTTGAGATGGATCCACAGATCTTGCCCAGGAAAGGTATTCTTACTGCCCCTTCCTTTGAGTTGGACATAGTGCCTGGTTGCCCTCCTGGGGGCCTGACCGCAGACCGTCAGAGGAGCCCCCTGGTGTCCCTGCACATCCACAGGGACCGCCGCAGCACGGTCCCGAGGCTGTCCACACAGGTGAGGAATGCCACCTTCCGCTGACGGATGAAAGCACAGAGGGCAACATTGGAGTCTGGCCTGGCATTGTTTCAGACAGCAAGTTGCAGGGGTGGGCGGGGAAGCTGACTCATCTCAGTCTCTGGATACCTTTTTCATTATGATCAAAACATCAAAGCCCAGACTCTTGCCTCGAGAGGGGAGAAATGTCTACTTTTGACAGATCCGTGTATTCATAATAATAATAAGTGTGCTTCATATTGTCCAGGGAAGCAAAAGTTTACCCCTTGCTATAGTCTAGGGTTCAAACACCAGGGCTTCAGCAACAAACAGCTCAAGGTTGAAGCCCAGCCCTGCCCCTCATTACCTGCATGATTTGGGCCATGTCACTTACTTTGCTCAAGGTCATATTCTTTATCAATAAATTAAAAATACCAATGGGACCTAGTGCTGTTAAGAGGACTAAATGAGATAGTTTGGTAGAGTGCCTGGTATAAGATAAGGGAAGTACAAAAATGCTAGTTATCCTCACCACCCTATAAATCCATGGGGCAGGATCTATGTCTTTACTGTTTTTCATTGTAATTCTGGTACAGACCCTGGCATATGGTTCATGTTCCATAAATACTTTTGGGATGAAAAGAAGAAGGAAAAGGGGAAGAAGGAAGAAAGGTAGAAAGGAAAGAAAAAAGGAAGGACAGACTTTGGAAAAGAAAACAACTCTAGTTCCAAGGCAAAAAGTGAGAAGCATTCACAAATTGTATGTTGGCCTAGACTATGTATTAGTAACAAATAATATATACACGCTTATTTCTTAATCACAAAACCCCCCTTGCACATGCAAGCAGCAGGTCAAGAATCCATTCAGATGCCGTGAGGTGGCACTGTCCTCTGAGCATGTGTCTTCTAGAGCATTCGTGGAAAAGAAAACAGCTGGGAGCCATGTGTCACCCCAGGAGTGACGTACTGTGTTTCCACTCAGATCCAGGGGCTAGGACCAGTCACATGACCTACCCAGGTGCCAGGGGAGGAGGGAACAGAATTTGCCACGTACCGAGGGAGGAGAGGGGAACCAGACATCGGGAAGCACCAGTAATGTCTACCACACCATGGATCCTGGTACCAAAGTCTAAGAAAAGGCAACTGGCAAAAAGGATGTATAGGTAAATATATTCTGGAATGAATCCACAAAAATAAATATGTTAAATGATCTTGATTTCTAATTTTTAAAACAATTTTTTATTTAAATTTTATTTTTTCAGAGGTGGGGAGGGTCAAAGGGAGAGGGGAAGACAATCTTAAGCAGGCTCCGTGCCCAGCACAGAGCCTGACACGGGCTCACAGCCTTGAGATCGTGATCCGAACCAAAATGGGGAATCAGACACTTAACCTGCAGAGCCACCCAAGCACCCCAACCTTGGTTTGGTGTTTTTTTTCTTTTTTTTTTTTTTTTTTGGTTTTTTCTTAATATCATAAGGCTTTTCACTTGATATTTGGTATGTGCAGGTGCATAGTAGAGATCTTAAAAAATACATTACAGTGTGAATTGCATTAAACCCTTAGCTTCCATCCCTCCCTCCTTCCTTCTCTCTCTTACACACACACACACACACACACACACACACACACACACATTATAGCACACACACTTTCTCATACTTTAGTTTATATAAGAATCCTCTCTACTCATGTAAACCTGGACCCTAAGACAGTGACAAATGTTTGTTGAAATCTAACATATACTGACTGACAGGCAATAGCATGTTAGGCATGGACAACCTTGCCACGTGTTCACTGCCCTGAAGAAAGCCTTCATTCTCACTCCACTGGCTAAACAAAACCTGGAAGCTTTGACCTTGAGCTATCAGTTGACTCGGACCAGGTCAGTATATCTAAGACAATTGAATTATGACAGAGTTTTTTCTTTCAGTGACCTAAATTCAATGAAGATAGATACACGATTAATTCACTAAAATTTACCAGTATCCAAATTTGGCCAGAATAACCCAGATGTAATCTGCTCACAGTCCATCTCAAGACTGTTGCATAACTTTACTTTGTAGGATTCTTGGACTAGAACTAGTCTCTTTTTTTGGTCATAAATTTCTAAGCAGACTGTCAGAACTTTTCATGTCTCAGATTAACATACTGTAGTCAAACTCCACACAAAGAGTTTTAGCTGGCCTCACTGTGGTGAATAAACAACTTCCAAAATCTCAGCGACTTACAACAACAAACGTGTTGGCAGGCGTTGGCCACTGCAGGTCGTCTGATAGGACTTTGTTCAATCTTCCCATGCCAGGACTCAGTGGAGGGTTAGGGTTATGTTTTGAGTTAGAAGCAGCTTTTGGTTGAGACATGCTATTCTCACAGCAAAGGGAAGAGAGCAAGAGTGCTGATGCAAACACCAATGCTTCTTAAATGTTCTGCTCAGACGTAACAAGCATCATGCCCATTCACGTGCCATTGGCCAAAGCCAGTCACACAGCCACGGGATACAGAGGTATATTCCCCTGCCTCAGGACACGCTGCAAGGAACACACACAGTTCTCTTGTTATAGGAAGGGGAGTGAATATTTGAGAACAACAATACAATCTACCATGGTAAGTAACCAATACTGAATCTTTCTCATCTTAATATCCCTAGGGCCTAGCACAGGTGTCCAATGAATATTTATCGAATCGCATTGAATATTCATTGTATTGAATGAATATATCATTTCGGTGTAAGTCAGTCATCTGAAAGAACAAGTATTTTATCATTACATCTATCACCTCTATTATCACCAAATGATACTTTTTAATTACCCTGTATACCTAGCATTTACGCCGAGCATTCTACAAGTAACCACAATAGATTTTATTGATTACTTTTAGTAGTTCAACAATCTGAAAAAGAAAAAATGATAGAAAATAATGCTAAGGTAGACATTAGCATACATACTCATTTATTAACATATAAACTCACAATTTACTTCTTGAAAATACTGTTGATGATGCCAATCAAACCCTGAAAAGGGGGAGGCTTGTTCCTTGGAGCATTGTCTCTGAGATTTAAAATTCTATTTCTTCTGTAAAATTGTATTTCTTCTGTAACAGTTTTGGAGGAAACACCAGAAATAATAGGAAAGATATGAATGATTCCCTCTCCATAATGAATTTTGGAATTCGAAGTTGTCTTGAATCCGTTGATTTTGAAGGCAGTCACTGAAATGGTTATGAGGTACAAGTACAAAATGAAGATTGCTTGCTCAGCCTGAATGAACCCAAAATAGAATAAAAGTTTGGCATAAATTTGGAGAAGGGTTGGTTATGCTGCTTTGGGATAAAAGTTCAGGCAAAATGAAATTCTGAGGCTCTGGCAACCTCTCTTAAGGATCTGGGTACAGAGGCTACGCTACAGCACACTTCACTATCACAGAAATCACTCATTTCAATTTGCATCCGTTTCAGGAGCTGGTCACGGGCAAATTCACACATCCAGAACCTGGCTTTTCCTCCAAGATACCGGTATGCTACACATTACATTACAAGAATCGGGACTAATACCTTTATCCTGTAAAACAATGCAATCCCTTCCTAATTGTAACTGGAAATTGTACCAAAGTTATCATTTGTGCTCAGTGAGTTTGTGAATTAATTCATTATGCTGTTAAAATCCCAGCGTCTCTTATCACCTGCCGCTTTGAAGACTCCGGTTGCATTACCAGCGCTGCCCCATCAGCTGCCAACTGCATGAGCTGGAGGCGGCTAAGAAGTGAATCCTTGAGCTGAGAAATTCCACCTAGGGGAGGAGACGCAGCTTTGACTTGCAAACATGGCCCAGGAACCCAGCAGAGCTATCTGGAGAACCACCTGAATCATCGATCCATAAAACCATCATGAAAGTCAATGTCTCCTCCAGCACAGATCAGAGTCAGGCTTAGATGAAATGCGGTCGGTAATGATAGCCCTGTTCTCTGAGCGTGGACAAGACTAAGGGATCAGTGGTACCTTATGTGAAGGAAGCCTTGTGCAAACACTAACCTGAAAATAGTAGTCAGAAAAGCCAAGCCAGCCCTTTGTTTTGAAATCCTTCCCTAAATATATGTGACTTCTGCATTTAAAGTTTGATGTTACCTTTGAGGAAATAAGCCAGCATCGCTGATTAAAAGAATATTTATTTTCTACAATGCCACCATAAGCCGCATACATTTGCCTGGCTGCCAAGCGATAATTAATTTCCTAGTGTGCACTGCCTGTCTCGAGACTTCCACGGAGCCACCTAGTATTTCTCATTAAAATGAATCCTGAAGGCACTTTGTTATTGTTTAGTCTCAGAAAAATATTGACAAGCGTTTTCTTTCTCCCTCCATCAACATCATTGTTTTATAAATGTTAAGCGTGAAAGAATTTTTTGCACACCTTTGAAGTATTCCTTATCAATAATTCATTCAAAATCACAAAGGAGCAAAATAGCTGGGTGGTCGAAACCGTAGCAATGTTAGGAAAATCACAACTGCTTTTAAATCATCATAGTGCTGAGATAAAGCCTCGTTGAAGGCACAGTAACATTCACAAATCCATGGGTTTCTCTTTGTACTCAACTCAGCTGTGCTTTTTAACTGAGCTTGAGAGGGACGGTGTTTTACCAGCATTCCAGATGACAGCGCCGAGGTGTGGGCACTCTCACATCCATTTTTTGTGTATTAAAATGCCATCTGAAAAGGCGGAGTGCTTATGTAGTTTTCTACCCTTGCCTCATGTCATGGGTAATTATCTCTTAATCTTGAGGTTTTGTTTACCTTATTTTTATACTATGCCCACTGGGAAGGGATTATTTCTTCTCTATGATATTCAATGCAGAGCTGAAACTATTGCCAGTGCTAAATAAATGTTCAATAGTAAGAGTCATATCACCCCTGAAATGAAGAACATCTATTTAAGAAGAGAAGAATAAAATTGAACCCTATTGCACATTTGCAGAACACATTCTCTACAAAACTCAGATATTAAAAGTTAGACCCTGTTTCCCTTTCGATGTCACATAAAAAGGCCGTGCTATTTAATTGTTCCAACCATAGGTTAAAGAAAACAGCCATTAGCTCTTTGGTTAAAACATTCTTCTACTCTCTTCATTGACTTGAAAGTTAATAATGACAGTGGTTTTCCATGTCACCGCACTGTTTTAAAATTACCGAGCCTTATTCCTGAAGTCTAAAGTGACAGGAAAATGTTACATAAAATGCATGTAATAAACCAAGATATATTTTCTTGAGGTTATGGAATATCTTTGAGATAACGTGATTGTAGAAAGTACAAAAGGAGAAACAAAAACGTTGGTTGAGTCTGGCTTATAAATCTGAGGAGTTATTTCTTGGCACACTGGGAAACCCATTCAAACTTCCCCTGGGGATGACAAGAACATTCTCCAGCATGTCTACTTTTTAATCAAGAGCAATACAATCTTTTTTAAATGTTTTATTTATTTTTTAAATTTAAATTCAATTAAGTAACATAGAGTGTATTCTTAGTTTCAGAGGTAGAGGTCAGTGACTCATCAGTCTTATCTAACACCCCGTGCTCATTACATCAGGAGCCCTCCTCAATGTCCATCACCCAAACACCCCATCCCCCCACTCCCCTCCCTTCCAGCAACCCTCAGTCTGTAAGATTTTATCTAATCTGAAATAAATCTTCAGTATCTCTTTAACCTCCCTCCACAACAAAACATGACATGGTGCAAAATTAGCTATTGAATAAAAAAAAATGTCAATTCTATCTCATGATTCACTTTCTTGCCCTTCACAAAATCTTCCAGTTTCTTTTATTTGACTTTTTACCAGCATTGAGGACTTTCTGCCTCATTTCATTTAACTTGACACGGACACAAAGTTTTTGAGAACTTTCAGAAAGTAAGTGGCCACTAAAGAAAACTGAAACCAGCTTGACTTTCCACAAATACAGGCCTGAGTAATACAGTCCTCCACAATGGCAGGCAGTACTTGTAGTACCCCAAACTCTAGAATCAGAAAAGCAAGGTTTTACTTCATTGTGTACAGAAACACAAAAACATCACAAACTGAGAACACCGGTAGATTACAACTGTTTATTAGATTAGATTAGTCGAAGAATAAGACATAAATGTAAATATATCATCAATAATCCACAAAGTAAACCAAGCCAAATACACTTCATTACTTAATTTGATCAGGTATTAGTCTGATATAGAAAGACGTATATTAATCAAATTCTCTCACAATATCCTCATGGATAACAAAATTAATAATAATAGCTATCATTTGTTGAATAATTATTGTTCATCAGGTACTATTCTAGAAGAGATTATATATATATGTTATACATACATATGCCCACAAATGTGCATATATATACACATATATATGTATATATATAGATAGATATAAAATCTCAATCTTTACAAAAATATTAGTATTATCACCCCCATTTTTCAGTGAAAGAAACCAAGTTTTAAAAATGTTATATTGGGGGGCCTGGTTAAGCATCTCCCTTCTGCTCAGGTCATGATCCCAGGGTCTTGGGATTGAGCCCCAGCATCCAGCTCCCTGCTCAGTGGGGAGTCTGCTTCTCTGTCTGCCTCTGCCCCTCCCCACCACTTGTGTGAGCACTCTCTCTTTTTCAAATAAATAAATAAAATCTTTCTTAAAAAATTAAAAAATAAAATAGTATTTTATTTAGCCAAAACAGCAGGGCTGGGATGTGCACCTATGCTTGTCTGACTCAAAACATGCATCCTTAAACATTATTAAGTAATACGGTTGTCAGAAATCTTAATCATTGACTAATCAGCCACATCCAAAGGATATAGAGAGATGTGATTATTTAGTATTCTCCCAGAGGGAGGCTTCATACACAAATTTTCACATTTGGCCCAACCTGATTCCCTTTCCTTCCATTCCTCCCTCCTTCCTGCTCTCTCTCTCTCTCTCTCTCTCTTTTCATCATATTTCAGCTTTATTAAGGTCTACTTTACAAGTTTACATATGATACAAATCTGGGAGGCATAGAGAGCTAATATACTGGATTACAAAATCCATATTGAAAAAGAATTCAACACACAGGAATAACAAATGCAAACTTGATACATTTAATACAGAGAATCGGAAAAGGGAAGGACCTTTTTTTACCTTGGTCACAGTAAGGGGGGAAACATACTACAGATTTGAAATGGCCACAGTTAGCATGAAAATGAGAGCTGCCCACAAATTAAAGATAAGGTACATTATCTAGATAGAAGAAAACAGTTCTAACGTTGTACTTTCTAATTGTCAGGTCCTACCTACAACACGAGCATTTTTCCAAGGACAGGAGATCACTTGTTGAGGGTGTGGAGAAGAAATCTCTCTTGGGCAGCTTTCAACCAGACTAGAGACAATATCAGGTTCAGCTGTGGAAGCCTCCTAAAACTACACAGGCCTGGGCTCCTTTGTCCCGAAAGCCCCTCACTCCACCCACCTTGGTATGGCACATTTGTTCAGACACTTCAGCTGATGTATTTTTTTTAAAGATGTTATTTATTTATTCATGAGAGACACAGAGAGAAAGAGAGAGGCAGAGACACAGGCAGAGGGAGAAGCAGGCTCCCCATGAGGAGCCCAATGCAGGATTTTATCCCAGGACCCAGGGATCACGACCTGAGCCAAAGGCAACGCTCAACCATTGAGCCACCCAGGTGCCCCTTCAGTTGATGTATTTTGAAAATGGTTTCACAGTGATCCTGGTTCATTTCTATATACCTTGCACTTTCTTCTCCAGCCATGCCTATACCACCCTCAACCTTTTTTCAATATTCCAAGTAAAAGCCATCTATCTGCATATCATGAAAACTGCAAACTAGAAATAGGCACATAAAATTTATGAGGTGGGAGAAAGAAGCCAATATGTCTTTTGTGTACAGTGGCCAGAATTAAGTAACACAGCAGCTTAAATATCCTAACATCAAATCAAAAAATTAGAAACCATGGTTAAAAGAAACATTTTAATAAAGTGGTGATTTTTAGAGTCAAATCTCATTTGAACTTCTGCATCATCATTTACCAGGCTTTTGACCTTGGGGCAGTTTCTTAGCCTTGCAAAGCCTCAGAGTTCTCATCTGCAAAATGGGGTCATAATTGTTCCTCTGCTTGAATTCCAGCTCCTCTACTTCTGGCCATGCAACCTTGGGTAAATCGCTCACCCTCTCACTGTATTCATTTCTTCATCTGCAAAATGGCACAATAATAGCATTTCTTAGGGCTGTGGAGAGGAATAAATGAGTTAATACATGTGAAATGTTCAATGTATGGCTTATAGTTGCCCCTCAATAAATCTTAGCTATTATTTAACCTTCTTCCACAATAGAGATTATATAACCTGCCCTATCTGTTTCACACGACTCTTACAGGAACCCTATCATGATGAATGAACTGAATTCCATAAACTGAAACTCCAACTGAATATTCACTGGTATTTTTATTCTTATCAGCTAGGAGTCCACAAAGCATTCGTATAAATTTAAACTTAAATTTTAATTATAATTCTAGTTGTGTGTAGTTAAATCATTTATCAGGCGTGTTTGGGGACTTGCAATGAATCTCAAAATATGTTGCCCAGAATTTTGCATACATATTACCAATATATACTTACACATTCACATTTGCAGGAGACTTTGGGCAGAATCCAAAAGTTGTGAATTTCAAAACAACTTTTTTAACGAACTTCATTTCAGGCTTCCCAAGGAGAAAGCACACAGTTGTTTTTGGTGTGAATTTTGTTTTTCCCAACCAGACCTGGGATTGTTTTTAATTGACTTTATCTCCTAACCTTAGAAATAAATCGTTTGTTCACCGACAGTAACAGCCCATGAGGTCCCCAAACCACCACTAGCAGAGCTCACTTGCTGGCCACAGGAGGGCTGAGTCATCTGCAAAAACATGGCTTCAAGTTGCACTTTTCAAGTTGATCTCGCTATTTTTTCAATTTCTGAGGTGAATTTCTCTGGATCTGCCATTTAATAGGCAGCATTTCAAATTCATGTTTGAACTCCCCTTAGCCTGTCAATAACAAATCAACTGCGTTAGTTTGTCTTGCTTTCTCTTCTGCTGTTCCACATAAAAAACTCAAAAGCTGAAATTGCATGATACAACTAGAATACTTGGGGGCTAATATTATCAAACCATTTTATGTATAGAATGGGTTTTCTAAACTTAGCAAAAGAAAGTCTTGTACCAAAAGCATCTTTAAAAGACTTTATTTTTCATATTTTATCTTAGTCCTTAGCCAATGAAAAGTCATGCTGCCTCAAAATTTATTGGATTTACTGAACTGTGTCTTCAAAGAAAAGGTTATTTTATGAAGGAAAAAACTAGTTTGTTTGTTTTTTTTCCTGATCAGAAGATTATCTAGTTTGAAGTGAACTGTTATCTCAAAATAAATGAGAAGCAGCAATAGAAGCTAAGTGAAAACCCAGGAGACAATGCTTGCTTTGAACTGAAAGTGGAGGCCGCATTACGCCATGTGTAAATGTCTAGCAAGACCAGCCGATGTGAGGCTCCTTCAGCTCTATGAAGCATGGTAAATCCGCAACCTATTTGCTAGCCATCAAAACCTCCAAAAAAGAAATTTGTTTTCAAACGCCCTGGAGTGTTGATGATACCCTTAATTTCACAGAAACCAAACAAAGAGAGAAAGTAAAACTTCTTTTTTGTTTTTCAGATGTACAAATGCAGTTACATTTCTCACATTCACCTTGTAGTAGATTAAAAAATAATCAACTCTTCACTGGGAAAACAATTAAGTGTAGAGGAATATTTAGAACTATCTCTCAAGTGGACAATTTAAAGGAAGGAACAATCATGAACCAAAGGCTCACCAAGATTTTTTTTTAACCATGAGAAGGTTGGTATTTGGGATGTTTAGTCTACTTTTTTTTTTTTTTTTTTTTTTTTTTTTTTTTTTTTTTTAAATTTTTTTTTTTTATTTATTTATGACAGTCACACACAGAGAGAGAGAGGCAGAGACACAGGCAGAGGGAGAAGCAGGCTCCATGCACCGGAAGCCCGACGTGGGACTCGATCCCGGATCTCCAGGATCGCGCCCTGGGCCAAAGGCAGGCGCCAAACCACTGCGCCACCCAGGGATCCCTGTTTAGTCTACTTTTAAAACAGTGTTCACATAGTTACTCTAGGATAAACTAAATGAAAAAAGAAAAAGAAAAGAAATTTTAGACCATCTTCATTGGAGATGGATTGTGCCACTTAAATTTGCCAAACCTTTGCTACCACAGAAATGAGTCCAGTTATTCCCGAAAAGGAAGGGAAAAAAGAAAAAGTCACAACTACTCCAAACCCATATATCCTGCCTTTTCCTAACAGCCACCCTAAAAGCCTACCTATTACTCTGGACCCAAGTTGTGCCCAGGAGTTAGATCTTGTGGCTTTACAACAAAATTAAAAAGTCCTCAATATTGTCTTTTTTTTTTTTTTTAATAAACACAAAGTGCTGATTAAGTAAAAAAAAGATTCCTAGGGCACTGGTTGGCTCAATCGGTTGAGTGTGGGACTCTTGATTTCAGCTCAGGTCATGGTCTCAGGGTTTTGAGATTGAATCCTACATCAGCTCCACAGTGGGCATGGAAGCTGCTTGGGAGTCTCTCTCTCTATCCCTCTGCCCCTTCCCACCTCAGCCCCAGCTGTCTCAGGCGCGCACACCCTCAAAAAAAAAAAAAAAAAAAAAAAAAAAAAAAAAAGACTCCATTACTCAAAAAAGGAGGTAGCATCCTAAATTTACACCCCACCCCCACTCCTCTGTAAGCAAGAGAATAAACTTTGCGCTCAAGGTAAAAATATTCTGTAATTGGACCCAACTTGGACTTCCAACATTTTTTTTTAAGATTTTATTTATTTATTCATGAGAGACACAGAGAGAGAGAAAGAGGCAGAGATACAGGCAGAGGGAGAAGCAGGCTCCATGCAGGGAGCCCAACTTGATCCTGGGTCTCCAGGATCACACCCTGGGCTGAAGGCGGCGCTAAACTGCTGAGCCACCCGGGCTGTCCACTTCCAACATTTTTGTTCCGGGAAATAATATGTTAAAGAATAGGAAGGATGTCAATTTAAGACATCAACATTTAATTCTCATTACCCAAAATATAATCATAGAAGGGAGGGCTTCAAAAATCAGAACCTTAGATAACTATTGAGCTGAACTCATCTTCAAAGGCAGTACTAAGCATTTAATTAGGCTATTCCTGCAAGGAAAGAGCTGGTAAATCAATATGATCTAATAAGCTTTTGGCCAGGGCAAGGAAGAGTGATCACAATTGCTTGCCATGTGTTTACTCTTCAGGCCTTTTATTGGGTAACTTCCTCTAAAGAACAATACAATCAAAGGGAAAAGAGTTGAGAGATTTTTTTTTTTTTAATATAAGAATTCTGGCTTCAGGATACTATTTTATATATTGAAGATATATAAACCTTCTTTGGAAATTCTTCCTAACTATATAGTTTGAGCTTCATAAGTTTGATAAATGGCTGTTTTTTCTCCAACCTATTAAACAGAGAGAACAGGATGACCAGAACATTCATGGGTTTAAAGGACAGTATGTGGATCTGGGAAAGTTAGCAGCTATTCTGATTTGATTCACTGTAGTACAAAAAGGAATTGGCTTACATTGCAAAAAGAAGAAAATATCTTTAAATAACTTGCTCAGCTTTTCGGCTGCCATTTTTATCACTCCTAAAACAAAAGGATTAGGTTAAATGTTTCTTAACCTTCTCTGTGTATGAGAATTTGGCTCCTATATATGTATAATGTTAAAGAGGAAACTATTCTGACACTTGTAAAAATGGTAAGGAAGGCTCTACTCAGTACTATTGCAATAGGGTCAGGGCTCTCACAATAGAGGATGTGACTCCCTCCACTCCAAGTGTAGCAAAGGCAGCTGGAGGTGATGGCCAATGAAGAGGATGAAGGGGTCAGTGGACAGAAAATTACTAAGACAAGACATTAAGGGTAGAGGAGACTGTTGCTAAACAGACTTAGCCGGATTCTTGCTGAAAGTATGTTAGAGTGATCAGATCATGGGGGATGAGAAATTTGACCCAATATCATCCAGTGTGGGGGATTCTTACTAACCTGACTCAGCAGGATTCTTGCTACCATTGGGCTATGGCAGGCCAGCAAGCACAGGGTCAAGATTGAAGCCGGCTGGAGAAGAGGGCTTGGAGGAGCCTGACTAAAGTCTAAACAAGGGGAGAGTTTGTCAATACGGATGTTGGAACACTGAAGCAGACACAAAGAGACTGGAATTGGAAGCAGCAACAAGTGTTCTTCAGAATTAGAAACAGATTAGGATGGCACCACATGAGACGTTGACTGCAAACAGAGCATTTTTTTCAGGCATCTGAACAAAGGACAAAAATTGGGATGAATTCAAAAGTCAAATCAAAGGATGCAGATATGAATGCATTCAAGTCTGACCTCACAGCAGAGCCAAGGAACCAAAAAAAAAGTGTTCTTTGTTCTGATGGTTTATGGATTCTAGAAGAGGTCTGAGGGCTACAGAATAAACTTTTACTCTCTTTTCTATGCTCTGTGCAAACAAATGACTGAAAGCCCTCCAGGTTATCTCTGGACAGAGACTCCAGATGGTGAGAGGAAGCTCAACCCCTTCACCAGTGTGACCTAGGTGTAGACCTTCCCCTTTCCCGGCCAAGCTATCCAGGTCCCACCAGGTCTGCCCCAACGGGCCATTACCCCAGAGAAAGAGTTCGGTCTTATTGTAGTCCTCGTGGGACTTCCTTGAAACCACTGATACATGAGGACCAACAGAGAACAAAGCCTCACTGAGCTACAGATGCTGCATCTTGAGCCAGACTCACTCTGAACAACTCAGTGCCTGACTGCACGTCACACTCGACTTGCAGTACAAATTCCAGCCCTGGTAATCTTGAAATTGTACTTGTCATGGACCTTCAGGGACTGTCTATACCAGAGAGTCGCAACAGCTACTGAATGACAGTGCTGCTTTTATAGAATGCAAAGTCATAGGCCCCCGCTCCCTGAAATTCTGATTAGGTCAGTCTTGGTTGGGACCCAGGAATATGCATTTTTAACGAGGCTTCCAGGAATATCCACATTTATGATGGCTCCCAGATCTTGACGTATTCTTTGAGAAACCCCGTCTAGTCAAAATCACAACTGTCAAAAGGCCTTGAGTTCCAATAACCTACTAACTGGGCCAAATGGAAAACATCAGACCTACGAGAGACGGCACAAAATTGAAAAGCAAATAATCCCATGAGACTAAACCAAGCTAAGGAATCTCTATACCACGAAGATTTACTTATAAATGTCTTTTTTGGGGGGTCAGATTTAAGTTTGGGGACTTTTCTTTAGACTAAAACCTCTTGTCATAATTGGAGGGAAGGAATGTTGTTGTAAAGTCAAACATCACTTCCTCAGCTAAGTACCACTATAGTAAGGTCCCTGATTCACTGCAGCCAAATGTATTTTTCAACTCCCCAAATTAAGACAATCTATAAAGAAATGTTCATTTATTAGCAACTTGTGTTTGACAGTTTATTTCATGTCAGCCTCCAGCTTTCCTTTGCAAGCTTATTTGCATAATGTGTTATTATGTCTAAATGGAACACTAAATGCCTCCATGTGGTCTTTAAATGACAAGTGCTTGTCAGCTTCATGCAATATTCAGAAGTAATAGATCCAAATCACAACAGCACTCACTGAGATGTTAAAAAAAACTTGTTGTGTATCCTTCCTTGACAAATTTACACTTTGGTACAGAATTGTCAATTAGACATTCCATGTGTTAAACAGTTTAGTTCAACTGTGAAGGAATTTACTGTAGCTTTATTCTACAATGTTCTAAGTAATTACAATTCACATTACAATTTTTTTTTTATTTCGAACAAAGTAGCTCAGGGAATAATCTCCAAATGACCTTGGCATGAAATCTCTAAGAATTTGTGTTTAATTATTTTAGAATATATGGAAGTTTTATGATAATGTTTTTAAGAATTCTGAAAAATCCATTGTGGGAATCTAAAAATTTTTTGGCTTTAGACCTGATGTTTAGAACCAGCAAAATGGTGCTAATTTTTGCTATTTAACAAGAAGAAACTATTTTAAAGGAGTTTTTATGGCTTCATGGTCTTCCCTCTCATACATTTAGAATAGTTCTTATTTTAACATACTGATTCCACATTAACATTTGATTTAACATTAGCACCCACAACTGAATGCCTGAAGCTTCCTCCACACAAGCCACTGAAAAGAAGTCATTTTATCTCAAGGGCCTTTTCAATTGAGAGACAGCAAAGATAATGCAGTGGCAAAATATCCATTCATGCAGCTACCCCAACTCCTTGCTGTCTTCATCCCCTGGATGCTGTTCCAAAAAATGCTCAAGCCTGAAGTTGAATGCCCCTCAGGGGATCTGGCCCTGAAAGATCCCCACCAGAGGAAAACATACAAAGAAAACAGAGGCTTGAGACCCACGGTTCGGGATCCTGGAGATCTTGAAGCAAAACAGGGCAGGACTGAGTTTCCCACCGGGATTCAAGACTGACCTGGCCTCTAAGGAAAGTGAAGAGAAGGAGGCCTGGTTTAATCTATATGCGCCACACAGATCCTCTCCATAAACTGAATGGGCAGGGATGGAATGACAGAGCTGACAATGTGAATGATTTCCCAAGTGGATCCCCCAGGACTCAGCTGATGTGGGACACTGAGTGATGAGAGTCTGTACACCAAGTGCTAGTTGGTGGGAAATGTGCTTTTAGGGATGTTTGACCCTCAGTCTGACCCTTGAAAGTGATGATTTGTTCAAGAGGTTTTGTTTGGGAGGTCTGGAGACTGGTGATGGATGGCAAATGAGTGGGGAGAAGCTGACCTCAGAATAACAACAAGGACCCAGTGAACCCAGATAATGGCCTATTGAAGTCAGTTCCTAAGAGACCACAAATGTAGCCACAGAGAAAGAATTCAAAACAGTGTGATAAAAGTAAGCAGTTAGGTTGATTTATAAAGGAGAAAAGTAATTGATCCAGAACTGTGGGAATCCTGGAACACTGAATAAAGAAGGTACCTGAAAGACATGCTAGTCTAGTCTTGTTTTATTTTACAAATGACAAAAGAGAAGCCCAGGAAAATGAGTTACATGTTGATTTACCCAGCTGCTAATGGCAGAGTTGGACCTGGATTTGGGTCATCTAGCACTTAGTCATGGCTGCTTTCACTCTGTCCACATTGGAGAAAATATCAGTTTACCCAGGCTCTCGCCAACTCTTTAGTCATAAAGCAAAATAGAGTTAATGGACAGATAATAAATCTAATCCTGTTTCATTTACTGTCCAAGATGTTCTTGGCAGTTCACATTCTTTTGTTATTTTTACTAATATTAATAATATTATCTAGGATAATCGTAGTATCAGGAAGAAGAAATTATAGACCAAATGGTGAGTGAAATTGCTCTTTTTGGAATCCTATTAAACCATTCTGATTACACTACATATCTGCTCAAATCTCCTCTTAGCAGAACAAGAACATAATATTCATAATATTCATGTATTAAAAATTAAGCCAATAAATCACAATGTATTTTTTAGCACCTGCTCCATTCATTTGTGCAACAAAAATATATTTATCACCTGTGAGATCCCAGGCTTTGTTCTAGAAACTTGAAATATTGCAGCAGACAAAACATAGGAAACCCCTGCATTCGTAGTGTTTATGCTCTAGAGAAAGCAACAGTGATTACACAAAATAATAAGTAAAATAATCTCAGCAGTGATAAGTGCCGTGTAGAACAAGGAAGCCAACCCAGTGGATGGAGAGCATTAGCCTACTCTGTGAGCACTGCTAAGTAAATTATTTGGCCATAATGGCAGGGCTAACTCATGGAAGAGCTTTAGAGGACTAGACCTGCATTTTATAATATGTGACCCACATAATACTAGTCCTTTCAGGTAATTATGGGTGTTTTGCACAAAAACAAACAGAAAAGAAACCCTATGGTTAAGTAACTTTAAGAGATCTTGGCTTAAATGAGGTAAAATAAATATATTTCTGTGCAGCTCTTCGGAGGGTGTGGAATACTAATTTACACTGGGGCTGTACAATACAGAATATTACATCGAGTATTTGCCTATCTTGACAATAGAACTTGCTGAGTGAGTTCTCTGTGGAAAGTATGTAGAAAAAAGTGCAGTTTGATAGATTTTTATAGAATGGGGGTTGGAATTTACATCTGCAAATATTTGCGCTATGTAGACACACTCTTAGTGACCCAAATATCCATTTTGTTTACTAACATAGTGGGTTCAGTGCTGAATTTTAGGAAGTGACTGAGGCAGCCAACTTTGAAAATTGGTACCTAAAGAAACATCTGTTGCACATTTGCACTAAAGAGAAAAAAACATTATTTTTAACTATAAAACTTAAAGTTAACTTGTAAAGTGTAAGATGGGCATCACAAGAAGGAAAGCTTCTATGGTCCATATAAAATACTCGGATTTGTCTATATCCTACCTACTCAGTGTGCTAAGAAGACACCAGCTAAGTCTGTCTTGATGATGATTCATGGTACGGTCCTTGGCAAATGGTGCACAAACAACAAATATGTGTTACATAAATGAATGAATCAATAAATAAATGAGGGTACCACACAGCATTCCATATTACCATGGTTACCTTATCCTATGATGGACTGCAATTTTTTTTTTGTTATTGAAGTCAAATTTACATAACATAAAATTAATCATTAACTTTAAAAAGTGAGCAATTCAATCTACTGAATTGTAAATTAATATATTTACAATGTTGTGCAACCACCTTCTCTGGCTTGAAAATACTTTGACACTCCATAATTACACCCCAAATAATTTTTCCTGCTCTTTGCTATTTTCCCAGCACCTTAGACAATGACTGGCACATAGTAGGTGCTCAATAAATATTTATGGCCTGTTTCTTTAATTATGGAACACAAATAGCTTGTGCTTATTAAAACAACTTCAGACATCAACAAACTGGTGTGTGTGTAGATGAGAGATAGTTATTTAAAGAGGATGGAAACACTGAAATACTACTATCCTAGATAGTCACTTACTCTATGCACAAACAAGTCTGCTAAGTGGACACCACAGTGCCCCTGGCCATACAGCTGGCCAGTGTGCTCCTAACAATTTACAAAAGTGTACAAAGTTTGGGATCTTCCAGGTTTCATTTAGAAAAAGAAACTATGGTGGCTACTATTCTCTAAAGTGATCGTGATTTATATGTATTGCTCCCCAGGTATTAAAGAGAAAATGAACCCTAAGATGTCTGAAGCCAACAGGAATTAAAAAAACTTCCTAATGCATCTGTACATAAGCTACCAAATAGATTTAATTTAATTACCTGGATGGCAATCAGACTGTCTCTCCAGGTAAGAAAAAATTAAAGGTAATAGGAAATTATATAAATACTGCTATTCATTTTTAAATCTATTATAAAACTGGGGAGAGAACAAATACAATCCTTCACCCTTCTTGGGCATCCTTATTTGGGAATAATTATGCATGTAGAGATTGGTTGCAACCTTCAAGGCAACTGCGGTAGATTTCAGTGGTTGATAAGGTCCACTGGTAATAAAATGAAGCGGGACCCTCAAGACAGCGTGGTGGGGGGCAATTATGACCCATTACTGTGTGAATCACACACTGTGATTAAACTCGTAGGAGGCACTCAGCATCCGCACTTGTTGTGAAAAGGGTCCTGATTAGCATTTGTACTATGCATTTTGGTAATCAGAAATCATTATAGAGAATGCAACATTAAATGAAGGAATATGGCAATCTCCCATGCATTAAATAGGCTAATTTTTAAAAAGAAATGACTTTATATCTAAAGCAAATAACATCATTTCTTTTCCTGCAAAGCATTAACACTTGGTCAGATGTTCTCTGCTACAGTTCTGTAAGTATTGCCACAGTGAACATTTGATTAGCAAATATTCCACTCTGCATGATATAGAGGCTGTTTTCATCTAAATGTTGATATGTAAGAGCTATTTTTGCTATGTGTCTTTAGTCTTGGAGGGAGCTAAATGATGAATTAAACTGGCCAGAGACAGAAACAGCAAGTTTTATATTCTTAAATCATTCCAACAAATTAGGTCAAGATTCAAGAAAGCTTCTGACAGAAGCATCAGAAATATTTTCCATTCTATAAAATATTAACAGGGATGAAAGCTGCTAATATAATGTTTCTGGCATATTTTGACACCTGATCTATTCAAGAGACTTGCCTCCACCCATGGTATTAAAGTCTTAAACAATTGTGTCAGACCATCCTGTGTATGAATTTCAAAGGCTTTTTCACAGCTTTATATCTGTAAGTAAACACACTCCAAGAAATCCTTTTTGTATCAAATCTTTGCAAGATCATATCCCACCCACAAGTATTCAATTCCATTTGTTTTAATTATATAGATCCCTTTGTAAAATGTTCAGAAAAAGAGGCATTGTCAAGAATTGAAAGGGACAGTCAAACTCTGCATTTACTCAAAAGAAATTTTAAATATTTTATTGTTAGCAGGTAAAATTCAAACTAATTATTAAATAACCATTTACTCATTATTTTATGCCATATGTTTAAAAGAGCTTTTTATCTTGTCTATAATGTTACCAAGTTAACTTGCCTAAATGTTCACTGCTGTATTTTTAAATATCTCTCCACTGGCAAGCCATTTGAATTGATTAACCAAAGTGCTAAGGTTGGCTAATAATAAAGTAATTACCACTTATTTCAAAGTGCATTAGACAACAGCTAAATAAGGAACTTCATTAACATTTATTATAAAAAGATAAAAATATGATGATTATCCAACATTTCCCCTTGCTTTGTTTTATCTGGCAATACTCCAAAATTATTCTGTGGCTAATGTAATGTTCGTTAAAATGAATTTAGTGGCATACCCCAAATTGTAATAATCTGTGTTTTTTTTATTGAGATGTTTACTCCAATTTGTTTTTACATGTTCTATCCATACCCTATATCACTGTCCCACTTTGTGACTAGAAGCATTATTTCTGCAAAGTTATCCAGCCTTAGTCATTCACATAAAACAGAGAGCTGGTGACATAGTCTCATGGTGAGATGTAATAGTCTCGAAAATGCTATGCTTGGTCCCTTAATGTTTGCCTTGACATGGCCTGATTCTTAAAACTATGTCTTCTAACAAAGTCCTATTTGGGGCAGCCCTGGTGGCTCAGCGGTTGAGTGCTGCCTTCAGCCCAGGACCTGATCCTGGAGACTTGGGGTCGAGTCTCAGGTCGGGCTCCCTGCATAGAGCCTGCTTTTCCCTCTGCCTGTGTCTCTCTGCCTCTCTCTCTCTCTTTCTCTCTCTCTCTGTGTGTGTGTGTGTGTCTCATGAATAAATAAATAAAATCTTTAAAAAACAACAACAACAAAATCCTATTTGGATATTAGAGTTGAACACTAACCAGTTTTCTCAACATTCTATTCTGATACTACCATTTCCAAGGCAGGTATATACCTTGGGTTGACTAGACTAGTCAGTAAAAATACTGTCAAAGCATAAATATCATTACTACATTTCAAATTATCATTCCCGTTACACATACAATATGTTATCCCTTTAAGGCAATGACTGTTTCTCAATCTCAGATGCACATCAGAATCATCAGCAAAACTGTCAAAAAAATAATATCCGGTACCTAACCAAGTCGACTTAGATAACTTAGAATCCCCAAACACCATCTATAACTTAAAAAAATCCAAACACCTCTTTAGATAATTCTGATCTGCAATTAAGGTGAAAAGCCACTGCTGTTGGATGATAGAAGAATGCATAAAACATATACTTTGAAAAAAGTTGGACCTGGATTCTAAATCTCATTCCACTTATTACTTGAATGACCTTGGTGAAATCATTTAATTTCTGCTAAGACTCACTTTTTTCAAAGTAGGGGTAAAATTAGTAACTACAGAGTTGCTATGAGTATAAAATGAGATAATGCATATGCAATGTTTACAAACAGTAAATGTTAACTATCATTAATGTTCCCATTTTACAGGTGAGAAAATAAATTCTCAGGGAAGTTATAAAATCCCATAATCCACAGCTAATGTGTAACAAAGTCAGTGCCTGAATCGCTGTACCTCTGACTCTAAAAACCATGAATGAGTAAATGAATGACTATATTAGGATTCAGACTCAAGGGTATCTAACTTCAAAACTCACACGTTTTCCATTTCCCAATACTATTTATCAAATGCAGGTGGAGAGAAAAAAAATCAAGGTAGATAGAATTAAAATGGAAGAAGAAATAATTATCTCCAAGTGACACAGTCCTGGCAGAAATGACTAGGAGTGGGGGGACATTTAACAGGTGTACAGTATTGGGATCCCTGGGTGGCGCAGCGGTTTGGCGCCTGCCTTTGGCCCAGGGCGCGATCCTGGAGACCCGGGATCGAGTCCCACGTCGGGCTCCCGGTGCATGGAGCCTGCTTCTCCCTCTGCTTGTGTCTCTGCCTCTCTCTCTCTCTGTATGACTATCGTAAAAAAAAAAAAAAACAGGTGTACAGTATTAAATATTTGCCTATGTGCACAAGTTTCTGAGTGAATTTGTCAAAGAGTAACTGGGAACCTAAGGGCTCAAACAACGTCCCTTGATATTTGTTGACAGTAAGGCTCTTAATTTAATCTTCACTAGAGTATATTGCTTCAGTCTCAAATAGCAACGACAACCATTTTTCCAAAAGAATTAAATTAAAATTCATCACATAACAGCTGCTATTTTGTATCTTCAATTTTAAACCTTCCTATTTGCCAGGTGTTTGTATTCTTTTATGAGATGGTCAGTCAGGTGTGGCCATAAAAGGAGACAAAGGAGAGGCTCAGGAAAATGAAGTTTGTTATGATCACAGGTCCTAGAGTTGGGAACGAGGGCACACAGTGGTACATGGAAAGACATGGAGTAGTAGGGAGCAGAAGACAGGAGTGAGGGTATAGTTGAGGCTAGATCTTTAGTGGGGAGAGGCAAGGCAGGGTAAACAGCTTAGTTTGAATAATTTCTGTGGGCTTTTAACTAAAGGAGTGGTTCCCAGTTGCCTGGGACCTAGCCCTGGAATGATTGTTGGAAGGCAGAGGAATACTGCCTCCTGGGGTGAACAGGCCATACAGAGGAGGCACAGCTCTGAGTTGGTTAGTTTGTATATCCAAAGCATGTTCCTAGCTGAGCCCCTTTATCTATAACAATTGGCCTGCCCTGGGAGAGGCAGTCTCCCCCCACAGTCAGAAAGATTTTTTTTGGATGTCAAAATATCATAATATACAGAATGTACACACACAATACAGTAAGTTTCTTTTTTAGGTACATGTTCATAATTTTTTCATATGTGTGAGAAAGATATCTTGCAATGTAGTTTCCCATGAATCAGGTGGATTTAACAGGCTACCCATAGAGTAGTCTGAAATTGTATACTAAGCTAATTTCCAGTGACAAAAACTGAATGATTTGGGTATATTTCTTTGATGAAAAGTTATGAAACCTCTTCTAATTACAATCTTTCCAAAAAAAAAAAAACAATCTTTTTACATATGCCTTATTTTATTCTTAGTATTGCTACTATATAAATATTGAGATGAGGTGGGCAGGCTTCCCTTCATTCGGGCCATGTGAAATGAGACAGCATTGTCTCCCCCTGTGGGCTAGCGGTGATCAGGACCCCATGCATCAGGTGCCCGCTGATGATCATATCTCACCGACTACTCCACCTTTCCCTTCCTGAGACAGGTTCCGTCAAAGCAGCTGCTGTTCAAGGGTGACGGAACGTGACCTCCACAAAACGCAGGAGAATTCAAGACAAATTGAAATTTCAGGTAATTTATTTCAAGTCAGAAATGTAACAAAAACCTTGTGCTCATAAAGAGGCTCTCGTGCAGGATCAGAGCCATTAATCTCTAAGACCCAACTGAACAAAAAGTACTATTCACCTAGAATGCAGTATCCTATTAATGATAGGGAAAATATTCAAGTTGGTTAAAATAGTAGACTCAGCAGTCATCCAAACCATGATTATTGAAAATATACCCATTTATTGAATAATTATTAGGTCTAATGCTCTAAACTCGGTAAGGTAAGGGATAGAGAGATGCGTTAATCATGGTCTTTGCTCTCAAAATACCGGTAATCTAAAAAGTGAAAGACCAAGAAGAAAGGATAGAATTATTTGTATTTTTCTTGGTCTGGAAAGACCTCTAGACCCCTCAACTCCACCACACTCCTTCTCCCCATTTCTCTGGCACAGAAGCTCTGACTCATTTTCCAAAATTCCCTTTCTCTTTGAAATCCTCCCCAGATCTCCCAGGCATAAAGCGATGCCCTGCATGGTGCTCCTCTAGCAATTTGTAATTTGTACTCACTTCTCCCAGAGTACTCATTATGTCATATTGTAGTGTTTCTCTCCCCTTCCATTCTTTCCCAATTAGAACATGAGCTCTTGAATCATACTTCTCCTTTGGACTGCTTCCCCCACCGCCTGCAACCCCATAGACACCTTATAGCACACATCCTGGCATAGACTCACACTAACCATCAAATACAGATAACTGGCTAGAAGGCACACAGAACTATATGCGTACAGACTATTCTACTCAATGAAATGGATCTTAGTCTTAGTGGTAGCCTGAATGTGTCTGTAGTGTTTTGCTTGCACCTCAGTTTTTCCCAATTTCTGAGCATGACAAATTGCCCCTGGCTAGATTGCTTTAGCTGGCCAAGTGAAGAAAGACACGCCAGCTGCCCTCCAAAATTTTATCCAAGAACAGAGTTGAAGCAAGACCAACTTCTCAGAAATCGAGGGGTTTTGTACTAGAGGGGACAATTTTCTGATACTTTAGTTTTTAAATGATTCGCATTGGCTAGAGTGGCAAAAAAAAAAAAAAAGAAGAAGAAGAAGAAAGAAAGAAAGAAAGAAAGAAAGAAAGAAAGAAAGAAAGAAAGAAAGAAAGAAAGAAAAGGCAGGCTCCACCAAAGTACTTATGCTGAAAGCTTAGCTTTCAAGCCAAGAGAATTACAGTGTTCAAATTTCAACCTTGGTTGGCTTGACACACTGTCTACCTAAATGTTTTGGCTATTCATTGAACAGCTTGCATAGCCCATATGGTTACCATGGAGCCCATGGTTAGACTGAATGCCACTTAAATCTTCTAAATCCCTCTGTTAAAGGATTTCATCTCACTCTCTCTGCTACCTCCGACAAAATAAAATTTGAACCAAGGCAGTCAGTAGGTAACTCAGAACAAGCTATCGATTTTACAATTTCTCAATTTGTAAAATGGAAATGTGATTTCTTTTCACATAACATTTTGTTAAGAATCTTACCAGTAATTAGGTTTTTATGTCCATAAAATACACTGGATTCCTTAGAATTAAAGCTATCTGGCAATTCTCTCTAATTTGAAAAAGTTTAATTAATTTTAAATATCTGTAATGAAACACACCAATAATTTCTGGTAATTCTACTAAATGTGTACATCTTTTAAACCTTTTTAATTTAAAAAGAAAGTAAATTAGACAGGGAAATCCTGATTTCTTCCCCTCCAGATTAGAAAGGACAGTTTTCTGTTGTTATTGCAGTTCTTTCTTTGGCCTTAATCATTGATTCATCTTTAATTTATCAGGTGGCATTTTCCCAAGGGATCTAAGCAACTGCTATTTTTGGTGTAAGAGATTTGTAATTTGGTCTTTATACTTTTAAAAATATGCAATTATTCACACAAACTAATAAGAAATGTCGTACTGGTACACATTTCAGCTTTACTGGCTGGAGAATTCTGTCTCTAAAAACGGTATAAACAAATGGTTTGTGGGAGGGCATGTTTGCTCTCCATTATGTTAACAGCAGAATGCCAAGACATTTTCCTCGAGAACTCATCAGAAATCTATCATCCAAGCGTGTATCTAAACCTTTTAAAACACATTCTTATTTCAACCTATATTGAATCCTGAAGTAATACATTTCCATAATTTCAATATCCGTTATGTAAAGTTCTAGTACCATTTACTTGTTTTACATTTTTCTTCTTTTAAATCCCAAAGGATGCCCCCTTCCCAGTTCTACAGGAGGCAGCGAACAAGTCTGTATGAGTTACCCTTTTTGGATCTTTCATATTATAAATTTTGATTAAAACCTCTCTTACCTTTTGACTGACATGTTCTACTTACTTAATACGTTTTATAGTCATTATCATGGATGGCCTGATAAATATTAAGACTTTAGCCCTTTTCAGTTATTGTTCTTTTTATTTCTCTGCCTCATATGACACTGTTGATCATATTCTATTTCTTTATAGTCTCTCCTACCTTGGCAACTCTGACACACTATGTTACCTTAATGTCTGTGCTGCTTTTTGCTCTTCATTCTTGTTCTTTCCTTGACTCTGGTTCTTCCTCAGTGTGATCTAGATTTACTTGACCACCATTCTTAGCCACCCCATCCCGTCTAATATATTTTTTAATTGACTTCAGGAGTCATTCTAGAATTGCTTTTTTACTAGAGTTAAGAAAAACCTTGAACCAAAATGAGAGATTTCAGATTTTTTTTTAAATGTGGGTATATTATTTCATGATATCCCCCCCACCCCATGTCTCTACTGAAAAGTGAAACATTTTATCACAGTTTCAGTAGGTCTCTCCAGAGTTTATGTGCAAGTGATTATGAGTGATTACCACAGAATATTACCCTTTTTCTGGGTCATTTACAAATGTGTTAAATAAAATAAATTCCAGTCCTTAGGAAGCCTCACAGCTTGCATGTCTGCAAGTTATAGCTGCGTTCTAAAAGCAGAGATGCAAAATTCAGCAAGCTTCATTTGTTATTTAGTTGATTTCCTTGGGCACGTGACACTAACATGCAGACCTCTCCTAAGACTGTCCATTTTCTCTCTAGAGATGCCCACTTTCCTGCAATGTTCTGATTATACTTAATTATTACAGGATAGATACGTTACATGGAGACTTTTAAAAAATACAATATCTTGTTTATTTCTTGTGTGTGTATTTGAAGTTCATTGTAAAAGGAAATACAATGACAACATTAATAAGAATTATAAAACTTCTAAAGAATTTTAATGGTGGGGATCCCTGGATGGTTCAGCGAGCGGTTTAGTGCCTGCCTTCAGCCCAGGACATGATTCTGGAGTCCCAGGATCGAGTCCCACATCAGGCTCCCTACATGGAGACTGCTTCTTCCTCTGCCTGTGTCTCTACCTCTCTCTCTCTATGTCTCTCATGAATAAATAAATAAAATCTTAAAAAAAAAAGAATTTAATGGCTACTATAATATTATTATGCATAAGAGTAATAAAATTCAATTTATTTACATTCAATCTAAGTTATACTAAAATGGAAATAACCAATCTATATTAAGTGATCAAGTCACCCTTAGTGAGGCAGAATGACAGGATCTGTAAAGCATGGGGGGGTGGGAGCAGCTTAGAACATTCATGAATTTCAAAGAATATCCAATCTCTCTCCAAAACTACTTAAATAATTTTATTTCCTTTCTAGAAAAGAATGTCTAACTTAACATTTGATGAAGTGATCGTTATAATCTGGAGAAATAGTTTTATATTTGTGCCATCTCTTTCTTTTCTATTCCAAATCCTAATTACAGCTTAAATTGCTTGGGAGAATACTAAGAAATAAAGGTATTTTTTACTTCGTTTTTTTTTTTCATTTTGACAATTAAAAAACGATTGTTCATTCGCAATAAAAACTCTAGTAGTGTGTGTATGTGTATTGACAAACTGATTCTGAACTTTAACTTGAAATGTGAATAGTCGATAACAATGATAATTATGAAATAGAACAAAGTTAATTGACTTACACTATTAGATATGAAGATTTATTATAAGGTTATAGTAATTAAAACAACGTGGAACTAGTACAAGAATAGACAGATGGAACAAAATAAAAAACTCAGAAAAAGACCCATCTATAAATACCTGCTTTATTTATCTATGACAAAGGTGTCACTACAATGCTCTGAGGATAGGGTAATCATTTCAATAAATGGTGCTGGGTTAATTTATATTCATATGGACAAAAATGAAACTTGACTCCTATTTTATACCATACATAAAAGTCAATGTCAGATAGGTCATATACTTAAATGTGAAGAGTAAGACAATAAAGTTTATAGAAGAAAATATAAAAGAATTTCTTCATGCCCTCAGAATAGGCAATGACTTTTGAGAAATCACAAAAAGTAAAGAATCACAAAATACAAAAAACACTAATCATAAAAAAGATATTGGCAGGCAGGACTTCATTAACATTAAGAACTTCTGTTTACTGAGGCATCATCAACAAATTACCAAGGCAAGACACAGAGTAAGAGAAAATATTTGCAATACACACATCTAACAAATAATTCATATCCAGAATATATTAAAAATGCCTACAAATCAGTTAATTAAAGAGAGAAACCCCATTTTTAAAACATGGGCAACATACTTGAACAAGCACTTAACCAAACAGTGTATACAAATGGCCAACAAATATAGAAATATGTCATTAGTTATCAAGGAAATACAAATTGGAACTACAACAGATACCTTCCACACCCACCAAAATAGCTAAAATTAAAAAGACCTATGATATAAACTATTGGTGTGAATCTAGAGCAATCAGATCTCCTAGACTCTGGTGATAGGACTATAAATCAGAACCACTGTTTTGTAAACATTTTTAGCAGTATCTACTAGAGTTAAACCTATGCCTACCTACCATATGACCCAGCAATCCTATTTCCAGTTATATGCCCAAGAGAAATGAGTGCCTATGTCCAACTATGTCCAACCAAAAGACATGTCAAAAATATTAGTTTTATTCATAATGGTCAAAATTGAAAAACTCTAAATTCTCTCAATAGTAGACTGGATAAGTATGTTGTGGTATGTTAATATGATGAAACCCTATGCAGCAATTCAAAAGGATATGTATAGCTACATACAAAAACATGGATTAATTTTGTAGACATAATGTAGTACCAAAAAGTCAGACATAAAAGACTTTCTATCCAGTTCAAGATAAGACAAAACCACCTTCAGAGACTGGACTCTGAATGGTGATTGCTTTTTGGCAAGAAGATGTTGACCGGGAAAAAATACAAGGGAATCTTCAGGGTACTAGATCTTTCAAGGATCTAGATTTTGATCTAGGTTATGTTTACCTGAGTGTGTATATATTAAAAAATTCATTGAGCTATACACTAAAGATTTGAGTACGTTATTGTATGTTTTTTCTACTCAAAAATAGGAGAAAGAAGAGCAGTACTGGGGGGAGAGGGACAGGGAAGAAAGAGAGGAGAAAGAGAAACAGGAGCAAAAACAATACTGTGAAAACTTATGAATTCAAACTGCTACAAAATAATTACACTTATTGGAATATAGATATTTGCTTTATAGAGCCATCTTAGATGACCTGATTTGGATTGCTTTAATCACAAAAAAAGAAATTTAACTTGGGAAAAAACCCTTTTCCTTCTTTGATTGAAAAAAAAAGGTAAAGTTAATTTTCCATAGTGATTTCATTTGCTGTTTTCTGTATTTCTATTAAAACTATTTTATGGTTTTTCTTATTATTTTACCATCACCCCATGTATCAGGCTATTTAAATTTTTTCTATAATTACTAAACTTTAAAAAAACTTTATGGTTTCAAAGATTATAGGGTATAGTTACACACGTATAGGACATTATTAGAGAAAACAATATGCAAATTATAAATCGTCTTTTTTAATTAAATTATACTATTTTCTAGAAGTGAACATTTATCAGTATTTTATTCAGACTTACTTGTATTACTAAAATCCTATTAAATCAGTTACAGATAAAACTAATTATAGTAATACCTTCCTGAAATATTAGTTCAACATTAAAACAGTGCACCCTTAGTATAACATGCTATTAATGATTCTGCCTTAGAGAATAACAAATCATCTGAATGGCATTGTTTAACAAAATGCCTCATTTTTTTAATTGAAGTATAATTGACATTCAATATCATATGAGTTTCAGGTATATATCAGAGTGATTTGATATTTTTATTCATTACACAATGATACCCACAATAAGTCTAATTATCATCTGTCATTGCACAAAGTTATTAAAGTATTATTGACTATATTCCCTATTTTCATCCCTGTGATTTCTTTTATAACTGAAAGATTCTACTTCTTAATCCCCTTCACTTATTTCACCTGAACCCCCAACACTTGCCCTGCTGGTAACCAACAGTTTATTTCCTCTATCTATGAGCCTGTTTCTGTTTTGTTTTGTTGTTTGTTTTGTTTTCAGATTCCACTTATAAGTAAAATCATATGGAATTTGTCTTTCTCTGACTTATTCACTTATCATAACACCCTCTAGGTCAATCTCTGTTGTTGCAAATGGCAAGACTTCATTTTTTTTTAAATGGCTAAGTTATATATCATTGTATATACAGGCGTACCCCCCATTTTATGGCACTTCAACTTACTGTGCTTTGCAAGTATTGTTGTGGTCTTTGCAAAATTGAAGGTTTGTGGCAACCAACCATGCACTGAAGAAGTCTATTAATACTATTCTTCCGATAGCCCTTTTGCTCATTTTATGTTTCTGTGTCACATTTTAGTAAGTCTCACAATATTTTAACCTTTTTCATTATTATTTTATTATGGTGATCTGTGATCAGTTATTATGATTTTCTGAAATCTTAGGTGATAGTTAACATTTTTAAACAATATGGTATTTTTAAAGTATGTACTTTTTAAAGACATAAGCTATTGCACACTTAATAGATTATAGTATATACATAGCTTTTATATGCACTGCAAAACCAAAGAATTCATTCGATTCATTTTATTGCATTATTCTGTTTATTGTGGTGGTCTGGAACCAAACCCACAATATCTCCAAGATATGCCTATATGTACCACATCTTCTTTATCCATTTATCTATCAGTAGACACTTAGGTTGCTTCCATATCTTGATTATGCTACAATACACAGAGGACATTTGATTTGTGTTTTCATTTTCTAAGGATAAATATCGAGAAGTGGGATTGTCAACTTGTATGGTAGTTCTATTTTTAATTTTTTGAGGAAACTCTGTAGTGGTTGCACCAATTTACTTTCCCCCCAACAGTGTGTGAGGGTTCCCTTTTTTCCATGTCCTTGCCAATGCTCATTATTTTTTGTCTTTTTGACAATAGCCAATCTGACAGGTGTGAGGTTACACCTCATTGTTGTTTTGATTTTTATTTTCTTGGTGATTAGTAATTTGGGGCATCTGTTCATATGTCTGTTGACCATCTGTATGTCTTCTTTGGAAAAATGTCCATTTAAGTCCTCTGCCCAGTTTTTAATCAAGTTGTTCGGGTTTTTGTTTTTTTTTTTTACATTAAGTTGTGAATATGATACCTAATTTGACATATACTTTTAATGTATTCTTTAGATTAACTTATTTTTCAAGGTGTTTAAGATTATTTACTTGTAGAATCAAATCTATATAGCCACATCTACTGGAGCTTTCCATGTAAAAAGTTGCTGGCAGTTCCATTAAATATCTGCACTTGAAAATTTGAAAATAGACGGGAAAAATTTCTTCGCGAGGAGTGAATATTATATACTAATTTTTAAATAAATCGGGGAACCTGAAGTGGTAAGAGCAGTCAGTTAAATCTAGTTCCTATCTTTTAAAATATTTCAATTTCTTAGGAAGAACAATGTGACCATTGAGTTAAATAGTACATATACTGACTATCTTTGTTCTGGACTTTCTCCTTAAGCATGTTTGTATGGTAAACACCCTTAGACCTGATGTCCTCCCTATGGGGTGGAGGGCAGATTTGTTGACTGTCTGGTGTAATAAAGATAATGTCTCCCTTCAGGGCAAAGTTCTGTCAGGCTTATTTTCATTTTATTAAAAAAGATCTGGGTCCCCTAGCTCAGGGTTCTTCACACAATCCCACTGCGTGCCGAGCATCTACGTGAGTGTCTCACGGTACAAGGTGAATGTAAGTCTCATGTTAATTTCTGTGCTGTGAATAAAGAGTCTTTTTGTCTCTGACCCAGGAGTCTCCTGTCTCCATTTTGTGTCTTTATGTATAAAACTGTGCCAGGCTAACAAGTAGTGTTCTTGACAATCCATAGCTTGTTATTAAGAGGCATTACAAAATCAAGGATAAGCTCCTACTTCATTAAATTTTTCATTATTCCTTGGATGTATGTCATCAGCCTTCAAACTAGTAGGAACCTCTGCACATGCTTTCCTTTCCTCTACAATGCCCTGCTCCACCCTGGTCAGAAATAGAGACTTGCCAGGGGCCAGTTGGTACTCTAAATGTGGACAAGACAAACAGTTCCTACCCTCATGGAGAATATACTTTGGAGTGTCCTCTCCAGATATAGTCTGTTAAAACTCTGCTTTGCCCTCTAACATTTAGCTCAAATCTTATTCTGCTGAGAAGTCTTTCCATTCTTCTCTAAAGTGTGCTTGGTTATTCCATGTTCCCATAGGGTTTTGACCCATATCATGACATCACTCTATCTCACTGCAGACACCACATCTCATTTTTTCAATTTTTTTTTTTAATGATAGTCGCACAGAGAGAGAGAGAGAGAGAGAGAGGCAGAGACACAGGCAGAGGGAGAAGCAGGCTCCACGCACCGGGAGCCCGCCGTGGGACTCCATCCCGGGTCTCCAGGATCGCGCCCTGGGCCAAAGGCAGGTGCTAAACTGCTGCGCCACCCAGGGATCCCTCATTTTTTTTTTTTAATTCTCATTATGTACCTCAGTGCCCAGCACATACTTGGTACTTAATGTTTGACATAGAAAGGAAGAAGAGATGAGTTAACAAACAAAGAAGCATATAGATGTCATACACTGTTTGGTCTGCTCACATGCTAAGGAAAAGATAAGGATGAGGCTTTGACTCACATTTTATTCCATTTGTTTATACTTTGTCTCCTAAATTAACCAGAGGTAAATTTCCATGTCAGCACACATCCTTATTTTTTACCCAGAGTTATAGATAACCTTTGATTAGGAGACCCAGTCTTATATATAAAGAAAGAGTATATGCTTTCACAGGAGCTTCTGGAAACCCGGGCCCACAGTAAAGTGCCCTGGGACTTAGAATAAGGAACACTAAGACATCAATAAAAATGTAAAAAGATGGAGAGAATTGTTTTTCCCAGGATTCTTCTCTGGAAAAAAATACTATAAAAGTTTGGGAAGAATTCTGCAATATGTCAGGGATGACAAAGGAGCAGCAAAATAGCTGATAACAATTACCAGCTTTCTCAGAAAGTGGAACCTATAAACTTTGGGGCTCTGATTTCCACAAGGGCTTATAGATTTGAAGCCAAAGAGGAAAAAGCTGGCACTGCTAAATAGGGATCATTCTTCTCCATTTTCCTTCCCCCTAATCTCTCAGCATCTCTGTTAAGTAAATGTCAAATAAAAAGTTTAAAAGTGTCAGTTCAGGGGATCCCTGGGTGGCTCAGTGGTTTGGTGCCTGCCTTCGGCCCAGGGCCTAATCCTGGAGTCCCGGGATTGAGTCCCACACCAGGCTCTCTGCATGGAGCCTGCTTCTCCCTCTGCCTGTGTCTCTGCTTCTCTCTCTCTCTTTCATGAATAAATGAATGGAATCTTCAAATAAATAAATAAATGTGTCAGTTCAGTGGCATAGGTAGAGAAGAATAAAGCAGGTGTTTTATTCTGGCCTTGTATATTGGAGTGACCCAGACCTGGGTTCAAATCTTAATTTTGGAAAAGGGGGTTACCCTCTCCAGGCAGGACCAGCTACAAGATTTGTGGGGCCCAGTACAAGATAAAATGTGAATCATCCTTGGATAACTGTAATAATTCTAGAGCTATTCCATGGCAAAGGGCCCTGCATCCCCTCCTGTGGGATAAAATGCATTTATCAGATGAAAACCAACCTGTCAGCCTCCCCCTTGCCATGAGCAGACCCCACCGGCAGCTTTGGGCCTCTGGATAACCTCAGACTGATTACACACTCCATGCCCTGTAATAAAATCTTCCATAGTCATAAAAATACGTGGAGCCCCTTGTGAAAAAATTAAGAATTTCAAGACAGTGAGGGTGAAGCATTAAGCCAAGCCATGGGAATCCTTCAAAGTGTGGGCTCTGTCAACTGCAGAGTTCACATGCCCTGTCACTAGGCGTCAGATTCCTTACATGAAAACTGTTGACAAAAATAATGCCCTTGCAGAGATCTTGCAAGGGTTACATGAATTACCAGGTTAAAAGTGCTAGTCTGTTGTGAGCATTCAGTAATTACTGGTTCCCTTTCCCTTCCCCTGCCCCTTCCTTCTCTTTCTGTCCCCCACACCCTTCATTATAAAAGGGATAGTATATTAAATACACCTGTGCTACTGGTTAAATTAACTGTCAAAGAAATAAATACAACATACATGCAGATAATGTTAGAGATAATTTTCTGTAATAACAAAGATAGTACAGGAAGATTGAAATCCATGAATTATCTCAAATCACATCCTAAGTCATAACATAAAATTTCTCCCCATCAATTACTTTTTAATGAGAATTAATAGCAATCAATTTTTCTAGTGCCATATTTTACAATTACACAATATAGTGCTGAAATTAGAATAAAGATCTTTTCTTGGTTCAATTTCATATACATTAGAGCATTATGCTTTAGTTATCTTATAATTCACTGTACAATCACAAAAGAATGGTGTCTCCTGTGTGTAGATTTTTAACAGTATAAATCAGAAGAATTGTTTTTATTTTGGCTATTTTTTTAATAGTCAGTCTGGACAACAGCAGAAATACGCAGCATGCCAAGTGTCCTGAATATGAAACTGAAATATTTTATATGAAATTCCCTCCTGAAAATACTGAGAAAATGCCAAAGCGTCTGTTATGTAAATTAAATATCAGCCTTGGGCAGCTATGAGTTATGGGTCATTCACATTATACAGTAAAATGTTTTACTTTTTCTTAACTAGCACAAATTCCCTCTAGACCTGAAGTCAGAGTGGCTCACAATCACACACTTAAGTACAGAATATGCAAATGACAGTGCTTCTGAAACCCAGTCATGACACCAAGGAAAACGTACGATCAATGAAAATTATATTTGCACATAAAATTTTCTAATATTTTTGTTTTAATTGTCAAAAGAGTTGATGCTTTTCCTTCAAAATGTTTATGCCTAGAAAAATGTTATAAAATTGAATTAAGTTTTAACAGAATAAGAAAATATCCAATGTATTTTTTTTTTAATTCATGAGAGACACAGAGAGAGGCAGAGACATAGGCAGAGGGAGAAGCAGGTTCCCTGCAGGGAGCCCGATGCAGGACTCGCCAGGACCCCGGGGACCATGATCTGAGTAAAAGGCAGACTTTTAACCACTGAGCCACCCAGGCACCCCTATCCAACATATCTTACAAGCATGTTCATCATTTCAATTTATAACATGGTTCATTCACCAAAAGATTCACTTTCTTTTCTTCATAAAACTTAACAAAAACGTTATATACATATTTAAAGAATGTGTGTGTGCCTAAGAGAAGAAAAGACCCTTGGTCTTTTTCTACTTACTGTTTATTGAAATTTAAATAGCCCCAAAAGACAAGTAATCTTTTGTTCTCCTCTGGTGTTATTATATAATAAAGCCTTTGTTGCTAACTTCATCACAAGCAGGAGCTGAGCGGTATAAGAGCTTCCAAAAACCCTATAAATATAAATGCAATCACATCAGTCTGTGTAATTTAAAATGAGGATAATAATTCCTATTCTGACTATCTCTGAAGGTTGTGATGAGGATCACTGGAGATAAGGCGTAAGAAAGCTTTCTTCAAGCTCTAAAGCTTTTTGTAAGTGTAGGAATATGGTAAAAGGGTGACATTGTCATTTCCAAGTATTGTCAAACACCACTTATTAAATGCATGATTGCTTGTAACACTGTGTTAAGTGTGAAGTGCTGGACTGAGACAGTGGCACCACTGTTGTGTTTGCAAGTTATGATGATATAGTTTACTTCAGAAACCATGAATCCCCCATGGACTGTAATGATTATTTCTCCCAATATTCAAAGGAATATCTGTTACTAATATTAGTGGCTGGAAAAGTATTTATTTTGTTTTACTTATCACTTGGAGCTAGGACTATAGATGTTGTCATGGACTGGTTAACAATAGTTTTTTAAAATTCAAAAAGAACTCACTGCTATGCAATAAGTATCATAGTGATTTTTCCCTAATGTTTCTAAATGTCTATGTTGTTAACAAAAATAGTAACAAAAATTATTCACAAATAGTTTTCATTTACTTGTAATTTGTTTTATATGCTTTATCTAGAAATATTAGAAATTTGAGAATTCTGAACCATGTCCTAGACATGCACAAAAGTTTTAAGTCATATACGTCCAATGTTAAATATTATAATGAAAGTGCCTTAAGAAATATATACATATATACATTTAGAAAGTGTCCCTAGGAGTATGTTATGTGTATAATCATATATGTAGTTATTATCTTGCTACTTAAATGTGTTTTCCACCTAATTTGTTTTATTAATTAAAACAGTAAAAATATTGCATTTTAGAATATTTTCAATTTTCTTCTCCACCCGAGTGTTTTGGCATGTATGTGACCAAGTTAGTCTAAATGTAGAGGAATACTACAGCCATTTCCTGGCTACTTCTGATTTTTATATTTTGTTTAGCATTTTTCCATATAAAGATATATTTATCAGGAAGCATATTTTTGAAAATTTTCATCCTCAAGTAGGTATCTAACTATGACTAATTAGAAGGCACACATGATTTATAGTGACATAGTGAATATTGTGGTATAATCTTATTTTAATTATCTCTGAGTTTGGTAATACATAAATATGAATATTCAGGAAAATAAAACTATATCCTGAAGTTAATATTTCTGAAACAAATAAACAAACAAAAAGACTGAGGAAATTAGAAACTTCATCTCCTCCTGAATTTACTCTCTGCCTCTCTAGAATAAGAGTATTTTTTAGAGGGAGAGGGGCAGATGGAAAGGGAGAGAGAGAATCCTAAGCAGGCTCCACACCCGGAACAGAGCCCTACACGGGGCTGGATCTCACAACACTGAGATCACAGCCTGAGCCAAAATCAACAGTCAGACACTGAACTGACTGAACCACCCAGGTGCCCTGAGAATAAACATTTTTGAAGGATATTCCAGTCTTGACATTCGCTAATGGAATGACTCTACCAAGGCTTTGCCAGTGGATTTTGACAACTCAAACAAAAAATGCTGCTTTATAAAATCACATCAGGACTTTCTGGTTTAAAACTTCAAGTGTCTGGGGGCACCTGAGTGGCTCACCTGAACTTTTGATTTTGGTTCAGGTCATGATAGGGTCATGAGGTGGGGTTCCAAGCTGGATGTGGATCCTGCTTGAAATTCTCTCTCTGCCTCTCCTTCTGCCCCTGCCCAGCCCCTCGCACTCTAAATAAATAAATATATATAAATAAATAAATGAAAACTTCAAGTCTCTGGATTGGTCCATCTGTTGAACACAATACAAATCACCATGAAACACTGATTTTTGAATAACAAACAAGTGATACAGAGGAGAGAGAAATGGAAAAGGATTTAATCTCTATGGAGTGTCTACTATAAATTAAGGATTATATTAATTGATTTATATTAGATATTTTATTAAAAGGGAATGAGGCCCCCAAATTTCTGAGAGCTAGAATGCACACTACCAAGGAGTTGCTTCACAGCTTAAGATGGATACAAATACATATGTGACAGTGCTATTTAGTGAGTTCTTACCTAAGAAATTATGAATAATAAAGAAATGTCTGTAGTAATCAAAAAGTGTGGTATTGGAGACAGGATGAACACATAAATCAATGGAACAGAATCGATCAACCAGAAATGGATCCATTAAGTATACTCAACTGATTTTTGACAAAGGTGCAAAAACAATTCAATGGAGAAAGGACAGTCTTTTCAGTAAATATTCTTGGAAAAATATAGATAGGAGGGAAAAAAGAACCTTGACCTTTATAAACTTTACTTTTTATAAAACTATTAACTCAATGATCATAGATCTAAATGTAAAATGAAAAACTAAAACTTTTATTTATGACCTCCAATTAGACCAAGAGTTCTGAAATATGACAACAAAAGCAAGGGAAAAATCAACAAACTCAACTTCAAAAAAATTTAAAACTTTTGCTTTGTGAAAGACTGTGTTAAGATGAAAGACAAACCATTGACTAGGTAAAAATGTTTGCAAATCACTTACCTGACAAAAGATTTGCAAGTCAGATATATAAAGAACTCTCTAAACTCAACATTAAGAAAACAAACAATCCAATTAGGAAATGGGCAAAAGACTTGAACAGACAATTTACCAAATAGCATATACAGATGGAAAATAAGCATATGAAAAGATTTTTCAATATCACTGGCCATTAGGGAAATACAGATTAAAGCCACTATGAGCCACCATCACACACCTATCAGAATGACTAAAATGAAGGATACTGATAATACCTAGTGCTACCATGGATATGAAGCTACTAGGTCTCTCATACATTGCTACTGAGAATGTAAAATAGTACAATTACTCTAGAAATCAGTTGGGCAGATTCTTATAAAGTTAAACATTCACTTAATGACAGATCTCAGCAATTGCACTTTAGGGTACTTGTCGTAGAGAAACGAAAATGAATACACACAATAACCTGTATGTAAATACTCCATAGCAGCTTTATTTGTAATAGCCCAAAGCTGGAAATAACCCAGATGTCCGTCTATGGGTGAAGAGATAAGAAGCTGTCCATTCAATGAAATAAGAAAGGAACAAACCATTAACACATGAAACAACATGGATGGATCTCAAGGGCATTGTGCTGCCTGAGAAAAGCCAGTCTCAGAAGCTTATATACTGTAGGATTCCATTTAACACTCAATGGCAAAATCAGAGTGACAAAGAATAGATGAATGTTGGCCACAGGTTAGGATTCGAAAGAGGTTGTGATGATAAAAGGTAAGCTTGAGGGGCTTCTTTGTGGTAACAGAACACTATCCTTATTGGAAAGGTGTTTTATATGAATCAATACATGTGACAAAATTTCATAGACCTACATATAGGCACAAACATAAAAGAATGCATGTAAAAGCTGGTGAAATCTGAACAAGTTCTGTAATTTAGTTAAAAACATTACACCAGCAACAAATGCCTGATCTGATAAATAAGTATGATTACTTAGATGTTATTGAGGAAGCAGGGTGAAGTGTGCACAGGAAATCTTTGTACTGTTTTTGCAACTTCTTGTGAGTCTTACATTATTTCAAAATAAAAAGTTTTTAAAAATTAACATAAGATGTGACTGGAATGTAAATTTACTTCCACCTGCAACTTCAAATCTGTATGAATATCTATATTGGCTGAAAAGAAGAAAAACCTTGGCACATCTAAAATATTCAAATCCATACCATAACAAATATGAAAAGAACTTAGATTTCTGAGTGATTTCTCTAGTGATAATGTATTCTAGAAATAATATTTATATAACTGGAAAAGATAATGATTTATGGGCCTGGCAAGAACTTTGGAAATGTAAAAAGGAAGAAGTAAAGAGATTTGAAGCTAACACCAGAGGCTACCATTGGAGATAAATTCAGGGAAAATAAACACTGGAAAATTGGAGTTATCAGAAAAAAATCAGTGATGAGCTTACCTAACACAGAGTTTCATTTAGTGATGTTAAGACAAAGGTTATAATCTTGACTTCAAATTGCTGTTTCTGTTACTTACTGTCATTTTAAGCTAATGATCGAATTACTTTGGAATTTAAAGTTCTGCAAATGCGCAAAAGACTTGAACAGACAATTCACCAAAGAGGATACACAGATGGAAAATAAGCACTTGAAAAGCTTTTCATGTGCTTATTTGGAAATTCTTGGAAATTCTTATCTATTTCATAATGTGACAAAGTTTATAAGTTATGCCAACATTTATCTCTAAAACTGCCTCTCAAAATTCAAGGAGTTCTTTTGAAGTTGAAAGTATTCTGTGATCATTGTGAGGTCTTCATTCATGAGATGTTTACAAATTATCTCATCATCTTGGAAATATAATTGACCTTGGCCTACAATTTCAAAAGACTCTCTTACCTAAAGAGGGTAAATTTCTCCAAAGTTACAATAGGAAAGGCTACAATCTCTCTATGTAACTTTTTTTTTTTTTCTGAAGAGAATTTGCTAACATTTTACATCTTTCCTCTAAATTAAAGATAAGGCGACAACATCAGGAAATGGGGTATTTGTGATATGGAAGACAAGCATCAGTTCTTGGATGAATATCCAATGCACCAGATTATAGACACTGATGCAGTCACCATTGCAGCAAATGGACTGCAACTACATATTTTGAATTATTGAAGCAGTGGCTTGAAACTATTCAGTAGATCGGATGTATTGCCTTCCTTCATGAGATTGATGAGAATTCAGTTCTGCTTGCTACACTCCAGCGCAGAGGACTGGAGGGTATTTAGCACGCTGAGAAAGGTCAAAGTAAGACTGTATTGGTTTCTGAACCTAAAAAATTCCTAACTCTTTACTCCCCATTAAAATAAATGAAGAAAAGCTATGTTTTGATGGGTAGCATCTCAAAGACTTGCTTGAGGCATAAAGGAAAGAAACTACGGTGGCTAAGACCAGGAAATGCTTATTTACCACCTTCTAGAGCATATAAAGGAGCACAGTGGTACACACACTATCTTGTAGTGTGTTATTATAACATTATTATCTCAAAAGTTATATGCTGCCTAAATAATGGAGTTTCCCAACAAGGAAAATGCATTACTAAGGGGAAAAAAAGAGAGAGGAGCAAACCAAGAAGCCAACTCTTAACTTTAGAGAACAAACTGATGATGGTTCCAGGGCAGATGGGGGAAATAAGGGATGGGGGTTACGAGGGCATTTGTGATTAGCACAGGGTGATGCTTTCAAGTGCTGAATCACTATACTGTACACCTGAAACTAATATTTCACTGTGCGTCAACTAACTGTAATTTAATAAGACCTTAAAAAAATACATTACTATATTTGGGTCTTCTTTTTGGCAGATATTCCAGGAACAAAACATTAATTTTGCGATTCCAATTGATTGCGAAATGGATTTTTCATACAAAAGCTGCAATCAGATTTCACTACGGGCAGAAGTTTAAAAGTTTAGGAAAAGTACTAGTTATGCAGAGTATTAGATTCCCAAGAAAATGCTGCACTAATGACCAAATATATTTAATTCTTAAGTTGAGTTCAACACTTGGACTAAACCACAACAGCTCCAAATTGTACAACATGTTTTAGGAGGTGAGGAATACCCTCAGCCAAACATGTTCAATGGAAATGTTAAGAGGAAACAATTGCTCTTTGAGCTGAAATAGTGGGGATTTGATACATGGTTTGTTTCCTGCTTATGTGCTTCTTGTTAGCATGACAGATTGATCAGAACTAGAATTCTCCCTGTCTCTCCCACAATTTCCCCCACTCCTCTGACTCTCCCCAGCATCAGAGATCACAAAGAGCTTGACACATCTATTGAAAATTTTTGGAAGAGGTAAATGTGATAAGTAATGTGCTTGTGTGTGTGTGCGTGCACACACACACACACAGTTTCTTCTCTTTGAGGTTTTTGCTGAAATTTTTTGGATTATTCTTAACCAAATAAAATAACAAGGATCCAAATACAATCTTCCTTTTCTTCCTTTTAGATCCCATGATTGGTAATCTCCTGGAGAAAAGAAAAGCACTATTTGCTATCAGTAATTTAGAATGCTGTGGTAACAAAAAGGGATACATATGTTCATCAATTATGTTTCTATTCCATCCTTTTTTTTAAAAAAAGATTTTATTTATTTATTCATGCGAGGCACAGAGAGAGAAAGAGAGAGAGGCAGAGACACAGGCAGAGGGAGAAGCAGGCCCCATGCAAGGAGCCTGATGTGGGACACGATCCCGGGTCTCCAGGATCACACCCTGGGCTGAAGGTGGAGCTAAATCGCTGAGCCATCGGGGCTGCCCTATTCCATCCTTTTTATTAACATTTGACACATATATAAGAATATATGTAACATAAATTATTTCAGACACAAATTGAACAGTTACTAACCTACCCTCAACTGAAGAATATTGCCAATAATGTTGCATCTATCTGTGTATCTCTTCCCCTTACCACTTCTTTGCCTCTCTATGCCCCCAAGAGGTACCAATACTATGAAATTTGTGCTTATACTTCTTTCCCCCTTCCCATAGTTTTATCACAAACGTATTTAGGTCTAAACAATATATTGTTGGATTTCTTGGTTTGAAGATTATGAAAACAATAACCTACTGTACATATTTTTCTGTGATTTTCCTTGTTTAAGCAACACTGTTTCATTCATGTTGTTGCCTACAAGTGTAGATCATTCATTTTCACTGCTGCATGAAATCAAATTGTGTGAATATTCTACAATTTGATGATCCATGATGCTATCAACAGACATTTGAGACATTCTAACTGCCACCCAGTTTTCTAAGCCCTTATCGTCACCCATTTCAGGTTGGGTAATTCTGACTATCAATAAACTCAAAGGTTTCATCAGTTAGAACAGGATTAGCACCATGGTAAATTATAGCCATTTGTAAGGAATAATCCAAGAAGGCCCTTTAGATCTTCTGATCATGGGCTGCTTAGGCCTAGAATAAATCATCCAACTGATTTTAATATTCATTCCTTCACTTTATGGTACACAGGTTTTGTAATACTATATTCTGCTTCATGATTACTTTGAATAAACATGGTCTGAATTTTGAAAACTTAAATGGAAAAACATTTTCCATAATGCAAAGAGCCTGTGCTTTGGATTCAGTCATATTTGCATTGAAATCCTGATTCTGTCATTTTCTAGCTATGAGAGCCTGAATAATTTATTTAAGTTCCCCAAGTCTCAGTTTCTCTTTCAATAAAATGGAAACAATAATACATATTCATAAGATTGATATCACTATTATTAAATAAGGTAATATATTCATGCCTAGCATAATGTCTAGTATATAGAAGGTATTTAATAAACGTGTAGGGAATAAAGGACCGAAGAATGAGTAGTCAAAGGGATGAACAAGGAAGCAACATACATAGCTGCAGAGCACAGAAGATAACAAAGCTGTGTGAGTGGAGTGTGAGAAAATACTTAGTGGTGGGTCCCTTTCAAAGGAGAGAACACATGCCCCTTATTCATGGGGCTGCTACATTACACACGGGTGGTACTCTCTGGAATTGTGCAACATGGCAGCCTTGTTTTAAGACATTTATATTCTTTTTTAAAAATATAATATGCTGGTCAAACAAAATGTATCTGCAAGTGATTGGCCTGGATAACTACTATTCAATCCTTGATTTATAGCAGTGTCATCCAGGGATGTAGGAATTATCAAATAGGTGGCAAAACCAAAGCTAGTATCTTTTGTGTGTCTACTATATGTCATGTATCTTCTGAGACATGAAAAGAGGAAAGTGCTATTGAAAACACCTCATTCTGGGATGCCTGGGTAGCTCAGTGGTTGAGTGCCTCCTTTTGGCCTAGGGTGTAATCCTGGAGTCCCACGATCAAGTCCCATATTGGGCTCCTACATGGAGCCTGCTTCTCCCTCTGCCTATGTCTCTGCCTCTATCTGTGTCTCTCATGGATAAATAAATAAAATCTTAAAAAAAAGAAAAAGAAAAAACACCTCATCCCTTTGCCCAAGAACCTAAAATTTGCACCTTCTGTCTTGTGACAGTCTCCTGACACTGCCAGTTTGCTTGGGGGAGTCTAGGCCTTGTGGAATCAGTCCAGGACAAAGGGCTTCAAACACCTACGATACCCTTCAAACTGCAAAGAACATATACATATAAGACAAAAGAAGCTTGTCAGCTTCTCCAGAGCAAGGATACACTGGATGTTCATGTCTACCTCCTTCATCCTTCCTGTTCTCCACCCCTTTCTAGTATTTCCAATTTCTGTCATCTTTTCTTCAAAACTCTACTCCTTAACACAAAGATGTTCTGGGCAGTCTTTCTCTAATTCCCTTTATTCACCTCATCCTGGGAATAACTCTAAGGAAACAATCATTTTGCTTGACTAATTTGATGTAGCTCAAGTTCTTGGTTGGTCTTATACGTATTATCTACAGCATTAGTGCTGTGAAAACTTTCTCTCCCATCCCATTATTAATTAAAGGAAGTTATAGACAACCATACAAAATTTAAAACATAGCTGAGACTGTTTCAAGACCAAAATTTCCTGTAAGAATAGTAGTTACATTCTACTAAATTCTGACTTGTAAAGTACAGATGGAACTTGAAAAGTACTAGTCATTCTGGCCTTCTTCCACCCCTTCGAAAACCTGGTCTACACTGGGTGTTACACTATATGTTGGCAAATTGGACTCCAATTAAAAAAATATATGTAAAAAAAAAGAAAACCCGGTCTTATATACATTGCCCACTATTGCTGCTGGGCGATTATCCTAGGCTTGTCATCAATCTGACCTGCTTGCCTTGCATGCCTTAATGATTTCATTTTATTTTGCCTAACCCTACCATATATTGCCTGACAATTTCAAATATCATCCCTGACAACTTTTCTCTTTTCACCACTATGTCAGAGCTCTCTGAAACACAGAACAGGTATAGTCTGACCTGCCCATTCTATAGCATTATGACCAGATTAATAAGAAAAAAATAATTAATACTCAAACATTATCTGATAGATGACATGTACAAGTAGCAAAATTCCAACCTTTAGGACACACTGGCTTCATGCATAATGACTGGGAAGTGAAGAGTTCTAATCTGGCTTTCCAGCTTGCCTCTGCCGCATGCCTTGTGATGTAGTACTCATTCTTTCTTCTCTGGCTCCTTGTATGTCAGCATTACACCAGGTCTTTCCAGAATCATAAGCAACCTCTGGCCTATCACTTATTCTCAGTCCTGAGCTCCATTCTCCAGACTACAATGATAACCATGAGGAATAATTCTTGTGAGGAGGGGCTAAGGTAAAACTCATTTCCTTTCTGAGAACAAGTCTGTTAGTGTCACTCCTCTTTTGTGTTGCTAGTAGCTCAGCTGCTTGCTACAGCAGCATGTTTCAATAGGAAGAGCTTACTTCTCATCTTTATGCCCTTGGGAGACTCTCTCCCAGGGGAGACCAGCAGAGCAAAAGCCATTTGCTGTCTGTTTAATTCTGGACCAGAATTCATTCAACTAAAATGGAAAGAAATATTACCAATACTGGCCTAAGCAAACAGGAGTTTTTTTCTCTTCAAAAAACCACAGATTTAGAGGCAGGAAGTCTACTACAGCTACTCTACAATGCCATCACAGACTAAGGCTCACCTAAGTTATCTTTCTGCTCTGTGTACTATGCATGTAGTTTTTGTCTTCATGTTTACAAAATGGCTACTGCACCTCCATACATCACATCTGTGTTCCAGGCAGGAGGAAAGCAGAGGATCCTTAGCCATTTTATCAATTTCTTCTGGGCTTCCCTTCTCAAGCAGTCTCTGTTTATGCTGCTATCATTGACCAAAAAACTGTGTCTTAGAGCCAATCCAGTCTACAATCATGGCTGAGAAATCAAACGTCTTAACTTTCTAGCCCTTAGAATAGAAGACACAAATTTTACAAACATAATACTCCTTCCATTGAAGGTTAAATCAGTGAATTTTTTTAAAGTTTAGGGAAATTGTATTCATGAAATATATATTTCTCTATGTATATCTGTTACATTTTATTGCAATTTTGATGAGGGTGCTTAAGGCACTACATAAGTAACTCTCAAATGATAGACATTGTGCAAAATAACTAATATCTTAAACATTATACTGCAGGGCCAAAGTATGTGATATAAATAGGAGAAGATAACAGGGAGGGGACAATAAAAAAAAAGCACATTAAGATATGGAAGAGGAGACAAAACTAAATTAAATCTGATAACAATAAGTGAGCAACTGTCCTAAGTGCTTGTTTCTCAAAGTTAAAATCAACTTGCACTCAATATCATCTTCCCAGGGTGTCTAGGAGGGTGCTGCAGGATAGAAAAAAAAAAAAAACCAGATGCTTCAGTGCCTTTGCAAAAACATATGTAATAATTTTCAAATACAGAAAAAAATATTATGTTATGTAAAAATATTAGACCACAAGCTTTAAAAATGTTGTTTCTATCTTAGGAATTCAAAACAATTATTAGTCTTTAAAGTGTACCCAAAGAAATTTGCAAACAATACACTATATTACTGTGTAAAATTATAGTTAATCAAAGATCCTTTTCTCACTTTCTTTTTTCTCTTCATCCCTTCTTTTATATTCTCTCTCTTTCCCTTGCTCTCCTTTTCCCTATACACGCATGCATGATCACACACAAATTTATCCAAATAATATTGTATTTCCCTAAAGTGTTTTAGTAAAATACACATTTTAATAACAAATGCATATTTGTAAATAAGATAAGTTATTAGAATATTAAAGCATATGATATAATTTAAGAGAACAAATGTTTCAAATGTTCCCTTTAGTTATCTTTTTTTTTTTTTCAATTAGACAAGATAGGCTGGTAATAATGTTTTCCATTGTCTGGTCTTCTCCTCTATCCTAGGCTATACCCTTGTACCTAAAAATGCAAATACAATTTGCTACCCCTTTATTATGGAGCCTGGAAATAGTTGTAAAAAATGTTTTTTATGTTTAGCTTATATGCCTCCAATATCTTAGTATAATAATAATAATAGTTTTCATTTTCAATAACACCTTAAACTCCTCTTTTAATATTTGTATATATATCTTGATTCTACAATTATGCATTTACCTGTGACCATATTGTAATTAGTACATTAAATAGAAATCTCATGAATAGTATTTAATGTTTTATCACAGTAGGATAAATAGTTGCACTTTAAATTCATTAGTTCATTTGACGTAACGTTTTTGAGATCTGCTACGTACCAACTATCATGATTTGCTTCTTTTCCTCTCGGTAGCCTGTGGTTAAAGACTGGAGACTAAGCATGGGTCTGTCTTCTTCTCCACTTAGTTGCTAGCGTCTAACTTTGTGTCTGGCACATAGCAAGTGTTGAATGCATAAATAGACGTTCATCTTCAAAGTCTGTTTCTGTTTTATGGTCCACTTTTTAGTCATCCTGAATCTAAACTTTTCTTTCCAAAAGAATAATCCTGTTCCTTGTAGCAGAATTTCAGACTTGAATGATAGTTACATTTGTTTCCCAGCCATCTACACATGTGCCAAACTGCTTGAAGCAGTACTTGAGTGATTTCTTAAAGCATCTCTCTTGCTTTTCCCACTCACTGTTACCTGAATTCAGATCATTAGCCAGGAACTTCTTGAGTGTCTTCTCAGAGGCATCCTGTTGTGAAAATCAAGCGCTTTTAAATAGAAGCATCATTGATGCATCCAAAAGACTGTCCAACCAAAATTATCCTCCATACAGAGGGCAAAACTAATATGAACATCCTTTTTAGGTTCATTTTCTCGAAACATAGAAGTTAAATTTCAATAGTCTTAAAATAAATAATGTTCTCAGATTGCTTTCCTTTCTTTTTAAAAAGATTTTATTTATTTATTCGTGAGAGACATAGAGAGAGAGGCAGAGACGTAGGCAGAGGGAGAAGCAGGCTCCCTGCAAGGACCCTGATGTGGGACTCTATCCCGGGACCCCGGATCATGACCTGAGCCAAAGGCAGATGCTCAACCACTGAGCCACCTAGGTGCCCAGATTGTTTTCTTTTCTGAGAGAAAATATTCGGGCATGTTAAGACTACTGGAATTTTCCACATAGATTTCAGAGATTCTGGAACCACCTTGTACATTTAACAGTAAGCTACTATAGTTTGTGTAAACTGTTTTTGTAAGGTTAATGGTCATACAAAATAAGGCTTTCAATTGTGAATGTCTTCTTTCTAAGAAAAAATTTTTGTGTGTAAAAACACATTTACCAGATTATTAAGGTTACAGTTGTGACATGTCAAGACTGTGGGTTTCTGCTGCATATTATACATATTTTATTAATGACTTTGTGAGTTATTTCAGAGAAGTATCACAGAGCAAAAAAAATTTAAAATATATTAAAAAGGTCTAATTCCGTATTTAGAACCAACTGCCAACCCACTATGACCCAGGGCCTAATTTTATGACTAATTATGAAACAGCTGGGGTATGAATTATCTCTCATCAAAAACCATTCCAGGTTAAGGAACTTCTAAATAGTTCCTGGAGCTACCTCCATGCTCCCTCACGCAATTACATAGGAACCCATACATTTAGATACTACAAATGTTCTCAGAAGCTGTGAATTCTAATCCTGTTCTATCACTAAATTGCTCTATAATTCTATGTTGCTTTTCTACTCCATGTTTTTTCACCACTATATCACTGAATATGAACACAATACTTTTCTCTGGAGGACATGGTGAGGTGTGATTAATTAATGTATGTAGTACATTCTGGGAAACTCAGAGGAGAGCTATACTGTATAAGTTATTGTATAAGTATAGAATATTGCACTAAAATCTCTAAACTGAATTATACAACAATGTACACTTTCAATATGGATATTTTGGCACTATATTTTCTGTGCCAATATTATAATTTAAAATAATTATAGTAGCTTCACTTTTCAAAAAAAAGACATCTTTTTCTTAGAATACCAAATGCTACTAGTCTTTTAGCTATGGTTACAACAATAGCCTTAGTCAATTTCTATTAGAAGCCAGAAGTCATATATAAGAAATTCAGTGAGAATGAAGAAAATGACTGCCACAGTTGGTCTGGGTTATGGATGTTTATAATGACATGCTGAAACCGTTAGAGATGCATTAGTGTTCTAAGGATGGGCTTACCATGGTTCTACATAGAGAGCCAAATTTGAATTTAAAGCAAAACTTGATTAAATAGTGTCTATGTAGCAAAAGGCAACAATGTTAAGGGGTGGGAAAAACTCTGAATGTCACAATGACAACCCTAAATTTTCTTTTGTTTGTTCTACCAAATTGAAAGCAATAACAACCCATCATCCACCTATTATGCGTTAAGTCCCATAACTTGTCAGCTGCTGAAATAATTGCCCAACCACTTAAATATTTCCAATATATGCCAGCAAGCAATGACAGTGTCAAATTCCTCCAAAGTATAGAATTTATGATCTTAGAATCCACTTCCTTTTCTTACTGAATCCCCATCTATATATATTTAATAAATATATATTTAAATATTTATATGATATAGATATATTTGAAACTCTACTTCCAATAACAGAATTATTTGAGTTTATCATGCCTGTCATCTGCTATTCTCAAAGTACTTAACTAATAATAAATAATCTGTGAAATTTGTCTGTGACATGAGTATTACTACTTCTGTTTCAGCAGCATGTCCCTGATCCTGGTCCCATCTAGTATTGCCAAGATGTCTGACTAGATAAGAAGTGGAACTGGAGACCAGAGCCAGATTGCAAGGTGGGTGGCTGGTGGTTCTACTGCTTTTTTGTCCTGTATGTGTCAAAAAATTTCCAGCTGTGGTTCCACACAGGGATCAGTTTCAAAGTCAGACTCCCTAGCAAAACAGCAGTGCAGTGAAGCCCAGCACAGCAGTAGCAGGCCCAGGACAAAAACATTGCCCCGATCCACACCTGTTCAAAGTTCTTGCAACCTGCACTTGATTCCCTGCTCCTTGCTAGTGTTTCAGGTTCCCCCTCCCAAGAAACCAGCAGAAGACCAGAGTGACTGTTCACTTTTTCTGAAATGGTCAAGTGGATCTCATAACAATTTCAGAGCATTGGCATCTGGGGTAGTGTGTCTTGTAATCTGTTTCCTATAGTAAAAATATGCAAAAATAAAGTTGCAAGGATAATAAATGCTTGTGGGGTGGCTTTGAATGTTCGAGTGATCCCCATAAAACAACTTAATAAAGATTTGTCATTTTAAATATTGTATAATACAAATCCTCTTTAGTTTTCTTGTGATTTTTAAACCTCTGGTCCTAAGTACCTAAAAAATTTTAATTTATTACTCTATATTAGTATTTGTGGATAATACTAATTTATTACTCTCTATTAGTATTTGTGGATAATACTTGAGTAACACTATCACCCTTTAATTTGTCTTAATCAATTTCCAACCTGCTTGGATATTTCTTATAAACTTTCACTAACCATTTGTGCAGATAGGGAAATGTGAGTCTTGTATGGAGATGGAAATTCTTCAGATTTATAAAGATGTTGAGAGTCATAAGCATATTCAGAGGTTCCAAAATAAATATTAGACCTGGTGTGCAGTTTTTCTTTTTTTAATCAAAATGTGAAAGATCTTGAAGTAATTGACATCATTTAAATTGTCAAATAAAACTGCTGAGCTTACATTTTTATATCCATTCTTTCCTGAATTCTACCTAGAGAAATAAAAAGATCCATATCAGCACTGAAAGTGGCTAAAAATCCTGTTTGCAGATTGCCTTTTTCAATACATTCCAGAAATAACATGGATGAGCTCATATTCAGAGTGCTAACCACATAGTACCTTTGCAAAAATTAGGGAAGGACACCTCCTGAAAGGATAGAGACCTGAAAGCACATTCACATCTCTCTAAATATTGAAGAGCCCCAACATTTATTTCTTGATCTTTCTTCCCCACCCTTACTCATTAGAAAATTCTTTTGCCTTTAAATATCATCTTATTGTTGACAGCCAGATTTGTATTTCAGCCCCATTTGCCTGCCTTAGCTCTTGATTCATGTACCTGTTGTCTACTCAGCATACCCATCTTGATATCCAATTGGTTTCCCAAAGTTAAAATGGCCAAAAAATAACTCTTGGTTCCCTTACCCTCGCTCAAACCTGATCTTTCCTAAGTCTTTCCCATTCCAATTAGAAACACTACACTTCATGTGTATATTTAGCCCAAATTCCTAGAAATCACCCTCAATTCCTTTCCCATCTCCTACTGTAATCCTGAAGCATATTCTGTGGGCTCTATATTTACTTTAAATCCTGATTCAAGCCATTCTCATACCCTCTACCATCACTAGCTAGTACAAGCCACTATAATCTCTCATCACCACGCCTCTAACAGCCTCCTAACATTTTTGTTCTTTATTCTTGCTTCCTATACAATTCATTCTTTACACAGAAGTTATCTTTTTATCTTTTTAAGATTTATTTATTTATTTATTTATTTATTTATTTATTTATTTATTCATGATAGACAGAGAGAGAGGGGCAGAGACACAGGCAGAGGGAGAAGCAGGCTCCATGCAGGGAGCCCGACGCGGGACTCAATCCGGGGATTCCAGGATCGGCCTGGGCCAAAGGCAGGTGCCAAACCGCTGAGCCACTCAGGGATCCCCAGAATTTATCTTTTTGAGTTGTAAGTCAGACCATGGCATTGCACTGTTCAGATCTCCCTGGTAATCCCCTATCAGAGTTAGGATAAAATCCAAACTTGTTATCATGGTGAAAAAGGCTCTATATCTCTGCTCACTCTCTAGCTCTCCGACTGCTTCCAAAACACTCTACCTCTTGTTCTCAGCCCTCCTGATATTCGTGTGTTGGTTCTTTCTCGAAAATGTCAGGCTTGTTTCTGCTTTAGGGCCATGATATTGCTCTGGTCTCCCATGCACTCATGCTTCTCATTTTTATTGAACACCTATCATAGGATAGGTTGTTTTATGCAATGAGGAAACAGCAATGACAACAAAACCTGCCCTCAAGGGGTTTACATTCTTGTGCCAAAGAGAATATTTTATTATCTCTTAGCAAGGCTCCTAAAATAGCCTCCTAACCCTTTCCTTTGCTTCTATTACTGCTTGTTTTAAATTCCACTCTTCACACAGCAATACAAGTGTGGCAGGCTCCACAGAAAGGCTTTTTCTGAAGATTCTATATAACACAGTGCTTCTCTGTCCACTCCAGGTCCCTATCATTTTTTGTTCTTCTTTATTTTCTTCATGCCTCTTTTAATGATCAAAAATGATATTATGGACTTAGTTGCTTTCTTTTCTATTAGCTGTCTTGTTCACTGAACTATACGGTTCAAAACAACAGAGGTTTTGTTTTTCATACCTGTATTTCCAACTTATCCAACAGCACTTGACACATAGTATAGATTCACTAAATACTTGTAGAGTGAATATATTCAAAGGATGTCACAATACACAACATGCACAGGAAAGAACTTAAATTGTGGAGTTCATTCCTTCTGGAAGTGCATATGATAGGTTTCAAACTTGGAATATGTGGAATGGAAAGGGCCATAGAAGGGAATATAGGTTATTTACTAAGGGACTGTCTATAAAATATCTGAAAGGGTAAACCCCCACCCTTTAATTGCCCCATACGGAATGACTTGCACAGTCTTTGTCCCAAGACTAAGATCAGAGTTATCCTTTAATGATAGTGAACACTTCTGGAGATAACCAAAACTGTTAAAGTAGCTGTTAATACTGTAAAGAGAGGAAAGCAGAGACTGGAGTAAATGAGGACCTTCAGAGCAAAGGGGAAAAAGAGACAGGGAAGGCAACTTTGCCTGAAGAAAATACCTTAAATGAAGCTTGCCTGCTCCTTCCTGCATATATGTCTCCATCCTGCTGCTCCTCAGCCTCATTCCCCTGAATTGAAGTCTGCTTATCTGCAGGCCATGATTGTTTACACAGAGCCAGAAGTCAGTGATCCAAATCAGGAAAAGAAGAAGAAGAAGAAAAAGTAGAAGAAGAAGAAGAAGAAGAAGAAGAAGAAGAAGAAGAAGAAGAAGAAAAGAAGAAGTTGTGTGGTTGTTTGGATACAGATCTGCTCAATTGTAGTTAGAATTAGCATTTGTGAAATACTTGACATGTGCCAGGCACTGTTATACATGCTTTAAATATGTTAATTTATTTAATTCTAACAACTACTCCATGCGATAGGTACAATTATTCTTCTCATTTTGCAGACTATGTACAGAAATTTGAAGTGACCAGCCTAAACCCTTACAGCTTTTTAATTACTTAGTAGAAGCTCTAAACCTGGAAGCCTTTCTCCATGGTCAACACACTTCTTTACTATCTTTATAGAAAAAACCCATGTCATTGCCCTATGTTAATAAACTTTGTTCTCTGTGCATTAATATAAATGAAAACTGAGAAAAACGAGACACTTAAGATAAATATACAACGCAAAAAAGAACCAAAGGAGAAAACAGGACAATTAACACTATGGGAAACAAAATTAATTTAGGATGCTAGTAAAATTCCAGTAGTATCCTTTAAGGGATTTGAGAAGCTCTTGTATCAATAAGGCATGATCAGAATGTTTTGAAACAAAGGCAATCAGGAATGTAAAATATTGTTTCTAAATTTTTTTTTGCTAATTTTTTTAGTAATAGATCTGAAGGATACAAAGAACACTATAGAAGACCAACCAATCATATAGGAGATAAAGGTAAAAAAAAATTCAAGAAACATAATTCAAAAAATAAATAAATAGATTAAAATATGATAAAAGTAATTAATAAAAAAGATTGATCCAGGAGGTCCAGCATCCAACTATTCAGAGCTCAAGAAAGAAATAAAGCAGGAGTAAGAAAAGAAGTCAAGACAGGAGGGAAAAGAGGAAATGAAAGAAAGAATGAAGGAAAATGGAAGAAAAGATATATTATTAATGGAAGACAACTGGAGAAATGGCATAATCAAGCAGATTATGATTGATCTCAATCAGAATAGATTGAGAATTGAATTTACATTGGAAGAAGTTGAGTTTTAGTAGGAGAAAATGTTTTAAAGACATATGTGGAGGAAAATTCACAAAATACAAAAAACTCCAAATACTAAGAGAAAATTCTAATATTTTAAAGACAGAAAAAGTAGGTGACCTACAAAGAAGTGAGAATCTGAATTACATTAATAACTTTGGATATTAGAGAACAATAGAAGAGATCTTGACAAAGTCTAAAATTAGAAACCAGAATTCTACATCTAACCAAAGACTGGATACACAAAAGAAACTCAAAACCCTTACCTCCCATAAATGTTTTTGCAAAAGTAGTGAAAAATATATTTCACAAAACAAAATAAGTGTATTATAAACAGTTATAAATGTGCCTTGAGGAGCTATGGAATTAATACAGAATATAAAAGTAAGAAAATTACAGATGCCATCTATGCAGCAAAACTAGAAACTACTGGTCCAAATTAAAACAGAAGTCAAGAGAGCCCTGTGAAGTTTTCACTTCAAAAAGATAGCACATTTCTTTCACAAAAATGTGACCGAAAAATGTGAATTTCTTCTGCCAGTAAGGAAAAGGAAAGGCAATTAGAAACTCAGGGAAACACAAAAAGCTGTACAAGGAAGCTGTAGTTTAGAATGAGAATAAAAAATATGGCATGATTTTTATTTTTTATTTTAATTTTACTTTTTAAAAAATTCTATTTATTTAATTGAGAGAGAGAGTGAGAGTGAGAGAGAGAGAGATAGCTACAGAAAGTACAAGAGGGGGAGAGGAAGAAGCAGGCTCCTCACTAAGCAGGGAGCCCGATGTGGGGCTCTATCCTAGGACCCTAGGATCATGATGTGAGCTGAAGGCAGTCACTTAACCGACTGAACCACCCAGGTGCCCCATGATTTTTAGTAATTTATGTTCAATAAGAAAAAAACATTTGATTTAATCTTAAAACAATGTTGAACATTATGGTTTTAATCACTTATGATTATATTTCCTGTTTACAACATAAATGACACAATTTGGATCTCAGTGGATGATGTTTTATAATTATTATAAATACTGATTTTAGTTTCTTATTTTTTAGATCGACTATTGTCAAAGATCCAAATTGATTATACTGCAGAATTATTTAAGTTAGCATGTGAAAGAAATTACAAAAATGACAGAAACTGGAAGATGGCATGACAAGAGGTAGAGGAACATGTGAAGAAGCTAACTTGTCTTATTACATAGAGAGAACTCAATAGAATCTGCCTAAAATTGATGAATTAAGATATTTAATATTATAATAATAATCAATTGAGTAATTAAAATCAGAAGAGTGATAGAGGAAGGAAGAAGGGAAATTAGAAGATAGTGTAACTGTGATCACTTTCTTCTTGCAACAATGATTCAGCCAATATCCTCTAAATCAACAAGCACCTGCACATACATAACAGATAGAAATATAATGGTAGCCTCCAGAAGAACCAATTTTTACCATTTTTATCAGAATTAATGAGTCATAATGAAAATTAGAAATTCTTGGTATCAAGTGACACACTGGCTAAAATAGTTTCCAGACAAGTTAATTAGTCTTCATGTCATCTGGCAGAAAAATAATAAAGCATTATTACAAAGTGAAAGTATATATTCTTTAAAAAATGAAGTATATGAGATGTGCAAATTAATCTGTAATGTGAATTATAACCATTTCTTAATTCAACTAAAGGGCAAGGAATTTAAGGTAAACAATGATGAATAAATAAAATGTAAAATGTATTTAAACAAACACATTAGTTTTTGCTGAATAAAACCCACCCAAAATATCTCAGTGGCATTCAACAATAAATTTTTGTTATTATTATCATTTTGCTTACAGGACTGCAGGTCAGCTAGGACAACTTCCTCAGCTTTTAGTCTGCTGCGATGATTCAGCTCCATGGTCCTATTCAGGAGCCCAGTTTGATCATGGTAATAGTTTTCTGAAAAATGCTTTCTCATGATAAAAGTTGGAAGTTTCTACAGGGATGCATGAAAACACATGTTGCCTCTTAAGGCCTAATTTCAAAATTTACACATTCCCTTCTACCTTCATACCACTAGGCAAAGCCTATCACATGCCCAATCTCAACATCAATGAGGCAGAAAATATACTTCTCATATTCGCTGAACAGTAACCTAAGCTACCACATAGACACAGATGAAATCATTCATTTCTATTGAGCACTACTGATTTCATTCAGAAATACATTTTAGGAAATTATTATTCCAACCAGACTTTACCTATATTTGTTTTTCAAATATAAAAAGGCCAATAAAAGCTTTGCAAGTCAAGCTGCCAATAAAACTAAGTTAATAGAGTAATATATAACCAAGCCATTATTTATCATCTCACTATAAGCAGACACTAAAGCAAACTGCATGGTAAATTATTCTCAAAAAGGAAAAGTTTCGTTTGTTCATTGTCTTGGCATACACATTTATGTATACATTATATTAATTCTAGAAACATAACATTCATCTTCTGTGTGAATAGAATATGTATAGCATTTTTTTCTGTATAGCATTTGATAAGAAATACTCATTTTGTTCTGCTCAATAGCACTATCATTTAGAATATTAAAAACAAATTAGCACATTGGACACAACATAGGCTGGTGAAGGTTGACTAAAAGTAACAGCAGTTCTCAAATGAAGTTCTTAGGATATATTTAAAAGCTCTTTAAACATAGAAGCATTACTTTCAACCACAAAAAAATATCATATTGTGACTTATCTCCTCTATAATCTAAAAGGAGAAGCTTTATAGTCTTCTAAGATAAACATTGATTCGAATTTCACAAATGAAACATGGCTAACCATTAAGATTTTTTTATTATTTAGAGACTGCTAAAAAGAACATTAATTTTAGTCTTAGAGACATATGGATTTGGTTGATTGGCCAGCATGTTCAACAATCTAAATTCATTTTAGAAGCATTTTAAATGAATCAGCTGGTAAAACTCCAAGCAGAAACAACAAGCTAACTGAGAAGTAGGCCATTTTTCTCTTGATGTTCTTTGTAATCTTCTTTCTCCATTTCCAGTCCAGGAAATAAAGTAAGTCCTCATGCAAATATAGCTGAATAGTTTTTACGGTTCTGCCCTAGCACTACCAACTCCCTAAAATTTCTGGACTGTTAAGACCTATACATATTTAATGATTATTTACCCATACTGGAAAGAATGAGCCTTACGAAGACTTGCATGATCCTCAAACTCTAGAAAATCTATTAAAGGAAAAAAAATCAATAATATTTCCTCTGAACTGAATAATTCAGCAAAGTCCTTTGCTGCAAGTATGGGATAGATGGCTAAGTAGAGGATAGACAGGTAAATGAAAAGAAAAGAAGAGAGGGGGATAGACATATAGAGATAGAGATATATATGTACATATATGTTATATATATGCATACACATATGTATGTATGTGTGTTTATATATCCTAATAAGCCTATGTAGATTCAGTGCACTATTTTCATGATGTTATTGCATAAACATCTCACTAAACCTACCTTGAATGACTTATATATAATAATAAATCAATAACTTAGGGCATCAGTATCTGTGGGGTAAAAAAGATTATCCAAGAAACATATCCAAAAATTATAAATTTCTGTTTAATTTTCTTGAGGAAGGAATTAAATTCAGACATTTACTTTCTCTTTTACTAAGTGATCTTTCTATTTTTTGAGCAAAATTTTTGTCTTCAGTGGTCTACGGGTCAAATCTCTCATTCCTTTAATTGCAACCTTTTAAATAAGTAAATAATTTAGACTCTTCATTAATTCAAATTGGCCCATGTCTTCCACAACCAAGCCAGAATGGTGATATTCCTGGTACATATATAGGGAAAGTGAAATGCTTAGCAAACTAGGATGACACTTAGTAGGTACTTGCTAAATCTTGGTTGAATGATTCAATGAATGAATTCTATAAAACTAGGAACTAAAAGACAAATTTGCATCTTTTTTCTTTATTTCACAAAATTTCAACTCGAAAACATTGGAAATGTCATTTAATGAAGGAGAAAGTGCGTATCTGTATTTAATTCCTTCTGCATGAATGCTTAAAAGATTTAAATACAGATTTATAAGATGATTTGTCCTGGATATATTTCTTGAACAACCTTCTTTTCCCACAGGCACCAATGCTAAATTATTGATTTGTCATTAATGTATAAGTCAGGAACACATTTAAAGTAGGTTTAGTGAAAAAAAAATGTTAATTAACTGAATTTAAATAAAATAAGATAAAAAGCCTGCAGTTTACTCCAATTTAATTTTTTAAATTTTCACTAGAATGGCAGCAATGCTTCAGATGTGCTTTGTCTATCCAATGTGACTGTTCTTTTTTTTTCATAATTTTATATCAAGCATGTTTCATTGAATTGCTTTATTTTTTTACTATAAACATGAAAATAATTTTGAAAGGATGTCTGGAAGAGGAGAGCAATAAGTTGTATAACCTGTAAAAACATTAAAACATAACATAAAAACTACAATATATAAATACTTGCTTGACAAAACAGAAAAAAAAACATTATTTGAAGTCATTATAATTGCATACCTGCAAAAAAGCAAGACTATCAAAAAAATTATTTTAGTATGAATTATCATAGGACACTACTGTGACATCTGTAAGACATCTAAGAAAAGAATAAAATGGTGCTAAGAATTTTGAAAGAATATTTGAATAAATGGAGAGGCCAGCTGGCATTGCTTTAGAATGAGCATGGGGTTTTCTGGTCTATAGAGGAAGCCACTGCAAAGACCCAAAGTTCTAAGTCCCAGCCACATCAGTTTCTATGTCTCAAGTACCAAGTTGGGCTCCCTTGTCCCAACAGGAGTGTCCTTTGGAGGATATGCAATCATGACTATATCATAAATGTGCCCACTCAATACCTCTTCATGGCTATGAAACCACAGTAGGTGGGGGGAGTTATGACACAAGTTAGCCACATCCCCCTCCAAAGATTACTGGCAAAGATAAACCCTGGATTTCAATCAGAAGATCCATCATTTATTAATATATTTCCTTCATTGTAAATTGGTTGTCTCCCCCAAAACCACTCCCAAGAGAGTAGAAACTCCTCAGGGACAGGTGTCTTTGCAGATTTTGTTCACTTATGGGCCTGAGCACCAAGAATAGTGACAGGTACAGAGTAAGTACTCAAAAAATAACTGTATTGAATGAATAGATCTCTTCCCTAGGGAGACTGTTAGACTCTCAGGAGTAAGAATCATGTTTAATCAGACTTTGTAAATCCACCATCGGTTCACTGATTGAGACCTTTTCAGAATCAATGGATACATGTTGAATTAATTGATTGATTATTTGGAAGTAGAACTAATAGGAAAAAACTTTTAGATTTACAGAAGAGTTGTAAAAATAGTACAGATAGTCCCATATACCCTTTACCCAGGTCCCCCAAGGCAACATCTTATATAAAAATGGTAGTTTAGCCAACACTATAAAATTAATATGGTACCCTATTAACTGAGTTACAGACTGTATATGCATTTTACCACTTTTTCACTAATGCTCTTTTTTTATTCCAGGATCCAATCCAGAATATCATGCTGCATTTAATCATTATGTCTTCTTAGTCCCCTCTAACCTGTGACAATTTCTCAGCTCTTCATCGTTTTCCATAATCTTGACTGACAGATGCTTTTGAAGATACGTGGTCAAGTATTCTACAGAATGTCTCTGAAATTTGTGTATATCTATTGTGTCATGATTAGACTAAGACCGTAGATTTGGGGAAAGAACAGCACAAAGGTAAAGTGTATCTGTCCATTAATTTTTTAAAGGTCTTTTTAAAGATTTTTTTTTATTTATTTATGAGAGAATGAGTGCAGGATGGGGGAGCAGAGGGAGAGAGACAAGCAGACTCCACACTGGGTGCAGAAGCCAACATGGGTCTCAGTCTCAGGACCTTGAGATCATGACCTGAGCCAAAACCAAGAATCAGACACTTGGGTGACTGAGCCACTCAAGCACCCTAATTTTTTAAAGTTTTTATTTAATTTTTTTTTACTATTATAAATGATAATGATATTTTACAAGGCTATGTGAGCATTTTGTATCCCATGCAACATGTGTCAAAATTGATGCCAGTTTCAATTTTGTGCTAAGCCTAGGAATCCTGATAGATATTCTAAGCCTAGGAATCCTGATAGATAGCTTTTTTGTATACCAAAACAATCCAATACATATTCTGGTTGTACAAAAGTGGGCTGGGCCCCTGGTCTGGAGTAGAAGTCAAGGCCTAAATTAAATGGTTGGGTGGAAACACCTGCCCCTGTTTTGGTCCTTCTGGTTACTGATCTCAGCAGCTGCTGGAAAAGAAAAAATAAGAGACTATTTGGTGGGCATATGTCAAGTTACTTACATTGATGTTATGGGGATGACATGATATGATACTTGACACATAGTAACTGTAACAAATATTTGTTAAATTAATAAGTAAATGAATAAATGGCCAAGTCACAAAAGCACATCTCCTGGTACCATTGACAGAATATTGGGCTTTAAGACAATGGATCTGACCCAATATATCTGCAATTTTTCTCTTCAGGGGTCAAAGTAACCTGAAAAATTAGCTTTATAACAGGTAGTTGATGAGAAATAGAGAGTAAGATCTCATCAAATGTTACATTGAGTCTAAAAGACTCATAAGTTTCTTCTTGCTTTCTTTTGGAACTAAAAGGAAGATTCTGGAAAATACTCTTTGTTTCCTTTATTTTAATTAGAACTATGTATCTAACAACCTTAAGTTAAAGCCTTTATATGTTTGACATTGAAATAAAGTGCATTGTGGTCACTGCTGACCAGAATTTTCTCTCTCTTGCTAAACCTAACTGTTGTATATATTATTGGTAGTATTTTATTTTTATTATTTTTAGTGTTTCACTTGGAGGAATCTAAAAATGCACATATCACCGAAAAGGCAGTTTTTCTATGTCTGAAATAATTCCTCCTTAAAGAATGTTCCTGGCTTAAAGAAAATTTGGAAAAGGTTTTCTCTTTGAAAAAACTCATATGATTGAAGAGATTTCACCTTCAAAGAGTTTTACTCCAGAGGGAGCCCCCTTTGAGAATTTTAAGCATTGCATGGGAAATGTATGCTTTGAAGATTTTCATGTTAAAAAACAGTTGCATGACTTGGGTATCCTCTTTGAAGTTTTTTTAAAAACAATATTGAAAGGATTTCCCCCTTTGAATGCTTTCTTGTTACTAAGTACTGCTCTTCTGAAAAATGTTACTCTCCACTCAAGTGGTTTGCTTCTCTTTTTATTTTTCCCCGTTATATTCATACCTTTTATTATTTTAGTCTAATAAGAGGGATAGAAAATGCACTCTACCAGAACTCTTCCTCCGTGCTATAAAGCTAGAATTGGATTTCCTAGCCTCACCCTGCATCATATCGGAATCAGATGTACTATGAAAATTACTACCCCATATAAGGAACCAACTTGGAAATATGACCTCATATAGCAGATTTTATAAGAATTGGTGATGTCTGGATGATTATTCAAGAACATTATAAATTGGTTATAGGTAATAGAGAACACCTCAATGAATAATCTCTTTATAATATCCTTAAATCAGATACAGCTAAAGAAGAGATAAATCTTTTGAGGTAGGTCAGATGAAGCATATCATGACCAATAACAGGTTTCCTTCACTGGACTAACTTCCAGTGAGACTCTACCGCAACCTAGGTGCCAAAGAGGACATGGAATAAACAAGACATCAACGTTACTCCAAGGTAGTTTACAATCTTATGAGAAGGTATAAATGCACAAAAGTAGCTATGACCTTGTGTCTTGTGTTAATAAGTGCATCGATAGCAAAAAGTCCTCATTATACTTTAGAGAAAGGAAAGGCTGTTGGTGATTAGGGGGATAACAGTCCTCAGACAGGAAGGGACATTTCAGATAAGCATTAAAGCTGTGTTTTCAATTGGAGAATAGTAACCCATAATTGGGTCAAGACTCAATCTGATGGTATAACACTAGCATTTTCTTTTAATGAAATAAAATGGTAGAGAACAGAATACAGTGCAATAAAAAAGAAATTTTACACCACTCAAAGTAAGGGGAAAATGTGCTTTCATGAAAATTGTGTTGTATTTTATTTTTATGCACATACATGTGCTTGTATTAGTTACACTGTAAAATAACATTTCTTACAGTGAGTCTCAGTATAACAAAACAAAACAAACAAAACTACTTGAGAGCCACTACATTATCTGGCAACCCTAGCAAGTGTTCACTGATGTTAGATGAATGAGTGAATGCTTATACATGGGGTTTCTTATTGTGACAAAATATATGTAACATAAAATGTATCATTTTAACCATTTTAAATGTACAACTCTGTGGCATTTAGTACACTCACATTGTTGTCTAATGATCACTGCAACCCACTACCGGACTTGTTCATCATCCCAAACCGAAAGAACCTCTATACCCGTTAAACAATAACTCCCTATTACCCCTTCCCTCAGCTCCTGGTAATCACTATTCTACTTTCAGTCTCTGTGAATTTGCCTATTCTAGATCTCTCACATAAGGGAAATCGTACAATATTTATCCTTTTGCATCTGGCTTATTTCACTTAGCATAATGTTTTCCAGGTTCACCTATGTTGTATCAGAATTTCCTTCCTTTGTAAGGCTGAATATATGTGTTTTTATTAGAGCATCTTAGAATGCTGGCCTGGAGACTACCCTGTAATCTTCATACAGCCTTTCAAGCTTTGCCCCAATTCTAGCAGTGTGAGGGCCAGAGTGGAGATTGTTCCTGTTGCCTATTTACAGCTCAAAAGCTTCCCATTCCCTGCCAGAAGCACAAAGTGGGGTCAGAGGTCAACACCACTTGTAACAGAAGCACTCAACAAACTTATTCCCTTCTTCTGCCCCTGAGTGTTCCTGCCTTCAGCAATCATACCTTCTCCATTTCCTAGACTGTAGCTTATCACTCCAATCCTTCCAGATGAGCCACCTGTGTTTTCTAGCTTGGCTGAATTTCCTGAACCTCTGACATATTGTCTGACCATAGATCCCTAACAACCTTTTTTCCAACAGCTACTCTGTACTGGGAGTGATAGCCCATTACAATATATGTTCAGTAAATGATTTTAGCAAATATTTGCTAGCATCAGTTGAATTCTTTTTTATTATTTTAAAAAATTTACAGTCACGGACACATCATTGGCCATTTGAAATGACGTTTGCATGACTATTCATTTAATTCCATGATAGAGCTTTTTAAAATCTTTGGAAATATGTTTATATAATAATATTTTGATATAGCTGAGACTTGTTTAATTTTCAGCTGTATTAAAGCAATTTTGTACCATTCTCCATATATATGAGATGGTTGCTAAGGAACTATTCAATGTAAATATCAAGTAATTCAGGTTTGTGCTTCAAAGGGCAAAGAGCTAAATTTGAGAGATCAGAGGAAGATAATAGTGGTTTTCTTTCTCTTTTTTTTTTCCACTTGAAAATGCAGAGAGATATTGCAAAGTCTCCTTTTGTTCCTGTACAAGATGAATCAACCATGGCACCCCATGCCTTGCCTCTCATGATTGTTTAACAGCTCTCCTATGGGCAAGGCTATATATATGCTACATGGGGACTACCTTGTGTTCCCTCTTGCTTCCTCCTCAGTTCCCTGGGCCTAACACATAGCCAGGCCTATTGTAGGCTCTCCATAAATACTTCTTGTTTAAGTGAATAAAGGCATAGACTGGCTAGACAAATATAGCAGCTTCTTTGCTTTATTTTTCTTTCATCTAAAAGCAACAATCAGTTATGCAGGCAATCTAATTCTGGGCAATGATCATCGTGACCCTCACCCTAAGAGTGATTAGCTCAGGAATGGGAATGTGACCCAGATGTGGCCAAATCACAACAAGCTTTGGATTTTTGCTGGAACCTCTAGAAAAAGAGACATCTTCTTTTGTCCAGGTCATTAAACTAAGGAATTGTAAGCCTAGAGCTTCCAGGGGCCTCCTTATGAATAAAGCCAACATAGAGGGGAGCAGAGTTGACAAAGAGAAAGGCTGAGGCTTCCTGAATCCAACTCTGCCTGCCCTTTTCTATCCCTGTACTTTTCAGTTTCTTTTTCTTTCTTTCTTTCTTTCTTTCTTTCTTTCTTTCTTTCTTTCTTCTTTCTTTCTTTCTTTCTTCCTTTCTTTCTTCCTTCCTTCCTTCCTTCCTTCCTTCCTTCCTTCCTTCCTTCCTTTTTCTTTCTTTCTTTCTTTCTTTCTTTCTTTCTTTCTTTCTTTCTTTCTTTCTTTCTTTCTTTTGTACTTTTCAGTTTCGTGAGCCAATGCATCCCCTTTCACTGTTAAGAGTTTGAGTTTTCTGTCACACGGAAACAAGGATCTTGCCTGAAGTAGCAAGTTTAAGGTTGATGGCCCATTTGGAAAACCACAGTAGTTATGAGCAAAATTTCTCATTGTGGAGGTAATTTTAAATATCTCTCAAATTTGCCTGTTGTTGTTAATCCTACAGTAGACATTGTTAGTGTCCTCTCCCACTGCGAATTAGCCAAGCATTTGAGTAGAATCAACTTTACCTCCTGCTGTGGTAATCTAAGCCCTTGAAATTCCTGGCTCACAGAGAATAGTTTAAGTATAGGCATGTGGCCTTAGTTGATTCAATCAGAGTGAAATCCAGAACTTTCATTCAATGGTGGTAGAAAGAAAATTTTCCTTCTGAACAGATGTGTGCAGCTATGACCTGGATTTGCTGCAGCCATTTTGCCACCATGAGGAAAACTGGTCTAAGGAAAGAGTCAACACATAGAGGAAGACAAAGCTGTGAAAATTAGAAGTAATGTCTAATCTTTAATCAATTTAGTCTATCTCTGGACTTTTTAGTTCATGAACCAGTATGTTCCATTTATTGTTGAAGCCAGTTGGATTTAGTTCTCTGCTATTTCAGTTTGAAAGCATTCTGTTAAAATGTCTTAATTAAACCACCAGTCAACTGACAAGAAAATTCACTGCAAAGTGCCTTATTTTGCTAAAATACCTCTTTTGAGGAGCCAAAAGTAACACATGTGAAAACACCTACCAAAGATCATGGCACAAAGGAGTACAAGAAATGTTGATTGAATTGGTAAGTATTATTTTTAATAATAGCAGTCAACTTAGTTATACCATGCAATGCTAAGGATTTGACATGCACTTCTTTGTTTAATCCTCACATCAAATTACAATAATTGTAATGATAGGTTCAGGGGTGGACATATGACCCAAGCCATCTAGAGTGACTCTCAAAACTTTCATAGGAGCTATAGAAAAAGAGACTTACTTTTCCCCATTGGATATGAAGTTGGAAGAATACAGGCCAGAATCATCTTCATACACCTGAGGAAGATCCTCTTTAAAAAAAAAAAATACTGATTTATTTGAGAGAGTGTGTACAAGAGAGGGAAGGAGCAGAGAAAGAAGGAGAAGCAGACTCCCCTCTGAGCTGGGAGCCTGAGGAGGGAGCCTGAGGCAGGGCTCCATCTAAGGACCCTAGTACCATGACCTGACCCAAACGCAGACACTTAACTGACTCAGACACCCAGGTACCCTAATGAATGTCCTCTCTAAGAATGGGACCGACATAGAAGAAACAGACCTAAGAGTTAAAGAAAAAGCTGATCTTACTGTAATTGTTTAAAATTCTATGCTTAAAGTTTTCACATGTTCTGTATCACTTATCTGCTGCTATGTAAAACAAAACAAACTCCAAAACTCAGAGACTTAAAACAATAAGTATGTATATTTGTTCATGAGTCTATGTGTCAGCTGAGTAGTTATGTTAATCTGGTCAGGCTGGTTCATTTTGATTAGGCTTACTTATATGTATGTGGTCATCTGGGAACTGACTGGTATATGACGGCTTCATTTACATACCTGATGGTGAGTTGTCTGTAGGCTGGGGCTAAACAGAACTACAACTGATCTTTCATCATCTGACAGGCTAGTCCATGTTGGCTCACATGGAAATGACAGTCTTTCAAGAGAGGGAGTGGAAGAATGTACAAGGACTGTTTACTCTTGTATAAGAACTATCATTTCTGCAAAATGTCACTGGCCAAAATAAGTCATAAAAGAAGCCCAGATTCAAGTGGGAGGGAATTGACGTCTTGATAGAAGTCCCATTAGAATGTGGATACAGGGAGGCATGAAGAGTTAGAGACATTTTTTAAATAAATCTGCCACATGAGCCTAAATTGAGTTCTACTTTTAGATGTCTCAGTTATATGAAGCAATAAATTCATTTTTAAATCAAGCTTATTTAAGTCTAATTTCCTATCTCTCGTGTCTATCAGAGTTTTAACTGATAACAATGATTATTTTCCCTTTGTAGCCATATTTTAGGCTCCTATAGGGTGAGAGTCATATATGTTTATGTCCCTCAAAGTTACTCTTATTAGGTGCTTGAAAATTTTATTATTTTAGGCTACTGTAGTGGAGGATGTATTATACCAGGACTGTCCAATAGTAGCCACTAGTTATATTTGGTTATTGAGCACTGAAATGTGGCTAATTTGTACAACAAACTGACTTTTTAAAATATTTATTTTTAAAAAATTTATATTTAAATAGCTGCATGTGGCTAATGATTAGCCTAACAGCACAGGTGTAGACTGATAATCTCACCTATGCCCCCAGGCCAGCTGAATAACTATGGATCAGTGTATAAGCCTTCTAGTCTTAGGTCCCTTACCTATTTGATGAAGTGATCCGACAAAATGTTTTCAAAAAAACTTTTAACTTTAATATTCTATGATTTTAAGTAATTTGTAATTTTTGCCAGAAGGATAAAAAATTCTGTAGGAAGTTTGATATTTTGTGAGGTAGTATGAAATAAAATGGTATGAAAGATTTTTCTTCTTTTTTAAAATACTATTTATAGCACTTTTCCCTGCATGAAGAATAGTATGTAAGTGCTAGGCAAACTGGCCATAAAGGAAAGAAGAGGGCAGCCCGGGTGGCTCAGCGGTTTAGCGCCGCCTTCAGCCCAAGGTGTGATCCTGGAGACCAGGGATGGAGTCCCACATCGGGTTCCAGCATGGAACTTGCTTTTCTGCCTCTCTCTCTCTCTCTCTCTGTGCCTCTCATGAATAAACAAATAAAATCTTTAAAAAGAGGAAAATAAAAATCGATCATAACTGGGATAAGTTACTGTCCAAACAGACACTTTTGAGAGAGAAAAATACACTAATGACAATTACAGTGGGACAAGTGGAACCCAGAACTGTTCCAGACAAACTAGGCTATATGGCCACTCTATGTATAATTCACAATGTTTCTTAATATAAACTAACAACATAACATGAGGCTAACAATGTGTTCAGGTATATATGTTTTCTGATGTCTGTCATACTACAGGAATAGATTTTATAGTATATAAAGAAAGAAATGGATGACAGGGATGCCTGGGTGGCTCAGTGGTTGAGTGTCTGCCTTTGGCCCAGGGCATGATCCCAGAGTCCCAGGATTGAGTCCCGCCTCAGGCTCCCTGCATGGAGCCTGCCTCTCCCTCTGCCTGTGTCTCTACCTCTCTCTCTCTCTCTGTGTGTGTGTGTGTGTGTGTCTGTCATGGATAAATAGATAAAAATTAAAGAAAAAAAGAAAGAAAGAAATGGATGACATGGCTTTCAGTGAATTCTTCAAAAATAATTATTTCCTCTGGCTAGAGCTTCAAAAAGTAGTGAACAACAATGAATTAAAGATCAGGATATTGGGAGAGAACCTCTATAAAATCTTGCAGACTAAAACCAGATCCATGTCTTTTAACAGCCAGTCAAACCCAGGGTAGAATTTGCCTCATCAATTACTTATAATTAATAGTTTCTTGAAGAATATACTTACTATTGCTTTTATTCTAGGAAAATAGAAAAAAATAGTTTCAACCTAACAGTATCTTTACATTTAAAATGTTTCTGGAAGGCAGTATATATTTTTATGTCACCATATAGTTGGTTCAGTATTTTTTTTAATTTATTTTTATTTTTATTTATTTTTATTTATTTATGATAGTCACACAGAGAGAGAGAGAGAGGCAGAGACATATAGGCAGAGGGAGAAGCAGGCTCCATGCACCAGGAGCCCGACGTGGGATTCGATCCCGGGTCTCCAGGATCGCGCCCTGGGCCAAAGGCAGGTGCCAAACCGCTGCGCCACCCAGGGATCCCCAGGTTCAGTATTTTTATGACACCATATAGTTGGTTCTGCTTTTTATCCAGAAACTGATAATATCTGCCTTTTAGTTGAAACTGTTTTGGCCATTAATATTTAATGTTAGTATTGATAAAATTGAGTTTAAATTTATGACCTTAGTTTTGCTTCCTCTTTATCCTATCTGCTTTATTATTTCCTTTTTCTTTTTCTTGCCTTCTTTTTGCTTTTTATTTCAAGTTTTTATGTAAATTCCAGTTAGTTAACATATGGTGTAATATTAGTTTCACATGTGCAATATAGTGATTCAATACTTCCATACAACACCCAATGCTCATCACAAGTGTACTCCTTAATCCGCATCTCTAGTTCACCAGTCTTCCCCCCAACACAGAACTCTCCTCTGGTAACCATCAGTTTGTCCTTATAGTTAAGAGTCTGTTTCTTGGTTTGCCTCCCTCTTTCTCTTTTATTTACCCTTGCTTATTCATTTTGTTTCCCAAATTCCACATTTGAGTGAAATTGTATGGTATTTGTCTTTTTCTGACTGGCTTATTTCACTTAGCATAATATTCTCTAGCTCGCTCCACATAGTTGCAAATGGCAAGATTTCATTCTTTTTTATATACATACATATATATATATGCATGTATCTCATATCTTCTTTATCCATTTATTTATATTCTTTATCCATTTATTGGTCCATGGGCACTTGGGCTATCTCCATATAATTTGGCTATTGTAGATAATGCTTCTGTCAATATCAGGATGCATGTATCCCTTCAAATGAGTATTTTTGTATTCTTTGGATAAATACCTAGTAGAGCTATTGCTGGATCATAGGGTCATTCCATTTTTCTTTTTTAAGATTCTATTTACTTACAAGAGAGAGAGAGAGAGAGAGAGAGAGAGAGAGAGAGAATGAGGCTGAGTAGAGGAACAGACAGAGGGAGAAGCAAACTCCTTGCTGAGCAGGGAGCCCAACACAGGGCTCAATCCCAAGACCCATAAGATCATGACCTGAGCCAAAGGTAGCCACTTAACCAACTGATCCACCCAGATGCCCTAGGGTAGTTCTATTTTTAACTTTTTGAGGAACCTCCATACTATTTTCTGAAGTAGCTGCACCATTTTGCATTCCCACCACACTGCAAAGGGGTTTCCTTTCCTCCACACCCTTGCCAACATCTGTTGTTTCTTGTCTTGGTGAATTTAGCCATTCTGATAGATGTGAGGTGATATCTTATTGTAGTTTTGATTTGTATTTCCCTGATGATGAGTGATGTTGAGCATCTTTTCATGTCTGCTGGCCATCTGTATGTCTTCTTTGGAAAAATGTCTATTCACGTCTTCGGCCCATTTTAAAAAATTGGATTACTTATTTTGGGGGATGTTGAGCTTTACAAGGTCTTTGTACAATTTGGATAGTATATCTTTATCAGATATGTCATTTACAAATGTCTTCTTCCTTTCCATAAGTTGTCTTTTAGTTTTCTTGCCTTCTGGATTGAGTATTTTTATGACACCATTTCATCTTTTCTATTGACCTTTTGGTTAGAATTCTTTGTTATATCTGTATAGTAGTGGCTGTAGTTTTTAAAATATGCATCTTTGATCAACAATGTCCCTTTAAATATCATACCACTTCATGCATAATATAAAAAGCCCACATTATTCTTCCATTCCTCCCCTTCCATTCCATATGTTATTGTTGTGATACATTTACTTCTACATATGATATTTTTTCATTACAACATGGAAAACAATTTTACTTTGAAAATAAAATACATGAAAAGACCAAACTTAACATTTTATACAATATTTCAACCAATATTAATAACTTTCTTTTCTTTTAACTCACAGTAAGTTGCTATTAATTTCTGCTTTAAGTGGTTAATTATCTTTAGAAGAAATTCTAAAAATAGAAAAATTTAAACATACCCATGTATTTACCTTTTCCAAAACATTTTATTCCTTTATTGAGACTCAATTTCCATCTAGTATAATTTCCTTTTATTTGAGAAAAATTTATTCTTGTGCAGATTGGCTGATAAATTTTTTCAACCTTGCCTAAAAAAAGAGTTTCTTTTTCTTTAATTTTTGAAAGATGTTTTCTCTGGATGTTGAATTCTAGTTTGACAGCAATTTTTTTTCAACCCTTTAAAGACGTCATCGCATTTCTGAATTGCAATTTTTTTTTCCAGTGAGAAGTCTGCAGTCATTATTTCCCTGGCTGCTTTTAAGATTTTGTCTTTATCATTAATTTTTAGCAACTTGTTTATGATGTATCTTTATGTGGGTTTTTGTGTGTTTATCTTGCTTGTGTTTGTTGAGTTCTTAGACTTGTGTAGACTTGTGGTTTTACAGTTTCTATAAAATTTGGAAAAACTTTTAGTCATTAAGATTGCCATCTTCCTCTCCAAGTTGAAACTTCAATTACACATGATTCAAATCATTTATTATTGTACCATGAGTCCCTGAAGCTCTTCATTTTTTCAGTCTTTTCTTCCTTTTTGTGTATCAGTTTGGATAGTTTCTATTGATTTCTATGTCTTCAAGTTCATTGATCTTTTCTTCTGCAATCTCTAAAAACTTCATTAAGCCCATCTACCAGTTTTTTTCATTTTATTTTTATTTTTATTTTATTTTTTTCATTTTAAATATTACCTTTTTCAGGGCTAAAAGTTCCATGTGATTTTTTTATTTCTTGGTTATATATGTTATATAATGATAATAATCTTATACATAATAATTTTTATACTTTTATTTCTGTCATTACATTTATATTTTTTCTTTAAACACTTGACTTTATTTATACTAGTTATAAAATATGTGCTAAAACTCCTCATTGCTACAGTTTCTGGGCATATTCCTATTGATTGATATCTCTCTTGATAGAACTCCCATTTTTCTGCTTGTTTAGCATGTTTTGTAAGTTTGTATTGAGTTCTAGACAGCAAATTTTATGTTGCTGTGTGTCTGTGTTCTATTGTCTTTAAAGAGTGTTGAATTCAGTTTGGTAGGCATTTAAGTTATTTTTGGATCAATGTGAGAGACTCTTTCATGATTTTCTTTTTGTAACTTGGTCAGGGATGGTCAGGAGCATTCTTAACACCAGTGCTAGTTAGCCTTACTGTTAAGGTATTACCTTTCTGGGGTTTCTGTTGCATGTCCAAGGAGTTCAACAGGGGCCCTGTACTATGGCTTATTAGAACCCAAATGTCTCCCACTCCTGTGTATCTCCTGGCCCTGTGTGAATAAAGGACTTTGCTCAGCTTATAGCATCTCAGTCTTCTTTTTTTAAGATTTTATTTATTCATGAGAGACACAGAGAGAAAGAGAGAGAGAGAGAGAGAGAGAGAGAGATGCAGAGACACAGGCAGAGGGAGAAGCAGGATCCATGCAAGGATCCCGAAGTGGGACTCCATCCTGGGACTCCAGGATCACATCCTTGGCCGAAGGCAGGCTCTAAACCACTGAGCCATCCAGGGATCCCTCCTCAATCATTTTTGACCAACCTTATGGAATTTCACCCTATGCATATGCAGCTCAGTATTTACCAGTAGACTCATAAATGACTCTTGCAGATTTTTGGAGCTCTTTCTCTGTTTTTTTTTTTTTTTTTTTCCTTTTCAGTTCTCATCAGTTTAAATTTCAAGTGTTTAGCCTCTCTTAAGTCTCACATCTGTCACCTCAACTAATTAAGAGTGTCATATTCTACTTTGCTTACCTCTCTCCTTACCACATTCCAGGAAGTGTCTTCAGGCACAAAGCTGAAGAGATCATAAGGTTCACCTCATTTATTTTATTTTTCCTCAGTTATGCACTGCCTATTGTCCAATTTATGACAACAGTTGTTTCTTTTTTTTTTTTTTCAAGTTTTGTTCTTTTTAATGGTAGGAGGGTAAATCAGGTCCCAGTTACTCTTTAATGGCTAAGGATGCAAATAGGCCTAGTCCATATTCTTATCTGTGGTTGACATGTCTTGACATGTCTTGTTTGGGAAGTTTCTGTTTTCCCCTGTATGCTGCTATATTAACTGAGAACCTTGATTTTAACTTATAGAAGTATGTTTGATTTGATTTACTCCTGAGAGCTGGAGTTTTAGAAAAAAAGAAAACAGAGTGGCCTACTCCCTGTGGCCATTATTTCTGCTGTTGCTTAAGGATCTTGTCCCCAGTACAGCTAAGTCAGATGCCCAGACTGGTCAACTTTGTTGCTACCAAGGACTCACTCAAGATTTTGGCCATTATTTTTTAGCCCAGATGGTATTAATTTCATTAACATTCTCTAAACTGTTTATGAACATTTGTATACAGTATGTATGAAATATTTCACAATACAAATTAAGTATTTTGCTTATAGTACAGATAAAATTTTAGAATTATGAAGTTTATGTTTTGTATTTGAACCATTATGAGAGAAACTCATTCTTGTGGGCACAGTGCTACCATAAAACAAAAAGCAAGCGAAGAAACAAACCAAGAAATAATAACTTACTTGTCAATGAACCATGAACTCTAAAGGTATCCAGAGACAACTTTTAATTATCATGATGAATTTGATTAAATATATTTCATACTGCACTATGATAGAAAGAATTGGTGGGTCAAGGTGAAAAAATAGTTTCTACCCTTAAGAACCTACAAGGAATGGTGGTGTGTGGTGGTAGAGCTGGAGAGCCCCAAGCATAAGGAAATAATTGGAAAATCATAGATAAGAATGGGTGATGGAGAACCACAGAATATTATTATAGCACAAAAGGAAAGAGTTCATGTTGAAGTGACAAATTAAATGATGCTGATAAAAGAAACAGATATTAACTATGGAAAAGGCATATGTAAGGCATATGTAGTGTGATGTGGTGTGGTGTGGCATGGTAAGTTGGAAAGGTCATAAAGAGACATAAATAAGGGCACTGAGGCAAGAATGGCATGGTAGGTGCAGGATATTGGTATTCTATGTGTCTAGAGCATAAAGTGGAAGATTGACAATGCCTAGAAATGAGGCTCAACACTATGAAGAGTTTGTATACCATGTTAACAAGATTGGACTTCACCTACAATGAAAAGAAGCCATTAGAAGATTTTAAGAAAGTTGGTTCCATATACAGATTTATTTTTGCATAGATGTCATGGAGTATAGCATTCATATGATAAGAACAGAGGTTAGAAAAGTCAAATGGTTTTTACAGTACTTGAGTTAAAAAACATCTGGCCCCCCCAAAAAATAATGATAAAGAGGGGGAGTAATTGACTGATCAAGGACCCAGATGATATATCATCAAGGAACTTCATCCTCAAAAGCAGAGGAAAGAAATACATGTGAGGGGATGCCTGGGTGGCTCAGGGGTTGAGCATTTGCCTTCAGCTCAGGTCATGATCCCAGATCCTGGGATCGAGTCCCACTTCGGGCTCCCTGCATGGAGCCTGCTTCTCCCTCTGCCTGTGTCTCTGCCTCTCTCTCTCTGTGTGTCTCTTATGAATAAATAAATAAAATATTAAAAACATTAAAAAAAGAAATACATGTGAATGGTTTATGTAAATTATTTCATAGGTGAGATATCAACAAATTCAGAGAGATTATGCATTATGACCTCAGTTTTATCAATGAAAGTGGCCTGAAAGTGAGTGGAGAATGGATGAGATTTGTGCAGATTTGGCTTAGTAGTTGAGGAGGGGAAGATAAATACAGCTGAAAGGATTAGGAGAAGCTGAAGATCCAGCTGCAGTATGAAATTATGATTTTATGGAGGCAGGATCTATAAGACTGGGAGATTTTTCACCTAGTGGCACTCAACTGCTCAGGTGTAGGAAAGAGAAGATGATAGATTAAAGCTCTGATTCAGTTTCTGTTGCATTGAGTTGAGGGGGTAGGGTTTCAAGTTTTTCCGAGTAGCAATTTAAAGCTTTCTTTAGACAATCAAAACCTATCTTTTAAAACTTCTCTCTCGGGGCGGCCCGATGGCTCAGTGGTTTATCAGCGCCTTCAGCCCAGGGCCTGATCCTGGAGACCCAGGATCGAGTCCCACGTCGGGCTCCATGCATGGAGCCTGCTTCTTCCTCTGCCGGTGTCTCTGCCTCTCTCTCTGTAAGTTTCTCATTAATAAATAAATAAAATCTTTTAAAAAAATAAATAAAACTTCTCTCTCATCTCCTATGAGAAGGGAAGAAACTATATTCATCAGGGGTTCTCTTGAGAAGAACAAAGTATAGTATTGTTTGGAAGAATTATTTCTCAGAGTTGTAAGTGAGACCCCCAATTGCATATTGAAGCAATAAATGATGCTCACTAAAATAATATGCATGAGGGGGCAGCCCGAGTGGCTCAGAAGTTTAGTGCGGCCTTCAGCCAGGGCGTTATCCTGGAGTCCCGGGATCGAGTGCCACATCAGGCTCCCTACATGGAACCTGCTTCTGTCTCTGCCTCTCTCTCTCTCTCTCTCATAAATAAATAAAATCTTAAAAAAATAAAAATTAAAAAATAAAATAAAATGATATGCATGAGAGAGGGAGAAAATTTTGGTTTGCTTCAACAGAGAGGAGAGAGAGTAGAAAAATAAGAAGAAAGAAGGAAGGAAGAGAGAGAGGGTCTGCAGATATCTAACCCAGCACAATATAACTCCTATTGTCACCTCTAAATATTCAGGGACAATCTCACAAATAATTGGGAGAAACTAATTTATCATGCCAATTAGACAAGGGACTGAATTTCATGTACAGGTTAATACAAAATGTACAAATGCAGGAAACACAAATACAGGAACTAGAGGCAGAGTGGATCATGAGAATTCAAGCTCCCAAGAGTAGACATTGATGATCCATGACAAGTTTACCTTCTGTGTCAGGAAAGCCTCCACTACAGCTTCCGAAGGACAGGATTCAAACTGATCCCTCTGTATCTCCTGACTGCCTAGCATTGCCTTACACATAGGAAACATTCAATAGATAAACTCTATTCTGAGTCATCCTTCTCAAGGATGAATGCTACCTTTTACAAGAGGAACAGAAGGAAAAAGAGTGACTGGATCTCTGACCTTTCACTGCCTTCAAATAAGCAACTCAAAGCACAACTCAGCACTGTCATTTTTAAATAACAAGGGCACGACATTTTCAAACATTGGAATACTGTGATAGCACATGTAAATCTTCTAAGAAAGACTGTATCACCAGAAACGTATGTGCATTCAGTAACTCTTATAAATTCCTGTGGTTAGGCTACAAGTAAAGCCACACTTGTAAAAACCCTGTACCAAAAAGGCTGTAGGCATCTGTTCTTGAAGGTAAGTGCTAACTCTCAGTTCTCTGGTCCAGGTCATTGTCTTGAAAAAATTTGTCAGGTTGGTCAGAACAGTGGCTAGTCCTGGATTAACCAATTATCAGGTTAAGTTCGTGCTTAGGCCAGCAAAGCTAGGGCACCATATATTTCTTTTCAATGAAAGGCTTCCATGTATAGTATAGGAACATTTATTGGGCAAGATTTAGTTTTTCTTTGTTTGTTTTTGCTTTTTAGGTTATACTGGGAGCTAGTGAGATGTGTAGAGGAGGAAACATTTTCCTCAACCTTCCTAGGATCCCTGGTTGGGTCTGAAAATTAAACTGGCAAAGCCAGATTTACAGAAGAAAAGCATACACATTTAATTGACTTTTTACATGGACATGGTAGCCTTCACAAGAGAATGAAAAACTGAAGAAATGACCAGAGTAAGAAACCGTTATTCCTTTTAGAAAAAGAAACAATAAATTTGTGAAGAATTGACAAAACAGAGGGGTTTGAATAAGGGGTAGCAAGTGGTTAAGAAGTAACTGAGAAGATAATGATGAGTTTAACAAAGTTTGTACAGATCTCTCAACCTCAAATGCCCCATCTCTGGTGATAAGAATGTAATCCTTCTTTCTTGTACAGGGAGATATCTTTTCCATGGGAGTGTCATGATCTGTTTCAGGGAAGAGGGGTGGGAAGATGGTGGGAGGCCAAAGTCATCTTCCTGCTTCTGCCCTTTACTCAAAATCCTCCAGCTTAAGATTTCCAATATGCCAAGTTCCCAAATTTTGGGGTAGCACGTTTTGAAAGCCATAAGATGGAAACCATACTTTTGTTAGTTTTGTTAATAATTATGTCTTCAACAATTACACTGTAGGTGGATATTTTCAGCAGACATAATGGTGTTGCATCCTAAAAGAAGAGGTACCAAACAAGTTGGTATAGTCACCAAGGAAAAAGAAAATATCCAAGTTCATTTGACAAAGATAAAGGACAAATATGTGACAGAATTTTGCCTTACTCATTCAGCTATCCAGTCTTGAGCAACTCAAGCTTATAGCTAACAATATGTGGACTAATAAAAATCCTTGAGGGACTGATTTAATGAAGAGATAATAATTATTCACATATTAATTATAATTAGCATATCAACTGTATGTAAATTAAGTACTTCTGAAGTATTTGAGGGTATTAAAGGTACTTAGAAACAGTTGATAGTCTGTTATCTTAAACATTCTGTTTACACTTTTATAATTAAATTTTACTGTTTGTAAGCAAGGAATTATTTTGACAAAGATGAACTTTATTCAAATTTAACTCAAGTTCAGAAGTTTTAAATTACACAAAATCTGAATATTGTGGAGTATTTTGAAAGGTTTTATTATAGCTTTTAAATTTTCTCCCCCCCCCCCTCTTTTTAGTGATATCTGGAAGGAGTTCCAGAAGATGAGTAAAAGAATTTCCAAAGCTATATTTTGTAAATTATTAAAATCTTACCTTAAAATATACCCTAATTGGTCACATTACATTCCACACCATGTATAACATCTGAGTGGCCAGATTGGTATCTTCTTTTTAACTATATCCTTGCCTGATGGGATACAGGGAAAGAAGAAAAAAAAAGATCTCTTCCTCTGCCTACCTGCAGTTCTCCAATTAGAACTGTAAATTAGACTGACAAAAGACAGATTAATAAGAGAAAAATAAATGTTTACTATTATGTATATTTCACATACACATGAGAGAAACTCAGGGATTAGTAACTCAAAGGGGTGGCTAGACCTTGGGGCTTTTATAGCATTATAACAAAGGAAGAATAATTTTTTCGAGAAGTAGCAGAACAAAGGAAAAGTACCTCAAGATTCTAGGGCTCAAATCGTGGGAAGGCAACTATCTGGGAAACTAATAGATAAAGGTTTAATTAGTAAAGTTTGTTATATAGGGCCTAAAGTTGTCTCCAGTAATTCACTTTTGTTGTTTGGAGTGGAAGGGAGGAAGGACATCTTTACAAATTTATGTCTTACTTTTAGACAAATAGGAGGAGAGCTGGCTACTTTTTATATATTTGCTTCTTCCCAATTGCCTTCAGCTCAAAATCATCCTTATGCCACAGTGGTATATCTTGAGTGGCAAATTCTTCTATGCTTCAGTGACAAGCTTTTGCTTATTCCTTTTTTTAAAAAAAAATATTTTATTTATTTATTCATGAGAAACAGAGAGAGAGAGAGAGGCAGAGAGATAGGCACAGGAAGAAGCAGGCTCCCTCCAGGGAGCCAGATGCTGTACTCTATCCAAGGACCCCGGGATCATGACTTGAGCCAAAGGCAGACACTCAACCACTGAATCATCCAATGCCCTCAGATTTTGCTTAACTTAACAAACCTCTCTGTATTTGTAGAAAATGCAAGAAAGGGATAGCTTTTGATAAGATATAAATAACTGTTTTTCTCATTAATATCAAAGGAAAGTCCATTAGTCCATTGCATTCACCAAGGTGAAATCAAGGCAATATTACCATATTATTAGCAAAAATGCCAGTGGGAAAATATCTTATTGGTGTCTTATAGAAGCTTCAAATTAAAGATAGTTTCCAGGCTATATTCAGTGTTCTTGAAAAAGCAACTAACCTAAATATCTTGTTTAAATATTCTTTATGTATTTCAATGTTGAGAAACTATAAATTCATTGTATTCGCTTTTTTTCCCTTCTGAGATATCAAAAGTGTTAAATAGGTAACACTCTTTTTTTTTTTTAGATTTATTTATTTATTTATTTATTTATTTATTTATTTGACAGAGAAAGAGAGAGAGAGAGAGAGTGCACAAGCAGGTAGAGTGGCAGGCAGAGGGAGAGGGAGAAGCAGGGAGCCCTAATCAGAACTCAATCCCAGGACCCTGGGATCATGACTTGAACACAAAGCAAATGCTTAGCCAACTGAGCCACCCAGGCACCTGAATAGGTAATAACCTTATGAAATAGCCTTATGACTTTAAAAAAGTTAAAATTTAAAAAAAAAGTTAAAATTTTAATGTCTACCCTAAATCTCTACCCAAATATTTTATAAAGACCTCATGTCCTTTCCTGCTTAAAACTTTCCAACAACTTTCTATTCCATCGTTTTTAAGGTAAGATTAAAACTCATCAGCATGGTATACACAGACATTTCAGGATCGGGTTTCCTCTTCAATTCTCCATTCCTTGCACCAAAATTTTCAACACCATTAATATTTCTCTGTGTACAGTTTCTGAGCACTTGATACTCTGCCCTGACTTCCTGATTTGCAAACATGGTTTTGTGTTTCAGAGATGCCTTCCCTCCCTCATCTACTGGCAACCTGACAGTTAAATTCACCATCAAACCCTAATCATGTATCCTCAAACTTCTTCAGCTTACATTCAAAAAATAATTGAGTGGGAGACCTCCTTTGTGCTTTTCCTGGTTGTGCTGGTGTGCTATACTGAATTTTTTTTTTTTTGCACTGAATTTTAATAATTGATTTTCTCATCTCTTCTCTCTCTACCAGAAGTCAAATTACTTGAGATTGAGGACAGTTGGGGTTTTTTGTTTGTTTGTTTGTTGTTTTAAGTACCTTGCACAGACACTGAAATATGATAGTTTTTCAATAAATAAATATTAGATAACTTAATTTTCAAAAATTTTGAACAGCCATAGTCAATATATTTCTATATCTTTATCGCCTAGATTATCATACCTGCAGTCTCATTCTCTTCTCTTTATCTTCTTTCACGTCTCTGCTTAAATGTCACGTTATCGGGATGGCCTTTCCTAATCTCCCTATTGAAAATTATCACTCATTTCTCATCTATTACCCTCTTTCTACCTTGCCTTGCTGTTTTTTTGATATAGCAGTTATCATCTCCTGACATACACACATACATAAATTTTTTTTGTCTCTCCCACTGGAATGTAAGTTTCTTGAAAGCAGTCTTTGTTTGGATGACTATATCTTTAGTCCCTAAAATAGTGTCAGAAACATAGAAAGTATAAATTTCATTCATTGGACAAATATTTATTGAGTGCCAGATACTATTTTAAGTGTTTGGGGTACATTGGTGAACAAAGTAAGTTCTTTCCCTCAAGAGTAGCCAGGGGAAGGAAGTGGTAAGGGAGGGGAAAAAATTAAAAATTAACATAATAAATAAGGAAAATATTTACTATATTGGAAGATGTTATGGAAAATGAATGTAAGTGAAGAGGATCAGGTGTGCTAAGGGGACAATTTACACTATTAAATAGGGTGGCCAAATAAATATTTATAATAAATGTTTATTGAATTATGGATATTTGTTCAATGAATGAATACCTTCTATTCCACACAGTCAGATATTTTATATATACTTAAATTTGGATTAGTTAAATAATTTCAGCTCACCAAAACCACAACATGAATGGAAACCTTTTGAATAGAAAATTATTTTGTTTGAATGGGATATTTCGCCTAATGTAAGAAAAAATGTTAAATGATTCATCCTACTCAGTTTCAGCATCTAGAGGTAGAGCAAACTCTCATAAATTGCAAGTCCATGGTTCTATTCATTATATCAGACTGGTTCAAATCCAAGCTTTTGTTTCTGAGTTGACCTACTAGCCTTATAGAAATACAGCACATTTTATGTATATAGGTAAAGTCAACTTATTTTTCTGTATTTCAGTCTTCCAAGCTATGAAACAAGATAAGGAAGAAAAGACTTGCCATCTGGTATGCAGGCATATCACTAGAAATATAATGTTCCTAAATGAACTTTCTTCTAACTTCCCACTCTAGCTCATTTGTCTTATATATCTATGTAATTACTTATTCATATATTCAAACATTTTTATTGAGTGCCAATTCTGATCCAGGGACTGTGCTAAGCACTTAGGATGTAGAGATGATTACCACTTTATTTAACAAAGTCTATTCATTAATTCATTCCATAATTATTTATTGACTATTTACTTTGTGTCAGGCATTGTTCTAGGTGTTCAGAGGACAGCAAAGAACAAAAAAAAATGCAAATTCACTGTTCTCATGTAGGTTGCATTTTGGCAGGCTGGAGACAAATAATAATCAACTAAACATATAGATACATAATGCAATGTTAGGCTGTTAATTCCTAAGAAGAGAAATAAAGTAAGGAAGGAAATAGAGTGATAGGATAGAGCTGCCATTTTAAATAGAACTCTCCAAGGAGGCCTATCTGAGAGGGTCACTTCAGAGCAAGACTTGAAATAAAGGAGAAAACCCTATAAAGTACTGCCTGAGGCTAACTTTCTTTGACAGCGTGTCCCAGACATAAGGTAGCTTCTATCAGGGGTGTGCTAGAGCTGGCCTCTACATGCCCTCAAGAGCCAACTATGCTCACTTCTTCCCAAATCCATGTTTATTCATATTTGTAGCTCGAAATCAACCATGGTGGAAGTATTTATGTCATGCAAATGAACAAACATAACAAATCAGAGTTTTTTCTCCCAGAGAGCCAGTTGGTAAACATTTGCTAGTGTGTCACCGACTCTGTTCCCATGTACTTAGGGAGGGGAGAGTGGTAGAGGTGAAATAATTTACTTAGGGGCTACATCTGACTTCTATGACTAGTGCTTTTGGTGAAGACCTAGCCAAAAAGTTCTGGTTGTTTTTTCATGTATCACTTCTTGGACCCTAACCTTTGAGGTTGGGGAGTAAACTTAGTAGTTGCTGCTCCTAGTAATTGGTAAGTGGCATCAATGAAAAAGTCCTTCCTCCCCACCCTTGCATTTATATGCCACTCCCACTTTTAAAAAATGTTTATTCCATAACATCTGTTTTATCATGTTCTCAGTCCCACCACCAACTAAACCTGAAGAATAAAAAAGCTAAGCGGAGGACTAGAACAGAAAATACTACCACCCCTTGCTCCCAACAAAAGTGAGCAGGATATAATAACAGTGTTTTTATCCATTTTATATAAATGATAGATCTAGTTTATTAACCTAGATCCTATACAGATAAACAATAGTTAAAAGCAAAATAAAGTGTTATTGATTGTAACTCTTTGGTTGCAAGTAATAGAAACAATTTGGCAGACTTATAGAAAAGAAAGCCAGTAAGTCAAAGAGTTAGACTCTCAAGGGAGAATACCATTGGATCTTAGAAACTGGAAACTAGGAACTAGGAACTAGAAAGCCTGATAGGCAGTATAGGCTCTGTTACTTAGTGTTGCTTTCTCTTTGTATCATCAGCTTCAATCCTTTATTCCTTCTGCACACCCGTTATCTCCACTCCTTAGCTTACATGGTAGAATGTGGTCCATTCGGAGTTGAGATGCTACCTATATAATCACTTAAGAACACCGATTTAGAGTTTTACCTCCTGTAACCAAGTTTCTAGGTGGCACAGTTCCATTGACATACTTTGCTAAGCTGCCCATTCTTGGTCTAATCAGCTATGGCCAAAGGACCTGAGCACTCACATTACAAATATGGCTGCTAAAAGCCCATCATGGAAAGAGAATCAAGGAATTGAGAGAATTCACAGAGAAAGAACATGCATTTACGGGCTAAGCAAATATAACTACAAGTGCCCACAGCAAAATACTTCATACCAAATTAAAGAGTAGAAAGGAACTAAAAAAAATCACTTATTTCAATCCACTGCCCTGTGCAGTGATCATTTCCATCCTGTCTCTGATGGATGCATTCAGCCTCTGCTCCAACATATAATAACAGAGAGCTGACTAAAGCATGAGGCCACTCATTCCAACAGGAGGCACTTTTATTGTTAGAAGGTTCATTCTTGCCTGAGCTGCAATTTGCCTCTCTATAACTTTAATCCATTCTACTTTGTGGAACAATAAACAACATGCTTAATTCCTCTTTTTACATGACCACCCTTTATTTATTTAAGGATGACTAATATTTTCTTCACTGGTTTTCCCCAGGGTAAAAATCTCCAGCTCCTTCAAACACTCTTTCTCTGATATGAATCCCTCATTCCTCACTATTTTAATGGCTAATTTGCTTTCGGTTGTCTAGAAAAGATATTCCTACCCAAAATGTATAAAGTGGTAAAGCAATCTCCCTGGCTCACATCACCAACAAGTCTACTAGAGTCAGTCTTCAGAAAGTAGGTGATCCAGCAGCTCAGATACTCATTCATCCTTCAGCAAATGCTTGGGGAGCATTTACTCTGTGCTAGGCATTTGTACTAGGTACTTGAGATACATCAAGGCCAAAGCAAACTGTTGATTCTAGAGCTTATATTGCAACAGAGGGAAACAGATGGTAAGCAACAAATGTAAAAATAAATAAATAAATAAATAAATAAATAAATAAATAAATAAATAAACTAATTATATAGTACATCAGAATGTAGTGAGTGCCTTTAATAAAAAGAGTAGAGCAAGGAAAGGGAGACTTAGATGATAGGAACAGGGTGGCAGGTGGCTGTATATAGTAGTGTTATCAAGGTGCATCTCATTCAGATTTGAATAAAGACTTAAAGACGAGAGAGGGTTGGTGGCGGGGGTGGGGGGTGTGCATGTGAAATAGGCAAAAGTATGTGGAGGAAGAGCAGAGCAGAAAAACAGCTTAAGTGAAGGCCCTAAACTGAGACACTGGCATGTTCTAGGAACAGCAATAAAGGCCAGTAGGTGGTAAAGAATGAGTGAAGGGGAGTCATCAGGATTGAAAACAGAAATAGGGACCAGATCAGGTAGGGTTATAAGCTTTTTACTCAACATGAAATCATGTTCCATTTCAGGGTTCTGAGTACAGGAGTGACATTTTAAAAGAATCTCTCTGGCACCTATTCAAAATAGATTACTGGGAGGTAAGAGTTTCTTTCTGTCTTTCTGTGTTCTTTACATTTAGGCAAGCTTCTCTTGTGATTATAGTGTGTGGTTGCCTACAATGATCAGAGAGACATGCTTCCCCATTTGTGTCCACCAAGATGGAAATGATGATTATTACCATCATCAAATTTCATACTGATTGACCCACCCCTGAACCAATCCCTGGGTTCAAAGGAATGCCATATTCTGATTGGCCTTACTTCTGAATTACCTGAAACTATCACTATGGAAAGGGAATGATTACTTTGATTGACTTATCTGTGAAGCTAGGAATGAAGGTTAAACTACTCCACAGTGGAAGATAGAATGAACATTGGGCTGCCAATATAACGCCCTCTACAGTTATCCTGGTCTAACATTTTCTTTCTTTTTTTTTTTTTAATTTTATTTATTTATTCATGAGAGACACAGAGAAAGAGAGAGAGAGAGAGAGAGAGAGAGAGAGAGGCAGAGACATAGGCAGAGGGAAAATCAGGCTCCTTCAGGGACCCCGACATTGTACTCCATCCCGGGACTCCAGGATCACACCCTGGGCCAAAGGCAGGTGTTTTAACCACTGAGCAACCCAGGCATCCCAGGTCTAACATTTTCCTAACACTTACTCTAATTAAACATAGTCTGTGGGCAAAATTTGAGTACAATACTTTCATTTTTAACAAATCCTAGGATTGTAATTGTTTTGGTTCAATACTTTATGATTTCTTTGTAGGGTCTGTCATCAAGCCACGTATCCCTTAATGTGTATTTTGCAGCTCTTTATTTTAACCTAAATAACCTTACATCTATATTCCTATTGCATTCCTTTCAATATCATCTTGAATGCTGATTCTATCTTCCTAATATAGGTTCTCTGTGATTTGCAAATTTGGTAAACATGCTTAATTGTAAAAATTAAATAAGGACAAAATCATATTCTTCTTTTCTTAAAAAGATAATTTGTTTCCCTGATAGAAAATGGATGTAGGGGGTCGGGGAATCATAGAAGGAAGTGACAGTGCTCCAAAGGAGACATCTATTGCAAAATAATTATGAGACTTAACCAAATCTGAACTATCTTCAGCTGTCACTTCTCAGTTTTTCATTGCCAGTGTTAAGAAACAAATTATTCAAACTACTTCAAAAACTCCCAAAATCTTGAAAGATTTTGAAAAGGCTAATGGTTTCCATTTGTTATTTGGTTCCTTTCTTTGTGAAGTTATCAAAGAAGAATTCAGTTGGGAAGAGTTACTCATTCCAGGAATGAGCTTAAAACCTGTATTTTTATTTGTAAATCACTTGTGAGTTATCATTTATGTGGCTATCTACATAAAGCGACATAAATTATAATGTGGATTTTATAATATATTTATAACATTTCATAATTTATAATATTTTAAAGCAAAATGATGTTGTTTCCTCTCCATGCAGGATTTTCTTTCATCTCTCACTTTTCTGTGTATTTTTCTTTACTTTTCTCATTCTATCCCCTAGTTTAGTTCTTTATGCATGATCATTCCAAAAACTGCTGATCCACTCAAACTATTGTGTTCTCTTCCAAGAATAATCTCTATTATATGCACAGTATAGGAAGGACAGCCAGCTATGCTGAGCTTTTTTCAGTGAGCATGTAGATAAGCAGTCACTTTTGCTGAATACAAAAGAGGCAATGTTTATGCTAAGACAGTCCTTTGCTCGCTGCCATCTAATCCTTTCGTTTTTTAATGTAAAATGTATTTTTATCAAAGTAACACATGCACAAAGCTTAACAAGTAAATAGTTCTGGAAGATTTATCATGAAATAAACAAAGCCAAAACTATACTCTTCTGTCTCACCCTTTTCTTATCCCCAAGTACCATGCCCCAGAAGCAACCACTTTGAACTCTTTTCCCTGATTCTTCTGGTATTTACCTCTATGCTTCTGAATGATATGTTCACTTGCTATTTTCTCACCTATCAATTCTAGATATATTCTATTGACCTCCTACTTTGGAATATGGGAATTTATATTCCTGCCACACGCACACATGCATACATCCATACTTTTCTTCTATCCTCCTATGAGATTGTTTGATAATCTTAATTTTATTAATATTCAGTGCTTACATTATTATGAAAATGTAACTATTTTTACAATTGATCCATACAGTGCATTGTGATTTATTTCTTTACAACTTTTTATTTATCTTAGAGTTAACTTTATTTTTTCCTAAGCTTGCCAACAGCACTACAAAACTCTACTCAATATAGTCAGACATTTTTGGTCTAGATAAGTTCCATGCTTTCTCTTGGAGACATCTCCTGGGGCCCTCTGGTCATATATTGTATTGGAACCCAAGGACTGCTGTACTGTTGTATAGCTGTTGGCCGAGGTCTTCTTTGATCAATATCTAATTTACTTCTACTCTCTTATATGTTGGATCTCTGGCTTCCTGGATACCATATGTTCTTTACTGATGCATACCTTCATTGGAAAATACATCTTCCAGAAGATTTCAAAGAAGAAGTGTATAGGGAACAAACTTTTTGACACACAAATATAGTTTATTTATTTATTTATTTATTTATTTATTTATTTATTTAAATGTAGTGTATTTAGAGTATGTTTTTTTTCTATTTTTACACAAATCAATAGTCTGGGAAGGAATCCTTGTTCTCAGTTCTTAGGAAGCTTTGTGTTATGCCTGCTGAGGAGGGAGACAGGTGAGCATTGATAGGTGAAAAAGTGAATTTTAGTAGAATTTTCTCTTGAATTGCTCATATTATAAGTGAGGTTGAGCATTTTTGTTTTACTTTTTCTGTACTATTTATCCATATTCAATTTTTATGCTTTACTTATTTTTCTATTTGGTTGTTGACTTTTTTATTTGCAGGAACTCCTTATATATTAAAGAAATCAGCCTCTCTCTTTACAATAGGAATGTTAATGTTTTCTCACAAGGGCTCAAGGGCCCAGAAGACAGTTTGACAGCATTTTTAAAAATTAAAAATGCCTTCTACCTAGGAATTTAATTTGTGGTATTTTTCCAGCAGAAATATTCACACATGTGGAAAATGACTTAGAAACAAGAATATTGATTGCAGAATGGTTTATAAATAGTAAGATTGGAGGCAACCTAAATGTTCATCAACTAGATCCAGTGAAATAAATTATGATTCACTCATTTGGTGGAATATTATGCAGCTACATATAAAGAATGAGGCAGTTCTAAATGTATTGATAAGGAAAGATCTCTATATTTTTTAAGCAAAATGTAAGTTGCAGAAAAGTGTGTACTGTAGTTATTATTTTAAAATAAAAACTGAAACTATATGTTATCAATTTATGCATTAAAATGTTATGCAATAAACTGGTAAGATGGGTTGCTTCTGGAATATAGTAGCTGGGGAGCAGGAGTGGAAGGTATATGCTTTTTCTTTTTGTGCCTCCTTTATTGATATATAATGTACATACTGTGAAATTCACCAATATTAACTGCATAATTCAATGAATTTTAGTATATTTAGTACATTGTACAACTATCACTACAACCTAGTTTTAGAACATTTCCATCAGTCTAAAAAGAAACCTGTGT